>NW_027269293.1:600460-3037960 GCF_023055355.1 Agelaius tricolor | reverse complement strand
CCCTGCTTCAGCCTATTTGATGTGAATTTCAGAATATAGGAAAGGTTTTTTCCTGCCCCCAGGGAGTGTTCAGGCTGTCCTGGAGCACTCCAGGATCACTGCAAGCCCAAACCAGCTGTGGGCTCAGGGCCACAACTAAAAGTTCCAATTGCAATGCCAAAAAAAAACAAAAACAAAACAGATTCAGGTCCTTGCCTTAGGTGCCCTGGCAATTATAAATAAATAATAATAAATACTTACACTCACACCCACTCTTCCTGTATCCCACAGGATTACAAACAAAGCAGAGCCATGCTTCTCCCCTGGTTCCAGAGTCTGAGGTTTGGGGTGGGACCCAGCAATGCCACACACAGCCCAGGATGGTGGCAGTGCCAACACGTGGCACTGGGAGCACTCCACAGCTTCAGGGCTCTTGCAAACACAGACTTGGCTGAGCAAACAAATGTCCTGACCACCAGAATGAGAGGGAACCGAGGTGAACAGGGTTTGGCTCACAGGCCATGTCATTATTGCATTTAAAATGTCACATTATTTGGAGATATGGCAGCTGTGGGAGCTGGGAAAAACCAGAGCAGGCTCATACCAGGCCATTTCATTTCCTCGAGTATGAAACCTGATTTTCACATTGTGTCTTAACAGTTTGTTGTTTTGGCAGACACTGAAAAGGTCAGTGAAAATTCTAAGGAACTTAAGAGTTGCAGGAGCACAAACCATTCCCCCCATTCATAAATAAACACAGTGAAAGATTTTACATCAATTGAAAATGCTGCATCAGATTTGCTGACAGTTTGGGAAGTGGCACCCACTTACCAGCCTGGCACAAACCTCCAAATCCCTGAAAATCTGATCAGAATAGAGAGAGGCAGAGACCAAGAAGCAAGCAGCAGCACAGAGAGCAAAAATGAAATTCAGGGACCCAGCTGGCAGTGTCCTGGCTTCCACCTCTCCCCTGGAGTCTGAGAGAGAAGGACTGGAGCATAAAGGAGGTCACAGGTGGCTTTGAGACTCAGCTCTGGAAGAATTTTCTTGGCCTATTTTCTGCGCCGTTGCTTTTTTTATTCAGCTTTTTTTGCCTTCCTTTTCCTGGTGCCTTCGTTCAGCTCCTCTTTGGACTTGGCAGGAGGAGGAGGAGGGTGGGAAACCTCATGGGAGGCCCCGTGGTGGTCGTGGTGGTGGCTTGGGTGCCCACTGGAGACAGAGCCAAAGAGGACTGGGCAGATGAGGTTTTCCAGCGGAGCAAAGGGTGAGGAGTGGGAGTGAGTGGCTGTCATGAAAACCTGCCAGGCAAAAAGGAGCACTCAGAGATCCCAGAGAGCAGGGAAACCCTGCCCAGTGAGCATCCTCCTGACCCAGAGAATGTCCCTGCTGCTGCAGCACTCGAGGCACAAGGAGCTGCCTGTGTGATGGAGAATTTAACACTGAATTTCCTGAGCAGATCCTACAGGCAGGGAATCCTGTGGTGGCTCAGGAAGGTGAATATTCCCACTTTAGGTTCTGGCTTTTGCTGCTATAAACTTACCTTGCAGACTATCATGAACATGCTGAAAAAGAAGATGAGGTTGGCTTCAGAGATGGGGAGCCAGTGAGTCTGCTGCAGGGTGAAGAGGACTGTCCCATACAGACTGGCCTTTGTAGGGCTGCAAGAGAAAGAAAGAGGTTTTCTGCAAGGTTTGCACCCAGCCCTGACTGGGTCTTTCATTCCATTCTTCACCTGGCTGGGAATTTCCAGCTTGCTGACTTACAAGGACATATGAAGAATTTCATTTGTTTCAGGCTTCCAGACCCCACGCAGCAGCTGCTCAAAGTTTGACATCAAGGCCACGCCAGAACCTGGGAGACAGAGAAACCTGTCAGAGCTGGAGCTGCCACAGCAGAGGGCTCTGGATCCTCAAGGGGACAAAGGGTTCTGGACATTCTCCCCAAATTTAGAAGTTAGCCTAAGCCAACAGAGCAGGGCAAACGCTTCCCTGACTTTCTACCAAGTGGATCCTGACTCAGGGAAAAGGCATTTGCCTCTTGCAGTTACTGATGCTCAAGTGCTTGCTCCAAGCACAACCTTAAAGGAAAACTGACAGGCAGAACCCCCTGAAAAGACCCAGGTGAGGTCAGAGAGCACAGGAGAAAGAATAAAGAACTCCTGACTCCAGCTCTTCAACCACTCTGCAAGGCAGCACAAACACCTGCATGGTGGGACCTGAGCTCACATTTCCTGAAAAATCCCTTCCCCAGGATTTCTTCTCCTGGGAAGCTGAGAAGCCTCAGAGAAAAAGGAAAACAATATTATCTGATTTGCCTCTCCTGTGTTTGGCTGCTTTGGAATGTGGTTTGGACATTGTTTACCAACAGGTGATTGTTTGATTGGTTTCATGTGAATTGTTTTAATTTAATGACCAATCATGGTCAGGCTGTGTTGGAACTCTGGAAGAGGTCACGGGTTTTCATGATCCTTCTTTGTAGCCTTCTGTCTGTATCCTTTCTCTATTCTTTAGTATAGTTATAGCATTGGCATGGCATAGCATGGCATAATATAATATAATAAATAGAATAAATATAATATAATAAATATAATATAATACAGATATTATACATTATAATAATATGATTATATTATAATTGTATATAATATAGTATAATATAATTATAATTGTAATATGTTATATATAATATAGATATTATATATTATAATAATTACATTATAATTATATATTATCATTATGTTATACATTATAATATATGATAAGATTGATATATGATGTTATATAATATAATAGTAATATTTATTATATATAATATAGATATTATACATTATAATAATATAATTATTGTATTATAATAATATATAATATAGTATAGTATAATATAGTATAATAATTATAATATTATATAATTGTAATATTTATTATATCTAATACAGATATTATACATTATAATAATATAATAATTGTATTATAATAATATATAATATAGTATAATATAGTATAATGTAATATAATAATTATATTATATTATAATTGTCAAAATATGTTATATATAATATAGGTATTATATATTATCATAAATATATTATAATTATATATGGTTATGTTATACATGATAATATATGATATAATTAATATAATATACTAAATATAATATATCATAAAATAATAAATTAGCCCTCTAAGAACACAAAGTCAGACTCCTCATTCCTTCCAACATCGGGCACGCAACCCAACACCCACCCCCTCCCTGCTGCTCCTCCTGAGCTGCCCCCAGCCCGTCCCTGCAGGCCCTGGGGCCTCTGGGGTGTCACCTTTGAGCCATCCCGTGGCCATCATGACGAACCAGCCGTGGTGGTAGAGGTGGTGGGCGTGGTGCACCCCGGCCGAGATCTTGCGCACCCGCACCACCTCCTTCATGGCCACCAGGATGAGCTTGACGGGCAGGAAGCTGACACACTTGTAGAAGAGGTTCATGGGGCAGAAGAATGTCAGGTACCTGCAAAAAGAGCACGGGTTGGTTCTGATCTGGGATGTGCAGAGGGTGGCAGATTGGATAATGGCGAGTGAAGGAGAAGGAAAACCTAAAAATAAAATATTCCTGATTTCAGAGCTAATCCTGAGAGGAAACCAGCATGCAACAAAGCCTCTCTATAGCAAGAGCTATAGAGCCCTCAGTGACTCAGAGAGCCCTCACTACTAACACTCCATCTTGAATAAAACCCAATAATTTTAATTCAGAATTTTTTAGAAGTTTGTGTCTTGTATGGTCCAGAAGCATCAGCTCATACAGAACAAGAAGCTACATATACTGAAATGATATTACAGACAGAGGACAGATTTCAAACACTCTTTTTTTCCAGAACACTGCCACATTTTTCAGCCCTGGAAGAAGATATTTCTCTTTTTTTCCTCAAGTATAGAAAACTAGATGGCTGAGGGATTTACTCAGAGACTTCTGTTTATGAAAACTTCATTCCCAGTGTTTCCCAGCAATGCTCATTCTGCCAGGCAAAAGCACCTACAACCCACACACACTGGGGAAGTTAAAGCTTCATTTGTGCCCATTTCACCAACACAACAAATAAAATGCCCCCAAACCCTCAGGATGTGCCCCCCCTTGCCCTGTGTGGGATCCGTGGGTGCTGCTGCTCCTGGCTCAGCAGTGGCTGCTATGAATAGAAGTGCTCCAGCCCAGATAATCACAGCATTAGGCAACTGGGCAGGGAAACTGGGAACCAGAGCCAGGAGTGCCTCAGAGACAGCCTCAGCCCACCTCTGCTGTCCCCAGTTAATCCCAGTGGCATCAGAGCTGTGTCCCAACATCTCCCCCACGCCTCCCTGCAGCCTGTGCCACACCAGGAGGGCTGCAGGGCACTCACCACACTGCTGTGGCCAGGATGACACTGGAGTTGTGGCTGAAGTAGGCAATGGGTGCCTCTCCCAGCAGCAGATCAGCCAGGATGTAGCTCCCAAAGCAGTGGAGCATAGCACAGAGCCAGGAGGCAAAAGGGCTCCTCCGGGACATCTCCACGGCTCCTGTGGAAAAAATTGGGAATCACGGAGTCACCTGTGCTGGAAGGGACCCTCTCAAGGCCATCTCAGTGAGAAGATGGATCTAGCAATGAAGCAGGAACTTCAAGGCCCAGGAAGAGAGAGGCTTGAGGTGCGTGCTCTCCCACAAAGCAACTCAAAGAAAAGCGCTCGTAAAACAAAATAGAAAAGTGTGAAACCCAAACAAGCACCAGAGATGGCCAAGAAATGATCACAGCCTGCAGAGCCCCCAGAGGTCTCATGTGAACAGAGTCATTAGAAGTTTATGAACTGGCTGAGAGATTCTCTCCTTTATTCTGCTACCATAAAGAACATTTTTTTTCCCTTGAAATCAATGTCTTTTTACAGTCTAAAAATAAAATGCATACTGGTACCATTCTCTCCACTGCTTCAACCTAGGTGCCCTCAAGAATTCATGAACAATCTGTTCAGCTCTTTCATTCATAAGATAACCTGCAAAAATAGAACAGGAATTCTTAATCTTTATTTGAGAGAAGAGGATTTGAGGGTTCTACCCCGCTCCTGTACTAGTCTGGAAATACTTTGTGGTCTCCTCCCACAATCTGCTATGGCCTTTTTTTAAACTCCTGTAGCAATTTTCATCCACCTTTGCACTTTTTCAGGGAAACCTCCCAATAACATCAATTCTGGGAGGTTCTTTCATCACCTTAAACTGCTCCAGAATTTTTTGTGCAGCATTTCAGATACAAAACTCTGTCCAGAGAGCAGACAAAGAGTGAAAATGCTAAAAACATTATATCAACATGATTACCTGGTACCCCTCAAACAGCAGTAAGTGGATCAGCATGAGCCAAAGCTGTGAGTGCCCAGGCCCTTCCATCCTCGGGGACATTTGAACCAGCTGAAAACACAGCGGCAGCGAGACAGCTGCAACAGCCGAGACACGAAACTGGTTCTATAGGAACCTGAGGTTTAGCTTGAGGCTTAAATTTAGTAACACTTGTTTTTCCTTGGCTCCACGAAGCCATGCTGTCTCCAAGGGGGAAACAGGACGGTTCTGTCCTGACACTGATCCCCAGCCCATAACTGTGGGATGGGA
This sequence comes from Agelaius tricolor, assembly GCF_023055355.1. Lineage (NCBI taxonomy): Eukaryota > Metazoa > Chordata > Aves > Passeriformes > Icteridae > Agelaius > Agelaius tricolor. The sequence goes on along the minus strand of NW_027269293.1, from coordinate 3,032,368 downwards.
GCACTGCAGGAATCTGGGGAAAAGCACACCCCGGCCTTATCCAGCCCCAAGAGGATTCCTGGGCTTGCATATATTTAAAAGCTATTTTTGTGAGGGCTGCCTGTTAATTGTTCGGTTCAGGGCTCCATGCTGGAAGGCAGCTGGGAGTGATCAGGCCTGGAAAGGCAGCACTTGTTTACAGGAGTTTAACAGGAACAGCGTGTGGATTGTACGGCTCGGAGGTCACACAACACGAGGTTTGAAAATCATTCCCGAGCCCGGGATTGGTTTTCCCTTCGGTCACTGTGCAGCTACCGGGAAACTGCTCAAAACAGAGCATGAGGAGTGCACGCATTGTCAAAAACAGAGGGAAAGGGGCGTTTGGAGAAGAGCGCGGCACAGCCAGGCTGTGACAATGGCAGAAGGTGAAAGCCAAGGCACAGGTCTATCGATCTGTGCAAGATAAGCCCAAGAGAACAAACAAAGCAAGGTCAGTTATGGTTCCTGAGAACAGCTCAGGGCATGGTCCAGAGGGTGGGAAAAAACCAAGGTTTTACTTCCAGCCCTTTTGTATATAAATAGGAGGAAGGTACTGCCACAAAAATATTCAAGCCAAGGGATTGGCCAGAAACGCAACTCTGAGTCCTGGGGTGGCAGCCAAGTGACCGAACTGAAATACCTCAATGCTGCCGGAATCCAGCCTTAAATAAAATCCAGGATTATTTCTCAAAATCAGAGTCACGGGTTCGCGGGGGCCTTTCCCGCTTTATATTTAGGCACAGGTGTCGGAGCTGTGACATGGCCTGTGACAGGCGGCAGGGCAGAGGCACGGGCAGGTGTCGGGACCTGTTGGTGCGGGGCAGTGCGTGCTCTGTGCCGGTACCGGAGCTCCCCCCGGGGCCCCCCGGCCAAGGGCCGCACTCACCGGGCTCGTACTTGAGGTAGAGGACGGAGATGATGAAATAGGCGGTGTCGAACAGCGGGAACACCGGCAGCGCGGCGAAGGCGGCCGCCAGCTCCCCGAGGGGCAGCGCCTCCGCCAGATCCATCGCGGCCCCGGAGCGCGGCTCTCAGTCCCCGGTTCTCGGTTCCCTGCCCCGGCCCGGCAGCTCCGTGCGGGAGCTGCGGGGGATGCGGGCGGAGCGGCCGGCGCTGCCCGGGCCGGGCCGCTCGCTCCCCGCGGTGTCCGGGCGCGGAGCCGCCGCCGCTGCGGAGCCGCCGCGGGGAGCGCAGGCGCCGCCGGCCGGGGCAGCGCCCGCCCCTTCCGCTTCCCCTCGGCCCCCGGAGCCGCCGCCGGAGCCATGATCGGGGACCTGCTGCTCTGCGGGTACCGGGGCCGGGAACCGGGGGCGGCTCGGCCGGGTTAGCCCGGCCCGGCTGTGCCTGACCCTGCTCCCGTCTCGCTTCTCGACCCCTTCCCCCTTTCCCGACTCTTCCCATCCCCGTTCTCCCTCCCCGACCCGCTTCCCCGGCCTCACTCCCCTTCCCCGTCTCACTTTTCCCGTTCTTTCCCCTTCCTGACCCTTTCCCCGTACCCCTTCCCCGACCTCTTTCACTATCCCCGTCCTTACTCCCCTTCTCTCTCCCTCTTTTGCTGTGCCCGTTTCCTTCTTCTTTTGCCTCGTCCCCCTTCCACCGTCCCAAACCCCCTCTTCTCCGTCCTCATTCCCCTTCCCCGACCCTTTTCCCCCTTCCCCATCCTCATCCCCGTCTCTCCCGCAGGACGCTGCTGGTGAACGCCGGTGCCGTGCTCAACTTCAGGCTGTGAGCGAGCGGGGAAGGGCGGGCAGGGGAACGGGAAGGGTTTTTTGGGGTTCACCTGCCTGACACGGCCCCTCTGCCCCGCAGGAGGAGGAGGGACACGGAGGGATTCGGAGAGGAGCCGAGGGAACCCACGACCGGTAACGGAGGGGATGCCGGAGCCAGGAACAGGAACGGGCTTTGCTGGAGGAAATCCTTGGCCAAAACACAAGTTTTCCACCCCTTTTTGTTGGATGTGAATTGCTGTGGGGTTGGAATAACTGGTTTATTAACTGGTTTATTAACTTGTAAACTGAAATGAGAAGAAGCACACAAAAAGCACATTTCTTTCAGCATTTTTGAGCTGTAGGTACCTGTGCTATAAGAGGTAACACTCAGCTCATTCCCTGATCGCCATTTCCACGTGGATCCACCTGTGTTGCTCCCTTGCAGCTCTGTTTGCTGGTTAAAAATCCCAAAAAGCCTTTTCTGGTCTTCCCTTTTTCGTACTGTGACCCCTTTTTATAATTTTTTGGTGATTTTGCCACGTCTCCTTACAGAGCTGCACTGAACAGAGCATCCATCCTTCACCTACAACCTCAAATTTCAATCTGAATTTTTGGTTGTGGTTTTTTAATGTTTTTTTTCTTTTCCCCCCTCTCAGAGTTGCCTGTGATTTTTCAGGCAGCGCTGAAAATGTGACTTTTCAGGTGTGTTTTTCATATCAAAAGCTTCTCCTCTTGGATTCTAGGTGACAATATCAGAGAGTTCTTGCTGAGTCTCAGGTATTTCCGAATCTTCATTGCCTTGTGGAATATCTTCATGATGTTCTGCATGATTGTGTGAGTAACCCTGTGCATCTTCTCCCTTGGTTACAGAACATCAAATATTGGCACTTTTCTTGCACATAGATCTCTTTGCACATCTGTCTCTCCCACTCGATTTTTTCCATAATTCTTTTTCATTTCAATTCTTGATTTCAGTTTTCAAATATGAGTTGATCTCATGGGGGTTTTTTGCTAATGTGGGCACCTGTAGTGCATGAAAAGCACCTGTGCCAGCACCAGGCAGAGTGCTGGGAGTTGCTCAAATCAAACATCACCTGCATTGAAATTTGGGGATGGTTTTCATTTTTGGGTGGGGTGGAAACCCACCCATCAAATTAATACAATTAAATCCGCTTTGCAGTGGTGTGGCTGTTTCTAATCTCATTATTTTTATTTTTTGCAACCCCCAGGTTATTTGGATCTTGAAAGCCACTCATGGACACATTGGAAGAGACTTTTGGCTGGGAACCAACTTTTCTAGAAATAAAAGATTCTGCTGCTCTCCAGCTGCAGCCCCAGGCCCGTGGGGAGCTGGGATGCGCTCGTCCCCTCCAGGTTCCTGCTCTGCCAGGGCTTGGAGCCACAACCTTCACACAAATGATCTCAGCTTCACTCAGAGAGAATTTTGACTTGGTTTTCTAAGCTCAGAGTGAGAGCAGGGGAGAACTGGAGCCAGTTTTAAACCTCTGCCTCACCAGTCCCAGCTGGGGCTGTGCCAGCTCGAGTTACCCCTGTCCAAGTCACACTCCTGAGCTCTCAGTTTTGTGTAAAAGTTGAGCAGAGTGTTCTTGTAACTTCTCACTATTCCATTTGTTTTGTTGGAGGTGTAGAAAAGGAATGTTCAAAGAAAAAAAAATGCCGTTCTCACTTTCTCCCTGTTTTTCCAGAAAAAAAAAGCGCTTTTTAAATTAATATTTCAAAGAATTTTTTTTCTCCTAAGCAATATGTAAGGGATTTTGAATGGGGAAAAATGGCAAAAATAATTCTATAAGCCAATGTTAAGAGATAATTTTGGAATAATCTTGGATTTGGTTGAATAAAGTTCTATTTAAGGGTAAAATATATATTTGATGCCATGTTCATTCTGTTGCAGGAGTAATTGATTCTATATTGGTGTATTTTGGGAAATTGTAGCTATTCCTGTAGTCTGTCTGGAGTCTTGTGTTATTTATATTAAGTTGGGCTTTTTGACCAACAGCTTTTCCCCAGAATCACCAAGATCATTTAAGAGAGTGAAGTACTGAATATATTTCAAATCAAACTGTAACTTGTTAGTGGGGCTTCCATAGCTTCACTTCCTTTAGTTGTTGAGGAGAAAGAGACCTGATTTAAATGATTCCCCCTGGCACAGGTTCTAGGGAGTATTTTGAATTTTACCTGGTAGTGAGATGCAAGTGTTGGGCACCTGCAGCATTTTACTTGAGTCACCCTCTTGGTTGAACTGAAGTTTTCACCTTAATGGAACATGACAGGGGAAGGGTCATTTGAGAGAGGCTGTAATGACCCCAGAAAAATGTACAGAAAGGCTCCTTCAAGTGTGGTTTGAGCCATCCAGAAATATGTACAACCTTTGGTTAAACTTAAACATATTCATTGCCTGTAATTCTGGTATATTTTAACCCTTATGTGATTCTTTAGAATGAGACCAAAAAAAAGTATACTGCCTAATACAATACAGGGATTAAACTAGTATAATTCTTGGAAAACATTTAGTGCCTAATCTTCATTAAACCAAGTGTGAAGAGAAGGGTGGATGTGGCATCACTGTGTGTGTGTGACCTGCTGGACACCCCTGGGCTCAGCTTTGAGCGAGGGGGGGTTTATTCTCCTTAGAAAAATGATGACTTCATGATCACAGGGAGTTCCACTGCTAAAGGAATTCAAGCAGTTTTATCACCCTGCACACACCAGAGCGAGCTGTCCCCACAAGACTTCAGTTGTGCAAAACCTGTGATTCAGCTGCTTAAAATAACCAAATCAGAAGTCAATTTTGAGCTGCTCTTAAATGCTGTGAACGACTTTTAAGTGCTTTGTTGAGGGGACCACAACACCCCTCACACCTTCCTGTGCCCGCAGGGGGTTTATTCCCCTTATTTATTTCCATTATTTATTTCTCACCGCTGGGTGCTTGGTGAGGGTCCACTCTCCCCCTCAGGGCTCCCTGCCGCAGCGCCCTCTCCTCCAGCTTCTTCCTGCTGTCCCCATGTCCCCCAGCATGGCCCCTGTCCCCTCAGGGGTCCCTGTTCACTGTCCCCATGTTCTCCAGCATGGCCCCTGTCCCCTCAGGGGTCCCTGTTCACTGCCCCCATGTCCTCCAGCATGGCCCCTGTCCCCCCAAGGGTGCCCGTTCACTGCCCCCATGTCCCTCAGCATTGCCCCTGTCCCCTCAGGGGTGCCTGTTTGCTGTCCCCATGTCCCCCAGCATGGCCCCTGTCCCCTCAGGGGTGCCTGTTTGCTGTCCCCATGTCCTCCAGCATGGCCCCTGTCCCCTCAGGGGTGCCTGTTCACTGTCCCCATGTCCTCCAGCATGGCCCCTGTCCCCTCAGGGGTCCACGTTCGCTGCCCCCATGTCCCCCTTGTCCCCTCAGGGGTGCCTGTTCTCTGTCCCCATGTCCCTCAGCATCGACCCTGTTTCCTCAGCGTTCCCTGTTTCCTGCCCTCATGTCCTCCAGCATCGCCCCGTCCCCTCAGACGTCCCTGTTCGCTGTCGCTATGTCCCCCAGCATCACCCCGTCCCCTCAGGGGTCCCCATTCGTTGTCCCCATGTCCCCTCAGGGGTCCCCATTCGCTGTCCCCATGTCCCCCAGCACTGCCCCCTTTTCCCCTCTCCCCGTGTCCCCCTTTCCCCCCTCACGGCGCCCCAGCCCCGCCCCTCTCCCCCGACGGCGCACGCGCGTTCCCGCCGCCGCCCGCCCTCCCCCGCGCACGCGCGGTGCGCGCCCCCGGCGGTGCGGGCGGGCGGGGGCCGGGGCGCGGCGCGCGCACGTCACGGCGTCGGGCGCGTCCCAGGGAGCCGCGCGCGGCGCCGGCCCTGCCCCCAGCGCGCCCCGCGTTCGGCCCGAGCGGAGCGGAGCGGAGCGCTGGGCTCGCCCGCTCCCCCCGGCCCCCCGCGCCGCCCCCGCCCCGCGGGGAGCGAACATGCTCCTCCGGCTCCCCGAGGCCGCCGCCGCCGGCGAGTGAGGAGCCGCCGCCGCCGCCGCCCCGGCCCGGCCCGGCCCCGCCGCCCGCCCGCCCCGGCCGCAGCCGCAGCCGCCCCGCTTCGCCCAGGCAATGACAGCGGCTCCGGCCCCGTCCCCGCAGCAGATCAGGGACCGGCTGCTGCAGGCCATCGACCCGCAGAGCAACGTGAGTACGGGCCCCGCGGGCCCCCGCCGCTCCGGGCCGACCCCCGCCCGGCGCTCCCGCCGCGACGCCTTTCTCCCCCTCCTGGGGCCTCCGGGGCTCCCGCCGGGGCCGCCCCGGCCGCCCCGGAGCCTCCGCTGCGGGCGGTAGCGCGGAGCTCCCGGCGCGCCGTCCGCCCGGGGTCCCGCAGCCGGCGGCGCCTCCCGCCCGCGCCCCCCGGGCCGGGAGCTCAGGGCCGCCCCGCTGGGGGCTCCGGAGGCCGCTCCCCGCCCGCCCGGGGCCGCGGCCGCCCCCGCCCCGCCGCCGCTCGGCGCCCCGGGCCCGGCCGGTGCTGCCCGGCCATGCGGCGGGCGGCCCGGCCGCCTCCCCACGCCAGGCCGCGGCTCGGGCGCGGCCTGCAGGGGGCTCTGGGCCGGCCCCGCCGCCGCTCGCCGGGACCTTCCGGGGCGCCCACCTGTTCCTCGGGCCCAGCGGCCGCTCCGGCCGCGGCCGGGGGCACCCCGGGCTGCGGGGACGCCGGGAGGGCTCCGGCGGTGGTTGCGGGGCTCTGGAGCTGCTCCAGCACCGAGCAGCCTCGGTCTTCGCTTTTATCCCTTCCTGCAGCGCCGTAATGAGCTTATGGGCTCCTTCTGGGATGTGGTGTAAGCACAGAAGTCAGCGTGTATTTTACCTGTAAGTGGCCTTAAGCGGCGGTTATCCAAAGGATCATTTGCTCCTTTTAAGGGTTTTTTGGCTCATCCGAGCAGTTCTCCGCTTAGGTGTTTATTACTGTGAGAGGACTGCAGGGCCCTCAATCTGTCCAATTTTTGAGTCTTAGATCAACAGTCACCGCCGCAGGATGCCAAGGTGGGTCTGTCTTGGCCATCTGCAGTTCGTGGGGGCAGCCTCTGGTGCATCAGGCTGAATGTGTACGTGTTATTTTAGGGGCTGGAGTGTGTGAAATGGTGCTTTGGTTCCATCAAAGTCATACCTGCTCCTGTCTGAACAAGTGCTTTTTTGTGATAGACCTGCATCAAAGTGCTAAAGTAGCTAATAAAGTTATTGTCATTTGGAAGCCCTCCCGGAGCAGCCTGCCTGTGTCATGGGGACTGAAGAAAAATCACCCTGGCCTTGTAGGTTCTGTAGAACTCCCTGGGCTGGGCATCTGTGGGGAGCTGCAGTGTTACACATTGGAGTAACAGTAACAAATCCTGGTGGTAATTGTGGGCTGTTAAATGTCAGCGTTGTCTGAGTTTGCAGTACTTTAACGTGGATCTTGCTGAAATGTCAGTTAGTGCACTTCATGAATCCTGTTTGCTCTGAGCTCTCTTTCTGTGGCTGCAGATTTTTCACTCTACGTGAGACCGAGTGCCAACCTACTTTAATAAAATTCTAGCAGATCTGTGGTGTCTTTTGACTTCAGAACTGTCAGCTGCAGTGGTTACCCTAATTCTGGTGTTACTTTGTCAGACACTGTGGCTGTGCAGAGCTAAGCAGCCAGGATGTCAATTTTGTGATGGATACTCCTCCCTTTCTCCACACGCTGTTGTGAGAGGACCCAAAAGAACCGGGCAGCTCCCTGCTCCCAACAGGTCAGTAGCCCCTTAAGTTTAGGAGTGATGTATGTTAAATTATAATTCTACATACTTGATACTTATCCAGGGCAATAATTGGTGGCAGAAAAATCAGCCCATTGTTCCTAAGTGCCTGTAGGCAGGGTCTGTCTTGCAGTTTAACCTTTTCTTGGAGGAGAGCAGAGGTGGTGTTGCTGAGGTTCATTGTGCAGGCTCAGAGCTCAGACTCTTGGCTCCAAAGCACATGGAATATGTGGTGGTGTTGATTGTTCACTACCTGGCACATCACTGGCATAGAGGGAAGAAAAACTCACATTTTGAACACGCTTAAAAAGCAGATTTTGAGTGTAATCACCCTTGGGCACCATCATGAGAGTACAAGGAGCTGCTGTGCTGTTTTCCTGCTGGGAGAGCCAGTGCAGCCATGAGCTGCTGTGCCTGCAGGGACTCATGGAAAGCTCCAGCTACTTTCTGCTGGCTCTCAGAATCTTCTTCTGACAGAATTAGTCGTGTTCAAACCTACAGCAGACATTGTTGTCACTGACTTCCTCATTTACCAAGAAGGCCAAGCTTTGAGGCCTAGATTTAATTCCAGTTTTTCAGTGTAGTTGCTGTGTGTGTTTCTGGAGAGGCTGAAAGCTCAGGTGGGCAAAACCAGTCCAGTTCTATGGGGCTGAGGAGGGAGGACATGCTTTACTGTAGGGTCTGTAAATTTAAACTTCACTTAAATTCCTTAACACGAGCTGCCATTGTGGGTATTTATTCCTGAGTTGGATCTTGGTCGACTCACAGGTCATGCCTTAAGTGAAAAAAAAAAAAAAAAAAAAAAAAAAAATAGGACATAAGTTTCTCTACCTCTGTTGGGTTGAACTGGTCAAAATAATGGTTTCCCCAAGCTTGCAGAACCTGCTGGCCTCAGGAAATCATCTCCTGTGCTGATTGTTCATCTCCAGCTGCTCCATAAAGCCCTGCTGACTCGGGAGCAATATTGAATTTACACATGTTTAGCACTTGAACCTCCTCTAGTAACTGCTGCAGAATATATTTATAACTTGGTTTCTCACACTTAGAGGTTACCTGTGTAAATTCTGAACTATTTCAAAGGAGACCTATAAGAAATAAGCTATTTTTAAAGGAACTTACATCATCCTAGAAGCCACCCGGGATGTCTGGTATTGTGTCTTCATTTATTCAGCCTTTTCTCCTCGAGGAAACATATGGGCAAACCACTTCTGCTCCATGACCTAAGCACTGAGTACCAGCATCACTTTCCTTCCAAGGCTTCTGTGAGAACATAGCAGGAGGTGGAGGAGAGCAGGAGTTCTGTTCTGCGAGGTCTCACAGGGGAGATGTTCCTTGATTCTGGTGGGAACAAGGCTGAGAAACCACCCCTTCAGAGCCCCTTTGCCTTGGTGACTCGTGCTCTGTGCTGCTGGGGGGGTTTTTTCCCTGATAAAGTCAGGAGTAATGAGAAATGTTGATTTTTTTGCTCTGTGGACGAGCCTGTCGTTTCCAGCCAGCTGCTAGAATTGTGCTTGCAATTAAATGGTTCCTCATGCTGAATATGTAGCAATCTGTTCCTGTTTTTAAATATTAGATAATAACTTCATTATTTGCCATTAGTACCCCTCTGTGACACAAACCCAGCTTTGGTTTGAGTAAGAGCCTGCATTGTGTGCTCCCTGTGAGCTTGGGCTTGGCTCTAACTCAGCCTGTGCTTCATGCAGTACCTCAGCTGGGCTTGCTGCAAGGACCTTCAGGAGTGGTCCAGGGCCTGAATTATTAATAATTAATTAGCCTGTGTGTTGGAATATCTTGGGTGGTGCATTGGCATGGGCTGATCTCCCAGCTGGCACGAGTTGCATGGTTAAAGATGCTTTAAAGGCTGTTTTCTCTGTTGGTTGTTTTACCAAGGTGCTGGAGGCAAAACCCCCCTCACCAGTGGTACAGGTGCTTTCCAGTAGTGTCCTAAGAATGCTTAATAAAATACTAAATATATGTAGAAAGCAGGGGAAGCTGGTGCTTCACTTCCTGAGGGTCCCAGAGATTTCTTTGGGTGCAGAAATGTTACGTGTGGGCGAAAGTAGACTAGGAATGGCTCTTGCTTGAGCTTTATCCTTTTCTGTGAGCCCTAATGAGCTTAGCAGTTTTGAGGGAGGTGCAGAGAACCTGTTGTACCTCTTGCCCTCTTTGTCCCTTCCCTCACTTGCAGCTCATCTGGTTTGGAGCAGCCTCACGTTTTGTGCAGGAAGGCAGCAGGTTGTTCCAGCTGTGTGACAAAATGCAGGGGGTTGGGGAGCATTTCTTAATGTGCAAGGTCTAAGGTGTTGTTATCATGTCAAGCTTTAGTTTCACATAAAGATTTGGGCCTGATGGAGAGAGTCCCATTGCATTCAGGTTTTTTTAGAATAACTTTAAATGAGGTCTGTATTTCTCAGTGTTCTTTATTACAAACACTTGGATTCACTTGAATTCACTGTGTGGGGGTGGTGATGCAGTTGGTTTGAATATTGCTTGTCCACTTCTTTCTGAAACAGCTTATTTGATTTAGTGGCAATGCAGGCTGTCACTTCTTGAGAGGGGTTGGAAGGCTGGAGGTTTAAAAACTTCTGATTTGTTCAGTGCCCCTTGTAGCAGTGAGACCATTCTGAGCTTTGAGGCTGCCTAGACAAAATCTGAGTGAACAGAGATATCAGAGAGTTTAAACTGTGGGGTCAAAGCAAGGGGAATGCCAGACTGCTTTTCAGTTGTTAATTCCTTGAAACTCCCCAGGTTGCAGTGATGATGGCAGTAGTCATTTGCTCTGAAGCTCTAATTTGAGTGTTTGTTTCGGCAGCAGTGACAATTTAAATAACACCCACTTCTTATCCCTGCTACACACACCCATTTTATGTGCACAGGATGGTGTGGTGAACTGAACTGAGGAATTGATCAGGATTTCAAGAAGAAAAAAGGCAATATATGGATCTTTTCCCAGGTAGTTTTTGATGTAGCTCAATTAGTTGATAAAACTCCTGGTGCATCACAAATAGTTTTGGCAGCAGAATTGGGTCCTAAAGTGTTTTATTGAGTCTGGAAGCAGAAAAGAAGAACATCCTGGTAGGGTGGGGAGGCCCTGGCTCCCTGGAAATGCCCAAGGTCAGGTTGGACAGGGCTTGGGGCAGCCTGGGACAGTGGAAGGTGTGGGAAGGGAATGGAATGGGATGGGCTTTAAGGTCCCTTCCAGCCCAGCCCAGTGTGTGATTCCATGAGGAGTGGAATGTGGCTGCTTCCTGGGTGCTTCCCTGCTGCCTTGGGACCTGGCAGGAAGGAGGTGTTGCCACCTGGAAAAGTTAACCACGCCTGTCTGGGTTTTTTGAGGTGACAGTGGCTGCCTTATGGTCGAGTTTCACTTGCAGAGCCTTTTTTTGTTGCTGTCACTTGTGTGTGGCTCACAGATGTCTGAATTATCCTGTCTTTGTGGGCATGCAGCAATACAGGGGCTCTGAATGTGTCCTGGAATAACTGGGAAACATCTTCACAGCCAGCCAGGAGGATGCTCCTGAGTTGTAATTCATGAGTGAACTCTGCAAATCAAGAGTAAACCACCACCTTCCCCTAACAGCTCTGTGGACAATGCTCCAAATGATCCAAAATTGGATTGATTTGGCTTGAACCCTGTGCTTACACCAGCTGAAGCTGCCAGTGGAGCTGGGAGAGCTGCTGGGATCACATCCCCACCTTCAGCTGTTCTTGTTCCCTCCCTTGTGCTGACCCAGGCAAGGAACTCACCTGGCCCAGTCCTACCTGAACAGGAGCTCCTCAGGGACCCTTCCCATGGCCCAGATCCTCCTGGGCTCAGAGAGGGGCAATTGTGTGGCAAGGAGAGGTGACAGTGGGGTGGTGGCAGCTCAGGCTGTCCTGAAACAGCTTGAGCCCCCTCCCATTGTCAGACTGGATCATCAAAGAGCTTTTGAAATCCAAATGCTACAGCTTTGCAGCAGGGACCCATCTGCACGTGCTGTACGTGGGCCCTTGGTGGGAAACAAACCCTGAAGGCTCAGAGGCTGCAGGGAGAGAACTCATGAACACATTTTTATTGGTGTAGCCATGAAACAGCTCCTCAATGGAAGAACCAACTTTTTGTAGGTAATATAAATATGGGGAATAACCTGTGGCAGTCACCAGGAGCCACAGCTTGGAGCAGGCAGCTGCTGAGGGTCCTTGCAGGAGGGATGTGCTGGAACAAACTTCCCAGAAAGCACAGGACCCCTGGCTGGTGCTGCTCTGATTTGGGGTATCCTGGACCCTGTGAGAGGCCATTTGAGTGCACCTTGGCACACCTTGAAGCCAAGAGAGCAGGGAGCTGAGCAGGCCATCCTGGCAGGGCTGGAGCTGGATGGGATGGGTATGGGGTGGGTATGGGATGAGTATGGGGTGGGTATGGGGTGAGTATGGGATCAGCTCCTGCTGCCAGGGCACTGACACCAGAGGGGCCAGAGGGAACCTCCAAAGCTCCCATGTGCAGAGGGACCCAAGCTGTGCCTTAGGGAATAGGGAGACTTTCAGCTCTCTGGGGCTGGGCTGGGAATTCCAATTTGTCTTTTTGGGGGGGTTTTGTCTGGTAAGTTGAGGTGAGCCCAGTTTAGGGGTGCTGAGGTGTGTGTGGTTGCCTTTTTTTGGGGTTTTGCTGTGGCCATATGACACAACAGCACTGTCATCCTGGCACCTTTGGCTCCTGATCAAAGTAGCTCCACTGCAGCTGAAGCTTTCTCTCCCTGTGAGATCCTTTCCCAGTTTCTTCAAGAAGCTGCTGCAGGTGGCAATTATTGTTTCTTTTCTTTTAGGAACCACAAAAGTTTCAGGAGAGGGCAAGGAGGAATTGATTCTTCCTGCTGCAGAAGTTTGATGTTAGTCAAGATTCACTGCTTTTAAGGCATAGTTACCCCAATACATTAGGCTTGGAGTTAAAATTAACTTACTATTAAATTACTACTTCAGTGTAGTTTTTTTTTTACATAAAAACATGTCTGTTTTGCCTGATAATATTTTGCTGCTATCTCTTCTCACCAGTTATGTGCTTGGTGATAACACCAAATACACTCCTTAGGTCTGTATAATGTGGTAGGATGTGGCCCCACTTTTACACGTGGTCTTTAAAGAAATAATTTAAGGTAAAGGTAAGTAAGTACCTCATATTCAATTTAATGTAAATGTAGGTTTGTTTATTCAGTGTTCTAACAGCTAAATTACTCTTTCTGAGGGTAATTCATGCTTTTGGTGTTTGGAATAATATTTAAGTGCCAGCAAATTGCTTTAATTTGAGGTGCAATCTGCTCAAACTCTGCAGAGAATTGGTGTTTTCAGGGGCACGGCTTTCACAGGGCAGCCGTGCGTGCCTGAGTGCGATTGTTAATATCAAAGTGTACAATTTTCAGCGTGTCCAAACAGTCAGTGGTAGCAATTTCTGCTGAGGAGTCACTGGAAGTAAAACATAATTAGCTGTGTTTTAGTGAACAGAGTGGTTTCTAACCCAGCAGCTGGGGAGGAGGGATCCTGCATCCAAGGGATTCGGGGACACGCTCGGCTGGGCGTGTTTTCAAACTTGGAGCTGTGGAGACGACTGCAGAGGTGGAAGCCTTGTCTCAGAGTGACAGCCAGTGCTTCTGTGAGCTGCTTTCTCACATAGTTTCCATGCAGGATCAGCTTGCAGAGTATCACAGTTATAGTACAGATCTGGAGGGTTTGATTTTTATTTTTTGAAAGGAGTGTAGAGCTGTGGAAGGTAGAGGAATGTGGTGTTTTTTCCAGGTGGTGATGCACAGTCATAAATTGTCTTTGGTGAACAAATTTACAGCACATCTACAAATGTCTGTAACTCAAGCCATCACTTTCTGAGCAGGTCAGTGCATAGCACCCCTCATGCTCTGTAAATTAACTGCAGCAGGAAAGGACAGGGAGTGTCTCTATGTAACTTCTCATCCTAAAAGTTCCAGGAAAAAATTATTATTTCAGTATTGTATTTAATCCTTGGAGAAACCACAGCTGATTCTTGAATGGAGTTGAGCACAGTGAGGTGGAGGAGAAGATGCAAGAGGTGATGTTTTGGATTTTTCTGTGAAATTGGGTGCCTGCAGCTCCTGGGCTGAGCACAGTGCTCAGGAGCCTGGCTGTGTCCTGGAAAACTCAGGGTCCCTTGTCTTGTGAGGAGGAGTTTGTCTGTCAAAATCGAGGATTTGGGGTTTTGACTTTTGTATTCTCTTTGCTGGACTTTTCTCTATATAACTTGGCATCGTGAAAGTTCAAGGAAAAAATAATATTCTGGAGAAACCACAGTTGATTCTTGAATGGAGTTGAGCACAGTGAGGTGGAGGAGAAGATGCAAGAGATGATGTTTCAGATTTCTTTGTGAAATTGGGTGCTTGCAGCTCCTGGGCTGAGCACAGTGCTCAGGAGCTTGGCTGTGTCCTGGAAAACTCAGTGTCCCTTGTCTTGTGAGGAGGAGTTTGTCTGTCAAAACAGGAGCTTTGGGGTTCTGACTTCATATTCCCTTTGCTGGACTTTTCTCTATATAACTTGGCATTGTGGAAGTTCCAGGAAAAATAGTATTTCAGTATTGTATTTAATCCTTGGAGAAACCACAGTTGATTCTTGAATGGAGTTGAGCACAGTGAGGTGGAGGAGAAGATGCAAGAGGTGATGTTTCAGATTTCTGTGTGAAATTGGGTGCCTGCACCTCATGGATTTGGATTGATTTGGCTTGAACCCCTGTGCTTACACTGCTCAGGAGCCTGGCTGCATCCTGGAAAACTCAGGGTCCCTTGTCTTGTGAGGAGGAGTTTGTCTGTCAAAATCGAGGATTTGGGGTTTTGACTTTTGTATTCTCTTTGCTGGACTTTTCTCTATATAACTTGGCACCGTGAAAGTTCAAGGAAAAAATAATATTCTGGAGAAACCACAGTTGATTCTTGAATGGAGTTGAGCACAGTGAGGTGGAGAAGATGCAAGAGGTGATGTTTCAGATTTCTCTGGGAAATTGGGTGCCTGCAGCTCCTGGGCTGAGCACAGTGCTCAGGAGCCTGGCTGTGTCCTGGAATACTCAGGGTCCCTTGTCTTGTGAGGAGGAATTTGTCAAAACAGAAGCTTTGGGGTTCTGACTTCATATTCCCTTTGCTGGACTTTTCTCTATGTAACTTGGCATCGTGAAAGTTCCAGGAAAAAATAATATTCTGGAGAAACCACAGTTGATTCTTGAATGGAGTTGAACACAGTGAGGTGGAGGAGAAGATGCAAGAGGTGAAGTTTCAGATTTCTTTGTGAAATTGGGTGCCTGCAGCTCCTGGGGTGAGCACAGTGCTCAGGAGCCTGGCTGTGTCCTGGAAAACTCAGGGTCCCTTGTCTTTGGGGAGGAGTTTGTCAAAATAGGAGCTGACTTCATATTCCCTTTGCTGGACTTTTCTCTATATAACTTGGCATCATGAAAGTTCCAGGAAAAAATAGTATTTCAGTATTGTATTTAATCCTTGGAGAAACCACAGTTGATTCTTGAATGGAGTTGAGCACAGTGAGGTGGAGGAGGAGAAGATGCAAGAGGTGATGTTTCAGAATTCTTTGTGAAATTGGGTGCCTGCAGCTCATGGATTTGGATTGATTTGGATTGATTTGGCTTGAACCCCTGTGCTTACACTGCTCAGGAGCTTGGCTGCATCCTGGAATACTCAGGGTCCCTTGTCTTGTGAGGAGGAGTTTGTCTGTCAAAATTGAGGATTTGGGGTTTTGACTTTTGTATTCTCTTTGCTGGACTTTTCTCTATATAACTTGGCACCGTGAAAGTTCAAGGAAAAAATAATATTCTGGAGAAACCACAGTTGATTCTTGAATGGAGTTGAGCACAGTGAGGTGGAGAAGATGCAAGAGTGATGTTTCAGATTTCTGTGTGAAATTGGGTGCCTGCAGCTCATGGATTTGGATTGATTTGGCTTGAACCCCTGTGCTTACACTGCTCAGGAGCCTGGCTGTGTCCTGGAATACTCAGTGTCCCTTGTCTTTGGGGAGGAGTTTGTCTGTCAAAACAGGAGCTTTGGGGTTCTGACTTTTGTATTCTCTTTGCTGGACTTTTCAAGATGAGCTTCCAAGGGGCTTAAGCCTCACTGAGGCTTTCTGAAGTGGAACTGGAGAGGTTTTTGCCACTAGGTTAGAAATAAGCAGGCCAGGTTGGAGCTTGGTGAATGTTCTGCCCCATCCCTGGAAGTGTTCAAGGCCAGGTTGGACGGGCCTGGGACAGTGGAAGGTGTTCCTGCCCATGGCAGGGGGGTGGAATGAGGTGTTTGAAGGTCCTTTCCAACCTAAACCAGTCTGGGATTCCACAATTCCATATTCTGTGTTTAAATATTGAACAAATGCTGCTGAATCCTGGGTTCCCATGACCACACAGGGCAGTTGGCTGGAGTGGAGCTGCTTTTACAAACCCTGAGCTGAGAAGGCTCCATGCCCACCTCCCTTTATTCCCCAGCCAAAGGTAGAGAAGGCATTTTTGTTTCCAGGGAGCTGCTGAGGATTGTGCCACTGGCTGGAATGGCCAGAAATTCTCCAGGGATTTCTGGGGGGCTTTGCTTTCCTGACAGGTGACATTGTCCTGAGGTGACACAGCCCTCAGAGAGCAGAGGTGTTTGGAAATGGCTGACTGGCAGCAGTGTTTAATCTAGAATTTGGAGAGCAGTAATTCTAGGAGATGTGGAAATTGATTTCAGTTTTTTTTGTTCCATATCCATAAAACTTGTTTATGGTGGGTGCTGACAAGAATTCACTATTGGTAACAGTTGGTGAAAGGATACAGTGGCTTCTGCACAAACTTTCTCAGTTTGTAACGCTATTTTGCTATTTTCCTCGGGTTTTGTGAACACACACACCATGCCTAAACTCTCATGAGCAGTCACATGAGCATCTTGCACTTCAGTATAATAAATTAATCTATTCCACAAAGAATTCAACGTTGTGTTCACCTCAGCCTCCTCTATCATTTAAGTAATCAGCTGAGAAACTTCCCTAGAAATATGAGGAAAGTTGGCCTGCAGCATTTAAACTACACTGGGATGGTGATAAATGGTTTTACTTTTTAAAAAAGATTGAAAATTTTGTATTGTGGGGACATTAGTAGGGCCTTTCTGAGTTGCACTCAGATATAAACTGCTCTCTGTTAACAACTCTGGGCAGATACTTGAAGGGATGGGTAAAATAATATTTAATAAATATCGATAAAGGGGTTAATAATAACAGTATTTAATAAATATCAATAAAGGGGTTAATAATAACAATATTTACTAAATATCAATAAAGGGGTTAATAATAACAGTATTTACTAAATATCAATAAAGGGGTTAATAATAACAATATTTACTAAATATCAATAAAGGGGTTAATAATAACAATATTTACTAAATATCAATAAAGGGGTTGATAATAACAATATTTACTAAA
This sequence comes from Agelaius tricolor, assembly GCF_023055355.1. NCBI lineage: Eukaryota > Metazoa > Chordata > Aves > Passeriformes > Icteridae > Agelaius > Agelaius tricolor. The sequence goes on along the minus strand of NW_027269293.1, from coordinate 3,015,471 downwards.
TATCAATAAAGGGGTTAATAATAACGATATTTACTAAATATCAATAAAGGGGTTAATAATAGCAATATTTAATAAATATCAATAAAGGGATGGGTAAAATAATACTTATAAATATTAATAAAACTATTAAATGATATTTAATAAATATAAATAAAGTGTATTTTACTAAATATAATTTAGTAAATATTAAATATGTATTAGATTATATTTATTAAAATATAATTTAATAAATATTTAATAAATATTTAAGTATCTGGGTAGATACTTTAAGGGATGGGTAAAATAATATTTAATAAATTGTAATAAAAATACTAAATAATATTTACTAAATATAAATAAATTATATTTTAATACATATAATTTAGTAAATATTTAATAAATATTTATTTAATGAATATTTAAGTATCTGGGTAGATACTTTAAGGGATGGGTAAAATAAGGGGAGGTACCAGCAGTGAGTTCAGGTGAGTTCCTTAAGCAGAAAGCCCCAAGCTGAATCAGAAGGGGCACATTTTAAGGCTGGATTTTCTCCATATTCTGTATTAATAATAATAATAATAATCATCCAACTGCATTTCTGTCTTGTTGAAGTAGGACCAGTTGTCCCCGTGACTTTGCTTGCACAGCAACCTCATTTTATGGCTCTCTAAATTTTGGAGCAATAATTTTGGACTTCAGTTCGTGGCTTATAATAAATAGTAACTACCAGGATTTGTGTGGTTGAAGTTTCTGTACAGGGGGAAGAGGAGGAGAAATGATTTTCCTGTAGGCAAGGAAAGTGTGTCACAGTTGGATGTGGGGTTATGGGCTTGGAGGGTGAGTATGAGGTGGCTGAAATGGTACCAGAGCCTGAGTGGGGACACAAACTTGGGGCATTTGGGATTTTTGGGATCACATGGAGCACAGTGAGGTTGGAAGTGGTGAATTTTTAGATCTTTTACAAAAGAAGCTGTTTCCTAGGGTTACCTGTGTGGATCTTTTTGAGAGGACAATTCTGAATTGCTGCTCTGAGTCCAGCTTGGACTGGATGGAAAGGGTGTGAGGTGATTGTGCTCCTTCAGTGTCTTCTGGCATGGCTGGGAGGGACTTGATGTGCTCCATCACCTTCCTGGAACAGCTCCTTCTGGACCTGTCTAATCTGTTCTTAAACCTCCAGTGTGGCTCAGGAGACTGTGGAGAGATTATTTGAGTGCACTGGTAGCTCCCTGGTTATTTCTGTGTGCAATCAGTATTTGTCTTGTTGCAAATTAGGCCAGTGAGCATAAAAACAGTTGATTAACATTTCTTTATTATGACTAATAATGCAGAGGAAGGCTTGTTTCAAGCTTCATGTGTCTCTTTCCTATTTTTTCAATACTGTGTGAAATGAAAACTTCACTTTATGCTATTAACCACGTTTCCAAAACACGGTTATCCTGCTGTCCTCTGGCCTCCTCTTGGTGCATGTTCTTCCTGCACTGTTGCAGCTTGAGATGAAGATGTAATTCCTCTGAATTTGATTCCTCTGCCATTCCTTACAGCTTGGAAAACAGCACTGAATGATCTTGCTTGCAGTGTGCTGTGGTGGATGCCACCAGCAGTGGCAGTGCCTGCCTGGGGTTTTGCTCCCTGGTTCTTGCTCTGTTCCTTCAGCAGGAGCTTTTTACCAATTATTTCATTTATTTAACCTCACACCCTTTCCATCTAATCCAAGCTGGACTCAGAGCAGCAATTCAGAATTGTCCTCTCAAAAAGATCCACACAGGTAACCCTAGGAAACAGCTTGTTTTGTAAAAGATCTAAAAATTCACCACTTCCAACCTCACTGCCCTGCACTGTGATCCCAAAAATCCCAAATGCCCCAAGTTTGTGTCCCCACTCAGGCTCTGGTACCATTTCAGCCACCTCACACTCACCCTCCAAGCCCTTAACCCCACATCCAACTGTGACACACTTTCCTTGTCTACAGGAAAATAATTTCTCCTCCTCTTCCCCTGTACAGAAACTTACCAAATATTTCATGTAGCCTCTTTGGCTACTGGGCTCTTTAAAATCAGGCTCATGAGTTTTTATTTGTCCAGCTTCACAGTCTGGTGGGGTGAGTTTGTTGTGGGGTGTGGAAAGAGAATTTGGGGAAAAGAATTCATATTGCAATGGATCTTTGTACATCTGCAGCTCAGGGTTGGCACTGCAGGCACGTTTCCTATGGTGTTATACAAAATGTTTAGTTACTGTTGAAGCCAACAGGTATTTCTTTCTGTAGTAACAAAAATGCCTTTCAGTTCCTGGCTAATAAACGTGAATGGAGAAAAGTGTTTCACTGTTGCTGTTTTCTGTTTGCCTTGAAGACATTTTCCTGTAGCACAGGGAACTGGAGGTGTGTCCTGTCTTCATCACAATCTGTATTTTACTGCCTCTTGTCCCATCCTCCTTTAGTTGGGTGGTTCCCCCTGCCTTGGCCCAGCCTGGAGCTTGTTCCTGCTGTGCCAGGGGCTTTGGGTGCCTCTCTGGGAATGGGAGAATCTCTCCCTGCAGAGCTGTTGATGGCACTCCCAGCTGCTGGGCATTCCTGTCTGGAGGCCCTTGGTGAGTGCCAGGGCAAAATGGGCTCTGTGCTGGCAAACTCGTGCCTGCTCTGGTGCCTGCCCAGCTCAGGGATGTGCATGGGCACTGCTCAGGGAAATATTTCAGCTCCACTGGTTCCTTCACACTGTGGAATTGTATTTCTGACCTTACTCTCATTTGCTGATCCTGCCTTTGTATAGCATATACAGGAAAGTATCTGTGTTATGTTAATTTGCCATTAAATTAAGCCTCAGTACAAATAAAATATATGCAGATTGGTTTGATTCTTTAAAGTAGACCTGGGAGTTTGAAATCTGGAGGTACAGATGCTTCAAGGAGCATTTCTTCTACCCCTTGCTTTGCAGCATAAATTTCTGATCAGTTTTCAAAGCATGAATTTCTCTGTCATAGAAAATTCTCCAAGTGAATGACTTTCAACTCAAATAATTGATTCCTTCATATTTAAAGGTGTGTTTTACCAAGTACTATTAGAAAACTGACCTCCACCTTTAAGAATATTTTTTTGTGTACTGGTTAATATTGGACTTTTGCTTGGCAAACTGACTTTCAGACATTTTCAATAATGTGAGCAAAGTAGTATTTAGTTTTTTACCAAATACTATTAGAAAACTGGCCTCCACCGTTAAGAATATTTTTTTGTATACTGGTTAATATTGGATCTTTGCTTGGCAAACTGACTTTCAGACATTTTCAATAATGTGAGCAAAGTAGTATTTAGTGTTTTACCAAATACTATTAGAAAACTGGCCTCCACCTTTAAGAATATTTTTTTGTATACTGGTTAATATTGGATCTTTGCTTGGCAAACTGACTTTCAGACATTTTCAATAATGTGAGCAAAGTAGTGCATGGTCATCTTTTTGGTATGTTGTGTCTGTGAATAGTATCTGGTGTTCCCTATCTTTAGACAACATCATGTCACACTGGGGCTGGGGGGAACTGTTAATAGATCAGCTGCAAGGGAACTGAACTAAATACCAGCAGGTTGTAACCTGAATTCTGACTTGGTGTGTTTGGTCTGTACCTCTGAACAAATGACATGACAATTTGCTGTTGGTGCTGTGTATTGTCAGTGCCTGCTGTCTCATAGTTCCTACACAAAATGCTAAATAAACTCTGCACTGCTGTATTGCTGTTGTCACGTTTCAATAAAGCCTCCTGAGAATAGCAACTTTTCTCTCCTCACTTTTTATTCCATGTTTTAGATGATTGTGCAGTGAAGTTGGTTTTGTACAAAAGCAGTGCTGGGGCAGGGTGTGACTCTGAGGGGGGACCCTGGTCTGGGGCAGGAGCTGCTGCAGGTGGCACTGAGAGCTCCAGGAGGAGGAACAGCAGGGATGGCCTCAGCCCTGGAGCCTGCACTGCACCTCCTGGCAATCAGCTCTGCCTCCCTGGCCTCTCCAGCAAGATTCACCTTCAACCTGGGATTTTCTTCAACATTTTCCTGCACTCCTTGAGGAGATTCACAGCCCTGGAGCAGGGGGAAGACAAAAAGTGCTCCTGTGAACTTCTGTCTGAACCCTACTGCCACCAGAAACCTCCAGCTTGGACACCTGGATTTGTGTTTGTAGGAGGAAAAAAGATCTGTTCAGTCTCCCACAGTGTCTCCAATTCTCTGCTTGCTTCTGTCACGCTGCTTTGGTGCTACAGGTGGGACAGTGTTGCAGAACTTTCTCTGAAACCATCAAAATTTGGAGTATTTATGGATGTTCTGATGAAGCAGTTGAGTGTGATGGCAAATCCATGTGTGTTGTGATACCTGGGTGCTCTGCTCAGCATGCCCATGGTGGAGTCAGGCTGTGATTGTTGTGAGCTCTGATTTCAGGAGGATGATGATGTTCCAATTTGGTTTTAGAGGATTGTCAGTGATGGGCAACTCCAGGCCAAGTTTAAGTTATCCTTTAGAAACTTGTGAAGGCTCTAATGTGACTCAGAAGGATGATGTTACTGTATGAAATGATGACTTTTGAATTTTGTGGTTGAAAAGAGCCTTTCTACCTGAAAGGCAGGAATCTGCATGAGCAAGGGGTTTTTTTTTGGAATTGTGCATTGAGTTTTTCATGTTGCACACAAAGAGCTGCTCCTTCTGCTCCAGGTAACTCAGAGCTGCTTTGTCATTTATCACAGTCTAGTCAGGCATGCAAAGATCTTTGGAAACATCCCTGTGAAATAGTAAAAAAACCGAAATAATTGCTTTATCTGAGTATCTGCAATAGAAAGTTCCTGTAACATTTGATTTCCAGGCTGCAGTGAGAGCGTGCAGGTTGTGCTGTGTGTCCAGGCAGGACAGGAAGGTGTTTTAGGGGTGCTCACGTTGGTTTTGGGGTCTGGGCTGGTGTGTAAGCAAAGGAAGGGAATCAAAGCATCCCACAGAAAACACATCCCAGCAGCTGGAATTGGTGGTAGGGCTTGTATGGATGCTGAGCTTGCTGCTGCTTTCAGATTTCCTGGGGGAAGTGGAGCTGGGAGGGAGCAGCTGTACCTCAACCTTCCCCAAACCCCTTAGAATTGCTGTGTAACACCCTGAAATTAGTCACTGACTGAGTCCTGCTTTATAAATGCTGAAATAAGATTAAGATAGCAGTTAAGAAAGGAAAATGAAGCTTCTTGATCTTTTCCTGAGAGTTCAGAAACCCCTGCTTTTGTCTGAGGCTGGAGTAAAAGCATTCAGTGCTTAACTTGGAAAAGATCTCAGCAATAGTAACTCCAGAGTGTGGCTGCATGACTTAAGGAGCCTTGCATGGAATAAATAAGATTTGTTTTCTGTGGCTGTCATTAGGCTTGGCTGGAAAGGATTATCGTGGATGACTCAAAGCAGATGTTCCCCAGGAAAGTTTGGAGTGAATTAGTGTGTGTGCCACTCAGTGCTCTCAGCATGGGAGAACTTGGAGCACCTTAGCAATTCCTTAGCAATTCCTTAGCAATTCCTTAGCAATTATTTTGAGCTGTTTGCTGCAAGCTCCTAAATGGGGGTCCTGGAAGTTGTTTTGGGGGGTCCTAAGGGGTTGCAGTGTGAGCAGACAAAGGCACATAGAAACCAAAATGCAAATTCCTGAGTTGCTGAGCTGGGCAGTTCCAGCTCAGTGTCCATAGGGAGCGGGGCTGCTGAATTCCCTGTCCTGCTCTGCTCTGTGGCACTTTACCTGGCTCTTCTGTTCCCAATGAGCATCTTCAGTAGCCCTTTGTGTTAATTGATGATCATTTCTGGTGCTGCTCAAGGCAGGTTTGGTAACATTACTGTCACTTTGGTTATGTGACAATGTATGAATTTTATTGTAACCGTTGAATTGGTGTGCAGGATGGGTGTGCTGCTGTTATCTCTACAGTGAACAGGTGATTTTGAGGTGTTTTGGGAGATCCTCTTGTTTCTATCACTGTATTTAACTGCACAACAAGAAATTTCATAATCTGTGTTATTTTAAAATAATCAAATACGATTTTTACTATAAGCTCCTCTTTATGCCACTTTAGACAAAACATTCTGAAAAAACCACACGAGGGGAAGGGAGGACAAGTTGTTGAACATTTTCTGTATTTATTTTCAAAGAATTAAGCTTCCCTAGAGGTCAAAAAAAAGAGAAAATGAGGGAGAGGAGCTGCTGGCAGTCGTGTGGGGTGTGAGATGTTCGTGCTCTGCTCAGCAGCTGCTCCGTGACAGCGCGTCCTCAATCGGTTACAAATGTGTGAGGAATCCAAAAGGGGTGGTTTGTGTTCCTGCAGGAGCTGAGGCTGCAAGGCCACTTTCACTGGCCCCAATTGGCACCACGTGTGCCCCAGAGCAGGGAGGGAATCACAGCCTGGCTCTGCTGCTGGGCTGCTTTGGGGCATCCTCTGCTGGGTATTGAACAGGGGCACAGCTGTGACTGGAAATTCCCTGAGCAGTTTCAGCTCTCTGTACGTGTGTGTGCACATCTTTCCTCATCTTCACCCTCTGATAGCCAATGACCCTGGTTTTGCCATCAGATTTTCACATAGATATGAATATTTGGCATCACTTTCCTCATCTTCACCTTCTGGTAGGCCAATGACCCTTTTTTGCCATCAATTCTTCATTTAGAAAATAAATATTTGGTATCACTTTCCCCATCTTCACCTTCTGATAGGCCAATGACCCTTTTTTGCCATCAGTTCTTCATTTAGAAAATGAATATTTGGTATCACTTTCCCCATCTTCACCCTCTGATAGACCAATGACCCTTTTTTTGTCCTCAATTCTTCATTTAGAAAATGAATATTTGGTATCACTTTCCCCATCTTCACCCTCTGATAGCCAATGACCCTGTTTTTGCCATCAGATTTTTATGTAGATAATGAATATTTGGTATCACTTTCCCCACCTTCACCTTCTGGTAGGCCAGTAACCCTTTTTTTGCCATCAGATCTTCATTTAGAAAATAAATATTTGGTATCACTTTCCCCATCTTCACCCTCTGATAGACCAATGACCCTGTTTTTGCCATCAGATTTTTATGTAGATAATGAATATTTGGTATCACTTTCCCCACCTTCACCCTCTGATAGGTCAATGGCCCTTTTTTTTTTTTTTTTGGCCATCAGTTCTTCATTTAGGTAATGAATATTTGGGGATTACCAGTAACTGCAAAAATAATTGTAGCAGTTAATGGTGTGTGCAACAGAGCCTTTTTCACTCTGGTAATTCATAGTCTAAAATATGTGTTGGGAAGGAGAGTATCATGTTTTGCAAGTTTAAAAATATTTGTCTGGAAACTCCCAGAATTGAGCTTTAACTATTCTAAGGGCTCTGGTTGTAAAAACTGAACAAAACAACCCTGATGTTGTGTATTGCTTCAACTGTGGTGCTAAACTCTCCTTCCTGTGCTCTGAGGGCAGGGCAAGGGTCAAAACATGGAAGAAAGTCAGAGCACTGAAGTGAAATAATAAGAACTAAAATATCTCAGAATAGGTGCTCTTGCTGCTCTAAAAGTTAAGCAGAGTTTTACCAGGCCTGACCTCATGGTAGGGCTTTAAATATCTGCAGAATGAAGAAAGAACCAGGACAAATTAATTCATCTTTGGCCTGGAGTTGGTTTTACACCCTATAGGAGTCAGAATCATTCAAAGCTTGCATTTAAATATAAATTTGATAAAAGTGAATCATAAAATCAGGACGATACCTCCTAAATAACAGAAAACTCCCAAACAGCCTTTAACAGTCCTGCAGGGATGCACTAAACATGGTCTGAGGCCAAGGTTTTCTGCAGGGAGGAGGGGATCAGCTCCTGGTGTTCCTGTGGGACCTTAGCAGAGGGGTAGAACTGACTGGAAAAGCCAATTCTGACACAAATCAGTGTTTTTAAGAGGAGGGGTTGTGCTGGGAGGGCAGAGCTGCCTGGTGGTGATGATGATGATGATGATGATGAGGTTTCAGGATGATGTAGGATCCCTGCAGAGGTTCTTGCTGAGAGATTTTTCTCACATGCACTTCACATCCAGTTGAGTCATAAATGCAATTAAGCAATAAATGAGACTGTGATTCAAGTTTTCCTTTGCTTATCTTTTAAATCTGTCTCCAAAGGTGAATTAGAAATTCCAGGTTTCAGCTCTCTTAACATCAGGTAATGGAAACAAAGATCTCTCTATAGGATCATAAACTGGTTTGGGTTGGAAAAGCTCTCCAAGATTAAAAAGTCCAACCCAGCACTGCCATGTTTACCCCTAAAACATGCAGTGGAAACCAATGATGGAAACCATTCAAATCCCACATGTGCTGAGGATGTGATCAGAGAACCTGATGCTCACCTCCTGAGGGGATGAGGGTTTGTGCACTTCCTCCTCCCCATGGCCAGCCCCAGCTGATGGTCTGGGGACACCAGCCCTGCCCCAAGGAGGGACCTGCAGGCTGGGACTCCTGTGTGCAGAGGAATCCCAGGAAAAGTGGGATTTCCCATCAGGAAAGGTGGTTCTGGGAATGGACTGCAGAGCAGTGGCCTGGCTCAGTCTGCAGTGGAGGAGGGAGCTCCACATGGAAGGGTTCAGCTCCACATTCCCACTGCTGCTCCTGTTCCCATTAGGTGTGCACAGGTAATTGATGATTTGCAGAGGGGTCTCAGAACTTTGTTTCTCAGTTTTATTGCCACTGTTTCCTCGGGTTTTACATAAGAGGGTGTTTGTTACAGCTCCTGCAGTTTCCAACTAGGTCAGTAAAAGTGTCCTTGTCCCTATTCCTTGAACAATCAGCTCCCTAAAGCCAGACAGTCTGATAGCAGTTTGTGATTAATGCTCCCAGCAATTATAAAGTGGAAGGTCTTAAATTACATTTGTTAACTAAGACCAGTACATGAAACATGAAGTGACTTTGTCTTCCTTGTTGCAGATCCATAACATGGTGGCAGTGCTGGAAGTGATCTCCAGCCTGGAGAAATATCCCATTACCAAAGAGGCACTTGAGGTATGTCACCCTCTGAACATGATTTTTTTTAAATGTATAAAAGGACGTTTCCCTGCCTTTCCAATTTCCATCTGAGCTTTTCTGGAAACAATAGATGGATTGCAAAGGATTCACAATTAAGATATTATTTTGTCATCTCGCTGAACACAGGGATCCTTTCTGGGCCCAGATCAGTATTCTGGGCAGCACAGTTCCTGTTTGTGCAGGGCACTACATTAATCATCACTTGCCACTGATTAATTCTGTTGTACTCAGCAATATCACCCTGCACTTCTGGTCACCTTTGTAGACATTTGGTGACAAAACACCTAAAATCTGAAATAGGAAAACTAATCTTAAATGCAGATAAGCAGATTTCAAGGCCTGATATTTGTGGTGAGGTCAGGTGTAGAGAGCTGAACTCTCACTGGTCACTTGTAGAAACAGTCCAAAGAGGTTTTCTGGGTGAATTATATATTTCTTTTTCACTCCTTGTATTGAAATTAGCGGTGTTCTTGCTTTTAACTGTTGCTTAATTACAACTCCACCTGTATTTCAACATATCTATGACAACAGGTTGCATTTTCTCTCACAGTCTGGTCTGTGGTCTCCTTTGAAGTACTTTCCTTAAGAAATCTGACTTGTGGAACAGTTCTTTGTTTTCAAATGTGCTTTGGGAACAATCAAACACTTCCTTCCGCTCACGAAACCACCTTGGGACTCCCTGGGAATGTTGTTTAAATGGCTTTTTCATACATTTCCACGAGGCTGGGGAATGAAGGGAGAGGAGAGAGGTGGAGGAAAAAGGTAGGACCCAACTCACACCTGGTAGTCAGGTTTGTCAAATGGAAATTTTTATTGTTAACAAGTTGCTGTAACAGGCAAAGATCCTGGAATTCTTTTCTCTTGGCTCTCTCTGCAGATCTTTCACTTCCCTTGTGATAAACACACACCTTTGGGTGCTGCATTTTTCCCCTCGAATCTGAACCTGCACCCTTATTCTTAAAGGTTATTTCTCATTAAAAAATTCCTTCCTGATGTTTTTCCCAGCTCTCCTGCTTTTACCAGGGAATAAAGACAGCATGACTTGAAACCTGCAGTCAGTTTCATGTGGCAGAACACTGGACTAATCCTTTCCAAAAACATTAATTCAACACTTAAATCTTTAGTGTTTTTAACCAGGTGTTTCTCAGGGGCGAGCATTACAAAGCAGAACCATTCCTTAAGGATTTGGCTTGGCATGATACATGTTTGTAAACCACCTTGTCTGTCTTTGTAGGAAACCAGACTCGGGAGGCTTATCAATGAGGTGAGGAAGAAGACATCCAATGAGGAACTTGCCAAACGTGCCAAGAAATTGCTGAGGAATTGGCAGAAGTTGATAGAACCCGTAACCCAGAACGAGCCAGTGCCAAGGGGGCTGCCCAACCCGCCAGGATCAGCAAATGGAGGTGCCCACAACTGCAAACCAGACTCCCAACTTCCTGCTGTGCCCGGCGCCAAGCCCATCAGCGAACTGAAAAGCAGGAATGATATCCAGAAACTCAATTCTCCAAAACCAGAGAAACTGGGAAATAGGAAAAGGAAAGGTGATCACAGGGATGGGCATCAGGGCCCTCCTCCCCCAAAGGTCTCCAAAGCTAGTCATGAAGTATTACAAAACTCTTCACCCCCTCCAACCAATGGAATTGGAGGTAGTCCTGAAAATTTTCCTAGTCCTGTAGACATAAACCTACATGCAGGGCCCGAAAGCAGCAGGACAGATCTCAGTGAAAACGATAAACACAATAAGATCCCAGTAAACGCTGTAAAACCTCACACCAGTTCTCCAGGACTTGTAAAACCTTCAAGCACTTCCTCGTTACTAAAGACTGCAGTGCTTCAGCAGCATGAGAAATCAGAAGAAGCCACGGGCCCCCACCAGCCCAAGAGCCCACGCTGCTCCTCCTTTAGCCCCAGGAACGTTAGGCATGATGCTTTTGCTCGGCAGCACACCACGTACTCACCAAAGGATTCGATGCCCAGTCCATCTCAAAGGTCTCAGTTCGCGGACGCCGCGCCGGTGCCGTCGCCGCCTCCATCCCTGATGCAACCATCCACGCCTCCCATGCCGGCCAAGAGACTGGAGTTCCCTCCTCAGGCGGCCCCCGAGGTGGCACAGCACTGGCAGGAGCAGCAGGGAGCCCCCGAGGGCCAGCACAGGCACACAGCAGGGACACTTCAGCAGCACACGGCCCCCGGCTGCAAAGGCCACCCCGGGGAATCACACACGGGCTTCCCACAGGACACTTCCAGAATGGACAGTGATGATGCTGCTTCAGGGTCTGATAGCAAAAAGAAGAAAAGGTACCGACCCAGAGACTATACAGTCAACTTGGATGGGCACGTGATAGAAGGGGGTGTGAAACCTGTGAGGTTAAAAGAGAGAAAACTCACTTTTGATCCCATGACAGGACAGATAAAACCTTTAACACCGAAAGATCCTTTGCAGGTAGAAATCCCTGCACTTACTGAACAGCACAGGACAGAAACGGAAAAGCAGGAGCAAAAACCCAACCTGCAAAGCCCCTTTGAACAAACGAACTGGAAAGAGTTGTCCAGAAATGAAATCATTCAGTCATATTTAAACAGACAGAGTAGCTTGCTGTCTTCATCAGGAGTACAGACTCCAGGAGCTCACTACTTCATGTCTGAGTATTTAAAGCAGGAGGAAAGCACTAGAAAAGAGGCTAGAAAGACTCACGTTCTAGCTCCTAACAGCAAACCTACAGACTTGCCTGGGGTCACCAGAGAGGTCACGGGCGATGACCTCGACAGAATACGTGACCACAACTGGCCGGGCGTGAACGGTTGTTATGACACACAGGGTAACTGGTATGATTGGACACAGTGCATATCCTTAGATCCACACGGGGATGATGGGAGATTGAACATCCTGCCTTACGTCTGCCTAGACTGAGAGCAGTTCTGCTGAGCACGCTTTGTACACCTGCACTTAGCAGAACTGGCAGACACGATGCCACTTCCAGCTGGAGAGAGCCTCCTGTCCTGGACAAACAGGCCCCACGAGCAGAGGGGGGGAGGGAGCTGGGCCTTTCCAGCTCCTTCCTTTAAATTCTCCTTTTTGTGAAATGCTGCTACCAGTTTACTAACAATTGCAAAAGGAAGGCATACGAAGGTTTGATCAGTTGAGTTTAAAACTCTTATAGCGAGCCAGCTATAAAAAGTGTTAGTCCCCAAGAAGTGAAGAGGATTTCCAGCACTTTCTGAATGCCGGAATCTTATTACAGGCAGGTACAGAGAAAAAAAAAAAAATTGTGGAAGTTACCTTAACAAAATATGCATCTATTTATTTGACTTGATTTGGGTTTTTATTTGGCAGTGAGATATTCGAGAGACAATGTGCAAAAACTGTAGTTTTATTTCTATCACATCTCTGAACATGATTGCGTTATTTAAGAGTCATGTGGTACGGAGATTGGGTTTTAAACAGCAGGTGTTGCACTGCAGGCTGGGCCACCAGCTTCAGCTCAACATTCCATAGGCATCCACATATTTTAGTCTGGTTTCAGTTTAAATCCAGTCTCTGAGAAATGCTGCAAAAACTAGATGTTTAACGATATTTTTTGATCCCACCACCACCAGCCAAATATTTTTCCTCCTTTTCCCTTCCTGCAAACTTATAGGTAAAAAACAAAAAGACAAAAAAAACAAAAAGACAAAAAGAAAAAAAAAAAAAGAAAAAAAAAATCACCTTTTCTAGAATCTAAATGTAATGAGGGTGCTACAAGTTTGTAACTGTACTGTGAGAGGGAAAAAGGAAGCCTGTTTGTATGCTGGAAATATACTTGTTACCATTCCTTTAGATATTGTTTGCCTTATGGATATCCATCATAAACGCAATTTGCAAAAACAAAGAGCCTTAGTGAATGTACAGTAACTAGACTTCTGTGTTCCTGGGATGCAGAAGGGAGCAACTTTGCTATTTGGTCCTTTAAGTGGACACGTTGTGATATAAATGTGGAAATAAAAAAAATTTGCACAAACCAGTTTGTGAATTATTTATATACACACTCCACTCGTTTTCCCCCCCTGAGTCTGCTCAGTCCAGCCCAGGCAGGGGAGCCCTGGCAGCAGGGACCCCTCAGAGCAGGGAGGTGGAGCTGAATCCCTTGGACACTGCCCCAGGGAGAACAGGAATGTCTTCCAAGAACCTCGCTGTGCTGTCCAGTCACACAGGGTGGATCTGTTTTAACTCTGGAGACTGATAACCCAACTGCTGATAATGTACCTCAAAGTCTAAAGAGATCAGATTTCATCTTTGTAATGTTTTATGCCTGTTTGTTACAGTGCTTTCTGAAGCAGCCTGGGGTGTAGAAAGTGAAGGATTATTTCTATTAACTGTACTTGCTTTAATATTTGGGACTGTGTTGTTTGATGCAGTCCCCACTGTTGGGCTTCTGTTCAGAGGGTTGGGGAGGGGACACTATACCAAAAATATTCCTGGCTTTAGTGATGTTAACTCTGTTAACTCATCTGTGCTGGAGATGAGCCCTGGCAGGAGCTGTCCTGCCTTTGAGGGCAGAGTGAAGCTCTTCCCTGATTTTTCAAAGGAGGGTGCTCCTGGCCAGGCTTGCATGGTGTTGGTTCATTCCCTGGAATACAACTGATGAAGTCTGGTTTATTTTTAAGTCATTCTTGTTCATCATTTATGATCTGACTGTTACTGAAATGTGTGGGTATCTCAGAAATAACAATGTCTGTGTGCTTCCATTTCTGAAATCTGAGGTCTGAGAGTGAAACCAGAAGTGGTTACCAAAAAATGCATCCAAGTATATTTTCAGGTTACTTCCATTTTGTCCTCCTGCAGTTGCTGAGGTTGAGCAGTGTGGTTTAGAGCTGGGGAAAGCTCCTGTCTTGCAGCTCACATTTGATGGCAGAGGGCTAAGCTGCTGGTCATTTTGGAAATGCTTAAGTTTTGTTTCTGTAAAAAAAGTACTGTGCATCTTATCTCCTCCTGCCCTTCCTCCCTCCTTCCCTGAATGGTCCCATTTAGGAACAGGGTCCGTGCTCTTTGGAGGCCTTTGAATTCAGGAAATGACAAAGTATTACTTGATAAATTCCATCTTTTTCTCCACTGCTTCCATTTCTGATGCAATTGATGGCCCTTGACTGCACTGGGTGAGGTGATACCCAAAGCTCATCACAGCTTTCAGATTCCACCCAAACTGCCTGTGCTGGTGCTCCTCTCTTGGAGGAAGCATCAGGAATCAGACCCAGCCCTTTCCCTGGTGGTACAAAAACTGCTGGAGAAATTCCCTCCCGATGCAAGCTTTAAATCTTGTTCCTTGCTGAGTTTGTTGCTGCTGTAAGGGGTCAACTCACTTGTGTGTCCTCCAGGGTGAGATGAGGCTTGACAATCTTTATTTCAGCATGCCAGTATAACCAGTTCTGTGAGCTCCAACAAATGTGAATAAGTTTACAAGGTGATATTTTTTTGTCAATTTTGTAAACAAGTTCAAATGAAGTTTACCATGTGCGTACCTGCTGTGTACTCTCATTTGTGCATGACTCAGTTTCTCTGCTACTGCTTTCTCCTACCTCTCTCACAAAATTTCTCCTTCTAATCCTAACACCTGAAGTTAAAACGCTGCCATTTCTTCCTTGTCACCGGATGACACGAAATGGCGCATCAGCAAATCCTCTGGGGAGTCACCATCACCCAAAATGCGTGTTTTTATGGCCAAATTCATTCTGCAGAGGTGTCTTTGACAGGGTGCATGGATGAACCGGGCTCTCCAACACCCCCTCCTGCCTGCCAGGTACTCACCCATCCTTTACCCCGGCCGGTGCTCCGCCTTCCTCGCTTTAGTTTTAAAGGTCGGGAGCGCTGGTCCCGGTGCCTGCGAGCCCGTGACCTTCGCTCCGTCCCTGCCCTGGCGCTGCCCGGCGCTCCAAGGGCCGCCGCGGCCTCCCTGGAGGCGGCTCCGCTCCCTGAGCGCCGTCCCGGGTCACAGAAACCCCTGGAGCTCCACGGCCACGGAGCCGGCACCGAGAGCGCGGGGACCGTGCGGGGCCGGGCCCGGCTCACGGCAGCCCCTGGGGCTCCATCACCCTGAGCGGGGCCAGGCCCGGCTCACGGCAGCTCCTGGGGCTCCATCGCCCCGGAGCCGGTACCGAGAGTGCGGGGACTGTGCGGGGCCGAGCCCGGGTCACGGCAACGCCTGGGGCTTCATCGCCCCGGAGCCGCAACCGAGGGCACAGGGACCGTGCGGAGCCAGGCCCGGCTCACGGCAACCCCCGGGGCTCCATCGCCCTGAGCGGAGCCAGGCCCGGCTCACGGCAACCCCCGGGGCTCCATCGCCCTGTGCGGGGCCAGGCCCGGCTCACGGCAACCCCCGGGGCTCCATCACCCTGAGCGGGGCCAGGCCCGGCTCACGGTAACCCCGGGGCTCCATCGCCCTGTGCGGGGCCAGGCCCGGCTCACGGTAACCCTGGGGCTCCATCGCCCTGTGCGGGGCCAGGCCCCGCTCACGGTAACCCTGGGGCTGTGCGGGGCCGGCACCGAGGGCGCGGGGATCCCGCGGGGCCGGGCCCGGCTCACGGCAACCCCTATGGCTCCATCGTCCCGGGGCCGGTACCGATGGCGCGGGGACCGTGCGGGGCCAAGCCCGGCTCACGGCAGCCCCTGGGGCTCCATCACCCTGTGCGGAGCCGGTACCGAGGGCGCGGGGACCCCGCGGGGCCGGGCCCGGGCCCGGGCCGGGCGGGGCGGAGGAAGCCAAGTGCCGGAGGAACGGAGGAAGTGACGCCCGGAGCCCGCCGGGGCCCCGCGGCCGCCCCGCCCCAGGAAGCGACGCGCCGGGGCCGCGCTGACGTTCGGCGGCGGCTGCGGAGCGATGGCGGCGCCGCTGGCGGCTCCGGGCGGCGCCGGGGCCGGTGCCGGGCCCGGGGCGGGGGCGGCGCGGGGCGGGCGCGGGCCGGCGCTGCGGGAAGGGGCGCGGGTGTCGGCGCTGTGCCTCGCCTGGTACGGGCTGAGCGCCGGCGGTAACGTGGTCAACAAGCTGCTGCTGGGCGGCTTCCCGCGGCCCGTCACCGTGTCGCTGTTCCACATCCTGGGGCTCTGCGGGCTCCTGCCGCCGCTGCTGCGCGCCTGGCGCGTCCCGCCCGCCGGCGCCGCGCAGCTGCCGCCCCGCGCCTACCCCCGCTACATCCTCCCGCTCGCCTTCGGCAAATACTTCGCCTCCGTGTCCGCGCACGTCTCGCTCTGGAGGGTGCCCGTGTCCTACGCGCACACAGGTGAGGGATGCGGGTGTCCCGGGGGTGTCCCGGTGCCGGCTGTGCTCGTAGGGAGGTGCCCGCGGGGGTGTCCTGGGGGCCAGCGTGGATTCGTGCCCAGGGGGGTGACCTGAAACCCGGTGTGTGCTTGTATGGGCACCTGGTGCAGTGTCCCGGTACTCATTGTGAGTGCCCAGTGCAGTGTCCCAGTACCCACTGTGGGTGCCCAGTGCAGTGTCCCAGCACCCCGTGTGTGCTGTGAATATCCAGTGCAGTGTTCCAGTACCCACTGTGGGTACCCAGTGCAGTGTCCCAGTACCCTCTCTGTGCTGTGAATATCCAGTGCAGTGTCCCAGTACCCTCTCTGTGCTGTGAATATCCAGTGCAGTGTCCCAGTGCTCACTGTGTGTCCCCAGAGCCGTGCCTCTGTCCCCAGTGGGTGCTGGCAGCAGATCCAGGGGCAGTGCCCCAGTGTGTGTGTGCCCTGTGGGTGCCCAGAGCACCAAGGTCCAGCTGGTGCAGGTGTCCAGGACAGTGACAGGGAGGGAGCACCCATCTGGGCTGGGCTGAGCTCCATCCCTCTGCTGGTGGTGCTGTCCCAGTCCCCAGTGCTGTTTTCTTGCTGTCCCCAGTGAAAGCCACCATGCCCATCTGGGTGGTTCTGCTGTCACGGATCATCATGAAGGAGAAGCAGACGACGAAGGTGCGGACAGGTTTGCTGAGGTTTCTTCTCTTGGTGCTGCTTGGGGGGTGCTCTGCTGGCTTGGGGTGGATCTTGTGACTGGAATTAGATTGTGTGGATTTTTAAAATCCCTTTTCCTTTTATTGTGAGTGTAAAACACGTCTGAACAACGACCAGGGTGCTGCTATCTGATGCACTGGAGTTGTCATTGTCTACTGCAATCACTCAAATTTCCTTGAACTGCAGTAGTGAAATGGCTGATCCCTAAATCAGCAGGGTGTATAAACTCGTTGAAAATTCCTAGCAGATGCCATTTACCCCTGTGTCCCTGCTGCAGGTGTACCTGTCCCTGATCCCCATCATCACTGGTGTCCTGCTGGCCACGGTCACAGAGCTGTCCTTTGACATGTGGGGACTCATCAGTGCCCTTGCTGCTACCCTGTGCTTCTCTCTCCAGAACATCTTCTCAAAGAAGGTACAGCTCTGTTCACAGCTCTGGTGTCACCCTTCAGCAGGACAGGGTGTCATTTCAATTACATAAGTGTATTTTTTTTAGTTGGCTTTGCAATCAGACAAGTCCAGAGGGTTGGTTGCTATTTTGTGTGTTCCCTGCAGCTCTTCCCATCTTTTGAAGCTGTTACACTGAATTTATCCTGAGCCCTTTCTTTACTCTTCAACGTGGATTTTTTTTTTCTGGTGGCAATTCAATAGTGCTCAAATTCAATAATTCATTTAATTGTACCTTTAATTGTACCTTGTTATATCAAATCATTCCTTTGTGCAGAACGAGTCACTGTCAACACTGGGCACTCCTTGAAACCACAGTAACAAAATTAAAGTGTGTGGTTTGGCTCTATTTAGTTACAAAATGGTTTCTGTTTTGTAGAGCTATCAATATATATTATATCAATTAGTATATATGATAATATAATAATATTATATATTATAACATTATATTATATTATATTATATTATATTATATTATATTATATTATATTATATTATATTATATTATATTATATTATTATAACAATATATGATATCAATTGTATCAATTAATTTTAATTTTAATATCTTGTTGATACTAAGAGCCACCACTCAAAAAAAACCATTGTTTTTCAAAGAGACATCAATTTTTCTTTGGTCACCCTAATAGGAAATTAATACCATAAGGATATTTATTTATTTTGCTCATTTACCTGTCCCCTGGAGCAGTTTGTTTCCTGACTGCTGTTCAATAATGGCTCTTGCCAGGTGTTGAGGGATTCCAGAATTCATCACCTTCGGCTGCTGAACATCCTTGGCTGCCATGCTGTGTTCTTCATGATCCCAACCTGGGTCCTGGTGGATCTTTCTTCCTTCTTGGTAGAGAATGACTTGGTAAGTGCTGAATTTGGAGAACTGTTTGCTATTATGAAAGAAAATAGAAAACAAAAACCAAACAGACTCCAGCACCCGACCAGGAAAGTGCTCTGAAGTGTTTCAGTGTGGAAGGAAGTGTTGTGAAACACCTGCAAATTGTTTCACAGGAGTTAACATCGTGTTTATTGTGAGAATTCCTGTCAGGGTTAGCAGAGGCAGCTCATGGGCAGCATAAATGTCAGGAGCTGGGGGCTGGAGGCAGAACCAACACTCCCAGGGTGTGTGGGGAATGTCCTCCTCTGCTTTCTCTGAGCTGGGAGTTGCATAAAGCAAAGAGCTTGGGGGCCTCTTTAGAGCTCAGTGCAGACATTCCTGCCTGCAGTGGCAGGTAAGAAGTGCCTCAGGCCGTGTTTGTGTTGTTACCTGAAACCCGAGATAATTTTTTTTTTTTTTCCTTCCTGCTGTTTGCTTTTCCACAGAGCTCCATGTCTCATTGGTCCTGGACCTTGATGCTGCTTATAATCAGTGGATTCTGTAATTTTGCCCAGAATGTGATTGCCTTCAGCATCCTTAACCTGATCAGCCCCCTGAGTTACTCCGTGGCCAACGCCACCAAGAGGATCATGGTGATCACCGTGTCCCTGATCATGCTGCGCAACCCCGTCACCAGCACCAACGTCCTGGGCATGATGACAGCAATCCTGGGCGTCTTCCTCTACAACAAGGTGAGCTTTATCCACCAGGAAGCGCAGCTGGAGCAGCCCAGCAGCTTTGAGTTGTTGTTTTTACAAGTTCAGAGCTCCTTGAGACAGCACAAAAGGCACAAGGGTCCATTGCAGAGGAGGGATGAGCATGGCCCGGGTGAAGGACTTGGTCACAGCAGCTGCTGGGCCTCTCACACAATTAAATGTTGATCTTAAGCTCTTTTTGAAAAGGGAAGTAACTCAGAATCTCTTGAGCAAAAGTTTGTTTGGCATGTGAGAGGAGTGAGGTTTTCATTAGATATTCACTGATATTTTAATACTCTTAACAAAAAAGTGATGTGACTGTAGAGCTGGCTGCTTTTCTCTGGGTATGGCAATAGTCTAGGTGCTATCTTAGGTGATAGCTAAGAAAATCTGCCTCCTCTGAAGGGTTGTGAGGCTTTGGAAGGGGCTGCCCAGGGAGTTTGGAGTGTCCATCCCTGGAGGTGTCCAAGGAAGGCCTGGATGTGGAAAAATCTGGGATCAAGTCCAAGTTCTGCCCCATCAGTGCTGGGTGACAAGGTGGGGATGGGGCAGAACTTGGACTTGATCTCAGACTTTCCTGTGGGAATCTTTAAAATTAGAGGGTTTTGGGAAAGCTGCAAAAGGGAAGTTTTATAGACAGCAGAACTGCAATTAGAGCTAAGCAGAAGCCATGAGATTTGTCAGCAGAAAAGTTCTATGAGGAGTAGAAAGTAAGGACAAATAGAACAATGGTCTGTGTATTAATGCTTGGATAGAATAACTCCCTAAGCTACAGAAAAGTATATCTAGGGAGATATTATGAAGTTCTATTTATAAGTAATATTATTAGAGTAATATTACTGATTATTAAAGTACTATTAATTAATTAATTATTAATATTACTTTAATAATCAGTAATATTACTGATTATTAAATCAGTAATATTACTTATTAATAAGATAATAATAATTATTATTAAAGTACTATTAATTAATACTGATTATTAAAGTAATATTACTAAGTAATATTAGTGAGATATTAGGAAGTTTTAAGCTTAATAATGGAGCTCTGTGCATTGTGTTTGAAGGCTCACAAGCAGGTATTGTATTTGAAATAAGCAAGCATTGTTTTAACCCAAGGCAGGGGTGCTTATAGTGATTGAACTACTGGCAATATAGAATATTTACTATACAGATGTAAATACTGTCAGTATGCTTTTGCTTTGTGTGATTGGTCAAAAAGTGACATTAAGTGACTTTTAAGTGAGAGGTAACATTAAGTTCTTTGTCTGCTGCCTGGGGTGTGAGCTGCTGGCATCTTCCCATTGCCATAGCCCTGTAATGAGGCTGATGCTGGAAAATAAAACAGCTTGGGAAATGTTCCCCAGCAGCCCCATCCTGGCTGTGATCTGTGCACAGACCCCTGGGCAGCCAAAACGGTTCTGTGACCAACTCCCTTCCTTTCCCAGACAAAATACGATGCAAACCAAGAGGCAAAGAAGCAGCAGCTTCTCCCAGTGACCACTGGAGACCTGGTGAACTTGGAAAGGCACCGAAATCCTGCTGAGAAGTCCCAGAATGGACTCGCAGCCTTCGGCCAGCACGGGGACTTCGTGCGCAGCAGCGTCCTCACAGAGCACTTCCAGTTCAGCAGGCAGAGCTACCCCACAGCCTACAACCTGAATCGCTTTGATATTTAGGATATCCTGGCACTCAGGCACAGACTGTGGTATCAGAGTGTCCCCAGCATTATCAGAACACTTCCAGTACATCCATGAATGTCACGGAGCCATCGAGGTGTGCAGGTTGCAGGGCAGGTGCAGGGGAGTGGTGCAGGAGCTGCTGGGCTGAGCTTTAATCCTGGAACAGCTTTAAACCTGGAGCAGCCAGACCTGGAACAGCTTTAAACCTGGAAGAGTCAGAGCTGACGCTGGAACCAAACCCACAGAGCAGATCCTGCTGAGGTGGGAGTGACCCTGCAGAGTGGAACATCTGCCACTGCTCCTTCCAGGCTCTGCCAGCTCCTTGTTCTCTTGGCAGCTGAATTCTGGCCAGTATCTCCTTTCCATGCTGGTAATGTCACCTTTAACTTGTTCTTTGATAATGGTTCAATGATCCTTTTAATGAAGCTTTCAGGAAGAAGTGAAAGCAAGGGGTACTTGTGCTGATCAGGATTTGTCTGGGGAGGATCAGCTGCAGGCAGGCAAAGCCGAGTTCATCTCCAGCATCTGTGCAGCTCCTTGTGGATATTCACAACCCTTGTGCCTCTGCCTTCAGCCCTGGATGAGGAACCAGAATTGTTTCTGCAGGAGCAGGCAGTGGAAGGATTGATCTCTCCCAGATCTGCTTCAGGAAAAACACAGTTCTCCAAATCCCTGCTCATGGCAGAGAGCAGCCAAGCCCAACCTAAAATCATCATTGTTTTCTGAATCATGTAGTCCTGTAACTGCAGACATTGCTGTCCCCTGGCCATGCAGGAAACTCCTTCCAATAAAAGTGTTTGGAATAATATGATTTTATTTTTTTACTTGATTCACACCTGTTCTTTCAAAACTGTTCTGTTGCTTTAGGAATTGAAAGGTGAAAGGTGTTTTGTTCTCAGTTTTATGCATAAGTTATGCTCTCTTATATGACTTATATCTTTTGAATGCATTGATTTGAACAATCATCATTATTAATTGTTTCTTAAATCTTTTTAGCCCCTAATTTGGGTTTTTTAAATTTCTTAATCACTGCTGTTGGAGTAGCTGTGTGGATTTAGGCTGACTTCCACTTCCTGCTGAAAGAAGTTAAAATTTTGTATCCTGTGCTGTTCCTGCAACTCCCCTGGCTCGAATAGGAAATGAAAGAAAAACTGGTTGGATCAGCAGTAAATAGATAATTTATGGCTAAAAACTGATTCAGAATCAATTCTAGACAAGGTGATTTTGTGTGTCAGGTACTGCATTTGTGCATGGAAGGGATGAACCTTGGCTTTCCTTCCTTTGAATGAAATTCCTTGGAATGAAGTGAAACCCAACTGGGAACTTGGGTTTCACTGAAGCAGAATTTTCTGTCCTTGCTTTAGTAAAAGATTTTAGGGGCCTTCTTTCCTTCCCAGACTGTTGTACAGTGAGACTTTGATAGCATAAGTTTTATGCTTTTAACCAGAGAGGTACCAGACACCAGTGACAAAATCCAGGCTGTGTCACAGAACACTCCTCTTATTTATTGCTTTAAAATGACCATTTCCACGATGTGAGATGATGATTTGGCTCCTTTCTGGATAATAAAGAATTTATTTTTAAGTGCAAAATCAAGCTGATCTTATTCTTTTGGCTGCTGGGGGTGGTGGTTTCATGAACAGCCTTCCACCAGAGAGTCCAAAAGAGGAAATGGTCCTTGTGAAACTTGAGAGATGGCTTTAAAATGCTGCTGCTGCTGCTGCTGGGTGTGAGCAGAGCTCCTTGCCTTGACTGGAGTTCAGTGTGTTCATGCCAGCTGAGAACTTGGGATTTTGGTAGCAAATCTAAATAAATCTGTCCCTAACCAGGGTGAACAAGGTTATGAGGAAATCTTTCCTTCAGATGAAATTTCTTTTGCCTGTTCCAGTATTAATGAGTGTGTAATTACTTCTTTTTAAGATGGGGGAAATGCCAAATGTGTATTTCTAGGGCTCATTTGCCAACATTTCAATGCTTTTACTTACAAGTAACAAGGATTTGGTGAACTCTGCATTTGGATTTGGTGCTGAGTCTGATTTGAGGATGAGACTCAGGCTGAGATTTCAGGAGGGGCTGAAATTCTCCAGCTGCTCTCAGAAGCTGTGACCTGGTGAATTCCTGCAAACCCTGAATTCTGTCTTTGTGCCTCAGTTTCCTTTTGGGAAATGGAGATGATTCTTCTTTGATCACACAGGGTAAAATACCAGAAAAAAAGTGGCAGTGGGGATGTGCAGGGATGCTCTGAGTTCATCTCTCCATGCTCTGCTGTGCCACGTTCCTGCAGCCTCAGCTGCCACAGGGAGTAAATAAAAACCAGGCCAGAGGTTTTATTAAATATATTCAGATTTGTTTCCTTTTAAAGAACACAACCAAACCTTTTCTGGCCAGTGTTTTCACAGCAAGCTTGCCCTGCACACTTCCCAGGGCAGATTTAAGCTCAGCTTTTTCTGTAGTCTTGGCGGCAGCTGAAGGTTTCCTGTTCACAACTGTCCCAAATTCCAGTCTGGCCCAAGATGAGGATTTCCCAGGAGGAGAATGGATCTTTTGAGGGCCCAGGGAGTGAATCTGTTCCCTGGAGAGCTCCTGCTGCTGCTCCCAGGTCTGAGGGCAGCAGGGATGGCTGGGTTGGTGCAGGGTCTCATTAAACCTGTCAGGTTGCACAGGGTGGATTTGCTGCATCCCAAATCCCAGCCCTTAAGCAATATTGCCCACATTCAGGGACAGGAACTTCCTGACATTGCTGTAATCAACATTGGAATCTTGGAGCTCTGCAAGGTTTTTGGTTTGGCCAATGGGATGTTTGTTCTAAGCTGGTTTGTAAATGAGGGGTGTGTTTGTACACAGGGCTGTAGGAGCTACAGAAAAGCTGGAATGAAGAGGGCAAAGTCTACACAAGTGTGTACAATGACCCTGGTATTGAATCAAAGCCAAGGCTTTGGGCTGATTTCTTGCAGGAAGCTCTGGGAGTGTCATGATGGTCACTGCTGAGGAGTTGGGTGAATGTTCTCACTCACAAATGCTGAAACCAGGGTTAGAACTGGACTTCCTTGAGGTATTTTGATTTTTACTATGCATTTTTTACACGGAAATACATCACAACATTGAAAAGCTTCTTCCCCAAGCAGCCCTGGGTAGTTGTGGAAATAAGAAAATCAATCTCTCCCCACTCCACGTGGGTTTCTGTTGGTAGTTCCAAAGAGTTTTGGTGCTCTTTAAAAATATTCCCCCTGCAGGTTGAATTTTAGTACCCAGTGGTGGTAAGAGGATCTTTGTCATCTGGTAAAATGCTTGTGGTTTTTAAATAACTGAATGCTAAATAAAATTGAGGCAAGGCTTAGGCTTTGTAAGTGCACAGTGATTTGTAAAAATAGTGTTGGTATTTTGGGGTCAACTCATGATGATTTCCAAAGCTCAGTTTTCCTTTCTAATCTGTTCAAACCCATTTTTTTCTGATGCAGCATTTTGCAGCAGAAGGAACTTCTGCCATGTGGCTCTTTGTGAAACAGGTGCAATATAAATAAAGGGAAAATTTTGTTTTTCCAAGGCTTAAATTTCTGGGTCGTGCTGTGAGCTGTTAAAAATAATTCTGCAATCTCTTTGTGGTGATGTTCAGGGCAGTGAAAGGAATTTGTTAACCCTGAAGTGACAGGTGTGCAGATAGCCAAGGGGCACCCAGCTTTTTTTTGTGTTATTTTATATTAGATCTCCTATAAATTGATGGGAATATGGGTGAGTTTCCCAAAAAAAAAACCAAACCAAGCCCACACTCCTTCTGTGTGGAATCCTGCCCTTCAGCAAATGAACTTTTGTGTGTTGTTTTCCTGTTCAGTTCCTCTGTGAAGTTCTGGATGTCACTCGGGGCCATGCTGGGATCCCTTTGGAACAACCACACTGGGGCTGCAGCTCCTGGGGCTCCTTCCTGCCTCCACCAGGAGCTCACAGAGGTTTTGGAGAATCCCTCTGCAGCAAATCCCCAGTGTCACCGTGCTGGGGACAGCAGGGAGAGCCCAGTGTCACCGTGCTGGGAACAGCAGTGAATCCCCAATGTCACTGTGTTGGGGACACCAGTGAGTCCCCAGTGTCACTGTGCTGGGGACATTAGCAAATCCCTGATGTCACTGTGCTGGGGGACACCAGTGAGTCCCTGATGTCACTGTGTTGGGGCCACCAGAGAATGCCCAGTATCACTGTGCTGGAGACACCAGTGTCCCTCCAGTGTCCCCCCACTGTCACTGTGCTGGGGACACCAATGAGCCCCCAGTGTCACTGTGCTGGGGACAGCAGTGAGTCCCCGGTGTCACTGTGCTGGAGACAGCAGCAACTTCCCCAGTGTCACTGTGCTGGGGACAGCAGCGAATCCCCAATATCATTATGCTAGTGACACCAGTGAGTCCCCAATGTCACTGTGTCAGTGCCACCCCCAAGTCCCCGGTGTCACTCTGCTGGTGACAGCAGTGAGTCCCCGGTGTCGCTGTGCTGGGGACAGCAGCAAATCCCCAATATCATTGTGCTGGTGACAGCAGTGAGTCCCCAATGTCACCGTGTCAGTGCCACCCGCCCGTCCCCGGTGTCACCCCCGCTCCTGCCCTGCAGTTCCACCTTTGGCCAGCAGGGGCACCGCGAGCCCGCAGGACCCTGCAGTTCCTCACCCTCACCACCAGGCGGCGACAGCGACTGAAATCGAGCCAAAATCTCAGCCTTAAAGTTTGTTAGAGACAGGAAAAAATAAACACAGAAACCTCTATTTCCTCCTTATAGAACCGATTTTCTTACATTTTCAAGGTCCTTATGCAAGGTCCTATGCATATATATATAAAAGTTATATTTGTATGTCTAAGAGTTATATGAATCTGCATTCAGAATTCCTTACCTTTTGAAATTCTGTGTATAATACAGTAGATGAAGAGGGTTATTTGGAAATAACCCTCAGTTATTATATAAATTAAAATTATTTTTCAGTATGTATATGAATAAGAAGTTTTAAAGCGAGGAATTAAAACATAGGGACAGGAAGCCAGAGGTGGATGGAAGAAATTCTCATTGAATTCTCAAGCATTCTCATGTTTGGCTTTTAGGTTTTTATGTTGAAGATGCAAAGCAATGAGCAGAACAGGTATCACAGCAGAGGGAGGTGAACAGGGTGAGCACTGAGCCCTAGACTGAACTCAATCTTAATTTCCAGGCCTCCTTCCTTCTTCTTCCTCCTCTCTCTCCTTCCCCCTTTCTCCCAGCTTTCTTTCTTCCTCCTATTTCTACTCTCATAATGACAGAAAACTAAAATGGAAATGCAGAAAGAATATTTAAACTTAATGGCACAAAGGAAATAATTAAAGACAGGCAGGGTCTGCCAGGCCCCTCCACATCCACATGGTCACAGATCCATCGCTTCTCTTCCAATCTCACAGTGCTAAAAGCAGATTATTGACCTTGTGGGAGGTTTCAAAATCATTAAAGAGACAACAAAGGCTCCAAAACCAAAAAAAACAGTAGCCATAAACCAATTTTATTATTTCTGAAAAATGGAATGTTTCACTTACAGAAACTTAAAAGCGATGTTTGACCAACACCATGTTCATTACAAACAAACAAACAAAACCCAAACCAAACCAAACAAACCCCAAACCAAAGTTGACACAGGATTTGGCTACAGCGCAGCAGCAGTCTGGCGTTTTCAGAATCACAGCCTCGAGGTGACCCTGGGTTCATAACACTCACAGCCACGGGGGGGTGGCCTTAGAGGCACCCCTGGGTGCACAGGGGGCGTCAGTAGCGGCGGCTGAAGCGGGGCTCCCCCAGCCTGGGGCTCCTCTGGGGGGCTGCAAACGCCCCTGGCACAGCCGGGCCCGGCACAGCCTGGCCCTGGCTCCCGGAGAAGCCTCCGCGCCTGCAACGACAGCGGGGGCGTCACACACCTGACAGACACACGGACACGTGGACGGACAGACAGACACACAGAGAGCTCCCTGCCGGGGCGTCACACACCTGACAGACAGACGGACAGACAGACAGACACACAGACAGAGAGCTCCCTGCCGGGGCGTCACACACCTGACAGACAGAGAGACAGACGGACAGACGGACACACAGACAGAGAGACAGACACACAGACAGACAGACACACAGCTCCCTGCCGGGGCGTCACACACCTGACAGACACACGGACACACAGACGGACAGACAGACAGCTCCCTGCCGGGGTATCACACACCTGACAGACGGACAGAGAGACAGACGGACAGACAGACACACAGACAGACAGAGAGACAGACGGACAGACACACACAGACAGACGGACACACGGACAGACGGACACACGGACAGACGGACACACGGACAGAGAGCTCCCTGACAAGGGCATCACACACCTCTGATGGACAGACACACACACAGACACACACACAGACAGAGAGCTCCCTGCCGGGGCGTCACACACCTGACAGACACACGGACAGACAGACAGACAGAGAGCTCCCTGCAGGGGCATCACACACCTCTGACAGACAGACAGAGCTCCCTGCCGGGGCATCACACACCTGACAGACAGACAGACAGACAGACAGACAGAGAGCTCCCTGCAGGGGCATCACACACCTCTGAACAGACAGACAGACACAGCTCCCTGCCCAGGCGTCACACACCTCTGACAGACAGACAGACAGACAGACACAGCTCCCTGCCCAGGCGTCACACACCTCTGACAGACAGACAGACAGACAGACACAGCTCCCTGCCCAGGCGTCACACACCTCTGACAGACAGACAGACAGACACAGCTCCCTGCCCAGGCGTCACACACCTCTGACAGACAGACAGACAGACAGACACAGCTCCCTGACAGGGCATCACACACCTCTGACAGACAGACAGACCGACCCTGCAGGGGCATCACACACCTCTGACAGACTGACAGACAGACAGACAGACAGACACAGCTCCCTGACAGGGCATCACACACCTCTGACAGACAGACAGACAGACACAGCTCCCTGACAGGGCATCACACACCTCTGACAGACAGACAGACAGAGCTCCCTGCCTGGGCACGCTGCACTCCTGGGCAGCTCAGGGAAAATGAGGAACAATTCTGAGCCTCCCTCCCTGCACAGGTGGGATGGGTCATGGGGATTTACTGAGCCATGGGTGATTCCTCAGCACCTTCTCTTCATCACCTCTGATCTCCTCATCACCCTTTGCTAAGCACATCCCATAGGACACTGCACATGTGTCCAATGTAACTCTGACCTACATGGCCAGTCCATCCCATAATCACCATTCAGTGTCCAATTAAGGAATCACCCTTTGCCAAACAATCTCCATAACACACTCCACATCTGCACCAAGATAAGAATTATTTCCCATTTTCTCTGAGCTTTGTCACAGCTTCCCAGGAGCACCCTCCAAACCCCATCCCCAGAGCCCAGTTAAGGAGATTTGCTCAGCCAAGGGGGATTCCTTAACTGGGCTCTGGGGATGGAGTTTGGAGGGTGCTCCTGGGAAGCTGAGACAGCTCAGGGAAAATGAGGAACATTTTCCTGTTTCTCATCCTGAATCTGAGGATGCCTCACTTGCTGCACCTGTTATGCACATGTGGGATGTGTTAAGAAATCACCTTTGCTAACCAGATCTCCTTAACCCATTCCACATGTGCACCAAGAGAAGAATTGTTCCCCATTTTCCCTGAGCTGTCTCAGCTTCCCAGGAACACCCTCCAAACTCCATCCCCAGAGTGCAGTTAAGGAATCCCCCTTGGCTGAACAAATCTCCTTAACTGGGCTCTGGGGATGGAGTTTGGAGGGTGCTCCTGGGAAGCTGAGACAGCTCAGGGAAAATGGGAAACATTTTCCTGTTTCTCATCCTGAATTTGAGGATGCTTCACTCGCTGCACCTGTTGTTGTGCATGTGTGGAATTGGTTAAGGAGATTTGTTTAGCACAGGGTGATTTCTTAACTGGACTGCCCAATTTTGGATGGACTGACCAATTAGGTCAAAGCTGCATTGGACTGTGTGGCAAGGGTGATGGGTTTTTCTGAAGAGTAAAATTTAGTATTAGCACAATAAACTGATTGATCAGCCTTCTGCAATCATGGAGAGAAACTTGTGAGCTTTTTGCATTTTTAAGCAGACAAAGAATAATTCAGTCACTCCAACAGGGGACACATTCCTACACTCTGCTGAAAGGTGTTTCTTTAATTTGTTGGTTTCTTTAATTTGTTGGGGTTTTTTCCCCCCTTGCCAATCCAGGTTTATACAGATCCAAGTATTACAAAAGCATTCTAAGCATTCTGACAGGGGTTCTTACCCTGATGTCCCTCCTCGAGTCATCCCATGGCCTGGTCCTGACTGACCAGGCATGCTTCTATCACCACCTGATTCAAAGAGAGAAAAAAAGGGAGAAAAAAAAAAAAGAAAGAAAAACACAGGTTTTTGTGTTTCCCTAATAAAAATGTCACTTTGTTCCCAGAATTTCATTTGATTTCTCAGTCATTTAACTACCACTAGAAGGTTCAGCAGCAGTAATTCACAGAAAAGAACCACAATCACACTGGTAAGCAGCAAGTGTACCTTGCCATCTCTCATGATCCCGTCCCATCACTCCTCCATCCACATTTCCCTGCCATGTACGATCTTGATGCCCCTCTAACTTTCGACCATGATCTCCCCAGTCACGTCCATCTCTTAAAAAAATAAAAGAAGATCTTCTAGGTATGTCCCCTCCCCAGTGAGCAGCACAGGGTAAAGCCAAACACCATACCCCATGCCACAGTGTGTTAATGGTTAATCAAGCTCTAGCTGTAGCCACCCAACCACTACCATCAGAACTGGTCAAAGAGAACAATGACAGACACTTGCTGAACAGCATCCTTGACACAACAAAACGTGGCTTTTTTCATCCAGAGACCTCATGGATATTGCAATGGACTGAAATTCTTGGGCATGGATCAATTCACTGGCTGCCACTCCTCTGTCTGAAAATCATGCAGCTGGAATATGCCCAGCTTGAGTCACTGGTTTAAAGAGAAACTTGAATTCACTACAATTCAGGTGAGTCCAAGATCTCTACCCCCACCACTGCAGAGACTTCTCACTCCATTTCTTTTAAAACCTGACCACTGGAAGTGAATGAGACTTGTGCATGTTTTGTAGAAAAAGGCTTTTCTGTAGAAACAGACTGAATCTCATCTGTAGAAATGAAAGTTATTTACAGGAGAAGCAGAGTCAGGAGCTGAGCTAACTGAGCAGCTCTTTACTCACTACAGAGCTTCACGTGGCAACTCCCTGCTCCTGCAGATGCTCAAAGATCTGAAGAGAAGATTCACACTTGTCAAGCTCCTCCTGCTGGCACCCTCCAAAGGCTTACTGAGAAGATGTGAAGAAGCCCAGATCACCTCCCTGCTGTGCCAGGCACTAACCGGGTCTGTGGGGGGATCCCTCTTCCCTCACTCATCCTCCTGTCGGAGCCGTAGCCCCCCCAGCTGTCCCGCGAGTGGCGCTCGGGGCCCCCGTGCCGCTCGTCCGGGTAGTGCTGCAAGGCAAACAGGGCCAGTCACAAACACAACACGAGCTTGCTTCCAGTGTCAGAGCTGGAATGAGGCACTCTAGGGGGCTCTTCAAAAGGAATCCAAGAGGTTCCAGCAGTGCAGGGGCATGGGTGACAGAGCTGTGCCCACAGATGGCAGCTGCAGGCAGCTGGAGACCTGCATCCCTCATTCAGGGCCCTACTAATGGTGCCTCATGTTGGGCACCACTGTAAGAGCTGAAATGAGGGGTGTGGGGCTCCAGGGGCTCTCCAAAATGCAGTTTATTGTATCCAAGACATTCCAGCAGTCCAGGGTTGTGGGTGACAGAGCTGCACCCACAGATGGCAGCTCCAGCTGCAGGCAGGCCTGGAGACCCACATCCCTCATTGAGGGCCTTACTAATGGTGCCTCACGTTGGGCACCACTGTAAGAGCCTAAATGAGGGGTGTGGGACTCCAGGCAGCTCTCCAAAATGCAGTTTAATACATCCAAGACATTCCAGCAGTCCAGGGTTGTGGGTGACAGAGCTGCACCCACAGATGGCAGCCCCAGCTGCAGGCAGGCCTGGAGACCTGCATCCCTCATTGAGGGCCTTACTAATGGTGCCTCACGTTGGGCACCACTGTAAGAGCCTAAATCAGAGATGTGGGGCTCCAGGGGCTCTTCAAAATGCAGTTTATTGTATCCAAGACATTCCAGCAGTGCAGGGTTGTGGGTGACAGAGCTGCACCCACAGATGGCAGCTGCAGGCAGGCCCAGAGACCCTCATCCCTCATTCAGACTCTTACTAATGGTACCAACACATTGGGCACCACTGTAAGAGCCTAAATGAGGGATGTGGGACTCCAGGCAGCTCTTTAAAATGAATCCAAGAGGTTCCAGCAGTCCAGGGTTGTGGGTGACAGAGCTGTGCCCACAGCTGTGAGCTCCAGCTGCAGGCAGGCCTGGAGACCCTTTGGTTTTGGTTACAATGCATTCTAGACTTTTCTATTGGTTACAATGCATTCTAGACTTTTCTTCACTGAGCATTTTAATACAGCAGAACCAATCTATACCTTAACTATTATCCATAGCCTATCATAACTACTATAATTACCATATTCATGTTACTGTTCTCCAATCATTTAAAGTCATTACATTACAGTTTAATCTAGAAGTTGTTTTTCAGTTTTCTTGCAGTGGAAAATTCTGAGAGCTTTTTTCCACTTGCAGCTTTGCTGCCTTGTTTGCCTGTGCTGTCTTTCTGCTTGGTAAAAACATCTTCTTGTTTGGGGTGGGTTTATCCTTTGTTCTAAGCCATAAAACCCCTTCTAACTCACACACCCTTTGCCTCCTTGGTTATCCAGTGAGACTGGCTCAGCAATTCTTTTCTTCTATATCAAAACTTGCTTTCATTTCTATTCCTTCTTCAGATTCTACATCCAAAAATCTTTCTGCTAAGCACCCATATCTGTGAGACTTCCTTGTCAAACTTTCATCCTTCCCAACATTCTAGGATTGCAAAAATTTGGCTTTTTGGATAAAAAATTATAGCTGTCTTATTTTTTACAGCTTCTGTTGTAGGGCATGGCTCACTCCAGGTATTTATTTTTTGCTCGTGGGAGAGATCTTTTTTTGTTTGCTAAGGTTTTTTAAGGTTTATGTTCTTGGCTTCAGATTTTAAATTTTTATATAGAATATCTGCTCACTTCCTACCTCTCTTCAGAAATGAAAGGTTTTGAATCCCATTGTGGCATTGATTTTCACACCTGTCCTTTTACAGCCTTGTTTCATTTAGATAAAAGTGAGAGAAGGCATCCACTGCCAGCTCAGTAAGTACAGCAGCTCTCTCTTAACACCTAGGATGGTCAATCCAAAACCTTTTACTGCCACATCCCAGCCTGAAAAGATGCTCCCATCACTCAGAGGCTTCCCCTTGCCTGTATCTCAGGCTACCACCCCAGCAAGCAGGTGACCTAATAATTTATTTCATGCTCATTAGCACAGAAAATTATTTCTGCTGAAGTATGTCAGCTGAAAGGATTGTGTTGAAGTGGCCTTTCTGCTTTGGGGTCAGCTTGTTTTGGTTTTTAATGAAGCAGTGATTTGGTTGTAACATACCTGCCCATCTCGATCTGGAATTCCCCTTGTACAATCTCTCCTGGAACAAAAAAAGAAAAGTTTCAGTTGAATCAACACTGTAATTATAATGCCAGGGTCTGCATGAAATAACCCATGAAAAGTTCATCTTCATTAGGCTGTAAATCTGGATGCTAATGTTCAGTGGGAAGATAACTCTACAGAGTTCTAATTTCACAGTATAAGAAGAGATCAAACTAACACCTGTCACTGTAATATGGGTAAAAAAGGCACCCCTGAGGATGGCCAGGTGCTCAGTGACACCAAGGGAGAACACTGGGTGAATCTACCAGTGCCAGAAATGAGTCACAAGCAAACACAAACAGTACAGTTTTCACCAGAGATTCCTTGAGAGGAACAGAAATCTCAATGGCACCACACAGAAATATTTTTCCACTCTGTGGTGCTAAAAAGCTGCATTAGCCAGGCTGCAAAGATGAAAACAGGGAAAGGTTTAAAGCAAAAGGAAATGGCTGAATCTTCATAAAGCAGATTTCCATACACCTCAAGAGAAGCTGTTGTACCTCCATCAGCATCATGGCAGACTACATTAGGACTTGGCTTATCATCTTCATGCAGCCTCTATGTCCCTTGTAGCCACATTTCTCTTCACAGAGAAAAGCAAGGCACAATTCTTCCCAAGAAGATTTCTGAGATTCATATTCTCTGAACCTCAGAGAAAGGAAAAATAATTCTTATCTCATTTGCTGTGCCAAAGCAGAATGCAATATGGAGACTGTTTACCCACAGTGATGGTGGTTTGGTTCCTTGGCCTGTCAGGGCCAAGTGTGTGGCCCCACATTTCTCTTCACAGAGAGAAGTGAGGCTTTTCATTCACAATTCTTCCCAAGAAGATTTTTACCTCATTTGCTGTGCCTGTGTTTGTGCCAAAGCAGAATGCAATATGGAGACTGTTTACCCACAGTGATGGTGTTTTGTGTCCTTGGCCTGTCAGGGCCAAGTGTGTAGCCCCACATTGCTCTTCACAGAGAAAAGTAAGGCACAATTCTTCCCAAGAAGATTTTTATCTCATTTGCTGTGCCTGTGTTTGTGCCAAAGCAGAATGCAATATGGAGATTGTTTACCCAAGGTGATGGTGTTTTGTGTCCTTGGCCTGTCAGGGCCAGGTGTGTGTGTGTGTGTGTGTGTGTGTGTGTGTGTGTGTGTCTGCGTCAGGACTGTGGGCTGACACTCACGAGATTCTGGGCAGTTGAATGCTTGGCAGATTCAGTTTAGATGTAATGCAATATAATGTAATATAGGATAATAAAGTCATTCATTAGCCTTCTGATAAGATGGAGTCCTCCTCATCATTCCTCCCTGCCACGGGGGTCATCCCTAACCCACGGAAACAAAGGATTGCAAGCACGTGTGAAATCAGACACCAGAAATACACAGGAGTGACTTTTACTTTTCTGACTCCACCCAAGCCACAAGAAGACACCAGATTTCCCTGAAGGCACAGGAAGAAGAGGAGGCAGTGCCAACCTGTCCAGGCAGTGCTCCTGGTAGCGGCCGCGCTCGCGGTGGTCGAAGTCGTGGAAGCGATCCTGGCGGCCGAAGTCCGAGTGGTAGCGGTCGTCCAGCGCCAGCCGCTTGGCCTCGGGCCAGTAGGGCTCATCCCTCCTGCACACACAGGGCTCCCATCAGCAGCAGCCCACAACCACCTCCTCCCCTTTGCTGCTCTCTCAAACCTCCTTCAAGCCAGGAAGTAAAAATCTATGTGTGTTCAGCACGAGTCGCATTTTGGTTTCAAATTTGGTTTAGCAAAAACAGCTTAATTTCAGTATGTGGTGACGTGAGAAGAGAGTGAGTATCTTTTCCCTTACCATGAGAGCTGATACAAACAACTCTACTACTCTATTAACTCTATTTGTATGACTATGCTAGTACTACTCTGCTACTACTACTCTATTATAGTAGTACTATGATACTACTAATAGAGTAGTAACTCTCCTAG
Organism: Agelaius tricolor; assembly: GCF_023055355.1. Classification (NCBI taxonomy): domain Eukaryota; kingdom Metazoa; phylum Chordata; class Aves; order Passeriformes; family Icteridae; genus Agelaius; species Agelaius tricolor. The sequence continues at coordinate 2,981,191 of NW_027269293.1, read as the reverse complement.
TATTCCTCTACTAACTCTCCTAGTATTCCTCTACTAACTCTCTTAGCACTCCTCTACTAACTCTCTTAGCACTCCTCTACTAACTCTCTTAGCACTCCTCTACTAACTCTCTTAGCACTCCTCTACTAACTCTCTTAGCACTCCTCTACTAACTCTCTTAGCACTACTATGCTAGTACTACTCTGCTACTACTACTCTATTATTACAATTCTACTACTACTACTCCATGAACTCTATTATTACTATCTACTCTCTATTACTCAAAGTAACAACTCTGTGTTGTTACTACTCTTGGTCATCCCTTTTTGGGAAAGAAAAGTAGACCTGAACAGGGCTTACAAGTGGACGAGTCTGGTGTTTGCTCTTCTTCAAATTGCTGTTAGTGCTAAAAGCAGCACCTAAAGATTCTTTCAGCTGGGAGCTGCCATGAGTGCCTTATCCAGGGTGCTCCCCATTCCCACAGGCTCCCAAGGGGACGTGCCTGAGGACTCTGGAGCCCCACTGCCCTGCTCCTCACCTGCTGTCAGGATCATAGGGTCTCCTCATGGCAGATCTCCTCTCCTGCTCGTAGCGCAGCTGCTCCTGCTGCCGCCGCAGCTCCTCCCTCTCCCTCTGGATGCGCTCCTGCTCCCGTCTCCTCTCCTGCTCTATGTGCATCCGCTCCCTCTCCAGCCTCTCCCTCTCCAGGCGCTCTCTGTCCAGGCGCTGCCGTTGGAATTCCAGCCGCTCCCGCTCCCTCTGCAGCCTCTGCCTCTCGTCGCGCTCGTGGATGGCGGCCAGGCGCTGCTCCCGGTCTCGCCTCTCTCTCTCTCTAATTTAAAACAGATTTTTCATGGAAGATACTCGATTTTTAATTGAGATTCTTCAGTCCAAGCTCTACTGCTTCTTTGTTTTGGGGTGAAGTTTAATTTCTTTTTAAAGAATTTTATACGTTCTCCCCTTCTTCCCAATTAAGTAACAACTAAGAGGAAAATAAAAAAACTCCAACAAATGACAAAAGCAAAGGTGAGAGTTCTGGACAAGTAACACAGTATCTACTCTTAAGTCAGGTCTGAAAAAGCTTCCAAAGAGCACAGCAAGTCCTAAGACAGAAATCTAATGTACAGAAAGTATTTACAGGCTTCAGGGAAAAAAAATCAAGGAAATTCAAATCCAGTCAAGTGGAAGACAAAGCCTGAAAGCACCTATGGAAGTCTCATGAGAACATTGATTTCAGCAGTAAAAGCCTCCATCACTTGGCATCATGTCTGTTCTAGCAATAATTAGCATGAAATCAATCTGAGACAGTAATTAGTACAAAATCAATCTGAGATATCACTGCTGGAGGGTCAGCACAGCACTGCTTTGAACAAAACCACAGAACAGAAAAGGGAGTTAAAGGTACAGGGAAGGGGTCAAAAATGTCCTTTGAAGTTCAGAGGTGCTGGGAACTCACCGGCGCCTCTCGGTCTCCCTGATTTCTCTCTCCCTCTGCCTCTGGCGCTCCCGTTCTCGCTGCTCCTTGATTTTATCAAAAGATAAAATGTCCTGCTTCTCCTTGCTCTCCGACTTGCGGTCCTGGCTCTTCGTGCTCTGAGGTGAATCAGAACAATGCATGAGCTGAACACTGAGCATTTCCTAGGCAAACACCTCCACTATGTCAACCTGAACAAAACATGCTGCCATGCCTTCCCCAGAGGTAGAAAACAACAGTGGAACTCCAGGGAAAAGCGCCCCCAGTTTGAGCAGAACTTGTAAATGTTACAAATAAATACCAGAGGAACACAACACAACAGTGACTTGCACTGATTTCCAACAACACACACCAAAAACATCCCAAGCTCAGGGAAACACATCATCCTAACACCATTTTCATACTGCAACTCCACTCCTTGCACTAGGTCAGAAATATAAAAAAGGTGAAACAGAAGCATTTCCCCTCTGCCACATCTTTAAACCCCTGGTGCTCTCCAGAAAGTGATAAAATGATAATTGTACCAAAATGCAAGGCTAAAACTCCTTCAGCTCTGAGCACAGAAATCTACTTGGCACCTATTTTTACACCAAAGCTTCTCTGGAAGTTGGCCTTACCCTCTCTTTTGATGCAGAGGTTTTCACACTAATAACTGGCTCTCCTTTGGATTTATCCATCACCACTGTCCTCTCTGTTCCTCGACTTGCTAGAAAACAAAACAGAGCCAAAAATAAATGGTACAAAAGACATTCAACAGTTCTTGCAAGAGTCAAAACTATGGGGATACTAAATAGTATAAAGTTATTTTATTGAGGTTTTTAATAACTTATGGAACTTATTCATGATTTAAATAGCTTGCCAAGATTTGGCCAACATGAGGATGGGAGTAGTAAATTTATCCCAAATTTACAGCAGTATTTTCTGGCAGGGATGATAGCTAAAGAACACAAATTTAATTTATTTCTTCTGTCCACAAAATACATTCTGTGCCACAGTTAAAAAAAAAAAAAAAAAGCCCAAAAAAGGACACAAACCACACACAGTGTCAGGCCCAAACCCAGAGACAATTCCATAAGAATTATGGAAACTGTTTTAAGTTCTTAGAAATTGAAGTAAAAATTTTCAAAGTGTTTTCTGCTGTTTGTGCCAGTTTTACTAAGTAAGCTTCTTTTTACTGAATTATCAATCACATGTAATAATGTACAAGCATCCTTGAAAACATTTCTGAAAGACAGCCAGCATCACCTGATTTGCTTGCCCTGGATCTATCAGAAGAACCAGTCTTTTGTTCATCCTTTTCTTTTCCTTCTTTTTCATCTTTTTCTGACTTCTTAGCATCCTCTTTTTTGTCAATCTTCTCCTCCTTCTTAACACCAACAGATCTACAAAAAGCAGGAAAGCAAAATGCCTCTTTCAAAAGCAACAAACCACTTGAAAAATCAATGTTGGAAGTATCACAAGTATCACCCACTAACCACACAGTCAGTCTACCAGAACAGACACACTAAATCCTAGAAATATTTGTCAGTTAAAAGTAGAGTCCAAGACAGAGTCAGATCAGAGGACAAACAACTGGTAAAAATAATGGTTTATCTCTAAATAATTTGGTTTAGTGTCTCCTTATATAACTAACAAGTTTTTATTCTAACACTAAAGAGCTTTGTGTTTCTGAACAGAGGGCCAGTTCAGATGCCCTTACTACTGTAAAACACCAACTTTCCCAGCATTATTCCTACTCCAAATGCAGATGAAACATTAAATCAAGATTTATTACAGTAACTGTTCAACTTGGTCACCTGGCTATATTAGAAATGAGTGGTTTTTAAGTATCATAAAACACAAAACAACACTTTACTTCTCAGATTTGGACTCTGCAGAATGGTGCCTGTCTTTTTCCTTCCTTGTTTCACCCTCCTTTTTGTCAGAAGGCTTTTTTCCTGCCGGTTCATTTTTTGCCTAGAAATTCAGCCAGAAAGAAGGACACAGTCAGAGATGGAAATTGCATGCTTTGATTTTGATGACACTGCCATGAAATAGCTGCCACTGACCTTTTCCACAGAAATCATTTTACCATGCAGCTCTGTTCTGTGCAGGTGATTAATGCACTTGGTGGCCTCCTCAGAAGTTGACATTGTCACAAAGCCATAGCAGCGAGCACCAGGGCTGCGAGCGTTTGTCACCACTTTTGCACCAACCACCTTTGGGGAAAAAACCCAAAATATTCTGTGTTTGCAGGTCTGTCATTAAATAAATTCTAATTGAATGACTATTTCTTAGAACAATTTGGATGGGAAAGGAGTTTTGATTTAGTTCAATCAATCCCCTGTCACAGGCAGGGGCATCTTCAATAATGCACCTCAGAAAATTCATTTTCAAGTTGCTGAGCTGGTCAGGAGCTTAAGGCAGATATATCCAGAGAAGGGAGAGTGGGATGGTAAAAAAATTAAATTGAATAAAAATTCCTACCACTTTCTCTTCCTTTACAGGACATCTGTACCCACAGGTGACAATCTGTGGCAGGCAGTGGCACTTAGTGACAAACATTTAATGTTACATTTTAGAATGTATTTGGCAGAAGGGGAGATGGGCACACAGAGAGTTCCCTTCCACAACTTCTGCTCTTGTATGCCAGCAGGCACTGCAAAGTAAGTGGGAGCCTGCCCTCAAAGACTGGGTTTCTCCAGAGGATACCCCTTGAAATGGAATAGTTTAAAACAGCAGTTTTAAAGTTTAAATTCCAGTTCCATTGCTGGATACTCAAGACATGATTAGACTACTACATGATGATCTGCCAGTCTCTCCTGTCAGGAATTGCCTCATTCTCACAGGTATCTGCAGAGATTTTCTCTGCAAATTCCATCTCTGCTCCCACCCCTCCATTGCAATCTTCTTTATTGAACTGTGCTCCTTTCAGATATGGAGTTTCCAAAGAACTCAGCCTGCCCAGTTACTCATGAGGGAAAATAAGAGTGAAATTTAAGGTCAGCCTTTTCAACTGACAGAATGGTTTGTTAATTTACACATCCCCTACGTACCTTTCCATACTTGCTGAAAAGGTTCTTCAAATCTGTAGCTCTAGTAGAGGAGGAAAGGCCACTAACCCACAAATTTCTGCCAGAACCACTCCCCACACGGCCTGGGCCACAAAAAACACAAAAAAACACGTGAAACACAAATGCAGCAGTGCAAAATTCAGAGTCCTAAACCCCTCACATTTTTTCCTTCATAAAACTCCTCATAGTAAATGTGCATTTGAGCAGACTTAAACACTTTGTAGCTACAGATTTTCTTCTTGTACTTCAATCACTTTTAGGAGAATTACAAAGTATCAAATGTTAATTCACAAAAAACAATACTTATTTAAAACAAACAACAACTCTGTTAATAATGTTACAAAAGTTACAAAGATCTGATATTTTAGTTATATTTGGAAGGGCTGTGTTACAACTGCATTGAGGGTTCACTGAATTACCAGTCCTCCTTTTTACTCCAGGACCTTTGAAAATAAAAAACCCAAAAACCACCCAAACATTGCACCTACCTTTCTCATCTTTTGTGACTGCCTTTGTATCTTTGTCTTCAACAGGGCTAAAGATAAAACACCACATTATTCAAGAGATCATATGCAAAAAGACCATTAATTCTAGACAGCACAACTAAAATTGGATACCTACCAGTAAATTAGTTCCAAAATAAACACTATTATTGGCAATTTTCTAGAAGAGTGTCAGGAAATAGGGATTTGTACCCCTAAACGGACAATTCTGTTTTGCAGATGACAGAAATAAGAGTAATTTGGGGAAAACAACCTTTGAAGGTTGAGGAAGGAAAAGAAATCAAACCCACTGCGTTTAAAAAAAATAAAAATATCTACACATGGAGAAATAAAAGAGACCTTTAGGAATAGGCTACAATTTCATCAGTCTCGGAGGCCAATTGAAGGAAACAGCTTATTGGCATCACTTAAGGACCAATGATAAAAGATAGCATCTGGTCTAGAACGGAGAAAAAACAAACCTCTTTTTCTGATCAGCGCCCTCACTGGCTGAGGACTCTTTAGTGGCAGGGGAAGATTCCTCAGAATTAGCTTTGTCTTCTGCTCTCTTGCCATCTTCTTTGCTATCTCTGGCTTCGGCACCTGCGCCTTTCTCCGCTGTCTCCCCACTAGAGGCTTGCGGGCCTTGGGAGCGTTTGCTACTCTGATCGCTTAGGGTCTCTACCACTACACCTTCAGAGTCCGGGGCCTCTTCCTCGGGGCTCTGTTCACTTGTCTCCCCTTTTGCTACCACTAAACGCTTTGCTTCCTTCCTTGCCAAAGCTTGGGCCGATTTGCTGTCCAAAGCTAAAGCATCTTCCTCCAGCTGAGCGGCAGCGAGAGCGTCCTCTTCCTCAGCCAGCCTCTTGCCTGGCCCCGCGTTACTGGCTTCCTGCGCACGCGGCCGCTCCGCTTCGGGAGGTTCTTCGTTAAGTAGCTCAGATTTACAAGTTTCCCCCAAAATGTCGAGTATTTTCTCATTTTCTACGGATTTAACAGGAATAGAACGGCACAAGATTTAATCACCAGGGAAATACAGCAATCACAAATGTGGAACTGGCATGGCTGCCACACTAACACCAAGAGAACTGCTAAGCTACACAGAGATTGGAAAACCCTAGTGTACACAGTGTTACAGCTACCACGCTAACTGCTCTCTCACACCCTGCCAAATCAGCCCTAGCACCTCAACAGCCAAGAAAAATGCCCCCACAGATTTAACAAAAAACTTCGGGCTCAGCCTTCATATTCTTCAGCAAATCGTTCAGCTCTGTTTCTTCTCTAGTTAGCTTCCAGAGTCCGAGATGCTTAACTGAACGTATCAAGGCACTGAGAGTTCAATTCTCCAAATTTCTGTTGAGTTCTTTTAGCAGAGACAGTCCAACATGAGAACTGGGCATCTTCTGATGGTTCTGAGTGTGTTTGCAGTCCAGGAAGCGAGTGGGATCTGTAGCAAATTCCTGATGGCAGCAGGTTCCTTCTTCTCAAGTCCAGTCACTCCTGAATTTCTGTTCTGCACCAGAGCTTTGCACTGCCTACACTCCTGTATTTCTATTTATTCACAGAACCACTGTACAGTGTGATATCACAAGATCTGTTTTCAGAACCTTTACCATCTTTAAGGCTCGTTCCTTAACTTCACTCTGCAGTAACAGTTCTAGGGAACCATTTCATGGCATTAAACAAGTTTTCCAAGGCTGGTTATTCACAGATCTGGTGATATGACTGGGTTTCCAATCTCTATGACCCTGCATGACCTGGATTTTCCACCATAATAACGTACACTACAGTAATGCATTAAAAAAAAAAGAACCAAAAAAAAACCAAACAGGGACGCAAAAAGCCTAAATGAAGAATGAAAATGTTTAAATGCCCAGGATTTTTTTTTTTCATTAAAAAAAAAAAAATAATCAAAGTAACCAAACAAAAACAAACAGTACCTGGCTCCAAAGGTAACTCTTCAAGTTCCTGTAGTGAAAAAGATTTTGAAAAGGAGAAATATCACTATTTCATAAGCAAGATGCTATTCTGAATGACATTTTTTATCAACCCATTACAGGAGAGTATTTAGTGAAAGCATTACTATAATTTAGCCTATTTCAGCTTTGAAAACATTGAAATTCAAATCAATTTCTCAAAAAATTGAAGATGAGTTTTGAACACCCTCAAATTTTATCAAGTCTGAAAACTTTGAGACCTCTCAAATTCAGCCACCTGTTGAACACCTGGTACACATTCACATGGATAAATAAGTCAATAAATGTAAGGAGCACAGAGGAAAACTTATCTTCATGTTACCCTTCCCTAAGCTGTGCTTTTTGAAGTCTCCTTTCTGAAAACAGGATCAAGAGAAACACCAGCTTCACCTGGAGCTGCTGCTCTTAACCTACCAGCAGTGATCTGCAAACAAGGCCAGCATTTCAGGAATAGACAGTTCCAGCTCTCTTCTCACCCTGGGATATGCACATTTTTAATGGCAGTTAAACACAATGCAAGGCACTGAGCTGGTATTTACATCAGATCAAAGAAATCCAATCTGCCACCAAACTCAGTGTGATACACACATCATAAATGGATTTGTATATATATACACATATATGATGTGAGAAAGAAATAAATCTTTGTTTCTATGAATAAATCAAAAGGCATTAGTTCCCATTCTTTGCAGAGGAAGAATGCACCCACTGTACACACACAGTTTTACCATACACTATTATATTGTGTATTTTATGCTTTTTTTTGTTTGTTTGTAAAGAAAAACTGGCTACCATTTACCTTTATTATGGTTAAATCTGATGAAGAAGCATCTAAACTGTTCCCAACATCTTCAAACTCTACCTTTAAAAAACAAACAGGAGACATTTTGTTATCACTAAAGGAATATTGTGATTTAAACCTGAGTGAGAAACTGAAGATTTGTATTTGCACTGACTGTTGGTACCCAGCAAACACATCCAGCACCCAAAGCAACCAATAATGGGAAAAACTGAGTGATAACCCCCACTAATTGAATAAAATATCTCATTATCTCCTAACTATGATGGTCAGCTCACAAAAATCTTTTAAGTATAGGGATTCCAAAAGCAAAATTTCTCTGATTTTTATCCCTGTCATTCACAGCAACAACACAGAGCCAAGAAATCCTACAGGACTTGGTAATTATTTCCTTCACTGATGAAAGCAGAGGATGGGAACTGACCCTGCCTCAAGATATTTTACTCACTGAAAAATAACCCCCTTTTATTCTGAGTATTTCCATTTGATTTGTGTAGAACAAGGACATGCCTGGGGATAGGGGTCCAAGCTCATTTCTGCAGCTTTAGAAAAGAACCACCCAACTTTAGAAGCTCACAGTCAATGTGGACACACAGCAAAGAGCAATGCTCCCCCATCAGATGGGGCAGAAAGAACTTTTTTCAACAACTGTTGTACATTGCAGGAGATAAAGCACTGGGTTTATCTCAAGGGGATAGGGATTATCCTCTAGCCCAGTGCCAACAGCCAGATAAACACAGAAAGCCAACAGAAAAACACTTTCAGCAACTGAATAACTGCAAGACTCAACCTTAGCAGAAAAATATAATTTGAATATAATTCCCTGAACGGTGCTGTTCAGTTGAGAAGAAAGTAAGTTACACTGTTTGTATGCCTCACATGTTCTCTAAAATAAAAATATGAAATTAGGAATAATATATACATTATAACTAATAAGGTGAAGCAGAGTTCAAAGCATGATTAAAACCAAATGCCCTGTGAACCACTATCAATAGAATCACATGTGTACCAACATTTAAATGTTTTAAAAATTAAGACACAGTTCCACAAATATGTAAAAAGAAAAGCAGTGGCCATAAGAACCAGTACAGTTCCAAATTTTCCCAAGTACTCTTTTAGCTTTAGAGTTTTGCTATTTAATCCAGAAATAAATAAACTTTAAAAAGAAAACCCTGATTCCACACACATAAGAGATGCATACCATCACTAGTGGTATTTCTCTTGATTCTTCTTTAATTTCTGAAAATTGTGGGGATGCCTCCAAGTTACCTACAGCATACTCTGCAGGCTGATCTGGAAATTCTTTCACTTCTGCATCAGCATTTTCTTTACTATCAGCCAGCGAGTCGAGAATATTATGGGCACTGTAATCATCTCCACAATCTACTGCATTGCCATTATCAATTTCAGCTTCATCCAGCACACTGATATCCATCATGTCGATATCCTGCAAGTTCTCCAAACTTGCTTCAATATCGTCCTGAGAAAAGACAAAAAAAAGGACATGGTCACAGTCAGGGTGACCTGAAAAAAGGACATGGTCACAGTCAGGGTGACCTGAGAGGCACCTGGCAGCACCCCCTCAGGGCAGCAGCCCCCCCTCAGGGCGGCACCCACCCCTCAGGGCAGCCCCCCCTCAGGGCAGCACCCCCTCCTCAGGGCAGCACCCCCTCCTCAGGGCGGCACCCACCCCTCAGGGCGGCACCCACCCCTCAGGGCGGCACCCCCCTCAGGGCGGCACCCACCCCTCAGGGCGGCACCCACCCCCTCAGGGCGGCACCCACCCCCTCAGGGCGGCCCCCCCCCCTCAGGGCGGCCCCCCCCCACTCAGGGCAGCAGCCCCCCCTCAGGGCGGCACCCACCCCTCAGGGCGGCCCCCCCCATCAGGGCAGCACCCACCCCATCAGGGCGACACCCCCCCCTCAGGGCAGAGCCCCCTTCTCAGGGCAGAGCCCCCTCCTCAGGGCAGCACCCACCCCCCCTCAGGGCAGCACCCCCTCCTCAGGGCGGCCCCCCCACCTCAGGGCGGCCCCCCCCCCCTCAGGGCGGCCCCCCCCCCCTCAGGGCAGAGCCCCCCCCTCAGGGCAGCACCCACCCCTCAGGGCAGCACCCACCCCCTCAGGGCAGCACCCACCCCCTCAGGGCAGCACCCACCCCCTCAGGGCAGCACCCACCCCCTCAGGGCAGTCCCAGTACCTGTCCATCTCCAGAGTCCTCCTCCAGGCCGTTGTCCTCCACTCCCTCTTCATCTGCTCTACGGCCTAACAACATTACCAGCGTTACAATCAGAGCAGAAATTATAATTGTGCCCCTCAAGATTGACTTTTTCACCAGAGCTGGTGTTTGCTTCAGTTTTGGCCCTGTTTATGAGCACCCCAGTGAATGACAAACAGGCCACAGTCCAGCTCCTGGCAGGAGCTCCAGCTCTGTGACCTGCCCAGAACATTGGGCTCAGCTCAGATTGCAGCAATTTATTACCTCAACATTTATGAGAAGAAAAATAAACAACCAAACAAAACAAAACACAAAATAATGCACAAAATACTGAAATAACCCCACTCTAGCTGTGGGTTTCACTGCAGTGCTCTGCCCACCAGCTGGATGGGAATTATCCCAATTAATGCAATTATTGAAATTACTGAAAACACCACAGCAGCTTCAGCACCAAGGAGCAACTCCTCAAACTCAGAGCTAAGCAGCTGTTTGACCTTTTATGAATTTGATTTTCCTCAAAAACTACAAGCACATTACAACTGAAAAGTGAGAAGGATTTTAGAGCCAAGAGGAATATTTCATCTATTTCCATCCCCACATTAAAAGTGCTGTAACAGACATCAAGTGTTTTTCTGAGACTTAGAAATTAATATGATTTAAAAGATCTCTTTCTTATGACATTCAAGATTTCACATTTTAGCCTGCATTTTAGCAATTGCACCATCACTCCAAATCAGATGTAATGATAAAAATCAAACAAATTAGCTGACAAAACAGTTGAGTCTCATCTCACAAATTTATATTTTGTGTAAACCAAATCTAGTAATAAAAATACTCTAGCTAAACTAGTTATTTTGCTCAGCTCCAATGCAAAGTTTTAAACACTATTTGCTTACAAAGTAAGATCAAATTGTGCTAATTAACTAATTTTAGAAAAATGATAAATTATTTTCTGAAAATAAGGATTATGTAAGATAATAACTGTCTCACTACTACAAAAACCAAACCTAAGGCCTTGAAAACATATCTGACTTCAGAAATGGATTAAAACCTTGTCTTCTGAGAAGAAAATTGCAACTGCTATTAGCTATGAAGCTTAACACTACAGAGCTTATTTTGCATTTGCTAAAAACTCTACATTTCCACATAGAAAAAGTAATAAAAACCCTGACACTGCTTCAGTGTTACTTGGTAATTCTTCATACAAATTTCAGGGAACAAACCAACAGATCCTTCAACATTTACTGCCTTACTAAATCATATGAAATTCTCTCAGTAAATGACTGCTAAGTTTAATTTTCTTACCCATCCCTAAAAAGCTGAGAACAAATGTGGGGTAGAATACCAGTAACACAAAAAATATTATGAAGGTTCCATTTCATGAATACATTTGCTTGAAAACGCAAGGATGACAAGGTGGAAAGTCTCTTTAATTACCTTTGCTGCTTCTTTTTGTTGTTTTCTTCATGATATTTTCTGAAATCATTGGAATTTCATCAGGATTCCCTCCTTCCTCCTCAATAGCCTAATAGGGGCAAAAAAGAAAGATATAAAAATAGACATAAACATTTTCATTTGTACATTCTTGTTGAGTTTAAGAGCCGCACACCAGAGGCTGAAAAATTCCAAACCATGAATCAGCAACTTGGATACACAAACAAAAAACCACCAGAGCAAAGCAACAAGCGGGGAGAAGGCAATAACACGTTGGTGTAATGTTTTGGGAAAACTGTCAACAAAAAAAGCCAATCCTACAGCATTTGGAGCTGTTCATCATCAATTCTACAGCATTTGGAGCTGTTCATCATCAATCCTACAGCATTTGGAGCTGTTTATCATCAATGCTACAGCATTTGGAGCTGTTCATCATCAATCCTACAGATGAAACTGTGAATTGCAGGTGTTTCTGTATTAGTGACCATGAGAAGAATTGTGTCAAGTACAGAGCAAGCAGCTGTAGCATAAGCTCCATGGAAAGCCTCTATAATTATATTTCAGTTATATGTAAACTATAATTGTATTTAACTATATGTTGCTTCAAAATATGAAATGCTGTACATGCCATTTTACACGTGGCTTACTTGAGTTGCTGATAACTCCTAAAGCTCTTAAAAATACTTTCTGATGAGAAACAGATTATTAAGCTGCTTCTTTTAAGACAGAGTGGCTAAAATAGAAAAAGAGTTGTTGTCTTTGAATAGCAGTACGAGTTTGGGGGTGACAGATATGCATAAATGCGATTTGTATGTCCAAGATCTTAAAAGTGAACAGCATTTGGAACTGTGCACAGACACACGGGTTGTTGTGACAGGGTAAAAACCTCGGCTCTGGGGCACAGCAAGCAGCTCAGAGAAAGGATTCCTCATGGGATTAACACGCTCAGCGGTGTGATGAGGATACAGTGAAAGGGCTGCCAGCTAAATTGTCAGAAAAACGCAGCAAAAATCCCGACAGACCGCGCAGAATCGTAAATCCAGCAGCTCAGAGAACAGCAGAATTCTGTAGTGCACGGAGCGGGAAATACCCGGGCCGAGCGCTGGGATCGGAGCGGGCTCGGTGACACTCCGTGACAGCCACAGCGGTCACAGGGTGAGCCCGGGCCGGCCCAGCCCCGCCGGGCACGGAACGCTCGCACCGATCCCCTCAGGGCCCCGAATGCGCGCACCGATCCCGGCGGGCACGGAACGCTCGCACCGATCCCCTCAGGGCCCCGAGGGCTCGCACCGGTCCCACCGGGCACGGAACGCTCTTTGGCGCCATTTTCCTCAGCGGTGCCCGCCGGGCCGGGGTCGCAGCCGCTCCACGCACGCTGAGGCAGCCCCAGCGCCCTCACCTTCCTCAGCCGCTCCATGAGGACGCTCTTGTTGCCGCCGCTGTCCAGGTTGCGCTGCCTGAGCTCGGCCCGCAGGTCGATCACGCGCAGCTCGCTCAGCGGCCGCCGCCGGCTTTCCGACTCTGAACCGGGGATGCCAGGCCCAGCCAGGGACGCAGTCTCCGCCAGCCCGGCCGGTGAGTGACTCTCCGCCATGGGCCGCGGTTTGGACTCGTTCGTGCGGGGCGAGGCGGGGTGAAGGCGAGGCGGGAGAGCCGCAGCCGCCGCCGCAGCACAAAATGGAGGAGACCCGGGGCGCAGGGGAGAGCGAGGGGGCGGGAAAGGGAGGGAGGAGCAGCGCGCATGCGCGCCGGGGCCCGGGCAGGCCAAGCGCGGCGCGGCGCCGCCAACTCCGGAGCGGCGGTGACGTCACGCGGCCGGCCAGCCCCCGGTCCCTCTCCCGCGCATGCGCGACAGCTCGCGAGCCGTCCTTGGACGCGGGCGACGCCGTTTGCGCCTGCGCGGGCGAATCTCCCGCCAGGCCCCGCCCGCTCAGTCCCGCTCGCACATGCGCACAGCGCGCTTTGTTCCCCCTCCCCTCGGCGCGTCTCGCTCCCCACCATTTTGTGCCGTGATCGCCAGATTTGCTGCTGGGTTGCGCCGTGTTCTCCTGCGCGCTCGGGTTCGAGGCCAAATATTGAAGGGGCCTTGATGGCGGAGAGTCAATCAGCGGCCGGACTGGGGGATTTCACATCCCTTGGTGGGGCCGCGGCTTTTGGTTCGGAACCTGAAACCCGGCGGCTGAGCGAGCTGCGAGTCATCGACCTGCGGGCTGAGCTCAAGCGGCGTAACCTGGACAGCGGCGGCAACAAGAGCGTCCTCATGGAGCGGCTGAGGAAGGTGAGGGCGAAGCGCGGCGGGGGAAGCGGGGGGGGAGAGCGGCGTGCGGCCATCCGGGTCCTTTGTCTGTGGCGCTCTCGGCGCGTGCGCGCTCGGGCCCGGGGCCCTGAGGGGAGCGCGGCCGGCGCTGAGGGGAGCGGGGCTCTGCCGCTGCTGCGGGCACCCGCGGAGCGTTGTTGGGCACCGCCGTGTCCCCTTTGCTGCCGCCACTGCCTTTGCGCTGTTTCACGGTACCGCTCTGTGGTGTGCGCGCCTGTTCCTCCATCGCTGCTCCGAGGGCGGCTCGGGTTGCACTGGGGGCAGTGTGAGATGGCCTCGGCCTGTCCGTCACCGCCTGACCCCGGTGTCCGCGCGTCCTTCCCCGCTTTACTCTCCCCTTCCCCCGACACACAGACACGGGCCTCCTCCCCGTACCCCTCCTCGTGCTTCTCTGTGCCGTTCGCAGAATGGGTAAACTGGGAAGGATCACACTGGGTCATTGCTCCAGCAGGGTTTTGTCCTAGAACCCATGGTACAGGATTTCGTCCTGAATATGTCCAGTGAGAGAGACTCCACACTCTCCCTGGGCAATCTATTCCAGTGCATGCTTACTTGCGCTGTAAAGAATGTTATGCTCCTATTGAGGTGGAACTTTCTGTACATCAGTTTCTGCCCTGATGCTTGGCACCATTACACTTGACCCTGTTCCATCTCTCTGACCTCTCTGGAATGTATTCCCACAGACCTCCATGAGGCCAGAACAGCACGGTCAGCTTTGGCCCTTATATGGGTTCTAACAAGCCTGCACATTGAGAGAAAACTCATTCACCTGAGCTCCTGGGAGAGTCTCTCCTGGTTTTATACTGTTAATGTGTTTATCTGCCAAGCAGAGAGCTTTGCTCCCCAGCTGTAGCTTGATTTGCCTGTGGGGATGTGTTGCTCCCTATTATTTGGTATTTCTCACAGGTGGTGTGGCTGCCTGGCTGTATGACCTGAGCTAGGGAGAGCCACCAATGTTTCTCTCTGAAAAATCCTAAAAAATGCAGTTGTGGTTAAACCCTAGCAGGAAGGCAAGCACCACATAACTGTTACCAGCACAAACTCCAACCACAGCCCCCTGTCAGCTGCTGTGAAGAGAATTAACTGCCCCATCCAAAGCCAGTACAAATGCACAGCAGCAAATCATACAGTGAATATCATCCTGCTGTCTCCAACAGGCCATTGAGGAGGAAGGAGGAGATCCTGATGAAATTCCAGTGGCCTCAGAGCTGACCACAAAGAGAATGCCAAAAAGAACTAGCAAAGGTACAGTGTCTGGACACTTGCACTTCCACTGTTTGCATGGGGCTAGAACTTGTGCAAACTTGTTTTCTCCTGTTGAATTAGTTTAATTTGAAAAAAAATTGCTTTTTTACTTTATGGGAATGGTGGAAACTCCATTTGTGGAATGGAGTGGGAAATGGTAAAACTCTCTTGCATTAATGAGCAATAACAACTTTAAACCTGTGTTTTATTAGGAAGCCTTGAAACTCAAAGATGAAACTGTAAATTGCAGGTGTTTCTGTATTAGTGACCATGAGTAGAATTGTGTCAAGTACAGAGCAAGCAGCTGCAGCATAAGCTCCATGGAAAGCCTCTATAATTTGTAAACTATAATTATATTAAACTATATGTTGCTTCAAAATATGAAATGTTGTACATGCCATTTTACACGTGGCTTACTTGAGTTGCTGATAACTCCTGAAGTTCTTAAAAATACTTTCTGATGAGAAACAGATTATTAAGCTGCTTTTTTTAAGACAGAGTGGTTAAAAATAGAAAAGGAGCTGTTGTCTTTGAATAGCAGTACGAGATGGAGGTGACAGATGTGCATAAATGTGATTTGTATGGCCAAGATCTTGAAAGTGAGCACTTAATTCTTAAATCCGTTTAATTAAGGGAGGTGTTTTCATAACAATCTCAAGGTGTTACTTTTAAATGGATTACCCAGAGGCTGCTGTGTCTTATTAGGAATTGAAGTGTTGTGCAATGAGACTGTAGCTTTAGAAAAATACTGTAGCATTTCAAAAATAAATGAAACTGCTGCTGGTAGTTCATGCTCCTGCTGTTTGCTTTGATGGGGTGGCAGGGGGACCTCGGTTCCATCCATACAGACCCAGACTTTTGGATCTTGGGAATTGAAGTGTTGTGCAATGAGACTGTAGCTTTAGAAGAATACTGTAGCATTTCAAAAATAAATGCTGCTGGTAGTTCATGCTCCTGCTGTTTGCTTTGATGGGGTGGCAAGGGGACCTCGGTTCCATCCATACAGACCCAGACCTTTGGATCAGCCTCTTCAGGATGACTTTTTGTACCAGATAATTCAGCAAAGCTTAAACATACAAGATGTAGTGCTACATCTCACTGCACTGATACTGTTTTTAGGGAGAAAGCCAGAAGAAGAAGGTGTGGAAGACAATGGTCTGGAAGAAAACTCTAGAGATGGGCAGGTAGGTGAAATGATGATTGTTACTAAGAATGTGCATGGTGTAACCTGCAATAAACACACATTTCCCCTTCTCTCTGTAGGAGGATCTTGAAGCAAACCTGGACACCCTGCAGGACATTGACATGATGGATATCAGTGTGTTAGATGAAGCTGAGATTGATAACAGCAGTGCTGTGGACTGTGGGGAGGATTACAGTCCTGACAACATCCTCGACTCTCTGTCTGATAATAAAGATAATGTTGAAGCAGAAATGAAAGAGCTTCCTGATCAGCTAACAGAAAATGAGGTGAGTGAGGAGAGGTCTTGGTAATTTTTCACAAGATATTTGATAGAGATATGGGCACATGAAGAAGGGATTTCAGTCCAGTAGAATACAGGACATGAATGTGATCTGGATTCTATTCCCCATTCACAGCTCTCAAGTCCTGCTCTTAGAAATGGGAAATATTCTTGAGGCTTCAAATGTTCTCAGGAGAAAAGTCACCATCTTCCTTTCCTTGCAGCATCAGCTTTGCTTGCTGTGAAAGGAGCCTGGAATTGAAAATGCTGCATTAGTTTCTCTATTAGTTTCTCTATTAGTTTCTCTATTAGTTTCTCTATTAGTTTCTCTATTAGTTTCTCTATTAGTTTCTCTATTAGTTTCTCTATTAGTTTCTCTATTAGTTTCTCTATTAGTTTCTCTATTAGTTTCTCTATTAGTTTCTGTATTCCCTCTTCCTGTTTGTATATGTGTCAGAGTGTATATATGCATACACCCAGCCATCCAGGCATTTATATATATGGGGAGAGAGAAAAAGATTGTTTGAACTCAGGTAATTTGGATATCTTTTCTGCAGAAATAATGCTCTGGTTTAAGGAAGCTGTGTTGTTCTGTTTGCTCCCAGAGATTGATAAAAGAACTTCCTGTGTTGCCCTGCTCTGACATTGTCAGGCTTTTGACTTGGTTTTGAGAGCAGCTTGCAATGTCCTTTGCAGACAGCACAGGGTTATCCATGTGCCACATTCACTCCCCAAATATTATCCTTCTTGGATCCTTGTGGGTTTGTTTTAATTTATTTTAGGTTGTTCACTCATTGAACAGAGCATATTCTTTCTTTGGTGCCTGTGTATCTGCTTCAACTTCTTATCATTTACCTTCTGTCCCCTGAGAAGGGAGATGTTCTCCAAGCCTTTGTGTTTGACAAATTGTCAGTTTGTGTTTGACAGGCACTTTGTGTCTGTCAGTGCCACAGGGAAGCCAGGACCCTTGTGCCCACCAAGGTCAGCATCCTGCTCTGGGCCCCCTTCAGTGGGAGTGCCCTGGAGCCAGAGTGGTCCCAGGGCCCTGGGCAGGCTCACACAGCCCCAGCCCTGTCCCAGCTCCTCAGCTGAGTGCTTTACTCACTGCAGGCACTGCTGGTGCCCTTGAAGGGCTCACACTGATCCCTTTATGCAATAACAGCATTAATAGCATAGAAAATCACAGTAGGTTCAGGTGGTACCTGTCTGCAGTACAAGCCCACCATATTTACCAGCTTTAATTCCTAACAGGAGCTGGCTGAGTTCATCCTTCATCACCCTCAGAGTCCAATTCTTACCCCCCAGACACCCCTAAAGGGGAAAGGACAGCTTCAGGCTGTGGCTGTGGAGCCTTCCTTAACTTCTCCCCACTTGTAACTTTTACACTATTTTTACATTTAGGTGTGACTCTGATTTCACATCAGTGAGGGTGCTCATGCCTTGGAGGTGGGTGACACCTGTGTGACATCTGAGGTGACCCTTGGCACAGAGCTGTGCATTCTGCTGGCTCAGCAACAAGAAATCTTCAGCTGGTGAGCTCTCTGTGGCTTGCCAGGGATTTCTGCAGAGCCTGGCTGTGGTGTCTGCACCCCAACAGACCAAATAAACAAACAAACACCAAGGCTTGGAGAGAATCTCCCCTTTCATGGGACTGAACACAGAGTCCTGGCAGCAGCATCCCCTTCACCTGGAATCAATTTTGTGATATTCTGTAAATTAACTTCATGTAATGCATGAGTTTTGGTTGATCTTACCCTCAGCTCTTTAAAGAAAAAAAGATTTTTGGGGTATGTTTTCAGGTTGGAAGAGTGTAAACTTAAGTCAGCTTCATTTCTAACTTGTTTTTTTCATTTAGAAACTAAAGTTAAAAAGTGGGAAAGTGAAAAAACGTGTTCAGTAAGCACAGAAATGTGAGATAAAACTCTAAGAATAACTTTGAAATAGACAATGTCCTGTTGAAATTAAAATGAAAAGTAATTGGAGAAAGATATTTAAATATCAGGTATGTTTACGTGTTGCTCCTCATTTGTGGGTCACACTCTGAAGTAGCAATTAAGATCTGTCAAAAACTTTTAAAATATTTCTGCTTTTCTTAAAAGGGAAAATTAAGTACAGGTGTATTTTCCTTGAGCTACTTTTGGTAAGAAATACTTTCATTCATTTCTTACTCTTTTAGGAAGATTATGATGAGATTGAAAACAATTTAGAAGCCTCTTCAGATTTAATTGAAATGAAGGTAAACTGAAAATGGAGCTGTATTTCATAGCTGTATATTTTAGTATTAATATTTATTGAGTTCTCATACTGCAAAAAAGAAAATGTGACCATAACATGAAATTGTAACAGACCCCAAGACCTTGCTCAATAGAGGGTGTGAATTGAGGGTGCCCTGTGGTTTTTTCCCTACTTTTTATTCAGCTTTCAAGATTTCCTTCAATTATGCAGATAAAAATCTTGCACTGCTGATTTCTTCTCTCTTACATGACTTTATGAAGCAGTAGCTGGGTTTGTTTTTTACTCTGTACTTGGTGTGGTGGCACACAAAGATACTTTATTGGTCTTTTTATAATTCAGATTTATTTGGGAGAATGCAGTTATGGCTGATATTTTGATTTGGCTTTAATGTGCCAGAAAAGGTACTTATATAAAATGCTCATTTCCAGTGGATGGTGAAAAAAAGAGCTAAATGTAATAGATGAATTTGTTTAGTTTTCAATTTTGGGATTGAGTAGGGAGGTGGTATTATTCTGTGTTAGAAAATACATTTTCTAAAATCCTCATTCTGTGGTCTTTTTTTTCCTGAACAGAAAATGGAGAAGCTACACTTGGAGCCAGGTACTGTTAAAGAAAAACATATTCCTGTCTTTTCAACTAATACTTTTTAAACCATTAACTATTAAAAAACCCAAGCAAACAAACATAATTTGCATTATTTTTATAATGGACAATCCAGATCATGCAGGGTCATAGAGATTGGAAACCCAATCATATCCCCAGATCTGTGAAGTGATGCTTGAAATACTTCCAGTGAAATGAAATGGTTTAAAAACCTGTTAAACTACATAAGTGGATTTAGAGAAGTTTAATCACAGTTCTAAAAGCTAAATATTCTACTTGTAAACAGATCTTGTGATATTGCACACACCTTAACTCTGTTACTATGTAGAGAGCAGTGAAAGCAGTAAAAAGATATTGTAGGGCATTAAAGTGTAAAGATTAGTTACTGGATACAGAAGAAAGAAGAGAGTTTCTTCATGGAAATTTCATACAGATACTTTTCCCTTTCTGGACTGCAAACACACTCATGCACCATCAGAAGATGCCCAGTTCTCATGTTGGACTGTCTCTGCTAAAAGAATTTCACAGAAATTTAAAAATTGAACTCTCAGTGCCTTGATACGTTCAGTTAAGCATCTCGGACTCTGGAAGCTAACTAGAGAAGAAACAGAGCTGAACGATTTGCTGAAGAATATGAAGGCTGAGCCCGAAGTTTTTTGTTAAATCTGTGGGGGCATTTTTCTTGGCTGTTGAGGTGCTAGGGCTGATTTGGCAGGGTGTGAGAGAGCAGTTAGCGTGGTAGCTGTAACACTGTGTACACTAGGGTTTTCCAATCTCTGTGTAGCTTAGCAGTTCTCTTGGTGTTAGTGTGGCAGCCATGCCAGTTCCACATTTGTGATTGCTGTATTTCCCTGGTGATTAAATCTTGTGCCGTTCTATTCCTGTTAAATCCGTAGAAAATGAGAAAATACTCGACATTTTGGGGGAAACTTGTAAATCTGAGCTACTTAACGAAGAACCTCCCGAAGCGGAGCGGCCGCGTGCGCAGGAAGCCAGTAACGCGGGGCCAGGCAAGAGGCTGGCTGAGGAAGAGGACGCTCTCGCTGCCGCTCAGCTGGAGGAAGATGCTTTAGCTTTGGACAGCAAATCGGCCCAAGCTTTGGCAAGGAAGGAAGCAAAGCGTTTAGTGGTAGCAAAAGGGGAGACAAGTGAACAGAGCCCCGAGGAAGAGGCCCCGGACTCTGAAGGTGTAGTGGTAGAGACCCTAAGCGATCAGAGTAGCAAACGCTCCCAAGGCCCGCAAGCCTCTAGTGGGGAGACAGCGGAGAAAGGCGCAGGTGCCGAAGCCAGAGATAGCAAAGAAGATGGCAAGAGAGCAGAAGACAAAGCTAATTCTGAGGAATCTTCCCCTGCCACTAAAGAGTCCTCAGCCAGTGAGGGCGCTGATCAGAAAAAGAGGTTTGTTTTTTCTCCGTTCTAGACCAGATGCTATCTTTTATCATTGGTCCTTAAGTGATGCCAATAAGCTGTTTCCTTCAATTGGCCTCCGAGACTGATGAAATTGTAGCCTATTCCTAAAGGTCTCTTTTATTTCTCCATGTGCAGATATTTTTATTTTTTTTAAACGCAGTGGGTTTGATTTCTTTCCTTCCTCAACCTTCAAAGGTTGTTTTCCCAAATTAGTCTTATTTGTAATCATCTTCTTAATGTAAGTCTGTTTAAGAATCTGACTTCGTTATTTCTTGTCAGATTTCTTAAATCCAGTATACAAAGGTGTGTTTTCGTTTGCAACATGTTTTCTGGTAGGTATTTAATTTTAGCTTTTTTCATAGTTTACATTTAGTCACTTTTCTTTCTGACTTGAATAATGTGGTGTTTTGTCTTTAGCCCTGGTGAGGAGGACAGAGATACAAAGATAATCTCAAAAGATGAGAAAGGTATGTTTGATTTCAGCTGTAAAGCTTCAGTGATTGCTTGGGTGGCTGTTTGTGTTGGATGGGGTATTTCAGTAGAAATTGATTGCAATCTATGCAGTTGTTAAATAGCCTCAATTCATCTCTGTCTGCATTTTCTTAGTAAAGTCTAAATAAGTATTTTCCTTTTATGCAGCTGTTCAGGACATGTGCTTTGCACTGTTGTGTTTGTATCTTGATTTTAAAGGTCAATGTCAATAGATGGCAATTATGGTATTTTGGCACTGGAGATGCCCACTAACAGCTGTTAGAAACCTTTTTCATTTGTTTGCTTTACCATACACTTGGATTTCTCCTTCCCATCTTCTGTTTTGCTGAAGTCATTTGAGATCCAGCATTCACATATTTAAATGCCACCAATATTACAGCTCAATATTGTCTTGAATTAATATTGATTTGATTAAATTTCTGTCCACACAGATCCTATCTATGGTGCAAATATGCATCATAAACAAGAATATATTTGATCAGTGTCAGATGCCTTCATATTTCTTCATATTTCTTGCTTTTAATGCACCAGGCAGCTGAGCCTTTGCAGCTCACCCCACCTCTGTTCTCTTACATGCTGCTGGCAGGACTTGAGCACTTTTAAATGTGGAAGTTCCAGCAATTCCTATAAAAATCAAGAAACTCATTGTGAGATCTGACTGCCAGCTGGACAGGAGGAATTGGATTGGTTTGAATGGGGTTTTACAAGCCAGGCTCACCTCTCTGTCAGCTGCTTTTTCCAGCATCCTGGGTTATTTATACCTGTTAGGGTCAATTTACCTCTTGCTTCCAGTCTGGAATCTTGAGTTCTCTCATTGCAGAATAGTTCAAGGAGTTTTCTGTGCATGCTGTCCTTTACCTGAGGACTTGAGTGTTTTGTTTTTGTGGGCTGAGAATGCCCTTCCTTGGGTTTGCTTTCAGAGCAGCCTTCAGGAATTTGGGTGTCTGAAAGCACCTTGCTCCTGCATTCCTCTCTCCAGTGGATGTGCTGTGTTCCACAAGATTTGGTTTATTCATGTTCTGGCTTTGTGAGCAGCAGTGAGAGGGAGCTGCATGGCTGTGTAACATTCTCTGCATGCAGAGCAAAGTGACTGAGCCAGAAGGAACCTAAAATAGAATGTACAAGTCAGGTCTGACTCATGCATTGCTATTTGCCCACTTGTGTGAGAAGGGTTTATTTAGAAAGAAGAGTTTTCCATATTCCATGCAAGAATTCTGAAAACTTTGTCAACAAGAATGCAGAAAATTAAGTTTATGAGCTCTCCCTGGTGGGTTTGGCTGTTGATGGATGCACATCTCAAAGATTTCTCCAGTGTTGATGGTTGGCTCCCAATACCTGCATTGCTCTTGGTTCAAAGTTAAATATTTTCAAGTCCCAGTATTTCTTTGTCTTGAAAATGCAGAACCATTGCAGGAGCACTTTTTAAAGTCTTGTGGGAGGGCAAAACCTGACATTAAGACTGATAAATCCTTAATCAGAAAGGTCATTAACATAGTTTTTAAAATCTTTTGAAATCTCATTGGTAAAATAGCAGAAAAGAGAAAAATGAGCACTTTGTTCTTTCTCCAGGATTCTGGTGCCAGAGTAATTGTAGACAGTAATTTTTAAATTATAGAATTGGTTGGAATGAAAGCATCAAAGCCTTTGGCTCAGCTTTTTAAAACACCAGCACAGTGCATCTCCCATGTGTTTGTGTGCATGGCAAACCTTTGTTCATGCACTTCTGAGATAAATCATGGCACAAGTGTGCTCACCTTTATACAAAAAAAAACCCACCTGATTTTGTAAGGGATTGATACAAATCACTGCATCCTTCTTGCAGGAAACCTGTTCAAACATTAGTTTAATTAATAAATATAAATTTAATATGAACTGTGTTCTCAGTTACTTGTGCCAGTGACTGAGATGTAGAAGATGGAAAGGCACCCAAATAAAACAGCATTTTGGAAAGGTTCTGGGGAAAATGACTTCTGTAAAATTCCATAAACCCCACAACAGAAGTATGGAACCAAGGAGCTGAAGTGAACCCATTCACTGAGGCCTTGGAGCTGCCCAGACTGACAGAAGGACAGGACAGACATCTCAGAGGAGACTGGAAACAGAATCCTTGTGTGAGTGCTTCATGCAAACACTGAGCCTGGGCTGCAGTTCACTCCTCAGTCACTTCATGGTGGGTGTTCAGACTTGGCAACTTCATCAGCATTTATTGAAACACCTTCATTCCTCAGCTGCAGAACTGGCCAGGGCTGCTCTGGGTTCTTGCATGGTTTAAGCAGGCCAGGCCTAATTTCCTGAATTCCTAGGCCAGGTCTTTCCTCACTTCAGCTGAGGTCAGACTCAATCCCAGCTGTGGATCTGTGTGGGCAGAAAGAGAAATTTCCTTGGTTTCTTGGTGGTGAATGGCTCTCCTTGAGAGGAATTCTGCATCAGCATTCCCTTGGAGTTAGGCTAAAAATGAGAGAAGATAAAAATTAATGAGTATAAAAAGGCATGAGCACATGTGGGGTGCAGGCACAGTTCCCACAACTCTTCTGGAGTTACTGGGGTCTATCCTGGCAGGTTTTGAAGGGCTTCATTCATTCAGAGGTGCCCTAATCCAGGCAGGTTTTCAAGGGCCACTCTAATTCAGAGGTGCCCTAATCCAGGCAGGTTTTGAAGGGCCTCATTCATTCAGAGGTGCCCTAATCCAGGCAGGTTTTGAAGGGCCTCATTCATTGAGGTGCCCTAATCCAGCAGGTTTTGAAGGCCTCATTCATTGAGGTGCCCTAATCCAGACAGGTTTTCAAGGGCCTCATTGATTCAGAGGTGCCTTAATCCAGGCAGGTTTTCAAGGGCCTCATTCATTCAGAGGTGCCCTAATCCAGGCAGGTTTTGAAGGGCCTCACTCATTCAGAGGTGCCTTAATCCAGGCAGGTTTTGAAGGGCCTCATTCATTCAGAGCTGCCCTAATCCTGGCAGGTTTTGAAGGGCCTCATTCATTCAGAGGTGCCCTAATCCAGCAGGTTTTGAAGGGCCTCATTCATTCAGAGGTGCCTTAATCAGGCAGGTTTTGAAGGGCCTCACTAATTCAGAGGTGCCCTAATCCAGGCAGGTTTTGAAGGGCCTCATTCATTGAGGTGCCCTAATCCAGGCAGGTTTTGAAGGCCTCATTAATTCAGAGGTGCCCTAATCCAGGCAGGTTTTGAAGGGCCTCATTAATTCAGAGGTGCCCTAATCCAGGCAGGTTTTGAAGGGCCTCATTCATTCAGAAGTGCCCTAATCCAGGCAGGTTTTGAAGGGCCTCATTCATTGAGGTGCCCTAATCCAGGCAGGTTTTGAAGGGCCTCATTCATTGAGGTGCCCTAATCCAGGCAGGTTTTCAAGGGCCTCATTCATTCAGAGGTGCCCTAATCAGGCAGGTTTTGAAGGGCCTCATTCATTCAGAGGTGCCTTAATCCAGGCAGGTTTTGAAGGGCCTCATTCATTCAGAGGTGCCCTAATCCTGGCAGGTTTTGAAGGGCCTCACTAATTCAGAGGTGCCCTAATCCAGGCAGATTTTCAAGGGCCTCATTCATTCAGAGGTGCCCTAATCCAGGCAGGTTTTGAAGGGCCTCATTCATTTAGAGGTGCCCTAATCCAGTTGCTTTCTTGAAGAATGATATCAAATACTTCTATATCAAAACTCACAGTTCCACCCAAATTTTTGGACTTGTAATGCTCCTTACCTTCAGCAAAGCAACTCATGGGAGAAGAATATCACACAATGCATTTCACTTGTTCTCTGATTTTAAAAAATGAAAAATTTGTGAGCCTGCTCTGTTTTAATTCACGTAACAATTCAAGTAATTAATCCCAATAATTAGGATTTGGGGTATGTTTGGGTTTTGTCTGTCTGTTTTCCCACCTAGGTCGCAGTGCTGGCAGTTCTGGTAGGAACTTTTGGGTGAGTGGATTGGCTTCCACCACCAGAGCTACAGATCTGAAGAATCTGTTCAGCAAATATGGCAAGGTAAGGGCTTCTTTTTGTTGCTTTGGTTTTGTTTTGATGTTTGGTTTGTTTGCACAAGTTGTTTGAAACTGTTAATAAAACTTTTACAACTCTCATCACTGAAAGTACCCATGAAAGGAATCCAATTACCAAAAATACTGTGGGATAGCAAGGAAAAGTGCACACTGAATGACTTGAGGTTTTTTATTCTGTTGCCCAGAATATATAGAAATAAATATAAAAAATACATAGAAATAAATATAAAAAATACATAGAAATAAATATAAAAAATACATAGAAATAAATTATAAAAATATATAGAAATAAATATAAAAATATATAGAAGTAAATATAAAAAATATATAGAAATAAATATAAAAAATATATAGAAATAAATGTAAAAATATATAGAAGTAAATATAAAAATTTATATTATATTATACTATATTATATTATACTATATTATATTAATAATATATAAATATTATATAATATATAATAATATTATATATTATTTATATATAAAATATACATATTTCTATATAAATTATATAGAAATAAATATATAAAATAAATATAAAATTTGTGGTCCTTTATTTGGAATAGTCAGTAACTCTACACACACTTTTGTGTGTATAAATTTAATTTCAGTCACTGGCACAAGTAACTGAGAACACAGTTCATATTAAATTTATATTTATTAATTAAACAGATATTTGAACAGGTTTCCTGCAAGAAGGATGCAGTGATTTGTATCATTAATGTAACATATATCATATATATAATATATATATAAAATATATATATAATAATATATTTATTATATATAATAAATATATTTTTATATAATATATATTTTATATATATAATATATATTATATATAATTTATATATTTTATAATATATATAATTTATAATAATATATTTGTTATAAATAATAAATCAAGCCTTCTGATCATGGAGTCAACATTCTCATCTCTTCTTCGTCCTGAAAACCCCTGTGACCACAGTCACAGTGGGAGCTGAAAATTGAATTCTTTTCCAGGGAAAGACTGCCCAGGTGACAATAAATTTGTTTGAAAAGGCATCTAACTTTATACATCAACAGCATCACTTTGCTTTATGAAATAGTATGTATGAAATTAAGACTATACTAAAAAGAAATAGAAAAGGTTTCTTGAGAAGCTAGCTAAGGTAAGAATAGACAAGAATGAATAACAAAGATCTGTGTCTGAGACAGAGCAAGAGCCAGCTCTGCCAGGAGTGCTCAGGAAATCCCAACACCCACAGGAGACCAATCCAGCTCTGCCTGTTGCATTCCACAGCAGCAAAAACCATTGGGTACTTTTGGTTGCTGAAACTGCAGCTTCTGACAAGGACAAATCCCAAGAAAGGCTTTATTAAATATTAAACCCCCAATGTTTTGGGTGTGCCCTGCCTGGCTCTGTCTGGCCTCGCTGCTGGACCAAAGGCTGCAGCTGTGGTGTTTTCACCCCAGAGATGCCTTTGGCTGGCTGGGTGCTGCAGCTGGGTGCTCAGAACAATTCCAGGCAAAATAGGAACTCAGTTTACCTTTGGTGGAAAAGGTTCAGACAGCAGTGAAGAGAAAATGAGCGGGTTCTGTAGAGCTTTAATCCAGAGTTTATTGTAGCATGGTAGACATCTGAATGTGGTATCAGCTCCAGACAGACAGACAGAGACAGAACCACAGCAGAGACCCCGACCCCATGGCCTCGTGTCCTTTTTAAGCCCCAGGGACCAGGGGAGGGGACAGACAGGTGAGGGCCAGCCAGGTGTGAGCAGGGGAAGGCTCAGGGGATGTGGACACTGGGACAAAGCAATGAGCCCAGGCCTGGGGGGGTCTGCCAGTCACTCAATGCCTCGCTGGAAGGTGCCAGGCAGGAGGGCACAGGGGGAGGGGGAAGGTTGGCATCCTTGAGGGGGTTGGGATAGGTGAGACAGGAAATGGTGACACACTGCAGCAAGGCTTTTTCATGACAGATGTCTGTGACATGTCACCTCTTGGTTCAGCTTTTGTACCATTCCACAGGTAGCAGAAGCGTGGTTGGCTCCAAGCAGATGCACCCTCGTTCATCAGAATCAAAATCACAACCTCCAAACCAGAACTTTGCTGCCTGGTAGTGGCCAGGAATTAAAAACAGCTTGCAGTTGGTGCTGTTTAACCTTGGGGATCTGTCCCAGGGAGAATAATTCCATTTTTATTGTATTTTTTCTTTGGGAAGGTGGTGGGGGCCAAGGTGGTGACCAACGCTCGCAGTCCTGGCGCTCGCTGCTACGGCTTTGTCACCATGTCCACAGCTGAGGAGGCCACCAAGTGCATCACCCACCTGCACAAGACAGAGCTGCATGGCAAAATCATTTCTGTGGAAAAAGTGAGTACTGGGCCTCAGAGATGCTGAATTCCCACCAGATTGTGCAAATGATCGAGGCCACATTCTCAGCTGATGATGTGCAAAATAAATTTCAGGCAAAAAATGAACCTGCTGGGAAGAAGACAAGTGAAAAAAAAGAGAGTGAAGCAAAGAGAGAAACAGTCAGTGAGAGGTACTGTGTTAAAAATTCTCCTACCAAAGGTGTTTTGCTGTGCTTCAGTCTGTGTTGATGTCAGAGAAAAGTTCAATTACAGTAAGAATTTCTGTGGCAAACATGGAAAAAGAGGAGTACGTGGATTTTTTCAGCTTTTACTACAAGATAGACTTCAGTTGATGTGCAGTGCCTAAATTAAAATGTTTCTGTTGCCTGCTTTAAAGTAGGCATTGGAAGGTTGCATTTTCAAGCACATCTTTTAATTTAGCCATATTTGAGGTTTAGTAATGACTGTGGGGCTTTCCTGTCTTAAATCTGTAGGAAGGACCATGTGAGAATTGTGATCTGTGTCCCTGTTTCCTCATTAGCTCCTGTCCCACTGGAACAGGGCTTCCTCCAGGTCCCAAACAGTCAAACCAGAACTGTCTGAGATCTATTCCCAGATCTATTCCCAGATCTATTCCCACATCATGTTCCCCTTGAGCACTTTGCTCTCCTCTCTGGCATTGCTGAAAGAGGCACTAAGAGAGTGAAATAAACCCTGAGAGCTTTGCCTTGAGTTATCTTCTTGAGGCACAACTTCTGTTAGATGCTACTTGCTGAGAAATTTTGCAATTATTTCACCCAGTTGCCTGACAGAAATGGTTCATTGTGATGTTCTCTAAGAAACTCTGGGTATTGAGCACAAAGTGGTGTGAATTTGTCTTCATGCTTCCAGTTGAGATCCTGAATCCTGGCCAAGTTTGTTCACTACTGCCCAGGATGGTCTGAATATTTTGTTTTATGGTGCAAGAAGTTGTGGAAGGAAATGTTTGGAACTCTAATTATCTAATTATGATTGTTATCACATCAGAGCTCTGCTTTGTTGCTGGCATTTCCCTTGAATTTTTGTTTCTCTTAGTCTGTATTACTCTAATCTGTATCAATATCTATCCACAGACCTGGTGGTGCTAAAAGGGATGAGAAATCTGACCAAAAAGATGATGCTAAAAAGACAGAAGATAAAGATGAAAAGGAAAAAAAAGATAAAGATGACCAGAAGTCTGGTTCATCAGATCAGTCTAAAACTATTAAATCAGGTAATTGGGTTGGTGGTTTTTTATACAGATATGTTGATGTAGGAATATTTCATTGTAGATAATATTTCCAAAGATTCTAGGATTGTTTCAGATACTTGGGTGGAAATCCAGAATGAATAAGGGGAATTGTGCAATGCTTAAAAGAAGTACCTGGATTAGGTGGAGTGAAAGAATTGATTTTGAAGAGAGGATTAAATGCCAATTTTCACATTTTAGAGAGCGTGGTGTAGGTCATATAATTGGTTTCTTTCCACTTCTGATTTATTTAGGAAGTAAAGGAACAGAGAGAACAGTGGTCATGGATAAATCCAAAGGAGAACCTGTTATCAGTGTGAAAACATCCACTACATCAAAGGACAGAGTAAGTGATGCTTCTGCATGGAAAACATTTTCCTTAAAAACAGATTCTGAATCCTGCCAGGCTCTGCATAACCCACACTTGCCTTGCCAGTTTGTCCAATTAGAATTTCTCTAACGTGGTTTTAATTAGTAAAATACCTCTCATTTGGCTGATACAGCACTCAAATCCTGCCTAATGAATGGGGCAAGGTATCACTGGATTAATATGTGGTGTCTGTAATGGTAAGAAAGAACAACTTTTGGAGAAAAGCAGAGACCAAGCTTTGAGATGTGAACTGTGCAAATGGGAACAGAGCTCAGAGGATTGGTTGGGATGGTTGTCCTTTAAGAAATTCAATAAATTAATAAATTTAATAAAGTTTCTCTTTTAAATACAGAGTGTTAAGAGCCAGGACCGCAAATCAGAGAGCAGAGAGAGACAAGGGATTGTCCCCTTTGACAAAATCAAAGCACAGAGGAAAATGAGGGAGGCAGAGCAGCGCCGGTAAGAGCAGCCCTGACATTGTGTGGGGTTTTATTCCTTGAATAAATACAAATTTTATTTCTTATAAAATTAAACACTGACATCGTGGGGGGGGTTTTCCTTGAATAAATACAAATTCCATTTCTAATAAAATTAAACACTGAAACACTGACATCGTGGGGGGGGGGGGGGGGGGGTTCCTTAAATAGATACAAAATTCCATTTCTAATAAAATTAAACACTGACATCGTGGGGGGGGGGTCCTTAAATAGATACAAAATTCCATTTCTTATAAAATTAAACACTGACATCGTGGGGGGGGGTTTATTCCTTCAATAGATACAAAATTCCATTTCTAATAAAATTAAACACTGACATCGTGGGGGGGGGTTTATTCCTTCAATAGATACAAATTCCATTTCTAATAAAATTAAACACTGACATCGTGGGGGTTTATTCCTTGACACAATTTTAATTTCTAATAAAATTAAACACTGACATTGTTGGGTTTTTTCCTTGAATAAATACAAATTTCATTTCTTATAAAATTAAACACTGACATCGTGGGGGGTTTATTCCTTGACACAATTTTAATTTCTAATAAAATTAAACACTGACATTGTGGGGGTTTTTTTCCTCGAATAGATCCAATTTTCATTTCTAATAAAATTAAACACTGACATCGTGGGGGTTTTTTTCCTCGAATAGATCCAATTTTCATTTCTAATAAAATTAAACACTGACATTGTGGGGTTTTTTTTCCTTGAATAGATCCAATTTTCATTTCTAATCAAATTAAACAGAGACAGAAAAAGGCCTTCAGTTTCTTTTCCCCACTTGTAATTTTGTTATATTTTTATGGGTACCTGTTGAACTTAATTTAGGTATTTAGATATTTTTGGTGGGGCTCTTTCTTTGTTTCCATATGTTTAATAGGTTTTATAATGTTTAAAGGTGATAATTGCCATCCTTCAAATTCCTTGCTAGAACTGTGACCTGGATTCCATGTTCCACACATTACAAAACTTCTATTTCTCACCTAAAAGTAGTCAGATTGAACAGGAGGAAAATGCTTTGTTATTTTTATTAAGGAGGAAAAAGTTTCTCCCTTCTAGTTAAATTCCTGAGCTTTAACTCAGGAATCATTATCCACCAGAGCATCCTGCCTTTCTTCACAGAAACAAAATATTCTTCACAGATACTTGATTTCAATATAAGGAATGAACTGTGGGCATTTGGATTCAGATTCCCCTGATCCATAGAAATATTTGTGAGCATTTGGATTCAGATTCCCCTGACCATATAGAAATATTTGTGAGCATTTGGATTCAGATTCTCCTGATCTATAGAAATATTTGTGGGCATTTGGATTCAGATTCCTCTGACCATATAGAAATATTTGTGGGCATGTGGATTCAGATTCTCCTGATCCATAGAAATACTTGTGAGCATTTGGATTCAGATTCCCCATACCATATAGAAATATTTGTGAGCATTTGGATTCAGATTCTCTTGATCCTATAGAAATATTTGTGGGCATGTGGATTCAGATTCTCCTGATCCATAGAAATATTTGTGGGCATTTGGATTCAGATTCTCCTGATCCATAGAAATATTTGTGGGCATTTGGATTCAGATTCTCCTGACCCTATAGAAATATTTGTGAGCATTTGGATTCAGATTCTCCTGATCCATAGAAATATTTGTGGGCATTTGGATTCAGATTCTCCTGATTCTATAGAAGTATTTGTGGGTGTTTGGATTCAGATTCTCCCGATCCCATAGAAATGAACTGTGGGCATTTGGATTCAGATTCTCCTGACCCTATAGAAATATTTGTGAGCATTTGGATTCAGATTCTCTTGATCCTATAGAAGTATTTGTGGGCATGTGGATTCAGATTCTCCTGATCCCATAGAAATATTTGTGAGCATTTGGATTCAGATTCTCCTGACCATATAGAAATATTTATGGGCATTTAGATTCAGATTCTCTTGATCCTATAGAAGTATTTGTGGGCATTTGGATTCAGATTCTCCTGACCATATAGAAATATTTATGGGCATTTGGATTCAGATTCTCCTGACCATACAGAAGTATTTCCCCCTGGGGATGGGTTTTGTAGGAGTCATTTGATTGGTCTCTAAATAAATTTGTGTACACTGAGTGTCTTCCCTCCACACGTGTTCATTTCAAGGGGATGATGCAAGTTTGCAGCCACTGTGCTTTTGATTTTTAGCATTCTTCTGACTTCCTTTCTCTGCTGAAGCATTGCCTGGGTCACTTCTGTCTCTGCTCCACAGCACGCGGGAGCGGCGGGAGCGGCAGCAGCACCTCCAGACCATCCGCGAGCGGGAGGAGAGGGAGAGGCTGGAGATCGCTCGGGAGAGGCTGGAGATAGAACGGCAGCGCCTGGAGCGGGAGCGGATGGAGAGGGAGAGGCTGGAGAGGGAGCGGATGCACATCGAGCACGAGAGGAGGCGGGAGCAGGACCGGATCCAGCGCGAGAGGGAGGAGCTGCGGCGGCAGCACGAGCAGCTGCGCTACGAGCAGGAGAGGAGATCTGCCATGAGGAGACCCTATGACATCGATGGCAGGTGAATGTTCCGGTCCCTCTGGGTGCCACCGAGTCCCTCTGAGTGCCACCGAGTCCCTCTGAGTCCCTCTGGGTGCCACCGAGTCCCTCTGAGTCCCTCTGAGTGCCACCGAGTGCCACCGAGTCCCTCTGAGTGCCACCGAGTCCCTCCGAGTCCCTCTGGGTGCCTCTGAGTCCCTCCGAGTCCCTCTGAGTGCCACCAAGTCCCTCCGAGTGCCACTGAGGGAACCCCAGCCAGCCCCAAGACACCGGGGGGGGGGTGGCACTCTCTCATGCCCCCAAGGGTACCAAAGGCAGCCAGGCTGATCCCTGGGGGTGCCAAAGGCAGCCAGGCTGGTCCTGGGGGTACCAAAGGCAGCCAGGTTGGTCCCTGAGAGTACCAAAGGCAGCCAGGCTGATCCCTGAGGGTACCAAAGGCAGCCAGGCTGATCCCCAGGGGTATCAAAGGCAGCCAGGCTGATCCCCAGGGGTATCAAAGGCAGCCAGGCTGATCCTGGGGGTACCAAAGGCAGCCAGGCTGGTCCTGGGGGTACCAAAGGCAGCCAGGCTGGTCCCTGGGGGTACCAAAGGCAGCCAGGCTGGTCCCTGGGGGTACCAAAGGCAGCCAGGCTGGTCCCTGGGGGTACCAAAGGCAGCCAGGCTGAGCCTGGGGGTGCCAAGGGCAGCCAGGCTGATCCCCTGCAGCAGAGGAGATGCTGGAACAATGGCAGAAGATGAAGGGGCCAACTCTTAGCAGGGTTAATCCAAGGTTTGTTCTGGGAGCTCTGGAGGAGCCCTTACAACCTCAGAGGTGCCAAGGTTACATTGAAAGGGAGGTGGAAACCCAAAGTAGAAAACATTTACTGACCAATGAGTGACCCTAAGGGATGGATTCTGGGAATGGACATTTAGGACAGGATTTGGGGTAACACCTGGGGGGTGACCCCTGGCTGATCACTCAATGTCCTGGATGGAAAGTTGTAGATGGAGGGGATGGGATGCTGAGTGACTGACAGAGAGCCAGGGTGGGGATTTGGGGATGATTTCAGCAAAGGGATTACACAGGTAAAGGGCAAGGGGTACAATCTGGGGTAAACCATTGAGAAAGACACAGGCATACAAAACCAAAACTATTACAAAGTATAAAAACACACTACAACAGGTAAAGCCACCACATCCTTATGATGCCAGTGGGAAATGTCACTGCCAGGTACTGTCTCATCTGCCTGGACTGGAAGAAGCCACACAGGTGCTCTCAGCAGCTGTTGGTTGCATTGAGATGGTCGTGTTTAATAGCCCAGGTTTTTTGACCCCTTTTGAACTTAATTTCCTTTCTTTTGGTTTGGAAGGAGGAACAATATCCAAAGGGATTTATTGAATATCAAAGCAACCCCTGTGTCAGGGAGAAACATCTGACTCCATTGATATCAGAAGATAATTAATTACTTTATTATACTATATTATTCTATACTATATTACACTACATCTAAACTGAATCTGCACAAGCACTCAACTGAACAGAATCTCACAGCCCACAGTCCCAGCACACACACCTGGATTCAATTGGTCAATGAATCCAAACACAGCAGAATCCAATTACCAATTCCCTTCAGGTAAACAACCTTCCACAATGCACTCCACTTGTACACAGCAAGAGGAGCAGCAATTGAGATAAGAATTGGTTTTTCCTTTCGCTGAGGTTTCCTCGCTACAATTCCCAGAAAATATCCTTGGGAAGCTGTGCCTTGCTTTTCTCTGTGAAGAGACATGCAGCCACAGGCATTTATTACCTGGGCTGAAATGAGCCTGCTCTTTCCTTCAGGAGGGATGATCCCTACTGGCCAGAGGCAAAGCGAATGGCCATGAACGACCGGTACCACTCAGACTTCAGCCGCCAGGATCGCTTCCACGACTTCGACCACCGGGACCGCGGCCGCTACCAGGAGCATTCCATAGACAGGTTGGTGTCCACCCTCTGCAGCCTGGGAGCAAAATACAGAATGGCTCCTTCATGGCACACTTTGCTCCTAAACTCTGTGCATTTTGCTTTTCAACTTCTGCTTAGTGTCTGTGGAATTTCTCTTCTAAAACCATGAAAAGATCTGTACAGTGCCATGAGTTAAAGCTTCTGCAGGCTTGGTCAGAGTGTTTTTCTAATGCTGCTTCACACATTCATAGCATTCTGAAAAATAATATTGTAGGCACCTAGAATTTTAACAAGGTTTTGGTTTATACATTAGCACTAACTCTGTTTCCCAGGAATCCCAAATGTGGCACGTTTTCCATATGTGCTGTTTATGCCTTTTGTGGATAACATGGCACAATGGGAGAGCAGGATTTTTCATCTGTGTTGTTAAATGAATGGATTTTTATGGACTGCTGTGTGTTTTACTATCACAGGCTGATTCTAATTGTCTGTTTCTAGGAGAGATGGATCCAGAACAATTATGGGAGATCGGGATGGACAAGTGAGTTGCTTTATAGAGCTACAGAAATATCTTTACATCTTATAACCTGGTTTTCTATAGTGTGTGTGTGTGTCAGATTACATTTCAGTAGTTAAAAATGACATTATATCTACCAAAACATGTTGGAATAATCAGATTGTTTTCAATAAGATTAAATGAAATTTGAAGACTTATTTATTATAAAAGATAGAGTTATTCTGATAGAAATCAAAGCAAGCAAGTCAAAATACAGTATTCCAAAAGATTGCATAGAGGAGGCAAAGGTACGAAATAAAAATTCACTCTATGAGGTTACATGGTAATAAGAGCTGACCTGTAGAGATGTTTGTGGTTGAGGGCTGGGGGAAAGAACTTCAGGGCTCATTCAGGCAGTGAGAGGTGAATTTTATGGAGTCATAGAGTCCTCAGTGGCCTTTGCTGTGAGGTTTGGAGGGACCTGGGTAGGCTGGAGAGTTGGGCTGATGGGAATATCCTGAAGGTCAAGAGCAGGAAATGCTCTTGGCTGGTCTTACCAACAGACATTAATAACTGAGGGAGGGAGGATGTGGATAGGATGTAAAGAGGTGCCACTCAGTGGTGCCCACTGAAGAGACCAGAGTCAGTGAGCACAGACTGGAGCACAGTTCCATCTGAAGAGGATTCCAGTCCCCTTTAACTGGGAGCACTGGAATGGGCTGCATGGAGAGCCCGTTAGGTCTCTAACTGGGAAGAGCCTCAAACCCCCCTGGGAAAAGCCTGGAGCTGGCTGACCCTGAGCAGATGTCAGAGGTCCCTCCCCTCCCAGGTGATGGTGGGATGGAGCAGCTCCAGCTGTGAGCAGATGTGCAGAGCTCTGTCCCTTGCAGCACTACCCAGACGAGCGCCACGGAGGCCCCGACCGGCACTCGAGGGACTCGCGGGAGAGCTGGGGCAGCTACGGCTCCGACAGGAGGATGAGTGAGAGCAGAGGGATCCCCCCTCAGTCACGGTTAGTGCTGCAAACTCCTCTGCACAGCTCTTCTCCTGCTCCCAAGGAGCATTTCCACATCTCACAGGTTTTGGAAGATGTTGTTTTGTTTTTTTTCCAGCTTTCACCAAAGGTGTGTTGGATGGATTGCAGATGATTTGAAGCCATCAAAACATGCACTCACCTGATCTTTTTAATAACTTCACATCTTAAAGTCATAATGCTTTCCATTAATTTTTGTGATGGTGTTCACAGGGGTCTTAGGATGAGGGAAGAGATGAGAATGTTGACTCCATGTTTCAGAAGGCTTGATTCATTATTTTATTATATATATTATAGTAGAACTATACTAAAAGAATAGAAGAAAGGATTTCATCAGAAGGATAGCTAAGAATAGAAAAGGAAAGAATAACAAAGGCTTGTGGCTGGGACAGAGAGTCTGAGCCAGCTGGGCTGTGATTGGCCATTAATTAGAAACAACCACATGAGCCCAATCCCAGATGCACCTGTTGCATCCCACAGCAGCAGATAACCATTGGTTACATTGTGTTCCTGAGGCCTCTCAGCTTCTCAGGAGGAAAAGTCTTAAGGAAAGGATTTTTCATAAAATGTGTCAGTGACAAATTTTAACTAGCATTCCTAGCAAATCTTGCTATTTTCAGGATAGGGGTTCTCCCCCAATATCTTTTTTATTCATCATCTTAGTTGGTTTGAGCAGAAAAATTTTTCTGAGATTTTACTTAAAACAAAACATTATAAGCTTCACATGAGCCTTGATACAACATTTGAGTAAGTTTGTGACTTAGATTCAAATACAAAAACTGTTCCACGTGCTCTGGCTGGTGTGAGAAGATGGGAATTTCCTGTTCCTCACAGGGATGGACGTGACTGGGGAGATCACAGCCGCAAGTTTGAGGGGCACCAAGATCGCTCCTGGCAGAGCAGCGTGGATGGAGGGATGATAGGACGGGATCATGAGAGGTGGCAAGGTATGGCTCTTGCACAGCTCCTTAGCTGTGTGAAGAAGGAAATCCACACATTATCCTTGAAGTAAAATTCTTGCTGTGGATATAAAGGGACCCGTTTGAACTTTTTTAGGTGGCGGTAGAGGCAGACCTGGCCATGTGATGCATCGTGGAGGCATGTCAGGGTAAGAACTTCCAAAGGAGCAAAGTGTTTGTTTTCCTGATAAGGGACATTTCTTCTATTTCAATTGGCAAAAGAAACATTTTATGGGAGTATCAGTTATCTTAATTTGTTACTTAAATCAAGGAATAATTAAATATCCCCTTGGTTTTTCTGTAACGCATTTTATGGAAGAGTGAAAACAAAAACCACCCATTCTAGCAACCTGACCATAGCAGCATGAGAGAATACTGAAATGTCTGAATCCCTTTGCAGGCGTGGCAGTTTCATGCAGGGTGGCAATCAGAGTCAGATCATGCACGGAGGAGGAATGCAAGGGGAAGGATTTGCTGGCCAGGACAGGGCAAACAGACCCAACGATCCTCGGTTCAACCGGCGCTACTGATCCGGCTTGGTTTTTAATGCAAGGTGGCAAGTGAAACAAATCTGTTACCCCAGGGTTACCATTAATTGTAACTTATGGGCTACTGTAAGTGTAATTTTTTTTAAGCTGCTGCCATATTATGTCACTCAATCCAATGTGAACTCATTTGTTTTGTAAGGTGTTGTTCATATCCCATTTAAAAATGTTTGTTAATGAAGCATTCCATTTTCCATAAATAAACGCCAGTTTACAGTTACTTGCTTTGTGTCAGCAGTCCCTGTCAAACAGATTTCTTCAGCTTAACATTGTTTCAAAGATGAAGTGTCAAAATGCCTTAGAGGTGTCCCTTTGCACTCCCAGAAATAGTGAAATAGTGAAATACTGACTGTGTTTTACCTCTCAGCTACCAACCCCTGTAACCATGGCCCCTGTGCCACCATGAGAGAACATTTGTGGATCACAGCTGCCAAAGTTTCAATGCCCTGCCACTGCAGAATTGCCACAGGAGCTTGTAGGGCAAGGAGTGTAGAATTCTTTTCATCTGGTGTCATGATGTCTGAAAAAGGAGTTAAACTCTGTGATAGCAGCACAGCTTCTGTAAGAGACAGCCCAGAGGTGCTTGTCAGGATCACTTTATTCAGCTTCTGATAGATCAGGGTAGTCCAGAACTCCACCAGTCTCATACCCCAGTCATTTTACCTAGCAGTCCATCATTTCCTTAGAAGCCACCACTGGCTGTGCTTTGGCATCATTTTGTGTTGAGGGACTGACATGATCAAGATTGGTGCAAATGATCTGCTGCTCTATCATATCCAAGCTGTAATTTGTCTTTGTGCAGACACCTCTGGAGCAACATGACCTTAACCTTACCCTAAAATGCCTTTTATGATGCCAAGAGGAAAAAAACTTATTTCATTTGTAGGGTCACTGGGGTTTTTCCATCTTTAGAGAATGGGTTTTTTATGAGCTGCATGAAGATATTTTTTCATTCATCAATGGAGGAAGCATATTATAATGATAAAGCTTTGGAGAGCAATCATCAAAGGGCAAAAAATGGCACAGAAGATCCTGAAAAGCATGGAGAACTCGAGTTCTGAGCATAGCAGAGGTGCAGTGTCCTGTTTGTCCATGGTGGGCTTTGCTCCAAGTGGCTCCATTTGGTTTGTAGCAAAGCCAGAGAGAGGAAAACTCTTTGGATGAATGTCAGGATTTCCTTAGAGAAGGGGGAATAGGCCTGGCCCCAAAGCTGTGCTGCCTCCAGACCAGGGGCCATGGCAAAGCCAGAGAAGAAATGGGGCATTGATGGAGCTTCTCTGGGCTCTGGGGGGCTGTGAGGCACCTGCAGGACACAACTCCAGGCTTTGCTGAGCTTGGAGCTTCCATCTGGAGCATCAGGTTTAAGAGTTGCTGATGGACCCATGCCTCAGGAATTAACTTAAGCACTTGGTAAAGCCATTTGCATCTTAGCCAAATCCTCTGCAATCTCTGGGCAGTTGGCTGCATCGTTTATCTATTTGTTAAAAAAGGAAACAAAACTGCAAATCCTTCTTCATCCTCATGTTCTATATTTGCTTCCTGATTTGAGTAAGGACTCGTCCTGCTGTTCCCTGTTCTGCAGCTGTGTTTTGGCACATTCTAAATTACAACAATCCTATCAGAGAGAGTTAAAAACACAGAATCAATTTGTATCTTTATTTTACAAGTGGTGCCCTCCTTATATTTGCCTGTGAAAAGTGACAGGAGCACCTAAATTATATGTTCTACCTTTTGCACCTACTTTATATGTTCTACCTTTTGCACCTACTTTACATTGCAGGAAAAAGCAAAACCTGTGACTGAAAAGTGACCTTGTGAAAGTTTTCATCCACATTAAAATGAAAATGTGCACAGTCTGCCAACTGGGCCATGGTGCAAGCTAACAAAAGGTTTCATGCAGATAAACTTTGCTCAGTTACTCTCTCCTGTGTTGTATAATCCTCCTAGGCCACCTTTTACAGCATCTTTTACTGTTACCTTGGATTTTAAAATTTTTTTTGAACTCTTATTGGTTTGGTTTGAATGAGATGGCATTTCTCTTCAAGATTAATTCAGCTTCAGAACAGAATAATCTATTTTGTTTCCAAGCTTTAGAACAGAAGCTGTTCTCAGCACATGGCCATCACTTCATCACAAATACCTGTGATTCCTGGAGCCTTGGATCAGTGCTAAGACAAAGCAATCCTTCCACTCTGCAGGCTAAAACCAACCCAAATACAAATGGAAGTTCCACCAAAGTCTTTTATTGTAGCCCTTACACGGCTGAGCTGCCCTCCAGAGGTGCAGAAGGAGAGAATCCTGAGCTCTGGGGAACGGGGTCATTTCACAAGATCCTTCACGTATTTCCAGCCTTCCACTGTGTACTCACAGGCCCTGCTGGGAGCTGCAGACAAGGCAGACATGACTGTGTGCACTCCTGCGAGCAAAGCAGAGAAGAATTACCCCAAAATCATCATTCAAGCCAAATTTCCCAATTTCCAACACCACCACTGTCGATCTCTTCAAGCCCTGAGCATTTGTGACACAGAAATTCCAACTTCAGGGTCTGTACATGGGCTAAGACAATTCCAGGACTGAGCTCAGCTCTTTGTTTAAGTCCTGTTTTATTTCTGGCCTTGCCACACTCCATGGGTGATGCTGGACGTGTCACAGTTATTTGTGGATTGTGTTTCCCCACAATTACATAAAGACTCTTTTCTGCACCATAAAACCTATATATTACTAGGTATTTATAACCTAGTGTAGGTATTAATTACTGGTATTTATAGGTTTGGCCTTCAAACAAAAATGTCTAAAATTCTAATAACAATGGGAATGCTCATCCCTTCTGAAAAGCCAAAGCCTGAGCTCAGACTCAGTTAGTGAGCAGTTATTTTACCTTTATTCCAGGAAGCAGAGAGGGAAAAGTCAATTTTTGGAGTGGATGGGAGCTAGAAATAAAGAGAGAGACAAAATATCAGCACTTGAGGGCTTTCACTTGGAATTCACATCACCTTGGCAAAGCCTCTTGACCTCAGATCTCAAAATTACTTAGGTGCCTACTCTCCCTAGGCCTCAAAAGGGACCAGACATGATGCTTAAAGTCTGGGTTTTGCTTTTTCCTGCAATTTAAAGTAGGTGCAAAAGGCAGAACTTATCATTTAGGTGTTCCTGAGAAAGCATCTCCATGGCTGTCTCTGTTAGTTTATAATTGTAATATGAAAAATCTCAAACTTCCAGCAAAGGTCTCTGATTTTCTGAGGATTTTTCAAACTAAGAACTACTCATAGAGGAGGGGCCTCTTCAAGCAATTGAAATTCAACTTGAACTGTTGGCAATGTGAAAAATTGGGAGGATAATATTTTTATTGTTTTTCTTAAAAACCAGTAGGATCCTTCAGAAGAAAACTACACAGTGCAATCAATACCTCCCAGAGCATGTCTGCAGTTCCTCCCTTGACCCTGCTTACCCCTCTCCTTTGAGATAACATCTCTGAGCAATGTCTCTGCCCCAAATTTAGCATTTTATTCGCCTTCCATTTCAATCCTCTTCAAAATATTCGCCGTGTGAAATCCAGTTTTAGCAGTAAAACTCCTGCCAGCCTCACTGTAATCAGAATATCACCCCCATATTTTCTCTTCCTGATTCAGGGGAGGTGTTTGTGTTGCAGGCATCACCTGAGCAGCCCTTACCTCCCAGCCCAGGTAATCTGTCCACTCTTGGATAGCTGGAGGCAGCGTTTCCTGAGCTTTTTTCAGTGCTTCAGCACCTTCTATGCCACTGCCCAGCAGCCCCTGGTCATATGCCACGTACACAGCAGCTCCAGCCAGGCCTCCTTTGACCAGAAACCTGAAAGAATTGAAAGCACAACAGTTCAGTTCCTGTTCTGACCATCAGTGCATCTCTCTCAGTGGTTGTGACTGCCAAAGAAGGTAGCAATAAAGAAACCTCATGTCTTACTGTAAGTAAAAATCAGCAGAAAAATGTCTTCCTCTGTTCCTTGCCTTCCCAGGGCAACTATTTCCTGTCAGCCCCTTGAAACTACTCCTAATTCACATTTTATCAGTGATGGTTTTCAATATAAAAACGAGAAAGTGTCACGTTCCTCTAGAGCATGTGCCACTTTTTAAAGCCTGAGAATCACTGCCATATTCCTCTGCTAAAACTAAAGGATTCTGCAGTGAGCAAGCCATGCATGTTCATTCTTCCTGATAAATCTGATATTTATCTCATAAATCTGACAGACACCAATATCTTTACAGCCCAGTGAACACCTGGCCACGGCTTTTGCACTGCCGAGGCTTTTAAAGTTTCCCTGCACGATGTGCAGTCACCAGTTCTACAGCTGTGATGCCAACCTACACAAGGGAAGATGGGAAGAGAATATTTGGCATTTCTTGGCATTTCTATTATAAATAAGAGATCTGAGGTAAGCGATTTTCCCAGACTTGCAGAGAGATGTTGTCCCTTTAAAAAAAAAAAAGCAAAACTTGGCAGACAGTGGTACTGCAGTAATAGGACATAAAGCAGATACAAGAGAGCTGAGAAGAGAGAACCAATTTTTAAAGTCGTGTATTCACATGCATTTTGGATAAAAGCGATTTCTCTGCTGAAATGCGCTGCTGGCCCCCAAGGATACCCGTGCAGCCCCGAGCCCCGCGCTACTCCCGGGTTTGTTACGTGTCCGTATCCGCCCGCGGAGAGCGGCGGGGCCCTCCCGGCCTGTGCAGACACAGCCGGGGAGCCGCGGGGGCAGGCGAGGCCAAGG
This sequence comes from Agelaius tricolor, assembly GCF_023055355.1. Taxonomy (NCBI): domain Eukaryota; kingdom Metazoa; phylum Chordata; class Aves; order Passeriformes; family Icteridae; genus Agelaius; species Agelaius tricolor. The sequence continues at coordinate 2,939,317 of NW_027269293.1, read as the reverse complement.
GCGCGGAGCGAGGCGAGCACAGCCGAGGCACAGGGAGGCCGCGGGCCTGGGGACGGGCCGGGGACAGCGGCACTGAGCACTGAGGGCCGGGCGGGGAGTGCGGAGGGGAAGCTCCGTGCGGAGGGTGCGGGAGGGCCGGGCCGGGAGGGCGGGCAGGGCCTGCGGGACTCACTTGACAGCGGGCAGCAGGCGGGCGGCCATGGCGGCGGCGGGGCCGGAACCGTCACGTGCGCGCGCGGCCCCGCCCGCGCCGCCGGCGTGAGGGGCGGGAGGGACGGGAGGGCGTGAGGGGCTTGAGAGGGACGGGCAGGGCAGAGCCGGGCAGAGCAGGGCTTGAGGGGCCTGAGGGGCGTGAGGGGGGCCGGGCCGAGCCGAGCCGAGCCGAGCCGAGCCGAGCCGAGCCGAGCCGGGCAGGGCTTGAGGGCAGGGCTGGGCTGGGCTTGAGGGGCGTGAGAGGGACGGACAGGGCTGAGGACGTGAGGGGACGGGCAGGGTCGAGCCGAGCCGAGCCGAGGGTGTGAGGGGGCCGGGCAGTGCTGAAGGGGCCGAGCGGGACTTGAGGGATATGAGGGGGTCAGGCAGGGCTGAAGGAGCCGGGCAGGGCTGAGGCTGTGAGGGTGCCGGGCAGGACTTGAGGGTGTGAGAAGAGTGAGGGGGCCGGGATGGGCTGAGCCGAGCCGAGCCGAGCCGAGCTGAGCCGAGCCGGGCTGGGCTGAGCTGAGCCGAGCTGAGCTGAGCTGAGGGGCGTGAGGGGGCCGAATGTGGCTCCTGCGCCTTTGTGGCGCTGTACCCGCCGCCCGTGTTGTCGCTCGGTGTCGCAGCGTGGTGGCGGAGCGGCTCATCCCGCTCTCTTCTTACCCAGACACGCCTCCGTCCTGTGGGCTCTGCCGCCGCCTCCCTCCCGAGATCCCGCTGCTTTGGGGTCACTGCTGCCAGCTGTCGTTAGTCTTTAATGAATTAAGAGCTCTCTAAGATTAGACACGAGGGTTTTTTTTTTTCTCCTGTAGGCTCTGAGTGCAGAGGGCTGTGGGAATTGCCGGTGAAAGGTAATTTTTATTTTTGACCAAGGTGGCTGTGGCTCCCGGGTGAGAGACCCCTCAGGTGGGCTCTCGGTTCTACAAAAGCCTCTCCCAGGCTGGCTCCAGGCATCAGAGGAAGGAGAACACGGTATTATTTTGGCTGAAGTGCTCAGCTTCAACGCTTCACTTTGTTCCTCACAGCTTGGAGGGAAATGAAGCCAATTGGAAAAGTGCTTTGTGCTACAGGGGTTGTAGCTGGGCTCATCGCTTTCTTCTGGAAAGACGACTTTAACCCAGGTAGGTTTGCCAGGGGGATGATTTCAAGCTAAAATATAAGTCACACAAGGGAAGAGGTTGAATTTCCAAACTTGAACTGATGGTCTCATTCCTGCCCCTAGTCTTACTAGAGTTGGTGGCCCCAAAGCAATGTTCCATTCCCCAAAACAAAGAGAAACTTGAAACAAAGAGAAAGATGAAATGGTATAAGAGCAGGGATCCTGCTGTCTCTGTGGGGGAAAATGGCACTTTGCTACTGCCTTGCTCTTTCTATGTTTTGGTTGTAAATTCCTTGGTTCCAATTCAAGAACCATCTCTAGAGGTGTGCAGTGCCTGGCCCAAGAGGGCTGATGGCAAAGAGTAGATGATATGCAGAAGGTGCATAGCCTGTTTTTCTGGTTTATGTTGTACAGCTTCTCAGAAGGTGAAAAACAGCTTGGTTCTTGAAAGATTTTGGTCTAGCAACCCAGGCTACGCCGTGTGTCATCATCATGACATTGCATCACCAGTCCTGCCCCTTCTAGTTTTGCAGAAGCACCAGGAATTTTGAGCACTCAGGTGCATCTTTCTTCTTTAAAGCTCTGCCAGTAGTTAAGGGCAGCTCCTCTCCTGCTTTCTTCACTTATTTCTGTATCTTTTATTCTCTTTCCCATAACAAGAGAGCCTGTCTGGTGCCCGTGTTCTCGTGACTGGAGCCAGTGCTGGGATTGGAGAGCAGATAGCATATCACTATGCCAGATTTGGAGCTGAAATTGTGTTGACTGCCAGGAGGGAAGCTGTGCTGCAGAAGGTAAGAACCTCATCCTTGTATGGGGGAAGACATGAGAGATTCAGGCTTTTACCAAACCAACAAAAAAATGAGTTGTCAGCATAATAGATTTTCTTTCAGAACTGTCAAGTATAAATCCAGAAGAGAATTTGGCCTGTACAAGAAAATACAAATACAGTATTTGTATTTGTACAAATGCCTGAGCTTTTAACTGCCTGAACATTTATTTATATGAGGGGATGGTGTGAAGCTGCATCAGGGAAAGGTCAGGCTGGACATTGTTCTCCACTGTGAGGGTGATGAGTCCTTGGATGAAGATCCCCAGGAGCAGTGGTCAGGCACCAAGCCTGTCAGAGCTCAGGGAACATCTGGGCCACACCCTTAATGATAAGGTTTGGTTTAAGGAGTCCTGTGAGGAGCAGGGATTTGGATTTGATGATCCTTATGGGTCCTCTTCAATTTGAGATACTCCATGTTCTACAATTCCTGGGCAATATTGTGCAACTTTTCAGAGTCCAAATTGTTTCATTTGTAGCTGTTTTGTTAAAAACTCAAGACTTATTGTAGGTGAAATGCCTTTTGACCAGCTCAAACAGATGAGACTTCTTCATCTTTATGAAATGGGGCAATATTTAGAAAGAGTAACTCTTCAGTTGTGGGGATGTGTAACTTCCAAGGAAAGTTCTTGACTGTGAAATGGTGCCAAAGGTGAGCTGGGGACAGTGAGCATAATAATAGTTCCTAATGACTGGAAGGCATTATTCCAGCAAAAAGCTAAAACTGCATATCATTGTCAGGCACATTCACACACTCAACATAGCAAAGGAATTATGAAAGATGAATTCTTTTCCAGTTATTTTGGAAAAAAAAGAGAAGAACTTAATGTAAAGCATAATCCTTGTTCCAGAAGATTGCTCCTGAAGAAGATTGGATTTTTTCCAGTGAATCTTGATCCTGTCCCAAGCAGATTGTTTAAGCAGACAGTTGAATAGAGGGAACCCTTTGCAGGATGCAGCTTCAAAGTCTGGATGCAGAATGAGCTCTCCATGGCCCAAACAGCAATAAACTTTAAATTAAGGTGTGTGTGTGTGTGTGTCTCTGTCCAGAACTGACTTTCAGTGACTGCAGCATGTGTTTCATGGTGCCCTTTCCCCCAATCTTTTTTCAAATATTAAATCTTTGGGGTGTGTTCTTTTTCAAGGTGATGGAGAAATGCCTGACACTCGGAGCAAAGAAAATCTTTTACATCCCTGCAGATATGTCCTCCCCTTCAGAGCCTGACAGGGTGGTTCAGTTTGCTGTCCAAAAGCTGGGTAAGCATCCTGAGCATCTCTTTGGCCTTCAGGTGTGTGCACAGGTCTCATCCTAGTAGGAGAGAACTGAGAAAGGTGTTCAGGACATAGCTGTACCACCAGAGCTAAGTTCTGCTCCTGAATCACACTGAAACATCATTTCAGGGAGTTATTGTCAAAGTCAAACAGTTTTCCTTTCAGTTCTGCCCCTGAGGAGCAGCCAAAGCTGCTCCCAGATGAGCACATGTAACCTGTCTTCATCACATGTAACCTGTCTTCATCACATGTAACCTGTCTTCATCACATGTAACCTGTCTTCATGGTAAAGCACTCCCATCCTGCCGAGGGAGTGGTTGAGCCCTCCTGGCATTTCTGAGCTCCCTGGCTGATGGTCAGGGAGGGGCTCCTTGTGTCACTGCTTCTTCTGCTGTCCAAGGGGGCCTGGATTACCTCGTGCTGAACCACATCGGCACCAACCGCTTCCAGGAGTGGGCTGGGGATGTGGAGTACACGCGCTGGCTCCTGCAGGTGAGGCCTCCCTGCTCCCCTGCAACCTCTGTGCTCCCCTGAACCTCTGTGCTCCCCTGAACCTCCCAGCTCCCCTGCATCCTCCCTGCTCCCCTGCATCCTCCCTGCTCCCCTGAACCTCCCTGCTCCCCTGCAGGTGAGGCCTCCCTGCTCCCCTGAACCTCCCAGTACCCCTGAACCTCCCTGCTCCCCTGAACCTCCCTGCTCCCCTGAACCTCCCAGCTCCCCTGAACCTCCCTGCTCCCCTGCAGCCTCCCAGCTCCCCTGCATCCTCCCTGCTCCCCTGAACCTCCCTGCTCCCCTGAACCTCCCTGCTCCCCTGCAGGTGAGGCCTCCCTGCTCCCCTGAGCCTCCCTGCTCCCCTGCAGGTGAGGCCTCCCTGCTCCCCTGCAGCCTCTGTGCTCCCCTGCAGCCTCCGTGCTCCCCTGAACCTCCGTGCTCCCCTGCAGCCTCCCAGCTCCCCTGAACCTCCCAGCTCCCCTGAACCTCCCTGCTCCCCTGCAATCTCCCTGCTCCCCTGCAGGTGAGGCTTCCCTGCAACCTCCCTGCTCCCCTGCAGCCTCCGTGCTCCCCTGAACCTCCCTGCTCCCCTCCAACCTCTGTGCTCCCCTGCAGGTGAGGCTTCCCCGCTCCCCTGCAGCCTCCCAGCTGCAGGAGTGTCGGGGGTAGCACGGTGGGGATGGATGGAGACGAGAGATCTCTGGAGCCAGGTCAGGAACTTGGGGTTTATTGGGGTTTAAAGGGCCTGGGTGCAGGAGCTGCCAGCTCAGAGCAGGCCTGAGAGAAGAGAGGGGTAGAGAGGGTGAGAGGGTGAGAGAGTAAGGGAGTAAAAAGGGGCGGGAGAGCAAAAGGGGTAAGAGCATAAAAAGGGTAAGAGAGCAGAAGTGTAAGAGAGCGAAGTTCCCATTACAATACAATAAATACAATAAATCATCTTCTGTGTTGAATATTCTAATTCTCACTAACCAATCTAGTACAATATGCAAATCTTATAGCATTTACATACAGCCTAGAAGAATCATTACATTGTAACAATCATTATGCAATGTTTGCCCCCATCTTTAGAGATGATTTTTCTCATTTGATGTTTGAAAAGGCAATTCCAAACCACGCTCCTTTACATTTCTGACCACTCTATTGACTTTCTTGGCTCATGCTTCCAAACCCTCTTGCTTTTTCCATGTCTACATTGATCATTCCAGGTGAATTTTGTGAGTTATGTGGCTCTTGCAACAGCAGCTCTTCCCACCCTGGAGAAGAACAGAGGTGCTCTGGTGGTTGTTTCTTCCCTCACAGGTTGGTGACTTTACCTGGAGTAAGTGCTGGCCTTGTGGAAACAATGATTGCCAGTGCTGTTCATATTTCTCTGTTGTTCAATTCCTAAACCCATTTTCAAACTGTGCTTTTCATAGTATATAATAATATTATAACAAACACATAATAATATAGTAATATGTATTTTAATATACTTACATAAAGGGAGACTCACCTGAACAGAACATGAATTGAGATAGAGTATGACAGAACCTGCATCTTCTCTCCATGGGTCCTCCTTTCACCCACTTTCCTGGGGTTTTCCATTCTCTCTTTCCCCTTTCCAGGGAAAATGCCCACTCCCTTCACCACTTCTTACTCTGCCACCAAGTTTGCTCTGGACGGATTCTTCAGCTCCCTGCGCCACGAGCTCATCATGCAGAACAGGGATGTGGCAGTCACCCTGTGCATCCTGGGCCTGATCGACACTGAGTCAGCCCTGGAGAGCACCAGGTGTGTGTTTGTCTGAACACATCTCTCTTGAAAACACGCAAAGAAACGCACCCAGCTCTGTCTAAGAGGCTGTGGGGAGACTGCACCTGCCTGGGCACACCCAGGGCTGCTCGTTATGGACCAGGAGCAGGCGGAGCCCTGTGCAGTCAGGTTGGGGTGACCCGTGCCCGTTGCCTTGCAGGGGCAAAGTGTTCATCAGCGCCTCCCCCGCTGCCGAGGCCGCGCTCGCCATCGTCCGGGGCGGAGCCGCTCGGGCGCCCGAGATTTTCTACCCGCGGTGGCTGCGGCAGCTCTGCTGCCTCTGGGCTCTGTTCCCCAGCAGCGGGAACCAGGTGCTGAGGACTTTCTACAACTACAGCAGTGCCTGAGGGATGCCCAGGCTCCTCCTACAGCCCTTTAATGCCATTCCTGCCATCCCACTCAGCACCCACCCAACCACTGCTGTCGCTCAGGGGCAGGGCAGCAGTGCTGCCAGAGTCCCCTTTTCCTAAGGTGCCTCGTGCTCTGTCACCCTGCTCCAGCCAGGCTCCTGCTGCTGCTGCCCATCAGTCAGAGCCCTTGCCGTGCTCACTCTGCCTCAGCCTTCCTCCCCTCCTTCAGCCTCACCCTCATGTGCTTGGGCTGCATCCAGCCTCTGCTCAGCCCCAGCTTTAACCCTGCCTGCACAGGAATGGCTCTAGCTCCTCCTCCACTACTTCATTTCGGATACCATGAACCCTCTTGCTTCCTCTAAGTAGAATTTTTCTCTCTATTTTAATTAAACAAGTTTTGAATGTGTTGCTGTTATGTGTTGATGTTTCCTCTGGGATGAAACATTGGTGCCCTGGACTCTGTGGGCCAAGGCCTGGTGCTGACCCCATGTGAACTGGTAAATCAGCCCAGGGCTTTGGCAATGAGTTCAAGTGTAAGCACTGCCTAAAAGCAGGCACAACCAAGAATATGAAGTAGAGTCCCAGTTACTTAGCAAGTAAAACTTTTATTAAATAAATTTAGGATTTTTTTTTGACCAGAGTGAGGAATTTGACATTGACAAAGCTTGTATCGCACCTGTAACATTGTACAGTCACATCAGTAACTGTGATGGAAGAAACTGTAAATGCTTGTTTTAAACCAGCTTGACCTAGGATTCCCAAAGTCCTTTTTTTTTTCCCATTTTGCATTTGTTCATATTTTTTCTTTTTTTTTTTTTGTTTTGTTCAAAATTAGACTAAGTTTAAACTTCATGAAATTACTTGTAGCAGAAATAAAGTACATTATACAAATCACATACATAATAGATGTTAAGTATAAAAATGGTATTTACAATAAGTAAACATGGACTATAGAAACACACAGACTCTCACAGCTTCATTCACCTCTCATAAACTCTCAGCATCAGACACAAGGGTGGTTGAGGAGATCTGAAGGTACTTAAAGGGCTGTGCCACAAACACCTGAACAAAGGGCAAACTGGAGGAGAATGAGAGTTGGCCGAGATTCTCCAAAATCCCCATAGCTCACTTCAGTAGCAATTGCACCAACTTTGCCCCACCAACTCTCTTGTCCCTATTTCAATGTGCTCACACACCCTCACACACACACCAATGTTTGTGGTACCTTATCAAACTCTGACTATTGAAATCGTTCATTCCTACTCACTCTGGGGTTTGTTGGTCTGTTCTGCCTTGCTTTCCTTTCCTTCCTTTTGTAGAAACTTGAAGAGACTGTTCCACACTGTTCAAGGGATGTGCCTTGTCAGGATGACACACACCCCCCACTCCCAGGGGATCTTTTAAAATCCAGTTCTGAACTACATTCTGTGCTTTAGAGTTTGTGTATATAGTGTACAGAGCTGTCCCTACATATATATATGTGTGTATATATATGTATATGCTGCATAATGTAGAATCTGTCTCTTGGAGGGGGTGCTGGGGGGAAAATCCCAGAATGGAACCCTCTCTCATCCCATTTTCCTTGCATCTGCTGGGGAAAGCTTTGCAGTGGGTGCATGAGGAGAGTCCTCCTGCTGAATGCAGAGGGAGAAAACATCCTGTGGCACCTGGCAGAAAGTGCCCAGTGCTGGCACCAACACAGGGAGGCAGTGTGAGCCCCTGGGAGCCTCCTGTGCATCTGCTCACGCTCTCTCATCTCCTCCTGCCTTCACCAGGAAAATGCAGTTGCCATGGAGAGCTGTGCAGCACGGATCTGTGCCATGAGTGGGGAGGCAGTGCAGCTCCTCTCAGTAAGGGACTGGTTTCCTGTGCTTTCAGCCTGATCACCGAGTGCTCAGGGCAGGGGCTGGCACCACATCCCAGGAGCTTTTCCTGCAGAAGCCCTTGGAAAGGTAAGACAGAGCTCTCCAGATCCTGAAGCAGGCTGGTGCTAAGGTGGGTGAGTGACTCAAGCTGAGCAGCTGACTGTGCCCTAATCCTGGAGGAATGTATTTCTCCTTTTTGCTCACGTTGAGCAGAGAGATGTGCTCTCCCTCTCTCTCTCTCTCTCTCTCTCTCCCCAACCCACCCCCAGCTCCCTCTCTCCAAAATGTTCAGGCCTATCTGCAGTTCATGCTGAGAAGACACTGTTGCAAAGGCAAACCCCTCATTTCCAATACCTCTTGCAAGCAGTCACTCTCTGAATGGAAAAGTTTGGTCCTGTGAGCTAGTTTAAAAAAAAAATAGACTGTATATATTTATAGTTATCTATGAAAGGGCCAGAAACAGAGCAGGAGGGAGGGAGGGACGGAAATAAATTTCCAAACATCACTGCAGTAACCTAGAGACACACCATGGGTTTGCTTGGTCCATGTTCTCCAGCCACACCCCCAAGGAAGAGCTCCGTGCCCCAGGGGCTGCTGGTTTGCTGGTCCCTTTGCTTTGCACCACGTTAGCAGCAAAAATGCGAGTCCAGGCGTGGCAAGAATCTTCCTCCTGGGCAGATATTGAGCCTTCTCTTTAATTGCATGTCTTGGAGAGGAGGGGAGGAGGAAGATGGGGTGGGAAAGGTGGGAAGCCGAGGAAGGAAAGGGGTGGTGTCAAAAGAGTCGATAAATTTTACTGGCCTCTCTGAAAATCAACCTGAAGCAGAAATTCTTCCTCTGGACTTTCCCTTCACCTGAACAGAAATGGAGGAGGGAGGGAATTGGGAGATTAGGAGGACATCTGTGCAAACCTCAGGCTTTGAGCTGCTGCTTAAACACGGAGGACTCTGACCCAGATCAGATCAGATCAGCCCTCCCCTGCTTCCCATCTGTAGGCTGGCAGGAGCTGGCTCTTGGACAGCAGCCCTTCAAGGGTCTCACCTTTTCTCTGCTTTTCTGGGATCCCTGTGAATCATGGGATTGTCTCTTCTCACCCCAGAAAGCACTAACTTCAGGGCCCATGTAACAGCTGAAAACTGCTGGGGTTTAATACCTTTTTAGGCAGTCAAAAGCTTTTTGGGAGCAGTTGGACAGCACAGAAAAACCTTGCTTAGAGCACAAACAGGTCACTGGAACCATCTGCCTGTCAGGGCACTCACAGGCCTTGATGAACTTGACCAGCCCCACCTGCACTGCCCACACTGCCCACAGCTCCAGGAGTCTCCTCACAGCCCTGTGCCACCAGCCTCTGTCTGACACAGTGTGGAAGTGCCAGTCCCCAGCTGCCCATGGACCTGTCCTGCCCATGGATCTCATCACTGACTCCAACCCCTCCTCCATGTTTGTTATTGTCACTACAGACCTGCCTGGCCATCACTGATCCTGTTCACCTTCCCCAGACCTGACCCTGATCTTCACTTTCTGGCTTGGCTTTGGGCTTGCCCCCTTGCCACAGATTTCCCTGACTGATGATTGCTGAACCTGGCCATCATCTCCAGGCCTGCTCTGGTCACCCTGTGCCCCACCAGCTGTCACTGCCTCCACTGCTGGCCTCCCACTCTGCAGGGAGCAGCTGGGGCCTGGCCAGAGCTGTGCCCTGCTGGGGACACTTTACCTGTGCTGCAGAAGTGACTCCTGCTTGCTCACTGCTGTCAGTAGGGGTGGTTGGCATCCTTGGGCCGTTTCAACTGCACCTTCAAGCGTTTCATGCCAATCTGGAAGCCATTCATGGCCTGGATAGCAGTCTGTGCACTGGATGGGTTGTCAAAGCTCACAAAACCTGAAGGAAGGACACAAGATGGGTGACAATGGCACTGTTGGTGCCATGCCCAGTGTGTCATTGTTACTGACCATGCTTCCCTTGCCTGCACTTACCAAAACACTTGCTCTGGTTGGTGGCACGATCCATGAACACCTTTGAGGAGATGATATTGCCAAAGGGCAGGAACATCTGCATCAGCTCGTTGTCTCCAAACTCCTGGGGGAGATGGTAGATGAAGAGATTGCAGCCTTCAGGACCTGCAGGTGTGGGGGTAATGGAGAAGGACAAAACAGAAAGCCCCCAAAGGGCAGGGGAAGAGAAATGGGCTCAACTCACAGCACAGCACTGGAGGAGAGCCCTAGCACTGCCTCCCTCTGCTCTGGCCTCCCCTTGCTTGTCCCTGCCACTGGTCCATCAAGGGATCTGAGGGCTCTTGAGGAGCAACGGGGAGACTCTATACAAAATCAGGGTTTCTGGAGAGCAGATTCTCTTTCAAAGCTTGCCCAGTTCCTACACAGGGTGTAGGGACTCTGTGAGTGTCTGGGTGCTGTTCTGCTGGAAGGAAATCAGCTGAGGTGAGAGCTCACAGCTGTCCCAGTCCTACAGCTGCTGCTGCAGCACTCCCTGCAGCACTGCCTTCAGTCCAGAGGCCACAGCCTTAACTGGAAACCTCCTGGATTGCCCCACATCCAATTTATGGACCTGGTGCTGTGCACTCCTTCACTTGCTGCTCCCTTGCTGACACTTGCTCTGCCAATCAGGTGCAGAGAGAGAATGCCTTTGTCTCCAAATTCTATTCAAGCCAGTTTTGAAGTAAGTTGAAAATAAATTCAGTAGGTTATGAAGGCTGAAAAGAGAGGAGAGCACATTGCAGAGGCTGGTTTGGCTGGCTGCACTGTGGTTCTGACACCAGCAAAGAGGGGATGAGTGCTCTTTGCACAGGGAAGGGGCTCTGTGAGCCTGTCCCTGCTCTTTGCACAGGGAAGGGGCTCTGTGACCCTGTCCCTGCTCTTGGCACAGGAAAGTGCTCTATGGGCCTGTCCCTGCTCTTTGCACAGGGAAGGGGCTCTGTGAGCCTGTCCCTGCTGTTGGCACAGGGCTCTGTGGGCCTGTCCCTGCTCTTTGCACAGGGAAGGGGCTCTGTGAGCCTGTCCCTGCTCTTGGCACAGGGAAGGGGCTCTGTGAGCCTGTCCCTGCTCTTTGCACAGGGAAGGTGCTCTGTGAGCCTGTCCCTGCTCTTGGCACAGGGAAGGGGCTCTGTGGGTCTGTCCCTGCTCTTGGCACAGGAAGGTGCTCTGTGGGCCTGTCCCTGCTCTTGGCACAGGGAAGGGGCTCTGTGGGTCTGTCCCTGCTCTTGGCACAGGGAAGGTGCTCTATGGGCCTGTCCCTGCTATTTGCCCCTGAGAAGGTGCTAACTCTCATCCCCTTTGGCATGGAAGGTGTTCCAAGGCCTCCTGCCCCTTTGCACCTGGCAGCATCTGGCCAGATGTGAGGTCAGGAAACATCCTGTGATCCTTCCCACGCACTGCAGACACGTGGTTGTTTCCATACCCCAGCTCCAGTGGACAAAAATCAGGGCCGTCTCCTCTCCCTTGGCTCTGTTGTGCAGCTGATGAGCTCCACAAACCCCACCCTCCCCTCTGGCCACCCCCATTCCAGTGTGATCCTCACCTTCTCGCTGCTGCTGCTGCAGGATGGGAGGCTGCTGGGGGATGCTCTGTGCAATGGGGGTGATGGTGGTGGTTGGATACACAGCTGTAGCCCAAGGAGACAGAACAAAGCATTTACCTGAGGATCTGGTCAGCCACACAAGGGCCTGAGGGAGACAAGGGAAGCTGGTACCTGCATACTGCTGAACTCCTGTGAAGGCTGGGTGCAAAGTCTCTGCTACTGAAGGGCTCTGGGCTGCAGAGAAAAACACAATCAGGAGCACAGCAAAGGAAATCACTCGTGCATTCTGTGTATTTTTGTGTTGTGTTGTTTCCCACCCTCGCCCCCAAGTGAGTCTCAGTTTCTGTCTGGGAAGGAGCTACAAAAATGTGGGGAATCCAGAAAAGAGGAGCTAATTGCAGTTCCTCAGATGGGGTTTTTTACTGCTCTCAATACCTGAATATGGCACAAGGCCATTGGTGTAAACTGTTTCCAAGGTTGGATGCCCATTTGGGAATGGTACCACTCCAGTGAATCCATTGGAAATGGGAGCCACCAGTCCTGGCATGGCTGCTGTTCCCAGGAGAGGTGGTGAATGTAGCCCTGGAGAACAAGAACAGAGGACAGCCCATGAAAGTCAAGGTCCCACAAAGCCCCTGCTCCCCCCTTGCACCTGCCTGGCAACACTGCCATGTCTGAAGCCATTAATGCTTCTGTTTGGCACATGGAGATGACAGACTGGTGCTGGAGCCTTCACAGAATGAAGAGGCAGCACTAGTGGGAAGAGTGTGAGAAGAACTGCCAGTCCTGAGTGCTATCAGAGCTTTGGGGGAACGTCTTTCTTTGATCTGGGTTTGCACAGCACCTGGCAGGACACAACCCTGCTCTGACAGGGCTTGAACCCCACATTCATTATTGCTGTGGGGTGAGGATCAGGAACAGCAGCACTGCTGAGCTGAGCCAAGGGCAGTGCTGGGAACCCAGGCCTTTACAAAAGCTGCAGCAAGAATGCACAGCCACAGGGCAAGAGGATGTGCTGAACATGCGAGGCTGTCAGAGCATTGCAGGGATTTGTGCAGAGACTGCTGCGCTCAGAGGCTGCACTGCTGGAAAGCAGCGAAGTTAAAGCAGCTGCTGAGCTGGAGCTGCAGAATTGCCTGACCTGGGGGGGCCCTGAGAGTGCTGGGCCAGGAGTTCCCTGCTGGGGGAGGCCTCACCTGACGCTGGTGCAATGGGAGTGGCCGGCAGCCCGTTGAGACTGACGGCCCCGATCTGCTGGATGTGGCACGGCGAGAAGGCGACGCCCGGGCTCAGGTAACTGCCGTGGGAGGTGGAGAGAACCGTGGTCTGCTGCTGCATCAGCTGCAAGGCAGGAGCGGGCAGTCAGGGCCTCCCTCTGCCAGGACCCTGCCGAGCTGGGGGAGGCTGTGCACGCCAGCCTGGCTGGCACCTCCCCGGGGCTGCCACCTGCGCTGGAGCTGCCCCCAGCACTGCCAGAGCTCTGGGGTGGGCAGTGATGGCTCTGCTCCCCCTGACACCGCCAGAGCTCTGGGGAGGGCAGTGGTGGTGGCTCTGATCCCCCTGACACTGCCAGAGCTGCTGGGGTGGGCAGTGGTGGCTCTGATCCCCCTGACACCACCAGAGCTCTGGGGTGGGCAGTGGTGGCTCTGCTCCCCCAACACCACCAGAGCTGCTGGGGAGGGCAGTGCTGGCTCTGATCCCCCCGACATCACCAGAGCTGCTGGGGAGGGCAGTGGTGGCTCTGCTGCCCTGACACCACCAGAGCTCTGGGGTGGGCAGTGGTGGTGGCTCTGCTGCCCTGACACCACCAGAGCTCTGGGGAGGGCAGTGGTGGCTCTGATCCCCTGACACCACCAGAGCTGCTGGAGTGGGCAGTGGTGGCTCTGATCCCCCTGACACCACCAGAGCTGCTGGGGAGGGCAGTGCTGGCTCTGCTCCCCCCCTGCCAGGGCCCTGCAGCCCTGTACTCACACAGCTGCTGTCCCTGCCAATGTGGGACACTGAGAGCCACCCCTGAGAGCCACCCTGTGCTGCAGGCAGGGGACACAGCTCAGGGGGGCACCCCAGATGCCAGGGACATGGCTGGGCACCCCGATGCCTCACTCTCTGCATGGGCCAGCAGCCCTGAGGGGTTGTGGCTCACTCAGGCACAGGGCAAGGGCAGCAGGAGAGGCCTCTGGGGCGCTGAGAGGGGAGGGAGCAGCTCAGGGCTGTGCCCCTGGCACCCAGCAGCATCTCCCCACTTGCACTGCCAGGCACAGGCCCCTCTCCCTGTCACTTCTGCCAGGACAGTGGCACTTTTAATAACACAGCTTTGCCTCGAGGAACAGGGCCCACATCCCTCTGCTTCTGCCCAGCCTCCACGAGCAGATCCTGCTCTGGCACGGGCACAGCTCTGTGCCAGGCCCAGTTCTCGTGCCCTGCTTTGCCCTCAGAGCTCTGGAGCCCTGAGCTCAGGCTGTCCCCTGGCACATCAGCTCCTCGTGGTGCCATGACCCACCTGCCAAGGCAGAGATGCACAGTACACAAGGAAGGGTGGGAGGGTTGGGAGGGTTAAGAGAAGAAAAAAATCCTCCTGGTCCTATTTGACCATCAGTGGGAGCATAAGATGCCCTCAGAGTGCAGAGGCAAAAAAGACTTGGATGCCAAATGATCCAGCCCTTTATCAGCTCTGTCCTCACACCCAGCAAGAAGAGCAGGGGAGGCACAGGCATGGCTCAGGAAACCTGAGCTCCTCAGGAGGAGCTGAGGGCTGACACAGGGGGCAAAACCCAAGGAAACACCAAAAATCTTCCTGACATTGCCACATAAACCTCTCCAGAAGCCAGCCCTCACCAAGGGCTGAAGTCAGTAAGGCTCAGCTGGAGGATCTGCTCTGCTAACTGTGAGAGGTTTGTGGCCAGCTACACCTCCCAGTCTCCTCACACAGCAGCTGATCATGGCTTTAGCACCAAAGAAAGAGGGATTTCATGGCAGGGCTGCCTCTGTAAGCTGGAACCAGCCCAGCCATGGGGTGAAATTGGCTGGAGCCCTTTCTGGGGATGGGTGAGTGCTCCCCAGCCCATCCCAGGGCAGGGCTCAGGGGCAGGGGGACAGCACAGGGGTCACTCCTGTGCCACTCCAGACAGGACAAGCCCTGGTTCCACCTGGGCTCCCTGGGCTCCCAGTTCTGTGTTCCACCAGTTCCTGCTCCTGTGCCCGCTCCAGGGTGCAGGAACCACCACATTTCCTACTCACTATGTGAATATTGATCTTCTCTTTCCTCATTTCTGTGCCACACTCTGCCTGGACCAAGGCCACAGCAGCACCAAACAGGCACTCTGGAATTGCTCTCATCACTTACATAAAATTACCATAATGAACCATAAGAGCAGAAATAAAAGGAGGGAGGTGTGAACAAATTATGATTTGTGTTTGGAACTAATTGATTTATGATATACAAGACATATTCAAGCATTATAAGCACTTAGTTAATTGCTATAGTTTCTTTTTTAAGACTTCAGGCCTCTTTTGTATTGATAATTTTTTTTCAGCTCCCAAACATTTCCCTGAGTCCACCTGAACTGACTTGTTGAATAAAATGAACTCATTTACAGAAGCACTTGGGATCAAAATCTGATTTAAGCACTGAAATAAAATGATTTCAGATGCTTGGCCAGTTGTACTTTCTAGATGAGACTTTTCCATACAGTTTCAGCTAACATGCACTGTTTGACATTTTAAGCACCTTATTTTGCATATTTGCATAGATCTGAATAACTTTAGACTAAACTTACTGTATGATTATTTCATGTTTGAGATAGATTTTGAAGAAGAAGGTTATTAATATAAATTTAAACCAGACAACTGAAAACAAAACAAAAACAAACCCAGGCTCCAAACTTCTTCCTAAACCCATGGGGACCACTTTGGCTT
Source organism: Agelaius tricolor (assembly GCF_023055355.1). Taxonomy (NCBI): domain Eukaryota; kingdom Metazoa; phylum Chordata; class Aves; order Passeriformes; family Icteridae; genus Agelaius; species Agelaius tricolor. Next base: position 2,923,983 of record NW_027269293.1, on the reverse strand, counting down.
GGAAACTCAGCAAATCCTGTGGGGACAGGGAGAGGAAGCTGCTGGGTATGAAATTATGGTACAAGAACTGTGATGCCTCTGATGCACCAGTTCACCCCAGCAGCCCTTGCTCCTGTCAGTCTGGTTCAGCCACATCCAGAATGGTCAGAAAGGTCAGAATCCACAATGCTCAGAATCCAGAATGCTCAGAATCCAGAATGCTCAGAATGCTCAGAATCCAGAACTGTCAGAATCCAGAACTGTCAGAATCCAGAATGCTCAGAATGCTCAGAATGCTCAGAATGCTCAGCTGCATCTCCCAGCCCTGGAGGGACCCTGGGTGCAGCATTTCCTCCTCCAAGCCCAAAATGAGGAAGGCTTGAGGGATTTTGGGCTTTCCCTGAGCCCTGGCTCACCAGAGGTCCCAGCTGCCAAGGGCTGCCCATGGCAGAGCATTTTGAGGAAGCATAAGGAGATTCAGCATGGAAATTCCTCTCTTTTGCCCCCACTTTCAGAGATGTCAGTGGAATCCCAAAGGGCTGATTCCCTCTGATGGTGTGTGAGGACTGGCTGGGAAACCAAAGATGGGGATGGCACAAGAGGAGAAAGAGTCAGTGTGAGGTCAGTGCCTCAGGGGAAAAAATAGAACCAAACCCAGTGGAAAGTAAAAGGAAAGGAAGGAAAAAAATCCTCAAAAAGTGGGAGACAGGCTGAGTCTTGAGTCAAGGGGGAAGCCAAAACAGAGTCACAGAGGGAAGGCCAGTGAAGAATCAGAGAGAGACACAGCAGCAGACACAGCTGAGGAGAAAGGAGATGCAGACAAGCAAGGAGGCACAGCTGAGACCTGACTGCCTGCTCAGCACCAGCAGGGGCCCTGGGGACTAAAGGCTGAGTCTGGGAGCTCTCCCTGCTCTTCCTCCTAGCAGCTCAAGCTGATAAAGCAGCTCCTGGCACCAAAACCTCCCTGTGTGGTCCCTCCCTGCCTCCACCACCGAGTCTGGGCCATCTCTAGGGCAGCAGGAGACACACCAGGATCATCAGCTCATGGCTGCTACAATCCTGCCCTCAGGTGCAGCTGGCTCCTGGGCTGGACAGAAAAGGATCCTGGCAAAAGGGGGTGCAGGGTCACAAAGGGCTCTTCAAATAATCTGTGTTGGATCAATTCTTTGTCTGGCTTGTGAATTCCCCAAAGTTACAGAACATCATATGCATTTCCTTTTTTTCTCATCCATACTCTTGCCACACACTTAAAATGCATTTGGCAGTTGTTGGGGAATCTTTGAGGATTGAGCCAACAATTGAGAAGCTGTTCCTCCTCTGCCATGTGAATGAAAGGAAGGCACACCAAGGAGCTGCTGAAGCCAGAGGAGAAGGTGTCCACATACACAAGAAGAACAGATTTATTTGCACCCCCCCTAGGAAATTACTTCCAGTAACAGAATCTACTTTTGACTTCTTTGTCCACACAAGAACCTCTTGTACCTTGAGCAAGTTCTGAGCCTCCTTCCATGGGCTTTACACTTGGCAGCAGAGACCTGAAAATGACACTCACCAAGGAGGCTCAAACAATGCTCCACCACAGCTGATCTGGGACTTGTTGAGTTTGGGACCTACCTGGAACATCAATGGCAATTGCCAGCATCCTCCAGGGCAAGGAGGTTCTCTCACTAAATCCCAAAGCACAGCCAGGCTGCTGAAACACCTCTGGCTCTCTGCTCCCTCTCCAGCACTTTGCAAACTCCCACTGGCCAAGGGAGAGAACCTGGGAGCCAAGGACAGCACTGGGGGCACTTCCAGGGCCCTCCTGGGAATTTCAGCAGAGAAATGAACTCCTGAAGCTGGGTCCAGAGCTCTCCTGCTGCTCCAAACCCAGAGAGACACGTTTGTGTCCCAGAGCCAGAGGAGGGTTCACAGGTTGGTATTGCAGGAACCCATGCTCTGAGCTCTCCTCATAACAAGACACAAAGGAAATGGGTCATGACTGACCTGTTCCCAACACCTCCAACAACATCAGAGAAATCCCAGGCTCGCTTTGAGGAGGCCCCAGCTCTCCCAGGCAGCCTCCTTGCTCTGTGACTCTGTTTTGGCTTTCCCCTTGACTCAAGACTCAGCCTGTCTCACACTTTTTGAGGATTTTTTTCCTTCCTTTCCTTTTACTTTCCACTGGGTTTGGTTCTCCTATTTTTCCCCCTGAGGCACTGACCTCACACTGACTCTTTCTCCTCCTGTGCCATCCCCATCTTTGCTCTCCCTTCTGGAGGAGAGATCCCAGGGTTCACACCTGTTCCAGACTGCAATGCAAGATGTTTTCTCTTACCATCTGTATGGCAGTTGTCTTTTGTCAAGTGGGCAGTTTGCCTTATCTCTCTCTCTGAGTGACCACAATCACTCCTCCCTCAGGAGGGGACACCTGCTGATAACAGCTATGGAATGTCCCTGCATGGCTGATAAGAACTACAGCATCCCATTGGCAGATGGGAGCCCAGAGGGAGGAGCCAAGCATTCCTGCCTGGATATAATCTGGAGGTTCTGGAACACCAGCACAGCTTCTGCACTGGATTTCCCAGAGGAACAGCAGCTGCCTCTGCCACTGGATCTTCAGAGGCAGAATCCATCCTTCTCTACAGGATCCCTGCTCCAGCAGAACCACCCCTGGCACTGCAGGAGGGCTGAGCCACAATTCCAATGGTTCTGCTGCCAACACCCTGACCCACAGGGTGTCAGGTTGGGGTCTGACTCTGGCAGTGTTGTTCTAGTGCACTGCATTGTTTATTTTATCCTTTTATTTTCTCTTCCCTATTAAAGAACTGTTATTTCCTGCTCCCATATTTTTTGCCTGAGAGCCCCTTAATTTAAAATTTATAGCAATTCAGAGGGATGGGGAGGGTTCACATTCTCCATTTCAGGGGAGGCTCCTGCCTTCCTTAGCAGCCTCCTGTCTTTCCAAACCAAGACAACATCTTTGCTGTTCCCTTGCCCCTCCCTCCATTTCCAGCAGAAAAACCACACAAAATTTCTGCAAGACGAGGCAGCTGAGTGCTGAAAGGAGGCAGCTGAGTGCTGAAAGGAGGCAGCCAGCTGCTGGGGAGCTCTCCCAGGGGCTGCATTCCCCCCTTCCCCCGTGGATACTCACAGCCTGCGCATAGGCGCTGTATGGGCTGAACGGCAGGGAGAGAGATGGAGTGAGAATGCCCAGCTGCCCCACCATTTGCTGCATACGGCGCAGGGTCCTCTCCTTATCTGTGTCAGCAAACTTCACCACTAGACTGGAGGAGGCACCCTAGGCACAGAGAGAGGAGACAGAGGAGGCAGGAGAGAAGGAAGAGGCGTGGGACAGCCAGAGCGGTCAGGCAAGGGAGGACGGGGCAGGACAGGCAGCAGAGAGGAGTGGGAAGAGGAGCAGAAGAGCAAATATTGGTGTGGAAGTGCTGGGGAGCTGCCTGGAACCTGGGCTGTGCCTTTCCCCATCTGTCTGTCCATCCAACCCTTCCCTCTGACACCTTTCACCTCACACAGCTGCCTATGGATGCACACATCCCTGGCTGTGCTCAGCAGGTGATGGTGCAGCCAGGAACACCCAGGGCATCGATGGCCACAAGCACCACCATGAGCTTGGCTGGACAGGCAGAGCAGCTCCTGGTAGCTGGGAATTCCCTGGCTGCAGCAGGGCACTGTCCTGTCCCTGAGGTGCCCCAAATTCAGGTTGGACATTGCCAGAGCAGCTCCTGGGAATTCCCTGGCTGCAGCAGGGCACTGTCCTGTCCTTGAGGTGCCCCAAATTCAGGTTGGACATTGCCAGAGCAGCTCCTGGGAATTCCCTGGCTGTAGCAGGGCACTGTCCTCTCCCTGAGGTGCCCCAAATTCAGGTTGGACATTGCCAGAGCAGCTTCTGGGAATTCCCTGGCTGTAGCAGGGCACTGTTCTGTCCCTGAGGTGCCCCAAATTCAGGTTGGACATTGCCAGAGCAGCTCCTGGGAATTCCCTGGCTGCAGCAGGGCACTGTCCTCTCCCTGAGGTGCCCCAAATTCAGGTTGGACATTGCCAGAGCAGCTTCTGGGAATTCCCTGGCTGTAGCAGGGCACTGTTCTGTCCCTGAGGTGCCCCAAATTCAGGTTGGACATTGCCAGAGATGAGGCCACAGCTGCAGCTCCACTTGCACAGCTCCAGCCACACAACCCCACACAGGCAGAAAGGGTTCCCACCCACACCCAGCCCATCCCAGGGGTCTCCTCTACTGCCTAAATCAGAGGAGCCCAGGAGTGCTCAGACACTGAAGCCCTGACCACCCATGTTGGCTGAACTGTCAGCTTTCACCCTGCTCAGTTTTGAACAAGCAGCTGTTTCCAAGACAAAAGCATGGCCTGATTTTTGGCTCTCTTTTTATTCAGCTTTTACAGCTGTGAGTGCTGTCCCTCCCAGTCTGGAGGAACACAGGCACAAAGAGCAGCCCAAGGGACAGGATGGTCACTGAGTGGAGCACACACAAGCCCCACAGCTCCCAGCCACACCAGACACTGCTGCTGAACCTGCTGTGGTTTTCTGGAGAGCGTGGGGAGGTCCCTGGAACAGGGAAATGGGACAAGGATTAGGAAGAGGGAAGGTCCCCTGGCCTTATACTCACGGGCATTGTCTGGCTGCCATGGAGGGCGTGGATTGCTGCCTGAGCCTCTGTGTGAGATGAGAACTTTACAAAAGCACAGCCTGGAAAGGGACAGAAAGAGCACAGGAGATTGCAGTGACAGGAGTGCTGTGAAAGTGCCATCACTCAAGAGACAGTGTCTGTATCTCAGGTAAGGCAAAGGAAAGCCACCCCAAGGAAGCAGGGAACAAAAAGGATGCCTCATCCCAAGTCCTCTAGCCTGGAAAAAAGAGGAAGGGTCTCAAATTATTACTTCAATGATATATTCTACAGATGATGACACCATCTCCACCCTTGCCCCTGATCACCTCTTCCCCAAATCCTCTGTGGACTGGGTACAAACACTGCAACCTGCAGCCCCAGCTGGGCAGGACAGGCTCGTGAGTGACCCTGAGAGCTCAGCTACTCACCCTGCCCTGCCTCCCTCCTGCTCCCTCAGCCTCTGCCCACCCTCCCCAGTCCCTCCTGGCAGCACAGGGATCCTGCCCTGCTCCCTATTCCTGCCTGTTTTAGGGGTTCCCTAAACACAGGGAGGGGAATGAGTGTCCCAAGGGGAAGGTGAGGCTGGTGAGCACCACCCAGGGCAGGGACAGAGGGCAGGACACACAGAGGGTTCACACCTTTGCTGTTCCCATCGGGTCCACGGAGCACCGTGCATTCATCAATGACCCCGAACGGTTCAAAGAGCCGGAGCACGTCATCCTCAGACTGCTGCTTATTTAACATGCCCACAAAGAGCTTCCTGTCCCCTAGGGGCAAACACAGAAACATCAACCTGCTATGAGGCTTGCAGTCCAGAGCAGGAGGAGAGGAACACTTCTGCACAGAACAGCCTGCTGTTAAAAACATGCCTGCCATGGAAATGGGTTGCTGTTGGCTGAAATGCTTCCAGGGCTGAAAATGCAGGGTTTGCCCAAGCTTCTCACACCTTCAAGGGTTTGTGTGGCTTCCCCTGTCCTACCCTCCCCAATGGAAAACAAAGGATTAATAATTTCCTGTCATTCATTAGCCTTTTCCTTTGAAATGATAGTAATAATCCAAAAGAAATGATAGTAAGAAAATCTGTCTGGGCAATCCCACTTCTACTGATCAGCAGGTGAAGTCCAACAGGTGGCTTGGGTAACACAGCAGGGAGATGCATTCCAGGACCTTTGACTTCTCTCCATTTCCTTAGCTGCCATGTAACCAAGCACCTCGATTTCCATCTGCCTTCCCCACTCCAACCTAACCAGCTGTCTCCCAAAGCCTGGGATAAATTCTGGCATAAACCTGGGTCCTAACCTGCCTCACTGTGGGATCATCCAAATCCTATAGCTGGGTGAAGGCCATGATCTTTGACTTCTGTTTCCTTTTCCTTCTCTCCAAGCCACCATTTCCTTAGCTGCCATGTAACCAAGCACCTCAATTTCCATCTGCCCTTCCCCACTCCAACCTAATCTCCCAAAGCCTGGGATAAATTCTGGCATAAACCTGGGTCCCAATCTGCCTCACTGTGGGATCATCCAAATCCTACAGATCAGCTCCATGGTCCCTGCTCCCCTCTCTCCACTGTGCACCCATGTCACACTGGCAGGGAGCTGGCAGAGTGACCAAATCCAGGACGTTGAGCTCAGCCTCCTCCTGGGTTCCTCCTCAGAGAGAGGAGTGAGGATTATGGTTTTGTTGGGATGGGTAAGTGTGGAGGCAAGGAAGGGGCAGAGTGCCTTCCCTCCCTCCCTCCCCACCTCAGCACCCACAGGAGCCCATCCCATGCCTGGTGCTGCCCAGCCAAGCACAAACACAACCACAGCAGGGTTTGGGGCAGCATCCTCCCCAGCCTGATGTCAACAGCAGTAAAACAGCACAACACCAAAATCCCAGCCTCAGTTTTAGCCAGGAAAGCAGAGCCAACCCTCCCCCAGTGGCCCAGATCCGGGTGGGGAGACAGGACCCACAGGAGGGGACGTGTCAGGAGGTGGCTCTGGAGCAGCAGTGCCAGAGGATTCCTTATTGTTAGCGACAGGATCAGAGGGGCTGGCTCCACACACAGCAATGCAATGTGACAGGGGCAACAGCAAGGGAGCTGCTCTCTGCCTCAGAGTGCACTGACCTGAAAAACAACAGCTCTTGGAGCTACAGCAGCACTGCAGCTCCAGGGCAGAGCTGGGCAGGGATGCCAGGCCAGGATGGCACATGACACATGCACACAGCCCCTGTGTGACCCTGCTCACAGGGGTCCCAGGATGAGGGAAGAGATGAGGATCTCACTCCATGTTTCAGAAGGCTGATTTATTATTTTATGATATATATTGTATTAAAACTATACTAAAAGAATAGAAGAAAGGATTTCATCAGAAGGCTGGCTAAGAATAGAAAAGGAAAGAAGAATCATAATAAAGGTTTGTGGCTCAGAGTCCAAGCCAGCTGGGCTGTGATTGGCCATTAATTAGAAACAACCACATGAGCCCAATCCCAGATGCACCTGTTGCATTCCACAGCAGCAGATAACCATTGGTTACATTTTGTTCCTGAGGCCTCTCAGCTTCTCAGGAGGAAAAATCCTAAGGAAAGGATTTTCCATAAAAGATGCCTGTGACACCCCTGCCCTGCTCCTCTTGGCTCAGGGGAGGGTCCCCACACCAGGTAAGGAAGGGAGGAACCCTCCCTGCTGCTCAGCCAGGTACAGACTCACTCAGCACACACAGGCAGGACCTTCAGTGCCATGGGTCCTTCACAGCACAGCAGATGCACACAAGCAGCACTAAGGGACTCCCACAGCCCTGGAAGAGATTTGTACAGCCCCAGCCCCTGGGAATGCCTTCCAGAATGGAATTCCTCAGTGAGCAGGAGGAATGTGCAGACAGCACAGGAGTCACCTCAGCCTGCCCCAGAGCCCCAGCACCAGCTCTGGTGTAGCCCCAGGCAGACATGTGCCATCTCAACCCACTCCCAAGCAGGTACTCCTGATTTATAGAACTAGAAGTAGCTGAAATATATTGCTTTGCAGATTTTTTTAAAGGCCAGGTTTCCCAGTTTCCCCATTTTCATGAACCCCTGGGTAACTACACCCATGGGAATTTCATCCCTTTCTGTTTTCCTTGTGATTCTTTCTACATTCCTCCCTGCACCTGCACGGCACTGGCTGCCTTTGCAGGCATTCTTTCAGCTGATTGAGTCCATTCAAATTGGTGATGCCCAATAATCCCCAGCCCAGGCACAGGAGCTGATAAAGCAGCTGCTGTTCAGCTGCCTTCTGAGCAGGGAGGCAGCACCTGCCCCACAAGGGCCAGCTCAGGAGGGCTGGTGGTCAAACCAACCAGAAAACAGCACACAGAGAAGGTGAAAAATCAGATTGGAACAGAGGGGGTGAACAAAAAAAGGGACTGGGCAGGAAGAGATTGACTGGGCAGTGAAGAGGAGCACGGAAACCAAAGGAGCAGCAGCTCTGTAGGGTGACTGAGATCACCTGGTGCCAGATGTGAGCCCAGCCTGGCCATGGCAGGGACACTGGAGCTCTGGAAGGTTCCTCCTTGCTCTACCCTGAATCTCCACTGCAGCTACAGCCAGGCCTTCATTGATATGCTGCAGCCTTTGGGGGGCAAACATGGAGAGAGCTCCTTAAAAAATCATCAGCACAGGGGAGAAATACATTGGGGAACACCTGCACCGACTTTGGGTGCTGTGCAATAATCCTCTGGTCCTGGAATTTGCAGGGACATAACTGTGGGCCAAGATCTGACAGCCAGAACTGCACCTGATGGTTTTGCTTTTCTCTTCAGGGACCCCTGGCTGGCTGGGGCAGGGGGTGCTGAGATGTTTTATCCTACACCCCTTGCAATCAAATCAACATCAAATTACAAGTTACTCATGATTTTCTCCTCCAGAGCCCCCCTCAGGTTTCCTGGGTAATTCCTGTGGTTTCTCCCTCACACCATTTCTGTTGAAACAAAAGCATTTTTCTTTACCCTGCCCTGTGGGAAAAATCCACTGAAACAGTGACTGCCCCATCCCTGCAGCTTTACAGGTTCTTCTGCTGCCTGACAGGGCTCACTAACAGAACCTTTTGGAAGTTCTGCCTCCATGTGGGAATTTCAGCTTTCCTTTTTGGAATTTGGAAGGAAAAAGAAAGAAAAAAGAGCCAGTCTTCCTGGCTATGCACAGGTTAAAACTGTGACACCTTAGGGAGTCAAGATGTAACTATAAATACACAAATAATACAAATATAAATACACACACCTATGGGTCTGGAAAATTTTCTGAATAAGAAGAGCAATAGTAAAGGGAATGGAATCACTGACAATATAAGATATTTTTCATAGTGAATATCCTGCTTCTGAAGATCACCTGAAGGAAAATGATCCAGGCTGTTCCCTTTGGATGCCTCTGCAGCAGCTGGGGACCTCTGCAAGGGCTTTTCTGCTGCTGACCCTACATCCCTGCACCCTGGAGCCCAACCCATGATCAGGGATCCTCTGGATTCCACCAGCTTCCAAGCAGGGCTGTTCTCCCACAGCATCCAGGCTGACTCATCCCTCACAGCAGGGCTGGAATGCTGCAAACCTTCCACCTGAGCTGTGATCCCAAATCCCTTCCACCTGAGCTGTGATCCCAAATCCCTTCCACCTGAGCTGTGATCCTAAATCCCTTCCACCTGAGCTGTGATCCCAAATCCCTTCCACCTGAGCTGTGATCCTAACTCCCTTCCACCTGAGCTGTGATCCCAAATCCCTTCCACCTGAGCTGTGATCCCAAATCCCTTCCACCTGAGCTGTGATCCTAAAACTCTTCCACCTGAGCTGTGATCCCAAATCCCTTCCACCTATTCTGCCATCAAACCCTTACACCTGAGCTGTGATCCTAACTCCCTTCCACCTGAGCTGTGATCCCAAATCCCTTCCACCTGAGCTGTGATCCCAAATCCCTTCCACCTGGGCTGTGATCCTAAAACCACCCATCCTGAACCCTCTGGCACTCTCAGGGCTGTTCCCAAACCCTTTGGCACTCTCAGAGCTGATCCCAAATTCCCTGGCACTCTCAGGGGCTGATTCCAAACCTTCTGGCATTCTCAGGGACCCTCTGGCACTCAGGGCTGATCCCAAACCCCCTGGCACTCTCAGGGCTGTTCCCAAACCCTCTGGCACTCTCAGGGGCTGATCCCAAACCTTCTGGCACTCTCAGGGACCCTCTGGCACCCTCAGAGCTGTTCCCAAATCCCCTGGCACTCTCAGGGCCAATACCAAACCCTCTGGGACCCTCAGGGCTGATCCCAAACCTTCTGGCACTCTCAGGGCCGATCCCAAACCCCCTGGCACTCTCAGGGCTGACCCCAAACCCTCTGGGACTCTCAGGGCCAATCCCAAAGCCCCTGGCACTCTCAGGGCCTGATCCCAAACCCTCTGGCACTCTCAGGGACCCTCTGGCACCCTCAGAGCTGTTCCCAAACCCTCTGGAACTCTCAGGGGCTGATCCCAAACCTTCTGGCACTCTCAGGGACCCTCTGGCACCCTCAGAGCTGTTCCCAAATCCCCTGGCACTCTCAGGGCCGATCCCAAACCCTCTGGCACTCTCAGCCATCACCTCCATGGTTCTCCAGCTCCCCACAGGGATTCCTGCAGCACTGGAAGCTCTCCTCTCCCCTCCTGCTGTTTTCCCCTTCACTTTCTCTACATCTCCTGCTTTTCACCCTCTGATTGGCGATTTCCCGAGCTGTCCAGCGAGCAGGGAAATTCACTGTGAGCTCTGACTGTCGAGTTCCCATGGCAACGTGCTCAGGAGGGGCCAGCACAGAGCACGGAGCTGCTGATGGAGGTTCCAGGGAGCAATCCAGGGGCTGAGGCTGGGTTCTGGCACCAAGAGAGAGCACACGAGCCCTGGACACAAAGCCAGTGAATTCAGGTTACCAGGGAGAGAGGGAAGGCAGATCCTGCTGTGGATGGGAGGCAGCAAATCTTGGAAGCTGACAATGTCTGGTCCAAAAACACAAGTCCCACTCTGAACTAATGCAGGAAACAAGTTTTCCATGAAGGAAACAAATTTTCCATAGAATTCAGGGAGAGAGGGAAGGCAGCTCCTGCTGTGGATGGGATGCAGAAATCTTGGAAGCAGAGAGAGTTTCCTTGTCCTGGGCAGTGCTGGAGGCTTGGGGTGCCCTCATGCCCATCACTGCAGTGCTCCAGACAAGCACACAAACCCCTCTGCCCCTCTCCTGGCACTCCAGGCTCCCAGAGACAGAGGGAAAAGCTGACAATGCCTGGTCCAAAAACACAAGTCCCACTCTGAACTAATGCAGGAAACAAGTTTCCAGCAAGAAACAAATTTTCCATAGAATTCAGGTTATCTGGGCAGCAGCAGGATCAGGGAGAGAGGGAAGGCAGCTCCTGCTGTGGATGGGATGCAGAAATCTTGGAAGCAGAGAGAGTTTCCTTGTCCTGGGCAGAGCTGGAGGCTTGGGGTGCCCTCATGCCCATCACTGCAGTGCCCCAGACAGGCACACAAACCCCTCTGCCCCTCTCCTGGCACTCCAGGCTCCCAGCAGAGAGCAGGAAAAGCTGGCCCAGCATCACAAGTCCCACTCTGAACTAATGCAGGAAACAACTTTTCTGTAGGGAATTTCTTCACTGAGCATCCAGATATTCCCACACAGCCCCTGCAGGGCTGGGCCAGAACTGCCCCTTTGGTAGAAAAATGAGCATTTCTCAGACCTCAAGAGGTAAATTCTGGTGTTCCAACTTCATGTTCTTAATTCAGGGTGATTCACTTGGGAAATGTCAGTCCCTGGTGAGTACAAATGAGGTTCCCTTCAAGGGTAATGCAGAGCAGTGCCTCACTGAGGCATGCAGATACTCCTTGATAAATTCCTACTATTCCTTGATAAATTCCTACTATTCCCTGATAAATTCCTACTCCAGACACTTCTGCCCTGCCCCAAACCTTTCTTTCACCTCCTGCCAGTGTGGGGTTATTGCTACAGGGATATTGCTCTTCCCATATCTGCAAAGTTGTTCAGCCACTCCTCTGACAGGTGGAGCATGGGGACAGAATCATTTCAGGAGAGAAACCTGTCTCAGACAAACACAGGGTGCTGCTCCTGCCTCAGGAAAGAATCCAGTTTGCCATGGATCCTGTGGGAGCTGCAAGGAGCCTGCAGGGAGGTGCTCAGACCCCAGAGGTTTCTGTTCTTGTCCATGGGAAGCAGAGTTGATGCTCTGACATTTGCAACCATCAGGGAATGTGGCACTTTTCATAAACTTGGAGATTTCAGAGTCCAGTGCCTTGGCCAAAAGCTTGTTCCTAAATCAGCACCCTGGTTTTTTAACCTGTTCCAGCTTGATTGGACAGAGGCATCAGAGATGTCACATCCCAACCCTTCATACCAGGTGGGTGTGTAGAGAAGAGCCCCCACCAGGTAAAAAAGAGATGCAGAGATGGCCTCAGCCCTGATTAGACACCAGAGACTCCAGAGCTGCACTCACAGACACATAAACTTCTTTGTTTTTGATCAGGGTGGCAGGGGAAGGGCTGAAGCCAATGGCTGAACCCAGAGGCAATGTGAGGTGTCAGTGAGAAGCCAGCCCTGCCCACATCACCCACTGCAGGCCTCTAAGGGATCTCTCATCCATTCTTAACATCATTTCCAACAGTGAGACTGAAACACCCTGAAGATTCTGGTCTCTTTTTATTGCCCACAGCACAGATAAGGACCTTAAATTCAACCCTAAACCAAGGGGCTGAAGTAAAATGCCCAGACTTCAGTAAAACTTAGGTGTACAAGTAAACAACCAAAAGTTACAGATTCTATCTGATTTAAACAGATTTTTTTTTAAAGGAGTATCACACAACCAGAAATACAAACATTCAGATAAAATATTATAAATATATCTCATGATCTTGACAGTGACAGTCACTACAAACTGTTTGGGAATGTGAAACAAAAGCCTTCCAAATCTAAATGAAATGCTGTCCCACAGCACAAACAGCAGCACACAAACCCTGCCCTGGCCCCTACAAAACTGCTCTCAGGGGCAGCATTAACAACACAGGGCATGGAATGGAGAGAAAAGGAGAAGAAACAGATCAGTAAAGCAAGGAAAAGAAGCAAAATGAGTTAATGGATCTGGAAAGGGCTGAAGTTGCAAACCTTCTCCACCTGGAGGAGGCATTTGAGCTGCTGAGAGCTCCCCATTAAATTACCAGATTCTCTTGTTCCCAACCTTCCAGCTCTGAACTTCTCAGTAAATGCTGCTCTGCCCAAGCTGTCCCCTGCAGGCTGACAGCACCTCCATCTCAGGATCCTTTCCCTTCAGACATTATTTCCCCATCATGTGATCTTTTCTGCAACAGCATTTTGGCCTTGACAATGTGCTGGGGGCTGCTGCAGGACTGAGACAGCTCAGCAGTGATGGGGGAGGCAGTGGAGGGAGCTGCAGACAGGAGAATCAGCTGCAGACCAGTGAGCTGAACACATTAAAAAGCCAGTTCTGCTGCAGGGATGGATCTGCCTCTTATTGGGCTGAGCAGGTGTAGGAATGAAGGAATCTCTTCCCAAAGGCTGCAGGAGCCCCAGTGCCACACAGTAATGTCCTGGGGAAGACATTACCAGGCTGATGGCACCCTCAGATAGCTGGGAAAGTGCTGGGGAAGATGAAACAGGAAAGCCTTATCAATATGATTGTCTGGCAAAAGATTTTGAGAATATGGAAACTATAAGTGAGATTGAAATGAAAGCAAGCTTTGAGATCCCTTAGTTACTGAACAACTGGAAAACAATGGTGTGGCTGGCTGAAGGTGATCCCCTTTTGATGGAACAACACCCTCTGCTTGCAGACAGCTCCAAGGGTCAGAGCAGACCCTGCCAGCTTGGCAGAAGGGGCCCAAAGAGGAGTTTTTAGGATTTAAAATGTAACACAGTATGGTAATGTAGTGATTCTTATAGGCTGTATGGAAATGCTATAGGATTTGTGTATTGTACTAGATTGGTTAGTGAGAATCAGAATATTCAACACAGAAGAAGATTTATTGTATTGGAATGGGAACCTCACTCTCTTACCCCTTTTGCTCTCTTACCTTTTTTACTCCCTCACCCTCTCATCCTCTCTCCCCTCTCTTCTCTCAGTCCTGCTCCAGCTGTGCCTGGCAGCTCCCAGCAGGGCCCTGCACCCAGGCCCTTTGCAATGAACCCCAAGTTCCTGACCTGGCTGCAGAGATCTCTCATCTCTGACCATCCCACCCCCAATGCTCCTGCAGGAAAGAGTGGAGGGGGCAGTCACACCATCACCCTCAGGACCTGCTGTGTCCCTGCACTGCCCTCCTGCCCCCCAGCTCTCTGCCACACTCAGACCCCTCCTCACACAGAGCAAGGCAGAGTCAGGACCCTGTGCCTCATTTCCTGGTCCCCCTCACAAGCACAGGGCCACCAAAGGAGAAGCAAGGAGAGATGACAACTACCTCCACGGCTCTCGCTGTCCGCAGGCTTCACCTGGATCGGGCGTGCCATCTGCAAGGGAACAGAAATGCAGAGGTTATTGCTTGGCCCAGTGCCCAGCACAGGCTGCTGAAGGCACTGGCAACAGGGCACAGGAAGGAGAGAGGCAGAAGGGAAACCAAGACATTGTGATGGCCAGCAGTACCCTTGAAGAAGGGAGCATTTTATTCCAAAAAGGAACCTGGCGCTTTTCCCCATTCAGCTCTCCTGGAAATGCCCACCATGCACAAAGCTCTGCCTCCTCAGCACCGAGAGGACTCTGAGGAAGCAGCTCAGCACCATGTGACTGGAGCCTGAGCAGTGGCCTGAGGTGAGACTGTGCCTGGAAGCTCTTCCTGTGTCTGCCCTGACTCAGTGCAGGCACGGCCACGTCACCCACCACGGACTGTCCTTGCAGCAGGGAGGAGGCACTGCCTGAGAACATGGCCAGGAGCAGCACAGCAGGCAGGGCTCTGCTGTTCCCCCTCCCCAGCCCTCACAGAGACACCAGAGAAGCTCTTGAGAACGTGGCCAGGAGCAGCACAGCAGGCAGGGCTCTGCTGTTCCCCCTTCCCCAGCTCTCACACAGACACCAGAGCAGCTCTTGAGAAGGGCAGTGCTGCTCTCCAACATCTCTCATCTCTGGCCCTCATGGGAAATGCTCAGGTTGGAAGTGGCAAAACTCCTCTTGTTTGGGTGTGGAGAAGAGGCTTTTCCTTCTCTTGCAGCCATTAGTGTCATCAGCAATAATCCAAGCACAAACAAGGCTGAAGGGTAGCTTAGCTCACATGGTTTGGGGACTCTCCAGGTAAGACAGAAGAAGCTGCATTAAGGAGCACACAGCTTTAACTGTCTGCTTTGAAAAGCAGGGCAAAACTCATCTGCTGGCAGGGCTGTGTGTCCTGTGCTGCCCAGAGAGGCAGCTGACAAGCTGTAGCCTCCTTTCCCAGCTAGCAGGATCCAAGTGCACCAGAATATCCTCCAAGGAATGGTGCACAGGGCAGATTTCCACATTCACAGCACATCTCACTCCATGTCTCTCAGCATCACTCACAGAGGCTGACAGTGACCTGAATCAGTGACATTCATAATAAAAAACAATCAGAGTATTGCAGGCAAGGCCTGCACACGAGCTGCAGGTCCAGGCACAGTCTGCCCCCTCTTTTAGGAAACCCCTAAGGAGAACCAGCAACAAAACAGAAAATGAAATCAAGCCATAAAAGTCAACAACTGAGATGTGTTTAAAAGCCAGCATGAAATATGTGGAGGGCTGTGAGTCTCCAGAGTGGCCAGGAACCAGAGGCAGAGCTGGAGGAAACCTGTGAGGTGGCTCTGCAGTTCATAGGGCAGAGATGCCAACCAGGAGGTGACAGCTGGCATGGCATGGACACAGCCTGGCAGCTGAGGGGCTCCTGGCATGGCATGGACACAGCCTGGCAGCTGAGGGGTTCCTGGCCTGGCAGGGCATGGCATGGCACACAGCCTGGCAGCTGAGGGGCTCCTGGCATGGCAGGGCATGGCATGGCAGGGCATAGCATGGCATGGCACACAGCCTGGCAGCTGAGGGCTCTGAAGCTGTTTTCCTCTGGCTGATGGAACTCAGGCAGGAGGAGCAGAGGCTGGGAGCAGGCCCACACCATTCCTGCCCCAAGGATTGACCATGGAGCTGTTGAAGATGGCCCCAGGGATGGGCTGGCAGCTCCTCAGAGCAAGGCCAAGCTGCTGCCATGCTCCACCTCGACAGACAACAGCCCCAAGAGCTGCTGAATCATTCAGGGAAGAGGGAGAGGCTACAGGTCCTTTCCCCACTCCTGCTCAGCTGCAGGGATCTGCAGAGCTCCTCATGTCCTGCTCTTGCTGCCATGTGGCCCCAGCCCTTGCAGCACTGGAGCTCTCCAGGAGCTGCTGAGGGCCCAGCAGCCCTTGGCTGAGCCGAGTGGGATGTGGGGCAGGGATTCAGGAGTCTGAGGTCAGAGATTGTTGTTGCACAAAGCCTCAATTTCCTTGCTGAGAGGCTGCTGTCAGTGCTCACGGTCCCTGGCACCCTGCCTGTGTGAGGCTGAGTGGGAGAGGGCAGGCAGCCCAGATGTGTGCTCAGAAGAGAGAGCTCCCTGCAGAGCCAGCAGAGGCAGCTGGCCACGTCACATCCAGGACATGGATTCCCCCAGCACCAAGGAATAGTTTTGTTTCTACCCAGGATGCAAAACCAGGGCTAAACTAACTGAACTGATGGGGAGGGAGATGAGGCACAGACTGAGATCTCAGCTTCTGTGAGGAAGCCAAAGCCCCAAAGCCATGTGGGGGTAGGAGGGGCGGCAGGGATGCTGTGCAAATGCAGGGCACACACATCCAGCACCTCCCTCCAGGGATGCAGGGGCTGAGGGAAGGATGGGGGCAGGAGAGGGGGAGGTTAAGTACCTGAGGCCATCTCCCTGTCCCCTCCCCCAACAGGGCTGTCACTCCAGCTCCCAGCACCTAGGATAAAGGAGGTGTTGTCATGGAAACGGTTATTCACCACATGGAACCTGACATTTGCAGTTGCCATGGAAACCAGCTCTTGGGGGCATTCCCTCTGCTTTGCACAAAAGAGACATTTTGATATCATCTCTGGGGAAGGGGCCCCCTCTCCCCATCTGTCCATCCCTGTCCTTTGCCCCGTGGCAGGGACGTGACCCCAGGGGTGGTGATCCCACCAAACCTGAAATCCTGGGGCAGTGCATCCCTCAGGGCCACTGAGCCAGTGAGGTGATGTGCCCACGGCTGGGCCCCAGCACAGTGCCCTGGCAGCGAGGTGGCAGTGCCAGCACAGCAATGGTGCAACCCCAGAGGCAGCTCCTGCCAGGGGCTACAAGAGGAGGCACAGCCAGCACCCCCAGCTATGGCCACAGCTCCTCTCCTGCCCACCTGAAACTGCACCTGCCTTGGGCACACAAAGACTTTCCCCCTGCCCGTATCAGATCAAGTCCTGCCCATTTCCAGAGGCTTTGCCAGCTCCAGGGACTTTGAGAGACACCCACCAAGCTGAGGTCAGGTCTCTGAGCTGGTCTTTATCTGCTTTGGAAGATTTGGGTAAAGAGAAGAAGAAAACAAGATACAAGAGATGTGTCCAGATGCTGAGGCTTGGAGAAGAGCAGCAGGATTGTGTGGCAGCTTCTTCCTGAAACAGGAGGTGTCCCAGCTGAGGCAGAGGGAGCCATGGCTCTCCTTGCACACAAGAGGTTTCCCTGAAGAAGGACACCACCACTCTCATTTGTTCATCTCACCAAAGATGAACAAATTATCAAAGGCCTCTCAAGCAGAGGGAGTCCACAGCAGCTTTAACTCAACCACCTTAAGGCCTTAAGAACCGTCCCTGGGAGATCCTAAATTCTGTTCACAGGTCTCAGACAAAGAGCTCTGTCCCCTACAGGACACACAGTAGGAATGGTCAAGTTTCACCTCTCCTATTTGAGGGAGAAAGAGAAGAACAGGGCAGCAAGGAGGACCCACTTCTGGAAGTACAAATTCTCCTGGCCTCCAGTCATCACCTGAGGCTGCACAGTAATCAGAGAGCACACCTGAATAAGAAAATTGTATTTGTATATACCCAGCTGGGCCCAGAATCCAGCAGTCAGGATGTGCCTGCCCTGAATTCCCAGAGTGGAAAGACATGGATGCCTTTTACCACACAGGAACACAGAGGTGAGCACATGTGTAGGATGGAGAATTCCAGCAAATGATTCATGAGCCTGCACCTGCCTCACAAGCTGAGCTTCATCTTCCCTGTTCAATTATTCAGCTGAGCATCATTAGTCTTCATTTCTTAAGAATATCACATGAACATTTGGCACCTGCTGTCAGGACACCATGGGCCCAATGTCCCCTGTGCCATCCCTCACCCTCACACCTCAGGCTCCTCCCTACCCACTGCTGCTGACACTGACAGGGCTGGCAGCTCCATGACCCACTGCACTCAGGAAATCCTCTGGAGCAGCAGTGGGCACCAGATGGGCAGCAAAGCTCCTGCTCCAGCTTTTCCCTCACATTTCCCTCCTGGCTGGATGCACAACACAGCTGTCCCTGCTCTCAGCTCTCACAGAGGTTTCTCTGCCTGCACCACTGCCCCTCTCAGGAGCCTGCAGCCTTTGTTGGCTTTCTGGAGGGGTTCCTGGTGGGAAGCAATGGGGCAGCCAGCCTCAGGAGTGTCACACAGCATCCATGTCCTGTGCAGCCCTCTGAGAACTGTGAGGAGACACCCACAGGGAGGTCACTGCAGCCCAGAGACTCCAGGGAAGGGGAAAGGCTAAGAGGCCTTGCTGGAAGTGTCTGGATTACACCCACCCCAAATGCCAGGACTGGGCAGCACAGAGAAGCAGGGAACCCTGCTCTGCCTGGGCTCCCCCTCTGCTTTTGAGGAGATGCTCCCCACCTTTGCAGCACTCTAGAGAACAAGAATCTGGCATCAGACATCCTGGCACTCCTAAAGTCAGAGGAAGCTTTGCTCTTGGTTTCACCAAGGCCAAAATGCACCACTTTTCTCACCACACCCCAAATAAAGACTTGTGGAGGTGAACCAGCTCCCCATGTTCAGTCAGTGCCCAGCAGGAGATGTCAGTCAGCTCAGCAATCTGGTAGCCCTGCTCTTCAAGGAGAAGATTCCCAGATCCCCCTTTTCTCCAGCTTTCAAATTGCAAATGCTGGATGGAAGGAAAAAGCCCCCTGAGACAGCAGGGCAAGCCTCTCTATTAATTACAAGTAAGTGATGTAAAATAGCCCCTTAGGTGCAATGCAGGGGAAGTTCCCAGTGTTAAGAGGGTCAGAAGCAGAGTGCACAAAGCACACAATGCAGGCTGCCTCCTCTGGGATGGCAGCAACCAAAAGGCATCCAAGGCCACTGGCAGAATTAGGTCCTAGGCTCTCCACTTTACAAATTGTGTAGGGCTTGTCCTCCTCTGGCCAGTTAAAAATGCCCTTTCTGAATGGTCATAATCACTTCTAACTGGGCAGAGCACATAAATCTAAATGCTAATTTGTTCATTTGGACTCTGTTTCTGATTGGGAATGCAAGCAGGGATGGATTTGTGCCAGTCTCAGTGCTCAAGTGTCCTGCTTGCACCTTCCCTCTGCCACCTCAGTGTGCCTTAGTCCTGTCCAGGAGAACCATCCTTCCTGAGAAAGAGGGGCTGTCTCATACAGAAACATGAGCAACATTAGTACCAAGCTCTGGCACAGCTCTACAGGCTGCTTATGAATTCACCTCATTCAATCCTGCTATGGAGGAGACAAGGATAATTATGAGCAGTGTGTTCCAGGTGGAGGAATTGAGGCATGTGGTGATGAAGATCATGCAGAAAGTCTGTGGCAGAAGCAGGATGTGAATCCCAGAGTACAAACCACACAGCTTCTGCCTGCAAGGCTCAGCTACATCTTTATGCACAAGCAAGGAAGATTGCTGAAGGACTGATGAAACTGGAAACCCAAAAACTCCTCTAGAAAGTTCATCAAGATCACAAGAGATCCTTCTGACCTCCAGAATGCCGTGGGCCTGAGGACTCAGGCACAGCTGGGTGCTCAGACCCACAGTCCAGTGTCAGCTGCAGCATCTTGCTTCAGAGACTTGCCCAAGATTGCCACATTTGCCAAGGAATTGCCCCAAGGAATGCTTAGGGCTTAAGGCCTGCAAAAAGCAGCAGTAAGATGGGTCACCAAATTGTGCAAGAAAGCTGCAGAGGGAAAAGCTGGGAGCCCACACTCAGCTGGCTTTGATCTCTGCACTGAAAGGACACCCAGCACCCTGAGCCTTCCCCTGGTGCCCCACGGGTCCAGGGAGCACCTCCAGGGCCTTCTCTGTGCACAGGCTGCAGCCTGCAAGGACCCCAAAAAGCAGGGAAGGGAAGAGCCTGTGACAGCAGTGTCTGAGCTGATGGGCACAGCAGCTCTGCAGAGGTTCACTGCTGCAGCCATGCCCTTCTGCTGCCCCATGGCAGGGTAATGACAGTGGCCAGGAAAAGACATTTCTGGTGATGTAACAGAGGGGGGCAGGCACAGGGACCCTCTGCCTGCACACAGAGCGGCTGTGCCAGTTCCCTTGGCAACCACTAACACTGACAATCCCAGCAGAGCAAAACCTCCGTGGATACTGACACACCCACGGGAAAATCCACCCCAAACGGGCCCAAGCCCCAAATAAATCCCCTGAGCCTGCTCTGGGCTGATATGAGAGAAGCTGTTTCCCTTTAGGGGTGCTGGCAGTGAGAAAAGAGGCCCCAGGTGACTGCAGGATGCCCCTGGAAACAGGAAAATCCCACTTGGAGAAGGCCCTCAGTGATCTGGTGTAGCCAGCCCTGCTTTGAGTGGGCTTTGAGCACAGACCCCAGGGGTCTCTTGCACCATAAATTATCCTATGGTCCCACCTCCATCCATGCTCACAAACACTTGTGTGCAGGCACACACCCCCAGTGACCCCATGGGAATGTGGAACCTCACCCAGGACGGGGGGGCCCTTGCAAAGAGCAGGGTCTGTGTGGGCTGGTGTGCAGGTACAGCTGAGTTCACCAGCACAGCAAAGTGAGGCCACCAGGAAAGAGGCAAAAGTCAAAGCTTTGTGCTGCAAGGAGATGCCAGGGCCTGGCTGTGCCAAGGGCAGCAATTTCTCTGCAGAAAGGAAGAGCCCTCGTGCACAGGACGGAGTCTCTGTGTGTGTCCACTGGGGCAGCACGTGGCAATGGGTGCTGATCTTTAATTTCACTGTTCTGCCAATCCCACAGGGAACAGGAGGCAATGTCTGCCTTGGCAGCTTCATCCTCAGTGCAGGCCCTTCAGTGGGCTTTGCCTCACTGAGAGGTCTCAGCCCCTCACATCAAACCCTCCACAGCACAAGAATTTTCAATTCCCTCTGCACTGCACAGGCACTTCTGCTGCTTCTTGCCCAGGGGCTGCTTTAGCCCAGCACCTTCATGTCCTGGTGCTGCCATTTCCATGAGACAGAAATAGAGAGAGCGTGCCAAGGCTAACTGACAATGCTGCAAGGCTCTCAGCAATGAGATTGTCCATCAAACCTGCAGCATGGACATGGGAAAAACTCCTCCACCCTGCCCTGTTCAAGGGTTCCAGCTGCAAAGATCAATGAGCAGGGCCCAGCTTCAAACCTCAGCCAAGCCCTCAACAGCACAAGAATTTTCAATTCCCTCTGCACTGAACAGGCACTTCTGCTGCTGCTTCTGGGCTGCTTTAGCCCAGCACCTTCGTGTCCTGGTGCTGCCATTTCCATGGGACAGCCCTGCCATGCTCTCTGTGTGTCTAACTGACAATGCTGCATGGCTCTCAGCAATGGGATTGTCCATCAAACCTGCAGCATGGACATGGGAAAAACTCCTCCACCCTGCCCTGTTCAAGGGTTCCAGCTGCAAAGATTAATGAGCAGGGCCCAGCTTCAAACCTCAGCCAAACATTTAAACCACCTGAAACTTTCAGAAATCCTGGTCCAGGCTAGTGCACAAATGAGAGGGGAGGGAAGAACGAGATGCTCTGCCCTCTCCACCAAAGTCCCTCCAGTGACCTGTGCTCCCTCCTGCCACCATGGGCTGTGGATCCTGCCAGATGGCCCAGGTGAGCCCTTGCTCCTGGCAGCACAGGACCCAGCCTGCCCACAGGGATGCCCCCTGCTCCAGCTCTGCTGGGTCTCTGCACGAGGCTGGTGCCCAACCACCTGAATTAGTGCTGCAGCATCTCAACCCCTGGTGCATTCCCAGAGTCTGTGTCTGCTCTCATGCTGCTGCTCTCTGTAATTTTCCATTCCTGTGTCCCTGCATCCATGAGTTCTCCCTATGATGTAGCCACATTTCAGTACCCTCATCACTGCTCTTAAACTGCCCGTATTCCCAGCTTGGATCAATACCAATTTCTGCCACTTACTTGCCTACCTTTCAGCAGGCCTTTCTTTGTTCTGCATAGAAATAAAACTGTAACTGTACCTTGCCAAAAGAATTACTTTTTTAAACCTCCCCCCCCTCCACTTCCTCCCTCTATTCTTCTTCCTCTTCTTCTTCAGGAGCAATTTTATGTAATTTGCAACTGTCTGGCTGCAAATGAAAAGAGACATAAAGCGTTTCTGCGAAATATTGAAAAGCTGGATGCTTTTCCCTCAAATTTCACTTAGCAAGAGGCTTTAACTTGCTGTGTGATCACTGTGTGTCATTAATAACCTCTCCAATTCCTTTCAGAACTCAGCAAAGTGAAGGCACAATCACGAATCAAAGGCATGGGTTATTGAGATATAATATCATTGCACTGAGGCAGGGAGGAGTGTGCCAGGGAGTGGGGAGAAGGTGAAACACTGCACTGCTGGGCTGGCTGGCAGCTGAACAGGGCACCAAATTTAGGAAACGGCCTTAAAGGCCTGATTTCAACAATTCAGCAGCTCTGAGGGCAGCACAGGTGTGTTAGATAATACAATATGCAGCTGTACAGGTGAGGCTGGTTGAGTCACCATCAAATGTGGCACTTAAGGACATGGTTCAGTGCACTTGGCAGGGCTGGGTTAATGGTTGGATTCAATAATCTCAGAGATCCTTCCCAACATGATGATTCTATGACAATCTTGTTACTTTACACCCTGAGCACACTGGTCCATAGAAAAGAATGTAAAAGTCAAAATTCTGTCTACCTCAGAAAAAGATGCTGAGCCTTCCTGTTAAAAAATAAGCTTTTTAGTTTAAATTCCATTCAGTTACCATACATCCAACAGCACTCAATTCAGAGACAAAAGAGAATTCTGACCTCACATAAAGAGAACTTGCCCCAAATAATGCCACAGGAATAAATACAGACAACAGTGATTCCTATTGACTTGTGTGGAAAACCTAAAATATAAATATAACTATAGAAAAAAGCCTAGGTAAGCTACACTGCACTCATGGCCCTGCAGGTCATGGAGGGCTCAGCAACACCTCTGTGGGCCCAGACCCACCCAGTGACAGCCTGGAGGAGAACCCAGAATCCTGCTCCAGAGGCCTGATCACAGCCTGAGACTGTCTCAGAAACCATATCAGAGCATTTCCATAACTCTCTCCTCACCAAATCCTCCATCAAGACCAAAAAAAGTAATTTGTCTCTATTCAGGCTCGTGAACTGTTGGGTTCAAGCACAGCTCTCTGCACTGAGGCCAACAAAGGGAGGTACTTTGGTTCTTGTGGCACCTGCAATTGCTGGGTGGTACAACAGCAAGTGTAGGACCAGCACAAGATCCTTGCCCTGCCAGCTTCACCCCTTGCTGTCTGTAAAGCTCCTGTCATGCACTCAGGTGACAGCTTGTGTCACCCTACACTTCACAAGCCTTCAGCTTTCTTTATTCTCCTGCTATGTGCAATGCAGAGAAAGGATATGGCTAAAAGGACAAGAAATCAGTTGGTTATCAGACTGTGGCCCACTGACTGAAATCTCAATGGTGTGGTCACAACATTCTGAGCCCTTCCTGAACTCCTGGGGATGGGCTTTGCCCCAGAGATCACCAGAAGATGATCCAGGTGTGAATATACAGAGATGAAATTTTACATCCTTGCTCCTAAAACAGGGAAGAACTGCCTGGCTCTCCTGTCTGTGATTGATTTCCAAAGTGTTGCCCACAAGGACAGGTGATGCTACACAAACAGCACCAGACCATGGCTGGAAGCCAGCTCAGCTCACCCAGCCCATGTCCATGCCAAGCAACCATCTCCACATGCCCAAAGAGAGAGAGAGAATTGTGCCTTCTTGGTCACTGAGGGACTGAACAAAAGAGAAACCAAATGTGATGAAGTGGTATATTGGCAGCCTGAAAATAGCTCCAAATGCAGCACAGCTCATCTTCATCCTAATCCTGAAACATAATTACACCACACTGCTCATTAACTGTCTCCAGACAAGTATGTTCAAAAGTGCTCACCTACCACAGATTTCTTACTGTTCCCAGGCAGTGTCTTACACCTCCCTTAACATAAAAAGCCTTTAGATCACCACATCATAGACAAATTGCTGCTTTAAACACTGCTCCATGCAGCTCTCTACAACCCCTGAGAGCACAGACAGCAGAGAACACAGTGAAACAAGCAACAAATCCCCCATGTAGAACTGTAGCAAAGCTGAGATTGCCTTGAATCCACCAAGCCTCCCATGAATAATTTTTCAGAGACACATCTGACTTCCCCACTGCATTGACAGCACTGTATCATGACTCCTCTCAACTGCTCCTCCATCCTCTGACTTGTTCTTATAGGCACTGTCAGCTCTGCCCTGCACCAACACACGAGGTTACACTGCTTTAGTTTAAAAATCCAACCATTTCCCACCACACAAAAATATCTCAGGCAGATCTGGGCTGGTTATTTGTACTCTTCCCCCTGGCTGGCCTGAGATAAGGACCTTGTTAAGTGATAATTGAGTCACATGCATTTTCCAGCACAGGCCCATGCCAAAAAAGCACAAGCAAACAAATACAGAAAAGGATGTGAGTGTGTGTGTGTGGAGGTCTTGAGGGCAGCTGGGAGAGGTGAGAGAAGCTCTTTGGACCTGTATGGGTTAAAGAAAAAATGTTATGGTTAAGAATTCCTAACCACCCTCCAGAGACCCCTGGTTTACATTAATTATTCTGTTGCCTTGAGCACTCAGGGCCTCCTGTGAGCTTCTATCTATAAGTACCCAACTCCTCCTCCTACTCACCTCCAAACGAATCCTTTCAATGTGCTTGATCAACCCCCTCAGTACAGCAAGGGAACTGCCCAGTCAAAGCTCCTAAATCACACCAAAATGGGAAGGGCAACAATCCAGAACTCCTTCCAGCTCTCCAGCAGGTCCCAGGGAGGCAGAGGACAGCCAGGCAAGGAGGGACCTGTTCCACAGTGCCCAGCCTCCCTCAAACCCCACTGAAGGATTGTAAAATCCCACTGAAGGATGTAAAATTTCAAAATTTCTGCTCCCAAGACCAGCTGTGAGTGAGCAAGACCCAGGAGCAGACCAGCAGTCCTTCTCTCACCTAAAAATAACTCATTTCTCTTCCAAACAATGGCATGTGGCAAGTGTGTATTTTATTTTTGAGAGGCTGATCCAATTCAGCCACTGCATCAGAGCTCCATCCAGGCACCCTGCAGGGCAATGGCAGATTAGAATTGGATGCACCAGGAGGTTCTGCACACCTGGAAAAAGGCTCTGCTATCTTATCTTGTGTGAGGTTTTCAGCAATGCCCACTGTGCACCTACACACTTCACCCCAAAGCCCACAGGGATAGAAAGCTGAAGGAGTCCTGTCACACCCCAGAGAGCAAAGAGCAGCACAGAAAGAGGAAAAAAAGCAGAAAAGCAGCAGCTCTGAGGAGCAATGCTGTGCTTCCACTCCCAGATCCCTGTTCCAAGCCCTGAAACAAACACCCTTCTCTTCCACAAGCAGGAGAATTGATCTGAGCCACATCTCACCCTCACTCCCTCCCCTGAAAATTCCCCATCATCCTGCCCACAGCATCAGCTCCAGACAATTCACTGGGACTTACCCCTGGCAAAGTCTTCTGTTCATGCAGGGCTGTCTGGGCTTTGATGGCAGAGTCTCTGGCACAGTATGTGAGGAATGCACAACCTGCAGCAGATACACAGAGTGTCAACTTAGACAGGCACTTGCAGATGAACATCAACACAAATGTTACATAATTTGGATGTGTCTAAAGCTCCAGGGGGAAAAAAAAGACAAAGAAACAATGTGAAAGGACTTGCAGGCCACATCTGAAGTCGATTAAGAGCTGGAAAAGGGTTCCAGTGAATAAAGGGGCTTGACACAGGTGTTGAACAAGGTGAGACACAATGGGGGAGCAAAAGGAAAGCTGATCCTGCCTGTGGCACAAACAGCCCCAAACACAAGGATCAGGAGAGAGGCAAGGACCAGCATGATTACTGATTAGAAGAAGGAAAGAAGCAAGGAAAGAAGAGAAGTATCTGGGATTTTAGGCTTACACAAAAGCTCCACGATCCAGACTCACAAATTAGGGAGCTGTGGCAGGAGAGGCCTGGCCCTGTGTGATGCACACAAACACACACCAAAGCACCACAAGGGCAACACAGAGCCCAGCAGAGCATCCTGCATCCTGACAGGGCCAACCTGAGAAGGCAGATGAAAAGCACAGAGAAAAGGCCAGATCCTGACATTCTTAGTCAAGATATGACTCAACACCTCAGACGAATTCTGGAGCCAAGGGAGGAGGGGGAGGAGTTGTAGCCCCTCCAGGAAGAAGAGGGATCATCTTTGGGTGCTCTGATGCTAAGAATAAGCAAAGGGAAAATCTGGCTGGTTATCAAGAAGCATTTCCTAGCAGAAAGAGCTTTAGACTGTGGAATGATCTCCCCAGGGAAGTGCCTGGAGCTCTGTCACTTGAGTTGTTTCAGATGAGGGTAGGCAAAGCACTGGAGAATAGACTCAGAATGCATCTGACCCCCTCACTCATCCCCCTGCTATCCACAGTGGCATTTCATATCCCAAGCAAAGGCAGGACGAGTCCCTCTGGCCTGCTGATGAATATCCCTGTCCACACTGCTGTGCTGGGCTGCACATGCATTGTTCTGGTCAGAGAAGCCCATTTTTCTGCCTCCACATCCTTGTGCCTGGCTTGGGGCGCTCCAAAGCTGCTTCAGCTCTCCCTGAGCTGCACCCAAAGGTGGTGCAGGGACTGTCTGGGCCTCTCCCCTCCAGCCCAGTGGGACTCCAGGTATACACAACACCCTGAGGCCAGCTCCTCAGGACAATCCCAACCACAGCAACATCATTATCCTGCTCTTCCATCCCAGCTCCAAGAAGTTGCTGCAGGTAAGCACATCACATCTGTCCTCACACCTCTTTGCTAGGGGAAAAAGCCTTCCATGAACAGCACACAAGCACTAGGTATCTCTGAGAGGTCATTAAAGCTCCTTATTGCCCAGATTTTGAATGCTGCACCAAATGTGGGACCAACAGGTAATTTAACAAATATAGTGAGGCCAGGAAGAATGCAGGTGATGCAGTGCTCCTGGCAAAGGCAGCTGGCTCTGCTGTGGTGGGGAAGCTCCCCTCAGCTTTCACACTTCCCATGGGCTGCTCTGACATCAAGCCCCAAAAGCAGCCCTATAACCAGAGAGACCAGATTCTACAACCTCTATAATCTATTTCTAACAGATCTGAAGGCCTGGTCACAAACACAGATACCCAACTCCACCTGCTGCTCCAGGCTGCTACTTTGCAAGTCATACAAGACTCAGAATTCTAAGATAATTTGGGCCAGGTTTAGCTCACGAAACTCCAAAGTCAGCACTTGGGAATAAGCAATTTATTCCACTAAAAGCTTCAATGCATTGGTACTATGCCCACGTGCAGTGAAGGCACTATTCTTGCCTCAGGAGCATCAGCCATCAACCTCAGAAAACCCAGGATAGGAGTGGAGTTATGTCAAGCAGGCAAACCCCATCCTTGAGTCCATTATTCCAGTGCTCAGCAATGGCAAAACTGAGGCAAAGCACCCTCAAAAACCCCAGTCCATGGGAGGACAAGCTGAAAATGAGACCTGGACAAAGACACAGCATTCAGTGGGGATAAAGGAGAGACATTCCCCACACAGGGAGGTACTGTTACCATGCCAGATCAGGGATTTGTCAAGGCCAGCAACACCTAGGCCCACCAGCACCAATGAAAAAGTGCCAGGAATCCCCTCCTTAGAGCCCTCTGGTCCTCCTCTCCCCTAGGGCAAAGGCAGAAACGTTGCTCATCTTTTAGCAGCTCAGTACCAAGAGGCAGCAGCTCCCAGAGACAGAAACTGTGGAGCCTGAAGATGCCTCCCTCCAACCCAAATGCAATCCCCACTGCTGCTCTGCCTTCCAAGGGTGTGGGCATTTGCTCAGCAGGAGCCACTTGTGCTCCTGCTCCTCACTCAAGCATGGAGCAGCACTCAGGCAGCCTCTAATGTCCTGCCTGGACTGGGGCTGCAGGTACAGGACAGCCTGGTCCACTGCTCTTCATGTCCCTAAGCTTTGAGGACATTCCTCTCATTCTTACTGCCCCAACTGCAGCAACCTGGGAAGCTGTACTGGCTCTGGAAAGGAGGGAGCTAAAGATGTTGGAAAATGTGATTACTGCCTTCCACAGCCAGGTGTTTTGGAGGTAGAGCAGTCAATTGCATTGTCTTTGCAAAGCCCTGGTCAGAAATACAGGAAAAGGTTTGGCAGAAACACTGTGCTCTAATTGTGTAAATAAATATTTGGGGAAAATAAACTTCCTTCCTGAAGAGCCATTATCTCTTGCACACTAACTGTGCAGCTACTCTGGGATGCTGGGACAGGATTCTGCTCACCCTGGGTTCTTTGAGCTCCTAAAACGTTGAGTTTGACAGAGCCACCCAAGGATCTGAAGAAATGTCCAGAGGTGCAGAGGGGCCTGTCACTCTCACTGGGCTTTCTCACTTCCACATTTCCTGCTTTAGTTAACAGCAAGCTCAGACAGACAGGCTCAGGCCCCTTTGGGCACTTCTCACACCACGTCAGCTGAGACACAGGACGTGGTGTTAGAAAGTGCTCAGGGTGTTCAGAAGTGTCAGCCTGGAAGGTCTCAGGCAGCCAGGCAGTGCCAAGGAGCCATTCCCAGCACGGGGATGCAGGACAGCACCCAGAGCTCTGTCTGCAAAGCCACCACCATTCTGCCAAAGATCCCTCCATGCCCCACCAGCACTGGTGGTACCACCCTCCTTCCATGGGCTCCAAGAGGGTTTCCAGCTCCCTGAAGGCAGAACCCAGCCTAGTTTCACTTGAAAGAGACTGCATAAAAAATAATATATATATTCAGTGCCTGATCCTCCCTACAAACTACACATTGACTCTGGAATTTACAGTCCCTTCAGATCCTAAATATTACTCCACACATCAGCAGTCTAAAGCCTTGAGCAAGAAAAGGCTGCTGGTTTGCAGGAGGGAGGGATCTCTAGATTCTGCTTAGCATCAGAAATCACATTAAATACTTCAGCAGGGGAAGCGTGGAGTCAGTGGGGAGCTAATCTACAAGCCTGCAGAAGCTGAGTCAAAACTGGGCTGCCAGGGAGGCAAGTTGGGCTGAGGGTGGTGTTGTATCCTTGCCCTCTGGAAAAGCCACCTGCTCCTGCCCCTGAACATTCCCCTGCAATTCATTTTGGCACCTCACACTCCTCAAGGGCTCCACTTTCCCTACCATGAGCACTCCTAGGAAACCCTTCCAGTTGACACTTGTGAAGGAAGTGCCTTCTGCCTAATCCTGGAACACAAGGCCAAAAATTTCCACTTGATTCTGCCCACTCAGCCTCCCCTGACCCATTCCAAAAGCCTGTTCAAACACCTCCCCGCTCTTCCCATGAAAATATTAGCTTTGAGACAAACACTGCCATTAACATGCAAATGTATCTGTGATTAACATAAATAGAAAAACTGCCTGATGAATAATATTAGGCTGTAACAGTATCAGCTACCAGTAGCCAGGTTGCTGAGACATGACTAGTCAGGTACCAACAAAACCATTTCATAGCAGAGCTCACATTTCTAAATCTCCAAGATTCTCCTCTGCCTCCACTGAATTCATCCATTCTAAGCACCCATAGAGGACCAGCTCTTGGACACTGCAGCCCAGCTCACACCCTCCAGCCCCTGGCAGGCCTTTTCCACCCTTCCTTCCTCCCTGGAGGCAGAGGTGGCTGCTCAGCTCCATGGCAAGCTGCAAGGGAATACAAGAGGGCACGCTGGGCTCCACCAGCAGTGCTGGCTTCTCACACAACTGCTTCCTCCCCTTTGGGGAGAGAAAGGGAAAAAAGCAGATGGAAGCTGCATGTGAGCTGTCAATTGGATCTCACTGCAGATCAGCAACGTGGGGAGAGAAAACTGAGTCTGCTGTTAGAACTGCCCCAGAAAGGTGGCTTCTGTTGAGTGCAGGGACGAGCCTGCAGCCAAAGCGTCCCCTGTCTGGGGGCTGTGACAGTGCTCCAGGCCACTGCAGCTCCTGGGTCAGGCCTGGCACCTTGCAGGCCTGCAGATGCCAGCAGCAGCTCCTCACCAGGATGGCCCTTCCTGCATGGAGCACAGGCACTGCAGCCAAAGCTGGGAAATGGGAGTGAGCAGGCACCAGGGTGGGCTGGATTGTGGATTCATTCCCTCCTGCACGATAAACCCCCACACACTTCCTTGTCAAGGGATGGCTTCTCTGGAGAGGCTGTTCCAAAACAGGCTGAGGATCTACATGCAAACTCATGCCACCAGGAAAGGAATCCCAGCCTCTCACTCCGTACAAAACAGGACAGGGAGGGGCACAGGGAACTGAAGAGGTGTGGAAATAACCCCAAAACAACCACCAGAGAACCTCACATCTCAACAGCCTCTTCTGGACAGAACCCCTGACCAACAACACCCACATCCACTCAAAAAACAGAAATGTTAGAACCAAAAGGATGTATTTATTTTGCTGCAGAAATCCTGCTTTTAACTGCAAGTTAATATCACACACATCTGGCTAATACCACTGCTGCCCCCTCTAATTTCCATACCTAAGCAGATCCCTAGAATTTGTCTCCTGCTTGGAAGCTGACCTCAGACCACACAGTCTATATTTAAGATGTCAATTGGAATGAAATGTGCAATTGTCTCTTGCCTTGGGCCCATTCTCCTCCTTGCTGGGTTTGAAACCTTGCAACTCACCATCCCCTGGCAGCAGGTTTGGATGCAGTTCCTTGCACACAGAGACACACAAGCACATGGCATCCTCGTTTTTCACTCACAACCAGACACACTTCTTCAGCTAAATTCATGCCAGCCCAGCCCCCACGGGCTTCAATGAAAAAGTGCTTTCCTTTTGTGCTGGAGAGTTAGATTTGGCCTTTTGTTTGAAAATACACTTGTTTTTTTTCTTGTCCTCTTCCCTCTCCGTTCAGTCTAGAACGGTTCACGTTGCCAAGGCAGGATTTTTCCTACCCTTCCTCCTAAATCCAAGGCATCACGACTGAGGGTTGCACACTCCCTCCAGCATGCACCAACACATGGCCCCATCACAGATCATTTTAGGGCACAGCAGCCCATGCTGAGCACCGACAGCTTTCAGGGCACTCACCGTCGGCTCCCTGCAGGTTGTTCTACCTGCGCCAGGGAGCGATGCTGCCATCACCCCCTGGGATCCTACAGCAAACAACTCCGTGAGTTCCTTTCCTGGCTGGAGCCGTGCTGGTCACAAGATCCCAAACACCTGCTGGGGTGGGGTAGAGCCGCTCCACCGAAGGGAGCCGCCACGCCGAACGCGACACCTCTTCAGTATAAAAACACAACAATAAGCGAGGCTAAAGGAGCCTCCTCAAACTTTTCAGCACCCGTTCAAGGTCCCCCTTCAGCGAAGGAAGACCCCTCATCTCCCCGTGTGCCATCACCAAGGCCCCCCACCTACCCCAAACGCCACTGACAGCGGCACGTTCGCGGCCAATATTCTTTGTTGCACGGATTTTAGAACCGCAGCGCCGAAGCCCTGCCGGGGCTCGGTGTGAGCCCCCTCGGGGACGGCCCAGCGAGGGTCCCGCTGCAGCCCCCGCGCTCCGCGGCAGCCTCGGCCCGGCCCGCGCTGCCCATCGCCGCCTTTGTCACCGCACCCCACGCGGGGCCACAGGCCCGGGGCTGCCGGAGGGGCGCGGGCCGCGGCCGAGGGGCTCCGCCGCGGGGATGGGGACCCCGCCCGTGGGCGCTGGGGATGCGGACGCGTTCCCGGGTGGCGGATC
The DNA here is from genome assembly GCF_023055355.1 of Agelaius tricolor. Classification (NCBI taxonomy): domain Eukaryota; kingdom Metazoa; phylum Chordata; class Aves; order Passeriformes; family Icteridae; genus Agelaius; species Agelaius tricolor. The sequence goes on along the minus strand of NW_027269293.1, from coordinate 2,892,197 downwards.
GGAGCCGCCAGCCCCCCTGAGGGACGCGGGGCTGTGGGAGAACAGCACAGCGCGGTGGGTCACGCGTGGAGCGACCCGGGGCCCGCCGCCCCTTTGTGCGCGCCGCGCCGCGCTCACCCTTGTGCATGCCGGTGTAGCGGTCCTTGAGCACGGTGAGCTCGTAGATCTTGCCGAACTGCTCGAAGAGCGGCTTGAGGTCCTTCTCCTCCAGGTTGCGCGGGATCTGCCCCACGAAGAGCTTGATGGCATCCAGGTCCTTCATGCTGTCGGGCTGCGCCGGGGGCTCCGCGCCGCCGCTGCTGCTCATGGGGGAGGCTCGGCGCGGCGGCGGCGGCGGGGGCGGCTGCGGCGCTGGCGGGAGCGGCGGCGGCTGCCTCCTCGCCTCGCCCTCGGTGAGTCTGGCCATGCCCCGCGCCCGGCGCGGCTGCGGGCGGGCGGGCGGGCGGGCGGGCGGGGGAGGCAGCGCGGCGGGAACGGCCCCGCCGCCAGCGCCGCCGCCGCGGCGCCACAAAGAGCCGCGCCACAGCGCCCCCTGCCGGGCCCCGCGCCGCCGCGGCCCCGCACGAGCCTGGGGCAGCGGGGACGGCACCGGAGACCCCCGGGAGCGGCCCGGGAGGGTCGCTCAGGACCGGCTGGAACAAGAGGGTGGTGAAGGCGACGAGGCGGCAGTGACCGCCGCCATGCCCGTCCCCGCTGTGTTTTTAGGGCCCAGGAGCGCTGACGGCCCTGGGAGCAAGGGAGAGCTCAGAGCACCCACGAAGGCAGAGCCGCTCCACATCCGTGTCAGAAATTAGCATTCGGCCCATTTTCTTGGCGCCTCAGCACAAGGGTCTGGAGGCGAAGAGATTATTTAAAGCAGAAAATTTTGTAACGCAGCCGTGACCCAGCAGCGAACACAGGGGCTGGAGGGGGCTAAGCTGGAAGGGAAAGCCACACACGGCCCCAGCTCTACAACCCCGGGCAGGCTTTTCTCTGTCTGTCCCTGCCTTTCTAGGGACAGTCCCCTTTCTTCCCAGCAGCTCAGCTCCCTCCTCACTGAGGCTGGGTGGAGGATCCCCAGCCCGTTCCTGTGTCAGACCGTGCCAGATGGCCAGGAGCTGGTTGTGTATCCATGTTGAAGCAGCCATTACTGCTGAGGGGACCGGCTCTCCCTCATGGTGTGAGGGAGGCTCTGCATCGCTCTCCCACCGCTTCCTCCAGCTCTGCCAGATGCTGTGAGGCACTGAGGGGATGTCGGTGCTCAGGTGGCCTCGGGGCTGTGTCACCTCTGTGCCCCACCTCTGTCACGCCAGGCTGACGCTGAGGCGCAGCACAGCCGAGGCTCCGTCGGGAGCTGCAGGGACGCAGCCCAGTCCCGCTCCGCCGCCCACAGCCACACGCTGCCTGCATCTCCTCCAGAGCATTCCCTCCGCAGCAGCGTGCACGGCTTTTGTCGTCACAGCACACATTTCAGCCTGTCATGCTGCCCCAGTGTCCCTGAGGATGAATACCGGGAGGAGGGAGGGCGTTTGGCTGGGTTGTTTGCAGAGAGAGCTGTGGCAGAGTCAGGTGCTCAGCTCCTCTGAGCATGCCAGGCTGTGCCTGTGAAAGGACCTGGTGCAGGCACAGCCTGGCCTTGCTTCCCCTTGTGTAGTCTCTGCTCAGAGCTTTCTGCCTTTCCCTTCTCTCCTGCCCTGGATCCTGCTCAGGGAGGGCAGCAGTGAGTGGAGAGGTGACCCTACCACACAGCACAGCATAACCAGGGCAGCCACAGCTCTGTGCTCCCCTGCAGCCCAATTCAGCATTCTCCTGCCTGCTCCCCAAGTCCCATCCTTCCTCCTCCTCTCTCCCACATGCCAGAGCCTCAAACCCTACCCACATCTCTCAGGTGTGATTTTACCTAGGCCCCTGCAGCAGGAGATATGTGCAGCAGGAAAAGGCAGGTTAGGAAAAAGGGGGGGTGTGTTACCAGGGGAAGAAGAGGGAGCCCAATCCTACAAAGCAGAGGGAAGAATGGATATTCTTTCTATCTATCTATCTATCTATCTATCTATCTATCTATCTATCTATCTATCTATCTATCTATCTATCTATCATGGATATACTGGTTGTATATGAGCACCCACCTGGCTCCCAGGCTGAAGTCATGGCAAGAATGAGAGAGGCAGAGCCGGAGGGATTTGGGATTCCTCTTCACTCTCTGCAGCACTGGCTGCCGTGCCCAGCTGTGTGTGGAGCTGCCAGAACACTCACTGAGGGCCAGCAAGAGCCTGGGATTTGCATCCAGGCTTTTCATGGAAATGGACTCACAAAGGCCTGCAGATTTCTGGTCTGAACCCAGGGATGCTGCAGGTGTCTCAAGGCTGAAGAGCTGTCTTGTGTTTGATGGTGTTACCACCCCTAAAATCCACCCTAAATTCCCCCAGGATCTCCCCACACCGGTCAAACTTTCTGTTGACATATCTTGCAGAGGCTGCCAGGGTTCTGCCATCTATTTGGAAGGCACAGACGCATCAGCTGGGGAGCCTATGGCAAGTCAAGCTGTTCTCATTTTTAACAGCTGCAAGCAGATAAGGCAATGTTTAAAACAAGAGAGCTTTATGGCAACAGCAGCAATCCTCACCTTGGATGAATCACACCTAACCAAGTAAAGTTTTCAGGCACCTTTGCATGCCTTGCTCGCTTTTTCACATCAGCTGCTGCAGCAAAAGCTGCTCTAGGCTTTTGTTACAGCTCAAGGGACCCAGCGCCTCGGGTAGAAAATGTCTGTTTAGAAGGAAAGATAAATCCAGTCTCTTTTGGAGTCCATGAATGGACATACTAAAACCACCCTGACTGCGGTAAAGAACAACAGACATGAAAATTCTGCTGGAAAATGAAAAACAGAGCAGCTGTCAATCAGCACCTGGGGTTTACAGAGCCAGACAGAGAATTATATACCAGAGTAACAGGATTAAGGGGAAGATAAAAGGAATCTTAGCACCAAGACAGAGAAAAAGGGAAATGAGAGGTCACCTGTGCAGAGGGAGAAGAAACATGTTGCATCTGTCATGGAGGAGCCTACACAAGAGTGCTAGAAGGAGCACAGCAGAGCTCAGATGCACAATTCCCAGGGGTGAGGGAACAGATTCTGCCTAAACCTGAGATGCTGCTTCAAAAAAAAAAACAACTGTTAGAAGAAAACCACATTGTATACCCAACAAGTTTCTCTTTTGCAGAAATATTTGCTAGTGAAAAACACCCAAAATATTTCCCTTACACACATCTAGACTTGCCTGGTTTCTTGTGGCATGTGAGTATTTGTATTTAGATGGGCAGCTTAAGATGAAAGGTGGAGAGGTCCAGTCCAGTGGCCCAAATCTGAGAAGGGCTCAAACAAAGGGTGCAGGAGCAGCCAGGTCCATTTTGCCTTAGGAGTGTCTGCCTAGTCCTTCCACTCCTAAAGGCAATGAGGGATGGAGAAAATACAAGCTGGAGCTCTGAATTTCCACATCACCTAGGAGACACCATTTAAGGCAGAAAATCCTCACCACAGCCCAGAAAAAAAAAAAAAAAAGGAAAAAAAAGGAAAGAGGGAGGGAGGGAAAAAAAAGGGTCCTTTAAAACAATCTGCCTTTCCTTACCTATTTGTTCCCTAGGCAGAAAAGCTAAAGGACAAGGTAAGACAGCCTTGGCAGGAAATATCCAAGACAGTATCTCAGGGAGATAAAAGTTATTCCTCTAATGTGATTGCTTCTTGTCTGGTGTAAAAGATTCTGCAGCCAGACTGCCAGCCTAAGAGAAAAATATCCTGTGTAAAAGGATATAACTCGCCATGGGGAGTTTTAACATTTTAACTTTGCAAGAACCCTAAAATTAACTAAGTTTTGAGGGCTGTGGATTTTTTTGACCTGAGTTGTCACAGTGGGTGAACTGAAAGTGACCATCACAGATTCCAGATATCTTTGTGCAGATATCAAAAGCAGCTGTTCTGTGAGGATTGATTTCAAAAACAAAACAAAACCCAAATAAACAAATAAAAACACACCACCTTGTGGAAGAAGTTTGGGTTGTGTGCAGACTGTTTCTTCCAAAGCTTGAAAGGAAGTTGGTCAGGAAAGAATGGCACAGGGCTGTCCTTTCCCAAAAAATGAGAGGCAACTCCTCAGCTCTACAACCATGCAACACTCAATCCAGCTGATTGAGTTCAGTTTGGACCTGGTTTTAATCAGCAGAGATATTGAGCTCTGCTGATTTGATCTGGCTTCTCCCCCTGCTCCCCAAACACTCCTGGAGCACAGAGATTTCTGTCACATGCTGTCACCTGGGTGTCCCTTAAAAATAAAAGGAATGAGCATTCCTAGAATCTTGGGATCATCCCTACAGCATCTGCTTCTCACTCATCTCTTTATTTTTGGTAAATTCTCTATCTTCCCATTACTCCCCATTACACTGTATTAAGATATTATTATTATTATTATTATTATTATTATTATTATTATTATTATTATTATTATTATTATTATTATTATTATTAATTTAAATTATATTATTATATATAGTATTAAAAATATTCCACAGGAATAAGCTCACAACATGAACAACCTGGCTTCAGGACACAACCTAGTTGTCCTCATGTTCTCATTACCTGAGAGAAAGAAATGTGGCACCTGAAGAAAGCAGAGTGGATTAGAGGAGAACGTGGCAATCACCAGATCTCATCTCCACCCCTGCTCCCAGCACTACACCACCGAGCCCTTCAAATATTTTTTCAGAAGTTTTATGAGGATTTCTTTTCTCCTGCTATGCCTAAGCCAGCAGTGACAAATCCAGCCTCTAGAAAAGCACATTTTCCACTCAGGACTCCACCCCACATCTTCCACACATCCCCAGGCTATTCCAGCTCCAGCAGCTCCAAAGAGCAAAGCCCTTTGTACCTCCTACTTCAGCAAGGTGCTGTAAGTGTCAGATATATTTAAGAGCATGAAGCATTCAGATACTATGGAAACCAGGGCAAGAGAAAAACCAAAAATAGATGGAAGACGCAAGCTGTTGTACGGTCTGGAAAAGCCTTGCTGAGGAAGGCTGTGCTTGCTGCAGCTGATTGCAGAGTGGGATCCATTTAGAGCTTGAGCATAAAATAGCCTCTCTCCAATCTTTCTGTAGTTTGTCATTTTTCTCTGCCACAGGGAAAGGGATATTCTTTAACTTCCCCTCTATTTAACAGGCCTCCTAATTAGCAGTTCCTTTGAATGATTCATATTCTAGTGTGCCCTTCCCATGACCTGGAGTAGACTGCTGCCTGACTGCTTCTGTAGAGCAGGAGTATTTGGGAACACATCATGAGGAAAAACCACCACAGAGCATTCTCCTAAAAGGGAAATCCAACAGCAACCTACAGAGAAGGGTGCCTAAGAGTTGTTTGTCTGCCTCTCATTTTAATAATCTTTTTAATCTCTACAGACAAAGTTGCTAAAGTAGAATAACACTTTCACTGAAATAAAACCAGAATGGCACGTGGAGGAAACAGAGAGGAAGCCAGCATGAGGAGTGCAAACCCATCTGACTAAAAATGGTCAACAAATGCAAATATGTAACAGCACTTTAGCACCCCTATCAAGAAATACTCAGTGCTACCTCAGAAGCATCATCTGAGAATAAAAACTTTAATAAAAGTATGAGCCCCAGAGCCCCTTACAGGCTATTCTCTAGTGCAAATTCCCAGTCCCTCAGTGGGGCAAGCAGAGGTCTCCCTGCACTGGGAGCCAGGCTCAGCTGCAGTGGGGTGGCTGCCACAGCCCCAGTCTGCATCCAGGAAAGGCAGCTGGACTTTCTTCCTCTCTGCCTTCCCACCACCCTTCCTGTCAGCAAGGACCTCCCTGCTGTCCACAGGGACCTTCCCTCCAAAGCTGGGCACTGACAGAATTATAGGAGACTCAAAGGTCTTTTCCAGCCTAGTTAATTCTGTAATTCTGTGATAACGACACGGCAGAGCCTGTGTTAAAGCCAGCCCTGCAATGAGCTGCCCCTCAGCCTGCAGGGGTTTGCTCTGTGTGCCAGAGGGCTGTGAGGGGACAGTGGGCACCCCAGCTCCAAAACTGCACTTACAAGCAGAGGAGGTAGAGGGGTCACCTGTGTGAGCAATGGGGACACACAGAGAGCAATGATGATCCATTTCTAGAGCAGCTCTTTGCTCTCCATCACTGGAGTACACCTCCATCTTCACTGCTTGTCCCAGCAGCTCTTCTGCCACCTTCGTTTTCAACCTTTCCTCTCTCTTAGGAGACCTTTCTTTTCTAGAAAGACAAATCACCACTTTGAACAGCCTGGTGTGAGGAGCCAGGACCTCAGCATCCCCCTGGCACCCCAGTGTCCCCCTGGCACCCCAGCATCCTCCTGGCACCTCAGCATCCCCCTGGCACCTCAGCATCCTTCTGGCACCTCAGCATCCTCCTGGCACCTCAGCATCCCCCTGGCACCTCAGCATCCTCCTGGCACCCCAGCATCCCCAGCAGCAGCCCCAGGGACCCGCAAACAGGCAGCCACGGGTTTGCCTCAGACACCCCGGGTCCCTCCCCTGATAATTCCCTCCCAGGTGTGTCAGTCTCCTCTCCTTTCCCCTCCCAGCACTGTCTGTCAGTCCTGGCATTCCAGAAGGGATTGGGCAGATCCAAAGGATGCCCTCTACCCCTGGGGGGCATTGGGCCATCCAGGTGTCCTTTGTCCCTTTGTCCCTCCCCTCCTGTACCTGCTTGGTGCCTCCCTGCCCCTTCCCTCCCCTCTCCCCGGGGTTCAAAGGAGCAGCAGCCACGGGCTCAGGGAGTTCTGTTGGAGCTGGTGCTGCATTCAGAGGCCAGAATAAAGCTCTGGATCCAAACCCTCCAGCAGAACCAATTCCTTTCCTTCACCATCGCCTTAAAGCTTCTCCAGCAGAGGGAAACCTGAGGAGCAGCCCCTGTTATGGGGGGAAGCTCCATCCCAGCACCACCAGAGCTCCTGCAGGCATGGACTTGTCTGCAGTGCCAGCTGCAGCACCCAGGCAGCCAAAAGTGTCTGTGGGGTGAAACACCACACACCCAGGCAGCCAAAAGTGTCTGTGGGGTGAAACACCACACACCCAGGCAGCCAAAAGTGTCTGTGGGGTGAAACACCACACACCCAGGCAGCCAAAAGTGTCTGTGGGGTGAAACAGCACAGTTGCTGCTGTTTGGTTCAGCAGCAGGGCCAGACAAGCTCAGGCAGGTCCCATCTGGCTATACTGGAATTATTCCAGTATCGCTGGGCATCCTGGGGCTGCTGCTCTGGCCGTGCCCTGCCTGTGCCACAGGGCTGTGATTTTGGGCACGCCAGCTCCAAAAATGCATTGGTACAAGCAGAGGAGGTAGAGGAGACTCCTGTGTAGAGAGAACAATGATTTCCAGAGCTGGGATACACCCCAGGGCTGGCACCGGGAGATGCTCCTGTCACCTCGGGACCTGCAGGTGGGGCTGTGGATGTGACAGCCTGGTCAGAGAGAAAACTCGGTAAGTCTTCCCAGAATCGGCCTGGGAGACTTTAGGGAGCTGGAGATAAAGAATGATAGCCAATTATTAAAAATAACCTGCAGGTGTTGTTTTCCTGTTTTCTTGTTATTCTCATAAGATTGTTTATAAATAAAAATAAATAAATAAATAAATAAATAAATATTAAATATAAAAATATTTAAAATATATATATATAAAATAAATATAAATAAATAAATTATATATATATATATCTATCTTGTTAATTAGTCCATCACAGAATCACTGGGTTGGAAGAGACCTTCAAGATCATTGAGTCCAACCCAGCCCCAACCCCTCAACTGAACCCTGGCACCCAGTGCCACATCCAGGCTTTGTTAAACACACCCAGGGATGGGGACTCCACCACCTCCCTGGGCAGCCATTCCAGAGCTTTATCACCCTTTCTGTAAAAAACTTTTTCCTGATATCCAACCTATATTTTTTTCCTGCTACCCAACCTGTATTTCCCTTGGCACAGTTGAGGCTGTGTGCTCTGGTTCTGTCAGTTCCTGGAGAAAGAGCCCAGCCCCAGCTGAGCACAGGCACCTTTCAGGAGCTGCAGAGAGCGATGAGGGCACCCCTGAGTCTCCTTTTCTCCAGGCTGAGCACCCCCAGCTCCCTCAGCCGTTTCTCAAATGTATTTTGAGGATAGCTGATTTTCAATCAGGTTAAATGTATTGATTAAATGACCAATCAGGTCCAGCTGTATTGCTCAGTGTATAAAAGTGGTTCCAAGTAAAGACAACACATTTTATGCTACTCAGCCTTCTGATGGCTGTGTCATTTCCTATCAAACAGTGACAAAGGGCTGCCTGTGTCACCATGGGGACACTGCTCAGCCCCACACGCTGCTGGTGCTGGGTTTCCCAAGGAGAAGCCCTCAGGGTTGTGATGCTGAACTCAGCACCAGGGTGAGAGCACATCCAGCTCTGCCCTTCTGCCACTCCACACCTCTGACCACGACTCTGACAGACTCAGGGAACAGATCTCTTGCAATGCTTGTAATTGGAATAAATAGTTTAGTGTTCAAACAGGCATTGGGCAAGGACAGAGGCACAACAATCTCCATGAGCACACAGTGCTGGCTGCTGAGGTAACCAGTTTTTCACAGTACCAAAGCTGTTTTGCATAGAATCTTTAATTGCTTCACATGAGCACAAACCTTCAGAATAAACAGGAATTTGCTCACCTCAAGGTGCTGGAATCATGCTTGGAGTGTGTAAATGTTTTCTGTCATACTATTTTGACTAGGCAGGATGAAGCTTTTAAATACATCGATTTTCTCCCATTTTCTAGAGGTGTCTATTCCTCCAAATAATGCAAGGAGATTCCACTTTTGTGAGCAAATAGTTCTCTGACAAATCTATCCATCAATCCTATTCACTTGATTTATTTTCCAAGGGAAAAAGGGACAAACAAATAAAAAAACCCCCAAAGTTAAAATACTTAAATATTATTACATTTACAGTCCTAAAATATGTAAATCAACTGCATTGAATTTTCTATTAGCTTTTAAATATTCACCTCAATATACATTTGTTCTTCAGGGCACACAAGAGATAAATAATTGAGTTAACATTGCTAGATAAATCAAATCATTTTCCTGAGCTGCAAATATTCCAGATTATAACCTTGGAGTTGCTATGCAGTTACTACAAATAGAAACTAAACAGATTAAAGTGAGCAAGCAGGAGTCTACACTCAAGCACCCAGAGGCCCAATTTTCTGAGACATCCAGGAGCAGCCCCAGCATTTCAGATTGGTGAGTCAAGACCAAATGAAATGTAAAACCCAGCTTAAACATGGGGTTTAAGGAGCAGCCTGGGATTTGGGTTTGGGCCATGAACAATGTAAGAGCATGAGATTTAAAACAAACAAAACACCCTCAAAACCAAGCCCCACAGCAATTTTGGGTATAGCTGTGGTTTTGAATGTCTAAATAGATTGTGGTGACTTCCAGCCACAGATAGCAGGAGACCTAATTCCATTCTGGCTTCAGGATTTTCTCTGCACTGAGGAGTGGAGTTCATATTGCACAGCATTACTTCTCTCATTTGGGAGAGGAACTACAATAATCCAAATTACTCCCAAACAATTCCCAATAGTGCCCACACAGGTGGAAGTGGAGAGAAGGAATTAACAGCTTCAGTTAAAACCTGCTGGAAAACCATTTTTTTTTTTGGTGAACTGCAGACTCTGACAGCAGCAGGACAGCAGGTGAAGTCAGGTAAATAGCAAAGAAAATGGATTTCTGGCTTGGAGTATCAACTGCTAGCCACTAGTGTGTGGATGTGGATATAAAGCTTTCCATGCTCTTCCCTACAGGCCAGGCAAACTCCTCAGAAAAAGAGGATAGGTAAAAATAAGGGCAACAAGAATCAGCTACACAGAGCTCTTCTGCAACGTTGTGGAGAACTTTTATTTGATCACAACACCTGTTGGATTTCTGCCTTTGTGCTGGTGACTGAATTGCTCAGTTATGCTGCAGTGCAGATCAGCTCCAGGGGCTCTTTGCAAGCTCCTCTGTTGACTTACCAAGGAAACAAAAATGTGGGAACTAAATTCAATCCCAGGCTGGGGGCTCTGCTCCAGCTATGAGGAAGTTGGAATTTAAATTCAATCCCAGGATGGGGGCTCTGCTCCAGCTATGAGGAAGTTGGGATTTGACTATCTCAGATTGGAGCATTTATGTTTCAGTGCACATGTACTTTGATCAAAAGCAAAAACTCTTTCATCTGTTGTAAAAACTACTTTTTCTGGCAGCCAGGGAGAGAGAGACAAGAGGATTACAGGACAAACTAACATTGTGTGGGAGAGAGCAATGCACCATCCCAACTGCCCCTCAGGTTTATGAACTCTCCTCATTTTTCTTATCCATCTTTTTTTTAGATTGTTTCCATTGGCTTCTGGCACAGCATCAGGAGTGTTAACAGTTCACTGCTGAGACCACACAGAGCTAAGGTGTTTCCTTTGTGCTACAGCCTCTGCAAACAGACTGGGTGCAAGTTTTTCACTCTGAACTTTGAATTTCTCACCTGGAAGACTGAAAGCTGACAGTTTCCACAGCAAGGAACAAGTTCCAGGTCTGTTCTCTTCACTCTTGCCCACTACTGCCAGATTTTACACACATCAACTCAAGCTGCAGCAGCATTTCTAATATTCTTTTTCTAATTTTTTCTCAGCAAAGTAATCATTGAGACTGGTGAAATAATCTGCTAGACTGGAGGGAACACCACCTCCTTAAGTGTAACACACCAGAAATGGATGCTGCAGCTGGAGGACTCAAACTACTCCCAGATATTCAGAGCCTACAGAGTTTTTCAGAGAGCCACTGCACCAGGCATGTTCTAAACCCAGCCAGCCCAGGGCCTGCAGCTCCCCAGGGCACAGCAGATGCAGTTTCTATGGGCAGAGCATAAAAACCAGTGGAAAACAATCAAGGCTTGCCTTCCAGCCACTCCAGCAACTTCTGAAGTCATTATAAATTCATTTGGCAGAGGAGTGCCATGAGCACTTGAGGCATGCAGAGAGACACATTTCAAATGAGCACTCAAAAGATGAGGAAAAGGCAGATTTCCCTGGGTGGCTGATGGTTCTGGAGTGCTTGGCACCATGCTGGCACCTTGGTGAGCCACTGGCACCAGCAGGCTTTCCTGGAAAAGACAAGATCCTTTAAAGAACAAATTGCTACATATTGAAAGTAGCAGAAAGGACAAATCATGGGATAAGGGTACTCCAAGGAGATTCGAGTAAAATACACAAAGGAGGATGGAAATCAGTGCTTTGGTGCCCATCCAAAGGACAGGGACTGGCCACAACAAGCAGACAGGAATCCACAGCTGGAATTCTCCTTGCATTCAAAAGAAAAAAAGGTCCACCTCCAGTCAAAAAATAGCTTTCCAGCCTCTGTAAGATATGCTGCTTTAATTACAAGCAGTAGCTTAAATTTTAAAGAAAGTGTCACTGTGGCATGTGAAGAGACCTCAGGTACACAGAAGAGGTTACAGAAAAGGACTCAGAACTTGCTGGGTGGCAGGACAGTGCTCAGGGTTATCTTCTACACCTACAACTAGCCTAGGGCTTGTAGTATTTCAATAAATTTTCCAGGTCTGAGCTGCTCTTCTCTGGTTATCAACAGAACCAGTTTGTGTAAGTACCTGGAACAGCAGAGAACCTGATCCTGCAGCAGCTGGAGTAGGGAACACCCCTCAAAAATCAAGCAAGAATTGAGCACAGAGTGGTGGCAGCTGTGAACTGTTCAAGGACCAAAAACCCCCAGAGAAATCAAGTGCACAGCAAAATGCATCCTGCAAGAGAGACAGAACAGAACCTGTCCCTGGCAGAACCCTGATGCCAGAAACCCAATCTCAATCTTTCCTCATCCTGTAATAACCCTCAAGATCCCTCCCAGTGCACCTCCTAAAAGGGGGAGAGTTTGAATAAAATGCAAGAAGGTGCTTGCTGCAGACACTGCTTGCTCAGCACAACTCCCTAAAGCCAGGCAGTGAGCTCAAGGAAGAGGTGCCATAAGGAAACGTGCTAATTGCATTCTCTTTAATTTGCACGTGCACTTTTTGGGTTTTTCTTTTAAACAACTGCTCCAAGTCCTTGTTTGCTGGGCAGAGATGCTGTAGTTTCAGTTCCCAGGCTGGCTATGTGTGACAGTGTCCATGAAGGTGCTGGACTTTGGGTGACACTCAAGAGAAGCTGCTCAAAAATCAAACTGCAGGAATTGCTGAAGTCTCTCAGCCTCTCCCTCACCAAAATGCAAAGGAAAAACCTGGTACAAGTCAGGGGAAGAAGGTGAAGAAAAGCACTTCAAAGGTGCACAGGAGTTAAAATTTCATTTTCTTTATGCCTTCCTCCCCTCTATACAGTAGCAAAGAGGAGACAAAGGAAAAGGAGCAGCAGGGTTCAGTGGAAGGCAGAAGGTTCCCAATGGGCTCACCGATGGCTCAGTGCTGCTGGGTGGGGGACTTGGTGCTTCACTGCTGCTTGGTTTTAAGGGATAATCTCTGTATCAACTTGTAAAGGAGACCAAAGTGCTGGAAACAGAAGGGAAGAAAAGTAACCATGACAGTTCTAAACACACAGCTTAGCAGAAGACTTAAAACAACACCAGTAAATGCAATGCCTTGTTTGCATCAACCTCTCATCCTGAAGATGGAGTGGGACTTGATGGATGAGGAATTATGACAAGGAAGCCAAGTTATACAGAAAATGATGGCTTACAGAAGTGTTTGTGCAGGTCTGTACCACCTCATTGTGAAGATGTGTTAAAGATTTTTTAAATTTTTATTTTTAATGCAATTCTGTTCCCTCTGAAGGCGAGGAGAAAGCTTCAGATTTCAACACATGGAGTTCCTGGTCTCTATAGAAACACTGCTGCCAGCAGATCCAGGAAGGTAAAAATGAACCAGGCAAACAGAGATTCCCAGCAATTCACAATTCTTTAACTGGATCCACTCTTTTACCATTTCCCCAGTGACTTAGAAATTCACTTAATTCCTCTTTTGATTTTGGTGGGATTGATTGTATTTTGACTTGATATTTGACAGATGTAACAAGACCCAGGCTTCAAATAATTTCAAATTCAAATAACAGAACTAATAAAGATTGCTAATAGGGATCAAAGTATGTTTTCCCCTTTGTTTATATTCTTACACATTTTAAATGCTTGTGGTTTCCCTAAACAAATAATAGACACAAATAACACAAAGTGATCAAAATTGAGAGTGATGTAAAAATCTTCCCTTTCATGAACCCAGGCAGGAACAAAGCCTTGCTCACACTGTCCTGGTTAACACTGACACAAAAATTACATTTAATTTGGCTGGCCAAGGCATGGAGTATCCCATTCCCAGAGGTATGGACACAGGATGTATTTCTGGTTTCCTTGAAAAAAGAAAGCAGAACTCTGAAGATGCATTTCTAAGCTGCATCCCAAGTTCAGATATTTCCTAGTAGTACAAGCTACAAACCAAGGTAACTAAAATTTGTTGTAAAGTTTCAGTTTGGAGCCAAAATAGGTTAGCAAGTGAGTTATGCATGTCCTTGAGTACAAGAAACAGCTCTATAAACCAGGTTTGCATTAGAATGGCAAGAGACTGCCTACAGCACAGATAAGTGGCATTATTATTCCAGCTTTAGTGCTGGCACTGTGTGAATTTCTGTATCTAACTTGTTTTATAAGGAAAATAATCCATCTGTGTCTCTCACCTGCACTGCAACATAGGCAACACCAAGGTACGCTGCAATACAGACAGCCAGGAGCAGGTCAAAGATTGCTGGCTTGACCCTGGAAGAAGGGAAAGGGAACATGAAATTGCTGCAGCAGCTCTTGCCAGGGGGTGAGACAACAGCCCAGCATGCCCAGAGGAATTCCATACCTGTATGCATTCATCACCTGCTTCAGCTGGTCATAGAAAACAAACTCGGGGTCCCTGCGCAAAGGAGAAAATTGTTCAGGTTTTGCTGCACTTCTTGACCCTGCAGTCAGGACAGCCCAGAGCTGCTCCCAAGTTCACCCAACCAGGCAAGCATGAGCACCCCCCACACTGGTTTTGAGCTGGTTTTAGTCATCAGGACTTTGTTTTCCTACTCTCAGAAGCCCAAGGACACAATTCAGAACTCATGCTGGTGTTCAGCTGTCTCCAAAGAGGCTGAACATGAAAGATTCCTCCCTCTGTTCACTAAAACAGCTTCAGCCCGAGCAGGTTCAACAGGATGGAAGCTGTCTTTTTGTAATTAACCAAAAATTAGCCTTCTCCTGCTCTGAGAGTGAGAACAGTGGAACCAAAACAGTTTAAAACCAAGCTTTTCAGACAGAGGGAGCTGCTGTGCCTTGTTCCTGTGCTGTGAGGAATCACAAGCAGCTTTCTCTGGGAGAACACCAAGCATGAACCAAAACTGACAGGAGAGCAGGAAAGAACAAAGCTGCATGTCAAGAAACCAGAAAACTGCAGCTCAGAGACAAAATTCTGTCTGGGGGAAGCCAGTTTGCATGGCCTGGCTGGTTTTTTCATGTCTTTTCTCACCGTTTGTCTGCCTTCACATGATGCTGCTTGACATCCTTCAGGTAACGTCCCATGTAATATTCCAAGGTGTTGAGGAAGGTGCTGTCCTTATCAATCAGCTGGGCAGCCCTGGGCTGGCTGCTCAGCCAGTCCATCACTGACTCCAGTTGTTCCTGCTGGATTTCCTGCAAAAAAATACCACCAGAGAAAGGGAGTCAACCACACATCAGAGCTCTCTCCCACACTCTGGGTTCCACAGGTTACAAAAATAATGCACTGTGCTTACCATCTGATCTGTGAAGATCTGCATGTCTGCAGGTGCTCCCTGCAAGGGAAAATGGAAAAAAAAAATCAACCCAGGTTATTATTGAGCTTGGCTGGGGAGGACAAGTCTGGCCAGCACTGCCACAGTGGGCACCTCTTACCTTTTCTGTTAGATTGTAGATGACCCTTGTCAAAGCCTCAGCAATGATCTGAGTATTCCTGGTCAGTGCTTTAGTGTCTATTCGTGCCCTAAAGCAGAAGAGGGAATCATGAACTTGCCACAAACACCCACTTTTCACTGAGCCTGAACCCAGAGCCCAGCTCCAACATTTGCCAGCTATACCCTGACCACCAGAAGAGCACAAACAGTTGTGAGGCCGAGTTTCTGGGCTGGATTTGGAGGCCTCACCTCCTGTCCATGATGCTGTTGCGCAGGCTGTCCCTGTGGCTCTCCAGGTGGGAGATGGTGAAGGCGGGCAGGCGCC
The DNA here is from genome assembly GCF_023055355.1 of Agelaius tricolor. NCBI lineage: Eukaryota > Metazoa > Chordata > Aves > Passeriformes > Icteridae > Agelaius > Agelaius tricolor. Next base: position 2,876,930 of record NW_027269293.1, on the reverse strand, counting down.
GGATGGCGAAGCGCTCGTGCTCCCACGCCAGCATGTCCTCTGCCAGGTTGATCTTCTTGTGCACCATGGAGAACTTCACCTCTGGGAACTGGTTGGCAACAACCTGAGGACAAGGGGAACACCATTCAGGGGTGCTGCCTGCTGCAGAGTCCCACCCTGCACTGCCCTGCCTGCCTACACCCACTTCTGTGTGCTCCAGCACGTAAGGTGCAGTTATTGATATTATTAAAGCTGGTTTTTTATTATTATTTTCAGGTCAAAAAGAGCTGTTTTAATGTCTGTACAGGGTAGCATTTGCAGATCTAGTTTGCTTCACTTGGGATGTGGCATGAGGATTTGTCTGCACTTCAAATCAAGTGATTCTAAATAATACATGAGTTATTTCAATAGCACACTCTTTCTTCATATCTTCACCTCTCATGGAGAGCTGCATAGTAAGTCCCAAATTCCCATGAACTTTTCCTTACCATCTCCAGTTCTCTCAGAAATGCATGCTGCAAGGTGCCCTCCTTGGGAGGCTTTGAGACATGAAGATGAAGGCTATTGCCTCTGCCCAGGGTGTCAAGGCAGAGAACAAATGCTACATTGTCCTGCAGCAGGCTGGAATCTGGAACAGAAAAACCCAAACCTTTATTGCTATGTCTTGTGCTGGGATTTCCACCCCTCCTAAAAAAGCAAGGATTCTCACAGGAGAGCTGATTAATTATAGATTTTTAACACAACCAGCCCCTTACTCACCAGTGTGGTCCAAATTATCCTCCAGCCACCTCTTAGTTCCTTGATAATTAAACTTGCCACCTCCAGATGCAAAGAACAGCAAGTTATACCTGCCCATCAAAGAAACCAGAAAAGGGTGAGCATGCTGCACTCCAAGAATTCCTGCACTCAGGAATTGGAATTGCACTCAGGAATTCCTGCACTTGGAGGTGTGGTGAAATCACAACCACCTGCACCTGACATCCTGCCCATCACTGTCACAGACATCTTTTATGAAAAATCCTTTCCTTAGGATTTTTCCTCCTGAGAAGCTGAGGAAAAAAATGTAAACAATGGTTATCTGCTGCTGTGGAATGCAACAGGTGCATCTGGGATTGGCCTCATGTGGTTGTTTCTAATTAATGGCCAATCACAGCCCAGCTGGCTTGGACAGAGAGCCAAGACACAAACCTTTGTTATTATTCTTTCCTATTCTATTCTTAGCCAGCCTTCTGATGAAACCTTTTCTTCTATTCTTTTAGTATAGTTTTAATGTAATATATATCATAAAATAATAAATCAAGCCTTCCGAAACATGGAGTCAGATCTTCATCTCTCCCCTCAACCTGAGACCCCTGTGAACACCATCACACATCACCACTTCCCACATACTCAGGAGAAATTAAAATTGAGGAGCTCCCAGTGCTTGAGGACGGAATCTGCTTCCCACAAAATCCCCTGCACGTGTCAGCTACACACATTTAACCCCAAACAGAGCAGTTCCTCACCCAGCATGGGTCCTCCTGTAGGTGTAGAGCCGAGAGAACAGCCTGGCCAGTTCCAGCAGCACTGAGATCCCACTGCCATTGGAGTCAGCCCCGTGGGACAGCCACTGCAGGATGAGGGGGGACAGACACAAGGTGACAAAGCTACACTGGCTCTCAGCTACCACAGCAGCTGCAGGACAGCACAGCACAGCACTGGGCTCCACTTGTAGCTGCCCCACAGCCCTAAGGCCAAGAAAAGACACAGAAGCTGCCCCACAGACTTAAGGCAGAGGGAAAAAGGACAGGAAGAGAGAGCTGCAGGAAAAAAAAATACTCACTGGAGCCACTCCAAAGGAATCATAGTGGGCAACTATCACAACAGTGGGCAGGTCTTCTCCACCTAGCCCTGTCAGCCTTCCCTGCAGAGGAAAGAAAAAGAGCAGTGTCACTCCCCATCAGCTCTTGTGTGCCTGTACAAGGACAGCCTGACTTCTGCATTCCTGCTGAGTCTGCTGTGGCCTCAGTTCAGATACCTGGCTGAGACTCCCCTGACCAAATGTCTGATAAAATCCCAATAAAAGAAGTCACCTCATCCATCCACAACTCACCTCCACACTGGGGATGAGCCAGTCATTGATAGCTTTGCTTTGAGCCCCACTGGTCACCATCTGGAAGCCATTGGCAGTTGCTGTGTGCAGCAGAACTGAAACAAAAACACCAAAAAAACCCCACAATGTACACCTGGGGAAGTTTCATCCCTTCCTTTCCCCTGCTAACTGAGCTTTGGAAAGACCAGCTTTAAACCATTTAAGCCCTCTCAGCTGTCACTGGTGTTTATGCAATGACACAGAATCTTGGTGCTTTTTCATTCTGTCCTAAAATCCCAGTATTTTGGTGGGTCAAAAACTTCTCCTCAGCAGTACTGAAATTAGTCATAAGCAGCAGGTCAATAACACAGTCACACTATTTACATGGAAGCATCAAACTGACTTGTGGTCAGAAAAAAAGCTTCAGTTTCTACCAACACACCATCATCACTTAACATTTTCAATGTTGATTTAACCTAGTTTTGATTTCTACCTTAGCAGTGTGAGACTGAGAACTTCCTGCAACTGTATGTCCAAATATAGTCAAGTAATGTTTTCTCATACTGTGCTTTTCTTCCACTGAATCTCTAAACACTTTGACAAAGACAGGATAATCACAAAGGTGGCAGAACACTGGTTCATGGTGCACAGCAGACTCCTCCCAGAGGTGGGAACAGCCCTGTCTTCCTCAGAACTTTTTCCTCCTTGCTAGAACTCACCTTCTGCAGCTGAGGCAGAACCCTGTGATGCAGAAGCAGCCCGTGTTTGCTCATAGATAGACAGCAGCTCCTCATCTTCCACTGCAAAGTAGACTGGCACAATGGTTTCCATAGCAAGCATTTCTGGCTCTATCTCCATGAATTGCTGAAGATTTAAGCAAGACACAAACTTAACATCTGCTAAACACGAGAGGAGTCACTATGATATTTTATGAAAAATCTTTTTGTTAAGATTTTTTCTCCTAAGAAGCTGAGAAGCCTCAGAAATGAAATGTAAACAATAATTATCTGCTGCTATGGAATGCACCAGGTGCATCTTTGATTGGCCTCATGTGGTTGTTTCTAATTAATGGCCAATCACAGTCCAGCTGTCTCGGACTCTCTGGTCAGTCACAAGATTTTATTATCATTCCTTTCTATTCCTTTCATGCCTTCTGATGAAATCCTTTCTTCTATTCTTTTAGTATAGTTTTAATATAATATATATCATAAAATAATAAATCAGCCTTCTGAAACATAAAGTCAAAATTCTCGTCTCTTCCCTTGTCCTGGGACCCCTGTGAACACCCCCACAGAGAGGTGTCAAGAAAAAATCAACAACCAAAGCAGAGAGAGTTGTTTTAAAATTAGAATACAATTTGTTGTGCGTTCCAACAAAATCTTCCAGCCTTGCAGCGACCAATTTCTCCGATACCCAATTACTCCAATTCCCTCCCATGGGAAGGGGAAGAAAACTTTTTTGCTTACCCTCACGACATCCTGGGGCACAGAGGAGATGGATCGTGGCAGGATGATGACCACAGCCCCTGCTGACTGGCGCAGAGCCTTCTGGTACTGCTCGTAGGAGAAGTCCACCAGCCTCATCATGACGCAGCGGCGGCTCAGCACGTCCGCTTCCACAGTGCGCGCCTCCGTGTTCAGCACGGCGCTCCTGGTGCCTGCCAGCAGGGAAAGCAGGAGGGCTGCTGAGGAACTGCACCTCATCCCCCTTGCTCCAGCCTGCCTCCTGCTCAGAAGGCTCCTGGGGACAGTCTGAGGGGCTGCAGAGAGGCCAGAAGCTGCACAAAGCTGACTTCGCTTCCTTGTCTTCGTCAGAGATGGAGCAGAGGTCTGTGGGTTTTCCTGGGCAGCCACAATCTGCCAGACCCCCAGCCTAAATCCTGCCAGATCCCTTGTTCCACACACCACAGCCTCACTTTCCACCTAAATCCTGCCAAACACCCCTTGTTCTACACCCTACAACTTCAACTTTCAGGCTAAATCCTGCCAGACCCTTTGTTCCACACCCCATAACTTCACCTCCAGTCTAAATCCTGCCAGATCTCCTTTGTTGCACACCACAGCCTCACCTTCCAGCCTAAATCCTGCCAAACACCCCTTGTTCTACACCCTACAACTTCACCTTTTAGGCTAAATCCTGCCAGACCCCTTGTTCCACACCCCACAACTTCACCTTCCAGTCTACACCCTGCCAGACCCCTTGTTCCACATCCCACAGCCTCACCTTCCAGTCTAAATCCTGCCAGATCTCCTTTGTTGCACACCACAGCCTCACCTTCCAACCTAAGTCCTGCCAAACACCCCTTGTTCCACACCCCACAACTTCACCTTCCAACCTAAATCCTGTCAGACCTCTTGTTCCACAACCTACACCTTCACCTTCCAGTCTACACCCTGCCAGACCCCCTGTTCCACACCCCACAGCTTCACATTCTAATTCTACATCCTGCCAGACCCCCTGTTCCACACCCCACAGCCTCACTTTCCAGCCTAAATCCTGCCAAACACCCCTTGTTCTACACCCTACAACTTCACCTTTTAGGCTGAATCCTGCCAGATCCCCCTTGTTCCACACCCCACAGCTTCACCTTCCAGTCTAAATCCTCAACACAACACTCAGGTGACCTGTCTGCTCACCTGCACCTGACAACCAACACACCTGCACACAGCCTGGCCTCTCCAGAGCCTCCCCCAGCTGGAGGATTGAGCTGCAGAAGCCCCTGATGAAAGGACACCAGACTGGCCCATGTCACCCCAGGGACACCAGACTGGCCCATGTCACCCCAGGGACACCACACTGACCCATGTCACCCCAAGGAAGGTTCTGGAGGATCAGGCTGCTCCTCAGGGCTCACCCTCTCCTGCTCTCAGTTCCAGCAGATCAAATCCCCCACTGGAAATGCAATCCCCTGGGAGCACACAGCAGGCTTGCCAGAAGCTCCTGCATTCCCCAAGGGAGGGCCAAAAGGACATCTTGTGCAAATAGAGAGGGTCAAAGCACCCTATAATTTATAATTCAATTTATTCTTCGATAACTTTGGCACCTCCGTTGGAGATCTCATCATTCTGGGTCCTCACACAGGGACAGACAAGGTGCTCCAGCCTCTGTCAAACAGGAGCATTGCTAAGAACTACATTTAAACCTGGCTTAGCTTAATTCTAACATTAGTTTGGTCACAGAAACATCTAAACAAGAAAAATCTGCATTTCCCCTGCACAGTATCAGTGAGGGCCACACACCCAGAAAGAGAGGCCAGGCACAATGTGAATTCTCCCCACAGACCTCTGACACTAAACAAACAAATATTAACAGCACCACCACTCCAACCAGAGAAAAACAATTCAAAGTGAGGATAATCCCTCCACCATTCCCAAAAGAATGATGTGTAAACACAGCAATGTGTGCACCTGAAGTTCTGCTCTCTCTGCCATCTAAGCAGAGCAGACACAACAGTATTTTCCTGACAGCTTCATTTTCTGTAGTTTCTCCACAAAGAGCTGGTTAATAATCACTCATTTACAAACTAAAGAATTCTCATTCTATCAGCATTAGAGGAAGTCCAAGCTTGTTCTTAAATTGCTCCATGAGCGGTGCTGACAAAAATCTCTTCCCTCTGCAAGAGGAGGTTGAGCAGCAACCTGTTACTTGGTATTTTTGGAAAAAAAAAACAAGAATCTGGAACAACAAATCAGCTCAGTTGGTCAGAGCATGGTGCTAATAACACCAAGGTTATGGGTTTGATCCCTTTTGAGAGTTGGACTCTGCACTTCTTGTGGGTCCCTTCCAACTCAGACTGCTCTGAAATGCAGCTTTTATCCTGAAGGACATCTCAGAACACACAGGAACAGGAACAGCAGCTACCCAAAGGGAGCAGGAAGGAACAAAGGAAACAGCCCACCAAGCTAAAAGGCTCCAGGAAAAGAAACAGCAGAAAAAGTAAACTGGAAGCATCTTAAAAAAATAACAGCTGGCTTTTCAAGAGGTCACAAAATTGTGAGCACTTGGGTAGAGGGGACATTCAGGCAAGCAAAGTGAAAGCCAGCTGAATCAGATCCCTGCTAAGCCTGTCAGCAAACAGCTCTCAGCACCTGAGCAAAAAGACAGAGCCCTAACCCCATGCAGGGCCTGCCCTGGAGCTCCTGAGGCTGTCAGCAAAGGAGCCCTCAAGGTGTGGACACCTTCTGAGAAACTGTCATGCAAGAACCCAGAAAGAATTTCATTTATTTAGAAGCCAGCAGAAGCATGAAGTGTTTAAGAAGTACACAGGCACAGCTGCAATTAATATCTTATGTATTTGAACTTATTAAGATCTGAAAGAATGAGAGGTGGTGTCTCATGGACAGCACAAATGAAAAGTGAGGCTGTTCATTGTTAAATCTACAGGAAGAGTCACTCACAGACAGAACACATGCCCTGGCCTGGAATAAAATCTCTACAGAAGACCCAGAAACAACCTTTGATTCTGGGTTTGTGGGCACACAGGGGAGGAGGCTGAGGGCTGCAGCACCTCAAGGACTCCAGCACAGGGCGTGTCTCTGACCCAGAGAAAGGTGTTGCACAAGCAGCAGGCTGCAAGCGAGAGAACAGAGGAAGTAAAGGTCAGTTGTAACACAGGGGGAGGACTGGCTCTGAAATGGAGCCACTGGAGCAACACAGAGCTGAGGATGAGGAGGATGAAGAGCAAAGAGGAATCAACCCGTCAATAAAGGAGTCAAAGGCAAAAGGACAAAGCTGAGCTCACACCCGAGTTTAGCACAATGCAGGACCCCAAAACACAGAGCCCTGAGCCCACAGACCGGGCTCCTCGGCCACCTCCGGGTAACCCCCATGGATCTCCAGCCCCTCTCCCGCTCGTGCCGGGCCCGGGCAGTGACACCCGGCCGGACCCGGGGCCCTCCTGCGGCCTCCCCCGCGCCTGGGCCCGGCCGCTGCCGCCTCTCAGAGCCCCCCGAGCCCTCCCCTAGGCCGGGCCGCCCTACCCTGGGTTCTCCCCGGGCTCGGGGCTCCCTTCCCACGGCCCCACCAGCCCTGAGGGAGCCGCTGCCGGCAGCACCGGGCCCGGCCGGGCCGTGCCGTTCCTCACCGTAGGGCTGCCCGCCCAGCTCATACTGCTGCATGCGGTAGACCGTGAACTCGTGCGCCGCCTCGGCGGCGGGCGGCGGCCCCAGCAGCAGGAGCACGGCGGGAACGAAGAGCAGGACACTGAGCGGGAGGCACGAGGCCTTAAGCACCGACTCCAGCACCTCGCCCGCCTCCTCCAGCATCGCCGCGGCCCCGGTCCGCACTGCGGCCTGCTCGGCACGCACGGCGCGCCCCGCGCCGCACTACGGGACCCGTAGTTCGCTCGCCGCCGCGAGGGGCGCTGGGAGTTGTAGTCGCAGCAGCGCCGTGCGGGCCGCGGTGCCGCCGCCACGCCTTGGCCTGCAGGGGGCGCCCTCATCCCGGCCGGGAGCTCCCGAGCGCTCCCCAGCGGATGGGATGGAATGGGATAATGGGATGGGATGGGATGGGATGGGATAATGGGATGGGATGGGATGGGATGGGATGGGATGGGATGGGATGGGATGGGATGGGATGGGATGGGATGGGATGGGATGGGATGGGATGAAATGGGATCCATGGGATGGGATGGGATAATGGGATGAAATGGGATCCATGGGATGGGAACCATGGGATGGGATGGGATCCATGGGATGGGAAAGGACAGGATGGGATGAACAGGATGGAGCAGGATGGGATGAATGGGACAGGACAGGACAGGATGGGATGAACAGGACCTGCTGCCCCCTGAGCAGGGCAATCCCCCCATCCTGAGAACAGGAGGGCAGCTCCAGCTGTCCCCAGACTACAAAAACATCCCCCAGGCAGTACCTGGCCTCCAGAGGAAAAAAAATCGAAGCAAATCACCCCAAGGCTTTCTGAACACCCTGATTTATTGCAAAACAAACGGGCTGCACGCTCAGCTCCTGCAGAGGGGCTGGGCCAGCACTGTGAGTCCCCAGTGCTTCTGTGTCCTTCTGGCACGGTGAGAGGAGGCATTTGGGTGCTGCTCTGGTTGTTCCCTGCATGGGAGAACAGAAGAGCAGGGATCTGAGGCACAAACTGGTTGTGTCTTCAGGCTCAGGATGGCACCAGGCTTCCCAGTCTCTCTGGGCACCTCCTTGTGCCCGTGCCAGTGCCAGCCCAGTCACTGCAGCTCGGTCACAGCATTTGTCCTGGCTCAGTGCCCAGCCTCTGCACCCTGGGGAGAGTCTGGGCTGTGGCTGCAGCCCTCTGCCATCTTCAGGCTGGGCATCAAGCTTGCATTCCTTCCCAGCAGCTGTGCCCATCACAGAAGGTCCAAAAGGATTCCAAAGCCTTGGAAGGGCCAGCTGGTTGGGGAAATCCACCCTATTTGCCACTGTGCCCTGGGGCAAAACACCCTCAGATGGGCAGCTACAGCACCTCTGCACATCCAAAGCACACACACAAAACCTGAGAACTGCAGCTGTCCCAGCAGAGCATCCATCCCAAAATGTCCCTGTGTCTTTCACTCAATTCTAGGAGCTTTCACTCAATTCTAGGAGCAGTTCCTGTCCCTGTGCTGCACCAGTCTGATGGGACTGCAAAGCCCAGTTCACAACTGCTCAGCCTTGCTACAGCCCTGCCAGGCCAGGAGCAGCCCCATGAGGTGCTGGGGGCTGTCTGGCACCTCTTTTCCCCTCACAGACTGGGCAGATTGCTCATCATGCTGGAGTTGCTGGACAGAGGCGCCCTGGGCCGAGCGCTGTGGGCCACGGCGCTGCGGAAGCTGTCCCGGCAGCGCAGGGAGCTCTCTGTGGAGGAGCCAGAGTTGATGTCCGAGATGACCACGCAGCTGCCAGGCCTGCAGAGCCCAGCCCTGACACAGCAGCAGCACAGCAGGCTGCCCACAGCCCGGCGAACCTCCACGCTCCGCAGCGAGTAAATGACGGGGTTGACCCCTGAGTTGAGCAGCGCCAGAGCCAGGGTCCAGTCCAGGCTGTGCAGGTGGTTGCAGGCCCCGGTGTCACAGAACACATCCAAGAGCAGCAGCACAAAGAGAGGACTCCAGCAGACGATGAAAGCCCCCAGGATCATCAGCACCGTCTTCAGCAAGCGCAGGGAGCGCCGGCGGCCATGCCGGGAGCAGCTTTGCTTGGAGCTGGCCTGCACCAGGAGGAAGATGGAGATGTAGAGCCCGATGATCCCCAGGAGGATAACACTGAACATCACCACGGAGAAGAGGATATAATTCTTGGAGTAGAGCGGCAGGAGCACGGAGCAGGCCTGGAAATCGCAGAGGCAGTTCCAGCCCAGCATGGGGAGCAGGCCGATGGCGAGGGCCAGCAGCCAGCAGGCCGCGATGAGGCCGCGCAGCCGCAGCGTCTTGCTGGCCTCGCTCTCGGCGATGGGCCTCACCATGGCGCCGTAACGCTCCACCGCCGTCACCAGCAGGCTGAAGGTGGAGGCGGCCAAGGCCACGAAGAGGATGCCCTCCCTGAGGAACCAGAGCTGAGGGGACAGCTGGAAGGTCTTGCTGCCCGACAGGCAGAGGTTGCAGAGATAGGCGATCCCTGCCAGGAGGTCGCTGAGGGTGATGCTGGCGATGCAGGAGTAGACCCAGCGGCGGCCCCGCAGGCAGCGCAGCACGGCCAGCAGCACCAGCAGGTTCTCCACGATGATGAGGCAGCTGATGATGGCGAAGGCCGTGCGGAGAGGCCCCATGCCCTCGTCGGCCGAGTGCCGCCTGCTGAGCTTGCCCGAGAAGTTGTAGTGCTGCAGGATGATGTTGATGTTCCCGGCGGCGACCAGCTGCAGGCAGGAGGCTTTGGGGGTGAGCAGGTGAGCAGAGTCCAGGGGAAGGAGGAGGGAGCGATTCACCAGCCAGCTCAGCACTGGAGCAGCCATCTTCTGAGCCTGGGTCTGCACTCAGGGGGTGCTCGATGGAGGAAGGGGCAGCTGGGGCTTGGAGCAGAGCAGATCCTCTGTTTGAGGGCTGGAGCCAGCCCTGCTCAGCAGAGGTGAGAGTCAGAGCCCCGTCTGCCAGCCCTGCAGCGCTGAAAGAGCAAGGGGAGAGGAGGGTGAGGTGTTTTGTAAGTCCACCCATGAGCATGGGCTTCCTGTTGTTTAATAAAGTTTCCTGTTGAGTGCCAGTATTGACATCTTTTCTAACAGCTGTCATCATTTCTTGATAAGGGTCTGGTTATTCTCAGCTTTGCTGTGGTTCTAAAGGTGTGACATGAGGGAAGAAACGTGCCAGGGTGGAGCAGGCTGTGTCAAACAGGGACAACACCTCGATGGGTGGGGTCTGGGGGCCTGAACTGATCCAAGTGCTGGTAAGAGCACCCAGACAGCTCAAGACACAAAGTGCTTTTCCTGCTGTGCTACTCAGCTCACCCCTGAGCCTGGCAGAGAGCCACTGCCTCTTCCTCAGCTGCCCTGTGCTCAGATCATCCCTCTTCCCTCTTGAGGAGGAAGATCCATGCTGTCACTCCATGGGCCCAGCTCCTGCCAGTCTCTCAGAACACACCCAGGCACATCCAGCCCTGTCTGTGCAGCAGCTCCTGGCACCTGTGGGGCTGCAGCAGAGCCTCAGCCCCTCCACTCCAAAGGGAACCAGCTGCTCCAAGCTGAGCACGTGCCCTGACACTGCAGCTACACCTTCAACTCACCAAGCACCTGCTAGAGATGGGTCAGGATCCTCCCACAGGCAGGGAAGGAGGCAAAAAGCTGCTGCTTCTCACCTTGGGGGAGGCACAAGGTGCTGAGACCGGAACCAAGGAACCAGAGCATGGCTGAAATGTTCATTTCCAGCATTGGCCTAATTCCTTATTGTTTGCAAAACTCAACAGGAGAGCCTTGGAACGTGCTATTCCCAACTGTGGCTGGGAATTTGCCTTTGCACTCACCTGTCATGGCTTGTGGGAGGCCCTTGCTGCCCCAGGGAGGTTCAGCAAATGCTCTCCAGCTCCTTGTGCAGGTAGTGGGGACAGCTTCTCGTGCAAAATAAATGAGGTTTCTACCTACTAAAGTGAAAAAAGGGGAAGTTACAACATCAACCACATTTCTTTGTGGGGTGGACCCCACCCAAATCAGCTGCAGAGTGGCAGAGATGAAAGGAAAGCAGAGCACCTTTTAACTCAGGGTCTCAGCAGAAGCTGAGCCCTGCTGTCCCTGGGCTCTCACTCCAGACTGCCAGGAAGCCATGGAGATGTTCCCAGGCTGAGAGAAAAGAGCAGGGAGCTGTCCAGGGAGCCCATCCATCCCTGGATGGACTGATCCCAGCCTGGATGGCAGCACAGAAAAGTGGAAAATGCAAAGGAGGCTCCTGCAGGAAGCCACGTGCAAGCAAGGGTGGTTCTCATCAAAAGCTGAGGGCTCCATCCTCCACTCTCACCCTTTCAGCTGAGGTTTTGGCCTTTTCTATCAGCAGAGTGGAAAGAAACTCACAGTGATAAGGTCAGCAGATGACCCTAAGATTAAAGGAGTGGAAATCAGCAGGAAGGCTGAGCCACGAGTGCAGGGCTGCACGTTCAGCACCAGGAGATCACCCCCAAATTCCCCCCAAATCTGGAATCCAAAGGGTCAGGGACATCACCCCTGTGAGCTTTGCTCTTGCCTCAGGGGGAGCCTCCAGCTCATGTGTCTGTTCAGGACAGAGCTGGTGGAATGTGGGAAAATGGAATGGATTTGTAGAGAGTTTTTAGGGTTTGATTTTGGGAAATGGATTTGTAGAGTTTTTAGGGCTTGATTTTGGAAAATGGATTTGTAGAGAGTTTTTAGGGCTTGATAGAAAGTTCTGGGACTCTGGGTCTGGGTCAGGAAAAGGGTATTGTCCAAGAGTGGAATGTCCCTGGAAGATCAGAGGATGGAGAAACTTTGCTTGTCAGGGGCTCTAAGCTTCTTCCCCAAGAGCTGGCAATGTGTGAGGAGTCTCAGGGATTCCTGAGAGATCTGTGGAGAGGATGGGACTGGGGCAGGCAAACCCTTCTGCTCGAGGCAAATGAGCTGCTGGGACAGCTCGACCCCCTCACCCTTGGTGTTCAGGTTCTCTGGACCAGCAAAACATGGAAAAGATAAAAAATGTCCCTTCCACAAACACATCCAAGGCAAGGAGTGCCCAGCTCATGACTGGGGGCTGATGGGGTCTGAGCCCCCACATGAAGAAGAATTCCTGCTCTGCCTCGTCCCCATTGCTCTCTGCAGCCACAGCCTGAGCTGGATCTTGGCCCTTCTCCTCTGCTGCCGTCCCAGTTCAGATGTTCTTTCTTTGAAGCCAAGTGGGGCAGGGAAGGGACACCCCCTCCTGCAACATTTCTCATCTTTTCCCTTCAGATCAGAGCCAGAATCTGCCTGAAACTGCCAGAAACTGCCTGAAACTGCCTGGTGGCTCTGAGTGCTGGGCTGGGAAGGGCCATGGGGAGCACAGGGGGCACCTGAAGCCCTGTGGACCTGCTCCAGTTCCATGCCTGAAGCAGTTACTGATGGATGCTGGGATGAGGCACCTCAGCAGCCCTGGCAACCTCCAGAGGTCACCAGGAAGGCCAAAACACCTTGGCCTCAGAGAGGGGAACTCGTCTGGAGTCAGAGAGGAGCAGGAGAGCAGCTCAGCTCCCTGTGCCCACGGCCTGTCCCTCCTGTCCTGGGGCTGCTGCCTCCAGGAGGGTTTCCAGCCACAGATTTGGGGTGGGAGCACAAGTGACTGCAGGGCAAAGACAGCAAATTACAAACACAAGATAAAACATCGATGATTCCTCTTGAGGTTTTCCTGCTGTGCTGCTGCACAGTCCTGATTAAAGCTCGTGCTTTCCGATATTAAGATTTAAAATACCAAACCATGGGTTCAGCTCTGTGGAGAGCTCAGTGTCAGGCAGCCCCCAGGCTGCAAGGCCCCAGCACAGCCCAAGGCATTCACTTGCAGGTGTTTTTCTGCTCCAGGAAGGGTGGAGCAGATTTGGTTTAAAAATGACTGATCGCTCCTGGCAGTTGGGTGGTTGCACTTCCCCGCTTTGGTCTCTTGTGCTGCAGAGCAGCATTTCCCACATCCCTGTCCCCAACTGGCAGGATGCTTCTGCCCCCAGAGGAGCCAAGAAGAGCCAGGAAGGCCCCTCTGACCTGGGCTGACCCAAACCCTGCAGATCTGACTTTTCACAGCGCTCCAAAACCATCCCAGGCACAGCTGTTGTGCCCTTTCATTTAAATTGGGTGGTGGTGATGGTGAATCTCTGCAGGAAAAGAGGCTCTGCAGTGCATCTCTCAAAGGAAAACAAGAATGTGAAAGAGCAACTTTCAGGATTGTCTGCTCTCGACCACATTCACGACTTTAAATGGCCAAGATTTTCTGATGATTTTTTCAAGTGGTTTTTTTAAAGAACCTTGCATTTCCTCAGGGCAAAAAACATTAAAGAGAAAGTGTGGGAGAAATATGAAATCACACCTCAAAACCACCTCTATCTTGCTTCCAGCACCCCCTGAGGCTGTGACTGTGCTGTGCCAGACTCTATCTGCCCTGGCATTTCCACCCTGGGCTATATCACCCATCAGTGCCAGTCAGGGGCATGTGGGCACTGAGCTGGCCAGGCCAGAGATGCCCTGATTAACCCAATCATCCCTTTGCACATGGTTTCCTGGCTGCTGGGCACAGCTGCCTGCAGGCTATAAAAGCAGCTCCTGGCCAAGGGCAAAGTCAGGATTGCACCCAAGTGGGTGAAGATGTGCCAGCTTTGGACAGTGCCAGCCCTGCTGCTGCTGCTCTGCTGCCCCTGGGCCAGTGCCAGTGAGTCAGGGCTGTGCTGGGGGGCTGGGGGCTGCTTTGGGGGGTCTCAGCAGCCCCTGGCTCATGCTGGGCTGGGTTTTTTTGCAGGTGCTCTGCGGGATGGGATTGTGGGGGGCCACGAGGCACGGCCCCACTCGCACCCCTACATGGCATTCCTGAAGATAGTAAAGCTGGGGTCCTGTGGGGGCTTCCTGGTGGCTCCTGACTGGGTGATGTCAGCTGCACACTGCCTGGGGTGAGTATTGATACAGGGGTTTTATCCCTTTTTTCCTCCCCTAGCCTGGGAGCTCTTTCCCTGGAGTGATTTTGGAGCAGGTCCCTTAATAAAGCCTCTGATTTGGCCTTATCATAAAGCAGAGCACTAGGGCTCAGGAGCTCAGTCCCTGGGTAGGGACCGGGTGCCCGAGGCTCGCTCATGCCAAGGCCTCAGGGCTGCCATCTAGCAAGCATGGTGATTATCAGCTCTATAGTGATTGCAAGCTCTCAGGATTTCAGCTCTGCTTGCTAGGTAGTGGTGCCCTGGGCTGGAGGCTGCAGCAGACGGAGAGAGAGGAGAAGGAGAAGGCGCAGGCTGTTCCACGGAGATGGCTTTATTTGGGGAGGTCCGTGAAGGGTCTCTGCTCTTCTTCTTTCTCCCCTAATGGGGTACAGTATGCTTCTTTTATAGGGTTGGAAAGGATCCAAGCTTGACCAATGGGTAAAGGGTTAACATGACATTGCCTTATAGGGTTACAGAGGTAGGTTAAGGGGAGGGAATTTTCTTTTGCTGTTTCAGCATTCCTATTGTTCATATCCTCCATGGTGCTTTTCCTAAATCTATGGGGTTTACTACAGTCCCTCCTGTGCTGGGCAGCTCTCTACACCTGCCTGTAAAATGAGTTCCATAAAATCAGGGAGGGAGGGGGTGACACCCAGCCTGATTTCCCCTTTCCCCCTCTTTCTGCCACGGCCAGGAACACCACAGTCATCCTGGGGGCTCACGACCTCGCGGAACCAGAAAAATCCCAGCAGGTCCGGGGAGTGCTCAAGTACTACAAGCACCCCGAATACAACCCCACCACCTATGAAAACGACATCATGCTGCTGCAGGCAAGGGCTTCTGAGGGGACAGAGGGGCTGGGGGGCCGCCAGAGGCTGGGTAGAGCTCGTCCTGGCTGCCAGCTCCTTCTCCAAAGCTGCTCCTGCCCCAGGTGCTGCAGGCTGGGAGGGATCTGGGAAGGAGCCATGGGCAGGGGTTGGAGCCTCGTGTGGCTCTCACAGCAGCTTGCAGAGCCTGCTGGACCCTCCCTGCCTCTGCAGAGCCAATGTCCTGCTCACAGCCCTCTCTGAACCCCCCGTTTTCCCCCAGCTGACATCAAAGGCCACTCTCAATGAGTACGTGCAGCCCATCCCTCTGCCCAGGACTGGCAGTGACCTCCCCACAGGCACCAAGTGCATGATTGCAGGCTGGGGCCTGATCGACGAGGACAGGGCCACCCACAAGCTCTTTGAGACCCAGGTGTCCATCTACAGCCGCAGGAAATGCAGCCTCTTCTACCCACACCTGGATTCTGGCATGGTCTGTGCAGGCAGCTTCCACCAGCTGAAGGATTCCAGCCAGGTATGGGCGGGCACAGGGGATGCTCTGGGAGCAGGAGCAGCTCCCAGGGCAGGTGACAAGGGTTTGAGGACAGTCCCCACCAGGATTTGGCTCTCTGGATGTCCTGGCACCAGCCACAGGGGTAGAGCTCAGCACAGCTCCTCCAAATCGGGCAGGAATGGAGCCCCAGGGCAGGGAGGGAGCAAATCTGTTACCACAGGCAAGGAAAAAAATCTGTTACCTCTAAAATCAACTTCATCTCTCCCCAGGGAGATTCTGGTGGGCCCCTGGTGTGCAATAAAGTGGCACAAGGAATTGTTTCCTTTGGCTACGACTCCCCACCCGGCGTCTACGCCCGCATCTCCAACTACCTGCCCTGGATCAGAAAAGTCATGAAGAAGTAATGGCAGTGGCAGTGGGAGCATTTCTCCAGCTCTGCTGTGGCCCTGGACACTGCAAAACTTCCTTCCTGCCCCTGCTGAAGGCTCAAATCCCTGCTGTCTCCTCAGGAACCCAAGTGACTTGGGCAGGGCACCTGAGTGCCCTTCACTGGGCTCTGGAGCTGCTGTCTGTCTGTCTGTCCCTGCCTGCCTGTCTGTCCCCCCTGGCAGGAGCAGAGATGGCCCCAGATGGCACAAAAAGAGGCTGTGCCACAAGAAACCCCACTTCCTTCAGAGATAACCCTGTTCCTGTTTGAACCCTGCTGCACTTCGAGTAAACTCAAAGCTGCCCCTCCCAGCGTGTGTTGAGTGTTTTTTGTGGCCTTGCCACAGAGAGAAATGTTTAAATCACATGTTTAATGTTTAAATGTTTAAATCACATGTTTAATGTTTAAATGTTTAAATGGCATTTAACAGGAGGGAGGCTCTGGCTGCTGCACCTGAGAGGCTGCAGGGAGAGCAGCAATCACAGCTCTGCATCCTCAGTCTGTGGCAGAATCAGAAATGGCAGGTGGGCCTGCCCTTCCTGGGGTCACAGGGGTGATGAGTATGGCAATGTGCCTCTCATTGATGCAGTGACAAAATTATCTTTTGTCTCCTCAAAAAGGAAAGAAGCCCAGAAGTTTCCCTCTTCCATTAGGTGAAAAAGCCATCCCATAGGCCTGGGGGACTTCACCTCAAACTTAAAGATAGCTAATTAGACAGAAACCAAAAAATCCCATCTAGGCAATTTACTAGAAAAAGAAGTGAACAAAGAAACTAATGGCTTTTGTGAAGTGTTTTACCAGGAACAAGAACCTCTTGCACCTAGCTCAGTTTTTCCCTGTTTTTTATTTTGCCTTTTATTAAACCTTTTTGTTTCCAACACTGCCACAGCAGCCATCCTGCTGATTTTATGCCCCTAAAAGTAGCAGAGCTATCTAAGTGAGTAACAGACCTCCAAGAAACTTATGAGACCTGACTCCAAGAAGCTGCAATCACTGATGAGGAGTAAAACTGCCCAGGTAGGAATGGGCAGAATGATGGGCACCCATCCCTTCACCAAACTCAGTTCCCCCCTCCTGGGAGCACTGGGCTGTGGGGCACCAGCAGTGCCCAGGGCTCTGAGGGTTCCATCTCTGCAGAGTGAAGCTGCTCCCTCTGAGGGGCTGCACCCCAGGGCACAGAGCAGCCTGGACACCAAGCTCACAGGGCACTCTTGGGTTTCTGTGGTTGAGATGACCCCTGAGGTATTAAAAAGTCTTTTTTCCCAGCCCTGCAACCAAAGAAGTCAGTTCTGCTTTTCAAGGTTGTTTTCTCTTATCTCTTCCATT
Organism: Agelaius tricolor; assembly: GCF_023055355.1. Lineage (NCBI taxonomy): Eukaryota > Metazoa > Chordata > Aves > Passeriformes > Icteridae > Agelaius > Agelaius tricolor. Next base: position 2,859,772 of record NW_027269293.1, on the reverse strand, counting down.
CTTTCTCTGACCTGCTGAGATCTGTCCAGCAGGTTGGGCTGTGGCACAGTGCCTGCCCTTGGGGTGGTGTTAGCTTTGTATACTAAGAACTATGTGTATTTTTTTCCAATAATTTTCCATAATTTTCCAATACCTATCACCTCTGTTAGACAGTCTGTCTCTGCTCTAAACCAATCCAGAAGTGTCACCATCACAGCAGGAGATGGAGGACAAGAAGAAGGAGAAGAAGGACAGGACACACCCAGATTCCTCCATCTTGCCTCTTGAACCCTCACTCTAAATCCCTAAAATTCTACTTTTTCACCCTGTGACAAATTCACTATCATTCTACTCAAAATTCTACTTTTTCACCCTGTGACAAATTCACTTTCATTCTACTCAAAACTCTACTTTTTCACCCTGTGACAAATTCACTATCATTCTACTCAAAACTCTACTTTTTCACCCTGTGACAAATTCACTTTCATTCTACTCAAACCCTTGTGGCTTGTAACTCTCCACACCAAGTTGGTGATTTTTTTTCCATGGGCTAAAATGGAAGGCACGGGTGTTTTTGACTCTGTGCCATGGTCTCAAATCACCCAGGGCAGCCAGAGGAATGTCCTGGTTCTGGCAGGGCACAGCAGGCTGATCTCTCTGGGCTGAAGAGGAGCTGGATTTTCTGTGTTCTGAGCCCTTGGGTGCAGGCAGTGGCTGGTAAAACACCAGGTCAGGGCTTTAGGAGGCACACCCCAAATCCCAGCTCTCACACACCCCCTACTCCCAGGCTCTGCAGCCACAACCCATCCCCATTCCTGGGGGTAGAAGCACAGAAAGGTTTGAACTGAAAGGGTTTTGAAGGACCTGGGTTCACAGAAGTGCCTGACCCCAAAGCTGCTTCCTCCTCTCCTCCCTGCAGGGCCCAGGAGGGGCAGGGACCATTCCTGGCTGTGCTTTGGGCACATCCTTGTCCCCTACTCCAGTGGCACCCCAAACCTCTCCCCTCAGCTGGGGGATGCCCAAAGGTGAGTTCTCCCCTCAAAGGATGCTCAAGGGCTCTTTCCAGACAGCTCCTGCTTTGGAGTCTGAATTTCCTCCCATCTCCTTCCCTCCAGCTCCTTTCTGGTGGCTTCTCTTGAGCACAGAAAGAAAGAGCCAGAAGAGTTCAGGAAGAGAGAGCCAGGAGTTCCCAGGGGAAGGTGATGGGGACAGGGATTAAATAAAGTTGTTTTATCTAAAATTAATCACCAATCTTTATTCAATATATTACTAAAATTATAAAATGCAGTTCAACAACACACTGAATAATAGTTTATAATACATATTCACCATCACCACCATCACACTTCTCTTCCAAAATTTTTCACCAAAAAGAATGCTGATACTCTCATTGCAAACATTACCTTAACAATTCCTAAAAACAAACAACAATCTCATCAATTTTACCATTAAAATATTCAAACTTTACAACAATTTAACCATTAAAATATTCAAACTTTACAAGAACAATTTAACCTTAATAACAATAATACTAATTTGATTATTACTACATACCCATAAAAAAAAGTTCCACAATTAGAATTGTTCACCCAAAAATACTATAACTAATGCTCTCATTGCCAACATTACCTTAACAATTCCTCACCACAAACAACAACCTCATCAATTGTACCATCAAAATATTCAAACTTTACCACAGCAATTTAACCTTAATAACAATAATGCTTGTTCAATTGTACTACATACCCTAAAAAAAAGGTTCCACAATTAGAACGTTCCATGATTAGAAGATTCCATGTTATAGCATTTTCTTCACCAAAAAACAAATGCTATAACTAATACTCTCATTGCAAACATTACCTTAACAATGCCTAAAAACAAACAACAATCTCATCAATTTTACCATTAAAATATTCAAACTTTACAAGAACAATTTAACCTTAATAACAATAATATTCAATTATTATTACTACATACCCTAAAAAATTTCCACAATTAGAATTTTTCACCAAAAAAAAGAGCTATAACTAATATTCTTATTATCAACATTACCTTAACAATTCCTCACCACAAACAACAACCTCATCAATTTTACCATTAAAATATTCAAACTTTACACCAACAATTTAACCTTAATAACAATAATGCTTGTTCAATTGTACTAAAAAAAAAAAAAAAATCCACAATTAGCGTTCCACTAATTATCTCTGGTGAATGAGTGAGTGCAGATGTCCCTGGCAGGGGTGAGGATGTCTGTGATGTCAGCAGGAGACTTTGTGACTTGGTTTGCGGTGGGAAAAACCAGTGGGGAATTTTAAATGTACGAAAAACATTCTGCAGTCCAGGGGCAGGGGTGCCTGCCCTGCTCTCGGGGCCTTTCCCACTGCTCAGGAGGAGGTTTCCACAGCCCAGCCTGGATTTCTGCTCACAAATCCTCCAAATTCTTGCCTGGGATGAAGGGAAACTGAGTCAGCTCTGCCTCCAGCAGAAGGGTCCATGTTTGGGCTTCTGCTCAGAGCTGCTATCGGCTCAGAAATCTGCAAGTGAACAGGCTGCAGCTGCTTATCTGTGCTTCATGAATCTCTGTCACGTCAGGCTTTTCCTTGAAGCTCCAGCTGCTGCAGGCTTTGCACGAGAATGGCAGCTTGTAGCCTCAAATTGGGGTTTGCCCACTTGGCACGGGAGGCAGAGGGGAAAACTGATTTACTGGCAGTGAGGGCAGCGAGGAAACACCAGCCCTGTTTCATCACAGGTGAGCTGTGGATGCTCAAGGTTTGCCCTTGCTGGAAAATCCCAGAATGGGTTGGGCTGGAAGGGTCCTTAGGGATCATCTCATTCCACCCCTGGGCACTTTCACCATCCCAGGCTGCTCCAAGCCCTGTCCAGCCTGGCCTTGGACACTCCAGGGATCCAGGGGCAGCCCCAGCTGCTCTGGGCATTCTGAATTCCATCCCAACCCCTCCCAGGGAAGGATTTCTTCCCAGTATCACCAGGGCCATGTTACAAACACATTCATGGCAATTTTGCTCCATTAGCCAAGAGTGCAGCTCCTGAGGGACAGCAGGAGGGTCCTCACCTGCCACTGCACAGCCTTAGTGATGCCTCAGGTGTGAGCTTTTCTATTTTTCACATTCTGTGCTGCTTTAGTGTGTACTTTATTTACACTGGGTAAATAAAATACACATTAAAGTGCACTTTAGTTAGTGTGTGGGTCTGTGTTTCACATGAGGGGATGGTGAGCTCTGTGCACAGAGCAGGGAGAAAAAACAATTCCTGCTCCAGCTGGGGACCAAGGACAAATGATCCAAATCTCAGCCCCAAGAGCACAAACAACAGAGAAAAACAAGAAGGATGGGACTGCATGGGCCAAAGCTGGAATTGGACAATGAACTGCAATATGTAAATGGAGCAGAACTTATAAAAGTGAGAGACCCCATGACCTGATGTCCATTTTTGTGGCCATTTTGGGTTTTATCTTGGGTGCAGCCCTGGCTGGGCTGGGGCTGTAATTGGACAATTAACTGCAAGATGCAAATGGGGCAGAACTTGGGGACAACAGACCCCATGACCTCTTGTCCATTTTTGTGACCATTTTGGTTCATCTTGGGTGCAGCCCTGGCTGGGCTCTTGTGCTGCCCAAGGTGGATCCATTGAGGCCTCCTAATAAATAAATAAATACATTAATTAACTCTGTCTGGTCTCTGTTCTAGGTCAGCCTCCACAAGGCATCGCTAGAACTGATGGAACTGATGCATCAGGTGAAAGAATCTTGTTCATGTGGGGCTCCTGATAAAAATCAAGAGGCTTTCCTAGAAGAGAAGCTGCAAAGGAAGAACTCACTAGGAGTCAAAGAGGTGAGGGTGGGTGCATTGCCCACAGCTTCCAGAACAAACACAGAGTTCTAAAATTGGCTTTTGAAGGACGTCAGATCCCTCAGATCAGCCCCATGATGGAGGTGGGTTGGTGCCCAGAGCCAGACCTGACTGAATTCCCCTCTCACTGTGCTGAGACATGCAACTTGTGGAGAGATTCTTCAGATGAGTCTGACTTCCGTGGTTTCCTGGAGTCTGGTGTCGGGCTATAAAACCCTGCTGGGAGCAGGATGAGACCCCAGAAGCTGCCCCAGCTCGAAGGGACCCACAGAAGGCTGTGATGGAGCACCTGCAGAGCCTCCTGCTGCTCCTCGTGCTGGTGATGTGCCCCCCAGTCAGCAGCAGTAAGTAGAACGGGTTGGGGAAGGATAAATCTCACTCTATGCCCTCCAAAAACCTCATTCCCAGCCCCATCCATTGCAGGTGATCCCTGGAGGTGGAGGGAGAGAGGAGAAGCCAGGACACAGCCTGCTCCCTACGTGGCCTTTCTGCAGGGGAAGGACAACCACAGCTGTGGGGGCTTCCTGGTGGCTCCAGGCTGGGTGATGACAGCAGCTCAGTGCCTCCAGTGAGTCCCTGCTGTGTTCTGCAGAGAGGTGCCTGCCCCTCCAGGGCCTGGGGACAGCAGCTCCTCTGGGGAGGGCTCACAGATGGAGTCACCTCAGCCACCAGCTGGGTCTGAACTGGCTGGGGGACAGCTTGGGGACAGCCTGGGGACAGCCTGGGGACGGCTTGGGGACAGCCCTGGGGACAGGTTTGGGGACAGCCCTGGGACAGCCTGGGGACAGCTTGGGGACAGCCTGGGGACAGCCCTGGGGACAGCCCTGGGACAGCCTGGGGACAGCCTTGGGGACAGCTTGGGGACAGCCCTGGGGACAGCCCTGGGACAGCCTGGGGACAGCCTTGGGGACAGCCTGGGGACAGCTTGGGGACAGCCTGGGGACAGCTTGGGGACAGCTTGGGGACAGCTTGGGGACAGACTGGGGACAGCCCTGAGCCCCATCTCCCTCCCCATCCCTGGGGACAGCCCTGGGCACAGCTTGGGGGCAACCCTGAGCCTCATATCCATCCCCACCCTGAGCTTGGGGACAGCCCTGAGCCTCATCTCCCTCCCCAGCCCTGGGGACAGCTTGGGGACAGCCCTGGGGACAGGTTTGGGGACAGCTTGGGGACAGCCCTGGGAACGGCTTGGGGACGGACCTGGGGACAGCCTGGGGACAGCCCTGAGCTCCATCTCCCTCCCCATCCCTGGGGACAGCTTGAGCACAGCCCTGGGGACAGCCCTGAGCCCCATCTCCCTCCCCAGCCCTGGGGACAGTTTGGGGACAGCCCCAAGCCCCATTTCCCTCCCCACCCTGAGCTCAGGGACAGCCCTGAGCCCCATCTCCCTCCCCAGCCCACCCTCAGGTATTTACTCTGATTTTTTCCCCCTCCATGATTGGCTTTGTTTTCCCCAGGTGCCAGCAATGGGAGGTCAGGGTGGCTCCTCCTTCCCTTGCTGTCAGGCTTTGTCCTTTCTGCCACCAACGTGTTTGCTGGCAGAATTATTTCCTATGAAATATATTCCTATATTCCTATGAATATTCCAGCTGCTTGCCCAGCCCTTTTCCACCCCTCTAGCTGGGGTATGGATGGGCAGGGGGACTTTTCCAGGTGTGGCTCCCACACAGCTCAGGGCTGGTTTAGAAATAAATATCCTGATTTAGAAAGCCCCGGACTTGCAAGGGCTTGTGGAGCCCAGAACAAGGAGAGTATTGGAACAAATGTGCCCAGCTTGAGGTCTGGGCACTGAAATAAAGGAGATAAAGGAGAGATAAAAGAGATAAAGGACTCTGTCAGGTGGGAGCTTGCTCTGCCTCTTGGCTGGGCAGATTCACTGGCAGAGCTCCTTGGTTCCACCATTCTTCCTTTAAAATGCTGGATAATAGATTTTGTGCCTAGGGAATATCTATTTACACTGTATTGTGTAGTGGGGCTGTCCTGGCCATGCCCTGGGGGATGAAGCTCAGTGTCCCCAGGTGGGACAGGGACAGGCTGGTGACACCGCTGTGCTCGATGCCACCAGGCACAAACCTCTGAGTGTCATCCTGGGAGCCCAAAGCCTGCAGAGGAGAGAGGAAAGCTGGCAAACCTTCCAGGTGAAGGAGTACCACAGCTACCCAGGCTTCACCAGCCCCAAGGAGGGCAAGGACATCCTCCTGCTGAAGGTAACCTGGTGGAACACCCGGCTGGAAACCCCGAGCTGGGGCATGAGGGGATCCCAGGGCAAACATTCATCTCTGTGCTTTCTTCTCTCTTTCTCTCTCTTTATCTCTATTTTTTCTGTGCCCTTGCCCAGCTGAGTGGCAATGCCAGCAGCAATGGCCACGTCAGGCCCATTTCCTTGGAGAAATCCAAAATTCGGGGAGGCGCCGAGTGCAGCCTGGCTGGCTGGGGTGACAGGACGGCCACTGTCACCATCATCAGGCAGAGGGACTGCCTCAACCACTACCCAGGCCTTGCTGACAACTTGATCTGTGGCCAGAGCAGATCCTCCAAGGTACCTGGAAAGGTCAGTGTGCCCAGGGAGGGCGAGGTTTGGGCTGGGGCAAGGCACTGAGGACAGGATCCTTGTGGATCCTTCTCTTCTCCCACGGCACAGGAGTCCCAGCAATGCCTTGGCCAGAGGGGCTCACCCTGAATCTCACTGTTGGTCCGAGTGTGTTTTGTGTCTGGAGCCAGCAGAAGGGCAGAAATGAAGTTTTATTGTTCCCAAACAAAGCTGTCACCACCAGCCCCTTGTGGAGGCAGAGCTGTGGGGAGATGAGGAGGCTCAGAGGGGCCTTGTTGCTCTCTACACCTTCCTGAAGGGAGGTTGGACACAGGTGGGGTTGGTCTCTTCCACTGGGCAGCACTGACAGAAGCAGAGGACACAGTGGATGTTGGATATTAGGAAGGATATTGGATATTATTGGTGCTATAGTCTGGTTGAGGTGTTAGGGCATAGGCTGGACTTGATGATCTTACAGCTCTCTTCCAACCTCATTGTTCTGGGATTCTGGGATTCTGAACCCCAGAGAAAGGAAAAGCAATTCTTATCATTTGCTGTGCCCGTGTTGTGCCAAAGCAGAATGCTTGGGACACAAACCCTGTGAGGAATATTTGAAGGAGCTGGGGCTGTTTAGCCTGGAGAAAAGGAGGCTCAGGGGTGACCTTATTGCTCTCTACACCTTCCTGAAGGGAGGCTGGAGACAGGTGGGGTTGGTCTCTTCCACTGGGCAGCACTGACAGAAACAGAGGACACAGTGGATGTTGGATATTAAGGAAGAAAATTTTCACCAAAAGAATAATAAAGCACTGGAATGCTCTCTCCAGGGAGGTGGTGGAATCACCATCTCTGGATGTGTTTAAAAAAACACTGGACAAGGCACTGGGTGCTATAGTCTGGTTGAGGTGTTGGTTGATGGTCTTAGAGGTCTCTTCCAACCTCATTATTCTGGGATTTTGGGATTCTGGGATTCTCAGTAATTCTGGGATTCTGGGATTCTGATTCTCAGTGATTCTGGGATTCCCAGTGATTCTGTGATTCTGATTCTCAGTGATTCTGGAATTCTCAGTGATTCTGGGATTCTGTGATTCTCAGTAATTCTGGGGTTCTGGGATTCTGATTCTCTGTGATTCTGGGATTCTGTGATTCTGGGATTCCCAGCGATTCTGTGATTCTGGGATTCTCTGTGATTCTGGGATTCTCGGATTCTCAGTGATTCTGTGATTCTGGGATTCTCAGTGATTCTGGGATTCTGGGATTCCCAGGGATTCTGAGATTCTGGGATTCTGATTCCCAGGGATTCTGTGATTCTGTGATTCTGGGATTCTCAGTGATTCTGGGATTCTCAGTGATTCTGGGATTCTGATTCTCAGTGATTCTGGGATTCCCAGCGATTCTGTGATTCTGGGATTCTGTGATTCTGGGATTCTCAGTGATTCTGAGATTCTGTGATTCTGTTACCCCCACCCACTGCAAGTCCCCGCTCTTGCTGGGGAAATCCTGCCCTGAATTTGCAGCCTCCCTCCTTGCCTGCAGTTCCCACCACCCAGCACTGATCTCTCTCCTCCTCTTCACAGGCTGATGCTGGGGATCCTCTGGTCTGCAACAACAAAGCCTTTGGCATCTTCTCCTACAGGCACAACAACTGGCCTGGCTTCTACACACACATTGCTCCTTACCTGCCCTGGGCCCACAGCGTCATGAAACCCTTGTGACCCTGCTGCCCCTGCAGAGCTCACCCTCCAGAGCCCCATCCTCACCAGCTTTCCTTTCCTTTTGCCCTGCTCCTGGTGGATGTGGCAGGGGTTCCTCGTGGCCAGGCTGAGCTCTGCCCGTGCTGGGGCTGGCACAGAGGAGCTGCCCTGGCTGGGGTTGTGCCCTGGGCTCCTTCCCTGCTGTGCCCTTTGTGGCCCCAGCCCTGGAGAGGAGCAGCAGCTCAGGGGGTGCCTGGAGCCCTCAGGGGAAGGGAGGAGGAGATCAGAGGCATCAGAGAGCAGCTGTGATCTGTGGCAGGTCTGGCTTGCCCAGGCTCCAAGGACACTTCCAGTGCTCCACTACTGCTCTCCCTACCTCTGAATCCTGCTGCCTCCTTTCTCCCCTCCTCTGTAGCCCCAGTGTTGGAAGAACACATAAAAACAATAAATCCCAGCAGCATTTCAAAGCCTTTTTCCTGGTGCTATTTGGATTTCTCTGGGGCCCTGGCTCCAGTGCTGAGCAGCTCAGGAGAAAGCCACAGCTCCAAGAGCTGAATCCCAGACTGGGGCTTTCTACCCAAACCTCCATTTTCCTCCATTTTCTGCCCTCTAAGCCTCCAGAGGAGAGTTCCAGTCTGGATTCCAGGGCAGGGACTCTCCTCACTCCCTCCAGGGACCTCCAGGCTGGTCCTTGGGGGGATTTCCTCTCTCCCATCCTCTCCCCGCTCTCAGTTCTACCCCATCCCACCTCTGGCTGCCAAACCAGCATCTTCCTTCCCCCCAGGGCACCTCTGGCACTGCCAGTGCTCATTGTGGCACCCTGAGTCATCTTTTAGTGAAGCTGGCAGCAAAGAGAGGAACCTCACAGTCCCACCACGGCCTGACAGTCAGGAAATATTTTATTTCTGGTTGTGGTTTTAAGACAAAAATATAAACCCCTGCCTTTTCTACAATAGAGCTTAAAAATATTGCAACCTGAGGAAATTAATCTGGAGAATTTGGAAAGATACCAAGCAAGAGGAGCTCAAACACTTCCGTCAGATGTTTGGGATTTCATTTACAAAAACATTTCTGGGGAGTGTTTGCCTTTCCTTGTGCTCACCTCTGCCCAAAGGTGACTTGTCAGGGGCCATTCCAACATCTGTGGCAGCACTGGATACAAAACACAAGGACAAAGATGTGAAGACTCCAAATATTTTCCAAACCTTATAATTCAAAATGTCCAAAAGTCCCCAGTTCACTCACCTGACTAAGAAAAGCTGCAGCTGAGCAGAGTTATCAGTGGTTTCTGCTGTGGGTGGTGTTGCACAAGGAAAGCACCTCTAGCAAATTTCTGCTGAGTTTTCCATGCCCAGAGTGCCCTCTTTGGGTTGGCAGCAGGGTGTGTTCTTCAGGGTTCTGTCTCAAACAACTTCCAAAGTGATCCAATAAAATTCACTTCTTCCACTTTGGAAGTAAATTCATGGCTGAGCTGAGGAAAGGCTCCTCTCATCCCCAGGGTTCTTTACATCATTTAATCTGCTCTGAATCAAGGGTTGCAAAAGTGATATTGAGATTTCTTTTTTTTTTTTTCTGAGGCTGCCAAATCCTGCCCAGAAGAATTCTGTTCTATTCTATTCTATTCTATTCTATTCTATTCTATCCTCAGTGCTCCTCCTGTGTCACCTCTTGGGGAGCTGAAGACCAAATTCCTGAGTCACTGGGAGGGAGGATGGGAACCAGCAGAGCAGGAGAGACCTGTCCTTGGTGAGCTCCATCATTTCTTTCCATGGCCAGGAGCTACAGATCCTCACCTGAGATGAAGGGAGGAGCAGCTCCAGGACAAAGAACAGCCCTGGGCAGAGCTGAGGCCCCTGAGAAGATGCATCCCCACCCAGCTCAGCAGCTGGGGTTCCCCAGAAGCTCCACACAGCCCAAGTGTGGAGTCCTTGTCACACATTTCAGCCACAAAAACTCCTCAAAAGCCATGAGTTCTCCACCCACAGTGGTGGAGATGGTACAAAAATTAAATTAAGCTTGTGGAGGGTTAACTTCCTGGTCAGGCTGCATGGCAGGAGATAAAGCAGCTCCAGGACAATTATACCCAACTGGTATCACTGGGAGAGCACACAGGAAACAGCTTGGGCTGGGACAAGCCCTGGCTGAGCCCAGGGCTCAAGAAACTCTTGACAGAAATGTTGTTCCAACAGCAGCTGCCATTCCACAGGCCAGGCTGCTCCTGAGCTGCTCATCAGCTCCAGAGCCCTGTGTGGGATCAGGAAAACACAGGGGACAAACCTGGGGTACAGGAGGGAGGCTTGATATTGCTGCTTTATAAATTCCACACGGCATTTTACTCTTATGCTGGACAGATATTTCCCTCTCTTCCCCAGAGGGCAAAGGGAATGCTCAAAGGAAAGAGGAGGATGATGGTTGTCCAAGGACAAGGCAAATCCCAAGTTCTTTCTTCCCCTTTTTCTTGCACATGGGATTTTTTTTTTTAATATGAAAAAATACAAAAATTTATTTCCTTCGTGTTTTACCCATGAGCACAACCCCAAGCACCTCCTTTGGTAGGGCAGGGACATCCAGTGGCCAGGTTTGAAGTGATTTGCAGCAGTCCCTGGGCCAGCTCACCTTATCAGGACACTCCCTGGCCCTCAGCCCAGCCCTGGCAGCTTTCTTTACTGAGTCCCTCCCTCTGGAGCAGGCTGGAGGCCAAAGGAATTATCCAGGCACTGGAGGTGCCTCAGGACACAGCCTCCCATGTTCCCAGACCTCTCCCTGCAGGATGGGCACAGGAGGAGCTGAGAGCTCCAGCCCCAGCTGCAGAGCTGGAGGTGAGGAGGAGCTCTCTGTGCTGCTGGGGAAGCTTTTTCCAGCCTGGGCTGATGCCTCAGGTTTCAGTTTTTATAGTTTTCAGATTCTATTTCTATTCTATTCTATTCTATTCTATTCTATTCTATTCTATTCTATTCTATTCTATTCCTATTCTGCTCCCAGCCCTGTCCAACCTGGCCTTGGACACTCCAGGGATCCAGGGGCAGCCCCAGCTGCTCTGGGCATTCTGAATTCCATCCCAGCCCTCCCAGGGAAGGATTTCTTCCCAGTATCACCAGGGCCATGTTACAAACACATTCATGGCAATTTTGCTCCACTAGCCAAGAGTGCAGCTCCTGGGGGACAGCAGGAGGGTCCTCACCTGCCACTGCACAGCCTTAGTGATGCCTCAGGTTTGAGCTTTTCTATTTTTCAGGCTTTTGGTGCCTCAGGTTTGAGCTTTTCTATTTTTCAGGCTCTGTGCTGCTTTAGTGGGTGGGTCTGGGTTCACATGAGGGGATGGGGAGCTCTGTGCACAGAGCAGGGAGACAAAACAATTCCTGCTCCAGCTGGGGACCAAGGACAAATGATCCAAATCTCAGCCCCAAGAGCACAAACACCGTGGGCTGGAGAGAGAAAAACAAGGATGGGACTGCATAACCTAAAGCTGGAATTGGACAATTAACTCCAATATGCAAATGGAGCAGAATTTATAAAAGTGACAGACCCCATGACCTGTTGTCCATTTTGTAGCCATTTTGGGTTGTGCTGCCCAAGGTGGATCCATTGAGGCCTCTTAATAAATCCCAATTTTATTGTTTAGCTCTGTCTGGGGTCTGTTCAGGTCAGCTTTCACAAGGCACCAGGGCTGGAGTGGTCCTTGGGAAAGCAGCAAGTGTGAGCCTGCTGTTCATGGGCTGTTCATGGGCTGTTCCCTCAGCTGCCTCCTTCCCTGGGCTGCTCCAGAACAGCCCCACTCACACCTGGAGGCTGCAAAAGGCCTTTGCCACCCAGGATTTCCACCCAGCTGGAAATACTGGGTGTTAAAACTTCATTTTTTTCCCCCCCTCAACTTGTTGCTTTGCTTTATTTAAACAGAGCAGATTTGGCTCTTTGCAGAGAACAGCACAACACGTGACTGAGGACACGAGCGCTGACTCTGCTGCTGAGGGGACAGAGCCTCTGAGAAAAGCAACAAAAACTCACCCAAAGCTGGAAAAGTGACAATTTAAATCCTTGCCAGTGCTCTGGCCACCACACCACTGCTCCCTTCCTGGTGGGAGCCAACAAAATGTCTCAGGCTGCCCAGGAGCTGCAGTTTCACCTGGGCTAAGTGACCTTGGAGGGAGCAGAACATCCTCAGTTGCAGCTTCCTGAAAACACAGGAAACCTTTACAAAGAGGAAATTGGCCATCTCTACCCACTCCCAGCTGATTTAGTGCAACATTCCTGGAGAATGAGCCCAGAGAAAAGGAATTAAGCTCTATAAACTCCATCTCAGGAAATCTCTTTGTGGACGTTTTAGTTTTCACAGTCATGCAGCCCCGGACTCCTTCAGGGATGATTTTAAACCACATTTCATATTTCTGTTTCTAACAGACACCACTGAAAGCAGTTCTGGTCCCACCAACATTCCTGCTATTGGCAACAAGATCTCCTGCTTGGAATTGTGCCTGCAAGGGGCTGACAGCACAGCAAGAGGCAGCAGCAAACACCAACTTCCCTCAGTAATCCTACTCCAAAATCCTGGAAAACTTCAAATCCAGATGCCACCATTGCATCCCTGCACCTTAAACCCCCAGGCAGACACTGCTCACATTTCAGAGTCAATGGGACAGTGCATTATATAGAATTATGGCCTATTATAGCTTTTATTTACCAAAACATGCTTTGTTTCTATGCCTGAGAATCCTGATTTTCTGACAGGAGGCAGAGCTGCAGGTCCCACAGGGTACCAGGGAGGAAGAGGAGAGAAGAAACACACACACAACCACCACGGCTTTTAGGAACAAAATTTATTCCAATTTCAAACAGAGAGTTTATTTCAGGAGAAAGATATGAAAATCAATTTCCATCAGATATTTCTGTAATAAGCGTGTTGCCCAGCAGTCAGAGTGGGATCATTCCAAGAAACAATCACACTCCTGGACTGGAATGAGACAGTTTGGAGTCTGAATAGATCCTGACACTGGGCATCTTATTCAGAAACTCCTTTACCCTACCCTCTTCCCTCCCCGCCCCCCAACACGCACAACAATACATGCATTGCAAATGACAAGGTTTAAAAACAGCATTTTATATAGTATTCTTTTTAAATAGGATAATGTTTAAATTGTCTTAAATCAGGATCCTATAATATACAAGTATAACCAAATAATTTCCACCACATTGGCACTTGTAAAGAGTCTCTGGCACTACTAAAAGAAGGGGCATTGGCACAAACCATACTCTTAAAAAACTGGGTGCTGCATAACACACTTTATCTCTGCTGGACTCTAACGACCTGGGCTCTGTACAGGACAATACAATGGTCAGCACACTCCGGAAGTACTTTTTTTTTTTGTCTTTTTTTTTTTCCATTTGTTTGTTTTTTTAAGTATTTTTTTGTCTTCTTTTTTTTTTTTTTTTTTTTTTTTAAACCAATAAAACACATGAAGAAAAACCCATAGTTGAACGCAAGGCCAACATTGCTAGGAAGCAACAACGAGAGACCAAAGAATCCAACTGGAGGAGAAGGGGGAGGGAGGAAGGGCAGGAGCTGACACGCTGCAGCTGGAAGGGGCTTTTGCTCACCAGGTTGCCAATCCACATGGAATGGTGAAGGAAAAGGGATGGTCCTCTGCTCACTGACTTCAAGTTTCAAACTAGTTCCAAGTATGTTGGTTTCTTCACCAGAACAAAGATTAAAAGTGCACAAGGAGCAGAGGTTAGCAAGGAGAGCCAACTCCTCAGGCTCTGGATTCCCTACAACAACCCAATTTTAACCTTTCTTCTGAAAGTCACGCTCAGCCTGCACAGAATTCTGACAGGCCTCGCTTTCAGAAAGGTCGATACAGGCAAATTTGGTTTTTAAGGTTTGGCACTTTTGCATTTGCCAGCCAACAGAGACAGGAGCCAGTTCTGCAGGAACACTTCACTGGCCAAGCTGGAGGCACACGAGCAGCTGCTCACTAAGGAAAGCACACGTGCTAACACTGCAATCTTCTCACACGTGATACAGTCACAGACAGCTCCAGGTGACGTGGACAGGTCTGACCCATTCCTACCCCAGTCCAGGAGGAGGTTTTAGAACTCAGCAAGAGCCACTGAGCAAAGCTCAGCCCTTCCCTCCCCTCCCCTGAGCCACTTCTCAGGCCAACAGCCACCCCAAGCAGGTGCCCCACAAGGTACAGCACATTTCCTAAATCCCTGTGCCCACAGCTTCCCACGATGCAGAGTCACTCTGCAAAGAGACAGATGCCAAGATCCCTCCTCCTGTGCCAGGGCAGCAGCTCTTAAAGAAAGGGGAAGGTACAAAACAAGACAAAAAAAAAAAAGTTTCTGATTCAAGTGGAAGTACCACCATCATTCAGCTTGGAAAAGAGAAACTTCTGGGAAGTTATTTTCCAAGAACCTGTGTATGTCAGTGCCAGGCTCATTGCTGGCAACAGCTGTAGTGTGAACCATTTACAAAAGGATCACAGAAGCAGAAGAGGTTGGTGCTGCTGTCTGCTTCAGAGGAACAGCACTTAGAATACATGAAGATGATTATAAATTCCTCTTTATAAGACAATTTCTACAAACTGGATCATTTTGGCATAAAGATAAAAAAAAAAAAAAAAACCAACAAAACAACAAAAAAAAGCAGTAAAATTGATGCAAAGCTGTCTGACACATGGGAATCCCTCCTCATTCCTCCCAAGGGTTAAATGCAGTCCAGAGCATGGCTAGTCTAGAGAGATGCTATGTTTCCCTCAGCATCACCACTCAGACTGGCTCTTCAACTGTTGGTCCCATGGCTACTGTTCCAACTCGAGCTCTGGAATCACCTGGAGCAGAGCTTGCTTTGCTCTGTAGCGCTCTGAGCACACAGAGGCTTCTGGAAAATGAGGGAGCTATCAACAGAATTACTCAAAATTATGTCCCTCCACGGTTTAGTGTTCTAGATCAAAGCATCTTAAGCATCTCAGACAGTCAGATTTACTCTTACAACGTTGTGCAAAACACTGATGTAGTGCTCTGTCTACAAAAGAGACAAAATATCAACAGCCCCCTCCAACAGTGCAGCTCCTTCAGTCTTTTTTTAGTCTTTTTTCTACGGGCAGCCTTCGAGGGGGCAGTCTGGTTGATCTGGAGAATTTGGACCCGATTCTTGTTGTTGGAATTGAAACAGAAGCATCAGTGACTGACACACACCCAGTGGGTCTCACCTCCTGCTTCCCACACCCTCTCTCCCTGCCTTGCCAATGCACCTCTTCCTCCCAGGCTGGCAGCAGCCCTTCAGCACCTTGATTTGCCTCAGCTCAGCAAAATAAAGCTCTCCCCCATGTGCAAAGGCTTCATTCACCTCCTGCTCAGTGGAGATTCAGGTGGCATTGAGAATCCACGATTTCACCCACTCTGCCTCCCTGCTAGTGCTGCTGCCTCTCTCCTCTCCCTTCAGCACCTTGATTTGCTTCAGCTCCTGCAAAATAAAGCTTTAAAGCTCTCCTGTGTGCAAAGGCTTCTCCTCCTGCTCAGTGGAGATTCAGGGGGCATTGAGAATCCACGATTTCACCCACTCTGCCTTCCAGCTGGTGCTGCTGCCTCTCTCCTCCTCTCCTGCTGCACCAAGCGCAGCCAGGGCAGGGCTCTCTGGATTCTGCAGCAGCCACTGCTAACAATTAACCACTGCTAACAATTCATTAACCACTGCTAGCACCCTGCAGCAAGGATGTGTGCAAATCCTCCAAAGAGGATCCCAAACTCCTCCAAAGAGGGGGAATGCATCAACAGGAGGGACACAACTCCCTCCAAGAGCCATCCTCAAGCTCCAAAAGGAACAATCCTGGCAGAGCCTCTCGCCCTCCAGCTCTGGTCCTCTCAAACTCTGCAAGGCTGAGGAATTCTTACAAAGTCATTCACACACTGGCACAAAATGCAATTAAAACAAGGCTTGATTGCTATTAGGCAGCAAGAAAAGACCTAGAGGATGGCACAAGATTAAGGTTTTCAATCCAGGCAAAGTCTGATGTTGGAGTGCCACAATCACTCAGTGTGCTTTTGGTAACTGCTGCATAGAGAAGTTGCTCATTGATGGCAAAAACTCTTCCCAACAAAACAGTTCCTCTCTGCAGACTGAGCCCTGTGCACACATGGCCACGTGCTTGTGGTGTGGGTGGGATGTGTTTGTGTGTGTGTGCGGGGAAAAAAAATTTAAAAAAGCAATAAAAGTGAAATAAAAATGAAATTAAAAAAGAACAATTACAGTCAGGCACTTCCCCAGGCTCAGCAGCTATTGCTCCAAGAGCTTCCATCATTTGTAGTCCATGAACAAAATACAGCAACACATAGCAAACTATGTATAGAACATCAATAATTTAAAAAAAAAAAATCACAGTCTCCATACCTTTTATAATTGATAACAAAAAATTACTCAGAACATATAAAGAATGGAAAAGTGATGGCTTTTTTTTTTGTATGTTTGTTTGTTTTGCCTTTTTCTTTTTTTTTTTCTTTTTTTTTTTGCACAATAGTTGGAGAGCAATTGCTCCTCCCCAACATTTCATCACAGTGAACCATGGAGCGTGTCCTGGGGAAGGGAAGGGAAAGAAGGAGGGGAAGGAAGCAGGATTAACAAATTACACCAGAGGCACCCTCTAGCACAAGGCAAAGGGACCAGTAGCATTCTGCACTCCCACAGTCCAGTGAATTCACAATCTCAGCTGGGAAGTGTCGGGGATTTTTGTTTTTCTCTACGTATACCATGGGAATGAAAGGGGGGAAAAAATTAAAAAAAAAAAAAAAAAAAAAAAGTGGCTTAGCAACAAAGGAAAGATCAAGATGAGGCTGCCTTAGCTGCTTGGCAAAAATTAAGAAGTAAGCAAGGTGCTGAAGAAATGAGGCATATCCCCGTTAACTGTGACATAAAAGCAATTTGTTAAAAATATGAAATCAACTACTCTGTGGACAGAGACATGAGACTCCAGGATAACACCGAGCACTTGCCACTCCACAGATCAGACAATTTGCAATCATTACATCATCAAAAATTAAAACTTTTTTTTTTTATCCTGTCATATTTAAAATTTCTTTTTTTTTTTTTTGTTTGGTTTTGTTTTTTTTTTTTTTTTTTTTTGTCTTTTCTTCACAAAGAAGCCTCTCAAGGGGCAAGAGCAGAGCAGGTCAAACCAGGTTGTATTCCTTCAGGTTGAGCTGTAGGATGGTGTCCTTGACAGCTGCAAAGACGAACCGGATGTTTTCTGTGTCTGTGGCACATGTGAAATGGGAATAGATGATTTTATCACTGTCGGGATTTAAATCCACAAACATCTTGAGGATGAACTCACGGGCTGCCTGTGCATCCCTCTGTGGGCCTGCAGCAAACAGAGACACCAGTGAATGCTTCCACTCCCCCAGATCCAGCAGCACTTTTTTCCTATGGTTACACATCTTTAAAGATGAAATTAAGATTATTTATGGGATCAAAGCTCCAGGAGATGAAGTGTCTTATGGTTTTCAGGTGTTTAACCAACCCCCTGGGCACTTTGCAGTTTTGATGGGTCAGTTCAGATCCTGCTTTGGAATTTAGACCCAGGGTGGGAGCATCCACTGGGAAACAGTGATACCCCTAAATGCTCTCCCATGGAAATGGGGTGGACATTTCTTCCTAATATACATTTCTTCCTAATATTCAGTGAAACCAGGGAATGGTTTCACTCCCATGCATCCCCCAGATCCAGCAGCACTTTTTTCCTAAGGGTTACGGAGCTTTAAAGATGAATTTAAGATTATTTATGGGATCAAAGCTCCAGGAGATGAAGTGTCTTACGGTTTTCAGGTGTTTAACCAACCCCCTGGGCACTCTGCAGTTTTGATGGGTCAGTTCAGATCCTGCTTTGGAATTTAGAGCCAGGGTGGGAGCATGCACTGGGAAACAGTGGCAGATGCTGGACAGACACCCCTGAATGCTCTCCCATGGAAATGGGGTGAACATTTCTTCCTAATATACATTTTTTCCTAATATACAGTGTAATCAGTGAATGGTTTCACTCCTGTGCATCCCCAGATCCAGCAGCACTTTTTTCCTATGGTTACACATCTTTAAAGGTGAAATTAAGATTATTTATGGGATCAAAGCTCCAGGAGATGAAGTGTCTTGTGCTTTTCTGGGCACTCTGCAGTTTTGATGGGTCAGTTCAGATCCTGCTTTGGAAATCAGATCCAGGGTGGGAGCATCCACTGGGAAACAGTGATACCCCTAAATGCTCTCCCTAAATGGAAATTTTTTCAGGTGGATCTCACAGGCTTAAAGACACAAGAGTCAATTTTGGGAACAAGGGTTATTGCCAGTCAAAATACAGTCAGTCTGATCCAGCTGGTCACCTCACAGGAGCTGAAAATGGGGATTTGGGCCAGTTTTTAATTCACATTGCTGACAAGTCCCCAGAAAAGAGTCACCTACTGCAATTTCTCTCCCAGGACTGCTGTTGTTGCATGGCAAACACCATCTCTTGAGAGGAAATCTGATGGGCAACCTCCCATCAACCTCCCTGAAGGAGCTGCTTGCAGGAAAACATGGAAGTACAGGACAGCCCTGGAAGCTGGGATCTGCCTCCAGCTGGTAAAGCTCCATTTGAGGTTTGGAACCCAACAAACTCCATTCCCTGTCGGGGATGCAGCTCTTCAGCCACTCCCAGCCTGCTGGAAAAACTTGAGCTCCAAGCAGGAACTCCAGATGTGGGAGGAAACACCAAGAGCAATTTCATTGGTCCTCTAAAAGATAAAAGCTGTTTGCAAGATGGTAATTCTTCCTTTACCTCATCTTTTTTAAGCAAATAATTACAGAATTAATACATGAGAGTGTGGCAAGAAGAGTGTTGCCTGATTTATCCTTCACCACTTTGATTTTATTTTCAGCCCTGTACAGATGTGTTACCAGCCAGCTTTAAATGCACTCAGCTGAAGAGCTTGAAATAATATTTTGGCTAAGGAGTTTTGTTTCAGATGGGAAATTCTCTGTTTCACATGGATATTATTTCCCCACAACAGCAGATGGCAAGCTAATAAGAATTTCAAACTGCAGGAAGATTTTTTTTTTTTAGCACCATCATTTAAACAACTTGGATATTTGACCACTTGGTTTCTCAAAACAAAGACTCAAGTCACCTCTTAACTAGAGGGTTAGAAGAGCCAGAATATCAGTAAATTGTCATGGGTATGAAACTGGTTTTATTTATTTAACTGGTAGAAGTTTAGACTTCCATTGTGCATATTGGAGGGGATAATTCTTCATCTAGGAGAAGCTCATTATTTGATCAACCTATCAGTTCCACTTGTCTGTATATGATTAAGATATTTTTGTGATGTTTTCTTATTGCTGTAAGCATTTTTTCTCCAATTAATGCCTTCTCCACTTCTATAGCTGAGTGCTCTTTAAAAAATAAGTCAATTTTAATTAAATCACCTCCACCCCACCAAGTGTTCCCTCTTAAAATCCACTCACCATCAAACTCTGGGAAATAGTCAACAAGGTGGGAATACAGGATCTTGTCTTCCAACAAATCTTTCTTGTTGAGAAAGAGGATAACAGAAGAGTTTTGGAACCATGGATAAGTTATAATGGTTCGAAAGAGAGCTTTACTCTCTTCCATCCGGTTCTGAAAGCAGAAAAACAAAACCCTGGTTTTATACAGGAGCACTAAAATCCCTTTCTGCTGCCTGCACATGCACTCAGATCTGTAGGAATTCAGCATCCCAAACATTACACACAAAATAACTTTGGCCCCAGGTAGAGTCTGGTTCAAGCTGGATCAGTAAATGGAAAGGAAATGCAAAATCTGAGGGACTCAAGGTTCATTTATTTGCCAAGCCTTTCACATCAAAAGACTTAAAAGTCATTTTATGCTTTAAGAGTCATGTGAGAGGACTGTCCAATGGTAATTTGTGAGCATCTTTTGTCTACTAGGAAAAGAGCAACTATTTTTATCTAATAGCATGTTTTTGATCTATTAGCAAGTGCTAAAATTCAGATTTGCACCTTCAAAGAGTGCAGCCACCACCTCACAAGACAGCAAAGCCTGAAGTAACTCAGTGCAGGAGGGGAAGGGGTGATTTGGGAGCACAGTGCATGGCACAAGGGACTCTGCAACCGCAGATAATTCCATTTTTCACTTGAGAAGTCCAGATGATGTGAATGCCCTCTGCCTTTTCCATCCTCAGGGACAGCATGACCTGTGGAGGCTCATGTTCCCTTTGCAACAAGAACTGAAGGCCAAAACCAATAAGAGCAGCTAATCCAACTTGGCACCAAGCACCTGGGTACCAGCCTTCAAGGAAATACAAAGAAATTCCTCCCTCTTTTGCTTTCTTCCTCCCTCCTGCAGAGTTCCCACTCTTTGGCTCACCTCATTATCAGATTCCACCAGAACTTGGTCATATTCACTAAGTGCTACTAAAAACATGATGGAAGTCACATTTTCAAAGCAATGGATCCACTTCCTTCGTTCTGATCTCTGACCTCCAACATCCACCATTCTGAGGAAGAGAAATAAATAAGAATATCACAGAGGCAGCTGCAGTTCTCTGAATGCAAAGGAGCAGCAAACAATGAGAATTCATTTGGTTCTTTACCATTCCTATTAACCTGGCACAGGGATGTGACAGCATCTGCCTGTTAAAAAAACATCAAATTTACAAAATATGCTCCAGAAATACAGCAAACTGAAAGAATGGCCACAGGTGGGTGATGCCAAATTCACCCTTCACCATTTTTGTTGCATTCTGCTCTGGTTTGCTCAACAGCAGCCCTGAGTCTGAAAAGATAAGTCCTTCAAAACTGTGCTCTGTCACATGAGCAAACTATTTTTATTTTTAATTAAAGCACCTGCTTGCCTGAAAGCTTCTCCCCCACCCAAATCTTTCTTTAGTTGTTACACTTTTATTGGAATGTGCTGCTTGACTGTCAAGCACTTCAGCCTCTCAATTTCAAGTCCCACCTGCACACTAAAGTTCACCAAAGTTATTCTGGCACTCACCTGAAGTGCCACACGTGGTTCAATTTGAGAAAATTCTACACCTACTCCCAGTTTGGGGTTTTTTTTTTTGCTGTTTTTCTACTCAGCAAACCAGAACAGGGAGAGGAGAACTCTGCATTTCTGTAGCCAAATGGTTTAAAAGAGGGGATGCAGGTTCCTTTATTCCTCTCTGGCAATGCCACACTGTGGTGGGGAAGGGCAGAGAGCAACACAGGAATATTGCTGGGTTCAGCCTGGTCATGCCAGGCTCAGTTTCTGCTTTCAGCTTGCAAAGACTCTCTGTTGCAGCAGCAAGTTTTGGTGCCACCCTGAGAGCACAAGGTGGGCACAGAAAATCAGCTCTCAAGGCAGGTGCTGGATACAGGGAAGAATTTCTGCACAAATGTCAGCCCTTGGTGGCTTCAGCTCTCAACACATCCCTCAGCTGCCTCACAAATCACAATTTCAGCAGTGCAATCTTTCCCAGCAAGGACACCAAGATGGTTCCCTGGGTTTTGAAGTGTCACTGATTCAAAAGCAAGTTGAGTTGTGAATTTTGAGTTTTGAATTTTGAGTTTTCTGAGTTTCCAAAACATCAGGCCTCCCCAATTAGAGCAGAAACCATCACACATCCACTGAAACCATGTGGACACACTGAAGCAAGCCCAAGTTTATCCTTCCTGAAAGCATCTCCCTGCTGGCCCAGCTGAGCTGTAACATGAAGACACCTCCAGTACCTAAGGATAATATTCTCTAGTCAAAGGGGTACTCTATGATCCCAGTTGTAGGGACTCTAACCTGTAGCACATCTTGCTGAGTTGCCTCACAAATCACAATTTCAGCAGTGCAATCTTTCCCAAGAAGGACACCAAGATGGTTCCCTGGATTTTGAAGCAGGTTGAGTTTTGAAGCAGGTTGAGTTTTGAATTTTGAATTTCTGACAGCCAAAACATCAGCCAAAACATCAAAACATCCCAATTGGAGCAGCACCCATCACACATCCACTGCAGCAAGCCCCAATTTATCCTTCCTGAAAGCATCTCCCTGCTGGCCCAGCTGAGCTGTAACATGAAGACACCTCCAGTACCTGAAGATAATGTTCTCTAGGTCAAAGGGGTACTCTATGATGCCGGTTGTAGGGACTCTGACCCGTAGCACATCTCACTGAGTTGCCTCACAAATCACAATTTCAGCAGTGCAATCTTTCCCAAGAAGGACACCAAGATGGTTCCCTGGGTTTTGAAGCAGGTTGAGCTTTGAATTTTGAATTTTCTGCCAGCCAAAACACCAGAGCACCCCAATTGGAGCAGCACCCATCACACATCCACTGCAGCAAGCCCCAATTTATCCTTCCTGAAAGCATCTCCCTGCTGGCCCAGCTGAGCTGTAACATGAAGACACCTCCAGTACCTGAAGATAATGTTCTCTAGGTCAAAGGGGTACTCTATGATGCCGGTTGTAGGGACTCTAACCTGTAGCACATCTCACTGAGTTGCCTCACAAATCACAATTTCAGCAGTGCAATCTTTCCCAAGAAGGACACCAAGATGGTTCCCTGGGTTTTGAAGCAGATTGAGCTTTGAATTTTGAATTTTCTGCCAGCCAAAACATCAGAGCACCCATCATACATCCACTGCAGCAAGCCCCAATTTATCCTTCCTGAAACCATCTCCCTGCTGGCCCAGCTGAGCTGTAACATGAAGACACCTCCAGTACCTGAAGATAATGTTCTCTAGGTCAAAGGGGTACTCTATGATGCCGGTTGTAGGGACTCTAACCTGTAGCACATCTCACTGAGTTGCCTCACAAATCACAATTTCAGCAGTGCAACCTTTCCCAGCAAGGACACCAAGATGGTTCCCTGGGTTTTGAAGCAGGTTGAGCTTTGAATTTTGAATTTCTGACAGCCAAAACATCAAAACATCCCAATTGGAGCAGCACCCATCACACATCCACTGCAGCAAGCCCAAGTTTATCCTTCCTGAAAGCATCTCCCTGCTGGCCCAGCTGAGCTGTAACATGAAGACACCTCCAGTACCTGAAGATAATGTTCTCTAGGTCAAAGGGGTACTCTATGATGCCGGTTGTAGGGACTCTGACCCGTAGCACATCCTGCTGAGTTGGTAGATATCCTGGGGTGGCAATACGATCCACATCGCTGAGATAGCTGCAAGCAGGACAGGGGGAAAAAAAATAACAAAGGAAAAAGGAAAAAACTACCTTAGGTTGCAGCACATAGAGATACAGATGTGCAAAGTGCTGCTTGAAGTCTTTCTGTAGAGTAATGAGAAAGGCAGGAGTTGTCTGAATGATTTTAAATATGATGTGGAAACTAAGTAGAAAACATTTTTGGGGATATTTGAACAGTAATTCACCAGCCAGATACACTAAAAACAACTTTATCCACTCTGTATAGGAGTGGGGAAGACAATCTTTACTACAGAGGAAGTTTAGATGCTTTATGTTTCAGGATCAAGTCCCTTCTGAGGTTTTCTAAAAAACATCCTCTGTACATTGCCAAACTTAATGGATTTGTAATGAATAAAATCTGAGTTACACATGGTAAACTTGATGAGAAGGAGCAGCACTCCTGCTGCCCAAGAGCCAGGAGGATCAATACAGATGGAATAATGTGGAGATTCTGGCCCCAGGTACATCCTGAAGCAGATGTATGAACACCCTTACACCCACCAGACTCCCAGGAAAAGCAGCAAATAATAAGGAAACAAACTCTGGACTTTAATAAATAAAATGTGGACAGGTCTAATTTGTTAGAGCATCACTCCCACCACAAGCATGCCAGGGATTGTATACTTACTATTTAGCTGAGTCAGAAAGTTGATATTCTCTTCTCCTGTCATAGCATTCTTGTATTCCAGGGTCATTCCACAATGTTTTAATTGCACTTACATATGGTTGCTCAAATGTCATGACCTTTTCTACATCCACTTCTCTGATCAGCACTGCATTGGCCTGCAGATTGAAAAGAAGAAGAATAAAAGAGAGAAAATTTTTTTTAAAAACCCCAAAATTGGGGGATATAAAAACCTCCACCCTACAATGGCAAAGCAAAGGAAGGAGTACAGCAACTACCACAGTCTGAGGTGTCTGTGAGGGGATTATCCACACCTAGGGGCTTTTGCCAATGCCCCCAATAAATAAAAACCAAAATGAAGTTCTGCACAAGTTACAGCAAGCAAAAGCTGGCAGATTTTATTTATCAGAACCCCTCCACTTCAAGCACAGGGAAAGCTTTCTCACACTCTGCCTGTTCTCACCACAGACAGGAAAGGGGCATCATCTAATCCCTACAAACAATTATTCAAAATCAGCTCCAAGACACCCTGTGATAGGTCAGATAAAACACAACTTCAAAATATTAAGGATACTAAGCATTAAAAAAAGCAAAATATGCTAAAAAAAAAATCTATTTTCCTGGCATGCCCTCACTCTCACTGTCCTCCCCCTCAAAAAGAGAAAATAATTTAGATCAGATCTGTCTAAAATTAATTCCTGGTCCCAAAATCAGCATGTTTCTGTGGTTGAGACCAAAATTCTTCAAGAAAGGTTTGTATCCTTGGTCAGGAGCTATCAGAAAAACAGAAGGATTGCAGAAACAGGGGTAACTACCAGCACAGGTCTGTTCTTTGGGGTCCAGCATGTATTTTGCCAGATTCAAGTTCCAATAAGAACAGCAACACATGCAAAGAAAATGCCAATACATTTAACAACCCTGAACCCTTGAAATGAGTAAAATTAACACTCCTGCTATCCCTTCATACCCCAATCCCAACCACTCACTAGGCACACCAGTGCACCAACCATGCAAAGTTCTTCTGTCCCTTAACACAACCAAATAAAAGGAGTTGGGTATCAAGAAAATGCCATAAAAAGTTTATAGAAAAAAGGTTCAGGGAGGTTGAAGTTGCAACACAGAAAGACACAAAGAAACAAGAACTCAAAATCCTCCTCACTGACTAAAGATTTGTGCAAAACCTGACCAACTTACCTTGTTCTGTTCATATTTGTACAGAATCTTCAGGGTTTCCATGGCTCTTATCATAGACTGCATGGCAGTGAAGATGTTTTGGTACACCAGCTTGGTGAAGCCTTTTTTGTCCTCTTCAGAGTAGCCTGAGCCATGAATTATACGCATTTGCTTAATGAACGTGCTCTTCCCACTCTCCCCAGTGCCTACAGGATGCAAGAGAGTGAATTAGGAGCCACCAGCAGCAAAATCCACGAGAGATGAAAGCTCCTATCGCTACACCCAAGCACACACCACTCCCAAGCCTCTTTTTGTCACTTCTCAGACTGGTAAAAAGGCAGCCTGGAAGGAAGACACCTTGTCCTTTCCAGCAGCCTTCAGAAGTAGCTCTGGTACTTATTCCAAATCTCACGTTACAGCCACTCCCACACGTCCTGCGTCAAGAGGCCCTTGCCCGTCACACCTGACCTATTCCCAGATACTCCAGCAAGATGCTACAACAGCCAGGAAGGGCCTGGGCACACTCTCAAGGCAGAAAAGTGCTACAGACCCAGCAGTGAATGGCCAGGAGAAGCCCAGCAACACAGCAAATTTTGTTTTGTTCTAATTTGGCACAAAACGTTCTTCGCTTTATACGCGGGAAGGGAAGAACCAACCACAACAGGAAAAAAATAAATCAACTCGAAAAGAGAACTGAGCTCAAGGAGCTCTCTCTGCCACGAACAAGGCAGGCAGCACATGGGCCTTGTATCCCAAATTTTTGCTGCCTGTGGCAGGATGGCTGCGATCCTGCTCTGGATGGGAGAGAGTTAAAAATGGCGTCTGGCAGGGAGAGCAGAGTAGGCCACTGCTCCAGCTGTCGGTGCCGTGCCTGGGTCCCCACGGGCTGCAGCCTGCTCTGCAAGGCCACTGCTTCCTTCTCTTCCTCCTTTTTCAGGTTTTACTGCCGGGCTGGGAGCAGATGGGAGGGCAGGACACGGCGCAGGGCAGCGCTTCCTGCACCGTCACTCGGGCAGGTCCTTTGCACTCCTACATTTATGGCCCCACACAGGAGTGTCACTCGGCGTGTGAAGGCCACCAGATGATACCAAAGGACAGTGGCAGCTTTCTAACAGGGTGAGCAGGAGGGAGAAACGCCATCAGACGCTATCCAGGCAGTTAGGGGGAATTGCTAAATTCACAATTCAGCTGGGACGGCCCTGGTGACATCGCCCCGTGCACGGAGTCCTCGTGGAGGGGACACCCAGGCCAGGTCTCACTTGGGACCAGCTCAGCTCCACATTTCAGCAGCCTAAATGGACACCACTACATTTCTGTGCACTGCTTTTTGTTCCAGCTTCTAAAATTTGCTATCATTATGCAGGATATTGATAAAAAGCCCACACCTCTCTAACACAGTGGCCCAGCTCACCTGGCTACAGAGACCAAAAACTCAAAAACTCAAAATATATCATGTCAGTGATACAAATCCTTTTGACTTGGAGTTAAAATGCTGGCAGAGCCCTGGCTCTCCCCACAGGCACCACCAGATCCTCCTCACATCAGGGGAGAGATGGGTTCAGACAGGATCTCATTCATCCCAATACACAATTAATACTCCCATGTAGATACTCAGTTACTCATTTTATCTTGGTAGGTAAAAAGGCAAACAAATAAAAAATGCTCAGATAAAAAGCAACAAGCACCTAACTAGAAGCAGAATGTTTGAAATGAACAGCAAGAACTGACAGAAATCACGTCAGCACAGCCAGAAATTAACACTGTAGACATTATCAATATGCAGCAAACTATCTCCATCTTGAATACAAAGGTGAACCCTAAGTGGGGGAAAAACTGGAAACTCAGCTCTTTCGTGGTTTCTGTCAGTGTGGTGAGAAATACTTCCTTGTCTTTTACCACAGTGACCAAAACTGAGAGGGAAAAAAAAAAAAAGGTGGTGCTTCAAAGCATTTCAACAATGAAAATATAAAAGAAACCTCAACACCAGACCTTGGCTTGCCTCAGGACTTAAGGGTTCAAACACAGATTGTTCCTGTCACTCCATCACTGTCCTCTCTTGGTTTTGGGGGTTGGTTTTACTTATTGGTGGTGGGTTTTTGGTTTGGTTTTGGGTTTTTTTTTTTTTTAAGTTGCCTTTTGCTCTCCCTGAGGCACAGCACTACAGCAGCAGGTGACAAGCTCTGGTGGGCAAGATCTACAACTCTCAGAGCACAAAATCCCTTTTTAATATGACAGGAGATAATCTGAATTCACCACTACTTCTGCCAACATGTGAAAGCAGCAGAGTTTACAGTAACTTCCTCATGATCCCCCAGCAAATACTCTGCTCAGTCAACAGTATCCCATGCTGAATCACAAGTAATTTTTGTACAAAATATCCTCCCCTCCCAATAAAAAGACAAATTACTACTTTGTACCAGATGGCAATGTCCAACACCTTGAATTTCTTATTAACAGGTTCATCATTGATCAGCACTTTTATTCTTCACCTTAATTTTCTGTTTTAGGCTTCAACAAAGTAACTGTCACCAGATGTAGTGACAAGAAAAACGTAACAGTTTCTACAAGGTGGAAACTGCCTCCACACATTCAAAATTTTGGAGATTTTGGGAAAGCCCTCTCATTAAGCCAATCATTAATACATGTAAATATAAGAACTGCATAGAACAGGAGCAACACAGAAGAAATCCCTGCAAGGAGGGAGAGAGAACACAGGTTACCTGTGCCAGCTGAGAGTGGGCAACATGCTGTGACCAGTGAAAAGCATCCTGCAAACACTGTCTACACCCAAAGTGTTGCTTATCCAATAATAACCTCCTTCTGTATGTTTTGGGTTTTTTTTTTTAATTTGATGCTGAAATTGTATCTTTTAGAAAAGCAGAAAGAATTCTTGAGCAATTTGAATTCTTTCTGAAGTGAAATATTTAGATCCAGTGGGATCTTCTTAACCCAGATCTATCCTATAGCGACAACCTATTTTGACACAGCTGCTTCTGTGGGACTGCTTTTAGGGAAGCACGAGAGTGAGGAACAAGAAACCTCACAGAAACTGCCACAGCATCTCCAAAGAGCAGAAATGTGAAGCCCTCGATTTTACCTTTCACACAAAGAATAGCCACGCATTAACTGTGAAGGGTTCAGGGTGAAAAGGAAAGCCCTGGGGTTTATTTGACAGTTATCCCCAGGCACCAGCGTTGGTACTGGAGCCCTCCAAGGGGCTGGGCACACACACACTCCTGCAAAGTGGATTTTTTTTCACAAGGGTCAGCCTCCTTCTTCAGCCGGACCTTAATGCCTTGTCAACAGATCCATCGGATCTGCTTCACATTTCATCTCGAGATAATACAATATTCAAGACACAAAGCAGGATATATCTGACACACAAGCAACGCTAATCACGGCATGCATGAAAACTGAAACTTCAGTTTACATTTTGGGGCTACCTCGGCACGAACATCAAACTCACTGCTGCAGGAGGAGGCACACGCCTGCAAGACTCAGTTTGCAGCTGATTACCCATGCCTGGAAACTCATCTGAACACGGCACGGATGAAACTCCAGTTTCCACCCGCAGACCTAGATTCTCACGGCCGCACAGGTGATCTGCACCTCTGAACAGCACGGGCATCTCCCCATCGTGCATTCCCACTAACAGGGGAATGTCTGTTCCCTCCAGAACCTCCACACCGCCCTGCCCAGCCCTTGCCCCAGGGGAAACTCTGCCTTTAGGAGCTGCAGGCCCGTTTTTCCACACATCCTGAAAAGCACCAACTCCACCAGCGGATTCCCAGCGCACTGCTGAGAATCCTCTCCCCGAGACAAATTCGTGCGTGCCCGCCCTCAGCACCAGGAATTCCAGCCGCTTAGTTCCTGCTCGTGTCAAAACCCATTTTGACAGCGAACGCATCACAAAATCAAACAAAGGGCAGCCAATGAGGCGGCCGCCCCGCACGGCTCGGGAGCGGCCCCGAGCGCCGGGCTGAGGCGGGGATGGCTCCCGCCGCTTCCCCGCCACACCCGCTCCCCGCCCGGCCCGGCCCGGCCACCCGGACCTGCCGAGCCCCGGGCCGGGCCCCGCGGCAGCCGTTGAGGCGGGACCGGCGCCGCGCTCCGGACTCCCTCCCTCACTCACCCAGCAGCAGCAGCTTCAGCTCGCGGCGAGCGTCGCGCTTGTCCCTCCGCAGCTGCTTCTCGATCTCGGCGTTGATGCGCTTCGACTCCTTCACCTCGTCGCTCAGGCAACAGGCCATCATGGACTCCAGAGTCATGGTCGCGCCGCGGCCGGGACGCCCCCGCCCACCCCCCCACCCCCCCGGCACCGACCACCGTTCTCCGCACGGCCGGCAGCGCCCGGCCCGGCCCGGTCCCGCGTCCCGCGCCCCCTTCCCTCCCCACCCTCCCGCCCTGCGCGGCGCCGGCCCGGCCCGGCCTCGCCCCGGCCCCGAGTGCTGCGGCCGGGCCCAGCGCCAGCGCCGCCGCCGCCCCCGCGCCGCTCTCGCCCGGCTGCGCCGCCGCTCCCTCCGCACGGCTCCGCCGAGACACCGACGAGCCGGCGCAACCCAACCCGCTGCCGCCGAAAACAAGCGCTGACTGACAGCGGTCGGAACCAATGGGAGAGCGCGGCGCGCAGCGGGGCGGGCCCGGACGGGCGGGACACGGCGCCGCGACCAATGGGAGCGCAGGGTTTGGTTGGCCGGTCGCGGGGGGGGGGGCGCACGGACGCGCGTTCCTGGAGCGGGGCGGGGCCGCCGGGCATTGTGGGAAGGTGGCGGACCGGGCGCCCATGGCGGGGCGGGCCGGGATGGGAGCGGAGCCTCCCGTGACCGGGCGCGGCCGGGCCCAGCGCGGAGCCGCCGCCTCCCCTCGCCCGCTACGGGCCCGCGGTTGGGCCACGCCGGGCGGGTGGGGCCTTGGCCGCCGCTGGGATGGCGGCACAGGGCGGGCCCGGGCCCCGGACTTTGCGGCTCCGCTCGGAGCCGCCAGCGGTGCACGGAGCGGGCCGGGCCCGAGCTGTGAGGGACGGGCGCGGCTCAGCCCGCAGACCCCGGTAGCCCAGCCCTCAGGGCTGAGCTGCGAGAGGCTGAGGCCTCACGGGCCGGCCCTGAGCTCCAGGCTCCGGCCGTGTCCCGGCAGAGCCACACCGAGCCTGCCCGCCGAGCTCTCGGTGCCCTCTCCTGAGGTCTCCACACAGCGTCTCAGGGCTGCCTTCAGCACAGGTTTCCTCATTGCTTCCTACCAGGTGCCTGTTGACCTGTAGCAGCTCCTCCAGCCAGCAGCAGCCTGATGCATCCCCTCATCCACAGCCTTGTGTTGGTTCTTGTGCTGCCAGGGCAGCCTCACCTGTCAGAGCATCCCCTGTGCCAAACAGAGCAGCCTCACCTGTCAGAGCATCCCCTGTGCCAAACAGAGCAGCCTCACCTGTCAGAGCATCCCCTGTGCCCTCTGGGATCCTGCCCCAAGCAGAGCAGCTTCACCTGGACTCTCCACACACACGCACACATCCCCCTCTTGCATTCCTCTTACCCTGCCTTGCCTGGGGTCTGTATCGAAACAATCCTTTGAAGGTCCAAAAAAAGCACCACAGAGCTGTTCCATACCTGCCTTCCTTGTTACCAGCCTGGCTCATGCAGTGGTTTGCCAGTCCTTACCTCTTGGCAGTTTGGCTGAGACAGAAACACAAGATACTCACAAACAGCGGGTTCTATTTTCCACTTAAATTCTCTCTTATACCTGTGCTATTCCCATGAGTTATTTGCCTCAGTTAAAATAAGTTTCTAATTTTTTTTTCATAGTTTGGCCTTTAACAGCATCAATACTGACCTCCCTTTGTTCCATTCTCTTATTTCCCTCCCAGAAAACAGCCAGGAGAACTGTTCCTCCCTCATCACACACCTCTGGCAAAGGCCTCATGCTCATTTTGCTTTGGCAGCTGGAAATTATTCAGACAGAAGTGCTCAGCACACCCAGGATCCAAGCCACAGTGGCTGCTCCCTGTGACCTGCTGCCCTTTGGAACTCCTGGACAGCCCTAAAGGAGCCTGAAGTTCCTGCAGCACTGTCCTGACTGGGAAAGCCACTTGAGCTCTTTGCATGTCCTCAGGCTCTGAGGGTGACACAGGTGACACTCTGGGGCTGCTGAAGAGCCCCAAGGTGGGATTGCTGGGCTGCTCTGTGTTGGAAGCTTGTTTTGGCTGCCTTCTCTTAGGCAGGATGAAAATCTAAAGGCCAGCAGATCCTGAGGAAATTTCCACAGTTTGCCAAAAGAAAAGGAGAAATAAAATTTGCATCCAGCCTCTGGAGCACCTGCTTGGCTCCTGCTGATGGGAAGTTTGGGTCCACAGATGTTGAGTTTTGATGAGTCCTGATCAAAGTGTTGATTTAAGAATGACAGAACTGCCAGTCTGCAAGCAACAACCGCCCATCCACCCCCTCCCTTTCTGCCCTAATGGAAAAGTTTTGGTGCTCAGAGGGTTCCCAGGAGATCTGAGATTTCCCTCAGCTGTGTCACCAGCGTGCTGTGCAATTCCCTGGGCTCCAAGTCCCTGTTCCTGCAGAAAGCTGATCCTGAATGTGCCAGGCCACTTGCAGAGCAGCTGTTCCCATGGCCCACATTTGCAGAAGTTAATGCTGAGCCCAGAGATCTCCCCCATTTGTTTACAGAGAGGAAGAGCCCATGGAGATGCAGGCACATATCAGTACCACCATTTTCTCCATTCTGGCCCCATTTCTCAGCTCTTTGTGGGTTCCAGAGGGGAGCAGGCATTGCCAGCAGGTCAGGGGGGAGATCCTGCCATACAATGGCAATGGTGAATGTGCCAGGCTGTTCCCATGGCCCACATTTGCAGCAGTTAAAGCTGAGCCCAAAGATCTCCCCCATTTGTTTACAGAGAGGAAGAGCCCATGGAGATGGGATCCCAAGGCCATGGAGATGCAGACACATCCCAGTCCCATCCCTTTTCTCCATTCTTACCTGTTTTTGAGTTGGCATTGCCAGCAGGTCAGGGAGGTGACCCTGCCATACAATGGCAATGTCCCCTGGCCAGGTGATAATTGGCATAAACTCCATGATTCACAGAAGGCTGATCAATAATAATCCTATTTAAAAACCCATTATTCTTTTAGAGACAGTTATGATGCAGGTGTACTTGATTGGTCCTTTAATTAAAACACCATCACCATTAGTTAATTAGGAAACCACCCTTCAGTAAACAAATCTCCATAACCCATTCCACATGTTCACAATACCAGGTACAACAAGAATTGTTTCTCATTTTTTTTTCTCTGATCTTCTCACAGACTTTCTCAGAATAATACCTGGGAAATTTATCTATTTCTCTCTGTGGCCAAAGAGCTGCTGCCACACTGAGGGAGCTGTGCTCAGCCTGGAGAAGACCAAGAGAGGATTTTACCAATTTTACCAATATCCATAAATATCTGAAGGGAACTGCCAGGGGATGGAGCAGTTTCTGCTCAGCAATAGGAACAATGAGCAGAAACTGATGCACAGCAAGTTCCACCTTGAACATGAGGAAGAACTTTCCTGTGCTGCTGACACAGCACAGGTTGCCCAGAGTGCTTGCAGAGCCTCCTTCTCTTGTGATATTCAAAGCAGGAATGTGTCTGGGCTGATGGGGACCAGGGACCCAGCTGCAGAGCACGTGTCAAATGTTTCATCCTCCCCCAAAATTAATTTTACAAGTTCTGCAATTGCCTGTCACAGGAAGATGCCACGAGATTGGAGTTCTCTGAACAGAGGAGGAAAGGCACTGAGATCAAACAGCACTGACAAATGCAGCCCGTGACAGCAATTGCTGCATTAGTTTTTTTAAACCTTATGTTTCACATCTGGTTTGTCATGGTGTTGTAGGTGGGCTCAGTGCACAGTAAACTAGGATAACAAACCTACATTTTCTGTGATCCTTTCATCCCTTACCATCCCAAAACACATCATTTAATTGCACTCAACCTGCACAGAGATTTCATAAATAAAGTAACGGTGAATTAGCATAGCTGCTGCAGCATTCACACAAGTTCCTAAGACACAATCTCCTTGTGCAATCAATCCAGCCTCATGCTTCAGTGTTTGTCAAAAATTGAGGTCAGGAAGAAATGTTCTCCCTACCTGGAGGAGTGCACAGAACAGAGAGACTCTTGAGGGTGCAGCAATCTGTCCTCCCTGTGCAAACCTCAGAAAATGCTGCAAATGTGCATTTGGTGCAGCTCCAGTGCAGTAGATGAACACTGATCCTGCACAGGGGCAGGAGGAAAGCCTGGCTGACCCTTTTAACCCTAAAATTGGTATCTGGCTCCTCCCTTCGTCCAGCAAGGGAGGCAGAGGAGGGAGGGGAGGCTCCTGAAGCTGCCCTCAGCACAGCTGGGCTCAGGAAGCTGCTCCTGTGCCCATTCCAGCCCCGGGGTCCCTCCCTTCAGGCTCAGTTTGGGTTCCACATGCAGAGGGATTCACGCTGCTGCTTCTGCAAACTGGGAAG
Organism: Agelaius tricolor; assembly: GCF_023055355.1. Taxonomy (NCBI): domain Eukaryota; kingdom Metazoa; phylum Chordata; class Aves; order Passeriformes; family Icteridae; genus Agelaius; species Agelaius tricolor. Next base: position 2,826,232 of record NW_027269293.1, on the reverse strand, counting down.
CTTCTCATGACCAAAGGGTCAGAGGATTCCCCTGCACCTCCTGACTGTCTCACAGCTGCAGATTTGCTTATCTCCCACCAAATGCCTCAGGGACACCACCCAGGGAGCAAGCAGGTTCAGGCACCCCTGCCATGTGCTTCCTAATCACGGCTCAGCTGCAAAATCCCTTTCCTGCTTCCTGCAAGGAGTGTGAACTGTTCCTTGCACTTTGGCTGGTAAAAAGGATGATAATTACCCTTAATCAGTCTGCAGCAAAAACACAGGCCACAGCAGAAGGGAGGGGTGGGGGGCAGCCACCATGAGGAATGGAGCCCAATTATTCCAAGTCACTGATAAAATGGGATCAAAGAGGGGAGGAATGTTTTACCAGCTGTAAAAAGCCTGCCTGGACCAAGGCTGCTCTTGGAGAAATGCCCTTGCTGCCTACAGGCCATTCCTGGCTGGGACCTTATGCACATCCAGGGACAATTTCTCATTTTTCTTCTTGGTGTAGGCGAGGAATTTGGGCTGCTGTTTATTTCTGCCTCTCAGAGCAAGCAGCAAGACAGTTTCAGCAGGAAATGAGCACGGAACCGTGGGCATACAGTGCAGAACAAATGTCCTGCCTGCTGCCCATGTGGGCACTGAGACTCTGCTGTGTCCCATCAGGGGCACCTGGGTGTGCCAGGGAATGGAGCAGCTGGGGCTGGGTGCTGATGGGGACAAGGGACAGTGCTGCTGGTGGCATCTGTGCCCTGCCAGTGCCACGTTTGTGCCTCCTCTGGCTCCCTGGGAACCCCACTGCTCATTCCAGCCTTTTTTTTCTGCAGCAGGGAGACCTGCACAGCTCCTAAGAGCAGCAGGAGGGTTGGGATGGTGAGGGAGAGAAGGAAAACAGCCCCTTATGTGCAAGAGGGACTTGAGAGGCAGGTTGTGTGTAAATCACTGCCAGGCCTGCCCAGCCCTTGCCTGGTGTCTGCCTGATTGTCTGATGCTATCTAGAGAAAGTTTAATATCAAAAGCCAATAATCCTGTGATAGGAGGGATGATAAGGGACAGTCTGGCCTGGATGTGGCAGGGGGCCAAGGTCCAGTGCCTGCCCTGCCCATCCCATTCCATACCTGGCAGGGCTGGGCAAAACAAAACAAAACAAATTCAAGAACCAGCCCTGCTGCTGGCAAAGAGGGGCTGGGGAGGCAGGAAGGGGAGAACTGTGAGCCCCAGAAGTGTGGCATGGGCTGGCTGTGGCTAATAACCTACAAAATGCCAGCACTGGCCCTTCTAAGATGCTTCACAGATGCCTGAATATAGGGGAGCAGTGGGGGATTGCAGCCCAGGGAGGGACTGGGAGTTTCTTGGCAGGTGGGGTATCCAGGGCAGCTGAAGTTGAATGAGTTTGGTGGGTCTCAGCCCTGTTTCTACTGGAAGGAGGCCACAGCATTCAAATCAAAGTGAGGAGCAAAGGAGCTGCTGGCTGAGCCACCCCACACCCAATGGGGTCCTGCGTGTGGTCAGCTTGAGGTGATGGCACTCAACAGACACCCTGAGGATGTGGAGAAAAGCAAAAAAACCTTCCTTGTCTCAGTGCCTGAATTGCTGCTGTGCCTTTTTTTATTTCTTCCTCTTTAATTCCAGGTAAAAGAGAGAGTATTCTCAGGGTAAAAGCAGGATCTCAGAGCCTACATTTTCATAATAATGACAGCATGGCTTTCACCTTGTGTCCAGAGCTTCAGAGCAGAAAATGTCTGTACAACCTCTCTCCTTGAACCAGTGCTGGAGTGGGATATAATACCTGAATAATTTACAAAGGCTCTTCATTACACAGATTTATTTTTGGCAGCTTTGTTAGACTGCTCCTTTTAGGAACTAATAGGAAGTTTCTCTGGTTTCATTAGGACATCCCTGTATGAATTGTTCCAGTGGGGCCAGGGACAGGGACAGCTTCTTGCTCCATTAGAAATGCAAAATGTTCCTGCCCTTTCTGTCCCCTGTGGCTTTCTGGAAACCCACCTGCACGCCCTGGTTGTAGCAAGAGTCCAGCTTGTCTTTATTCCTGGCAAAGATGTTGAAAGAGTGAGGGGTTTCCCCACATTGCCTTCAAACAGCTTTGCAGCAGACAAATGTTGGTTCACTTGGAGAGCTCCTGCACAGAACTCCCTTTCCTGTGCTGGAAAAACCTTCAGGTCTGAGGTGGGCTGTGGGAACCCCCCACTGTTCACCAGGCTGTGTTTGGGGCCACCTCCTCTGTGTTCAGACCATGTCCAGCCCCTGACTCAGCCTGGGCCAGGCTGAAATCCCCTCTTCTTCAGATGCAGGTGCATTGCCCAGCTGGAAACAAGCCCATTAAAAAGTCATTTACCAGGCACAAGCGAGTTTGTGTTCCCCTGGATTGGGATTTGCCAAGATTATACCATAAATTAGAGTGTTTCCTGGAAGAATGTAAGGAGAGAGGAGGGAAAAAAAAAAAAAAAAAAAAGATAAAATGGAACATTTTGTAGCCAACAGCAATGCCAATAAAGGAGCATTTCATTTCCCACTTGGAAAGGAGTGACTGCAAGCTGTTGCAAGGGTAGGGCAGGGTGCCTGTGCTGCTCCAGGACCAGGGGAAGGGGACAACAGGGACCTGGTCTGGCTGCATGCACACCCTGACTATAAATTGCATTTCTCTGCCCTTGAGCAGAGCCAAAGCTGGGGTGACTCAGTTTCTCTCCATGTAAAAAGGGGGACCAGGATGCCAACCCCACTGGGGGAAGACTGTCTGCCCTGTTTTCCAACCCTTATTCTGCAGGGACACAAAGCCTGCCTACACTATTAATAATCCTTGGCATGAAGCTGTCACAGTTTCCACTAATATGGAGATGTTGAAGTGAAAAAGCTACTGCACAATATGCAGGAGGTGTCACAATAACTCAGCTGCTATATTGTTCTTTTTAAAAATAAATACCACAACAGGCCAGCCCACATTGCTGGAGTCATGACGTGTAGGGCTTTATTTTTAATCAGAAAATGTACTGATTTTTAAAGATAGACATGGAACAACATCCAAAATTTATGAAAGCTCCCTGTGTGCTCACACGTACCAACCATGCTCCTGCCCAAATGGCTTCCAAGGACCTGATCTTACCCCAGCACGGGCACATTTGTGAGTGTGGCTTTACAAGAGGCCCCATGGCAATAAAATCCTTCCAGAAATAAAGTCTGTGGCTGAATTCCCCACCCCACTGCTCTCTGGGGGGATGCAATCGATCCCCCAGGACATGAACTGCAGGGTCCCCTCCTCAGGCAGCAGGTTTAGGACCAAAGTTTGCATCCAGAGCAGAACATCGCATTGTTTGGAGATCAGAGGTTTCTCTGGTGGCCACTTGTACGTGAATTGCCTTTTTCCTTTGCCTTCCCTCACGCTTAGCCAAGGGCAACGCTGAAATAAAGCAAAACGAAACTCTAGGTTAAAAAACGCCCGTTCTGCTTGGGGAAGGGCGAGAAAATGAGCTGAGAAGGGCGAGGAGCTCAGTGCCCGGCAAGGGCCGGTCCGGGGCTCCGGACCCGCCTCAGGCCAGGCGGACCCTGGGCTCGGAGGGGCTCGGGCAGGGACACCCGGCGGGCCCGGGGGCTCGGGCAGGGACACCCGGCGGGCCCGGGGGCTCGGAAGGGCCGGGGGCTCGGGCAGGGACACCCGGCGGGCCCGGGGGCACGGGCAGGGACACCCCGCGGGCCCGGGGGCTCGGAAGGGCCGGGGGCACGGGCAGGGACACCCGGCGGGCCCGGGGGCTCAGGCAGGGACACCCGGCGGGCCGCGGCACCAGAGGCTGAGGGGGGCAAAGCCCGGCGGGGCAAGGCCCGTGCCGACCACGGGGCTGCATCCCCCGTGCCCCGCCGCACGGAGGGCCCGGAGCGGGACGCGGGGCACGGAGCGCGGCCCGGCCCGGTGCCCGCGGCCGGCGGCGCCGCTTGGCGGGGGCGGGGACCGGCGGGGGCGGGCGCGGCCGTGGGCCCGCCCGGGCCGGGGAGGCGGCGGCGGCGGCAGGTGGTGCCGAGCAGCCGCAGGACGGAGCCGGAGCCGCAGCCGCCATTAGACAATAGGCGCCGGCGGCGGGAGCGGCGCGGGGCGAGCGGCGCGGCCGGGGCGGGGCGGCCGCGGGGCCGGGGCGGCCGGACCCGGCGCGGACAAAGGCGGCGGCGGCGCGGGGAGCCGCGGCGGGGGCGGCAGGCGGCACCGGGCCGCTCCGTGCGGGGACCGAGCCGCAACCTGACATGATGTTTCCACAAAGCCGGCACTCGGTACGGCGCGGCCCGGGGCCGGAGCGGCCGCGGGGCGGGGCCGCGCGCCGGCGGGGCCGCGGGGGCTGCCCGGGGGCTGCCCGGCCTCCCTCGGCCCCGCGGGCTCCGGGGGATCGAGCGCCTCCCGCCGCCGGTGCCGAGGGGCGGCGGCAGGCGGGGAAGGGGCCCCATGGGTGACCTTGGGCGCGTCCCGGGCACGGGCGCTGCCCCCCGGCGGGGGCTCGGCCCCCGGGGCGGCGAGAGCGGGGCGGGCTCGGGGCCCGGCGGCCGCCGGCTCCGGCCCCAGCGCTGTCTCCTGTTGTTCAAGGGCTCCTCTCACCTGCCTCAGCAGCTGAAGTTCACGACCTCCGACTCGTGCGACCGCATCAAGGACGAGTTCCAGCTGCTGCAGGCCCAGTACCACAGGTACGTGCTGCCCCCCCGGGCCCGTCCCGGTGCACGGGAATCGCTCCGGTTCTTCCGCTCGTTGCTTCGCTCCGGGGACCGGGTGAGAATTTGGGGAAGGGGAGCCGGTGGCGGAGCTTGGGACAGCTTTGGCGTTGGTGGTGTCCACATGGGAGCCCGGCGAGGAGAACGCCCATTCCCCTCTCCAGCCAAGGTCTTTCCTCCAAGTGCTGCTCAGCCAGGACTGCACAGACACTTGCCAGGCCTCCTGCCTCTTGCTGGGAGTTTTCCTCAGTTTTTCTCGCTGGCTGCCATTCCTGAACTGCAAATACTGCAGGGAGCACTTAAATCCAAAAGCATCTACTTTTCTGTGAATGTGTGTGGAAATAGTGCTGCTGACCCACAAGCTGGCTTGAGACAATCTATTGCTTTGCCTGTGTGTGTGTCTGACATAAACACGAAGCCCTTCGGTTTAAATTGTCTGGGTGATGCCCTCTTCCACGGCCTGGCACTGATTTTGGTGTGTGCATTGGTGCCGTGTGGCTGCAATGTCCCCCAGCCCCGGGCTCTGCCTGCGAGTTTCTGGTGGTGGTGTCATTTTGGCAGGAGCAGGCAGAAAAACTGCTGGGAAGTGGCCATTTCCTTGTGTCTCTGTGCCTTGGCAGTGCCAGCAGGGGAGTAGGGGTTCCTGCTGAAAGGGAAGCTTTCCCCCCATGCCGCTCCACCCCCTTGGACTTAATCTGCTCAAGAAGGAGCAGGTTTTGTGTAGGTGAAGCTGTTTCTTGTTTGAAACATAAAACCACAGCACATGCTGGCTGCAGTTGCTCGGCTGGTGAGTCGGAGTCTCATAAAACACTGGGAGCAGCGGCACTTTCTCTGAAGGGTGTGAAGAATCTAGGAGAGAGGAAAAAATCCTTGCTTCTGGAGGGATGTGCTGCACTTGGGCCTCCCTCCCCCCCCACACCCCCATCCATCCAGAAGTGGGTCTGGCTTTGGTTTTGATGTTGTATTGGAACATCTCTCGAGTGCTGCAGACAGGTTCTGTGCCAGAATCTGTCCCCAGCTGCCAGCGATCTGTTGAGGAAAGTCAAACCCCTCCCTGGGCAGCCAAGTCTGCTTCTCCCCAGCGTTCTGCTTCCTGTGGAATGGATTTGCCTGGAGGGAGGTCAGTGCTCTGCTGGTGGATAGCCTTGTGTCCTTTTCCTGAATGTGTGCTGGGGAGGGCTCCAGCTGAGAGAGTGGGAGCAAGGCTCTGTGTGGTCACCTCCGTGCCAGCACAGCCTGTCTGGGCTCTGCTCTGGCCACCCCTTGGAATCCAGATAATGATGTCCAAGAATCCAGCCTGGCCAGGATGAGGCCGTGCAGGAAGCAGCTGCTCTGCGGAGATCAACTCTCTCACCTCCTGTTTGTGGTTTTTTCTTACTGTTTTCTGGCTTTTCAGCTTGAAGTTGGAATGTGACAAACTAGCCAGCGAGAAATCGGAGATGCAGCGTCACTACGTCATGGTAAGGAGCAGCCCAGAGCAGAGTGTGTGGGTGGCAACACCAGCAGGTGCCTGTGCCTGGGCTCTGCCAGAGCTCCAGGACTCTCAGCAGGGCTGGAATTGGCTCTTTTCTGCAAATGGGGCTGCTTTGTGTTGGCTGCATGCAGGGGGTTGTTGAAATGCACGGTGAGAGGGAGTTTTTCGATGGAGAAAATGGGGATTGCTTGATGGGTGCTTGGCTCAAAGGAAGTGACAGCTTTTGCACACCTGAGGAGGTGATGCAAGGTGCTGGTGTGCAGGTGTCTGGGGACTCTGGGAAGGTCATGCCCAGTGAGAGACAAAGCAGTGCTCTGGGAAATCATGAAACTGGGAAATCCCACAAGCCAGGTGTGAGTTAGAAGCAGAAATCAACTTCTGTGCCAGGGCTAAACCCTGTGCACCTTGTGGTGACCCCACAGCCGTGCTGAGTGCTGGCACGCGTGTCCCAGGCATGGTAATGGTGCCACGTGTGGGCAGCAGGCTTGGCTGTGGCTTTCCAAGCAAACAGCCACGTTCTGGTGAGCAGGGTGAGGGTTTGCCTGCCAGGGAATGCCTCAGGAGCCCTTGTAGCACAGCCAGGCAGGGCTGTGGTCTCTTCCTTCCCTATCATGGAGTTAATGGGAGGCTGCAGTACTGTCCATGAAGATGAGCTGGTTCCTGCTTGCCAGATGCTGCACCTGCCCTGGAAAGAAGAGATAAGATGTAGAAATTAATAGAGCAGCTCTTCAGAGCTGAGTTAAGACTTAAAAAAATCAGAAACAAGGGAGCTAGCTGGCCCCTTCACTGCTCTTGTGGCCAGATTCTGAGGCTGTGGGGAGCAAGGTGTGCTTGGGGCTGGGGACAAGGAGAAGAGGTCACAGCTTTCCTGGTGTGTTCATGGGGAAGCCTGCCCCGTTCTCACTGGTAAACAATTGCTTCCTGTGCAGCCTGCACGGAAACCCTCATCTCCAGCAGTGGCCAAGATACATTTATTTTATTTTTTTTTTTTCCCTTAATGCTGGCAGTCCCCAGAATTGATTCAGGTTGCTGTCAGCAGCAGAGGGAAGGGCTGCTGCTCGTGGTGCAGTGCTGGAGGCTCTGCAGGCACAGCAGCTCCTGCCTCGCTGCCGCCGCTCCCCAGCACGGGGAGGGCTCCTGTGAATGTGCAAAGCTGCTACAGCTGCTCTGATTTTTTTTGAATAAGTCACAATTGGCAGCTTGGGGGGACGGGCTCCTGCTTCCTGCTCGGTCTTCAGAATGCAAAGAAGCCTCGAGAGCCCGCAGCAGGCTGAGATCATCCTGATACCGAGCCGGGCTCCATCGCCTTGTGGCGCCCGTACCAGGGTGCCAGTGATCTTCAGTTAAATGAGCACAGATGTGGATTGTTCTTTTCCCTTTGGAAGAATGAGGATTGCAGCCTGCAGGCTGCAGGAGGAGGTTTCTAAACTCTCAAAATATCAGCCTTCTAACAGCTTCTTCCAGGGGTCAGGAATTAGCTGCTTGTGCCAATAGATTGTCTGTAGCTGCCTGTTGCTGCTGTGCAGGGGTTTTCTGGGTGGATTGTTTTTGTGTGTGGAAGGGGGAGGTTTCCACATAACTCCTTCCTAAACAGCTGGAGCTGTGTGCAGCTGGATGTGTTACTCGCTAGATGAAGTCCAGTTGTGATCTCTCCCGTTTGCTGCTGAAGGAGTCATGTGGGCTTTAGGATCCTGGCCAGGCAGAGCTCACAGAGCCAGGCTGCCTCTCTCCTGGCTGTGCTTAGGGAAGGCTGGAGCCCTGAGCCTTTTTCCAGGTTTGACACAGCATCACTCACTCTCACCTCGGTGCAGACTGTGGAAAAGTGTCTGTGAGGGGAGTCCTGTGGGGCAAGGCTCCAGTCTGGAGCAGGGTGGGCAGGGAGCACCTGGAGGGGATCTCTGTGTCTGCCTCCTGCTGCCTTTGTTTCCTGGGGCTTGCCCCTGCTCCCCTTTGTAGAAAACCCTGCCAGGGATTCAGTGGTGGTTCCCAGCGCTTAAAATTTGTTTTATTCTCTTCTCTCCTGCTCTGCAGTACTATGAGATGTCCTACGGGCTGAATATTGAAATGCACAAACAGGTAGGGGGGAAAAGCATCTCCAAGTGCTGCAGTTCCTGGGGAAAGTGGGCTGTCTGCTCTGAGTTGCCCTCTGTCACTTCAGATGCCTTTCAGGAGCTAGAAATGCCATCAGCCTGTAAAATGTCAGAGCTGCCTTTGAAATGCAGGGCCCCCCACCTCTCAGGATCACAGTGGGCTCCCATCCTGGGCTCTGGGCACCCTGGGCTTCTCCCCAGGGCCTGAACAGGTATTTGAGCACCAGGAAGGGTCTGGAGCTGCAGCTTGGAGACTGTGGCAGCCTGGATAAGTTTGCTCATTACCTTCAGTGGTGGTTAAGTTGTTAATTATCCCCAGTGACTAATTACCTGTGGTGTTAACAACATGAGCCTCTTCTGAGCCTGTCTCTATCTGGCTTCAGCTCCAGTCACAAAGTCCTGGCTCAGTTTAAGCCTCTTAGCACAGTTCTGTTCCTCACAAAGGCACTTGGTGCTTCTGATCCCATTGCCCTTGTTGCTAAGCCCATGAGACTGGCTTCCCTGGGAAAACCTGGATCTTGGAGAAGAATCTGAGCCACAGATCCTCACTGCTGTCCCACTGCTGTCTCCCAGCCTGATCTGCTTCCCTGTGCTGCTCTTGGGGTCCCCTCAGCTGGTTTTGATCTGTACCTGTAGCCTTTGGCTCTGTGTTTTCAGTCCTTTAGAAAGTGGTTTGCAGAGGAAGAGAAGCTTCACTATTTAGAGAAAAAGCATTTTAACACCCCAGAAGGTGCCAGTGCTGCTGTGAGGGTCGTGGGGAGGCTGCTCAGCCCCTCTGGTCTCCCCCAGTAGCCCCAGTCCAGCAGCAGAACTGGGGAGAGGGAGCTTGGGAGGGCTGAACAGCCATGAATGTGTCTGTCTGTCTGTCCACATGGCAGATGTAATCCCTACCTGGGTCTGCAGGAGCTCTGCTCTCTGGTCGTTCCCAATTTATTAAATAAATGTTGGGGACCTGGAGAGGAAGAGGAATAGTGAAACTTGGCTCTTTGCAGTCAGGAGCATCCCAGGGAGGAGCCTGGGGGGCCAAGGGGATCCCATGGCACCAGGGTGCTGCCAGGAGGATGGGTTTTGTCACAGCCATTTGGGGACTCAGCCTGCCCACAGGAGGAGGAGGAGGAGGGCAGGTGGGGCAGCTGATGCTGTGCCTGCTCAGTCCTGATCTGCCTGACTTTTCCTCTCTGTTTCTCCCACCTTTTAGGCTGAAATTGTCAAGAGGCTAAATGGGATTTGTGCACAGGTTCTGCCCTACCTTTCACAAGAGGTGAGTCTCCAGTTTGGGGGTGTGTTGGCATGGAGGCTGCTGTCCCTCTGCAGCTGCCCACCCCTGGGCTGGCAAACCCTTGCTTGCTGTCAGCCCAGCCCTTCAGGGCAGTGCTGGCTCCTGGAGCACTGTGTGGTGCTCTGTTGGTCCCCCCTAAAACTTCTGTCTTGCTCCATATATATATTACTATATCCTAAAAATCTAAAGTTTTCTGCCCTGTGATATTACACACTTCTAATCAAACTACACACCCATCATCCCAGTGCTGTCAATCAGTTTTGGAAGGTTTCTCCACAGCCTCAGGTCAAATGCAGTGGGGTCAGAGTCTGCCAGCACAGGAAGTGTAAAATTCTCAGTATCCAGGACTTCAATTCCCTTTTGTGGGACAAAGCTGCTCCTGCTCTCTCCTGAGCCATCAGCCACGTCAGCAGTGGCAGCTTTGGGTGGTAACTGGGGGAGAAGGACACTTAAAAAAAAATACCTCCATATGGAGGATACCTCCTCTCATCCTCTTTGAGATCTGGTTCCTCTGCCTCATTAATTAATGCAGCTGATGGGCTCCTCCCACTCCCCTGGGAAATTAATTGTGGGAGGGGGTGCTTGGGAGTCTCTGGGGCAGGGGAGGATTAAGCACTTGCAGAGCTGTGTTTTCTGTCTCCTCATGGAGGCTGAGCCCTGAGCAGCTCTCCGGGCCCTTTGGGGGTTGGAGCTTCTTGCCTGGGCTCAGTGCTGGGCTTGGGGCACAGGTTCTGTTTTTCCCACCCACCTGTTCTTAGGACAGACAAAGTCACTTGCTGATCAGATCAGGGTTGCCTAATAACTAAGCCCCAGCTAAATCTTTTGCATCTTAATGCAATCCTTAACCCTGTCCTGCTGCCAAAATGAAAAGAAAAATCTCCTTGCTGAAGTCCTGGTGTTTCAGAGACCTCATGCTCTGCAAGGAGCAAGTACAATTCTCCTTTATTATTTTTTTTTAATTATATGATCCATCCATTTTTTCTGCCTGTGTTTGGGACACCCAGCTGCTGCTGAATTTGGTATCCAGGATGTGTCTCAAGGAGCTTCCCAAGAGCTGCTGATTTTTAGGGCTCGTTTTGTTTGTTAGAGGGTCTGTGTAGGTGAAGGGTGGCAGGATGAGACACTGCCCACCTTGGAGCCTTCTGGCCAAGGATCTCTGGGTGTGTGGGGAGCAGGACAAGGGTGGGGATGAGAGGGGACCTGTGGTGAGGAAGGGGATGAGACAAAAGTGCTCCCTTCCCTGCTCCTTGCTGCCCTGGGCCTGGGTGGGAGCCCTTGTCCGGGTGTGTGCAGGTGTAACCAGCCTGATTGTGTGGACTGGGTCCCTGTTCTGCTTCCCTGTGACACTCCAAGTGACCCCAGATCCCTCTGTTTTCTCCACACCAGCATCAGCAGCAAGTCTTGGGAGCCATTGAACGAGCTAAGCAGGTCACGGCGCCAGAACTGAACTCCATCATCCGTGTACGTGATGTTTGGGTTGGGCTGGGAGGGAATTCTGGCCTCTGGGATGTGCATTCTTGACCTGGGGACATCAGGGGACCCTGCTCTGGTGCTGTGGCTGCAAGTCTGGGCTGGCTGTGCTGCTTGCACCCAGGCTTGCTGTGGTGTTTGCAGGGATCCCTGCTCTGTCCCAGCAGAGGAGCTTTGGTGTCGAGCAGGAACCAGAGCAGGCACTCAGCATGAAAACACCATCTGCTCTTGGTCAAAGTTGTGATTGAGGGCTTTATCTGCAGCCTTGGGACGTGCCAGAGCCTGAGGCCAGATGTCCTGTGGGGTAGGGGCTGTGTGTCCTGCTGGGGACACAACATTGAGTCTTCCCTTGAGGCTGTCACAGCAGCAGGACTCGAGAACCTCAGGGTTGGGTGGGAAAAGAGCTTCAAGCTTATTTAAACCCCTGCTTTAACCTCCATTGCTGCCACGCTCCCACCGAGAGCGCTCAAAATGACAATCCCCCCGTTGTGTCTGTGTGTCTGTCCATCGTTCCCTACAGCAGCAGCTTCAAGCTCACCAGCTGTCCCAGCTCCAAGCCCTCGCTCTGCCCCTGACCCCGCTCCCCGTGGGGCTCCAGCCTCCCTCTCTCCCCGCTGTCAGCGCCGGCACCGGGCTCCTGTCGCTGTCTGCCCTGGGCTCTCAGGCTCACCTCTCCAAGGAGGACAAGAACGGCCACGATGGGGATGCCCACCAAGATGATGACGGCGAGAAATCGGATTAGAGCAACCAGGGGGGCCGGGGGAAAGGGGCTGGGCTGGGGGAGGGAGGGGAGGAGGGAGGGAGGAGGGAGGGAGGGGCGGGTTAGTGCAAAATGCAGTATCTCTCTCCAATTGCTGTGCAGCAGGGCCGTGGTGACCCGTGCTGGGTGGCAGCTTGCCAAGGCCTGTCCCCGAGGGCGGGTGGCAGGGCCTGGCGGTGTCCCCAGCGCCGTCCCCGGCTGCTGCACAGCCATGCAAGCGCCATAGCATTACCCGTGTGGCCAATCGTGCTGTCCCTGTGCCCAGCCTGCCTTCCCCATCCCTCCTCCCCCTCACGGAGCAGACTCTGCCTGCTCTGGGGCCACTTTGCCCCCTGGCTGTCCCAGCTCCTCGGTGGCCTCTCCCTCCACCTGCTGCTCCCCCCTCGGTATTTAAAGATTGCCCCTTGATCCTAACGGTTCTGCACAACTCCCTGCTAGGATCCCTGGCCCGGAACAATCTCCTCCTTCTTCCCCAGGTGCTCTTGGTCTTGTGTCCCCCACGCCCCTCCTGCACTAATACCAGGCCTAATAACAGCCTTGCTGTTCTGCATGTACCTGTTCTCAACCAGCTCTGGCTGCCAGGGGCTTCACCCTGGGCTGGAGGGGGTGTCCAGGTGGACAGGGCAGACCAAGAGCCTTCCCCAGCCTCCCCCTCCCTGTGCCCCTGCCCTGTGTAGAGGATACAGCAGCTTTCTCTGTTCTTATCTACGTGCGCTAGCGTGTCTTCTTAAAAAACAAAAATGGTTAAAAAAAAAAAATTAATAAATAATAATCTGGTGTTTGTATATAGTTCTTTAGAAAGATCTTGTTTTGCTTTTTGTGTTTAATCACTTGACCTATAATAAGAGGAACTGAAAATGCTGTATCAAGGACGTACAAGCTGTGCCTTTCAAATAAAGAAATAAGAAGGTTGGTTAAAACAGTGACTTGCTGCTGCTTTCTTGTTGCCTTTGGGATGACTTTAAAATACTTCCCTGTGCCTCCTGTCCCTTCAGGTGGGGGAATCAGCTGGGGAGAACTGAGTTTTCCTGGTGTGGGAAGTGTCTGGAGGTGCAGTCCTCCTTCCTGCAGGTGCTAGCAAATCCCAGATTATTCTTTCCTGTTGGATGTGCTGCTCTCCCTCCCTGGAGGTTCCTCTGGGAGCAGGGTTAACATTCACACCTCTGCCTCTGGCTTCTCTTGTAGGGGCTGGTGGAATGGGGCTGTCCCTGTGGCTGGTTAAAACCATGACTGGCTGCTGCTTTCTTGTTGCCTTTGGGATGACTTTAAATACTTCCCTGTGCCTCCTGTCCCTTCAGGTGGGGGAATGAGCTGAGAACTGAGTTTTCCTGGTGTGGGAGGTGTCTGGAGGTGCAGCAAATCCCGGATTATTCCTTTCCTGTTGGATGTGCTGCTCTCCCTCCCTGGAGGTTCCTCTGGGAGCAGGGTTAACATTCACACCCCTACCTCTGGCTTCTCCTCTAGGGGCTGCTGGAATGGGGCTGTCCCTGTGGCCTTTGTGGCTCTGGGACGCCCCTGCAGAGGTGAGGGCTGTGCCACAGCTGCAATCTGCCAGGAGGATGCTCGGGCAAAGCCAGAACAAACGAGCTCAAGGTGAAAAGTGGTGGGTGGTGAAAAGGGAGCAGGGATTCTCCAGAAGAAAAGCGAGGAGCGAGTGCCCCCGAGGTCTATCAGCTCTGTGCTGCTTTGGTAACACACGTGGAGGTCCCTGCGGGCTGCCACAGGTCTGCTCTGCGTGTGCATAATTCATTTTTCCTCTGGGCACAGAGGATAAGCTCCTTCTGTGGCTCTCAGGCCCCTCTGGAAAATCCGGCCCGCGGTGCCCCGGGGCTGGGATTGCTGTAATGGAATTGGCTCTCGATAATTAGAGCTGTCCTCTGGCTGCAGAGCCTGCTCCACCCTGATAACATCTTCCCCTCTGCTATCTCTTAGGCCACTTGGAGTGGGGAAATTTCCTTCCTCTGAGGAGGAATCCGTGCTGGGGGAGTCGTGGTGCACCCAGCACCGGAGGGGCTGGTGGGGTACAGAGCCTGTGGGCAGAGAGAGAAAAGTTGAGTTTTTTAGGAGCCTATAGTACAAGAGAGACTCCTCTCTTCTTGGTGAACTGAGAATTGATTATCTGAAGAGTAGTGGTGGACTGAAAGTTGGTTATCAGAGGGGTGGTAACTGGATTGAGAATCCAAGGTTTTGTCTTACTGTGATGTGTTAGAAATTTGGTGAGGGGAGGAGGAATGTTTTTAGATGGTTTTCATTGTGAGTTCTGTGTGTGTTTCTTTTTACATCTAGTTTTAAGTTAATAAAGTTGGTTTTTTAATATATATATAATACATATTATTATATTATATATTATATATTATTATGTTATATACTATTATATATATATATTATATATTATATATAATAAGATATAATAATATACTATTATATTGTATATTATATTATTTATATTATATATAATATAATATATATTATACCTATTAATATAGTATAATAATATATAATATAATATTTATAATAGTATATATAATACAATAGTTATTATAATAAAATAGTTATAATAATATAATTTATATTATATTATATCATATCATATCATATCATTACACTAAAACTATACTAAAGAATAGAAGAAAATATTTCATTAGAAGACTTAAAAAGAAAAGAATGATCATAAAATCTTGTGACTGCTCACAGCCTCGACAGGGGTGGCTGTCATTGGTCACCAAGTAAAAACAATTTCACAGGTAAACAATTCTCTAAATCACATTCCAAAGCAGCAAAACGTGGAGAAGCTGAAGCTGCCCAGCTTCTCAGGAGAAAAGATCCTAATGAAAGGATTTTTCATAGAATATGTCTGTGACATCCTCCCTTCCACCTGCCTGGCACTGGAGGCTCAAACCCAGCCTCCTTCCTGCATGCAGGGAGCAGCTGGCAGTTTTTCACTGGATTTCACCTCTTTGGGTCCCTCCTGCAGGACAGAACCCCCAGTGGGAGGTTCTGGCACATCCCCCTGTGGCTCCCACCCTCCTCGTTTTCAGCTCTGCCTGAAACAATGGCAGGGGAATGCTGGAGGAGCAGGGCTCCCTTCCCAGCTCCTGTTAATGCAGGAGCGCCGAGCTCTTCCTGGCTGCAGCAGCAGCAGCAGCAGATAAAAGCTAAAGGAGGCATCAATAATTAAAAACCACTCAGAGCTGGTAAGTGCAAACAGGAGCCAGCACAGGGATCGAAGGCAGAGAGCAGAGCTGGGCTGCTTGGAGGGCTCTCACTCCTCCTCTGCAGCCCCTGGAACCAGGGACACCTGGAGGGGACACCTGGAGGGGACACCTGTCCCCAAGGGGTCAGGCACATGTGGCTTTGGAGAGTGGACACTGGAATTTTGGGCATGAGGAGCTGCAGTTTGGTCCTGGAAGTGGAGCTCAGGGAACTGGGGAACTTGGATTTCCAGGGCACTTTGGCTTAGATCTGGCTGGTTTGGAACCCAGGGACACCTGGAGGGGACACCCAGGGACACCTGGAGGCTCCCACTCCTCTTCTGCAGCCCCTGGAACCAGGGACACCTGGAGGGGACACCTGGAGGGGACACCTGGAGGGGACACCTGTCCCCAAGGGGTCAGACATATGTGGCTTTGGAGAGTGGACACCAGCACTGGGGGTTTGGGCATGAGGAGCTGCAGTTTGGTCCTGGAAGGGGAGCTCAGGGAACTGGGGAACTTGGATTTCCAGCACAGCTTTGGCTCAGATCTCGCTGGTTTGGAACCCAGGGACACCTGGAGGCTCCCATTCCTCTTCTGCAGCCCCTGGAACCAGGGACACCTGGAGGGGAACATCTGTCCCAAGGGCTTAGGGACATGTGGCTTTGGAGAGTGGACACTGGAATTTTGGGGATGAGGAGCTGCAGTTTGGTCCTGGAAGGGGAGCTCAGGGAACTGGGGAATCTTAATTTCCAGCACAGCTTTGGCTCAGATCTCGCTGGTTTGCTGCCAGATCCTTTCCTCAGTTCCCCTTCCCATCTCATGCTCATTCCAGGACTGACTCCAGCCAGGATGAGGTCCCTGCTTGTGCCAGCTGCCCTGGGAGATTCACAAGGGCTGAGGTGCCAGGAACCACTCTCTGCTGAGTTCATTCAAGTGGGCAAGCTGAAAATGGGATGGTTTGGTGAGCCACAGCCAGCCTTGGTGTCTCTGCAGAACGAGGTGGGCTCTGCCCTCGAGCATCCAGGCTGGCATTCAGGGAGGGCTGGAAGACAAAATCCCTGGGGAAATTCCAGCAGCACCAGCAGCAGCCTCTCCTGTTGGGATCCAGTCTCAGGTGGAGCTCCTGGGTGTCCCTGTGTTGGTTTGATTTCTCTGCTGCTGTTCAGAGCATTTCCCTCTTGGTCCTAGCATGGATTTCAAACATCCTCATCCCCTGGGGCTCTTCCAGGCTCTGCCACCACCAGGCACGAGTGTGGCTGAGCATCCTGCAGTGGTGACAGCCAGCCCTGGGCTGTGGCCACTGCCCAGCATGGTCCCTGTGAAAAATGCATATTTTATGATTGGCTTTTTGCTAATATTAAAATGAATATTATATGTATTGTGTTAGAAAGTGATGCTGTATTAATTCTCTTAACTAGTGTGGTAAATGTAGTTTTGGGTTATAAAAAAATGTTAAAATAGAAACGATGCTATGTAGGATACTTTCTTTAAAGAAAGGACTTGCAGTGGAATAGCAGCCACAGGACACCTAAATCTTTCAGAGAAAGAGAATTTATTGCTCCATTATCAGAAGAAACGAACTTCTTCCCACCTGGAAGGCGCTGTCAGGATTTGGAGGAAGAAGTTGACACTGACCAGACAGAATCCTGTGTTTGAATGGAATTTATGCATCATGTATGAATATGCAACAGGCTGTTGCTTTTAAGGGTTAATCCTCTGTTAACTGTGTCCTTTTTCGGGCTTGTGCTGCCCAGAAAAAGGTACCAGGATGTCTGTAACTCTTTGTCTTTATTGTCTCATATTGTCCTAATTCAAATTGTCCAAATTATTATTACTCTAATCGTATTACTAATTATATAACCATTTTTTTTATTATTAAACTTTTAAAATTTTAAAAACAAGTGATTGGCGTTTTTCACATTCCCCACGCCTGGGACAGCAGCAGGACCATCTCCTCTTGCTGCTGGGCGTGCCAAGGGTTAAGTGCCGCTGTTTTCTCTCATCCAAACACAAATTAATCTCTGGGTTACAGGCGGTGCTGCTCCAGGGCTCATGTCAATCACTGCTGGAGGCTGATCAAGACACGTGTGACACCCGTCACTCCACCAGGTTTACCTGTGTCACTCTCCTGAGGCAGGAGCACAGAGATTGCCGAAGGAAAACTGGCAATTTTCAGAAAGGAGTTTTGAAAAATGCTGCAAAACATCTCCCTCCAGTCTATCCTTCCCTTGAAACACGATCTGAAATGTTTCCAGCCTTTGAAAATAAACTTTCCTTAAAAAAAAAACTCAATTCTCCCAATAAGGCAACAGAGAGAGAATGGAGGGGGGAAAAAAAGCTTTAAAACTTTACTTTTGGATTAAAATATGCAGATATATGATGTACAGACAGAAAACATCTACGTGACTGCACAGAAGGGAGAGTTTTGGGGGGTTTGAAGCTGGTGTCCATCACTGAGGCAGTGGACCAGTGAACACCTGTGGCCAGGGAAAGGTAAAGGGAAAACTGCTGGGGCTGGGCTGGTGGATGGGTGGATGGGTGGATGGATGGACGGACGGACGGGTGGATGGATGGATGGATGGATGGACGGACGGATGGACAGATGGATGGATGGCATGGGGGCAAAAAGAGGGACAGCCTCCAGTGCCCAGCACCTTGTCCCTGCCAGCATGCAGCACGTAAATAACACAATGAATAAAATATCAGGATGAAATGTGAGGCATTAAATATTTAACCTCGTGCCTGCCTGCGCAGCGCCCAGGTACAGCTGGGTCCTGCAATATTTAAAGGTTGCTCCTCACTCGCTTTTACCGACCCCGAGCGCGGTCACTTCACGGCAGCCGCGGCTGGAGGCGTCTCGGGGGACGGGGAAGGGGCTCTCGGTGGGTTCCCCGGGCGGAGCAGCCCCGCGGAGCCCGAGCCCGGCGGCTCCGTGTCCGCCCGGCCCGCCCGCCTCAGCCGCCCCACGTTACTTTGAGTGGCAGCTGGCGGCAGCCGCAAGGCCTCGTGGGCCGCGCAGTCTGCCTGCCCGTGCCGCCCGCGGCGGGAGCCCCGCCTGCTTCCGGTGCTGGGCCGGGCCCCGCGGCAGAGCCTGTTCGAGCCGCTCCCCGGGCCCGCGGCGGCGGCAGGTACCGCACGGACCGGCCCGGGGCGCCGCCGCCGTGAGAGCGTAGCCAAGGGCTGACTACAACTCCCAGCGTGCCCCGCGGCGCCTCTTTGGGGGCTCTGGCCGCCCCCTCATTTTTCATTGGTGGATCCGCTTTCTTGCATCACGAGCCCATGTGGGAACCGCGCAGGGCGATTGGCTGGCGCTCCCGCAGCGGCAGCCAATGGCCGGTACGAGCGCCGCCGCTGCGGGCTGCGGGGCCGGTTAAGGTGGAGCGGGCGGAGGGGACGGGATGGGGCAGCCTCATCGTGCCCGCCCCTCCCGGTGGGGCTGCCCCGGGCACACCGGGGGCTGGTCCTGAGGGACCCCGGCCCCACTGTACACCGCAGCCTGATGCCCTGGGGTCCCCGGCCCGGCGGGCACTGTCCGGCTGCACTCGTTTGTGATGTCCGCCCCCGGGCGCTGCCCCGCCGGTGGCCGATGCCGCCTCCGCCCGCAGCATCGGGGGCGGTGGCAGCGCCCGGCGTCACTCCCCGGGGACCGGGCTGTCTCGGGGACGGGGGAAGCTCCTCACCGCGCTGGGGGACACGAGCGTAGCGGGGCCGGGGGCAGCGCCCGGTGAGCCCCGGGCTAGGGCCGCCGTGCGGGCGGGCGCCTCCCGAGCGGCTCCGTTCGGGACAGCAGCGGCGGCTCCAGAGCCGGCTCCTTCCCTGGGCTCCCCTCGATCTCCGGCATCGCCGCGCTCGCTCGGCGCCTCGGCGGGTGCGGGAGCTCCGGTGTCCCGAGCCCCGCGGGAAACGGGAACGCGCCTCCTTAAGCGGGCGCGGGGCGCGCGGGGCCGAGCGGCCGCTCCCCCCCCGCGCCCCCGCACCGGGGCCGCCTCAGCCCCGCCCCGGCCCCGGGAACGAGACCCCGGGAGCGCCGCCCGAGCCGCTCGGCCAAACCCCGGCTCCCCGCCGAGCCCTGGCACCCGCGGGCCCCGGCGGGAGGAGCGGGCAGCAGCGCCCGGGGAGCGGCGGGGCCTGGCCGGGAGCCCTGAGGGGCGCTCAGGATGTTCCCTCAGGGACGGCACCCGGTAAGTGCCGCGGGGGCGGCGGGGCCGGGCCGGGCCGGGCCGCGGGGCCGAGCCGCAGCCTCCACAGCCGGGCTGTCTCTCCGCTGCAGCCCGGGCAGCCCTTCAAGTTCTCGGTGCTGGAAATCTGCGAGCGAATCAAGGAGGAGTTTCAGTTCCTGCAGGCGCAGTACCACAGGTGGGACCGGGGCCGGTGGGACCGGGGCCGGGCTGGGCTGAGCGCGGTGGGATAACGGGGCTGGAGCGTTCGAGCAGCGGGGGAAGTGGGGAAGGAGGAGGTGGAGAGCTCCTTCAGGAGCACCATCATCTATCTGGTCTTTCCAGGAGCAGCTTTGGGGCCAGGCACTCAGCAGAGCTGCTGCTCTGCTGGTGGGACCCAACCTTGAATCCTAAAAGGATCAGATTTAGGAGCAGGCTCCGGAGGGGTGGATGGTGGTGACAGAGCCTCGTCCGTGCAGAAGGAGGAAGGGGAGAAGGGTTTGGGCTGGGGGACAGCATGAAAGTGACAGCTGGGGAGCCAGGTCTTGAGCAGGGGTCCCAAGGGGAGGATCAGCCCAATTTCCTCTGTCTGAGCCGGGGGCTGGAGCAGGGAGGGCACAGAGCTCTGGGTGGGTGCTACAGGTGTGTGCACAGCACAGACGCGGGGTGCAGGTGCCCCGGGCAGGGCGTGTGTGGGTGTGTGTGACAGCCCTGCAGGTGCCCCGGGCAGGGTGTGTGTGTGTGTGTGACAGCCCTGCAGGTGCCCCGGGCAGGGTGGGTGACACCCCTGCAGCCCCAAGAGCACGCAGGAGATGTGCCGAGCTTGCCCCAGGGATGGGGCAGGAGCTGCAGGTCCGTGATTGGAAGCCCTGGGTCCCCTTTGCAGCCTGAAGCTGGAGTGTGAGAAGCTGGTGAGCGAGAAGACAGAGATGCAGAGACATTATGTCATGGTAAGCTGTCCCCCTGCTGCCGTGTCCCCTTGTCCCCCTGAAGGGCTGTCCCCTCTGGGCTGCTGCCCTCACACACATCTGGGTCCTCTCAGCCCTGCCCAGTGCTGACCTTGGGGCTGGGGAGATGGGGGGCAGGAAGGAGTTAATCACCATTTCTCTTGGTGTTCAGTACTGCTTGAGCCCGGGAATCCTGCCATAGGTTTTGTCTTTTTTTTTTTTTCTCTGGCCTTGTAAGAGAGCTCCAGGTCTTCCCTCTCTCTTTCTCCCAAGGGGTGGATATTTAAGAACTGATGCTCCAAGGCTCGTGGTTTGGGTGGAAGGGGAAGGAGCAGGGCAGGAGCCCTCCTCAGTTGCCAATGAAGGGTTAAAAGGCCTCAGGACAGACTGACCTGGGCAGCAGCCAGAGCCTGTAGGAGCTGCTGGGAGGAAGGGGATGGGGACAGCAGAGCTGTTCCTTCTGCAGCACCTGACCTTACTGGCCCCTCTGGGGAAGGGGGAACCCAAGTGACACCATCCAAAAGGCAAAAAGATGTGAATTTGGGCAAAGCCCATCCTGGGGGTGAACACAGCCCTGCCTGTGAGGCTGGGTGTTGATAATGCAAGGCATGTTCCTCTGACCCATCAGCTGGGAGCCCTCCCCACATCCTGGAGGCTCAAAGGGATTTCCAGAAGTGCTTTCCTGCCTTTGGAACAGGCTTTGCTGGAGGACAGCAGATCCTTTGGTGCCCAGGTGTGGGGACTGGGGTC
Source organism: Agelaius tricolor (assembly GCF_023055355.1). Lineage (NCBI taxonomy): Eukaryota > Metazoa > Chordata > Aves > Passeriformes > Icteridae > Agelaius > Agelaius tricolor. Next base: position 2,805,425 of record NW_027269293.1, on the reverse strand, counting down.
AGAGTCACTGGTGGCTTCTGAAGGGGGAAACCTGGAACAGGTTCCAAGAGCCAGGACAGGATCTGGGGAGGCAGCAGGACTGGCTCCCCTTGGCTTGAACAAATTGCAGGTGTAAACAGCCTGTGTCTGCTCCCTGCCTTGTCCCAGGCTCCTGGCACAGTGTCCCAGCCATTCCTCATGGAGCAGCCAAACCCCGGGCTGGTCCTGGGCCAGCTGCTCTGGACAGCTCCTAACCAGGCTGTGCTGTGCTTTTTGCTTTTCCTCTCAGTACTACGAGATGTCCTACGGCCTGAACATTGAAATGCACAAGCAGGTAAATGCAGGGGGGCTGGGACAGCAGCAGGGGAGGGTGGGGAAGAGGAAGAGGTTGGAGACTTCGTTTGAAAATGATCTCCCTTGAGCCTTGCAGCTCTAATGGCTCTGAGTGACACAGGGACTGGCTTGCAGAGGGATGCAGCAGTTGTCAGGATGTGTTATTGAGTTCCCCATCCCAAAGAGAAGCGCTCAGAGCCCTGCTGTGAGCCCTGGTGCCTCCCTGCAGTGCTTCCCTGGGGCCCCACTTGAAGGAGGGATGTGGAGGAAACAGCAGGAGCTAGAGCCCAGAGGCAAATGGATTGTCTTTCTTTTCTCTTTTTTTTTTCTTTCTTAATCCCCTTTTCCTTTCCCAAAGCCAGAGGAGTGTTTTCACCCTTCCCTGGTTCCCCTTTTGTTCCAGCCTTAATTTGCTTTCCCTCTTCAGATTTATCAATCTAGTCATCATGGGCTCTCTGCCAGGGAAATTAGTTTGGACCAATGCCTGACAAAGTGGCAAGTCAACTGCCATATCCCTCCAGCTGGCTCAGCCCCTCCGAGTTTGCTCCTTTTGTTAGCAGGGAGCTGTGGTGGGGACCACATTCCTGCCACCCTTACACACCCCAAAATCCAGTGGGAATTGGGAACCAGGCGTGGCCCAAGCCAGGTGGGGCTGGGGGCTCTGCCCACGAGGTGGTGGCCAAGGGGTTGAGGAGCGGGAGCCCGGGCAGGAGGGGGTCCCAGTGACTGGGAGAGCAGCTGGGAGCTGCAGGTGAGCACAGGGTGCTGCTGGCTGTGGGGCACGGCAGGGAAATGTTCCCTTTGTTCTCCCTTGGCTCCCGGCCTGCTTTGACCTCTGCAGCACCGGTGGGGATTGTCAGAAACCTGAGCTGATAAAACCCTTCAGAGCAGCCAGCCCGGGCTGCATTTACAGCAGGGGGGTGTGCAGTTTTCCCCAGGAAATGTGGATTTTCTCTTGGAGAGGCTGGGCTGGAAGTCCCAGCCCCTTTCCTCGGAAGTGCTGCTTGCCTTGCTGTGGGTTTGTCTGCAACCACAGAGCCTCTCCTCAGAGGATGCACCGGGTTTTCTGCATTCCCCCGTGGGCAGGGGCAGCTCTGGGAGTGCTCTGAGCCTCTGAAGGAGCAGGGGGAGCTGTCGCAGGGCTTGATGGGGCTGGGAGTGGAGTCCTGCTCCGGGTCAGGGCAGGTACAACCAACAGAGCCTTGAGGGATTTGCTGGTGCCATTCCAAGAGGGCAGTTCTGCATCCTGCTTGCTCTGCCTGGCTTGGAGCTGCATGTTTGGGAAGGGAAGGCACAGGGAGGGCTGGCTGCCAGCGCCTGTGGCTCGGCTCCCCTCTGTCCCTGCCCACAAAGCCAGGATGGGTTTGGGTTGAGCAAAGCCAGCTGGGCTGCAGGGCCTGACAGCTTGGAGCTTGCCTTGGCCTGGGGCCACGCAGGGATTGAGGCGTGGGGTCCCTCCCCTGTGCCTGGCAGCCCTGGCAGAGCAGTTTGGGAAATCCCAGCAGGGATGCAGAGGCAGCAGGAGAATTTCCGTGGGTGGGGAGAGTTTCACTCCCTCTGCAGAGGTTGTGTTTGCAGGAGGGGGCTCAGAGCCCTCCAGCCATGGTGATACCTGCTGATTCCTGCTTCCTCCTTCAGGCAGAGATTGTCAAGAGGCTGAGTGCCATTTGTGCCCAGATCATTCCCTTCCTGACGCAGGAGGTAAGGAGGAGGCAGGGGGTGTGCAGCACATTGATTTGCCCCTTCCCAAGAAGCCAGAGCCGACTCCTTCCTGAACCACGGGAGGTTTTGGGGTAGAAAACTTCCTGCCTGGGCTGGAGGGGAGGGAGAAGGGGCTCTGCAGGGAAGGGTGGGGCGATGTGGAGCTCCCCAGGGGCAGGAGCAGGGTGTGACCACCCCTTGCCCTTCCTCCCCAGCACCAGCAGCAGGTCCTGCAGGCAGTGGAACGGGCCAAGCAGGTGACCATGGGAGAGCTCAACAGCATCGTCGGGGTGAGTTGCACTGCCTGGCTGGGGCCAGAGATTCCTCCCTGCCGGGGGCTTTGGGCCCTGCAGTGATAGGGGAGATTTTTACTCTTAATACACCCATGTTTTTACTATTTTGACACACACATTTTTTACTATTTAAGGGGTTTTACTATTTTGACACACCCATTATTTACTATTTAAGGCTTTTTACTATTTTGACACACCCATTTTTTTACTATTTAAGGCTTTTTACTATTTTGACACACCAATTTTTTTTACTATTTAAGGATTTTTATTATTTTGATACACCTACTTTTTACTATTTAAGGGCCTTTACTATTTTGATACACCTGTTTTCCATTTTTTACTGTTTAGGGGTTTTGACTATTTTGATGCACCCATTATTTACTATTTAAGGGGTTTTACTACTTTGACACACCCGTTTTTTACTATTTAAGGATTTTTACTACTTTGACACACCCATTTTTTTACTATTTAAGGATTTTTACTATTTTGATACACCTATTTTCCATTTTTCACTTTTTAAGGGTTTTGACTATTTTGGCACACCCATTTTTACTATTTAAGTTTTTTTACTATTTTGACACACTCGTTTTTTACTATTTAAGGTTTTTTACTATTTTGATACATCAATTTTTTACTATTTAAGGGTTTTTGCTATTTTAATGCACCCATTGTGATGAAGGGATTTGCCACGGTGTCCTGAAGGTGTTGGGTGCCCTGTGGGACACCCCCTGAGCAGGGCACAGCCGTGCCTTGGGGTCGTGTCTGCAGCAGGGAGGGACCCACGAGTGGAAGGGGCACGGGAGGAAAACAAAGTCCCGAGGGAGAATAAAAGAGGCTGTGCTGAGCCTGCTGAGCCCAGACAGCCCCGAGGGAAGGGGCAGGGGTGTGACCCGGCCTGTGCAGCCCCCAGAGCTCCGCTGTCCCCTCCCCATCCCCATCCCTGTCTCCTCCCATGAGCTTCGCATCGCAGCCCGCGGGGAAGGGAGGGGAGGGCCGGGCCGTGGCTGCCTCCTCCACATCCAGGACCATTTGCTCTTTCTCTTTCAGCAGCAGCAGCTTCAGCAGCTCTCCCAGCACGCATCCCCGCTGCCGCTGGCACCCCACCCCTCCAGCATGCAGCCCCCCGGCCTGAGCGGGGCCAGCTCGGGGCTCCTGGCCCTGTCAGGGGCACTGATGGCTCAGGTTCAGCTGGCCAAGGAGCACAGAGTGGCCCAGGATGGGGAGAACAGAGGTAAGGGGAAGAAGCACAGCTGGGTTAACCCTTTCAAGGCTGGGATGCTGCTCTGCCTCTTTGCTGAGGCTCCTGGCTGCTGCATCCCCGGGGATGGCAAATTCGTGGAATGGAATGCCTGCAGCCCCAGGAGGCTGGCTGTGTTTGTGACTGCTCTGCAGTGAAGCTGTGTGTGCAGCCCTGGGCAAGTGTTTGTGCACACACACAGCTCTCCCTGCTCCCCTGGGTGTTTCCAGTGCATGAGGCAACTGGGAGATCCCCACCACAAAAAAATCCTCTCTTTTTACATCAAGATCTGATACTTAAAGATGAGACTTTTAAGGAAAATACTGTTGCAAGCCTCTGGTAGAAACTGTGACAGCCACAAGCCTGGGGCAAGGAGTTCAGAAAGCAGAGCCTCATTGGGTGTGTTGTGCCGTGTAAATTACACTAATTCCTAGTCCAGATGGGTGCCTCCTCCTGTCAGGATCAGCGAGTGCCTTCCAAACATCATCAATATTTAATCATCGTTAAATCAGTGCTCTGAATGCTACTGGCAGACCCGGGCCAAATGAGTAACTGTGCCCAGCTCTGCTCATGGCCTGTTGCACAAAAGAGGAGCTGCTCTGAGCTCCAGTCACCTTTTCAGAGCACAGGCATGCAGTGGTTGTGCTGAGAGGAGGCTGGGACAAGGAGAGAGAGGCTGTGTGAGCTAGAAACAGGCAGCCAGGTTTAGCAGCAGTGATGTTTCCCTGCACACTCCCCTGGGGAAGGTGCTGACTGAAATGCACTTGGGTCAGGACCCCAGAGCAGCAGCAGAGCCAGGCACTGGGTGGGGTTTGCTGCAGGTTCTCATGGTCTGGCTTGGCCTGCAGGATTTCAAGGTGGTGAAAAGAGCAGCAGGAAGCTGTCGGTGGCAGCTCTGCCCCCCCCTGCACACAGCTGTCTGCAGCTCAAATCCTGCCCGTGTTTCTTTAAGGATGGCTTCCACAAAGGAGGAAAACAAAGTCCAGAGAGAGAGAGAGAGAGAGAGAGAATAAAAGCAGGCTGTGCTGTGCTGAGCCTGCTTAACCCTCAGAGCCCAGGCAGCCAGAACTTCTCTCAGCCTGGGTGTCTGGCTGTGGTGAGGGCCATTCCTTATTAAAAAAAAAAAAAAAAAAAGGAAAAGATTGAAATGCTCCATCTGTCTGGGGTTAATCCTCAGTGCTCTGCCATAGTTAGCCAGAGCTGGTGTGAGTCAAGCTGAGCCAGGGGTGCACAGGGCTGATGGCAGGCATCTGGTCCCATTCCAGACCACGGCCTTGGAGCAGTGCCCGCAGGAATCCCTCAGCTTCCCATCCCTGCCTGCCTCTTCTTGCCAGCAGGGACCTGGACTCGTTCTCTCTGAATGCTGGTGGATCTTTAGGAGCAAAAATCAGCCAGGGAAGGTTGCTGAAGCCCAGCCCACAGCCCTGTGCTTGGATTTGCAGTAAATGTGTTCCCTGTGCTTGGATTTGCAGTAAATGCCTGGCACCCCTTCCCTGGGCTCAGGGAAGTGGACCTGCTTTGCTGTGCATGTCCAAAAGCCTCAGAGAGTTTCCAAGCAGGGCTTTTAGGCATGGCTTCCTAAGGAAATGGGATGGGTGTGATTCAGGGGAGCTCAGCTGGCCAGCTCTCCCCTCCTGGGGCCTTTGGATCTGTTTTCATGTCTAGGGAAAGGATTTCAGAGCTGGGATAAGCTCTTGGAAGGAGGTGGGTGGGCAGAGGCTCTCCTGAGGAGCACCAAAGTGCTGACCTCTCTTTAGATAGCACAGAATCCACACTTCAGCTGGGCAAAGTGGGAAATCTGGTGTGATTTGTTTGTTTGTTTGTTTTCTAAACCTGTGTCCTGCTGTTTGCTGGTTTGCCCTGCTGTGCCCCTCTCTCCTTCCTGCCTGGGTATGAGGGGCACAGGCTTGGCATTAACAACCTCTCCCTGTCCTCCCCTCTGCTCTGCCATGGACCTGGGATGTTCTCCCTGCTGCTGCCTGGATCCAGAGCTCACCCCAAGCCGGGTAAGTTGTGACAGGCCAGTGGCCTCAGCTGGCCCTGATGCCATCTCCAGTGTGCTCCAAGCTGGCCACTGGCTCCTGGGAAGGAAGGGATGGGGCTGCTGGGTGAGCTTTGCTGGCCTGGGTGGGCTGTGTTTGCATCAGGGTTTTGTAACTGAAGCTTCTGGGCCACCTCAATTCAGTCTTTGCTGATGCAAGGAGCTAAAGATCAAGGGCTGCTCCCAAAATAACCAGCTCTGTCCTTTTCAAGGAGTTTCCAGTTTAGGAATCATTCTGAACAGGTCTCAGAGCTCTCAGCCCCTCTGCAGTCCTTGGCTGCCCCCTCCCTTTTAGGATCCCCCCAGTGCCAGAGCTGTGACTCCCTTCCCAAGCTCCACAGTAGCTCTGCAGAATCCAGGGTCCAGGCAGGGGAAGGAAGGGTTAATGATCTCTGCTGGGGAATTGCAGGCATTGATCTGTAGGAGAGGAGGTGTCTGTGATGCCATCACTGCCCAGGCACCCAGGAGCAGTCAGCTGCAGGGAGCCCTGGCATGGGGCATCTCTGTCACCTTCTGGCTGCGTTGTCACCAGCGTGGGGATGCCAGGGCACGTGTGACACCCCTGCAGCTGCCAGCAGCACCTGGGGGAGGGCTCTTCTTCCTGCCCAGCCCCATTCTGCTTCCAAAACCTCGTGGCAGGGTTGAGGTGAAGCAAACACAGCTCCAGTGGGGATTTTCTGCTCCACTCTGGCTCGTTGTGTCTGCAGGGGTGGATCTCCCTTGCTTGGTTCAGGATTTGGGGTTCTGGGCTCCTTCCCAGCTTCCAGGGAGATGCTTTGGCAGGATGGAGGTGGTCATGGAGCAGGGCCTGGCCCCACTGAGAGCTGAGGGGTGCCTGCCTGCCCTCAAAGTGGCTCTCACACCTTCCTCTCCCTCTGCCTCAGAGCGTTTCTTCTTCCCCTGCCGAGAGCCTGCAGGACGAGGAGCGCACGGGGCTGAAGAGGAAGAGGGAGGAGAAGGAGCTGCCTGGGCATTCTGTGAGTGCCCCAAGGGCTGGGGCTGGCAGGGCTGGGCTGGGGAGGGGGCTGGGCAGCCCTGTGCCCACCCTGCTGCACCGGGCTGCTGTGCTGGGAGCAAGAACAAAGCAAGTGAGGAGCCCCAGGGAGGCTCCTCAGCCCGAGGCTGGGTCACTGCCAGCAGGACGTGGCTGGTGTTGGTCCAGGGAGGGATGTACAGGAGAAAATGGGTCCAGGGAGGGATGCACAGGAGAAAATGGGTCACTCTGGGGCAGAACACAGAGCCTGCTCCAGCATCTCCCTGCCCTGACTGAGCCCTTCTGGGTTTCTCCCTCCTCACAGGACAGCGATGGGGACAAGAGTGACGACAACCTGGTGGTGGATGAGGTAAGCCCTTAGGGCCTGTCAAGGCATCCTGCTCCAGCTGCAGTGCTTAGGTTTAGGACTCTGGTTCCCCAGCTTTGGGGTTCTTTAGGCTGCAGCTCGTTGTGCTGGGCAGCAGTGGCCAGCCAGGACACGTGCCAGCCCTGCTCCAGTGCGTTGTGCCAGCCAAGACTGATTCCACTCCCACTGCTCTGGGAAAGCTGTGCCAGCCAGGGCTCAGCTTTGCCAGCCACAGGCTTGGCTCTGCTTCACAATCCCCTGTCAGCCCCTCTGCTGCAGCATCCCATATGGGGAGGCTGATAAGCTGAGATGAGAGCTCCGTGGAGCTGGGCTTGCTGCTGGCAGCTCCTGTGGGTGGAGGTGGCAGGAGCCTCATGGCCCTGCCAGCCCCATGCCTTGAGCCCCTTCCTGCCCTACCTGGCCCTGGAGCAGCCAACTTTAACTCACCTCACTGAATTCCAGTCTTCTGCAATGGAACTGCCACATGCTTCTTGACTGAGGCACACCTGACAGAACTTGATCCCAGCCACTGCTGTTCTTGGTGAAGATGTTTTGGGGATGTGCTATAAGCCCCTTAGAAGACAGAGGGGAGAGAAAGATATGAAGTCTTTTTGTGCCACTTCCTAAGAAAATACAAGCCCTGAAAGGAAGATCAGGAGGAATTTCTGCAGCAAATGAGGCTTATGAAAGCTGCTCATTGTGCTGATAAAAAGTCACAGACCTGGTTGAATGGGAGTGCAAGAGCTGAGGGGTGGCCTTGCCTCTGAAATGGCAGCCTTGTCTCAGCTCCTCATGTGTGCTGATCCCCATCCCTCCTTGTGAAGGCATCCCTGGCCACCAGCGTCCTCTGAACCTGCTGTCACCTCTCATTTTATCCAAAGAGAAAAACCGAGGCCGTTTCTCATCCAGGAGAGCAGAACGCAGCACGGATGCTCCTCCTTCAGACCGAGGGCACTGGTGGGCTGGTGGTGCTGGCTCCCCAGGGACCCTGCCGTCCTACACGGGGGGGTTCCTGCTTCCCACAGCGCTGTTCTCCCCCCAGGACCTGCCCTCGGAGCCCGGCAGCCCCGGCCGCCCCCCCAGCCGCCCGTCCCGCCGGGAGCTGCCCGGGAGCCCCGCGTCCGTCGGCTCCAGCGGGGAGCGCCGGGAGCAGAGCCCGGTGAGGAGCCCCGGGGCTGGGGGTGGGCTCTGGGGCCGGCAGCGTGGCCGGGAATTTCTCTCCGTGGTCAGTCTGAAATGCCGTATACAGCCGGATAGAAATGCCAGGGTTGTGCCCATTGGGGACAGATCCGTGCCCTCGGGGCAGGGTGAGTGCTGCTGGGCACAGCACGGCTCTGCAGTGTTCTCCACCCGTCTGCCTGCAGGATTCCCCAGAGCTGCTCACAGCAATTGATTTTTCCTTCTTTTTTTTTTTTTTTTTTCCCTTGCTTCTGTGTGTGGGTTTTTTTTTTTTTTTTTCCTTCTTCCTTGCCAAGCACCAGTCCAGCGCTCAGATTGAAACATCAGCATGTGGGAAGGGGGAGGGATGTTTCTACCACTCCTTGGCCTCCCAGCCACCGCAGGGACCGAGTGATATGTCCCCCCATCTGGGGTCAGGAGCCAGCTGGGGGCTGTGGGCAGCAGCGAGCAGCAGCTCCCCAGCACAATCGGATTAGAGCAGACAAAGCGCCCTGAGCAATCTGCCAGCACAGCACGTAGCTTTTCTCTGTTATTAATTTTTTTTTTTTTTTCCCCTCCTTTGCTGGTGTCGACAAAATCCCCAGACAGAAAAAAAAGCAGAAGAAATAGGAGAGGCAGGCAGGGAAAAAAAAAAAAAAAAAGCAAGGAATGAAATAGCTGTGGGGATTGGAGAGGCCAGTTCATGCCAGGCATCCTCTTGGTCTCAAACTGGGGATGGGGGTGCCCCTCCATGCAGGAGGAGTTTGGCTTGAGGGAGCAGTGCTTGAGGGTTGGGGCAGTTTGGGGTGACCCAAAGCCTGCATGGAGCATTTTCAGCTGTGGGGAGAGCAGGGACATGTGAGGGGCAAAGGAGAGGGGACCTGGATGGCCAATCCTTGTCCAGCTCCATCCAGGAGCTCCTTCCACCCTCCAAGGTGTGGAGGCTGCTGGCCCAGGCTCTGCTCCCACAGCTGAAGCTGCTCTTCTTTCCTCTGCTGCACAGACCCACTCAGTGGCCAGCACTGCCACCTCCAAGCCTTCCTCTTCCTCACCATCCCTTGACTCCCTCACGCCTGGCCCTGGACCCAGCTCGGCCGTCGCTCTCCGGCTGCCCCCGGCCAAGGGCCCCAGCACCGACAGTGTCAGTGAGTGACAGGGACAGCACAGGGGGGTCACTGAGTGTCCAGGGGGGTCACTGAGTGACAGGGACAGCATGGGGGGGGGGGTCACTGTCCAGGACAGCTTGGGGGAAGGGAGGGTATGTGTGTCACTGAGTGTCCAGGGGTGTCACTGAGTGTCCAGGACAGCACAGGGGGTGTCAGTCAGTGTCCAGGACAGCACAGGGGCTGCTCTGCTCTGCTCGGCTGGGATGGGATGGAGGGATTCAGGACCCTGTTTGCCACCAGCAGAGCTGGCAGGGCCATTTTACCCCACAAGATCAGAGCTCTGAACCATGGCCAAGAGGAGCCCCCCTGCCATTGCCACACACCTGCTGGGCTCAGACCTGCCAAGGGTGGTGGTTGGGCTAGAGCAGGGGTTTAATCTCTTTTTCTCTGCTGAATTGTCATTTTGGTGGGGCTGCACAAAGCTGACTGCTTCAGGGCTTGGCTGTGGGGGTCGGGGGGGGTGGCTGTGCAGTCACCAGGTGTCCCCCCCTCTCCCCCGGGTGACGCCAGGGCCAAGCCACGGCTCTCTCCTCGTGCAGCTCTCCGCAGCCCCCTGAGCTCCTCCAGCCCCTTCACGTCCTCCCTGGCCATGGTGGCCCACGCCACCCCCAGCCTCTGCATGGGCATCCACCTGTCAGTGCCCCAGGCCAGCAGCACTGGGCTGCTCTACGGCCGCTCCCCCGTGGTGAGTCACACAGGGAGGGGGACTGGGGGTGCTGGCTCTGCTGCCTGTCCCCTGGGCAGCATCTGGGACTTCAGCTGGGGTTGCAGCCATAGGAAGGGCTCCCTTGCACAGGTGGTGGGATGTGGGGCTGGTGGAATCTTCAGAGAAGCCTCTGCTGGTTCCACTGGTGTTTGTGGGAAGCTATTTTGGGTTTTCTCACTGCATGGGAGGACACAGCGAGCAGGGAGCTTGCATAGGGCCAGGCTGGTCCCAGGGTGTGCAGGGAAAGGCCAGAGCCCAGCTTTGGTGTCCTCTGCTCTGTTCCTCATGTGCCCTTTGCTTTGTGCAGGTGGCGTTTGAGTCTCACCCTCACCTGAGGGCCTCCACCCTCTCCTCTTCACTCCCCGCCATCCCTGGAGGGAAACCGTAAGTGGCTGCAGGGAGGGTGGGGGCAAGGGGCTGAGGTGGCTGCTGGGAGCCTCTCCCTCCCAAGGGCTCACCTGAGGGGGAGCTGCTCTCCAAACCTGAATCCAGTGCTGCCATTTCATTGGCAGCTGGAACTGGGTAATTAAACCCCTCATTAGCCAGGGCATAATGGGCACCTTCCACCTTTTGGCTTGGGCATATTCCATCTTGGCTTGGGCACCTTCCACTTTGGCTTCAGCATGGCTAACAGAGAGATCACCTCCTGCTCTTGGGCCTCACACAGGGGTGGTTTAAGCCTCTTTTCTGTTCCCTTCTCGTGCCTTCTCCATCCATGGCTACCAATCCAAACCGTGCTGGATGGGGCTGTGTTGGAGGAGGGGATGTGTTGGCGTTTTGTGGGGGTGAATTTGGGCTGTGTGGACAAGCTGAGGGCAGCAGGGAGCAGAGCCTGGGGGAAAGCTGGGCTGTGCCTGTTGTGTGCCCAGCTGGCATCACTGGGTGTGTTCTGCTCATGGCTCTGACTCCAAACTGTGCTGCCTCTGTTGGACCTGCAGCCCCTGTCCAGGCAGGATCCTGCTCTGCTTCTCATTGCTCTACTCCCTTCCATTGCCTTCTCCTTCCATGTCCTCTGCCTCCAAACTGTGCTGCCTGTTGGTGCCACGTGCCTTTGGTGCCTGTTGGACCCATGTGGCACCAGCCTCTGTCCCCACAGGATCCTGCTCTGCTTCTCATTGCTCTGCTCCCTTCCAGTGCCTTCTCCTTCCATGCCCTCTGCCTGCAGACCATGCTGCCTCTGTTAGACCTGCCTGGCCCCTGGCCACGCAGGATGCTGCTGTGTTTCTCACTGCTCTGCTCCCTTGCAGTGCCTACTCCTTCCACGTCAGCGCTGACGGGCAGATGCAGCCGGTGCCTTTCCCCCCCGACGCCCTGCTGGGCTCCGGCATCCCCCGGCACGCGCGGCAGCTGCACACCCTGAGCCACGGCGAGGTGGTCTGTGCTGTCACCATCAGCAACTCCACCAGACACGTCTACACCGGGGGCAAGGGCTGCGTCAAGGTCTGGGACGTGGGGCAGCCGGGCACCAAGACGGCTGTGGCTCAGCTGGACTGCCTGGTGAGGATGAGGAGGAGCAGGAGGAGCAGGAGCAGGAGTGCCTTTGGGCTGGGGCTGGCAAGGGGAATGTGGCCCTGCTGCAGTGGAGGGAACAGAGGGGCCTTTCCCAGCTGCAGTGGGAGAAGAAGTGTCTCCTGCAAGGCCCTGTGTGCTCATCATGTCCTCCTTGCCTTGCCCTGCTGCCTGTCACCCCCGCTCAGAACCGTGACAACTACATCCGCTCCTGCAAGCTGCTCCCCGACGGCCGCAGCCTGATCGTGGGGGGGGAGGCCAGCACCCTGTCCATCTGGGACCTGGCAGCCCCCACGCCCCGCATCAAGGCTGAGCTCACCTCCTCTGCCCCCGCCTGCTACGCCCTGGCCATCAGCCCTGACGCCAAAGTCTGCTTCTCCTGCTGCAGCGACGGCAACATCGTGGTGTGGGACCTGCAGAACCAGACCCTGGTCAGGTGAGTTTGGGGCAGGGGCTGCAGGCCAGGACTGCTGGGGACTCCTGGGGCCAGCATCCCCTCAGTCCCTGCAGCATGTCCCTGCCTGTCCCTGTGTGTGACCCTGGCCATGGGACAGTGCCTGTCCTTGCACTCCTCACTGCTGGCTGCTGCCCTGCCCATGCTCCGTGCTGCAGGTGCTGCCTGCCCTGCCAGCTGTGCCCTCTCCCTCTCCATCTCCCTCTTTCCCAGGCAGTTTCAAGGCCACACAGATGGTGCCAGCTGCATTGACATCTCTAACTATGGCACCAAGCTTTGGACAGGGGGTCTGGACAACACCGTGCGCTGCTGGGACCTGCGGGAGGGCCGGCAGCTGCAGCAGCACGACTTCAGCTCCCAGGTAGGGCTGGAGGCCTCTGGCAGCACCTGGGGCCAGCTGGCACCTGCTGCTGGCCCACCCCGTGAGCCTGTGTGTCCCCTCAGATCTTCTCCCTTGGCTACTGCCCCATGGGAGAGTGGCTGGCCGTGGGCATGGAGAGTAGCAACGTGGAGATCCTGCACGTCACCAAACCCGACAAGTACCAGCTGCACCTCCACGAGAGCTGTGTCCTCTCTCTCAAATTCGCCTCCTGTGGTAGGCAAGGGCCCTTTTTACTGCCTGGGCTGTGGATAGCCTCAGCTTTATCCCTGTGGTTTATCCCCTGAATGGTGTTCCAGCTGCTGACACCCACTTTGTCTCCTGTCCCAGGAAAGTGGTTTGTGAGCACGGGGAAGGACAACCTGCTCAACGCCTGGCGGGCGCCCTACGGAGCCAGCATCTTCCAGGTGGGCTGAGGAATCTGTGCAGGGGCATTGTGGTGGCTCCAGGCACCAGCCCTGCTCTCACCTCCTGCCCTCTCACTCACAGTCTAAGGAGTCCTCGTCAGTCCTGAGCTGTGACATCTCTGTCAACGACAAATTCATCGTTACGGGCTCTGGTGACAAGAAGGCCACAGTCTATGAGGTGGTTTACTGACTCCTGTCACCATCAGCAATGGTGACACACCTTGCCCAATGCCACCATGGCTCACAGAGGCCTCCAGTGCTGGACCTGCCCTCCTGCAGCTCTACTTTCCCTCCTCCTCCACTGCTTTCTGCACCAAACCAAGGCTCCAGCCCCATCCTCCTGCCCTGGTTCCTGCAGGAGGTGAGGGCTGGGTGGAACCTGGCATCTCCTGAGGCTGGGCAAAGGCTGGGCTGGACATCCTGGGTTCTGTCTGTCCCTCAGGCTGGCTGCACAGGGAGCAGGACAAAGCCTGAGAGCATGTGTCTCCTGAATTACTGCTACTGACTTAACAGCACCCATTTTCTGCTGCAGAAACAGCTGTAAATTATCAGTAAAGAAATGTATTTAACTATGTTTTCAATCCCTTACTAATAAAAAGGAACAAAAGAAGGGCTGGGCTGGCTCTGAGCAAGGACCTTTGCCAGCCAGTGCTGCCAGCTGTGCCAAGGGCTGGGCTCTGCAGGCTGTCCTGGGGGGATCCTTTTGGTGGCAGAGGTGTGGCTGCTGGCCTGCCAGGGCAGCCCCAGCTCCAGCAGCGCTCTGTGGTGCCTGTGGTGAGCTGTGGCTGGGGGCAGGAGCCCAGAGCAGCTGCCACACCACAGCCCTTGGCAGCCCCGGGCTCCTGGGAGCAGCCCTGCTTGCCCACGGCAGTGCTGGCAGGCAGCCAGACCGATAAGGCAGGCGCTGAGTGCTCGCATCTCATTTCCTTCACAAACCACTTCCTCCAGGGCTGGCCTCTCCTCTCCCCCACACCCACAGAGCCCGAGGCTGCTCCACTGGGGCATGGCAGAGCCAGCACCACGCTGTGCCCACACTGCTGCTCCCCAGCAGGGCCAGCGATGGGCTCTGCCCACTGAGGAGCACCCTCAGACCCTCCTCAGCACAGGAAAGGAGCAGCAAGTTGTGACCAAAAGGGACAAGGTTCCTGCTGTGCTGTCACCCCTTCCCACCCGGGTCCATCCCACCCACACAGAGCATTGAGGGTACTGCCCAGGACAAGGCACAGCTGCCTTTTTTTTTGGTTTGTTTTTATTATTAAATACACCCTGGGAGGCACAGAGGGAAGTGAGGCCAGAGCCCATCCACCCTGGCAGGCCCAGAGCCTTAAACAAATAAAAACCCCACAACAAAAAGCTTAAAAAACAAAAATTTAAAAAAAAAAAGCACCCAAACAAAACCCCTAACAATGCCAGACCTCCCCCCCCATCTCCAACTCCCACAGTCTAGATTTAGAAAGAAACCCACAAAGAACAAAACAAGGAGAAAGTCCCCAGGAAATGCACCCCGAGCAGCAGCCTGCACCATGCCTGGCCACGGTCCCAGGGCCACCTCCACCCCTCTCCTCTCTCCTCCAGCTGGGATGCCACAGCCACTGGCTGCACGTTCTTTGGGAAGTCAGCAGCAGGGCAGGTAGAGTCCACCTGTCCATCCCCCCATGGACAGCTGCCTGTCCTGCAGTTGGCACCTCTGGGGCTCAGTAAATGATCTCATAAACTGTGGCTTTCTTGTCCCCTGAGCCCGTCACGATGAACTGGTCGTCCGTGGAGATGTCACAGCTGAGGACTGAGGAGGTTTCCTTTGACTGCAGAGAACAGGGAGAAGCACAAGAAGCAGCCTCAGAGCAAGGTCCCAAGTCCCCCTTCCTTGGGGAGGCTGCAGGGATGAGTTTATGGGGCTGGCACATAATTAGAGCTGGGCTGTGCTGGGCAGCCTCAGGCCAGGAAGCCCCAGCCCTCACCTGGAAGATGCTGGCTCCGTAGGGCGTCCTCCAGGCGTTGAGCAGGTTGTCCTTCCCCGTGCTCACAAACCACTTCCCTGTGGAGGGACAAAACAGCCTCTTGTCACCTCACCAGAGGCAGCAGCAGATCCTGCCCAGGCTGTGAAACACACAGAGAGAGGCAGCCAAGAGAACACAAAGAGGAGTTTGGCTCCAGCAGCCAGCACTGCTCCAAGAGGGATGGACACCCCTTCTCTGACCATCACCACCAGGACAAGGCTGGCTACCAGAACAAATGCTTGTCCCCAGTGCAACGAGCTCTGTGACACACAGACAGAAGTACAGGTGGCATCCATGAGGCTGCAGAGCAAGGGGGAGCCAGGAGAGGTGTGCCTACCACAGGAGGCGAATTTGAGAGAGAGGACACAGCTCTCGTGGAGGTGCAGCTGGTACTTGTCAGGTTTGGTGACGTGCAGGATCTCCACGTTGCTGCTCTCCATGCCCACGGCCAGCCACTCTCCCATGGGGCAGTAGCCCAGGGAGAAGATCTGGGGGGACACACAGGCTCACAGGGTGGCCCAGCAGCAGGTGCCAGCTGGCCCCAGGTGCTGCCAGAGGCCTCCAGCCCTACCTGGGAGCTGAAGTCGTGCTGCTGCAGCTGCCGGCCCTCCCGCAGGTCCCAGCAGCGCACGGTGTTGTCCAGACCCCCTGTCCAAAGCTTGGTGCCATCGTTAGAGATGTCAATGCAGCTGGCACCATCTGTGTGGCCTTGAAACTGCCTGGGAAAGAGGGAGATGGAGAGGGAGAGGGCACAGCCAGCAGGGCAGGCAGCACCTGCAGCATGGAGCGTGGGCAGGGCAGCAGCCAGCAGTGAGGAGTGCAAGGACAGGCACTGTCCCATGGCCAGGGTCACACACAGGGACAGGCAGGGACATGCTGCAGGGACCGAGGGGATGCTGGCCCCAGGAGTCCCCAGCAGTCCTGGCCTGCAGCCCCTGCCCCAAACTCACCTGACCAGGGTCTGGTTCTGCAGGTCCCACACCACGATGTTGCCGTCGCTGCAGCAGGAGAAGCAGACTTTGGCGTCAGGGCTGATGGCCAGGGCGTAGCAGGCGGGGGCAGAGGAGGTGAGCTCAGCCTTGATGCGGGGCGTGGGGGCTGCCAGGTCCCAGATGGACAGGGTGCTGGCCTCCCCCCCCACGATCAGGCTGCGGCCGTCGGGGAGCAGCTTGCAGGAGCGGATGTAGTTGTCACGGTTCTGAGCAGGGGTGACAGGCAGCAGGGCAAGGCAAGGAGGACAGGATGAGCACACAGGGCCTTGCAGGAGACACTTCTCCTTCTCCCACTGCAGCTGGGAAAGGCCCCTCTGCTCCCTCCACTGCAGCAGGGCCACATTCCCCTTGCCAGCCCCAGCCCAAAGGCACTCCTGCTCCTCCTCCTCCTGCTCCTGCTCCTCCTCATCCTCACCAGGCAGTCCAGCTGAGCCACGGCCGTCTTGGTGCCCGGCTGCCCCACGTCCCAGACCTTGACGCAGCCCTTGCCCCCGGTGTAGACGTGTCTGGTGGAGTTGCTGATGGTGACAGCACAGACCACCTCGCCGTGGCTCAGGGTGTGCAGCTGCCGCGCGTGCCGGGGGATGCCGGAGCCCAGCAGGGCGTCGGGGGGGAAAGGCACCGGCTGCATCTGCCCGTCAGCGCTGACGTGGAAGGAGTAGGCACTGCAAGGGAGCAGAGCAGTGAGAAACACAGCAGCATCCTGCATGGCCAGGGGCCAGGCAGGTCTAACAGAGGCAGCATGGTCTGCAGGCAGAGGGCATGGAAGGAGAAGGCACTGGAAGGGAGCAGAGCAATGAGAAGCAGAGCAGGATCCCGTGTGGACAGGGGCTGGTGCCACCCAGGTCCAACAGGCACCAAAGGCACGTGGCACCAACAAGCAGCACGGTTTGGAGGCAGAGGACATGGAAGGAGAAGGGACTGGAGGGGAGCAGAGCAGTGAGAAGCAGAGCAGGATCCTGCCTGGACAGGGGCTGCAGGTCCAACAGAGGCAGCACAGTTTGGAGTCAGAGCCATGAGCAGAACACACCCAGTGATGCCAGCTGGGCACACAAGAGCCACAGCCCAGCTTTCCCCCAGGCTCTGCTCCCTGCTGCCCTCAGCTTGTCCACACAGCCCACATTCACCCCCACAAGCCACCACATCCCCTCCTCCCCCAGCACAGCCCCTCCAGCCCAGCCCCACTTACGGCTTGCCCGAGCTCCCCACTTGCATGCCGGCCACCAGCCCCGGGACGCGCATGTGGGGGTGCGGGTCGTAGCCCACCTGCAGGGGACAGTGGGGTGAGGGTGGCTCACACTCTGTGAGCCCACAGCCCCACGGGGACGATCTCACTCACCAGGGGCGAGCGCCCGTAGCCCCCGGCGGCCGCGGCCCCGTTGAGCTGCGGGGACATCAGGTGCAGGCTGGCGTAGGCGCTGCTCCCGGCCACGTCCCCGTTGACAGCAGGGTGGGCCAAGCCAAAGGCGGCTGAGTAGGGGCTCTGCACTCCCAGAGGATTCCTCAGGCCCAGGGCTGCTGGGGGAGAGGCAGAGTGAAGGGATGGGGCCCTGCAGACAGAGCTTGGAGACCCACCCGGGCCCCAGCGGGGCCAAGCTCACCCAGCGGGTCCATGGGGACCTTGGCAGCGGTGGGGCGAAACTGCTGGGCACTGCTGGAGCCTGGCAGGGTGTCACCCTGTGAGGTGGGCGTGCTGGACTTCAGGCTGGGTGTTCCTGCCTTCTCCACCTGCCAGGAACAGAATGGGGAGGTGGCAACTGCACCACGCCCCTGCCAGGGAGTCCCTGTTGGCTCCCCCTCAGTGACAGCCCAGCTCAGCCAGTGCTGAAGGGTCTGTGGGACCTCCCTGTCCCTCCAGCACTTTGCCCTATGGGTTTGGAGGCGGGGGGACCCATGGCCACTCTGTGAGCTGAGCCCAGCAAGGACACAAGCACAGCCCCAAGTGAGTCAGACATACCGTGGGTGCATCCTTGCTCCGAGACGGGGACGTGCTGCTGGAGGAGGCCATGGAGGTCGGGCTGAGGGGCACGGCCTCCTTCCTGCCCAGCGGGACCTTCTCCACCCCGTTCTCCCGGGACGAGTAGGAGTGGACGCTGTGCGGGGAAGAGGGGTCCTGGGGAGGGAGGGAAATCAGCAGGGAGCAGAGCAGGCTGGAGGGCAGGGATGGACCAGGTTATGGTGGCTCAAGCAAGGGCCGGGCTGCCAGCCTGGATCCTGGGGCTCACTGCTGCCACTGACACCTCGCTGAGATGCCCACCTCTGCCTGGAGCAGCCTGTTAGGCCCACCCTCGGCGATGGACAGCACACACTGACCCCAGACCCTTCCCAGTGTCCCAGCACACTGACCCCAGACCCTTCCCAGTGTCCCAGCACACTGACCTCATCCACCACCAAGTTGTCCTCACTCTTGTCTGCATCGCTGCCCTGAAATGCGGAGCGCGGTTGGAGCCAGAGGAGCTGCAGCCACCCTCGCTCCTGCCTGCCAGGCAGCTCCATTTTCCTCGCTCCACAGGGGAGGATGGGGTCACCCCAAGCCCCCCAGCCCTGGGCTCACATAGTCTGTAACAAAGTCCTTCTCCTCCACCTTCCTCTTCTTGCTGCTGCTCAGGTACTCGGCGATGGCTCGCGCGCGCTCCCCGTTCGACAGCGCCAGGGAGCTCTGGGTGAGGGACAGTGCCAGTGGCTGGGGGTGCTCTGCCCAGCTCCTGGCACAGGCAGGGCTGCCTCCAGGAGCATGGAGTGCCCCAGCCCAGCCCTGTGTCCTGAGCACAGCTGGTGCCACCATGGAATGGTGCAAGACAAGAAAAATGCACTCACGGGGCCGGGGTCTCGGTCTGTCGCTGTGGCAACGCAGAGGAGCAGCAGGAGGAGGAGGAGGAGAGGGAAAGGGGGACACTGTGTCACCACCAAGAGCCCCTCAGGAACATCACCCACTTCACCCATGGCTGCTGGGGTGTTCACAGCAGGGCCAGACCAGCATGACAGCAGCAGGGTTGTCCCAGACCCTTCTTCACCATCAGGGTGCTCCTAAACCCTCCCCAGCCAACCAGCCCACCTCACCCCCCTCCCAGAGGGTGCTGGTCACTGGAGGATGTTCCCACCCAAACCCCCTGCAGCTGCAAGCCCCCTGCTCCTCCAGCCCAGTGGCAGCCCTGAGGCATGGACAGGCAGCCCCCAGCCCAGGGAAGTGCCCAGGTAAGAAGGGCACAGGGAGCAGAGGGAGCCCCAAGCCCAGCACTCTCTGTTCCCATGTTCACTCAGATCCCCTCAGCCACCCCAAACTCTGCCTCCCTGCCATGGTATCCATGTCCTCAGTGACCACACCAGGTGCCAACATTCAAATCTCAGCATTAATTGGTTTGACCACCAAACTCCCAAAAAACTCACTTCCTTTTCAAGCCAGGACACTCCCCCACACTCACCCCTGGGCTCTGTGTCATGGACTCCTCTGTCATCCTTGGCGAGGAGCTGGGCCTGGGCCCCCAGTGCCCCCGAGAGTGCCAGCAGTCCTGAGGCACTGCTGATGCCAGCCAAGCCAGCAGGCTGCATTCCAGAGGGGTGGGGGGTCAGCGGGATGGGGGGAGCGTGGTGGGAGAGGTGCTGGGTCTGCAGCTGGTGCTGGAGAGGAGAGGGGAGGGCACAGTCAAAGGGCTGTGCCAGGACAGCTGCTGGGCAAGTGAGGGGCAAGTGGCAGCCCTGGGACAGTCAGTAATGGGGCCTGGGTGTGGAGGGGCAGGGCCTGCACTCAGGGTGTCCCCAGGAATGTCCTGGGGCCACCCCATCCCTCCCACCCTGCGCTGGATGTGGGACCTGCTGCACTCTCCAGGGAACAGCTGAGTGGGGATGGTGGTGCCCCCTTCCACCCAGGCTGTCAGGACACAGTGACACACACCAGCCACCACCCCCTTCCCCAGCTGCATCTCCTACACCCCAAATCCTGCTGGCAGCCCCCAAACCAGCCTGCTCTGCCTCTCTCCTCCCCTTCATTCAGCTGCACGAGGGGCAGGGCTGCAGCCAGGGGCAGGAGGGGGGCTCAGGCCAGGGATGGCAGGAGCCTGGGAGGTGCCAGCACGCCCGAGTGGCCCTGCAGAGGCGGGCAGAGGGTTGACGTACCCCGATGGCCGCGTTCAGGTCGGTCATAGTCACCTGCTTCGCTCGCTCCACAGCCTGGACCACCTGCTGCTGGTGCTGTGGGGACAAACACAGCGGCTGGGGCAGGCTGGGGCAGGCTGGTGTCTTCCCCTGGGCCCCACAGGAGCTCTGCACACCTGGCTGGGCCCGAGGGCTCACCCACCTCCTGAGACAGGAACGGGATGAGCTGGGCGCAGATCACGTTGAGCCGCTTGGCGATCTCCGTCTGGCAGGGGAGGAGAAACAGATCCCATCAGGGCCACCCTGAGGGACCCCAGTGCTGCCAGCAGAGCCCCCTCACCACGGGGGTGAGGACAATCTCAGGGTGCTGACACCCAGCCCGAGGGCTGCTCAGCAGAACCACCCTGGGGTGACAATTCCTGTTCACAGCAACACCTCCTTCAAACCCCAGCACGCTCCATCCCCACCCTGAGGGCCCTGGGATGGCTTCCAGCTCCTCCTTGGCAGGGACATGAAGCCCCCCAGGCTCATGGCACCGAGGCCAGCCCTGAGCAAGCCCCCAGCCCAGCAGCCCCAGCCCTGCAGGCTCCCCCTGCCCTCCAGGCAGCCTCCATGGCACCACACCCGCCCCTTGCCGCCCTCCTGGCCCGGAGGAAGCCCTGGAGAGGTGCTCTCCTTCCAGCTGCTGTTTTTCTGCAGCACTCGAGTGCCGCTGGCAATCAAGAGCTCAGAGCGTGGGGAGGGAGAGCAGCGTCTCGTGCTGTGCAGTGCCATGCTCCTGTGGCACCCCTGCCACCTTCCAGAGCCCCATGGCACCCTCTGCCAGCTCACAGAGCCCCATGGCATCCCCTACAACCTTCCAGAGCCCCATGGCACCCTCTGCCAGCTTCCAGAGCCCCATGGCACCCCCTGCCAGCTCACAGAGCCCCATGGCATCCCCTACAACCTTCCAGAGCCCCATGGCACCCTCTGCCAGCTTCCAGGGCCCCATGGCACCCCCTGCCAGCTCACAGAGCCCCATGGCATCCTCTGCCATCTTCCAGAGCCCCATGGCACCCCTCTGCCAGCTTCCAGGGCCCCATGGCATCCCCTGCCAGCTCACAGAGCCCCATGGCATCCTCTGCCATCTTCCAGAGCCCCCATGTTCCCATGGCACCCCCCCTGCCATCTTGAAGAGCCCTGTGCTCCTACAGCACCCCACTGCCACCTTCCAGAGCCCTATGGCACCCCCAATCCAGCTTCCAGGGCCCCCATGTACCTATGGCACTCCCTGCCACCTTCCAGGGCCCCATGGCACCCCCTGACAGCTCACAGAGCCCCCTTTTCCTATGGCAGCCCCTGCCAGGGACAGAACCGAGCCCTGGATTTCCCTGTGAGGACCTTGGGCACATCTCCCATACCCCAGGGACAGAACTGACCCTGGATTTCACTGTAAGCACATCTCCCACACCTTAGGGACAGACCTGACCCCTAGATTTCCCTGCCAGGACCTTGGGCACATCTCCCATGCCCCGGGGACAGAACTGACCCCTGGATTTCCCTGCCAGGACCTCGGGCACATCTCCCACACCCCAGGGACAGAACTGACCCCTGGATTTCCCTGTGAGGACCTTGGGCACATCTCCCATGCCCCAGGGACAGAACTGAGCCCTGGATTTCCCTGCCAGGACCTCGGGCACATCTCCCAGGCCCAGGTGAGTGCCAGGGTGAGGGGGCACGGCCAGGGTGGGCACACAGAGCCAGGGTCACTCCCATGCTGCCCTCCAGAGCAGCTGCTCTGCTCCTGCCAGCCCCAAAGCACAGAAACAAATCTGGCACCTGCCCTCGCTTCCCCTTCTGAGGAGGGGAGGAAAAAAAAGAGAAAGAAAAGAAAGGAAGAGGAGGAGGAGGAGGGGGGGAGCGAGGAGATTTGGCAGCCGGCAGTTCTGGGAAGGATTTAGCTGTCTCCCGGGGCCGGCAGTGATGGATTCTCTTCCCTAATGCACTGATGGGCAGCAGCTCCTTGGGGAGAGCTGCCTCCAATTCACTCGCACTCGTTAATGTGCAATTTACTGGCACTTTAACGCTCTCAGCATGAAAAACGATCGCGCTGTTTGCAGCCCCCCCCCACCCCCAGCCACCAGCACCGGCGTCGCCTCCCCTCCGGCTCTCGGTGAGCGAGCCCAAGGCCAGGCAGATTCGGGGAGGTGCTTTTGTAGAGAGCTACAGGCCCCTTTCCACGCCAAAAACAAAGCAACAATAAGAAAAAAATATAAATTAACGTCTCCTGCTCGTTCTTGTTTTGATCCTCTCCTGCCAAGGCTGTGGCTGCTTGCAGAGCTGCAGCAGCACAGCCAGACCCCAGCCCCATTTCCCCCAAAAAACCCAGAGATAACCCCAAACCGTGGAGCTTGGTGATGAGCACCTGGGGACACTGAGCATGGCAAGGACAGAGGCACAGCACAGCCAGACCCCAGCCCCATTTCCCCTCCAAAAAATCCAGAGAAAACCCCACACTTGGCCCTTGGTGATGAGTACCTGGGGACACTGAGCATAGCAAGGACAGAGACCACACCACAGCCAGCCCCCAGCCCCATTTCTCCCCCAAAAAAACCCCAGAACAAAACCCCACACCTCAGCCCCATTTCCCCCTCAAAAAAACCCAGAGAAAACCCCAAACCTTGGCCCTTGGTGATGAGCATCTGGGGACAGGGGGCACAGTAGGGACAGAGGTACAGCACAGCCAGCCCCCAGCCCCATTTCTCCCTAAACAAACCCAGAGCAAAACCCCACACCTCAGCCCCATTTCCCCCCAGACAAACCCAGAGCAAAACCCCACACCTCAGCCCCATTTCCCCCCAGACAAACCCAGAGCAAAACGCCACACTTGGCCCTTGCTGATGAACACCTGGGGAGCCCCTGGGGACACGGGGCACAGTAGGGACAGAGGCCACACCACAGCATGGCCTCAGCCCCATTTCCCCCCAAACAAACCCCAAACCTTGGTCCTTGAGCACCTGGGGACAGGGGGCACAGCAGGGACAGAGGCACAGCACATCATGGCCTCAGCCCATGTTGGGCAGGAGCTCTAGGGCAGGCAGCAGCACTCAGGACGTGCCTGTGCCCTCAGGACCTGCTGTGCCCTCAGGACCTGCTGTGCCCTCAGGACCTGCCTGTGCTGTGCCCTCAGGACCTGCCTGTGCTGTGCCCTCAGGACCTGCTGTGCTGTGCCCTCAGGACCTGCTGTGCTGTGCCCTCAGGACCTGCCTGTGCTGTGCCCTCAGGACCTGCTGTGCTGTGCCCTCAGGACCTGCCTGTGCTGTGCCCTCAGGACCTGCTGTGCTGTGCCCTCAGGACCTGCTGTGCTGTGCCCTCAGGACCTGCCTGTGCCCTCAGGACCTGCCTGTGCCCTCAGGACCTGCCTGTGCTGTGCCCTCAGGACCTGCCTGTGCCCTCAGGACCTGCTGTGCCCTCAGGACCTGCTGTGCTGTGCCCTCAGGACCTGCCTGTGCCCGTGAGCAGGGCAGGATTTGGGGGAAGGGGAGGAGGGACAGAGCCCCCAGGGCAGCGCTGAGCCCGTTCCCGTTCTGGTCTCACACAATGGCCGGGGCTGTCAGAGCAGACTCGGGGCCCTTGTTAAAAGTGCCGACAGCTCCCTGGCCGGCGGCCAGCGGCACCTGGGGCTGGCAGCAAACACGAGCCTGAGAGGGCTGGGAGGGAACAGCAGCCAGAGGAGAGCAGCTCGCAGCTCTGCAGGGCCGGACAGACCCCGGGCAGGCTGCCCCAAGCCCCAAAGAGCTCCCTGTCCACCCTGGTGGGGAGGATGGAAACACCACGGAGCCAGCACAGGGCTGAGAGGAGGGGGCAGAACCCAGACCCCCTTCTCAGCCTCCAGAGGAGACCAAAGGCCGAAGGGTCCCAGGGACAGAAATGACCCCAGAACTGTCCCAGAGACAGAAATGACCCCAGAACTGTCCCAGAGACAGAACTGACCTCAGAACTGTCCCAGAGACAGAACTGACCCCAGAATTGTCCCAGGGACAGAACTGACCCCAGAATTGTCCCAGGGACAGAACTGACCCCAGAACTGTCCCAGAGACAGAACCAACCCCAGAACTGTCCCAGGGACAGAACTGACCCCAGAACTGTCCCAGGGACAGAAATTAACCCAAAACTGCCCCAGAGACAGAACCAACCCCAGAACTGTCCCAGAGACAGAACCAACCCCAGAACTGCCCCAGGGACAAAACTGACCCCAGAACTGTCCCAGAGACCCCCAGAACTGTCCCAGAGACAGAACTGACCCCAGAACTGCCCCAGACACAGAACTGACCCCAGAACTGTCCCAGGGACAGAACTGACCCCAGAATTGTCCCAGAGACCCCCAGAACTGCCCCAGGCACAGAACTGACCCCAGAACTGCTCTCACAAGGGCAGCATCAGCAGGGATGCCGGGGCAAGGAGGGCATCCCAGAGGGGCAGAACACCCTCCCAGCGGGCACAGAGCGGGCAGGAGTGGCTGAGATCCTGCCCTGGCACGGGGACAGGGCCAGCACTGCCCTCCTGTGCAACAGTTGGCGTCGGCGGGCGCGGGGCGGGCAGGAAGGCGGCGGCGCCTCCTCGCCAGGCTCCTCCGCAGCCTCTTTAAAAATAGATGAGGAGAAACCTTCTGTCTCAGAGCAGCTGGTGTGACCCAGAGCTCGGCTCAGGGGAGGAAGGGAGGGAGGGAGGGAGCTGAGGAAGGGAGGGAGGGGAAGCAGCGAGGGAGGATGCGCAGAGCTGAGCCCCCGGAGAGCCCATCCTGCACCCACCCCACAGAACAAACCCTCCTTTCTCCTCAGGATGCTCCTCAGCCCTGGCCCACTTGGAAAGGTGTTGATCCAGAGCCTCTCAGCTTGCTGTGACCCTGCAGCCCTCCTTGCCCTGAGGAATAAACCAGTCTCCTTCACAACACTCACAACCGGTGTGAGCGGCCATGCAAGCACAAATCCTCCACCAGCCCTCTCTGCCTGACACAACAGCAGCACCACAGTCCAGGCAGGGCACCCTGAACCCAAAACCAGAGCCCAGACCTGTGTGGGGACCTAAGGAGGCATCACAGTCCAGGCAAGGCACCCTGAACCCAAAACCAGAGCCCAGACCTGTGTGGGGACCTAAGGAGGCAGCCAAGGCCACAGGACAGAGCAACACAAAGCACAGGGAGGAGGACACATCTCCCACAAACACTGAATTTCCTGGGCTGCAGCAGGGAGAAGCTTCCCATGCTGTCTGTGAAGAGCCCAGGTGGTAAAATGGGGCCAGGGAGATGGGACCAAGGAGGTGGAGAGAGCTCCAAACCCAGCCACACTCACCTGTTTGTGCATCTCGATGTTCAGGCCATAGGACATCTCGTAGTACTGTGAGGGAAAGAAATCTGCATCAGCTCAGCTCTGGAGACCAGGGGAGCTCCCAAGCAGAAAATCCTCTGTGGTGCTGGCACAGCAGCTCAGCCTGGCCACAAACAGCTGAGGTGTGGCCAGGCCATGGGGACAGCAGAGTCCCCAGCTCCTCTCCCAGGAGCAGAGGGGGCTTAGGCACAGTACAGGGGGCTCTGGCATGGCACAGGTGGCTCTGGCACAGCACAGGGGGCTCTGGCACACAGCTGAAGCCCACAGGATGGACACAGCCCTCCCAGGATTCCTCCAGGAATGGGATCAACCCACACAGGAGCAGATTTGCCACCACAAGCTGAGGCAGAACGTCCTGCTCCAACACCATGGATCTTTCTGGGGGGAAACCAGACAGGAACAGCCACAAAACCAGGTCTCAGGGCCTGGCCACAGAACCCAAAAGCAAAGGCAAGGCAAAGCATCCCTGCATGCACTTTGATGGTTCAGAGGAGATCCCACACCACCCTTCTCCTTTCAGGTGGAGCTCACTAACCATGACATAATGACGCTGGATTTCTGTTTTTTCTGTTGCCAGCTTTTCACATTCTAACTTCAAGCTGTGAAAATAAAGAGGAGAGAGAGGGAGAAGGAGCAAACCCCCCCTTGTTCCTCCCAAGTGACAGGATGGACAGAGCAGGAGCCCTCCCAGCGCTTCAGCCTCCTCTCAGCTCCAATCCCACCTCCCAGCACGAGCCAAGAAAACCACCTGAAAGAGGGCAGGAAGGGGCTGACGAAGAGGAGGTGGACACCAAAGGGATCTGGGCATCAGGGAGCAATTTGCACGGACTCTTCACCCCCTCCCCAGCATCTGCTTCCCAAATGGAGCGAGCTGCAAAGCTCAGCTGCGTTTAAACCTGCACAGTGTGGGGAAGGGGAGGCGATCCTGGGCAGCCTCAGGGATCACAGGGACTCCAGGGGATGGGGAGGTGATCCTGGGCAGCAGCCTCGGGGATCAGAGGGACTCCAGGTCCCAGTGATGGCTCTGGCTCAGCCCAGGAGCTCGCTGCTGGAAGCCAGCACCTCCTCCTGGGGCTTTTGGCAGGCAAAGGTTGAGTTTGCCTCTCTCATTTCAAGCTACCAAGGTGATGCTTGGCACAGCCATCCTCTGGAGGGACCAGTCCACCCTGGATGGTGCTGCCCAGTGCCAGGAGGAGCCAGCATCACTGAAGTGCCCAGTTCCCCCAGGTAAGCTCTGGCAGCTTCTCACCTGTGGTATTGGTTCTGCAGGAACTGGAATTCCTCCTTGATGCGATCCAAGGTCTCTGGGTAAGTCAGCTTGAGGGACTGGGGGGTGCTGGGGATGGCACTGGCAGCAACGGCAGCTCCTGAGGCAGCAGAGGGTGCCTGGAGATGGGCCTAGGCAGAGATGGCACCTCCAGGGTCACCTCCTGCTGCTGCCCAGCAAGGCTGGCACGTCCCCCAGGGCATCCCTGCACCCGGGGAAGAGGCTGTGGGCACATCTGGGAGGGCAGCACATGCAGGAGGTTGCACAAGGAGTTACTGGAGAGGAAACTGCTCCCGACCAGGCACCAAGGGCCTTGTCAGCACTGGCGTGACCACAGAGCCAGAAGGGATGAACGACCACGGGTGGCACTGGGCATGGCACAGACCTGGTGGCCACCACACACTGAGCTCCGAGCCTGCCCATCCCCGTCCCACCATCCCTCCCGGCCCCTGGATCCCGCTCCGGGCACCTCACAAAGCCCAGCCCGGCTTTGGGAAGAGCCCCGGCACCGCTCCGAGCATCACCCGCGGTACCGGCACCGCTCCGAGCATCACCCGCGGTACCGGCACTCGGCTGTGGGTCAGCACCGAGCATCACCGGGCTCGGGGGCGCAGGGCCGGGCTGGCACGGCTGAGAGGGGACGGGGGCTCACCGGGGGCCTGTTCTGCGGGAACATCCTCGGCACCGGACAGGCCCGGCACCCTCCGGCCGCGCGGGCCCCGCCGCAGGCGCGGGACAGGCCCGGGACACCGCTCCCAGCTCCGGATCAGGCCCTGGAGAAGAACCGGGGTTCACCGCCCGGCGCTGCCCGGGAGCCCCGCCCGCAGCGCCCCCCCTCCGGTTCCCGCGGGCCCCGGGGCTCCCCCCGGGCTCGGCGGAGCCGCCCAGCCCCGGCCCCCCGCGCCGCGCAGACAATGGCCCCGCGCCGCCCGCCGCAGGTACGGCCGCGGGGCGGCACCGGCCCGGCCGCCCAGCCAGCCCCGAGCGCGGCCGGACCCCGGCCGGCGGACACCGAGCCGAGGCGAGCCGAACCGGGACGGGACGGGACAGGACGGGACAGGACGGGACTCACCGCGCTGCGGGTCCCAGACCCGGCCCCGGCCCCAGGCGCGCGCCCCTGCGGCGGGGCGGGCCGGGCCGGGCCGAGTCCAGCCGAGTGCAGCCGAACCGAGCCGAGCCGGGCCGGGCCGAGCCGAGTCCAGCCGAGCGCAGCCGAGCCGGGCCGAGCCCCCGCCCCGCCCCGCCCCGCCCCGCCCCGCCCGCGCGGCCGCCGCTCTGCGGAGCGCGATCAATGAACGGGCGCGAGCGCCAGCTCCACGTGGGGCCTGGCCCGTGCGGGCAGGCGCCCCCGCCGCCAGCCAATGGGAGCGCGCCCAGCGCGGCCGCCCCCACGTGGGGCGCGCGGAGCTGCCTCCCCATTGGTCAGCCCCAGCCCGGCCGGCGCGCGGGTGTCAATCAAGGGAGGCCGAGAGGAGAACGAGGGGGCGGAGCCGCGGTTTAACCCTTGCGGGAGCGGAGGGGACCGAGAAGGGACCGGGCTCGGGCCGCTCCCGCCGCCCCACGCGGGATCCCCGGCACTGCACGGACCCTCCAGCCCCGCGGTGCGGAACCCCGCGTCCGGCACCGCAGCTTTGCCCGCAAAACGGAACCGGGAGGTTGCACCGGAGCCGCTGCCGTCCCGGGCAGCTTTTCGGTGGTAAACACAAGAAGCCGTCGTGTCTCGCTCCGTGTCCATCCTCTGCCTCTTTGTTGTTGTTTTCTAATGAAGAAAATAAACGAAGCCACACACCCACGCAGCCCTCCCCGGGCCGCAGGTCCCGCCTCACCGGGAATTCCCGGCACCGTGTGATGGCAGCATCCCTGTGCCAGACCGAGCTCCCGGGAAAGGCTCCTGGGCCAGGCCTGTTCCTCGGCCCCAGCAAAGGGTCCGACAGCCCCCAGCTCCCTGCCATCTCCCCGTGTCCTTTGGGACGGGCAGATACCTGGAATGGGAAAGGGACACTCGTGTCCCCGTGCCAGCAGCCCCACAACAGCGCTGTCACCTCCTCCCAGAGCTCCCCGTGGCGCACACAACCCGCTCTGGGTTTCCTCGTGGGTTTCCTGGTGCTTTGACTCCTTTCAGGGACATCGGTGCTTGCTCGGGACATTTGCTGCTGCTGCGGGTCAATCCGGGCTTACACCGAGCAGGAAATAAAACATTTGAGGAGCGGCAGCTGTGAGGAGCCTCTCCCCCTCTTTAACCTTAATCCAGGCGCAGGCCCGCAGCCCTTTCCTGCTCCCCACAGCCCCATCCCCGCCGTGCTGGTGGCTCAGCTCACGGCACAGAGAGCTGGGAGGAGCAGAGCCCCTCCTCAGCAACAGGAACTCGCCCGCAGCCCCTGCAAGAGAAGAACAATAACAATCACAACCTCGGCAAACCCTCTGGGATAGAGCAGGACCGTGCGAGGGCCTCCCTGCGCCTGCCCCGAGCACTCGGCAGTCCTGGGGGCCATGGGCTGTGCTGGCCCCTCGGGCTGGAGCGGGATTTTCCAGCTTCCTCCAGGTCCTGCTGCCTTTACTGAGTCAGGGACTGTCCTCAAGGAAGCCCAGCTCCTTTAGCCCCATTTTGCCCAGTCTGTTCCCGGGATTTCCTGAGAGCAGCTGTGATCTCAGCTGGGATGATCTCTCCTGTTACTCCAGCTCTGGATCTGATGCTGCCCCTGTTCTCACTGCCCCACACCTGCAACCAGTGGGGTTTGTGCCCTGGAGCTGCTGGGGAGAGCAGCAGCAGAAGAGCAGTCTCCCAAGCCTTATTATATTTTAAAATGTAATAACAGCACCATGTCTATTTTCGTAGACAGAAACAGATCATTTCTGGAAGAGGCCCATAAATCTCTAACAGAGGGGAAATAATTTGGCCAAGGTCATGTTAAGGCAAAATATTAAAATAGAAAAAATTTTAAAAAAAAAGCAGTTTAGAGCTGGACTGAGGCACCATCTCTGTTCTAAACCTCTCTCCAAGCCTGGGAATCCTGTCCCCCCTGCCCTTCTGCTTCCCAGCATTGCACCATGGGGCTGAGGGGGCTGAGACACGCACAAGGGCCTGGCTGAGTGGAGACACCAAGGCAGAAGAAGAGAGCAGGGACCCCAGCAAGGCCCCTGGCAGGATCCTGCCAAGATCTGCGCCAGGTTCAGCCTCCTGCAGCAACCCCTGACTGTGCAGTGCAGCCTCAGGCACTCAGGATCCGGGATTAGGGACAGGCTGGGCCGTCCCGATGTTGGCAGGGGTGGGGACACGCCATTCCAGCACTGATGAGGAAAATCCTGTCACTGCCACCTCTGCTGTCCTCAGCAGCAGCCCCTCCATCCCATTGCATCCATGAGCAGGACTGGCACGGGCACAGGGATGGGGACAGGCTCAGCTTTGGCACAGCCTGTCTCCCATCACAGTGAGTGCCCAGTTTTGGCACAGCCTGGCTCCCATCACGGTGTGTGCCCAGCTTTGGCATCACTTGGCTCCCATCACGGTGTGTGCCAGCTTTGGCACAATCTGGCTCCCATCATGGTGTGTGCCCAGCTTTGGCACGATCTGGCTCCTAGCACAGTGTGTGCCCAGCTTTGGCACGGCCTGGCTCCCATCATGGTGTGTGCCCAGCTTTGGCACGGGGTGTGTGCCCAGCTTTGGCACAGCCTGGCTCCCAGCACGGTGGGTGCCCAGCTTTGGCACCACTTGGCTCCCATCACGGTGTGTGCCAGCTTTGGCATGGGGTGTGTGCCCAGCTTTGGCACCACTTGGCTCCCATCACAGTGTGTGCCCAGCTTTGGCACGATCTGGCTTCCATCACGGTGGGTGCCAGCTTTGGCAGGGCCTGGCTCCCATCACGGTGTGTGCCAGCTTTGGCACCACTTGGCTCCCATCATGGTGTGCCCAGCTTTGGCACAGCCTGGCTCCCATCATGGTGTGCCCAGCTTTGGCACGATCTGGCTTCCATCACGGTGTGTGCCCAGCTTTGGCACGATCTGGCTCCCATCATGGTGTGCCCAGCTTTGGCAGGGCCTGGCTCCCAGCACAGTGTGTGCCAGCTCTGGCATGATCTGGTTCCCATCACGGTGGTGCCCAGCACGCAGCACTCCCGGTGGCACCGGGCTGATCCCCGCCGTCACCGGAGCCACCGGCAGCGTGGTTGGGTAGAAACGCCACGGCAAGAGCGCATCAGGAAAGGACCCAGAACATCGCCCTCAGCCCCCAGAGCTGCCCCAGGGCCGGTGGGACGAGCCAGGACCCCGCAGGGCCCGGGGCTCGGCTGCCAAGCGAGGCGTCCCTGGCAGCTCTGCGCAGCCCCTGGCAAAGGGAACAAAACAAAATCGTAGCCTCTGGCTGCTTCCCCGGGCTCGCCTGCCAGCTCCCCGCATGCCAGCGCGGCGGGGACAGCGCCAGCGGTGCCAACCCAACCCCTGCCCTGCCCAGGGGCACCCCCAGAGCCAAGCGCAGGTGACCCGGGACAGGCACGGGCCAGGACAAGTTCTTTCTTGCTCTGGTGAGAAAGAGGCGACATTTAACAGCCTCCCCCGAGAGTGCTTTCCTCTCTCCTTTCCTCCTCCTGCGCAGATTTAATTTCTTCTATAGCTCCCTTCTTCCCTCAGCGAGATCAAAGAAATCCGTGGAACCGGCGCATTTCAGCGGAAACGTCGATTAAAGGGAGTGGGGGAGGCAGCGCTGGGGGGATCAGAGGAGGAGGAGGAGGAGGAGAAGGAGAGGAAGAGAGGCTGGAGGAGCATCTGGCTCCACGCAGTGTCCCGGCAGGACGGGCCGGGCCGGGCAGCGCGGGCGGCACCGGAGCTTGGGCGGCGGCGCTGCCGGGACCGGGGGCTCCTCCCGCACCGGGGGCTCCTCCGATCGGGGCACCGGGGGCTCCTCCAGCCGGGGCACCGGGGAGCTGGAGCACCGGGGGCTCCTCCGGTAGAGGCACCGGGGGTTCCTTCGTTCGGGGGCACCGGCGGCTCCTCCGGCACCGGGGCTCCTCTGGCCAGGGGCACCGGGGGCTCCTCCGCCCGGGGCACCGGGGCTCCGCTCGGCAGCTCCGCCGGGCTCCTGCTGCCCCCTGCCGCCCCGGCGGGACGGGACAGTGCCCGTTCCCAGCCGGTGCCCGCTCGGAGAGCCCAGCCCGGGTTCCATCCCTGGTGTCCCCGCTGTGCCGAGCCCCCCAAACCCCCACGGGCCAGCGCTGCCACCTCCGAGCCTCCCGGAGGGGGAAAAGCCGGCTCGGTGTGGGCTGCCCCCGGGCAGGGGCTGCCAGATCCCACCCGAGGCTGCGATGGCATCGCTGTCCCCCAGCACATCCCCGAGCCGGGGCCACCTCAGGCGCATCTGGCCGCAGCATCGCCCGTGGCTGCCGGCCAGGGAAGGGGATGTTTAGGGGATGTTTAGGGGATGAGTAACATCCTTCCTGGCAGCGCCGCTGCCCGCTCCTGGAAGCTGCTGCAGGCACAGAGGAGCTCAGCCCCCTTCGCCCGCCTCTCTTGCCCCGCTCAGCCGCGGAAAGAAGCCAAAAAAAGCGAGGAGGAACTCGGGGATGGGGCCGGGGCAAGCCAAGCCCGTGGAGCCGGCACGAGTCCCGGGTGCCAGGGAGGGAGGGAGGGAGGGAGGGAGGATGCTGAGGATGCTGCGTGGCACGGTGGGAAGCAGCCAGGAGGCGCAGGTTGGGGGAGGCAGCTCCAGGCCCCCTCTAGAGCAGGGCTGCGAGCCAGATCCTGGCTGTGTGCTGCCAGAAGCAGCTTATTTTGGAAGGGAGGCGCGTTGGCAGAGTGCTGGGTGCGTGGAGCTGCTGACGCTGCCGGGGAACAGGACGGCTCTCATCGGGTCCCTGCCGTGGCTTCAGCCCGCGGCAAAATCTGCCCCAGCACAAGCGGGGATTCCTTCCCAGCTGCATCCCCAGCTCCTGAGTCACCCCCTGAGCAGGGTGGATGCTCCAGTCACGAGTCAGCACTGCCCAGGGCTCACCCTGAACACCAGAGGGGCTTCCTGGGACTCGCCAAACAGGATGGACAGAGTTCTCAGCAGCTCTGACCCATCCGGCGAGGTGCAAACTGGAGCCTTGAACCAAGAAAGAGGCACACAGGGCTCATCCCAGCCCTGGACCCTGCTTCCCTTGCCCTCAGCTCCTCAGGAGGCCAAGGCAGCCACTCCAGGAGCTCAGACCCTCCAGGCAGCAGGGTCCAGCTGGAAGTACAGCAGCACTGACTGGGTCTAGGATGGATCCCAGAGTTCACAAGGGACCTGCTCTGCCTTCCCCAGGAGCTCTGGGGCTGAGGAGCCAGCACAGGCTCCTTGCCAGCACCCCTGTCCCTGCAGAGATGGGCCAGGGAGCACACCCGGAGCAGACATCTTTTATGGAAAATCCTTTCCTTAGGCTTTTTCCTCCTGAGAAGCTGAGAGGCCTCAGGAACAAAATATAAACATTGATTATCTGCTGCTGTGGAATGCAACAGGTGGATCTGTGATTGGTCTCATGTGGTTGTTTCTAATTAATGGCCAATCACAGCCCAGCTGGCTCGGACAGAGAGTCCGAGCCACAAACCTTTGTTATCATTCTTTGCTATTCTATTCTTAGCCAACCTTCTGATGAAATCCTTTCTTCTATTCTTTCAGTATAGTTTTAATGTAATATATATCATAAAATAATAAATCAAGCCTTCTGAAACATGGAGTCAGATCCTCGTCTCTCCCCTCATCCTCAGAGCCCTGTGAGCACAGTCACACACACCTGGAGCAGGCTGCTGTGCCTGGACAGGGTTTGGAAGCTCCTGCAGCTTTACATGTGGCTTGGCATGCCACGAGTTTGGTCAGGTCTCAGCCCATCCCTCAGCAGGGCACAGCTGTGAGCTGGGGATGCGGAGCCAGCCCTGCCCTTGGGAGCCACACACTGCAGCATTGTGGCCTGGCTGGTTTTTCCAGAGATGCATCCAAGGGGCGCAATCAGATCTGCAGGGAAGGGAGCAGGCACGTTCCTGGCTGGGCAGAGGAGCTGTCGAGGCAGTGCCAGGAACTGGGGCAGTTGCTGGGCACCGCAGCAAAGCAAAGGGAAAATCAAGCAGGCAGCTCCCAAACCTGGGCTGTGCCTCACTGCCCAGCTCCAGGAGCTGCTGAGCCTCTGCAGGGCTTTGTTTGCAAACCCTGCGGCAGAGCTGCCCTGCCCTGGCACTTCCTCCAGCTTTGTTTTACACCAGCAGACGTTAAACAACCAGCCTGGAGGGCTGGGGCGGGGGAAGGACCCCGCTGGGGGCCCAGGGAAGCGATGGTGGGAAGAAAACTCTGGAGGAAAACAGAAAAGTAGCGTCAGGGAAAGGGAGTTCCCTCCACACAGGGAGGTTGTTTTTGATCAGGGCTTGTCTAGACTGGAGTCACCCACACTGCACAAGCACATCAACAGCACGCAGCCAGCCCGGGGCTCCCTGCTGCTCCCAGCAGGACGGGGCAGCTGCACCCAGCATGGGCAAGAGCCGGCCCTGGCACTGCCCATCCCACCCCAAAAGGGTTGGGGGCACCCCCAGGCTTCCAGGTGCTGCCTCACCTGTCCCTCATTCCTGCCCTGTGCCCCCAGACCCCCCTTCCTGGCCCTGTCACCTGTCCCCAGCCCCTGGGCAGCAGAGGGACACAGGGCAGCTGCTCCCAGCTCCCTGCCTGCCTTCCCCCAGCCAAGGGAGCTGCAGGCACACGGCGTCACTTTTTCCAAGAGCCTCTCCCTGCTTTCCCTTCCCTCCTCCCGCGCAGAGCACGGCCTCGGAGCTGGGGAGCGCAGGAGGCTCCTGGATCAGGGCAGCACCAGGATGGGCCTGGCTGGGATGGCTCCTGGAGCCCCACGCTGGCCACAGCTCTTCCTCAGCTCCAGCACAACCCTGTGAGTGGTGAATGTGGCACCTCACAGGCAAGGAGCACACCTGGCTTGAGGTCCAGCCCAACTGGGAGAGCGGCTTAGCGGCCCTGACAGCTCCCACATGTCGCAGACATCTTTTATGAAAAATCCTTTCCTTAAGATTTTTCCTCCTGAGAAGCTGAGAGGCCTCAGGAACAAAATGTAAACAATGGTTATCTGCTGCTGTGGAATGCAACAGGTGCATCTGGGATTGGGCTCATGTGGTTGTTTCTAATTAATGGCCAATCACAGCCCAGCTGGTTCAGACAGAGAGCAGAGCCACAAACCTTTGTTACCATTCCTTCCTATTCTACTCTTAGCCAGCCTTCTGATGAAACCTTTTCTTCTATTCTTTTAGTATAGTTTTAATGTAATATATATCATAAAATAATAAATCAAGCCTTCTGAAACATGGAGTCAGATCCTCATCTCTTCCCTCATCCAAGAACCCCTGCAAACACCATCACACCCACCTACAGCTGAGGGGCTTCAGACACCTTTCTCTAGGAAAAGGAAACCCCCAAACACTTCAGCCCCTCCACTCCAAGGCCAGGAGCACCCATGGAAAAAAAGAGAACAGGCCTGACACAGACATTCTTTAAGGATGATCTAATTTAAAAACAACATCATAATGAAAATGCATGTATTTTAAAAAGAGACCCACAGCACTCCAGCGCTGGAGGCAGCCACGTGTCAGTGATGGGACTGCTCTGTACCCATTGCCCCCACTTTCCCAGGACATTTGGACAGCTCCACATCCCCATTTATTTTCCTTTACCACAGAAAATGTCTCCCTAGCCCCGCCACACACCCTAAAGCATCAGCTGAAGCTGCAGGAGGGACAAAGGCTGGAGCAGCAGCTCCTTGCCCAAGCCAGGCATGAAGCAGGCAGGGGGCAAACAGCTCTGGCTCCCAGCACAGCAGAATTGGGCACAGCCAGAGAAGAGCCTGCCCAGGCACCCTCTGCTCACAGCAGCTGCTGGCGGGCAGGGCTGCTCTTAAAGGTAATCAATGGAGCAGAGAAGAGCTCTGGATTGCTTTAATCCTTTCCAAAACACTACAGCCAGCCCAGAAGCCGTCCTGCTCCCTCTGTGCCTGTGAGGATTTGTGCTGGTATGGCTGGATCATTCGACAGGGACAACACACACTCGGGCCAGGCAAGCTCAGCCTTCCCACCCCAGGAGTTTGCTCTTCGCTCAGCGTGGCCAGCCCAATAAATCCACCCCCACGTGCCACCCTCCCCTCCCTCCCCACGGAGGGCTGGGACAGCAGCCTTGGGGTGTGACTCAGGTGCACAGGGTGGGAGGACATCCCCTCCCCATGGGCAGGGTGCTGGCAGCACCACGGGCACGTGGGAGCAGGCAGGGCTGTCCCACTCGTGTCAGTGTCAGCCAGAGGCACCAGAGCCGTGGAGCCAATGGTGAAGGCAGAGGCAGCTGTCCCCAGAGGCAGGAGCACGGCCAGGGGCAGGGCTGGCTCACGGGGCGCCCCTGTAGCTGTAGTGATTGTGGTCAGGGTCAGTCAGGGTCAGGGGCAGGCTGGGTTTGCGCTCCGGGTCCTTCTCCTCGCACTGCCGGGCCGGACGCTGCTTGAAGAAGTCAGAGACGTAGTGAACCTGGGAAAGAGGGGTTGGGGACACCTGTGTCAGGCCAGGCAGGGGCTTGCTGTAGTTTTTATACTTTGTAATACTTCTTAATGATTATGTTTTTGTATCCCCATATCCATATTTTTCCCAAATGGTTTACCCCAGATTGTACCCCCTCCCTCTACCTGTGTAATCCCTCTCCTTTGCTGAGATCATCCCCAAATCCCCACCCTGGCTCTGTGTCAGTCCCCTCCATCTAGAACTTTCCCCCTCCATCTAGAACAATCCCATCCCCTCCATCTAGAACTTTCCTCCAGGACATCGAGTGATCAGCCAGAAGCCAGGGGTCAGCCCCCCAAGTGTTTCTCCATAGGCTGACCTAAATGTCCATTCCCCAGTATCCAAACCTTAATTTTTCTTATTGCTCAGTAAATGTCATCTACTTTATGTTCCCACCTCCCTTTCAATGTAACCTTGGCAGCTCTCCCGGGGCTCTCAGCAGGAGCCCCCTGAGCTGTGGGAGCTCCCAATTTGGATGAACCCCTGCTAAGAGTCAGCCCTTTTATCCTCTACCGATGTCTCTGGTGCCTCTCCTGCTGCAAAGGTGACCAGCCTGGCTGCCCTCAGTCCCCAAGAGAGGGTCCCCCTCCTGTCTGCTGGGGTTCCTGAGGGGCTCCCAGAGGGAGGGGACACTCACAATGAGGACGGCAATGAGAGCCCCCTGCAGCAGCCCCACCAGCACATCGCTCCAGTGGTGTTTGTAGTCGGACACCCGGGTGTAGCCCACGTAGATGGCGAAGGCGATGAGGAGGAACTGGATGGTGGGACGAAGCAGCCGGGCCCATTTCCCCACCAGGCGAGCCTGCACGTAGAGCTGGGGGGCAGAGAAGGGAGGAATCAGCCGGGGCAGGGTTGGGGTGTGCGGGTGTGGGAGCTGTGGGGGCTCTGGCACGGCACTCACCGCCAGGAACATCATGCAGTACATCCCAAAGGAGGAGTGTCCTGAGTAGAAGGACAGTCTGGGGGTAAAAAGGGGATGGGTCAGGACATGAGCGAGTGTAGCCAGGATATTTTCTGAAAAATCCTTTCCTTAGGATTTTTCCTCCCGAGAAGCCGAGAGGCCTCAGGAACAAAATGTAACCAATGGTTATCTGCTGCTGTGGAATGCAACAGGTGCATCTGGGATTGGGCTCATGTGGTTGTTTCTAATTAATGGCCAATCACAGTCCAGCTGTCCAGACTGTCTTGGTCAGTCACAAGCCTTTGTTATCATTCTTTTTCTATTCCTTGCTAGCCTTCTGATGAAATCCTTTCTTCCATTCTTTTAGTATAGGGACTATACTAGTAACTATTTTA
This sequence comes from Agelaius tricolor, assembly GCF_023055355.1. Classification (NCBI taxonomy): domain Eukaryota; kingdom Metazoa; phylum Chordata; class Aves; order Passeriformes; family Icteridae; genus Agelaius; species Agelaius tricolor. The sequence continues at coordinate 2,768,175 of NW_027269293.1, read as the reverse complement.
ATACAAATTTAATATAATATACTATATATTATATATAATATAGTATAGTTTTAGTATAGTTTTAATAGAATATATATAATAAAATAAATAAAAATCAAAATAATCAATAAAATAAATAAAATAAAAAGCAAGCCTTCTGAAACATGGAGTCAACATTCTCATCTCTTCCCTCATCCTAAGACCCCTGTGAACAGCACCACAAGTGAGCCCCCAGCCGGTCCCCACAAGACCCCTGCCCACTCCACAGGCTCTGCCCTGCTGCAGGAGAGCCTCAATACCCATCTGGGGCTGCCACTGTGAGCAGGTGGAAGAGACACATCCCGTGGCACATCCATGGCTCACCTGGACTCGGTGACATTCCTGCTCTCTCCCTGGCACACATTCTCCAGCTGCACATAGATGGAGCAGTTCACCTTGGACCAGTCAGGGTTGCACACAGCCAGGAAGTTTGGCCTCAGACGGCCGATCATGTACTTGGCCAGGTCGGTCAGGGACTGGCTGATGGCCCCCCCGAAGAGAAAGGTCCCAACCACCTTGTAGAGGGCAGCCAGGTAATTGTTGTATTCGGATTTGGAGTAGAGACGCTCAGTGTAGACCAGGTACGCCTCCCCTGATGAGATCTGCAGGGAGCAGGGGGGAGAGGTGAGGGCTGGGGGCTATGAGCTATCACAGGCATCTTTTATGAAAAATCCTTTCCTTAGGTTTTTTTCTCCTGAGAAGCTGAGAGGCTTCAAGAACAAAATGTAAACCATGGTTATCTGCTGCTGTGGAATGCAACAGGTGGATCTTTGATTAGCCCATGTCGGTTGTTTCTAATTAATGGCCAATCACAGCCCAGCTGGCTCGGACAGAGAGCCCAAGCCACAAGCCTTTGTTATCATTCTTTCTTTTTCTATTCTTAGCCAGCCTCCTGATGAAATCCTTTCTTCTATTCCTTTAGTATAATTTTAATATAATATATATAATAAAATAATAAATCAGCTTTCTGAAACATGGAGTCACATCCTCATCTCTTCCCTCATCCTCAGACCCCTGTGAACACCATCACAATGAGCAGCTCCCCAGGGTGCAGAGGTGAGGGCTGGGGGCTCTGAGCAGCTCCCCAGGGGTGCAGGATGCTCTGGCTCTGTGGCAGAGCATCCACCCTGGCATCCACCTGCACAGGAGCCCACAGACCCTCTCTCCACCCCTGTGGGATGGGGCTCTCCCCACTCCAGTACGAGTTCCTGCCCCCAGGCAGAGCAGGGCTCAAGCTGAGGGTGTTCCTGCCCTTCCAGAGCTCTGGAGGCAGCTGTGCTGGGCTCCAGCTTCCAGACCCAACACAGCCCTGTCCTGGAGGGAAGGGGTGGCAGTTCCTTACAATGATAACAGTGCAGCTGATGGTGACCCCGGCCATGAGGCTGTGGGTGATGGTGTCTGCCTTGTAGGGGTAGCGGATGGAGTCATCGTTGCAGTAGAAGCCTCGCTTGTAGGGGGAGTTCACCAGAGTCAGGATGATGAAGGGCAGAGACGCTGCAAGGCACAGAGAGGTGAGGACTGGGGACAGCAGCCAGCACACAGCACCAGCCACCTCTCACCCCTAAGTCTCTGCTCCTTGATGCCAGGGAGGGATCCCCCCACAAGGATGCAGTCCTGAGCCACCTGTACCCAGGGCAGCAGGACCTGAACCCACCAGTGCGCTGCCCTGAGAGCGATAGGGCCCTATCAGAGCTCACAGATGCCTGCAGCACCCAGATACCACAGGAGACAGCCACAAACGGGCACCCACAGAGCCCCCAGGGCTGCCCCGCTCCTCCCCAGGCACAGCAGGGGCAAGGCCTGATCCTGTGCCCTCTCCTCACACTGCCCAGCCTGGGGAGGCAGAGCTGATAAAATTAACGAGCACGGGCGTCTTGTAAACGTGTTTTACAGCAGGGAAGGGCCCCCAGATGGTCCCAGCAGAGCCCTCACAGCAGCTCCGGGAGAGCCAGTGCTGGGAGATGCTGAACATGACCCAGTCCCGGCACAGAGGGACTCCCCTGCACTCGGCTTGCTCCCCTCATCCTCCTGTCAGCCTCTCCTCTCGCCCAGCTCCTGCGGGCTCTGCAGAGGGGCTGCACTGCCCGCTCAGCCTGGGCAAGGAGGATTTTCCACCCAGCACGCTGGGGCAGCTGCGAGCTCACGCAGGACGGAACTACCCCCAGATCCCGAGGGGTTCTGGGGTCTGTGCCCCGCACATCACCCGTGCCAGCCCCCGCTGGAACGCACCCCCTGCCCCATCCCTGCTCAGGGACAGCCAAGGACGAGCCCCAGGACGCTCCCCAGGGAAGCGGCCCCCCCGCTCCAGAGGCCACCTTAGGCCGGGCTCCTCTCCCAGTTCCGCCTTTCCCGGTGGTTTCCGCCTCCCCTTGTTCCTCCGTCTCCCGGGAGCCCGCACCTTTGTCCCCGCCCGTCCCCGCCCCGGGGGTCCCGCGCTCACCGAGCGAACGGCAGCGAGCGCGGGGATGAAGCACCGGGGGCTGCCCCGCCACCCCCGCCGGGGGCAGGGAACCGGCCCCAGTCCCTCCTCCCTCCCCGCACACCTCAGACGTCCATTTTCAGCTCAAATTAGACACCAATTTTCTTTCTGGATAATTTCATCCTCCAAAAAAAGCTCCCCTAAAAATATAAAGCACCGACCGGCCCACAGGAGGGGAAACCGGGACCCGGCCTCTGCCCCCGCCCCGCAGCCGGGGAAGCTCCAGCCGCGATCCCGATCCGGGCCTTTATTTTTAGTCCGTCTTAATTCGATACTTCCTTGCGGCACTTTTAGAAACATTTCCCCGCACTGGGGGGAGCAGAGGGGGTCCTGGAAGGGGCGCCCCGAACCCACCGGCCCCGCTCCGTCCCGCGGAGCGCCGGGCAGGCGGCCAGGGCGGCGGCGGAGCCGTCCCGGTGCCGCCCGAGCCGAGGGACCCTCCCGCAGCGTCCCGGACAGCGACGGACCGGGCTCCCACCCCCCCCCGAGGGACCGTGCCCGGAAAAGGGAACGGCCCCGAGAACCGGGACCCCCGAGGGAGCCCGGTAGGGCTGGGGCGGGAGGCGCCCGCGCCGCCGGTGGCTCCCGGTGGAGGCCCGGAGCTCCGGACATCGCCGGGCAGGTGCCGGACACCGGGCAGAGCGCGGCGGGACGGCGGAGCCCCGGTACCTCCCGCGGACCCGGCCCCAGCCCAGCCCCACCGGAGCCGCTCCGGAGCCGCCCGCGGCGGGGGCGCCGGCACGGAGCCCTCACCGACCGCCAGGCACAGCACGTCGAGCGCCACGAAGACCTTCCTGCGCTCCATCCCGCAGCCGCTGCGGCCCCGCGGCCCGGCCCCGCGCCTCACATGGCCCGGAACGGCGCGGGCCCGGCCGGGAGGTAAAGTCCAGGCGGGGCGGGGCGGGGCGGAGCGGGGCCCGGTGCCCCCGCCCAGGGCCGGGGCGGGGCGGGAGCGGCGGGCCCGGGGCAGGTGTGGGGCTCGGTGGGGCAGGGACCCCTCTGGACCCAAACCCCGCTCGCTCCCCGCCGCTTTCTGGGGCTCCGTTCCGGTGTCCGCGGCTCCGGCCCTCCCGAGTCCCCCGGTGCCCACCCCGCCTGGCTCGGCTCCCTACCGAGGGGAAGGGGGAGAAGAAAGCGAGCGAGGCCACTGTGGGAGCCTCTCGAGTCCCACCCGCCTCGGGGCTATGTCCCGAGGAGAAAAAAAAAGGGGCAAAAAAGGAAAATTCTGCCCCTGAAATGTGCTGGTTGCGCTGGCGGGGGTTTGTGCAGACGGGGCAAACCGGCTTGGCTCGGTGGCGAGATGGGTTCTGAGGGGAAGCAGGGACGTCCAGGAGCCTGTGGATACAGCAGACACCGGGGTGAGCACACGGGGTGAGCTGATTTAGCCGCTGAGATATTTGGCTGTATTTCCTGAGCTTCCGACGTCCTGGGGGCTCCCGGTGCTTCCCGTTGGGTTTGGGGACATGCTGAAACCCAGAATGGGGACAGGAGCAATGGCTGGAGCACAGCAATTCCCCGGTGGGAGCAGGGACAGTCGCATCCCGGCTGTTTGCTCCAGGCCGGATGTCGGGAAGGAAACAAATAACACAGAAACCACCCATGGCTGATAACTGCGGGTGATTGAAGCGCAGCTGAGCGGCCTGTGCAGAATGTCAAGGCTGTTTGTGGGAAGCCGAGAGCTGGAAATACTCTCGAGTTCCAGGAGAGGGGACAGAACCACGGGGCAGCTTTCCCTGCCCTGATGTGCCCCGGTGCAGCCTCCTCCGGTGCCACGGGGGCCCTGGCACACCGCTCGGGCAGGATTTGCCCCACACACGCTGCCTGCAGACCCCGAGCAAACAACTGAGAGCCCCGAGGAAGGAGAGCTGGGGGGATGCCCAGGCTGTGTCGAGGAGCAGATGAGAAGATTAAGACGCTCCGGGCCGGGGCACCGTGGGGACAGAGATGTGACAGCGCGGGGCTCCGAGCACACGGCACGGACCAGGGGAAGCTCCGCGCGGCCCCGCACGGTTTTACCCCACGGGAGCCCGGGGCTGCGGGTGGTGCCGCCCGGCCCGGCCCGGCCCGGTCCCGGGGGTGGCGCGGGCGGAGCGGGGCCCGGGCGGGTCCCGGGGGGCGCGGGCGGGCCCGGGCGCGGCGCGGTGTCGCCCTCTGCCGTCCGAGCGCCGCCGCTGCAGCCGGGTCCGGGGGGCGGCGGAATCCAGCCCAGACCCTGCCCCGGAACACGGGGGGTTCCAGAATCCAGCCCAGACCCTGCCCCGGAGCCTGAGGAACTGCGGAATCCAGCCCAGACCCTGCCCCGGAGCACGGGGGACTCCAGAATCCAGCCCAGACCCTGCCCCGGAACACGGGGGGCTCCAGAATCCAGCCCAGACCCTGCCCCGGAGCACGGGGGGCGGCGGAATCCAGCCCGGACCCTGCCCCGGAGCACGGGGGACTCCAGAATCCAGCCCGGACTCTGCCCCGGAGCACGGGGGGCTCCAGAATCCAGCCCAGACCCTGCCCCGGAACACGGGGGGCTCCAGAATCCAGCCCGGACCCTGCCCCCGAGCCCGGGGAACTGCAGAATCCGGCCGGGACCCTGTCCCCGTGGTGTTTAGAGCCCGCAGGATCCGGTCCTGCCGCTCTCACCGCCTCGGAAGCAGCGCTCGGGTCACACAGGGCCGAAACCAGAGTTTGGTGCCGAAGGATGCAATGGAGGGAGCGCAGTCCCAGCCGAAGGCTCCAACCCGCGGTTCCCGCTGCTCGTCGGGGCCTCGAGGAAGGGAGGAACCCGCCCCCGTCCCTCCGGCCCTGGGCTGTGCCCATCTCGTACCCAGCTCTGCGAGGCAGAGCTGGAACCCTCAGGGCAGCCCCGGGACAGGCAGAGCCAGGCACAAGCAGGAGAAGAGAATTTAGGGAGGCTGTGATGGAACAGAGGGACTGTGGTGGGGAAACACACTGCAGTTACAGCAGTAACACTCCACGTGCCTCTAGGAGCTTTTTCTGGTTGAAGTTTGGAGGCACCCCTGCCTCTCAACACTCCAGACCTGGCACAGGCTGCCCGGGGTTTTAGAGGATTTGGGGGCACCTGTGAGAGGAACCAACAGCTCCCTCCAGCTGCAGCATGGGAAGGGAAAAACTCTGGGCCTCCTCCTAGGCTGGGATGGCATCCCTGGCACAGGGAATCCTGGCCTGCCTGGAGGAGAGCGCTTGTGGAGGGCAGGAGAGGATCAGACAGTAGAGGCAGGGACCTCTATTCTTATTTTGCCATCATTATACACTGTACTGTTGCTTCTTGGCCTCCAAAAAGAAGACAGACTTCTGGCTCACTTTCAAATTAGGGTTTTAATTAAATAAATAACGGCGAGGGGTCTTCAAGGCAGTGTCACTTCACAGTGTAGGGCTGGGGGGCAAGGGAGAAAAGAGTCCAGCATTGGGAGCGGCTCAAAGTGAATGTGCTTTGAAAGAAGGAAAAAAGAAAACCCCAACCAAAAAAAAAAAAAAAAAAACAACCAGAACCAAACCCCCTCCCTGTCCCAGCCTTTCTCACCCCTTTCCCTCAAAGTTATGTGGAAAAAGCGCTGCACTCATGTTGAAAGACCCCATGCAAATCTGTAAACAACACTGAAGGACATCGAGAGATTTCTGCCTCAGCCAGCTCCCCTCTCCTTTCACTAGGGCTTGAAATAAACCAAAAGAAAGAATGGTTTCAGGAAAAGTAAGAATGTTCTCAGCCTATGGAGGAGATGCCAAGGCCTGGCCCTCCCTGGGAGGGCTGCCTGTGCTCTCACCCTGCCTCCTCTTCTCCCTTCAGCCAAGGAGCTTCCTCTCAGCCCCAAAAAGGGGAATCACAGCCTGGGCAGTTCCACTATGGAGCAGGCACTCGTGTTTGCTCTCTGTTCCCAGGAGCAGCTGGAGGAGAGGCCTCTGCTCAGCACCTCTGGCTGACAAAGCCATGCCTGGGGCTCAGCACCTCCCAGCACAGAGCTGGGCACCAAAGCAAACCCCTGCCAAAGCACACAGACCAATCTGGGCCTTGGGAGATGAGACAAGGTCTAATCCTGACATCCCATGGGGCTGTTTGATGCTGCCTCCCTGCTCCTGCTGCAGGGCTGGGCACAACTTCCCAGAGCCAGGTAAAAGGAGGCTGCAGCCTCCTGGGTTTAGGTACCTGCCCAATCCACTGCAGCAGAGCCAAGTGCACAATCCCAGCCCCAAATCCTCCACCAAAACCCTCAACTCAAGCCCCTTCCCAGCTGCAGAGCACAGCTGGAGGTAACACAGCTCTGTCTGCACCAGAGCCTTGCCCAGCAGGTGAGCAGAGAGAATTCCCTGCATGGGAAAAGGGGAATGGGAACACACCGAGCCAGGGGCCAGCCCCACACCTGCAACACACCTGGCAAGTGAAGCAGCTTTGGACTCCAGCACAGCCAAGGACAGGCTCCTGTGGCTCTGCACAGCACCTGGCACCTTCCATGGCAGGAAGGACACACTTTGCTCTCAGCACAGCCTGTTTTGTGGCACAGGGATGCTGTGGGACTCCCCTGCCTGGGACTGTGCTAGCACCCAGATCCTGGGACCCACCCAGATCCTTAGCACCCACATGCTGGGAGCTAAGCAACTTCCTCCCTCTGCTGACACACTGTTGGAACAAACTGGGAAGTTACAGATGTTTTCACCTGCATTCTACCCTCTGGCACTTCAGCCCAGACAAGATCAGGTCACCCCCTGCCAGCAGCAGCACCACAGTTCTTGGCCAGCAGCACTCTGAGTTCAGAACCTCCTGTTACTCCCCACAGAAATTCTCCCTGGCCCAGCATTGCTCAGGAAGGTGAGAAGGACCTGAGTGCACACGATGCTGCTGCACTCACAGCATCCCCTTCCAAAACCTGACAGTTCTGCCCAAGGGCTGGGCCAGGCTGTCCCACCTGCAGCTGGTGGAGAGTCAGGAACCCATGGCTGCTGCCAGAGCTCCTGGCATGAGAGCCCAGCTGCTGTCATGGTCCTTAGGGGCCAGCTTGTCCCATTCCTCTCTCTAAAGCCTGGGATAGTGTCCCAGGCAGGACTCAAGGTGACACTGCCAGCCAGGCCACCTTTCCCTGAGCCTGCTGTGGTCCCAGGGGCTGTGCACAGGTGACAGGAGATGTCCTAGATTATTTTCCCCCCTCCAGCATATCCAAAGCACTTGTCAGCATCATGACCCCCTTACTCACTGCTCCCAGCAGTGTTTGCATCCCATGAGCAGCTGTGTGTCTGTCCTGAGCCATGGCTGCTGGGAGGAGGACAGGGTGAGGGGCTCCTACTGCAGCACGCTGCCCGTGGAGGGAGGATCAGCCTCCCTTGGCATCACCGTGCCCATCTCTGCAGGAAACTGCCCTGCAGCCCTCCCAGGCTCTCAGACCCCCAGCCTGCACCCTCACCATGATGGTGACACATCTCTCTTCTCAAAGCACCTCAGACTGTCCCCGCTGGGGCCAAGGGACACGGCCCCATCCCGAGGCAGGGGCTCTCTGAGCAGACTGGCATCACCCAGGGTGACACATGGTCAGCACAGGACGGGGGTGAGGGACCTCCCCACTCAGGAAAGCCAGCCACCACTTTGCACAACTGTGTCAGGATACACTGGAGCAGAAAGGTGTTTGGTTTCACTGTAGCCTTGGATCAAGGAGGATGGAAAGACGGATTCCGACCGACAGCTCCAAACTGTCCCTACAGGACAGTGGAAGTTCCAGAATTTCACTCAGTCAGGTCAAAGTCCTTGCTGGGTCTGTGACAAATTGGTGACTGGAGACTTTCACTGTGACAGAGGCTCTGAGCGAGCCACAGGTGCTGGGCAAGCCTGATGAGCAGTCAGGAAAGTATTTACATCTCCGATGCTGATGAGACCGAAATCCGTGACCGATAAGGACACTTGAGCAGGGGCCACCACTGCCTCAGGGTCTCTGTCCAAATCCACAGCACCAGCAATTAAAGGCAACCCCTCATTAATGTCTGCAGGGAGAGTGAAGTCCATGGTTATTGTCTCACCAGAGTTCTGCAACGTTTCCTGCTTCTCTGCCAGTCCTGGTGCCACGGGTGGCAAAGCAAAGAGCTCGGGCTCAGAGGGGGTGACAGAGTGACGTGGGCAGGGCACAGGGACAGCCCCCGAGGGCGTCTCCTCCGAGGGGTCAAAGGAGCAGTTTGCCTCCGAGGGGGTGCTGCATTCATAGCCCTGCCCTGACTCACTGATGCTGCCCAGGCTGCAGGCTGTGCTCTCCACACTCAGGGGCTCTGCTCAGGTGTGGGGACAGAGAGAGGGACAAGGAAAAGAAAGTCACAGTGAGTCCACAATGCCCAAACACCCAAGAGTATTTGTTAGATGGCACAAATGTTTCTTTGTTACAGCAACCAAGATTCCCCCATCAGCCCCTACCGAGGGAAGGCAAGATGCCCACAGCAGATGGGAGGCCATCAGTGTTTCTATGGAAATTAAAGGAAACCTCACAGACACACTGCAAGATAAGCCAAACCCTAAATCCTATCCCCTCGTGCCAACAACCCCTGGGAGCTGCCCACACAAAGCTTTCATCTGTAGTAGGACAGCGAGGGAATGAACCCATGTGGGGCTCCCTGCAGATCTTCTCACAGCTTTCACTGTGTGTGAGAGCAGCTTGCACCTGACTTCTGAGGCCTTAAGGCAGCCTCTGGAGGAGCTGCCCGTGTCAGGGCTTTGGAAGCAGTTCATCCAGGTGCCCAGGGCATGATCCTTTTGTTTTGGGAATGACCTAGGCCACCCCTCCAAGCCTACAACTGTTTTACAGTCACCCCTGGTCAATGCAGAGACAGACAAGACTCCTGCTGACACCAAAACCCCATGGCAAAGAGACAAAAAGGAATTACCTGTGCTCTCAATTGCTATCTGATCCTGCCCAAAGTGAGCATCCAGGCAGCCAGCTGCAGAGGGAATTGGTGGGGAGCTCCGAGAACGACTCGTGTTTTCCACTTCAACCCCATCCAGGTCATTGTCAGTGAAATCCCTGTGAGGAAACAGAGAGAGCCTTGCCACCACCTGCTGAGCAGAGAGATGCAGGCAGCAGAAAGGGTGACTGGGATTAAAACCCATCCACAAATAAAGCAGGATTGTAGAGACACCACTAGAATGAATGTTCATCCCTCCCTGCTCTCAGAGCCCTGAGGAGGTGATCTCAGTGTGGCCAAGACCAGCCCAGGATAAACCAAAATGGGCTCTCCAGCTTCCTAAAGAGCTCTGCCCCCAATTCTGTGAGCCTCAGCCTGTTGCAAAGGGAAATAAATACATGAACAAACACTCAGGAACACCCAGATTCATGGAACGACTGCGGTGGGTCCTCAGTGTGACAGCAAAGAGCAAGTGATGAGAATATATTTTCCCACCCTGGGAAGATTTAAGATTTCAGGTATTTTCCTGTCTTGCATCAGAATTAAAAAAAAAAAAAAAAATTCTAAGCCTTCATCTGATGTTTTTAATTGATTCAGCTTCAATATTTCATTTTGACCTATTAAGAGATTTCCGTTTCAACCTTTTTGAAAAGGTGTATTTTGAAAAGTACTTTCTGTAATTAGCATACATTTCAAAGGGAAGAATTTGCCTCAAAGGGAAATTAATTCAGGTTCCAAACCACCAAAAATAAGTGCATTTTTGAATTTAAATAGCTCCCTTCCCAAAACCTCATCAAACTGAGTTCTTTCACCAAGTCAGCTCTGAATCCCTGTCCCCAGCCTTTTGTGGATGCGTTTGTCTGAAACAAAACTACTTTTGACACACAGAAAAGGACAAGAAAGTCCAGAATTCTTTGATCTTCCCTCCCCACACCAAGTGAGTGTTTGTGCTCTGAGAACACCCCGTGCATCCCTCCATCCTCCCACCCCAGAAACCTTCTGGAGAAGAAAGCGCAGTCTGTTAAGCGGAGGTGCTTTGCAGCAGGAATCTTCACTGGGAGGTTAATATTACTAATTTTAGTGTGAGAATATTCCACGCACGTGGCTCCAGGGTGGAGGACGTACTTCTTCCTTCCTAGACGAGTCTGCTGAGTGAAGTAGTCATAACGTTCTGATTTTTTCCACATGTAATAATACTCCACGCACTCGCCCACCGACCGCGTGCGGACCTGAGGAGAAACAGCCCAGTCAGGACAGCCCAACCCCATCCCTTGCATCTCCTGGAGCAAGGAGCTATCTTCCCATTTAACCAGCACAGAAAATTAGAAGTGCATTACAGTGATTTACATTGCTATGGACACATTGCTGCAGAACAGAAGCACGTACTGAGGTTTCCGAGGTGGCCAGAGAAAGAAACTCCCCACAGCACACAGCTGCTGTCACAGACCCCTGTGGGCCACACACACTCGTGCAGGACTTTCCTGTGCTTCCAGCAGCAGCACACTTAGCAGAGAGAGCAAACCTGCATCCATTGTCACTGGCCAGCGTCAACATGCCTACAATTAACCAGTGGTAGAACTGGACTCTCTGGTTCTGCCAACTCCCAGCACAGCAGCATGTCCCGGGGCCCAGCTCTCCCTACAACAGCATCTGCCATTCTAGAGGACCCCAGGGGACTTTACGAAACATCCACATGCTCAACTCACTCATTCACAGAAGTACTGCAAGGGCTGAGAGTTTGGAAAGAACTTTTGAGACTCCAGAAAGGGCTAATCAGTAATTAACTGACATCACTCATGCAGGTCAGTGGTGTTTGTGACTTCTCCCACCTGGAAAATAAGGCAGAGCAGGGCAGTGAACAGCCCATCACCTGCTGGCATGAGTCAACACAAAGCCTGGGATTGGAACTCGGCCATCCTGAACTCCCTGTGTCAGCCCAGGCCCAAAACACACCTGTGGTGCCCAAGCACCTTCCTCCTTCCCCTGCTCCTCACCTGGGGGGAGCAGCCTTACCTTGTTGGCTTGGATAAGGTGAAAGTTTTTCCCATGGACCCTAAAGCCATGTTCAAAATTTCTACATTCTTCCTCGCTCCAGGCACAAAGCTCATCTGTAGCAGAAAGAGAGAGTTGGGGGAGATGTAAGGGAAGAGTTGGGGGAGATGGAAAGGAAGAGTTGGGGGAGATGGAAAGAATCTAGAAAGAGTTTTATGTGCCATAATGAACCCAAAAAAGGGGGGTCCTCACCTCTGATAACCTTCACGTTGAACCGTAACCTCCTCAGTGCCTCTTCTGCATTGAAGTTGCATTTCACCAGCTCATACAAAGCCTGGGGAACAGGAGGAAATCACTCCCAGCACCTACCTGAGCAACACACCACAAACCAGCCCACTCATGACTCACATTTGTCTCATAAAACTTGCATTTCCCAGGAGCCACCTTGCTGCTAACCCCAACTTGACCATCAGCAGAGATTACCCCACTTTTTAAGGCACTGGATTACAAATCCTGGCACTCAACAGATGCAATGCCACCAGAATCTAACCTGGCTAGCTTGAAGTAAACACAGCTGCTCTGAAATCTGCTGACTGTCTCAGTCTTCCCAATGGGAAGGTAACCAACCTCCCCCAGTGCACAGCTGGGCACACACCCTTATAGGAATGTGCCCCTTGTTGATGGAGTGACAAAACTATCCTTTGTCCCCTTAAAAAGGAAATAAGTTCAGAAGTTTCTCTCTTCAATTAGGTGAAAAGACATCTCATAGGACTTGGGGGACTTCAACTGGACTGAAGCCAAATGTCCCCACCTAAGCAACTTGCTAGAAAAAGAAGAGAACAAAGAAACCAATGGCTTTTGTGAGGAGTTTTACCAGGAGCAAGAATCTCTTGCCCTGACTCAGTTTTTCTCTGTAAATTTTGCCTTTTATTAAAACTTTTTTGCTTCCAACACTACCATAGAACCCATCCTATTGCTTTTATGCCTTCTAAGATAGCTGAGCTATCTTGGGTGTGAAATAAATCTCCAAAAGCTTATGAGACCTGTCTCGAGGAGACCCACGTTTCACACCCTCGCTTACCCATCAGGATCACAGGAGTTTGACCACATTCTGCCCTCTGTAGGGAACATGGCACTGTTGGGCCAGCACCAGCTGGGTCTGTGTGGGCTGCAGGAAGCCCTGAGCTCACCTGCTCGTTGTCCTTGACCACCTCTCCCTCTGGCAGGCTGCTGCCAGCCAGCTCGTCCCACTGCCGCTTCACAGCTCGGTACAGGAACTCTTCCACCTCCCTCTCAGGGAGGATGTTTGGGTCCCAAAGCAGCTGATCTTCATTCTCATAGGCTAACAGAAAAAGCACTGAAATAAGATAATCAAACAGAGAATTCTGCTGCTTTTTGAGAAGTGGTCTGCATGGACATGCATGGGGGAGACAGAGGAGGGAGGGAATCTTTGCTTGCTTGCTCCAATTTGGCACCAGAGATGACAAACATCTCTCAAGGCACTGCCTGTTCCCTCCTGATTTTGGAGGCAGATAAGCTCTTTATATCTCTTTTAGGGCCTTTGGCACGGGCTCAGCTTGCTTCCATTGTTTCAGAAAGGTTGGCTGACAAAAGTTTTTGTTATCATATTCTCAAAGATTGCTGTTTTGATTAATTAATCCTGGCAAATAAAGACTGTTTTAGCTTTCTTGTCCAGAAGCTCAACAAGCTGGCACTCATACTGTACTCATTATTGGACACAATCTGCAAATCAAGGCACCTCTGTCTACTCTGCAGACATCCCAAAATCAGGAACAGATCATCTCCAGGGAGCACTGGAGGTGCTCACTACTTAAGGAAGATGTCAGAATAAATCAGAGCATCCCCAGATGGGTGTTCCTTCTCTTTGGCAACAGCTGAGACCCCCTCCTGCAAACCTGTCACACCAACCCAGTTCTCAGTGAGCTCCACCAATTCTGTCCCTGTGTTCCCATCCCCATTAACTCAGGCTTGTTTCAGCCAGTAAATCTGAATGTCAGCACTGAAAGCTGCCCAGCCTGGAGATCCAGAGCAGGACTGGAGATCCAGAGCCCATCAGAACCCCCTGCCAGCAGCCCCACTCCCAGCCCAGGCACAAAGGAGAGGCTGCCTTACCTTTTTGCCTGTGCCTGTTTAAACGGAGGATGGGAACAGTGGCCTGGTACTGAGGTCCAACCATGATCTCCTGAAATCCCACAACAGAGAGGTGAGAAAATTGAAATGGGAAATGCTCCATGCAGGCTGTACTTCATGATTTAGGGGCTACACCACTACAAGGCTGATTTATTTCCTGGTAGCCCCCTCTGTCACTATTGTTTCTAGTGAACCCTGACTATTTTATAGGGTAACTAAGAAGATTTATTACCAACCAGATGATAGTGTGGGGACCTTCAGCATTTACATAGTTTTAATGTAAAGGATCTATGACAAGCAGCTGAGGTTGGAAATAAAGCAATGCAGAGGTTCTCCTGCAACCTTAACAGCCAGGATGAATTTGGAAGCCTGCTCCTCTCTTTAGAAAGATGTTTCCCCCTCAGTGAATCCTGCTGGGAATGCTGCACAGCATTTCACCTTTATAGGCCTACAGGCTGCAGATTTAATTTAGGCACAACAGACTTCCCTATCTGACACAGAAGATGATTTCAAGCTTGTATTAAAAACCCCTCTTGTAACCCACATCTGCCACTGCCCCCCACAAAATGCAAGGCATCAAGAAGCCAACTGGGGAAATAACACAGTGCTTGGGTGTCATGGATTTTTCCAATTCAAGAGCCCCCCTTCCCAAGGTCATTTACCTTCTTACACTCATTGGATGGGATGGAATCCACCTCTGAGTCCTCAGCCATGGAGGAAGCACATGGTGATGAACATGGCTCTTTGTCTTCATCAGCAAGGAAGTTGTTTGCTTTGTGGGAAAGGAAAAGATCTGTAGTTAGGAATTTTTTATTCTATTCCTTTACATTCCCTCTCCTTCCCTTCGTTTTCTGTCCTAAAGTCCCTTTCAGCATGGACTACAGTGACAACTTACCTGTATTTTAATTTTCTCACTTTAAGTAAAAGAATTTGGACACTTGCCACATGGATGGCCAACTTGGGGAAGCTCAGACTCCTTATTATTGCAAGACAGCAGAAGAAATAACATCACTTCATGCAGAGTCCCTGTCACGTGCTTTGGCTTCCCACATATTCCAACATTTAGAAACTGCCACAATCCATCACTCCATTACTACTACTGAATTTATTCACTTGTAGAGGTGTCAGATGAGGTACTGATCTTTCAGACTGCAATTACAGCAGGCAGCAAAACAATTCCCACTCTCTCTCTGAGTATTCTGAGAAAATTCTCCCCTCATCCCACTGCTCATCAACGCTCTGTCCTGTCCTACCCAAAGCCCGGTAACGCCTCTGCCATGCAGACAGTCCCTAGGAGGAAAAGTGGAAAATCTGATGTCAGGAGACTGACAAAATTAAGAGAAGCATTCTCACCCTCCCCTGCAAATCATATGTAAAAGTGAACAGCAGCTACTTAGGAACTAGTGACACATACAGCCAGGCTGGTTTGGGAATAAGTCCGAAGCATCGTGGGACGTGACGGATGGAGTCAGATCGTCAGCTGAAGATTGTGTCTCCTCCTCTTCTTCCCCTGAAAGCAAATCCTTCGCTATTTGTTCCTTTTAACAACAACAAGAAAGTGAAAAATATTTTTAAATTAAAAATATATATATACCAGGGGGAGTGAGGCCTAGAGTAAAAACATTTTTGGCCAGCAGTGGTCACATCCACAGAGCTTTTCACCCTCCCACAGCTTGTCCAAAGACAGATTTCTCTCTCACACTCCCACCACACCCAGACTATTTTCCCTAGAAGCACTTTAACAAGTGTCATGAGTGGCTTCCTATGGAAGTCAGACAGTATGAGCAAGCATCCTTTTCTGTAGAGCTGCACTCACAGCAAATATCTCAAAGATCCTGAAGGAGAAAGAAAGAAAAAAAAACCCAACTCCCCCCCCCCAAAATAAACCCCGCTTTCTACAGACTCGAGCTAGAACAAGAGGAGCAGTGGCTTCATACAAACTTTGAAGATACAAACTGGCTCTTGACACACCCCCATCAATGTAAAATACTTGTAACCAAAGCTCCATACAGAGTTTCTATATTTTGAAACAGATATCCTTTGTCCCTTCTTCTCTAAACACTCCACACTCCTGTTTCTGCACCTGGTGTTCCCCAGAACTAGGCAGGCCCCTTCCAACCCCTCTGAAATGGGGGGAACCTCAAGCCCATGTGCAGACAGCAGGCAGAGAGCTGCTCTCACCTTATCCAGAGTCATGTCAGGGAGGTTGGGAGTGATGTCATTGCTCTCACTGTCCTGCTCCGAGATGGGATCTGATGCCTCATAGCCATACAGTGCAAGCAGCTCCTCAAATGGCATTTCACTGCTCTGAGCAAGAGGAGAACAAAGCTGCATCAGGAAGAGAACAACCACAAGAGCACCACAGCAGCTGGAACACAGAGAGGGCAGCTCAGCTCCTCTGGGGGCTCTGAGCAGCCTCAGGGGACACTGTTGGGACCCACTGTAACCTGTGCCTCTCAAAGGTCTGGAAAAGCCAGGAACTTTCACCCCAAAGCATTTTAAAAATACCTTTATCTTTTATTCTAGATTTCAAACAGGTGAAAGATGCCAGACAGCACAAGTGTATTTAAACAGAGGGAGGGGAGCAGCAAATCCCTGTACCTGCCTTGTGCCTGGCCTGAAGGGACCCTCCCTGTCACCAAGAGCAGTTTGTGTTCCACTGAGACCACCCACAGCTGCAGTCAGGGCTTCACACAGCAAACAACCAAACCCTCCAGGTAATTTCCCTTCCCCTCCCCTGCTGCCTTTACCTGAGAGGCACTGAAACTCTTCTCCAGCTCTTCTAAAGATTTCTGCTTCTCCTGAGTATCATCTTCCTCCCTTTCTTCCCTCACACCATAGTTCTGGGAAAGGATCTCTGCCAGGTTCAGTCGATGATCAGCTGAGCCCATTGACACAACTGCAGGGATCAGAAGGAGTTGGACACTAGCACCACCATGGAGCACATCCTGAGATGCAACCACAAAGCCAGGGATGATCCCTTCTTGTGTGTGTGCAGACATGATAAGCCAGAGGAAGAGATTAGGCAGAACAGAGGGGAACAGAGATCACAACTGGCAGCAGTCACTTCATCAGCACAAAGGTTCTGTGCACAGTTGAGTCCCACAGCTGACTGGAAGCTGAATCTGAAGCTTTTCTGAGTATTTGTGTCTCACTCCTCACTGGATTCTCACAATATGTGTGCACACACTGCAGCCTTTCCTTCACCTGGGGGCATTTTTAGGGTAATCTCCCCTTACTCAAGGTAATCACCCCTTACTCAAGGTAATCTCCCCTTACTCAAGGTAATCTCCCCTTACTCAAGAATGGCCAAAGGGACACCTGCAGGAGCTTTGGCACCACCCCTTACTCAAGAATGGCCAAATATTTCTTTTTATCTCCTACTTTCATGGATTTCCCTCTCTCCCTGCAGCCCCATGAGATGCTTTTCTGGGATTGCTGCCAGTGCCATTGCACCTTGGCCAGGGCCTTACCTGCCATGACCACGCTTGCAATGAGGATAAATCCTATGAAATCTGGGAAGGGGTCTTGGGATACATCAATAAAAGTGAGGGGAAAATGGGGGGAAAGGGTAATCACTCTTTACTCAAGGTAATCTCCCCTTACTCAAGGTAATCTCCCCTTACTCAAGAATGGCCAAAGGGACACCTGTAGGAGCTTTGGCATCACTTCTTACTCAAGAATGGCCAAATATTCCTTTTTATCTCCTACTTTCATGGATTTCCCCTTATCCCTTCTCCCTCCCCACAGCCCCATGAGATGCTTTTCTGCTTGCAATGAGGATAAATCCTGTGAAATCTGGGAAGGGGTCTTGGGATACATCAATAAAAGTGAGGGAAAAATCAGGGAAAAGGGGCAATCACCCCTTACTCAAAGTAATCACCCCTTACTCGAGAAGAAGAGTGGCCAAATGAACACCTGTAGGAGCTTTGGCAGCTTTAAGCCTCTCCTCCTCAGTCCAACAGCATGGGAATCAACCAGCAGGCTGGGGAGGTGTTGCAAGGAGAAGGGAATTGATCACAGAAACTTTGTTTCCTCGGGAAAGCAGAGCAAGAGGCAGAGGGAGGGGAGGCTGGAGGTACCTGCAGCGCTCTGAAGGGAGGGCTCTCCAGGACATAGACCACGGGCTGGGTATGGAACCACCCTGGGGCTCTGCCGGCCAACAGAGGCCTTCAGGAAAAGAGAAGAAATGGTTGAGACAGCTCTCCTTAAAAAACACCACCTTTCCACCCACCTCACCCCACCAGCAAATGCAATTTAAGTTCAAAACAAAAGTTACCTCAGAGGGCAGGGTTAGGAACTGTGCTGTTCAAAAGGGCTCCTCACCTTCCCTCAGTCCATACATTTCCATTCCATCTATTCTACCTCCAGCACTCTGCTCACTGCTTATCCCCCCACCAGTTTGAGATCTCAGACCTTTGTAAACCACTTCAACTAAGGAGCTGGAGCCTCAGGTGTTATTTTAAACACACACACTGTGTCTGAGCACAGCAGTTTTAGGGTCTGACCCTTCAGGGAGCAGCCAGCCACAACATCCTGGCTCCTCCCTGATGCTTCACTGCACCCAGGAGCAAGGAAACAGCAGAGAAGGGGCCTGGAAGGACCAGGAGTGGCACAGGTGAGGTGGGAGAGGCAGAGCCTCAGAACAGGCACCTGCAGGGTGGCATTTGGTGCCAGGTCCCAAGTTCAGGCAGCAGCAGGGGCTGAGGAAAACAACCCAGACAGAACATCTGCTGCTCCTCACGCTGCTGTGCCTGCCACTTGCTTTTCATCCAGTTCAGCCCAGCAGGGAGCAAACAGGTAAACAACCAAAGCTTTTGGGTGACTGACAGCACCTGAGTGCAGAAGAAAATCCCAGAGTCAGTCTCCCAGTGGCATCTCTGTGGGATACTCAGCCACCAACAATCTCAGCACCATCACTCCTCACTTATTCAGCTGGAGCCAGGACATTTACAGCCTTCCACAGGAGCCTCTCACGATTTATTTAAGAAAACACAGTACAGCTTCACATTAAAATCTGTCCTCTAACAACAAAGCAAAGCATTCACCACAAAAAGCCACCACAGACTGTGAGTTCTGAGTTCCTTCAGCTACCAACATGCAGACTGGAAATTCCATGATAACCAAGAAGATGCCTCCAGTCCACCATCCCCCAGAATAAACCCCCAGAGACCACTCTGGCTCCAGACAGAGCCCTGCAACCATGCCCACAAAAAGAGAAGGGAGAAGTTATGGGATGATGAAAGGAGAAGGGGACAGACTCCATTTTGAGGATGGTCATACCAGGAAATGGCTCTGTAAGTCAGGAAAGTGTCAATGTGCCTTTGTTGGGCTTTGCTGGAATGTGACCAAGCACAAAACCCTCTTGGAGAAATCCTTCCAAGCAAACAAACATGGTTTCATGGAAGGGGTGGGGTGTGCCCTGACTCCTTCCAGGTCTTGGAGAACCTGCAGAACTCAGATTTGGTCAGGCAATGATCTGTAGATCAATGGTACCTCCTTGCCTGGGGATCAATAAAGCCTCTGAAAACAAAGATTGTTGGCATGGATGGGCTGGCTTGAAAAGGTCTCAAGAATACCTCAGGAACAATGAGATCTCCTGTTAATAATCAGGTGCTGAAAGGAAGAGGATTGGCCACTGCAACATCGTGACAATTCCACAACTAATCAAGAGTTTAGTGCTCCAAAGCAGTAACAGAGCACCAGAGCAATGGAATCACCATGGAATAACCAGCACTGCTCTGCTGGGGCTGAGAAAACAAGAAACAAGTGACAAACAAAGAAAATGGTCCATTCCATGTCCTATTTGAACAATCCCTCAGATTACTCACAAATCCACAGAAACAAGAGTCAAAGGAATAGAAGAGAAAGGCAGGCCTGGCTTAAAAACTCAGCTGATGACAGAATATTTCTGATCTCCCTGATTACCAGTGCCATGGGATGTGGAGTTACTTGGCCTAAAGGTGAGGTAGGTGCAGCCTGACACTTCAAATCCAACATCCAGCCAAAGCAAATGGCCCATTCCATGTCCTATTTGAACACATGTGGGATACAACAATCCCTCAGATTACTCACAAATCCAGAAGAAACAAGAGTCAAAGGAATAGAAGAGAAAGGCTTGAAAATGCAGCTGAGGACAGAATATTTTGGTTGCCCATTCTATGCCCAAATCTGAACACACATGGGACAGAACAATCCCTCAGATTACTCACAAATCCAGAAGAAACAAGAATCAAAGGAATAAAAGAGAAAGGCAGGCTTGGCTTAAAAATGCAACTGATATTTCTGATCTCCCTGATTACCAATGCCATGGGATGTGGAGTTATTTGGCCTAAAGGTGAGGTAGGTGCAGCCTGACACTTCAAATCCAACATCCAGCCAAAGCAAATGGCCCATTCCATGCTCAAATTTGAACACACATGGAACAGAACAATCCCTCAGGCTACTCACAAACCCAGAAGAAACAAGAGTCAAAGGAATAGAAGAGAAAGGCTTAAAAATGCAGCTGAGGACAGAATATTTCTGATTTCCCCGATCACCAATGCCATGGGAGTTACTTGGGCTGAAGGTGAGGTAGGTGCAGCCCAACTCTTCTGCCTCCTGTGTGATGTTTGAATTTGAAATGCAAGAGCCTGGCATGCACCAGAAACACAGAGAACAGTTCTGGGCCAGGGTGTCACTGCTCCTGCTGCTGGGGAGGGATTCCATGAGTTATTCTCCAGTTATTCTCCCAGTGCACTGTGATCCTGGAAATTGGCTCCTATGCCCATGGGGCATTGAATCTTGGGGGGGCAAAAAAGGAGATTAAATTCCTTTAATTTCACTTTCCCATCCCCAGCATTGTTTTCCTCCTGCCAGCTTCTGCTGCTCAGGCATAGGAGTAACTTTCCTCTCAGAAGTTACACTGAGGTTGTAACTACTCACTCTCATGTTTGTAGTTCTGGGTGACTCCTGCACTCCCTCCTGAGGTGTGGACTCAAGGCTTTGAGCACGTGGAACGAAGCTCAGCCATCATTTAGGACACACAGAGGCAGGGTCTGAGCTTTAGCCCTGACAAAGTTGTTACCCAGTGTGAGGCCAGTTGTATCTACCCTGAGAAAACCTTCCAGACTGAAATCACTCTTGCAAAAAAGTGAGGGAAAAAACCAAAATTCCCCTTTCCAGTGCCACCTTTTAATAACTAACATCGTTTCCTGAGCCAGTCTAACACATATTTCAGATTCAGTGAGAAACCTTCCTGCTTGCTCTGCCTCGTGCACACTCCTTGGCCATGGGGCCATTTTCCACAAACCCCAGCTGTAGCCAGGGAGGGAAACAGATTTGTCCTGCAAGTTCTGTCTCTGCAAAACCAAAGAATGAACAGATGACACAACACACAGCCCACCTTGTGCACTGCCCAGGAAGATCAGGGCCCCACCACACCTGTGCAGAGATGCTCCACACCCAAAGCTCACCCAAGAGACAATGCCAGCTCCTGGATGTCCCCTGAGCTCTCTGAGCTGGGCAGGCTGCTGAGGCACCACTCTGACCCAAAAACGTGCCCAAACAACTCTTTGGCACAAGGGAATGCAACAAGCTTGGTGCTCCACCAAAGGCCAAAGCATGGTGGCCAGGTCAAACAGACTTTCCTCGTGTAGAACACTGAAATATCCTGGAAGAGAAGCCCTGCCCTGGGACAAGATGCTGTCACAGCCAGTGGGGACCTGAGATCCTGCCACAGAGTACCTCAAAGTCTTCCCCTTGTACGTCTTGTTCCATCTTGTGGCCACCATGAGGGTCATGCCACAGAAATGAAGTGTGCATGTGTCACAGCAACCATCACAACAGGTCAAGGATGTTTGAGGGACATGGCAAGGCTCGATGGGCAATGGCAGCTCAAAGAGCAATGGAGCAATGGCAGAAACATTTCAGCACAAGACACCAAGGCAAACACGATGGAGCAAAAACATTTCAGCACAAGACACCAAGGCAAACGTGACATGGCAATAGGGGAGGGCAGTGGGGAGTCCCCACCTGGTCCCTCTTTACTTCTGGCCCCTAGGCAAGGTGGTGAGAACCATCCCGGCCACCCAAACCAACATTTCCCGACACCTTCCCCACCCTCTGCCATTCCCAGCATCCTGACCTCACTGCTCAGGCCGCCTCTCACCTCAGAGCCCCCTCCAACAGCTCCACACCCCTGGGCCCGGCTCCAGCCACCCCAAACCGCTGCCGGCTCCTGCCGGGCCACAGCCCCGGGGCTCCCGCTCCGCTCTGCCCCCGGGCCTTTCCCGCAGCCCCCGGCCCCTCACGCCTCTCTCCGCCGCCCTCAGGCCGCGGGGTCCCCGCGCCGGCGCCGCCCGCTCCCGCCCAGGAGCCTCTTCCCGTGCCGTCCCCGCCCGGCCCCGCCGCCCCCGCCCCTCGGCCCGCTGCCGCCCAGGCCCTCGGCGTCCCCCCGGCCCGAGGGCCCCCGCCCCGGTGGCCCGCGCCGGCCCATCACCCCGCTGGCTGCCTCCGGACGGCGGCCCCGGGCGGGCGCGGCTCGGCGGTCCCGGTGTTCCCGTGTTCCCGCCCGCCCGGCCGGGAGCGGCCCCGGGCCCGGCGCGACCCCGGCGGCGTCTCCGCGCTCACCTCCGCCATGGCCGAGCGCGAGCGGCAGGGGGCGCGGGCCCCGGATGCGGCGGCGGCCGCTGATTGGCTGCGGGGGCGGGGGCGGGGCCAGGCCCGGGGCGGTCTGAGGGGCTCCGGCTCGGGGGCCGCAGTTGGGGTTCGGCCGGGCTCGGTGCAGGTTCGGGGTCGGGGTCTGGTGTTGTCTCTTCTTGTTTTTCCTTGTCTGTCCCTGCGGAGCGGCCACGGAGGGAAGGGTGTGGAGGCTGCACGCTGCCGCTGCCCCCAGCAATGCTCCCTGAGTACCGGCCGGGCCGTTTGGTCGCTGCCGGGACCGCCGCTGTGAGGCCCCGCGGGGGCCGGTCCCCCTCTCCTGGGCCGGGTCCCTCGGGCCGCCAGCCGGGACAGGCGGTGGAAGGGCCCAGGGATACAGCGGGGACCGCACAGGCCAGAGGAAAACCGTGCTCACAATTCCCGGCCTGCCTCAGGTATCACAGAGCTTGAACGTCCAGGAAACACTTTGAGGGATACTCACTGGTCACTCTTGTGAAAAACGCCAATCAGTTGTTTTTAAAATTTTAAAAGTTTAATAGTAATAAAATGGTTATAAAAATAGTAATACAATCAGAGTAATAATAATTTGGACAATTTGAATTACGACAATATGAGACAATAGAGACAAAGAGTTACGGACAGTCCAGGTACCCTTTTCTGGGCAGCACAAGGCCAAAAAAGGACACAGTTAACAGAGGATTAACCCTTAAAAACAACAGCCTGTTGCATATTCATACATCTCATATATGATGCATAAATTCCATTCAAACACAGCATTCTGTCTGGCCAGTGTCAACTTCTTCCTCCTGATCCTGATGGTGTCTTCAAGGCTGAGCGAGGTGGGAAGAAGTTTATTTTTTCTGATAAGAGCAATAAATTCTTTTTCTCTGAAAGATTCAGGTGCCCTGTGGCTGCTATCTCAGTGCGAGTCCTTTCTTTAGAAAAAGTATCCTACATAGCATGGTTTCTATTTTAATTTTTTAATTTCTATTTTAACATTTTGTTATAACCTAAAACTATGTTTACCACACTACTTAAGAGAATTAATACAGCATCACTTTCTAACACAACACATACAATACTCATTTGAATATTTGCGTAAAGCCAATCATAAAAATAGGCATTTTTCACCCAGCACAAGGAAGGAATCCAGGGATTCCTGAAGTGAATGGCCCTGCCATGCTCCCCTCCATCCCCACAGCCCCTCGGGGACCCCCTGACCCCTCAGGGACTCCTGGCTGAGCCAGCAAGGCCGGCCTGTGGTGGTGTTTGAGGGTGTCCAGGATGAGGGAAGAGATGAGAATCTTGACTCCATGTTTCAGAAGGCTGATTCATTATTTTTTGATATATATTATATTAAAAGAAAATTATATACTAAAACTATACTAATGAAAGAGACAAAGGAGACATCAGAAAGCTAGAAAGGAAAGGAATGATAATAAAATCTTGTGACTGACCAGAGTCCTGACACGGCTGGACCTGTGATTGGTCATCAAGTAGAAACAACTACATGAGACCAATCAAAGCAGCAGATAATTATTGTCTACATTTCATTTCTGAAGCCTCTCAGCTTCTCAGGAGAAAAAAAAACCCTGGCAAAAGGATTTTTCATAAAATCTACCTGTGACACCTTCCCTCGGGGCGTGCTGTGAGCTGGTGCACAGGGACATTTGCCACCTTAGGATGGGTCCCGTGGGTCATCCCCACCCAGCTCCTGCCAATGCCCGTGCCCAGATCTGCCCCTGGCCGTGCCCACAGCAGCCTCAGGCTCTGGGATCAACCTCTCCAGCCTGGATTTTTTCCTCCGCCCCGGCAGCCGGCTCCATGCTGGGTGTCGCTCACGCTCCTGAGCTCAGGAAGCAAAGCGTTATCAAGTGCTTCTCAAGTGGCGGTGGCCCTCGAGCTGAGAACCAAAGCACTTCACCAGCCTTTTGTTGCCTTGCTTGGAGCTGTCTGGCTCTTCTCAAAGGACTGACAGTTTACAGATGCTGTTTGTTCCATAAAAAAGAGTAACCTCGTCTCCAGCTTCAGAAAAACTGCTGATTTCTCCTTGCTCCCAGCAGCGCGTTCGGGTGTTCTGTCACCACAAAAACAGAGAGCTTGGGGGTTTGAGTCAAGGCCTGAGGTTTGGCTCGAGGCTTGGGGTTTTGGGTTAAGATTTGGGGAGATCCACACTTGTTATAATCCTGGAGCAATGCCCCTGCCAGCTTTGGCTTCTCCATTGAGTGCTTGCACTGACAGCTCCAGGCTGAGTCTCCTCGAGCAGCTGCAGCTCCCGAGGGAGCAGTGAAACACCTGGCAGGAGACACCTGCACTGCCCAGGACATCAATTTCTGCCCTCTGAAGGACCAGGCAACACCTCCTGCAGCCCCCCAGGCTCTGAGGGCAGCACATCACCCACCCCTGGTGCTGAAGGCATCGTCCTAAGTCAGAGATTTTAGCGCCTGACATTCAGGATTCCGAGATTTTCAAAGGCATTTTAAAAAGCCTGAAGGGCAGTGAAACACCTGGCAGGAGACACCTCCACTGCCCAGGACATCAATTTCTGCCCTCTGAAGGACCAGGCAACACCTCCTGCAGCCCCCAGGCTCTGAGGGCAGCACATCACCCACCCCTGGTGCTGAAGGCATCGTCCTAAGTCAGAGATTTTAGCGCCTGACATCCAGTATTCCGAGATTTTCAAAGGCATTTTAAAAAGCCTGAAGGGCAGTGGAATTCCAGGTGGTTTGGGAGTGATTTGTCAGGACACTCCCACAGCAGCTCTTGGACAATTGCTGCTTTATGGATAGAGGAGACAACAAATCCCACGTGGGTGAAGTGGCTTTGGCTGAATCCGGGGTTGATCTGGCCCTAAATCCTGCCCTCCTTTCTCTCCTCCACCTGTGCCCTGCCTGGTAAGCAATTCTCCTTCTTGGAAAAGCTTTGCAGCCCTGAGACAAAGGACAAATTCTTTTTTTTTTTTTTTTTTTTTTTTGATGCAGCTCAGCCACAACAGATTGTAGATTTTAAAAGTTTACACAGGTTAAAAAACCAGTGTTGCTAGGAGATGTCAGTACTGCTAAAGGACTGATTCTGCCTGGGAAAGGGGAGCTTTGTGTGGGTCTGAAAAATGTGTATTTTTGTATTTTATGATTGGCTTTCGCAAATATTCAAATGAATATTATATGTGTTGTGTTAGAAAGTGATGCTATATTAATTCTCTTAAGTAGTGTGTTAAGTATAGTTTTAGGTTATAACAAAATGTTAAAATAGAAACTATGCTATGTAAGATACTTTTTTCCTAAAGAAAGGACTCACACTGAGATAGCAGCCACAGGGCACCTGAATCTTTCAGAGAAAAAGAATTTTTTGCCTCATTTTTTATCAGGAGAAATTAATTTCTTCCCACCTTGCTTGGATAGGATGACGCCATTAGGATTCAGAGGAAGAAGCTGACACTGCCCAGACAGAATCCTGTGTTTGAATGGAATTTATGCATCATGTATGAAGTGTATGAATTTGCAACAGGCTGTTGTTTTTAAGGGTTAATCCTCTGTTAACTGTGTCCTTATTTTGCCCAGGAAAAGGTACCTGGACGTCCATAACTCTTTGTTTCTATTGTCTCATATTGTCGTAATTAAAATTGTCCAAATTATAATGACTCTGATTGTATTACTATTTTTATAACCATTTTATTACTATTAAGCTTTTAAAATTTAAAAAACGAGTGATTGGGAGTTTTTCACAGTGGGGCTGTTTCCTGCCATGGGTGCAGGGTGGGCTCTGTGCCGAGGTGGGCACAGACATGCTCAGACTCTAAAAAACTCTAAAAAACTCTAAAAAACTCAATGTTTCCGGTGGTTTGAGGCTGCTGACAGACAGAACAGCTCCAAGGCTTCCCAAAGCAGCTGTGAATTAAGGTTTTGGTGAAGCATCAGTTCTCACCAATGCTAGATGGAGCTCTGCTACTCCAAACACCACACCCGTGCAGGCTTTCAGATGAGCGTTCACACTTCTGAGCTGCTGTTTCAGGGTCCACCGGGGCTGTCAGCTGCCCAACACAGCTTCCAGGGGTCTTTTCCAGGTTTTCTGAGCCTGGGATGAACATCATGGAATTCCCTTCTCATCCTGCTCTCCTCCCTCCCTTCCTCCTTCCATTCAAGTCGTCACAACCCACAAACGTAATTTATTTACAATCAAAATACTTATCACGATCTCTGCAGGGCTCACAAAAATGGCTGTGATATCCACAGGTGGAAATCCAGTGCAGGCTTGGGCTGGCACACTCAGGATGAATCCTGCAGGTCAGATAATGCCCAGGCTGCCACCCCATGTGCTGAAATCCCAGCTGGCACCGCAGGGCACGGGCAGGAAGATGTGTTTTGACAGCAGGCATGCCGAGGCTTTGCAGTTTCACAGCTTTTCTGCTGCCAAATAAACCCCTCCTGGGATGGCCAATCCTTTTCAGGATGTCAACATTGCAGAAAGGCCAGCACAGAGAGGACAGGAATGTCCTATCCCTCCATGCTCTGCTGCGTGGTGACAGCCAGAGGGACACCCAGGGGACAGCAAAGCCACACGAAGCCTCTGCTGCTGAGGGACACAACACAAAGGCTGCTGGCTGCCAGTGTCCCCCTGAGCTGCTGCTTCCCCACAGCTCCTTGGCTTCCGTGGGGTCAATCCTGCAGCTGGTGAAGCTCCTGTACTTGACACATACGCTGTGGTTTTGCTGGTGTCAGTAATTAACAGCAGATGAGGGGGAATAATTAATAGCCCTGATGAGGGGTGTGCAGAGGGCAGCCATGCCCAGGTCCCCTCTGCCAGGGCAGGCTCTCCATGTCCCCGTGGCTCAGGACATCCCAGGAACCCCTCAACCACCTGGATGGGCACCTTAAACCCCTGCAGCCCTTGGCTGGGCACACAGGTGTGTTTGTTTACCTGTGCACGTGTCCTGCACTGTCACCCCTGCAAACAACACCTCTCCCCATTCCCTCTGTGCTTCCTGGGGGTGTCACCCCGAGGGGGGGAGCTAAATGAGGGAGTGCTGATGAGGAACTCATTAATTCTGGTGCCTGCCAGCCTCACAGGATGATGATAAAATGCTGCATCCTTCTGGAGCAGCAGGAGGTGGCAGCAGGACCGGGAGGGAGCAGCCTGGCCATCCCACACCCCTCCCTGCACCCCTGGGTCTGACATGGAGCTGAATCCAGCCCCCCAATCCTGCACCCCTGGAGCTGCATCCAGCTCCCAATCCTGCACCCCTGGGTCCTGGCATGGAGCTGAATCCAGCCCCAAATCCTGCACCCCTGGGTCCTGGCATGGAGCTGAATCCAGCCCCAAATCCTGCACCTCTGGGTCTGACATGGAGCTGAATCCAGCCCCCCATCCTGCACCCCTGGAGCTGAATCCAGCCCCCAATCCTGCACCCCTGGAGCTGCATCCAGCCCCTCATCCTGCACCCCTGGGTCTGACATGGAGCTGCATCCAGCCCCTCATCCTGCACCCCTGGAGCTGCATCCAGCCCCTCATCCTGCACCCCTGGGTCTGACATGGAGCTGAATCCAGCCCCCAATCCTGCACCCCTGGAGCTGAATCCAGCCCCCAATCCTGCACCTCTGGAGCTGAATCCAGCCCCCACATCCTGCATCTCTGGGTCCTGACATTCAGCCCCCCTCTTCCCCTGGACCATCCAGCAGGGGTGGGAGTGTTGTGGGGTGGATAAAGGTGGGATTGTGCAGGCACCATGTCCACCACAGCTGCAGACCTGTGGCAGCAGGGTTTGGAGGGGTGTGTGGGCTTGGATGGCACCTGGAGCAGGGATGATACCCATCTTTCCAGCCTCTGGAATGGGCATGATGCCCTCCTTTCCAGCCTCTGGAATGGGGATAATTCTCTCATTTCCAGCCCCTGGAATGGGGATAATCCTTTCCTTTCCAGCCTCAGGAACAGGGATGATGCCCTCCTTTCCAGCCCCAGGAGCAGGGATGATCCTCTCCTTTCCAGCCCCAGGAACAGGGATGATCCTCTCCTTTCCAGCCCCAGGAACAGGGATGATTCCTTCCTTTCCAGCCCCAGGAACAGGGATGATTCCCTCCTTTCCAGCCCCAGGAACAGGGATGATTCCCTCCTTTCCAGCCCCAGGAGCAGGGATGATTCCCTCCTTTCCAGCCCCCAGCACACACATGCTTTGGCATGGCCAGCACACGGTGTGCCACTGCACGGGGTGGCACCTTCAGAAGCCACCAGCCTGTGTTCCTCTGAGTGCCTGGACTCTGCCAGAGGCTCTGCCAGCACTCCTAATGAATTCAGTGCTGCCCTTCACATCAAACAGCCACAGGAGAAGGCATTTCTCGTCCCCATCTTTATTCAACGTGCCAAACACGCCGCTGCTCCTGGGCCTCACACAACATATTGTTCACAGCTGCAGCTTCAAAAGAACCAGGGGAGAACGAGGGGGGAGCTTGTGTGGGAGGCACTGAGCGTGCTGGGGCTGCTTGTGGTCACCAAGTCCCATCAGGGAGGAGCTGAGAGCCCCTTGACACCACTCCAGCCATCCTGCAAGGCTGTGGGAGATGCATCAGACAAGGTTTGGGGTGGTGGAGAAGAAGGGCAGGAGGTGGATGGAGGGCAAAGGGGGTTCTGTCCTACTCAGGGCTGCCTCTGCCCCCTCCTGCTCCTCCCTGCTCCGCTCTCAGCCCAGCCCCATCCATCTCGCAGGGCTGAAACCCAATTAGGGCGCCGAGGAGGGGGTGGTGCAGCGGCACAGATGTCCATTAGCCTCGGGGATGGAGATGGAGCGATAGGAGCTCTAATGGCCTCACCAGGACCTGATGACAGCCTGGCTGCCCCAGCTGCGGCGCTCAGACTCGCTGGGGTGACACCAGAGCAGTTCAGCCCTGGTTTGCAGCCCGTGATAAGGATCTCGGTGCAGATTTGTGTGCCTCGTGTGTGCTTGCACGATTTAAAGGCACTCCAACACCCCCAGGAGCAGCCCAGAGCTGCTCCCTCCTCACCCTCACTTGTCCCACTGGAAGAAGGATATTTGGCAGTGGAGCCTGCTGTGCTCTGAAGTTTAATTAACCCCGTCTCCCCCCTGAACAGGCTTCCCTTCCTCTGCTCAAATGCCACAAATGATCCTTTGCAGATGCTAATCTGCAGTAGAGAGAGAAAAAAAAATAGGAAAGATTCCACATTTAAGATTCCACATTTAATTGCAGAACATAAAGATATTACAGGGTCATTAAAACACCATGAATATGGAAATGAAATCCACAGGCATCCATGCAGATAATGGCAGGGAAAAGGGAGTTGCAGGTGAAGCTGAAAGGTGGAAAGGTGGAAAGGTCAGCTCCATCTGGATGCATCATTAACCCCGCTCCAGGCAATCTCCAGAGGCCAGGGGGGGTCTCGGGGGTCTCGGCCGTGCTGGCTTCACCCCGCAGCAGGGGGAGGGCGGTGCTGCCCCGGGCAGAGGCCAAGTGCTGAGGGTTAACCCTTGCTCTGGGGGTTTTGGGGATCAGCCTCTGCCTGCAGCTGCAGGAGCCTCCAAAGATGCCTCAAATCCCCACCAAATCCCGGACTGTGAGACCCCACAGCCCAGGAGGGGATGCTGAGATGGTTTTGCTCTTCAGGGCCTCCTTCCCAGCCAGGCTCAGCCCCCTGTGTGCCTCATTACTGGGCTGATCCCAACTCCCTGTCTCCCCTCCGCCCCGGCTCCCTCCTGCTGCTCTCGCTGCCGGCTTGACACTGACGGGAGCTGCTAAGTGGAAAAAATTAATGGGGGCCTCGCTAATTGGAGCTGAGACACCAGGAAAGAGAGAGACACAGGCCAGGGTGGCTCTGCCACCCGCCTGCAGGCGGTGATGGGTGCTGTGGTGTGGCAGGGGCCGCAGCCACCTGGATTTAGGAGCTTTTCGCCATGCCCAGGGTGCTGCTGCACCTCTGTCCTTGCAGCTTTTGGGATGTCCCCAAGGAGCTGCAGCCCCTGGCATTCCCTGGGATGTCCCCAAGGAGCTGCAGCCCCTGGCATTCCCTGGGATGTCCCCAAGGAGCTGCAGCCCCTGGCATTCTCTGGGATGTCCCCAAGGAGCTGCAGCCCCTGGCGGGGGCCACAGCCACCAGGACTTGGGGGCTTTTTGCCGTGCCCAGGGTGCTGTTTTTCCTCCGTCCTTGCAGCTTTTGGGATGTTCCCAGGGAGCTGCAGCCCCTGGCATTCGTGTCCTGATGGGAGGGCATGGCTGAGGAGGGCGTGGTGCTGCTGGGACACCTCCGGACCCTCGGAACCCTGCAGACCCCCAGCACGGTGCTGTTGTGCCGAGCTGCCAGAGCCCCCCTGCTCTCCCAGCAGCGGCTTTTTGCCTCCAGGGAGAGCGTGAGGAGGAGAAAAGCAGATTAGAGTTATCGCAGCATCTCCTCGCTGAGCCGAGAGCTAAATGTCAGCTCACATCTGACACAGCTCCGAGGGGGAGGGCGAGGAGTGCCGGTGCCCCCCTCATCTCAGTGGCACCCCTGGGGGCACGGGCAGCTGGAATGCCACCAGAGGGGGGGATGGCTGCCCTGGGGTCCCGCTGCCTCGCCTGGCTGGCAGGATCCCAACCGCAGCCCCAGAAACTTTCCTCCTCCCGTTCCCATGGAAACCGGGAATTTGCTTCTCCCCAAAGTTGAGCTGCGTGCCTGAGCTCTGTGCCCAAGTGGAGCCCCTTCCTCAGAGCCCCACGGGACGATATTTTGGGGGGAGCTGCTGGAAACGTGCCTGGGTGTTTGTGGAGCCAGAGCCTGGCTGGGGAACCAGACCAGCTCAGACACCCTGCCCGGGCTGATCCGTGCCAAACCGGGATGTCCTGAGAGGGGCAGAGGCGCCGAGGAGGAGGAGGAGGATCCTCACCTTCTCAGCACGCTGTCATCTCCACAGCTCAAGCAGAAAACATGAGCAGCCTGCCGGGAAAACAGCACGGCAGAGCGACCAGAGAGCCCTTGGTCCAACCCCAGCCATCGTGAGCCCCTGCATGCAGCAGGAGCCAGCCCTGCTGTGGGCTCCAGCTGGGAAGGACACTGGGGGAGTGATTTGAGATGGTCCCTGGGCAATCAGAGGGGGGAAGGACACTTGGGGGGTGGTTTGAGGAGGTTCCTGGGCAATCAGAGGGGGGAAGGACACTGAGGAGGGTGGTTTGAGATGGTCCCTGGGCAATCAGAGGGGGGAAGGACACTTGGGGGGTGGTTTGAGGCGGTTCCTGGGCAATCAGAGGGGGGAAGGACACTGAGGAGGGTGGTTTGAGGCGGTCCCTGGGCAGTCAGAGGGTTTCAGGACACTGAGGAGGGTGGTTTGAGGCAGTCCCTGGGCAGTCAGAGGGTTTCAGGGCTCTGCTCACCCCCAGCAGGAAGGGCACGGCCTGATGTCTGCGCTGCCAAAAGGAAGGAAAAGCTTTCCCCATCCATCACTGCCGTGGGCTGGCAGGAGCTGGCATCAGGCACCAGCCCTGGGGGCACTGAAACCCTGAGGGCTGAGCTGCAGGAGCTTTTCCGTGGGATAAGTGTGGAGGAGTCAGATTTAGACAACAATGACTAAAACTGAGCTTCAGTAAAAATTAACTCCAAAGAGGGGAATGTTCCAGGCGCTGCCATTTGCTGTCGGTAAAAATAAACCTGCAGGTTCAACACAGCCTTTTCCTTCTGGGGGCTCACGTGCCAGATCAGGGGAGCTTCCTCCTGCTGAAATGGTTAAAAAGAATCAAATCACAGAGGACCAGCTCTGCCCTGCCCTGTTGAGCATCATCCCCATGGCTGATATGGGGTCCCCAAGGCCTCTCAGTACTCGGGGGTGCATCAGGGCTGGGGTAAATTTGCTAGCACAGTTTTTGGGGTGCAGCCAGCGCCTGCTCCACATCCCAGAGCTGGAAGGAGCTGGAAGCATCAGGTGGTGTTTAAGGCTCACTGGACACCTGGCAGGGCCCATCCCTGCAGCACACAGCCCCCCTGCCAGGGCTGGCTCCTTCCCTCCACCTGCCATTCTCACTGGGGTTTTAATTAGTGCTCCTCTGTATATTCAGCAAGCAGGAGCCCGGAATGGAAATGTACAGGTGTCCCCTTGATCCAGTTTCCATGGTTGCCGCATCGAGGTGGGGGCTACATCTTTTTTTTTTTTTTTTTAATATTTAATAATTTTATTACAGTGGCTTCAATCCACTGGCGAAGAAGGGAAGGGGAGGGAGAACGTGGGGGAATAAAAAATGCTGGATGAAAAGGGCATGTTCCCGTGGCTGGGCTTATTTGCTGTCATTCTTTTTCTCTTATTAGCAAGCGCTGTTTTCCAACATGCTCAAAGTCCAGGAGCTCACTAACGAGATCCCAGCTCTGTCTGCTGTGGGGGAACAGCCCAGGCAGCCATGCTGGAGCCACACAAATATCTGTGGGGCCACCCCAGAGGCCAAGGTGGGCATCAGGAGCACCACAGAGCGATGCTGGCATCTCCTCATCCCCACGTCCCTGTTCCCATCCTGTGGGATTGGCCCTGGCATCCCCTCACTGTAGGAACAATAATTTTCATTAGTACAAGATACAAATCCTACAGCATTTACATACAGCCTATAAGAATCATTGCATTACCATACTGTGTTACATTTTAAACCCTAAAAACTCCTCTTTGGGCCCTTCTGCCAGGCTGGCAGGGTCTGCTTTGACCCTTGGACCTGCCTGCAAGCAGAGGGTGTTGTTCCATCAAAAGGGAATCACCTTCAGCCAGCCACACCATTGTTTTCCAGTTGTTCAGTAATTAAAGTATCTCAGACCTTGCTTTTATTTCAATCTCACTTATAGTTTCTATATTCTCAAAATCTTTTGCCAGGCAATCCTATTTATAAGGCTTTCCTGTTTCATCTTCCCCAGCACAGCAAAGCCCACAAAGGAACCCTGGCCACCCCTGAGCAGCTCTTGGGGACGCTGGGTTGGTGCACAAGGAGAGCCCAGGGGGTGCCAGGCAGGGTCCCCACAGCCCTGCCAGGGAAATGGGCTCGAGCTCAGGGACTGCCAGCACCAGGATCTGTCTGTCCTGCCCCATCCTCACCCAGAGTGGTGGCACTCGGGGATGGTGGTGGCACTCAGTGAGGGTAGTGGCGCTGGGAGGGTGGTGGCACTCGGGGAGAGTGGTGGCACTCAGGGAAGATGGTGACACTTGGAGAGTGGTGGCACTTGGTGGGTGGTGGCACTTGGAGGGTGGTGGCACTTGGTGAAGGTGATGGCACTCAGGGACGGTGGTGGCACTCGGTGAGAGTGGTGGCACTCAATGAAGGTGGTGGCACTCAGGGAAGTGGTGGCACTTGGAGAGTGGTGGCAATTGGAGGGTGGTGGCACTCAGGGAAGGTGGTGGCAATTGGAGGGTGGTGGCACTCAGGGAAGGTGGTGGCACTTGGAGGGTGGTGGCACTTGGAGGGTGGTGGCACTTGGTGAAGGTGATGGCACTCAGGGACGGTGGTGGCACTCAATGAAGGTGGTGGCACTTGGAGAGTGGTGGCACTTGGAGGGTGGTGGCTGCTCTGGGTGCCAGCACCAGGAACTCTCCTCCTTTCCTCTCACCAGATCAGCCTCAATCTCCTCTGCTGTGACCAGTGCAGTGTGTGAATGTCCCCATCTGCCACCACGGGATTGTTTAGCCCCGGCCCTGCCTTGAAAACAGCCAAAATCTTCTCTGTTTAGCTCAGGATGGGTTTCAGCTTTTGTGCAACGGGCGTTAAAAATATCACAGAAACGGCATGGGCCCAGAAAAATCCTCTCTCCTCGCACTGCACTGTGCATCTGGGCTTGCCAAGAAGGAAGAAATCCCCTCTGCTCCTGGCACCGTCCCGCGCTGTGGCAGGCAAACACACACGCCGAGCCACAGACCTATTAGTCACCAGTAAATGTTCTTTTCCTCTCCCGATTTGTTTCCCTTGAAGCTTGATGTTTTCCTCTCCTGCTGCCCGGGCCTCGTTAGGCTGCAATTAAAGCCAGGAATCAAAGCGGCATGGTGCAATTAAAGCTCGGGATGCGGGATGCCCCGGGGCTCATGCACAGCCCCGCCTGTCCTGGGGAGCTGGGACAGTGCCAGGGGGCAGGACAGGCTCAGCCCGAGCTCCTCGGTGAAGATCTTCCGTCGTTTACAGCGTCATCCCCAGCTCTGGCACCTGGAGGATGAGCCGAGATGCATTCACTCCCCGAAGGAGATGAATTTTCCTGGCTGTGAGAGTCGTAAACACACGGAGCAGCTCACAGTGGGGAAGAGACGCCGCTCGCGGTGCCTCCACACTGAGATCGAATCTCCATCGTGCCAGGGGAGGCTGTGCCCATCCTGCACTGACTGCTGCTCGCTGCCTCCTTCCCCGTGGCTTTCCTTGGGGACAGCCCTGAGGATGCAGATCCCACACCCAGAACCCAAAGCCACCCTGCTGGTTCACGTCCCTGTGCCAGGGGACAGCTCAGGGAACAGCCATTGGTGTCCTGCTCCTGGCCAGGGAATAACAAACCATGAGATGTAACATTCAGTGCAATATACAGACTACCAGTGCAAATCTCCAATCACCCAGTGCAAAACAACAATTAATAAACTATTTTGTGCAATACAACACTGCTCCTGGCCAGGATGAGTGGGCTGGATGGAGGCCAGGACGTGGGCTTGGGGCAGTGCCCCAGCAGGAGCATTGTCAGTGCCCAGTGAGCTGTGGCACACATGCCTGGGCACAGCATGGCACGGTGCTGTGGGAGGGACACACCACCAGCGTGCTGAGCCCTCTGGGCAGGGCCAGCCAGCTCCACCAGCACCAAATCCACTGCCAGAACAGCTGGGGCAGCTCCACCAGCACCAAATCCACTGCCAGAGCAGCTGGGGCAGCTCCACCAGCACCAAATCCACTGCCAGAACAGCTGGGGCAGCTCCACCAGCGCCAAATCCACTGCCAGAACAGCTGGGGCAGGGCAGGACCAGTGGGCTCCTCTAGCACCAAATCCACTGCCACAGCAGCTGAGGAAGGACCAGGTGGTTCCACCAGCACCAAATCCACTGCCACAGCAGGACAGGACGGGACAGGACCAGTGGGCTCCTCCAGCACCAAACCCACTGCCACAGCAGCTGGGGGAGGACCAGGTGGTTCCTCTAGCACCAAATCCACTGCCACAGCAGGGCAGGGCCAGAGCTGGCTCCACCAGCTACCAAATCCACTGGCACAGCAGCTGGGGCAGGAGCAGGTGGCACTACCAGCCCCAAATCCACTGGCACAGCAGAGCTGGTGCCCATGTGGGGAGTGCTGGGGAGCAGGAGTTGCCCCCAGAGCAGGTCTGAGAGCCCCAGAGAGAGATCCCCTGCCCTCCCGTGTGCCATAAACACCAGCGCCCCACCGCAGCTCCTCTCCCCACTGCTGGCAGCCGCCGCACGCAGAGGCTGCCCCAGCTTTGGAAAATAGATAGTAACAAGTGAGCGCGGGCAGCAGAAGTAGCAAAGCATATGGTAGGTGTTGGAGTTTATTCCTGTCGGCGAGTGTCAGCAGCGACAGACGGCTGGGGGCGGCAAAGGGAGAGGTTTCGGGAGGCGCCCGTGCGACACCACCCCACGGGCTCGGCGGCTGCGGCGAGGGTTGGGACCCTGCCACCCCTGCCACCCCTGCCACCGGCGCTGCGATGCTCTCCTGGGCTGTCTGAGCCCCCCAAACCCCCCCACAAATCCGTGATGCCGTCCAGGCACACCTGCGAGCCCCATCTGAAGGTCACCTGTTGATGTGGGGTGCAAAAAATGAGTGTTTTGTGATCGGCTTTTCGCAAATATTCAAATGGGTATTGGATGTGTTGTGTTAGAAAGTGATGTTGTGTTGATTCTCTTAAGTAGTGTGGTGAATATCGTTTTAGGATATATTTTTTTTTTAAGAAAGGAATCACACCGAGATGGCAGACACAGGACACCTAAATCTTTCAGAGAAAGAGAATTTATTGCCCCATTATCAGAAGAAATGAACTTCTTCCTACCTAAAGATTGAAGGTGCCTTAGGATTAGGAGGGAGAAGTTGACACTGACCAGACAGAATCCTGTGTTTGAATGGAATTTATGCATCATGTATGAGATTTATGAATATACAACAGGTTGTTGTTTTTAAGGGTCAATCCTCTGTTAACTGTGTCCTTTTTCGGGCTCCTGATGCCCAGAAAAAGGTACCTGGATGTCCATAACTATTTGTTTCTATTGTCTCATACTATCCTAGTTCAAATTGTCCAAATTATTATTACCCTAATTATATTACTATTTTTATAACCATTTTATTACTATTAAACTTTTAAAATTTTAAAACCAACTGATTGGCATTTTTCACATGCATCATGTATGAAGTGTATGAATATGCAACAGGCTGTTGTTCTTAAGGGTTAATCCTCTGTTAACTGCGCCCTTTTTCGGGCTTGTGCTGCCCAGAAAAAGGTACCTGGACGTCCATAACTCTTTGTTTCCATTGTCTCATACTGTCCTAATCCAAATTGTCCACATTATTATTACTCTAATTCTATGACTATTTTTAGAACCACATTATTACTAAATTTACTAAATATAAATTTTTATCATTTACTAAACATAAATTTTTAAAATTTTCAAAACAAATTATTGGCGTTTTTCACATGGGGGAACACCTGGGGGAACACCTGAGGGAACACCTGGGGGAACAACTGAAGGAACACCTGGGGGAACACCTGAGGGAACAACTGAAGGAACACCTGGGGGAACACCTGAGGGAACACCTGGGGGAACACCTGAGGGAACAACTGAAGGAACACCTGGGGGAACACCTGGGGAACACCTGGGGGAACACCTGAGGGAACACCTGGGGGAACATCTGAGGGAACACCTGGGGGAACACCTGGGGGAACACCTGGGGGAACACCTGGCTGCTCTCTGCTCCCGGCCTCTGCCAGCACTGCCCCTTCAGCCCAGCCTGGCCCTGTGGCACTTGGTGGCTCCCATGGAATTGTCCTGGTGGCCAGAGCCGCTCTCGCCACCTCCGCCTCTGCGGGGAATGGGGCGGGCAGGGAGCCAGCGGCAGTGGGAGGGAACAGATTGTCCGCAAAAAAGCGCCTCAGTTCCCAAACGGCTCGGAGCAGGATCTCCCAAGGGTTTGTGCCTTGTTTGCCTGAGCCCCCTCAGAGGCTCTGGGGCTGTTTAAGGACTTTGCATGGTGATGTGGGGCTGGGAAAGGTGAGGGCACCTTGGGGATCCCATCCTGCCCAGACTGGGCAAGGAACAGCCCTGGCAAGCACTGCAGGCTGTGTGCATCCTCCCCTGGCACAGGTGAGGCAAACACTTGCCCAGCAGCAGCTCACCTGCTAATTGCAGTGTTCTCACCTTGATAAGATTAGCAATTAGCAATTACAGAAACCTCCTGCAACAATTGGTCTGGGTCAGGAGCCTTGCGAGGGAAATTGGACGGAAGCGCAAATGGGGATTAATTATAACCCGGCTGTGGACAGCTTGGAGGGTTTGAATCTGTATTTTTATGGATTTCTCAGCGCGACCTCCGGCTCTGCCGTGGGTGTGAAGGGTGCCAAGGGCTTCACTGCAGCAAAGATGTGCTCACTGCTGTCCAAGCCATACAGAGCTCGGGCAGGGGATGTCACAGTGTTCCAGATTGCAAGGCAAGATGTTTTCTGTTACCATCTGTATGGTAGATTATCTTTTGTCAAGTGGGCAGTTTGCCTTATCTCTCTCTTTTTGAGTGACCACAGTCACTCCTGCCTTGGGAGGGGACACCTGCTGATAACAGCTATGGAATGTCCCTGCATGGCTGATAAGAACTACAGCATCCCATTGGGAGATGGGAGCCCAGGGGGAGGAGCCAAGCATTCCTGCCTGGATATAATCTGGAGATTCTGGAACACCAGCACGGCTTCTGCACTGGATTTCCCAGAGGAACAGCAGCTGCCTCTGCCACTGGATCTTCAGAGGAAGATTCCACCCTTCTCTACAGGATCCCCCTTGCTCCAGCAGAGCCACCCCTGGCACTGCAGGAGGGCTGGGCCACAATTCCAATGGTTCTGCTGCCAGCACCCTGACCCACAGGGTGTCAGGTTGGGTTCTGACTCTGGCAGTGTTGGTTTAGTTCACTGCATTGTTTATTTTATCCTTTTTTTTTTTCTTCCCTATTAAAGAACTGTTATTTCCTGCTCCCATATTTTTTGCCTGAGAGCCCCTTAATTTAAAATTTATAGCAATTCAGAGCGATGGGGAGGGTTCACATTCTCCATTCCAGGGGAGGCTCCTGCCTTCCTTAGCAGCCTCCTGTCTTTCCAAGCCCAGACACACAGGACAGGCCTGGGCTGGGATCCCAGTGTGAGGCGCGGTGAGTGCTGGAGATCCCTGCCCTCTCTGCTCCCGCCTGGCAGCTGCCGTTGTTATCTCATTGCCATGGCAATGCCAGCCCGGCTCCCACGGCGTGGCAGGGGCGGTCCAGGCCGGGCTGGAGCCCCCTCCCACCACAGCCCACCCCCCTGAACGGCCACAGCATGGACAGCAGGGTGAGCACACCCCACAGCACTCGGGGGATTGCAGGTGGACATGCCCCTCACCCAGGAGGTGAGGTCTGGGTGGGAAGCACAGAGAGGAGAGACCTGGAGCATCTCTCAGCCCTGCCCTGCTGTGCCCAGCCAGGTGCCCTCCACCTCAGCAGGACCTCTGTGCCCCACAGCCCCCCTGGGCTCAGCCACAGCCCCCCTGAGCTGGTGCCAGCCCCTGGCCCCAAAAGCCACATGGATCAGCACCCGGCTGCACTGATATTGAAGTTTTTGCCAGCAGCTGCTGGCGTTTAACAAATCCTCCTGCCTGATTATTTATGCTGTTTTTTCTCCCCTCCCACCTGGGCCTTCTTGATGCTTTGGGAATTTTGCAAATGTTTTAAAGGCAGAATGTCAGAGTCCACCAGGCAGCTGGCGAGGAGCAGGTCACTAGAGAGGGTGAGGAGAGGCAGGGAAGATTCTGCACCCTGCTGCTCTCACCCTCATCCATCCCTGCATGCTCCCTGCACTCTCCCACTGCAGCTCCTCGCGTTCTGTACACCCACCCTGACCCCAGCCCCAAGTCAAGGCTGGATCCAGAGGCTTGAGGGGGAATCCAAAGTGCCATTTCCCATCCTCTGGTTGCCTTTTCCTGGCTGTGAAGGCACGATCTGGGCCCAGATCCCTGTTGGATTGCCAGCCTCAAAGCAGGAGAGCAAAGTGCAGATGGGAAAGCAGCACAGAGGGAGCGTGTGCTGGGCAGCTGCAGCCACCGAGCTGCATTTCAGCACGGTGCCAAGCGCCTCGGGGCTGACGAGGAGCTGGAGGACACCTCTGCCCCCGGCGGGCTCTTGGGACCCCAGCCCGGGGGTTTCTGTGTGCCCTGGAGGAGCAGCACAGACTGCTGGGTGCCAGGGGTAATTCAGACCTGTCACTCTCCACTGAAGAGACTCTGAGATTCAATTAAGTTCTGTTTTCCTCCCAGTAACAGTGGGAGTCTCTCCTCTCCCCTTGAAGGCAGACACGCTGCCATGGAAGACAAATGCTCTCAATAAAGCGCTGCAGCCGGGGGAGGCCGATGCTCCCTCCCTGCAGCCGGACCGCGCCCGCCGCTTCCCCGCCCGCTCTGGGTGTCCAGAACCGCGTGGCGGAGTCACCGCCGGTACCGAGCTGGCTCCGGCCGCAGGGCCACCCCCGTCCCCGCCACCGGCCGAGCGTTGCCAGGCAACGGGAAGATGCTTTTCTGACCGAAAAACGGGAAATCGGCAGCCGGAGTCGGGCGTGGGGGGAGGGAAAGGGCTGGGCTGGAGCACGCCAGGCTCCCCCAGCCTCGACAGCAGCCAAAAAACACCGAGAGGAGAAGGAGCCGTGGCAAAAGGGCTCGGCCAAAACTGCCAAGGATCCCCGGACACCTCGGCCCTGGGAGCCCCAGGGTGTCCCCAGCAGGGCCAGGGTGTCCCCAGCAGGGCCAGCCCCGCTGATCTCCTCGCTGCAGAGCCCTCCCGGCAGCCTCGGCCCTGCAGAACACCCTGGATGAAACTGAGCCCCTAATTTGCCCTCTCCTCCCTCCCTCGCCAGCCATCACGCCACGGCTAAATGAGCTCCAGGCAATTTTCTCAGAAGTTGAGTCCTCAGCGCTGAGGGAACACAGGGCTAAAAATAGCCCTGGCCTGTGTGTGCCTCTCACCCAGGTGAGCCTCAATCCCTCTCTCCGGAGATCAGGGCTCCTCCACATCCACCTCTGCCTCAGCTTCCCGCACAGATTGGGTCCCACACTCCTCAGGAGCCCTGGTCAGAGGGATCCCTGTGCAGGGGAAACCTCCCAGGGGTCAGACCTGCACACCTTCCCTTGGTGTGCACAGCAAAGGGCAGAGCTGGGATTTCACCCGGCTGCTCTTTGCCTGGGCACCCCCTGACCCCAGGGGCTGTTGTGCAGTGGGGATGTGTCACCCTCTTCCTCAGAGGATGTCTCACCCTCTTCCTCCCAGCTCTCAGCATGACCAAGCCCTCCCAGGTCCAGTGAGGCAGACACATTTCCTTCCCACGGTGTCTCAATTACAAATTCAGAGTTAAATCTTCCCCCACAAGATGCCCCTCTCCACCCCTCTGGCTGCTTCCATTGCTTCAAACGTTGGACACTTTCCAGGGATTTTCGTGTGCTCAGGCTGACCCCTTCCACTCTGGTTCAGACTAACTTAATCAGCCTCATTTTGTTACTAACTGCTGCAGCTTTGGACCTCTAGAAAAAAGCATGACTTAAATTATTAGCACCTACCAAGCTGCTTTCAGCAACCCTGTGGGGGCCAGAGGTGAGAGAACAGATCTGTTCCCACCCAGCCTCTATAGCTATCAAAAATGACAAATTATCAGAATTGTGGAAATTAGAAAAATGGTATTTAGGTAACAGGCAAACACTCCTCTTTTTCTTCAGCAGCATCTGGCTAGGAACAGATTTGGAAGCGGCAGGTGGGGAGAAAAGAAAGCAACCTGAATGCTGTCAGCTGGGCAGGGGGGGCTGGGAGCGGCCAGAACAAAACCATCACCATTTTCTTCATCACCAGTGCTGGGAAGGGCTGCAGGGGTCAGCAGGAGGAGGAGGAGGAGGAGGAAGGACACCCCCAGAGTGTCACAGCCCTGGCTGTGAGCTGGCAGTGCCGTGGCTCAGCACAGCCCTGAGTCCCCCCTCAAGCAGGAGCAGCACCTTTCCCCAGGAGATTCACTCTCACCTCACCCCATGGCAGATGGGGAAGAGCTTCAGAAGCACCTGGAGCCCCTGGAAGGCTGCTTGGAAAGGGGAGCACACAGGGAGAAATCAAGAATAATGCCAGGAAATATCTTTGGGAAAGCAGGAGCCGGGGCCACACCTGCATCTGTTTTAGAAATTACTTTATTGCACTAAAAAGAGGAAATCATCTGTAAACAAACATTCCATTCAGGTATTAATATATTTTTTTTTCACTCCAAAAAATACATCATTAAATCCAGCCACAGAAATATCAAAGCAGGAACAATAGAAAATAGCTCCAGCAGCAGAGACCCATCCAAGCAACAGCCCTGGCTCCCACACCACCAGCCCAGCTCAGAGCAGGGCTCACAGCAGCTCATCCCTGCAGGGGCACACACCCAGCTCCAGCAGGACAGCCCTGGGACAGGCTGGCCTGGGGCAGGACGAGGGTCCCCAGCCCCTTGGGTCTCCCCAAGCCAAGGAGCAGCCCGGGCTGCAGCTCTCAGCATCCTCCTCCTCCCCCCAAAACCCAAAGGCACACGGTTCTTCTGAGGGGATGTCAGCCCTCAAACCTCTCAGAGCACCAAAGCCTTCATCCCAGCTCCCATTCCTCCTCTTCCTGCAGCCTGTGCCCCCCACCCCAGCAGCTCCCGGGTCCCCCCAGGGAGCACAGGGTGAGGTGTGTGGGGGCTGCCAGGCAGCAGCCGGCTGGGCAGGGTCCCCTTCCTGCCCCAGACCTCCCCAGGGGCAGGATGGTCACCCCAGAGCCCGGAATGTGACCCCTCTCCCTGTCCCCCCCTCCCCAGGGTGAGCCAGGGCACTTGAGGGTGGGGAACCATCCCTGGTGCTGGCTCCTGGGGGAGCACAGGGAAGCCTCAGGTGGGAAACTCCCTGTGAAGGATGGACAGGTCAGCTCCTTATGTCCTGCACGTTTTCAGCCACAAGCTCAGCAAACAGCCACCATCACCCTGGATCCCCCCCGCCCCCCGACATGCAAACACGGCTCTGCCTCTGTACCTGGAACGTATTTACAGACAAAATAAAACGCTGCAAAAAGATCAGCCTCGGGTATAAATAGTCAACACTGAGATCTGCCATCTGCTGCAAAAGGACAAGGAAGGAACATGGACTGCCAGCACAGAGGTTAACACAGAGGGGACACGTGTGTGTGTGTGCGTCCACGGGAGCGCTGCAAGCCCTGCTCCCCGCACAGAAACATGCAGAGCCCGACACAAAGGGTGACACCACACCAAACAACGACGCAGAGCGTTTGATCCACCCGCAGGAATGCCCCGGCTGGGTCCTCCCCGCCCTCATTGTCCCCAGGCACTCAGGAGGGTGACACGGTGGGATGGGGAGGGTTGGCAGCACCCAGCTCCCGCCCCAAAGGGAAACTGGAAGCCAGGGCAGTCACTCTGGGAAGCTCCCGCTGGGCACAGGAGTTTGGTGGCCCCACAGGACACATCTCTGCTGCCACTTGAAGGATCCTCTGCCCTCATAGACAGGGGAGGATGCAGGGTTGTGGAGCCTCAGCCTGCCCCCCTGCCCAGCCTCACCCGCACTCAGGTGGGGCTGCTGCTGTCACCTCAGCTTTTGTCAGCGAGCACATCTGCTGGGACACTGCTGGGACCATCGGTGTGCCCAGGGCAGGGGTGCCAGCCCCAGCATCTCCCTCCCGTGGGCAGGGAAAAGGCACAGGCAGCCTCCTGGGTTTGGGCAAACAAAACCCCCCAAAGCTCCATGAGCAGCTGCCCAGGGGGGGCAGCTGTGGGGACAGTGCTGGGGT
Source organism: Agelaius tricolor (assembly GCF_023055355.1). NCBI lineage: Eukaryota > Metazoa > Chordata > Aves > Passeriformes > Icteridae > Agelaius > Agelaius tricolor. The sequence goes on along the minus strand of NW_027269293.1, from coordinate 2,725,038 downwards.
GGGCAGGGAGGGCAGCCCAGGAGGCTGCAGGGGTCAGACCAAGCCAACCTTGCAGCCTCACAGGGCTGGACCGAGTCCAGGAAAGGCTCAAAAGCCACAGACCTGACTCATCCCCCAGGCTGGCCGCCCTTGGCCCACTCTCAGGTCACCTCTGCAGTATTTTCTTTGCAGTTTCCAAGACCAGAAACTTGTCTTTTAAATTAAAGCTGTCACCTGACTACAGGTGCTGGGGCTTTGAGAGGTGGCCCTAAGTGTGCTACAGAGATTCACCCACCTCCAACCTGCTTGGTGGCAGCTGGAGACCACAGCCACAGGGAGGGAAGAGTCCAACAGGTGCTTCCATCCTCCCTGGTGGTGGGGAATGGGCTGGAGGCTCCCCACTTTCTGCTGGCCTCCAGGAGATGCAGCCCCGGGGCAGGACCAGGGAGGGAGCAGGGGCAGAGAGGCTGTGGCTGCCGGCTGGAGCTGGCAGAGCCCCGTTCCTGGGGACCCCCACACTCTGCCACGACCCCGGCCCTCCTCAGGGGGCCCTTCCAAACCCTCCTGCAGCGGGGCTGGGGGACAGAGCCGGCCCCACAGGCAGGAGGGCTCCCTCCGGGGCTGGCAGCAGGTACCTACAGGCAGGACAGCAGGGCGGTGAGCGGCAGCTCCTTCTCCCCCAGCAGCGTGTCCCGCTTAAGGCTGCTGCCCTTGTTGACCACCTTGAGCTTCAGGGACATCTTCCTGGCGTGCCCGGGGCCCAGCCCATCGAAGAAGAAGTCCTCGTTGAAGACGGGGTTGCGGCTGTTCTTGACGATGGTGCTGCGCTGCTTCTGCAGCTTGCCGGGGTTGAGGCACAGCGAGACGCAGCAGTTGATGCTGCGCAGGTCGACCAGGGCATCGTAGAGGTCCTCGGCGGAGACGAGGCGCACTCGCAGCCGGGCGTTGGAGGGGTCGTACTCGGCGGCCAGGCGCAGGCTCCCGCCGCGGCTCAGCCTCAGGCTGTGCTCCCGGTCCCGGTCCCGGTCCCGGCCCGCGGGCAGCTCCAGGGGCAGCACGGCCGTCGGAGGCTGCGTCCCGGCCGGGGCGCTCCTGGCGCGGCGCTGGGCGCTGGGGCTGGTGTCGGCAGAGCTGTCGTCGGTGCTCAGCGAGCTGTTGCGGGCCACCGAGTGCTTCAGCTTGATCACCTTGGACTGGCTCTCCTGGCTGAAGAGCTTCAGCAGGGACACGGAGCGGGAGAGCAGCGGGGAGCCGAAGGGTGAGGACTCTGCCGAGGAGCACGTGTCGCTCTCTCCGCCGCTGAAATACCGGCCCGGGTGCATCAGGGCGGCGCCGAGATCCGCCGGTGTCCGGCGGCCGCTGTCGCCGTTGAGCTTGGCTTTGCGCTGGGCGCCGGGCGAGGTGACGGGCGAGGGGCACAGGCTGCTGTGCTCGCTGTGGAACAGGGACTCTTTGCGCCGGGTGTGCGGGCTCTCCATCAGCGTGGCGAAGCCGTAGGAGGTCTGAGCCTTGGGCACGTAGGGCAGCGACATGGCCGTCTGTGCCTGCGGGTCCACGTTGGTGCCGCCCTCGGTCCAGTCCTCGGCGGTCTCGATCTGGATGATGTGCCGCCCGCCGGTGCGGGACCGGGAGCGGCTGGACGGGCGGGGGCTGCGCGGGGCTTTGCGCTTGGCCAGGTCCTGTTCCGACACTGAGGCGCCCAGAGCGGCCCCTGCGGGCACCTCGGAGCCCTCGGCCTCGGCGGGTGCCGCGCTCAGCTTGGGCGGGATGAAGAAGTCGGGGATCTTGTCGGGGGTGAGGACGTTGCTGTAGCGGGATCCCCGGGAGGACTCGTCCGTCCCCGCGCCCCGGGACCCGCCGTTCTCCGCCACCCCGCGCAGCCGCTCCAGCAGCCACATGTTGCTGCCGGGTGTGGGGCTGGAGGAGACCCGAGGGGCAACGCTATCACCGGGGGCCGGGCACCGGCGGAGGCAGGACGAAGCCGGAAGCCCCGGGAGCGACCGGCGGCACCGAGAGACCCGGACCGGGACAAGGAGCGGAGGGACCGGGGGGACCCGCCAGCCCGGGGAGGAGCGCGAAGGAAGCGGCCGCGAGGAGCGGGGAGCGGGGACCCGGGGGACGGGGATGCGATGGGACGGGACAGACGCGACGCGACGCCGGGACCGAGGGACGGACGGACCGACCGAGCGGCGCCGCCGCGAGCGGGACGTTGCCGGGAGCCGCCGCACCTGGAGCGGAGCCGCCGCCGCCACCGCAGCCCGGGCGGGGCGGGCGCGGACGCGCTTTTATACGGCGGCGGTGGCGGCGGCGGCTCCGCTCCCCGTCCGCGCCGCCGCCGTAATCCTCCGAGTGCGGCACCCCCTCATTTCTGCCCGACCAGCGCTGGAACCGGGACCGGAACCCGGACGCCGACCGAGCGGCACCGGGACTGGGACCGTGAGGCCCCGGGGTGCTGATGCTCGGGAGGTGCGGGAAGCCGAGCCCGGGACACCCGGCCGTGTTCCCACGGGAGTGTCGGGTTTGGGATGGGGCCAGGAGTGGGATCGGGACGGCAGCAGCCCCGGTCCGCCCCTCCCGGTGCCCCCAGCCCGCAGCGGGGCCGTTCCCCTCTGGGTGCTGCCTCTCCCCGCTCCCGATCTCAAAGCACTGAATGAAGGCAGCAGCGTCTCGGGGCTGAGAAATTGCCTCATCGAGTGGTTTGATATTCCCCTGGAGGAGCTGGGGAGAGGGACGGTGCCGCATGTCACACTCTCTCTCATGTCACACAACCCACCAGCCCCTGGAGGGATGCGGTGGGGACTGGGGACGCCTGGACAAAACGTCGGGAGGGTTCACGGAGCATCACAGCAAGCCCCGGTGTTGCGGGGGGTCGGGAGACCCAGCCCCGGTCCCGCGGGGATTTACAGCCTTGGGGACAGGGATGCACCGACAGGGACAGTGCCACAAAAGGGGCCAGCGGCTGTTCCCTCCTGGCTGCTGCCCTGTGGGTGCCGTCAGGAAGCACCATCGTCCCTCAGCGGCGCAGGGCGGGCGATGACGGCCGGCAGGAACAGCCTGGTGAGGCCAGCGCCTTCCGCGGGGGCTGCTGCGGCCTCGGCTCCCTCTGCACCCGCACTCTGAGCTGGTGAAATGAGGCGTCCGGCATCCCGGAGGGCTGGGATGTCCCAAGGACAGCAGTGGGGAGGGGATGGTGATGAGGACATCAGCCTGGCTGAACCCCGGGCTCTGATTGCGGGTTCCGCAGGGAGCAGAGGGCAGATGGAGCCCGGGGGAGGAGGAGGACGAGGCTCGCGGAAGGGGAAGCTGGCGAACAAAAGGCCGATGTTTGCTTTTCCTCCACCCTGCGAAACTGCGGGTAAACAAGGTGCAGAAATGGTTGAGTTCCCCCGAGATAACAAAGAGCGCTGGGGCCGGGCCAGCTCTGCCCGCTCGGGGCCGGTGCCTGCGGGGCACGGAGGGGAGCGGGGCGCTGGGAGCTGAGCACCGGCAGGGCTGGGGACGCTGGCAGGGGCTGGCAGGGCTGGGGACATGGCTGGTGGAGCCGGCAGTGTGCTACCACCTGCTGGAAGCCGGGAAGGAGGGAGAGCTGCTGTGGGAAAGGGTTTGTGCCCTGCAAAACCGAACTGGGCGTGTCTGTGGTCTGCACATTTGAGACAGGTGCAGGGGATGGGTTGGTCAGCGAGATATCCCGGGCTCTGGGAAAGCAAAGAGGCCACGTTCTCTGCAGCTGCTCTTCTGTGCCTTCAAACCTTCCCAAAACACCTCAGCCTTCCTATCACAGGGGCTGAAAAAGCAGCAGCCCTTCAACCCAGCTGTGGCTTGAGGCACAGAGCCCCCTGCACCCATTGGCACCGCACATCAACCTCAACCAAAGTGGTTAAAGCCCTGAAACGAGCGCCCCACCAGCCCTCCATCCCTCCAGGGCAGCGTCCCCGGGGCTGCAGGGCAAGGCACAGCCAGCAGGTGAACCACACCAGAGCTCGCTTCTCCAGCTGTGAAATAAGAAAGTCGGGGCCCTCGCTGCTTTTCCCTGCCTCTATTGAGGGAACAGTGCAATTATCTTTGCAGACACATCACTCCACGACAGAAAATAGCAGCTGAGATGGAAGCACGGCGTCCCTGCGGAATCCAGCTATCAATGGAAAATTACGCATTCATTACTGGGCTTTATTTAGGGGCTCATTTTATTCATTGGCTCGGCTGGCACTGGCCAGCTCTGGCAGAGGCCATCCCCAGCGAGGGGCTGAGGGTGCTGGGGTGACCCTGCTCCCCGAGGTGGGTGCTGGGCACTCAGAGCAGAGCCAGGATTGGTGCTGGACCCCCCGATTGTCTGTGACACAGGAGCCACAGCCAGACCCACCCACAGCCCTGGCTCTGCTGTCACCAGTGGGTCACAGCTTGGTTTGTGCCACTCAGAGCCACCCCAGGGGTGGCTGCTCCAGGTGGAGGCAGGTTGGGAGAGCCAGCAGGGCAGGGAGCTGCCAGGTGTGAGGAGGAGAGGCCATGCAGGGCCAGCCCTGGGTGCCAAAGGCCACTCTGAAGCCAGGGGGACACTGGGTGACCCAGAGGGGCAGGGATAAGTGTGACTGAACAGGATGGGTTGGCCAAGGTGAGACCAGGCAGGAGCTGGTGGTGATGGAGACCTGTCCCAGCATGAACCACCTGTGCTCCTTGCTCATTTCCAGGTTTAATTAGAAATGTATTCCAAACCACAAACCCGTGCCCAGCACCAGACACGGGGCAGGTAAAGGGGGCTGTGATGGCACAAAAACCTGCCAAAACCCCAAGCTGGCCATGGGACACCTCGTGGGGCAGTGCCAGCAGCTCAGCCCTGCCCTGCACCTTCCCACAGTAGCTCCATCCTGGACCTGGCCTGGCGAGGGCTGCAGGGGCCACATGGAGCATCATGTGGCAGCCACTCCTGGGGAGAATCCAGCTGAAAGGGGATGTCCCCAACAGGAAAATCCAACAGCAGTGTCCAAGAGATGGTCTGGCCCCACAGCCAGGGGCTACAGCAACATCCACCAGCCCCCATTGCAGTGCTGGGGCAAGTGGGGGCAGCCCTGCCTGAGATGGCTTCAGGCTCTGTCCCTCCTGCTGAGGCCACTGAGCAGTTCCCACCCCAGGAGTGTTTTTCACCTGTAGGTGTGGAATTAAAGATCTGTGTGTCCAGCTGGGCAGGGCACCCCGTGCAGGTGATGGAGGCAGGCAGCAGCCAGGGAGGACCTGCAGGGCCGGGCACCGCACAGCCTCACTGGGGAGGAAAATGGGGAGCCTGACCCCAGACCTCAAAAACCAGGCACAACTGGAGAGGGGGAGCACAAAGGGACCCCAGTTTTGCCCTGGGGCGAGTCCAGAGCCAGGGGAGCAGGTTAGGGGCTCACATACCCCCTTGGCATCACTGCTTCCTCTGTACAACCTGGCGGAGGTGCAGCTCGCTCTCTGCTGCCACGATGGGCTGCTCGTTCTGCCGGTGGTGGCTGATGAGGTGGCTGATGCTCTCAAACAGCACGTCCTTGGTCCTCACCTGGAGCAGGAGGGCACAGCAGTCCTCAGCTCAGCAGAGCTGCCTCTCATACAGCATCTGTCGCCATGATTTTTTAAGATTTTCTAAGCCTTCTGATGTTTGAATTCTTGTAGCAAACTTCCTCACACGCTTCCTGTAAATAACTCATTGTTTTGCATTCTTTGATGGAGGAGGAGAAATTTCAGGGACTGTTGGTTTGTCCAGTGTCATTGGAGAGGTGGCACTGTCACCCTCCAATCCACTGTCACTTTTAAAAAACTGTAAATGTTGGAGCCAGAAAATAAATTTCCCTTTTCTTCACCTTGAGAGCAGCAGTGTGTGCTCTCGTGTTGTTTCATGTCCTACAGTGAATGGGAGCACCTCATACCTGTGCCAGTGCCCTGGGGGTGTCACCCTGATTTTTTTAAGATTTTCTAAGCTTTCTGATGTTAAATTCTTGTAGCAAGCTTCCTCACACGCTTCCTGTAAATAACTCATTGTTTTGCATTCTTTGATGGAGGAGGAGAAATTTCAGGGACTGTTGGTTTGTCCAGTGTCATTGGAGAGGTGGCACTGTCACCCTCCAATCCACTGTCACTTTTGGAAAACTGTAAATGTTGGAGTGAGAAAACAAACTTCCTTTTCCTTCACCTCAAGCGTGTGTGCATTTGTGTTGTTCCGTGTCCTACAGCAACAAGCACCCACTTGCAACACCCCGTGCCTGCCTGCAGCTGCATCCTCCATCACCCACCCCACACCCTGCCCCAATCCCCCACCCCGTGCCCTGCCCTGAGCCCCTGCCCTGCCCTCACCACGCCCTCGGGATCCACCAGCAGGAGGTGCTTGGGCTGCCCGCTGTGCATTCCGGTCAGCACGTACTGCCCCGGGTTGGTGAGGCTGTCCCGCACCAGGAAGTCCCCGTCCATCTGCAGGAGCCTCTCGGCGTCCCTCCTGCTCATCCTCCCGTGGTACCAGGGCTCCCTCCTCAGCTGCTCCTCCGTGGGGGCGATGGGGGCTTTGCGTGTGGGGGGGCTCGGCCACTGGTCCTCAATGGGGGGGCTGCTGGCCCCCCCTGCCATGCACTCGTGGAGCTTCAGGGCGTCCTCAAACGGCCCTGTGGGACCCAGGGGTTGTGGGGTGTTACACCCAGGGCTGGGCACTGCTGTGGGCTCAGCACCTCCAGGGCTGTTTGGGGTGACCCCTGGCACAGCTGGGCTGCTGCACAGCACCGTTTCCCCCAGGGGCCGTGGCTTACTCATGTCAAAGAGGTCTTTTTTGGGGCTCTCCTCTGCTGTCCCGTGAGCCAGCAGCTCAGGCTCCCAGGCGTCCAGGCTCTGGGTGTTCACGTACATGTGCTCCTCGTAGTCCCGTGGCCCCAGGGTGTGGCTGTCAGCCTGCAGGTACCCGTCGCAGGGCTGGCCTGCAAGGACGGCCATCACCCCATCACCGCTGGCCAGGGCTGCCCAGAGCCACAGGGACCCCCCAGCTCACAGCTCAGTACCCACCCTGGCTCTCCACTTCCCAGGGTGGCCCCAGCTGGCTGCTCGGGTCTCTTCTGGCTGCTAACCCACCCTAGGGAAGGAGGCAGAAGAGCGTTGGAGGGCTCTGCACCCCCAGAGCAAGGCCAGCAGCGGCTCTGAGGGGCTCACCTGGCTGGAGGGGAGGGAGCTGGGGGGCTGAGCGCGGATGTGGCGCAGCCGGGAGTCCACCAGGCCCCCTGGAGGCGGCTCCTTGCCCGGGATGCTGTTGTAGTAGTCGTGCTCGGCTGCCTCCTCATCCTCCCCCCAGGCTGACTCCTCTGCAGCCAGCGCCCTGCGGCAGGGATGGGTGAGCTGGGGACAGCCTGCCCGGCAGGGTGGCCCTGCAGGGACACCCGGAGCCACCCGCAGGCAGGGGACAGGCCCGGGACAGGGGGATGCAGCAGCAGGGACCCCACCCCCCTACCTCTCTGGGGGTACCACCACCTTGGGGGGGCTGTGCAGGTACTGCTTGAAGCGCAGCTCAAAGGCCTGGCCCACCGTGCTGATGACGCTCTGCGCCAGCCCCTCGCAGCACTCCAGGATGTGGCAGGCTGTGGACAGACACACAGACACACAGACAGACGGACGGACGGATGGTTTGAGTGTTTCCCCCACGCTGCCATCGCTCCACCCTGAGCCCACGAGGGATCTCTGTCGCAGACATCTTTTATGAAAAATCCTTTCCTCCTGAGAAGCTGAGAAGCCTCAGGAACAAAATGTAACCAATGGTTATCTGCTGCTGTGGAATGCAACAGGTGCATCTGGGATTGGGCTCATGTGGTTGTTTCTAATTAATGGCCAATCACAGCCCAGCTGGCTCGGACAGAGAGTCTGAGCCACAAGCCTTTATTATGATTCTTCTTCTTTCCTTTTCTATTCTTAGCCAGCCCTCTGATGAAATCCTTTCTTCTATTATTTTAGTATAGTTTTAATGTAATATATATCATAAAATAATAAATCAAGCCTTCTGAATCATGGAGTCAACATTCTCATCTCTTCCCTCATCCTAAGACCCCTCTGAACATGGTCACAGGTCTCCTCCTCCAGCCTCCATCCCTCCTCCAGAGCCCCCAGGGCAGCGTCACCTCTCTGGTTGATGGGGTCCTTGGCGACATAAGCGACATAATCCGTGGTGTCCTGCAGACAGAGGGGGAGATCAGCACTCATGTCCTGCTACTCTCAGCCCCAGCCCCACGTCCTGACCCAGTTAAGGCCACCCTGTGCTCAGCTCAGCTGGCAGTCCCCGTCCCCACCACCCTGGGCGTGTGTCACTCACCATGTCCCCACCGGAGGCGAAGGAGATGGACTGCATGTGGTGGTTGGCGATGATCTGCATGGGGAACACGGCCCAGGGGGGGAATCAGCAGAGGGGCTGCTGGCTCCCAGGCTGGCAGGCAGCAGGAATGTGTGCCCAGGAACGCTCACCTGGCGCGTGGTGGGGATCATGAGGTTCAGCCCATCCACGGAGATGTTGACAGCGATGCTCATGCCAGCGAAGTGCAGGTTGCTCTTGCCCAGGATGGAGAACAGGGCTTTGTTGGGAGCCTGGCGGGGGAGAGGATGCTGGGGGCAATGGAGACCACCAGGACCAGGCCTCCTGGGGTGAATGAGCAAACAGGGGGTGCCCCAAGAGGCTGCAGGCCCAGAAACTGGACAGGCACCCCCAGTGCCCACAGCCTTGGCTTGTCCCAGAGAAACTCACCTTCTTCTTCCAGATGCCCTTCACACCCGGCACTGCTTCGTATAGTCTGTTGATTGCTTCTCTGCAATGGACAGAGCCTGGCCTGCTCACTGCTCCACAGCCAGCCCTTCCCAGCTGCCTTCCCACCCCACATTGCCCTGTGGGGTCTGGTGGCAGGAGCCCCCACATCCCCAGGGCACTGCAGCCTCCCCGCAGCGCTGCCCCACGTCACGGCCCCGGCCCTGGTACGTAATCCCGGCTGGGGCCACCTCCCTTCTCCTCTTTCCACCCATTGATCTGCAGCAGTGCCCTTCCTCTGTGTCCCTGCATGCAGGGCATGGCTTCCCCGGGCCTGTGTTCCCTTCTCTGCACGGGGCTCTGGGAAGGGGGAGCACCCAGGGCCACCAGGGAGCACCCAGGGCCACTGAAGAGCACCCAGGGCCACTGAAGAGCACCCAGGGCCACCGGGGTCTTGGGGTGGCACCGGGGTGTGGGACAGGGGGACTGCAGGGCCGTACCTGGTGACCTGTGTCCGGGTGTTGAAGTCGAGGGACCTCATGGAGCGCAGCACCTCAATGCACCCCATGTACTGCGGGGGGAAAGCAGCACAGCAGGGCAGGCAAAGGACAGGAGAGGGTGTCAGGGGCAGCTCCACACCAGCTCCAGGCATCACAGAGCAGCTTTCACTACCCACCCCAAAATGCCCCATCACACACCCAGACCCTGTGCTAACACCCCAAAACTTCATCTGTGTGCTCCAGCTTGTGATGCCTGGTAGGAGCTGACAATGCTGGAGTCCCAGGGTGGGCTCCAGGGCCCAGCAAGCCCCCGGGGCCCGGCCCCATCACGGCTGTGATGTTCTGAGGGCGGCTGCCCCGGTCCAGCCGTGCCGGGGGGACTCGAGCGAGGGCTCAGCCCGCCGGGAGGAGCCGGACCCGCCGAGCCCCGCACACGCCTGGGCCCGGGGGTCTCCGCGCCCTCCCGCGCCTCACCGGGAGCTCCGGCGGGACTTACCCGGACAATGTAGGAGACGCCGGGCCCCAGCACCCGCTCGTCGGGGTGCAGCCAGCCCTGAGCCGGTTTGCGGATGAAGCTGCCCTTGCGGCTCCACTCATCCCCGCCGGGCCGGGCCCCCGCCGCCGGTGCCGCCGCCGCCCCCCGCGCCCGCCCCGCCGCTCCCCGCGCCCTCCCGCCGCCCGGTAGCGCGCAGGGCGCGGCGCAGAGCGGCTCGCAGGCGCCCAGCACGGCGGCCAGCCCCGAGGGAGACTCCGCCGCGGCGGGGGCGTCCCGGGAGGCACCGGCGGGGCCGCGGCCGAGGAAGCCGCTGGAGCCGGGGAACTTCCACTGCGGCATCCGCGGCAGCAGAGCGCAGAAGGTGGTGCCGTGCTCGGGCTCCTCGCCCGCCGCGGGGCACGGAGCGGGGGCCGGCGACGGCATGGGGGCGGTCAGCGGCTCGTCGCGGAAGCGATCATACTTGGGCTCCGGGAGCATGCCCGGGGCCGCGCTCCGCTCCGCTGCCGCCGCCGCCGCCGCCTCCGCGCCGGCTCCCACCCCCCGCCCGCTCCCCCGGGGCCGCGCCGCGCTGATGTCATGGTGAGAGCGCTGCTCCGCCGCCCGCCCGGCCCCGCATCCTCCGCCCCCGACCCCCCCCCGCGGCCTCCAGAGCATCCCCGTCCCGCCCCGCATCCCCGTCCCGCCCCGCATCCCCGCCCCGCAGCATCCACCCCGCCCCGCATCCCCGCACAGCGGAGCATCCACCCCGCCCCGCATCCCCGCGCAGCGGAGCATCCACCCCGCGCCCGGGCTGCCCCCGCGGACACGGCCCGTGGGGCCGGAGCTGCCCACGCTGCGCCCTCCGTCCTGCTCCGAGCCGTGGGGCTGGCCCTGGGTATTTTCAGCTCTGCCACAAGCGTTGGGAGCGAGGGTACGGGGGGAACAGGCAGGGGAGGGTGACGGCTCCTCCCGCAGCCACGGGGCTGTGCCCGCTCTCGGTGTGCGTGAGCTGGAGCGAAAGCGGCCCGCAGCCCCCCTCGCCCACAACGGGGACATTTTCTGCTCTTTCCACCTCTGCACGCCCGGGAAGCGCTGCAGGAGCCCAGGGCTGGCCGGGGAGGAGGCGGGGGAGGGCTCGGCCAGGCTTCGCTGCACAAGCGGGCTGCCCTACTTGTGTGCCTCGCAGCCCGCTGGCCTCTCTCGCTGTGATCTCATCCAAAGCCAGATCTGACTCCCGCTTTGTTTGTATCTGTCTGGAGGGCTCAGGCAGTGAACAGCACAAACATTTTCTTGTTTTTTTTTTCTGCTTGTAACTGCAGCAAGCAGGGGGAAAAATAATCCCACACAACCCTTAAAGGGATTTTCTGACCTCAATCGAGCGATTCGCCCTTGCTCCTGCCCCGGGGCTGCGGCGCTTTTCGAGCGGGTCAGAGGACCGGAGTGCTGCCCACAGTGCTGGAGCCCCCTCACTTTTCCCCAGCCCTGCATCCCCTCCATCTCCGAAGTGGTTTTAATGCTGGGGCTGCACCCCCGCTGCATCTCAGGCTCCTTTCAGCGCTTGTTTTCAGATTCCTGGGGTCGCTTTTCGGTCCAACACCCCCAGCCCCCGCGGCACAAACAACACCGGAGCCTCCCCGTGCCCTGGACGACACAGCCGCCTTTGTCTCCTCTCCTCACTGTCTCCTGCTCCCCGGCAGGTGACGGGGTGAGAGCCAGTAATTGCTCTAAGTGCGATCAATAAATCAAGGTAATAGAATTACATCTGCCGTTGCCATGTTGGGAAGCGCTTCCCTGCTCTCTGATCTCTCTCCTTGGTTTTGTTTTTGTGAAAAACGCCCAATCACTTGGGGTTTTTTTTTAATTTTAAAAGTTTAGTGGTAATAAACTGGTTATAAAAATAGCAATATAATTAGAGTAATAATAATTTGGACAGTTTGCATTAGGACTATATGAGACAATAGAAACAAAGAGTTAAGGACAGTCCGGGTACCTTTTTCTGGGCAGCACAAGGCTGAAAAAGGACACAGTTAACAGAGGATTAACCCTTAAAAACAACAGCCTGTTGCATATTCATACATCTCATATATGATGCATAAATTCCATTCAAACACAGGATTCTGTCTGGCCAGTGTCAGCTTCTTCCTCTGAGTCCTAACAGCGCCTTCGAGGTGGGAAGAAGTTCGTTTCTCCTGATAATGGGGCAATAAATTCTCTTTCTCTGAAAGATTCAGGTGTCCTGTGGCTGCTATCTCGGTGCGAGTCCTTTCTTTAAAAAAAAAAAGTATCTTACATAGCATAGTTTCTATTTTAACATTTTTTTATAACCCAAAACCATATTTACCACACAACTTAGGAGAATTAATACAGCATCACTTTCTAACACAACACATATAATATTCATTTGAATATTTGCGAAATTTTAATCATAAAATACGCATTTTTCACAGTTTTTAAGCCGTTGCAGAGCACTGGGATAAATCAGGCTTCTCCATGCTTTTATGAGGAGGGTTCAAAGGGGGCTCAGGTGCCTGCCCAGCCTGGGGGAGCACATTCCTGGGGAGGGCACCGTGTCCCTGCGTTTTGCCCAAGGGTGTGACATGTGCAGGGCTGTGCAATGCAAGACGTTTTCTATTCCCATCTGTATGGTAGATTATCTTTTGTCAAGTGGGCAGTTTGCCTTATCTCTCTCTCTGAGTGACCACAATCACTTCTCCCTCAGGAGGGGACATCTGCTGATACCAGCTATGGAATGTCCCTGCATGGTTGATAAGAACTACAGCATCCCATTGGGAGATGTGAGCCCAGAGGGAGGAGCCAAGCATTCCTGCCTGGATATAATCTGGAGATTCTGGAACACCAGCACAGCTTCTGCACTGGATTCCCCAGAGGAACAGCAGCTGCCTCTGCCACTGGATCTTCAGTGGAAGAGATGACACCTTTCTCCAGGATCCCTGCTCCAGCAGAGCCACCCCTGACACTGCAGGAGGGCTGAGCCACAATTCCAATGGTTCTGCTGCCACCACCCTGACCCACAGGGTGTCAGGCTGGGGTCTGACTCTGGCAGTGTTGTTCTAATGTACTGCATTGTTTATTTTATCCTTTCACTTTTTTTTCTTCCCTATTAAAGAACTGTTATTTCCTGCTCCCATATTTTTTGCCTGAGAGCCCCTTAATTTAAAATTTACAGCAATTCAGAGGGATGGGGAGGGTTCACATTCTCCATTTCAGGGGAGGCTCCTGCCTTCCTTAGCAGCCTCCTGTCTTTCCAAACCAAGACAGCACAGCAGAGCCGGGCAAGGCGTAGCAGCCCTGGACAATGGAGCTGCTCTCCACACCCACACAAAAATCCCAGGAAATCGGGGGAATGCTTTCATCTTTCAGGTGGAGTTACCTGAGGCGACTTTTCCTTGGGTTTAATCATTGCTTAAAGGAAAAGCTCTGTGGATCAAGGCTGGATTGGAGCCTCTGGTGTTCCCCGGGCGGGCAGGAGCCCCGAGAGCCTCTCGGTGTCCCACGGTGAGACCCCTCCAGGCACCCCAGGTCGTGTGTGGCCACCACCCACTGCCCGGGGCGGCCACCTCGAGCGGGCTGGGCCGAGCAGAGGGACCTGGCGAGCACAAAATTTATCTAAACGTGCCCAATTAATGTCCTCTGACCCCTCACCACTGTAATCAGCAGCACGCGCTTCTGGCTCGTACAGGGTTAATTAGGACGCACCCCAAGCACCGGCGGCACCGGGCTCCGGGGATGGGGTGGGATCCATGGGATGGGATGGGATGGGATGGGATGGGATGGGATCCATGGGATGGGGTGGGATCCATGGGATGGGATCCATGGGATGGGATGGGATGGGATGGGATGGGATCCATGGGATGGGATGGGGTGGGAACCATGAGACGGGATGGGATGGGATCCATGGGACGGGATCGTCCTGGGGAGGCGTTTGGCTTCGCCACTACGGGATGCCGGTGCTGAGGGGAGAACCAGCAGCTCGGTACCGAGAGAGCCGCGCCGGGACAGACGCGGCCCTGCCAGTGCCGCCAGCCCCGGGGCGGCCGCGTGTCCTTGTTGAACCGGCCTTGAGCGCTGCCCGTGACGGAGCAGCAGCCGCTCCCAAAGGCGCACCTGGGCCGCTGCCGGTGCCACCGCCCGTTCCCGGTGCCACTGCCGCGCCGTGACGTCACGGCCCCGCCCAACCCACCGAGAAATGCCCGCCTCCCCGGCCCGTCTAGCCAATCACAGACCAGCACGGCCGATGATGACAAGGCGGAGCAGCCAATGAGACGCGAGGAGCGGCGCGGCGGAAGTGCCGGTTCCCGGTGCGGGGGCGGGGCCAGCGGGCGGGGTCGCCCCGCTCCGCTCCGCTCGCCCGCCGTCAGCGCCGGGCCCGGCGCTCCCCGCCCGGTGCCGCTCCGGGGCCGGTGCCGGGCCCGGGCTCGGCCTCTGCGCAGCGCGGCCCGGTCCGGTTCGGCCCGGCCCGCCACGGGGAGGATGGGGCAGCCGCGGCGGCCGGTGAGCGGCAGCGGCCCGGCGGCGCCATGACCGGCGAGAAGAAGAAGAAGAAGCGGCTCAACCGCAGCGTCCTGCTGGCCAAGAAGATCGTGATCCGGGACGGGGCCGGCGTGAGCGCGGGGCTACCGGGGGCTGCGGGGGGATGGCGGGCACCGGCGCTAACGGGAGCGCGGGCGGTGCCGGTGCCCGGTGCCCGAGGAGGGCTGGCCCCGGTGGGCCGCGCTCCTCAAACCGGCCCCGCTGCTGCGGCTGCCGGCCTGGGACGCGGCGGATGCTGAGGATGCCGTGATGGGCGCTGCGCCTGCCGGTTCTGCGCCGCTTCCCCCGGGCGCTCCCGTTCCTGGGCGGCAAAACCGGGCAGGGAGCCCCGCACCGAGCGGCTGGGGGTGGATTCAAGCACCCTGGGCTGGCTATGACCGGAAAAAACGTTTCGGAGCAGCGTCTCTCGCTGCCTCCACTCGTGTCCGGGATCCCCCTGTCACTGACATCTTTTATTAAAAATCCTTTCTTTAGGGCTTTTTCTCCTGAGAAGCTGAGAGGCCTCAAAAACGAAATGTAAATAATAATTATCTGCTGCTGTGGAATGCAACAGGTGCATCTGGGATTGGGATCATGTGGTTGTTTCTAATTAATGGCCAATCACAGTCCAGCTGTCTCAGACTCTCTGGTCAGTCACAAGATTTTATGATCATTCCATTCCTTTCTATTCCTTTCAAGGATGATGAAAGGATGAAATCCTTTCTGATGAAATCTTTTCTTATATTCTTTTAGTATAGTTTTAATATATATATATTTAATACAATACACAGCATAAGATAATAAATAAACTTTCTGAAACATGGAGTCAGACTCTCATCTCTTCCCTCATCCTGGGACCCTGTGAACACCACCACATCCCCCAGCTGTGTGAGCTCTCTCTGAGGCGCAGGACGAGGCTGCTGAAAGTTTTTTGGTTTTTTATTATTTTTGCTGTATTTTGCAGCGCCAGGGGATCGGGGAGCCCAGTGTGTACCATGCTGTGGTGGTGATTTTCCTGGAGTTCTTTGCCTGGGGGCTGCTGACCACGCCAATGCTGACGGTGAGTGTGTCTCCATGGCAGCTCTCCTGAGAATTAAGTGAAAACACTGGGGAACTGTGGAAAAGGAGGGTTTGGTTATACAAAATATACATTTAGATATATTAGTCTATCAATTTATATTCAAATGTCTGTCTTAAATATAAACATTATCTATATCTATATTAAAATATAAAATTTATATTCAAATACCTACATTAAAAATAAATATATAATATATTATAATTTATATCTTTATATAATATATATTTATATATAATTTTATCTATAATATATATTTATATTAAATATATAATATATTCAAATATCTATATTAAAATATAAATATATAATGTATATTATATAATTTATATATAATATATATTTTATATTATAGATTTAATTTATATTATATATAGCTTATATATATTATAATAGAATTATAATATAATATATAATATATTTTAAATTATATTAATAATTAGAATTTTAATATAAATATATATAATGTCTTTATATAAATATAAAATATATTTATAAATATAATTTTAAATAGAAACATTATATGTAAAATTATATTTATATTAATGCTATATTTATGTTAAAATATAAATATTATTTATATTTTAATATAAAATATAAAGTCAAACATACAGCACAAAGGGACCCGCAGAGAAGGGATGTGGTGACATCAAGTAAAACCAGAGGGGGTTCAGGGGCTGGGGAAAGGCTCTCTGAGCATGCTGGAGTGATTTATACACCTGGAAAGTGTTATAGACATTTATTTTTATGGTTAAAGGCATTTAAAGGCAGTGGTTTCCCATACTGGAAAAGGAAGGCAGAGCTCCTCACATGGAGGCAATGTTGGCAGGATATTTCCCCTTTTCCCTGGATTGTGCCCTTCCAGTTCTCTGGCTGGCAGATGCTCACAGAAATTTTGCAGAAGTTGCTGACTCTGACTTTTAAATTTGCTTTTTGTTTGTTTTCTCTTCCAGGTCTTACACCAGACTTTTCCTCAGCACACATTCCTGATGAATGGTTTGATTCATGGAGTCAAGGTAAGGAATATTCCTTCCAGGATTTCCTTTAAATCCGCCATGGGTGCAAGAAGGACAAGCCATTTTTATTTATTTTTATAACTTGTTGATGATGCCAGCCAATATTTGGCCACTTTGAGAGGGTTCTGGCAAACCTGATGCAAAAGGGAGGACACAGGTATGGGACAGCTGATTTTACTGAGCAGGGGTGACAATGTGGAGTTACAACAGCTGAGTTGTTTCAGCTGGAAATCATCTCACCTGCATGAAATCAGCCCTGTGCCCATCCTCTGGGGCATAACAGAATGACAAATCAGTGACTTGTAAATTTATTGGTGATAGAAGCTGAAACCAAGTGGCCTCAGTGAGCTCCAGGCAGGAGGTGGGGATGTGCTGTGGGACTGGGGAGCTTCTTGCACTAGAGCAGAATTGCAGGCAACAGTTGTGAACAGGGAATATTCCTGAATTCTGACTGAGGAATTAGGCAATACAGACAATTCTTGGCTGTCTCTGGCAAGAGGATCTTGGAAAACAGCCCCTGCACTGAAAGGCTCTGCCCTGCCTGCCTCAGGCTTGGGAGATGTGGAAAGGCTATGAATAATTTTATTTGTGCTTAATGGCCTTGGCTTCTCATTGTGTCTGTCCTGTCTCCACATACAAGAGAAGGCTTTCCCCAGAACTGCAGCAGCTGTTGCCATGCTGGAGCTGTGCCAGCAGCTCTCCAGCTCCTGGCAGGGCTGCCTGGGTGCCCAGAGCAGAGCTCTGAGCATGCAGGGGTGCTCAGTGGGGCCTTGCTGGTCAAGGATTTGTTTTTGGGGAGTTGAATCCACTGCTCTGTTGTAACAGCATTGCAGCAATCAGAATGGGTTTTCTCCTCTCCTCCTGATGTTGTTGAAAGCTCTCACTGAGGGGTTTCTCTGTCTGTCCATCCCAGGGTCTGCTCTCTTTCCTAAGTGCCCCACTGATTGGTGCTCTCTCTGATGTCTGGGGCAGGAAATCCTTCCTCCTTCTCACCGTCTTCTTCACGTGTGCACCAATTCCCCTGATGAAGATCAGCCCCTGGTGAGTTCACCCTCAGTGCAGCCCCAGGGTTCTGAGGAGGGGCAGCAGCAAGAGGCTGAAGGAGGAGGGTTTGCAGCTGCTCCTTTCAGGGTGAGATGGAAGAGTCTCATCCATCTCAGGAATGGAGGAGGATGCTCAGCCTAGAGACTGATTTGTCTGGTTCTGGAGGGTTCAGTTGGGGGTTAAGGGTTGTTCTGTCCTCTGTGCTTGTTCCCTTACTCGGTGCATTATTTCTGTTAGGGAAAATAAATGATAGAACTTCAGTGCTCTCCAGACCAAGATTCCATGTTCCTGTTCTGGTGTACTGGAACAGGATGGACTGGAGGCAGAACAAGGGAGAGGCTCTGCTTCAGCAGCTGTGGGCCGTGGTGTGGCTGCTCTCTCACTGTGCCTTGGGCTCTTGCAGGTGGTACTTTGCTGTCATTTCCATGTCTGGAGTGTTTGCTGTCACCTTTTCTGTGATTTTTGCCTATGTTGCTGATATCACGCAGGAGCACGAGCGCAGCACGGCGTACGGCCTGGTAAGGAGCTGAGTCACTGGCCTGGCTCTTAAAGAAATATTTGGGGCTTTGCAGGTAGGAGAGATATAAAATTAGGGTGGGAGGTTTATTGACTGATCACACAGACTCCTGTCCTTGTGTTTGGGGTTTAGCTCTGGGGAGGAGGCTGATCTCTGTCCACTCTGAGTTCTGGCTGTGTCTAAACCAGCCTGGCCCTTCCCTTTTCCACACCAGGGAAGGGGAGCCTGTGATGCTTGGTGTGATCCTGCCCTTCCTGCAGCTTTGCAGCACCATCCAGGCATTCCTAGGAAAGCTTTGATTCCCTTTTGCTAGAATTTAGCCCAGGTGCACCAAGAGAATCTGTCAGCTGTGAATTGTTATTTATCTCTCCATCAAAGATGCCAGAAAGAATTCTCTGGATCACTAGGGAAGAGGAGATGGGCTCTCCATCAGAGATGCCAAAAAGAGTTCCCTGGGTCACTGAGGAGGAGGAAATGTGCTGTAGGAAGAAGAGGCTGTAGAGAATTTTTATGTTTCCAGGTGTCAGCCACGTTTGCTGCCAGCCTGGTCACCAGCCCGGCCATCGGCGCCTACCTGTCCCAAGCCTACGGTGACACCTTGGTGGTTGTGCTGGCTTCAGGGGTTGCTTTGCTGGACATTGGCTTCATCCTGCTGGCTGTGCCCGAGTCACTGCCTGAGGAGATGCGTCCAGTCTCCTGGGGAGCCCCAATCTCCTGGGAACAAGCTGACCCATTCGCTGTGAGTGAGCCTGCTGCCGTGTGGGAAAGGGATCTCTTGAAAATTTGTAGAAAATCCAGCACTGCTGTTTTCCTGTCTGCTGGTAATGCTTAATGTTTGCTTTAATCCTGCTGATTTTTTAAGGTGTTAAGCCCTTGGTTTGGCTGTCTTGGTACCTGCAGATTTTTCAGTGATATCAAGTCAAATTTTAAAAATTTTTCTGGTTCCCCACCCCGTTCCCTGCAGTCCTTGAGGAAGGTGGGTCAGGACTCCACAGTGCTGCTCACAGCCTGCTGCTGTGTGGGAAATGGATTTGTGGAAAATTTGTGGAAAATTTATAGAAAATTTGTAGAAAGTTTGTAGAAAATCCAGCACTGCTGTTTTCCTGTGTGCTGGTAATGCTTAATGTTTGCTTTAGTCCTGCTGATTTTTAAGGTTTTGCTGTTTTTGTACCTGCAGATTTTTCAGCGATATCAAGTCAAATTTTAAAACGTTTTTTCTTGTTCCCCACCCCTTTCCCTGCAGTCCTTGAGGAAGGTGGGTCAGGACTCCACAGTGCTGCTCATCTGCATCACAGTCTTTCTCTCCTACCTTCCTGAGGCCGGCCAGTACTCCAGCTTCTTCCTCTACCTGAGACAGGTCAGTCTCTCAAAGCTCTGCATGCAGGAAATCCTGCCCTATAAATGCAATTAAAGTTGTGCCACCTGTCTCAAGGTGGCTTTTCTTGGCCAATAATTGTAAGAAATAGTGAAATTGTAAGAAATAGTGATTTTTTTTTTTCCAGCTCCCCTGAAGAATGTGTGTGCCTGCTGACTGCCCCAGGCATTGTCTGGGGAAAGCCTGGCTTGGCTCCTTGCTGGTGTCTGCCTGGCAATCCTGGCTGTGCCACCTTCAGGCACTGCAAGGGGAGTTCAGTGATTTAAAACCATTTTTTCAGCCAGAGGAAAATCTGTTTGATTCCTATGACAGCCCAGAGGCAGAGCCATTACTGTGCAGCTCCCTGAGAAGGAAGTTCAGTAAACATGAGTGACATTGATGGAGGGGCTTTTGGTACCAATCTGCCTGAAAATCCCTCTTTGATGTTTTCACAGGTCATTGGTTTTTCCTCAGAGACTGTAGCAGCCTTTATTGGTGTCGTTGGAATTCTCTCTATACTGGCTCAGGTGAGAAGCAATTTCTGTGTTGGCTTGAGCAGTCCGAAATGTCTGAGTTGAGAGTTGTCAGAACTCCTGTGGCCACACAGACTTTTGAAACAGAGATCTTAAACTGGGAGGGACCCATAAGAATCCCTCAGGTTCCTGTGCTCTTGTCTCCTGACTGTTGCCCACTTTCTTTGCCCCTGCCTTGAAAACTCCTGTTTTTCTTTCCAGACAGTGGTGTTGGGAATCCTCATGCGCTCGATAGGGAATAAAAACACCATCCTGCTGGGCCTGGGCTTCCAGATCCTGCAGCTCGCCTGGTATGGCTTTGGATCACAGCCTTGGTGAGGGTTTGCCCACATTTCTGTCCCTCTGTGGCCTCTCCCACCCTGCAGCAGCACAGGGTGAGGGCTCAGGGCTGTTCCTCACAGCTGCCTCTTCCTCCCCAGGATGATGTGGGCAGCAGGAGCTGTGGCTGCCATGTCCAGCATCACCTTCCCAGCCATCAGTGCCATGGTGTCGAGGAGCACAGACCCTGACCAGCAGGGTGAGTGCCTGGGGACACAGCTGGGGGATTTTCTGAGGCCCTGTCAAAGGGAGGTATGAGGAATCTGACTCCATGTTCTTAGAAGGCTAATTTATTATTTTATGATCTATAAAGAATATAATATATTAGAATATTTATTATATTCTAATACATTATGTTCTTTATGGATCATAAAATAATATATAATATAATAATAAAAATAAAATAAATAAAATAATATATAATATTATAATAGAAAATAATATACGATATAATAATATATATCAGAATATAATATATTAGAATATAATAATATATTAGAATATTATAATATAATAATAAATTAGAATAGATTATTTCTATTAAAAATATATCATATTCTTAATATATTAAGAATACTAAACTGAAACTATACTAAAGAATAGAGAAAGGATACAGACAGAAGGCTAAGTATTTTCTGAGACCCTGTCAAAGGGAGGAATGATGAACCTGACTCCATGTTCTTAGAAGGCTGATTTATTATTTTATGATCTATAAAGAATATATTAGAATATAATAATAATAAGAAGAAATATTCTAATAAAATAATATATTAGAATATTATAGTAATATAATACATTAGAATATTAAAATAATACATTAAATAATACATTATAATATTATAATATTGTATTAGAATATTCTAATAATATATTAGAATATAATATGTTCTATTAAAAATATAATCTTAATATAATATATTAAGAATACTAAACTAAAACTCTACTAAAGAATAGAGAAAGGATACAGACAGAAGGCTAAAAAAAACTAATGAAATCTTGTGACTCCTTCCAGAGTCCTGACACAGCCTGACCATGATTGGCCATTAAGTTAGAACAATTCACATGAAACCAATCAAAAATGCATTGTTGGTAAACAATGTCCAACCCACATTCCAAAGCATCAAAACACAGGAGAAGCAAATCTGATAATTATTGGTTTTATTTTTCTCCGAGGCTTCTCAGCTTCCCAGGAGACAATCCTGGGCCAAGAGATTTTTTTTGGAAAATATGACAGTGACACACATCTGATGGAGGGTTCGTCCCAGCAGGTGCTGAGGTGGCACAAGGAGGGGAGGGGTTGGCAGGAACATCTGTGCCAGCTGTGGAGTGTCACTGTGCTCACAGCAATTTTCACACTCTTATCTTTGACCACGGCTGCTGCTTTACTGGGGAACTCCCAAGTCATGAAAATGGGTGTTTGGTGTTGTCCTCTGAGGCAGAGGAGGCTGCTGCATTTTGCCTGCCTCACAGTACATCTCTGAATCCTCAATTAAATTCTAGTTAATTGGAAATTGTTGCTTGATGTGCTTATGCTTATTTCAGTCTGCAAAGCAGCAAGCCCAGCATTACTGATTTTTCTAGAACCTGGCACTGAGTGAAGCTGCTCATCTGCAAACCCCTCCCCTGCACATCAGCCCAGATCCAAGTGCTTGATCTTGTTTCCAAATATGTATCCTCGAATAAAACAAGTGAAACTCACTTGAATTAAACAAGAAACTCTCACTTTCTTTGGAGAGCTGGAGGCATTTCCCCTGTTCTTCCCTCTGTCCCCAGGTGTGGTGCAGGGGATGATCACTGGAATTCGGGGTCTGTGTAATGGCCTGGGGCCAGCACTCTATGGTTTTGTCTTCTATCTCTTCCACGTGGAGCTGAACGAAATGGCTGAGGTGGAAACGTTGGGCAAAGCCTCCAAACCCAACATGGCCAACCCTACAGATGAGGTACCTACTCAGCTTCTCACTCTGTTTTGTGGGCTGGGTTTGCCCTCATGCTTGAATCATTCCTGTCTCTCTGTCTCTCTCTCTCCAGAGCAGCATCATCCCTGGGCCACCCTTCCTGTTCGGGGCGTGCTCCGTGCTGCTGTCGCTGCTGGTGGCCCTGTTCATTCCTGAACACAACCTGGCCCTGAGGTCAGGCAGCCACAAGAAGCACAGTGCAGGGGCTCAGGCTCACCCCCACAGCCCCCCAGCTGGGGGGTCTGATGGCAAAGAGCCCCTCCTGGAGGACAGCAGTGTGTGAGGTGGGACAGGGGACCTGCCCCAGGCTCGACTCCACGTCAAGGATGGACTCAGCAGGAGTTCAGGGAAGGGGAGAGGGATCCAAGGTGACAGACTGTGCCACTGACAGCTCCTGAGGAGGGATGAGGTTTCCCTTCGAGCCAAATACACCCAGCTGGTGCAAAAATGGAATTGTATCACCCGGTGCTGATGGAAAGGGGAGATAGGGAACTGCTCCACTGGAGGGATGGTTCTGGAAAGCAAACCTGCCCTTGTGAGTGACCCCTGTGTGCCCTGCCAAACCCTCTGCCTGGGCTGTGCTTGGTGGGAGCTGCCCCTGGAATCAAATCTGGCGTTTGCTCCATGCCCCATCCCTGCCAGAGCCGTTGCTGCTGCTGGCCCTGGCAGCCCTGCAGGCTGTGGTGGCACCCTGAGGAGGGGACAGGGTGTGTGTGAAGCACAGGGGCTGCAGCTCTGAGCTTCCTCTCTGCTGGAGGGCCCCATTCTGCCCCAAGTGAGACTTAGACCAAAAAAACAGAAATCTGCTGACTTCATGTTCTGATGAAG
Source organism: Agelaius tricolor (assembly GCF_023055355.1). NCBI lineage: Eukaryota > Metazoa > Chordata > Aves > Passeriformes > Icteridae > Agelaius > Agelaius tricolor. The sequence goes on along the minus strand of NW_027269293.1, from coordinate 2,702,186 downwards.
AGGATAAAAATGAAGAAGTTGCAGCTGAGAAGGGCAACTCCACGAATTACAAACACTTGGATGGCCACAATGGCTGTGGTTCTGTTTGGTTTTCTTTTATCTTGTCACTCTGAGGTGACATTTGCCTGTTGCCTCCACAGGCAGTAGGTGGAAGAATTTTTTCTTTTTCAGAAATCTTTTCCTGGAGCTGTGAGGGTTGTTTAGGAGATACAATTCTCTGGCAGGTTGGAGAAACAGCTTGGCTGTGCTGAGCACTTTGGAGAGGAGTGATTTCCTGGGAGAAAGGTCAGAGAAATGTCTGTTTACCTTGAGCATTGTATAAAGCACGCTGGTTTGCCTCTGGGCTCTACCATCTGATGCTAAACCCAAAGAGTGTCCAGAGCTGGTTTGTTCTCAACCCAGCAGATCCTGATGGTGAAGGTTGTGTTGATTTGGACTTAAGGGCTTTGGATTCCATGTGGCATTTCTGAGCCTGCTGTGGAGGCTTTTGTTTGTGGAACAGTGGAGCTGCAACCTCTGCTGCAGGCTCAGCTGTGCTCAGAAAGAGCAGGAGGTGCTTGGAGCCTGGTGAAAGGAGCTGAGGCAAACAGGGAATGTGTGGTTGTTTATAGAAATGTGGCAGAGGGCAGGAAACAATTGTTCTCATTTGAGTGAATAAGAAGTGGTGGCATTGAGCAGTTCTGGGAAGTAAGGACCAAACCAAGGACACTTGAGGAATCTTTTGTTAAAGGAATTGAGGGTGCAGCAGCCAAACCAGCCTTGCCTTGGCTGTTCTCTGCCTGGGATCTCCTCTCTGTGGGTTTGGGGAAGGTTACCCAGGGGAGAGCAGCCAAAAGGGAGGCAGTGCTGGCCCTTGACGTGGTGGATCTTTGCAGACACACAGCAGTGACTGCAAATGCCATCTGGTTAGCAGAGGTGGGTGTTTCAGTAAAAGAATGGACAGTTTGTTCTGCATTGATCTGGCCTGGTGGCAGCTCCTGTGCTCAGAACTGGGAGCAGCTGGGACACAGAGGGATGCTGAGATGGGTCTGGCTGCAGGTCTGGGGAGGAGCAGAGCCAGCAGAAACTTCCTTGACCTACCATGACTCCATTTTTCCCTTCCCACAAGCTCCTTGTGGTGACACTCCCAATTCCCAAACATTAGTGGGATGGTCAGTACTGTGTGTGCATGGCAAGCTTTTATCCTGAAGGAAATCCTGTCACTTGCACTTCCAGGCAGCAGTTCCCCCACCTCTGTTCCTCACAAAAATGCCTTTTTCAGATGGGACTTTTCCCAAGTCCCGGCAATCTGTTGATTTATATGGGTTAAAGTGAGCTGATGTAGGATTTTCCCTCACACACAGAAGAAGTAAAAATGTAGAATTGTTACCTCAGAGCTTCACGGGTACAATACAGCGACACGTTACAAAAAAGATGAGCATAATTTATATGATATAAAGTATATAGAGATATATTTTTAAAAGTCCTCTCCCTTATTGCATAGTTTATTGAAACCAATGTGTTTCTGGTCCCATTCCCTCTCACCACTGCTGCTGCCTGTGGCTTCTCACCCTTTCCTTCCCCTCAGACCCCAGAACTGTCCAGAATCTTCCCTCCCAGCTCATGTCCCTCACCCCTGAGCTTCTGGTGATGCTGACATGTGCACGGTGGGCCTGGAGTGTTTTGGTCACCAGTGGGGTTACTGGTGCAGCTGGGGTGGGGATGTGGCAGTGGGTGGATGGAGGGGGGCACAGCACCAGGCAGCAGCAGGACCTCTACAGGTGCCATCCCCAGCAGCAAAGTGGCTCGTGCTGGTGTGCAGAGCTGGCAGCAGGGGCTCTTTGAGGTGCAGGGAGTAAGCAGGGATCCCCTCCCACCCTGTTGGGGTTCCTCTCACTGGTTTGGTGGGGCCTTGGCCCGGTGCCTCTCCTTCCCTCCTGCTCTGCCTCGATGGGACAGAGCAGGAGCTGGGCCAGGCAATGCTGGAGCTGAAGTCACCAGAGCCAGATGAAGAACAACTTGTTCTGAAGGGCTGGTGCTTCTGCAGCATCCCACGTGGAGGCTGGAAAGGCTGTGTGGAGCATTCAGCTAGTTTTTGCCAATTCTTGTTACTTTCTACGAAAACGCAACTTTTTAAAAAGGAGTCTTTTCTTAAAATCTGCTTGATCTGCTGTGCAGTGCCTGAGCCTGGCTGTTTAACGTTGGGATTCCCAGGATTTGTCTGCAGGGACTTAAAAATCTGGGATGGTAACAGCAATGCCCAAACACAAGGCAAAAATCATCTCAATTGCCTGTCAGCAGTCCTGGCAGGTCAAGTGAGTTTCAGCTGATCTTGTTGCATTAAAAACCTGAGTTACACCATTGCTTTCTCTTCTGCCATTAATTTTGCAAAGTAGTAACTTTTTACTTCCCTGTTTTTATTCTTTTTCTGCACTCCAAAGGCTGTTGACAGCTGTGGTATCTTTAAAGTGTGGGCACTTGACCCCACCTCTGCTCTCTCACACTTCACCATCACGTGTGTTTGTGTCTCTTTTTTTTTTTTAAGCTAATGATAAAATGTATTTATTTTGGTTCAGGTTGTGTTTGGAACTGGCTAATCTCTCCCTCTGATGGATTATTTATTAAACTGCTGCTTTCCTGTTGTGTCAAAGGTCTCTGTCCTTATTCCTATCCATCACCAGTGGTACCAGGCAGCTTCTGCCCAGAATTTAAATTCCCCTTGAGAATTATGTGGAGATGTGGGACAGGTTTGGGAGAGCTGGGTGAGGGCTGCCAGTCCTTGGCCCAGCCCAGGATGGAAAGCAGCTCCCTGCCCCACTGCAGCCTCCTCCTGGACTGGTTTTAGTAACCTCCACTCTCTTGTCTTAATTTTTCAGCCAGGCCTAATTTAGATCTTATCTGACTCATTTAAACACTCTTTGTGGCAGCTGAGGATGGTCCTAAGTGACTAATATAATCCAAAAAAAACATAAACACATCCAAGCCAGCTCTGGGATGGGAGCTGCTGCTTGATGGATGGTATCCTGGAAAAATGAGCCATTACACAGCCTGTTGCTTCTGTATGCATTTCCTCCAGACTGCAACTAGCTTTTGTTTCGTTGTTTCCACCTTTAATTGAGACAAAACCCGGGATTTGTCTCACGTGAGGTGGCTGGAGAACAGAGGGCAGGTGTTGCAGTGCAGGATGTTGTTGACCACCCTTCAATAACATCCTGCACTGGTGTGGTGGCTCCTGGGGCAGAGCCTTGTGGTGACAGCCTGGGGCCAGGCCCCAACCTGAGGGGCTCTGGGGGTATCCTGTGCTGGAGCCAGCACTCGTCCCTTGGTGCTTTGTGTCTCCAGCCTGAGCTGTTTTGTTTCCTGAGCAACGTCTCTGCACAAAGTTTTGCCCTGCGCAAATCCCCGCGCCTGCCCTGAGGGAGGAAGCACAATCTGCCTCCAGGAAAGGTGTTCAGGCTCCTGAGTCTGGAAAAGCAGCATTCCCTTCACTCCTTCAAAGGCTTCCTGTAGGCTGGAAAACACTCCTGGTGTGTAATCTTGCTCCTTCTGCCCTGTGCACACAACCTGGTGTTGTCCCTTTGCTGTTCCTGTGCTCCTCTGGGCTGGGGGAAGGTCTGAATTCCACCAAGCAGGAGGTGGGACAGAGGTTGTGGTGGCTTCACTACTCAGAGTGAGCAAGAGCTGGCCCTGGGGGCTCTGCCATGTCACTCTGAGCTGGGCCAAGTCCCCTGACCTGGCCCAGGCTCTGTGCCTGAGCTGTTGGAACTGGAGGATTATCAGGTTTTGACTCCATTTTCCTCTGTGTTGTCCCCTCTGTGAGTGGCTGGGGCTGCTCTGGGCACTCCAAGCCCCAAAACAGAGAAAGTGCAGCACAAGGTTCTTGTAACTACTAATTTCTTAAGGTCCAGGAAGGTGTGGGGAAGCTTCTTTTTAAGATGAGGTGGTTCCCTAAATGCTGAGCTCTCATTCAGAACTGATTCAGGGGTTTTCTCATCACACCAGTGCCACAATCAGGGTTGTGGGAGAGGCAAATGAAACCCTGGCACCACGTGTGTGTCCTCAAGGTTCCCAAACAAATTTCTGGGAAGATCCTGGCAGTGTGGGAGCAGCCTGGCCATGGTTTGTCCCAGGGTTGGGCAGGGGGGCACTGGAGGCTGCTGGAAAATCTGGGAAGTGGCTCTGTTAACACAGGATGGAAGGAACAAAAAGCCCAGCACCATTAATCACCTGCTTCGGCTGAGTGAGCACATTTGGTGGGAAGTGTTTACAGAGCCCTTTCCTTGCTCAGAGGCCTTGTGCACCCTCAAGAGAATTAATGGCATGACCTTCTAAAATGATGCATGGCACGCCCAGTGCATGGAGCTGCCTCTCAGAGCAGTTCCCAGCTGGGAAATGTGCAGCTCCTGTGATGGCACTGGGTGCAGAGATGGGGATACCTCACCCTCAGCCCTTTGGGACCTTCCCCAGCCTTGGCTGCAGCCTGGCAGGGTGGGATGGGGCAGAACAGGGTTCATCCCTGCATGGGGAGCTGGGCAGGAATGAGGGAGTGATGCCAGACCCAGCAGGGACAGATCCAGTGATGCCAGACCCAGCAGAGAGCCAGGACATATGCTGGATGATGCAGGTGTTCAACACCTTTTCTGTGGTGACACTTTGTCCCTCTGTACCACAAGACCAAGCCTCACAGGAACACCTGATTCCATCCCTAAAAATGCCATTTTTGAGGAATAAACATGGATAATCAGCTCCCCAACAGGGCTGATCACAGGTCCTGGCTCTGCTTTTGGAGCAGGGACCTTTCCACAACCCCCCAGCAGCTCTTGGGGTCATGGAAAGGCTGGTTTGCCAGGGCCTCTGGGGGAGTGATCCCTGCAAAAAAAAAAAACCAGGGATACAGCTGGATCTGAGCCAGGGTGTGAGTGAGTCACCTGCTGGGGTGATGGGGACCCTGCAGTCCCTTCAGCACAGGGACTTTCCTGGCTTTGGGGGGGCTGCCAGCTTGACCCTCGGCTGGGTGTTGTGCGAGAGCCGAACTTGGAAGAAAATCAGAAGCCTCCCTCTGGAAATACCCCTAGGGCGGGAAGTTGTGGAGCTCCTGGGGCCGGTGCTCATGGGGGCGGTTCCTACAGGGCTTAAGAAGGGCTGAGGTTGGAGCCGGCGGGCAGAAGGAGACAGTCCCGGCCAGCAGCCCCCGCTCCGTGGAAAGAGGGAAGGAATTAAAGAAGGGAAAACCAGCGCTGCTGCTGCCCTGTGCGTGATGGAGCCGGCTCCAGTCCTTCTCCTCCTCGGCTCGCTGTGGGGCTGCAGCGGTGAGTGCCACGGGGCCAAGAGCCACCCTAAACCCCCGAGCTGCTCTCCTCGCTTCACCCTACGGCCCCAGGAGCTGCCTGTCCCCGAGCCGTGACAGCCACCCCGTCCCCAAATCGCTGCTGTCCCGGCGCTGGTGACTGTCCCCTCCCCTGAGCCCGCACTTTCCTCCTGCCCAGGTGGCCCCGCTCAGCGGCTGGTGGTGACACCGCGGGAGCCCGTGGTGCCCTTCGGGGGCTCGACAGAGCTGAACTGCTCCTTGGCCTGCGCAGGGAGCACGGTGGAGTGGAGGGGGTTGGACACAGCCCTGGGGACCATCTCGTCCTTCTCCACCCACAGCATCCTGCACATCAGGCACGCCACGGTGGCCACGGAGGGCTTGAAGATCTGCGAGGGCAAATGCCACGGGCAGCACTACCAGGAAAGTGTCAGACTGAAGGTTTATGGTAAGCACTCCCTGTCGCAGACATCTTTTATGGAAAATCTTGAAGATTTTTCTTCCTGAGAAGCTGAGAGGCCTCAGGAACAAAATGTAAACAATGGTTATCTGCTGCTGTGGAATGCAACAGATGGATCTGTGATTGGCCCATGTTGGATGTTTGTAATTAATGGCCAATCACAGCCCAGCTGGCTCGGACAGAGAGCCCGAGCCACAAACCTTTGTTATCATTCTTTGCTATTCTATTCTTAGCCAGCCTTCTGATGAAATCCTTTCTTCTATTCTTTTAGTATAGTTTTAATGTAATATATATCATAAAATAATAAATCAAGCCTTCTGAAACATGGAGTCACATCCTCATCTCTTCCCTCATCCTAAGACCCCTGTGAATGCCATCACAACTCCCCAGCCCATCCCTCACTGCCTCCTCCCAGCACCACCCTGCATCCCCAGGGCAGCCCTTTTCCTCCTGAACTCTCTGTGCTGCCAAAAATCACCCCTGACGCTGCTTTGACTCCTTTCCAGCCCTCCCAGACACGCTGAGGCTGGAGGCAGCTCCCCACACCCTGCGCCCAGGGCACCCTGCCAACCTGACCTGCTCGGCCACGCGCCTGTATCCCCTCGATGGGCTGGCCCTCACCTGGTACCGGGGGCAGCAGGTGGTGGAGAACCTTACAGGGCTTGACTGCAAGGATGCTGATGAGGAGGAGCTGTGTAACATCGTTTCCAGCCTGTCGGTGAAGGGGACAGAGGTGGCAGAAGGGGTGGAGTTCAGGTGCGAGGTGACGCTGCACGTTGGGCAGGAGACCTTCAGCAGGGTGGCATCTCTGGTGGCAAGTGCTGAGGGTGAGTGCCAGGAGGGGCTGGGGACTCCAACCTGCATGTCCCCCATCCCCTGGAGCCATCCCCAGTGCCCTGTGCTCCTCAAAACAGCTCTGCCAAGCAGCAGCAGCCCCCACTGCTGCACCACTCCTCAATCTCCCATCCCTGTCCCTCCTGGCACTGTCCCTTTGCTCTGGGCTTGGAAGAGCTTGGGGCTGCAGCGAGGTCCCCTGTGACCAAGGCTGCTGTGTTTGCAGCTGTGATGACACCAACCATGGCCACCTCCACGGGGAGCTCCAGCACAGCCACCGTGGCCACCACATCACTCCCTCCAGGGCCAGGTGTCCCTCCAGGTGACCCCACGACAGCACAGGACCCCAGCGCTGGCACCACTCTGCACCTGGCTGCTGTCACCAGTCCCCCTTCCACGGAGCCCTCTGCGCCCCAGGACCCCACGGCAACCACCCACACGGCAGATGTGGCCACCAGCACCCTCCCTGCGGCGACAGGGCCACCTCTGGGGACAGTGCCCACCTGCAGCCTGCAGATATGGTCGCTGCCTCCCACCGGGACGCGGGGCAGGGCTCTGCGCATCGAGTGCCACGCTCGGTGCCCCGGGAACGCCACGGTGGGCTGGCTCCGGACCCCCGCAGCCCTCGGGCAGTACCGGGAGGAGTCTGCGGGCAGCAGCTCCGCCCTGCGGCTGGACAGCGCCGAGCCCTGGCACCAGGGCCACTACCAGTGTGTCCTGCTCGGCCACCGCGCCCAGGTGGCCAGCCTGGAGGTGCTGGTGGTGGATGGTGAGTGCTGCTGATCTGCAGACCCCTGCACCTCAAGGAATTAGCAGTTACCAGAAACCCCCACACCGTGTGCTGCACTTTGTTTTGGGGCTTGGAGTGCCATGGTTTAGTTGAGGTGTTGGGGCATGGGTTGGACTTGATGATTTTGAAGGTCTCTTCCAACCCACTGATACTGTGGATTTTTCTGTGAATTTTTCTGTGATTCGCTCACCCCCTCAGCATTTCCCTGCAATAACACCTCCGTGTGTTTACAGATTCCTTCAGCTCCAGCCCTGCCATCGCTATGGGCACAGCGGGATCGCTCTTGGGGCTCATCGCGACCGCTGCCGTGTCTCGACGCCTGTGGAAGAGGTTCAGATCTCGGTAGCCGCTGTCCCGGGAGTGGGAGCAGCCGGGTGGCGGCCCCGGCCCTCCGGGGTGTCCCTGCTGTCCCCCGGCTGTCGCTGGCCCCTGGACAGCAAGAAGGAGCAGGAGGGGAACAGCTGCCGCGGGAGGCAAAGCCTGGAAGGACAATAAACACGGGCGACACAGGATTGGACCCCGGCGGGCTGGCACCGGTCACCGTGCTGGGTCCGGTGCGTGGAGCTTCCGGTACCACCGGACGGGCGGGAGCACGAAGGCCGCTTGTCTGTCACAACAGAAGGTCCTGGGGGAGCGTGGGCTCGGCGCGCGGGTGGGACCGGTGCTCCAATAAAGAGCTGTTTTCCGTTCGAGCCCTCAGCAAAGTGTTCTTTGCGCTCGGTCCCGCGGCCGTCACGGCCCCGGGGCGCGGGCGGTCTGCCCGCAGCAAACGTGGCGGCCGCGGCGCCAGCCGCGTTGAAAGCGCAGCTCCTTTGCCCACACTCAAGATGGCGTCCGTGGCCTCGCCCAATGGCGGCGTTCTCTCACCGCCTTCCTGCCCACCGATTGGCTGCCAGCGTGCAAGATGGCGGCACCAAAACTTCCGGCCCGGGCGGAAGTGCGGTCCATGATGGCAGCGTACGAGAAGCGGCGAGCGGCCGCCGCCCCGGTACCGGCGGGGGGCAGCGGGCTGCCGGAACCGGGGCGGGCAGCGGCGGGGGGCGGCGGGCCGGCGGAGGGCAGCGCGGCGGAGTTCCTGATGCGAGCCGGCGTCACGGCCATGGTGCGGGAGGCGCTGCTCAAGGTGCTGGAGGCGCGGCCCGCCGAGCCCGTGTCCTTCCTGGCCGAGTACTTCGAGCGGCTGGTGCTGGCGGAGGCGGCGGCGGAACCCCCGGGGCCGCCGCAGCGCCTGGCCCGGGCGCTGTGGTACGTGTGCCTGGCTCATCACTCGCACAGGTGCGGCGAGCGGCGGCGGCGGGGGGCGGCGGGGACGGGGGGCGAGGCCGCCTCTCTGTGTGTGTGTGCCCTGTCGCGACAGGACGGCCTTCGACAGCAACGCCGGCGCGGCCTACGAGGTGCTGGGCTGCGGCGGGCGGCGGCGGGCGGCGGGCGTGGACGGGCGGCTCTACAGCGAGCTGCTGAGGCGCATCTGCCAGCGCGGGGCGGCCCCGGCCGAGGCGGCGGCCGAGCTGCTGCGCCGCGTCCGCTGCCGCGACCACGAGGCCGTCCCGTTCGACGTGTTCCGCTACGGCGTCCTCACCTGCTGCGTGCTGCTGGAGTTCGCGGCCAAAGCCGACGCGCTGTTCGCCGTGCTGGGCGCCGGGGACTCGGCGGACAGCCGGCTGTGCCAGGCGGTGCTGCGGGCGCTGGAGGACGCGCTGGGAACCGGGCACGGCCCGCGGCCCGGCCGCTACCTGGAGGCGGGCTCCAGGCTGGGCCCCGACAGGCTGGCACTGGCCATGGACCAGGCGCTGCAGGAGAGGAAGCTGGGCTCCTCCATGAGCAGGGAGGAGTTCCTGAGGAAAGCCACGGCGCTGTTCATAGCCAAGGTGAAGCCTGTGGAGTGATGCCGGGTGGGAGCAGCGCTGGCTGCAGCTCCTCTCCGAGCTGGACGGTGAGCACGGGGAGCTGGCTGGAGAGCTCTGCTGTGCCCAGCAAGAGATTCCCAGTTTCTACACTCCCTGCCCTGCTCTGATGGTGCCCAGCAGCTCCATGTCCCAGCTGTGTTGGGAGATCCCTCTTAGGGATTATCCAGGACTCGCATGGAGGCTGTGACTCGTGGAGCTGCTTTGGGCAGTGAAGTGACCCAGAAGGAACAAAGTGTGGGGCTGGGCTGTGGCTGCACAGGGGCAGCTGGGGAGGGCTGAGGTGGTTTGGGATGTGCAGTGCAGGCTCTGGATGAGACACATCCCCTTCCCCCAGGGCCAGCTGCGTGTCAGGCCAGGGGTTATTTATTTAAACTTGTCTGATCATTATTTATACTGTTCAATTCCTGGTTTGCTGTAAGACATTAAAGCTTTTTTATTATTTTTTAGTGGCCACTTTCTTACCTCCTGGCAGCACCAAGTGCCAGAATGAGCAGCAGAAGTACCCAGAACCCTGGGGTTAGTGTCGGCAGCAGGTGCAGGACTGTGGCAGAGCCAGTGGGAGGATCCCTGTGGGCTTGGGATGTTTGACTTTTTAATTACGAAAACTGGAGTGTTCCAGGGACTGGTAGTTGGAGTTTGGTGACCTTTGTTTAACTGTTCCTGTACCAACTGCTCTAATACAGCAAGTTTCTCTTCTGGTAAGGGCCATTGGCTGACCCAGAAGGGTGTAATGGATGTCCATGTGAGTTTATGTCCATCAATAGCCTTTGTTAAAAATCAGTTTCTATTCTCAGACCCCATTGGGAGAGACTGTCTCTTCCCCAAAGAACTATATCAGCTCCTACTACGAATGGTTTTGTGGTGGCAACATGACCTTCAGGTCCCTCAAATGTGACAGAGTGTGAGCTATGGAAGCTTTCACAGTGACCACCAATACCTGCCACTTGGACCAGTGTGGCTACAGTGGTCCAGTTCTGTGGCCGTTTCAGTTTAGAAATTGTGTTGGGGCGGGTGCTCTGCTCCCTGCAGGCAGCACGCGGGGCTGGTCTGGGTGAGGCTGCGGGTGGCGGCTCCTGACGCAGGCACAGCTGACGGGATGTGACACAAAGCGAGCTGCGAGCCGGGGATGCCAGAGGCGTCCTTGGTTCAGCTGAGCAGATTCTGCTGCTGTGAATCGTCGTACAGCTGTGACACCCTCAGGCTGCCCGGGGTTCTGTGTGCTGGGGAGCCCCGGGGCGCCCGCCCATCGCTGGGTTCGCTCCGTGGGCTGGTACCACTTGGGAAGCCGCCCTGCCCATCGCTGGATTCTCTCGGTGCCACCGGGAGCGCCACCGGGGCAGCCGCCCTGCCCATCGCTGGGTTCGCTCGGTGGGCCGGTGCCACCGGGGGAGCCGCCATGCCCATCGCTGGGTTCGCTCGGTGGCCCGGTGCCACCGGGGGAGCCGCCGTGCCCATCGCTGGGCTCGTTCGGTGCCACCGGGAGCGCCGCCGTGCCCATCGCTGGGTTCGCTCGGTGCCACCGGGAGCGGCACCGTGGGCATCGGCGGGGCTGCCCCGCCCACCACCTGCCCCACCCCGCGCTCTGATTGGTCAGCAGCACCCGTAGGGGCGTTTCCCTCGGTGGCCGCGCCCCTACCGGGACTCCAGCCCCCGCCGTGCCCCGCGTGGCCCCGGTGCCGCCGAACGCCCCCCGAGAGCCCCGGTACGCCGGCATGGCGCGGCCCGCCGTGCCCAGCTCGCAGAAGGCGCTGCTGCTGGAGCTCAAGGGGCTGCAGGAGGAGCCCGTGGAGGGGTTCCGGGTCGGGCTGGTGGACGAAGGGGACCTGTACACCTGGGACGTGGCCATCTTCGGACCCCCGGACACACACTACGAGGGCGGATACTTCAAGGTGAGCGGCGGGGAAGGCTGAGCTGCGTGTGCTGCGTGTTTGGGAAGGAGTTTCTCAGTTTTGGGAAGGGTTGAGACCCTGTGAGGGGGCTGTGGGTGTCCCAGGTGGCTGTGGGGTTCGTGACAGAGCTGCTCCCAGGCTTAGGGGTGAGTTGAGGGAGAGTTGGGATTTTCACTGGACACCTGGGGGTCCCTGGGGCTTCGGGGTGCTCCTGGCAGGGAGATGGTACCTTCTACCGAGGGTCCCCTTATGGGGAGCTTCAACCACCCCCATGCCCTCCCTGGTCTGAGAGTGGACAGTGGGCTCCAGGTCGCCGAGGTTCCCTCTGCTGGAGGGGATCAGAGGCATTGCCACCAGACCAGGGAAGAGATAAAAGTCCCCCGAGTGCAGCCAGAGACAGCCCAGAGTGGGAGCAGGGAGCTGGGTTAGGGAGCGAGTGTCGTGGCTTGGTTTGGGGTGGAAAAAGGTGTTTATTGGCCTGACTGCGCAGTCCCCCCTCGGCAGGATGTGTGTGTGCTCTTCCCAGGTATTGTGCAACCTGGCGTAGCTGTTTTCTTCCTCTTTCTCATCCTCCCTCCTCCACGGAGCTCTTGTGTTTTCATCCTGTTGCTGTCAGGGTGGGGATGCACAGGGTGAGTCACCCAGGGTTAGCCGTGTTTGTTTTCCTGGGCTGGCAAAGCTGACGCTTCAGAGCCAGGTTTCATCTCTTCGCTGAAGTGAAGGGATTTTTTCCCCACAGCATTTTGGCATGAAACCCTCTGAACTCTCACCCTTTCAGCCACTCATTCTCCTGTTGTGTGCTTGAGAGCTTCCAAACTCAGCGCTGAGGGTGCTGGTGAGACTGTGCATAAGAGGAGAGCGGAGGGGCAGAGTATTGCCCAGCCTGTTTGTACACACACGGGTTGGGGTTGTTGCTGTCCAAGCCCTCTTTGGCATCGCTTTGCCTCGGCTGGTTTTGTTCTGATCCCCTCTGACACAACAAAGGGGATTATTCTGCCATGTTCAGCTGTTTGGCCAGAGCCCAGCATGGGGCTGAGTGTCACTGCCCTGCACTCCACACACACTGCACGGCACCCACTGCACTTCTCCCTTTTCCCACCCCCCAATCCAGTGTCTGGATTTTCTTTTGCATGAACTGAGGGAGCAAAAAACATTCAGGGAGTTGTTGTGTTGAGTCTTGATCTGGAAGTTTGCTCCCAGGGCCTGGAAACAGCTGAAAGCTGAATCAGTCACTGGGAATTTGTGCAGCCACATAGGGAGAGGCTGCCCCCATCTTTTTGCATTCCTGGTGCTGGTGGTTTGGGGCAGCAGCTCTGAGCACTGTGGGATGTTGCTGTAGGTCCCTGTGCCCCCTCAGGCTTCACTCAGAGATGGACAGGGAGCCCCTCTTTGCCCAATCTCAGCCCTGTGGGTTTGGCAGCTGTGGGAGGAGCTGGTGGTGGCTGAGTGTCCCTGCTGGAGCCCTGGGCTGCAGCCTGAGCTTCATGTGATTTTATTTTTAGCCCCCAAGCTGCGCGTTGCGGCCAGTTTGGACTGGGTCTCTTCTCAGCAGTGACAGGCTATTTTTAGATTTGGTGCGTTCATCAGAGCACCAAACACCTGATGCTTCCTTCCTGTGAACTCTGGAGAGTAAACAGCCTTTCCTCTGTGGCACAGCCATGGTCTGGGGGTGACCCAGACTCTCTGCCTGGCTCTGTGTGCTGCCGTGGGGTTTGTGCCGGGTTCCCAGCACCACGAGCTCCCCCTGGTTCCTCTGCATTGGAGAGTACTGGGTTAGCAGCAGAGGGCCCTGCTGGACAGGGGGTGTGGGCAGGATGGGGGGCAAGGAGCTGCTGCTGCTCACAGCCCCTTTGCTCACCCCACTCTGTGTGGTGAGAGGCTCCCCCATGTCCCTGTGTTCTGCCCACAGAGCTGCCTGGTGCAGAGGCTCTGTCCCAGCAGGTGCCCAGCTGGCCTTGGCAGAGGTTCCTTTTCCCCAGAGCTGTCAGAGGCTCTGTGATTTCCATCCCTTCCTTCTCACAAGCTGGTGTTCACATCTCCTTATTGCTCCCTCGCAGGCTCGTCTCCGCTTTCCCATCGACTACCCCTACTCTCCTCCTGCCTTCAGGTTCCTAACCAAAATGTGGCACCCCAATATCTACGAGGTAGGTCCCCTGGGACAGCAAGGGGGCTCTTGGACAGTCAGTGGACACGTGTGCCTCTGTTGTGATGGCACTGGATGCAAATGCCAGCCTTTGGCACTGGACACTCAGTGCCTGGCACAGGGAACATCACTAATGAGCTCACGACAGCCCTTTGCTGTCCCAGAGCAGCTTCCAGGTCAGCCAGGCTTTGCAGGCCTGATGGCTCCCACGCTTGGGGACATTGTGCCTATGCCAAGAGTGGCTGCAAGGGTGAGCAATGTGCCTGGCCCTGGGGCCCACGCCAGGGGCACAGCCTGCTGGGCATTGGGCAGCCTGACCTGTACAGAGCTGGCAGTCATGGGGTGCCTGTCCATTTCTGTGTCCCTGTATGGGACTGAAGGGACAGCTGGGGTCACCTGTGACCATGTTCACAGGGGTCTTAGGATGAGGGAAGAGATGAGAATGTTGACTCCATGTTTCAGAAGGTTGGATTTATTATTTTGTTATATTTATTATATTAAAACTATACTAAAAGAATAGAAGAAAGGATTTCATCAGAAGGCTGGCTAAGAATAGAAAAAGAATCATCACAAATGCTTGTGACTGAACAAGACAGTCTGGACAGCTGGACTGTGATTGGCCATTAATTAGAAACAACCACATGAGACCAATCAAAGATGCAACTGTTGCATTCCACAGCAGCAGATAATTATTGTTTACATTTTGTTCCTGAGGCCTCTCAGCTTCTCAGGAGAAAAAATCCTAAGGAAAGGATTTTTCATAAAACGTGTTTGTGACATTGCCTCACCTGGCTTCAGCCAAAGGGAAGAGCGAGTGAGGAGATCCTGGGGCAGCAGCTCCTGAGGATCCTGTTTCTCTTGTGCTTTCAGACAGGTGATGTCTGCATCTCCATCCTGCACCCGCCCGTGGATGACCCTCAGAGTGGGGAGCTGCCCTCGGAGCGCTGGAACCCCACCCAGAACGTGCGGTGAGGGCTGGGGGGACGGCAGCGTGGGAGGCTGGGGACAGGAGGTGCCAGGGGGCTGGTGAAGGCTCTCAGGCTGTTGGATTGGCTGAAGAACAGCCAGAGCTTGTGTATTCTCGGGTTGCTGTTTGATAATTGCTGCCCCAGGATGTGCAGGATGTCTCTGCTTCGGCTCGTGCAGCTGAAGAACGAGTCTGGACTCTTCACTTTTCGGTCTTGAGGTTGTTTATTAATTCTTATCTATAAAATTTTCTTTCTGCCCAGCTGAGGTCTGCTCAGCAGGGCAGCCACAGGCACTCTGACCACCCCTGAGGCAGTGTTGTCGTTTTATACTACAAACTACATATAACATATTTACACTTAATTCCCAATACCTATCACCTGTGTTAGACAGTGCACTTCTACTCTAAACCCATCCCAAAGTGCCAACATCACTGCAGAAAATGGAGAAGAAGAAGAAAGGCTGGACATGCCAAGATTCCTCCATCTTGTCCCCACAACCCCCATACCAAAAATCCTAAAATCGACATTTTCACCCTGTGATTATTTTGTTATTACACTGTTCAAACCTGTGTGACTTTCATGTCCTCATACAAAGTTGACAACTTGCTCCAAGGGTCAAAATCAAATCCCCAGGTGCTCTGGGCTGCATGCTAGGGTCTCTGAGCCCCCTGTCAGCATTCTTGGCAGCTCTGGACACCCAGAGGGATGCACTGAGTTCCAACAGTGTATAAGCCCAAGAGCCCATGTGCTGCTGTCCCCTGCCCGTCCTGCTCCCCTTTGCTGGGACCTCTCTTGCTGGGGACAGCACAAGGTTTTGGGGTGCTGGCACTGTTGGGGTGCTGCTGAGCCACCTCAGCTCTGACCTGCTCGTGTTTATCCACACCAGAACCATTCTGCTGAGTGTGATCTCGCTGCTGAATGAGCCCAACACGTTTTCCCCAGCCAACGTGGACGCCTCGGTGATGTACCGCAAGTGGAAGGAGAGCAAAGGGAAGGACCGGGAGTACACAGACATCATCAGGTGTGTGCTGAGCCCGGCCTGGCAGCCCTGGCTGTGCTGGGATGGGGCAGTGTCAGGGTTTATTGCAAAGGGCCTGGGTGCAGGGCCCTGCTGGGAGCTGCCAGGCACAGCTGGAGCAGGACTGAGAGAAGAGAGGGGCAGAGAGGATGAGAGGGTGAGAGAGTAAAAGGGTAAGAGAGCAAAAGGGGTAAGAGAGTAAAAGGGGTAAGAGAGTGAGGTTCCCATTATAATACAATAAATCTTCTGCGTTGAATATTCTGATTCTCACTAACCAATCTAGTACAAGATACAAATCCTGTAGCATTTCCATACAGCCTATAAGAATCACTACATTACCATACTGTGTTACATTTTAAACCTTAAAAACTCCTCTTTGGGCCCCTTCTGCCAGGCTGGCAGGGTCTGCTCGGACCCTTGGACCTGTCTGCAGGCAGAGGGGGTTGTTTCATCAAAAGGGGATCACCTTCAGCTGGCCATGCCATTGTTTTCCAGTTGTTCAGTAACTGAGGGATCTCAAAGCTTGCTTTCATTTCAATCTCGCTTACGGTTTCCATATTCTCAAAATCTTTTGCCAGGCAATCATATTTATAAGGCTTTCCTGTTTCATCTTCCCCAACACTGGGATCCTGTGGGACACAGACTCTGCAGGGCTGTGGTGCAGAGCTCTGTTCTCACCTCCCATTTCTCACCCTGCAGGAAGCAGGTGCTGGGCACCAAGGTGGACGCTGAGCGGGATGGAGTGAAGGTCCCCACCACGCTGGCTGAGTACTGTGTGAAGACCAAGACTCCAGCCCCAGATGAGGGCTCAGACCTCTTTTATGATGACTATTATGAGGATGATGAGATGGAGGAGGAAGCAGAGAGCTGTTACGGTGATGAGGATGACTCCGGCAATGAGGAATCTTGATGGGCCTCTGGCATTGCAAAACTTACTATAAACTACTGAATTTTACCTCAACTAGAACAAACTGGTTTGAATTTAGGATCTGTCAGCCCTGAAATTAACTCTCTACCTCGCAGGGAGACTGTTCTGCTGTTGCAAAGGAAATCCCATCGCTGTCTTTGTAGGAAAAGATAAACCCCCTGTTTATAAACTTCCAGAGGGCTGGTGGAGAGGGGAAAGCTGTGTTGGGGTGTTCACAAACCCACAGAAATTGAGGTGCTGGTGGCTCTGCCTGGCTGAGGAGTGACAACCAGGCCCGGTGTTGGCTGCCCCTCATTTGGGTCTGTTCAGCTTCTCTTCAGCCCCATGGGGTCGGAGCAGTTTGGGGCACTTGTGGGGGTGGTGAGTGGTTGCTTTGGTGGGGGAACAACATGTGAGTGCTGTCTTGGCTTTCAAAACCTTTTAGGTTCACCCTGCAGCCATCTGGGCTGTCCCACAGGACCCTTTTGCCTTCCCTGCCCATGATGCTGGAGCTGTGTTCACAAGGAGAGGGGCACCAGGGAGGACTTGCCCAGAAGCCACCAGCACTGACCATGTGGGGATGATGATCTGTTTGTGGTATTTAACTTGCTGAGAGGGATGGGGTCATGCTGAGTATTTCTGCTTCTGTTTTTTTTTTTTTTTTGGACACTATTTAATAAAGTTAATAAAGGGAAAGATTGTGATGCACGAGTGAGGTTCTGCCCAGGCTACAAGGGATTTGTATCAGACAGGGACTGGCATGGAGCAGTGGGTGGATGGGCTGGCTGCTCTCCTGGGGCAGCTGTGGGTCTCACAGTAACCCTCTTTCCACCTTGCAGAGTGGGCACGGTTACCTCTGGTCTGGAGAGCATCTCTGCCCTTCCTGGGCAACATTCAGTGCCTCTGCCCTGGAGATTTGGCCAGCACTCAGTCTCTGCCTGGGCCAAACCCTCCAGAAGGTGTTTGCCTTCTGCCTCCTCTGAGGCAGCAGACCTGCCTGGGCAGTGCCTAGCTGTGCTCAGGGATAGCTGAGGGCGCCCCACGGCTGCCCAGGGCTGCTCTGATCCCATTTGGGTGTGCCCTGAACCCACAGACTGGAACTGGCTGGGACATGTGAGCTCAGGAGGCTGCGGGGAGCTCCCCAAACTGTGCTGAGCTCCCAGCCCAGGGCTGGGGCGAGCAGCCTTGGAGCCAGGGCAGGGCCAGGCCCTGGCAAAGAGCCTGCCTGGAGCTCCTGCCCCTGCTGCACAAAGCTCATCAGAGGGGTAATGAGCAGAACTTCCCTCGGCTGGAGTCGTGCAAATGGGATCAGGGCTTGAGTGACACCTGCGCCTGCACGCGGCGAGGGCATGTGCTTTATTGCCTTAGGAAATGAGGCTAAAAGGTGAATAGGATTATTGTCGCTTTATTCAGGCCTGGCAAACGGCTTCCAAGGTCACCCAGCACGGAGCAGCAGCAGCCCTGGGTGCTTGTTCATAGCCAGCCTCTCCTTCCTTTCCTGGGGGGCTGCTCTGTGCAGATCTGCATGGCTGTGCCCTTTGCTGGCTCTTTGTGGCCAGTTCCCTCCCCGATGCTGGATGCTGGGGGTTACCCAGATCATGGATGCCATGAGCTCCATACCCCCCGAATTTCTGCAAATCCCCCCAGTGCAGGGGGAGCCTGGCCAGTGGATGAGGGCGGGTGGGACATGGGGAAGAAATGGGAGGAAGGAGCTGGCAGATCCCCGTGGATCCCCTGGTGGGCACTGGCGCCTATGGCCCCATTGTTTTGGCTTTTCCTGCCCCCCTGCCCAGAACCCCGCGGCTGACTCAGACAAGAGTTCACTCAGGGGATGGAGAAGAGTTGGAGACAAATCTGCTGTCCTGCAGAGGCCTCTTTGCCCAGCTGCCCTGTTGGTTTTTGCCTGCCCAGCCCCTTGGAGAAGGCTGATTTATCCCAGTGCTCTGCAACGGCTTAAAAACTGTGAAAAATGCGTATTTTATGATTGGCTTTTCGCACATATTAAAATGAATATTATATGTGTTGTGTTAGAAAGTGGTGCTGTATTAATTCTCTTAAGTAGCGTGGTAAATATAGTTTTGGGTTATAAAAAAATGTTGAAATAGAAACGATGCTATGTAAGATACTTTATTTTAAAGAAAGGACTCGCAGCAAGATAGCAGTCACAGGACACCTGAATCTTTCAGAGAAAGAGAATTTATTGCTCCATTATCAGAAGAAACTTCTTCCTGCCTCAAAGGTGCTGTTTGAGGATTCAGAGGAAGATGTTGACAACGACCAGACAGAATCCTGAATTTGAATGGAATTTATGCATCATGTATGAGATGTATGAATATGCAACAGGTTATTGTTTTTAAGGGTTAATCCTCTGTTAATGTGGGTCCTTTTTTGGGCTCATGCTGCCCAGGAAAAGTTACCTGGACTGTCCATAACTCTATTTGTTGTCTCATACAGTCCTAATGCAAATTGTCCAAATTATTATTACTCTAATTCTATTACTATTTTTATAACCATTTTATTACTATTAAACTTTAAAAATTTTAAAAACAAGCGATTGGCGTTTTTCACACTATATGTGTTGTGTTAGAAAGTGATGCTGTATTAATTCTCTTAAGTAGCGTGGTAAATGTAGTTTTGGCTTATAAAAAAATGTTAAAATAGAAACGATGCTATGTAAGATACTTTTTTTTTTTTTTGAAAGAAAGGACTCGCAGCGAGATAGCAGCCGCAGGACAAATAAATCTGAGGACCTCTGGGGGTCCGGACGGGGCTGTGGGACAGGGCCAGGTCGAGCTGCTCTGTCCTGGCCGCGGTGTCCCCGCAGGAGCCACTGTCCCGTTGTCCGGGCCGGACTCCCCGCGCTGAGGAAGCGCTGCTGGTTCCCTTCCCACGCATGCCGCTGTCCGCCTCACCCCGTGCGCCCCCGGCAACCTCCGGGACCCGCCCGGTGCGAGAAACGCCCAGTCACTTGGTTTTAAAATTTTAATAGTAATAAAATGGTTATTAAAATAGTAATAGAATTAGAGTAATAATAATTTGGACAATTTGGATTAGGACAATATGAGACAATAGAGACAAAGAGTTACGGATGTCCGGGTACCTTTTTCTGGGCAGCACGAGCCCAAAAAAGGACACAGTTAGCAAAAAATTAACTCTTAAAAGCAACAGTCTGTTGCATATTTATGCATGATGCATAAATTCCATTCAAATACAGGATTCTCTATGGTCATCATCAACATCTTCCTCTGAATCCTAACAGCGCCTTCGAGGTGGGAAGAAGTTCGTTTCTTCTGATAATGGAGCAATAGATTCTCTTTGTCTGAAAGATTCAGGTGTCCTGTGGCTGCTATCTCGCTGCGAGTCCCTTCTTTAAAGAAAAGTATCTTACATAGCATCGTTTCTATTTTAGCATTTTTTATAACCCAAAACTATATTTACCACGCTACTTAAGAGAATTAATACAGCATCACTTTCTAACACAACACATATAATATTCATTTTAACATTTGCGAAAAGCCAATCATAAAATACGCATTTTTCACAGCGGGGACCCGCCTGCCCGAGCCCCCGCCGGCTCCCCCGTGACTCTGCCCACGCGGAGCCGCGTGGCCTGGCGGGCGTACGCGTCCCGGTGCTGCCCCCGGTGCGTGCGTGCCCCGGCTCGGCAGGCACGGACACGTGCGGGCCTGCTCGCCTCCCCCCCGTCCCTCCGCGCTCCCGGACCCGCCCGGGGCAGCGGCCGCACCGGGGGCACCCCCGGGACCCTCAGCCCCGCCCACAAGGCGCGTTCCCATTGGCTGTCCCGGTAAGTGGGCGCGGCCGGGCGGGACCGGCCCGAACCGGCTCTGCCCTCGGGGCCAGGAGAGAGGAGAAGGCGCTCGGCGCGATCTCATCTCTGATTGGCCGCGCCGCGCCGAATGGGCGGGGTCTGCGCGGCGCAGCGCAGCGCGATTGGCTGAGCGGCTGGGGGCGAGGGGGCGGTGCTCCACGTGGCCCCGCCTCCCCCCGGTGCCCCCGGTCGCGGTTATAGCGCGCGCGCGGCGCGGCGGGGGCGCGTGCGGAGATGGCGGCGGGCGCGGCGGGAACGCGCGCGGTCCTGGCGCTGCTCGTCTTGTGCTCGATGGCCGCCGGCGCCGCGGGGACAAGTACGGACCGGACCGGGGCGAGCCGGGCTGGCTCCGGGCTGGGGGGGGGTCCATTCAGGCGGACCGGGGTGGCGGGGGGTTAGCGGGGGGGGTTGGACCGAGGGGCGTTCCGCGGGGGCTCCGAGGGGCTTGGGCAGAATCCCGGCCCCGCGGGTGGGCTCCGGGCCGGCTCCGGGAGCGGCGGGTGGGGGGGGGAGGAGCGGCGGCGCGGGCGCCTGCGGCGGGGCACGTCCGCGGCGGGCGGGGCCGGGGGAGCGGAGGCGCCCTGGGGTTATCCGGGCATGGCCGGGCCGGGCTGGGCTCGGCGCAGCCGTCGGGCAGTCCCGGAGATCGAGCGGAGGATGCGCCGCGTGCCCTGTGGTCTCTTAAACCGGCGGAGCGACCGGGACCGCGCTGGGTTGTTTTCTCCTTAGGAACACCCAGGAGTTTATTCCCCGCAGCCGCTTCTCCGGTTTCCGTGGCTGAGGAGCAGCAACGAGTCTCCCACGGGCTTTAAAAAACCTTAAAGATGTTCGGGATAATCCGCGGGGCGGAGCGGGTCCGGTGCGGGGCGGCGGCTCCGCAGCCCCCGGTGGGCACCGGGAGCTCTGCCCGGGGCCGGGGCTCCGCAGCCCCGGAGGGCACCGAGAGCTGTACCCGGGGCTGGGCTCCCCTTTTCACCCCCGCAGGTTTGGGAGGAGCTCACGGCGAACCCGGCCGGGCTCTCCCCGTGCCCGAGGTGCGGATGGAAGAGGCTCGGTTCGGTCGCTGGTCCTGGGTGCTCGGCGTTCTGAATTCTTAAACAATTTGTAGCCTATTTGCACTTAATTCAGCCCGGTAGAACCGAACCTTAAGACTCAAGGAGTGTGTGGGTCATGGAAAGTGTGTGTTCTAATAGTTTCTTTTTACAGAATTGCGTTTTAATTCTGCAGGGCAGAGCCTCCTTCTAAACCTCCCAATTTTCACCTGGAGCTGCCCAGCTTGGCCACATCCCGCTCCCTCTGTGCCCCCGAGGGGTTCCTGAGGCTTTCTCCAGCCTGGGACTGGCACCAGTGGGATGGGGAGGAGGCAATTCCTGCCCTGGGTGGGAAAAACCCTGGAAAAACCGAGCTGGCCCATCAGTTGTGTAATGCCCATGTCCTGCCTGGCCATGCCTGGGCTTGGTGTGGAGCTGTGCTGGTGCCTCCAGGGAGCAGAGTGGGGTTTGGCCTCTCATCTGTGGCTTGGCTTTATGGAGATTAGGGGCTGGAGACTGGGGTTTGGGCCTCTGAGCAGGTTTAGGTTTGGCTTTATGGAGCAGACTGGGGTTTAGAGAATGGGGTTTGGCCTCTGAGCAGGTTTAGGTTTGGCTTTATGGAGCACACTGGGGTTTAGAGAATGGGGGTTGGCCTCTGAGCAGGTTTAGGTTTGGCTTTATGGAGCAGACTGGGGTTTAGAGAATGGGGGTTGGCCTCTGAGCAGGTTTAGGTTTGGCTTTATGGAGCACACTGGGGTTTAGAGAATGGGGTTTGGCCTCTGAGCAGGTTTAGGTTTGGCTTTATGGAGCACACTGGGGTTTAGAGAATGGGGGTTGGCCTCTGAGCAGGTTTAGGTTTGGCTTTATGGAGCACACTGCGTAGCAGCTCGCCCCACAGAGCATGGGTCAGTTTGTGTCTGGACTCTGTGCCCTCACGGGGAGGGACCCTGACTTTGACCTGGCTGTGCAAAGCTTAAGGGCAGCTTTTATAGCTCTTTCAAATGGCAGAAAAAGGGTTGGATCCTCAATGATCCCCTTCCCAAACCGGGAATCAAAGCTCAGGCCAGGCAGGAACACGGCCCCAGCGGGGCTCTGGCCAGGCTCTGCCACCCCAAGCACGTCCCACTGCTGTGAGCACCCCGGGGACTCCTCCCTCTGCGGGGGGAGAGGTTGTTTTTAGTCTGAAGGTGACTCTGGAGAATGTTATCTGCTCTCTCCCTGCCTCCCCTGCTGTCCTGCTGGCTCGGATACCGCGCTGTGCCCGGGGAGGCATCCGGGCTCAGCCCTGTGGGGAGCGTCTGGGCTTTGGGAGCTGAGCCCTTCTTGCAGCCTCTCACCCTCTGGAAAATGTGGCAGCAGCCCTGAGCGATCCCAGTGGTTTTCTGCTGGTCATTCTCCTGTACCTTGGGCTGGACAAGCGCTTTCCCCAGCCCCGAGAGCCCACGGTTGGGATTTCCTGCTCAGGACAGGGAGGGCATTAATCCCGTGGGAATGTGAGTGCTGCTTGCTGGAGCCTTTTAACCTGTTTGAACTGCCCCACTTGCAGCCTCTCACTCTCTGGAAAATGTGGCAGCACCCCTGATCGATCCCAGTGGTTTTCTGCTGGTCATTCTCCTGTACCTTGAGCTCCACAGGCATTTTCCCCAGCCCAGAGAGCCCAGGGAGGGCATTAATCCCATGGGAATGTGAGTGGTGCTTGCTGCTGCTTGCTGGAGCCTTTTAACCTGTTTGAACTGCACGAGGCACCCTCTAACTCGCAGCAAATAACCTTGCAGAGCTTATTTTGTCAGCGTACAGTAATCACCTTGTAGCTGTAAACCCCTTGATCTTTACCAGCTCCCGCTTTAACTCGGGCTGCGCTCGGAGCAGACGGGCTCACACAAAGTGCTGTGGGCAGTTCCAGGGCTTGGCAGCCTTGGGAGTGTTTGATCACAGGGCTGTGGTGTGGAAAAAACCCTTCTGGCGTGGTTCTGGGGGTGGAACCCAGCTGATGGCCCCATCCCATAACACCTCTGGGTACCCCTGAACCTCCTGCTTGGATAAATTGGTGTCTGCTTTCTCCTTGGAGTGCCTTGGTCACCCCACAATGAGGGATCCTTTCTCTTTCAGCCATGCTTATTCTTCAAAACTTTTATAGCTTTAGTAAGAAAAGCTACTTTTTCCTTTAAAAATACGGAATTAATTTTTCTAGGAATCAAGCTTAGCTTATGGGCTAACTTGTGTCTTTCTAGAGTTTGAGCAAACTTGGGTTTGTGACACTGATTTCTTCCTCTTAGGATTTCCTGTTAAAACATCTCCAGGCTTTCAAAACCCCCAAAAACTCCTTCTAAGCCCAGTTCCTCTGTGCCTGTACGTCATGGTGCATCCGTGGAGGGTTGTGTGCAATCACAAAGTGCTTTCAACTGAGCTAATTAATTCCTGGAAGGTTCTTGGGGTGCCTGTTAGTACAGGAAGGATGTGTCTCAAGCTCCTTCTGAAATCTGGCTGGGGCTGGGTCACGTAGTGAGCTCTGCTTGTGCCTGATGGTTTTTCTCCAAGTGGAGCTGCTGAGCCTCCCCCTTCCTGCCTGCCCTGGGAAGGGCTCCTGGAGCTGGGGCTGGAGCCCGAGGTTGTTTGGCAGCTGCACTGCAGGTATTTAATTCCAATAGGGACTGACCTTTGAACTGGCTGATTCCAGCACTGAACCCTCTGGCTGCAAGGGCAGAGGGAAAAACACCCAAAATTCCAGCCTGCAGCTGCTGCCTGTGCCTCTGCTGTGTTGGTTACCAGTTCAGCTCTGCAGGCTGGTCTTGCCCGAGATGAAAAATCAGATTTCTCTGTTTGTATGACAACAAATTTACACTTTTCCTCACCTGCCTCGTGACATCTTGCGGTCTGCGAGACTTTCTGCCTCTCCCAAAGAAGTTCTGGCCTCGGGGTTGTGCTCAGGGGTGCCTGCTGGGCACTTTGAGGGGCTGAGGGATGGAAGGAGGGTGTGTGGGCTGGTCCATGTGTGGCTGGTACGTGTGGCTGTGCCATGGCTCAGCAAGGGGGGGGCCTGGACCCCGGCCAGCTCCAAATTAGTCAGGCAGCCCAGGGCTGTGCACTGAGGGGGAACAGACACGTTCCCCTTGAGGCCACAGGGGCTCACTGAAGCTCTTTTCCCACCGCAGTTGTCTTCATAAAACTGGCTCTGAGGGGGCTCAGGGTCCTGCTGCCTTGCTGTCCCCAGCTTTCCATGCTGAGGTGACCTGGTGCAGCACCAGGCTGGGGAATGTGGGGGCTGCATAAGCCCCTGAAACACAAATTGATGGTTTTATTGTGCTTAGGGGCCTTGGGCTGTCCCTCACAGCAGGTGGGGCATCCAGTTTGGATAGTGGCACGAACTGAGTGCTGGTTTTGCAGTGGAAATGCAGAATGCAGGCGAGCCAGGCAGAGCTCAGAGTGTGGAGGGGAGGGAGGGATGAGCACACTGATGTGCACACAGCTTGCAGCCTCTGCTCAGCCGCCGAGGGTTGTTTTTGCTGGTGGAAGGTGAGTTCTTGCTTTGCACTAACACTTTGCACTAATACCTCTCCAACTCATAGCTGGTTTTATAAAGTCACCGCTGTCTCAAAAGAGACTGGCTCAGGACAGCGTGGAGCTGTACTGCGAGGCGATTGGCAATCCCATCCCCGAGATCCAGTGGTGGTTTGAGGGCAACGACCCCAATGAGACCCATGCCCAGCTCTGGGATGGCGCACGGCAGGACCGTGTCAAAATCAACGCCACCTACAACCTGCACTCCACCAGCACCATCTCCATCGCCAACCTCACGGCCGACGACTCGGGCATGTACGAGTGCAGGGCCAGCAACGACCCCGACCGCAACCACTTGTCGAAGAGCCCCAAAGTCAAGTGGATCCGTTCCCAGGCGAACGTTTTTGTCATCGAACGTGAGTGGCCGCACGCCGAGGCCTTGGCACTTTGCTCGGACACCGGTGTCTCGAGTCTCCCGCCGTGCTCACCCCCGCACCCGTGTCCTGAAAGCTCTCCCCACCCTCCCACCCCAGCTGTAGAAGTCAGAGACTCCCACCCTGTGTTGATGTCCCCCCAAACCACCACCACTACCTGTGACTTGACCCGCTGCTCAAAAAGGGTTGTGGCTTCTCCCCGATCAAAAAATTCGCCCTCCGGCCATCCCGCGCCTTTTCCGGAGCCAAAGAACCTGGAAGTTGCCGCTTCCCTGAGCGCCTGGCTGCAGAATTAAACCTTCATTCTGTGGTTGACTCTTCCCCAACCACCACTGACCAGCAGCCCTTCCTTGCAGCTCATCCAGCTCCTTCTCCTTGCAGCAGCCCTGCTTTCAGCTCGCTTCCGTGCTGGTGAACCCAGACTCTTGGTGGGGGAAAAAACCAAAAATCTTGCTTTGAGGTCTGAGATGCAACCGTTTTTGAAATGGCCGTGTCTGTGTGACACCTGAGTGTTGGTGGTGTTGCTTGTCCTGTGGATGTGGCTGGGTTCCTGTGACCGTGTTCACAGGGGTCTCAGGATGAGGGAAGAGACGAGGCTGTGACTCCATGTTTGGGAGGGCTTGATTCATTATTTTATGATATATATTATAGTAAAACTATACTAAAAGAATAGAAGAAAGGATTTCATCAGAAGGCTGGCTAAGAACAGAAAAAGAAGGAATGATAACAAAGACTTTTTGTCTGAGCCAGCTGACTGTGATTGGCCATTAATTAGAAACAACCACATGAGCCCAATCCCAGATGCACCCATTGCATTCCACAGCAGCAGATAATCAATGTTTACATTTTGTTCCTGAGGCCTCTCAGCTTCTCAGGAGGAAAAAT
The DNA here is from genome assembly GCF_023055355.1 of Agelaius tricolor. Lineage (NCBI taxonomy): Eukaryota > Metazoa > Chordata > Aves > Passeriformes > Icteridae > Agelaius > Agelaius tricolor. Next base: position 2,676,309 of record NW_027269293.1, on the reverse strand, counting down.
CCTAAGGAAAAGATTTTTCCATAAAGGATGTCTGTGACAGGTTCCCACTCACAGAGTGTTGCAGCACCCAGGCTGCTTCCAGAGCTAGAAACGGGGAGGGGGCTAAAATCCTGCTGAGGTCTCCCTGTGAGTGCTGGAGTTAGGAGAGCTGCCTTTCCAGCAGGAATGGAGTGCAGAGCTCCAGCAGGACCCTTCTTCCAGTGGCATTTGGATAGGAGGAAATGCCAAGTGCCTGTCAGACCTGGCAGGAATGGGGTGGGAGGGTAGGGGCTGTAGTGGCACTGGGGCTGTGCAGTGGTGCTGCTGATGGCAGCTGCCTTCTCGGACAGCCTCTTACGAGTAGAAATGCCTGAGTCATCTTAGCTTGCATAATTTACTGCTGCCTGGCACATGGAGGAGGCCCAGGACCTCTCGGAGCCAGGGCTCTGAGCTCTCCCTGGAGCCATTCTCCCCAAACCCTTTGGGGCTGTCACGCAATCCTGTCTCACTGCAGAGGGTCTTGGCTGCCCTCTGTGCTCCCTGCAGGTGTCTGGAGCTGCTCAGGTGCTGGGAGGTGTTGGCACACGAGCTCTGTGGTGGCTCCCAGCAGCAGCAGAGCCGTGCTCTGCCCTTCAGAGTGACCTTTTCCATTGCTTATTGAGCACTGGGGCTGCAGCCGTGGCAGGGACACGGAGATTCCAGTGGTGCAGGACACAGCAGCCAGCCTGCTCCTGGGGGGAGCAGCTGCAGGGCCATCCCAGGGCTGCTCAGCTGCCCTTGGGGACACCCTGCTGCTGGCCAGGTCTGGTAGGGAGCTGTGTGAAGGTAAGTGGGAGCTGGGAATAGGGACAAGGAGCTCTGTGGGGTTTGCGTTGCAGGTTCTTGGGCACCGCGTCAGCTCTGTTGTACCCTGGGTTAACTTAAATCCAATTTTTTTACCAATGCAGGTCCAGAAATTGTTACTAATGTCACTGTGGGTCCTGACAAGGTGACCCTGAGCTGTAGCATATCTGCACCACAACTCCCCATCACTGGCCACAAGTGGATTCACAAGGAGAAGACCCTGCAGGAGGACAGCAACTCGGGTGCTTCTACCAGCTACACGTGAGTGTCAGGGCAAGGTCAGAACCTGGCCACAGGCAGGTTTTTTAGCCCAGAAAGCAGCTGGTGTTTGCTTCAGCTGGAACCAGGGCTGAGTTCTGGCAGCTCTGTTGATGGGGTGGGGTTAACAGAGTTTTGGTGAGGCCACTCTCCTTTATAGGCAGCGAAAAGGAGGAGAAAGGGGCAGTTTTGTGCCACAAATATCCTCTTAGAAAGAGATTTCCTGATTTTAAGCAGGTGTTCAGCTGGACTCTGGCTGTTCAGCGTTCCAGAGCTTTGAAGGAACCCTGCTCTGGGCAGGCCACCAGCAAGAGGCTCCAGTTTGTCACTATAGGACACAGAACACCACACTGCTGTTTTCAAGGTGAAAAAAGGGAAGTTTATTTTCTGACTTTAACACTTATTGATTTCTATAAGTAACAGTGGATTGGAGGGTGAAAGTGCCACCTCTGCAATGACACTGGACAAACCAACAGTCCATCAAATTTCTCTTCCTCTATAAATAATGCAAAACAATATTTACAGGAAGTTTGTTACAAGAACGTAAGCGTCAGAAGGCTTGGAAAACCTTAAAAAATAAGGGTGGCACATGTTATTTCTACTTGGAGCTTCCCTTCCCAGAGTCCCAGAAGGAGTTGGGTGCAGGAATAGCAGCCTTATTGTGGCAGTGCAGTGAGCTTTCCTTTCTGATTACACTCAGGCCTGGCTGGCAGTGACCCAGCAGCTGTGGAGGCATCATGTCCCTTTGTGTGGCACTGCAGACGTGCCTGTCTCCCCATAGCAACAGGGAGCTGAACAAGGATTAAAGTATTTATAACCCAGCCTCCCTCGTGTGACCTCAATTCCTCAGCTGAGTGGTTTTTGGAAGTGGGAAGAGCTGTGCAGGGCAGAACCAACAAACAGCTCCTTGTCCCAGTGCAGCCATGGGACAAAGCGTGGGCCCCTTCCCTCGAGTGGGTATTACTGAGCAGCAGAATGGGATGTTTGTTGCAGGGCTGCATAATCCACTAAATCTCATTGCAGCAGCTTTACAGGAAGGAGAATGTGAGGTTTTTTTTTCCTCTGTGAGGGGATCAATCCAAAGCAGCACGGCCTGGGTGATCTTTGCCATGTGTTTCACTGAGCTGGAACAGTGATCAGAGCTTGATAGACATGGTGAGCATGAAACCCTCTTCTGCCACCCTCAGTGTGTGAGGAGGCTTGGCTTGCTGTAGGTACACGGTGCAACATAAATATTCTGCTGGAATGGGGGACATTTGTTGTTCTGATTTTTTTTTAAGATTTTTCTAGGCCTTCTGATGTTGACATTCTTGTAGCAAACTTTCTCACACACTTTCTGTAAATAACTCATTGTTTTGCATTCTTTTATGGAGGAGAAGAAATTTGATGGACTGTTTGTCCAGTGTCATTGCAGAGGTGGCACTGTCACCCTCCAATCCACTGTCACTTTTAAAAAACTACAAATGTTAAAATCAGAAAATAAACTTCAATTTTCTTCACCTTGAAAGCAGCATTGTGTGCACTTGTGTTGTTTCATGTCCTGTAGTGCCATGGGGGCACCTCACACCTGTGCCAGTGCCCTGGGGATGTCACCCTGATTTTTTAAGTTTTTCTAAGCTTTCTGATGTTGACATTCTTGTAGCGAACTTTCTCACACACTTTCTGTAAATAACTCATTGTTTTGCATTCTTTTATGGAGGAGAAGAAATTTCATGGACTGTTTGTCCAGTGTCCTTGCAGAGGTGGCACTGTCACCCTCCAATCCACTGTCACTTTTAAAAAACTACAAATGTTAAAATCAGAAAATAAACTTCCCTTCTTCACCTCGAGAGCAGCGCTGTGTGCTTGTGTTCTTTCTGCAGTGACAGAAATTTCCTATGGAGGAGGCTGCTGATGCTGTTGTGTGTGTGATTCCCTAAGTGTGGAGGGTCAGAATCTCTGGATAAATTAAATTTTGCTGTCAAGTTGTGCTTACCTGAGTCCTGTTTTTGGCAGAATTGAGGGGACGATGGAGGAGCACTCTGGCATCTACGAGTGCATCTTTGAAGCCAACCCACAGATCAGAGGACAAGTGAATATTTCTGGTAATTTCATCCCTTTGCTCCTGGGGTCTGAGGAGGGCATGTGGGGAAGCTGTGACCTCCTGAACACTTTGCTGGAGGTTGTTGACTAAATAAAAAAGCTTATATTTCAGAGCTAATCACTGTACAAGTTATTTGCAACCAGGCCTCCACAAAACACCAATTAAAAAGTGGTTTAAACAACACTTTAAAAAGCAATAGCTTGTTGCATATTCATATATTTCATACATGATGCAAACAATCAAACAAATTCCCACAAGTGGGACTCCCATTATGTATGCTGACAGATGCATTACTTTTATACTGAAATTCCCATTTCTAACAGACCCAAAAACTCCCTGGGAAGATTTTGCATCATGCTGCTCCATAATGGTCCAGATCCCCTGTCCTGGTAGAGTTTTCTATCTTTACCATTAAAATATATCTGACTGACAGCACCATCCATTCACAAGCCTTTGAAAGATCAACAAGATGCATTTGGAACACATATTTACAACTGAATTTCTGCTTGAAAGGTGATTTTAAAGCAGAAAGTGTCTTTTCAGCTGGAAAAAGCTGCTCCCAGCCCTGAGATCTGGCATTAAACCACCCTTCTGTGGGCATGTTCCCACAGGAATAATGGATACAGGGACAAAACCTGCTGCACAAATCTCTTTGAGCCTTTCCTGAAGCAGCTTGATGCTCTTTAAAAAATGCCAAACTAGCGAGAGGAGCAACCCGACTGAGATTTTGGGGTGGCTGATTTCGTTGAGGCGAGCTGCAGGAAGCACAAATCTCTGTGATTTCTATAATGAGGTGTCCAAATTTGATTTTTTTTTCCCCCCTTTTGCCTAGTTCCCCCCCAGGTGACGGCGTACAAGAAGTCAGAGCATGGCAATGAGGGGGACACAGGGGTGCTGACCTGCAAGAATCCCTCCTTCCCTGCTGTCACCACCTGGTCCTGGCACAAAAGTGGGCATGGGGTAAGTGCTGGTATTTCCTCCTTCTCCCCTCCTGCCCCTGTCTTTGTGGCACCAGTTATTCCAAAGCTCAGTGCTCCCCAGAAAAAAGGATTTCTCAGCACTGCCCTGATGTTCTCCCTGTTGATGGAGTGGCTAAATTATTATTTTAATGCTTGAAAAGGCAAAAAGCCCAGAAATTTCTCTCCCAATTTGGTACAAAGACGCCTCAGACCTGGGGCTGTCCAATTGGTCAGAGGCCAAGAGGTCCCACCTGGGTAATTCACTGGAAAAGGAAGAGAAGGAAAGAAATAATATCTTTTATGGGATGTTCTAGCTCAGTTTTCCTCTGTAAGAGCTTCGTTATTTTGCCTTTTATTAAACTTTTTTCTGTTTCCAACACTACCTCAAAAGCCATCCTGCTAATTTTAAGCCATTTGGGGTAGCTATCTCAAGTGTGATAAATTCTCTAAAAGTTCATAAAACCTAGCTCTAAGAGAAACCCATCACCCTCTTCCTCCTTGTGAAAAATGCCAATCACCTGTTTTTAAAATTTTATAAGTTTAACGGTAATAAAATCATTATAAAAATAGTAATATAATTAGAGTAACAAAAATTTGAACAATTTGAATTAGGACAATATGAGACAATAAAAACAAAGAGTTAGGGATAGTCTGGGTACCTCTTTCTGGGCAAAATAAGCCTGAAAAAGGACACGCAGTACTTAAGAAAATTAATACAAGCTAACTTTCCTACATAACACATAGAGTATTCATTTTAATATTTGCCAAAAGCAAATCATAAAATACACATTTTTCTTAATACAGCATAACTTTCTAATAAAACACATATAATATTCATTTTAATATTTGTGAAGAGCCAATCCTATTATACCCATTTTTCCACACAGCAAAACTTTATAACATAACACGTATAATATTCATTTGAATGTTTGCAAAGAGCCAATCATAAAACACATTTTTTACATTAAGCTACTTACTTACATAAGTTACAACAAGTATCTTACATAGCATAGTTTCCATTTTAATCTTATGCTACAACCTAAAGTGGTGGTATAATTACCACACTACCTACAAGTTGTGGTATATTTACCACACTACTTAAAAGAGATTAATGCAGCATAACTTTCTAACACAACACACAGAGTATTTATTTTAATATTTGTGAGGAGCCGATCAAATTTCTAACATAGCACATATAATATTAATTTTAATATTTGTGGAGAGCCAATCATTTTTCACAATACAGCATAATTTCTAACACAACACATAGAGTATTCATTTTAATATTTGTGAAGAGCCAATCATTTTCCACAATACAGCACGATTTCTAGCATAACACATGGAGTATTCATTTTAATATTTGTGAGGAGCCGATCAAATTTCTAACATAGCACATACAATACTAATTCTAATATTTGTGAAGAGCCAATCATTTTCCACAATACAGCACGATTTCTAGCATAACACACAGAGTACTCATTTTAATATTTGTGAGGAGCCAATCAAATTTCTAACATAGTGCATACAATATTAATTTTAATATTTGTGAGGAGCCAATCATTTTTCACAATACAGCATGATTTCTAACACAACACACAGAGTACTCATTTTAATTTTTGCGAACACCCGACCCTATAAATCCCCATTTTCCCCTGCCTGCAGCGCCTGGAGAACGCCTCTGGCAGGTACATCATCAAATCCAGCGGCAACAAGACGGAGCTGCGGATCCTGAAGCTGGACATCGAGCAGGACACGGGGGATTATTTCTGCAACGCCACCAACTCGCTGGGCACGGGCGATGCCACCGTGAACCTGCGCGTGCGCAGCCGCCTGGCAGCGCTCTGGCCCTTCCTGGGCATCGTGGCAGAGGTGCTGGTCCTGGTCACCATCATCTTCATCTACGAGAAGAGGAGGAAGCCAGATGAGGTTCCTGACGGTAAGAGGCAGATGGGGTTTTTGGTGAAAAAATGCCTGATCTCGCTTGTTTTTTAACATTTTGAAGATTTTTATGTGTATATAAAATTCATATATATATATATATATATATGAATTTTCATAATTTTTATATTTTTATATATATTAATTCTCGTATTTTTATATTTATATATGAATTTTAATATTTCATATTTATATATGCATTTTAATATTATATATTTATATATTTATATTTTTATATATTTGTTTTATATACATATATATTTATATATATATGAATTTTATATATATATAATTTTTCTCTCTATAAAATTCATATATTTATAAAAATCATATCTAAAATTTACATATTTATATATCTATATACATATTTATACATAAAAATATAGAAATTTTATATATATGAATGTATATATTTATATATCTCTATAAAAGTTATATAGATAAAATTTATATATTTATATATCTATAAAATAATATATATAATTTTTATATATAGTTTTTATATATAGGATTTATATAATTTATGTACTATAAAAATAGTAATATAATTAGAGTAATAATAATTTGGGCAATTTGGATTAGTACAATATGAGACAATAGACATAAAGAGTTATGGATGTCTGGGTACTTTTTTCTGGGCACACATTAACAGAGGATTAACCCTTAAAAGCAATAACCTGTTGTATATTCATACACTTCATACATGATGCATGTGAAAAACGCCAATCACTTGCCTATTTTAAAAAAACCTGTGGGTTTTTTAAAACTTTAAAAGTTTAATAGTATTAAAATGGTTATAAAAATAGCAATATGATTAGAGTAATAATAATTTAGAGAATTTGGATTAGGACAATATGAGACAATAGAAACAAAGAGTTAGGGACAGTCTGGGTACCTTTTTCTGGGCAAAATAAGCCCAAAAAAAGACACACATTAAAAGAGGATTAACCCTTAAAAGCAGTAACCTGTTTGTATATTCATACACTTCATACATGATGCATGTGAAAAACGCCCAATCACTTGTTTTTAAAATTTTAAAAGTTAAATATATATAAAATAAATATATTTATATACCATGTATATATAGTGAATATATATATAATTTATATTCTATAAAAATAGTAATATAATTAGAGTAATAATAATTTGGACAATTTGGATTAGGACAATATGAGACAATAGAAACAAAGATTTACAGACATCTGGGTACCTTTTTCTGGGCAGCATACCCCGGGGGTAGAGGGCATCCTTTGAATCTGCCAATCCCTTCTGGAATGCCAGGAGTGACAGACAGTGCTGGGAGGGGAAAGGAGAGGTGACTGACACACCTGGCAGGGAATTATCATGGGAGGGACCCGAGGTTCTGGGGTAAACCCTGAAGTCACACCAAAGAGTGTGGGAAGATCAGGTGGTTTGCAGCTTGCAGGGGTGGTTCTGAGGTCCCTCTCTCAGACCAAGGGTGGTTTGAGGGCCTTTGAGGAACCAGGCTGTGCTTCAGCTGTGAGGCTGCCTGGAGTTGCGCTGTTTGTGGCAGTGCTGCAGTGAGGTCTGGAGCAGGAGAGGATTCTGAGCAGGTCAGCCTGACCCTTTGTCTCACCAGTTCCTCTGCTTGAGTGTCTGCAGGGCTGCGTTTGCTTTGGCAGCTCCCACTCTGGACAAGGTGGTTTGTAAATAAATTACCAGAGCTTTTGTGGTGCTGGGAGCTGTGTCAGTGGCTCTGCAAAACCGGGCTCAGCTGAACTTGTGTTCAGTTCAGGATGTTTTGGGTCATCACATCAGCACATCCTGGATCTCAAAGACCCGGTGCTATCTTTAATCTGTTCTGGAAGCAGCGGCTCCTCCCTTTCCTTATCGCCGGGGATCTGCATTGTGTCAGCTCCTTTATCTGATGCTGTTAACAATGCGGTGTGAATGCTCTGCATCCGTCCTGCCCGGGACCCTGCGGAGCCCCCTGCAGGAGCAGCTCAGGGGATAAATGTCAGATCCCCGCCCTGATTGCAGGGCTTGGAATTCCACTCCAGGCAGTTGAAACCAGCAGGTGTTTTCCCCTCTGGCACCCCTGTCCTAAAGATGTCCTAAAGCTGCATCTCCCAGCGAAAACGCTCTGTGATCAGGTTTGTGGTGCCATCAGTCCAGGTCTGTGGGGTGCTGATCTGTAGGAGATGCTTTGACAGACAGGTAAATGTCCTGAAATGTCCTGATGCTCCTTGGCAAGAGGAGCTCAAGTTCCCAAATGCTCATGCATGAGGAGACAGCATCACACCCCTTTGATAACCACACATGGCTTTACACTGCCCTGGTATAAAGTGATTTTTTTCTGCCCCAAAATCTCTGTAGCTTTGCCCCCACTTCCCTGCTATAATTTGGGGTTTTTTCTGCCCCAAAGTCTCTGTAGCTGTGCCCCCACTTCCCTGGTATAATTAGGGTTTTTTCTGCCCCAAAATCTCTGTAGCTTTGCCCACACTTCCCTGCTATAATTTGGTTTTTTTCTGCCCTAAAGTCTCTGTAGCTTTGCCCCCACTTCCCTGGTATAATTTGGGTTTTTTTCTGCCCCAAAGTCTCTGTAGCTTTGCCCACACTTCCCTGGTATAATTTGGGTTTTTTTCTGCCCCAAAGTCTCTGTAGCTTTGCCCCCACTTCCCTGGTATAATTTGGGTTTTTTTCTGCCCCAAAGTCTCTGTAGCTTTGCCCCCACTTCCCTGCTATAATTTGGGTTTTTTTCTGCCCCAAAGTCTCTGTAGCTGTGCCCCTCCTGAGGGGTGACAGCGAGGCCTGTCTGAGCCAGTTCCTATAGGAATGTGCTTCCTGTTGATGGAGTGACAAAACTCCCTTTTGTCCCCTCAAAAAAGGAAAGAAGCCCAGGAGTTTCTCTCCTCGATTAGGTGAAAAAAGCCACCTCATAGCCTGGGAGGCTTCACCTCAGACTTCAGGATGGCCAATTGGACAGAAACCAAAAAGTCCCGGTTGGGCAATTTACTAGAAAAAGTGAACAAAGAAACTAATGGTTTTTGTGAGGTGTTTTACCAGGAGCAAGGACCTCCTGCCCCTGGCTTAGTTTTTCTCTGTTTGTTATTTTGCCTTTTATTGAATCTTTTTGTTTCCAACACTGCCACAGAAGCCACCCTGCTGATTTTTATGCCTCCAAAGGTAGCTGAGCTATCTTGGGTGTGTTATAGAGAGCTTATTAAACCTGGCTCGAGAAGGCTCCTATAGCACATTCCCTCCAGAACTTTCTGTGAGCTGGACCCCGCTGGGATGGGGTGGGGACAGTCTGGCCTGGGATGGGGACAGTCTGACCTGTCTTAGGGGTGATATCCTTGCTGGTGTTACCTGTCCACTCTTCCTTTCTGTGCTGCTGGGTGCCACCTCTCCTGGTAAGTAAAGGTAGTTCCAGATGTGTCTGTCCCTGCCCTCTCACCAGCCATGGGCAGATCCTGGTGCCCAGGGCTGGAGAAAAGGTGATGGGGAGCAAAGGGGACACCTGGGAGCCTCCTGTTGGGAGGTGCAGGTCTCAGGGAGCTGGTGAAAGGCTTGGCACGTGTTGGCAGAGGTGTTTCCTTAGCTGTGCTGCTCAGAACGTGGTGTGCAGTGTTTGTTTTGGTAGCACAACCTGTGTGTGGGGAGGGAGGAGGGCTTCCTGCTGCTGCTGCTGCTTTTAAAGCCTCCTTCCTGACACATCCTGTTTGGCTTCCCCTTCACCTGCTGGGAGTGTGCTGGGATCTGGGAGCCATCCCAAGTCCTGGTGCCGTGGGGGTGAGCACAGGGGATGGATCCCACCCTCCTCAGTTTTCAATGGTGAGGAATGGCTGCCTGGAATGCACTCCCCACTGCTTTAAGGGGAGGCAGAGGTCACTTTGTATGTCCTCTTCCCTGACTATTTATCTTTTGTTTTCTATTTTCTGTGCTGTCCTGAATGTGAAGATGATGATGGAGGCTCTGCACCACTGTGAGTACCTTCTTTGCCTGTTCCTATTTAGCCAGATTTGTACTGGTACATCTCATCCAGCCAGGGAATCTGCTCCAAAGATAAAAGCTTTATGCAATGATAAAAGCTGGCTGGTGTGGTGTGATGGTGTTCACAGGGATGAGGGAAGAGACGAGGATCTCATTCCATGTTTCAGGAGGCTTGATTTATTATTTTATGATATATATTACATTAAAACCATACTAAAAGAATAGAAGAAAGGATTTCATCAGAAGGCTGGCTAAGAATAGAAAAGGAAGGAATGATAACAAAGCTTTGTGGCTCGGGCTCTCTGTCTGAGCCAGCTGGGCTGTGATTGGCCATTAATTAGAAACAACAACATGAGCCAATCAAAGATTTACTTGTTGCATTCCACAGCAGCAGATAATCATTGTTTACATTTTGTTCTTGAGGCCTCTCAGCTTCTCAGGAAGAAAAAAATCTTAAAAAAAGACTTTTTCATAGAAGCTGTCTGTGACAGTGCGGGATAATCCTCGGTGGGGGGAGATGTCCCACCATGGTTCATTTGATGTCCCCACACATCCCTGGGGTGGCACCAGTGTCTGACCCTGCTCTGGGATCTGATCTGCACCCTCTGCTTGGACATTAATGGCTGAGGGGTGCTGCTGGGGGAGCTTTGTGCTCTCCCTTTGCTCACCTCCCTTCTCCCTCCCCAGGAAGAGCAATGCCACAAACCACAAGGACAAGAACGTCCGCCAGAGAAACGCCAACTGAGAGAGGCCAGGTGAGTGCCTGGGGCAGGAGCTGCAGCTCTGAGCCTGCTGGGGCTCTCTGGGAGAAGCCAGAGCCCCTGCTGGCCCAGCTCTACCACCAGCCCAGTGCAGCAGGGTTTATCTAACTGGCTTTTCTTTCTCTCCTGCCAGGTGATGTGTAGATGAAGAACTCGTCTGGACAATTTTGTTTTCTTTTAATTTTTTTTTTTTTGGTAAAATAGCACCATGGAATATTCTAGTGCGTCCTTGAGATTCAGTTATTTCACTTTCTAAGGAAACTTTTAAGTTGTAGAATATAAAATACACTTCTTTTTTTTTTTTTTTTTTTTTTTAAAGAGTCGTGGGAGGGTTTTTCTACCTGTAAAATGTAAATCCTTTGTTCCTAGTAGTCTGGGTCTCTTGACTGTCTCTGTCCTAGGTTATTTCATGTTGGTACAGAGTGGGGAGGGGGGGTGGCAATGCAGCTGTGCCCCACCTGCTTGTGGGGGTGAGGGAGGAGCTGCTTTGGTGGCTGTTGGGAGATGAGCTGAGAGGGTTCAGGAAGGGGTTTTTGTGTCTTTCCCAGTGCATCACCAGGAGCAAGGCTGCACCTTTCCCTGGCCAGGGCTCGTTCCTGGCGTGTCCCTGTCGGGCACACTCCCGGTCAGCTGCTGCCGAGCTGCTCTTGGTTACTGTGCAGCCAGGAGCTGGATGCTGGATAAATGATTGCTGTAACTTATTCCAAGGGTTGTTCATGTCTGTGCAGTGGGGAGGGGCAGGGCGAGCCGGGGCTGGGGGTGGTTTTAAGGTTTAACAGCTTTGTGCTTGTGCTTTGTGCTTGAGCCATCGTGACTCGGGGGCCTGTGAGCAGACAGGTGCTCAGGGCAGTCTAACACCTTTACTGCTGGTTAGCATTGAGCTGTTCCATCTCTTAACACTTCACAAATAAAGATGATTCCTCTCTCTTTTTTCCACCTCTGGACTCTGGTCTCTGTCTGACCCTCTGGGCTGCAGATGCTGTGTCTGGCTTTGGTGCCAGCTCTGGCTGCCCTCTAATTGCTGAGGAGATGCAGCTCAATGGGTGTAAAACCTTCAGGGAGGGGAGGGAGGGGAGTTCCCTGCTCTGCAGAGCCTGCAGCAACCTGGGTTTCACGGTAGCAATTACTGTAATCAAAGTTGAGGATTTTGGAGAGTCATTGGAGAGATTCAGAACAACATTGCAAATATTAGGATGCAACCATTTCCAAATCCACACCATTGCATTCACTCAGGACTTTTAATTAAGAGTTCCAGTAATTTACGTTCATATTACAGCTTTTGGTAAGGAGGACACTGCTGGACTTCAATGACATTTCCATGCCAGTCCATTCTGAACTGAACTATTAACAGAGACTGAAATATCATCATAAAACAACTGCTCTACTGTAAGGGACACTCTCCCCTTGCCCTGCTCCACAGTTCCTCAGCTCTTGTGGCTGTGGGCTCAAGGATCAGCCCCAGCCTTGAGGAGCCCCCCCAGGCCCTGCTGTTTGTGTGTCTCACACTTCTCCAAGCAGGTTTTCTAGGTTTATTTGGTTTTTTCCTGCCCTTTATGCTTGGAGAGAACAAAGGTGTGAGACCTTTGGGCACAGAGCTGGGGCCAGGACAGGATCTGGTGGAGAGTCCCTTCTGCTCTCAGGGGCATTCTGCCAGCATTCCTGCCCTGGAGGGAGGCAGCAGAGCCCTTGGGCTGAAGAGAAGCTGCCCTGAGCTCCCAGCTGGCCTGAGGAGCTTCATTCTGGGCACAGGACTGAGCCACGGCCTTGCTCTGCAGGCAGATGCTCGTCCCTGCCTACGATGGGACAAAGCAGGGCTGGAGTGGCCGCCCTGTGCCCAGAGAGGTGGTGCCAGGTCTGGTGGCAGTGCTGACAGCCTGGTGCTTTGGTGGACGGGTCCCTGTGCCTTGCTGTGCTGTGTAAGTGGGTTATGCAAGGCGTTCACAGCCCCAGCCTTGCGCCATCCTGGTGAAAAATCAATGCATGGTTTCATTTCCTTGCACCTGTTGCATTCCACAGCAGCAGATAATCGTTGCTTACATTTTGTTCCTGAGGCCTCTCAGCTTCTCAGGAGGAAAAATCTTAAGAAAGGATTTTTAATGAAAAGATGTCTGTGACAGGGCTCCGGTGTCCAGCTTGGGGTGCTGGTGATGTCCTGAGGTGCCGGTCCGGGCCCTCCATCCCCAGCTACACCAGAGGGGGCTCAGTGCTGGAGCGATGGGTCCTTGGGAGGGTTGGAGGCTGTGTCGCAGACATCTTTTCATGAAAATCTTTTCTTTAAGATTTTTTCCTCCTGAGAAGCTGAGAGGCCTCAGGAACAAAATGTAAACATTGATTATCTGTTGCTGTGGAATGCAACAGGTGCATCTGGGATTGGTCTCATGTGGTTGTTTCTAATTAATGGCCAATCACAGCCCAGCTGTCTCGGACAGAGAGCCCAAGCCACAAAGCTTTGTTATCATTCCTTCTTTTTCTATTCTTAGCCAGCCTTCTGATGAAATCCTTTCTTCTATTCTTTTAGTATAGTTTTAATGTAATATATATCATAAAATAATAAATCAAGCCTTCTGAAACATGGAGTCAGATCCTCATCTCTTCCCTCATCCTCAGACCCCTGTGAACTCGGTCACACTCACCCCAACTAAAGCATCCGCCGAGAACTACGAGCACCAACGCTTCAAACTCTAAACGCGGCTCCCTCGGATGGGCTGGGGCAGCGGAGCCCCGCGGGGAGAGCGGCCGGTCCCGCACCGAGCACACCGGGGACTGCGCTGCCGGAGACCGGCGCCGTCGGGGCGGGAGCTGGATGTCCCATCCCGGTGACCGCTGCCGGTAACCGATCCCGGTGCTCGCTCCCGGTGACCGATCCCACCGGCGAGGGCTGCGCCGGCGGGGGGAGCTGCGGAGCCGCCCGGCCCCCAGCCCAGCCCAGCCCAGCGCAGCCCAGCCCCGCCGCCCGCCCCCGGCCCGCCCCGGCCCGCCCCCGCCGCGGCGGCGGGCGCCACTCGGCCGCCGGTGGCCTCGGTGGCGGCGGCAGCGGCGGCAGGATGCGGGCGGGCCGCGGCGCGGCGGGCGGGGAGGCGGCGGCGGCGGCCGAGGAGGAGGCGGCGGCCGATGGGGCCAAGCGCGGCGGGGCAGCGGCAGCGGCGGCGGCCGCAGCGGCGGCGGGGCGGGCGCGGGGCCGCGGCGGGAAGGGGTCCCCGAACGGCGAGTGCCGGCGCGGGGAAGCGCCGCGGAGCCCCGGCCCGGAGCCGCCCCGCGAGCCCAAGGTCTCGTTCTCCTGCGGCGGCGGCGGAGCATCCCCCGGCGGGGCCAAGGCGGCCGAGGAGGGGGCGAGCGAGGATGCGGCCGAGGAGGTGCGCGGGAGCCAGGCCAGCTTCATGCAGCGGCAGTTCGGGGCGATGCTCCAGCCCGGCGTCAACAAGTTCTCGCTGCGGATGTTCGGCTCGCAGAAGGCGGTGGAGAGGGAGCAGGAGCGCGTCAAGTCGGCGGGGGCCTGGATCATCCACCCCTACAGCGATTTCAGGTGCGGGGGGACCCGCGGGCTTCGGCCGCATCCCGCGGGGCCGGGCCGGGAGCGGGGCTGCCGGTGCGGCCGGGCCGAGGGCACCTTGAGCCGCTGCCGGCGGCTGCGGGAGGGGACGAGGCGGGCATCCCCCTCCCCAGCGCGGCACGGATGCCGGGAGCCCTGGCGGTGTCTGAGCAAGGGCATCCCCTCGTCCCCTTGTCCTTCCCGGGCAGGTTCGGCCCGGCTCGGCCCTCCCGAGCCCCAGCGGGCCTTGGTTGTGTCCCCGGAGCTCGCTGGGGTTCGGTGTCCCCCTCCCTGGGCAGGGGGCTGTGCTTTGCAGAGCGTTGTGAAGGCTCCCCCCCCGCCGCCAAGGAGGCCTGATGCTGTCCCTGGGGTTCAGCCGCTTTGAGGGGGACCCTCCGGGCTCCCGGCAGGACTCGAGCCCCCGAATCCAGCCTGTGTCTGCCAGGCGAGGAATGCCAAACCGGGGAGAAAGGCTCTGCAGCTCCATCTCCTTCCCTGGCGAGCTCCAGAGTGGCAAATGCTTCCCGAGCCGTGTGGAAGGCAGCGGGAGGGATGGCTGCGCTGTCTGGGGCAGGCAGCACGGCATCCTGCGGGGATGGGCACTCCGAGCCCCCGCTGGCATCGCTGCTGAGCCAGCACTGCGAGCGCCCTGCTCCAGACACCTCCGAGGGGCTGGAGGAGCCTTTGGCCAGGGCCTGGGGGGGCTCAGCCCCGCATCGTTGTGCTGCTGTGCTGGTGAGAGGTCTGGGGTGGCTCAGGGAGGCTTTGCTGGGTGCCTGAGAGGGGGATCCCCCCGGCACAGCTCAGGTTCTGTGACACTGATGGGTCCCCCTGGGCTGGGTTTCCCTGAGGCAGGTGAGGTGGCCACGGGCTCAGGGCAGGGAGCAGCACCTTCACTTCACCTCCTGCTTCAACCCTCGTGTGCTGCTCCTGGGCTGCTCTGGCATCTTCCAGAGGAGCAGTTGGAGGCCTTTGGGCACCTCTCAGGGCTGGCTTCCTGCACAGGGGTGGGTTTGAGCCCTTCCACCCTGGGAATCTGCCATGGGAACCCAGTGGAGCCCCCTCCCCATCTCACCCAGGCTGGGCACTGGGTTCTGCTGCAGGTTTGGGGTGAGAATTGGTCGCACTGCCCGGCCACTGCCAGCCCTGGGGCAGAGGGAGCTCCACTGTCCCTGCTGTGACAGAGCAGAGGTGGCAGTGCCAGGCAGATCCTGGGGCTTCCCCTTCCTCACTCCCCGTGCTCCTCCTCATCCTCAGCAGCTGTGGGATGTTGGGGGTGAGCCCCATTCCTGCCCTGGGGCAGAGCCTGCCCTGTTCCTCTGAGCTGGCAGAGCTGTGGCAGAGCCCACAGAACTGCCAAGAGCGGGGATCTCCCTCTGGTGGGCCTGCAGTGGGCTCGAGGCCTCAGAGGATTCCCCAGAGTGCAGCAGCATCACTCCCTGCACTGGTGCTTGCAGCAGGCAGGTGGGTGCTGGAGTGACCTTGGCGAGTCACCCTGGCTGTCCTGCCCTGCACGGGCTTCATCCTCCTGGAACGAGGGAGACTTGAAAGCCATTGGGGCAGAGTGGCTGCCTGTGTTTTGATGCTGGAAGTGGCGTAGGAGAGTTCCCTGCCCAGTGGGGAGGAGCTGCAGGCAGAGCCATGGCATCCTCCAGCTCCACAACCGTGCACAGGAACAGGATCGGCCCACGCCAGGCTGGGCTGAGGAACCAGCTCTGCCTGTGCCCCTTGGGGACATCCGTGCATACCTCCCATGCTGCCCTGCCCTAAAGTAATCAAAAAAGCATTTATCCACTGATGATAATGGAGCATGACCTGGCTGTGTTTGCCCTGCATTTCCCATCTTAAGGGAAAATCATTCCCCATCTGTGACATCATTTCATAATCAGTGTTGTTTAGCAGTCCTGGCTCCTCACGGCCATGGTGCTGCCATCGTTCACACACAATTCAGGGCAGATTTGCTCCAGGAACCAAAGTTGCTATTTACATAAATATTGAATGATGAGGAAGCAATCAGGGCGGCTGGTGAGATCCTGAGCTGCAAATCTGATCAAAGAGACCTTGTAAGTGTGTGCTGGAGCAGGGCCACCTCCTTTTGGGTGCTGGGCAATGTTTGTCACCCACTTTGCCACTTCTGGAGGAGCAGCCAAGCCACGCCAACTCCTTCATTGCTTCTTTTGGGGTTTCTGCACCAGCCCTGGGGCATTGCTTTGGGAGCTGGTGGAGGTTTGGAGGTGGTGGCAGTGCCCATCACCCTGTGACCACCAAGGGGCTGCTCAGGGGTTACCCCACAGGGCTGGGCTGGGACTGGGGTTGGAGCTGAGCAGGAGGTTCTCTCCCTGATGATGATTTTCTGTTGCAAGAACCATTCCTGCCTGTGAATCAGGGGCAAAGATGCATTCAGAGCACATCCCTGGTGTTGCTTGGCTGGGGCCTTCCTCACCCAGGTTTGAATGCTTCCCTCTGCCTGGATGGTGCCCCCAGAGGGGTCCTGAGCAGAGGGACGGGGTTCTCCAGCTGCTCTTGCTGCTGGTGTGTGTGGCAGCTCTGGTGTTCCCATTGCCTGTGGTGAGGCTCTTGGGAGCTGGGCCCCTCCCTCTGCAGCGTCAGCTGCTGAAAGCCACCTCAAGGGGAGGACAGGCTGTGACCGACCTGGGGCATGGTGGAGGTTTGGGTCCTTGAGCAGCTTGCAGAGCCTTTACACCCCCTTCCCCCAGGGTAAAAACCTTTTCCAGGGGAGAGGGCACCAGTCCTTCATCACAACTGGTTGTACTGGGATCTGTGTGTTGGCCACCACTGCTCATCAGCTCGGGCAAACTTCTGCCACTGGCTGCACAGGCCACTTCTCACAGCAATCTCGTTTTTAGAATGTGAGTGTTTAGCGTGAGTTTGCAAAGTGCCGATCCTGCCTCAATCCTGCACTGATCCCACACAGACCCTTCACTGATCCCGTGCTGCTCCTGCCCTGGTTGGCATCTGGGCCCCACCAGAGCCAAAGGGCTCAGACCTCAGGGGCAGAGGGGGCTCTAAGGGAGCTCTGTCCTGGCGGGTGTCTGTCCCATGGGATCAGCACTGACAGGAGGGGTTGGATCATCCCTGGCAGTCCCTGGAGCTCTGAGTGCTGCCAATGGAGTTAAGCAGGGACCACCCCGGCACTGATGCCCCCCTCTAGGGCTTGGACCTGACTCTTATCTTGCCCAGAACCTCAGGGCAGCACCACTGAGCCAGGCCTTGGGCGGGTGATGGAGCAGGGAGGTGGCAGCCGCCTCTTGCAGGGGCTTTGGGCATCTCCTGTCATCATCACTGTCATACAATTGGGTCAGAAGCGAGGGAGGGGTGTCGAGGATCCTGATTAATTTGTTTGCAGGTATTTTTAGTAGCCTGGATTGGATCTTTTTTCTATGCACATGAACCTTCCAAGGAAGCAGGCGCTGGCATGGCAGCCTGCACCCCGGGGCGATCGCACAGGGTCAGCTGTGTGCAGGGGGGGATCAGGAGCAGTTTATCTTTCTCTGCAGGCCGAATTCTGCCCTGGCTCAGCCAGATTGCAGAGGGATTGGAGCCAGAGGGGAGTTTTGCCCAGCTGGCGTGGTTATTTAATCTCTGTTCTTCGCAGCTTTGCATGGCTAATGCCCCTGTGGGACCCACGCAGCGCAGCAGGGTCAGTCTGAGCAGGAGCTGCTGGGGGTTTAGGGACAGATCCAGCCCCACAGCATCCCTGGGAGGTCTGGGGGTCCAGCTGTCAGCCAGAGCTCAGTGTAAGGGTGCAGGGGGGGCACAGCTCCTCTGCCGAGGGTACCCTGGGGACCGCCCTGGTGTGAAGTCATCGTTTTGCAGCAGTGACATCACTCACGGTTGCCACGGCAATGTCTCACATGAGGAAGGTGTCATTGGAGAAAGGTCAGGAGCTGGGATGCTCAGCTCCTTCTGGCCCTGCGCTAGTCTGCGCAGTGGGGGGGGGCTGGCGGTGGGGACCTGCCCCATCGCTGCCTCCCGTGTGCGTGGGGGGCTCCTCCTCACGCCCTCATCCCCCCGGGCACAGCGTGGCCGTGGCACCCCCCGCCCGTCCTGCCGCAGCTCCCGGGCTGGGCTGAGCAGGATGCGTGGGCGAGGGTCCCGCGTGTCCGTGATCGTGGCACCGAGGAGGCTCCCCCCAGTCCTGCCCCCCGGCCTGGCAGGGCAGGGCAGGGGTGGCCTCGCCTCATCCTGCCGTGACAGAGCCGCTGTGACCTTGCAGATGCTCACAAAGGTCACGGGTGGCCCGGCAGAGGGGGACGAGGAGAAAGGGGCGAAGGATGGGGTGAGGCAGAGGGGGAAGAGGGGCAGCGCAGCCCGGGCAGGGCCGGGGGCGGGGGCGGCCGCTCATCCCCGCACCGCCCGCGCGTCTGGCCGGGGCTGGGGCGCTGCCGCCGCTGCAGCCGTACGTGCTCCGCTGCACCGGAGCCGCGGCCGCTCCTTCCGCCGCCCCCGCGCTGCGGGCGGATCCCACCCGGCACCCCCCAAACCGTGACCCAGCCTGGCCCTGGCTGTCCCCGGGGCTGTCCCCGGGGCTGTCCCCTGTCCTTGGGTCCCCACTTTGGGAGTGCAGAAAGAGGGGGCTGCTCCCAGGGCTCTCGGATTCTGACTCCGCCCGGTCGTTTGGGGGTCCCCCAGCCCACGGGATGCCCCCGGGCAGCTCAGCTGGAGCGTGTCCCCCTCTGGTGCTTGGTGCCATCATTGTCCCCTCCCTCAGGACCTGCTGCCACGGGCCGAATCAGACCAGCAGAAGCCTTCAGTCCCATCCTCTGCCTCAGTCAGGGGCTCTGCTGGCTGCAGGATCACCTTGGGGGCAGTTTGGAGCAGCAGGATGAGGTCTCTGGGGAGAGGAGGGAGTTCCTGTGCCTGAGGTGGCATTAGAGTGACGGTAGCTCAGTGGCACAGGTCCCTGAGGGCAGGGCATGGTCCCCTTGGCATGGAGGGGACTCTGGGGCACTGGTGTCATCCCCCAACATCTTCTCGCTCCCCAGATTTTACTGGGACTTCACGATGCTGCTCTTCATGGTGGGCAACCTGATCATCATTCCCGTGGGCATCACCTTCTTCAAGGAGGAGACCACGGCCCCCTGGATCGTGTTCAACGTGGTCTCTGACACCTTCTTCCTGATGGACCTGGTGCTGAACTTCCGGACAGGGATTGTCATTGAGGACAACACAGAAATCATCCTGGACCCCGAGAAGATCAAGAAGAAGTACCTCAAGACCTGGTTTGTGGTGGATTTTGTCTCCTCCATCCCTGTGGACTACGTTTTCCTCATTGTGGAGAAGGGCATAGACTCTGAGGTCTATAAGACAGCCCGTGCCCTCCGCATCGTCCGGTTCACCAAGATCCTGAGCCTGCTGCGGCTGCTCCGCCTCTCCCGCCTCATCCGCTACATCCACCAGTGGGAGGAGGTGAGGACCTGCTCCGGGAGCCTCTGGCAGCAGCTGCATGGCTGGAGAGAGTGGGAGCTGGGTTCCCTGATGAGCTGGCAGGGTGCAGAGGACCTGTGGGGCTGGTGGGTGGCTGTGACCCACCCTGGAGGGTTTGGGGCATCCTTGAGCTGTGATATAACACCCACCATAGGTGCCAGCATGGCTGGCACATGCTGGCACACCATCCCCTGCTCTTGACAGCAGTAAGACTCAATCCCCCTGCCCAGCTCAGCACCTCCTGCCACTACCAGGAGCTCAGGGAGGACAGCAGGACCCCCAGCCCCGTGGGGTCTCCAGCTTTGAGGGTCCACCCAGCTTTGAGGGTCCACCCAGTTTTGAGGGTCCACCCAGCTTTGAGGGGACATGCTCAGCCTTGCTGCGTGGCTCTGGCCATGCCCTGGGAGCTGCCCTGCTCAGTGCCCAGAGTATTTGTGTCTCCCTGATCCCTGTCAAGGCTCGCTGCCATTAGCGCTGTCCGGGCGGCAGCGCGGCGGCACCCGCTGGCTATAAATAGGCAGGTGGAGCTCAGCCACCTCGAGTCCAGAGCCAGGCCAGCCACAGGAGCCTCTTCCAGCTGGGGCCATGCAGGTCGGTGCCCTGAGCAGGGCTGGGCACTGGGGGACAGTCCCCAGGCTCACCTCCTGCCATGCCACCCACCCCCAGATCTTCCACATGACGTACGACCTGGCCAGCGCCGTGATGAGGATCATCAACCTCATTGGGATGATGCTGCTGCTCTGCCACTGGGATGGCTGCCTCCAGTTCCTGGTGCCCATGCTGCAGGATTTCCCCCAGAACTGCTGGGTGTCCATCAACGGGATGGTGGTGAGTTCCATTTGCCCCACGCCGTGCTCCTGCCTGCTCCCCAGGGCTTGCACCCATCCCCACGTCATCCATCCTCCATCCTCCAGCCCCAGGAGATGCCATCCCCCGTGGGCCAGGGCAGAGGAGCACAGAGCACCCGGCCCCAGATGCTGGTGTCACCCTGGTGAGGTCTCACAGGACCTGGAGCAGGGGATTATCAGGGTGGGAGGAATATGCTGACATGGGGCTCTTGGCCCCATCCCCTGCTGCCTTCTCCTGCTCATTAGCCACAAAGCTGCTATTAATAAATAATGGCTCCTGTTTCTAATTGCTGCCTCTCAGCCCTGCAGCCTCCTGCAAATGGCCCTTTTCCCCTGTCTGTCTCATCCTGTTTCATCAAATTTCCATCTCTGCTTTGTTCCGCCTGGCTTCCTCCTCTTCCTCCCCTGCCTGTCTCACCCTTTTCCTTCCCTGCCTACTTCGCTGGGGGAGTCTGGAAAGTTTGAAAACTTCGCTTTTCAACAAATTCCTATTGCTGGGAGAGAACTGGGACTGCTGATGGAGCCAGGGCCCTCAAGCAGTGCTCACCACACACACACACACACACATGCATGGCTGACATTGTCCCTGTCACTGCAGAACGACTCCTGGAGTGAGCTGTACTCCTTCGCCCTCTTCAAGTCCATGAGCCACATGCTGTGCATCGGCTACGGGAAGCAGGCACCTGAGAGCATGACAGACATCTGGCTGACCATGCTGAGCATGATCGTGGGGGCCACCTGCTACGCCATGTTCATCGGCCACGCCACCGCCCTCATCCAGTCCCTGGACTCCTCCCGGCGCCAGTACCAGGAGAAGGTAGGGCTGTGCTGGATGGGGCCACAGCTTTGTCCCCTCCTGGAGCCATGTGGGGTGAGGGTACCTGTGTCCGTGTTCACAGGGGTCTTAGGATGAGGGAAGAGATGAGGCTGTGACTCCATGGTTCAGAAGGCTTGATTTATTATTTTATTATATATATTATATTAAAACTATACTAAAAGAATAGAAGAAAGGATTTCATCAGAAGGCTCACTAAGAATAGAATAGGAAGGAATGGTAACAAAGGCTTGTGGCTCGCACTCTGTCTGAGCCAGCTGGACTGTGATTGGCCATTAATTAGAAACAACCACATGAGACCAATCCCAGATGCACCTGTTGCATTCCACAGCAGCAGATAACCATGGTTTACATTTTGTTCCTGAGGCCTCTCAGCTCCTCAGGAGGAAAAATCCTAAGGAAAGGATTTTTCATAGAAGATGCCTGTGACAGGTTCCCAGTCAGGAGCAGGAGTGGGACCAGCCCCGTGCAGTGGGGATGTCCCAGCTGACAGCAGCTCTCCCCACAGTACAAGCAGGTGGAGCAGTACATGTCCTTCCACAAGCTGCCCGCTGACTTCCGCCAGAAGATCCACGACTACTACGAGCATCGCTACCAGGGCAAGATGTTTGATGAGGACAGCATCCTGGGGGAGCTCAATGAGCCCCTGCGTGAGGTGAGGGCTGGAGGGCTGGGAGGAGGATGGGGATTACCCCCACCTGCCAAGGGAAGGCATCCCCTGCTCCTTGCTGTGGGTCCCACCAGCCCTTGCCATGCCTGGGGTCAAACGCCTCTCGCTGCAGCTTTGCAGCTCTGTATGGAAGCATGTCCATGCACAATCTGCATGCCAGGGCGTCCATGAGACTGGGGTGGGGAAGCACATCCCAGCTTCCTGGGCTCACCCACTTCCCCACAGGAAATCGTGAACTTCAACTGCCGCAAGCTGGTGGCCTCCATGCCGCTGTTTGCCAACGCCGACCCCAACTTTGTCACGGCCATGCTCACCAAGCTGAAGTTTGAGGTGTTCCAGCCGGGCGACTACATCATCCGAGAGGGCACCATAGGCAAGAAGATGTACTTCATCCAGCACGGGGTGGTCAGCATCCTCACCAAGGGCAACAAGGAGATGAAACTCTCTGATGGCTCCTACTTTGGGGGTGAGCACTGGCAGGACTAAGCCAGGGTCTGTGAGAGTCACTAGGACACCTCTGCTGTCCTAGGGCACCCAGTGTGTGGTGGTTCTCATACCCTGCCCTGTTTTGTTCTTAATGGTGGAGTTCTGACCTCGGCCCTGGTGTTTTTCCCCAGAGATCTGCTTGCTGACCCGTGGCCGGCGCACGGCCAGTGTCCGTGCAGACACCTACTGCCGCCTCTACTCGCTCTCCGTGGACAACTTCAACGAGGTGCTGGAGGAGTACCCCATGATGAGACGGGCCTTTGAGACTGTGGCCATCGACCGTCTCGACCGCATCGGTAGGACACAGGGGGACCTAGGGGGGATGTCTTGACAAAGGGGAAAGCTGTGATTCCCATGGGAACCCAGCACAGCCCCAGCACAGGGTCTCAAGGTGCTTCCCTCTCCCTGTAGGGAAGAAGAACTCGATCCTGCTCCACAAAGTTCAGCACGACCTCAACTCAGGTGTCTTCAACAACCAGGAGAACGAGATCATCCAGGAGATCGTCAAGTACGACCGGGAGATGGTGCAGCAGGCGGAGCTGCAGCAGCACACGGCCATGTACAGCCCCGTCCAGCCCCAGGTCACCTCTGCCATCGCCACCCTCCAGCAAGCCGTGGCCATGAGCTTCTGCCCGCAGATGGCCAGCCCGCTGGTGGGCTCCATGGCGCTGGGCTCGCCCCGCATGATGCGCCGCTTGCAGTACGCCCAGGCCGTGCCCAGCCCCTTCGCCGTGTCCCCCGTGCTGCTGCAGCAGAGCCCCCCGCCGCAGCCGCAGCCCCCCGTGCCCCACGCCAACCCCTCGCCCTCGCAGGACCCGGCGCAGCCCACGGCCCTGCCCGCCTCCACCAGCGCCTTCGCCGCGGCCGCGGCCAGCCCTCCGTCCCAAAGCCCGCTGGCCAGCCGGACGTTCGCCTACGGAGGTGCCCCCGGGCCGCTGGGCTCGCAGCTGTCCCTCAGCCAGCAGCCGGCGCCCGGCTCGCCGCAGCGCCTGGCCGCCCACAAGAGCACACAGGCGCTGCACACCAGCAGCCTCAGCCAGGATTCGCGGCCCCTCTCGGCCTCGCAGCCCTCGCTGCCCCACGGGCTGACGGCCGGCAGCACCCAGAGCCCCCCGGCGTCCGCCCGCGAGTCCAGCACCTCCATCGGAGGGGGCCCGGCCGCCGCCTCGCCGGGCCCGGGCCCTCCGGCCGGGCTGCGGGCCCAGGCGCCCTCACGGGGGGCCCCGGCCCACCCGGCGCCCACGGGCTCGGGGCTGACAGCGCCGCCCGCCCTGCCGCAGGACTCGGCGGCGGCCCGCAAGGATTCGGCGTCCAGCACGCCCGACACGGACCCGGCCAAGTCCAGGCTGTCTTCCAACTTGTGACCTCCGCGCCGGAGGGGCGGTGGCGGGGAGCCCCCCCAGCTCCCCTCGCCCTGCGCCGCCGGGTGAGGGCCACGGCCGCACCGCCGGCTGCCGCCCCCCGCCACGGCGCCAGCCCCGCTCCCCCGGTCCCTCCTGCCACCCGCTGCAGAGCGGGGCAGCTGCCGGGGGTGGGCCTGGGGCTGCCGGGCCCTCTCCCCACCGCGGGGTCACTGGGCTGAGCCCCCCGGGTGTGTCGTCTCCGACCAAAGTCTGACCCTGTCGCCCGCTCCCCGCGGCGAAGCCCCGCTGCCCCCTGGCCTCCCCGGCTGCCCATAGAAGCCACAGCTGCATTCTCGCCATGACCAACTCTGTGTATGATATCTATGACCTGAACACATCCCTGTGTGTGACCCGCAGGACACCTCCCTGGGGCTGTCGGCGCAGCCCCGGCGCCGCGCGTGTCCCTGCGCCCCTCTCACAGACCCAAGGCGAGGGGTGATGGTCCAGGACTGGAGGTAAGTTGGGAAGGGTCTGAGGGATGGTCGCCCTGAGGCTTTTGAGCACCCACGAACACACTGTCCCCCACTCTGGGGCTGGGGGTGAGCACAGCCCCGTGTCCCCATAGGCAGCGCTAGGACGGAGGCAGGCGCTGGAGCCCAAGCCCTGGGGCTGGGGCAGGCACCTGCCGAGCGTTCCAGGTGCCTGTGCGTGTGTTGTGTGTGTGTGTGGGTGTGCGTGCAGGTGTGTGTGTGCACGTGTGCCTCGCTGCCTCGCACTCTGGAGCCTTCCACATTGAATGTACCGCGAGCGCGGGGCCCGCGCCAGCCCCGGCACCCTGCGGCCGAGCAGCCGGAGGGACAGGGCCCCACTCCAAGCGTCCACTTTCCCATCCAGCCCATCCTGTGCAATAAACGTCAGCAGATGACAGAGCTACGCACGACTCCGGCTCTGCTTCTTCGCCACCGTCCCTCCCTGCCGCGCCTCCCGCTCCTCGTGCCCGCCCCGGGAGCCGGAACATTGGGCACAGCCCCAGCTCAGGCTGTGGGATGCAGCTTTGTCCTTTGAAGAGCTGTGTCCCTTGCCATGAAAGCCACAAGGTGAAAAGCCTCTGCCAGCTCCAGCAGCAGCCAGGAAGAAGCTGAGTGTGAGCCTGTGGTTATGGGGCACAGCTCCAGCTGCAAGGTGCAACTATCTCCAGCACCAGCCTGGTGGAGAGGAGGTCTGGGAAGCCACAGTCCAGTGAGAAAGGGAGGGTCCTGGCTGGAAAAGCTGCAGTTGGTCCCTGTGAGTCCAGTTCCTGCTGTAGCTGCACTGGCACAATTCCATGTTTCTGCTACAAAAGCATTTTCAGAATGTGACACCCTGTGCCCTACCAGTCAGCAGAACAGGGCCAGACTGGAAGGCAGCAATCCCACCTCCCCGTGCCCCTGGCAAAGATTTCAGAGGACACAGGTCCCATCTTGTATTTCAAAAAAACATTTTATTTACAATATTATACATGTTGACCCCCAAGTTAGTGGTTTTCCCTGCCTGAGCCCCAGTGAGCAGCAGCAAAACTCATCCCTGGAAAAGAGAGTGAAGAGCAGAGGCTGTGCTATGGAGAGTGAGGACAGTGCCCAGAGCTGGAGCAGAGCACAGAGCAGCACCTGCCTTGTGGCCAAGAGCAGGTCAGTTGCCTGCCATGCCAAGTTTGAGCCCTGCTGGTGGAGAGGGAAGGAGAGGGACAGCACCTCAGGCCAGGCAAAGGACAGTGCTCACAGCACTGGGGTGAGTGAGGGCTGAGGGGAGCCACCCTGGCTCCTGCCACCCCTTTGCCCCCAGCCCAGAGCTGCAGCCCTGTGCAGGGCTTGGTGTCCTCTCCCCGTGCTGGGACAGCAGTGACAGCAAACACTGCAGAGCCCCTGTCCCCCAGCAGCTGCTCCAGCAGAGCCTCAGTTTGCCTCAGCACCTCAGAGTGAGGCTGGGCTGGATGCTGCAGCTTCTTCCCCATGAGATGTGGGACAGAAGAGCATTGCAGGCCAGTGCCCAGCATGGCTGGAGGTCCAGAGGTATCCCAGGGCTGCCAGGCTCAGCTGAAGAAATATGTGGAATCCATCACTTGCTTCAGGTTGAATTCACCTGAGGGGAGCAAAGGAGAGGTCAGAGAGTGAGGTGGGGATGGACAGGGGGAGGGAAGTGGCTTCAGTGCATGAAGGATCCCTGTCCCTGGACTGTGCTGCCCATGGAGCCACTCCACAGAGAGGTCAGGCAGAGCCAGATGGCCTGGCAGACACAGGGCTGAGGGATTAGAAGGAGTTAAACTAATTGCCTTAATCCCATTGCATGTATATCATCTAGATCCTGGCAATTACCATGCCGAGGCCCTCGCTCCCCATCTCTGAGCAAATGCTCCTGGTTGGAAACAGATGGGAGCAGAACAAGAGCAGGATGGGAAGAGCTGGGTCAGCCTGGGGGAAATCCCAGGGACGCAGTGAGGATGGCAGGGAGCACTGACAGGAATGCTACAGGGGAATGTGGACATGCTGGACTGCTCTGCCCCATGGCTCTGCACTCCAGCATAGGAGAGGAAACCTGATCCAAGGAGACAGCTCTGGCTTT
Source organism: Agelaius tricolor (assembly GCF_023055355.1). Taxonomy (NCBI): domain Eukaryota; kingdom Metazoa; phylum Chordata; class Aves; order Passeriformes; family Icteridae; genus Agelaius; species Agelaius tricolor. Next base: position 2,649,777 of record NW_027269293.1, on the reverse strand, counting down.
TTGCCTTTTGGTGGTTTTGGGGGCCACTCCATCTCTTTCCCCTGGTCTCCAAAACGCTCCTGAGCTCTGCATGTTCCTGTCCCATGCTCCTACCTGTCCTGGGGACATTTGACAGCTGCTCCTTCAGTCTCTTCTGCCAATGGGCTATGGGCTCTGTGCTGGAGCTGGATGAACTAGAAGGAAGCAATAAACACAGGTTATCTGGAACCAGGCACACCCTCCTCTGCTCCCCAGTGCAGCTCCTGACAACAGGATTCAGCTCTTCTAAAACAGACCAGGCACCCCAGAGTGAGAGCAGGAGCCCAGCCCCAGCAGCCCAGGGCAGGCCCTAAGGCTGCCAAACCTTCCCCTGGTTCTGCAGCAAGAGGGGGCAGAGCCCTTGGTTTTTACAAAGCTGTTGAAGGTGATTTGGGTGTCAGGCAAGAAGGAAGGACAGCTTCCCCACAGAGCAACCCCCAGGCAGGTGACACAACCTGTGAGCACCTGGACACGACCTCTGTGAGGTGGAGGGGAAAATCCTACAGGTCAGGAATACCTGCAATACTTCTCCAGCATGAACTCAGACAGATCCTGCAGAATCTTCTCGCTGTGCAGAGCCACAAACTGCTGCCGACAGACCTGACCCAGGGAGACAACAGTGAGGTGCAGCTTAGCAGGTGTTTTCTCTCCTTCCAGTGCCAGGTCAGAGGTGAGGGGCAGGGAAAGCACCAGGAGTGGGAAGGGGGGGCTGCCAGACAAGGGTGAAGGGAATCAGCCTGGGGAGGTGTGAAGCACAGGTGCACCCTCATTAGCACAAAGCCCTTGGGAAGGACCCAGGGCAGGGCAGGGGCACTGGCTGCCAGAATCTGTGGAAATAGACCTGTTTAGTGCCTGTTTCCACAGATTCTCCCCACACACTCCCTGCAGAGTGGGAGGAGAAGGGGCACCAGGAAATCAGCTGTGACCGCCAGCAAACATCCCAGGTTCACCTCACCTCAGGGTGAATCAATCAGCCTATGGAGCAAAGCCCAGGGGAGGCGAGGCCTGGCACGGGCCCAGAGCACAGATCAGCAAGATCCTGCTCCCAAGGGAGCCAGGAGGACACTTTTACCTGGTTCATGACATCCACGGTGAGCGCGTGAGTCCAGTAGCAGTCGTGGACTGAGACAAAGGTCAGGCCCTTCCTGGGAGGGGGCAGAGGTGCCATGAAGCAGAGCTGAGACCCCTCTGTGTGATGGACCCATCCCATGTAGGACCTCTGGCTGGGACAGGAGCATCCCCACACAAGAGGGGGACTCCCTGCACAGCAGCTTTTCAGAGGGAGGTTCCCAATCCCAGGATCTCCCTGTCCTTGTCCTGCTGCCTCCTTTCCTTCTCTGCCAGAGGCCCCAAATTCCCACCCACCATGGACTCCTAAGTCCCATGTGATTCTTTGCCCCAAAAATTCTCTCCCAGGAGAGTTGTGAGCCAGGTGAGAGCTGCCCACTCCCTACCTGAGGCAGTGCAGTGCTGTGAGCATCATGTGTGTGGAGTCCAGAGAGTGGATGAAATTGGGGGGAAAGGCATTCTTCTGCTTCACAGTGTCAGGTTTCCTGCAGGACAAAGCAGGGCACAGAGGAGCTGGGACATTTCAGGGCCAGAGATGACAGCAGTGGCACAGAGATAGTGACAGCCCAGCCTGGGGATCAGGGGCCTGCCCAAAGCCCTGCTGCTCTGTCCAGCTGTCTGCAGCTCAGGGGCAGTAAGAGGAGCTCTGTCACTCCTTGACAGCTTCCCTTATAGGAAAGCCTTGTCCCCAGAGCACAGGCTGGGGCCAGCAGGGGTGCAGTGCAGGCCATGGTTTTGTACTTACTGGCTGCTGTTGGAGGTTTTCACACTCAAACGCTGCATGCCACAGTTCAGCTGTGGGGAGAGAAGGCACCAGTGTCACCCTGCACTGCCTGGCCTGGCAGCACGCAGGGCTGGGCACTGCCCCACCCCTCTGGAGAGGGGTCTGTGTCTTTCCAGAGTGTCCCAGCACCACAGCAGCTGCCACTGCCCAGTGACACTTTGCCCAGCTCCCCTCCTGAGGGTTCTGGCAGGCATCTGAACCCCTTCACCCTCTGAGGGAAGGGCTGCTGGAGCTGGGCTGGGGGGCTGTGAGTCAGCACAGCAGCACGTGGGAGGTGCCAGCACTGAGACTGAGTCACAGGAGCCCTGAGGAGGCTCTCAGAGCGGGGAACGGCCCGTGCCCCAGCTGCCTGAGTGGGATGGAGCCACAGAGCTTCCTCACCAGCTCACCCACACACTCCAGGCTCTGCAGGGAGCCATGAGGCTGGAGGATGTGCCTGCACTCAGGGATCCTACCTGCTCTGCAGGCTCACCCACCAGTGATGCCAACCTGCCAGGCCTTAGCCCAGGCTGTCTTTTCCCTGCTCCCACCATGGCACAGGGAGGGTGGGGGCTGTGAGACCTGCCAGTGGACACTCACCACAGTGGACCTGGAGCGATAGTAGGGCTGGATGATGGGCAGCCCCAGAGGTGTGACCCACTCCACTGTCCGGCCCGACTGGGCGATGAGCTTGGCACTCTCTGTCAGCCAGTTCTTGAGAAAAGGAGAGGAAGCAGCTGGAGTTAGTGTGGAGCTGGGAGACCCCATCCCCTCCCAGCACAGGACAACCTCACTCCTGCCACAGAACTCCCCAGGGCTTACTGGGGTGTTTGGCACAATCCCACACCTCTGAGCTGGGGCAGGAGGATCCTCTCTGGGCCAGGAGCCAGGAGAATCATCTCTTCCCATGGAGCATCCCCTTGTCTACGTATAAATGGACAAGGGAAGGAGAAAAAGTGGAGGTAAAGGGCAACAGGCTCCTTACCTGGATATCTCGAGTCGCTGAGAACATCTCCTTGATGCTGTTGAACACCTGCTTCACCAGATAATGAGATGCTTCCCACAAATACTCCTGGCACAGAGCAGAGGCAGAGAGCCATGGGTCATACAAAGGGACAGCCAAAGAGAGGAAAGTGACAGGACCCAGGGAGGGGGGACACACAGAGGAATGCTACCTCGGGGAACTCATCGATCTCCTTGAGGCGTTTCTCGATCTGCAGGCGGCCGCCGTAGCGAGTGACGCCGTACACGACCGTCATCACCGTCTGCTTCACCACCTTGCGGCTGATGAAGCCCTGCAGCACCTGGGCAATCTTCAAACCCCTCTCAGCATCCTTCTTCCGAAACTCCTCCACCTGAGAGAGTGCCTCTGAGTCAGGGCTGGCAAGAGCCGCGCTGGCTGGAGCCCCCTCTGGGGCTGGGGACCCTCCCAGCTGGGCACTGCCTGGCCCAAGCTCCCACCAGGATCCCTGCAGCCAATTTTCCCCACCCTGGATAACAGAAGGCACCTGCTGAAGGGATCCAGCATGGATAACAGAGCCTGCAGAGCCTTCCCTGCTGCCTCAGCACTGTCCCTTGGTGCCAGCTGGGACAAGGACACGGCTTGACTGTGGCTCAGAGCTTGGGTTCTCCTGCCTCTGCCCCCCCAGTGATAACTGAGCAAGTCCTGCACCCCCATGAACTCTTCCTGCTCTCTGGAGAAAACCTGCTGAGACCCAGATGGGAGATGCAGGGTCCAATGCCAGCTGAATGAGCCTCTCAGCACTCTCCCAGTGGCAAATTTCACATCATGTCTTGCCAAAGAAACCAAAGACTTTGTAGCAGGACCAAGGCTGAATTTCTACCCACTCCCTCCAACTCAGCTCAAGGAAGAAAAATCTCATAACCCATGGGACCAGCTGTAACCAAGGGATGAGGAGCATCCCTTGCTCTCTTCCACCTCTCCAGCCTAGTTCTCCCAGGCTTCATTCAGGACAAGTGAGGACAGCAGAAATCAGAGGGGATTTCTCCATGAGGACAGATCTCCAGTCAGATCCCACTTGGGGACAGACAATCCAGCTCATGCCTCCCCAGCTCTCTGCACACTCATCCCCACCTTTCCCCCGGGAGGTGTCACCCTGTGCACACCAAGAGGAGGAGAGACAGGTCCAAAAGGACCCTGTGTGTCCCCACAGAGCCTCACCTGCTGGGCCACTGCACTGTAGACATCCTGAGGGAGCCCACAGGGCACCAGGTTGACAGAGGCAGCGCCGCTGAGATCCCGGCCGAGCGCTGCATAGTGCTGCAGCCCATTGCAGGAGCCATCCTGCAGGGAGAGCACCAGGGAAACAAGGGGTTAATGCACGGACAGAGCTCTGCTCATCTGCCCCCTCCCCATGCACAGCTACCCTGGCCTCAGGTCATTATTTGCCCTCCCCACTCTTCAGAGCAGTGACCATCTCCCAGCAGTGACCATTGCCCTTCTGGACAGGTTTCCTGCCTGAGTCCAGCCCTAACTGCTGTGAACTGTGAGGTTTAAAGGCAGAAACCTCACATCACCAACTCTGTGGGTTTCCAAAGACATCAGAGCTCTGTGGAAACACTGAAAACCAGAAAATTGGGAAAACACCAAATATATCTGGGATGCTAAAAGCAGCCCCAATAGCCAGCAGTCAAAAAACCTCAGCAGCGGGATCAGAGGCAGGAAAAGGCAAGGCCAAGGCAGAGATCCCTCAGGAAGCCCCAGCTGGCTCTGAAAACATCCCTCTGACAGAAACCAGCTGCCACCCAGATTTCCCAAAGCTGCATCAGAGGCACAGTGAGTGCCTGCCACAGCAGCTGCCCTTGCAGCCCTCCTGGAAGCAAGAGCAGCTTGGGTGAGACAGACAGGATCTGAATGATGGTGCAGGAAGATCTTGGTTCTCCCCAGGCTGCAGTGGCAGGGATGTTTCTCAGAGATGTGCTGCTATTCCTGGCCCCCTGTGCTCAGGATCTCCCAGATACCCCAGGAGCTGTCAGGTTCCTCAAGCAGGGCCCCCTTTCCCCTGCACCCTCTCCCCACTCTCTGCAGTGTGGAAAGGCAGCACCTGCACCTGATGGCTCTGTTAATTGAGCACTGATGACTCAGGCTGAACCAGCCTCTGGTACCCTCCAGAAGAAGTCCCTGCTGATGATATTTCATTAGCTGCACCCTCCCCACACACCTCCAGCTGCTCTCTTGACCTTTTGTTGTCATCAAAATATCAGACCTGGCTGTCTCATGTATATTCCAGGCTATCACTGCTGCCCTCCCCATTCAGTCATGGCCACTTGATCTCCTCATAAGAGAAAGGAGCAGCCACCCCTCACCCATGGCCACTATCAGCCTTGTCCCTGTGCAGCCAGGGAGGACAGGTGCCTTCAGGGAGCTGAGCAGCACCTGAGCAGGCACAGGGCACATGGTGACAGGTCACCTAAGGTGGGGGACAACCACCTCTGTCCCTGTGCCCTTCCTCAGAGTTCCAGACCTGCCATATTGGCTCTTGCAGAGCTGCTTGGCTTCAGGCACAGAGCAGGAGTGGAGAAAGGCCTCCAAAGCACAGCTATGAGCACTCCAGCCAGCCAGGTGTTGCCCTGCTGGGCCAATTTCCAGTCCTGATCCTGGGGCTGCAGAAGGTGACACTGGCTTGGCTCTCACCCTGCAGCAGCTGCCAGTGAGTTCCCAGCTGGGCTCTGCTCAGGCCAAGGGAAGTGAGGCAGCCCTCAGATGTTCCAGCTCATGGATGGCTGCAGGCAGCAGCAAATCACCAGAGTTCTCATGCCAAAATGCCCAACCCTGCATTTCCATTCCTAAGAAAACCCAGCCACGTGGAGCAGGGATTGCAGAGCTGGAGACCTGGATGCTCCTTCCCTGCCCTGCTGAGCCTCACACGGGCTGTGAGGATGTGCCAGGCTCCTACCTGGTGAACTGGGAAGTGAGAGATGTAAGCTGCTGGGTCTGGGGACCTGGAGGCTTTGGCGATTTCCATACAGCATGCCAAGGCTTGCCAGGGCTCATCAGTGTCCATCCACCACTTCCTGCCCTGGGAATGAGAAAGGCCAGGCTGGTGGGAGCAGGCAGTGCTCCTGTGCCCCACAAAGCACAGGCAGGAGCCCCTGAGCACCTGGGGTACACTGGGCACAGCACCTCCTCCCACCATGCCTCCACTTCCCTAGTTTTGACATCATGTTTTCAGACAGGAACAGGTTATTTAGGAATTTAAGTTATTTAGGAAGGCATTGCCTTCTCCCTTTTCACCTCTCAAAAATCTTTCATAATGTTTTTGTTCCAAAATCGATTCTGATTTCCATTTTGTTTCACTTCCCAGAAGCTCCCACGTACCGTGAGCGGGTGGTCAGCCGAGTCCAGGATGTCCTCCATGATTTCATTGGCATAGTCCAGCCTCTCCTGCAAGGCATTCTTCTTCTTCAGCCCTGTCAGGTTGATGAGGTGAATCTTCAGCCAGTCAAGTCCCTTGGGGCCCAGCGGCCTCCCCTCTGCAAACAGCAGGATGGCCCTGGTGACATCGTTCCCCAGGTGGTTGAAATAGGGTGGGCATGGGTAAGTCCTGCCACGGAAGTCCATGTTGTGAGGGAACCAGAACACCTTGTCCCTGACATAGTTGGCGATTGAGAGCTTGTAGAGAGCGTCCATGCGCAGGCTGTGCATCTCTGCAGCCTTCTTCTTGCACAGGAACACCTCGTGCTTGAAGGACTTGCTCCAGGTGGAGGAATTGCCAGGAGGAGTAGGAGGCTTGGGAGCCTCAGAGAGGGGTGGTGGGATGTCCAGCTTCTCATCCCCTTTGTCATTGAAGATGGAGATGATGATATCCAGCACTGGCTGGTTGATCTTCCAGGCACAGTTGCCCAGTTGGTTCAGGGCATCCAGCACGGGGTGGAGGTTCACCAGGGGACACTGCTCCAGGAGCAGCTGGTGGTGGGTGGTGTCATCCATGAAACGCATCAGCTTGGTGTCATTGAGGACAAAGGCACCAAAAGTGGGGGAGGTCCAGGGCACAGGAGGGCACAGCATGGGCATGGCAGAGGAGTTGAAGGTCAGCGTGGTCTCGGCAGCGTTTGACACAAGCTGCGAGAAGATGGGATGGGGCCTTATCAGCCCGACCTGGAGAGGAGGATCAGCAGCAGAGGGTTAGGGCTGGAGTGTGGGAGAGCCTGTGGTCAGTCAGCCATTCCACAAGGACCATGCCAAGTCAGGTTAAACCCTTCTTACCTGCCAAGGAGAGGTAAAACCAGCGAGAACTGCTAACTCTTGTATCTGAGTATAAAACCTCAGTCTCCTTACTTTCAAAGGATAATAGTAATCCAATGGTCTTAGGAGCCACTCATATCTTGGTGCAAGTCCAAGTGAAAGGACAAAGCCCAGAGCTTTTCTGCATGGGATCTTGGCTCCAAGGGCTCCTACCTCTCACTAGTCCTAAACACATTCATAATCTTAACCCTAGTAACCCTCTCCACCCCTATCCTATTTCCACTTCTATCCAACAACCTCAAGAACACCCCCAACACAATTACAAACAAAATCAAAACTTCCTTCCTTCTTCATCAGCCTAATCCCAATTACAATCTACATCCACTCTGGAACAGAAAGCCTCGTCTCCTTCTGAGAATGAAGAATCAAGGGCTCCTCAAAGCATCCCTGAGCAGAAATGGCAGCAAGGACAGAAAAGGGCCTTGCAAGGGTCTGATTTTGAGGAAGGGGTGTCCTGCACAGCCCTAGAGCCCCCAGGATGAGGCTCACCTGCCAGTTACTGTAGAAGGAGTAGACGTGGTAGAGGACAGGGATAGGCTTGGACTCCAGGCGACGATTGAGGATGTTCCTGGGCACCTTAACAGCCTTCACCAGGAGCTCCAGCAAGTGCATGCCCAGGCGCATGAGGAGCACACAGGGCCAGCTGCAGGTCTTCAGGTTCAGGGAAGGCCCAAAGCCTGCTTCTGCCACCAGCTTCTCCCAGTATTCCCGTGGCAAGTACTGTTTAGGCTGGGAGGTGGAGGGAGAAAATGGAGTCAGCTGAAGGAGATCAATCTACCTGAGATATGGCCCTGAGAAGGACTCTCCTATCTTTGTGACCCCAAAGGTCCTTCCTGATAGGGGTGTTTGGGGAAGGAGGGCTCAGGAGGCTGTGTCGCAGCCATCTTTTATGAAAAAAATCCTTTCCTTAGGATTTTTTCCCTCCTGAGAAGCTGAGAGGCCTCAGGAACAAAATGTAACCAATGGTTATCTGCTGCTGTGGAATGCAACAGGTGGATCTGGGATTGGTCTCATGTGGTTGTTTCTAATTAATGGCCAATCACAGCCCAGCTGGCTCGGACAGAGTCCGAGCCACAAGCCTTTGTTATCATTCCTTCTTTTTCTATTCCTAGCCAGCCTTCAGATGAAACCTTTTCTTCTATTCTTTTAGTATAGTTTTAATATAATATATATAATAAAATAACAAATCAAGCCTTCTGAAACATGGAGTGAGATCCTCATCTCTTCCCTCATCCTAAGACCCCTGTGAACACGGTCACAAGGCTGGGCTGAGCCCAACAGTGAGAATGGGAACAGTGGCACTGCACCACACCCCAGTGCTGACACCCTGGTCCCACATCATCCTGCCCCTCCTGCCCAGACTGCAGACCTGCCTGCCCCTATGAGCACCCAGCTCTGACAACAACCTGCTCACCAGGTCCTTGATGTGCCCAGGGCAGCAGGCTTGGCCCTTTTCTCCCCTCTCATCCTCTCCTGCCCTGAAAAGCCCAGAGCTTTCCTGCATGGGATCCTGGCTCCAAGGGCTCCTACCTGGCTGTCCTTTGCCAGCAGCTGGATGTAGCTCTCATAGATCTGCTGCACCTTCTCCAGCTGCCCACTGTGCAGCTTCCTCTGGATGATGTACCTGTCGTAGACTTTGGAGCCCAGCTCCCTGGCCAGGACTGCCAGGGACTCACCTTGTGGAGACAGATCATTGAGGATCTGGGAAAGGGGAAGGCAAAAAGGGTCTTAGGAAGGAGGAACAGGAGAGACAGAGCGGGAGTTAAAGCTGCTGTGCAGGGAGCACAGAAAGATGCTGATTTCTATGATACTGAACAGATGGTGAGGAAGGAAAAACAACCAGGACAGAGCATGGATTTCTCTGGCTGCTCTGCAGAGGGAGCAGACAGCCTGCAGCCAATAACCTGGTAAACCTCTCAGGAAATCCCAATTCTGCTCAAGTGGGACATTAGTGCTCTGTGACAGCCCCACAGCTGATAGCCCAGCCCCACTCCTGGGAGGGTAGGGCAGGCTCCTACCTGCAGCATGATGTCCACATACTCCTCATCTGGCAGCAGACACAGGTAGGGGTAGAGGACGTTGTACTTGGACAGCCTCTTGGGCCTGGCCATGCTGCGTTTGGAGCTCTGCAGGGCCTGGAGGATGGCATCACGCCACTGCGAGCGGAGTGTGCCCAGCAGCTCGCGCTGCAGGGAAAAGGAAGGAAGAGAGCTGGTGAGCATGAGCTGCCCCCTCTTTAGCTCATGGACCCTCAGCTCTCACTCACAGGTCCTCAGGGCTGCCCCAGGGCCGAGCTTTACCGCTTTGATGGCCTGTGGGGTCAGGGGCTTGGCTGCCTCCACTGACTCGATGGTCACGGTGTTCTTCAGCTCCATCTCCAGCTGCTGCTGGAAGCGCTCCTGCAACTCCTTCACCGAGAAATCCAGCTTGGGGTATGAGCCCATCGTCTCCTGCAATGGGAGAGAGGCAGTGGGAGGAAGAGAAGCCATGCTCATTCTCCCAGCTTCCCTGCAAGAGGAACGATTGTGGTACAATTCTGGGTTGAAAGCACCTTGCTGGGACTTCTGGGTCTCAGACTTCTCTGGCAGACAAACGCCAGAGGCTGCTCTGCTCCTGTGCTATGGCCAAGCACCTCCCCAAGCACCCCCTCCCATGCATGGAGGCAATCTCCAGCCCCCTGCTTTGCTGTTCCCCTGTAAGGCTGTTAGTAACATCATCCATTTGATGATTTGTGTGGGCTATTGGGCAGAGATCAGGTTAAAAAGCTCTTTCTTTCTAGCCCTCCCCTGGGCTGTACCCTAAGAACACCTGGCCAGCTTCAACAGCTCCCTGAGCACTGTGGCTTACTCTGGAATAGAAGTCCTGGAGCAGAGAAGACTTGCAGATCTTGGGGCTGGGTGGAGGAGGCAGCTGGTAGTTGGGCTGGACAGTCCTGATGGCCTGCAGCACCATCTCCTTCTCATCTTCCTCAAACAGGCACTTTTGGAAGAGCTCATCCACATGGAAGCCACTGCTGTTCAGCTGCTGCAGGTACCTGAGGAGGGGCAGACAGGACAGGCTTGATCTTCCCCAAGGGCCTGAGCATGTTGTACAGGAGCTGCCTCAGCACAGCCTGTCCCACAAGGTCACCACCAGCCTCAGGTTACAGGGATCAGGTGTCCATCCCTCAGCCTGCACTGCTGCAGAGCTTCCTGGGCAGGGAGGCCACTGCAGCTGCCCACAGGCAGCCCCACAGCCTGTGCTGCCCTGACACAGCTCCACACGTCCAGCACAGCCACTGCCAGCCCCCTCAGAGGCATCTGACTGGAGATATTCCCCTGAAGGCATCTTGAATTTGTCAGCAGCCAAAGGACAGAGAGCAGTGATACATCCCTGAGGTTCACACTAGTGCATCAGAAGCTTTCTCCATCCTCTGGAGAGGAGCTGGCTGTGCCTCCAGCCTCAGGCACTGCCCCCAGGCCCAGCCTGTGGGATCTTCCAGGGCTCTTTCAGCTGCTCCCTTTAGTACTGACACTTTCCTGTCCATGAAATCTATCATCTACAATCTTGCTATCTTTAGCACTGACACTTTCCTGTCCATTATCCTCTATAAAATCTACCTGAATCTCCTGACCAAGCTCCTCTGGAGAGCCCTGCAGGAGCCAGCTATGTGATTGAGCCCACCAAAATGGGCAAGCCCCACAGAAGTATACCATAAAAACAAACAGAGGAGCCATAAAAACAAACCAAGGAGCCAAGCCATTCCCACCAGGCAGCAACAGAGGGGCCAGAAGGAATGAGATGCCTGGGATGGGTGTGGAACCAAGGAATTCCTGACTGGAGAGGGCCTCTCCCAGCCCAGCTCTGGGGGGAACAGTGCCTGTTCTCACCTTCCACATCTCCTCTCCATGCACAATCTCAGGCAAACTCCCCAGCAGCTGGGGGTGGCAGGGAATGTGCTCCACCCACACCAAAATCTGGCCATGAGAAGTGGCTCAGAGCATCCAGGTGGGCACACAAAGGGGACAGCTCTTCCTGACCCCAACCCCCTGCATCTCCCAGCTCTCCAAGCACAGCAGGTGGAGCACCTGAGGCAGGTGTTACCTCAGGATGGCTTTGGGAGGTGACTGGCTCCGGCCCGTGCACTCCAGGGCCGTGGCATAGGAGTCCAGGTTGGGCTGGAGCCCAGCAGCCTCCAGGATGGAAAACAATCGGTCCAGGCGGTTCAAACAGCCCTGCAGGACAGAGAGCAGGGAGGCTGTGCACACCAGGAAGGAGGCTGTGCACACTGGGAAGGGAAAGGGACTGTGGACAAGAAAAGGAGGCTGTGGACACTGAGAAGGAAAGGAGGGAGAAGGGGAGAAGGCCGTGCACACTGAGAAAGGAAGGAGACCATGGACATTGAGAAAGGAAGGAGGCTGTGGCCATTGAGAAAGGAAAGGAGGCTGGGGTCACTGAGAAGGGGAGGGGGCTGTGCACACTGAGAAAGGAAAGGAGTGAGAAGGGAAGGAGGCTGTGCACACTGAAAAAAGAAAGAGGCCATGGACACAGAAAGGAAGGAGGCTGTGCACACTGAGAAGGGAAAGGGGCTGTGCACACTAAAGGAAGGAGGCTGTGGACATTGGGAAGGAGGCTGTGCACACTGAGAAAGGAAGGGGCTGTGCACACTGAGAAGGGAAGGGGCTGTGCACACTGAGAAGGGAAGGAGGCTGTGCACACTGAGAAGGGAAGGGGCTGTGCACACTGAGAAGGGAAGGAGGCTGTGCACACTGAGAAGGGAAGGGGCTGTGCACACTGAGAAGGAAAAGGGGCTGTGCACACTGAGAAGGGAAGGAGGCTGTGCACGCTGAGAAGGGAAGGGGCTGTGCACACTGAGAAGGGAAGGAGGCTGTGCACACTGAGAAGGGAAGGGGCTGTGCACACTGAGAAGGGAAGGAGGCTGTGCACACTGAGAAGGGAAGGAGGCTGTGCACACTGAGAAGGGAAGGGGCTGTGCACACTGAGAAGGGAAGGGGCTGTGCACACTGAGAAGGGAAGGGGCTGTGCACACTGAGAAGGGAAGGAGGCTGTGCACACTGAGAAGGGAAGGAGGCTGTGCACACTGAGAAGGGAAGGGGCTGTGCACACTGAGAAGGGAAGGGGCTGTGCACACTGAGAAAGGAAGGGGGCTGTGCACACTGACACCAACAGCCCCAAAATCCCAGCTCCACGCCCCTCTACTGCTCAGATTTAGTCAGGTCTACCCTACCCTTTCCCCACTCCTCTCAAAGCTAGCTCACACAGGTCTGTGGCCTCATGCCAGCAGCACTGCTTGGACACTTGCTGAAGTGACAAGCACGGGTCAAACCAGCTGGAGGCTCCTCCTCAGGAGCCAGCCCCTCTCCCACCCAGAGCAGCCAGGCTTTGGTACCTTCCTGGCCCAGATGCGCATGACGATGTTGAAGGCACCCACGTCCAGCACCTTCCTCTTCACAGGGGAGTTGTGGCACAGCAGGAGGTACCTCTCAGCCTCCTCTGCCTGCTGCAGGAACAGGAAGCACTCCAGGTTGGTCTGGATGGTCTGCTGCAGCACCTGCTGGTTGCTCTTGTCCTTTGGCATCCTCTGAGGCCTCTTCAGCTCCTCAGCTCCCTTCACTTCCACCACCCTGGGCTTGTTGTGGGGGCTGCCAGAGCTCTGGTTCCAGGCAGTGGTTGCTTTCATCTTTGGGATCTTTGGGCTTTTCATAGTTTTTGTTTTGGGTGTGGCCTCTGCCTTGGCCTGGCTCTCTAGACCCAGCTGGGAGGCAGCACTGGGCAATTCCTGCTTCATCTTTGGCTGCTGGCTGTACATCTCCTTCTGCAGCTTTTTGGCCCAGTTGCTGGACCGAGCCAGGCCATTACCCTGTGCCCTGGGAATGGGCTGCTTCTCCTTGGGGCCAGGGACCACAGCCTCCTGGTACTTGTCATTATCCAGTGCAGCCAATTCCACTTTGCTGACTGTCACCTCTGGGATGTTACTGCCCTGGAGCTGCTTGGCTCGAGCTTTCAGCACTAGTGGGAAACACAGAGGTGATGGGAGACAGGGCACAGCAAAAAGCTCTGCCCTGTCCTCACCCTGAAAGTACCAGGATCATGGTCAGAAAAAAGGATTCACACAAGAACTTCATCCCTCCTTGGCCAGCCCTGCTCCAGAGATACCAACCTCTGTCTCTCTGAGATCTGCCTGCAAGCTGGAGCCCACCCAGCATCCAGGAGCCCACCCAGCATCCCAGGAACCCACCGCAGCATCCAGGAGCCCACCCAGCATCCCAGGAACCCACCCCAGCATCCCTGGAACCCTCCCCAGCACCCCAGGAACCCACCCCAGCATCCCTGGAACCCTCCCCAGCACCCCAGAAACCCACCCCAGCACCCCAGAAACCCACCCCAGCACCCCAGGAACCCACCCCAGCACCCCAGGAAGCCACCCCAGCATCCAGGAGCCCACCCCAGCACCCCAGGAAGCCACCCCAGCATCCAGGAACCCACCCCAGCATCCCTGGAACCCACCCCAGCATCCCAGGAACCCACCCCAGCATCCCAGGAACCCACCCCAGCATCCCAGGAATCCTCTCCAGCATCCAGGAACCCTCCCCAGCATCCCTGGAATCCACCCCAGCATACCAGGAACTCACCCAGCATACCAGGAACCCACCCCCAGCATGCCAGGCACCCAGCAATGTCACTGCCAGGGAAAAAGTAACAGCCCAGGCTGGTGTGCCTGCTGTCTGCTCACTGCATCTCTCCCAGCACTCACCTTCCAGCAGCTCTGTCCTCTCACAGGGGCCATTTCTGTTTGCCTTCTCCTTGGTGCTGGCAGAGGAGTAGCTCCTGAAGATTCTCCATGGAATCCCTGCCATGAAGAACGCAGAGGGGTGGGGGGTCAGAGAAAGATTGGAAGCTCCACGCCCTCAAACACTCCCTGTCCCCCACTCTGCCCCATGGCCCCAGCTGGACACAGCATGGACAGGGGGACTGAGGGATGTTTCTCAGCTCAGCTGCTCCAGCAGCAGCACAGGAGGGACAGGGCCACCCCTCAGCCCCTGGAACCAGATGCTCAGAAGGAACACGACCCCAGGGACACCACAAACCCCAGCGCTGTCAATGGGGGCAGCACCCCGAGACCCCCAGAGCATGTGGGTGCTATCCCCCAGCTAGGACACGACCCAGAGCCGCCGAATCAACCCTTTGGAGAGCAACAACATCCCACTGCCCCCAGTCTATCCCTGGGGTGCTCACGACTCAAAAAAGACCCCCTCATGTTCCAGGTGTAACCCACAGAACGCTCAGAACCGTGAGACGTCCCGGCCCAGCTCCGTCCGCACACTCGCGCCCTGTCCCGCTCTCCTGGTGTCCCCGCCGGTCCCTCCATGCCCCCTGGAGCCCCGGTGTCCCCCCGATCCCCGTTCCCACTCACCGGGCCCCCTCAGCCCGCCCGGGCCCCTCAGCACCGCCCGCAGCCTCAGCAGCGACATCCCCGGGCCACGCGCGCCGCGCGCCCCCGCGCATGCGCCGCCCCGCCGTGGAGCACGCCGGGAGCGCGAGTCCCGCCGCGCCGGACTACAGCTCCCATGGTGCAGCGCGGCCGCGCTCTGCGCCCCCTGGCGGCCGCGGCGGCCCCGACGGGGTGGACCGGGACGAGCGCGGAGCCCGGGACACGGCGGAGGCTCCGGGAGGTGGCGGAGCCCGGGGAAAACGGCGGAGCCCGGGGAAAACGGTGGAGCCCGGCTGACCCGCGCCTCCCGGCCCGAGCTCGGCGCGTCTCAGGTCGGGCTAGAGATGGACGCCACCCTCCGCAGGTTCTGAGCCACAGCAGCCTCGCGCCCTCCGCCTCTCCCCGCGCTCTGTGCCCGCGGCGCTCGTCCCGTGCCCGCCCATCGCGGCTGACGGCGGATACCGGACTGTGCCGTCCCCGCGGTGGTGGGCGACTGACCGCGGGCAGTGACCCGGGACAGCCGTCGGGGCGCCGATTTATGAATGGGAGGCACCGCCCCGGTCCCCGCCCCGCCCCGAGCCGCCACAGCCCCGCCCCGAGCCGCCCATCCCGGCCGCTCGCGCCGTCGGGGCCGGTCGCCTGTCGCCCGCCGTGGCCATGGCCCATGGCCCGTCGCCCGCCTGTCGCCCGCCGCCCGCCGCCATGAGGCGCGGGGGCCCCGCCGCCATCGCCGCCTGCCTGGCCGGGGCACTGGCCGTGCTGGCGGGGCCGGGGCCGGGGCCGGGCAGTGCCACCGGGACCGGCCGGCGGCCCCCCCGCAGCTACGGGCACCTGGAGGGCGACGTGCGCTGGCGGCGGCTCTTCTCCGCCACCCGCTTCTTCCTGCGCATCGACGGCGGCGGCGGCGTGGAGGGAACGCGCTGGAGGGAGCGGCCGGGCAGTGAGTGGGGACGGGACCGGGACGGGGACGGGACGGGGACGGGGGAAAGCCGGGATCTGGGGCCGCCCCCCGCCCACGGCGGGCGAGAGCGCGATCCCGCCGGTGCCGGTGCCGGGGCTGGGGCGGAGGCGCCTCGGGTCGGCGACGGGACCCTCCATGCCCTGCCCGGGGAGAACCCGTGACTCTTCCCTCTGGGGAAATCTCAGCCAAAGTGCCCGGTCCTCCGGGGGCGCGAGATCGGCGGGTCCCCGCTGTCCCCCGGCGCTCCGGGAGCGCCCCGGCACCGGCTGCCCCCTGCACTGCACCGTGGGAGCCGTGAGAGGGGCGCGGACACCGGCGGGCACTGCCCGGGCACCCGGCG
Source organism: Agelaius tricolor (assembly GCF_023055355.1). Taxonomy (NCBI): domain Eukaryota; kingdom Metazoa; phylum Chordata; class Aves; order Passeriformes; family Icteridae; genus Agelaius; species Agelaius tricolor. The sequence goes on along the minus strand of NW_027269293.1, from coordinate 2,633,929 downwards.
TTGCTTTCTCAGCGGCTGGGGGCTCCTAGGGCGTCTCTCGGGGGTCCTTTGTCCCATCTCGTCCGGCCAGTTCACGATTCCCCCTGCCCTGCATTCCCCAGGGATCGGGAGGATCTGATCGTTCCCCCACCAACACACTGGAGGGGAAGAAGGCTGAGGAGGAGGAGGGGGGATGTAGGAAGCTTTGCGGTGATGCTGGTCCCAGAATGGGGCATCTGTCCGATGCGGGACAGTAGAGCATCCCCGTCGGAGGGGACCAGGGAGCAGCAGAGCAGGTTGGGACTCAAATTAGCAGGCTGGGCAGAGGGACAGAGTCCCCAAGGACGTGGCAGGGCTGCAAGTGCTCAGGTATCAGCTGCCCATCGGGGTGCAGGGTCTGAGCCCCTGGGATAGGGATGGGGGCACCAGGCTGGCAGGACAACAGCTGGACAAGGAGGGGGATCTTGGGGGCCTTGGAAAAGATGCCCTGACAGGGTGTCGGGGTTTGGGCAGGAGGGCTGCAGCACCCCCAGCCCATGTCCTGCTCCAGCAGGGGCTGCCCCATCTCCGCCAGCACAGGACATCTCCCAGCAGCCCCAGGACACGGCAGCCAAGCCCAGCCCAGCCCAGGGAACCCTCCTGAGGTGTCGGAGGCTGTCGGGAGTCCCGACCAGGCACACTGCCAGCACAAAGCACCCCAACACGTTCCCTCCATGGTGTGGCCATGGGAGCTGGCAGGCAGAGCAGCTCCAGGCTGTACACGAGGCTCACTCTGCTTATCTGTGTGCGCCTGGGCTGGGCGCGGGCTCTGCTCCACAGCCCTCGCAGAAGCTGCTGGACCAGCCCCACTGGCAGCTCTAGGGTGGCAGGGGATCTTCCAGGGACTCCCCCACTTCAAGCCCTGCATCTGTCCCAGCCTCCTAGAGACCCCTCTGGGGCTGAGTGAGAAACTGGGAGCACTGGGAGCTGGCTCTGGCCAGGTACTGGGCAGGCACCTGCAAACAAAGGGCGGCAGAGCCGGCCGGAGCGCTGGGAACAGAAGGGGGTTATTTTTAGAAAAGCACAAGTCCTTATAAATAGCAGCAGCTTCAGACAGCGATCAAGTGGGATGGATTCACAGGCATTCGCTCAGTCAGTGCCCTGTCAATGGCTTCCCGTGGCAGCAGCACTGAAAACCCCGGGGGAGCTCAAACGCTGCCCCGGTGCTGTATCCACCCTGTCCTCCTGCAGGCAGGTGATGCCCAGGCAATGCCAGCAACACCGGGAGATTGATGAAAGCCCTTTCCCAGGGGCTGCAGCCCCCACGCTGTGTGTCCTCCCACCCTGTCCAGCCCCTGCCGTGGTGCCCAGTGGCCGATCCTGCTGTGGCTCCAGCCTTTCCTGCTGCCCTGCCCACATCGCTGGACATTCCTTCTCCCCCTTCCCACTGTGCCTGGCGGGCAGCGGCGCTCGGGGCCGGCCGGCGTGAGGCAGTGCAGGAATCCAGAGGCCCCGATGATGCTCTGGGTGTTTCCCCGTGCCAGAGCCGCTGGTCTGACCGCATGCCTTTCCCATTAGCGGCCGAGCCGGAGCTCGGCGGTCGGGGCACACACACACGCCAGCCCAGCTGTGGCTCCACAGCCTCCCCCCGGGCTCATCCTCATGCCCTGCAGTGCTCACAGTGCTGGGAATGGGGCTGCTTGTCCTCGTTTGCGCCACCAGGAAATCGGGCATCCATGAACAGCACTGTCTGGCTTATTCCTGCCCCACAGAGCTCTGCTGTGTGCCTTCGTCCACCATAACAGGATGTGTGTTGTCGCTGCCACCCCCATGCCCACTCGGCCCTTTCAGTGCCCTGCGGGAGGCGGGTCAGGGCCCCGGGGCACCGTGCTAGGGATGGATGAACGGGCAGAGCTGCCAGTGAGGGGAGGACACACATGAGGTTGTGCTTGGCATCACTCCCACTTCTGGGAAGTGGCTGGACCCTGGGGAGGAGAGGAGTAAAGATCAAACCTTGCTTGGATCAGAGGTTCCTCCTCCCACTCCCAGCTTGGGCTGCAGCCCTTGTTCCTCTGCTGCTCTGGATGAGGATCAGCAACTCCCTGTCTCTAGGAGGACACTGAGCGCACAGAGCCAGCAGGGGCAGGGATGTCTCCCGTCCCTCCCTGGCTCATGCCGCGCTTCCCTGTCCCGCAGGCATCGTTGAGATCCGGTCGGTTCGTGTCGGCGTCGTGGCCATCCGGGCGGTGCACACCGGATTCTACCTGGCCATGAACAAGCGGGGGAGGCTCTACGGGTCGGTAGGTCGGACGCTGCCTCCTGGGAGGGACTGCACCAGAGTCACAGGCTCAGGGCAGGCTCGGAACAGGCTCCTGCTTTCCCATGCCCTGACCTGCACCCACCAAGCCCCTCTGCCCCCAGGGGATCAGGGAGGAGCCAGGGTCCTGCCCTGCCCCACTCTTGGGGTCCGAGGGGCTGCAGCTGAGCAGAGCCACCCCTCACCCCCTTCCCTCTCCTGCCAGAAGGAGTTCAGCCCCAACTGCAAGTTCACGGAGCGCATCGAAGAGAACGGCTACAACACCTACGCGTCGCTGCGCTGGCGGCACCGCGGCCGCCCCATGTTCCTCTCGCTCAATAGCAAGGGCCGGCCACAGAGAGGGGGCAGGACAAGCCGGCAGCACCTCTCCACACACTTCCTCCCCATGCTCGTCAGCTGAACACCGTGGGCAGCTCCAGACGGTCCTGTAGGAAGAAAAAAAAACCAAAAAACACAAACAAAAAAAAAAAAGTTATTTTATTTATGTACATATCTATTTTTTGCTATTTATTGCTTTATTTTTAATGCACGGCAGAGGAGGGATGTGGAAGGTAGATGCTCCAGACTCAGCCGTGTGGGGCTGTGGTTCTCCCACTGTTCCCAAATTTGCCCTAAACCAGGACAGCCTGGCACAGAGCTGGTGTGGTGCAGCTGGGGAACACGACTGGAGCGGGGGCCAGGATCTGCTAATGGCATCTCTGCAGGGCTAGGATGTAGCAGCAGGTTGTCTGTGTCCGAGCTTCCGTGGCAATTAAAGCTGTGTTGTGGTATGGAACAGGAGCAGGTCTTGGAGCTTTGATGGTGAACTTGGCTTGGAATGGGAGGGATTGGCTCCTGTGTGGTTGTGGCTGCAGCCACCAGTGTCACTGCTGCCCCTGGCAGGGAGCCCAGCTGGTCCTTTGCCACATGCAGCTTTTCACTGACCCCCACCCACCCTGCAGGAAAACAGTCACGGTGGTTCAGTGGCACAAAGGAAGGAGCAGGAGCCAGCCCAGATCCTCAGGCAGACACAGCTCCAGGGCTGTCCCTGGCCACAGCCAGTGCCAGTCAGTCCTGCAGCCCAGCTCTGCATCCTCATCCCCAACAAAAGCACAGCTGGGACAGTGGACAGTGGTGAGGAGCAGCCCCTCAGCTGGAGGGCAGCATGGCCAGGAATAGCACCTGCACCTCAGCGTGCTGGCCAGGGCACATCCCTGGCACCACCTCACAGCTGCTGTGGCCAGGCCCAGCATCCCGGTCACTGTCACGTCAGACAGAGCAATGGCCCCAGCAAAAACCACCAAACTCGTTCCATTTCTGACCCAACCAGCTCCAAATGAGTCTGAGAGGGAACAGCCACTGTATTAACCATGTGCTGACTGTGGTGAGCCCCTGCCAGGTGGGCAGCACCTGCCATGCACCCACCCAGGACTTTGCTCAGCCCACTTGAAACCTCCCTGAGTGCTGCTCACACATGAGGAATCATCCCCAAGCACCTGGGGGAGCCAGGACCCCCTGTCACAGCTGAAATAGTGGGAGAGGGAAGATTTTTCCAGGTCTCTTGTTTTGGTGACTAAACAGCAAAGCCTTTCCTCGATGTCGGGTCAGCCGATGGACACGTTCAGGTTCAGCTGGGACCTTCTTGCTGCCACCCACCTCAGCAGCCCAGGCTTCTGGCTCAACCCCTGGCAGAGGATGAGCCATTAACCCCGACACACCAGTCCTGAGATAAACCCTCCTGGGAGATGAAAGGCGCCGCCACACTGCCCGGCCAAGCCGAGGAAGAAAAACAGTCCTGGCAAGTCGCTCCCTGCCAGCCCCCGGCCCTGGCACACAGCTGGGGACACTTTCTCCAACAAACCAACTTCTTGTGTTCTGAAATGGCTCAAGAAATACCAAACCATCCTTCCCCCTCCTAAATGAAGTTCATCTCTTCTCAGGAAGCTCATGGAAGGGGGCCAGGTGCTGGGGCGATGCTGCTTTAGAAGAGACACCCAAGCTCTGCTTGAGCCAGCACCTTCCCCAGCAGCCCCAAAAGCCGAGGGAGAGGCAGGGAACCCCCCAAACTGTCAAACCCTCCACCCACTTCTCCCATGGGGCCAGCTTCTCCCTGGTCTGCTCTGGTCTCTGCCACAGAGCAGTCCCAAATGTGGTACCATCACAGACCCCCAGCCCTCTAGGGAACCTCCTGACCACCTCAAGTCCCTGTGAGGGGAAGGGGCTCCCAGTGATGATGGTGAGAGCTTCTCCTCTCATGCCTCAGGACCCAGGAAGCAGGGACATGGCAGGGAGTCACTGCCCTCTCTGGTGACATTCTTGTCATTCTCCGAGCTTCAGCTCTGTCACAGAAACTGAGTCACAAACATACCTGGATATTTTTCTCTCTCTCCTTGTTTTAATCAGCTCTATTTTAAGTAGCTTTGCAATACATTTTTTTTTTCCTCTCCAAAATGTTGTTTTCCTGGTAATTACTCGGTCACAATGAGATTTGCTGGTCCTCATTCTGCTGCACACACCCAGTCCTGTGTCGGCTCAGCAGAACAGCCTGCCCTGGCTGCGAGGGGGGCAGGACTGTAAGGGGGAAAAAGGTGTAAAAAATAGAAAACACCAGGCGAGGATGATTCCAGCTGCGATCCTTGGCTACCTGTGCAGTGACCCACAGGCTGGCAGTGGCTCCCACCGGAACTCCCAGCACGCAGGAGGGCTCAGAGAGGCCCAGCCTGCCTGGGGAAGGCAGGACAGCTTGGTGGCCTCAGAGCTTACCCTGTAGCTTTCCTCAAATCATGCATAATGGCTCGCAGAGCTGAAATGTCCATTTATTGACAACAGTAATAATTTAAGATTATAAAAACCCCTCTCAGTGTTGAGTATCAGCGGGCGAGGTTATAAAGAGAAATAAAAGGGACTCGAGATGGGACAGGGAAGGATCCCGGGGTCTACTTGAGAGTTCCTGTTTCAGTGACAGCTATTGGTCCTCCCCAGATGGTGATCCTGGGGGGGGGGAGGCAGCATCCTTATACTTCCATTTTAGACGTCAATCTCCAAAGCAGAAAAGATAGTATCCAAGGGGAAGGAGGAGCAAAAGAAATAAAAAGAAAGGGATCTCAAATTCAAACCCATACAAACAACATTTCCATTCGGGATTCAACCACTCGCTCAGCACCTCGGGGTTCCCAGCCGGGGAGCGCAGCAGCCTCGCACTGCAATGGGTAAAGTCCACGCAAAGAGGATGTTTTTATTGACAGACAGAGCTCTTTCCCCCCTTTTTTCATCACAGAACTTGAGGCTTCTCATCTCTGAAGGACCCAGAGGCTCCGTGTCTTCAGAAATCAAAAGGAAATTCTGGGGGCACTGCTCCTGCCTCGTCCCCTCCCCTCGCTCTGCTCTGGAAGCCCCTTTGGCTGCTGGCGGTGCCCAGGGAGGGAAGGGGAACAGTGGAAGGGCCCCGGGGACAGAGGGTGCGTTAAGATTCATGAGTTGTTCGATGAGTTTTCATTACTTGGTGAGCTGGAGGAAGAGGAGGAGGAGGAGGATGACGAGAAGTTCATCCCTGTGAGTCCTGGGGGGTTTGTGGCAGTGTTTTGTCCACTTAAACTTTTCCGGCAGACGGGACACGTGTCATGCTTTGGGGAGCAGACAAAAAAACAAAACAAGAAATAGGGGAAATGGGATTAGAAACACACCAGGGGAGCAGCACTCGAGGAATGGGCTGGGATGACACTCCATCCTCTGACCACAGGTGCTCAGGCCTCATCGTGGAGGTAGGAAAATATTTACAGAGGGGAGCAGGAGCAGACAAAGCCCCCAGTGCTGCAGGCCCCAGGCACTCACCTGCTCCAGCCACGGGACGATGCAGCCGTCGTGGAACAGGTGATTGCACGGTAACTGCCGCACGTTCTCCCCGACTGTGTAGTCTTCCTTACACACAGGGCACTCCAACCCAGAATCTGCATGGCACAGGGAAAGCCAAGCCCAGCTGAGCAAAGGAGGAGAGAATGATGCACAAAGCCCCCGACTCAGGACTCATCATCCCTCTCCCCTTCCCTACCACGGCTCCATTCCTGTCAGGAGGAAAGCTTGGTGCTCTACAGTCCCCACACCATCACCCCCCACCTCCCCTGCCCAGGGTATGCCTCATCCTTCCCTTCCCTTCTGCTTTTCCATCTCTATCCACACTGAACTTCTCACAACCTCCCCAGGGCAAATCTGTCCAGCCTACACTGCTCTTTTTTTTTTGTGTGAATGTAACAGAGCCCCTTCAGCTCTCTGCCCACTTTGAAATGTTTTTAAGGTACAAACAGACAAAATTCAAGTCCCAAGAAAACATTACAGAGAGCTTCCAGTGCACAACTCCATGGAGCAGCCACGTACCTACGTGCTCCTGTGTGATCTGTATGGTGGGGAGGGCTTGGATCTTCTCTTTGTCTGCTGGTGGCGGTCCAGTGTTTTCAAATTGATTCAGTAACTGGAAAAACAACCAGCCAGGCAGGCAGAACAGAGGGGTGAGCTCAGCAGCACACAGAATCCACTCGTTTCCTGAGCCAGGGCACCTGGATTTAGATGCACTTACACAAACACTGTCTGGTGTTCTTTTCTGTTTCCCCTCACAGCAAGTACAACAATTTTACAACACCTGGCAATGACCACTGTGGATCCTTTCCCATTTCAGTCCCCCAGCCCCTCATTCCCTGCACCCCTAGAGATGCTGCCTCTCCTGCAGCACTGCACAGGAGGATGGAGACTGCAGGGAATCCCAGTTTGTACCTGTGTGATAATCGCATCCAGGCCGTTGGCGCCCCAGGCATAGTCCATCGGATTTGAGTGCAGGACTCCCCTGAGGAGCAAGGACAGCAAGTGAGTTCATCCTGGAGCACCAAGGAGACACTGTCACAGAGAGCAGCACATCCTCCAACTCACCAAGGGCCCAGGCCTAGGTTTGGAATTGTGGTCGGTGCAATAATTCCGTTGACCAGCTGCTGGATAATTCTGAAAGACAAGAAAATCAGGATTGTGTAAGAATTAAAGTTTGCTGGCTCCCAGCCCAGCACCCCATCATGGAGGGAGAGGCTGAGTAAGCTGAATACTGTCACATTGTTGGGGGCAATTAAAAATACCCTACAGCAATTGCAATGGCAGCTTAGGGAGTGATCAGCCACTGATAAAGTTTCAATGTTTGATTCAGAAGGGGACAATTCCTGACATGAATATGAGTGGCTCCCAAGATGCACTTCCACAAACACTGTCTGGTGTTCTCTTCTGTTTCCCCTCATGGCAAGTACATTTCTGCAACACCTGGCAATGACCAGGGAATATTCTCCCACTAGAGGCCAACTCCTAAGCACAGTCTATGTCACCACCCAGCTAAAAAAACCCCAACAGACCCCAACAGGCTCAGGTGGGACACAGATGGCAATTAAAAATACCCTTCAGCAATTGCAATGGCAGCTTAGGGAGTGATCAGCCACTGATAAAGGTTCAATATTTGATTCATAAGGGGACAATTCCTGCCATGATGATGAGTGGCTCCCAAGAGGCACTTACACACACTCTGGTGTTCTCTTCAAGTACAACAATTTTACAACACCTGGCAATGACCAGGGAATATTCTCCCACTATAGGACAAACTCCTAAGCACAGCCCATGTCACCACTCAGCTAAAACACCCCAAACAGACCCCAAAAGCAGGAGCTGCCAACACGCTCAGGCGGCACACAGGTGTCACCCACAGCAGCGCTGGAGATCTTGGGGATGCCACTCCAGTAACCCAGAAGGAAAAGTGAGGAACAACAAGGTTCCCCCCTGAGGTGCCAGAGTGGTTCTCACCCTTCCAGCGTGGGGACTCCCTCGTGCCTGCCCGAGGCTCGGCGCGTGGCCAGGCGGGCGCGGGGCTGCCGGGCGCCGTAGCGGTGCCGGGACTGGTGCTCGCGCTCCCGCCGGTTCTCCGAGTCCCGGTTGTCCTCTGCCTGCTGCACGTTGGACCCGAAGGGAAACTCAAAGCTGTCGTCAAAGAAGCCGAAAGCAAACTGGCCATAGCCCGGGGGCAAGGTGAACAAGTGCTGATCCACGTTCTGGAATGCAGAGAACAGACTGTGACAAGAGGAACGACGGTAAAATTCAGAACGGGACAAAGATGCTGCTGGCCTGCCTCAACCTCAGCCCCTGCTGTCCAGCACTAACCCTGGAGTCTGCCACACTTGACCCAAACACCCATAACTTGTTTGCTCTCACTCTGACATTGCTCCAAGTGCACTTGATGGCCAGCTCTAATTGGAACGTGACATACCTGCAGCAGCAGTTTGAAAGGCTGTATGAATAAATGCATGTGTGTTAACATTTTCTCTGATATGAGTGATTGGAGTAAATAGTTTGTAGTGAAAGGGGAAGGTCAGTTCCAAGTCACAGCCCCTAAAAGTCCTGGGATGCTTGGATCAAAGTTCCAAGCATTGCTGGTGTCCCAGCAGCTGCCCACAGCCTGGGGTGACACTGGGACCAGCGCCCTCAGGGGCAGCTCAGTGAGGAACAGACACTGGAACTGCACACAAAGGCAGAAATAATCACAGTTCCCTGCTTTCTCTTTGGTGTGTCACTGCTGCTTCTGAGCTGAGGCTACTGCATAGCAACACACCCAAATCCTGCTCTCCAAATCCGGCTGAGCCCCCTCACGATGGGAATCAGCTGTGAGTGATGGTCCTATGTAACACACACAGCAAAAATATGGGATGTGGAGATTTCAGGAGCAGCATGTGGAGGATATGAATTCCTCCTTTCCAAGTTCTGTCATGATCTGGGAAACGTTTAAACAATGCACTATTGGAGAAATACTCAATCCAACAGCAAAGCAGAAGGTGGTGGAAGAGAGAAAGGACCTGCTCACCTCAAAAGGATGCCTGCTCTGATCAGTGGCTGACGTGGAGGAGCTGGTCTCATTGTCAGCATTCCTGTGGAGAATGAGGAGCACTGGTAATCTTCTCACAGCAGCTTCCAAGGCTTTTCTGCCCCCCCCCTCCCATCCCAGGGCAAAAGCAGCTCAACAGAACCTGGTCCTCCCTCAGCTGCTGATTTTCTGATTGCCTGGATCAATTTTCCCTCCCCGAACCTTTCATTTTCCCACATCCTCACCCATTTCTCTCTACTCTATTAGATCCCACAGGCTGCACAGAAGTGCCTGAACCATGATGTCAAGCCAGGATTTGCCCCACAATCCATCTCAAACACAGCAGCTAATCCTCCAGAGCACCAGGAAGACTTAAGGCACAAACGCTGATCTCTGTGACCCCAAGACACAGAAGTCTAATCTTGAATCAAAGAAACTTCTCTACTGCAGAAGCACACAACCAAACAGCTCAGGATATTGGGAAAACTCTAGTTCTTGTCAGACTTCTGCTTTCAGAGCTGCAGGAGCATTTCCTGCTCAGAACCAAGCTTTGCATTCATGGTACTGAAACCACTGAGATTCAGCAACTCTATGACTCTCCCAAGGTCACAGGGAATCATCAAAACAGTCAGGATCAGCCAGCATGGATTTTCTGGCTCCAGGGCTGGTGATCAAACCAAACATCACCTGCTCAGTGCAGAAGCCCCAGGCCATGCACCACAATCAGCAGGCAGCACCACCCATTGCCCCTGGCCCCTGCACTGCCAGTCACAGCTGGGGCCTCACAAACACAGCTGGAACATTTTAAGACATTCCTGCTGCTTCTGCCACCAGTGGCAGCAGAGCAACACAGAAACACAGACCTCACTGCTCCAGGGCAGAGTCCAAAGTCTCAGCCACAACGTTTTGCTGTTCATTCCCAACACAGTCACTGCTTACATGAGGTGTCCGTGCACTCACCATGCCCAGATCCCTCTCTCTGGGGTTATCTGTGCCCTGATCAGGTCAGAGCCACCACACAGCACGGGGAAAACCTCCCTAACACTTCTTTATGTTTGTTTGAAATGAAACCATTCCTGCCCCACCCCTCAGCAGAGACATTGTGGACGCTCAGCATTGCTCTGATTGGCCTGTGGGTGCAAACTCTGCCAAAAGTGAATGAACAAACTGTGTTCCAAAAGTGAGGAAAAATGAGCTAAAGCTGGGGCAGAAGCAATAGAAACAGTGCATTTTATAGCAAACATTGCCTTTGAACTAGGAAGAGAGCAAAGCAACCTGGGCTCAGTGGAGCACCAGCCCCTGGGGCAGCACATTACCTCGGCTCCTCAGGAAGCTCTTCAATAAAACCAGACTCACACCGTGGGCAGATGTAGTCCTGCAGGAGAAGACACACTGGGTGAGAGGAGGAGGTGGCACCTCAGAGCTGCAGGCTGTGACAGGGTGGGAGGGTCCTGCAGTCTGCCATCCCCAGCACATGCAACAGTCCCAGAGCCAGAGAGACCCCAAACCCCAACATTTGCCTTCCAGAGCTCAGCCTAAGCCTGGGGGAGCTCAGCTTAAGAATGATGAGGGTGATGCTGGTTAATCCCCACTACAGACACAGCTGATGCAGTTCCAGTGAAGTGAAAGTGAAACCCCCAAGGCTCCCTGCACAACAAACCCACGAACTTTGGCCCAGCTGTGTGTTCTGGGGAGCAGGACACAATGTGGGAATGGCAGCAGGGACTTGGTGAGGTTGTGGTGCTCAGGGAGGCTGAATGGTCCCTGTCACTAACACAGCCTGAGGTTCACAGCCCACTGGGACACTCTGGGTTGTTGTGCATCCAGGACCTCACAGTCCCACACCCAGAGCTCACTACAGAGACCTGTCACACCCCTGAGTGTGTCAGGACAGACAGGCTGAGTGCAGCCCCTGTGACAGCCACCTCCTCACAATTCCTGGGCTTAGTGAGGAGGAATTTATCCTCTCCAACCATCCCAGAACACTGGAGACCCTGAAAGGGAACTGTTTCACTTCCCAGTGCTCAAGAAACAGCACAGAGCCAGGGGAATCCCATCCCCTGCTCCATGGCAGGCACACATCACCCCAAATCCCTGTGCTGGCAGAGCCAGGCTCAGCACAGAAGGCATTTAAGAGCTTCTAAAAATAATGTTTGCCACTTCCTTTTGCTGCTCTGTTGGAACTGGCACAGCCCTGAGCCAGACTGAGGGATTCCCCCAAGGAGCTGAGGCTCCTGATAAGGCCCTTGGGGTCGCTCCTCTGGCCCCTACAGCCAACCCTGATAAGGCCCTAGAGAATGAGCAGAGCTTGGAGCCCCTGCCTGTGCCCTGTCTGCCCAGGGAGATACAGGAGCAGACTGGGAGAGGTGGCTGCTCCCTCTCCCACACAGGACTGCTGCTGTGGAACAACAACCATCTCTGCACCACTGACAGGGCCAGGGTCCCGAGCTCAGGGGACTGCAGCCCATGAAATCCCCTGCTCATGAAACCCCCTGCCCATTAAAACCCTCTTTGTGTTGCTTCCCACCAGCACAAACTGGTGGGGACACATGTGGCACAGGGGTGAGTGACCATGGCCTGAGCACCCTGCCCCAGGGAGCTTCTGTGTGTGTTGTGTGTGTGTGTGTCTCTGTGTGCTCACAGGCAGCTCCCAGCACAGGGATCAGCACATTCCTCTGCAGCTGGAACAGCACAAATGTCAAAGTTTGTTGTTTCTCGGGCTGTTTGAGTCCCTCCTTTGGCAGCGCTGGTTACTGCGCCTGCAGATGGTGAGAGAATCCTGAGGGAAACCTGGATCCCCAAAACAAGCTCATGAACTCACAGATCTGAGCCCCCAAACCCAGCTGGCACAGGCCAGGCGTGCCCAGCCAAGTGCACACAACCAGGTGTGAGCAGAGCCCAGCATGGGCTGTTTGAACAGAAATAAAGAACAGATTTCCTGGGTTCCCTCCAGGCTCCACAGCCCAGTGAGTTTGCCCTCACTCTTACACACAAGCTGGGAGCTCCAGCATGGCCCACCCTGGCCTGAAGGAGAGGGCAAAAGGACAAATCACACGTCACAAAGCAGCCAGCCCCAGCAGGGACAGCTCTGCTTGTCCTCACAGGCTTTTCAAGTTCAGTGCCAGCAAACAGCAATGACTTTTGGGACAAGGTGCTGTGAAAAGTGTCAGGATAAAGAGACCAGCAGCACTCTCCAAATCACCCTGAACACCTCAGGAAGCCAAGCAGGGCAACAACTGATCCACCAGACCTTCCCTAAGAGCCCACACTCCTTTTCCACCCACACCAGGACAAGCTCCACACTCACACACCAGATTTTGGTGTGTGATTAAAGCACCTGCCCAGGTGCCTACACAGCACTTCTACCCACGTATTGCCGTGCACCTCCCTGCGCTCCAGCCGCCCCCACGGTGGGGCTTTTATCGTGTTCATTAAACCTCCTGAAAGAGCACTGAGAAACCCCCAAACCCCGAGAAACCCCCACACCCCGCGCTGCTTCACGGGCACCGGCTGGGATCAGGCTGCTCGGGCCGGGGGTGTCACAGCCGGGCTCGGGGGCTGCTGCCTGATGGGCTCCCGGCCCAGCCCGGCTCCCCGTGGGGCGGCCGGAGCGCTCGAACCGCCGCGGCCCCCCCAATCCGGGCGGACCGGGCCCGAGGGCCCCTCCCGCCGCGCCGCCCCCGGCCGGCCGCTGCCCCTCGGCCCGGCTGGCCCGTTCCCACCGCAGGCCCTCTCCCCTCACCGCCGCAGCCCCGTTCCCTCGCTACCGAGCCCCTCTCAACGCCCCCGAGCCCCGGTGCCACGGGCGGAGCCCCTCAGGGCAGCCCCCGCCTCCCCGGCCGCTCAGGCCCCCTGGGCCCCTCAGGCCTCGCCCCCACGTGCCCGCCCCCTCGGAGCCCCCACGCGGCCCTGCCCGCGCTCCCGGCCCTCCCCGGCGGCCCTCCCCGGTGCCCCGCTCACGGGTAGGCGCGGGGCGATCTCGGCCGAGCAGCAGTGGCAGAAGAACCGGCCCGGCTGCGGCGACGCCTCCGCCATCTTCCCTACCCGCCGGCCCCGCCCCCCGCGCGCGCCGCGGCGCCAACGGCGGCCGAGGGGGGACAGGGGACAGCGCGTGGCGGAAACGCGGAGGGGGAAAAAACCGCGGAGGGGGCGTGGCTAATACGGGGGCGGGACTCTGACATATTCAATGAATACGCGTGGTTTGCCCAAATAAGGGGGTGGGCGTGGCCAAGGAAGCGGTGGGATGGATCCCCAATTCCGGGAACCCTCATCATTCCGGGAACCCCCCCCCAATCCTTCCTGCACCCCCCAAGTCCTTCCCGTACCCCCTCCTTCCCCAGGCTCCTGATCCCTCTCTCGGATCCGACCCCCGAGCTTTAAAATATCCATTTAATTTTTAAAAGAAAAGGAAAAAATGAGCTGGGGAGAGGTTGAGTCTCCCAAAAAGAGGAGAAAAGGGAGTGAAAAATCCCAGTAAAAATCCCATTGAAAATCCCGGGAGCTGCTTCAAGATGCAATAGCCCCAAAGGAACTGGAATGTTCTATTTTGGCCGAGCACTCTCGGGCTGGGTATTTCTCCCAGACCTTTCCCCTTGGATGCTGGGGAGGTTTTTGAGGTTGAGAGCTGGAATCTCGATTTTTGGGACATGAGAATCCCACCTGTGGCTCAATTCAAGGCCAGCCTTTTGCCCAGGCTGCAGCTTTTGAAAGAGCAGAGGGTCTGCCTGGCCCTCCCTGGGGTCCCAAACCTCAGGGACCATTGTGTGGTACTGCCGAGCCAGGGTTTGGGGGTGATTTTGGGGTATCCATGTGATATCGCTGATTTTTGGGGTGATTTTTGGGAGATTTGGGGTATCCACGTGATATCGGTGATTTTGGGGGTGATTTTGGGGTATCCATGTGATATCGGTGATTTTTGGGGATATTTTGGGGTATCCACGTGATATCGGTGATTTTGGGGGAGATTTTGGGGTATCCACGTGATATCCGTGATTTTTGGGGAGATTTTGGGGTATCCTTGTGATACGGGTGATTTTGGGAGATATTTTGGGGTATCCACGTGATACGGGTGATTTTGGGGGATATTTTGGGGTATCCACGTGATACGGGTGATTTTTGGGGTGATTTGGGGGTATCCACGTGATATCAGTGATTTTTGGGGTTATTTTTGGGGTGATTTTGGGGAGATTTTGGGGTATCCACGCAGTGCGGCTATGAGATTTTGGGGAGCGGGAGATGGCGAAGCTGCGGGGCGGGACTGGAATGACAGAACCGTGGCATTTGAAGGGTTCTGCCCAGTGGGGCTGTGAGGTTTTGGGGATTTCAAGCCAGCCACGCTCCCAGCAGGTGGCACCTTCAGCCCAGGATTTGCCGCTCCAGCTTTGCCGGGTGATTGAGCAGCCGGGGAGGGATTTGTGGAGCAGCTCAGGAGCCCTGGAAAGCTCGGCAGAGCTGGGGACAGGGGCTGGACATTGGTGACACAAAGCTCTGGAGGGCTGGGAGGGCTCGGTGGTGGTGCGAGGATTGGGGCAGATCGGCAGAGTTCAGCGGCTGAGCGATGATGGCATTTATTTATTTACGGTTGATGAGGTTTATTTATTTACAGGTAATGAGGAAACTGCCGCTCCTGTAATTCAGGAGGTGGGTCCAGACGGGAGCCAGACACAGCCCGGAGCCTCCGGATGGGGCATTTCCCACCCCAAGGGAAGCTCCTTCCCTCCCTGCAGCTCTCCAGCGCCCGGTTTCACCGTCGGAGGACAAGTTAGCACTTGATCAAATGGTGTGGGATGGCGCTGGGGGGAAGGATCCGGCTGCACTGACTTTGTCCCTCTGGAATTCCCTGACGCAGGAGCTGTGGAAGCTGAGTTGGGATGCAAATGGCAGAGGATGTGGATGCGCAGGGAGATAAGGGCAGCAGGGCGGGCACACAGCAGTGGGGAGAGTCCCCCAAAAGCCCCTCACTCATCTCCTGGGGTCTGCATCCATGTCAGGACTGCGGATCCTGCCCAGTCCTCATTGCTGGTGCTGATCGTGGAGAGGGGATCACCCTGCTCTGGGGGCTGAGGGTCCCCCAAAATTCCCTTGGGGTTTCCCTCCATGTCAGGACTGCAGCCCATTCCTCATTGCCCCAGCCCATTCCCATTGCTGCTCATGGAGAGGGGATCGCCCTTCTCTGGCAGCTGAGGGTCCCCCAAAAACCCCTCACTCATCTCCTGGGGTCTGCATCCATGTCAGGACTGCAATCCCTGCCCATCCCTCATGGCTGGTGCTGCTCATGGAGAGGGGATCGCCCTTCTTGGGGGGCTGAGGATCCCCCAAAAACCCCTCACTCATCTCTTGGGGTTTGCCCCCATGTCAGGACTACAAACTGTGCCCATCCTTCATTGCTGGTGCTGCTCATGGAGAGGGGATCGCCCTTCTTGGGGGGCTGAGGATCCCCTCAAAGCCCCTCACTCATCTCTTGGGGTTTGCCCCCATGTCAGGACTACAAACTGTGCCCCTGCCTCATTGCTGGTGCTGCTCATGGAGAGGGAATTGCCATTTTCTGGGGGCTGAGGGTGCCCCAAAAGCCCCTCACTCATCTCTTGGGGTTTGTCTCCACATCAGGACTGCAAACCGTGTCCATCCCTCATTGCTGGTGCTGCTCATGGAGAGGGAATTGCCATTTTCTGGGGGCTGAGAGTGCCCCAAAAGCCCCTCACTCATCTCTTGGGGTTTGTCTCCACATCAGGACTGCAAACCGTGCCCATCCTCATTGCTGGTGCTGCTCATGGAGAGGGAATTGCCATTTTCTGGCGGCTGAGGCTCCATACCCTGCCTTTGCCCCCAGCCACGATTCCTCCCCACAAAGGGCACCAAAATCCCATGGACACCCCATCTCTGATTCCTCCCCACAAAGGGCACCAAAATCCCAAAATCCCATGGACACCCCATCTCTGATGCTGCAGGGGCACCCCAAGGCTGGGGGTTCTGTGTTTGCCTGTCCCCCTTCCTTCTGCTGCCTCCAGAGGAATCTGTGTCTGCTCAGGAGCAAATTTGAGTCACCCAGGGAAGGATTTTTCCCACGGTGCTGCAGAAAGACAAACTGCAGCCTCACCTGAGAGGGCTGACGAGGAGGTGACACCTCCCCAGGTAGGATGGAGTCATCCTGAGACACGGCCCGCTCCCAAATCGGCCACCCTGCTTGGGAAGGGGGTGTGGGGAAAATCTCCCAGGGGAAAATCCCAATGTTTGAGGGTGAGAGGCTCCTCCAGCAGCTCAGAGCCACCATCCCACCTGGGCTGAGCAGTGCAGGGGACACGTGCCCCAGACAGGGGGTTGTCACCCTGATTTTTTAAATTTTTTTAAGCCTTCTGATGTTTACATTCTTGTAACGAACTTTCTCACACACTTTACGTAAATAACTCATTGTTTTGCATTCTTTGATGGAGGAGGAAAAATTTGACGGACTGTTGGTTTGTCCAGTGTCATTGGAGAGGTGGCACTGTCACCCTCCAATCCGCTGTCACTTTTGAAAAATCTATAAATGTTGGAGTCAGAAATGAAAAATTCACTTTTTGCCTTGCAAGAGCTGCGTGTCCACATCGTGTTATTTCATGTCCTGTAGTGACAGGATGTCGAGGGATCCCTCCTGTGTGTTCCTAAAGAAATTGGGGAAGCTGAAAACCCCCCCACACACACTGCCCAGGTGTTGGAGGCACAGGGGCAGCTCCGAGCTCATCCCAGGCTCTGCCTTGAGCCCTGGGAAGCACAAGCACCTCCTGGAGCCAGAGCAATTCCTGCCAAGTGAGAAGAACTGGTGCAGCTGGTCTCCCTGCTCCCCTCCACCCCACATCATATATAATTGCCTATTTTAATTAATAAATTGGAGGCCACTCAAAGGAAAGCGGGCGAGATTCCTTGCAGACACTGCCGGGGATTGTCTACCCGCCCCGAGCCAGTCGTGTCACGGCGCATTTGAATCGGTCTCCTTTGAATTTGCTCAGACAGATCGAGAGATTTACATCCCCCACCTCATCTCCTGGAGCCTCACACCTCCAGGCTGTGGGTCTGGATCCCATCTGGCCGTGATCCAGCGGCTCAGGGTGACCCAGGAGCAGCGGCACAGGCTGAGCCCCATCCTCAGCACCCCAGGGGATGCTGCTGGAGGGTGGTCCCAGCCCTCCATGGCTCTGATCCCTGGATCTGAAAGGCTGCTGGCATCTTGGTGGTCCATCCCTGTTCCAGCTGTGCTGTCCCAATGGTTCACCTTCCCCTGGGAGCAGCCAAGGCAGAGGGGAAGTTCATGGTCCCAGGGGGCTGATTTTAGGCTCCACCAAAAATTTTCCTTTCTCTTTTTTTTTTTTTTTTCCCTTTTTGGATTCTTTCCTTTTTAATGCTTTGTTTAAACCATTGTTCTTCAAGGGAAATTTTAATGTGAAAAACATGCTTTTCTAACAACTGCCAGCCTGGGCCAAGCAATGAGGCTCTTTGGCTGACAAGGGCTGTGTGGCAGATGTTGGGCTCCAGCGAGGATGTGACCTGTGGTGGCTCTGCTCTTTAGAGGCCCATGGCATGGGGATCCACCAGGCTGGGATGCTGGGATTGCAGTGCCAATGGGGCCCACGGTGTGGCTGGTTTGGGAGTATCCAGCAGCCCGTCTGTCCCACCCCAATAACAGCACCTTGCTCCGGGAGCAAAGATCAGTGGAGCGGCTGGTGCTGCTTCCTGCAGCAGCGCCTCTCCCCAGCCTCACCAAGGAACCAGGAGGTTTTAATGACCCAGGAGGTTTTCCTGGCTCTGCTGGACCCGGTTCAGCCCCTCACGGCTGCCCGACATTCCCTGTGCTGCCAGCCCTTCCTTCCCTCCAGGCTCGCCCAGCGTTCGCGCTGGGAGCCCGCACGGCCGCCGGCGCTGACTCACGGCTTGTTTACACTCACAAACACACACAAACACTCACAAACACTCACAAACACTCACAAACACTCACAAACACACACACACAGAGCCTGGGGCACCGCCAGGCCAACCCCACCGGGCTCAGCTGCGTGGGCAGCGGGATCAGCCCGTAAGGATCTCGCTAAGGTGGCTGGAAATTGGTGTGGAACAGGAGCCACGAGCTGCTCCTGGCTGAGAGGGACACGAGCTGTGGCTTCTGCAGGCTGGGATGGGATCAATGGCATGGGATCCATGGGATGGGATGGGATGGGATGGGATGGGATGGGATGGGATGGGATGGGATGGGATCCATGGGATGGGATGGGATCCATGGGATGAGATCCATGGCATGGGATGGGATGGGATCCATGGGATGGGATGGGATCCATGGCATGGGATCCATGGGATGGGGTGGGATGGGATCCATGGGATGGGATCCATGGCATGGGATGGGATGGGATCCATGGCATGGGATGGGATCCATGGCATGGGATGGGATGCAATGACCTTGCCAGCTCCGGTCGCTGCTTTCCCACATCCCAGCCTTCCCATGTCGCTTGCACCTCCTGGCATTTCCCCAGCATGGACAGAGCTCAGAGCATCTCCCATCACTTCAGGGCACAGCTGAGACTGAGCTGAGACTGGCACTGAGAGCAAAGATTTGAACAGAAGAGGTGTTGGGCGAGTGTGGCTCTTGCTGGGGGCACCCAAAGCACTGGAGAGGAAGAGGACATTTCTGAGAAGGGGAGAGGGAGTGAATCCCCCCAGGGTGATGCTTCCTGTGGAGCTGCAGGGTGCTGGGGATGCTGGTGCCAGCAGCAGGGAGGGGGTCTGGCTCTGGCCATCAGCAGGAGGGATCAGGATCTGATCAGGAATCAAACAGAATGGGTGATCAGATCTGGAGGGGCAGGTCTTGGGAATGTATGTCAGGCTCCCAGCCCTCCCTGAACGCTCCCGCCCTGCCTTCCCTCATGCACACAAGTGGAAGTGTCCCAGCAACATGAAACGATTACTTGGCGAGGAGAATCCAGCTCAGCACTTCTTGGCATTTGTTCACGGCTTTTCATCTTCAAAGCTCCTTGCAAACATTAGCAAACTAATCCCTGCAACCTTCCTGGGAGATAGTGCAGGATCAAGCGGAGGGAGCATTATCTCTCCTCAGCAGATGGGGAAACTGAGGCACGGAGCGGTGACGCTGCCGCCCCGGGGCGCGGGGCGAAGCTCCGTGTCAGCGCTGGGGGTGGAGTGAGCCCATCAAGGTGCCGGCCTGACACTCTCTCCCCAAACAAACCCTGAGTCAATTCACTGGGCTGGAGCCGTGAGGACACGGCAGAAAATCCCGCCCCCGGGTCAGGGCTGCCGGCAGCAGCGCGGGGCCGTGCCCTCGGCTCTGGCCACTCGCCACGTGCTCCAGGGATGCGACCCAGGCTCAGTCCTGTCCCTTTTGCTGAGCCCTGCTGAGCTCAGCCTGTCCCCGAGGGTCCCAAGGGCAAAGCTGAGCTGGGGCTGTGGAGCCGCCCCTCTCCCCACCGCGGTGTTTGGCAGCATCTCTGCTTGCATGAGAGAAACTGGGGCATCCCAGAGCGGTGAGGAGAGGAGGAACGGGGCCAGGATCACCCCTGTCTGACAGGGAAATGGCAACACGCAGGGCCCTGGCCAACACCTGCCCACAGATCCACGTATGAAACCTCTGCCCTGACCCTGGGCTCTTCTTCTCAATAGAACCTCTAGCTGCAAATTGCAGCTCTAATTGGTTTAGCAGAGTTTAATTAGCCTGAACTGAGAGAGGCGAGATTCCCTCCTTAAAGGAGCCCGGCAGCAGCAGCAGTGTGCAGCAGCTGGAGTTTGGGGGGAGAATGTTTGGGTCTGAACCTTGTCCTGAAATCCGGCTGCAGCCTTGACCCAGCGTGGCACCAGTGCCCAGAGGAAAGGTCAGATGTGAAGCCACCATTCACTGTGCTCCAAAGGGCTCCTTTGTCCCTGCTCCAGTGCCTCCAGCCGCCCCCAGCCCTGGCCCAGGGGTTCCTCTGTCTCCCTTTGGGTGCTGCAGAGCTCCCAGGCCAGCTCCTCACCCCGCTCACTCCGTGGGTGCTGCTGGGGGTCAGTCACACCCTGGGGTGTCTGTGGGGTTCAGGGAGACAGCATCACCCTGGGTGTGGGACTGGCCAGTGGAATTTTGCTGCCAGCTTTGCTTAAGAACCAGCACTGTGGTATCACCACAGGCAAGTTGCTTCAGCCACAGGCAGGACCGAGCCCCCAGCATGGTTTTCCTGGCAGCAGGGCAGCCTCAACAGGACTCTGAGCACCCTTTGGCTCTGGGATCCACTTCCCTCCTGGCCACCAGCCTCCTCCTGCCTTTCTATCAGGATCCTGGCTGCTCCCTTACAGATGCAGCAGCGAGGTCTGACCCCTTCCCTGCCAGAGCCTGCGGTTGTGCAACCCCACTGGCAGCCAAGGAAAATCCCTTGCTGGCCTCTGCGAGCTCCTCTCGCATCCTGGAGCATGTGAGTGAGCGAGTGCATCACCACCCACTCGCTCACGGACATCCCGCTCGGGAGTTTGGCTCTCCAGCCCTCTGCCCTTACATGGGCAACTGCTCTGAGCCAGCCTGGGTCACAGCAGCCAGGACAGGGCCAGGAGCAGCCCAGGGCCAGCTGCTGGCTCTGTGCTTCCCCCCAGGAGCCTGCACTGTCCCCTCACACAGTGTCAGGAGGTGCTGCAGGGCTCCTGTGCCTGTGGATGGCACCAGTGCCACCCAGGGTAAACCCATTTCCAACCCCTCCTCATTCCCATCCCCTCCCTGGGGGTGCACAGGGCTGTAAGTGGAGAAGAAAAGGAAGCTCTGCCCTGCTCAGAGCCTGCCTGCTGGCTGGAGGGATGGAGATGTGGCAGGGACAGTGGCACTGCTCTCTGTCCCTGCTGGCACAGGGCATTGCACCCACTCCCCCTGTCCCCAGGCTGCTCCACTTCCCACAGGACCAAAGCCGTGTCCAGCCCCATCCCACGCCAAAACCGAGCTGCTCGTGCTGTGCTGGCACCACTCAGAGCCAGGAGGCTGCTGCAGGGCCGGGTGGGTGGTGCAGGCTCCCCTGGGCCCTGCGGCCCCTCTCCGAAAGAGCCCGGCTCAGCCCTGCCGAAAACATGACCTCAGCTGGGGCCAGTGCACGGGGTGAAACGTTCCTCAGCTGCGTGCCTGGGAGCTGGACAGGGCTTGGGGGCTGGAGAGCCCCCTGTGTCCAGCTGTGTCCCCAGAGCTCTGCCTTGGGAGCAGGGTGATGGTCCCAGTGCATCCTGACCCCCCCTTCAGACAGGCGGGTGGTCTCTTTGTGGTGGCACCAAGCAAGGGGCAAAGCCAAAGCTGCTCTGCCTTGCCCTGGGTTCTCTGCTGCCCTTCCCCTGTCCTGTAGGAGCCCCACAAAGCCCGGGAGCCTCTGAGAGCCTGGCAGTGCTGGCCCAGCTGCAGTTGCCCAGGGGAGCTGTTCAGGAGGCAGATGGAGCAGTCCTCGTGGTGATGGGGACATCTGTGGAGGACAGGGACAGCACGTGCCACAGGGGTATGGCCCCACAGTTCTTCTCCTTCCTCTCCTTGCCTGGCAAGGCTCAGGGTGGTGCCTCAGTTTCCCTCTGTGTGTTGGCAGTGATGTTGGGTACCAGCCGAGCTGTGGGAGCGTTTGGGGAGCAGAGATGAAAGGAGCCATAGATGAGACAGCCCCACACCGTCCCCCTGCTGCCAGCCGGGGCTGCTCGGGGAGGAGGCAGGTTCGGCTTCATGCGAGGATGGGTGGGGAAGGCACAGGGGTCGAGCAGGGGAGCGCAGGGGAGCGCCCTGGGGTCCCCCACGCCTCGGGCTGTGCACAGACACCGCTCTGCTCCTCTCCACCCCGATCACCGAGGGCACCCCCAAACCTCCCCGGACCCATCCCAGTACCGGGGTGCCGGTGGGACACACGGACACGACCCCCCCCGCCGCCCACTCGGTGGCGATCAGCCCCTCACCGCCTCCCCCCGCTCTCATCCCCCTCGCTGCCCCCCGACTCCCCCGCCGCTGCCCCCGCCCCGGCCCCCCCGCGCCGCCCCGCCCGGTGATTCACGCCGCCCCGCCGCTTTATAGCTCGCTCGGTCTCGCCGCCGCCTCACAGCAACAGGTCACCGGTCACCGGAGCGCCCCGGCCCGTCCCGGCCCGTCCCCGCCCGGCCCGGCCATGCCGCTGCGGCTGGCGCTCTGCCTGCTGGCGCTCTGCAGCCCCGCCGCCGCGCACGGTAAGAGAGCCGCGGGGGTCCCGGTGCAGTCCGTCCGGCCGGCCGCCGGTAACGCCGCTGCCGCCGGCAGGTGCTCGGGGCGGGGGCGGCCCGGCCCGGGGTCGCGGCGCCGTTATGGGGCGGCAGCCCCGGGCTCCGATGTCCCGTCCCGCCGGGCTCCGGTGTCCCGTCCCGCCGGGCGGGTCCCCGGGCTTTTCTTCTTTTTTCCGCCTTTATACCGGGCGGAGCGGCGGCTGCCGGGTGCCCGGCGGTGCCGCTCCGGTGTCCCGGTCGCCCGGGTGTCCCTCCGGCGGGCGGGTCCCGGGTGCCGCCCGGTTCCGCAGCCGCGTCCCGGACGGCGGCGATCGGGACATCGCGCAGCCGGTGCGTCCCGGGGGATCCCCGTTCCGGGGCTGCGTGCCCCCGGTGGGACGGGCCGGGAGCGGCGTGTGAAGTTCGGAGCTCGGACCCCTCCCGCTTCCGCTGCCGGTGCCTGGGCGGCGTCGGGACAGCGGGAGAGGCCGCCCCGTGACACCGGACCGGGGCTCTGTCAGCCCGCCCAGCGCCGGTGCCGTGCGGTGCCGCCGGTGTCCCCGCAGCGGAGCGGGAGTTTCCACCTTCCCCTCGCACGATGCTGAACGTTCCGTGGGGAGCGCGGGTGTTGTAACGGGAAATTGAGCTCGGAAAAGCAATTGGATAAATCCGTGGAGGGTAAACCCGCGCGTTGGAGCGGCCGGTGCTGCCCGAGGTGTGCGGGCGCTGATCCCCGGGGCTTTGCTCCATCATGGACTTGTGACAGAGCCAGAATCGCGTGCGTGGGGAAAAAGAGGGGCACAGGGGGTTTAGGACGGGGGCAGGCTCCGCTTTGGAGCCGGGTCAATCCTGCTGAGGAGGGGAGCGACTCCCGCCTGGCAGCGCAAGACCCGTCCCTGCCCCCATCATCCCTCCCTTCCATCTTTCGCCGTTTAGCAAACCTCAAGCACAGCTAATGAGAGCACGAACCCAAATAAGCGTCACAAGAGGCTGGTTTGCAGAGGCGGAAATTGCAAAGAAATCACTCACAAAAAAAAAAAAAAAAAAAAAAAAAAAAAAAAAAAAAAAAAAAAAATTTCTAACTGATTCGCTGGTGGGTCACGGAACAAACAGGCTTTTGAGTCAGAGGGATCAGTGCCAGACCCAAGGGCTGGAGCAAGTGCCCTGTGCTCCAGCCACTGGCTCAGATGCTCCTCGCAGAGGCCGTGGGTGTCGGGCTCCCGTGTCAGGGAACAGTTCCATCCCTCTGTGGGGCACATGCCAGGAGATCCAGCCCTCACAGCAGCCACCCACTGGCCCCACTCTGTCTGGTACCCCCTCGCTGTGGGGCCAGGCAGGAATTGGGCACAGAGGCAAGGGAGAGGCAAGCTACAAGCCCAGATCCTGGCTGGCAAGCTGGGCATCTCCCAGAGCATCCATCACGGGGAGAGCTGGGATAACTGGTCCATGCCTGTGGTCCAAGTGCTGGATTTGGAGCCTGTTGGCAGGAGACGGCTGGCAGCAGCATTGGGGTGGCCATGGGGGCACTGAGTTGCCATGCCAGGGACCCTTGGGGATGCCTGCTCTTGGACAGATCTTGTGCCACAGGAGCCAGCACAGAGCATCTCTCGGTTCCCCAATTTGTCTCAGGCTCTGGAGTGATCCCTGTGCCTCTGCCCCGAGGTGCTCCAACCACTGCCAGGATCTCTCTGCCCTTCTCAGGGGTCCTGGCACAGCAGGGATCCCTCACCCTCTGCCCTCTCCACAGGTGGAATCTGCTGGCTGCAGCAGGGGAAGGAGGCCAAGTGCACCATGATCCTGAAGACGGGCGTGACGTGGGAGGAATGCTGTGCCAACGGCAACGTGGACGTGGCCTGGTCTAATTACACCTACCCAGGCAACAAGATCAGCCTGCTGGGCTTCCTGGGGCTGGTCACCTGCCACCCCTGCAAAGGTGACGAGTTGGGGGCTGAGGGGCTGCTGTGGGGAATGTGTGGAGCCCTGGGGGCAACACTCAGAGTCTGGGTGATGCAGCAGCACAGAGCCGGGCTGCCCCTCACCAGAAAAGCTCTCCTTGGTGGTCTGGGACAGCACAGGCACCCCAGGGACTGCTGACCCCATGCTCCTGCTGCTGCAGCTCCTGCTTGGATGCTGCTGTGGATCAGGGCTGGCGGGACAGCCTGTGTCCCTCAGCTGCTCTTGGTTTTGAGTGTATTTTAGTTGCTCTCCCAGTGGAGAGGGATGCATGACCCAGGTCTTGGCCGGGCAGCCAAGTGCAGGGAGAGGATCTGGAGCTGGCTGTTCCCAAGTTAACCCCTCTGAGCTGGGGCCTCCCTCCCCTGCTCCGAAGGAAACTTCGTCAGGTTTTTCTGAGGGGAAAAAAAAAAGATCTATTTCTTCTTCCCCTCCGCTGCCCCTCGCTCCTCCCAGCGCGTGTGTGAAATGGCTTTATGTAACGGGCAGTTCCAGAAGTGGAAACTCTCCAGCTGTGAGTTCCAGCCCCGCCAGATGTTTTGGCGTGTGCCGGAGCTGCGGCTCCTCCAGCCCTTGCGTGGCTGTGTGAGAACAGCTCCAGGACCTGCTGCCCGCAGGAGGCAGGAGCAGGGCTTTGGAAGGTCATGTTGTTATTTGCTTAAAGGGGGAAAAAAAAAAAAAAAGGTTTTTAACCAAACCACTTCCCTCAGCTCCCCGCACCCCTCAGCGCTGCTGCAATGGCAGCTCCTCAACCCTGTCCTGCCGCAGCTTGGGGCAGCTAAAAGCTGAGTGAGATCCTGGCCCCATCCCCATCCCTGCTTGGAGGGAGCTGGGAGCACTGGGACCCTCTCCAGAGGCTCCCCTGTGCTGGAGGCAAATGCAGTGGGGACAGAGAGCCCCCAGGCAGGAGCCTGCACTCACCTCACCCATCTCTGTCAGGGGTCTGGGGGACCCAGGGAGGGCTGACCATGGTGGGGGCTGTGGTTCCTGGGCTTTGTTGGGGTCTGGGGGACCCAGGGAGGGCTGACCATGGTGGGAGCTGTGACTCCTGGGGTTTTTTTGGTGTCTGGCAGCAGGATCTTTGAGGAAACCACTGGAGAGCCTGGCCAGCACGTGCACCACAACCCCCCACCCTCAGGCAGCCCTTGCCTGTCCCATCCAGATGGAGCTGGTGCTGCTCCTCACCCGGCTCCAGAGGCCTTGGAAGAGGGCGGGTTAGAGGAGCTGTGAGGCTGGGAAAGGTTACTCCAGGATAAAATGGGCCAGGGATGGTGCTGGCCTGACCCTGGGGGCTCTGCAAATGGGTCTCTGGGGGGAGGTGAAATTCCTGGCTCCAGCTGCTGGGGACACGGTGTCCCCCCACAGGACCCAGAGCAGGGCTGGGGTCACGGGTGGATTTTCCAACTGCTCCAAAGTGTCCCTTGCTGGGATAGTCTGGATGATTGGATTCTGCACTGCTGGCAGCATCTCAGAGTGGAGGGTGATAGGGTCTTGTTTGTTCTGGCAGCTTTGGGACACGGAGCTACCCTGCTCTGTCCTGAGGTCCCCCAGTCTCATCCTTCTCTTCCCTGGGACAGGTCCCAGCTATGGAAATCAGGGAGCAAAATCAGAAAGTGTTTCCCAGCAGGGAATTTCCCCCAGGGACAGCTGGGCCAAGCAGACAGGGAATTTCCCCTTCTTCCTTTTTCTTCTCCTCATCCTCCTCTTTCTCTTTCTCCCCCTCCTCCTAAGGTGGCCCAACTCCCACAGGGAAATCCCCCTCTGTGCCTCCCAGAGCTCCCAGCACACGCCCTGTCTGTGGGGATCCTTCCTCATGGGGCTGAATCCCCATTTTGGGAATCCTTTTGGTCCTGCCCTGCAGTCCCAGCAGTGCCTGTGTCCTGGGAGCTGTGGGGGCATTTTGGGGTGAGGGATGTGTGTGCTTTAGGTGGCAGTGCCCGTGTCCTGGGAGATATGGGGGTGGTTTTGGGGGTGTGCTTTAGGTGGCAACTCCTGGGAGCTCTGGGGGCATTTTTGGGGTGAGGGATGTGCTTTAGGTGGCAGTGTCTGTGTCCTGGGAGCTCTGGGGGCATTTTTGGGGTGAGGGATGTGCTTTAGGTGGCAGTGTCTGTGTCCTGGGAGCTGTGGGGGCATTTTTGGGGTGAGGGATGTGTGTCCTTTATGTGGCAGTGCCTGGGAGCTACGGGAGCATTTTTGGGGTGAGGGATGTGTGTGCTTTAGGTGGCAGTGCCTGTGTCCTATGGGGAGCTATGGGGGCATTTTTGGGGTGAAGGATGTGTGTGCTTTAGGTGTCAAAGGGGTCTCCAAAGGGGAATCTAAAGGAAAATCCCTGCTGCTGACCCCTTTGCCTGTCCTTGCAGAGGCACCAGTGTCCCTGCACAGCAGCATGGGCCCCTGGCTGGAGCTGCCAGCCCCGCTCCATCCCCGCCAGCGTGGGCACGGCCCTGGGGCACTGGCAGCACCCCCTGGACCTGGCCCCCACGCTGGCCCAGAGGTGACCTGGGGGGGACAAAGCATCTGCCTGTCTGGGGAGCAGCTCTGGCTGCTGCCTCCTGCTCTTGTGTTCCAGTCAGGGAGCGAGACAGGGCCGGGCATTGTCTGCAGGGAGCAGCGGCATTCCCATCGCCCCGACAGCTCATGGAGCCCGGCTCCTTCTGCAGGAACTGGGGCCTTGCAGAGATGGATTTTTTCCATTGCACAAGAAAAAGAAATGTCTCCTTCCAAAGAATAAATAGATGGGAAGGAGTGAGCTGGTGCTGAGCGGGGCCGGGGCTCCGGCTGGGGTGAGCACGGGAGGATTGGAGGAGCTGCAGCCAAGGACCTGCTCCTGCTCCGGGGCTGAGCAGATCCAGATGCTGCTGGGACAGCTCGGCTCAGCACGCGTGCCCTGACCCGGGGGGCGTTGGGGACCACGGGGGGGACACCCTGTCCTGCTTGGTGTCACACTGTGGGGCAGGGGCATTGGGGACCACGGGGGGGACACCCTGTCCTGCTCGGTGTCACACTGTGGGGCAGGGGCATTGGGGACCACGGGGGGGACACCCTGTCCTGCTTGGTGTCACACTGTGGGGAAGGGGCATTGGGGACCATAAAGGGGGACACCCTGTCCTGCTTGGTGTCACACTGTGGGGCAGGGGCATTGGGGACCACGGGGGGGACACCCTGTCCTGCTTGGTGTCACACTGTGGGGCAGGGCAGGGGTGTTTGGGACCACAAAGGGGACACCCTGTCCCAGTCAGTGTCACACTGTGGGGCAGGGGCATTTGGGACCATAAAGGGGGACACCCTGTCCTGCTCGGTGTCACACTGTGGGGCAGGGCAGGGGCGTTGGGGACTACAAGGGGGACACCCTGTCCCACTGAGTGTCACACTCTGGGGCCGGGCAGGACGGAGCCTCCCCCGGCGGGTGACAGCCGCTCACGCAGTGCTGCCCTCTGTCCGCAGAGAGCTGCGAGGGGGTGGTGTGCGGCCCCGACAAGGTGTGCAAGATGAAGCACGGCCGTCCCCAGTGTGCCTGCGCCCCCGACTGCTCCAGCCTGCCCCGCAAGCTGCAGGTCTGTGGCTCTGATGGCTACACCTACCGCGACGAGTGTGACCTGCTGACAGCCAAGTGCAGAGACCACCCCGACCTCGAAGTGATGTACCAGGGCAAATGCAAAAGTAGGTGCCTCTACCCCCCTGCATCCCATCCCCATCCTCTCCCTGTCCTGTCCCCCATTCCCTGTGGGACAAAGAGGGAAGATCTGTCCTGTGATGGTGTTCACAGGGGTTCTTGGATGAGGGAAGAGATGAGGATCTGACTCCATGTTTCAGAAGGCTTGATTTATTATTTTATGATATATATTACATTAAAACTATACTGAAAGAATAGAAGAAAGGATTTCATCAGAAGGCTGGCTAAGAATAGAATAAGAAAGAATGAATAACAAAAGCTTGTGGCTGGGACAGAGAGTCCGAGCCAGCTGGACTGTGATTGGCCATTAATTAGAAACAACCACATGAGACCAATCCCAGATGCACCTGTTGCATTCCACAGCAGCAGATAACCATTGTTTACATTGTGTTCCTGAGGCCTCTCAGCTTCTCAGGAGGAAAAAATCCTAAGGAAAGGATTTTTCATAAAAGTTGACTGTGACACTGTCCTGGTACAGGTCCCTGCATGCCATGGGTCTCACTGTCCCTTGAGGGGACATTGCAGCTTGTTGGTGCAATGGGGTTTGGCCTTGCCTCAGGCTGAGCAGTAACAGTCCCTAAAATGTAATTTACAAACGTCAAGCCCCTTTTTTTCCTCTTTTGTAAAGAGTGCAGCAATCCACCCAGCCCTGCCAAGAGCTGTCAGAAGGATTATGGTTATTTTTCCAGCCCTCCTTTCTGGAAGGCTTTGCCTGTCGAGCTCTGGGCTGCGCAGGGAAAAACGTGGGGCAAGAAATGGGAGTTGGGAGCTGCAGATGCCAAATCTTCCAATCCATCAGGGAAAGAGAGGAGGGTGGAGGGACGGTGGGGGTGCAGGAGCCTCCACCCTCCCCAGCAGAGCCCTGTGCAGGGGCTCTGCTCCTGCTGCTCAGGCTCCCTCCACCCCCGTGCGCCCTCGTTCCAGCGCTGGCTCTGCTCCAGGGTGACCCTGCCCTTCCCTCTCGCCGGGGCCAGCACGGCAGCTGCCAGCCTGGCCCCAGTGGCTGCTGCTTCCCTGCCAAGGCACCTGCGTGGGCTCAGCCCTCCTCTGCTGCAGCTGGGCCTCGGCTCCTCCCGCCTGGCAAAGCTCTGGCCAGGGCTGAGCCTGGGGACTCAAGGTCATCCAGGGGCTCAGGATGCCGGCCCCTGCCAGCCCCTGCCCTTTGGAGCAGCTCTGATGGGAGATCAGGACCCTCTGGCTCTGCTCTGTCCCCTGCTAGCAAAAGGAGGGAGGGGACTGGGTTTCCCTGGGATGATGCCCAAAGCCTGCCTGGGGTGGAATAGCTGTGAGAAGGGTATGGGGTGACCCTGGGGTGATGCCCAAAGCTGAGGGAAGGGCATGGGGTGATGCCCAAAGCCTGCCTGGGGTGTGTGAGAAGGGCATGGGGTGACTCTGGGGTGACCCCCAAAGCCTGCCCGGGCTGGAGTAGCTGTGAGAAGGGTATGGGGTGACCCTGGGGTGATGCCTAAAGCTGTGGGAAGGGCATGGGGTGGCCCTGGGGTGATGCCCAAAGCTGTGGGAAGGGCATGGGGTGACCCTGGGGTGATGCCTAAAGCTGTGGGAAGGGCATGGGGTGGCCCTGGGGTGATGCCCAAAGCTGTGGGAAGGGCATGGGGTGACCCTGGGGTGATGCCTAAAGCTGTGGGGAGGGTATAGGGTGACCTCCAAAGCCTGCCTGGAGTGAAATAGCTGTGGGAAGGGCATGGCCATCCCTGGGGTGATGCCCAAAGCCTGCCCGGGGTGTGTGAGAAGGGCATGGGGTGACCCTGTGGTGACCCCCAAAGCCTGCCCAGGGTGAAGTAGCTGTGAGAAGGGCATGGGGTGACCCTGGGGTGATGCCCAAAGCCTGTGAGAAGGGCATGGCGTGACCCTGGGGTGACCCCCAAACCCTGCCTGGGGTGAAGTAGCTGTGAGATATAATAGCTGCGAAATATTTCAGGGGTGAAATAGCTGTGAGAAGGGCATGGCTGTCCTTGGGGTCACTCCAACACTGCTTCCCTGCAGAGTCCTGCTCCAGCGTGGTGTGTCCTGGCACGCACACCTGCGTGGTGGACCAGACGGGCAGCGCCCACTGCGTGATGTGCCGGACAGCGCCCTGCCCTGAGCCCACCAGCCTGGACCACGCCCTGTGTGGCAACAACAACGTCACCTACCCGTCGGCGTGCCACCTGCGGCGGGCCACCTGCCACCGCGGCCGCTCCATCGGCGTGCGCCACTACGGGAGCTGCTCAGGTGAGCAGGGCGGGCACGGAGCCCCAGCCCAGCCCTCACACCCTGTGGGAGTGCTGGGGGTGCTGGGGGTGGGATGGACAAAGATGAGAGATCTCTGAAGCCAGGTCGTGGAATTTGGGGTTTATTGCAAAGGGCCTGTCTCGGGTTGCTGTTTGATAATTGCTGCCCCGAGATGTGCAGGATGTCTCTGCTTCGGCTCGTGCAGCTGAAGAACGAGTCTGGACTCTTCACTTTTCGGTCTTGAGGTTGTTTATTAATTCTTATCTATAAAATTTTCTTTCTGCCCAGCTGAGATCTGCTCAGCAGGGCAGCCACAGGCACTCTGACCACCCCTGAGGGGGTGTTGTCTTTTTATACTACAAACTACATATAACATATTTACACTTAATTCCCAATACCTATCACCTATGTTAGACAGTGCACTTCTACTCTAAACCAATCCCAAAGTGCCAACATCACTGCAGAAAATGGAGAACAAGAAGAAGAAGAAGAAGAAAGGCTGGACATGCCGAGATTCCTCCATCTTGTCCCTATAACCCCCATACCAAAAATCCTAAAATCGACATTTTCACCCTCTGATCATTTTATTATTATACTATTCAAACCTGTGTGACTTTTATGTCCTCATACAAAGTTGGCAACTTGCTCCAGGGGTCAAAATCAAATCCCCAGGTGCTCTGGGCTGCATGCTAGGGTCTCCGAGCCCCCTGTCAGAGTTCTTGGCAACTCTGGACACCCAGAGGGATGCACTGAGTTCTGACAGGCCTGGGTGCAGGGCCCTGCTGGGAGCTGCCAGGCACAGCTCAGAGCAGGCCCAAGAGAGGAAAGGGGTAGAGAGGATGAGAGGGTAAGGGAGTAAGGGAGCAAAAGGGGTAAGAGAGTAAAAAGGGTAAGAGAGTAAAAGGGGTAAGAGAGCAAAGTTCCCGTTCCGATACAATAAATCTTCTGTGTTGAATATTCTGATTCTCACTAACCAATCTAGTACAATACATACAGCCTATAAGAGTCACTACATTACCATACTGTGTTACATTTTGAACACTAAAAACTCCTCTTTGGGCCCCTTCTGCCAGGCTGGTAGGGTCTGCTCTGACCCTTGGAGCTGTCTGCAAGCAGAGGGTGTTGTTCCATCAAAAGGGGATCACCTTCAGCTGGCCATGCCATTGTTTTCCAGTTGTTCAGTGACTGAGGGATCTCAAAGCTTGCTTTCATTTCAATCTCGCTTATAGTTTCTATATTCTCAAAATCTTTTGCCAGACAATCCTATTTCTAAGGCTTTCCTGTTTCATCTTCCCCAACATCACCCCCCTCACCACTTCCCTCTGTTTCCAGCTGCGGCCAAATTCTCCGCGGAGACGGACAGCGTGGAGGAGAACTACGTGTGAATCGTCCCTCGGCCGAGCTGGGAGACAGGGGCATTATGTGTATATTGTACAAACCATATACCTGATATTTATTAAGATTAAAAGGTCCTTATTTATCCCTGTGTATGTTAAGCAGTCGCAGGGGGCTCGATCCCCATCCTGCCCGCCAGGGAGCAGGGGAGGGGGCTCATGGCCCAGGTGCCCAGGGATGCTCTGGTGCCCTCCCCTGCTGCCAGTGCAGTGTGGAGGGGCGTCCATGGGCCCCCACTACGTGTCCTTGGCCAGCAGCCCTGGGCCTATTTATTTTTGGATGGATTCTCGGTACTCTGCTGACGTTTCTGGCCAGGAGCTCGAGATCTAGAGGGAATCTGCACTTTCGCCTTCCCTGAGGGGCTCGGCCCCAGCTGCCAGTGGCAGGAAAGGCAGTGCACGCTGCATCAGATTGGAGATATATATATATATAAACATATGTATGTTATTGTCTCCTAAAGTTTCAGCACGTGTGTGTTCAAATGGATTTCAGTTTAGGTTTTCCCTAGGCCCGTTCAGACCAGGCTCCCACCAGCTTTGGAGGTGATGCCAGTGCCTGGAGGGCTGGGGCAGTGGCAGCCTTGCCTGGGGGGCACAACCATGGCCCTACCTGGAGCCCATCACCCAGGGCAGCTGCCCCCAGCCCCCCTAATCCCTGCCTGCCAGAACAGCTTTGGGCACAGCCTGGGCTGCGGGGGGGAGCTGGCCCTGTCCCCCCCCAGGACCTGCACCCCCTGCTCTGCCCACACCTGTATTTATTTTTACTCCTTCTCTCATTTCTTCCGTTGTCACCTGTGTAAATACCAGCTCAGCTCTGACACCAAAAAGCTCTTGACTTTATATAAATATCATATATATATATTATATATAAAAATACCTTATTTTCTATTTTTGTATGACTGGGTTCTGACCCCCGAGGTAGATGCTTTGGGAACATCCACATTCCCTATTCCATATTGTTGGGGCATTTTACGGCTGTGTTATGATTTGGATTACAATTAAAAACCAGAATAAACAGTGCTGCGTGTCTGGCTTTGTTGGTGGGTTCTGGGGTCGCAGGAAACCTCGTTCTCCTTGGGGCTGTGCATCCATAAGAGGGTCTGGGGGTGTGGGGAGCCCCCCACAGCCATGGGGAGCTGCATCCCATCTGCTCCAGCTCCATGCTGGGGTTTTCCAGCCCAGCAGTGGGAGGGAAGGGGAGAGCGGGGAAGAGCTCGGCAGATAAATCTGTTCCCAATCTCGGGCCGTGCCATGAGGGTTTGGTATTTCACAAAACAATTCCTGCCGGTAATTGGGTCCCGATGTGGGGATGTTTCCCGGGCAGCAGCCTGCGGCTTGGCGTGCTGAGCTCCACAGGAACTGCAGCCGGATCCCCCGTGCCTGGGGCCGGCATGGCACAGCCCCTGACCCCCGGCCAATCCCCTCGGAGCCATCACAGAGAACCATTGAGCTTGGAAAAGTCATCTCAGACAGCCCAGGGTGGGCATGGGCGGTTCTGCTACATCCCCTCTCTGCTCGCCCAGCTCAGCAGCGTCCCTCTGCTTTGAGCGTGGGTGTTCAGGAGTTCTCAAAACACTGCCCATGCCTTTCTAGGTGCCTTTCTAGGCACCTCAGCCTGGCTCCGGCCATGAGCCTCCTCCCCTGCTCCCTGGCGGGCAGGATGGGATTCGAGCCCCCTGCGACTGCCTAACGTACACAGGGATAAATAAGGACCTTTTAATCTTAATAATAATCCCACAGGCGGTGCTGTGTGGCCTGGGCTCCTCCAGGGCCGCCGGCAGCGCTCCCTGCCCGCGGCAGCTGCCGCTCCTGCCCCGCCGCAGGGCTCGGTCCCCGGAGCTGGCGGTGGCTCCGTGCCGAGCCCGCGGGCACCGGCTGCGGCGGCAACGGCAGCTCCTGTGATGATGAGCGGGAGATTGCAGCTTCCAAAACACGGCTGTGAGTCAGGCGCCGCCTTCCCACCGGTTTTTGGGTGGTCTGGGACAAGCCGGGACAGGCGCCGGCTCTCCAGGCTCTCTGCCAGCGCGGATGCCCTCGGGCTGGCAGCGCTGTCCCGACATTCCAGGGGGTCTCTGCCCCACGCTGTCACTGCCAGCACCCCACTGCGATTTGGGGCTCCTTTGGAAGATCCCCGGCAGGGATCCATCCATCCATCCATCCTCTGCTCGATGTCCCCAAAGCCACCGCATCTCCTGACCCCGCGCAAGGCCCTGCAGCAGCAGCCGCGGCAATTTGTGCCGGCAATTTGCAAATAAAAACTAAAAACAAACAGCCAGGAGCAGGCAACGTCTGGGTCTGTCCCCGGAGACACCGGGCACGGCCACACGTGTCGCAGCGCCTGGGCACACGGCTCCGGTCACTGCGGGCACCCGGCTCCGCTCTGAGCGCGGGGGAGGCGGGCGAGGCTCCCGCCGGGATCCAGCGCAGCTGGGAGCCCGCCTGCCCTCGGGGGGTGTCTGTGGTTCCCCTCTGTGGTTCCCCTCTTTGGGGGGGTCACGTCGAGCGGCGGGGAGGGCGCGGTGCGGGACGGGATGGAACAGGATGAGGCCGGATGGGATGAGACGGGCTGGGACGGGACCGGGAGCCACACCCCGGCGGGAAGGCAGCTGGGGATGCTTCTGGGGTGGCAGCACCTGGATGCGGATCTGGCTCCTCTGGGGCAGGGCCTGCACTCCTGGATGTGGATCCTGGCTCCTGGATGTGGATCCTGGCTCCTCTGGGGCAGGGCCTGCACTCCTGGATGCGGATCCTGGCTCCTGGATGGGGATCCTGGCTCCTCTGGGGCAGGGCCTGCACTCCTGGATGTGGATCCTGGCTCCTGGATGTGGATCCTGGCTCCTGGATGCGGATCCTGGCTCCTCTGGGGCAGGGCCTGCACTCCCCTCCCTCCTGCATCCCCTGTTCCATCCACACACGGCCAGGACAATCAGAGGGATCAAAACACAGAGAGGGAGCAATGGGATGGGGATTGAGGGTTTATTGAGGCTGGGGCAGGGCCTGCACTCCCCTCCCTCCTGCATCCCCTGCTCCATCCACACACAGCCACGACAATCAGAGGGATCAAACCACAGAGAGGGAGCAGTGGGATGGGGACTGAAGGTTTATTGAGGAAGGTAAATGTTGACACAGCAGGAGGATGTATGGGGGGCTTCTGGTGTAGCCTGGGGGGTGCATAACACCCCTTGCCAATGGGCAGAGAGGGGGGCTCCTGGCCTGCCCTGGAGCCCTGAGCATCAGCCCCCAGCCCCTCCAGAGCTGGAGGATGTGGAAGTTCTGGCCCTCTTCTCCCCTCCCATGAGAGATCTCAGCCCCTCTTCCCCCAGCCTGCCTGCCCCCAGCACTCCCAGCCACCCTAGGGCTTCAGCCACCCCTGCCGAGGGCGGAACCCCCGCACAACGTGATGCACCCAGTCAATGTAATTGGAGATCTTGGTGTAGATATCAGGGAACCGACGGTCCCCACACCTCTCCCCAGAGAAGGAAACGATGCCATGAACCTTGTCCTTGAAGACCAGGGGTCCCCCGGAGTCGCCCTGCAGAATGAGGGGATGGGAGGGAGATCTGAGGGTCCCCCGGAGGGGTCAGTGAGGGGCAGGGGCTGGGGGTGCACTCACAGAACAGACTCCCTGCAGCCTGGCGCTGCGGCTGGCCCCGCACAGCATGTTGGCAGAGACCTTGCCCCTCCACAGCGTCCGGCACAGGCTCCTCTTGACGATGGTGGTGTTGGTCTCCATCAGCTCCGTGGGCTGCTCTCCAAAGTTGGAGGTGTCCCCCCAGCCCATGACGGAGCAGACGGTGCCGGGTTTCAGGTCGATGTGCGGGCAGGGCAGGCGGATCCGCTTCACGAACTCGTTCAGCGTGGCCGACCCGTTCAGCTGGGGGCAGCGAGGCCGTGGGTGGCTTTGAGCTGGGCTAGAGCCCCCCAGTTGCTCCTGCTGACCCCTCCCAGCCCTGCCTTTCCTCCTGCAGAGGCTGG
Organism: Agelaius tricolor; assembly: GCF_023055355.1. Lineage (NCBI taxonomy): Eukaryota > Metazoa > Chordata > Aves > Passeriformes > Icteridae > Agelaius > Agelaius tricolor. The sequence goes on along the minus strand of NW_027269293.1, from coordinate 2,598,386 downwards.
GCCCCTCCCTGCCACCCCTCTGCACTGGTCCCAGTCTGCTGTAGAGACCCGACCCGGCCAGAGTCGGTGTGTCCTCAGTGCCTCCAGCACACCCCAGGCGCGGTCCTGCTTCTCCGGAGAAGCACTGACATCTAGTGTCGGCTCGGCCCCTCGTGGGGCACCGCAGCTCCCTCCTGCTGTCCTGGGGCTGTGGATACCCCACGTCCTCCCGGTGCTCCGGGACCGTGGGGCACCCAACCTTCATCCCAGAGCCCCGGGGCCGTGGGGCATCCAACCTCCTTCTCAGAGCCCCGGGACCATGGGGCACCCCATTTTCTCCCGGGGCCATGGGGCACCCCATCTTCTCCCGGGGCCATGGGGCCGTGGACACCCAACCTCCTCCCGGTGCCCTGGGGCTGTGGGGCACCCAACCTCCCTCGAAGAGCCCCAGGGCCATGGGGCACCCCACGTCCCGCTCAGCCCCCGGGGCAGTGCCCGGTGGTGGTGCAGGCTCACCCGGAGCAGGCGGATGTCGTTGTCCGCGGCACGGGGGGTGTACAGCGGGTGGGCGATGGACTCGACCACGCTGAAAATCTGCTGGGACTCCTCGGGCTCCTGCGGCCGCTGGGCTCCCAGCACCACCCGCACCGAGGGGCTGCCCCTGCGGCCAAGGCGGGGCTGAGAGGGCGCTGGTGGCCGCCGGGGACAGGGGGGATGGCCAGAGGGACTCAAGGGGGGCAGATTGAGTGGCTACAAGGGGCCACAGCGTGTCCAGGGGACGAGGCTCACCTGGGAATGAAGCAGTGGGCAGCTGTCATCACCCACCTGGGCCACACCAGGAAGCCCCCGCAGACGTGCTCCCCGTCCAGCTGGATGGAGGCCATGAAGGGCCGGGAATGGGGTGCTGCAGCCTTTCCCCCGATGATCTGGCTCCCCTGGGTGCCTGGTGGGTGCAGGTGGTGGTTGGAGGCCGGTGTTGCTGTCTCCCACCCTGGGGATGTGCCCTGGCACCCCAATTCTCTCATTACCTGCTGGAGCCAGAGCTGGGAGCAGGATGAGGATGAGGAGCCCAGCGGTGACCATGGTGGCACAGAGAGGGGACACTGCCACCACCGCTGGGGCTGCTCGGGCTGGGGGGGCTTAAATCTCCCCAGGGGCTGAGCCTTGGGATGGGGGCGGGTGTTTCCCTCCTGCTTCCTCCTCCGGGTGTTGCTGCTTTGTGCAATTCAGGGCTCGGGGAGCTCCGTGCAGCTTCCCCCGGAGTGGGAGATGAGGAGCAGAGCAGCTCCTCAGCCCTGACTCCTCTTTTCCTTGAGCTAAGTGCCACGGATCCCCTCTCCGCAGGGAGGTGGCAGCAGCGGGGCCCCAGGACATCTCTCAGACTCCACGGTGTCCCCGGGGCTGCTGCGGGTGGCACAGGGACTGTGCTGTGCCCCCATCCTACACCTCTTTCAGCCCCTCCAGAGCCCCGGTGGCTCTGGGATGATGCTGTGGGCAGAGGGGCAGTTTCCTCCCTCTGTTCTGCATCAACCTGGAACGCCAAAAGGGGTGCAGGGGGTGGGGGGCATGGGGGATGTGTTGACCTTCACTGCAGAGCCCGGCTTGCTCTGGGGCCAAGAGCAGAGCTCTGTCCCGGCAGCGTTGGGCAGATTTCCCAACGGAGGGTGGCTCAGGGCTTCCTGCGGCAGTTTGCCCATCAGGGCCGTTGGGTTGGGAAATAGGGGAGTGGAAAGGGGGAGCAAAGAGTCGCTGGTTCCTGGAGTGGGGCGGGACGGAGTGGCTGCACTCACAGGGGTGGGGGTTACACCCTGACAGGGGCTGTGCTCATGGAGAGGATCTGATTGCAGCCCCTCCAACCCACCCCACCACCCGCTTCGGGACCCCCAGAACCTGCCCCAGCTCCGAGAGCCCCCCCCAGGCCGGCTGAGGGGGTCTGGACCCTTGTGGGACCCCCAGGAGCAGAAAACCCAACCCTAGCGCGGCCCGAGGCCGGCTGATGGGCGGCGGCAGTGGCGGGGCGCGCCCGGCAGACGGAGCTGTGCGGGAGGGAGGGAGGCGGGAGCACCGGCGCGGCCCCGACATCCCTGCGCATCCCGCAGCCCCGCCGGGGATGCCGCCGCCCGCCGGGCCCTGAGCGCCGGGACGCCGGCGGCCGCCGGCCCCGCTCCGCCGCTCCCCGACCCCACCGGAGCCGCCGCCGGGACCATGGAGTGAGTACCGGAGCCGTGCTGGGATCCCGGTACCGGGGCCGCGGCTCCCCCGGGCCCCGCCGGCTGAGACCGCAGTAGCGGGGAGGGGGGAGCGGGGAGCGGGGGCCGGGGCTCGGGACCCCCGCACGGGGCTGCGGGAAAATCGCTCCGCCCGCTCACGGAGCTCCTACCGGGGGCTCCCGCACCCCCGATGCCGCGGCTGGGAGTCCGAACATGGGGTCTCAAATCCCCCTGCTCCCGGGCACTCGGCACCCCAAAACCGGAGGCTCGCACCCCCCTGATTCTGGGGATTCAGCACTCCGGTTCTGGAGGTTTGAATCCCCCCGTGCTGAGGTTTGGGACCCCCCAAAACCGGGGGTGGGGCTCGCATCCCCCCCGTTCCTGCGCTTGTGACCCCAAAACTGGGGGCTCCCATCCCGCCGGATCCCGGAGCTCAGGACCCCAATACGGGGGGCGCCCATGCCCTCGGTTCCGGGGCTCGGGACCCCCATCCCGGGGCCTCCTTGCCCCCGGTGCCGCTCGGCAGGTGCGGCCCCTCCCCGGTCCCGGCTCGGGGGGCAGCAGCGGAGGCCCCGGGCTTGGGGTGCGGGGGTGCCGAGGGTGCGAGGGGCGTCGGGGCTGGCAGCGGTGCAGGAATCGGGGGGAGGGGGTGGACAGGGCGTTTATTTTTGTGTTTTGAACCTGTTGTTGCTGCTGCGTGTGGTGGGGTGAGTGGGTGGGAAGAGCTGCGGACCCCTCCCTGCGCTGCACCCCCGGCCCCTGGCCTGGGGAAGCGGCTGTGGCCGGGGGGATCCTGGTGAACCGGGTCCCAGCTGGACAGACGGACACTCGGGGAGCCCGGCCTCATCCTTTGTGTGCTGCGGTGGGGCCCTGACCGGAGCCGGGCGGGTGGGGGAAGGACGGAGCCGGCAGAGGCCACTAGGGGCTGGTGGCCACCGACTGTCCTGCTGGTTTTGCCCCTCTGGGGGACACCAGGAGGGTGCCAGGGCTTGGGGGGCTGCTCGAGGTGCTGGAAGGCAGCGCTGGCCCTGTCTCACCCAGGCCTGGTGGCTCTCCAGCACGGTGAACACCCCAGCAGCTGCCTGGGGTTGGCACTGGGTGCTCCTGCAGGCACTTTGGGGTCAGCCACCCTCTGCTCCTGGTGGGCACCTCACCCTCGTGGGCACCTCGCCGTTTGTGGCACTGGGTGGTGACACAAGGGGTGCTCAACAGGTCCCTCTCAGCACATGGGAGCCCTGAGAGGCCATGGAGCACTGGGGAGGGGTGGGCTGGGGGTGTCCTGGGCTCTGGGGCTGGAACTGAGCTGGGGGCGGCTGCGGGGCTGTTGTGGGAATCGGGGTGCAGCAGCTGCAGGGCTGGGGAGGCAGAGAGGGCTCCCTGTGCTGCTGGGCCAGGGCTTGGGGCAGCTCCACAGTCCCTGCAGGAAGGAGCCTCTTTGGGGAGGAAAACGTGCGTGATTTGCCAGAAGGCAGCAGCGAGGGGAAGGGCAGGGCCCAGGGGTGTGCCGTGCCCTGGGGAGGGGGTGAGGAGCTGCCAGGCTGGGCTGGGGCTGAGCTGGGGGATGGTGCTGGACAGGCTGGGGGCTCCCGGGCTCCACATTCACCCTGCTCTGCACCAACCCTCCCAGCAAGGGCCAAACAACCCACAGAGGGCTGCAAAGGGTTTCTCCTTCCAGCACCTGCCAACATCTCTTTATTTTGAGTGAAAATCTGCAAGTGACCCGGGGTGGGGGGGGCCCAGACACAAAGAAAAACAACAGAACCCCTCCAGCCACTCAGCTCCAGAGCCTGGCTGAGGGGCTGGAGGATGAGGAGGGCCCCAGGGCAGCTGGGGACACGGCAAGGTGCTGCCACAGTGCCACCCTGGCTCCGTGGCAGCCAAGGGCTGTTGGGGTGGGCACTGCTGGGGTGGGCACTTTGCCCTGGCTCCTGCTCTGCCTTGGCACAGGCAGTGCCTGGAGGAGGGCTCTGGCTGCCACAACCCACTGGTGCCCAGGGAGCTTTGGCAGAAAGTTTCCAACTCTGGAAAAGGCTGTGCTGGTCCCACTGGAGCTGCTCTTGTGCCCTCTGCTCCTGCTGCTGTCAGTGCTCGTGAGCAGCTGCAGATTCTGCATTCACATCTGGCTGCTCTGCTGCTTTGTCTCACTGGCTGCTCTCCCCCTGGCTTTGAGGGTGTCCTTGGAGTGAGGGCTCTCCTGGTCCTGCCTTCCCTGGCTGGAAGGTGGCAGTTGCAGGGGAAGGAGGGAGATTTCTGCCCGAGAAATAACTGAGATTTCTGCCATAAGTCCTTTGGGGAGGGACTCGAGCCCTGGCTCTCTGCTGGCATCCAGGGAGAAATAAAACCCAGGCCAGACCCTGCTGCCTCCAGAAGGGATCAGCTCTGTCCTCCTGTCCGTGTGTCCAGCTGGAGCAGCACTGTCACCCTTCCCAGCTGTCCCAGAGGAGGCCACAAACCCCAAAACAGCTCCCCACAACAACACCCTACAACAACAACACCCCACAACACACCCCAAAACAGCTCCCCAACACAGCACCCAGCCCTGCCTGGGGCTGGCAGATCAGGGGGTTCAGAGCTCACAGGGCCTCCCAGCTGGACCTGCCTTGCTGGGAGGAACTGGGAGGACCTGGAGCAGGTTTCCTGGGAAGCTGCTGCTGTTGGTGTTCCTGCTTCCTGGCCAGAAACAGCCCCTTTCCCCAGGGGGGTGGGGGTTCATGGGGCTGCACTGAGCTGGGAGCTGAGCTGGGCCTCCAGCAGGGGAGGTGGCCCAGGAAAGCTGAGGAGGTGGCCCAGGAAAGCTGAGGAGATGGCCCAGGAAAGCTGAGGAGGTGCCCTGGGACAGGGCTGGGGCTGGAGGCACAGCCCAGATTCCTGCATCCCTTCAGTGCATCCCAAGACAAGCAGCCCCCAGGTCCCAGACAGGAGCCACTGGCAGGGACAAGGATGAGCCTGGAGGAGGGAGAGGAGCCGGGTGGATCCTGCCCCAGACAGGTTTTTCCTGGGTTGGGCCCAGCCCCTGGGCTTGGCACCGAGCACTGAGCTCCCTGTGAGCCCCCAGGGTGTCGTCCCCCGTGTCCCTGCTCTTTCTCCCTGCTCCTTGTCTGGGTGTCAGGGCTCCCAGGGGTGCCCCTGCCTGGATCCACCTTCCTGCTGCTTCTTTGGAACATCATCTGTGCCTGTGTTCGTGGCATTGCTGCTCCTGGCACGCAGGAACCCAGGGATGGCTGGTGACAGGGGACAGGTGCCACATCCTGGCCAGTGCCAGCACTGCCTGTCCTGGCCAGCCAGTGCCCCTGGGGGTGGGGAGCAGCCGGCTCCACTCCCATTCATGAATCCTGGGGGGAGTTTCCTTGCTCCTCTAACTGGAAAGGAGCTGGAAACCCAAGTGTTTGGAGGGCACTTGAACCATTGTTTGAAAGATCTGTAATTTTCCAATCAAACTCCCTCCCCGAGCCTCCGTTCATCAAATATTCATGGGATCCATTTTCTCCTGGCACTCCCAGCCCACGTCTCAGCCCGAAGAATCAATCAGGCAGCTCGGCTTGCTCTAATGCATCTGCGTTTTTCGGGAGCCTGGGGCTGCCATCTCCTCCCCCCGCCTGTCCCTGTCCCTGTCCCTGTCCCCTCCCCGGGCAGGGGGATGGCTGAGGCTGTGCAGGCCGCTGGGAGGAGTGTGATGGGCGCTGGGGTGATGCAGACAGCGTGGGGCAGGGCAGGGGGGGATGCCCTGGATGGATGCAGCAGGACCTGAGCATGGCCACGCTCATTCCTGCCCATCCCTGCCCATCCCGCTGCCGCTGATGCATTTCCCTCCATGGTTGATGCGTGGCGGCCCCGGGGCGGCTGCAGCCCCCTCCCCTTCCCCTCCCTCCCCTCCCTCTCCTGCCGTCGGGGGCGTTCGATCGCGGCCCCGCTGTTCATGGCTTTGTGACAGAGCTTTGCATCCTCCCCGCGGCCGCGTCACTCCGGGCTCCTGGCATGGAACAGAGCTGGAAATCAGCGCTGATGCCTCGATTGCTGCCTTTGCCACACAGCCCGCGCCTGCACGGCGCTGGTGCCCATGCAGGGAGCTCTCCTGGGCTCCCCCAGCCCGGGGCTGAGCGGGCGGGGAGGGAGAGGAGGGCAGGGGAGCAGCTCGAAACGGCTCTTCACACATTCGGATGAGCTAATGGGAAAAAGCGGAGGAAGGCAAATAAACATTATTGTTTCATGTCAGGCGGGGAGGAGACAAAAGGTCACGGGCTTCCCTTGTGATGGTGGGAAACGGCAGCATCAGCAGGGCTGGAAAGAGCTGGAGAGGCCAGGGAGAGCCCAGGGAGAGCCCAGGGACAGCACGGGGGTGTGTGTGTGTGTGTGTGTGTGCGCTCACACGTGTGTGTGTGTGTGTGTGTGTGTGTGTGTGTGTGTGTGCGCTCACACGTGTGTGTGTGTGTGTGTGTGTGTGTGTGTGTGTGCGCTCACACGTGTGTGTGTGTGTGTGTGTGTGTGTGTGTGTGTGTGCTCACACGTGTGTGTGTGTGTGTGGGTGTGTGGGTGTGTGTGTGTGTGTGTGCTCACACGGGGGGGTGTGTGTGTGTGTGTGTGCTCACACGGGTGTGTGTGTGTGTGTGTGTGTGTGTGTGTGTGTGTGCTCACATGGGTGTGTGTGTGTGTGTGTGTGTGTGTGTGTGTGTGTGTGTGCTCACATGGGTGTGTGTGTGTGTGTGTGTGTGTGTGTGTGTGTGTGTGCTCACACGGGTGTGTGGGTCCAGCCTTGGGCCTGGGGATGGCTCCTGGGAGCCCCCAGGGCCTCATCCCCCATGTCCCTGCTGCTCTCCCTGCTCCTTGTCTGGGCTGGTGGCTCCTGAGGAGCTCGGTGGCTCCTGGGATCACCTCTCCACCCTTGCTGGCACCCAGGATGGATCAGGAGCACCAGAACCCCTAAGGAGGCCCCGGTGATGCCACAGCATTGACTGGCACTCTGTCGGGGTGCCAGGCCTGGGGAGGGCACCCCAGCCCCTGTGGTCCCTCAGCCACCATGAGCATCCCCCCACATCCCCCTGAGCATCCCCCCACATCCCCTTGGCACTCTCCCGTTGCCATGGCGCCGTTGCCATGGCACCGTTGCCAGGGAACCGTCGCCAGGGAACCGCCTCCATCAGTCACAAGGGCCCCAGAGACAGGTCAGGGCAGGCAGGATGGGGGTTTTGGGGGGCCTGGGACCCCCTCCCTCCACCTCAGTTCCTTGTCCCAGCAAGCAGGAACTGGGGGGGTCCCTGCTCAGCCCCCCAGGATGGATCAGAGCCCCCAGGGCAGGGTCTGAGCAGGCTCTGAGAGGCTGCAGCGAGGGGCATCCAGGCTGTTTTGTGTCTCTCCCTGGGCCAGGAAGATTTCCTGGCGTCTGACCTGGGAATGTGGAGTCTGCAGCAAATAATGGAAAATAAAAGAGGATGGAGGAGGGAGGAAAAAGCAGAACAGAATGTTTCAGGAATGCTGTAAAAGTTTGGATCTGTGGAACAGGGCGAGATCCAGGAGAGAAACAGGGTTGGGAGTGCGGGGATGCCAAGGGCTGGGCTGAGGGGACCCAGAGCAGGAGGGAGCTCGTGATGAGGGGGTGTGGGGTGGTGAGGGGCACAGGGGACACCCCAGGGGACATGGGGGACACGGGGGTGTGAGAGCAGAGCCCTGCGCCTGCGCCGGTGGAGCAGCACAAACAGCACAAAAATAACCACCACAAAAGCAACACCTTCCCCAGGGTTTGTTTTCCTGGCCTGGATTTTGTGCATCACAGGGATCCCCAGGGTGTGGGGTGAGGGGAGGACGGCGCCTCTGAGCAGCTCCCTGTTCGTCGCTGCCTTCGAGGAGGGAGCAGAGGCTCCTCTCAGCCTGCAGAGCCCGTTTGAGTGGTGGGGCAGGCAGTGGGGAGCCCCTGTGAGGGCACACACACGGCTGGCACAGGAGGGCACAGCCCAGGTGTCATTTGTGGGGCTCAGCACCCCCATCTCTGTCAAACTCCCTCCCTGGGAGCTCGGAGCCCACCTCTGCCCCTTGCTCTCGGAAGGAAGCAGAGCTGATCCGTCCCTGACAATACCTCAGCGCCTCCCACCCTAATTAGTGCCGCAGCTCAGCGCTTCATTAGCACCGTCTGGCCAGCAGCCAGCGGCTCCCCTGGAGCGTCCCGGTCCCACCGGGCACTGCCCCGCACCTGGAGCCCCGGGGCTGGGCTGGGCTGGGCCACCACACCCTGGGGACAGGTGGCTGGGGTGGGGGATGATCCCTGATGATCCCTGGCAGAGCCGTGCCAGGCCAGAGAGGAGGCTGGCAATGGAGGGGTCCTGGCATGGCTGGGCTGCTGAGGTGCCCACGGGGGGCAGAGGCTGCTGGGGTGTGTGTCTGAGTGTGTCTGTGTGTCTGTCTGTGCATGTGTGTGTCTGTCTGTGCACACGTGTGTGTCTGTCAGTGCATATGAGTGTGTCAGTCTGTCTGTGCACGAGTGTGTGAGTGTGTCTGTCTGTGCACATGTGTCGGTGTGTCTGTGCACATGAGTGTGTCACTGTGTCTGTGCACATGTGTGTGTCTGTCTGTGCACATGTGTCGGTGTGTCTGTGCACACGAGTGTGTCACTGTGTCTGTGCACATGTGTGTGTCTGTCTGTCTGTGCACACGTGCATGTCAGTCAGTCTGTCTGTGCACATGTGTGTGTCTGTCTGTGCACATGTGTCGGTGTGTCTGTGCACATGTGTGTGTCACTGTGTCTGTGCACATGTGTGTGTCTGTCTGTGCACATGTGTCACTGTGTCTGTGCACATGTGTCTGTGTGTGCAGCCCGGAAAGGTCACAGCCGGGGAAAGGTGTGAGCAGCCAAGAAAGGGCTTGGAAATTGGAATGGAAAGCGTGAGCCAGACTGGAACACAGGGCAGCCAGCAGGGCCCTGCTCCAGCCCCTCACAGCTCCAGCACCATCCTGCTCCAGCACCATCCTGCTCCAGCCCCTCACAGCCCCAGCCCCTCACAGCTCCAGCACCATCCTGCTCCAGCCCCTCACAGCCCTAGCACCATCCTGCTCCAACATCTTCCTGCTCCAGCACCATCCTGCTCCAACATCTTTCTGCTCCAGCCCCTCACAGCTCCATCATCCTGCTCCAACCTCTTCCTGCTCCAGCCCCTCCGTGCTCACAGCTTCCATCTGCACCACGCCAGGACTGGCTCTGCATGAGCTGAGTGCTCCAGGGGCTGGGCAAGGCAGGATTTGGGCAGGACAGGGGCCAAGAGGTGCCTGGAGGAGCTGAGCAGTGAGGGGTGGTTGGTGCCAGGGTAGCGAGGAGGAAGCAGATGGTAAGAAGGAAGGGCTCAGCCTTTGTCTGTGTCCCACAGTGCCGGCTCTGGTGGCTGCACGCTGTCCCAGTGAGCTGCCCGTGCTATCCCTGCTCACAGCTGCTCTCTGCTCTCTCTCCGCAGGGTCGTGGAGGCCAGCACGCTTCAGCAGGAGAGGCTGCAGGCCATCGCCGTGAGTCCCTCCCTGTCCCCAGGGCGCACAGGGGCAGGCACGGGCAGGGAGGAGGGTGCGGGAGAGCCGGGGCAGGTGCTCAGCCGCAGACTGGGGGTCTCCAGCAGCTCCATGAGGACTCAGAACGGCCCGGTGGGGGCTCTTCTTGGGGTGCCACAGCTTGAAACAGGGACAGAGCAAGCAACAGGCAGCTGGGAGGTTTAATTAAGGAGGCAGCGCCTTGACGAGCCCCAAGTGAGGGAAATGAGTGATGATTCCTTCCCCAGGAAGGGCTGAGGATGCTGCTCTCCAGCCATGCCCAGCATGGGCACTATATTATATTAATAATATTATTATAAATAACTATATTCTATAAACACATTATATAAATATATATATGTATATAAATTATAATAAACTAATTATAAATAGCTATATTGTATATATTATATTAATATTATTATAAATAACTATATTGTATAAATATATATTACAAATATATTATATACTATAAATAACTAATTATAAACAGCTCTATTATATATTATATTAATTATACTATTATAAATAACTATATAATATAAATATATATTATAAATAGATATTATGTATAAATTACAAATAACTAATTATAAATAACTTTATTATATATTATATTAATAATATTATTATAAGTAACTATATAATATACATATATATTATAAATAGATATTATGTATAAATTACAAATAACCAATTATAAATAGCTATATTATATTTTATATTAATAATATTATTATAAATAACTCTATTATATGAATACATACTATAAATATATATATAAATTACAAATAACTAATTATAAATAACTATATTTTATATTAATAATATCATTATAAATAACTCTACTATGTGAAAACATATTACAAATACATATATAAATTACAAATAACTAATTATAAATAACTAATTATAAATAACTATATGGTATATAATCTATTAATTAGGGAGCAGCTGGGGGCCCTGCTGAGCGACCCCTCCCAGCTCAGAGCAGGGCAGGGGGGGCTGCCTGAACCCACCCAGCGCAGCCCCGGTGCCCAGCCCCGCCGGCAGCCGGCCGATCTCTGCCGCACAAAGGGCAAATTGTTCTGGAGCAGAGCAGAAAGCGCCGGGCCTGACTCTGCTGAAATGATCTGGAGCAGCCTCAGGAGGGGGGGACGAGGCAGAGCCCGCGGGGCCGGCCGAGGGGAACGGTGACATTTGGAGATGGTGAGCAGAGCAAATCCTCCACACCCTCAATGCTTCAGTTTGTGCCAGAGAGAGCAGGGATTCGGTACCAGCCTTGCTGGGGGGTGTTCCCAAGACTGGTGTGAAAAATCGCCAATCTCTTCTTTTGAAAATTTTAAAATTTTAAAATTTTTAAACATTTTAAATTTTAAAAATTTTTTGTTTTAAAATTTTAAAAGTTTAATAGTAATAAAATGGTTATAAAAATAGTAATACAATTAGAGTAATAATAATTTGGACAATTTGAATTAGGACAATAGGAGACAATAAGAGACAAAGAGGTTCAGACAGTCCGGGTACCTTTTTCTGGGCAGCACAAGGCTGAAAAAGGACACAGTTAACAGAGGATTAACCCTTAAAAGCAACAGCCTGTTGCATATTCATACACTTCATACATGATGCATAAATTCCATTCAAACACAGGATTCTGCCTGGTCAGTGTCAACTTCTTCCTCTGAATCCTGACAGCACCTTCGAGGTGGGAAGAAGTTCGTTTCTTCTGATAAGAGGGCCATAAATTCTCTTTCTCTGAAAGATTTGGGTGTAAACATTCAGGTGTCCTGTGGCTGCTACCCCGGTGCGAGTCCTTTCTTTAAAAAAAGTATCTTACATAGCATCGTTTCTATTTTAACTCTTTGTTATAACCTAAAACTACATTTACCACACTACTCAAGAGAATTAACACAGCACCACTTTCTAACACAACGCGTACAATATTCACTGGAACAATTGCCTAAAGCCAATCATAAAATACACATTTTTCACACCGGGAGCCTCAATCCCCGGGGGTTCCCCCTTGGCCCCGCTGCTCTCCCCGTCCCCGCACCGACCCCTCCCCGCCGCTCCCGTCCCTGCAGGAGAAGCGGAAGCGTCAGACGGAGATCGAGAACAAAAGGCGGCAGCTGGAGGATGACAGGAGGCAGCTGCAGCATCTCAAGGTGAGAATCCCCCCCCGGGAGCCCTCCGGGAGCCTGCCCTGGCTGGGGAGGGCAGGACTGTGATCCCCTCCTTGTGCTCCCCAGTCCAAGGCTCTGCGGGAGAGATGGCTCCTGGAGGGAGCCCCAGCTTCTGCCTCCGAGGAGGAAGAGGCCATGAAGAAACAGATGCAGGAGGATGAGGTGAAGACCAAGGAGCTGGAGGAAACCATCCAGAGGTAACGGGGCTGGTGTGGGGATGGGTGTTGGGGTGTAGCTGGAGGGCACAAAGGTCCCTCCAGAGACCCCTGGGCACCCCTGGGCACCCCTCCAGCATCCCTGGGCAGGTGGGTGCTGAGATTCAGGTGCTGGGAGCAAGGCAGGGCACGCTGAGCTTGGAGCTGCTGTGTGATGGTGCTCACAGGGGTCTCAGGTTGAGGGAATACTACCACCTGTGTTAGACAGTGCACCTCTACTCCAAACCAATCTGTCAGTGCCACCATCACAGCAGAAGATGGAGGCCAAGAAGAAGAAGGAGAAAGGCTGGACACACCCAGTTCCCTCCATCTTGCCTCCTGAACCCCCATCCCAAAAACCCCAAAATCTACTTTTCCACCCCATGATAACTTCACTGCTATTCTACCTAAACTGTTGTGGCTGCTGATCTTGATACAGGGTTGGTGATTTGCTCCATGGGTCACAGTCAAACCCACAGGTGTTTTGGGCTCTGTGCCAGGGTCTCTGAGCCCCTGGCAGGGCTCTTGGCACTCCAGGGATGTCCTGAATTCCCTTCCTGAATTCCGACACCACTGGAGCTTGTTGCTCTGGCCATTATTGATATTTGCCATTCCCAACTTGGGCCACCATCACAGCAGAAGATGGAGGCCAAGAAGAAGAAGGAGCAAGGCTGGACACACCCAGTTCCCTCCATCTTGCCTCCTGAACCCCCATACCAAAAACCCCAAAATCTACTTTTCCACCCCGTGATAAATTCACTATTGTTCTACCTAAACTGTTGTGGCTTGCTGATCTTCATACAAGGTTGGTAATAATCAAACCCACAGGAGTTTTGGGCTCTGTGCCAGGGTTTCTGAGCCCCCTGGCAGGGGTCTTGACATCCAGAGGGATGTTCTGGGTTCCCACACTTTTGCTCTGCAAAGACACAGCCACGCCAGAGCCTGTGTGTCCCTGCACCTTGCGGGGACAATCTGGGTGTCCCCTCTCCCCTGCCCTGTGTGGCTGCACCACAGTTCCCTGTCCCACACTGCTCTCAGCCCTGGCTCTCCCTGCAGGCTGGAGAAGGAGCTGGAGATGCTGGAGAACAGCAGCTCAGTGGCTTCCACCAAGGAGAACCTGGCAGAGGCAGCAGCCAAGGAGGAGAAGAAGGCTGAGGCTGTCCCCAACACGCAGAAGGTGGGCAAAGCTGCTGGCCATGGGGTCGGGGTGCCCACCCTGGTGGGTTTGGGGGTGTGTGGGTGGTGGGTGTGCACACAGAGCCTCTGTGGCACCTCCTGGAAGCTCCTATAACCTCTCCCTTCTGTTTTGCAGAGTCCCCTGGGCACAGTTAAGGGTAGGTGAATCCTGATCCCCCCTCGGCCGTGTTTCAGCACCAGCCGTGCCCTCCTGCTGCCCTGAGGCCAGGATGGGTGGGCAGAGCCCGACAAGAGCCCTGGCCCCGTGTGCCCTGGGTGGGCCATGGGGGGACACTCTGGGGCACAGCAGGGCTCAGGCCGTGTCTCCTCTCCATCTCCAGCTGACAAGAGGCTCTCCAGCAGCCCCATGAAGGCAGTGGAAGGCAGTGAGATGATGAAGGCGGGTAGGTGCCCGCTGAGCTCCTTCCAGGCTGCTTCCCCTGCCCTCTGTGCCACCCTCAGCTTGCTCGATGCCTTCCCAAGCCCAGGGCACTGAACATCCCTCATTGGTTCTGCTTTCACCCCACGGTTGGTTTGTGGCTCAGGGCCCTTCCCTGAGCCCTGCTCCATGTTTCTGCTCCAGTTCCACCCTTCCTGCTCTGTTTGCAGCTGCTCTGTGCAGGGCGAGGCAGCAGTGCCAGGCCCAGGGAGCTGTGGGGCACATGGGGCCAGCCTGCCTGGGCTGGGGGGGTTTGCTCTGCTTTGGGGCAGAGCTCAGGGCAGATCATGGCACCAGCATGGGGCAGAGCCCATCCTGGGGTCCTTGGATGGGGCTGAGGGGACCCTGCTGCAGGAGTGGAAGGAGAGATGCCAAGAGTCACCCATCCCATGGGGGCAGAGGGGCTGTGCCAGCTCCAGCACCCTCATGGGGTTTGCACCTCCCTGAGCATGAGCCTGGCTCCCAGCCAGGCCCCAAGGGCAGCATTTCTCACTGCCTGGACAGACGGACACAGCCCCAGGGCCACAGCAGCCCTGCAGGTACGGGGATGGCAGCAGCACCAGCATGGACAGGGGTCCCAGGAGGAGGGATGTGCCAGGGGTGCCACACCTGCCTCTGCCATTGACTGCTCCTTGCTGCTGCCTTGCTAACACTGCTGAGCCCTGCTGGGCACTGCTGAGTGCTCCTGAGCCCTGCTGAGCCCTGCTGAGCCCTGCTGGGCACTGCTGAGCATCGCTGGGCACCACTGAGCCCTGCTGGGCACTGCTGGGCACCACTGAGCCCTGCTGGGCACCTCTGAACACTGCTGAGCCCTGCTGGGCACTGCTGAGTGCTCCTGAGCCCTGCTGGGCACCACTGAGCCTTTCTGAGCCCTGCTGGGCACTGATGAGCCCTGCTGGGCACCACTGAGCCCTGCTGGGCACCTCTGAACACTGCTGAGCCCTGCTGGGCACTACTGAGCCTTGCTGGGTGCTGCTGAGCGCCACTGAGCCCTGCTGGGCATTGCTGGGCACCACTGGGACCTGCTGGGCTCTGCTGGGCACCACCGGGCACCACTGAGCCTTGCTGAGCATTGCTGAGCCCTGCTGGGCCCTATTGACTCTTGCTGGGCACTGCTGGGCACTGCTGAGCACCTCTGAGCCCTGCTGGGACCTGCTGGGCCCTGCTGAGCCTTTCTGAGCCCTGCTGGGCACCACTGGGCCCTGCTGGGCACCGCTGAACACCTCTGAGTGCTCCTGAGCCCTGCTGAGCATCATTGGGCACCACTGAGCCCTGCTGAGCATCACTGGGCACCTCTCAGCGCTCCTGAGCCCTGCTGAGCATCACTGGGCACCTCTCAGTGCTCCTGAGCCCTGCTGAGCTTTGCTGAGCCCTGCTGGGCACCACTGAGCCTTTCTGAGCCCTGCTGAGCCTTGCTGGGCACCTCTGAGCCCTGCTGGGCACTGCTGGGCCCTGCTAACACCACTGAGCCTTGCTGAGCATCGCTGGGCGCTGCTGAGCATCACTGGGCATTGCTGAGCGCTCCTGAGCCTTGCTGGGCACCTCTGAGCCCTGCTGGGCACCTCTGAACACCTCCTCACCCTGCTGAGCCCTGCTGGTCCCTGCTGAGCACCACAACGCTTCCTCCACGCTCCATGCTGCCGCCAGGCACCGTAACCCGCGCTGTCCTCTCTGTGTCCCAGCCATGTACTCGGTGGAGATCACCGTGGAGAAGGACAGAGTGACTGGGGAGACCAAGGTCCTGTCCAGCACCACCATGCTGCCCCAGAACCACTGCCTGCAGGGGGTCAAGGTGTACGAGGACGAGCTGAAAGGTACGGGCCGGCCCACGCCGGTGGCAGGGGACAGGGAGAGGCCACCCGCACATCCCAGCAGGATGAGGAAGGGCAGGGGCTGCTCCTGAGGACAATCCCTCACCAACCCCAGCCCAGTGGATCGCAGGATTGTCATGGCAGCACGGGGTGGATGGTCCAGGTGGTTTGCACGTCGTGACCCTGCACTGCTGCACAGCAGAGAAGAGGATCTGTGCTGTCCAACACTGTCCCATGGGCAGGAAATGTGCACCAGCACCATGCTGGCCTGTCCCACAGGCTGGCAGCAGGGAGAGTGGCTGATGGGGATGGTGGAAGTGCAGCACCAGGACTGGTCCCTGTCTGCAGCTCCTGCTGCTTTTGGGAACGTCTGTGAATCTGCTCCAAAGGACCATCGTGGTGACAAGGACCATCATGGTGACAAGGACCAGCCAAACCCAAGGGACCATCGTGGTGGCAAGGACCAGAAGTGGAAGTGGAGCATCCTAGTGGGAACTGTGGTGGCTGAGTGGACCAAACCCCTCTTCAAGGAAAACACAGCGCTCCCATTCAGCCCCTCTGTGTGGCCATGGCCCCTCTGTTTGCCAGGCTGGTCACTGTCCCTGTCTCAGTGCCTGCCCATTGACCTTCACATCATGGCCCAGGTCAAGTGGAGAACACAACGAGCCCTTGTCTGCTCTGGCCATGACATCTCTGCCCCCAGTGCCACGAGCAGTGGGGACACGGCAGGGCAGCAGCTGCCCAGCATCCCTGGGGGCTCAGAGGTGGCACTGGTGGCCTGGCAGTGTCACAGCAGCCCTGGCTGCCAGCAGACTCTGTCCTGCCATGGCAGCTTGGCCTGGCACACAGCCGTGGCTCCTGCAGGGCTCACTGCGCCTGAGGCTCTGGGAACAGCTCCTTCCACTGGGCTTTTATTTCAGTCTCCCTGGCTGCTGCCAGGTGATGAGAGAGGGTCTGGCAGCAGCTCTGGGGTGCTGGGAGAGTCCCAGCCTCAGTGGCAGCACCTTTGGAGAGGGGAAGGGGTCACACAGGAGCTGGGGCTGGCAGCAGGAGCTTTGCCAGCTCACCTGGTGCCCCCATCCCGAGCCCCTCTCACCCTCCCTCCTCAGTGGCAGCACCTTTGGAGAGGGGAAGGGGTCACTCTGTGACCAGAGAGGGGAGGGTTGGGATGCTCTGGGAGTCCCAGCAGGACCTTTGGAGAGGGGAAGGGGTCACTCTGTGACCAGAGAGGGGAGGGTTGGGATGCTCTGGGAGTCCCAGCCTCAGTGGCAGCACCTTTGGAGAGGGGAAGGGGTCACACAGGAGTGAGGCTGACGGCAGCAGCTTTGCCAGCTCACCTGGTGCCCCCATGCCGACCCCTCTCACCCTCCCTCTCTTGTCCCCGCAGTGGTGCACGCCGTGAGCGCCGAGGACGGCGCCCTGCAGAACGGGGCGCACCCCCTGAGCTCCTCCGAGGTCGATGAGCTCCTGCACAAGGCGGATGAGGCCACCCTGAGCGAGGCCGGAGGGCGGCAGACCCCGGCCAAGGGCGGCACGGGCAGCCAGAAGGCGACGCCCAGGCGGGAGATCACGGGGCTGCAAGCCAAGGTGCCACCGGGCGAGGGGACAGAGGGCAGCCAGGAGCAGCAGCCCGTCACCATGATCTTCATGGGCTACCAGAACGTGGAGGATGAGAACGAGACCAAGAAGGTGCTGGGGCTGGAGGGCACCATCAAGGCGGAGCTGGTGGTGATCGAGGATGCCGAGGGCAAGGCGGAGCCGGCTCTCAAGGACCACACGCCGCCCAACGGCACCGCCCTGGAGCCGACGGCCGCGCAGCCCCTGGGCGAGGAGGGCTCGGCAGGGCAGGGCGCCAACGCCACAGATGCCAAGGAGGCCGAGCAGGAGACAGACGTGAAGAAGCAGCGCTGCAAGTGCTGCACGGTGATGTGAGCCCCACGCCGAGCCCCCTTTCCCCCATCCCACCGGACACCGGCCCCTCTTTCTGCACAACCGGGGAGATCCAGCGCGGTGCCAACAGCGGGGATGCCCGCCCCGCGTGCCCGGTGCCAGCCCCGTGCCGCCCCCACCAGCGCTGCCTGTGGTATTTATTAGTGCCCCCCCTCGCCCCACGGTGCGCCCAACCCGTCCCCACCACAGCCCCTCTGTCACCGACACCGTCCCGCCGCCGTCGGAGGATGGAGCCGCCGGGCAGGGGATCGGAGGACGTCGCTGTGTCCGTGGATGACTCCCCGGGAGCCAGCAGCCCACGGCGGGCACCGGAGCCAGCCCCGTGCCAGCCCCGTGCCAGCCCCGTGCCAGCCCCTCCCTCCGTGCCTCCATCATCCAGCAGGGCCGGGTTTGGCTCTGTTGGCCGCCGGCTGCCCCTGGACGTCTCTGCTCCATCTCCTCATCCCCGCGCTCCCCAAGGCCTCCAGGGCAGGGCGTGTGCAGGGCACGGAGGGCAGCGTCCATCATCCCTCCCTGGCACTGGGCTGTGCTGATGGCCAGAGCCACCTGGGGCTCCTGCAGGGCCTGCTCTGCTCCTCCTGGGCTCAGCTCCACGTCTTGGAGGCCTCACTGTGCCAGCTGAGGGGGCTGAACTGTGCCAGCGAGGGAAGGGCATGGAGGGCAGCGCCCATCCCTCCCTGGTACCCGGCTGTGCTGATGGCCAGAGCCACGTGGGGGTGGCTGACCCCATCCTGCAGGGTCAGCCCAGGCTGTCCCCAAGCCTGCTCTGCTCCTCCTGGGCTCTGCTCCACGTCTTGGAGCCCTCACTGTGCCAGCTGAGGGGGCTGAACTGTGCCCGTGTCCCCCTGGGGCAGCTTGGGGGGCTCAGCCCCGTGGGGCAGGAGTGGGGTGGGGGTCCTGTGGTTCCTCGTGGCAGCAGCAGGGTGGCCCAGCATCCTCTTCTCCTGCTCCCTTCCTTTCTCTGCCCCTCAGCAGCTCTGCAGAGCCACGTTCTGGGCTCCTGGGCTGCAGCTTTGGGGCTCCCCAGGCTGGGGGAATCCCCAGTTCACCCCAAATTTAGGCACTGGGAGCTGCCAGGGGTCTGGTGTCCCACAGAGGGCAGCCTAACCCTGCACCCCAGCCCTTCAGTGGGGATTTCACCACCAGCACCAGCGTTTCCTCCCCACTGAGACCAGCTGGGGCAGGCAGGGGGGGCCCCCATGGTGCCCAGTGCCCACATCAGCTGCCCCTGAGCTCTCCAGAAGCTTTGGGCAGGGTGCAGCCAGGTGAGGGATCCTTTTCCAAATGTGAGAGGCTTCCTTCTGTCCAGGGATCCCCCAAAATGTGTGTGGGGCAGCGCCCAAGCTGCCCAGCCCACCAGGACACCGCTGGTTGAGCAGCCAGGAATGGGGCTCAGCTCCCCCAAGGATGGGCCTTTCCTTCCCCCACACTCCCCCCGTGTGAGCAGTGCCACCCCCTGTCCCCCTGCCATCCCTGCTGTCCCCCAGGTGCCACCCAGGCTGCAGTTTTGCCCCCATTGGAGTCACTGCAGGGCTCAGGGGGTGCCAGCCCTGTCCTGAGCCCTGGCCGGGCACCCACAGCCCCTGGGAGAGGCAGGGCTGGGTTAGGGGGGTTTGGGGGGGCACTGCCAGGGCATGGGGGCCTCTCCTGCCCGCCCATCCTCTGCTGGGCATCGCTGGAGCCCCGTTGCTGCAGAGCAGGGCCCGGGTGTCCCCGCAGTCCTGGGGGCAATGTCACCTCTTGCCACCCCACAGCAGGGGCCAGCACCACCCACCCATCCCAGCCGGGCCCTGCAATGCCCCCAGCCCCAGTCTGGGGCTCTCTCCCCACCCTTGGCACCCCCTGCCCCTCGGTTGGCTCTGACCCCCAGCCCAGTCTGGCCCTGGGGGTGGTGGGGGGCAGGAGCAGCCCCCGGGCGGGGCGTGGGGTGTGACAGGAGCGGCTGCTGGGCCCGGCACCGTCCCCACCCCGCCCCACGGCCCCTCCGTCCCCTCCCAGCTCTGCTGAAGTGCACTTCCCGTGCCCCTGAGCTTTTCACTTGTGCCGAAGCCGTTTGAATTCCTTTCCCTTTGCCATCCCATCCCATCCACCCCGTTGTTTGTAAAACACCCAAAAACGAGCAAATAAAACTGTGTGAACAACCGGCCTGGAGGCACCATGGGCGGGAGAGGCTGGGCTGGGCATGCTGGGAGGGTGCGGGTGGAAGGTTTGGGGTGGGTTCTGCTGTTCCCTCATTGTGTGGGCACAAAATGTGGGGAGAGAGGGGTCTGGGGCACCCAGGAGGCTGGGAGGAAAGGGATGAGGGGTGATGCTGCCCAGGTAATGGGGACACGGATGCTCCCAGGTAAAGGGGATGTGGCTGCCCAGTTTCCAGGGTGCCCCCAGGTGCCATCACCGCGTGGCCAAGGGTCCCTGTCCATCCCCAGGCTGGTTCAGGTCCTGCTTCTGCCCAGGGCAGGGATTCCGGAGCTCTCTCCTGGGGCAGTGGGGCCTCAATCCTTGCTGGTGCCAGCCCAGGTGCCAGCACACGCCCTGAGGCGGGCGTGGAGAGCTCCTGGCTCCTTGGCATCACCTGTGGACTTTGGCTCAGCCCCAGGGTAGAACAGGCTCTGCTCACCTGCCCGGAAACGCAGAGCAGCCTGGCAGCCACGGGCAGCAGCCACTGTGCCCAGGCCAGGCAGTGCCAGCCCAGCAGGAACGGGCACCAAGGGGGTAAGAGGGGCACCAAGGGGGTGAATGGGGTACCAAGGGGGTGAGTGGGGCACCAAGGGGGTGAATGGGGCACCAAGGGGGTAAGTGGGGCACCGAGGGAGTGAGGGGGGCACCAAAGGGGTGAATGGGGCACCAAGGGGGTGAGTGAGGCACCAAGGGGGTGAGAGGGGCACCAAGGAGGTGAATGGGGCACCAAGGGGGTGAGTGAGGCACCAAGGGTGTGAATGGGGCACCAAGGGGGTAAGAGGGGCACCAAGGGGGTGAATGGGGCACCAAGGGGGTGAGAGGGGCACCAAGGGGGTGAGAGGGGCACCAAGGGGGTGAATGGAGCACCAAGGGGGTGAGTGAGGCACCAAGGAGGTGAATGGGGCACCAAGGGGGACAGTGGGGCACCAAGGGAGTGAGTGGGACCCCCAGCACCACAGCTGGGGCCAGCTGGGCTCTGTGTGACACCAGTGCCATGTTTGGGTGGCAGTGGGGGCCGGGAGGGTCTTCCTGGCAGAAATGGGACAAGGACAGGGATGTCCCCCAGGGCCAGGGCTGAGTGCCTGGCATGGCATGGCTGTGACAGCCGTGCCAGGAGGGAGGGCAGCTCTGGGCATGGGCAATGCCACCCACCCCATGAGATCCAGCCACATGCAGGCACCAAGGGCACCAGGGACGCTGTGCCACAGCCCTGCCCTTATCCTGGCACCTGCCAGAGCCATCCAGAGCTCTGTGCCCAGGGCAGGAGGCGCTGCCCTATGCGAGGAGCTGGGGCTGGCAGTGCCAGGGCTGCTGTGGCAGGAGGGCACACACGGGGTTATCAGCTGGGAGGCTCCATGGTGTGACAGCAGAGCCCGGGCTGCTCCTGGCACAGGGCTCTGCTGCCATACCCCCCTCTGGGGCTAACAGGGTGAGGGGAAAGGTGCACGTGGAGATTCTGCTGAAGCTTCAGGGCTCCTCAGTGCCGTGAATGGAGAGGCAGAAAGGCTGGAGGAAGGTCTGTGGCTGCATGGCCACGGCACCATGGCACATGGAGGTTGGCACCGTGGGGCATCAGAGCCAAGGGCAGCCCCCCGGGCACGGGCCCAGCAGCACAGGAATTTGGAGACAGGGCAGTGAGCCCAAGGTGCTTCTTGGAATGCCCCAGATCTCCCTGGTGCTGAGCTTATCAGGGCCCTGCAGCCACCCCCTCACCCCCCCACGCCCCAGAGCTGCCACACCCCGGCAGACAGAGCTCAGCTGGGAGCCCTGGGGACATGGGGACCCCTGCCCTGCCCGCTCCATGGACAGTAAGTGCAGCATGCTGGGGGCTGAGGGCACTGCCAGGCTCTGGGGGGACGCCGTGTGCCCCTGGCCATGCAGGGATGGTGGCACTGAGGGGGTGCAGGGCTGGCACTGAGGGTGGACAGGGATGGTGACACTGAGGTGTTCAGGGCTGGCACTGAGGTGTGCAGGGATGGTGGCACTGAGGGGGTGCAGGGATGGTGGCACTGAGGGTGGGCAGGGATGGTGACACTCAGGGTGTGAAGGAATGGTGACACTGAGGGTGGACAGGGATGGTGGCACCAAGGCTGGACAGGGATGGTGACACTGAGGGGGTGCAGGGATGGTGGCACTGTCTGGGGTGGGCAGGGATGGTGGCACTGAGAGGATGCAGGGATGGTGGCACTGTCTGGGGTGGGCAGGGATGGTGGCACTGAGGGTGGACAGGAATGGCACTGAGGGTGTGCAGGGATGGTGGCACCAAGGGCGTGCAGGGATGGTGACACTGAGAGCATGCAGGGATGGTGGCACTGTCTGGGGTGTGCAGGGATGGTGGCACAGTCTGGGTGGGCACCAGAGGGACATGCACACGTGCTGGGATCTTTGTGTGCACCAGCCCATCCTGAGGGCAGCCCTTGGCTCAGGGGGGCACAGGGTGCGTGTGTAGCCCTATGCAGAACCCCCAAGCTGGGGGGACCCTGGAAATCACCCCAGATGTCTCATTATGGGGGGGATCCCATGCCAGACTGGCGGCAATGCCATCTGCTGTGCCCAGCACCTCTCACGGGGCTTGGCTGGGCTGGGGGCAGTCCAGAACAGGGAATTTTGAGCCCCTGCAGTCCCACAGCACCAGAGGGAGCTGAGGGAGGTTGGATGTTTTGGGTGCAGCTCTGGGAGGGGCCGTTCTGCTGGCGTGGAGCCCTGATAAGAGCCCAGCTGGTTTCTGTGTCCCTGCTCCTCTCCTGTGCCAGCGCTGCCCAGGGAGGGGGGGTCCCCTTCCAGCAGGGATTTCATCCCCTCCAAACATGGTAAGAGGCGTGGGCAGGTGGTTTTCATTATCCTCGTCACTGGGGGCAATAAAAGAGCGAGAGTGAATCACAGCAGGGGAATTAACAGGTAAACTCAGCTTCAGGAATGGAGGCTGAGCCACCAGGGCTGGGCACGGGGCTGGGCAGCAGCTCCAGCGGTGAAACATCGCCCGGGGCTGGCCAGGATGTCCCAGCTAATGAGGACACGTGCTGCTGCCCCAGGGAAGGTTTAAAAACCTCCTGGCTGGGAGCTTTGTGGGAGGGAGGATGGAGCGTCCTGAGAGTACCAGAATCACGGAAGGAGAAGGAAGGGAGACACAGAGTGCTGGGGATGAGCCAGGATGCTCGGGATGCAGGGAACACCGGGCACCTGGGGCAGCTCATCCTGAGCTGAGCTCGCCAGGAGCGTGGCCCCAGGGCTGTCCCTGCTGTCACCGTGGCCTTGCTCCAGTTTTGCTGCACGCTCCCAGGAGGCCGTGAATGGCCGGGAGTGGTGCCCAGCAGTGACACACCCCGACCTGCCAGGGCTCACAGGTGAGGGCAAAGCCCTAAACCTCAGCAAATATGGCACAGGGTGTGGTGCTGCCTGCGATGGTGCTCACAGGGGTCTCAGGTTGAAGGAAAAGACAAGGATCTGACTCCATGTTTCAGAAGGCTTGATTTATTATTTTATGATATGTATTACATTAAAACTATACTAAAAGAATAGAAGGAAATACTTAATCAGAAGGCTGGCTAAGAATAGGATAGGAAGGAATGATAACAAAGGTTTGTGGCTCAGCTCTCTATCTGAGCCAGCTGGACTGTGATTGGCCATTAATTAGAAACAACCACATGAGGCCAATCCCAGATGCACCTGTTGCATTCCACAGCAGCAGATAATCAATGTTTAAATTTTGTTCCTGAGGCCTCAGCTTCTCAGGAGGAAAAATCCTAAGGAAAGGATTTTCCATAGAAGATGTCTGCGACAGTGCTGCCTCCAGGCACAGCTTGTCTGCAGGTGACATGTGTGTCACCAGTTCTGCAGCCAGGGATGGCCTCTGTGATGAGGTGGCAGCTGCTGTCTCATGGGGACCCACCTGTGCTGCCCCTCCCTTTCTGGGATCTGCTGTTCCAGGATTGACCCCAAGGCTGGGGCTGCTCCCTCCTGCCCTGTGTGCCAGGGGGGGTTAAAGTCCCCTCGTTTTATGAGCCATGAAACTGTGTTTATGAGCCCAGTTTCTAGAGCTGGGCTATTTGGAGGCTCCTTTCTGTAAATGGCACAAGAAGATATTCCATGCAGGAGTGGCCCAGGCCTGGCACCACCTCTCCCTGCCCAGGGTTTGAGCTCCCTCCCTGCCCTGTGCACGTGGAGAGGCAGAGGCTGTCTGTGCCCAGCTGGATTTGGTGTCACCAGGAGCTTGGCCTGAGCTCCTGCTGTAGAGAAGCAATGGGGGGTAGGACAGTCAGGATGGACAGAGATGAGAGATCTCTGCAGCCAGGGCTGGAACTTGGGGTTCATTGCAAAGGGCCTGGGTGCAGGGCCCTGCTGGGAGCTGCCAGACACAGCTGGAGCAGGACTGAGAGAAGAGAGGGGAGAGAGGATGAGAGGGTGAGAGGGGCAAGAGAGCGGAGTTCCCATTCCAATACAATAAATCTTCTTCTGTGTTGAATATTCTGATTCTCACTAACCAATCTAGTACAATACACAAATCCTATAGCATTTCCATACAGCCTATAAGAATCTCTACATTACCATACTGTGTTACATTTTAAACCCTAAAAACTCCTCTTTGGGCCCCTTCTGCCAAGCTGGCAGGGTCTGCTCTGACCCTTGGGCCTGTCTGCAAGCAGAGGGTGTTGTTCCATCAAAAGGGGATCACCTTCAGCTGGCCATGCCATTGTTTTCCAGTTGTTCAGTAACTGAGGGATCTCAAAGCTTGCTTTCATTTCAATCTCGCTTATAGCTTCCATATTCTCAAAATCTTTTGCCAGCCAATCCTATTTCTAAGGCTTTCCTGTTTCATCTTCCCCAACACTGCTGCCTTTGGAGGTGCAGGCAGCACTGACTGCCTGGGCAGGTTTGGCTGAACTCCCTCAGAGCCTGGCCAGGCTGGGGGACAGAGGTGGGGGTGATTTCTGGGCTCTGTGGCAGTTCCTGTTGGGAATTGTGCTTTGTGCTCTGGCTGCTGCTGCCCCACACAGGGCAGGCTGGTGTGGCAAATGATCCTAAGAAAGCTTTGATTAGGCCAGAGTTGAGGCTGGTGGCAGCTTTGGTTGCTGTTAGTTGCAGGTTGGCCATTCCTTCTGGGCTGAGTATTTTATATCAGGAAAGGTCAGTTAGGTGGTAGGCAATGTTTTGTCCTCTGTTGAGGAAGTTAGTTATGCTTAGGTGGTGGATAAAAGGGTTAAAGTATCCTAGGGATGTGGAGAAGTTTGAGAGAGGAGTTTGTTTTGCGAGGATGAGTGTTTGGGCTATTGTTGAAATTTCTAGGGCTAAAGCCTAGAAATTCCATGTCCCATGCTAAGGACAGTGGAACCAGGCTGGGAGAGGGGCTGCATCTCAACCTCTGCTCCTTCTGCTGCTCTTAATGGCTGCTCTCCCCTCCTGCTTGCAGGGCCAGCCAGGTCGAGACTCTTGGCCTCTGCTGAACTGGGACTCTGAGGGTGACCTCAAAACTGAGCAGCGGCCCCTGTGTGGGACAAGGTTGGCACAGGAGTGACAGTTCCCAGGAGATGGACAGAGTCACCAGGCACCTCGTGTTCCAGCTGCCACAGGCCTCGCACAGGCACGACTCTCTGGCAGAGCTGAGGGCCAGCAGTGATGATGACGTGTTCAGCTCTGCTCAGCACAGCACCCAGAGGCTGGAAAATGGCTACAGCTGGAAGAGGAGGTCCCAGTCGCCCTCGTATTTCCTGGAGGGTGGAAGAGATGTCTGGACCCCGTCCCCAGACAGGGAGTCCAAGCTAGAGGTGGTGAGATCAGGAAGCCTGTACGACCTCCGGGCTTACAAGGGTGAGAGGAAACCCTCCAAGCTCTATGATGATGAGGAGCAAGACCTGTACAGGGTCCCTCCACCCAACATCTCACCTGAGAAAGCCAGGGAGCTGGAAGATGAGAGGAAGGAGGTCATCCGGAGCCAGGCCATGAGGAAAAGCTCCACCATCGCGGAGAGGTGGAGCTCCATGGATGAGCTGGGCTCCATCAGCAGCCAAGCTGAAGGCAGGCACACAGGCAGTGTCCCCACCAGCTTTGCCATCTGGTTTGACAAACCTTCCCCAGGCAGGGCTGCAACGCCCGTTGACCCTGAGAATATTGACACGGAGCAGATCAACTTCTCTGCGGCTCGGCAGCAGTTCCTGATGCTGGAGAAAACCAACCCCGGCTCGTTTTTCAGCCCAGGGCAGCAGGCCATGTCCCCAAGGCCAGAGTCAGTGACAAAAGCCTCCAGAGAAGAGTGGCACAGCCCTGAGATGGCCACGAAGGGTACGAGAGGCTACAGCAGCGCTGGTGCATCAAGCCAGAGCGGCACAGACAAGAGCGTTTACCAGGTTTATGGTGTGTCCTCATACAAGGCACCTGAGAAGGAGGAGGTTTATCCTCCCAGAAAATCTCACACAGAAACATCATATCCCGTTGGGAAGATGTCCATCCTGACCAAAGCAGGGTCCAGAGAAGACCTGGACTCTGGCTTGGGTGAGATGTACACCGAAACCACTGCGGGCTATGCCAGCGATGGAAGCACCTCCAACGAGACCTTCAATGTGGATCTGATGGTCAGCAGCAACAATACGAGGCTCAGCAAAGAGACACCCATCGAGAGGGAGATCCGCATAGCCATGGAAAGGGAGGAGAACCTCTGGAAGGAAAGGGGCATCCAGCGGCTGACCTCCAGCAGTGAGCTGGTGGAGATCCAGACCAAGCCTGTCCTCAACATTCACTCGTCTCCCGGCCCAGGCAGGAAAGGGAAGGACAGAGGCCGCGCTTCCCTTTATGTCCAGAGGGAAATTGAGCAGGAAACGAAGCGTGAGGAAGATCTGAAGAGGCAGGGGAGGCTGCTGGGGGCGTATGACAGGGGCACGCAGCAGGAGCTGGAGGAGCGCAGGAGGGTGTTCGAGCAGGAGGAAGCCCCCCCAGAGAAGCCCACTCCCCTGAAGCGGGCAGAGCAGAGGAGGAGCTGGCTTAAAGAGTTTGTGGTGGAGCAGCCCAGCCCTGCAGAAGACACCAAGGCTGGGAGAAGCACCCCCAGCTACACGGCGAGCATCGCCCACTTCCAGCTGTCCCAGCCGCGCTTCGCCGCCAGCGAGAGGAGCCGGGAGCTGCCCTCGGTGTCCCCGCACGCTTCCGCCGGCGCCAGCAAATGGGGGAGCGAGGATTCCCGGGGAGGAAAACTTCCCAGCTCCACCCCAAGCCCCACCAGCGCTGCTGTCCTGCCCAGAGAGTACTTGAACCTCTCCTTCTGGAAGCCCAAGGTGTCCTTCGTGGAGGACATGGGGACGCAGAGGAGGGAGGACGGCCGGGAGGAGCAGTACCGGCTGCGCACGGGGAAGCCGCAGACGTCTGCGCTGATCGAGGAGGAGATCAGGAGTGACCTGCAGAGGGAAGAGGAGCTGCAGGAGCAGCGCAGGAGGCTGATGGACACCTACAGCAGTGCTGCTCCTCAGGAGGGCTCCCGCTCTCGGCACAGCTCTGGTAAGGGAGTACAGCGATGGAGAAATGATTTGGTGGGATGGCTGTAAGGACTCCTGTGTGCTTGATACCAGCACACTGGAGTCAGCAGAACTGCTGCTGAGGAGGGATAGGCTCTGCAGGGTTCCAGATGCTCAGGTCTTGATGAGTTTGTGTCACGTTACAGCAGCAAACAGGGCTGGAAGAGCTCCTGCTCTCGGCACAGCTCTGGTAAGGGAGTACAGAGACAGAGAAATGATTTGGTGGGATGGTTTTAAGGATTCCTCTGTGCTGGTAGCAGAACTTGATACCAGCACACTGGAGTCAGCAGAACTGCTGCTGAGGAGGGATAGGCTCTGCAGGATTCCAGATGCTCAGGTCTCGATGAGTTTGTGTCACGTTACAGCAGCAAACAGGGCTGGAAGGGCCCAGCTAATGCTTTTTTGCATTTTACCCCTTGTTCCTGCAGTCCCTGACTGGGCCCCAGGCATGGGGTCCAGGCTATGACCAAACCTGCTGGACCTGCTATGGGGGCAGGTTTGGGGCAGGGGCCTGACACTCCTGTGGGTCTCCACCCCCTGAGAGTGGAACTGAGGTCACCCCCCAATGCTCTTTCTCTCACAGCTGCCTCAGGTGCCAGTGGCAACTACTCAGTGTCCGAGTCTCCTGCCTCCTCTCCCGTCTCACACCAGACGGGGATCCTGGGGCTGATCTCATCCTTCACCCCGCTGAGAGTGACCAGTTCCTCCCAGGGCAGTGCAGAGACCCTCACCCCTGACTCGTCGCGTTCCAGCCCCTTCGAGGAGCGGAGGAGGAGGGTGAAGGAGGATGGAAAGGTGACCATGCCAAGTGTTTGGGGGGCTTGAGCTCAGGGGAGACTGGTGGCTCTGGGGCTGGAGGTGGCTGCTCCTGACTCCCACCTGGAGCTGGAGGTCCAGCTGCTCAGCTCTGGTGGTGGTGGCACCATCAAGGGGCCGTGTGAGCCCCCAAGGCAGTGCCTGCTGTTCAGAGCTGCCAGCACTGGGTGGGACTGGAGAGGAGCAGCATTTCCTCCTGTGGGGGATCCTGCTCTGGGCTCTTTCCTCAACCCCAGGGAGGGCTTGGCTGCATGTGCTGCCTTCCCTTGCCTCTCCTGTGCCCCTGCTGGGAGCCAGATCCAGCAGCCTCTGGATATTCCCCTGCCAGGCTGCCACTCTCTAATCGTGTTTTCCTCTTCCCACAGTACGCAGGCATTGAACCCATTGACAAGGTCAACACAGAGGTAAAGCCCTGACACCTCCCACCTTCTCCAGCTCCCCTCACTCACTCCTGGAGCCTTTGTGGGATGGACAGGGGTGGACAGGATGGTCCTGGCTCCCAGGGGGACCACTCGGGTGGGCACTGGGTCAGGCAGAGCAGGTTGGACAGGATGGTTCTGGCTCCCATTGGGGACCACTCGGGTGGGCACTGGGTCAGGCAGAGCGGGCTGGGGAGCTCCCCTCACTCCTGGAGGCTTTGTGGGATGGACAGGGGGGACAGGATGGTCCTGGCTCCCACAGGCACCACTCGGGTGGACACTGGGTCAGGCAGAGCAGGTTGGACAGGATGGTCCTGGCTCCCACGGGCACCACTCAGGAGCAGGCTGGGGAGCTGGCAGGGGGAGGAGGGGCAGCTCTGCAAACCAGATCGTTGTGAGAGTCCCTTCTTTATAAAGATCCTGCCCGTTCTGGTCTCTGCAGGTGGTGGAAAGCACCCGAGTGTTTCGCCACAAGAGCGTCATGGCCCAGCGCTGGGAGGCGGGGCAGTACGTGCGGGATGAGGACTGAGGGACCCCGCGATGGGGGCTGGCCCTGCTCACAACCGGCTGATGCATGACCTAAATACTCGATCAGTTCCACCCATCGCAACAATCAGAGACGTGAACCCTGCTAATCAATCTGGTTTATTGTTAAACTGATAATCTCTCCATAAAGTAGATCAGCTCCTTCCTCCTCCTCCTCCTCCTCCTCCTCCCTGCGGGGTGGAGGAACACTTTTATTTTTTTTCTTAAGAGGGAAAAAATTGGATCAGTATCTTTTTAATCATTTCCGCCTGGAGCCAGCCAGGTGAAATCACCCGATAATTCACTTTGCCCCTCGGGAGCTGTCTCAGGCTTACAAAAAAGCTGTTTTATTTCTCAGTGGTTTTAGGTTTTTAAGTACTGCAAGGCTGAGCGTTGCCTTGGGGGTACCTGAACTGAGGCCTCTGGATCAGTGTTGCCGTGGGACTTGGGAATCAACATTGGTTTAACTCCTGTGATCCATGGAGATGCAGCAATGGAATACAAAAATATATATAAATGCTGTTTATTTTGCTAATTTATTAAAGAGTTGTTACACTCCCTCGGTCTTCCAGGCCTGTCCTGTCCGCCTGCTCCACTGGTTTTGCTCCGGTGTTTCAGAGGAGCCCCGGGATGGGATTGGGGGTTGGGATGCGGGGCTGGGGGAGCACCGGGGTCCCACCAGGCGGGGCTCGGAGCACCCGGGGCCGGTGGGAGGAATCCCTGCACGGGGCAGGGGTGGCACCGCCGGGTGGGCTTCAAAGTCCCGTTGGACCCCAACCTCCCTGCGGCCCGTGCCCGTCTGGCCGCCCCCGCTAGAGGGCTCCCGGGCAGCGCCCGCGGCTCCGGTACGGACCCGCCGGGACCCCGGTACCGACCGCCTCGGCAAGCGCTGACCGGGGTCCGGTACGGACCCGCCGGGACCATGGTACTGACCGCCTCTGCAAGCACTGACCGGGGTCCGGTACGGACCCACTGAGACCCTGAAACGGAACCGCCGGGACCCCGGTACCGACCGCCCCTGCAAGCACTGACCGGGGTCCGGTACGGACCCGCCGGGACCCCGGTACCGACCCCCTCTGCAAGCGCTGACCGGGGTCCAGTACGGAGCCACTGAGACCCTGAAACGGACCCGGTACCGACCCCTTCTGCAAGTACTGACCGGGGTCCAGTACGGACCCGCCGGGACCCCGGTACCGACCGCCTCTGCAAGCACTGACCGGGGTCCGGTACGGATCTGCCGAGAGCCCGGTACAGATCCACTGAGACCCCGAAATGGTCCCGCCCGGACCCCGGTACTGATCCCCTCCACAAGAGCTGACCGGGGTCCCGTACGGATCCACTGGGAGCCCAGTACGGACCCACCGGGACCCCGGTACCGACTCCCTCCACAAACGCTGACCAGGGTCTGGGACAGATCCACTGAGACCCCAAAACGGACCTACCGGAACCCCAGTACCGACCCCACTCTGCTCCCCGGGGGGGTCGTTCTTCCCGTCAGTGGCCGCTCATTCCCAAACCTTGGGCGTGGGCTGAACCGACCAGAAACGGGGAGGAGAGAGCCCAAAGTGGGGTGGTCTGGGGCTCTGGGGGCTGAGGGAAGCGGGGAGCAGAGGTGTGACCGTAGCTGGGTCACCACAGGACCCCTGGGACAGATCTCAGTCTGGTGTCATGGTGATGCCACCAGTGCTCCAAAGCAAAGAGGAGCTGGCACACACCCTCCAGCACCCGAGGAGTTTGTCTGGTTTTATGTCTCTTCAAAGGTCCTGATGTTACTTCTTGATGTTCAATTGGTTGGATGGGACCAACTGGGGCAAAGAGCTTGACCCCCAAGGCTTTGTTTGACACCATGGGAACGGCTCCTAGGGCTTCAAAGGGCCCAAAGCTCTGTGCCTCTGGGCTGGGAGCAGGGGAGACTGAGCACAACAAGGAACACAGCAGTGTTCCAGGAAAGCATCACCTGCTGTTCAGACACAGACAGATAGGACTGAATTAAAGGTTCTTTTATTTGGCTCTGCCAACAATGCACCCAAAAACCTGACTGAGCTGTAACAGTGCTGAGCACACCTCCCAGTGCCTTTGTGGAGTTGTGTTTTGCATTCCAGGGAAACCACTTACCATAAAACCTTTCAACATTGTCAGACACTTTAAATAACTTCTTAAAACAGCCACAACTTCTTCAATCTACAAATCTTTCCCTAAGGGAAATGACCTGAACCTTGTCAGAAATGTTCCTGCAAGGTTGGGATTGGCGGCATCATCGCGCTCCTGTTGCTCATCCTTTCCCACAGGCTGAGCTTGTAGGGTGTCAGCCTCAAAATGTGGGTGCAGCTGACACTCCTGGCCAGGCTCTGCCACCCCCAAGCCCTCTCTGGGTCAGCAGTGGTGGTTTCTAACAGCATTGACTGTGTGGTAGAACATTAACTCGTTTGGCAAATGTGAAACTGAGGACTCTCATTAACCCACTGAATTATCAATTCCAGTAACAGAAACAACAACAAAGGAACTTCCCTGAAAGCCAAGGCACTGCAGATCTGTAGGTACCTTCAGTGCCAAGGTGAAGCTCAGCAGAAGGTTGTCTGTTCTCAACCTACACCAAATATTGCAGTAGAATTGTGTTTCAGAGCAGCCTTGGGGTGGTTGAAGGGGCAAAGCTGAAGGGACACCCCTATTTCTTGGTCTTCCTTACTGCTCCTCTGACATCCTGCGTAATAACTTTCAAGATTTTATCAATTCTGGCTTTTGACAGTGCCTTCCTGATGTACCACACTTTGTCCCAGACAGAGTACAGTGACTTGGGAGACAGGTAAAGAGGGTGGTTGTCCTCCAGCATGTCTGCTGGCCTCCTCCTGGCATACTCCTTGTAACTGGAGACCGGGCAGTTCTCTGGATCCTCAGGCTTGGCAAAGAGCCGTGGGTTTAGCTCCCCTTCATTTCCCTCAGGGCTCAGATCATCCTTCCACTCCAAGTACTCCACCTCTCCTTTGGTCTTCCTCAGCACCACCTGTCCCCAGTACAGCTGGTGGGCCTGGTGGTGGGTGTTTGCCCCAAACCCCCTAATGAGGTTGGTGAATACAAGGCGCAACAAGCCCTGAGGGTTTGTCTTGCTTAAAATTCCCTTCTCAAGAAGATTTGCCACATCTTCACCTGTCAGGTTCTCCACAACATTCCACTCTTCCTTCTTCTTTTGAAACAGATAATGATGTTTTAATTTATAGGCTTCCTGAGAGGCCTTGAACTCTGGCCCTCTCAATATGCTGTACTGGTAGTTGTGCTGCTGGAGGTACCTGTTGATGTTGCACCGGAAGGTGTTTAAGGAATTGGCAGAAAAGTCCATGCCATTCTGTTTTTTGGTAGATGTGAAGAAGGAGAGCAGGTAGTGGTCGAGGTCTGCAGGAGGCAGCCTGTGGATCTTGCGTGTCTCGGAGGGGTGGTGCCCCCTCAGCCACTCTTCAAACACTTTTATGTCTGCAGTGCTATTGCTTTTCTTTTTCTTCTGCTTGTTCAGCACATCTAAAGGACAAGACATAGTTTTGTGGACAGGAAGAATCCACAAAGATCAGTAAAACACAAGGAGATACAGGATAGTGTCTATCTGCTTTCTGGAAGCCATTCTGAGAGGACAGGACTCTCCCAAACCCCTTCCCCAAGAACTCTGGGTCATATTTGTGTTCTCCACAAGACAGCACAACCCAACAGTGCCCAGCTCTCCAGGGGAAATTGGGTCTCTCTCCCTTGGCAGCTGGCCCTGCTCACTGCCATACAGGGAAATTTCCCTTTCACCATGAAATAAAAGCATGAACCAAAGGTTGGGGTGGATGGTGAGGGAGAACACACAGGTGAGTAAAAGTCTACTATGATTTTGTTTAAAGGATTGCCAGGATTCCAGTTGGGCTCTCTCTCAAGTTGCCATGGCAATCCCACATCCACCCAGTTCGATGTAGCATGAGAAATGAATTCTTTGGATTGCTGGAAAGCTCCATCTGCTCGCCTGTGACTCGTCCAGGGCTGAGGATGGGGTGATGGAAAAGGGCTCATGAGCCAACACCTAGAACCCTTTTTGCACCAGGTTCTTTCCTACAGGCTTATCTGTCATCCTGAAAGACTGATGGCTGCCCCACTTTTTTGGGGTTTTGGCCTGTTTTGTACTGGCTGCTCCAGGTGCAGAGAGGAACAGCTCATGAATCAATAATGCTGAGGCCTCCTCTGAGCCATGAGCCAGTCACCTTGGCAGAAACAGCTACTACAGACATTCCCAGAAGAATTCCCAGTCCCTTCACATGACACATGATGTCAGTTATGAAAATAGTAAAATACTGCTCCCAAACCCCAACTGCGGCAGTTTGTGTGGTTATGGCTCCACAAGGAACAACAACCCCTAAGCCTTTTCAGGACCAGCCCTGGTGCTGTAAGCACATCCCAGGCAGACCCCAAATGCTGCCTCAGCAACCTCTACCCTTCACAAGGACATGCCCAGGCCCCTGTGCTGCAGGACAGCACATACAAAAATCTTAATTCTTGAAAGTACTAAAGCAACGTGTGGAGTCCTGCATTTCCTGTGCAGGACTGACAACTCTGCTGCCACTGGCAGCACTGGGAAGTTTTGCCACTGGCCTTGGTGCAGCCAGAGCTTTGGCCACAATTTCTCTGCATTATTTCCTCTTGTTTCTTTCTCTTGAGACCTGAGTTCCCTGCTCCAGCTCCAGTTTCCCACAGGGACTCTCTCAAGTACAACCAACGTACTGTGTGGGGGTACTGGGTAAAGTGGAAGACCAAAGTATTCAAACTGGGATGTTGGGGCTGGGGCACAGCCAAGAACACCTTTGGGTACCCCCAGAGAAGGGCATTCCCTACAAAAGCACCAATTCCTTTAGGCAGGGAGCTTTACAGTCCCCTCAAGCAGAAACAGGAGTGCCCCAAATCCAAGAGATTTCCTTGGATGCTGCAGTACAAATCTTGGCAGTGATGTGAACTCCTTGGATATTTTGGGAAAGTGATTAATGGAACACCCCCACACCCCTGCAGGCACAGAACTCCACGCTGCCTTACCTCCATTTGAGGCTGCAGGTGGATGTGTCTCTGGACTCTGGAAGGCTGAAGAACAAGGTGTCTGCTCAGATCCTGATGTCTCACTGTCCTCACCCACGTTCTCAGCACCATCCCCACTGGAGCCCATTCCCAGTGTGCCACACTCTGAAGGGCTCAGCTGGAGATGTTGCTGAACAGCAGCAGTGGCTTGGAGCTCAAAGAACATCACTGAGGGCGGTGATTCAGGCTGGGCTTCAGTGCTGGGGACAGGAAGGGGTTTGGGACATCCCTTTGGTGCTGCTGACCCTGGGAGGCTCCTTGCTCTGCAAGCATCAGCCACGGGCCCTGCAGCAGTGGTGGGAGCCAGCCTCAGGATGTTCCTGCTCAGATCCTCTGAGCTGCTGACAGGATCCTGCAGAATGTAGGCACGGGCTAGGGGTGGCTTTGCTGTAGGGGCAAAGGCAGTTTTTTGGGAGGCTGTTGGCTGGTGCAATGCCATCTCCTGGCAGTGGTGCATCTGCAACTTCTCAGCAGATGGCTCTGGCACATTGTCCTGGCTGATTCTGTCTCCTTTGCTGTCTTCATCTGCCTCACACTGCTCTTCATCAGAGATAACGATCTCTGTGTCTTTGTACCTTTTGGACTTCACATCCTGTTCACCAGTCTGGACTCTGCTACCAGACATGGAGAAGTGCTGCTCTGCTGCAGAGAATTTGGCTTTCCTGCTATTTTGACTCCCCTTGGGCTCATTATTCCTTGTGTAGGGGCTGTCAGCCTTCTGCTCAGCGACCCCCTGGGATCTGCCACACGACCCTGTGCTCCCAGAATCTTCTTGGTCCACCCCAAAAGAGGATGGGGTCAGCCTGAGCTTCTTTTCCTCAAAGCTGGATTCTCTTGCCAAAGACTCAGAGGACAGGAGCCTCCTTCTCCCTCCTACAGCCTCAGTCACTTCTTCACCTGTGCTGTGTGACTTCCCACAGTGCCAGTGGTAGGCATGTCCAGCTCTGCACATCCACAGCACAGCGTTGTCACTGCTCACATGATCTGTGTTCTGCATAAATTCCAGGCCTGGGATCTGGTTGCAGATGGTGCCATGAGTGTGTGCCCAGATCACAAGGTTGGAGAGATCTGCTTGCAGGGAACTGGTACTGCTGCACCCTCTGTCACTGGTGCTCTCACTCTGTAAAGGTGTTGGAGAGAACATGAGTGAGAGAGAAGCAGACAAGAGCAGTTCTTGGGGCTCTTTCTGTCCCTCCCCAGCAGTGCAATAATTCTAGACCAGCAATCACATCTCAGGACTCCTTTTAAAAATCAATTTGTTCTTTCTTTCTTGTCTGTGCTATCATTTATGCCATAACAGAACACTCACCATGCTGCTGCTTTCTGTCTCACTGAGCCTTCTCTCAGGTGGGGATCAGTAAGTGATGCTTTGAGTGGCCTTTCTCTCTCAGAACCTGAAAGGATCATCACATGTGTGTGCTATATACGTGGAGAAGTGTTTATGTATATATATAAAACCCTGACCAGAAGATACAACTGAATTTCTCCATGCTCAGCCCACTGCAGAGCTGTGCCCTCCCTGGGCTGAGCTCCCACTGCACTCCCAGGAACTCTACACACAAAACCTGCCTGGGGTAAATATTTGCAGGATCAGCCTCTGCAACATCAATGGAACGGAAACTAAATATAAACACTGAAAATAGAATTTTACAAACTGAACTCTGCAAGCCATTCCTTCAGCACTCTGGGGCTGGCAAGCTCTGTGTCTCTAAGTGCTGAACTGCAGAGAGAGGACAAGGAATAGTGAGGCTGCTTCAGCCTGACATCCTCTGACTTTGCAAACAGGAACAAGAGGCAGTTTCCCAACTGAAGGACTTGCACATGCAACTTGTGTTTATATTAGAGACTAAATCTGATTTAGTTTAAACTCTCCCATCTGTCTGGAAGGCTCCATGCAGCAGCCTGGAAGTCATTCCTGTGTCACAGGGGACATGTAGCATGCCCTCAGCACCACAGCAGCCCAGGAGCCATCGCTGACACCACACCCTCACATCTCAGCCCATGGTTAATTAAAAGCTTTGCAATCAGTGATGGGAAAAGAGGCAAGGCTGAGAACACTGGAACCTTGTCAAAAGTGGTTCCTTGAGCAGTTCTGGCTACACAGAGCTCAGCTCTTGGGGAGAACAGGCCCTGACTGGTGGTGTGTGAGCACGTGCTGCTGAGAGCACACCTGAGCACAGCTGAGCACAGCTGAGCACAGCTGAGCACACCTGAGCAACCTGAGGACACCTGAGCACACCTGAGCAGGCACAGGAGCTCCAGCCCTGGGGCTCCTGCTCTCCCAGAGAGCTGGGCAAGGTGGGAGAAGCCCATCCCAGCTGCAATCCATGAACTCAGTGCTTGCCCACAGGGCTGTATCTCAGGAGTCTGACACTCAGAGGGTGAGGGTGAAGGCTGCCTGAGGTGCAAATTGAGGGTGAAGCCAACAGCCCAGGGGCAGGAATGGCTGTGAGTGCTGTGCCCATCCAGCACAGCCCACAACACACTGGCTCTCGTGCCCAAAGGGAACAGCTCACACCTCTCACAGGTGCCAGCTGACCAGGAGCTGCTCCCTTCAGGGTGAGCCTGCAGCACAGCACACAGCTCCTTGCTGCACTTCCATCAATCCATATGTTCCTTCCTAATGATAGCACAGATAATTTTAGCCCAAATGCTTGGCTGATGCACGTGCCAGCATGTGGAATGTGCAAAGGCGGGATTGACTGAGAATTTTTTACTGAAATCTGCTGCTGCTTTAACAAAAAAAAATCAGATAATAAAAGCCTTTTTTGGAAGCAGCAAATGCAATTTGAGCTCCTGATGTTAATCAAGGCCTTGTATGGGATCTACTGTTCCTGTGAGCTCACTCCTGATGAACCTGGGCAAACAGGGCAGGGAGTCACCTCCAATGGCCATTTCAGCTGCCCTGACCCCTCAGAGGCTCTGCCCAAGCTTCTCCCCAGAGGTGTTTGACCTCCTCAGGCCAGGGCAGCTCACAGCCTGCTCCCACTGAGCCCTCCCTACAAACTGAACTTGGGGCAGAACCATTTTCCCTCCTGAAGCAAAAGAGAATTTCATCTTCCAAGTTCAGCCTACTTGGGGCAGAACCATTTTCCCTCCTGAAGCAAAAGAGAATTTCATCTTCCAAGTTCAGCCTACTTGGGGAAGAACCATTTTCCCTCCTGAAGCAAAAGAGAATTTCACCTTCGAGTTCAGCCTGTGCAATTCCCTGAAAGGGCTGAGCCATTCAGACAGACTCAAAGGAACTTCCATGCCAACAATCTGGTGCCTTCAGTCAGTGTGGGAAAAGGTAACAGGAACGGGAAGCTCCCAGTGGTCACAGGGCCACAAAATCACTGACTTGGCAGATGAACATCTTGATCCCTATCACAGGCCCCTGCCAATGGAATGCTTTTATCTCCCCTTATCTCCAGGCACATGTCTTCCTCTTCCTGATCTCTTTGAAAGAAAAGCCTTTTATTCTTCCCTTGCTGTTTAGTTCCCAGCACAGGTTCTGGAGCTCAGCTACAGACCCCTCAGGCTGCTGTGACCCTCAGATTTCCAGCAGCTGAGATTCCCTCAAAGGAATGGCAAGTGGAATTCACAGTCACAGCTGAGTGAGAAAAATGACCACTGTCCTTCCCCCAAAGGCTCAACTGGCGTAGGTGAATTCCCTTTGAATAATAAAAATCCATCTTGATCTTTGCCACAGTTTTTACCTGCAGCCCTGGGGAAGGGTCTGGGCTTAGAGTTTGGGGCTTTTTGCTTGTTTTGGAGCCTTGTGCCTGATTCAGTGTCTGTGTGGCCTGGAGTGATGTTGTGGGTTAATCCTCTTTCCAGGAGAGGCTCCCATCTGATAATGGACACTGTGTACAGGACCCACACCTTTCTGCAGGAAAACAGGACATTCCAGAGCTGTACAGTAAAGGATTTTATTTTTTTTTTTAAACCCACAGGGAATTCAGTCTACTGCTAAAACCTACAGTTAGGTAAATTCAGGCTCACTCATGGAAAAAAATAAAGTTGGGAGTTTTTTTGGTTTGGGGTTTTTTGTTGGGTTTTTTTGGGGGGGTTTTGTTTGTTTGTTTGGTTGGATTTGGAGTTTTTTGGGGGGTTAGTGTTTTTTGGGGGTTTTTTGGTTGTTTTATTTTGTTTGTTTGCTTGTTTGTTTTTGGTTATTTGGGGTTTGGTTTTTTGGGGGTTTTTGGGTTGGTTTTTTTTGGTTTTTTTTGTTGGTTTGTTTTTTGGTTTTTTTTGTTTTTTTTGGTTTTTTTTAATCTACAAGGTTTGGCTTTCTCAGGCCCTGCTCTGCACAGCTTTCCAGGCCTCAGTGCTGTGGGTACTGATTTTACCTCTGTATTCCAGAAAATGTGGCCAGGTAATTTCACAAGAGCCTCCAGCACTTCAGGGGAGACTGAACTTTGAGCTGGACTGAAACATGGAAGCTCAAAAAAAGCTTTTTTTTTTTTTTTTTGTTTTAAGACTTTATGTGTGTCCTTTGAGTCCTTGGTGGCAGGGGGGGAGAGCAAACTCAGCACTTTCTGAGATTTATCCTCCTCTAAGCTCTGTCAGACACAGAGTGACCTGAGATTGTCACCACTGGGATCTTCCCCTGTCCCCCTCCCAGGTGTGCTGAAGGCCTGAACCCATAAAACAGACACAGCCTTGTGCAAACAGGAGCACTACATAAAGGCATTAATTTGGAGGCACTAAAAGCCCTTTGCCTCCCCGTGTCCTTGTCCCATTGCCCTGTGACAGCCCTGCCTGGTGCCTCTCACGGCCTCCAGCGCCTGTTTTGCAGATTAGAACCTGGGACATGCACCCAGAGCCAGAGAATTGGAGAGCTCTGACTTCCCTGCTCCAGATAAGACAGTGCAGGAAACTGCAACAATCCTGTTAGGAAAACAACAGGATACAGAAGAGCAGAGCTTAAACTTGACTCCTGCCCCCTTGGGAAGCCCTCCCTGGAGGTGAGGGGAGCTGGGACAGCCCCCAAACACACGTGTGGGGCACGGAGGCACTGCTGGGGCTGTGTCAGGGCAGGAAGGGCTGAAGCTGCACTCAAACACATCTGGCTGCAGCACAGGAGCTGAGTGGAGCAGCTGCAGCTCATGGCTGCCAGAATTCATGGGGCTTGTCCCACCCTCCTCAGCAGGAGCCCAGGGGATGGAGCCATCATTTCCTAACAAATTGGTTTTCCCGTTCTCTACATCGTTTGTTTGCCTCCTCATCTGCCCTGTACAAGAATCTTCTGAGCACCTCTTCAGCTCTCTTCCTGCTTGCCCACATCCTTCCAGCTTGCAGAAATACAATTCCCAGGATCCATCCTGTGCTTGCTCCAGGGCACCGTGCCTCCATTTTGAGAGAGGCTCCCACAAAATCCCACCGGGAGTGTCTGTGGAGGGCAGGATCTGACTGCAGGCACCAAGAGGGAGATGGACCCTGCTGGCAAACACTGCCCTCCAGCACCACATTCCTTAAACAAGACTTATTTTTTGTTCAAAGACTCGGACATCACTTTTTCCCTGAGTTCCAATTATCTCTGCTCCTGAGGGGCTGAGTTCCAGAGCCACTGGCCTGGGATGCAACTGTGAGCACTGAATCAAGGCCTCTGAAAAATCCAAATAAATCCAAAAATCTAATAAAAGCCACGGGCAGCTGACACAGCGCTGCCTGGGCCACCAAACAGGGATCAGCCACCAAACCAGCCTGAGTGAAGGGAAAAAAAATCCATTGGAAACCATGAACTTCTATTAATAGGAGCTCACGTTGTATTTCCCAGGAGGAAGTTGGAAAGCTGCAATCAGCAAAGGCCAAATCTGTGACCTGGGCAGGAAATGCTGCAGTGTCACTGTCACAGTGTCAAGGTGGAGTCTGGGGGCACCTCACACCTGTGCCAGTACCCTGGGGGTGTCACCCTGATTTTTAAAGATTTTCTAAGCCTTCTGATATTCACATTCTCGTAACAAACTTTCTCCCACGCTTCCTGTAAATAACTTATTATTCTTTTATGGAGGAGAAATTTGATGGACTGTTGGTTTGTCCAGTGCCATTGCAGAGGTGGCACTGTCACCCTCCAATCCACTGTCACTTTTGGAAAACTGTAAATGCTGGAGTCAGAAAATAAACTTCCTTTTCTTCACCTTGAGAGCAGCGCTGTGTTGTTTCTGCTCTCGGGGTTTGTCGCCAAGCACCGGGCACCGGGTGGCTCCGGTACCTCCCCCTTTGCTCCTCCCGGTTCTGCCGCGTTGGAACACGCCGGGCTCGCCAAACACCCGGGAACGACGTGGAACGGGAATCCTTTTGTTCCTGCTCCCCGCGGCCGGAGCTGCCCGGTACCGGCAGGGGGAGCTCGGCTCCGGTACCGGCGGAGAGTGCTCGGTCCCGGTACAGGCAGGAGGAGATCGGTTCCGGTACCGGCAGGGGGAGCTCGGCTCCGGTACTGGAGCCGAGCGGTATCAGAGAGCTCACCAATTAGATATTAAAACTTCTAAAGGATATTGAGTTTCTTTTGTGCGTTCGGCCCCGGTACCGGAAAGGGGAGCTTGGCTCCGGTACCGGCGGAGGGCGCTCGGTACCGGCAGGAGGAGCTCGGTGCCGGTACCGGCAGGGGGAGCTCGGCTCGGTACCGGAAGGGGGAGCTCGGCTCCGGTACTGGCGGAGGGCGCCCGGTACCGGCAGGGAGAGCTCGGCTCCGGTACCGGCAGGGAGAGCTCGGTCCCGGTACCGGCAGGGGGAGCTCGGCCCCGGTACCGGCGGAGAGCGCTCGGTACCGGCAGGGGGAGCTCGGTCCCGGTACCGGCAGGGGGAGCTCGGTGCCGGTACCGGCAGAGGGAGCTCGGCTCCGGTACCGACAGGGGGAGCTCGGCTCCGGTACCGGCGGAGAGCGCTCGGTACCGGCAGGGGGAGCTCGGTGCCGGTACCGGCAGGGGAAGCTCGGTGCCGGTACCGGCAGGGGGCGCTCAGCCCCCGGTGCTCGCCCCGGCCCCGCCGGGAGCGGCAGCCCCGCAGCACCGGTGGGCAGGGCCGGGAGGAGCGAGTCCCCGGGCCGGGCTCGGGCCGTGCTGCTCCACCGGGACCAAAAGCCAAAGCGAACAGCCGGCTCTGAGAGGGGAGGGCGCAAATGGTGTTTTGTTTAATTCTCAGGAAGTTTATTGCGGTTTTTTACATTTCTGAGCAGCCTTTTAAAGTTTAACTAAAAACCATCGTGTGACACAAGGTGCTTCGTCAACCATCTGCTAAACTGAACTGAACCAATCCGATCCAAGCCAAACCCACAGAGCACTGCTGGGAACAGGACACAGCAGCCAGAGTTTCACCCCAGTTTTGGGGCTGGCACCAGACCCTGTCCCCTGCTGTCCCACCTGCCCACAGAGCAGAGCTCACGTTCCCCCAGCACGCTCTGGCTGGAGTGTGGCAGCAATTTGTTATTAAATAGTATTTGTGGTCGATCTGTGACTTGTAATTAGATGTAATTGCTCACAATGGGACATGGTAACCTACTTCTTTTGCAATACAAACCATCTTTAGTGACTGACACCTCAGCTCCTTCCTACCCCTGTCCAAAGCCTCTGAAATTGAGGTGACTCAGCCTGGGGTGCAGGACTCATCTCACCAGCACCAGGCAAACACTCACGTTCGCTTCTGCACCCCAGGTGTTTCCAGAGGTTTGCTGGGATGTGATGGGAAATGGCTCCTGGAGGCAGGAAAAAACACTGCTGGTAACAGTGCTGGTAACAAAGTACCTTGCAGGGAGGGGAAGCTCCCCGGCTGTGGGATGGCTCCTTCCAGTCCCTGCTGGATCTCTGCCATGGGGAGCACAAAAGGAGCCCCAGGTTCAACATCCCCCTGAGCAGCACGCCAGGGTTTTGGCCACAGGCTCCCTGGTGATGCCACCAGTGAGACTTAGAGGCTCCCACCTTTGGAGCCTTGGCTCCTGCTCAATTTTCTACTCTGCCCTCGTTTTGCCGTGCCCCTGCCTCCCTTACCTGCTCCAAGGTCAGGCAGGCAGCCTCCCACAGAGCAGAGCACTGCCCAAGGACAGGATCCCATCCAGGGCACAGGGCAGCCTAGGAGAGAGGGGAGACAGGTGTTTGTTAGGAAAGGGAACTCAGAGCCAGCTGCCAGTCCCTGGGGTGGGATGGAAGCTGTGAGCAAAGCTCTCTGTCCTGAGAGCCTAGTTGGGCTTAGTTGGGCTCTGAGTGGCCACCTGGACCAGCAGGGTCTGGAGATTGCTGTCCCCCACTCCCTGAGAGCCTTAGAGATAAAAACCCCACAGCTGGATGATCCTTTGGACAAGAAACACACACTTGGCCTTGGATCCAGGAGAGCTGCAGCTGCAACACCCTGCCCAGAGCATGAGGAGGAGCAAACCAAGCAACTCCACTCAACAGATTCCACAGAAACCAGAGCCAAGGGGTGGTTTGGATCTGGAGTTCTCAGCTGAAAGTGTCCCTGAGGGAAGGATTCTGAGAACTCACTTCCACCTGCTGCAGAAGGAACCTGTCATCTTGCACTGTGGAACAAAGTAATTTCTCAATAAATAAAGTATTGTCATGTATTTTTTTGAGCCCTGACCTTCAAGTAAGAAAATGTAGCTGAACTGCAATACTACAACTACAAATGTAACCCCTCAGGAGGGAACTTAGCTCCACAGGGAGAGTGAGTGAGCTCACGGAAACGCTCCCCTGGCTGAAGGCGCAGGTAGTGCCTGCACAGGAGGCAGCCAGGAGTGACACATCCCCAACTTCCAGACCTGCTGCCAGGCACTGGGAGCCTCTTTTGGGCTGTGGTCATGCTGGTTTTACCCCAAACCAGGAATTCGGTGCTGTGGTGCACACAGAACTGATGGCTGTGCCCACAAGGAGCCCTGTGCCTGTGTTTTGGGGATGCTGGGGCCCCATGAGACAGCTTAGCACGGGCTCCTGTCATTGTCACTGCCTTGGTATCAGAGAGCTCACCAATTAAATATTAACACTTCTAAAGGATATTGAGTTTCTTTTGTTCCTTTGGCATGGCCAGTGTTCTCAGTTCTCCCTGACTTCACATGCTGCATCTTCCTGCCTTCATGTTCTTTTAATGCTTAATTTCATACTCCAGCAGGCTTCCTTCACCTCCTGTCTGTCACAGGGAGCATCTGCTGTACAATGCAGTCCAGGAGACAGCATTTAGGGAGCAGGCTGCTCACCCAGACCCCAGACCACAATCAAACCCCCAATTCCATGGTTCTGCACACAGGCTGTTGTGTCCCTTCATACACTTCCACCCAGTTTGATCCAGAGTGCTTTGGCTTTGAGTCTGCAATCACAAAGTGAGATTCCTGAACACTTTCACCATCT
The DNA here is from genome assembly GCF_023055355.1 of Agelaius tricolor. NCBI lineage: Eukaryota > Metazoa > Chordata > Aves > Passeriformes > Icteridae > Agelaius > Agelaius tricolor. Next base: position 2,555,105 of record NW_027269293.1, on the reverse strand, counting down.
GAAGCATGAGCAAACCTTCACACCATGAAAGCAAAAGCCCTTTAACCATAGAGCAAGGCTTCCCTGAGCTGTTCCACTGCACAACATCCTTTGGGAACATACGGGCCAGCAACCACACGAGATGCCCACAGCATAACTACAGTACTGACAAACCAATTGAGCCTCAGCAGCTGCCTCTGGGAAGGTTTCATTCATGCCCAGCACTGCCTTTTAAACTTGAGTGCCACTGGAACAAACACATCTTTGATCCAAGTAGGAAATAATTTGAAGCTTTGTGTTTAATAGAGCTGCAGCCCTGGGGAAATGATGTCGATCTTGGCTGGGATGACAATGGGGCTCATGGCAGGCACAGAGCATGGCTGTCCCCATCCTCTCTGGGCACAGAGCGTGGCTGTCCCCATCCTCTCTGGGCACAGAGCGTGGCTGTCCCCACCCTCTCTGAGCCAGCTGTGTTTGGACATCTTTGTTCTTGACTCAGCATGGAAACAAGCTGCACGGCCAAGGCTCCTGAACTGCCATGTGTGGCACCAAAAGACAGATTTGGGGAAAGGGGGAGCAGGATTTGGGCAATCCCTCCTGTCCTCTTGTTCCTTCTGTCTTTGGAGTCTCTCATGTCCCACTCAGCTCCAGGGGAACCACACGCAGCACAGATTATAGGGGGGTGCAAACACAAACATGGAGGAGCACAGGGGCAGTACTGGGCTGTACACACCTGTGTGATCTGCCTGCCCTGGGGACACACACACCTCCTTTTATACTGTGGACACCTCTTCAAATGTTGCTGCCATTTCTACCTGTAAAATCCTGTGTTCAGAGCAGGGAGCGAGCAGCAGGCAGGCTCCACACCCCAGGGAGCATCCCTGGATGCTCTGCAGGTGCCTCTCTGTCAGGGCCCTTTTTCATTTAAATGACCCCTGCTCAGACTGGGACATTCTCCTGTCTGGAATCATCTGGCATCTGTATCCATCTGAATGGCAGATGCAACAGGAGACACCTGTGGACAGAGCTAAGGTTTCAGGAACAATCACAGGTGAGGGATGGAGAGGCTGCAGCAATAATGCATGAGCTGCACCTGCCTCCCCTCAGCCCTGCAGCACTGCCCCACCTCCCCTCACTGCTGGGAGAACCAGTACAGCACTGCTAAACTGGGAACACCAGGCTATGGTGTGCTGGGACAGAAGCAGATCTGGGGGGATGAGTCCTCTCAAAGTCCTGCAGAGCCCCCCATGCTGCAACTCTGGAAATTATTGCTGAGCCCCCTCGAGAGGTTGGTCAGGAAATTGGCATTATCCTTAAGAGGGTCACAAAATCAAATTGTTACAAGGAAGGGAAGGAGCTTCTCAGGCCATTGCTGGGCACAGGGAAGCAACAGGATGGCACTTATCTGTCCCTGCAAACAAAGAAGAAGGAAATGCAGAGCTGGAGCCATGGACAGACAAGCATTTACTTCCCTGCCCTGGGATAGAGGGAGATGTGCTTGGAAGAAGGGTTGTTTGTATAAATAAATGTTCATTCTTGGCAGTGGAATGCAAACTATGCTGAGGGGCTGGAACCAGGCACTCGGGAAAGCTGAGGCCAGAGCAAGGGAGAGACGGAGCGAGGCTGCAGGGAGGAAATTCACATTCATTTTTAGCAACTTGGAGAGGCTCTCGAGCCTGTTTGACATTTTTAATTATGCTGATGCAGAGCCTATTTCAAGGACAAAAAAAAAAAGTCAGGATTGCAGGTTAAACAATTAGGAAATTTCACACCAGACAGTGAGGAGCAGTGCTGCCTGGGGGTCTGGAGACTCTCTGAAACACGGGATCATCTTTCAGCCTTTCTAGACAGACGGAATTTGAATGTCTTGCAGAATCCTCGCCCAGGTCAGGAACTCAGAGCATGGCCCTGTAAACCTCTCCTGATGGTATTTTCTGAGAGCACACAGGAGGCAGGAAAGATGAGCCTGAGCTGCCGCTTTCTTTGTCCAGGCATTCCTGCAAGGTTTCTGGAAGGGCAGAAAATCATCCTGCAATGTGGCATCAACTGTGTCAGAGTCTGTAACTTCACAGTGGGAAACGCTGCAATTTCTGGTGCAGAGCGAGCTCAGCTCGATGGTTTCACATCACCGAGTCAGGGCTTGCTTTCCATGCTCAGAAAATGACCTTTTGTCATGCAACCATCCTGACCTCAGGGTCTCAGTTTCCCTGTGTATTCATAGAAAAGAGCTTTACCTGCTTGCTCACCCACTGTTCTCTCTGAAAAACGTGTAAGGACCTTTCCCTGCATTTCAGTTTGGGTGTCAGGGGCCACAGCTGTGGCACTGAAGGGCAGGAGTTGCCTCTTTTGCTCAGCAGAGATGTCAGTTCCCCTTCTCCGAGTCCTGGCACTGTACTGGGGACAGAGGAATGGAATTGGAACCTTTGCCTTCTCCTTGAGATAATGGAAAGTCACAGGGAGGTATCCAGCTTTGGGCATGAATAAATCATTGCAGGTATGAATTATTCAGGGCTCAGCCCTCCACATGTGCTCCATTCAGACTCCAGGGCAGCATCCCTGCTGTGTGGGGGTTTCTTCCCCAACACTCCACGTCTAAGGCAAGCTGATGAGTCCAGGTTTTCCAATATGATTAAAAGAATAATTAAAAATCCAGCAGGAAAAAGCTGCTCAAAAGTGCTGTGACAGCTCAGGTTGACATTCCAATGGCCAGGCAATGCCTGAGCTCCAAGAGCTGTCCACAAGTTACTCACAGGATGGGATGGGGATAAGAAGTGGCTCAGGAAATTGGGAGCACAGGTTGGAGGGGAGAAGTGGAATGATGGGCACAGAATCAATACAGGGACCAACACAACCTTCTGATAGCTTGTGTCTAACACAAAAACACAGGTTTTATCTGGATTTCTCAAATGACAATAAGCAAATTTAGGGAATAAATCAAAATCTCTGGCTTTGATCTGTGTTGTGAGATCAAGTACTTTGCCTTGTGGCGCTTTTTAAAAATCTTGTTTATTATGAGCTGAAATGGGTTGAATGAAGAGAAAATCTGGTTTGCAGTAACTGGAAGGATGGCAATGTTAAGAGTGATGAATTTAATGTCAGAGTCCAAATCATGGACCCTGGGGCCCAGGAGAGGAGGGGCTGCCATGAGCCCCAGGTGCTGCCAGGTGATTTCTGGGCAAGAGAAGGGGTTATAATCAGACCATAGATTAATAAAACCACAGATTCATCAAACCATAGCCTGATCTTCAGCACTCCAACCCCAACTAGGAGGGGAAAAAACTGCTGTGTTGAACAGCCAGGAAATGGCTGCTGAGTCCCGCACAGGAAATGAGTCAGCCCAGAGCATCGGGAGGAGCCGTGGGGACAGGGAAGTGCTGAAATAACATGGAGAAATACAGAAAAAAGCCTCTTGTGTCGTGGACTAAAAAGAAGGAAAGACGTAAAATGAGAGTTCTTGCGATTCTGCTTCAAATGTGAAGTTCATGTAGGTGCTGTAGAAGGGGCACTCAGCACAAGCCATGCCCAGGTGCAGCTCTCCTGCCTTGCAGTGTTTCTCACCTGCTCAGCTCTGGCCCTGCACAGGAGGCCTCACGGTGCTGTGGTGGCAGAGCTGTCACTGACACCCTGCTCAGAGAGCCCACACACGGGTTAGGAATCACAGAATCACAGTCATCCCCCCTTGTGCAGGCCTTTGTAAAAAAAATTAGTCTCCAAAACCACTTTTTATTACTGACAGCACATTCAGCTCAATTCCAAACCCATTTATTTACCAGCTACCAGTCAGAACACTCTTTGATAGCACTCCATGCTGCCAAACTCTCGTGGATCAATGGAAGAAACACTCCCCTCATTCAGGCTGTGTCTTGCTCAGAAAGCCACGTGTGTGCAGGTACGAGCTGCACCTCTCCCAGATGCTGGAATCAACACAATGCAGACCAGGAGAGACAGAATTCCAGCTCTCCCACCCCTCCTCCTCCAAGCACCCCAGCTGCAGAGGGACTTTGGGTCCCTCTCCTGGTCCCTTCTCTCAGGCACGAGGAGGGGAGGCCGTGGTGGTTTCTGCTGGACTGACAAACCCAAAAGCAGGGATTGAGCTCCTGCTCGGATTCCTCTCCTGCCCTGCACTAACCATTCCCAGAGCGGTGATGTGGCATCATGAACGAGGCACTGAAGAATGTTCTGGCACCATGAGATGCTGCTGAAGCTGCCAATAAGCTTTGAAATAAAACCGCCGTGTTCGCTGAGAGGGGTTGAAAGTAAATAAAAGCCACAGAGAGAAGCAGAAGGATTGGAGACTCCTGGGGTTTTTTTTGGGATTACAGTGGTAGCACAGTCATCTGTGAGAGTTCCCTGGTTTAGGGCCTTGCTGGGAATAATGAGGCAGGAGAGGAACTTCCAGGAAAACAATTCACTGGCAGCAGTATCCAGTGTGCCCCAGGGTTTGGGTTCATGAACTGCACCCCTTTTTAGGAAGGTTCTGGTTTTCAAACCCTGGCAGCAGTGCCCAGTGTGCCCCGGGGTTTGGGTTCATGAACTGGACCCCTTTTTAGGAAGGTTCTGGTTTTCAAACCCTGGCAGCAGTGCCCACTGTGCCCTGGGGTTGGGGTTCATGAACTGGACCCCATTTAGGAGGGTTCTGGTTTTCAAACCCTGGACTCCCTTTAGGAGGGTTCTGGTTTTCAAACCACTGGCAGCAGTATCCAGTGTGCCCCAAGGTTTGGGTTCATGAACTGCAGCCCTGTTTAGGAGGATTCTGGCTTTCAAACCTGGCAGAAATATCCAGTGTGTCCTGGGGTTGGGGTTCATGAACTGGACCCCGTGTAGGAGGGTTCTGGTTTTCAAACCACTGGCAGCAGTGCCCACTGTGCCCTGGGGTTTGGGTTCATGAACTGCACCCCTTTTTAGGAAGGTTCTGTTTTTCAAACCACTGGCAGAAACGTTGGGTGGAAGAGGAAGGAGAAGGGGAAGGGTTTTGCCAGCTTGTGAAGGACAAGGTTGCAAAGAGAAGCGTCCATGACCCCAGACAGGCTGGGGAGCTGTGTAACAATACAAAAGGAACAGGCAGGAAAGGGTCCTGCTTGTTTCAGAGAGTTTTTCTTCCCTGCTGGTGAATTAAATGCCAAGAGATAACACATGCAGGAAAGGCTCAAAAAGGGAATAAACTGGGTGTGCCCCAGAGCCCTTCCCGGCAAGAGGAACCAGAGCCAGAACCAGGGTGGGACGTGGGACTCTGCTGTAGGATCATGCAAAAGAAGCTGATTCATTTTTTTCCCTTTGCCCTCCTGTTTTTTTTGGTTTGTTTTTTTTTTTCATACAGTCATTTTCATCTGGGTTTGTTTTTCAAAACAAACACAAGGACACACAGGGGCTGGTCCTGCTCCCTGCTGTGTTTTCATATCAAGTGTAATCTTGTTCTTAAAAGCATTTTCCCCTTTGGCCCAGAGAAAACCACAACAGTGTCACTGGTCACTTGTAGTCCCATAGTACCTGAGCAGATGCTGTCTAAAATATTCTCTTCCTATGGCAGGAAAACGGCTGATAAAATGTTGCACAATCATCACTTCTGCAAGGACTGTGGAAAATCAGCGTGAGCTTGCACAAACCCTAAAGAGCCTTTCAAGTCAGACCAAACCTGCAGAGGAAAGGCCTCTGGAAAGGAAAATCAGGAATCCTGTGGTGGAATTTACCTGCTTACTCTGCCGAAGATACCTGAAAAGCACCTGGAATACCTACACATGCCATAAAGTCATCTCAGCAGCTACCAGAAAATCAGACCCTGGCCTGTGATCAGTGATGAGTGTTAATGAATGTTTTCAGTCTTTGTGGGGTGTTCAGGGTACAGAAATACCCCACATTGGAAAAAATACCTCGACAGCATCCTCTACCACCAAAATTCCTTACTTATGGAAGAAACACCTCCATGGGAAACACACCTTTAACCAGGCACAGTCCAAGGGAGCTTGTGTTGGCAGCTAAATTCCTGCTCTCTTTGATCACTTTATCTCTCTGCCTCTCAGCTACAGAGGATCTATAATCTCATCATTTTCCCATTCTTTGCCTCATCGAAGTTGTAAATCTCTTATCTGAGGCAGCAGCTGAGCCTTTCATATGCAGGAGGCAGTGGTTTCAGATGGGTTTAGCTGCCTTCAGCAATAGGTCAGAACACGTTTTTCCTCAGTTTTAAACTCCACAGGGGCCAAACTGGAAGCCCGGTAACGCGAAGATTCAGGAACCAGAGTTCCCAGCTCCTGGAAAGATCCAAGGCCGAGGGAAGCTGCATTTCACAGAGGGCGATGAGAGTGAAGCAGGCAGGAGATGCCTGATCCTGCCCACTGAAACCAACCCCTGAGCACTGCCCCAGTGAGAAATGAGGGCTCTGGTCAGAGCACCTGGCACAGCAACACGTGTTTGGGAGGGAACAAGACCCCTCCACTTCTGAATTCTTCTCTTCCCTACCCACGTGTCAAGTGTGCGCTTGAGAGAGACGCGAGAACGCAAAATGCGTGTCTGTACCTGCCTGACACAAAGCACAAACACTGCCCAGGGATTTCATTTGCACTCTTGTTTTTTAAATGAATTTTCTGAGCCCTCACATACACTGCCGTGTCACAGCCCAGGTGATGGTGTTCTACAGGTTATCACTGGTAGAGGTACTTTGGCAAAACTACAAAATATATTCACAGAAAAGCCCTGGGTGGGAAGGCTGGCAGGACAGAGGAGCCTGGCTGAGGGCAGAACGAGAAATTAGCTATAAACTGACCAATTAATCCCCGTGGGGGATGGCAAATGAGGCTCAGAGAATGGGCAACTAGAATTCCCAAGGAGCAAATAGTGCATTTAAACAGAGCGTTTAATCCATGGAGCAGTGCTGGGGAGGATCCGAGGGTGCCTGGTCACCCTGCAGGAGCCACAGAAGGATCTCACACAAAGCCACAACATTCTTTTGAAATTCACAAGTGGCCCAGCACTTGTAAAACAAATCTTCCAGAGGCTTGACAAGCCCCAAATCCCTGGAATACGCGCGAATCCCTGCACAAGTGAGGCCTACAGGTAACGACCGACATTAAGAGTGAGACAAGCCGATCTAATTTGCACTGAACTGCCCCTGACGTGCAAGAGAGCTGGGCACCAAAATCTCACAACCGTACCTGAGCCCCAGACCGGCAGGTACGTTTCACGTCTTACCTCACAAGCTCTCTCTCTCTCTCACCCTCTGGTAATCTTTATCCTTAAGACATTAACTGCGATCACACACACTCCTGTACTTTAAGCCAGCCCCTGGGCCCTGCGCGACCCCCGAGGGGCACGGCGGGCGGGCGCCCCTAAGCCGGGATGGCGGCGGCGCGTGGCTTCCCTGCCCGCCCCCAACATGGCGGCGGCGCCGGGTCTCACAACGTGCACGAGGGGGACCCGCTTGCCCGTACCCAAGATGGCGCCCAGCGCCGTGCCTCCCATGCCCTGCCCCCAATCAAGATGGCGGCTCCGGGCGTCATCCCGGCCTCCTTCCCGCTCTGAACATGGCTCCTCCCCGCCGTCTCCCTCCGCCTACCGAATGGCGCCGCGCACCGGCGAATCGCCCCGCCCCTTGCGCCGAGCGCAGCCAATCGGCTTCGCGCGGGGAGCCAGGGCGCCAACCCCTGGAGGCGGGAGGTCCCGCCCCCCCGTCAGGGTGACAGCTCCGCCGGCCAATGGAGCGCCGGCGCGGGCGAGGCGGGCCGGGCGGCGCCGCCATTTTGTGAGTCTATAACACGGAGCGGTCTCGCTCGTCCCGCTATTGCGGCGCCTCCACTCCGCTCCCGACGGGTCGTCTCCGTGTGCAATGGACGGGTGAGTCCCGCCCGGCGCCGCGCCGGGGCCGCGAGCGGTGCTGCCGGGCCCCTCCCGTGCTGCGGGAGCGCCCGGGTCGAGCACCCGTGCCGGGAGCTGTGGGGCGATACCTGTGGGGGGCCTACGGGCGCGGCCGGGGCGGGCGCGGGGGGGGGTCTCGTATGGCGGCCGCCCCCCCTTGCCCGGACCCCTCCCCACGGGCAGCGGCGGGGGAAGCGGGGGCGGGCCCGGTGCGCCGCCTCGTGCGAGCCAGCCCCGCGTGCTCTCCCACCGCCCCGCGGGTCCCGGCCGCGGAGAGCTCGGGGGTCCCGCCCGGAGGGGCTCCGGGAGTCCCGGCCGAGCGAAGCTCGGTGGAGCCGCCGGTTTGGACGGCTCAGTGGGACCGGTTGGGGCCAGGCGGGGGGCGGCGGTGCGGGAGCGCCGCGGGGGCGGGTGGGGGGCCCGGGCGCGGCCCCGCGGGGGCGGAGCGGGCGGGGCGGGCGCACCTGGCGGGGCGGCGGGCGGTGATTCACGGCCGCGCTCCCTCCCATTGTCTGGCGCTTCCGCGGGCGGGGGCGGGGGGGCTCTCGCTGCGTTCCTTTTGTGACCGGTTCTCGCTCGCCCAGGTTTCACCGGGGGGGGAGGAGGAGGAGGAGCAGGGCGGGCAGGGCTCCCTCGCCTCCTCACCTGAGCGCCGCAGGTACAGCCGCGGGCCCGGCCCCGCTCCCGTTGTCCCGCGCAACTCTGGGAGAGAAAACTTCCCTCCGCACGCTGGGACTCGGGGAGTTTCCAGAGCTCAACTTTTATCTTGGGCAGCGTCGATTCCTCTTTAACCACCGCCCGGCGGGGCCTCTCTGCGGCAGAGTTCGCTCTAAAGCGGCTGTTTTATCAGGGGATCTCTCTCGAAAACGAGCTCTCCGCGCTTCTTTTCTCCTGTCTGGCGTGGGGATTTTTTTTAGTGATGTGGTTTTTTGTTTCTTCTAGCGAGCAGTAGTTAAAATATTTCTAAAGGCCTCCGAGTAAGCAGTTTGTTTTCCCCGAGCCGTAAGTACGGGAAGCCCAAATTAGTGCCTTCTCGCTTTCTGCCTCAGAACACTGGTCTGGGCGTAGTCACATGTCTGGGCTTTTTTACACGCTGAAAAGGTGGCGTCTCAGTGTTGTTTTCATCTTAAAACCCATAAAAAGTACTGTATCTTACAATTTTTGCAGTCCAGGATCGCTCTGCTGCTTTTAACCAGTTGCTCATCGTGTTGAATGATACTATTAAGAAAAAAAAACCCAACAAACCAAACAGATTCTCAGCACATGAGATCACACATTCTAGTGGTAAAAATCGGTTTGTTATCAGCTGTAGTTTCAGGGAAGGCGGATGTTTTGTGCATGTTAAAGTAGTTGCTATTTGAATGCAGAAGTTGTAGTGTAACACATGAGACTCAGTTACCCCTCATCTTTTGGAAATCCTGGTGCAGGATCCGTTTGCCCCTGTAAAAGTGTCTCCTGCTGAAACTTCAAAAGCTGCTTCAGAAAACAGTTTTAGGTTCTTGCCGAGCTGGCAGCAAGTGGCCTCTGGCTCAAGGCTGCTCCCATCTCCTCCCAAAAACGATCCCGAGCTGTGCCCAAATGATCCCCTTTGAATAAGTTGCTTTGTTAAAACATGCGAGGGGTCCTTACGGCAATCCTGCTTTGGAAAATGACCTGGAGGTTTTACTGGTGCTGCTTATTTTTTTCCTCTTATTGCATAGGAATTATCCCATTTTTCCACGGGAAAAATAATTTTTCTGAAGGGCTTTATTGCCTCTTCTTCTGGAACTGGGAAGAGTTTCGATCCCCTCCTGAAGGATGATGTGCAGGACAGGAGAAGGAAGCATGGGGTAATTTACTGAGTGGGTGTGTGAACTGGAAATACATTGCACGTTTCTCAAATAAAAATTCTAAAATACTGTTGAAGTTTGTTTCCTGTGAAATGTGTTATCAAGTGGGTTACAGCAATATCCCAGGAATCGATAGTTCTTTGGCAAATAAAACTTCTTTTCCTGTTGCATACTTCTAAATGCCATCCCCTACTAAGGCACTTTATGTAAAACATTTCCTGTGTGAGAGGCCCACAGGAGGAACAGGAAGTGGGAGAAACTGCTCTGGGGTAAGTTCTGGAGTTTGGGAAACGTGGGGCATTCCCTGTTCTTACCGTGCTTTGTTGGCAGTAGTTTATTTCTCAAGGTTCTGGAAATGCCTGGCTTAGTGTTTATGTGCCAGCCGTGGAATGTGTGCTGTGTTGAGGGACGCTGGTTCCTTGAAGTGCTCCATGCAGATGGGTTTCATTAGAGCTGACCCTCGAGTGCAGCCAGCCCATCCCAGGAAAATCAGGAGCCATCGCGTGGCTCCAGCTGCAGAGCTGGGTTATGATGACACGGCACCTTGGGGGAAGAGGAAGTGTGAGGAGCTGAGCTGGCTCCTGCTGGTTCGTCTGTAGAGCTGGGGACACTCAAACGGCCTAACAGGACTTTGGTGCAGGAGGAAAGGCAACAAAACCAAGTAAATGCAAGTTTTCTCGCATTAAATCACCGTTTTAGAGTTGTTCTTGAGTGCTTCAGGTTTCTTATTGTTTGTTCAAGAAGGATTGCCCTGCCTGCTGTGTGTCACCCTGCTCTCTGGAGCTGCTGCAGGTCAGTCAGCTGGCCACTGCTGCATCCTGTGCTCTGGAATTGCAGGCAGCTCTTTGAGGGGTGGGACCAGGCAGGGCTGTGTCAAATGGTTCCTTTCTGCTCTGCATTTTGTGTTGCTGCTTTACAGGGGGTTGGAATTGATTACAACAAATGCAATCACCGGTGCTGGGGTATAACTAAACTCTTAGGCTGTCTGGAGCACTCCCATGGAACAGTAACGTGGAGGTGCTCTGAGGCTCTGGAGCATCAGCCAGGCCCAACGTGCCAGGCTGTAGGCAGGCCATTCTGACTGCATTGCTGTGAGGAGGTGTGTGCTGTGCTACAGAGTGTTCAGTGCTGGTGAGATCTGGTGTGGTGCTCTTTTTCATTTTAGTTAATCACAAAGTCTTCATTTTAGGAGGCTTAAGTGTCTAAGGCAGAGTTTAAGAACTGTTTTTTTGGTAGAATTGATAGAGGAATCCTGTGTAGGGTGTACCCCAGGCTGGGATTGTCTTGACCTCTGGGCACTCTGTTGGTCTGGCCCTGCTCTGGCATGAGGGCTGCTGTGAGGCCTGGCTCCTTCTCTGCTGGGACACAGCTGGGCTCTGTCCCTGGGACCACCAGAGCTCTGCTGTTGGTCTCTCAGCCGAGCTAGAGCCTGCCTGGGGCTCTGTGGGTGTTGGGGACAGGAACCTCAGAAGGGGATGTTGGTGACAGAGCTGACTCGTGATGCTTTTCCTCTCGGTGTGGTCAGAGCTGAGGTCACATTGCTGGGCTGGGGGGGTTCACCCCCACCCCCTGCCCTTGCAGGAGGAGCAGGTGCTGCCATAGGGAGTGGGAGAGTGCAGTTTTCTGCCACTGCTGGGTCTTGGGTCTCCACCATCACCATCTAATAATTTTTCCTTGTATAAACTGTCCTTGGCTCACCTGCAAAGACAACTGTGCACTTTGACTTGCTTTTTTCTTACTACTGTAAACTATGCTGGATTTTTGTGGCAAACCTATCTAACTTTTTTAATCCTTTTCTTTCTTTTTTCTACAGCATTGTCCAAGATATAACAGTTGGTACAAAGGTAGGCACTTCTCACTTTTTCTCTCTTTTTACACTGCTCAGCATCTGACCTAGTTTTAGCCTCACCAAATGTAGATCTTCAGCTGTAAAGGGTTATTTCTGGTACCACATAAATCAGTTTTAACCAGAAGGTAATTCAGTTTCATGTGCATTTAAAACTTATGCTATGGCTCAGCATTTAGCTCTTGTCATTTAGGCACGGATGATCAACTTTACTGCATTTAGAAACAGCCCTTTCCCTTGCTAAAATGTCAAGCTATGCTTGTTACTTGTGTGCTAGACAATACTTCTCCATGAAGAAACTGGTCCTTTTCCTTTGGAGAGCTCCATTTCCTTTGTTTGTGTGAATTCCTGCTCAGTTTTATGTCAAAAATCCTTCTGCCACAAAAGGGAGGGTTTAGCAGCTGATTTTTATCTCTTGTGGGTACAGCAAACATGACCTTTGCCCTTGTAGTCTCAGGTTTGGAGAGGGCAGCCTTAGCCCTAAACTCAAAGTGCTGACAGGAGGCTCCTTATCAGCCATGGGGGGCAGCAGGCATCACCTTCATGGGATCAGCACTGGTGCTGTGAAACACCAAGCTGGGAATGTGCAAGGCCAGAGTGGGCTGAAGGGTTAGGGTTTGGTTTGGTTTGGCTTGGCCAGTGTTGTAACTCTGGGGTCAGGACTGCAGTGAACTCAGCCCTGTGTGTGTGTGTTGGGTATTGGCAGTGCAGCTGAGTGGCACAGGGGGAGGCAGGGACCAAGAACTGCCAGGGAGTGGCCACTCAGAAGGGCCAGGGGAGTGGTGGCACTGATGTGGAGCAGAGCTGGTGCTCTGGGAGCCCCAGCAGCCCTGCAGAATGGGGTAGGAGCATCACACACCAAGTGCTGTTGGCCAGCAGAGCTTTGTGTTGGAAGGACAGAATGGGCTGTGTTAAGCACAGACAGCCTGGCAGTGCTTTAGGGGTCTGAAGGGGCTCTAACAGCTGTGGGGGAAAGGTTGCTCCTACTTTTCCTCCTGCAGGAATCTCAAATTTGAATTAATGATAGTGTTTGGTTCGAGTAAAAATGCTGACTGATGCAAGGAGTTCAGTTTGCCATTGGATGTGAGGAGGAGAGGCTTGAGCCTGGACAATAAGGTTGGTTAATAGTTCATAGCCATTATGAAAGGTGGACCAAGGCATCCCTAGAGCAGTTTGATACCTCTGCTGGGAAACTGGTTAATGTTGGTTAAGGTCCCCTGGTTTTTAACAATGTGTAATTTGTAACTTTTGAAAGTGGTTTTACATAACTAAACTTAACCAGGAAGCTTCTGAAACTGTAGTTGGTAGATCTCAGTGAAGCTTGGAATTTTGGGGTGTGGGATTGCCTGCCTCATTGCACCCATCTGGGGGGATTCCAGACCCTGGTTGCAGTCAGGTGAGGTCTGGAGCAATCCCCTCTGAGTGCCTTCACCTCTGGCATGGGACAGCATTGTACCCACAGCTGTGCTGGTCAGACAGCAGGTAGGGAGGGGTGGGACTAAACTGTGCATGGAACAGGAGGTTTCTTGTCAAGTCTGATGAGGCAGATTTAAAGAAAGTTTAATGTAAATTTAAAGAGTGGCAGAAGCAAGCAGGAAAGCTGATTCATCTTGGTAAAGGTAAGCTTTCAACTGATTTTTGCTGTAGCCACGTTATCAGATTGTGTTTAATTCATTGAATATGCAGGTGTAGCTCTTGTAATAGGATTCCCTTCGTTAGTGCTTGGTGTCTGTTGGTAAATTGGAGTATGTGCATTTCTGAGAGCAAAGTGAAGCTTCTCCTGTGCTCCCATGCTCTGCCTGGGTCAGCCACAGCTTCCCCTGCTCTGGGACCCAGCACAGGCTGAGGTGTCCATTCTGTCACCTGTGCTCACAAGAGCTTCCTGGCTGAAGCACCACATCACCCATGGAGATCTGAGCTGGAAAATGGTTTTTAATCTGAGCTGTAAATTTACTCATTCCTGATGTGTGTACACAGAAGGTAGGAATTTTTTTGGCTGTTGGAAAATGACAGTCCCCAAAATCTGTCAGCTCTTGCCATGCTCAGTGACCTTGTCCATGATCTGATACTGTGACTGGAATGTCCCAAAGCTGGCTCAGACAAGTAGGAAAAGTGCCTGTGACTCAAGCCACTGCTGAGCAACGTGTCACAGCAAACTCCCAGTGGCCTCTGGTGTCTTGCTCTGAGTGCTGAGCTTAACTTGGAAGTTCAAGACTTTATGAAAGTCAGGTTTTTTTTCAGTTTGCTCAACATTATTGCTTTAAAAGGCAAGCTGCTAGCATGTTTTATTTTCTCACATCCTTAATTTATGTTTTAAGAGTATTTACACCCGCTTACTAATTTTTCCAAGGTCTTAATTAAATTTAGTTTCTTTAACTTAAGAAGCCCCCAGGTGTTCCAGTGGCTTGCTCTTCTGAGTACTCTACTGCCCAATGGTCTTGTTTTAATCAGGTGTAATTGTAGTAGCCATTCCAGGCTCCTCAGTTTAAAGTGTGTGCATTTGTTTAGGAAGCTCATTGCCATTCTGGTGTGGGGATTCCTGATGCACAGCCTTCTGGAATGTCCTGCAGATCAGAAACACATGATCTAAGATTTACTTCCCATAATTTCACTGCTGTCTGAGAAGGAAGTAAGTGTGGCCCTAAGATGGAGGCATGGAGTTTGAGCTCTGAGGTGCTCTTTGACCCTGCAGTTGCCTCTTGCAAGTCTGATCAAGGTCTCTACTCTGTGGTGTCTCCTTGCCCTTTGTTTAATTCCCCTGCATATCACTGTTCCCTCACACTCTGAGAGGATGAGCTGTGACACGTCGCTGTTCTTTAAGTGAAATTGCATTTTGGTGTTTGGAAAAGTCTCAGAATAGTTTAGGTGCTGAATAATCCCATCGTTTCTTGGCTAAGTCAAGCTCTGCTTGAAAGATTTCCCTTCCAGAAACCAAAAGTGCAGTTGTGTGGCGTTTGAGAAGTTAATTTTTAAAACAGGCTTTGCTGGAGTGTGATACAGGCTGACTGCATAGAAGTGATTTGTGGTGAAGCCAGGATCTTTGCCATGGGAACAGTAATTATGGCTTCAGGCAGTGGGCCAAGAATGTTGTGAGGAAATTCCAGTCCCCTCCTATGGTTTTAGTTAGAGGCTGCAACAAGCTGGCTCTTGTGGCCTCCCCACCAGGCGTGAGCACACATGGGAACCACATGTTGGTGGCAGGGGACAGGGTTGGCAGTGGCTGCTGGGTGGCATCAGGTCACCTGGGTGTGCCACACAGCTCCATCTCACCTGGGAGTGCTGCTTGCTGCTTTGTGCACCTGGCTCTTCAAGTCATAGGTCTGTTAATAAAATGCTTTTAGAAAATACTGGATTTAAACCTCAGGCCTGCTTTGACTTCAGTCTGTGGTGATTTAAAAAAAGAGAGAATATTTAATACATGTGAACTCACTCAACTGCACATTTTTAAGTTGTAGGGATGGACTCTGGTCTCTGACCTCTGTTTCAGGTACTGTCAGAGTGAAAACACAGGTATGCTGGTGCTGCATTTCTTGTCCTCTCACACCAGCAAGAAGAGGAAGCATTACTTATTTACACATTCCCCATGGCTCTGGTACAACAATTTCAAACTTCCTGTGAGAACACATTGAATTCTGTGCCCAGCTGGGCGAGTGTTTGAGCCCTCCCATTTGTGGTGCTGCCCCTGCACTGCCACAGTTCAGGTGCAGTTGTGCTGCTTGGAGAGTTCCTGCTAAACCCAGGTGTTCCCCTGACACATGGGGCAGAAATGTCCTTCCATGAGTTCTGTGTTCCTGGAGTGACTCATCCAGCACTATTTCTCCCTGATAGGATTTCTGTTGAGCTTTGCCAAGGCCTCTCTGCTCCGTGGCAATGACTTGAAAACTCAAGGTTGAGTAGTTAAATTTCAGCTTGGGAGCGGTGTGGATCATAAAGCCTGGGCGTGTGCTGCCCTACCGAGCCAGCATGACTGCATTGCTGCAGCACTTGGAGTTGAGGAATTTTGGGCTATTTAAACTGGCCACACCTTTTATTTGCTCAAAGGGCAGGTTTGTTTCACAGGGTGTCTCCATAGTAGCAAAGACTGAGAAGGAAAGTTAGGAGGGGCTGAGGGATGAGTGGGTTGAGGATCCGGCTTTGCTGTGAGGCTCTAATAGAGCTCGTTGCCAAAGCACACGGGGTGAGCAGGTGCAGCACTGGAGTGTCTGGTGGCTTTTAGGAACTCCAGGGCCTGTCTGCAGCCTCTAAAACAGTGCTGGCAGAACTGTGTGAGGAAACTGCCACGCTCTGACTGTCTCACCCAGCTTCAAAGGGGCTGGGAGTGTGTGTGTGCCAGTGGGGATCCCAGTGGGGAGCCTACCATTGGCTGCTTTGTGGGGATATCAGCCTCATCTTGTCCAGCAAGAGGGAGGCTGTAGCAGTTTCAAAAGCCTGAAGCAGCAGGTGACTGGTGTTTGGCTGAGCAGAGTGTGGGTTGAAAATGTGTCCCCTGTGCCACAGATCCACTGTCCATGGAATATGCTGACTGCTGGGCTGCACTTAATTTGATTAATGGTATATGTGTTCTTGTCTTTGAATTGGTACAGCAGCCATGAGCAATTTAGTGAACTAAATTGATCCCAACTGCTTTGGTTCTGATCAGATGATAAATGGTGGTGTCCAGTGTGTGAGTGACACCAAAGTGGGAGCAGCGTCACACTGTGGAATCTTCAAGTTGTTTTGTGTTGGCCTTAACTTCCCAGCTTCCTGGAGACTGTTGGGGATGCAGGTGTGTGTGTGTGTTCTTCAGAAGTGTTTCACAAAAAAAGTTGACTCATGGTTTGTTTGTGACCCAAATTGGAATGTTTTTCACACTATAAATGACTAAAGAGTGCTGGAGGCAGGAGAGGGGAATAGAGGGGAAACATAAGTGAGCTGTGCTGGCCATGAGTCTTTGGTGGAAGGCAAGGAAAACTGGCATCCTTCCTAGTAGTTTAAATTTAGTTCCATTCTTGAATCTCGAATCTCTCAGCAAAAAATGTTGGAATGTAACATGAGTGTGATGGTGATGATGTCATCAGACTGGATTTCTCTTAATAGTTTCTTCACAGAGATTTGAGCTGTGAACTGAAGGATCAGAGCATTCCTTCGTCCCTCTGGGACTGACCTTGCACAGCCCCTGATGAGCCACTTGCTCCTCCTGTGCTCAGAGGCATTTTCTTGCCTCTTTGATCAGAGCTGAGGGTTTTTGTGAGCTCAGTGGTCTGACTCCTTTTTTTTTTTTTTTTAAATATTACAGTGGTTTTTTATTGGCTCTACAATATTTTTCCAAATTTAGAGAAAGTAAAGAACAACGATGCCCATGTGCTCTGGCTTCTTACAGGACAGATTTCTTCTGATTTCTTTTCAGAAGGAGTTTCCACGTGCTGCTGTTCCCTGCTTTGCTTTCTGTAAGTGCCTGTTGGCTGATGGCCTGCTTGCCTCCAAAATCCACCTTTTCCCTCTCAAAGTGCTGCTATCCCAAGTCTGTCTGAGCACTGTAAGGTGCTCCACACCCAGAGACAGTCCTGCTGAGTTTCCTCATTTAGGCATGGACAAAAACAGCTTTTTGTAGATCTTGAGCTTGACCAGCCTGTGGCTTCTGGCCTTTTTGGTCATTGTCCCCTTCCTTCCCACATAGCCCTTTTGCCTTTGCTTTAATTTTGCTTTCTGCCTGAAAGTTGATTAGGATCACGTGTTTGACTTGAAATAAATATTTTTATGGTGGTTTAGTTTGTGTTTGTTTCTAGCCTTTTGCACAGGCAGGATGCAGTTGACTTACTGTAATCCATTTAAAATAAGTGCTGGATCTTAAGTAGATAAAGGATTATATAGGGCAGCTGGGAATTTCTGTAGCACTTCTAGGTGTGCTGATAAAAGCTGAGACAATCTCTGGCTTCATTCCAAAGTGGTGTAAGCCAGGTAAAATCCTACTGGCACTGAGGCAATATGTAGTGTATGTGAGTGAGCTGTTGCTTTTTAAGTAAGAGCCTGGGCAGACTAAAAATTCTTAGGCTTTACTTTTTAAAACTTTAAAGCAAGGCTTAGAGTTTGGGGTGTGGTCAAACTGGGGGAGATCTGAAACGTTCAGCTGTACCTTGCAGCAGCCTGCCTCTCCCTGAAAATGAAAAGAGAATGAGGGAATTGTTGAGCAGGGCTGGCTGTGTGATTAAATTAATGTAGCTTGGGCAAGGGGCCTTCTGTAGCCAGGAGCATCAGGCCAGAGGAGGCTGCTGGCATGGAAACCCCTCCCAGTGGGGTTTCCCTGTGCTGCTGGCTGGGGATTTGGGTGGTGCAAACAGCCCTACCCTGCTCTAGGTAGGAGCTGGCTGTGTAACTCCAGAAGTGATGGTTGTTTTCAGGCAACAGGAAGGGGAGATTTGTTAGTTCAAACGAGGAATTTGATGTGCTGTGAGTGCACTGTGGCTTCTGTTAATCTCGTCATAAAAATACCAGCTGTGGAAGAATGGCTGAGCAGAAATGTCAGTGTAATTAATGCCTCTGGGAGCAGGGATGGGAGCTGGGCTTGGAGATTTGTGTCTTGAAGTGCAGCTGGGCCTCCCTGAACGGCTCAGAGAGAGTGCAGCAGGGAGAGAAGCAGTGCTGTGGGTGGATACAGGTGAGCACCAAGCACCCTCACAGCCCTTGGCTGGGTTTCTTCCTTTTTAAGCCTAAATTAAATTATATGAGACTTTAGAATCAGTAACTTCTCTCCTGTCTTTCCCAGTATAATTCAAAATACCCAGTGGGTGAGAAACTCTTCTAAACCTGTTCAACCAACCAGGCTTGCTTTGGTTCCTCTGCCTCTGCTGAGTTGAGTACTTGGTATGAAACATTTGAATTTATATCATGGTTTTAAAGAAACTCTTTAGTGTTTCTAACATGTACTGACAGAAAAGAGTCTAGAAAGAAACTGGTGATCCCTGCAGTGTAAAGGCAGGGAGGCTTTTGAGTGCTCATTACTGTGGGCATGGTCATGGACAACTGGATTTCAGTTTGCCTCGAGTTTGGTTGTTCCAAAAAAGCAACTATTTCCTGTGGTTATCTGATACCAGCTCCAACAGCAACAGAGGAAGAACACCCAGCAATGAAAAGTCATGGTTCATGCAGCCTCCTTGTGCTGGGGAGGGCATGGGCATGGCAGCACAGGGTGACCACTGAGGCTCCTTGGGGCACTGGGTCTGCCCCTCTCACACTTCAGCAGCCACTCCTGCACTGGGAGGTGTGGGGAGTAACTTTGGTTATAGGGTGTGCCCCTCTCACACTTCAGAGCCACTCCTGAAGATGTGGGGAGTAACTTTGGTTATAGGGTCTGCTCCTCTCACACTTCAGAGCCACTCCTGAAGATGTGGGGAGTAACTTTGGTTATAGGGTCTGCCCCTCTCACACTTCAGAGCCACTCCTGAAGATGTGGGGAGTAACTTTGGTTATAGGGTCTGCCCCTCTCACACTTCAGCAGCCACTCCTGAAGATGTGGGGAGTAACTTCAGTGTGACTGCACAGTGCTACATGTACTGTGTGTAAACTTCCCTGTATAGAAAAAAGACTTGGGAATAACTGCCTTTTTCCAACCATGGCAGTCTTCCCTCCTTGTTTGCATGTACTTCCAGCTGGGAAGCTTACAAATTGACTGCTGCTGCTTTTGATGTTGAACAATCATCCCCCCTCTGCCTCCCGGCTCTGGTCGCAGTGGGCAGCACAGGCTGTCTCCAAGATAAGAGGGGAGTGGATTGGAAATTGCTCTCCTTAAAGAGACATGAACGTGTGGAGCCTGGCTGCAGTGATATCCTTGCCATCCCTGCCTGTGAGGAAGTTCTCAAATACTCAAGAAAATGTGTATTTTAAACAAGCCATTAGGAAAGCTAAATTCTTTCCATAATGGTATAAATGCTTGTTTTTTTCAGTTTATAGTTTCCTAGTGTTGCCTCCATGAGAGCCAAATCTGTGGCTCATTCTCCCAGTGTTTCCATGATGGATTGCAGGAGCTGCTCACTATGTTTGCACAGACACACCAATGAGTTCTGGAAGTGCAGAATGTTACAAGTTAATACATAAAAAGATGTTTTAAAACATTCAAGTCCCGTTAAGGCCTGATGCAAAGGCTTTCATGAAACCAGAAACATCTGATTATGTGGGTAGGGCTGTGTTTTGGTGAGTGGCCCTTGTCAGTAGCTGCCAGGTGTATCCCATACCTGGAGTGGCAGCAGCAGTGCAGGCACAAGAGTTCTAACAGCAAACCAGAGGATTTTTTTCTAGCCTTGGAATTATGCCTTAATTTGAGTCATCAAAGGATGGGATCACAGTCTAATAGCCTCCCAGCCCAGCTTGCCTCTTGCTGCACTCAGGAATCGAAGTGCTAATTAGAACAGCTGTTAAAAGGCCCATTCCTAATGACTGCACCATGTGAGGAGGAGGAGGAGGAGGCCCAGGCCAGAGCCTTGGTGGGAGCTGGTCAGCACTTGCAGGTGACCAGCAGCAGCTCATGAACAGTGGCTTGGAACCTGGCCTAATTCTCATCTTTGGGACATCAAAGTCCTTGAAGCCTCTTTGAAGAGCTGGCAGTGAGTAGTCAAACGAGAAATTCAAGATTTGAGGGGGAAAGAAAAAAAACCCAAACCGTGTTGTGTGTGTGTGTGTAGCTGGGTGTTCTGGGGCTCTCAGTGACCTACTTTCCCAGCCTGTCTGCTGGAGGAGTGCACAGAGCTTTTGTTGTTGCACGGCTCCTGTTTCTGCAGGTGCCACCAGATACAGGGTGTGTGGAAGATAAGGGTTTCTGGTGCCATGGTGTGGAGCAGGCTACGTTTCCATTGAGGTGGGTGGGAGCTGCCAAGGCAGGGATGAGTTCTGAGCTTTTTTCTGTAGATAAAAACTTTGTGGTGTGGCGCCTTTTGTGGAAGAGAAATGTAAAATTATGAAAAAGTGCTCTTGTGTTTTAGATCTGTGGTATCATGTTTGCTCACAGTTTACAATGGAATTTGAAGTCTTCTGTGTAATTTACTTGAAATTAAGCCATGCTGATTGTAAGGTGTGTATGCAAGTAGAGATTGTGCTAAGAAGTCATTCATAGGCATGTTTGCTTTTGTCTTAGTAATGGTTTTTTGTATCTACTACTTGGGTTGGACCAGTCCTGGTCAGTTGAGGTGATTTAGGTGACTTTACAGGGAATGCTGTATCAGAAAATACCTTCTGCCAGGTCAGGGTGCTCCAAGCCCTGTCCAGCCTGGGCACAAACACTTCCAGGAATGAGGCACAAAATGCACAGCTTTGATTCATAACTGCCAAGTCCTTCCCAAATAGTTTTGGCAGCTTCAGAGTGAAAATCCTGTGGGATGGGAGTAGTCAGAAAACCTGTTTTGCCACGTATGACAGGAGAAGGTGCCTGGTGCACTGTGCTGTGTGTGGTGGCTTCACACAACTCAGCAACACTCCAGCCCTGAGATCCCTAATGCTGAGCTGAAAAGAGATATTGGATAGTGCTGCTCCATTACCAAACTGGATCTGAGTGATATTTAATTCATGGAGGTGAGCTTCACTGCCCACTGTCAGTATGTTTTCACTTACACTTGTGTTCAACTCCTCTGCAGCTTTCTCAGTTGTTCTGCTTTAGGAGTGCCTGGATAGAATTGAGTAAAATGCTCTCCATTTACCTGGCATCTGTTCTCTTCCAGCGGGCAGCTGAGGAGCTTTTCTCTCCTTGTGTTACTACTAACGGACCCTTTATCATGAGCAGCAACTCTCCTTCTGCAGGTAATATTGCATGGAAACAAGCACAGCAATTTCTGAGTACTGCAAGGAGGCCTGAATTTTCCTTCTTTGTCATAATTTTAAAATTTCTTCATTTTTAGTACTTACTAGGCCTTTTGTGAGACGGTGCTTAATAATAATAATAATAATAATAATAATAATAATAATAATAAATGTTTGCCAGCAACACTAGGCCAGGTGGAAAGGAATAAAGCAGCAATCTGGGGTTAGTGGCTCAGACTTGCACTAAAAATATGAGTGGGTAGGTGTGAGCTTTACACAAGCTAGGAAATGGCCACTGGAGGATTGATTCCATTGCAGTGGCATTTGGCTGTGTCACTCCCATCATGCAGTTTGGGGGAAAAAAAGAGTAAAACCATGTGTCTTCAGACTCAAGTTAACTTAGACCATGGAATTTCTCTGTAATAGTGCAGTAGCTGGCTGGGGAGCAGAGCTGTGGGTCTGCAGTGGGAAATGCATGCTGCTTCTTCCAGATCCTTTTCATCAGCAGTAACTCTTGCTTCTCACAGCTAATGGAAACGACAGCAAAAAGTTCAAAGGTGATAACAGAAGTGCCGGGATCCCATCCCGAGTAATCCACGTCCGCAAGCTCCCCAGTGACGTCACGGAGGCAGAGGTCATTTCTTTGGGCTTACCCTTTGGCAAGGTCACCAATCTTCTGATGCTGAAAGGAAAAAACCAGGTATTGTCTCCCTAACTGGAAGCATGGATTGTGTCAAAGGCTTGATAAGTTTGTCATCAGGAAACCGCCTCCAAGTTGTTTGAACAGCTGCCGTGTGTTACGAGTCAATAACTTCTGCATACTCTTATTTTACTTTTCTGTGATTATCCCATGAGCTGTAGAAAATACCACTTTCAGGCTGCAGAAGGAGCTCAGTCCATAATTGCAGGTTGTCACTTATAATTAGCGTTAGGCCTGGTTTGGAAATTGCAGGCCTGGGATTATTTGAGCAGCAGTGCCATGAGTTGGCCTTTTTCACTCAGGCTTGCTTGACAGCTGAGTTACCACTGTGTAACGTGGCATATTGAGGACACCTTTACAGATGTAGTAAATGAGCTGGGTATGGCTGAAATACTCTTGGGTAATGGGGGTGGTGTGCAGTAATTTGGTAACTAAAATTGTCTTGCAAATTAAGGAGTAAAAAAGCAAGCCAACTTTAATAATTGCTTAATATATTGTCTTTAATCTTAATTATGAAAAGGTGCCTCTGATACATTGCATGGTGTGATTATATGCAAGTGACTTGCTACAATCCCTTAGGTTTCTCTTCTGAAGGAGAGAAGCCCCTAAGGGTGTGGAGCAGTGTGGGGGCTTCCTGCCCTGGAGAGAAGTGAAGAGTCTAGTTTGTTGCTCTGTTTTGTATTCTTGGAGATACTTACATCTAAGTACACACAGCATGGAGATCTTAGAGTGAGACTGAAGCTTTGCATTAAATCAGGCTGGAGAGAGAAGATCTTTATTTGCTCTACTTACAGTTGGATGTTAAACAGTTTTGTGTGCAAAATCAGACGTGGAAATGGAATTGTGAAAACCCAACCCAGTTGGAGGGTCAGGGTGACCTGGTGCTGTCCTGGTGTGACATGTCCCTGTTGGATTTCACTTCCCAGGCTTTCATAGAGATGAACACAGAGGAGACAGCCAACACCATGGTGAACTACTACACCACAGTCACTCCGGTGCTCCGGAGCCAGCCCATCTACATCCAGTTCTCCAACCACAAGGAGCTGAAGACAGACAACTCTCCAAACCAAGCAGTCAGTTTGTTCTCTGCATTGTCATCCCAGGGAGGGGGGGACACACAGCCAGATCTCTGCTGCTGGCTTGAGATCCATGGACTTCAGTAACATCTGCTTTAGGATGTTTGTTTCTAATGCTTAAAAAGTTTCTATCAAGTGCAGCCACGATGGGACAGAACTCATCTGTGGTAGAGCACAGCCTGGTGCTGGTGGGTGCAGCTCTGAGGTGGCAACACCTGAACCCAGCAGGTCTCAAGGTTCTGAGCCCTCAAGGGTCTCTGCACCACCCACTCTGCAGAGGGGAAAAAGTTCCTAGTTTCAGTTCAGCCCCTTTTGGCAACTTTTTAGGACAGGAACACAGCAAAGAAGTTCAAGTGTTGTGTCTCCTTGCCAGTACATCCTCTTTGTCTGCTCTCCCTTTTTGAGCTGATTCCAATCAGGATCAGAGCACCCAGTGCTGTGCAGATGAAATGCTGCTCTTGGGTGCCTCTCACAGCTAGAACACAAGTGTTCTGTGTGTTAGGTGGCTCTGCAGAACCCCAGGCACTTCTCACTTCTGAATCCCTGTGGCAAATGGGCATCAACCTTTTAGTCTCATCACCTTGTCTAGGATTCTGGAGATGGATTCAGAAAAGCCCTGGTTTTCCCTTTTTCTAAAAAAATAGGTTAATATTGCTGCATCAGCTTATGCAGAGTTTTGCCATAGCATAGCATGGTTGATTTAGTTGGCATTTTTGCCTTGCCCTTACTGGTTGGGGTGGTCTTTACTGCCTCTGTCTCAAACATCCCCCAGCCTTTGAAGCAGCACAGTTCTGCTCCCTGCTGAATCCAGCAGGCTGTTTGCAGAGAGGGAACTCAAGGAGAGCTGACAGTGTGTTTTCTGGAAGCAGAAGTGTGGGTCTAACAGCTTTTTTTTGCTCCTGCAGCGTGCCCAAGCAGCTCTGCAAGCCGTGACCCAGGTGCAGGCTGGGGCTGTGGCGCTGGCCGCCACGGCTGCGGCCGTCGATGCAGGCATGGCAATCACTGGCCAGAGCCCTGTCCTGAGGATCATTGTGGAGAATCTCTTCTACCCTGTCACTCTAGATGTTCTGCACCAGGTAAAACATGGCACCACAACTGCTTGAAGGTTGTTCTGCAGGAAGGGGCAGCAGCATCCGGTGTGTTGGGTGTAGTTGCAATGGCTGTGGTTTGTGTTTGTACAATGCAAGTTCTGAACAGAACTGTCAGACTTTTCTGAAAACCATAGACCTGCAGGAGATGCCACTAGTTTTAGTTTTAGTCCCCCACTCTTGCATTATTTTTATTTCCAGAGATTTGAGTCCTAGTCCACTTTATTGGATCAATTACAGTTTTTCAGGTTATCTTTAGGTTTTAGCAAAAGTAGCTGATCTTCAGCCTTCTGCTGGGTCCAGGGAAACAAATACAGTGTCCAGGAGCCATGTAGGCAGCAGCCATTTTGGAAAGTTGCCTCTATCTGCTGTGATTGCTTAATGTTATCTTCATGTTTAAACTACAAACTTAACTGCATTTAAGAATTCCTGAAATTCCTGGAAGGGGTCGAGTTCCTGAAGGTGTTTGTGAATATTCCTGTTAATTAACCCAGAATAAACAAACTGTACTTAGGGAGCAGTTCAGCCACTCTGGTGTGTTCTAGGCTGATGCCATGATGCCAGTCAAGCAATGCTCACAGTGTGGTTTAAAACCTTCAGAGCTGCAGTTGAAAGCTGACAGGCTAAAAGACTTTGTTTCTGCTTGTAATAAGAGATCAATATGAAATTATCTTGCTGGAAGTGTGATAACAAGATACACAAATATTATCTTGCAGATCTTTTCCAAATTTGGTACAGTCTTGAAAATCATCACATTCACGAAGAACCACCAGTTTCAGGCCCTGTTGCAATATGCTGACCCCATGAGCGCTCAGCATGCCAAACTGGTGAGTGCTGGATTATTCTCACATGTTTGATCCAAGCTCAGGGTGGGCTTTGGGGTGGGCTGACACCAACATTACCCCAAGGACAGAGTGGGAGTGGGAGGGAATTGCTTCCATATGCGACTTGGAGGCTGCCAGAGGGGCTGAATGAAGCAGAGCTGTCTCCACATGAGATACCTGCTCTCAGGTGGAGCTGTGGGATGGCCTAGCACCCTCTCTCTCCAGAGAGCAATTGCTGTGAGCTTGGTCTGAGTGCTTTTGGGTGAGGACTGGTTTTGTTTCCTCTCAGTCTCTGGATGGACAGAACATCTACAACGCCTGCTGCACGCTGCGCATCGACTTCTCCAAGCTCACGAGCCTCAATGTAAAGTACAACAACGACAAGAGCAGGGACTACACCCGCCCAGACCTGCCCTCTGGGGACAGCCAGCCCACCCTGGACCAGACCATGGCAGCTGCTTTTGGTGAGTTCAGGAGTGGGAACAGCACAAAGCCAGCTGATCTGTGTGTGTGTCATGGGGAACCCCCCTGCCTGCACACCCCCTACTTCTTTTCATTCTCACTGTGCTCTGAAAAGTGCCTTGTCCTTGCAAACACCACCTGGGCTCAGCTCCTTCTCAGGGCATTTTTCCAAAGGTGCCTTATCTTGCACTGACTGTCTGCATGCATACCCTTTGCATATTTGCTATAGCAGATCTGAAAGCTACGTCAAGTTATAGTTATAATTTAGGCTAGATGCTGTTAAGTGTTATTTCTCTTTTAGAGTGTTACAGTTAAGCTCTAAATTTAGGTCTAAGTCATGTTAAAGTACTGTTTAATTGAAGTGTTGAGCTTTAGGCAGCATTCTTTTTCAGCATTGTTTACACTGTTTTTGCACACACACATACCTAGGTAGACTTCAATTCCTTTCTGTTTTCATTGCCTGGATTTTGTTTGGTTTTGTTGTTGCTTGCTTTCCTTTGTTGTGCCTTAGTTGTCCTTTGTAAGTAGAGTGAATCTTGCCAACAAATCTTGCCAATTGTTGTGCTTTGTAGTTTTATTAAATACAACTTTTGCTTATGCCCTTGTTGGTGATTTTTGGGCAAACTCAAGCACAGTTTGGGACAGTGTGTCAGGAGAAAGGGGAGGGGATGTCATCCTGGTGTATTTGGTCAGAAACTTTATCTGAATAGAGTGTAACTGAGGCAGAACATTTGGGGATCACTGAGGATCAGATTAGTGCCAAATCCCGTGGTCGGTGCCTCTGGTGCCACCTGGTGTTTGGCCAGGAATTGTTTTGGTGATCTCTGGGACTCCATTGTTACGTGAGAGGCGTTTAGGGTTTAGCTTTCAACTAAATGCTTCTGTTGAAAGACAGATTAAGGCATTTTGGCTAAGTTTAGGGAGGTTTAAGTTAGATATTAGGAAAAAGTTCTTCACCCACAGGATGGCTGAGCACTGAACAGGCTTCCCAGGGCAGTGGTCACAACACCAAGCCTGAGAGAATTGGAGAAGCTTTTGGACAACACTGTGAGCCACATGGTTGGATTTGTCATGTGTAGGGCCAGGAGCTGGACTTGATAATCCTTGTTGATCTCTTCCAACTCAGAATATTACATTGTTCTGTGAAGTTTAGAGTTTTCCTGCTGTTGGGCATTTTTTTTATAATGTGTCTGTCTTTCCCAGGTGCCCCAGGAATAATCTCTCCTCCATATGCTGGAGCTGGCTTTCCTCCTACTTTTGCCATTCCTCAGGCTACAGGTACTGTATTTCGTAAGTAAATTTGTGTAGGTTTTGTGTAGCTGAAGCATCTTCATGTTTTAAATCAAAGTAGTGATGGTTTTTTTTTTTGGGTTAGCCATGTAAATTGTAAATGCTGGCATTTAGACATGGAAGGACTGGTGGTCCAGTACATCACCTCAGCTAGGAATGCTGTGTGCAGCTGCAGCACCTCTGGGCAATGTCCTGGTGATGGGAAGAAGATGCATAAAGCAGGATGGGAGAAACAGTAAAGGCAAACTTTGAAATAATATGGGAAAGTGGTGAGGAGATAAAAGTTCTTGTGCTTTGAATTTCCTCTTGTCATTACAGAGGTTAGGACCTCTATTTGACAGCTGTAAATGTGGTCAGAGCAAGGAATCTGTCAATGTTTTCTCTAAATATTTTGAGAAGGCTGATATTTAAGGTGAGCTTTGAAGTTCACAGCTCATGCTGTAGATACCAGATCATTGCTGCTTCCAGAAGTAGCCAAGAGTCTGAAAACTGGAGGTGCTGACCATACTTGCAGGAGTGCCAGCCTAAACAATCCTTGCTGGGGTTTTCAGCATTCCAAGCCACGTTGGCTCTCTGGGAGCATGATGGAATTTCCTTGCTTATGACACACAAGCAGAGTGGGCTATTGAGGTGTTGCTGTTCTGGTAACATCCAGCCCTGCTGAGGAAACAAGAAGGGGCTGCTTTGGGGATTAATCCATGCAGTTGACTACCAGCAGTTGTTTCTTGAGCTCTAAAGCTCTGGCCCTTGAAGGGCTGCTACTGGGAGCTGTCTAGGAATGCCTGTGAGTCCAGCTGCAGTGTTTCCCAGTCAGGAGAGCTGGGTGATGGTGGCACAGGGTTACCTGGTGGTTGCATGTGTGATGAGAGCACATTGTGCATGCCCTGGTTGGACGGACCCTCCCCATGCCCCGTGTGTGACACCTGCCCTGCACAGCAGAGCTGAGGCTTTGTGCTCATCCGCTGCTTGTCAAACACGCTCCAGAGTGCTGAGGCACCTGCTCAGCACCAGGCACTGCAAGAGCAAATCCTCTTAGAAACCAAAACATTTCCTGCAGCACCAGAAGTGGAGGCTCCTGTTGCCCTTAGGATTACACGGGCACTTTTGGGAGAATGATGACTTGCATGGTTCACAGGGTGTGCTGTTCTCCCTTCTGGTGCAGCAAATACACTAGAGTACGTGCTGTTAATTCTTCACTGGTTCATATTCTTTAATTTCCAGGCCTGACAGTTCCAAGTGTTCCTGGAGCTCTTGCTCCTTTGGCTATTCCAGCAGCAGCTGCGGCGGCTGCAGCAGGACGGATTGCCATTCCCGGCCTGTCTGGGACAGGGCACTCCGTGCTGCTGGTTAGCAATCTGATCCCAGAGGTTAGTGCAGTCCTAACTTTACTTGTTTTTTTTTTTTTTCCTTCTTCCTGTTATCTCTGCTTTCACTTTCTGAACACGGATTGGGCTGAAATTCATTGAAAGTGAAATCCTGCTGTATGCAAAGGAAGCGGCACCTCTAGAGCAGCCGCTGCCGTGCTCTGACAGCCCCAGGTGCAGGGCAGAGCAGTACTCTAGTTGCTGAAGGGAAATGGGAAAGTCCATCTCAGATTGAAATTGCTCTTCCTTGGTTCAAAGCCAAGGATGCTGCCTGCCTGCTCTTGTCCCCCAGAGACTACAATGCCTGTCCCTTCCTCCCTCTTCTGTGTGGAGTCTCCCAACCATTCCCATGGAATAGTGTCATTTGGGTCACAGAGTAGCCATGTCCATTCCTTTTCCTTGGCATGTTGTAGTTTTTAATACATTAATTCAGAACTACAGAGAGGCTTCATGCTGACCTTTGCTCTTTCTGTGTAGTGTCTGGATCCCTGCTAGCTTGACCTTGTACCTGTGCAGTGTTTCCTCTGCCATGTGCTTGCACATTTCCCCCTTCCAGGATTCCTGGAAGTTTTTCCTTAGCTAAACCCCTTAACAGCTCACAGTTTACATTTTCAATTCTACTTAACTGAGTGAGTTGAAATATTTGGATTTCTCTAAAAATAATGCAAGTAATATTTGAACAAAAACCTTGTTTAATGAAAGACAGCACCATAAGGGAATTGGATACAGGGGGCTTGAATTTTCCTTCAGTCAGCCCCTGGATCTGGTTGGATTGAAAGTGTAGAACCTCTGGTGTTCAGCAGAGTGATGAGGCTCTGCTGAGGAGCTGTAACTGGTGGGACTGTGCACACACGTTAATAGCACTTTGCAAAGCTGTAAAACTTACCAGTGATGGCAGAGTCACCACAAAACCTCTTTGGATC
Source organism: Agelaius tricolor (assembly GCF_023055355.1). Lineage (NCBI taxonomy): Eukaryota > Metazoa > Chordata > Aves > Passeriformes > Icteridae > Agelaius > Agelaius tricolor. The sequence goes on along the minus strand of NW_027269293.1, from coordinate 2,526,114 downwards.
AAAGGGGAAGCCTGGATGTGATGAATGATCAAAATGTTTAACTCTTAATGAGATAAACCAATCATGTTTCAGACTGCTCTTACCTGTCATTGCTGTTCCCTCCAGGGCATGAAATAACAGCAGGGGCTGTGGAACAGTTTTGGGATTTGCTGCTCGTGCTGCCTGGAAACTGCTCTGCCATTCCAGGGACTCTCATCTCTGCTTTGTTCTACCATAAGCCCTGATAATTGCAGGCATCATTATTCCTGAGCAGTGTGATGCTTCCAAGTGGGTGTTCCCAGGAAGCTGTTGGGTGCCTGGATGGTAGTGGCAGGACAAGGGGCTGTGCTGCACTTCTCAGATTTCTCACAGCTCTGTTTAGGCAGGAGCAAGCAGTTATTTCATGCCCTGTGGTTTTTTTGAGGAGCTCTTCACTCTCCATCCAGCTTGTCTTTGGGCTAGAGAGACTTTGGGACTTGGACTGAAGCTGTGAACTAACAGACATGAAACTTTTTCCACTGCCTGTATAATCAGTGTTGTAGAAACTTACCTGTGCCACAACCAGTTAGTAAAGAGACAGTATTGCCTGGAGTGACTGCTCTGCCATGGGGTTTTCCTGAGTGGGAATCATGGGAGCTGAAATGGCTCCATTTTTTTCTTCCACAAAAGTGGGAGCAGTCCACACATCTCAGCTTGTGGTGACCCAGTACTTGGGGTTTCTGCACAGTGAGGTCAGGCCACAGAGCAGGAACAGTCCTCTACAAACAAGGTACCACCTCCTTATCTGAGTGCTCCCAGCAGACCTTGGAATGGGATTTGTGGCAGTACAGCTGCTCATCCACATGATCTGTTTGTTTAAAGCAGTGCTTGGTATCCGAGGTGGATGTTCCTTGTTTCTTTCCAGCCAAGTACCATGGCATGGATTGCTTCCTGCAGTTCCTGACCCCAAGCAGCAAATGAAGCTGTTTGTGACTTGGTCCATGAAGTCAATAAATGTAAACAGAGGAAATATTTTTAGTAGAATTTTAGGGAATGCCATTGCAATTGAATTGGTTATTGCAGCCTGTGGAAGTCACTCTGGGGGGATACTGTCTCTTACTCCTTTGTATATCTGAAGTAAAAATGCCTTTTCTTTATCATTGTGTTCCACTAGGTAAAACCTATTAACTGTTTCTGTAAGCAAGTTATTGTATGTAGAATTCTATAAATCTGACTGATGGAACACTACATATTCCTTATGTATTTACTGACCTGTGTTTTTTGCTACTTTTTTCTTTTCTCCCCATCCCTGAATTTTTTTTCTTCCCCCGATCCGGAATTTCTTTGCCAACTGACTGCACGGTACTTCTGCTTCCTGTTGTTGCTTGAAACAAAACAAAAAAAAAAAAAAATAAAAACATTCCCCTTCCAAAAAAAAAAAAAATAAAACAAACCCTGCTCTTCGGAAACCAACCTGCCCTTCAATATTAACCATCTTGAAAACTTCATCATCCATCAACCAATTTCGCCATTTCCTGCGGGGACTCTGCCCTTCCTCGTTGTGGACGATTTGTGCAACCTCGCTCTCCCCTTCGATTCCTTACCTCTTCCCTGTCCCTCCGCTGCCTTGCTCTGCTGTTCTCTAAAGAGAGTTACACCCCAATGCCTCTTTATTCTTTTCGGTATGTTATTATTCACACTTTTTATTACCTTGTTTTTCATTTATTTGAGATTACTTTTTGATACTTCAGAAATGTACAGTTTGCAGTTTGCCTTTTTTTTTTCTTTTTTTTTTTTTTTTTTTGAATGCATAATTTTGATTTTACATTGTTTACTTAGTTTGCTGTTTAATTTAGTTTGCCTTTGGTTTTGGTTCAGTTCTGCATGGGTTATTGCTTTGCATGTCTTTGATAAGAGTTTTAAATTGTGAGAGCATGCGAAATTGTCCAGTCTTCTGGCAGTAAGATTTTGGCTTTTTGCTGAAACCCAATGTCTTTTCTTTAATGTATTGTTCCATTATTATTCTGCTATATAAGAATTCCCTTAATTAGAGCAGAATATGTAGCCATGGTTGGAATGAGATCAGTTCTGGTTGGGAATGGATGTTTTTGCTGTTGGATTGATTAGCTGATGTTAAGTTGAATTAGACTTTTTGTTTCCCTTCCTAAAACTGTTCTTGTTTCCTCCCTCTTTGAAGGAGTCTATGGTGATGTGCAGAGGGTGAAGATTTTATTTAATAAGAAAGATAATGCCCTGGTTCAGATGGCTGATGGGAATCAGGCCCAGCTTGGTAAGCTTGGCAGGCTCAGACTCTGGGCAGTTAGGGACAAAATGGGTAGTTAAAACTTTCCTTTTGGCACTTTCTTCTCTTCTAACAGAAGACCCAAATGTATCCAGGCCTTGTGGGCTGTGGCTGTGGGGCAGCTCTGGGGCTGGGGTGGCTCGTGGGTGTGAGAGGGAAACAGACCAAGAACACAGTGAAGCAGAGGGACCCTGCAGGGTGTGGTTGCTGTGAGGACAGTGAAATTCTGGCCTTGAATTCATGTCTGGACCAAACTGAAGTGCCCTGCAGTCAGGTGTGTCCTCCCCTTGCAGCCATGAGCCACTTGAATGGGCAGAAGCTCCACGGGAAGCCCATCCGTATCACGCTGTCCAAGCACCAGACGGTGCAGCTGCCCCGCGAGAACCAGGAGGACCACGGCCTCACCAAGGACTATGGCACTTCTCCTCTGCATCGCTTCAAGAAACCAGGCTCCAAAAACTTCCAAAACATCTTTCCTCCTTCTGCCACTCTTCATCTGTCCAATATTCCGTAAGTGTCAGCAGGGAGAGTTCCTGTGTGGCTGAGTATTGAAGTGTTTGCAGCTCTGTGTTGCTGTCAGGAGAGCTCACCCAGCTCCCTGCTCCATTGTCTTACCTTGCTAAGAGGCTCCTGCTGCTAGAAAACTCTCATGAAAATTAGTTTTTTCAGATTACCTTGGTCTGTCAATGTCTGTTTAACTGGGAAAATTTTTTGTTTCAGACCTTCAGTAACTGAAGAAGATCTTAAGTTGTTATTTTCAAGCAATGGTGGGATGGTCAAAGGATTCAAATTCTTCCAGTAAGTGTTTTGTATTATGTCCTCTCCTTACTCTGGGCTTTTCATATGGGAAGTACTTTATTCCAGTCAAAAGGCTCAAGGGTGAGCAGAATCCTTACTAACAGTGTTTGACTGTGGAATATAAAGAATTGCTGAGTAACCTTGGGCTGAGCACTGAGTGAGGGCTGCATGTACTTGCCACAGAGATACTCCTCTAAAGAGTGAGTGTGCTGCAGATCCCTGGGGGGTTCATTCTGTGCTGGATGAGAGAACTTGGATAAAGCTGGGGAAGCTCCTGCAATGGATCTAAACATGCTTGAAACTTGTGTCTTGTCAGGAAGGACCGTAAAATGGCTCTGATCCAGATGGGCTCTGTGGAAGAAGCCATTCAGTCCCTCATTGACCTCCACAATCATGACCTGGGGGAGAACCATCACCTGCGTGTGTCCTTCTCCAAGTCCACCATTTAGAGCTTGGGAAGGCCTGAGTAAAAATGGACTTGACTTAAAACCTCTGGGGTTCAGCCTTGACCTTAAAAGGCTGGACACCAGGGTTTCAACTTCCATCATTCCAGAAAAAAAAAAAAAAAAGCCACTTTAAAAATGCAGCTGAAGTGACCTTAAAAGACCAGAGATTTTATTTTTTTAAAGAGAAATCAGTTTACCGGTTTTTAAAAAAAAAAAAGAAAATTAATTCCTCTTGCTAACCTTGCGGTGATGGGTAACAATCTTGACTGTTCCAATAAAAATCACAAGTTCAAGTTTACACTATGGAACCTGCTCTGGGAAATTCCCCTCCCCTCCTGCTCCTCCTCCCCCAAAAAGCAGATCCCAACAAGTTTTATCAGGTTTCACATTGATGCCTTTTTTAATTTCCTTACCCATCCATGCCTTGAAAGACCTAAAACCACTGTGTGAATTCACTGTAGCGCCTTGGAGTCAGGATTGTGGTGACCAGGAGCTCCCAACCCGCCCAGCACAACACTCGGTTGCGTTGATCCCACCTTAACCTGTGCACCTGCTGTCCTGTGCCTTAAACCTTCTACTTCTTTGGGGAAAACATCCGAGCTGCAGGGAGGGGATGGGCAGAGCTGAGGGGGGGAGCGGCTCTGGCTGACGATCAGCAGGGGGAGCTGGCAAAGTGGATAAAGGAAATTTTGGGCTGTGACTCAGGGCAGCCGTTCCCCGCTGCCCCCTGTTGTGTGTGCGTGTCTCCATCTCCACGTGTGCCCTGTGCCACTTCCCAGTCTGCTCGTGGGTCATTGCCTCCTGCAAACTCAGGTGGGAGTTACCTGAGAGCCTTTGGCTGAGCAAAGATCTGGGTGGGGGAGCGTTCCCAAGGCCAAATCACATTCCAGTGTCAGGAGCGAGCCCGCAGGCTCTGCCCTCACAGAGGGACAAAAGAGCCGCCGTGGGACACTTGTGAAAGATGAATCAGAGTTTGTCAAAATTGTGTGTGTATATACCTAAATGCTTGGCTAGGATTTGGAGAATCCTTGGATACCCCACAATTAGAAAGGTGCCTGCAAGAGGTACCTTTGTGCCCCTAATTGGAGATTAACGAGGCTGCTGTAGCTCCGCCGTCGTTCTTAGAGCATGTCTTCAGCATTTGAGCTTTTGTTTGAATCCTTGTATTATACTTTGATGCCGTTGCTGTCCTCTGTGCCTAGCAATATTTCCAGTTGACCAAATATTCTAATCTCTTTATATGCAAAAGAAATAGTTTTAAGTACCTTTTATAGAATGATAAGATGGTATAAACGTAATCTAAATTTACTCCTTTGTGGTATTACCCGTGTATACTGTACTTTATTTTCTTTGTTTTGTAATTAAAGCTGTAGGGCAGGAGTAGTTTCCAGGCTGAGGTCGTGGCTGAGGATGAGCAGAGCCGAGGGTGTGAGAGAATGAGCACAAACAGCTCAGAAATAGAAGGAAAAGGACCCAGGCTAAAGATTTTTTTTTTTACCTTTTGAACCTATAAGCCCAGATGTTGTTCTAGGAAGGGAATTTATTAAAAGTAGAATGCAGCAGATCAGTTTTTCCCAACGATACAACAATTTTTATTTTTTTTTCTGGCTTACAACTCTTTCCCAGGCCATTCTGCCTTCTATTCCGTGTGATCCGATGTTGCCTTACATTTCCCTCTAACCTGCAACCTGTTCGGATGCAAAATAACAAGAATCTTGTACTTTTTTTCAGGGTTTTTCTGCAAATTGTGGACCAAAGTTTGTTTTTTAATTGTCTTAGTGTTGCAAGTTCTGATTTCCTTGCTTGGTGTGGGAGCTCTTGACTTGCCTAGCACTGAGTGTTTGGAAAAGTCTTAACTTTCTGTAGTTCCTCCCTGGACTCTCAAGGATATGAATTATGCTGGAGAAGCATGTGAGGTCCGAGTGAGGGCCCGCCTGGTGCTGTGGTGTGCTGGCTACCCCCAGAAAGGGCAAGACCCCTGCTGACAGCATCACCCCAGCTGCTCTTGGTACCTCTAAATCTGTGCTGGAGCCAGGGATCTCTCCCTGCAAAGCTTCCCAAGGAGCAGGAGGGCACAGCCAGGGGTTTGTGGCTGTTGGTTTGTCCCCTCCCTCGTGAAACACCTCCCACAAGGGCACCCAGCTCAGCAGCACTGGGGTGACAGCTCAGTGCCCCCATCACCCTCCCCAGCTCTGGGGAGGCTCCCGGGACCAGGCCCTGGCTGGGGACACTCTGGGTGTCCCATGGAAATCCCAGATGGGTTTGGGGTAACCAGGCCCCCCAGCACGGCGGGTGCTCCCTTTGGATCCTGTGTTTGCATGTAAAGAATGTGAGTAACTAAGGGTGTACATATTTATAATTTTTTTATACCTGTTGTAAGACATGAGGGGCAGCAAAACCCAGTTTTTTATGGTAACCAGATGTATTGTATATTTTGATAACAGCAATTCCAGGTTCAGTATTGTGGAAGGTGGGTGGGGAGGGGAAGTGTACACACCATCAGAATTCCATTGCCTCTTTCAAAGAATGTTTGTAATGCAAAATGAAATGAAATTAAAACTATTTTATAACAACCTTTGTACCTTTCTGTAGCTCCATTATTTCCTGTTGAGATTGTAGAAGCAGTTGGTGCCCAGTCTGTACTTGTGCTTTCAATAAATTCTTCTGTATCCTTCACTCCTGATCTTCCTCCTCTTTATTGTGACTGTTTTGCTTCTGATTTTTCCTTCTCATGTAATTCCAGCTGCCTCATTTTATTTTAACTTTGACTTTTCCCCCACTCTGGGCTGGCAGTGCTTGTCCCTGTCTCTGGAGCCATGGGATGGGGTCTGACCCCTCCGTGCCAGGCTGGAGCCCCAAGGCCCGAGGCTGTCACTGATGCCCTGCCTGTGTCACACTCCAGCACTTTGTTACTTCATGTTCCTAAACTTTCCATATGTTCTGGCTAATATCCATGAAAAATAACCCACTTTTGAGTCAAACCCTCCTCTCTGTAGTCCTGTGCTGTAGCTGTGGGGCTGGATGTGGCATTCTCCATCCCGTGGGATGAGGGGCAATGCCCATCTCTCCATGACCTCCCCTGGAGCAGAGTGCTTCCCTAGGGGTCTGGTTCTGTACGTTCAGCTCTGCTCAAACTCCTGTCCCAAAGTCACTGTGGGGACACAATCCCCACCTGGAGCTGCTCCTGTGGCTCTGCTGATCCCATCCCTCTGGGCTGAGCTGCCATTAAGCTCCAGAATATTCCACAGGCGTTTGCACAGCCCTCTGCCTCCAGGGTTACCGAGAGGGTCCTGACAGAGCCGGGGGCTGCTGAAAGGGATCACTGTTGTTCCTTGAAAGGCTGATGGGATTTGGAGCAGCTGCCTCTGTGCCTGTGAAACCCAGGGCGATGCATTCAGTGAGCAGGGTCATGGCTCCGGGCTTGCTTCCCCAGGCTTTGCAACCACCGTGGGCATCCCTGTGCCCTTCCCTGGCTCCTCGGACACTGCTCAGCTGCTGGGGCGGGTCTAAGATCCCATCGGGGTGGCACCGATGGTCGGGGTCCCCGTGGGAACAGCGGTGGCTTTGGGGGGCTCGTGTCCTGTCCCTTCCCACGGCAGAACCCCCGGGACAGCAGAGCCCGTGCCGGGGGCTGCCTCTGCATCCTCCCCACCCCGAGCTGGCTCTGAAAAACTGCCCTGAACGCTTCTTTCAACGGGAAAAAACGCGGGCTCCGCACCAAAGGGCTCTTCCAGCCCCTGCCTGGAGCCGGGGGAAGGCGCTGCCTGCACGGTGAGCACCCTAAAGCCCGGCCTTGGTGAAGGAGCACCCTAAAGCCCGGCCTTGGGGAAGGAGCACACCCTAAAGCCCGGCCTTGGGGAACGAGCACCCTAAAACCCGGCCTTGGGGAAGGAGCACACCCTAAAGCCCGGCCTTGGGGAAGGAGCACCCTAAAGCCCGGCCTTGGGGAAGGAGCACACCCTAAAGCCCGGCCTTGGGGAACGAGCACACCCTAAAGCCCGGCCTTGGGGAAGGAGCACACCCTAAAGCCCGGCCTTGGGGAAGGAGCACCCTAAAACCCGGCCTTCCCCACGCCCCCAGCCCTGGGGGGTGTGGAAAGGGAATTAGCTGCCAGCCGGAACCCCCAAAGCACTCACCCAAAATCGGGGAGCGATTTGGGAACCCCAAATCATAAAGAGAGCCCCGGGGCGGGGCCAGGAGCGGGGCTGAGCCCTTTGTGTGTCACAAAGGCGGGCCCTGCCTTGGGGCTCACCCGGGGACCCCTGGCAGAGGGTGTCCCCAAGGGAAAAGGGACACGAGTGGTGCCGAGGCAGAGTCCAGGCTGGAGCTGATGAGGTGGGGGCTGACAGCCCCTCCTGCTGCAGCCCTGTGGGGGGAGGAGGATGGGGATGAGGATGAGGATGAGGATGAGGATGGGGATGGGGATGAGGATGAGGATGAGGATGAGGACAGTCCCGCGACCCCGCGGGTCCCCAAGCGATGCAGCAGCGGCTGCTGGGGTGGGGGGGCTGCCCAAGGCGGGTCGGGGCTGGGGGGGTTGCCCGAGACTGCGAGAGCGATGCGGGGCTGTCAGTTGCCATGGAAACCGCTGGGTCAGAGAAGCGGCGAGTGACGCCATCGGCACCGCAATGAGCCGTGAGCGCGGGGGCGACCTGGGGCTGCTGCGCTGGGAGCCCCCGCATCGCCCCGACCCCACCAGCGACCGCCGGAGCGTGGCGTCAATGCCGGTGACCTTCGCCGGCGGCTCCGGGTCACCTCTGCGGGTCACCACGGCTGGATGGAGCAGCCCCAGGGCCCTCGGGCTGGTTGGAGTGGGACCCCTCATCCCCCCCACCCCACGAGCTGCGGCCACAATCCTCCTGCTAATCCCGGGTGGCTTTTCCAGCACCGAGCCAGGGTTATGTGGATAATCCATATGTTTGCAAGGCAAAGGCTTTGGGATATCCACTGTTAATCCAATTGGCAGTGGCAGTTTGGTGCCATCGGCAGTGTCCTCTTGGGGGGGGACACGGCTGTCCCCAGCCACTGCTCCCTGGGGCTGGGAACTCCCACAGAGCCCTGGTCCTACCCCCCCACCAGTCGTGGAATTCAGCTGCCCCCACCTGCCAAAATAACCCAGCCAGGCAACATCCACGTGTTTATTTGCATTTCAAACCACAGCAGCTCCAGCTGTTGCCCGACATTCGCAGCCTGGAGATCCCCTCCCTGCTCCCCCCAAACCTCAGCTGCAGCCCGGGGCAGCTCCTCCTGGGGCAGAGCTCAGCCCCCACTGCATCCCCACCCCAACACCCCCCTCTCCTCCAGTCCCTGCAGTATTTACAGCCTCTCACACCCAGAGCCACAGCACTGGGCAGACCCCCCCTCCCAGTCTGCCCACCCTCAGGCTCCCTCAGACCGCTGGTGCAGGATGGGGGGGTGTCACGGGACCCCCAGCACCCACAAACCCCCACATGAGCTAGGGGCTGCTGCCCCACAGCAGCCTCTTCCCCCTGTTAAACCCCTTAATCTATTCCCCCGCAAAAACCTTCAGCACCATTTGTCCCTCCCCACCCCCCCTACAGATATCCACATCCAGAGCCGGAATAAAATAACCCCTCAGAAATGTCAGCACCAGTGTTAGAGAGAAAAAGAAAGTCAAAAGTGCTTGGAGCTGCCCAGCCCCACAGCCTGTGGGGGGCAGAGCCCCACCAGCTGCCCGAGCAGGAGCAGGGTCCGGTGCTGGGGGTCCCACAGGTGTCACCAGCGTGGCCGTGCCGGTCCAGAGCAGATCCAGCCCCATCCTGCCATCCCCTGCAGAGGCACCCCAGCATCGCAGAGCCCCCCAAATCAGAACAGGGGCGTGGGGCACTGGGGCTCAGTCCTTAAACCTGCGGCCTGCCTGCATCTTCTTGTAGTACAGGTCCACCTCGCTGTCCCCCGGCCCGTCCCGCTCGGCCGGCTTCCTCCTCAGCGTGGAGTCGCGGCTGGCTGTGGCCAGCAGCCCCTCAGGGGGGGCTTCCACCCGCTCCCCACCACCCCCTGCTGCCCCCGGGATGGCGGCCAGGCTGCCGTAGCGCGGCTCGTCCTGCTCCATGTCGCTGACAGAGGAGCCAGGGGAGACGCCGGCGCTCTTGGCCGGGCGGAAGCCGTGGAAATCCTTCCCCACCTCACCCAGCTCGTAGGTGTCTGACCCCTCTGGCCCCTTCGGCCCCGACTTCCACTCCCAGGGCCCGTTGCCAGCAGAGAGGTGGACGACGGGGTGGTGAGGGGCGTGGGCGTCGATGGTGATGATGCTGGAGCTGTCGCGCTCCGAGGGCGAGCGGTACTGCGAGGAGTCGGAGCTGGTGGAGGACGAGGACGTCTCCGAGTGCTTGGGCGTGACGGAGACGAGGCTCTGCTGCTTGGACATGGCGATGACCTGCATCAGGCGCGGGGGGTTGGCCACCCTCTGCGCTCCCCCCTTCTCTGCCACCATCACCCACTTGGCCCTCACGGCCGCCCCGCTGCCGGCTGCAGCCCCGGCACCCGCCTGGCTCTCCTCGGGGATGTGCACCAGCTGCGAGGCGCCCGGCCGGGGCTGGATCAGCACACGAGGCCCCATGGCTGCCCGCTCGGCCGAGCGCGCCTGCACCGTGGGGTACAGAGAGGGGGGCACCTCCTCACCGGGCTCCCCCACAGCCCGGCCCTGCGCCGCCTCCTCGGCCAGCGTCATGCTCCGACCCTCCAGCGACTTCTGCTTCCACTCGGTGATGAGCTGCTTGGAGCGGGAGGCGTCCACGGGCACGTGGATGGTCATGTGGCGCCGCGCGGGGTCGTCCATGGAGGGGGTGTTGACGCGGGGCAGGGTGTTGCTGAAGGTCACCATGTTCTCCTTGCCCATGGGGCTGCGTGGGGCCAGCAGGTCCACGTCCACGCTGGCCCGTTTCAGGCTGCCCAGGGAGTTCTTCTCGCGCGGCACCGGCCGCGCCGCCTCCTCCAGGCGCGCCTGCGGGTTCAGCTCGTCGGTGCTCACCTGTAGGGGAATCCATTTGTTCCAGATTGCAATGCAAGATGTTTTCTATTACCAACTGTATGGCAGTTGTCTTTTGTCAAGTGGGCAGTTTGCCTTATCTCTCTCTCTGAGTGACCACATTCACACCTCCCTCGGAGGGGACACCTGCTGATAACAGCTATGGAATGTCCCTGCATGGCTGATAAGAACTACAGCATCCCATTGGGAGATGTGAGCCCAGAGGGAGGAGCCAACCATTGCTGCCCAGATATAATCCAGAGGTTTTTGAGACACCACACAGCTTTCTCCCCTGGATTTCCCAGAGGAACAGCAGCTGCCTCTTCTTCCATTGGATCTTCGGAGGAAGAATCCATCCTGCTCTAAAGGATCCCCCTTGCTCCAGCAGAACCAGCCCTGACACTGCAGGAGGGCTGAGCCACAATTCCAATGGTTCTGCTGCCAACAGCCTGACCCACAGGGTGTCAGGTTGGGTTCTGACTCTGGCAGTGTTGTTCTAATGTACTGCATTGTTTATTTTATCCTTTATTTTTTTTTCTTCCTTATTAAAGAACTGTTATTTCCTGCTCCCACATTTTTTGCCTGAGAGCCACTTAATTTAAAATTTATAGCAATTCAGAGCGATGGGGAGGGTTTACATTCTCCATTTCAGGGGAGGCTCCTGCCTTCCTTAGCAGACACCTGGCTTTCCAAACCAAGACACAGTATGGGTAAATGAAGGTGGTATAGAATGTAATCTTATCCCCTAAAGAGTTGCAGCTGAACCAATTACTAAAGATTAGGAGCAGGCCTGATTTTAACAGGCCACACCTGTGGCCAAGAGTGTTATAAAAGAGTAGATTGGTTGGTTGAGGGACCTGGAGTCAGTTGTGTCACAGACATCTTTTATGAAAAATCCTTTCCTTAGGATTTTTCCTCCTGAGAAGCTCAGAGGCCTCAGGAACAAAAGGTAAACAATGATTATCTGCTGCTGTGGAATGCAACAGGTGCATCTGGGATTGGTCCATGTTGGTTGTTTCTAATTAATGGCCAATCACAGTCAGCTGGCTCAGACTCTCTGACAGAGCCACAAGCCTTTGTTATTCATTCCATTTTTTTTCTATTCTTAGCCAGCCTTCTGATGAAATCCTTTCTTCTATTCTTTTAGTATAGTTTTAATGTAATATAGATCATAAAATAATAAACCAAGCCTTCTGAAACATGGAGTCAGATCCTCATCTCTTCCCTCAACCTGAGACCCCTGTGAACACGGTGACACAGTCGGCTACTGCGAGGACAAGGAAGAGTCAGTGCCCAGAGGAGCTGCCTACAAGAAGCACCAAGGAGGTACGAAACTCAGGCAATATGGAGCCTTTGCAATGTAATGACAACTGAACTCTTGCTCACCGATTTGTTCTGGTGGTAGACGGAGTCGTGGCCCCGCTGCGTCAGCGCCCGCAGCGCGTCCTTGGCCGGGGCCTGGGCTGGGACTCGCTCCGTTGGGGCACGGAAGTTGCCAACGGCATGGAAAGCCTGTGGGAAGGGGAACCACAGAATCCCAGAATGGTTTGTGTTGGGAAGGACTTTTAAAGGTCATCTAGCCCAGTGTCCCTGCCACTAGATGAGGTTGCTCCAAGCCCTGTCCAGCCTGGCCTTGAACACTTCCAGGAAAGGCATAGCCACAGCTGCTCTGCAGAGTGTGGAGCCCCACAGCATCCCCCAGCCCCCTCCCTGGGCACGGGCAGGACCAGCACCCACCAGGTAGGCAGCAATGCCAGCACCGATCAGGAAGCCCACGTAGACATCAGCGGGGTGGCTGCGGTACTGCGTGATCTGGGTCAGGCCACAGATGCCAGCAGCAATGGCAAAGGCAAAGACCAGGATGGGCTTGAGGAGCTTGGTGCTGTCCGAGATGATGGAGTTGAAATACATCTGGGGCAGGAACAGGCTGTTAGTCACGGCCCTGGCCATGCACAGAGCTCCTGGGTGCATGTGGGACTGCAGGTGCCTGCACACACCCAGCACGGGCACAGGAATATTGGCCAGAGCTTGTGCCAAGCCAGCATGTGCCAGGCAGTGCTGGGAACTCACCGACACGTAGACAGCCGCAAAAGCTGAGAGCGTGGCGTGCTGGGATGGGAAGGTCTTCCTGCAGGGAGAAGGGACGTGGTTGGGACAGGGCAGGAGAGCTGGCAGTGCCACACAGGGCTCCCCTGGCACGTACCTGGCAGAGAGGATGGCGTGCTTGTCGGTGCCTGAGCAGATGTCCTGGGTGATGTAGGGGTTGGCATCACAGGGGGTGCCCAGCAGGGTGTAGTTGGGCTTGCAGACAGTCAGGAAGAAGGGAGCATGGTAGCCTGTGGCCAGCTGGATGACGTCTGTCACCAGGGCTGTGGCACAGAGCCCGAACACGTGGACGCCTGGGGATGGCAGGAATGGGACAGTGGGGCAGCCAGGATTCACCCAGCCCTGGGGCACCCACTGGGATGGGTCTGGTGCAGTGCCCAGGGTCTGGGTGGGGCTGTGCTGCTGCTATCACAGCCAGGGTGGCCCCACATCCCCTCCAGCCTTCAGATCCTGCCCAGGCTGTGGCACAACGTACCCACAAACCTGACGGTGCGGCGCAGGAAGGAGTTGAAGTTGCAGCCGCCAGCGTTGATGCTGCCCTCGGCGCCAGCACGGCCCTTCAGCCGGGACTGCAGGCAGTACACCATGCCCTCCCCGACCATGATCTGGGAAGGAACCGCTGCTCAGGCAGGGCTGGGGTGCTGGCAGAGCCCCTGATGGATGCTGGGCACTGCCAGGCACCAGGAGGACCCCAATCCCCAGCAGGACAAACGCGGACGCACCGAGGCGGCGGGCGCGGCGAAGGCCAGGCTGAGCAGCATCAGCAGCGGGATGAGCTCCTCGTTGGTCTCCACGTAGGGCATGGAGAGAGCCCGGTCGTGGCACTGGAAGCCCACCTTGGCCGGCTTGAAGAGATCCGTCAGCTCCAGGAAATAGAGCGTCACAACGGAGGAGGCCACGATGGGCAGCTGGGGGGGACAGAGTGGGGACCAGCGACCCCCGGGGTGATGGCACCGCACAGAACGGGGCACAGAACCCAACCCACTGTGCCAGGGACCAGGACAGAGCCCCCTGCACTGCCCCAGGCCGTGCCCACCCTCCCCACACCCACCTCCACGAAGTAGAAGCAGGGCAGGAGCGTCATGCTGTCTTTGGGGGCGCGGGTTTTCTCCTTGGGGGGGATCATGGTCCTGGGCAGGTGCGGGGGTCCCACCGGGCTGTGCCTGCACCCTGTGGGGGCACAAATGTCACCACATGGCAGGCACGGTCACCCCTGGTCACCTCTCCAAGTCCCTGGAAGGGGATGAGCGCCCCCGAGCCAGCACCCGGCCCTGCAGGGACACCCCCTGTCCCTCCCGGTCACCCCCAGGTCACAGCACGGCCCCCGCTCACCCGGCTGGAACTGGGGGTGCCAGCGCCCCGGTGGGTGCCCCCCAGCGCCCCGGGGGTGCCCAGCCGAGCCAGGGGCTGTGACAACAACAGGTGGGGCGGAGGCTCTGTCGCGACAGGCGGTCACCACCGCGACAGGCTGGATGCGGAGGGCGTGCAGAGGGGGGTGTGCCCGCAGAGCCGGGCCGGGGATGGGGCTCCCCGAACCCTCCCGGCCCAACCCCACGAGATTGCACCGAGACGAGGGTGGGGGGGAGGATAACGGGGATGGAGCGACGAGGGGCAATGAAAGGGAGGGGGGAAATAGCGGGGGATGAAGCCGGGGTATCACCGGGAGGGCGGGGGCGCAGCGGGAACCTCCCCTTGGCAGGGACCGTGCCGCAGCCGCGGGCGGGGGTCGGGGCCGGGGATGGGAGGGGGTGTCGGGGGAGGAGGAGCGGCCCCTTTGTGCCGGTCCGTGCGCCCCACTCACCTCGGCGGCGGCCCCGGGGCGGGGGCGGCGGCAGCGGCGGCCGGGGGGGCTGTGCCCGGGATCCGGGATGCTCCTGCCTCGGCGGAGCGCGGGGAGCGGCGGCTTCCTCCGCCCCCGCCGCCTCCTCCTCCTCCTCCTCCTTCTCCTCCTCCCTCGCCCGCCGCCCCCCGCTCCGCCCCGCCGCCCCCGGCCCCTCCCGGGGCGCCGAGCCCCCGCCGAGCCCCCGCCGGTCCAGGGATGGGGATCTGGGGGGGTCGGGAGGGGGTCGGGAGGTCGGGGGGAGAACGAGGAGAGACAAAGGGCGGGCGGGGCCGAGGAGAGCAGCGGGACCGACCTCGCTCCGCACCGCTCGCACCCCGGGCCGTGCCCAGGGGCCGCCCCCGGCCCACCACGGCCCCCGATCAACCCTTGCCCCCCTGTGCTGCGGAGGGTGCCCCCTGCCCCACGGCCCCTCCTGGCCGGCAGAGCCCCCTCCCCTGCCTTTGGGGACCCGAGGGGTGGCCAAGCGGCGGTGCCACACCACGGAGGGGTGAGATGTGACCCCAAAACCACGGAGGGATGAGTTTTGACCCCAAAATTCATCACCCCAGAGCTCTGCCAGCCCCCCCCGGGCTCTCGGCTGGCCGGTGCTTGCCCTGCCCGTGGCAGCCGTTTCAGGGCAGGGATTCCTGGACCCGAGCTCACAGGTAGCCCCCAGGGACAGTGCCAGGGGCCACCCTCAAGCAGGAGCCTCGTGTCTCCCAAATTTGGGCCTGGGGAGGGAGGTGGGTGCAGCTTCCTTTGCTTTCTGGAGGCTCCCAGCACCCCCTGGCAGGGGCAGCAGCCCCGCAGCCCCACCTGGCCCTGCCCTCACCCTGCAGAGGGTGCCGGTTCTGCCCTGCCCCGTCTCCCACCCTGTGCCCCATTCCCTGCACCCCACTCTCACTTGTTCCCCCCAGCCACCCTCTCCCGGTCCTGTCCAGGGTCTGAGCAGCCCGGGCTCCACACGGTGCCCTTGTTCCATTTTTGGCCCTTAAGTGGTCCGAAATCTCCCGGCGTATTTAACGTGGAAATCCCGAATCCCTGGAAGCTGCGATTAAACCGCTCTCCCTGCGGAAAATCCCGGATTTGAGCCGGGCTCAGCCCCCTCCCAGGACGCCAGCGCCCTGCTCCAACCCCTGCCCAGTGTGGGGACAGCAGGGAGGGGAAGCCACCACTGCAGGGGTGGACACCTGAGGGACAGAGGCACATCTGAGCCTCGGGGACCCCCAGAGCCCGATCCCTCCTCCCGTGTGTCCCCCACTGGCCTGGGGGGTCGGGGGGCTCTGAGATGGGGGCGATGGGGGGGTCTGAGCAGCCGGACAAAGGGAAGGCGGCAGCTCGGGGGTGTGAATGCTCGTGGAGCAGGGAAAGAGGAGAGGATGGGTGACCCCTGGAGCCCTGCTGGGCTGCCGGGAGCTCAGCCTGCTCTGGGCAGCCACGGTGGCCATCCCGGCAAGGGGGGAAGGCAGCGAGACCTCGAGGAGTGGTGAGAGGCTCCGTGTGGGAGTGTCAGGGGTAGGACAGTGGGGATGGATGGATGGAGATGAGAGATCTCTGCAGCCAGGTCAGGAACTTGGGGTTCATTGCAAAGGGCCTGGGGGCAGGACCCTGCTGGGAGCTGCCAGGCACAGCTGGAGCAGGACTGAGAGAAGAGAGGGGCAGAGAGGGTGAGAGGGTGAGAGAGTAAAAGGGGTAAGACAGCAAAGTTCCCATTCCAATACAATAAATCTTCTTCCGTGTTGAATATTCTGATTCTCACTAACCAATCTAGTACAATACACAAATCCTATAGCATTTCCATACAGCCTATAAGAATCACTACATTACCATACTGTGTTACATTTTAAACCCTAAAAACTCCTCTTTGGGCCCCTTCTGCCAAGCTGGTAGGGTCTGCTCTGACCCTTGAGCCTGTCTGCAAGCAGAGGGTGTTGTTCCATCAAAAGGGGATCACCTTCAGCTGGCCATGCCATTGTTTTCCCGTTGTTCAGTAACTGAGGGATCTCAAAGCTTGCTTTCATTTCAATCTCGCTTATAGTTTCTATATCCTCAAAATCTTTTGCCAGACAACCATATTTATGAGGCTTTCCTGTTCCATCTTCCCCAGCAGCTCCGGGGACGAGCCCAGGTTGGGGCTCCGGGCGGCTCCGGGCTCGGAGCCGTGGCGGTGGCTCCGCTTAGCGGCACCGGGGAGAAAGGCAGAGGGGACCGGGGCTGCCACGGCCACCGGCATCCCGGACACGGCGCTGTGGCTGCCATCACCCGCCCAGACCCTGCAGGAACCCCTCGGGCAGGGGTGACGGGATGGGTTTGTACCCCTGGGCACCCAGCACCCACCAGGGAGCGGCCCCCAGGCCGAGTGGGGGCCCCTGGGAGGGCTGGGATAGAATTTCTCGGATCCTTCTTTTGCCAAAAGCCTGAACTTTTTCGGCATTTTTCAACCCCGGCGCAGAAATCCCCGGCAGCGGGTGCCAGGGCCGGCAGCTGGGCCGGGCTGTTTCCTCCTCCCGCGCTGTTTGTGCCGGGAACTCTTGACCCCTTTTATAAGCTGAATATTTCAAAACATTCAGCCCACGCTGCGGAAACCCCCCCGCTCCCTCCGCTCCCCCCTTTTCCTGCTCCCCCCCCCGCCGCCCCAAACTGGACATAAAAGCGAGTCCCAGCCCCAGCCCCGGGTCAGCAGAGTCCTCCCTGCACCCCAAAACCCCCGGGCGGGCAGAGGCACCGCCAGCTCCGCAGCCATGGGGCCAAACCCTGCTCCCGTGCTTGTCCTGGCTCTGCTGCTGCTCCTCTGGGCCCCAGTGAATGGTGAGTGCTCCCCCCACGCCCCAGAGCAGTGACACAGCACGGGGGTCCCTGCCCAGCTCCCCAGTTCCTGCCACCAGGCGCTGGTGCAGCCCACGAGGAGGGGTCTGGGGGTCTGGGAAGGGACCACAGGAGCTCCCCTGTTCCCCCCCTGAGCCCGGCCTCTCTCTGCAGGGCAGCCCCGGGGACGCATCCTGAGGGGCTTTGAAGCCAAGCCCCACCTGAAGCCCTACATGGCCTCGCTGCAGCTGGACGGGCAGCACGTCTGTGGGGGCTTCCTGATCGCCCAGCAGTGGGTGCTGAGCGCTGCCCACTGCATGGAGGAGACGTGAGTGTGCCTGGGGGGGTCAATGCAGGGCTGGGGGGCTGCAGGACACAGGCCAAACCCCACTCTGGAGCCTCGACCCCAGTGTCAGAGCGTGGGACTGAGCTCCCACCTGCAAGGAGGGCTGGGCAGGGGCTGCAGGGCCTCTGGAGCTCCCTGCTGGGCTCTGTGACCCCCCCCAGCACCCCATTTCCATGGCTGGGGGCGGTGACACCCCCAGCTGTTTGTCCCACACTCTGACTCTCTTCCAGGGATGGCAAACTCTTCCAGGTGCTGCTGGGTGCCCACTCGCTGACGCAGCCCGAGCCCCACAAACGCCTGTACCAAGTTCGTGCCCAGTTCCCCCACCCCGGCAGCAACGTCCACAACAACAAGGATGACCTGCTCCTCCTCCAGGTGGGCTGGGGGCTGATGGCACCGTCCTCCCCACCGGGCACAAATCCCACTGTCCCTTGGGGCCCTGCAGTGGAGGAAATCCTCACGGTCAGGCCGGGCCATCCCTCCCTGTCCCATGGGACCATCCCTGCTTCCCCCTTTGAGCTGTATCCATCCTCCTCAGAGCTCCAGCTCTGCTCTCTGGCTGCATCCTGGGGCTCCAACCAGGAGGCAAAACCCTGAGGTGGCTGAGGCCAGGCTGCTCTCGGTGTCAGGGCTGGGCTCCCCAGGGCACGGCTGCCCGTGTGACCCGGCTCCCCCCGTGGCTTTGTGGCAGCTGGAGGAGAAAGCGGAGCTGAACTCGGACGTGCGGGTGCTGCCCTTCCAGCGGGAGGACAGGGACGTGGCGGCCGACACGGTGTGCGAGGTGGCGGGGTGGGGCACCACGGACCACAGCGGCACCCGGCCGGACAAACTGCAGCAGCTGGAGCGGCCGGTGATCAGCCGCGATGTCTGCAACCACCGCACCCGCCACGACGGCACCATCACCCGGAACATGATGTGCACCGACTCCCGCAGGAAGGACACCTGCAAGGTAGCACACACTGAACGAGGATCCACGCGGGGCTGGGAGGGGGCAACGGGCACAATGCTCAGAGCCTGGGAGAGGAGAGGGGCTCTGGGGACAGCATCCCCAGGATGGGTTCTCCCTGTGTTGGGGTGTCCTGGCAAACCATTGGTCTTGGTAAACCCTTGGCACCATCACCCAGAATGTGATGTGCACCGACTCCTGCAGGAAGGACACCTGCAAGGTAGCACACACTGAACAAGGATCCATGCAGGGCTGGGAGGGGGCAACGGGCACAATGCCCACAGCCTGGGAGAGGCGGGGGGCTGTGGGGCAGGAGGGGACAGTGCCCCCGGGGTGGGTTCTCCTTGTGATGGGGTGTCCTGGCAAACCCTTGGCACCATCACCCAGAACGTGATGTGCACCGACTCCCGCAGGAAGGACACCTGCAAGGTACCAAACACTCAACAAGGATCCACGCAGGGCTGGGAGGGAGCAATGGGCACGATGCCCACAGCCTGGGAGAGGCGAGGGGCTGCACAGGAGAAAGGGGGCAGCAAGAAAGGGGGCAGCATCCCCGGGGTGGTGCCCCTTGCTATCCACTGCAGAGCAGCTCACAGGAGCCTGGGGGAAGAAGGAACGAGGGGCTGGGAGATGGGCTGGGTGTCCTGGCAAACCCTTGGCCGTACTGATGAGGGCCGGTCCTGCAGGGAGACTCCGGGGGACCGCTGGTGTGTGGCGGGGTGGCCGAGGGAGTGGTCACGGCCGGCTCCCGCGTCTGTGGCAACTACAAGAAACCGGCCATCTACACCCGCATCGCCCCCTACGCGGGCTGGATCGACAGCGTCATGGCCTCTGCCGCCGATGGGGAGGGGGACACCCGCTGAGGGCACCCCAGGGACCTGCTCCTTGCCAGGCTTGCTGCTGCCAGCACGGCCAGAGCACACCCAGTGCTGCCCTGCCAAGTGCCACGGGCTCCCAACGCTGCCCACCCCACGAGCCAGGAGGAGGGCTGGGCCAGGGGACTGGTGAGGAACCAAAGAAGGGGGTCCCTGGCCCCCCATTCACAAAGCACAGGGCCCGGGTGGGGGAGAATTGGGGGTCACAGCCCTCAAGAGGCTTTGCTGAAGGTGCCCAGAATGCTGCCTGCGACCGCTGCAATAAAGTGATGATGATGATGATGATGATGATGATGATGATGATGATGATGATTCCTGCAGAGCTGCTGGGCTGGAGGAGTGGGGAGAAGGAGGAGCTGGGGGGTCTGTGCAGGAGCCCCTGCCCAAGGGGAGCAGGACATGGGGTGGGACGTGCTGAGGTTGCACCCTTGGGGACGGTGTGGCCTTGGGTGGGAGCTGGGGACACATCCTGCAGTGTGGCCACAACAGGATTGAGACCTGGGGCATTATGAGAACATTTGGGGAGGCAGAATCTGCCTGTAGCTGAAATGGCAGTGGCAGCTCTGGCTCCCACAGTGGGATCCATGCTGGATTCTCGCTGGGACCCTCTTGTCCCAGGAGCTGAGGGGCAGGACAGGGCAGAGCCACCTTCCCACCACACCCTGGTCACCCCCAGAGCCCTGCTCTCCCACTGCCCTATCTTGGGAGGGAGCAGGGCCAAGGCACGGCCCAGGGCACTGCCAGACCCTTCCAGTCCCATCCCAGGAGCTCCATGGTCAGCAGGGAACTGAGGGGGACATGGATGTGTCTCCATTCCCCTGCTCTGCTGCTGTTCCCAATCAAACATTAAATAACCCCAAGCCTGTTCTATGAGGAGCTCACAGAGGGCCCTGTTTGAGTTTTACTTACAGGGGAAAAGAGCCTTAATAAGGTGCAGTTTCCTAATTAGCCATTTGATTGTCCCTAATTAGCAGCAGAGCAGAGAGGGGGAGAGGTCTGTACAGCTCTTACAGCTCTGTGCAGTAAAACATTCACCGGAGTCGAGGGATGAACTCTGTCACCAGCTCCAGTTCTCAAGAATAATGAAATCATGGTTCCAGAGGGAAAGGAATGTACTAAGGCTGGCTCTTAAACGGTCTGTGGGGACCTGGAATTGCTGGCTGGGATGCAGCAGCAGAGGAAGCTCCAGGCTTTTCCCCCTCAGAGCTGAAGGAGCCGTGGGAGAGGAGAGGGCCCAGATCAGCCCCAGGGTGGCTCCTCGAGGTTGTGATTTCCTGCCCGGGGCAGCAGCAGCTGAGGGCAAGAATCTGAAAGGATTTTTGGCTGCAGCAGGAATGCTCCTCCTCTGGCACGCTCAAGTGTCCAGCCTTGCTGAATCTGGAGGCTTGCACAACCCCAAGGATCTGATGTTTTTTCCTCGAGTGTCCATAAGGCAAACCTTGAAAACATCCATTTCCCTTCTCCTTTTTCCAATGATGGTGGCTCCTTTCCTGACAGATGTTCTGGCAGCCCTCCCATGGCCCCACTGCCCCGGCCCCACACTGGGCAGCCACGTCACACCACAGAAACAAAGCACTTGGTTCTGTACAAAATCAGGAGAATTTTTATTTACAACAGCAAGAGGCAAAGGCAGGGTTCACTCCAGGCAGCAGCTCTCATATTCCTGCTCCCACCCAACACTGATGGGCACACAGGAGCCAGATCCTGTCTCAGGGACGAGTTTGCTGAGGGATCAGGAGTGCCCAGCCCATGCCTGGCACTTCCCAAGGCACAGGATGGATGTGAGGTACCAGCTGTGCCCCATCACCACCCTGCCCAGGCCAGGGCCCTGCTCTGCTGGCACAGACACAAAACACAGCCAGGCTCTCCCCTCCTGGGCCCCAAATGATGGGGAAACCTCTGGCATTCCTTTCCAGCTCTTCCCTGGCAAGAGGCAGAGCTCCCTCAGCTCTGTTTTCCAGCACAGCTCAACCAGCAGCAGCTTTTCCAGCATGAGGGAGAGGAGCTGCCATTCCCTTGTCCCAAAACCTCCATGAAGGGAGCCCTTGGCCCTCACTGCACCCCAGGAAGGGCTCAGGAGTAGCTGAGGGGCATCTTCCTCCACAGCCCTCCACACAGGCAGTTCTTGATCCAGCGCTGCTCCCACTGCTTCACTGCTGTCACTTTGTTGGGTGACTTCAGCATGGTGACACAGCCACACCTGTGGGGACACAGAGGGTGCAGCCAGCCCAGGGGCACTGCAGGGCCAGCACTGCTGGGGAGCTGCATGCACCACACAGGGATCTGGGGGGGAAATCAGCTCCTGTCATCTGCAGAGAGCACCAAAACCAGCTGAAACCAGCAAGCAACAATCCCACTGAGGGCTCTGCTGGAGCTGGAGACTGGCAAGGAACAGCCCCAGCTGCTGTTTATACATGAAACAACTGACAGTCATCTCACAAAAATGATCTGCTACAGAGGCTTTCTATTAAAATCACTAATTAAAGCTAATTCAATCACATGACTTAGATGGATGTTTGTTCCCTGAGCCATTACCCTGCAATCCAGGCCCTCCCATGAGGGTGCATGAGTAGGGCAGCATGAAATGCAAGCCTGGTGGAAAGATGACCCCAAAATGGGGGCAAGGGCAGTGAGGAGAATCCTCCCTCCAGCCCTGCCATGACCACAAAGGTGTTTTAATTATCAGACTCACAGAATTGGGCTGTAAAGGAGTTGCTGCAGGGTCTCCTCCAAGCCAGATTATTTTGAGAGCTTTTTCTGATCTGTTTGATTTTTAACCCAAGGGCCAGGCTGACACTGACATGGGCATCTCAGGTTGGGACACCTTAACCACAGCCCCAACCAGTGCCAGAGAGCTCCTGAAGGACACAGGACAGTCCAAATCCTGCCCAAGCTCCACTGCAAGTGCCACTTACCTGGTACAGGACTTGCATTCCTCTGTTGGGTATGCACCCAGGTGCAGCCGCCTCAGGTGGTCAATTTTGGGCTGTCCAGGGGCCCTGGGGAGGGAGAACAGGACTTTCCTAGAGTCTCACTTTCCATCAGCTGCTCCCAGGACAGGGAGCTGCATCTCACTGGCCGATATGGCACAGGTTCTGCCCACCTGCCCACCCAGTGCCATGAGATTGTCACAATTAATCACATTAATTAATGGAGTTTTTCCCCCACCATTTGCTATCACTTTTCAGTACTTAAAATTCCCAGCCCATCATAAGCTGAGAAAGGAATTTGAGCAGAGAAGACAAACTGCTCTTGGGCCACAGCAGCAAGGAGACAAGCCAAACCTCAGAGCTGCCAAGACTCCTTCTCACTGTGCACTGACCCATTCCAGGGGTTTGTACCTGACAAACAACACCTTTGTATGGTTCCAGGGGTTTGTACCTGACAAACAACACCTTTGTATGGTTCCAGGGGTTTGTACCTGACAAACAACACCTTTGTATAATTCCAGGGGTTTGTACCTGACAAAGGCATCAAACTGGGAAGAGACAGTGTGGCCAACGAGCCCGGGAGCCTTCCCAAACTGCAGCCTGACCAGCTGCTTGTTCTGCAGCTTGCTGATGATGCCATCGTTGATGGGCAGCCAGTCAATGTTGGGAATGAGCAGCTGGCTGGGCAGGAGGCAGCACTCATCGATCAGGGCATCATCGGGCTCTGTGATGTGATTTTCCTCACGACCTGCGTGGGAAATGAAGGAAAAAAACCCCTGTGACCTTTACATTTCCCCCTCAGAGCTCCAGAGAGCTGCGTGCAGCCTCCTCCTCCACTGCCAACTCAGCCTGGAAAACAATAACCTTGGCAGCTGCACTTGCCCTTTCTCAACGTGCCAGACCCCCTCGGAGTCACGTCCCACCCCGCTGCTGCAGGAATTACTGCTCAGGGCCACACTCACAGCACAGCCAGAGCTTGGTCAGGAGCCTGAAGAGCAGGGACATGCTGTCCTGGGTGTCTGAGGTTGCTGTGTACACGGGGAGGCAGCTGGGCTTCAGCAGCCCCCAGATGCGGATCACCACCATCAGCTCGCGGAACATGCCCAGGGAGGCGCCGTCGCGCAGGAAGCTGTGCCCAGGCCGCACTGGGGAGCCCTGTGGGGACACAGAGGGGTGGCACCAGCCTAGGTGGGCTCACACCAGCCTGGGGGAGGCTCACACCAAGCTGGGTGAGGCCAGCTCTGGTGCCAGATCAAATAGAGACGAGGATCGCCAGGAACAGCTCCCCTTGGGTTTTTGTTTTGTTCTTAGTTCAGATTCCATCAGACAACTTCTACAAAACTCAAACAACTACATTATAACCACAGACGGACCTAACCATGATGTCTGGCTGCAGATCTAAACTCCTTACAGCCAGACTGTTAGCTCAGCTCCCTGGAAAAAGCATCACCATCCTCCAAATTTGTGTGTCAGGGAGCTGTTAGTGCTCTCTTCTCCTCTCCGGGAAAAGGCTCCATACTCTTTGTGTGACTTGCTTGATTAAAAGGTAAATTTTTCAAAATAAGAATGGTGGGAAATAACTGATGAAGTTCCTCAGAGGAAGAGGTTATTCTGCCTGCAGACACCCAGATGGGGAATAAGCTTTTCCAGGAGAAGCCCTCTGCATGCAAGCTGGAGGGTTTCACCTGCCCCCATTCCCACTGAGGACATGCCAGCAGGCTGGCACAACTCAGCAGAGCTCTCAAAAGAAACTGAGGTGTTGTGCAAATCCTGCAGCTTCTAAAGTGAGGGAAGATGGAGCTCACAGCAGCCCCAGCCACCAGAGTGCATCCAGACAGCTCCTGCTTCCAGCAGCACACAGCTGATGCTGTGCTGGGGATGCTGGAGGGTCACCTGAAGGTGACAACACTGCAGAGCTGCAAGAGGAGTGTGTGTGTGTGTCTCACTCCTTAGTGTTAGCTAAAGCAAGAAGAAGCTGATAAGGAGATCTCCCCAAGGCTGTAACCAAGGAGACCAAGAGAAGTGAGGAATTGAAGAAAGATAAGAAGAGAACTTTGCAGCTGGATGCAGTATTTTTAAAAAGTTAGTTGAAGTCACTGGAACTTTTCACCAATAGTGTTATGTTGATTTATTGTGGCCAATAGTTAGGGTAGAAGAAGTATAAACAATTAGAAAGTGTATAAAAGGTCAGCCATGTTCAATAATAAAGAGTTGCCATCTGAGACTGCTTGTGGTCTCTGCTTTGTGTCCTGACCGCCTCGACAGCGACAGAGGAGTGTCCCCAAATCCCCCAGGTGCTGGTCACAGCCCCAGATGGGCATGGAAAGGGCCATTCTCTAATTCTGCTGTTCCTTACTCCTCCCTGACAGGGGACATGTGGCCTGTGTGCCCTGGCAAAGCTCCCCAGCACTGCCCATGGGTGTTTGTGCCCATGGGTCTCACCTGGTTGGGAAGGCTGGCCAGCAGGTAGAGCACAAAATCCCCCACCCACTGGATGAGCTGCTGCAGGGACTGCAATGTTGTCATCTCCAGGACAAACTCTTCTGTCTTCAGGTTAATCATCACCTTGTCAATGTCTGGAAAAGAACCAAGATATGGCCTGGCTCAGGAAAGATGGATCCAAACCTCACACCCTCCCTGTGGAGGTCACCCTTGTCCTCCTCCCCAAACCCAGGAGTTACTGAGAGGCTGTGACACCACAGGGAACAGCCCAATCCCAAAAGCTGGGAATGCAGAGCAGGATGAGTTACTGAGAGGCTGTGACACCACAGAGAACAGCCCAATCCCAAAAGCTGGGAATGCAGAGCAGGATGAGTTACTGAGAGGCTCTGACACCATGGGAACAGCCCAATCCCAAAAGCTGGGAATGCAGAGCAGGATGCTCTGAGCAGTCAGTACCTACATCCGTGATCTTGGAGCAGATCTCGGTGAGCCGGTCCCCGGGGCTCTTGTCAGGGGTGTTGAGGAAATGTGGGCGCAGCAGAGATTTCAGGGTGCAGCTGATGGCAATGAGGAAGAGCTTGGCGTGGTAGTCACACACACGGGCGATGGTGCTGGAGGAGAGCTTGCACAGAGAGGCCTTCATGGCAACAATGCGTGTGGAGAGCACCTGAGCCACGGGGAAATGCAGCAAAAGGCACAAAAAAAGGCAGGAATTAGCATAAGCTCATTAGAGCTGCTGCTGCTGCTTTATTCTCTGCTCTCCCTTTCTGCTGCAGGAGTGACAGGAGCCATGCACGTGAGCGCTGTGCTGGGCACGTGCTGCTGCTCCCAGGAATCTGCCAAAAATAGATTTCACCATCTCACCCCAAGTTTCCAGCAGCTAAGACCCTGCTGATACCAGGAGAAGTGAATGCTGCTGACATGGAAGCTCTTCCCAACTCCATCACTGCCCCAGCAGGGCACTCAGAGAGCACAGCCAGCAATGTCCTGAGGACTGGCACTGGCTGCTCCCCTCTCCAAAGCCCTGAGCACCCCCATGCCCACCCTGGGGGTGAGCCCAGAGCCCCCACACACCCACCCACCTGCTGCAGGGCTGCATTCTGACGCATGTACTCCTCGTGCAGCTTCTCCACCAGGTTCTGCACCATGCTGGGCTGGACGTGGAGCAGGATGTCCCACCAGTCGTAGCCAGTGACCATGCAGTACTCCAGCAGGAACAGCAGGTGCCTCAGGGACATGTTCATGTCCAGCACGTGGCCCATGGACGGGGAGATGCGGAGCATGCTCAGCTTGAAGGGAGGAACCAAACAGAAAATGGCTTCAGGAGTGGGGCATTGTCAGGGTCTTCCATGGCAGGAAGGGACTTATGAATCTCATGTTCTTAGAAGGCTAATTTATAATTTTATGTACTAATAAAATAATAAAAATAAAAATAATAATAATAAAAAATAATAATATAACATAACACCACATTATATATTATCAAATTATACTATATTAATATAATATTATAATACAATATTATATCATAATATATAAAAACATAATATAATATAATTTCACATTCTATTATATATTATTATATTATAATATATTGATGTATTATAATACAATATTATATCATATAATATAATAATATATAATAATATATAATATAATATAATATAATGTCATATGATATCATATATCATATGATATCATAATATTGTATTATATTATATATATAATATATATTAGAATGCTATACTAAAACTTTACCAAAGAATAGAGAAAGGATACTTACAGAAGGCTTAACAAGAATGATACTAATGAAAAACTCGTGACTTGTTTTAGAGTTTTGACACAGTTGGATGGTGATTGGTTTTTAAGTAAAAACAATTAACATGTTGGATAAACAATCTCTAAGCTACATTCTAAACCAGCAAAACACAGGAGAAGTAATTTTTTTTTCTTTGAGGCTTCTCAGCTTCCTAAGAGAAGAATCCTGAGCAAGAGGATTTTTCAGAAAATATGACTGTGACATCCCACAAAGCCACCACCCAACATGGGGCCCAATGAAGCTCAATCCTGACCTAGTGACAGTTTCTGACACTGATGGGATACATCCCTTTCCAATATGGATCTCACCGCTGGAATTCCCAGTGTTTCCTGAGGAACCCTGGCATAAAATCAGCAGGATGGCTTCTGAGGCAGTGCTGGAAACAAAAGTTTTAATAAAAGGCAAAATAACTAAGCTCTTTACAGAGAAAAAACAAGCCAGGGCAAGAGGTTCTTGCTCCTGGTAAAACTCCTCACAAAAGCCATTAGTTATTTTATTCTCTTCTTTTTCCAATAGATTGCTCAGGTGGGACTTTTTGGCTGTTCAATTGGCTATCTTAAAGTTTGAGATGAAACCCCCAAGGTCCTATGAGGTAGGACCTCATAGGAGGTTGAGTTGAGTTGAGTGCTTGGCAGGTTCAGTTTAGATGTACAGAAGAGAGAAACTTCTGGGCTTTTTTCCTTTTTGAGGAGACAAAGGCCAATTCTGTCACTCCATCAACAGGAGTGACCCATCCCTACATCCATAAGAGAGCACCAACCTTTCCATGACTGTCCACACCAGCCAGGGCCAGGGATGTCCAGGAGAGCTGCATGGCCTTGAAGTGCACCAGGGGCCCTGTGGTGCGGGGGCGTTTGAGGGCCGGCTCGTCCACGGGGCGCTGCGAGGAGGAGCCGTAAAACACAGCCATCATCTGCAGGGACAGCCTGTGCACAATGTGGACACTGCCATCGTGGAAAGCCAAGGCCAGGCCTGGGGACAGGGGATGAGTGAGGATGAGCAGACAGCTGCTCCCAGCGTGGCAGAGCCCTCGCCCAAAGCAGGGGCTGTAGGAGTGTTGGGGTGGGATGGTCGGGATGGATGGAGATGAGAGGTCTCTGAAGCCAGGTTGTGGAATTTGGGGTTTATTGCAAAGAGGATCTGCTTGGAGCTGCCAGACACAGCTCAGAGCAGGCCCCAGAGAAGGAAAGACAGTGGTAAAGAAGATGAGAGACAGAGAGAAGATGAGAGGATAAGAGAGCAAAGTTCCCATTACAATACAATAAATCTTCTTCTGTGTTGAATATTCTAATTCTCACTAACCAATCTAGTACAAGATACAAATCCTAGAGCATTTCCATACAGCCTATAAGAATCACTACATTACCATACTGTGCTACATTTTAAACCCTAAAAACTCCTCTTTAGACCCCTTCTGCCAAACTGGCAGGGTCTGCTCTGACCCTTGGATCTGCCTGCAAGCAGAGGGTGTTGTTTCATCAAAAGGGGATCACCTTCAGCTGGCCATGCCATTGTTTTCCAGTCACTCATTCAGTAACTAAGGGATCTCAAAGCTTGCTTTCATTTCAATCTCACTTATAGTTCCTATATTCTCAGAATCTTTTGCCAAGCAATCATATTTATAAGGCTTTCCTGTTTCACCTTCCCCAACAAGTGGCCACCACTGAAGCCCATGGAGAAGCCAAAGGGCTGGGGGCTTCTTGGGTTTCTGTGGTTGAGATGACCCCTGAGGTACTAAAAAGTCTTTTTTCCCAGCCCTGCAACCAAAGAAGAAGTCAGTTCTGCTTTCCAAGGTTGTTTTCTCTTATCTATTCCATTCTTTCTCTGACCTGCTGAGATCTGTCCAGCAGGTCAGGCTGTGGCACAGTGCCTGCCCTTGGGGTGGTGTTTGCTTTTCATACTAAGAACTGTGTGTACTTTATTTACAATAATTTTCCAATACCTATCACCTATGTTAGACAGTCTGTCTCTGCTCTAAACCAATCCAGAAGTGCCACCATCACAGCAGGAGATGGAGGACAAGAAGAAGGAGAAGAAGGACAGGACACATCCAGATTCCTCCATCTTGCCTCTTGAACCCCCATTCTAAATCCCCAAAATTCTACTTTTTCACCCTGTGACAAATTCACTATCATTCTATTTAATCTCTTGTGGCTTGTAAATCTTCACACAAAGTTGGTAATTTTTTCCATGGACTAAAATGGAAGGCACAGGTGGTTTTGACTCCATGCCAAGGTCTCTGAGCCTTTTGCCAGGGTCTCAAATCACCCAGGGCAGCCAGAGGAATGTGCTGGGTCCCAACAGGAGCTCACAGAATTTCACAGCCTCTTCCCACAACGGGAAACACAACATTTAAAAGTTTTCCCTCAGCATTCCACATGCTTTCCTTCAGCTACTGCTCAGGTGGTGAAATTTCAAGCAAAAGTGACATGTTTAGGACAAAGACAACAGGAACTCCTTACCCAGCCCGGGGAAGAACTTGGTGTCATTTGCCACCTTCAGGTCAGTGTTGGTCAGGGAGATTGGGAGCTTTGGCAGTGCCACAGCTGACACCCGGTCCAGGTCGTTGGTGGCAGACAGGATCCTCCACTTCAGGATCATGGGCTGCTTGTCTCCCACTAGCAATGACCAAAAAAGCAAATTAGTGAGAATTCTGTCCCACAAAAATCAGAAAATCTGTCCCTCATTTCTGCCCCAGGCTCCCCCAAGCAGGACCACAGATCAGGACTGGTATATTTCCCATATATTTCCCATATATTTCCCTCATAGTTCCCTATTTTTTTCCTGAATTATACCAACAACATGTTTTGCTAAATCTCTCTTGATGGAAGCTCTGCTGCGGGTGAGTAAGATCCTTACACACAATAATCCTTTATATTTCACCAAACAAACTGCCCTGATTAATTCTGTTTTATCTGAGATCAGTGAAGCCAGAGCAGGGGATTAATCCAGCTCTGCTGCTCAATCCTGGTCCTTTGGGAGCCTTTGCTCCACTGGTGGCAGGAAGGGCGGCTGCGCAGCAAAACACAAAAATTTATTTTAAAATCTTTTATGAAGTGAAAGCAACAACCAAACCCCTTCCTGGAAACAGCAACTTGCTGCCTATGATGCAAACAGACAGAATGGACTGAAAACACCTGAAAGTAAGCGTAAGATTCTGAATAATCACAAATATGGGATAATGGATGTGAGAAACTGTGCTGTTTTTTCCCCTCAGACCAAGCTCCTGTTCTTGAGAGTGCCCAGAGCAGACACTTACCCACAGGAGAGATTTGCTGGAAGATGTTGTTGACAGGCAGGCCCTCCTTCCTAAGGGACCAGCACTCCACAATGCTGTTGTTTTGGTTGGAAGCACAAAGCAGCACCTGTGGAACAGAGCCCCCCACCACAAACTTCACAACAGGGACAACACTGCCCTGGTCATTCCCACCCTCCCTTTCCAGGGTCCTGCTCCACCAGCAAAAAGCAGAGGATCAAATCAGTGGGAAGTGAGGTGAATTAGGGTTCCAGCTGCACCAAAAGGACAACTAGGAATGCCAAAGGTATTGCAGGACGTGCTGGTCACCTCCAGACCCTCTGAGGAAGGCCAGGAGGATCAAAGAGCAGCTACCCACTGTAGCCACATTTCTCCTCACAGAGAAAAGCAAGGCACAATTCTTCACAAGGATTTCTGAGATTCACATTCTCTGAACCTCAGAGAAAGGAAAACCACAATTTTTATCTCATTTGCTGTGCAAAAGTAGAATGCAATATGGAGATGGTTTACCCAAAGTGATGGTGTTTTGTTTCCTTGGCCTGTCAGGGCCAAGAAAGTCTGTGTGTGTGTGTGTGTGTGGTGACTGTCTGGGTAGTTGTGTGAGAGTTGAGTGCTTGGCAGGCTCAGTTTAGATGTACAGAATAATATACTATAGAATAAAGTAATTAATTAGCCTTCTGATATCAATGGAGTCCTCCTCATCATTTGTCCTTCATCAGGTGCAAAAATATCCACTACAGAGGAGCAAAAATATCCACTACAGAGGAGCACAAATATCCATTATAGGGGAGGAAAAATATCCACTATAGGGGAGCAAAAATATCCACTACAGAGGAGCACAAATATCCACTGTAGGGGAGCACAAATATCCACTATAGAGGAGCAAAATATCCATTATAGGGGAGCAAAAATATCCACTATAGCAGAGCAAAAATATCCACTATAGAGGAGCAAAATATCGACTATAGAGGAGGAAAAATATCCACTATAGCAGAGCACAAATATCTACTATAGGGGAGCAAAAAATATCCACTACAGGGGAGGAAAAATATCCACTATAGAGGAGCACAAATATCCACTTTAGGGGAGCAAAAATCTCCACTAGAGGGGAGCACATATATCCACTATAGGGGAGCGTAATATGCACTATAGGGAAGCACAAATATCCACTACAGAGGAGCAAAATGCCCACTCTAAGGGAGCACCAATCTCCAGTCCAGCCCACCTGCTCTGACATGTCCCTGGCCAGGAATTTCAGGTGGGTGATGGCCGGGTACTTGTCCTTGCGCGCGGGGTCCGTGGTGCAGCGCATGAAGAGCGAGGGCAGGATCTCGGTGTCAATCTTGCACTTCTCGTTCACCACGCTGACACAAACCTTGTAGAACTGCACAGGGGAGGTGCTGCTGCCATCAGATGTGGCCACCACGATGTTGCCCCCGCCCGTGAAGGCGACGTCGGCCAAGGCCACGCGGCAGCGGAGGCGGCAAAGGCTCTCGGTGGCCGTCAGCACCTGCCCGTTGGGCTTGAGGAGGGACACGGTGACCAAGCCACTGATGGTCACAGCAATCCAGCCCTCCATGGGCTTCCCACCAAACAGAGTCAGGGATGGAGAGAATTTCACCCGGGAAAACTTCTCGCCGAAGTTCGAGGCTCCAGACTGGAAGAAAGGTCAAAAAAATGTAAGCGCTCGCAGCCAAAATTAGAAAAAAGGAATTAATTAGTGTTCTGATATCAATGGAGTCGTCCTCGTTATTCCTCCTTCATTGGGAGTAAAAATATCCACTATAGAGGAGCACAAATATTCACTATAGGGGAGGAAAAATATCCACTATAGGGAGCACAAATATGCACTATGGGGGAGCAAAAATATCCACTATAGGGGAGCAAAATATCCATTATAGGGGAGCAAAAATATCCACTATAGATGAGCAAAAATATCCACTATAGGGAGCACAAATATCCACTATGGGTGATCAAAAATATCCACTATAGGGAGCACAAATATCCACTACAGAGGAGCAAAAATATCCACTATAGGGGAGCACAAATATTCACTATAGGGAGCACAAATATTCACTATGGGTGATCAAAAATATCCACTATAGGGAACACAAATATCCACTACAGAGGAGCAAAAATATCCACTATAGGGGAGTACAAATATCCACTATAGCAGAGCAAAAATATCCACTATAGATGAGCAAAAATATCCACTATAGGGGAGCACAAATATTCACTATAGGGGAGGAAAAATATCCACTACAGGGGAGCACAAATATCCACTATAGGGGAGCAAAAACTGGAAAAACAAGAGAGCCCAGAGCACAAACACAGGCAGGATCCTGAGCTCTCTGCCAACATCTGAGCCAGACTGTCACTGTCACTGAAAAACCCTCTTTGCCCAGGATTTTCTCCTGGAAAGCTGAGAAGCCTCAGTTTCTCCCTGTTTTGCTGCTTTGGAATGTGGGTTGGAGACTGTTTGTCCAAACATGTGAATTGTTTTAACTTAATGGCCAACCATGGCCAGCTGTGTCAGACTCTGAGTCAGTCAGGGGTTTTTATGATTCATTCTTGTTAAACCTTCTGAGGTTTCCTTTTCTGTATTCTTTAGTATAGTGAGAAGGGAAGGGAAGGGAAGGGAAGGGAAGGGAAGGGAAGGGAAGGGAAGGGAAGAGAAGAGAAGAGAAGAGAAGAGAAGAGAAGAGAAGAGAAGAGAAGAGAAGAGAAGAGAAGAGAAGAGAAGAGAAGAGAAGAGAAGAGAAGAGAGAAAGAATAAATCAGCCTTCTGGGAACATGGAGCCAGATTCTCATCTCTTCCCTTGTCTGGGGGGATCCTCACAAAGACCACAGAATTCCAGCCCAGATCCCTCAGGAAGCTCAGACAAACCTTCTCCACGTGCAGAGCCAGCTTGACACCGTTGTGCAGCCAGGACAGGGCCACCACAGGGTCCCCTTCCACCACGCTGCCCACTGTGTTCTCCCAGCTGTTGGCCAGGTGATCTGTCATGCTCCAGCACTTGATGTGGCCATCAGCATCTGCTGAGAGCAGCCTGGAGCCTGTGACAATGACACTGCGTGAGAACAGGGGGAATGGCCAAAACTCCCCAAGGAATTGCACCCCAATGCTTTGGGGCATGCACAGCAGGGCAGGGACACGGTGAATGGCCAAAACCCCCCTAGGAATTGCACCCCAATGCTTTGGGACATGCACAGCAGGGAGGGGACACAGTGACAATGACACTGAGAACAGGGGGAACAGCCAAAACCCCCCAAGGAATTGCACCCCAATGCTTTGGGGCATGCACAGCAGGGCAGGGACACGGTGACAATGACAGAGAGCCCAGCCCACCTGACTGATCCCACTCCAAACACGTGATGACTTCAGTGTGGCCCGAGTTGACAGAGTAGACGTCCCAGGGGTGCTCGGTGTCAATGATATGGACCATATGGGTGAGATCTGTGTGAACAGAGAAGTGATTCCTGTCCCTTGGCACTGCTGCTGAGCCTCAGGGCCTCAGGTGATGCAGGGAAAACATAAAATATGCTATAGAAAATTTATCATTTATAAAAATGATTTGGGGTAGTGCTTGGTCCTGGTTTAGGGGAACCAAACCCACTCCAGGGAACAAACGCAGAGGCTGAAGGATAGAAGGAAAAGGAGGAGAGCAGCCTCCAGGGGCAGGGCAAAGCTCCGGCCCAGCGGATCCTGGCCTCTCCCGGGAGCACCGGGAGGGATTTCCCGAGGGGCTCTCGGTACCTTTCTCCTCCTCATTGCGGAGGTCCGTGGTGAAGGCGATGAGGTTGCGGCAGGACCAGGCGCACACCAGGGGGATGGAGGGGCAGTGGTTGCTCTTGGGCTTCTTCTCCCACTCACACACGTAGGCCAGGTCCATCCCGCCGGCCCGGACGGGACACCGGGGACGGGACACCGGGGACGGGACACCGGGGACGGGACACCGGGGACGGGACACCGGAGAGCCTCGGTCCTGCCTGGGGGCGACACAAAGCCGGTCACACCGGACCCCAGCCGCAAGGGCCACAACGGGAGGCACAGGACACGGGTGGGGACAACCCCGTACCGAGAGAGACCCCGGCGGTACCGGGGGGAGGCGGAGGGAGCGGTCCGCGGGTACCGAGCCTACGGCGGGTGGGAGGGTCCCGGGAGGTGCCGGAGGGACACGGGGAGGTGCCAGAGGTTCCCGGGGCTGGCGGGAAGGTCACAGGAGGGGCCTGGGCGCGGTCACAGGCGGCTCCCGGGGGTCCCGGTCCCGGTCCCGCCTCACTCACCGGCGCCCGCCGCTCCTCAGGACCCCGGCGCCTCCGCGGGCTGCCCGTGCCGCGCCTGCGCCGCGCGCTCAGGCACTGCCGCGGACACCCTCAGAGAGCTAATTAGCATAACAAACTACCCAGGAGCCACCGGGCAGAATAGCAAACATAGCCGGAGTATTTCTGAAATTTTGGTAAAATCTGAGGAAAACGACGAGTGAAACATTGCGGAGTAATTGAGGGGGCTCATTATGCGTTCAATACCGAACTACACTGTAGTCGCCATATGATGATTGTGTTGAGTTTCTAGGCCTTTAAATATCCTTACGGGGGGAGATCGATTCGTGCTCGCTTCGGCAGCACATATACTAAAATTGGAACGATACAGAGAAGATTAGCATGGCCCCTGCGCAAGGATGACACGCAAATTCGTGAAGCGTTCCATATTTTTTGCACCTCCCCACACCCACATTTTCCATCCCGTGTCCAACCGCCTGCCCTGAGACCCCCAAACCTCCTCCTCCCCCTCATCCTCATCATCATCCTCATCCCCACGGAGACACAGAGCCGGAGCAGGGGAGCACCGTTTTTATTGTTGCTGAACCAGCGAAGGAGGCGCGAGGGGCTCCCCTGGGTCTGGGGGTGCCCGTGGTTAATGGCAGTCGGTGTCATCGTGGGACAAGAGCAACCAGCAAAGATTTCCCTGCGAGCACCCCTTGGCACATAGAGGGACCCCCAAAATGCCCCGTGGAAAAGCAGAGCCCCAAAGGGGGCTGCACCCCTCCAGCACACACACATGTAAATACACACACACACACACACACACACACACGTGATAAAAAACACAAGCTATATTACACTTAAAAACAGCCCCGTTCTGCAGGCTGTGGGGTAAAAAGCACCCGGAGCTGCCCACACCCCGCCCTGGCCGAGCCCCCGGTGGGCGCGGGGCTGCGGGAGGGAACGCGGCAGCCCCGGGGCTCTTCCGCCGGCTCAGCGATTGCTCAGCAGCCGCCGGGAGCTGTTTCACCGCAGAAAAATCTGGACCCAAATCACCCCACGGAGGGAGGCTGGCCCCGCCTGATTCTTTTTAAAAAACACCTGGGTTATAAATAGACACACAAAGAGTTCCAGGAGGGCTGTGCGGGGAGCAGGGAGGGCGAGAGGCACCTGCTCTGCACCCATTGCCCTGCTGCCAGCACAGCCAAGGGCACAGCCACAAACCCCCGGCCTGGAGCGGCTGCTGGAGCAGGGCAAGGGCTGAGGAAGGTCCGGGAGAGGCTGCAGAGGACACAGGAGGGGCAGGGCAGCTGTGGGGGCATCAGCTCATCTGGCCCAGGTAGTCTGAGAGCAGCAGCTCCGGGGGCAGGAACACGCGGTGTTTGTTGCTCACTTTCATCTGGCGCTTCCCTTCGATGTCCGAGCCTGTGGGTGGGATGGAGAGGTCAGCACAACCCTGCTCCCCCTCTCAGGGGTGTCCAACAGGCCCTCCCAGGCCTCCCCTCCTCTCCCTGGGGCTCGTGGTGAGCACAGGCTCCCCTGTTTTCTGTGCCCTCCATCCTGGGGCTCGCTCTCCCCGTCATTAACACTCAGGCTGATTGCCACAATTGGCTCCTAATGAATCAGCAGAGCCTCCTCTGGAGGGATGGAGCCTGATTCCATCCCTGCCTTGGCAACAAAACCTTTGGGGATGCCCAGGGCAGCACGGCTGATCCCTGGGAGGAGGAAGCAGCTGCAGGAGAGGGAACCCCGTGAGCAGATTCTTGCTTTGGACCACCCAAATTTCCCCTCAGAACCGGGTCTGGCTGAGCTTGGTCACCACTGGGGCTGCCCAGGGAGCTCAGGGCATTGCTGGGGAGGAAGCAGAAGGGGTGGGACCGCGGGGTTATCTCTGAGCCCCAGGGCGAGGTGGGGCCCACAGGAGGAAGGGAGGAAAAAGGCTGAGCTGGAGAGGAGAGATAGTGATGGAGGGAAAGGGGAAAAAACAACAACAAAATGGAAACCAAAACTAAAACCAAGCAGACACAGGGCTCTTACTGGCAGAGACGAGATCCATGTACTGGCAGAGTGCGTGGAGCAGGAGCCTCTCAAAGCTGGGGGAGAGGGGACAGCGTTAGAGCCTGACCTGTGCGTCCCTGCCCTGCATCCTCCCAGGGACACACAGAGCAGAGGGGGAGCACAAAGTGCCCCAAGGCCCTGCCCAGGCATCCCCAGGTGCCTCCCACCCACCAGGCCAGGGGGAGACCCAGCCCCAGGGGTGTCCTGTGCTCCCAAATCCCCTCTGCAGTCTGGGGCAGCCCTGGGGCACAGGGATGGGGAGATACCTGTTATCCATCAGGGCTGTGTACACAGAGTGGGGGGTGACAGAGAAGAAGGCCAGCAGCTCCTCCTCCAGCCCCTCCAGCGTCCCCTGTGAGGAGAGGCAGGAACTCAGTGAGGAAAGGACAGTGGTGGCACAACTGATTCCCCAGGATTTACTGCCAGCAGCTCCTGGGCAAGCTAATTGAATGGGAGACAGCAGGGAGAGGAGAAATCTCCCATCTCCAGCCCCTGAGGCAGGGAAGGATCCAGCTCCTGCCAACTCCACGCTGTGTGTGCCAAGGGCTGGCACCATCCCTGGTGCTCACAGCCAACAGGCAAAGCTCAGTGCTCTGCAAGAGCTCTGTGACCCCAGAGACACAGAGCAGCACACTGAAGGCAAACAAGGCAGCGGGCAGGAGGAGCCCAGGCTGCACTGAGAGGCTCTAATTAGCACCAGGAAAAAACAAACAGAGCCCCACAGAGCACAGGGAGGCAGCACCCCCTGGGATGGCAGAGAAAGTGCAGGGCTGCATTCACCTCCCTCCTTTTACCCCCTTTCAAAATACACCAGAGTTGCCCCAAATTTTACCTCTCTCCTTCCTGGTGCACTTTTACCCCCTTTCAAAATACATCAGAGTTGCCCCAAATAACCTTGTGTGGGCCACTGTGAAGACCCCAAAGGCCCCACTGCTGTCCCCGTGCACAAACACGCCCGGTTTCACCTCTCACCTGCTGTCACTGCACAGAAACTGGGAGACAACCACTAAAAAAAGCCCTGTAAGTGCCAGAAAAATCTGAACTGAGCCAGGAAAACCCCATGTGCTGGGAGCTGGATGTGTGTCTGCAACACGAGCATGTTCCCAGGAGCTGCTCTGAAATGTGGCACGAGGTCAGGGCACAGCTCTGGGCTGTGCAGGGACCCCTGGCAGCCCCCCCTGTTGTGGTGGCATTTCAGAGTTTGCCTCAGACACCCCGGGTTTCTCCCTGATGATTCCCTCCCAGGTGTGTCAGTCTCCTCTCCTTTCCCCTCCCAGCACTGTCTGTCAGTCCTGGCATTCCAGAAGTGATTGGCAGATCCAAAGGATGCCCTCTACCCCTGGAGGGACACTGGGCCATCCAGGTGTCCTTTGTCCCTTTGTCCCTCCCCTCCTGTCCCTGCTTGGTGCCTCCCTGCCCCTTCCCTGCCCCTCTCCCCGGGGTTCAAAGGAGCAGCAACCACGGGCTCAGGGAGTTCTGTTGGAGCTGGTGCTGGATCCAGAGGCCAGAATAAAGCTCTGGATCCAAACCCTCCAGCAGAACCGACTCCTTTCCTTCACCATCCCCTTAAAGCTTCTCCAGCAGAGGGAAACCTGAGGAGCAGCCCCTGTTATGGGGGGAAGCTCCATCCCAGCACCACCAGAGCTCCTGCAGGCCTGGACTTGTCCCCAGTGCCCAGCTGCAGCACCCAGGCAGCCAAAAGTGTCTGTGGGGTGGAAACACCACACACCCAGGCAGCCAAAAGTGTCTGTGGGGTGGAAACCCCACAGCTGCCACTATTTGGTCAAGCGGCAAGGGCCAGACAAGCTCAGGCAGGTCCTGTCCACAATATTGGTAATAATTCCAATACCCCCAGCCCTGCTGTGCCAGGCTGTGACCCCCAGCTCACCATGGGGATCCTGCCCCGCTTGAGGGTGGCGCGCAGGCGGCGGCTGATGCGCTGGAAGCACTCCTGGGGGGTGTAGGCAGGGAGCTCTGCAGGAGGGAGAAGGGATTTAGGCACAGCTCACAGCTCCAGAGCTCGCAGGGTCACTTTTTGGGAAGAGCCAGTGTCCCCCCAGCTGCCACACAAGGCTCCCTTTACAGTCACCCCTAAAGCAGCAATGCCCTCCCCAGCACAGGGGGTTTGGGGGGGGCTGTGCCCATCATCTCAGCCACTTCTGGCTCCCAAAAAACCCTCCCTGGTCCATGGTGGGGGTCTGCAGGCATAACCCACCCCCCCTTGCCACACCCATGGCGTGGGCTCAGGCATCCCCTGGCCCCACCACAGACTGGGAGTGGGTGCAGCCCTCCCAGAATGTACACAAGGAAGGAAAGGGAGAGGCTGTCCCCACCCTGCCTTCCCCTCCCAGCACCTTTCCACTTGTCTTCATTCTTGACAGGCAGCTTCCTCCTGTGCTTCTTCCTGGCCTCCTCCTCCAGGTAGAGCAGGACCCTCTCCTGCTCTTCTCCCGAGCGGTTCATGAAGTCGTTCCAGATCTGACAACAGAAGCCACCGAGCCCCACTGCAGAGGTCTGGGGGGGCACCTGGCTACCCAGGGCCCTTTCCCACACCCCACGAGCCCCCTCCTCACCCTCTCATCCCCAGGGACGGCCCTGAGTGTGGCCCTGTCACACCGGGGAGAGGCCACATTTCAAAACACCCGGTGACAGGGTCAGTGTTAGGCAACGGGGGTTTGGCAAGGGGCTTGTGCAGGAGGAAGAGCTGCAGCTCACCAGGCACTCACTGCCCTGCAGCCACAACTCTCCAGCAGAGGACCTGCCTGGAAATTCCCTCATCCCATGGGCCCCAGGAGCCCATCGCCCCTTGGCACACACGGCAGCAGATCCCACAGATCCCGCCCTGACACCAAACCAAGCAGAAGCCGCTCAGGCCAGGGAGGCAGAGGGATGCAGGAGTGGACTACAACCATGCCATGCCATTCCAGTGTCCCCAAGGCAGCGGGGTGGCTGTACCCACCTCCACATAGGTCTCATTGTTACAGGCCTCAGTGAAGATGCTGGGGGTGGCAGAGTGGGTGAGCTCTCCCTCGTCGCTCCCGCACTCATCCTGCTCCAGAAGCGTCATCAGGTAACGAGCTGGGGCCAAGAGCAAAGCCTCAGAGGGGAGGGAAGCACCTCCAGAGAGGCTCCTTGCCCCCAGAACGGCTCAGGGGAGGTTGCCCTGGGGAGGAAACCCTGCCTGGCCCTTACTGTTCTCCAGCCTTTGGAGGCTCTTGCGGCCCTTGGCCCTGGGGATGAGGTCGGAGTTGCGGATGGCTTTGTTGATGTAGTACTGCTTCCTCTTGGACGGAGAGAAACGCTTGGAGGGAGAGTCCTGCAGCAGGGGCAGGCAGTCCTCGATCCTCCTGGGGGACACAGCAGCAGGGGTGAGCCCACCCGAGGCTCTGGGGCAGCCAGGGCAGCAGGGAGATGGGGCACCAGAGCATCACCAGCACCAGTGTTACTGCAACACATCCTCCCACAGGACCCGTCCCCCTCGGGTCACTGTGACCTCCAAGCTGCTCAAAGCAGCTGTGTGTCAGCACTGGGAGGGCCAGGTAATTAACCTGGGCAATTAACCTGGGCAATTAAGCGTGCCACACAGGAAGCAAAGCGACGGATCCATCCCTGCTGCACCTCACGCTCAGCGTGGTCCTGAGTGGGTTGGCACTGACCCTGCCACTCTTTATTGAGGGCGGCAGGAACACCACCCCAGCCTGGCACTGCCAGCTCCTGGGGGCACCCAAAGGTGCTCTGCTCACCACACAGTCAGGGTGTTGCTTAGTCACAGGCACAGCTGAGGAATGACCATAAAACTGAGGCATTTTATGGGAAAATGAAGCCACACTGCAAGCGAGAAGCCGGCCGGGCGCTGAACGCAACTGCTCAGGTTTCAAAGTTTACTAAACACCAAAGACAGGAAGTTTCACTGCCTTCACTTGCGAAGAAGCTTCCCCTCAGGGTTGTGTGGGTTTCCTTTAGCCCAGCAGAAGGTGGGGGAGAAAATCAACACCCCTGAAACAACGTCCTGGATGGACAATCCTGAGGAGCTGCCCAGAGTGACCACTGTCTCCAGTGCCACGGCCTTGCTCCATCCTCAGGGCCATGTCCCCACCATGTCCCCTCCTTTCCAGCATTCTGGGAGCCCCAGTCCTGCAATCAGGTCCTGACAGAGGTGATCTGGGCACAGGGCAGAGCAGGTTGTGCTGTCCGATTGCAGCCCGGGCTAACAGCCAGCTGCTCACCCTCGCCAAAACCTTGATTTTTTTTTTTTTCCCCCTTTTGCCTGCATGGGGGCAGTGATACAGTCTTGGCTGCTGGTGGGGGGGTATAAAAACAACCACTGGAGAGAAAACAGAGGCAAAGGTGGGATTGGAAAGAATAAAAGAGACTCAGGTATCAAGGCAATGCCCAGAGGACGGGTGGGGAGCAGTAACCCAACCCGCCACAGCCAGCAACCAGGGCTGGTGGATCAAGTTGTGATACAAAGACGGTTACAAAAACCTGAATAAACAGAGGGAGTCACCTTACACTGGCCCCAGCTCGGGGGTTTGAGTACACAGCTGCGAGCCCGGCGCTCCCTGGCGTGTCAAAACCCGGGGTCAGCAGGCTGGGAGCACCCCCGGGACGCCCCGAGCGCCGTGGCTGGGAGGGGAACAGGCTGAGCCACGCTTTGCTCCCTTCCTGCAGCCTCCAGGGCCGTTCCTGGCTGCCCTGGCACCCGGCACTGCCACGTCTGCCCTGGCGCTGCCACCTCCGCCCGGTGCCAGCCTGGAGGGAGGTTCACAGGGGACAGTGACCTCGGGACAGCCACCCGAGCCAGAGCAGCGCCCTCTGAGCCAGGGTGCCGCGCCAGGCTCATACGGGACCCCAGGAGGGATCGTTCAAACCGTGACCCCGGGGCAATGGGCCTGACAGACAGACAGACAGACAGACAGACAGACTCCTGCCTTCTCCTCCTGTCCCAGGGAACAGCGCCTGGAAGGGGAACTCGTTCTCTGCCAGGGGATTTCGGAGCTATTCCTGTCACTGACCCTTGGGCAGCAGAACGTGGCAGAGCAAAGTCGTTCCGCAGCTCCGTCCCGAGCCCCCGGTACACCCGTGCAGGAGCGCGGGGCTCCAGCCCAGCCCCGGTGACCGGGAGCACCGTGACCTCCAGGGGATAAACGCTAATTATAAGGCTCATTATGCCGGTGCCGGGCTCCGCTCTGGCACCGCCGCCGGGCCCGGGGAGCTGGGGACGGGCTGTCCCGGGAGGCGCCGCCGCTCCCCGCCCGCACCGACAGCCCGGGGGGCTCCTGCCCGGCCCGACCGCCCCACGGCCCGCCCGGCCCCGGGCCCGCACTCACGGGAACGGCTCCTCGGGGCCCGCGCCGCCCCGCAGCACCACCATGGCGCGCCGGGACTGGGATCGGAACCGGGACGGTGACCAGAACCAGAACCGGGACCGGGACCGGGACCTCCCTCCGCCTCCTCCACCCCCGGCCCGCACCGGCGGCACCGGGCCCGGCACCGCCCGCTGGAAGTGACGTCACGGGGGCGTGGGCACGGGAACCCCGCCCCGGGCGTCGCGGGAGGTGGGGCACCGGGGGTGCTTCGGGGAGCCCCTGGAACCGGGGCTCGACGGCTGCCGGACCTCATTAACCCCGCGTGAATCCCTGTTGTCCCCCCGATAGCTCCCCCGTTAATCCCCGTGAACCTCCAGTTAACCCCCGTTAAAGCCCTGTTAACCTCCGTTAACCCCCGTTAAACCCCCCGTTGCCCCCCGTTAAGCCCCCCCCCTCCGCCGCTCTACCGGGCCCCGCGCCCTGCCCGGCGCCGTTCCCCCGCCCGTCCGCGAGGCGGCGCTGCGGCCGCGCCCCGGCCGCGCGCAGCATTTGCATGCCGACCAATGGCGGCGGGGGGCGGGGCGTTCCAGGAGAGACGGACCAATGAGAGCGCGGGGCGGGGAGGGGCGTGGCGCTCCGAGCGCTCCGGGCCAATGGCGGCGCGGGGCGGGGCAGCGCGGGGCGGGGCCGGGTCCCACCGCCCGCCCGCCGCCCGCCCGCCCGCGGGGAGAGCAGCGCCGCGGGCCCCGCGCGCACCGGCCCCGCCGAGCCCGACCCCGGGCGGCCGCGGCTGCTATGCGGCTTCGCGGCGCACGGCCTGCACCGGGTAAGGGGGACGCGCCGCCGCACCGCTCCCACCGATGGGATCGGCACCGAGAACGGGAGCTCCGCCGCGGCCGTAGCCGGGACCGGGAGTCGGGGGCTGGGCGGGACCGGGGCCGGGGAGCGGAGCCCAGGACCGGCCGCCTCTCCGCGGTGGGCTGGGCCCTCCGCTGCCGGTGCTGGGCGGGAGCGCGGCGCCCCCTCCCCCCGCGGCCGGTTACCGGCCGCCTCCCCCACGCGGGGCTGGGGTTCCTCCCCCGCGGTCGTTCCCGGCCTTGACTCTCCGTTCTCGCCGGGCGCCGCTGTCCGGGCCGGGCAGAGCCCCGTGGCCCCGCCCTGTGCCCCCCCCCCCCCGCCCCGCGGTGTCCCGGGGTCCGAACGGCGGAGGGGCCAGGCCGGGCCGACCCAGGCTCGCCTCTCCGTGTTGGGGGCGGCCGTTTCCCCCCGTTCGTTCGCGGGACCGGGGCCCATTGGGGCCCCGCCGCCTCCGTGCCCGGTCCTTCTGAGCGCCGTCGGTGCCACGTGCCGCCGGGAGCGGGGCCGGGCTCCGTTTTGGGGATGGGACTCCTGTTCTCCTGGGGTCCCCAGCCCCGTCCGTCCCCAGGGACGGCACCCACCGGGCACCCACCCTGTCCTTCTCCTCCTCTTCCTCACTCAGCCTCCACGCCGCCCCCGGAGCCCTTCCCGGCAATGCCGGGAGCCCGCCTGGGGGGTGTCCGGCCGCGGCCAGCCCAGCCCCGGTGTCGGTGGCACAAAGGCCCTTCCGTCACACCCCCGCTGCCTATTTTTAGCCGCTGTCGCTGCCGAGCACCTGCCCCGGGGACGCGGGTGACGCCGCCGCCTCGAATCCCTCGCGGGACCCCCGTCACCGCCCCACGGCGGGGACGCACCGGGCCCCGTGGCCCCGGAGGGACAAAGGGGCACGGCTCAAGGTCACCGGGGTGCCACGGAGCCCCGGCTGTGGCCGCACCACTCGGGTTTCCCCTGTGGAGAAGCGGCAGCGTGGCTCCGGCGCGGCCCGCGGTGCTCGAGGAGGCGGCTCCGCGCCCGGTGTCACCCGGGGAGCCAGGAGCACGTGCCCGGCTCGGTCCGGCTCCGGTTCGCTCGTGGATGGCGCTGGGGACGGGGTTCAGGTGCGGCGCGGGGCAGGAGCGCGGCCGGTGAGCGGCGGCTCCGGGGCGGGGAGCGTCCGTACCGCGATCTCTCCCTCCTCCGTGGGGGCCACACGGCGCTGCTCGGAGGGGAAACTGAGGCACGGCCACCGCTGGCCCGCTTGTGCCGCGCCTCTGCTGGCTCCCGCTGGAGGCGGTGGCTGCTGAGCTTGCCGTGACGGTGGCGACGTGTCCGTGCATGGCGTGAGCCGGGCCGGGCCGGGAGCGGATGCAGCCGCGGCGAGGCGTGGGGGAAGCGGCTCCCGCCCGCCCGCCCGTCCGCGGCCCCGGCCCGCACGGGCAGCAGGTTCCTCTTTCCAGAATGCGCGGGATTGTGGTGGAGCTGCCGGTCCTGGCGCACCGTAGGCTGTCCTGGCCCCGCAACCCCACGGTCGGTCAGTCCCCGTGAGGGTCCTGCCGTGTGTGCCCCCGGGCAGCTGAAACGGGCAAAGCCCGTACCCGGTACGACCGCGGTGCTGCGGTGAGCTCCTTCAGTGCAGGCGAGGTCACGGCCGGGAGCTGCCCGGCCACACCGGGGGCTGCCCGGCCACACCGGGAGCTGTTGGCCACACTGGGGGCTGTTGGCCACACCGAGCTGCCGGCCACACCGAGCTGCCGGCCACACTGAGCTGTTGGCCACACCAGGGCTTGGGAGCTCACTGCTAGAAGGGATCCAGACCAGGGCGTTGGGGTTCTGCAGGGTCGAGCTGAACTCCCCTCGGTGTTTTCCACTGGGGCAAAGCACAGATGAGCTGCTTGCAGCCTCACGTTGCCTTGGAGGCCCCCCAGGGAAGGGGAGCAAGGGGGCTGTGGGGGAGGTTGGCTGAGCCTGTTTGCCAGGGTTTCAAAGCTCTGCCTGTCCATCCCCTGGGATCTGCCCTGGGGTGCTTTGGGGCCCCTCCA
Organism: Agelaius tricolor; assembly: GCF_023055355.1. Classification (NCBI taxonomy): domain Eukaryota; kingdom Metazoa; phylum Chordata; class Aves; order Passeriformes; family Icteridae; genus Agelaius; species Agelaius tricolor. The sequence goes on along the minus strand of NW_027269293.1, from coordinate 2,481,766 downwards.
GTGTGCAGCGCAGACCCCAGTGCTGCCCACGCCCCACCACGATGAGCCCGGTGCTCCCCTGGTGGGGATGTGCCTTGTCCCCTGTGTGGGACCCGGTGGATGTCCCTCCCCAGGGCCTGTTATCTGCGGGCGTGGGTCCGCCGGTATCCGCTGCCTGCAGGGCCGGGCAGGGCTATCGGGTCCGGCAGGCCCCTTCCCCCTTCAGCAGCAGGCCCGGCCGCCCTATCTCATTAGCTCGAGATTAATGAGGCTCCTGCGCTGTCTTTAACTCCTTCCTGCTCGCCAGCTCCTGCCCACAGCTCCGCTGACCCTCTGCTCTACTTCTCCCACAGGTTTGCGCCGACGCCTGCCGGACACTGACCCAGCTGAGGATTAGGGACACCGGCTGTGAGCAGGGGACCCTGAGGCTGCCACCCCTAGAAAGTGCCAGCTCTGCGAGGGAAAGGGTGATGTGCCGTGCTCCAGCTGCTGCCTGCTGAGCCTGAGGAGGAGTTTTGGAGCCTGCCTGGGACAAGCAGCACCCCAATCCCAACGGGCAGCACCAAGCCTGCGACACACCGTAGCCCTTAAGCCAAGGAGACATCGGACCAAGCCTGAGAGGGATCAAGGGTCACATCCTTCCTTCCTAACCCGGTGTCAACCCCGACGGCACTGCCCTCACCCCCGGCAGCCCCCTCCAGGGCTGCCTGCCCCCGGCGCTGCCCAGCTTTGGCCCCCAGCCCCGCTGGAGCGCGGCAGCCTGCCGGGCGCTGCCCCCCGGGCACTGCCCCCCGGGTGCATCGCCCCCCGGCCCCCCGGGGACCCCCCGCCTGCCGGCAGAGCCATGAAGCTGCAGGCGGTGATGGAGAACCTGCAGCGGCAGCAGCGCGCGCGGCTGCAGCAGGCGCTGGAAGCGCGGCAGCAGGAGCAGCAGCAGCCGCCGCCGCCGCAGCCACCACGCTGCACGTCCCCTCCAGCCCAGCCCTCGCAGCCCCCGGGGCAGCCCCCTGCCAGCAGCCGGGGCCGTGGGCAGGACGCGGCGCCCTCGGAGGAGGGAGCGGAGCCCGAGAGCGCGCACATGCAGCGGGCACAGATGGCCGCCCTGGCTGCCATGCGGGCGGCCGCCGCCAGCCTCAGCCACTCGCCCAGCCCGGGGCTGTCGGATGAGAGCCAGGCCTCCGAGGAGGAGGAAGAGGAGGAGCGCGGAGAGGAGGAGGAAGATGGTGGCGGGTACCAGCAGGAGATGGGCTCCGAGGAGGAGGAGGATCTGTGAGTGTGCTCGGGCAGCTCTCGGGGGTTTGGGGAAGGGGCAGGGAAGTGGCACGACACTGGTGGGGCTGGGCAGGCTGCGGGGATCCCGTGGCTTGGGTTAGAGCTGTTGGGATATTTCAGAGCAGTGGTTTGGCTCTGTGGTGGTGATTCCTCATGCTGGGCTGGCACAACATCCCATCCCTGCCCAGCAGCCACGTGGGGCTGGGACAGAGGACCCCAGGCTGGTGTTAAATTATGCAGCACCCTTGGCTGCCTCCAGCGCGCATCCTCTCAGGGCAGGGCCAGGCCAGGAGCCATCTGGCAGAGGAGAGGTCCATGATGGAGCTGCTCCCGGGACGCTGGGGGCTGGCTGTGCCCCAGAGATGCCCCAACCAATGGGCTGTAGTGGGACTCCACTGTGTGCTGGGTGGGTGGTCCCAACCCCGCAGCTGGGGCAGGCAGGAGAGAGGGATGAGCATTAGGAACCAGCGTGGGACCAAACCTCTCCTCCCGGCTCCAGGAAGGGCAAATGGGATGAAGATGACTTTGAAGAAGACCTGGGTGAGGAGGAAGAGGAAGAAGAAGAGGAGGAGGAAGAGGAAGACTACGAGGAAGAAGAAGACATGGGAGAGGAAGGGCTCAGCTCGGCCGAGGCGGTGCGGGCGGGTGCGGGATCCCTGCTGCTCCGCAAGCCCCCAGCGCCCCAGCACTACCGGGGGGAGCCCCCACGGCTGCCAGGGGGGCAGGAGCGGCTGCCCCCCGGCCTGGGCCACGCTCAGCCCCCACCACCAGCCCCTGACCACGGCGACTGGACCTACGAGGAGCAGTTCAAGCAGGTACGTGCCCGCCGAGCCGCGCGCGTCCCTGCCTGCCGTCCCTCTCCCTGCTCCTGCTCACCCCCGTGTCCTCGGAGCGTGGGGAGGTGCCTCTGGCAGCGCCGCCTCCGGCAGTGTTCTCCTCAGATCCAGCTGCTGTTGTCATTAGGAATGCGTGGGATTTCTCCGGGGTTCTAGTGCTGGGCTCAGTCTCACCCCTTCCCTGGTTGGGTGACTCTGAGTGGATTCTGTGTCCAGGTTGTTCTGGTGCAGGCAGGCAGTGCGGTTGGGTTTGCTGCAGGGATCTGGGAGGATTCTTGCTGGAAGTTATGAAAAAATCACCCCAGATTTATAAATCTGATGGATCTCTTGGTTTTCCACTCTCCCCAAGCCATTTTTCATGGGGACCTGTCTGTCTCCCATCACCATCACTACAGAGCTGATGCCTGGCAGGGCAACTCTGGCCCCATGGATGCTTGGTGGGGGGCAGAGCTGCACCCCTGCTGCTGCCAAAATGCCATGAAAAAGTGAAAACAGGGAGAAAGCACCTGGCTGCCCCCTTCCTTGCCTTCCCCAGGCAACGAGGCCAGCACATTTCCCCCTCTCCCAGCACCAGAGCTGGATGCAGTCCACTCTCACTGATAGAAGAAAACTGCTGCAGCCAGGGCTCCCCGGGGTCTGCCCGGCACCTTTGATGTGTGTTTAAATACATCAGGGTTTGGGGGAAGGGGCAGGACCAGCAGCAGCAGATGGGACCCAGATGGAGCAGCCAGGCCACGGTGGCCTTTCAGGAGGGATGCGACCACCTCTGCCCCTTCACTTTCAGGAGGCTGTCACATCCCTTCCAAAAGGGGGGAAGGGGCTGCCGGGATCTGCTGGCACATGTGGATGTGGGCAGGCTCAGAACAGGGCTGGCAGAGGGGAATAGGGAGCATGTGGCCATCCTCCTGGTGCTGCCTGGCTGTAGGGCTGGAGGGATGCTCCTGTCCAGCTGTAGGGATGCAGGGATGCTCTTGTCCAACTCTAGAGATGGAGGGATGCCCCTGTCCAGCTGTAGGGATTCCCCTGTCCAGCTGTAGGGATGCCAGGATTCCCCTGTCCAGCATTAGGGATGCAAAGATGCTGCTGTCCAGCTGTAGGGATGGAGAGATTCTCCTGTCCAGCTGTAGGGATGCAGGGATTCCCCTGTCCAGCTGTAGGGATGAAGGGATTCCTCTGTCCAGCTGCAGGGATGCTCCTGTCCAGCTGTAGGGATGCAGAGATGCTCCTGTCCAGCTGTAGGGCTGGAGGAATGCTCCTGTCCAGCTGCAGGGATGCAGGGATTCCCCTGTCCAGCTGCAGGGATGCAGGGATTCCCCTGTCCAGCTGCAGGGATAAAGGGATGCTCCTGTCCAGCTGCAGGGATGCTCCTGTCCAGCTGTAGGGATGCAGGGATTCCCCTGTCCAGCTGCAGGGATGCAGGGATGCTCCTGCCCTGCGCATCCCTCGTGCCACTGCACCCAGGCTACCTGCTCTTCTTGTGGTTTCTCTCTCTGGTGCTTCCTGCCGCCGGCGAGCGAGGGGCCGGGGCCGTGAACTCGTAGCTGTGAAAAGGCTTTTCAATACCACAACTCTGATCTTCCTGTTCGTCAGCGTGTCAGCGCCGTAGCCTCTGCCAGGTCCCCTATCACAGCCACAACACTTGGAAACACCAGCCCCATTCCCAGTGCTTTCCTTGCCCCCCCAAACCGTGCCCCCTTTCCCTCCGTGTCCCTTCCTGGGGTCCCTGGGAAGAGCCCAGCTCGGTGGTGAACGGTGGAAGCAGCCGGAGGGGGTTGGAAATCCTCCGTGGGCGGAGGAGCGGAGGCGATGCCGGGCCTGGAGAGGCTTTCCCCGGCACGTCAGCCCCGTGCGACCGACCGAGCGCGCTTGGATCGCGGCCCCTGGAGCGGGGCCAGGGCGTTGCTGGCGCAGCCGGCGCTGGCCGGGAGCTCCTCCTGGCCGGGCTCCAGCGCGTGCCGTGCCGCCGGGCTCCAGCCCAGCAGCCCAGCTGGGAAGGAGCAGCAGGAATGTAAACAGCGAGGGCAGCACGGGGCAGGGGATGCCGAACCCCATCCATCCCCGCTGCTGGAGGCGCCTTAAGGGGAACCCCGACAGCAGGGTCCCCGTGTGGGGCAGGGGATGCCGAACCCCATCCATCCCCACTGGTGGAGGTGCCTTAGGGAGAACCCCAGCTGCAGGGTCCCCGTGTGGGGCAGGGGATGCCGAACCCCATCCATCCCCGCTGCTGGAGGCGCCTTAAGGGGAACCCCGGCAGCAGGGTCCCCGTGTGGGGCAGGGGATGCCAAACCCCATCCATCCCCGCTGCTGGAGGCGCCTTAAGGGGAACCCCGGCAGCAGGGTCCCTGTGTGGGGCAGGGGATGCCGAACCCCATTCATCCCCACTGGTGGAGGCGCTTTAGGGGGAACCCCAGCAGCAGGGTCGCCGTGTCTCGGGTTGCTGTTTGATAATTGCTGCCCCAAGATGTGCAGGATGTCTTTGCTTCGGCCCACACAACTGAAGAACGAGTCTGGACTCTTCACTTTTCGGTCTTGAGGTTGTTTATTAATTCTTATCTATAAAATTTTCTTTCTGCCCAGCCGAGGTCTGCTCAGCAGGGCAGCCACAGGCACTCTGACCGGCCCTGAGGTCTTTTTATACTTTTAATATTTTTAATATATTTTTATTATATTTTTAATATATTTTAATAGATTTTAATATATTTTAATATATTTTAATATATTTTTAATATATTTTAATATATTTTTAATATATATTTATATATTTTTAATATATTTTATATATTTTTAAAAATATATGTTTATATTTTATACTTTTTATACTACAAACTACGTATAACATATTTACACTTAATTCCCAATACCTATCACCTATGTTAGACAGTGCACTTCTACTCTAAACCAATCCCAAAGTGCCAGCATCACTGCAGAAAATGCAGAACAAGAAGAAGAAAGGCTAGACATGCCAAGATTCCTCCATCTTGTCCCCACAACCCCCATACCAAAAATCCTAAAATCTACATTTTCACCTTGTGATCATTTTATTATTATACTATTCAAACCTGTGTGACTTTCACGTCCTCATACAAAGCTGGTAACTTGCTCCAGGGGTCACAATCAAATCCCCAGGTGCTCTGGGCTGCATGCCAGGGTCTCCGAGCCCTCCGGCGGGGTTTTTGGCAACCCTGGACACCCGGAGGGATGCACTGAGTTCCAACACCCGTGTGGTTGAGCCAGCAGGGACGTGGTGCTGTGCATGGCTGTGCCAGTGTTCTGCCTTGCCTGCCCCTGGGCTCTTTTGGGGTTGCTTTTTATTTTTTGTCAAGGAGCTCCTCAGTACCTCTGGCAGCACTCTCCCACCAACCTTTAATTCCCTGGCTGTCCAGCTCTCCCTGCAGGAGACCCAGTTTGGATTCAGCTCTGGTTGCGCTGGTGCCGCCGGCATCCTCGGCCCGTGGCTCTCTGTGCTTGAGAACACCGGGAAGTGCCACCGTCCAAGCCCCCTGTGCCTCTCCACACCCAAACCGCGGCAGCCCGGGGCTGCCCCCATCCTCCACTGCCGGGCTTTATTGACCCATCTGGGACGGATTCCTGTGAACTGGTGCTCGGCTTGGAGCCGTGGGGGGCCGGAGGCAGGAGGATGGGGCCCAGCTGAAGGGAGGAGGAAGGGGAGGGCGTGAGGAAGAGTTATGGAGGTGAGGGAGGTTAGGGAGCCGGCGCGTGGCACCTCCCCGTCCCCAGGGACGGCTACTGCACAGGCCGAGGTCAGCTCGGCCTGACCCGGGCGCCGCAGAACAAAGGAGCCCCCAGCCACATGGGGAACTCGGGGGCACCATGGCTCCTCGGGGTGGAAAAAGGGGCATTTTCTGGGTAGGAAGAGGCTCCCCGTAGGAAATGGCTAAAAATCCAGCAAGCTGCTGCCAGCAAAGGGAAAATACTGCTCGGAGTTCTGTACCCCAGCGCTGTGGGGGCTCTGCTGCTGCTGCTGCCCCCCAAGATCCCTGCTCTGATCTTTGTGTTTCATTATTGCTATTACTGCTCTCTTCTAATACTGGGAGTGGGAGGAGTGGGAGCCTCTCTGGTGGAGTGGCAGCCCCTGGAGCTGGAGTTTGCAGCCTCTCTGCCTCTTTTGGAGTTTGCTGTGCTGCTGGTGCTCCCTCAGGCATGGGCACCCTGCATGCCAGTGCCCCGTCCCACATGGCAGGAGCTCGAGGAATCCACCTCCCTGTGTTCATCTCCTCCCTGTGTTCATCTCCTGCCTGTGTTCATCTCCTCCCTGTGTTCATCTCCTCCCTGTGTTCTTCTGGCTGCAGCAGCCACCACTCTCCCTCTGGGGCTCTCCATTTTGGCTGCTCCCTTTTGGGGTGTCCTGCAGTGGCCGCCTCTGTGTTAGGCTGATGTTTAACACCCCATTTCTGCTTCAGGAAGGATTTAAGTCACCACAGTGCCAGTGGGAGGCTGTGCCAGCCCCGGGGGGGGTGCTGGGGTTTTAGTGGGGCAAGAGGTTTCTTGCCTTGGGGACATCTGAGCCGTGCCGGTGGCACACAGGCGCGAAAACCTCAGCCCTTATCTGGGGTGGTGCAGCGCACCCCGAGATACAGCGTTTCAAAGTGCACTGCTGGGGGAAAAATAAACCGAAAGCAACTCAGCGACCTCGGCAGGGCTGCGGGGGTGGCTGAAACCGGACCCCCCCGCCTCCACCCAGACCAGCCCTGCGCACATGGCCGGTGGAACTGGGATTTTCCAGGAGGGTCTGGGGCAGCAGGCAGCCCGTGCCTCCTCCTCTGAATCCCCAGGAGCTGGTTAAGGCGTGGGGGATCCCCTCTGAACCCCTTTCTCCCGTGGATTATTCTCCTTTTCAAAGCCCAAAGCCAGCTGGGGGCGTGGGGCCTGAGCCAGGGGCCCCGTGGCCTCTTAACGAGGGCGGGAGGGTCCATTTACTTTCTTTAAAATATTGATTAGAGCTTTATTGCATTAGCCAGCCGAGCGGATGAGCCGCCCCCAGGGAGGGCGAGGGGGCCCCTGCGCAGGGAAGGGGGACCCGAGTGTCATCATCACACGGCCGGGGGGCCACTGCCCCCCACCCACCCAGAGGCAGTTTGGCTCCCAGATAAGGGGGGGAGTGCCCTGGGGCCCCCACTTGGGCGCTGCTGTGCCGGGGAGGTGATTGCAGTGCCTGGCCAGGCCAGCCGCAGATAACGCAGGCAAAGAGGGGATCTGAGCAGGACAGGAGTTTGGGGGCAGTGGGGGGAGTCACCAGTGGACCCCTCCTGTAGGATTGACGGGGCTAGCACGGTCAGGACGGACAGAGACGAGAGATCTCTGCAGCCAGGTCAGGAACTTGGGGTTTATTGCAAAGGGCCTGGGTGCAGGGCCCTGCTGGGAGCTGCCAGGCACAGCTGGAGCAGGCCTGAGAGAAGAGAGGGGTGAGAGGATGAGAGGGTAAAAGGGTAAGAGTAAAGGGGGTAAGAGAATAAAAGACAAGAAGCAAGAGACAAGAGGTAAAAGTGCAAAGTTCCCATTACAATACAATAAATCATCTTCTGTGTTGAATATTGTAATTCTCACTAACCAATCTAGTACAAGATACAAATCCTATAGCATTTCCATACAGCCTGTAAGAATCACTACATTACCGTACTGTGTTACATTTTAAACCCTAAAAACTCCTCTTTGGACCCCTTCTGCCAAGCTGGTAGGGTCTGCTCTGACCCTTAGACCTGCCTGCAAGCAGAGGGTGTTGTTTCATCAAAAGGAGATTACCTTCAGCCCGCCACACCGTTGTTTTCCTGTTGTTCAGTAACTAAAGGATCTCGACACTTGCTTTCATTTCAATCTCGCTTATAGTTTCCATATTCTCAAAATCTTTTGCCAGCCAATCATATTTATAAGGCTTTCCTGTTCCATCTTCCCAACACCCTCCCAAGAAAAGGGCTGTGTGTGTCCCCCCCTGCTCACCCCACCCTCAGCCCCTCTCACCCTGCAGCACTGCCCCAAGGGGTGCTCCCAGCCGGGGATCCGGCGCAGTAATTGGCTCATAGAGCTCAGGGAGCATTCCCGGGGCTGTAATCCCACCAGATCCCTGGCCAGAGGTCAGGGACTTCTCGGCGAGAGCGGCTTAGCCGCCGAGTGCCTCCCCCAGCCAGACGCCTGGGTGCTCACAGGTGCTGCTCCCGGCATCCCAGCGCTCGTCAGGGCATTTCTCCAGGATGATTAATGAGGTTGAGGGACAAGGGGACACATCCTTTCTGCTCGAGGTGCTCAGCCCAGTGCCTTCACCCAGCTAGACCATACCCCCAGCTAGACCATACCCCCATCACCCCTTGTTCTGGGAGCTGGGCTGGTTCCCCAGTGCTTGTGTCCCCCCAAAGTCCCATCTCCCCCATGCCTTAACCCCCCCAGAGCCTCATTTCCCCCACCCCTGGCCCTCCCAGAGCCCCGTTCCCTCCACGCCCCAGCCCCCCGGGCTGACTCAAGGGCTGCGGAGGTGGCGGCCGCCTCCCCTCTCGGCACAGCTGAACTAACAGGGTTTATTTAAAAGAGAGAGAAAAAAAAAAAAAAAAGAAAAGAGCAGTGCAGGGAGCAGGGCCTTTGTCAGCAGAGCCCCCTGCCCCCACTGCAGCGTTGGGCAAGGGCAGGGTTGCTCCATCGCCCTATTTCTGGCCCAAACCGCAGGAGAAATGGCAGCTGGTCCCAGGGCCCAGCCGGACGTGCTGCAATCAGGGGCCAGGGCAGGGGGTGTTCGGGGCTGGGGGGCCCTGCTCAGAGCCCCTGGGGGAGCCAGACTGGGGGCTCAGGGTGCAGCTCCTGGCCCAGCTCCTGACCCGCTCCCTGACCCTTCCCATGGGTCACTTAATCTGCCTGTGCTTGGGTTCCTGCTCTGGGATAATCCACCCTGCACTGGGGCTGCTGCAGGACAGGGCTCACCCCTGAGGAGAGTCCCCTGCTCCCTGTGTGTCCCACAGGCTGGGCTGTGTCACTTCTGTGGCCACAGTCCTTTGGGAAAGGGCTTCCTTGTCCCCCCACAGCAGCTGGCTCAGAGTCTCACCCTGGTACAGGTGGTAGTGGGAGCACCCAGGCAGGTACCAGCCCTAAACCCCTGCAGCAAAGGGCTTCACCTCCTGCCTCTGTTTCCCCTGTGGAGCCTCCAGCTTGGGCACCAGTGCCGGATTTTGGAGATGCCAGCATCTGGACCATGCTGTCCCACACTGCCACCCGCTCAGGCGCCACAGTGGGATGGGGTCTGTCACTGTGGTGCCATCACAGTGCCCACCACCACCCCCTCCTCTCAGCGTGAGGAAACCGTGAGGTTTCAGCGCTGCTAGAGCAGCTCAGCAGTGATGGTTCCCGGGGCTGACAGCCCACAGCTGGCTCCTGTCAACCCCATCTGTGGCTGCTGGACCCCTTCCAGCTCCTCCAGCGGCTCTGCCGCGGGGTTCCCAAGCATTCTGTGCACCCTGGCCCTGCCCACGGGACCCCAGGGACCCCCACCGAGGTGCTGACTGAGGGCAGAGGTGCAGGACCTCGCATTTCAGGAACAGATTTGCAATTAGCCAAATCCCAGCGGGCGGTGGAAGCCCCGGTGACTCATCTGCCGGGGCTTACCGCGATCCCCTTCTAAGACGATCATTTACATATGGTGGAATTTAAACCCCGTCTTGGCTTCCAGGCCTCACTGCTGCTGCTGCTGCCACCTCACCCCGGTCAGGTCCTGAATGAGGGGTCTTGGCCCTCCAACCCTCAGGAGCTTCATCTTGGGAGTCACACAGGAGGGACAGCCCGAGCTGGGGGCTCACCAGCTGCCCCAAGAGTTTGAGTTGGCTGCTCTGGCCACATTTCCCCAGCTCAGCACTGCATAGCTCATTCTCAGCTGCCCTTCCTGGGTCTGCCTGGTGGCAGGAGCCAGCCTGGTGTCTGTCCTTCCTTGGACGAGCTTTCTCAACAGCGCCTGACTCGGCTGGATTAATATTTGTACAAGGTCCGGTGTGATAGCAAGCATGTGTCAAGGGCATGCCCCAGCACGCACACAGCAAGGGCCAGGAGAGCTGCCGGGCTGGCTCCCATCCAGCCAGCCAAGGGAACAGCCCCAGCGCCCCAGTTCTCCGTGACCCCTCACCAGGCTGTGCCACACGTCCTCACTCAGACACGGAACCAGTTTTGATTCCAGCCAGAGCCTGGCTCGCTGCCGCCCAGCAGCAAAGCGCCACTGGAAACGCCGCGGCAGCAGGAATCGCTTCCTCCTCTGCGGGAAGGGAGCAAACAGCAGCGGCAGAGCTGTCCTGAGAGCTGCTGTCAGCCAGGGGGGATCAGGGACACCAATCCTGGGATGCTGGGAGCAAACAGCAGCAGCAGAGCTGTCCTGAGAGCCAGTGTCAGCCTGGAGGGATCAGGGACAGGGATGCTAGGAGCAAACAGCAGCAGCACAGGCGTTCTGAGAGCTGGTGTCAGCCCGGGGGGATCAGGGACAGGGATACTGGGATGCTGGGTGCAAACAGCAGCGGCAGAGTCGGTGTCAGCCTAGGAGGATCAGGGACACGGATCCTGGGATGCTGGGAGTGAACAGCAGTGGCAGATCCATCCCAGGAGCCAGTGTCAGCCTGGCCCACAGCAGGGACACGGATCCTGGGATGCTGGGAGCAAACAGCAGTGGCACAGGCCTTCTGAGAGCTGGTGTCAGCCTGGAGGGATCAGGGACAGAGATCCTGGGATGCTGGGAGCAAACAGCAGCAGCACAGCCATCCCAGGAGCCGGTGTCAGCCTGGGGGGATCAGGGACACGGATCCTGGGATGTTGGGAGCAAACAGCAGTGGCACAGCCGTCCCAGGAGCCGGTGTCAGAGCAGGGGGATCAGGCACACGGATCCTGGGATGCTGGGAGCAAGCAGCAGCGGCACAGTTGTCCCGGGAGCCGGTGTCAGAGCAGGGGGATCAGGCACACGGATCCTGGGATGTTGGGAGCAAGCAGCAGCAGCACAGCCATCCCAGGAGCCGGTGTCAGAGCAGGGGGATCAGGCACACGGATGCCGGGAGCTGCCGGCTGGCTGGGCACAGCGGCACGGCCGTGCTGGGGAGGGCGGCCGACAGCGCACGGACAATGGGGGGTCAGCGAGGTTAAACGGTGACTAATTCGCCCATTCAGCGTCCCCTCCGCCGCTCGGGGACACCCGCCGTGCCGTGACACCCGCTGCGCGGTGACACCGCCCGTGTACCCCCAGGGTCACCCACATGGCTCCTCCCGGGTGAGGAGGTGGGCGCCGGCTGGTCTCGGGGACCCCCAGACTGCCATGCTGATGGATCGGGATTGGGTTTGTCACCAATGGATGCTGTGCCCACCGCCGGGTCCAGCCCGCGGAGGAGGCACTGGTGCAGAGAGGCACCTGCGGTCGGGGCCGTGTCCCCTGAAGAGGGGACAATGCTGGGAACCGGTGTGAACAATGGTGCCGACGGGAAGCTCCCGGGCCCCCTGCCCAGCTGCCCCCGCGGAAGCGGCCCCCCAGCCCAGCCCGGCCATGCTCCGGCGGCAGGAATCCCGCCGGGCCGGTCAGTGGAGTCACCGCCGGGCCTGGCCGTGTGGGCGAGGCTCCAGCCAGCACATCCCCCACCAGCAAAGCGTTGGGACATTTTTGGGCAAGGGGCACTCACACCTCCCTGCTCCCAGCAGCCCCTTCCCACGGGGGGTTGTGCCCTAGGGGGCTCGCAGGGGATTAGGGATGGGGACAGCCAGGGGTGACCTGTACCTAAGCCGAGCGCTTTATCTGCGTAGGAATCTGCTCCGGGGCTGGACTGCTCCCTTTGCCCTTCACCGGGAGGGATTTACCCCAGCAAACCCTGCACTCTGTGCCTGTGGAGAGGGGCTGCTGCCTCGGGTACCCCCAGCCCTGACTCAGCCATCACCTTACAGGAAATCACATCCCCAGCGCCTCTGAAACGCTCTCGTCAATCCTTGGCTCTGGTTTTTACAAACGACTTTCTTATTCTGAATAAGTGCCCTCTCCGACCCCACTGCGGGTCCCGGCGTGCCAGAGGCCGGGGGCTGTGTACGGGCTGGGAGTGGGACGGGAAACGCGCCATAAATGTGTTTATTCTTCGTTAAAGAACTCGTTAGTGTGCGCCGGCTCTTCCCCCAGCCCAGCGTGGCCCCTCGCTGTCCGCGGGACAAAGGGATGCATCCCCGGGGGCTGCCAGAGGAAGGAAGGAAAGAAAGAAAAGGAGAGAAGTAACCCCTCGATCCTGTCACCGCTGGTGCTGCTACCTGCCGAGACAGGGCGAGCTCTCCCTGCCGCTGCCTGCGTTGTGTTTTTTCCTCAAATACAGGAATTTGGGGGAGTTTAGCCCCTGGAAGGTGGAGGCTGCCACCAGCCCCCATCCCTGCTGCAGTGGCCCTTGGGTCTTGTCCCCAGTCCCGGCTCACGTCACGGTGTGCACGTCTCAAACCGGTTTTGGAGAGAAGGAGGAAAACCGAGAGTGTTGCCACTTCCTGGCAATGGAAAAGAAACTTGAAAATTAATCCCCGAGGCCTGAAAACCCGGAACCGAGCATTGGGGGGTGGGGGGAAGGGGAGGTGTTTTTATGTTTTTAACTCGGACGTGGGATGCAGGGACACGGACTCCTCATGGGGCAGACAAGGGACTCCTGCCGAAGGGGGGATTTGCCTGGCACCACCATGAGCCTTGTGAAATGGCTCTTCCCCTCCTGCTTGTAATTGTCCCCCCTTGCCCCAGCTCGGGGGGGGGCTTGGGGAGGGTTTGGACCCCCCTCCAGGCACGCCCCGAGCCCGTGCCGAGGGCTCTCCCGCATTCCTGGCATTGCCAAGGGGCCGCCTCCCGCCTGCCCTTTGAAAGCCAGCGGGGTTGGGATTTTCCTGTAATCTGGTTTGAAACATTAATCCGGTCATCCACACCAAACGCCGGGCCGGCATCCTGCCGGGGGGTGCTGGGGCCGGGGTCAGGGCCACCCGCCCACCGCCTGCCTAATTCCTCCTCCACTTAATTATGGATCTGCTGGCAACGGCCATCTGGCTCCGTGTCCTCAGCCGGCCGGGGGCTGAGGGGCTGTGCTGTGGCCAGGTGGGCTGGACACTGTGGCCAGAGCCACCCCGTGCTGCTGGCATTGAGCATTCGCTCTGGAATGGTCAGCACTGGGAGCACTGGGTGCATGGAGTCACATCCCCCAGCCCAGGGGACTCTCAGGGAGATGGGGAGCATCTCCTGCTGCCCCCAGCCAGGCTGGGATGGCTGTACCACAGTCATCCCCTGCCACCACACCCTGCCGTGGGGACCCCACGGTAAGAGGATATTCCTGGGGCAGCTGCGTTATGGATTAAGTCGTTTCCAGCTCCCTAATTACGAAACATAAATGTATTGACTCAGAGGCACCGGGCGGCCTTGCTCCTGCACGCCGGTACCTTTGCACCGAGCACCGAGACGCCACGTGCTCCTGCGAGGAGCTGGCCTTGAGCTGAGCACAAACCAGGGCACGGGCACGGGGCAGGGATCAGCACCAAGCAGGCACAAGACTCAGCACCTGCTGATTTCGGTGCAGCAGCGCCAGCAGCCGCCGGCCTGTGCCAAGCTCAGCTGCGCGCTGGGTTTCACATGCTGCCAAAACCAGAACGTTTCTGTTCCCCAATTTGCATTCTGAGCCCCGCTGTCCCAGCTGTCCTGCGCTGCCGTTGGGGCTCTCGGGGCTGCTTTGCCGTTGGCTGCGGATGGCGTCAATGCAAGGAAATCCTGCGAGGGGCAGCTGGGAGTCACTCGTCTCTGTCTGTCCCCTTCCGTGTCCTCCTGTGCTGGGGGTCGAGGGGGAACCGGGGCAGCTTGGCAGATGCGCTCTGTCACACACCACAGTGCACACCAGGCACGTCCCAGCCGTGGCTGGGCATGTCCTCGCCCCACAGCGCTGCCAGATGAGCACCTTGGGCAGGTGCCCGTCACTGGCGGTTGGTTGGCAGTGGCAGAAGTAAACCAGGGTTTGGGGGGTCCCAAGGGGAGCCTGTTTCTCTGCTTGGCACTGCAGTGGTCAGTGAACATCTGCCAAGTAACCGTCAGCAGCAGCTTGTGCAACATCCTCTGCCCGGCAGCCGTGGCGGGTGCAAGAGCAGGGATCCCTCTGCCCGCCATCCTTGGGCACCCCCATGGCTTCATCACAGTTGGGCAGGGCTGAGAGTGGCTGCAATCAGCTGAGTTTGGCATGGGACCACCGGGGCTGGCACTCGGGGCAGCCGCCCGCCGCAGCCACTAATCCCCCTGTCCTGGCCGGCCACGCTCTCCTCAGCTGACGGTTAATTTTCTTTCATCCTCTTAAACACATCCATTCCCCTCGGGACTGAGTCCAGGAGGGGGGTGGATCATGACCCCGAGGGTCTTGGCAGTGGATGAACCAGAGTGTTCAGCGCTTCCCCAGGATGTCTCTGCACCCTGCAGGATCGGGCGCTGGGGAAGCCCTTTCTCTCTGTGTGTGGCTTTTGGAGCTGCTCGAGGAAACGGGGGAGGCTGGATTGGCACCAGCCCAACAACACTCAGCTGGCACAAGTAGCCCAGTGCAGCTCAGCCCCAAAAATCACAGCACTGCTGCTGTGCCATGGCTCACTGCCCCTACAGCACTCCCACACCAGACCCTTACTGGGGTGCTGGGGTGGGAGAGGGGCTTTGAGGCTCTCTGCTGGTGGTGCTGGTGGCTCCTGCCCTTGCCCTGGGGGTGTGCAAGGGTCTGGTCGAGCCTGCCGAGTTTCCCAGGGGAACTGGGGGGGGTTTATGGCCCCGCTTATCACGCGGCCCCATTGATCCCTTTGATCGGCGCCGGCGGGCGAGTCCGGCCCTGCAGGATCCGGATCCTCCCTGCGGGGCTGCAGGAGGAGGGGGCTCAAGGCAGGACCATGCCCACCCATCCACCTGCCCACGGTCCTGATGCCACGGAGGGAGCGGGCACACGGGTGACCCAGTGACCCACAGTGCGTGCCTGGCCTATTATGGGGGAGTATTTATTTATTTATAGGCCCCTCCCGGCCCCCCTGGCAGTTGTTCAGAGCTGTCACGGAGAAAAGCGGAGCTGTGGCCGCCACCCTGGTGGTGTCTGGGCAACGCCTGCCCCCACAGCCCTTTCTCCAACACCCTTCCCAGGTTTGGGAGGGGGGATTATCCACCAGCCTCCAGGCAGAAACAGCGCTGGGCTTGGGGAGAGGCCGCCTGGCGTGGCGTGGTTTGTGCCTGCGGCGTGCCGGGCGCTCCAACCGGCCGGTCCTGAGCCATAAAAGCCATAAATCAGGCAGGAATGTGCCGGGCTGCCGGGGTGGGGGGTCCCAGATGAAGATGCCCCAAGCAGAGCTGGTGATTGAGGTGGTTCCAGCGTGTCAGAGCCTGGCCCAGCTCTGCCTTCCCCCGGTGCAGGACATGTCCCTGCAGGGCGGTGGCACACAGGTTCATGGCGAGGCACACTGGCTCCTGGCCACGGCTCTCTGTGGCACCCCAAGCGTGGAGGGACCACGCTGAAGAGTTGCTGTGCTGAGCAGGCAGTGGATGCTAAAAATAACCGGGGTCAGCGTTCCTGGGAGGAGCTGGGGCCGAGCACGGTGTTGGCAGCCTGGGAGCCACTCCAGCCGTGATCCCAGCACGGGCATCCCGGAGCTGAGCTACAACCAGGGCTGGCAGGGCATGGCACAGTGGGGCACAAGGTCAGCCCAAGCTGCAGGAACCCCCTGGGGCTGTGCAGGGACCCCTGAGCCATTTGGTGTCCTTTAAAGCTGCTGCAGAGGAAGCCAGGGGTCTCAGGTTGGGGGGACACACAGGTTAAGGGGGTTTCTGAGCACCTCTCTCTTCTTATGCAGCTGTACGAGCTGGATGGTGACCCCAGGAGGAAGGAGTTCCTGGATGACCTCTTCAGCTTCATGCAGAAGCGTGGTGAGTACCCAGCTACACACCCACCCTGTGCCCCCTGCCCACTCTGTGCCCACCCTGCTCCTCCACACCCACCTTGCACCCCCTGATGTCCCCCCCAAGGCCAGGGGCTCATTTCCTTGCCCCTCATTAGTGCCCTGAGGTCACGGCTCCGGCTGAGCTGCTGGTTAATCTTTAACCCCTCAGTACAGGGGGGGTCAAACCTGCTGGGCTGGATCCAGAGCCTGCGGCCCCCCCTTGTCCCCCTCCCTTCACAGCCAGACCTGCAGCCCCTGGCAGTGTGCCCCCTCTGCCCATTCCCTGGGTTATTGCAGCCCCTCTCTGGGCCCGGGAAGAGCCGTGGCTGGGGGGCCGGGGCTGGGAAGGGCTGAAAGCCAAGCGTGCTCCTGCTCGAGGGTCTGGTTCCTGCGTGGAAAACAGCTCTGGAAGTGCTGACACAGGGCTGGCTCTGGCCCTTTGTCAGACAGCACTGGGAAGGCACGTGTGCCTGTGCAGGGGGGCTGGGGCTGCTGGCTGGGTCCCCCAGGGTCCCCCTGGATCTGTCCTGTCCCCTGCGGTCCCCCCACCATCATGGCCCACCCGCATCCATCGGGGTCCCCCCAGAACCCCCTCACCGCATGGCTGGGAGGGTGGGGACCCCAAAAAGGGATGCCAGCCCCCTCCTCAAGCTGGAGGGACGAGCCCCCCGGCTGATAGGAGACCCTCAGAGCCGGATTGCGCCGCCCCCGTTATAAATAACTCGCGTTGCTGCCGGGTGCCGGCTCAGCCCGAGGAACCGGCTCAGCCACGGCGGGGCTGTGGCTGGAAACTGCGAGTTTCTGTTTCCTTTGTTCGGGGCTGATCTCAGAGGGAGGGCCCGGGGGGGGAAAGAAGGGGGGCAGTGGAAGGGGAGGGAGCAGCATGAGCCCCCCCCCAGCCCCTCCACTGCCCCGCGGGGGTCTCAGCAGCAGCTGCGCCCCCACTTTGGGTAAGAAAGCAGCACCCCAGAGCCGCTCTCTCCTCCCGCCGCTCCCCAGGCACCCCCGTGAACCGGATCCCCATCATGGCCAAGCAGGTGCTGGACCTGTACATGCTGTACACGCTGGTGACCGAGAAGGGGGGTCTGGTGGAGGTCATCAACAAGAAGCTGTGGCGGGAGATCACCAAGGGGCTGAGCCTGCCCACCTCCATCACCAGCGCGGCCTTCACCCTGCGCACCCAGTGAGAGGGGGCTCAGAGGGGAGGGGGCGAGTCCTTGGGGGTCCCTCTTGCTCAGCACAGCCCTGTGTGTGAGCAGTGGGGATGGAACAATGGGGGTGGCACACGGGGAGTCCTTGGGGGTCCCCCTGCCCTGTGCATGGTGGGGATGGAGGCTCAGCACAGCTCTGTGTGTGAGCAGTGGGGATGGAACAATGGGGGTGGCACACGGGGAGTCCTTGGGGGTCCCCCTGCCCTGTGCATGGTGGGGATGGAGGCTCAGCACAGCCCTGTGTGTGTGAGCAGTGGGGATGGAAC
This sequence comes from Agelaius tricolor, assembly GCF_023055355.1. Classification (NCBI taxonomy): domain Eukaryota; kingdom Metazoa; phylum Chordata; class Aves; order Passeriformes; family Icteridae; genus Agelaius; species Agelaius tricolor. The sequence goes on along the minus strand of NW_027269293.1, from coordinate 2,464,297 downwards.
AATGGGGGTGGCACACGGGGAGGGGTGCCCAGCCACTGCCTCACCCTCACCGTCCCTCCCATGTCCCATCTGGCTGCAGGTACATGAAGTACCTGTACCCCTACGAGTGTGAGAAGCGTGGGCTGAGCAACCCCAACGAGCTGCAGGCAGCCATCGACAGCAACCGGCGGGAGGGCAGGCGGCAGGGCTTCGGGGGCTCCCTCTTTGCCTACTCACCTGGTGGCACCCACGGCCTCCTCTCCTCGCCCAAGCTGCCAGTGCCGGCGCTGGGGCTGGCATCTGCCACCAATGGCGGGGCCATCACGCCTGGCCAGAAGATCAAGAAAGGTAATGATTGTTCTGGGGTCTGCCTGCTCCAGGGTTTGGCTGCTACAGGGTCTGGTTGCAAGCTGAGCCCCCTGCTAAGCTCTGGAGATGTAATAATAACGGGGAGAGCTGGGGGAAGTGGGCAGGGGGGTGATGCTGCTCTCCCCTCCTTGGGCTCCAGGGCTCAGCCTGAGGGCCCTGATTCCAATCACCCATCTGTGACCTTTGGAGGGACAGCGGGGCACCAAACTGTTGACACCCTGGGGTGGTGGCACCACCTGTGTCCCCATCCCTGACACCCCCTCCCCCGGCAGAGGAGGACTCTCCCATCCCCATCTCCATGCCCAGCCGGCTCCCGGTGTCCCTGGCCGGGCACCCGGTGGTGGCGGCGCAGGCGGCCGCGGTGCAGGTGGCAGCAGCCGCCCAGGCCGCGGCGCTGGAGCAGCTGCGGGAGAAGCTGGAGTCGGGAGAGCCCCCGGAGAAGAAGCTGGCGCTGGTGACGGACGAGCAGCAGCGGCTGATGCAGCGGGCGCTGCAGCAGAACCTCCTGGCCATGACGGCCCAGCTGCCCATGAGCATTCGCATCAACAGCCAGGGCACACGCTCGCCAGGTCAGTGCCGGCCCCGGCCTCGCGTCCCCACCCAGCTCCCGGCCCCGGCGGGCTCGGTAACGTGGCTCTTCCCGGCAGAGAACCGCCCGGACGCCGCTGCCGCCAGCAGCAACGGCACCAACAGCATCAGCATGTCCGTGGAGATCAACGGCATCGTCTACACAGGTGAGGGGCTGCCCTGCGCCACGCTCCTGCCGCCCTCCACCCCTCTCGCAGCACCTGTGCCTCAGCTTTGCTCTCTCCCCCAGGTGTGCTGTTCGCCCAGACGCCCGGCCCTTCCTCCTCCTCTTCCTCCTCCTCCTCCTCTGCCTACAGCAAAGGCAACGGCGGCAGCAGCCGGAGCAGCGGCGGCAGCGGGGTGGGGAGCGGCGGTGGGAGCGTGCCCCCCGCCCCGGCCGGCCTGGCCGTGCCCCCCAGCTCTACCTCCAACAGCGCTTCGCCTTAACGCCCCAGCCTCGGGCACCGGCGCCCGTGGGGGGACGGGGCCGCACCGGGGCTCACCGGGGTCTTCTGGGGTCTCGCCGGGGTCTCACTCGAGGTCTTGCCCAAGGTCCTGCCAGAGTCTCACTGGGATCTCACCAAGGGTCTCACCCGAGGTCTTGCCAGGGTCTCTCTGGGGTCTCAACAGGATTTCACCGGGATCTCACCAGGGTTTCATTGAGATCTCACCTGGGTCTCTCTGGGGTTTCATTGAGATCTTGCCTGGGTCTCACTGGGATCTCACCAAGGGTCTCAGCCAAGGTCCTGCCAGGATCTCTCTGGGGTCTCGCTCGAGGTCTTGTCAAGGTCTCTGTGGAGTCTCACCAGGATTTCACCAGGATCTCACCAGGGTTTCATTGAGATCTCACCTGGGTCTCTCTGGGGTCTCACCAAGGGTGTCACCCAAGACCTGAGTGAGACTGGGGTCTCACTGGGGTCTCATTGAGATCTTGCCTGGATCTCACTGGGGTCTCGCTCGAGGTCTTGCCAAGGTCTCTCTGAGGTCTCAGCAGGATTTCATTGAGATCTCACCTGGGTCTCTCTGGGGTCTCACCAAGGGTCTCACCCGAGGTCTTGCCAGGGTCTCGTCAGGATCTGGCCTGAGGTCTTGCCAGGATCTGGCCTGAGGTCTTGCCAGGATCTCATTGGGGTCTCAACAGGATTTCACCAGGGTTTCATTGAGATCTCACCAGGGTCTCTCTGGGGTCTCACTCAAGGTCTTGCCAGGATCTCTCTGGAATCTTGCTCGAGGTCTTGCCAGGGTCTCTCTTGGGTCTCAGCAGGATTTCACCAGGATCTCACCAGGGTTTCATTGAGATCTCACCTGGATCTCACTGAGGTCTCACCAAAGGTCTCCCCCGAGGTCTTGCCAGGGTTTCTCCAGGGTCTTCTCAGTCTCTCGATGGACCCTGCCCTTGTTCTCGTGTTGTTGGATTTTCCTTTTCCAGGCAGAAAAGCTTTAGCCCGGGGGGTTTTGCTGGAGCCGCCGGCTGTCCGGCTGCGCCGCTCCGGGACCGTTTACCTCACTCACATCACACTTTGCACTGTACATTTATTATTATTATTATTATAATTATTGTTATTTTTTAACTCGTGTTACCTCCAGACAGACGCGCGGACGCCTGCTGACGCGAGCTCTAACGAAACCCCCCCGGAATTCTAAAGGAAAAAAAAAAGAAACAAAACCAAAAATCCTAAAATTGGAAATAGGGAGATATTTTATTCGTTTCCATCCTTTTCCCTCCTTTGTTTTGGGAACTCCACTCTCTGCAGGATTTTAAGAGGTTGTTTTCGATTGTTTTGTTGTAAATAGCTTCTATTTTATTCTCTAAAAAAAAAAGGAAAAAAAAAAGAATCAATCTTTTAACATGCAAATGATATATATTAGTCTTCATCAGGGAAAATGGGAGCTTGGAAAAAAGTTGGAATCTCCTTTCTCCTCTCCTTATCGGTGGTTGGGTCCAGCTCTGCTCCTTCCCCCACCGCCAAATCCTAATTTTTATTCCTCCCCCTGCATAAAACTACTGTTTAAAGCCACTTTGGGCTTATTTCCTCCAAAACCAAGCAGGATCCAGAGGATGGGGATGCTCAGAGCTGCAGGATGCTCTGGAGCACACAGACAACCCAAAGGACCTGAGCATTTTATTTTTAAGCCTCACAATCTCAGTTTCTTTTAAATATTTCCCTCCTTCCCCACCCCCCCTGCCACAAAAAAAAAAAAAAAGACGAAAAAAAAGAAAAATATTCACCCACATCTGCGTGAGACACAATCCAAGCCGATACCGAAACCCCCGAACCCCCCTCTCGGTATCTCCGTTCTCAGGTTCCCACCTGGAGCACAGGGTTTTTTTCCCCCTTCCCCAGGTGCCCCCAACCCCAACCTTTATTTTTAATTTCACTCGGGGAAGTGGCGATCTCAGGGGATTTGGGTTTGTTTTTTTTTTCCCAGCTGGTTTTTTTTTGTTGTTGTTTTCAGACAGGTTTGGGTTTTTTAGGTTTTTTTTTCTGTGCTGGAATCCCCTTGGTGGCTCTGTTGGGGGAGGGAGGTCTTGGTGGCTTCATGGACCCTTTTTTGGGGGGGCCTGGGAGGGTCCATCCAGCTCCTGCTGCTGTTGGGGTCCAGCCCAGCTCCCCATAAGGAGAAATTCCAAGGGGGAATTTTCATACCCAGGGCAGGCTTAGATTTTCTTAGTGATTTTTTTTTTTTTTTTTTTGCATTGTACAGTCACTATTTTGGGTTGTTTTGGGTTTGTTGTTTTTTTTTTTTTTTAATTATTTTCCCTCCCCCTCCTTTCCCTGCCCCTCCCTTTATTTTTGTTTTTGAGAGCGGGTGACTTTCCACTTTATTTTTCTTTTTTTGCATATCAATTTAAAAATAATAAAAAAGAGCCTAAATCAGTTTTTTTTGGTGGGGGGGAGGGGGGGGTTTGGAAAGAAAATTAAACTCAAAGGAGCGGCCCCAGCTGCAGCCGCCCCCCCTCCCCCCCAGCGTTGCATATCTTAACTCAGGTAAAAAAGGAAAATGAGAAAAGAAAAAAAAACCACAAAAGACAAAAAAAAAGAAAAAAAAAGGAATAAAAAAATAAACCACATTCTACCTCTGAGCGCGGCGGCCTCGGGCGCACCTGGGGCCCCGGTGAAAGATTTCAGTTTTGCAAAACATTCAGGTATTGAGACTTTTTGATTATTATTAAAAAAAAAATTTAAAAAATTAAAAAAAAAAAAAGAGAAAATAAACTTAAAAAACACTGAAAGTTTACATTTTATAATAACATTATTATACAGATTGTATTTAAACGTCAGAATATTTAAGACAATTGTAACCCTGTAAAGTGAAGAAATATTAAAAAAAAAAAAAAAAAAGTTGTGGTGTTTGGGGTTTCTTGCCTTAGGGGTGCCCATAGGATTTCCTTATGGATTTGGGGTATCCCTGTGGGACTGTGGGGTATCAATGGATTTATGGGGTGATGATAGGATTATGAGATGTGCATGGGTTCCCCATAGGGCTGTGGGGTGCTTGTAGGATTGTGGGGTGTCCATAGGATTGGGAGCTATCCAGGGCATCTTTGGTTTTGTGCGGTGCTCATGAGGTTCTCACGAAGCTATGGGGTGCCTGTAGGATTGTGGGGTGTCCATGGGGTCCCTATGGGGCTGTGGGGGTTATAGGGGTTATGGGGTACACACAGGGTGCCCATAAGGCCGTGGGGTGCCCATGGGGTCCCTAGAAGGCTGTGGAGGTCCATAGGGTCTGGGGGATCTATAGGGTCCCTATAGGGCTGTGGAGGTCCATAGGGTCCCCATAGGGTGTGGGGTGTCCATAGGGTCCCCATAAGGCTGTGGGGTGTCCATGGGGTCCCCATAGGGCTGTGGAGGTCCATAGGGTCCCCATAAGGCTGTGGGGTCTCCACAGGGTCCCCATAAGGTGTGGGGTGTCCATGGGGTCCCATGTGCACACGCAGTATCTCGTGTCACCCATCCAGCACCGACCGGGGCGGGCCCTGCTGAGCTTCCTGCCGCGTGCGCAGCTCCCGCCCTGCGCGGCCGCGGCGGCGCCGCTGCTGATTGGTCAGTGCCGGGCGGCGGAGGCGGCGCTCTGGGCCGCGGCCGCGCTCTCTGTGGCCCTGGCGGACCGCGAAGATGGCGGCGCCCATGGAGGTGGCGCTGGTGTCGGACGCGGCGGGGCCGCTCTGCAACTGCTCGGTCTGGGAGCTGCACTCGGGCTCGGCTCTGCCCGGCTACCGCGGCGGCAACAGCGGCCCACGCGGGCTGGCGCTGCTGGGCGGCGAGCACCTGCTGGGGGCCCAGCTCGGCAAGAGCTACATCAACGTCTGGGAGCTCCAGAGGAAGGTACCGGCGCGGCGGGCGGGCCCGGGCGGCCTCGGCTCGGGGGACAGCCCCGGGCTTCGCGGGGGGACTCCGGGCCCCGTGGGGGATGTGACGGGGCCACCCCTCCTGAGGATCCCCCGGCCCTGTGATGAGGAGCTCTTCCGTCTGCAGAGCCCCCCCAAATCCATGGTCAGACCCCCTCATGGCTCCTCTCTCCACAGAGACTCCCCCCCGGCCCCTCTTTTCGTGGAGACTCCCCTCTGTGCTCAGACACCCCTTCATGGCCCAATTCTCTGCAGAGACCCCCCCCCCGTGTCCCCTGTTGGACCCTCAGGGCCCCCCTCCCTCTATTCCGACCCCCATCACCCTGTGCGGTGCCCCCCATCCCTCTGTTCACAGAGATCCCCCTGAGCCCCCATCTTGGGGGTCCCTGCTTGCAGCCCCTTGCCCTCTCTGAGCCCTCGCTGTGCTCTCTCTGTGCCAGGACCAGCTGCAGCAGAAAATCATCTGTCCCGGGCCTGTGACCTGCCTGACAGCCTCTCCCAACGGGCTCTACGTCCTGGCGGGCGTCGCCGAGAGCATCTACCTGTGGGAGGTACTACGGGGTGCTGGGGCACTCACACTCACACCCTGCACGGTCTGTGGGAGGTACAGGGTGCTGGGGCACTCACACTCACACCCTGCACAGTCAGGGAGGGTCCCCATCCCTCCAATGTCTGTGAATCCTGATCCTGGGATCAGGGTCCCCATCCCTCCAATGTCTGTAACTCCTGATCCTGGGATAAAGGCTGTGCTGCTCTCAGCCCACGAGCAGCTCATTGAAGTAGGAGTGAGAGGAATTCAGGGAGAGGCTTCACTCTGCCTCATTCTCCTCTTTCCAGGCATCTCTGGTGCCTCGGGGATCAGGCATTACTTCCACGAGGCAGCAGCACAGAATCTGGTTTTCTTTCAGTGCTTCTCCCACATTTCAGCTGAGTATTTGTGTGTGCCCTGGGTGCCAGCAGCCCCTGCTGTGCTCTGGTCATTGTCCTGCTGGTTAATTACTGCTGGATTAATTTGGGATTACTGCTGTGTTCCCAGCACACCACTGAGCAAATGAAAGCAGAATCTTGTCCTGAGCCCAGGATTAAACCCCAGGATGCCTCACCTGGAGGTTTGAGCCTCATGGTGTGAGTGGCTCTACCTGAACCCATCAGGGTTTGTTTGTGCCAATGTGTTTGTAGCTGGAAAAACATCCCCGAGGCTGAGCCAGCAGTGGGAGCTGCTGCCTGTGATGCTCCATGCTGGCCCTACTCCAGCTCCTGTCACCCTCAGACATGTTCCAGGGTATGGCACTGTCCCTCTGGCACATTGGAGAGGAAACCATCATGGAGCTGAAACCAGCCCCTAGAGTTGGCTTTTGAAACCCCTTGAATTGAGGTTTGCTTTGATTTTTTGGTGTAATTCTGACCATGAGAAGAAGCAGACTCTTATTTTATTTGAGGCTTTTTCTCTTCTTGGTTCCCTCCCCATCTGCAGTGTTGCTTTTAATAAGAAAGGCTTGGGGGATTCCTTGTCCACCCTAAAGCCTCTGCTGGCCCAGGACCTTGAGCCACCCCTGGGGTGTCCTGCAGCTCTCATAACCCCTCTGCCACCTCCTGAGGACCTGTGGGAGGAGGGAAGAAGCCACCAAAGTAATATGAATATTAAGAGTGAAGAAATCTTTACTGCACACTTGTGACTTGACCAGAGGAGCAGCTCTGGCATCACTGGGTTCCAGATTTAAAGTGCCAGGACCTCTTCCACTGCCATGTGCTGAATTTCCCTGTGGTCCTGAGTTCAGGTGTCAGTCACTGTCCTGAGGTGGAACAGAACCCACCTTTCTCCCCTCACTGCACCAAGGGCAGGGCACCACATGATCCCAAGACATCCTTGACTCCCTCCTGCCCTTCCTCTCACTGCAGGTGTCCAATGGGAACCTCCTGGCCATCCTGAACCGACACTACCAGGACCTCACGTGCCTCTGCTTCACTGATGACAGCAGCCACTTCCTCTCAGGGGCCAAGGACTGCCTGGCCCTGGTGTGGAACCTCTACAAGTAAGGGGGGCACAGGGATTTTGGAGCAGGAGATCCCTCTAAGCCCACAGCTGTGTCTGTGCCCTCCTGCTGGGCAGGGAACCTTTCCTTGGGAGCTTCTTAGGAACAGGCAGATGGTTCTGACTTCTTTCCCTGAGTGACACAGAGGGGATTGTGCCCTTTACCCAGGCTCTTTGTCCCTGTGGGAGAGGGATCTCAGCCTCAGCATCCATGAGCCGTGGCTGCCAGCAGCTCCCATGTCCCACTTGGTCCCTGCAGCCAGGAGAGGCGTTCCCAGTGGGATCAGAGCCTGGCCCAGCTCCCCATGGGGCTCTGTCCTGGCTGACCTGCCTGTCTCTGCTCTCCCCACAGCGTGTTGCAGGCAGAGCCCTCCCAGATCCCTGACCCCCGGCACGTCTGGTCCCGGCACAGCCTCCCCATCACCGACCTGTGCTGCGGCTTTGGAGGGCCCCTGGCACGGGCTGCCACCGCCTCCCTCGACCAGACAGCCAAGGTGAGGCTCATCTCACAGGTGCCAGACCCTCTGGGGTCACAGCCAGGCTCTTGCCAGCCAGCAGGAAGCTGTCCCTGTCCTCAAGCTTTGCCGGGTTGCAGTGGCTTCATTTCTTGGCTGTCTCTGCAGTGACTCAGAGCTGCCAGACCTGGGCTCTGCCTCTCCAACAACAGCAGTTTCTCTGCACCTGCCCCCAGGCTGGACTGCTGCAGTCCCTGTTGTCCTGGGAATGTCGGGGTCAGCCTCAGTTTTCCATTGCTGATGTCCACAGGGAGCAGAGCAGGCTGGAGCCTGTGGGGAGGGGATGCCCTGGGGGCAGGATGGCCACAGAGAGGGTTCAGAGCTGTTTTGAAGCTGCCTGGGAAACTTCTCTGCTGCTCACAGAGGCTGATCCTGGGTTCTGCCTTGGACTCAGTTTCCCAGCTGGAACACCAGTGTGGGATTTCAGGATATCAGTGCTCCTCCAATCCTGCCATTAACATTCTCTCCCTTGACTCTCCTGTCCCCTCTCACTCCAGCTCTGGGAAATCTCATCTGGGGAGCTCCTGCTTTCCGTGCTCTTCGACGTGGGGATCATGGCTGTGACTCTGGACCTCTCTGAGTACCACATGTTCTGTGGGGGCATGGATGGCTCCATCTTCCAGGTCGACCTCTGTGCTTGGGTGAGTGTGTGGGGCTGCAGGTGTGCCCTGTCACCCCGAGCCACTGTCACCTCCCTGCTGGGACTGGTGTGACCTGCCAGGGCACGGGAGGGCCTGGTTCCTCTGTGTCTCCTCTGCCCCCTCCAGGTGATGAACCTGCTGGTTTCAGCCTTCCTGAATTTTAACCCCTTTCCCTTCCTTCCTGAATTTCTTCAGCCAGTTCAGAGAGACCGGACCTTCCAGACAGAGCGGGAGAACGGGAAGATCTTCAAAGGGCACAGGTGAGGAACCAGACGTACCTGCCAGCCACCATCTGCCCACCTCACCAGCTCCTGGCACTCCTGGGGTCATCCTGAGTTTAAACATCCTCTTCCCCATTCCAGGAACCAGGTGACGTGTCTGTCAGTCTCCACAGATGGCAGCCTGCTGCTCTCGGGCTCTCACGACGAAACCGTCCGGCTGTGGGACATCCAGAGCAAGCAGTGCCTGAAGACGATGAATCACAAAGGTAGGAATGTCCTTATCTCCAGGATCCTCACTGCCAGAGGCCCAGTGTCTCACCTGTGCTGCCCTGGGCACTCCAGGTGTGGTTTTGCCCCTTGCTTCACGCCCTGGGAAGGGCAGAGGCGTTGGAGGGAGCCTGGGCTGTCTGGAGCGGTGCCCTGACCTTGCCCCGTGTGTTAACAACCCCCTGTGCACTGTCAGGAGTGAGTCATGGATTTCACCCTGTCACTGAGGCCACACGGGATCCTCCTCCTTGTTTTCCCGAGGGAGCAGTCACCCCACATGCACCCCAGCTGTGTCTGGAGGGGAGACAGCTCTGTGACCCCAGCAGTGAGCTCATGGGGCCTGAAGTGAATGCCATATGAGCAGCTGTCTGGGATTTCAGTCTGATGGCTCCAGTAAATTGCAGGAGCAGCAGTTGGGTGCCTCAGCTACCTCAGAGCAGTGGGGGATTTACCCCTCCTGTTGTTAACTGAGTTCCTCCCCCAGCTGTGATGGTTTCTGGCCCCTGGTGCTGCAATGACCAGTGGGGCTGCCTTGGGCATGGCCCAAACCCCTCCCAGAGGTGATGGTGGGGGCAGCCAGTCCCTGTTCCTCTGTGGTGACTGAGCTGCTGCCTCAGGGCAGTCTCTGCAAGCCAGGCTGCCTGCAGACCCTTTTCCTCTTCCCTTTGGCTGCCAAGGACCATCCCTAATTGGGACCCACTGCAGTGCTTATCCAGCCTGGCTGGCACTAGAGGGTGAAAACAAACCAAATGGAGCTGTGAGTCATCCTAGGAGGGGAGGGGGGGCCGGGCTTTGGCTGTGAGCCAGGCACTGGAGTCCTCCTGAGGCTGCAGGAAAGAATGGACAGACCAGGCTCTTCCCAGGAGGAGCAGGACCAGGCTGACCCCAAGCTGTGGGTGCTCTGCTGGCTCTCTGCTGCTTGTGGGCAGGGATTTGGCTTCCTTGGCATCCTTGGCACTGGCATGGCTGCGTGTGCCCAGGAATAGGCTGGGATTCCAGCACCCCTGAGCTGTGCCCTGGCTCTGGAGTCCCCACAGAGCCCTGCAGCCTCGCAGTGTGGGGGAATCTGCTGCCCCAACCCAGCCCCCTCTTGTGGATCCCTGTCCCCTGCTTGGCCTCTCATGAGCCCCCCAGCAAGGTCTGTCCCTGCTGCTCCCTCCCCAAGGCAGAGGTGACAGGGCTCTGACATGGTGATGTGACAGCAGCCTCTGGCCCAGTGTCCTTGGGACAGCACTGTCCCTCTGCTTGCTGGGCATGGGGGTGGCTGGGGGCACACAGGACCCCCTGCCCTCCCCTTGACACTGCTGCAGATAAATCCAAGGAGCTGGAGTGTGGCTCAGGGCCAGGCTGGTGCAGGGGGCTCTGTCCCCAAGGGTGGCTTGTCCTTGGCAGGGGCAGAGTGGGTGAACTTTGAGAAGTCAGGCACTGCTGCTCCTGGGCAGTGAGCTGTGGCAGTGCTGGCGAGGCAGGGCTGCTCCCAGTCACCCTGCATGGCTGCCACCACTCTGGGGGGAAGCAGGAGACCTGTGGGATGAGCCTGGGAGCCAGTGCTGCCCCCAGATCCCTCTGGGCCTCAATTCCCATCCTGTCACACGAGCTCTGTGCCATCCCTCGGGATGGTCTGTGCCATGCTTGTCACTGCAAACACAGCGTGGCACAGACCATCCCCAGGGCTCCCCCTGCAAGGCCATCCTGGGATGCTCTGGCTGATGTGTGCTGCTGGCAGCTCTGTCTCTGAAGCTGGGTCATTTGTTTATTTCCCCCCAGCTAAGCCTGGTCTCCATGCCCAGGCTGGCCTGGGGCAAGGTGATCTTGTGCAGGATCTGCATCTGCACTGGGGCCCCAGAATGGCTGTGAGGGCTGTGTCCAGGTGGTGACCAGGTTTGGGGAACTCTGGGTTCACTCCTGAGGTTTTCTCCTCTCCATCTTTCCTTTCAAACTGCTCCATGAGCTGCCAGTGCAGAGGGAATGTCACTGATGGAGCACAATCATCTGCTCTTTAAGGAGGGAGTGAAGCCATCAGAGTTGGCCAGGAGCAGGTTTGGGGCCAGGCACTCAGCAGAGCTTGAGCTCTGGGAGGATCAGATTTAGGAGCAGGCTCTGGAGGGGTGGATGGTGATAACAGAGCCTTCATCCATGTCAGAGCTGCTTGTGTCTTGTGTCCTCCAGCAGCTCTGAGCCTCCCCAGGCCCCGCCGTGTCCCCTCCCTCACCCTGCACCCTTCTCACAGCCCTGGCAGCCTCTCAGCTGCACGTGGACCATCTTCACCTTGCCTTTGGCCAGGGGAAATGGATGGCTGGGCTGTGCTAGCAGTGCCCTGCCTGCTGGAGGGGGGCTGGGGGCTGCTGTGCCTGACAGGGCGTGGGGGACAGCAGTGGGAGCTCACAGCAGCTGGGAGGGGGCGGGTAAGTGCAGTAATTAACACAATGCAGTAATTAACGCACTCATCAGCTCTGCCGTGGATTGTGGCAGCACAGAGCTGCTGATGGATGGCAGCTCAAGGTGGGGGGAGGTCGGGCTCTGCTCTTTTGGGGTCACAGCCAGCCCGGAGAGCTGCAGCCCCGGGCAGGGAGAGCAGAGACTCCTGTGCCAGGGCTGCCCAAAGCCTCTCAAACCCACCAGGGTCCAGCCTGACGTGTCCCCTCTGCCCCTGCAGGTCCGGTGACAAACGCCTTCATCGTGCTGGCCCCTGCCAACATGTTCAACCCCGAGGGGAAGCCCAGCGTGCCCCTGCCCAAGTTCAGCAGGCACCTGCACGGCACCGAGAGCAGCGACGAGCCGGGCGCCGAGGGGGTGACGCTGCGCCTGGGGCTGCACCAGCAGGTACTGGGGGCACTGGCCAGGGGGGACAGGCATCCAGGAGGGCTTGTGCCACAGAAAAGCTTCTCCTCCAGCTGGTGGAACCCGTTTCTGTTCCCTCCTGCTTCCTGCCCATCCTGGCTGCTGCAGTCATTTGTCCTCCCGGCCCCGTGCTGCAGCGTGGGCTGGCTCTGCTGTCCCCACCATTTCCTTGGCTGTCCCCAGGCAGGGAGGGTCACAGCCCACCCATCCAAGCCTCTCTGCTCCCCACTGTCAGTGTCTGCCTCTGCCCAGAGCTGATGGATTAGCTCCCTGTTGGTTGGTGGCAGCAGGCCAAGGGGCTGTTTGCCTGACAGCAGGATGGATCACCCAGGCTCCCTCCCATGGGGAACCCAGTCCGGGGGCATGGGGAGAGGGTCTGTGTCTGCTCTGCCAACCCCTCCATTCTGGTCCCTGCAGGAGCCTGGGCAGAGCTACCTGGAGAAGGCAGAGAGGATGTACTCACAGATGTACTCGACGAGGGAAAAGGTGAGAGCTGCTCCCAGGCTGGGAATTGGGTACTGACCCCTTGAGGGGATCCTTGTCAGCTGATCTGACTCATGGGGCCCCGAGCAAGCTGGGACACCGGAACAGGGGAAAAGAGCCCTAAAATCTGCTGGTGCCATGGGCACGAGGGGTGCACTTTGAGGAGGAGGAGGAGGGAGGGGACTGAAGGGTTTGGTGTTTACTGCTGGGGAAGGAGCAGCAGCCTGTGCCTGTCAGAGCTGAGGCCCTGACACTGGTCTGTTGTGTTTTTGTGTCACAGAACCTGGTGGGAGACCAGGAGCACCTGACGATCCAGGTGAGCGAGCTGGAGGAGGAGGTGAGCAACCTCCGGAAAATCAACAAGGACCTCTTTGACTTCTCCACTCGCATCATCACCAAACCAGCCAAGTGAAGAGGCTCCCCCCGCCCTCGCACCCCTCCGCCTCTCCCTGCCCGGCTCCTGGGGAAGAACCGCCCGCCCTCGGGCACCGCCCAGCCGGCTGCGAGCCCCGGCTCAGCTTCCCCCGAGCCGCCTTCGCCTGCTCCGTGACACGGGACTGAGACCGGCGCGGGGACCGCGAGGGGACAGCACAGGGACCGTGCTCACTCCGATCCGGGGCCGGGGGACACTCGGGCGGCCGCTGCAGGAGGAGCCTCGCCGGCTCCTGGGAGGGCTCAGGATGCAGCTCCTGCTCATTCCCCATTTCTTCCCCCGCCCCTTTTTTGTTTCTTTTCGTTACTTGACCCTGCAGCACAGACAGAAAAGTGTTTTTTTCCTCTCAATACCGGTTTGAGATTGGATTTTGGAGACCCCCTTCTGCCCACCCTGTCCTGGGGATTGCTGCTCAGTGCCACCGGACCCCACGCTCTGGATGGACAGCAGGGGCTGAGGGGCTCCTGCTCTGGGGGTGCACTGGGGGGGCTGCTGCAACAGGTGGGGGGTCCCTGGCTACCAGGGCTGAGGAGGGGGCTCCTGATGTGTGTGGCAGGCAGAGCCTGAGGTGTCCCTGGGCTTGGAGCACAGGTGGTGGTTTTGGGTCACTCTGGGGAGGGGCGGGGGGACCAGCAAGGTGCTATTTCCAATCTCCTCAGTCAACAATTTCTATATATTTGGATCCAGCAACTCTGTTTTCACGGTGTTTGGGGACTCGGCCTTTTGTATTGTCACAGCATGGCAGCGGGGGTTGTGGGTTTTGTTTAGGTTTATTTTTTACATAAAAGATTTGGTTTTTATAGTGAAAGATGCCCGTGTTGGTTTCTTTACCATGGCCACAGACCTTGACCACTTCTCACTGCATCCCTGGGCGGGCTGCCCGCTGGGAGTGGGAAAGTGCTTCCTTATCCCCAAACTGCCCAGTTCCCTTCACCCTGAGGGTCCTTCCCTGTCCCTACAGGGTGTTGAGGTGTCCCCTGGCCATCCCTCTGTGTCACCCCCCCCCTCCCATTCAATACACCAAGTGCAGATGATTTAAAGTGCATTTTAAAACCAGAGCATCTGAGCATCCCCAGCTCAGCTCCCGCCAGTTCCTGAGAAGATGCTTTTAGCTTAATCACTGGAGCTGTTCCTTTCCCTTCCTCTCCTGCTCCTCCTCTTCCTCCCAACGTTTTGGATCAACATTCATCAGCTGCAGCAGGGACTGTCACCCGGAGCCAGGGGCTGCAGCAGGGGCAAGAGGTGGGGGCACATCCCTGCTGCAGGGAGCCCAAAAGAAAAAAACCCCAGACCCCAGAGCTCCCTCCCAGTCATCCCACAGTGGGGTTCCTGTTGGGGTGCTGCATTCAGAGCAGAAGGGAGGATGGGGCTTCCCAGAGAGCCTCCCCATGCTGTGCCTGATGTTTGGGGAGGGGTTTGCATTCCAAGACCCTCCTGCATGGACAGTGAGGGCTGGGCTGTGCTGTGTTTATCCCTGCAAGGGGGGCCCGTGGTCAGGGGGATTCCAGCCCCCCATGACCCTCCGTGCTCTGGCAGGATCTGAGCTGCCCTCCCTGCAGGTCCAGCTCCGCAGGAGAATTCATTAGCTGTGACTCATTACATTTATCGATATTACATGAACCAATACTTTTTGCCAGATGGATTCTGGCTCCATCACTCATTTTTCCTTATTAATTTAGCGTGGCTCCTGCCCTGGTTGCTGGTGTTTGTGTGCTGGTGGCAGGGACCCTTGGGCTGGGTCGAGCCTCAGTTTCCCTGCTGAGGATGAGGAGGGTGACCCCACATCCCCTCTCTAAGCAGAGGAAGGCTGTGCTGCTGCTGCCCTTCTCCCCTTCCCCACGCAGCAGAAAAAAAATCGCTCAGCCCTGGAACCTCTGGGCCTCAGGACCCCCAGCTATTGAAGCTGCACCTCAGACTGAGGAAGGATGGAGGGGTCGGGCTGGGGTCTCTCCCGGGATGGAGGCTGCAGTTCACGGCTCGGGACCCACCCCAGGGGCTTTCCGTCGGAGGAGGAGGATGAGGAGAAGGAAGAGGAGGAACATCCCAGTGGTCCAGAGGTATCCGGGACCACCCTGGGATCAGCGGGCATCTCTGTGCCCGGGGCCCCGAGGGTGGCAGCGCTCGCAGGGCAGCAGCGCGGGTGGGGTGCGGGGAGGGGGGGACCCGCGCCGTGCGTGGGCGTGGACGGGGCGGCTGCGGGCGGGTCCGGCGCTGCTGCGTGGGCCGGGTCCGGCGTGACCCACGGCGCACCGGGGGCTGCGGGGCCTCGGCGCTACCCGGGGACGGGGGGGGCCCCGGCGGGACCCGGCCGGAGGTCCCTGCCCGTAGCCGGAGCGGTGCCCGGCGGAGCGCAGAGCGGCGGGGCCGGTGCGGGGCCGGTGCGGGGTGCATGGCGGGGCTGCGGGCGCTCTGGCTGCTGGCGGCGGCTCTGGGGGCGGCGGGGGGACACCCGCAACCCTGCCGCGTCCCGGCCCCCCCCGGGCCCAGCCCCGGCCCCACCGTGCGCCTCGGGGCGCTGCTGCCGCCCGCGCCCGCCCGCGCCCGGCTCCGCTCCGCGCTGGCCCGAGCCGCCGGTACCGGCCCCGGCCCCGGGGAGGTGACGCTGCCCCACAACCTCAGCCTGGAGGTGGTGGGGGGCGGCCCGGCGGCGCGGGACCCCGGCTCGCTGGCGCGGTGGGTGTGCGGGGCGCTGGCGGGGCGCGGCGTGGCCGCCGTCCTGGCGCTGCCCCGCTCCCGCCGGGAGCTGCTCCAGCTCGACTTCCTCGCCGCCGCCCTCCAGGTCCCCTTCGTCAGCATCCTGGACACCCGCTGGCCGCTGCCTTTCCGAGCGCAGGTGAGACCCGCAGCGCCGGCACTGCACGCAGCTCCCGTCCCCGCTCCCGTCCCTGCTCGCCGGCTCCGTCCTTGCTCCTGTCCCGGCTCCGTCCGTGCTCCTGTCCCGATCCCCGTCCCGGATCCATACCGGCTCTATCCCGATCCCCGTCTCGCTCCATACCGGTTCTGTTCCGCGGGTCCTCCTCCCGGCTCGGACCTGCCTCCGATCCCAATCCCGGCTCCGATTCCAGCTCCAATTCGGAATCCCAGCCACTCACTCATCCTTGCTGCATCCCGAGTACCGGGGCTCCATCCCGGCTCTGTTCTCCCTCTGTCTTCTCTTCCACCCCGGCCCCATCCCATCCTCATTCCCACCTCCATCCTGCCTCTATCCCAGCCTCATCCTGTGCCCCATCCTGGCTCTCTGTCTCCCATCTCAGCTCTATTCCAGCCCCCTCTTGGCCCTCATTCCAGCCCTATCCTGGCTCTATCCCAGCTCCCATCTCAGCTCTCTCCTGGCTCCTTGCCCAGCTCTGTCCCAGACCCAATTCCAGCTTTCACTCCAAGGTAAGTTCCCTGGTTCCTCTGGGGCTCTGCAGCCCTCAGCCCTGGTCCCTACTCCATTCTGTCTCTGAAGGGCTCTGGGACGTGTCCTGGCAGTGCATCCCAGACAGGAACTGGGCAGGGGATGGGCAGGGAGTGTGGGATGACCTCAGGGCAGGTGGGTCCATGTCTGGTGCTGCCTCTGGGCTCTTCCCATGGGCAGGGGCACAGCCAGGACCCTCGTGTGTTGGCAGAGCCCCTTCCACTTCCACATGGACCGGCAGAGCTCCCCGGAGACGCTGGTGGATGTGCTGGTGAGCGTCCTGCAGGCCAACGACTGGCACGAGACCAGCCTGGTGCTCTGCCACCCCTGGGACATCGACAGCTTCCTCGACCTCTGGGCCCAGCGTTCCCAGCTCTTCCTCCGCACTGTCCTGGACCTGGGCTACCTGGATGAGCCCAGGGCCGCCCGCTACCTGCAGCAGCACGGGGACCGTGTCAGGAGCCTCTCCAGCCCAGTGCTGCTGCTGGGCTGTGACCTGCACCGTGCTCGACTCATCTTCCAGGCTGCTGAGGAGTTGGGGCTGCCACCACAGGAATTCCACTGGATGCTGGGCTTCCCACTCAGCCCCAGTGAGCTGCAGACCGAGGGGCTGCCCCCGGGGCTGCTGGCCTTTGGGGAGGTGAGCCGGCCACCGCTGGAGCTCTTCGTGCAGGACATGGTGGGACTGGTGTCCCAGGCCATTGCCCAGGCTGCCCACGGCCTCCCTGACCCCGCACAGCTGCAGACCACGGGGAGCTGCAATGAGAGGCACCGGGCAGGCAGCGAGTCCCCAGGGCTCTTCCTTGCCCGGTAAGGGGGTGCTGGGGGCTCCTCTTTGCCTCATCCTGGCTCTGTGATATTGGGGTGCATGGGAGGGTTCTGCCCCAGACCTGGGATGGGGTAAGGGCAGAGCCAGGGGACCCCTGGGATGTGTGTGTGCAGCCACCACCATGGGGCTCAGCCCCAGGACATGGTTAGCACTGCACAGGGGGGATGTGTCACTTCAGATCTCCTTAACACTGCCCGAGCATGGTCACTCTATAAATATTAATAACTCTTGGCCCTGGCAGCACAGCGAGCTGCGGGGCAGCGCAGCAGGGCCGGATCCTGCCGCTCCTCCTTGACCTTGTCCCTGCCCACGTCGGGCACGTCCTGCTCTCAGCTCCCAGCCTCATTCCTCGGTCCCAGCTGACCCTGAGCCCTGAGCACCAGAGCAGTGAAACCCTTTCCTTGGCAGGTTCCTGGCCAACACATCCTTCCACGGCCAGACGGGGCTGGTGCGTGTGGAGAACACGGCGCTGGTGAGGCCAGAGCAGCAGTTCCGCATCTGGAGCCTGTGCAGGGACTCGCAGGGCGTCCCCACCTGGATGACAGCGGGCACCTGGAGCCATGGCAAGCTGGAGCTGGAGGAGGTCGTGTGGCAGAGCCAGAGGCAGCACAAGAGCCCCAGCGAGGCGGCTGAGGGGGCCCGGACACGGCTGCGGGTGGTGACACTGGTGGAGCACCCCTTTGTCTTCACCAGGGAGGTGGATGAAGAAGGGAACTGCCCGGCCGGGCAGCTCTGCCTGGACCCTGGCACAAACGACTCGGCCGTGCTGGACGCCCTCTTTGAGAAGATTGGCAGTGGCAACGGATCAGTGCCACAGGAGTACAAGAAATGCTGCTATGGGTACTGCATCGACCTGCTGGAGAAGCTGGCCGAGGACATGGCCTTTGATTTCGAGCTCTACATCGTGGGAGATGGGAAATACGGAGCCTGGAAGAACGGGCGCTGGACGGGACTGGTGGGGGACCTGCTCAGTGGCACGGCCCACATGGCCGTCACCTCCTTCAGCATCAACTCTGCGCGGAGCAAAGTCATCGACTTCACCAGCCCCTTCTTCTCCACCAGCCTGGGCATCCTGGTGAGGACCAAGGACACGGCGTCGCCCATCGGGGCCTTCATGTGGCCCCTGCACTGGACCATGTGGGTGGGCATCTTCGTGGCGCTGCACATGACCGCGCTCTTCCTCACCCTCTACGAGTGGAAGAGCCCCTATGGAATGACCCCTCACGGGCGCAACCGCATGAAGATCTTCTCCTACTCCTCAGCCCTCAACCTGTGCTATGCCATCCTCTTTGGGCGCACTGTCTCCAGCAAGACGCCCAAGTGCTGCACCGGCCGCTTCCTCATGAACCTCTGGGCCATCTTCTGCCTCCTGGTGCTCTCCAGCTACACGGCCAACCTGGCAGCTGTCATGGTGGGGGACAAGACCTTCGAGGAGCTCTCAGGCATCCACGACCCAAAGGTGAGCATGTCCTGCTGCTTCAGATGGGCTGGGAGAGGGCTGAAGGCCAGGGAAGGGGCTGAGAGGGGTCCTGTCCTTCTTTTTGCACCTTCCTTCTTCTCTCCAGCCCCAGTCCTGCATCTTGGTCCCTGCTAAGAGTGGGAGGGTCTCACAGAAAGCTTTGTGTGTGTATCCCACTGATGTTAAATCCCAGCCTCAGCTCCAGGGCAGGGGGAAGTGGGCTGAGTTCAGGCTGAGGCCGTTCTTGGGGAACCTCCTTCCCAGACACCCCCAAGAGCTGCTGCACCTCTGAGGCTGCCCAGACACCCTGCCTGGGACTCAGGGCTGGGGACACATCCCCAGGGAGTGGGGACGCATTCCTGGGGCCAGGGGTGCTGATGCTCTGGTGCCTCCTTCCAGCTCCATCACCCCTCACAGGGCTTCCGCTTCGGCACGGTGTGGGAGAGCAGCGCTGAGGAGTACATCAAGAAGAGCTTCCCCGAGATGCACGAGTACATGCGGCGCTACAACGTCCCCACCACCCCCGACGGTGTCACCATGCTCAAGTGAGGGGCAGGGAGAGCACGAGGGGTTCCCCCCACCTTTTACCCCTCCCAGGGCATCTTTTGTGCACCTCTGGGAGGGGTGTCAGGCTGGGGGGATGCTGAGCAAGGGGGGAGCAGCCCCTCCCTGAGCATCCCCCCCACGTCCCCATAGGACAGAGCCTGCCAAGCTCAACGCCTTCATCATGGACAAGTCACTGCTGGATTATGAGGTCTCCATCGACTCTGACTGCAAACTGCTCACCGTGGGCAAACCCTTCGCCATTGAAGGTTTGGGGGGCTGTGCTGGGAAGGGGATTCTGCTCTGTGTGTGTGTGATGGGGCTGGGGTCGTGCCCTACCACAACCACCCAGGGTGGGGAGGTGCCCCCTCCGTGGGTGGCACTGGGGGCTGCACCCTCTGTCCCAACACTGCCCCTTTCTCCCCCTCCTCACCGGGGCCAGGCTACGGCATCGGCCTCCCCCAGAACTCCCCGCTGACCTCCAACGTCTCCGAGTTCATCAGCCGCTACAAATCCTCGGGGTTCATCGACCTCCTGCACGACAAGTGGTACAAGATGGTGCCCTGCGGCAAACGCGTCTTCGCCGTCACTGAGGTGCGGCGGTGGTGCCTCGGCCGGGGAGGGGGCTCCGGGCTCTGACCCCCCCCGCAGCCCAGCCCACACCCCCTGCCCCCCGCAGACCCTGCAGATGGGCATCTACCACTTCTCGGGGCTGTTCGTGCTGCTGTGCATCGGGCTGAGCGGCTCCCTCCTCACCTCGCTGGGCGAGCACGTCTTCTACCACCTCGTCCTGCCCCGCATCCGCCGCAAGAAGAAATTCAACTACTGGCTGCACACCAGCCAGGTGGGGCCAGGGGAAGGGGCTTAGTGCCCCAAAGGCTCCTAACCCCATATGGCTGCTCCCTCCTAAACTGCACCACCTTCTCCAGCCATGGACCACCAACCCCTGTTTGAGCCCTGAACCAGACCATCACCCCCAGATCATCACCCTCCAGATCATCACCCCCAGATCATCACCCCCAGACCATCACCCTCCAGATCATCACCCCCAGATCATCATCCCCAGATCATCACCCTCCAGATCATCACCCCCAGACCATCACCCCCAGATCATCACCCTCCAGACCATCACCCCCAGATCATCACCCTCCAGATCATCACCCCCAGACCATCACCCCCAGACCATCACCCCCAGATCATCACCCCCAGACCATCACCCCCAGACCATCACCCCCAGATCATCACCCCCAGATCATCACCCTCCAGATCATCACCCCCAGATCATCACCCCCAGACCATCACCCCCAGATCATCACCTTCAGACCATCACCCTGCAATTAATCCCTGGCCTATTAACCTCCAATCCATCCCCCCAACTCACTCTTGCCATGTTCCCCACAGAAAATCCATCGGGCTCTGAACATGGGCACGGAGGAGC
The DNA here is from genome assembly GCF_023055355.1 of Agelaius tricolor. NCBI lineage: Eukaryota > Metazoa > Chordata > Aves > Passeriformes > Icteridae > Agelaius > Agelaius tricolor. The sequence continues at coordinate 2,443,929 of NW_027269293.1, read as the reverse complement.
GGAAGAGCCAGCAGCTGAAGCTGGAGCAGAGGTACGGCTGGGACTGGGAGCCTGCCCTGCCCTCCTCCTCCTCCTTTTCCCAGCCAGGCTTCTGTGGGGCTGCGGAGGGAGCCCAGAGCAGCCAGATCCCAACTCGGCCCTCCCCACCCAGGTGCGAGCAGCAGCCGCGGTCGGTGCCGGCGGCAGCGCAGCAGCCCTGGGGCGCCCTGCGGAGGGAGGCGCGGCGGGTGCGCTTCCAGCTGGACAAAGCCCCCCCCGAGCAGGAGGGGTCCCCTCCGTGGCACCCCGGGAACGGGCGGCCGCCGCAGCCCCTGGACAGAGCGGCCGGCGAGAACGAGCTCCGGGAGCTGGAGGAGAAGATCCAGGAGATGCGGGAGCAGCTGCGGGCGGCGCTGCTGAGGAAGAGCGAGCTGGTGTCCGTGCTGGGCACCACCAAGGGCGGCCGCGCACTGCCCGCCCCGCTGGCCACCGAGGGACACCGGGAGGAGAGGTGAGATGGGGGCAGGGACCCCCCAAAACATGCCAGGGGCAGGGCAGGGCAGGGCAGGGCAGCTGCTCCTCCGGATCACAGCGGGAGTGGAAGGAAAAAAGGGAGGGGGGATGTCCTGGGGCTGCCCCAGCTCTGCGGCCTTTGTCTCTTCCCCCCTTTGTCCCTTCTGCCGGCAGTGGGGTTTGAAGGACCGGGAGATTCTTTTTGGGGGGTTGAGTTGGGGTGAGAGGCTCCCGCAGTGCCTGGACAAAGCTCAGCCCCACGCCCCCGGCTCTGTTTTTACACCGCGTAAATAAAGATGATCAAGAAAGCCCAAGTCTGCTTTTCCTCTCCCCCAAACGCAGCCAGGGCTGGCTGAGAACAACCCTTCCCCTTCCCCTCCTTCCTCCGCAGGCCCAGCTCAGCCCCGCCGCAGGACGGCCGCGATTAGGAGGAGGAGGAGGAGGAGGAAGAGGAAGCTCCCCCATGCACGGGGCAGGACAGGCCGAGACCGGAACCTCCCTCTGGAGAGGCAGCTCCAGCTCCAAACCCGGGCTGATCCCAGAGCCACCGCAAAGCAGAACCGGAGCCTTCCTCGGGCGGAGGGTGAGCGATGGAGAGGCCGCACGGGGAGCGGGACAGGCTCGGCTCAGGGCTGAGGATGAGGAACAGCTCCCCATGCCCCCACGGGCGGCTGTGGAAGGAGCCAGCCCTGCAGCCCTGGCACGGAGGCTGCCCCAGCAGCACCGAGCATGGCCGGGGCAGGGCTGGTGCTCAGCCCTCTGTCCCTGCACAGTGCACGGGGACAGATGGTGACACCCCAGGACTGAGCATTGCACCCCCCTGCCCCCAGGACTCCCACACATCAGCCCAGCACAGCCGTGGGCAGGACATGGGGCAGCGCTGCAGGAGCTGTTAAGAGATAATATTTATTATTATATACAAACACATTTTGTACATTAATTAAATAGAATGAACTCTACTCTTCATTCATCAAATCATTTGGTTTGGTGTCCCCCCTTCCCCTCCCACCCACTCCTCTGAAAAGCCCGTGGTCATTGCTGGCACTCCAGAGGCTGGGAGCCAGTTGGCCACAAGGTTCCTTCTCAGGAGTGAGGGCAGCAGCAAGATTTGACCTGCTGGTCACAGCAGGGTCCCCCCTGCCCTGGAACAGCACCATGGCTGCGCCAGGTAAAAAGGAAAAAAAAAACCAAAAAGGGGGCACCCAGGTGGGAAAGGCAGAGGGGTGAGGAGGGGGCTCTGAGCCCCCCCGTGTTGATAAGGTAACACTGAAACGCACGGAGCCCCCCGAGGGCCAGGGACTCCAGACACTGCTCAGCCATAGGGGAAAAACACTGAACTCAGGGACATCTGTGCAGGGACCCAGCTGTCCCCAAGAGAGCCAAGTGCCCACAGGTCACCTCCTGTCCCTGCCCTGTCCCACCATGGTTCTCCCAGAGCTTCATCCTGCCTCGCTCTGCTCCACCTCCCTGCACAAACCCTCCCTGGCATGGATCTGGCCCCTCTGCAGGGTCCACAGGCAGCCCCCCAGCTCAGCCCCCTGGGACAGGGCAGGCTCTGCCAGCCTCACCTCCACTGCCAGGGAAACGTGGGAAAACCAGCTGAAATGTCTTGGCTTTAGTGTTTTGGTTCTTTGCTAAATCAGCTCATGCAACAATCCAGGCATGAGGAGCCGCTCTCTCCTCTGGGATGGGGCTGATCCTAAACACAGACGTGTCCCCCAGGAGGGACAAGGCACTGGAAAGCAGCTGCTTCACCCAGGGCAGAGCTGTGCAGGACAGAGCTGCTGCCCTCACCCCACTGCAGCACAGCTCCCTCCAAGCATCACTCGTGGCTCCTGGGATGGCAGCTCCCACCTGCACACAGCACCTTCCACCTCCCAACCCACCCACCAAGGGAACTTTAAGGACAGAAAAAAAGGGGCTGAACTGCAGCTTTCTGCTTTGGTTGTGCCCTAGCCTGGGCAGACTTTGTGCCTGGGGAAGGGAAGAGCTCCTCCTCCCCTCAGGAGCAGGAAAGGTGACCAGGAATCACCTCTGTGGCTCTCCCACAGGGGCTGGACACTGCCTGTTCCACCCACTCCTACTCTAACCACAAAGCTGCCACACCTGTGGCCTGTCCCAGGTCAGCTCCCACCTGGGATCAGCACCTGGACTGCAAACACAGCTGCAGGGGCAAAGCCAGGGATCGGGGGACAAGGAAAAGCCAGGGCAGGAGCAGGGCAGGGTGGGAACAGGTAGCTGGCTCACCTGTGGCCTCAGAGGAGCCAGGGGACCAAAACCCCCCATCCTTCCCACAGCCCCCCCAGTGCCTTCCCTAGGGGAGGGAGGTCACAGCAGCCCTGCTCTGTCCCAGCTGCTCCGGCTCTGCTCAGAGGGATCCATGGGTTAAGGATGATGGTGAAGTGAGAAATAGTAACAAACAAAATCCAAATGTCTTCCTGGCAGTCCAGAGTGACAGCAATGGGGCTCAGGACAGGTTCCTGGAGCTTGGCTCTGAGCTGGGCGTTCTCTCTGCTGGTGCTGGGCAGGGGCTGCTCTCCCCCCGGTCCTCCAAACCTCTGTCCTGGTCACTGTCCCCCCCTGAGGCTGGCAGGGGCTCTGCCACGCCGCTGCTGCCCGTGCAGTTTTTACCACCGGCTTTTGCTCGGCTGTTTGAGCCCTCCAGAGCCTCAGTCTGCTTGGGAAGGGAGGAGCTGGGGACCACCCCCTCCTGCAGCGGGGCAAGAGGGGCAGCCCCAGCAGCGGGGGAAGCATCTGCTGCAGCCACCACGGACGTTGAGGTGACCTCGATGGTGATGGAGCCCACGGCCGTCTCCGGGTGCTCGCTGCTGACCCTGATGCGAGCGACCAACCCCGAGGCCGCGGCCGCCTCCTGAGGGGTCCCGTTGGCCACGGCCTCGTGCACCACGGTGGGCTCCAGCAGGGTGCTGCTCAGGTCAGACAGGAACGAGGCCTCTGTGACGATGGCGGCCGTCTCTGCCACCCAGTTGAGGTCGCTGCCCACGGAGGCGGCGGCGGCGGCGATGACGCTGGAGGCCTCGCCGGGGCTCAGGGCGGCCGGAGCGCCGCCCTCCCCGAGGGGCCCGGGGGCCAGCGGGGCTCGGCGGGGCCCGGCCTCCACCGGGGCGGCCGTGGTGTTGTTGTTGAGGTTGTCCTGCAGCGTGGTCTGGGTGCCCTGCCCGACCTGCTGGTTCTGCAGCAGCATCTCCTGGATGCGGATCTGCTGCAGGATGGCTGGCAGCTCGTAGTGGTGGAAGAAGTAAATCATCGAGTGCTGGCGGAGGAAAGGGAAAGGTGTCACAGGCCACCACATCCCAAGTAAACCAAACTTCTCCTGAAGAATCCTGCTGCTCTGACACCAGCAAGTTTGCAAAGATTTATCCCTTCCACTATGATACTGCAAGCTGCTTTATAGTTTCTCTCTGAAGACAGGCACAGAGTACAACCCCTCTCCACTTTCAAAGGCTGGGAAAAGAAGGATGACAGCATTCCTCTGGCCCATCCTCTATTCCCTGTCCCCACCCTGCAGCAGGTCAACAACCAAATTCACCCAACAGGTATGCTTGATCCAGGATATCAGTCATAAGCTTGGAGCTGATCCCACCAGCACTCCTCACTGGACAGGCCTGAAGAGTTCCTCTGCAAGGCAGACCCTCCCCAGCATTTATTCCAGAAGGACAGAAATCCTTCCCAACAGCCCTGTGGCATCAGGTTATTGTCAGTCCCATGGCTGGACTGGAGGCAGCAATCCAAACATCCACAGCCTCATTCTGCTGCTCCATTTCCACACCAGGCTCAATTCCATCTCTTAGAGAAATGAGGATCCCTTCTTCCAACCCAGCTGGAGAGGAAGTGTGACAAAGCCCCCCAAGGTGCAGCAGGGACTCACCTGGATGAAGAGCCAGGAGGTGACAAGAGCCAGGCTGCTGTACTGCCCGTTGAAGCGGTAGTGGTAGGCGTAGAAGGCAAAGTGGTACAAGTAGAAGAATCTGGACAAGAAAGCAAGAAAAATCAGGAAAATATGAGCTCCCTTCTCTCCCAACACCAGCCTGAGCTGGGGCACTTCAGAGGGAGTGACAGAGACTCATTAAACAGATAATTAGAGTATGAATAGGACAAAACAAGAGGCTGGGGAAGATCAAGGTGATTCCAAGACCCAGGCCCAAATCCAAATTGGAAAAATTTCACTTTGGACCCTGTGACGTGTGGGGCAGCTCTCGAGCAGCCACACAAATAACACCCTTAGGAGAGGAGGCTGTTGTGCCTGGGGTGCTGGGAAGGATCAGAGCAGCTGGGGGAGGACAGGCAGAGGGAATGTGGCCACAGGCAGCCCTCACCTGAGCCAGTGCCTCTTGCTGGTGTTGGTGTGGCAGCAGATGGCGTCGTACTGGTCTGCCAGCCACACGATGAGGATGATGTAGAAAGCAGTTGTGGTGTCATTGAAGAACTCAGACATTATGGCCTCCATACCTGGGGACAGAGGGGACATCAGCTACAGCCAAGGATGCTCTGCCTGCCACATCCCACAGATCAGCTGCGTCTTGCAGCGCAGATTTTGGGAGGTTTTGCTGCTTTTTAAATTAAAATTGTACAAATGCAACGTGGCCACACAGTGCAAGTCTGCAACGAGCTCCAGGGACGGACAAAGCTTTGGATTCTGGGATTTCCCAACAAACTGCTGCTTTTCCAGGGGACCCAGAAGGACAATGGAGCTGACTGTGCCATCAAATTCCAGAGCCTTCTGCCTTGTGATGAGCAGCCACAGTAACCACCTGCTGTGGCCAGCTGGGAACAGGGAATTAGACTTCCCACAGATCCCAGAGGGACGTGCTGCAGACACAAGCAGTGAAGCAAGTCCTTACCGACCAGAGCCAGGATGACAGTGAGGAGTGGAGCAGCAGGGAATGCAATGGTCATGTTCATCTCCAGCATCTGCAACAGGTCAACTGCAAGAGGAAAAACAGGCTGAGGCACAGAGAGGATGGAGGGCCACAGAACCCTCCACCCCACAGTGCTGTCTGCTCAGTGCAGCCACATCCTCTGTCCCCAGCCAATGCTTCTCAGGACAGAGAATAAGCTCTGGGAAGTGCAGTGGGAGCAGGAGGATGTACTCTCTGTGCAGCTACAGGTAGGACCCTTCTAAACTGGATCTAATGATCCTCAAGGTCCTTCCAACCCAAACCTGCTGTGACTCTACAATACCCCGTGCTGCAGCAGGCACAGTACCCAGCACAACCCCAAGCCCTCGGCCAGTCCTTACCAATGAAGACAAAGATCTGATGGTGTGAGTAGCGCAGCAGCATGGAGACAGAGAGAGTCTGGAAGAGGAGAGAGAAGGGGAGGCAGATTAGAGCCCCACGGGTGCGGGAGTCGCTCGGAATCGCAGTGCGGCACAGACCCAGGCGAGTCTGGGCTTGCACATCCCACGTTCATTAGCTGGAGCTGTGCAGAGCCATTTCCCAAAGAGTAATTAGAGCTTCACAAACAGCAATTAATCTCTGTGCTGCTGCAGGGGAACAGACAGTAAGGGATTTGTTTGTAAAGGGACCAAGCCTGAATGTTTGCACTGGGGCCACACCAACCCACAGAGCTGGGAGCAGGGATTTTCCCGTGCTCCATCCCGCTCCTCCCTGCACTCAGTTCCTCCTCAGTGCCCGCAGTGTGATTGTGCACAGACCTGCCCCATGGGTGGGACAGCCACACACAAAGAGACAGTCACCCACAGCCACCCAAGACAGCAAACACCAGGTAGTTATGGCTTGGGATCTTGTCTGATGTGTATCTGAAAACATCTTGTCTCACACATCATCATTTGGTTTATCTTGATCCCTCCTGGCAAATCAGTCTGGGCTGTTCTTAAAAGTCTCAGAGGACAAATGTCTGCACTCTGTACTGACAGCTGGAGTGTTTTAAGGACACTAAGAAATTAACAGCAGCTCCCTTTTGACAACAAAACCAACACTGCATTTTAGGTCAGCCCTACTGTTCATTCCACTGGTGGACTTCAGGAACTTTAAAAAAAACCCCAAACAAACAGAAACATGCCCAAGAGTAAGGCCTCATCCTCCACCAACTACACTTTAAAAGCAGATGAGAGCTCTGCTGTATCACCAGGCACTCAGTGCCCAGCACCAGGCACTGCCCAGCTCACAGTGACTTACGAAGATGACCATGATGACGAAGGCTGCCAGGTAGGACGTCCTGGCCATCCACATGCTGACAAAGCGATAATGCTCCCCAGACACCACGTTGCGAAGGAAACCTGGAGAAAAAGCACAAACACAAGCTCAGTGTGATTAAACCACAGACTAAGAACCAAGCTCCAGTGCCTGCTGAAGAAACAGGATTTGGAGCAAATCCTCAGGGCAGCACTCATTGTCATGCAGGGCGGTGAGGTGGGAGGAAATCACGTTTCCAGACACCTCTCCCCTCCTGCCTCTCTCGTTTTGTCCTTGACAATAACACAGGGAGCTGCTCCCTGCATTACAGATTAATCAATAGTCAGAAGATGATAGTCAGGCACCCACAGAACAAACACCCACTGCTCCAAGCAGCCTCTGCTGAGACTCCTCCAGGCCTTACCTTTGTTTTCCTCATTTTCAGCTAAAGCTTTGACACTGGACATCAGGATATCATCGTAGCCCAGGAACTCATCCAGCAGCAGGCGGCTGAACCTGTCCCCAAAGCACTGATCCCTCGTAGGATCTAGAGAGAACACAAAAAACCTTTCACACTGTTCACACCTGGAGCCACAAAGGCACAAGGTGAGGGATACTTGTGCCACCAGAGCTGTGTCTGTATGTGGACTTGGGGCAGTAAAACCAAACCTGGGAGGACTGGGAGGGAAAATCTCACCCCCCCTGACAGATCCAGCCACACTGAAGTGCAAATGGCAGTCGGGCCCTAAGGACTGTCAGGGATGTCACACTCTGTGCTGGCACAGACACAAAGGGAATTTGCCCTCTAGGCTTGGCCTGTCTCTGGGGCTCACCCTGACTGCTCATGACTGCACAGGAAAGCTGCTTAACCCCCATCCAGCTCTGCTTCAGCTTGAGTGGGAGGAAGTGATGAGCTCCTCTCAGGTTGCTGCACTAACAGATACAGAGGTTCACAGGCACGAGAAGGTCTGAGGCCGTGTTCCTGGCTTGGACAGGTTTTAACAGAGCAAATGCCAGGACAGGAGAACACTGTTTGGGGAAATGACCTGCTGGTGCCCACAGGGGCACAGCAGCACACACAGCGTGACAGATCTGTGAGCACTGTCCCCTGCTCCTGCACAGCTGCTCTGGCCACCAAGCTCTAACTGCTGCTCAGAGCTTCAGTGCCTTCTGCCAGGGAGAGAGCTCTTCCCTGCTCCATGTGGGAAAACTGTGCTGGGCATGACATCAGGGCTCACTGAACCAGGCTCCACCATTTCAGAAAGCTCCTCTGAAAAGCTGTGACCTACTAAAGGCAGACAGGCTGCACAATGCAGCTCTCCTGCATGGGAAGTGAGCACCATCAGCTTCAGGAAGAGTTCCCAGAGATGGTGTGGAGGTCTCTGCACTGCAGGTACCCACCCCTGAGCCTCTGCCCTGCCCAGGCTGCCTCCCACTCACCCAGGGTCACCACCATGACGGGGATGCTGAGGCGCTGCCGGGTGCTCTGGGACAGGCGCAGGAAGCCGTATTCCAGAGAATATTCCACAATGTACTCCTCCTGTGGCCACACTGGGAGAGAGACACAGGGACATAGATCAATACCCACATCTGCAAACAGCCAGCACGAAAAAAAACCCTCCCTCCCATCAGGTTCTTGAAAAGGGAATTGGGGTTGCAAGGTGCAGGAAGCCATATTCCAGAGAATATTCCACAATCTACTCCTCCTGTGGCCACACTGGGAGAGAGACACAGGGACATAGATCAATACCCACATCTGCAAACAGCCAGCACGAAGAACAGCCCCTCTGGGCTCCCTCCCTCCCTCCCATCATGTTCTTGAAAAGAGAATTGGGGTTGCAAGGTGCAGGAAGCCATATTCCAGAGAATATTCCCCAACGTACTCCTCCTGTGGCCACACTGGGAGAGAGACACAGGGAGACAGACTCAACACCCACATCTGCAAACAGCCAGCACAAAAAAAAAACCCTCCCTCCCATCAGGTTCTTGAAAAGGGAATTGGGGTTGCAAGGTGCAGGAAGCCATATTCCAGAGAATATTCCACAATGTATTCCTCAATTCCTCCTGTGGCCACACTGGGAGACTCAACACAATCTGCAAACAGCCAGCACAAAAACAGCCCCTCTGGGCTCCCTCCCTCCCATCATGTTCTTGAAAAGGGAACTGGTTGTAAATGTGGGCTCCAGGCTTCCCTCAACCAATTAAACATCAATCAATACAAACTCTTTGGGATTACAGCCCTTGACATTAGTCCTTAATGTGGGATTTCTGGGAAAGCTTCAGGGCAGCAGTTCCAAGTTCTGCCCAAACCCTGCCCACACCTTTGCCTGGCAAGCCCAGAGCCACCGGTTCTTGCTTTGCTCAATTTCTGCTTCCCATGTTGTTTGGGAAGCAGCAGGAAAATCCACTTTACACCTGCTGAACACCAAGTAAATGCTCCAGAGGCGAGAGCCCAGCACTTCCCAGGGGACTGAGGTCACTGCTGCAATTACATGTCAGAAATGAAGGCAGCAGCAATTACAGCTTTCCCAAAAACTGGTGGGGCCTGAAGTTTTCCTGCTTTGGTTTTTGTTTTTTTTTAAGAAAGCTTCCAAAGAGATGCTTTTTTGCTACATCATCTCTGAAAGGACAAAACCTCCTGCTAAGCCAGAGCCAAGCAATTTAATCCCTGCTCTTTCAGACTGCCAGGGTGTATCTCCAGGAGGGGGGAGGCAGCTGTCAGGCAGCTCCCAGCACCACCCACAGTGACAGTTAAAGGGACACAAGAACTGAACAGCCACACACCTGACCCAGCACTGACAGAGATCTCCTGATCCCCTTATTGGGCAGCAAACACAAGCTGGGCTGTTGGGTTTGTCTTTTGTTTCCATTATAAACAGTTTTAAGCTCAAAAGGAAATCAAGGGTTTAAATATCAACAAACAATTACTTCCTTTGTATAATAAAATATTTTTTTCATGGTAAAATATTCTGACTAAACATAAAATTTGGTGTGCTGAGAAAACAGAAAACCTGGAAAAAATAATAAAATCAGGTATTTGGGAATGAATTAAAGATGTGAATTTTGTAACTAATCTGGGAAACAGCCTGTTCTCTTCCTCTCCTTTTCTGGATTGTTTCCAACCAAGCATTCAGCAAAACAAGGGACTTCCCACCAGTGCCCCAGCCCAGCACAACCTGGGCACCAGCAACAAAGGTCCAGCACCAAAAACATTCACCGCTCTCTGGTCTTAATGACCTTTAATTCAGGGCTAATGAGCTCTGGATGAGCATCAAGACAGTGTCCAGTCTCATCCTCCTCCACAGCCACAATCCCAGTGTGTCTGCAGAGCAAACAATTCCAGCATTCACAGGGACAACAGCGGGGTGAAAGAGGCCAACTTCTGGCAAATTTTGTGGAAAAAGCCAAAGAATCCAAGTCCACATCTCTATTTTAAGATAAATATTCCTTACTACATTTCCTACCTTAACCACTAGAAACAGAAGTTTTTCCACACTGGAATTCCATTTTAAATAATACAAAGCTACTAAATCTGCCTCTGGAATTTACAAGTGCTGAGCAGCTTAGGTCAGGCAGGAAAAGGGTGGGATAAGGCCAGGGAACATCCGAGTGGAACAGCAGTGCTGTATTGCAATCCACCAAAACCCGCTGGGTGGCTTTTGGGATTAATTAATTGTAGCAAATTGGCTGCTCCAAGTGCTGGTGTTGGCTCAGCACCCAGAACACAGCCCAAACCCTGCTCATGTCACTGTCAGGAGATCCCTGTGGATTGCAGGGGACAGTGAATGGATCAGAACAGGGGGTTCAGGCTCATTTGAGATACCATAGGAACCTGCCAGGACAGGAGCTTTGTTCACCTGTGGTTGATCTGAAACCTCTTGGCCTGGCAAATTTTTTAACCCAGCCTCCCCCCAGCCCCAGGGCAGAGCTTGCTGTGGGTCTGCTGTTAGTACTGACAGCATTATCCCCAGGAAGACATTGAAGGTCACCGTGCAGGTGCCCCAAGGAGCCAGGATGGGACGTGTGGGGAGGAGGATGATGATGGGAGGAAGGAGGAGCACAGGTAGCAGTGAAGGTGTGATTACCTGCTCGGGCTAGCATCTCAAACTCGGACACAGTCTCCCGCAGAGGCTGCATACCTTTAGTGGCTGCGTCACTAAACGAGAACTCCTGGCTGTCGTTGTGGGGCAGCTCAGTGCTGCTCACCCGGGATGGCTTGAGGAACACCTTGGGCTCGATATCCAGCTCAAACTGTTGGAAAACCAGAGTAGGGAAAGCCACATCAGCAGCCTTCTTATTGCACCTGCCACGCTCTCTCTATCCACACCAAGGCCTAACCCCACAAAAGACGTTTTCTCTGGTTTTCCTTTCTGTGTTAAACCATCAGAGACCAATGTGGGGATTCAGGAGCAGCCAAGGAACAGGCTTTGTTTCCAAAAGACCAAGGAATCACACAGAGACTTCACTCCCAACCACGACTTCCCCCCAGCGTACACATCCTTACCTTGATGGAGCTGTTTTCAAACATATCCACAGTCATTTCTTCCTCTTCCTCCTCCTCTTCCTCGGTCGTGGACTCAACCACCATTCCTGGGAACTTCTCCACGCCGCAGAACTGCAGGAAGATGGGGGCCCGGCTGGAGTTGCGCTGGATCTCCACCCTCAGGATGCCATCGCGGGGCCACTTGTCCCGCACGTGCTCCAGGCAGTTGATGGGAGAGCGGGAGAAGGCGATGTGGATGTAGGCCAGGATGAAGAGCACAAAGAGAGCCTAAAGGGCAGGAGACAAGGCAGACACTGTCAGACCCCCCCCAGTTATCACCAGCTCTTCTCTGCCTGTGAAACACCAGAATAATCTGGGCGAGCGGATGAGAGTTTGATGCTTCTCTGCAGCAACAGGGCAGCAGCCAGACCATGGCATTCCAGCAAGACACCAGGAACCAACTGCTCCTGCTCGTGAGAGCTGACAGTGACAGTCTTCTGAAAGCTCAGGTCCTGCATCCAACAGTGTCCCCAAAACCCACCACACACAGCACCAGTGTGGGATGAGGCACACTGAAGGAAATGGAAACACATCCCTGCCTTCCAACCCTTCCCTCCTCAGCACAAAGAGTTTCCTGCTGAAACCTAGAGAAGCCTGCCCAGCTTTTTAAAGGCAGAATAAAGAAAACTCCAAGCAAACCAACCCACCCCTGGGCAGGATGACCCAAACCCAGATCTGCTGTCCCAAAGAACAGGAGGCTGAGCTGGCCCCCGAGGCCATGCACAGAGCACCACAGCTCCCTGTCCTGCCTCCATCCCAGGAACAGCCATAAACCACAGCAAAGCAGGGTGGAATAAAAAAAACTCATTCCCTGGAGTGAACAGAGACGTCCAAAGTTCAGAGCTCTGAGCACAGCTGGCACAGCGAGCGGCACTGCTGAGCTCAGAGCGCCCTTCCCAACCACCCTGCTCTGCTCTGTCCTCATCAGCCCCGCTGTCCTGACCTATTTGTGATGAACAAACAGCCTGGTAAACACCACTCTGCAGAGGAGCTGCACAGGGACATGTGAGGGAAGCTAAAGCAGAGCCACCTCCCTGGCTGCAGGAGCCACAGAAGATCCAGGGGTAATTCCAGGGCTCGGGATGGGAATGTGGGTACCCACTTCCCTCCTGCCAGCAGCTGGAGGAGAGCTGGGAGCAGGCTGCTGACCCCTGGCCCTGCAGGCTGCTCTCCACAGAGCCCTGAGGAAGTTATTCCTTGTCTGGGAGGAGCTGGGATCAGAGGCAGAAGCACAACAAACTGCTCCCAGCCACTCTGCCTGACCACTGCACCGTTAGCACTATCCCTGTCCCAGCCGGTTTGCCGGGATGCAGATGGACAACTGGGAGAGGGAACGGGGATGTGGAAAACCCAAACGTCACCTGAAAGGGTAGAAAACCTATCTGTGCAGCATGAGAGAAGCTGTGTTGAATGTTTTCTTGCTGAAACCTAGAGGAGTGTGCTGCTGTTGCCTGGCAAGCTGCTCTCCCCTTCTCCTTTCTCTAATTTCCCACCCTGGAAGCCGTGGAGCAGGAAGACAAGACTCCAGCAAAAACTCCAACAATCCAGTAGGTCATGTGGGAAATGTATCCAAAAAGTGCCATTGCTAGGAAACAGAAAATGAAACCAGCCTGGCTGCCCAGCAAGCTGGCTCAGCAATTTCTTTTTGATTTACAGATCTGGAAGAGCTCCAGAGTGAGGGAACACCGGGACCACCACGGAGACCAATGTTTCCCTAACAGGAGGGGCCCGCGGGAGCTCCAGGGACGGCTCGGTGTGCGTGGGCCAAACACAGCCTGCTACCTCCGGTAGAGGCAAGACTTTTGGTGTTTCTAATGAAACTCCTGCCCTCAGCCCGGCCGCGGGCTGGGAGGAGCTGCCCCTCACCTTGAGAAGAACGAAGAACTCGAAGACGCGGCGGAAGGAGGGAGGGAAGAGGCGCGCGTAGGTCACTGCCATCTTGAAGAACAGTGCGTGGAAGAGGCGGTCCCGCACGTTGATCAGGGGGTTCTGGTTGAGGTTGGGGTTGCGGACGCCGCGGTTGTTGCCGCCGGCGGCCCCGGCGTTGTTGGCCGGGTGGTGGTTGTTGGCGTTCGGCTGGTTCTCGGACATCCTGACGGCGGGGCCGCTGAGGGCTGGGCCCGAAAATGCTGCTGCTCCTCCGCGGGCCGGGCTGGGGCCGGGCGGGCGCGGCACCGGCGCTGCCTCCGTCCCCCTCCCCGGCCCCTGCCCGGCGCAGACGCCTCGGGGTGGCGGCGGGTCAGGCCCGACGGGTCAGGCCTGGGCGCTTAGTGGTGCCCGGTAGCTGCGCGGCCGGGGCAGACGCATCAGGGACGTGGCTGCCGGGATGTCCCCGCGGCCATGGAGGTCTCTCGGCGGGGCGGGGAGGCGCGGCGTGGCCCGGGAGCGGCTCGCGGCTCAGCTGTCCCGGCGCGGTCCCGTCCCGTCCCTTAGCGCTCCGCCGCCATTTTCCTCCGCCGGCCACGGCGGCTCGTGCGCGTGCGCGCGCACGCGCGCCCAGGGCACGACGGGACGGTGGAGGACACGCTCCGTACCTGGCCCCGCCTCCATGCAAATGAGGGGCTCTCCCACGATGCACCGCGCGCGGGCGTCACTCGGTGCGGCCGTTTGGCCTCGAAAATGGAAAGAATTTCACCAAAAGGGAAGATTTAGAATAAAAAAATTAAAACGCATCGCCTGGGAGAATGATCGTGTGAAGAAAAACGCAGGCGCCAAAAAAGAGACTAGCTCGTGCTGAGGTAAAAGTTATCAAAAGTGGGAGGTTTAAATAGCCCTGCGGGTGCAGCGCAATTCGTGCTCGCTTCGGCAGCACATATACTAAAATTGGAACGATACAGAGAAGATTAGCATGGCCCCTGCGCAAGGATGACACGCAAATTCGTGAAGCGTTCCATATTTTTTCCCGGGCACGGTCTCGAAGCCTCTCCCCGGGGCGACCCTTTTGCTCCCCCGAGAGCGGCACGGGGCGTTCCAGTCCCCCGCGAGGTCGGGGGAGCCCCCCAGACGCGGCCCTGGCACAGGCGAACATCAAACCCTCTGTCCAACTGACAGAAGGAGAGGATACGGTCTTAAGCTGTGCCAAGGGAAATTTAGGCTGGGTATTAGGAAAAGTTACTTATGGATGTGGTGCTGCCCGTGTCCCGCTGTGCCCCCACCCTGTCCCCCAGCACGGTCGCGTTGTGGCGAGGCCAATGGAGCCCCCCAGCAGTACCACAGTTTTTATTGAATTGCTCTGTTACAGCAAGCTCGGCTCCGGTGGGGAGCAGTGGGGTCCCAAGGCCAGCCCCAGACCCCCCCATCCAGCTCAGCCTCCTGCAGGGCATCAACCCCACAGCAGGGAGCCAGGGCCAGCTCTGTCCTGGCACAATGACCCCTCCCCAGCACCCACTGTCCCGTCAGATGGTGACACCATGCCAGCGGGCAGGATGTGCCTCTTCTGTGCAGTTCTGGGGGGCTGCAGTACCCCAAAACCCAGTGACCATGGCTCCTGCTGTGGTGACAACCAAGGACGGGGCTGTGAGGGTCCATGGGACACCATGGCCCACTCAGACAGCGCTCTCCTGGTAGCTGTCATCCTCCAGGAACCTGCTCAGCCTCCTCCCAGGGCTGGTGGCCACATCCTGCCCTGAGGCTGTCACCTCCCCGGCGTCCCCATCGCTCTGCTCCTGGGCAAAGTGCATGAAGACCTGCAGGAATGACAGGATGAGAGATGGCACCGTGGGACAGGGCCACCACACCCTCACACCGCCTCCCCCGTCACCTGGTCCAGCGTGGTCTGGGACACGGAGTAGTCCTCTATGTGGCAGGGGCCACGGTGGGCGGCCAGAAGGCTGAAGACGGTGGCCAGGGAGGTGACACGGGCAGGAAGGTGGTACTGCAGCAGCCCCCCGTGCTGCTCCCGCAGGACAATGCCAGGGAAATGCTGCTGCAGCAGGGCCTGCACTGCTGCTGGGCCAGGGCCCCCTGCCCGCACCACCACCGTGTACCCATCCCCAAACCTGCAGGGAGAGGGGACACTGCTGTGAGCACTGGCATGGCCACCACCCTCAGGAGACACCCTTAGCCCCCACCCCAGTACCTGTTCTTGAGGTGCTGGACGCTGCCCAGGCAGCGGAAGCGGCCGTTGACCATGATGGCCATCCTGGTGCAGAGCGCCTCGCACTCCTCCATGCTGGGGGGACACGTGTGAGCCCCCCAGGGCAGAGGGACACTCCCCTCCGGGGGTGCTGCCCCACAGGGGGGTTATGGGGTGTAGCAGACTCCATGGAGCTCTAGCCAGCTCCATGGAGGGCTGAGACTTAACAGGAGGAACTGCTGAGTCATTATGAGAAAGCAAAATAAGCTCCTGTCTTCTGCCTAGTGACCCCATAGGTCACTTTTTCCTTAACCTTTACTATTGGACAAGTTTGGATCTCCCTATACTCTATAAAAAGGGGCTGGTTTAGCCCATTCGGCAGAAGAGCTGTCGCTGGAACCCTTCACAGACTCCTCAATAAACCACGGCTGTGGAACTGCCAGGACGCTCTTTGCTGTCTGCCTCTGCCCCTCGCCCTGTGGCACTTCTGGCAAGCACGAGCTGAAATCCTAAGAGAGCTGACAATCACTAATGAGCTGAAAATCACTTAGCTTGCCGAAGGTAGTAGCTACGACTTGGAGCTGCATAGGTATTGGCACTCTGTCTCCCAGAGGGACTGAGTTATCTGGACAAGGACTGCTTTGCTCGGGGTTAAGCCCAATCTGAGGGCTGCGGGGGCTTGGGGGAGACCAACACCCCCCCGCCTTAACAATGGGGTGCTCCCCTTTGTGGGGGACTCACCTGTGGGACGTGAGCACCACGGACCGTCCGTCCCGGATCACGCCAAGGATGCGCTCCCACAGGAACCTCCGGGCTTGCGGGTCCATCCCCGTCGTGGGCTCATCCTGCAACAACGGGCCCAGGGTCAGCCTGGGCAGGACCCTGCTGCTTCTGCTGCTGCTGCTGTGGGGCCTCCCAGTGCCCCCCTCACCAGGAAAACAACGGGGGGGCAGCCGAGGAGGGCGATGGCCGTGGAGAGCTTGCGTTTGTTGCCCCCGCTGTATTTGCCCGCCGGCCGGTCCGCGTGCGGGGCCAGCCCCAGGGCTGTGATGCCCCACTGAGCCACCTGTGAGAGACAGAGGGGGTGAGGCTGGGGGGCTCCCCCTGGCCTGGGGAGGACAGGGAACAGGCCCTACCCTGGGCGTCTCCTCCTCGGGGATGCCGCGCAGGCGGCTGTAGAATTCCAGGTGCTCCCGCCCCGTCAGCAGGTCCGTGATGGCGTCAAACTGGGGACAGTAACCCATGTGCTGGTGGACAGACTGGAGGTCGGTGAGCACGCTGTGGGTGGGGGACAGGTGAGCATGGGACAGGGACAGATGAGCATGGGACAGGGACAGGTGAGCGTGGGACAGGGACAGGTGAGTGTGGGACAGGGATAGGTGAGCATGCTATGGGATGGGGACAGGTGAGCATGGGGCCAGGACATGTGAGCACAGGATGGGGACAGGTGAGCATGGGGCAGGGACAGGTGGGCATGGGACAGGGACAGGTAAGCATGCTGTGGGATGGGGACAGGTGAGTATGGGGCAGGGACAGGTGAGCATAGGATGGGGACACGTGAGCATGGGAGAGGGACAGGTGAGTATGGGACAGGGACAGGTGAGTATGGGACAGGGACAGGTGAGCACACTGTGGGATGGGGACAGGTGAGCATGGGACAGGGCAGGTGAGCACAGGATGGGGACAGGTGAGCATGGGGCCAGGACAGGTGAGCACGCTGTGGGATGGGCACATGTGCCAGGGATACTTTGGGAATAGGGACAAGCAGCTGCAGAGATGAGGATGAGGATGAAGCAGGCTGCAGGGCAAGGGGCCAGGAAGAGCACAGGGGGGACAGAGATGATGGCTGTGGGGACATGGAGAGGGATCCAAGCCGTGGAGTCCCTGCACTCACCCACCTGTGCCCCTTCAGCCAGGCCTCCCCCAGCGTCACCTCCGTGTCCCCTGTCAGCATCTTGAAGGTGGACGTTTTCCCAGCACCATTCACCCCCAGGAGGCCAAAGCACTGTGGGGGCAGAGCAGGCTCACTGGCAGCCCTGGCCCTGCCCAGAGAGCTGTCTGTCTGTCTGTCTGTCTGTCCATCGGCCCCTCACCTCCCCGGGGGGGATGGCCACGCAGAGCCGGTCCACGGCCGGAGCCTTCCTGCGCGGGTACACCTGCACGGAGGAGAGGTGGCATTGCCACCCTGCCACTGCCAGTGGGGCCAGGGGTCCTGGCTGGGCTGGAGCTCGCAGCAGGGTCCAGTCCCAGCCACCCACCTTGGTCAGGTCCTTCAGAAGCAGGAGGTGGCCGTGTGGGGGGATGCTGCCCACCCTCGCCCGCTCCCTGGCCACGTCCTGGTCCTCATCTCCCAGCGAGGGCAGCTCCAGAGCCCGTGGGCTGTGGGAACAGTGGCAAGGGCACATCCAGGGCTGTCCATGCCCTTGAGCACCCCCAGGGTACTGTGTCCACTTCTGTATCCAGTTTAGGAAGGATGTTGAGACACTTGAACACATCCAAAGGAAGGCAACAAGGCTGGTGAGGGGCTTGGAACACAAACCCTACAAGGAATGACTGAAGGAGCTGGGGGTATTTAGCCTGGAGAAAAGGAGACTCTGGGGTGACCTTATCACTCTCTACAGCTCCTGAAAAGTGGTTGTAGTCAGGTGGGATTGGTCTCTTTCTCCAGGCAGCACTGACACAACCAGAGCTCACAGTCTCAAGCTGCACAAGGGAAACTTAGGTTGGATATCAGGAAAAAACTTTTTATGGAAAGAGTGATAAAGTACTGGAATCATCTGCCTGGGGAGGTGGTGGAGTCACCATTCCTAGATGTGTGTAGAAAAATCCTGGATGTAGCCTTCAGCGCCATGGTCTAAGTTGAGGTGTTGGGGCTGGGTTGGACTTGATGATCTTAAAGGTCTCTTCCAACCCAGTGATTCTGATTCTCAGTGATTCTGGGATTTTGATTCTCAGGGATTCTGGCATTCTGCTCACCCCAGGCGCAGGAGGAAGCGGTGGTACTGCAGCAGGAGGGTGAAGAGGAAGAAGACAATGCCCTCGATGGCCATGGCAAACATGTTCTTCCCTGCCAGCTCCCAGGAGAGGGGAGACACGAAGCGCTTGTCCCCTACAAGCAGCCAGAGGGGCTGTAGGAATAGGGGACCCCTGTGCTGGGCTTTGGGGAGGGTGAGCAGCCCTGACACCCCCAGACTCACCAAACCTCTCAAAAGCATCAGCCATTGCCTGGTTCTTCACCATGTCAATGAGGCCTCGGCCCAAGCAGAAGTGGGGGAAGATGAGGAAAACCTTCTTCAGGACACGGTTGATGTCATTGAGGTTCTGATGGGGCAGCAAGGAGAGGGGTGGGGGAGCTGGCACTGGCACTGCAGGGGAGAGATGGGGGGTGCAGGGCATCCCAAGGCTCATCCCAAGGCTCACCTGGTCCACAAAGAGCTCCAGCACAAAGGTGGCCACGCTGCCATTGATGCCAATGAAGAGGTTGATGCAGGTCAGGGCCACGTAGGCAGTGCTGGGGATGCTGAAGAGGAAGGAGGCTGGATACATCAGGGGGGTGATGGACCATCTGCAGGGGGGAGAGCAGGGCCTGGCTGAGGTGCACATCCCAACCTGGGGGGCTTGAGAGTGCACCCACCCTCCCAAGCACCACAACCCCTCACCCCGGCTGCCCCCAGCCCCACAACCCCCTCGCCCCTGCTGGGCTCTGCTGCCCCATCACCCGTAGAGCAGCAGCAGCAGCACCAGGGAGGGCAGGTTGGCCGAGGACACGTAGGATTCCTGCTGGAAGCAGAGGAAGATGAGGATGACCAGTAGCGCAGGGACCAGGTAGTTGCACTGAGGGGGTGGAAAAGCAAGGAAAGGGGTCAGGGGTGGGACCAGACCCCTTGGAACTGATCCCTGTCCCCATCCCCATCCCCACCATGTCCCAGGCGAAGTTGCCCAGCCAGTAGGTGATGGGCTTCATCCCGCTGACAAACTGAAGGTGCTTGGCCTTGCTGACCCTCTCCTCAATGAGGAAGACAACGAAGCTGGCCGGGACGAAGGACATGGCGAAGATCACGCAGATGGAAACCAGCACGTCCACAGAGGTGGCCATCCTGCCGAGGAGGGCAGAGAGAGCTCAGCAGGGAGCCAGAGGGGGCTGTGGGACCCCCAAGGCCACACTCACAGGGCGGCCTCGCTGAGCTGCTCCTTGGTGAGGTTCAGGGGGTGGTTGGTGGCCGTGATGCCGAAACGCGCGGGGTCGGCGCCGGGGGGCAGCCGGGCTCGCAGCAGCCCATTGCTGGCCACGTTGAGGAAGGAAACCATGGCGTGCCAGCCCTTGTTGTTGAACCAAACCTGCAGGGTGGGGAGGGTTGGGCAGCTCAGAGGCCCCCAGCCAAGCTGGCACTGCCCCTGGCTCCCACTCCCACCAGGAGCATCCCCACTCCCCATCGGGCTCAGGCTCCCCTGCAGCCCCAGCCATTCTCAGTCCCCCTTGAGAGGACATCACTGCTGTCGCAGACATCTTTCATGAAAAATCCCTTCCTTAGGATTTTTTTCCTCCTGAGAAGCTGAGAGGCCTCAGGAACAAAATGTAAACCATGGTTATCTGCTGCTGTGGAATGCAACAGGTGGATCTGGGATTGGCCCATGTTGGATGTTTCTAATTAGTGGCCAATCACAGCCCAGCTGGCTCAGACAGAGAGCCCGAGCCACAAACCTTTGTTATCATTCTTTCCCATTCTATTCTTAGCCAGTCTTCTGATGAAACCTTTTCTTCTATTCTTTTAGTATAGTTTTAATATAATATATATCATAAAATAATAAATCAAGCCTTCTGAAACATGGAGTCACATCCTCATCTCTTCCCTCATCCAAGAACCCCTGTGAACACGGTCACAACTGCCACATCCCTGCTGCCCCCAGCTGTCACCCCTGAGGCACACCTTGATATTCCTGCGGGCATCCAAGCCCTCGATGAAGCGGCTGAGGTTGGCCAGGAGCCGATCCGAGGGGCTGCCCTGGGTGCAGGAACACACGGTGAGGAGGGGTCTCCCAGCCCTGGGACGCCCAGAGCTGAGCCAGGGGCTGAGTCCAGCTGTACCAGGGTGATGTTGAGCAGCACACGGAGCTCCAGCACTGCCTGATCCACCTCTGCTGCTGATGGCAGGGCCTGGGAGCTGCCAGCACCCAGGGAGAAGCCGCCGTACCTGCAGGAGAAACGGGGCTCCCACACCTGCCAGAGAGACTCCCACTGCCAGTCTGGCAGGAGCTGGGCTTGAGGATCCACGTGGGTCCCTTCCACGCCAGGAAATTCTACAATTCTGTGAAACCTGACACCCATTCCCCGCTGCCACCCTTGTGCAAACTCAATCCTCCACTCACCCAGGTGCCAGATAAGGGACACAAAGCAGGGGGCTGAAGGCACCTGGATGATGCCTCTGCCCAGGGACCACTCAGGCCCTCCCCAAACCCACCAGGGATCTCCTGTCTCCCTCCATCCCTGGCTGTGCCAGGCCCCAGCCCCTGCCCAGCTCACCTCTGCTCATTCACCCACTTCTTGTTCCTCAGCCTGAAAGAAACGAGGAGGGGGAGTCAGAGGAGAGAGGAACCCCCTGAGGGGACATTAGGGCAGCACCTGCCCAGCCAGCCACATGTCCCCAGCAGTGTCCCCTTTCCCCAGGTGTTCCTGGGGTGCTCCCTTGGTGTCCCCACAGTGTCCCTGCAGTGTCCCTGCAGTGTTCCCAGCCCCAGCACTCACTCCTGACGGATGATCTGGGGATAGGTCTTCACCAGGTAGTCAGAGATGTTCCTGCCCGTCAGGTTCTGAAGGATGTCCCCTGTGCCCCTCTGCACCTGTGGGATGGACAGAGGGGCTGGATGGACACCCAGCCCTGTGGCATCCCCAGAGCATCACCAGTGTCACAGACAACTTTAATGGAAAATCCTTTCCTTAGGATTTTTCCTCCTGAGAAGCTGAGAGGCCTCAGGAACAAAATGTAAACAATGGTTATCTGCTCCTGTGGAATGCAACAGGTGGATCTGGGATTGGTCTCATGTGGTTGTTTCTAATTAATGTCCAATCACAGCCCAGCTGGCTCGGACTCTCTGTCAGAGCCACAAGCCTTTGTTATTCATTCCATTTTTTTCTATTCTTAGCCAGCCTTCTGATGAAATCCTTTCTTCTATTCTTTTAGTATAGCTTTAATATAATATATATCATAAAATAATAAATCAAGCCTTCTGAAACATGGAGTCACAGCCTCATCTGTTCCCTCATCCTCAGACCCCTGTGAACACGGTCACACAGCAGAGCCCCCACAGCCAGCAGTGACAGAGCCCTGGGGCTGTCCCTGCCAGGCTGGGGTTACCTGGGGTGGTGGGAGCCCCCCGGCCCCCTCAGGGCACTCAGGCAGCATCCTGTGTGCCCCTGGCCCGCTGCACAGGCAGGGGGGTGATGGCTTTGCCCGTGTCCAGTTCCCACGCTGCAGCACCTCCAGCAGGGATGGGGGGGCTGAGGGGGTCCGGAAGCCATCAGGGTGGGATGCTGGGGGGCACAACCCTGCCCTGGGCACCAGGGGAAAGAGAGAGAGAGAGAGAGACACTCCTGTTACCAGCCTGGTGTGAGCCAGGGGCACCGGGACCCACCGTGGGCGTGCTGGGGGTCCCATAGCATCACACCAGGTGGCAGAGCTGCTCCGTGGGCAGGTGGTTTTGGGAAAGCTGCAAAAGGCAGGCCCTCAGAGGCAGCAGAACTGTGATTAGAGCTAAGCAGCAGCCATGAGATAGGTCAGCAGAAAAATTATTTAAACTGTAGAAAAGCAAGGACAAATAGAACAATGGTCTGTGTATTAATGCTTGTCTAGAATAACTCTCTAAGCTACAGTGAAGTTTCTCTAGCAAGATATTAGGAAGTTTGAAGCTTAATAATGGAGCTCTGTGTGTTGTGTTTTAAGGCTTACAAGCAGGTATTGTATTTGAAATAAGCAAGCATTGTTTAACCAAAGGTACATGTGCTTATAGTGGTTGGATAGAACTACTGTCAATGTGCTTTTGCTTTGTGTGATTGATCAAGAAACTTATAAAGTGAGTTGTAACATTAAGTTCTTGGTCTGCTGCCTGGGATGCGAGCTGCTGGCATCTTCCCATTGCCATCACCGTGTAATGAGACTGATGCTGAAAAAATAAAACAGCTCGAGGCACGTTCCACAGCAGCCCCGTCCCGCTCGTGATCTGTAAACAGTCCCCGCTGCATCAAAGGGACTGAGGAGGGGCCAAGCCAGCCCCGGACACTCACGCCTTCCCCTCTTCCTTCATGCACTTGGTGCCGAAGCCGGGCTCAGCCAGGAGCGCCTCCAGCAGCCGGGATGTGTCGGCGTCTCCCGGGGCGTCGTTGCTAAAGCGGGACACAGGAGTGAGCTGGTGGCGCTGGGGGACCGGGGACAGGGCGGGCACAGGGCTGGGGACACACCTGAAGAAGGTGAACTGCTGCCCGTACATCCAGGGCTGGAGCTGCAGCGGCGGGTACCTCCCGAAGGGCGGCACGATGAGGCTGAAGAGCAGCGCGATGCAGACAAAGACGGCGGGGAGGACGATCTGAGGAGCCCGAGGTAGGGGAAAATCAGGGCTGGCTCTGCCCCACCGTGCATCCCCCATCCCCTCCCTCCCCGCGGCCCCACCTGCGCCAAGAAGCCGCGGGTGCTGCGCCGAGCGTGGAGCATCCTCTTGGTGAAGAGAGCGCGGAGCTGGCGGCAGGTGAGCGCCCAGCCCCGCACCCTCCCGCACGCCGCCCCCCGCAGCAGGTCCGTCTCCCGGGGCTCCTCTGCTGCGGGCAAGAGATGGATTTGGCAAGGGACTCGTGCCAGGGGGCACGGCGGGCTGGCAGGGGCATCCTCATACCCCAGCAGGGACGGGATGCTGCATGCAGGAGCCCCCAAACAGACCCCAGCAGGGACGGGATGCTGCATGCAGGAGCCCCCAAACAGACCCCAGCCCACACCCCAGCGGGGATGGGATGCTGCATGCAGGAGCCCTAAATCCCCCCAAAATGCCCCCAGCCCAGCAGGGATGGGATGCTGCATGCAGGAGCCCCAAATCCCCCCAAAATGCCCCCAGCCCAGCAGGGATGGGATGCTGAATGCAGGAGCCCCCAGCCCCCCAAAATGCCCTCACCCCATCAGGGATGGGATGCTGCATGCAGGAGCCCCCAGCCCCCCCAGACAGCCCCCAGTCCCCCCAAAATGCCCCCAGCCCAGCAGGGATAGGATGCTGCATGCAGGAACCCCCAATCCCCCCAAAATGCCCCCAGTCCCCCCAAACTGCCCCCAGCCCAGCAGGGATGGATGCTGCAAGCAGGAACCCCCAGCCCCCCCAAACCCCCCCCCCAGCTCCTACCTCGCCGAGCTCCTTTGGCTCAATGTAAAGGAGAGGACAGAGGGGTTACAACCAGCGCCCACCCCCGGGGCAGAGCTGGTGCCCCAAACCATCAGAGCCCCCCCAGAATGGCTGTCCCCACACCAGTTCTCCTTCAAGAGTTCTTCCCCCTGGGATTTCATATCCCATCCCAACTCCTGCACAGAGCTGGGCTTCCCCAAAGCCATCCTCATCCCAGACCTTTGTTCTGGGGACACCCCAAAACTGGCAGGTAGCTGTGCTGCACGAGGGCCCCTGAGTATCCCCCAGCTTGAAGGGATGGTTGCTTGGGTGGACAGCTGCCCAGATGGACACGTGCCATCACCCCAGCCCAGGAGATGGAGGTGGGGAGCACTCAGCACAGCTCAGGGCTCCCACCTGCCCCATCCTTACCCATCTCTCCATCAGCCACATCCCCGTCCCCCATCTCGCCAGGGACTGCTCCTTTCATGGTGCCTGAAAAAATGAGGACAAGATGCCAGGGCAGGACCAAGGCCACAGGCTGTGACACATCTGCATCCATGGGTGTCCCCAGCCTTTGCAGGGTGCTGGGGACACCCCACCCCTCTGCTCTGGGCTGCTGAGCACCTCCCCAGCCCCCCCTGTACCCCAGAGCTCAGCTCCAGCCAGGACTGAGGGGTTTCACCTGTGGTGTCAGTGTCCAGCGCTGTGTCCTCAGCCACCTTCAGGAAGATCTGGGGGTGTGGGAGGGCTGGTGTTAAACACACACCCCCAGAGAGGGAAACCCCCTGGTCATGGGCACCCCAGGAGCCCCCTGAGCGCAGCCCCCCTGGGTACCTCTTCCAGGGTGGTGTCAGAGATGCCATAGCTGGAGACCCCCAGCTCCCCCAGGCGCGCGTCCAGCTCACGGAACAGCTCCCCAAAGGCCCCATCCCTGGCCCCGCTGTAGGGCAGGACAAAGAGCACCTCGTGCCCGATGTCCTCCACCAGCCTGGAGCCAGGGACCAGCTTCTGGATCAGCGCCGACAGCTGGGCCACATCTGGAGGGATGGGGAGGGCTGGAAAGCCTGGAAACCCCAGGGGCAGGAGCCGCTGGCTGGCACAGCTGGCAACAGCTGGCCACAGCTCCGTGTGCCCAGCCTGAGGGTCCCCAGGGGAGATGGAGGGGATGGAGATCCCCCCCTGCACCTCCAGTGAAAGGGGGAGAGGGGCCACATGCACCCCCAGCCCCCCTGGCTGATGGGGGACGTCTGGGGAGCAGCTGGGGGGGACACTGAGGGGACAAAATGCTCACCCACGGTGCTGGCATCGCTGCCCCGCTCGCTGCCCAGGCCTGTGTCACTGCTGTGCTCTGAGTCACTGCCATCCTGCAGGAAAGGGGGGCTGGAGCCTGGCACCCCACAGCAGAACCTGGCCCCCAGTGCCCCCCAATACCCAGGATGGAGACACTGGTGTCGCCCTGATTTTTTAAGTTTTTCTAAGCCTTCTGATGTTTACATTCTTGTGCCAAACTTTCTCCCACGCTTCCTGTAAATAACTCATTGTTTTGCATGATTTTATGAGGAGGAGGAGAAATTTGATGGACTGTTGGTTTGTCCAGTGTCATTGGACAGGTGGCACTGTCACCCTCCAATCCACTGTCACTTTTGGAAAACTGTAAATGTTGGAGCCAGAAAATAAACTTCCCTTTTCTTCACCTTGAGCAGCAGTGTGTGCTCTCATGCTGTTTCATGTCCTACAGACATGGGGGCACACACCTGTGCCCGTGCCCTGTGGGTGTCACCCTGATTTTTTAAGATTTTCTAAGCCTTCGGATGTTTACATTCTTGTGCCAAACTTTCTCCCATGCTTCCTGTAAATAACTCATTATTTTGCATTCTTTTATGGAGGAGGAGAAGCTTGATGGACTGTTGGTTTGTCCGGTGTCATTGGACAGGTGGCACTGTCACCCTCCAATCCACTGTCACTTTTGGAAAGCTACAAATGTTGATGTCAGAAAACAAACTTCCCTTTTTCACCTTGAGAGCAGCGCTGTTTCGTGTCCTACAGTGACACACTGGCTGCCCTTTGGGGGGATGATCATCAGGGTCCCCACCTTTTTGGTGGCACCGGGGACAGTGCCGGTGCTGCCGCCTGTCCCGCTCCTGTCCCGCTTCACCAGGGTGAGGTGGTAGCCCGTGCCAAGCCTGGCCTTGAGGAAGAGGGGGGACCCACAGCAGCAGAGCCGGCCCTGGGAGATGATGGCAGTGCGGTCCCCCAGCAGCTCCGCCTCGTCCATGTAGTGCGTGGACAGGATGATGGTGCGACCTGGGGGACCAGCAACGAGCTTGACCCCCTTGCTGGACCCCTCCCCATTGCAGGTTCTCCCCTCAGAGGGTGAAGTGGGGGCTCCCGGCCCCACCTTTGCGGTACTTGAGCAGCAGCTCCCAGATGCTGCGGCGGGAGAAGGGATCGACGCCGGCCGTGGGCTCGTCCAGGATCACCACGCGGGAGCCGCCCACGAAGGCGATGGCCACCGAGAGCTTCCTCTGCATCCCGCCTGCGGAGGGACGGCGTTGGGGGGGCTCGGAGCCACGGAGCCCCGCCCCGGCACCCAGCCCGACCCCCGCACGAACCCGAGAGGTTCCTGGTCTGCTCCCGGCGCTTGTGGGGCAGCCCGGTGTCCTGGAGCAGCTGCTCCACCTCCTCCTGCACCTGCTGCTCCGAGAGCCCCTTCAGCCGCCCGTAGAACCAGACGTGCTCCTCCACCGTCAGGCTGTGGGGGGGAAAGGCAAGGTGAGGGGTGTTGGGGAAGATGAAACAGGAAAGCCTTATAAATAGGATTGTCTGGCAAAAGATTTTGAGAGTATAGAAACTATAAGCGAGATTGAAATGAAAGCAAGCTTTGAGATCCCTCAGTTACTGAACAACGGGAAAACAATGGTATGGCCGGCTGAAAGTAATCCTCTTTTGAGGAAACAACACCCTCTGCCTGCAGACAGCTCCAAGGGTCAGAGCAGACCCTGCCAGCTTGGCAGAAGGGGCCCAAAGAGGAGTTTTTAGGGTTCAAAATGTAACACAGTATGGTAATGTAGTGATTCTTATAGGCTGTATGGAAATGCTATAGGATTTGTATCTTGTACTAGATTGGTCAGTGAGAATCAGAATATTCAACACAGAAGATGATTTATTGTATTGGAACGGGAACTTCACTCTCTTAGCTCTTGTCTCTTACCCCTCTTACCCCTTTTACTCTCTTAAGCTTTTGCTCTCTTACTCCTTTTACTCTCTTACCCTCTCATCCTCTCTGCCCCTCTCTTCTCTCAGTCCTGCTCCAGCTGTGCCTGGCAGCTCCCAGCAGGGCCCTGCACCCAGGCCCTTTGCAATAAACCCCAAGTTCCTGACCTGGCTGCAGAGATCTCTCGTGTCCGTCTGTCCCGACCACCCTACCCCCCATTGCTCCTACAGAGGGGCACAGGGACTGAGGGGACAGCCCTGCATCACTCCCCACACCGCCCCAGCCATGCCTACATGTCAAAGAGCACGTTGTGCTGGGGACACATCCCCATGGATTTGCGGATGCTGTCAATGTCGGAGCGGATGTCCCAGCCCAGGATATAGGCAGTGCCCGAGGTGGGGGGCAGGAGGCCAGTCAGGATGGACCTGGAAGTGGTGAGAAAAGTGGGTCATGGAGCACAGGGGCAGCAAGGCTTGAGGCCAGGGTAGGGACAGAGTCAGGCTCAGCTCCTGTCCCCAGCCATGGCCACGCAGCCCCTCTGGGGTGGCTCACATGGTGGTGGTCTTTCCAGCGCCGTTGTGGCCCAGGAAGGACGTGATCTGCCCCTCATAGAAGTCCAGGCTCAGCCCATTGACAGCTGCACGGCCGCTGCTGCCATAAACCTTCACCAGGTTGCGGATGGAGACGCCGGGCTGGAGATCAGCAGGTGGCTCCTCCACCAGCACTGGAAGCCACCAAGGGGTCACATCCCCGGCCAGGACCCCTTTGGCAGCGACCCTAAACCTCCCCAGCAGCGACCCCAGAACCTCCTTGGCAGTGACCCCAAACCTCCCCAGCAGTGACCCCAAAGCCTCCCTGGCAACGACCCCAAAACACCCCAGCAACTCTGTCCCCCGCACCAGCCCTGTCCCCAAAGATTTCCCCAAAGCTGTCCCCAGCCCTGTCTCTAGAGGTGCCCCCAGGGATGTCCCCTTGCCATGGGGTGTAGGGCCCTCCTCTGGGGTGAAGGCCTGGGCTGGAGGGCTCTATGGCCACTGGCCTCAGCCACGCAGCTCCAGGGTGGGCAGGGACTCACCTTGGGGGGCAGTGTGGGAGCTGCTGTGGTACAGGGAGTGCCCAGATGAGGATGACTCCCCAAACCAGTAGCTCTTCAGGAAGGGGAAATTCCAGGGCTTGGGGATCCCGTACTGACCTGCAGCAGAAGGGGTTAAGTGGGGCCAGGGCTGAGTGGCAGCTGGGGGTCAGGGGAGCTGCACTCACCTGGGAAGACACCCTCGATGTACCAGGTGGCCAGGCCATAGAGGACAGCGTCCAGCAGCAGCAGCCCCATGGCTGCAGCAAAGCTGTACGGGTCTCCTGGCACAGGGCTGGCAGCCAGGTTGTGCCACTGGATGCCCACCCCCTGCTCCTCGTAGAGAGAGAAGTAATCACAGCCAAAACCAAAGGCCACGGGGGACAGCAGGCTCTGAGGACAGCCAGAAAGGCAGTGAGGGCACAGCCTGGCCTGGGGGGTGCAGCCCAAAGCCCCCCAGCCAGAGCAGCAGGGGCATGGCAGAGGGGCAGACCCCAGCTCACCACAAGGACACGGAGTGGGAAGGTGATGTAGTCACGCCAGGCCACGCACAGCACGTAGGGCAGGTACAGCGAGAAGTAAATGATGCCACCGCACGCCGAGGCCAGGTTGGCACGGGGGAAGAAGGTGCTGATGAGGAAGCACTGGCTGATGGTGGCCACTGAGAAGGTGCCGAGGAAGAGGAAGATGACTGCTGGGTCGCTGTAGGGCAGGATGTTTCCCAGCTGTGGATGGAGGCAGGTTGGAGCCTGTGGAGCCACCCACGCTGGCTCCCAGCCACGCTGTCCCCTGAGACCTGCAACCTGCCTTGAGGATGAGGACAAGGAGGGCAGAGCTGAGGAGGAAGGGGATGAAGCTGCTGAGGAACCAGCTGAGCCAGAGGATCCCACTGCTCAGCCCCATGGTCTTCATGGTCTCCTTGAGACGCGTCTCCTTCTCATGCACCACCCCCTTGATGATCATGGCCACTGAGTAGATCCAGGCCAGAGTCATGAAGAGAGGCAGCGAGCGGTTCAGGACCCTCAGGAACCTGGGGAGATACCACCAGCAATTCCACTCTTAGCTCAACACTCCTGGGCCACTCTTGTGCCAGGGACAGCAATGCACGACCGGCCCTGTGCCACCTCCCCGCTGCTGCAGGGGGATCACTCAATTGTCCCAGGGTCTGGGGCTGCCCCTCTACTCACACATCATCCACGTAGCAGGGGTAGGGCATCTGCTGGACGTAGACCCCAGTGCGTGGGGCAGCCCCAGTGTGCACCCTCACCACCGCCTGCTCCACCAGGTCCTGGATGTACACGAAGCCGCCCCAGACGTAGCGCAGGTCACTGAAGGGGTCAGCTGCAGGGCCTGGGTCCCAAAACCTGGCGGCAGAGCACGGTGCTGGCACCAGGGATCCCCTGGCAATGAGCACAGGGTGGCCATGGAGACAGGCAGGGTGGGCATCCCCCAACCTGTCCTTGATCTTGTTGGTCCTCGTGACGTCGTCGATGTCCATGCGGATCTTGTAGCGGACGTGGGGTGGCAGTCCGGGGGCTGTGGCATTGATGGGGGGCTGGAAGACCACGGCTGCCCAAAACTGCTGCTCCTCCAGCAGCTCCAGGGCTCGGGCCACCAGCTGCTCCTCGGTGGCCACTGCCTCGATCTTGTCCAGGCAGACACACTGTGGGAGGGAGGGCAGGTAGGGCTCAGCAGGAGCGGGTGGTGCAAGGGGCCAGCCCCCCCCAGCAGGGTGACACAAACCTCCATGAACTGTGACAGCGTGCTCAGCACTGCGTCCACATCAGCGTACAGCTGGTGCCAGGTGAGGCCTGGTCCCCCTGCTGGCCCCGTCAGGAATGTGACCAGCTCTGGCAGCTTCCAGGAGGTGCCGTTGAGGAACCCGTCCAGGAGCTGGGCTGTGCTCGGGGCCAGCAGCAGCTCCTGCAAAGCAGCAGGGTATGGGAGGCCACGCAGCCCACCCTGCATCCCACCCCGCTCCTGGCCAGCTGCACCCCAGCACAGCCCATCTTGCACCCCACAGCAATGGGAGGAGTCTGGGCTCACACACCTGGAGCACCTGCATCTCCAGGCTGCTGTTGAGGAGGGTGTAGATTCGGGGTCCCAGCTCCTGCCAGGCACCCCCCAACTCCCCCAGCACCGACAGCTCCCGGAAGGTTCGGTTCACCTGTGTGAGGGAGGTGAGGCAGGGTTGGGATGAGACCCCCCCAGACCCCTGCAGCCCCCCTGCAGCCCCCACTCACCTCAGCCATGACACTGTCGGGGCCAGGCCCAGGTGGGGTGTACAGGATCTTCCCCACAAAGAGGGGCTTGATCCCCCGCCAGAAGATCTGGGAGAGGGGGCTGGACTCCAGGCTGTGGAGCAGCTCCCTGCAGAAGGGACCTGGGGGTGCAGAGCTGAGCCCTCACCACCAGCCCCCCACCACCAGCCCCCCACAGCCCCTGGCTGAGCCTCCCACAGCCCCCCACACTCACTGGTGCTGCCTGAGGCCACGGGCCTGTGCTCCGAGCTGTTCCGGTCCAGGAAGGCTTTGACATCGTTGTCCTCGTACCAGTTGAGGGAGGGGATCCTGAGGCCCCCGCCCTCGGGGTGGCCACAGGCGATGCGGGACAGGGCTCTGAAGGCACCCGTGCTGCTGTTGGGGGCCCTCAGCCCCTCAATCTCCTGACGCAGCTCAGCCAGGCTGGTCATGGAGGAGACCTGGGGAGAGTGGGGTGAGAGTGGAGAGGGGCAGTGGGGGACAGGGACACGGTGGGGGCGAGCAGGGGGCAGGGGAGTGAGGGCTGTACCTCCTCCATCAGGGATGCTGCATCCCGCAGGAAGCTGCCCAAAGCTTCCACAGTGCCAGCGATTCCACCCAACTCTGAGCTCAGCTGTTCCTACAAGGGGCATGAGAAGGGGTCAGGGGAGGCCAGGGGGTCTCTGCCTCCTTCCAGCACCCGACCGCGCTGGGGCCTCACCGCCAGGAGTCGTGGGAAGTCCATCTGGGAGAGGAAGGAGCCCTCCATGGCACGGAGCTGGGAGCTGGGCAGCGCGCAGAGCTCTTGCTGCAGGCTCTGGGTGGAGTCGGCGTCGCCGCCCACCAGGAATCCCCCCAGGACCGAGGCGTTGCAGACCAGGACCTTCAGCGGGAGGCGAAGGCTCGCCAAGGAGAACTGGAAGGAGAGAGGAATTCACGATGCGGTCACCGGGAGGGGGCACCGGGAGCGAGCACCGGGAATGGGCACCGGGAGTGAACACCGGGAATGGGCACCGGGAGCGAACACCGGGAGTGAACACCGGGAGTGAACACCGGGAGCGGGCACCGGGAGTGAACACCAGGAATGGGCACCGGGAGTGAACACCAGGAATGGGCACCGGGAGTGAACACCGGGAGCGAACACCGGGAGCGGGCACCGGGAGTGAACACCGGGAGCGGGCACCGCGGGACACTCACGATGCGGGGGCTGAGCCGAGCCCCCATCAGCTCATCCACCAGCGCCGGGGGCAGGGATGTGTTGGCCCGCAGGAACCGGGAGAAAGTCTCGTCCTCTCTCAAGTATTCCCTCACCGGCAGAGCTGGGGGAGCAGGGGTCAGACAAGGGGTCTGGCTGCCCCGGCACCCCCCGCCCCCGGTGCTCACCCCTCCGCTGGTTCGCGCTGTCCCGGAGCCGGCGCAGGGCGGGCAGGAGCCGGGCAAAGCTGCTCAGGAGCCGCTGCCCGTGCCCGCGGAGCAGGACCTGCCGGGCTTCGCTCAGGAGACGGGAGACGCTGTGACACGGGACAGGGGTGGGCAGTGAGACCCCAGCCCAGCCCCGCTGTGCCCCGCAGCTGCCCGGCCCCGCCGCTCACATGGAGCCATCGAAGTTGCCCACCACGCCAGGGGCCTCTCCCGCCGTGGGGTGTCGGAAGCAGGGGTTGTTCATGTTGCAGATGATGCCCTGCAGCCAGGGCAGGGTCCCCGCAGAGGGCAGCGCCTTGTTGGGAAAGTGGCCTGAGGGAAAGGGAGGCAGGTTCAGGGGGGCACTGCAGGACCCCACACACACCCGAGCACCCTGTGACCACCTCCCGTGTTTGTCCCCCCGGTGGGACAGGGGCACACAGAGGGGGCTCGGCTGGCTCGAGGACACTCACACTCATGCTGCTTGAAGGGCGGGTGGGATCGGCGCACTGAGATCAAGATAAGGAAGAGGAAGAGGGGCCACAGGATCTCGATAGCCAGCTGGATCTGGGGGACACGCGAGGCCGGTTCACATCAGCGTCCAGGGCTCTGCCTGCCCCTGTGCCAGGCACCAGCGGCTCGGGGTTGCCCCAGTCGCCCACTCACCCGCTGCCGCCGGCGGTAGGTGAAGTTCTTCCAGAGCAGCAGCCCCAGCTGGGTGCCCACGGCCATCGCTCGGCTCCGGCTGAGAGCGGGGGGGCAGCCCCGAGCTGGGGGTGACGATCGGGCTCTCAGTTCCTTCTGCTTCGGGGCTTATCACAGCCCGGGCACGGTGCCGGGCACAGGGCTGAGCTCCGGGGCCGGCAGGAGCCGGACGGCATTCCGGCAGCAAAGCTCCTTTCCGGAACTAAAGGCTCAAATCACATTCTTTCCTAAACCAAAAGCACCAGAATTGTGCACGGGCTCTGTCCGGGAGCCAGGAGCGCGATTCACTGCCCATGCCGGGCACAGGGAGCAGTCCGGCACCCCAGGAACGAGCTGGGCAGCCCGGGAGAGGCTGAGACCTGCCCGTGCCTCAGTTTCCCCGTGAGAGGGATGCGGGTGGGGCTCTCATCAGCCCAGGAGCGGAATTGCTCCGGTGCAGTGGGCTCGGGGGCGAGCTCCGACACCCGCATCCCTCTCTGCCAAGTTGCCGGGAATTCACCCACCCCTGGAGCGGGGCCCGGCAGCAAAGCTCTGCCAAGGCGGCTCCGTGACGAGCCCGGTGGCGGCGGCGGCACGACCCAACCCGCAGCGTTCCGCCCGGTGCACCCGCCCACGCCCCGGGGAGAACCGAGCTCCGGGGCGGCTCCCCGGTCACCGCGAGCCTGGGACAGCACCAGCGCCCCCGGACTTGCCCCTCGTTTCGCCCCAGGGCCGGGGGAGCCGCGCACTCACCGCCGCCCCGCGCTCGCCGCCGCCCGCCCGCGCCCGGGGCTAAGCCGGGTCCCGGGAGCAGGCGGGATAAACGGGCACGGGGCAGCGGGATTAGGATCCCGGCTGGGAAATCCGCCTAATCCGCCTGCGGGGCCGGACACGAGTGGGTCCCGGGGGTAGGATTCCTCCGGGGATGCACCGGGGTCAGCTGGGGTGACACGGAGAGGAAGAAGGAGCTGCCGGGTGGGGGTGACACGGGGAGACAGAGGTGTCTGAGTGTCCCCATCCGCTGCAACCGAAGCGGAACTGCCGGTCCGGGGGAGCCCCAGCCCCGCGGGATGGGGGTGGGGGGTGGCCTCTTTTCGGGACAAAACAACCAGAGAATCCCTGGATCCTCCCGGGGGACTCGCGTGGGAATCTGCTCACTCATCACACGAGGACGAACACGCCGCCTCGCTGCACCGGGAGCCCGGCGGACCCCGGCAACCGCCGGACCAACCGCAGCTCCCGGCGCCCTCCAACCCCACGTCCCCCACGGTTCGGCCGCACGGAGCCCCGCTCTGGGCGGGGTGCGGAGTCACCGGGAGGGCGGACGGGCCGGGAGGGTGTGGGGACAGCCCGGGGGAGACACGGACAACCCAGGGGAGGGCATGGGGACAGCTCGAAGGAACGATGAGGACAATTCAGAGCGGACATGGGGACAGTTCGGGGCTACGAAGGGGACACGGGGATAGCCTTGGGGGGGGGGGGGGCGGGGTGGCACTAAGAGCCTCGAGGGGACGCTGGGGGGACGCATCCGGCCGAGACCAGCGGTCGGGACACAGCCTCGCCTCTCCTGTGGCCCCTCGCAGCCCCCGGCCCGGGACCCCCGTTACCTGATGCTGCTGCGCGGCCTCTTTAAGAGACCCCGCGAATCCGCCGGGCGCGCGCCGGCCCCGCCCTCCCCGCGCTACAAAGTA
This sequence comes from Agelaius tricolor, assembly GCF_023055355.1. Taxonomy (NCBI): domain Eukaryota; kingdom Metazoa; phylum Chordata; class Aves; order Passeriformes; family Icteridae; genus Agelaius; species Agelaius tricolor. The sequence goes on along the minus strand of NW_027269293.1, from coordinate 2,410,001 downwards.
GCTGTGGGCGTGACGTCACGGGAGCCGGCTCTTAAAGGGGCAGGCACGGAGGGGGGGGCGGGGAGTGGGAATCCCGCCCCCATCCCATCCCATGGATCCCATCCTATCCCATCCCACGGATCCCATCCCATCCCATCCCATCCCACAGATCCCATCCCATCCCATGGATCCCATCCTATCCCATCCCATCCCATCCCATCCCATCCCATCCCATCCCATCCCATGGATTCCATCCCACTGATCCCATCCCATCCCATGGATCCCATCCTAGCCTATCCCATCCCACGGATCCCATCCCATCCCATCCCATCCCATCCCATCCCACGAATCCCATCCCATCCTATCCCATCCCATCCCACGAATCCCATCCCATCCCACGAATCCCATCCCATCCCATCCCATGAATCTCATCCCACAGATCCCATTCCATCCCATGAATCCCATGCTATCCCATCCCATCCCACGAATCCCATCCCACAGATCCCATCCCATCCCACGAATCCCATCCCATCCCATCCCATGAATCTCATCCCACTGATCCCATCCCATCCCATCCCACCCCACCCCACCCTTGAGCGCCCCCAGGGAGCAGCGCGGCTCTTCGAAACGCAGCATTTCGCCCAAAAAAAAAGTGGATCCCTTCCCGGCCAGGCGCGTCCCGTGCTGTTCCGTCGGCATTGTTAATCACTCATTAATTAGCCGCACATCTCTTAACCCGGCAGCGCCTTCCCGGCTCCTGCTCTCCCCCGGGACACGCAGCATCCCGCCCCAGCGCTCTGTCACTCCGGGGATCTCAGCCAGGTCTGCAGCCCCCAGGCACAGAGGGACCCGCCTGGGGCTGGAGGAGGTGCCTGCGGCACAGACCAGTTCCCGTTCGTGTTGAAAGGTTTGTCTTTTTTTTTTTTTTTTTTTTTTTTTTTTTTCAAATAAATGGTTTCAGTCTGAGAGCATCCACTTTAAAACCGCACGGGAAAGGAGATGTTGATGGGCAGGACACCGCCCTGGTGGAGGATGCAGGCGTTGGAGTCAACCTCGGCTCCAGCCTGGGCCATCAGGTTGCTGCAGTGCTGGGTGTGCCAGCTGTGCCAGCTGTGCCAGCTGTGCCAGCTCCCGGCCCAGCCCTGCAGCCATCACCGTGGCCTTGAAAACTTGGTCTCTACGAGTTCTGCAAAAAGGGCATTTCCAGCATTTCGAGATCACACCAGAGCACAAAACTGTGCACGCACACATTCGCTCACAAACACTCCCAATCCCGAGGTCTCTCCCAGATGTGCTTCCCCCATAACCCCGGTCCCTCTCCTCCACAGGGCTGAGGAGGCTCCTGCCAGCACAGGGACGAGCAGCAGCACCAGGGGCAGCACGGGCGGCCACTCCTGCTCCTTGCTGAGGGATCCAGGGGCATCCCAGGGGTGCGTGAGAGGTGGCACTGTCCTCCCCCAGCTGCTGGAACATCTGCCACCTCCCTGCTTGCAGCTCCTGGGGGAATCGGCTGGGCTCCTCTCTACAAACAGGGTCTTTATTTCCTTGCTCAGAAAAATAGATCCATTTCCAAAGTTAAAAAAAAAAAAAAAAAGAGTTTGAAAAGAGGGAATGATGAAAGTTGGAGGCTGGAATGTGGCTGTTGATGAGATGGTGCGGCTGGGGCGGAGCCGTCCCGCTCAGTAGCTCTCCTCCTCCTCCTCGCGGTAGTGGTGGTACCCGGGCGGGTCCCCGCTCTGCTCCCCGGCGGCGTTGGCCACCTCGCCCTGGCTGCCCTGGGGGCAGTACTTGGGGTCGTAGATCTGGCGGCCGAGGCCAAAGACCTGCCCGCTCTGGTTGGCGCCCTGGTTGGAGCCCATCTGCAGCGACATGGAGGAGTTGTCACACTTCTCTGTCCCCATCTTGGAGTCGTAGATGTGTCTCCTGGTGCCCGGAGCTGTCATGCCCACCTGGAAGGAAGGACAGGATGGAGAAGGGCTCAGCTGTGCCCCTCCCACCCCTCCCCAGCCCGGCGTGGGGGCTCACCTGACTGGCACACTTGTTAGTGCCCATCTGGAGGCTGATGGTGGAGTGGTCCATGGGTGGCAGGATCTGATTTTTGGGGTCGTAGAGGTGCCTCCGGGTGCCATAGGCAGTCATGCCAGACTGGCTGGCACACTTGTTTGTGCCCATCTGACAAAGGGGTCTGGTGAGGAACGTGTGCTGCCCCACACATGCCCTTTCTCCCCCTGTTCCTAACCCCCCCAGCCTGGGGAGCACAGCCAGTGCTCCCTAACCCATCTCATGCTCCCCCATCCATGATGATGATGCCCCACATGTGCCCCCTGTCCCCATCCCCAGCCTGGGGAGCACAGCCAGTACTCCCTAACCCATCTCATGCTCCCCAGTCACTGAGTGCTGGACACAGAGCCAAGATGGTCCCAGATCCCAAGGACACTTGAGGCCCCTCATGCCTTAGGTCCCTCCAGCAACACTTGGAGCTGTGACAGTGCTGAGAATGTGACAGAATTCAGAATTCTGGGCACCCTTTGCCCAGCTCCCAGCCATGGGAGCCTCCCCTGTGGCAGCCCACCTGCAGCCCGATCACACAGTGCCCAGCCTTCATCTTGGCCTCGTCAAAATTCCTCTGCTGCTTCTCCGAGTACTTCACGCCGATGTCCACCCCGCTCTGCAGCCCCTTCGTCTTGGCCTGCCAGGAGTGGCTGTGAGGAAGGGTCCCAAACCCCCCCACCCACTCCCTGGGCAGGGGGAGCTGTGGGGTCCCACAGGCACCACCCCAAACTCAGGGTCCCAAACTGCTCATCCTCCCTCTGTGCTCACCATTCCCGCCAGGGCCAGCAGTGACACCTGCACCTGCGTCAGGTTCCCGCTCTCAAAAAGGTCATTGGCTTCAAAGAGGTCCACGGGGTTCATACCGTAGCTGGCCATGGCCTTGATGAAGTTGGAGAGGTTCTCAAGCTGGGGAGAGGTAGAGGGGTGAGCCCTGGAGGGTGATGGCAGAGGAGCAGCAGGCGGGTGGCAGCAGAGCTGCACCTACCTGGTGCCAGTTCTGAGCTGAGTGGTTGATCTTCCTCACTGAGTTGGGCTGCAGCTTGTTCATGAGCCTGGAGGGAGGCAGAGGAACATGAGGCTGTGGCAGGAAAAAACCTCAAGGGGCTGCAGGGCATAGGCTCCTTTTGAGAAGGTCCAGCCCAGGCCTCCTCCATGTGGGGCAAATTTCCCCCTCCAGATCCCTGTTTGTGCTCAGGGCTCTCCCCAGACACAGAAGCCCTGGGGGTGACTCTGGCAGGTCCCACTGGCACACACCCAGCCCACCCTTCCCACCACAAGGGCTGGTGAGGGTCCTTGGTGTCCCCCATCTCCTCCCAGCTGGAGCAGCAGGGGCCATGCCCAGGGCCCCCCAGGACTCACTCGCAGAGGATCACCCCATCCTTCAGCCCCTTCTGGAAGTCAGGTCCAATCTGTTTTCCTGTCACGCTCTCGATCCACGTCCGCAGCTCAGCCTCCTTCTGTGGATCATACTTCTGGGCAAGCTGGGGGACAGTGGGGGGACAGCTCAGGCAGGGCCCCAGCGTGCACCCCAAACCCCTCATGGGGACAGTTCCCCTCTCCCTGCTATGGCAGCAGGGACAGGAGCATGAGGATGATGCTGCCAGCAGACACAGCAGCTTCTGAACCATTCCAAAAGCATGAGAAGGGAACTGCCCATGGGGCTAGGGGGGAGTGACCCCCCAGATTTGTCTCTCCCTGTCTGCTGGAGCCCGTGGGAGCTCAGCTCTGAGCCCCAGGGGTCCTGGCCACGAGATGCTCTCCCTTTCCCTTCTGGCGAGGCCCAACCTCCGGCACAGATTCCTCCCTCACCGCGGCTATGCCAGGAATGTGGACGTCTCCTCCCAAATGGAGACCAGCTGCCAGGGCCAGCAGCATCTCTGTCTCAGCCTCTGACCCATAAGGGAAGGGAAAGTTCTCCTGGAGAACTCTCTAGGGAGAGAAGGGCCTGGAAAGCCAGAGTGCTGTCCTGCCCCAGCACAGCCCCTCTGGTGCTCAGAGCATCCACCAACCTCTCACCCATCCTGGTCCTGTTATGTGCCACGAGTCCCTAGGGATCCTGGACACGGGGAGACACTGGGATGGGCCCAGTCCAGCCCTGCTGGGTGCTAGGGAGACACTCCAGTTGCAAATGGAAGCTCGAGCCATGCAGATCACCCTCATGACACCGTGTGTGTCCTGCCTGGGGGATTCTACAGTCCCACCAGCTGATTTTCTGGAGCGTGAGCAGCTGAAGCCAGTTCCTCTTCCCTCCCCACACCCAGCCTGAGGATTTCCCAGGACACGGGGAGTGCACAGTGGACCAGCCCCAGAGAGATCCCACCGCAGCCCAGTCTGCAAGGGCTTCCACAGACTGGGAGCATGTCACTGGTTCAACTGGTTCCCAGTCGGTGATGTCACCTCCATCAGACACACCGGGGCAGTCGGACTGGCTCACGTCTTGCTGAATCAACATGAAGCACCAAGATCCTGGTGCATGTCACCCTCTCAGCTGGGGCAGCCCAGCCCCGGGCAGGCCGGGGCCCATCCCATCCGCTCCCGTTACGAAATGCAAAAATCCCAAATCCCCTGCGAGGCCAGGTAAGGAGCGCCCGGCCACGGCCACCATATCCCGCCACCACTTGTCCCTTCTCCTGCCTGCCCTGGAGCAGAACACGCTCAGACCACCGGCCACCAGCCCCGGGCTGACCACGGCTCGACCTCTGCTCGCCTGGGCACAGCCCCGATGCCCCGGGGCTGCTGTGTCCCCTGTGCCACCCCCGGCCCTGTGCCACCCCCGTGCGCTGCCGAGGGGGCAGGAGGGTGCCGGTGGCACCCAGATCCCGCCGAGGGGTGCAAACAGCTCAGCCGGAGCCTCCCATCCCTCCTTCCCCTCCTGCCCCGCGGCACTTTAGCGGGAGAATCACCGGGGCCAAAACCGCATCCCCGGAGAGAGCCACGGGGACGCTGCCGGGTCGGAGCATCCCGTACAGCGATGTGGAGCTGCGGGGAAGCAGAAAGTGGAGAAGCTTTGTGGAGCTGGTCCGGAGCCGCGGAGGACCGAGGAGATGCCCCCAGCCCCGGGTGTGACGGGAAGAGCTCCCCGAGGTTTGCCAGGGACAGCGGAGCCACGGCGGCCAAAGCACGGGAGGGACCCAACCGCGGTCCCCAAACACGTCCCTGGACCCTCTAGGCAGGTTCAGGGCACCCCGAGACTGCGAGCCCAGCTTCGGTACCCCCAGCCCTCAGAGACCTCTGGGTCCTTCAGTTCCGCATCCTCCCGGGAATCCCCGGATTTCCATCTTCCCGAAATCACCCAACTTCTCCACTCTTGGCCGGCTCTGCAGTCCTGGGGCATACCGGAAAAACCCCCGCCTCTCCAGAACCCGGGATGCAACCGGGACGCCCCAGCAGCACCGGGATGCTCGGCTCTCCCGGGCCTCCAGGAGCACCGGCAGCTACAGCGCCCGGTGGCCCCGGTATCCCCCGGCCCCCGCTTCACCCGCGCCCGGTGGTCCCGGCATCGCCCGGCCCCCGCCGCGGCTCACCCGGTTCCTGACTTCGGCGGAGAGGCCGTAGGACGGGCCCTTGTTGAACTGGGAGCTGCTCATGGCGGGGAACGGAGCCGGTACCGGAGAGGGGAGCGGGCAACGGGGCCGGTACCGGAGCGGGCTCGGGCGGGGCGGGGGCGGGGTCGGGCCCGGCCCCCCCCGCGTTGATTGGAGGGAGAAATGTCCAAATAAGGGCAGGATCCAAAACGGATCGAGGGGAGGGTCCCGAACCCCGATAGTGCCACTCGGGGAGCACCGGGAGGCACCGGGAGTCGGGGGAGCCCGGGGTCGGAACCGGAACCGGAGCCGGAGCCGTCCCGGGCACAGGGTACACACGGACACACAGACAGACGGACACGCGCCCACAGAGACAGACGGACACACGCGTGTGCATCCCTGTGCACGGGAGTGAGCACCCTGGCCCACGGGCACGCGTTGTGCGAGCACACGCAACACACACACCCCAAATACATCCACACACACCCACACACACCCCACACGCACCCCACACGCACCCCACACACACCCCACACGCACCCCACACACCCCACACGCACCCCCCGACCCACGGGCGCTCCCTTGCACACGCACACACACTTGCACATTCGCTCATGCACTCACACATTCACACCCACGGTCACGCACACACTCAGGCCACGCGTGCCCCTTCCATCGTCCCCGCACCTCCACCCATCCCCGACCGCCTCCCGCTCCCCTTGGTTCGCCCTCCGCCGTGCCCGTGTCCCCACGGGGCCGGCATAAGTTCCACGCGGGACGGCTCGGCCCGGTGGGGAGGTCCCGGGGCGAAGGGGAGCGAGGGGGGGACACCATCAGCCCCCGACCGGCCGCAGGGGCTGGCAGCCGTCCCGAGCAGCCCGTGGGGTCCTGTCCGGCTCTCTGCAGGGGTTTATCCCACAGATAAACCCAGATACCCCGTTGTGAGGTCGTGATGCCCCGTGGGTGGGAGAGTCACGGGTGGGATCCTCACAGGAGGACAGGAGCAGGGATGTGACCCCATAGGGCCGGTCCCGGCACCCACACCGAGCCCACGGAAGGGCAGAGCCGGGAGCATCCCACAGGTGGGAGCCCAAAGCCCCCCATCCCACTCAGCCCCGCACCTGGGGCTTTCAGAGGGATGGAGTTTGTCACCCCTGGACGGATGGACACCCCCAAACAGGGTGAACTCCCCAGAGGGTGGGAGTTCCTCCCTGGTTCCACAGAGTGGGGCTCAGTCCCCCCCTCCAACTCTGTAATTCCCGAACTGCAGCCCCAAAACCCTCTCAAAACCCCGAGAGTGCCGGGGTCCCGCTGCTCCCCGTGACCCCGGCCCCGGCCTCGCTCCTGGGTGCGCGTTCGGCTTTTCCTGTTTCAGGTCGGGCTGCGAAGCCGATGAGGAAACGAGGCGGCGTCACACGCGCCCTCCTGCCCCTGCTGCTCCCCGCGAATGTGACCGTGAGGAACCGGCACGAACGGCCCGAGCGAGGGGCTCAGGGCAGCGGCTCGGCCCCCCGGCAACGATGTTCTCCAGGAAAAAGCGGGAGCTGATAAAAACCCCCTCCATCTCCAAGAAGAGCCGGGCGGGAAGCCCCGTCCCACAGACCCTGCCGGTGAGTGTCACCCCCGGCACCATGGGGGCTCTAGGGGCACCCACGGAGCTGCTGGGTAGAGCCAGAGCTTGGCAGTGGGGCCCTGGATACGTCCAGGAGGTTTGCGAAGAGGAGGGAAATGAGAAAGAACCCGACTGGCGGGGCTGGTGGGGGAGAATTTTGCCCCCGAGGAAGGGGACGGAGCAGCCGCCGAGGGAGGCGGGAGGGCAGGAAGGGACAGGGAGGAAATGGGGGGGCTGCCGCCGAGGCTGTGGGAAGGACAGACAGACTCACAGACCTGCCTGGTGACCGGGATGGGAGCGGGGCGACCGCAGGCTCGAGCATCCCCGCTGTTTTGGCTCTGCCAGACATTTATTAACCACCGCGTGGAACCCCCCGGTACCGGAGGGGCCAGGAGGAAACGCTGCCCGCCGGGGCTCCCCGGGGCACCCCGCACCGCCCGCCCCGCGCCTGCGCCCCACTCCCGGTGCGTGAGGCCACACCGGGCTGGCACCATGCGGACGGCGACCCGGAGCCCACCCGCGGCTCCTTAGCACGGGACACCCATCCCCATCCCCGTCCCCATCCCCGGGAGAGGCGCCTATGGGTGGCAGCCAGCGGGATGCTCGGTCGGGCTGCGGGCAAGAAAAGCTACAGCCCCTCGGCGGCGGCGGGCAGAGCCCACCAGCCCCAGCGATCCCTGGACTCGCTGCCCCGCACGCCCGCCGTGAGGCTGACGGTACGGCCGGGGCACCCCGGGGCACCGGAGGGAGGGACGGGAGGCGCCGGGGCTGCTGCAAGCCGGGAGGAGCGGGACAGGGCTGCGGTGACCCCCAGGCGTTTTAGGGCGGGGGTCTTTGTGCCTCCTTGCAGCCCCACGGTGGGGATGGGCTCCCCCGTTCGCCCTCGGCCGCGGAAGCCTCGTGTTCTCGGTGCTCCGGGTCTGCTCCCCGGTGCAAAACCGCTTCCGGCAGCGCCCGGCCGGGGATGCTCAGGTTCTGCTCGTTCGTGTCCAACCGGGTGCTGGGGGTCGCCGGTGGGAGCTGCAGAGGGGGTGCAGGGTCCCCTCCCCGTGCCCAAGGAGTCTCAGTGGATGTGGGGCTCTCAAGCCATGACAGCTCTGAGCAGTGAGGGAGGGGTACCCCTAGAAATTTGGGGTTTCCTCCATCTGTAAAACACCTGCAAAGCCCAAAGAATATCCTGGGAGGTGTCTCTGTCTCTGCCTCCTTCCCCAGCATGGGAACAGCTGAAAAAGAGGAAGAGATATGTGGGCCGAATCCTGCTGCCATTTTACCCCCAGAAATGCAATTTTACCCCTAGAAATTTGGGGCTTCCTCCATCTGTAAAACACCTGCAAAGCCCAAAGAATATCCTGGGAGGTGTCTCTGTCTCTGTCTTCTTCCCCAGTATGGCAACAGCTGAAAAAGAGGAAGAGATATGTGGGCCAGATGCTGCTGCCATTTTGCTCTTTTGGGGTCCCCAAGCCCTTGGGATGGGCAGCCCCATCACGGTGGGTGCTGGGGTGGACAAGCAGTGTCACCCACACCATCACTGTGTGCATTTCATGGCAAACATGGACCCAGAGGAGCTGGCAGGGACTGATGGGGGCAGCCAGGCGAGTGCCCAGACCCTGCCCCTTGTCCCCTGACAGTCCCAAAGGGGATCCCTGTGACTGGGGATCTCAGGGGTCTGAGGTTGAGGGAAGAGATGAGGATCTGACTCCATGTTTGAGAAGACCTCATTTATTATTTTATGATATATATTATATTAAAACTATACTAAAAGAATAGAAGAAAGGATTTCATCAGAAGGCTGGCTAAGAATAGAAAAGGAAATGACAACAAAGGTTTGTGTCTCAGACAGAGTCCAAGCCAGCTGACTGTGATTGGCCATTAATTAGAAACAACTGAATAAGACCAATCCCAGATGCACCTGTTGCATCCCACAGCAGCAGATAACCATTGTTCACATTTTGATCCTGAAGCCTCTCAGCTTCTCAGGAGAAAAAATCCTAAGGAAAGGATTTTTCATAAAATATCGTGGCTACAGATCCCTACCTGGGGAAACTGAGGCACAACACAGCTGCAGGGTCTGACACCAGTCCCCCAAGGCTCGTTCTCCAGCATGGAGGTGTGGGGTGTTTCCCTCTCTGTGCTCCCACCACGCTGCATCCTCACACTCCCCCTGCTCCCCAGGAGCTCTCCCGCAAGGATTGCCTGGATGCCCCGGGCTGCAGCGTGGCGGAGCTGCCCGCGGGCAGTGCCAAGCTCAGCAGCAGCCCTGGCACCGTGGGCACCCTGAAGCGCCCCACCAGCCTGAGCCGCCATGCCAGCGCCGCCGGCTTCCCCCTGCCCAAGGGCCACAAGACCCCGCTGTGCTACAGCCCCATGGAGGGCGGGGACAGTCCCTTCATCGACCCCGAGGACATCTCCCAGCTGCTGGCAGACGTGGCTCGCTTCGCCGATGCCCTGGAGAAGCTGCGGGACGTGGTGCTGCGCGATGGTGAGTGCCCAATGCCCTGTGAGTGCCATCCTTGGTGAGTGCCATCCCTGGTGAGTGCCCAGTGCCCTGTGAGTGCCATCCTTGGTGAGTGCCCAATGCCCTGATGAGTGCCCAATGCCCTGGTGAGTGCCACCCTCGGTGAGTGCCACCCTCGGTGAGTGCCCATCCCTTGGTGAGTGCCCAATGCCCTGGTGAGTGCCCAATGCCTTGGTGAGTGCCCATCCCTCGGTGAGTGCCCATCCCTCGGTGAGTGCCCACCCTTGGTGAGTGCCCACCCTCAGTGAGTGCCCATCCCTGGTGAGTGCCATCCTTTGGTGAGTGCCCAATGCCCTGGTGAGTGCCCATCCCTCGGTGGGTGCCCACCCTTGGTGAGTGCCCATCCCTCAGTGAGTGCCCATCCCTCAGTGAGTGCCCATCCCTCGGTGAGTGCCCATGCCCTGGTGAGTGCCACCCTCAGTGAGTGCCCATCCCTCAGTGAGTGCCCACCCTCAGTGAGTGCCCACCCTCGGTGGGTGCCCACCCTTGGCACACCCTGGCACGGACCCACCCGTGGGTGAGGGGTCTCTGTCTGGGCCAGAAGGCCCCTGGGGGAGCGTGCAGAGGTGGTGGGTGAGTGGTGGGTGAGCAGCTCGGAGCCGGGATAACGCAGCTTCCTGCCCGAGCTATTTTCACCCGCCCGTTTTCCTGTTTACAGCGCAGCGGTGCCAGCTGCCTGCCAGGGCCCCACGGGGTGCTGGGCACGGCCCCCCAGCCCACCAAGGCGGCCAGAAGGAGGGGCTGGGTGGTCTGCAGGCTCTCCTTGCCCGAGGGGACACAGGGAATATATCAATCCCGTGGTCTGGGGGTGTTTGACACCGCATTGTCAGTCCTGGTTTTGCAGAAATCCCTTTCTAGCCCTGAGCTGGGGGCTGGGATGGGGAGGGGTCTTTGCCTGGCTGGGCAGTGGGTGCTGATCCCCCATGTCAGCACTTCCCCGAGGGAGGTTCTTCACTTCCTAACCAGCCCTAGACCTGCACTGGGGGTTCTGGACAGACCCCTGGGCTGGCAACTGGAGCCCACAGAAGGGGGGAACCTGTGGGGTGTAACAAGCCTGGCTGGACCAGGCCCATCCCTCCTGGCTGGGAGCGTCCATCCGGCAGGAGGGAGGGAAGGAAATGGAGGAAATTCCCAAACTGCTTTCAAGGGGAAAAGTTACTGTGGAAGAAAAAAATGCTTCAAAGGTCAGACTGCCCCCTGGCCAATACCAGGCTGGGCAGGAGACACACGGCCACGCTGTGGGGAGGTGCTGGACAAGCAGGATCTGGGGAGGTGCTGGACAAGCAGGATGTGGCTGTGCCAGACCTGGGAAGCCCTGAGGCCAGGGGGATTTGCTGCATAGTCTGGAGATGGCAGATCCCTGCCTTGGACATGGCTGGGAGGTAAACAGGGGAGGGACCCAGGGATGCAGAGCAGTGACAGGGGGCAGGGACACAGGGCAAGGACATGGCACAAGGATGCAGCATCTCAGCCTCCCTCTCTTGCAGACCCCAAGGAGCCCCAGCGGCCGCTGGCCCACGAGTGCCTGGGTGAAACCCTCCGCATCCTGCGCCAGGTCATCAACAAATACCCCCTGCTCAACACCCTGGAGACCCTGACGGCCGCTGGGACCCTCATCTCCAAAGTCAAGGGTGAGACAGTGGTGCTGGCAGCTCTGTCCCACTCCCCTCCTGCCCCACATTGGGATGGGAGGGAATTGGGGAGCCCATGAAGGGGTTACAGGGAGTGGAGGTGCCCCATGGACTGGTGGAGAGGGAAAAAAAAGCATCGTCTGCCTCTCGGTGTGGTTCAGCTTTAAGGATGATGTAGTGTCAGAAATGACAGATCCTGCCTGGGGGTTTCCAGGCACAGCCGCAGGAAAAACACTGAAGTGATCAGATCCTGCTCCTGGCAGCCTCTCGTGTTTATGGAGCGGGGTCTGGGAGGTCACATCCCAGCTGGGCACCACCTCCTGCTGCTGTCACCCACCACAGGCACAGCACAACCTTCTGAGTCACCCACGGCTTCCTGGACGCCCAACAGCAACCACAGGGGACAGGATGGCAGCAGGGCTGCCATGGGGCTGCTTCCACATATTCTTATTCTCCTCACCTCTGAGCTGCTCCCATGGGATGGGGGGGAATGGGCTTGGAGCAGACCCCTCCCCACGCCGAGGAGCTGAGCCAGGGTCTGCCCAGCAGCCCTGGTTGCTGGTGTCCCGTGGTATGGGAGCCTGCCAAGTGCTGTCAGCCCCAGTTCCTGCTGCTGGTGGTGGTTCCTCATTTGACTGCGGGCAAGAAGCCTCCTGGAGGAGTTCATCCTGCTTGGAGAGGGGTCTGGAGGAGCCATGAGGCAGGGCAGGCAGTGGAACAGGTCCAGCAGCACTTTTCCAGCAGCCCTGAGTAACGGGAATAAACAGAAACACGAGCCAAGAGATGCTGTCAGGGACGTCAGGCCTGGGAAGAAGGAGGGGGAAACTACTGTGCTGGAAAAATCCATGGGGATGATCCTTCCTAGCCCCAAAACCCTCTCTGATACCAGCATGAACTGGCAGGTGGCAACAGGGCTGTCACATTTCCTCACCTCCAGGTTTCCACTATGAATCCAACAATGAGGCAGACAAGAGGGAGTTTGAGAAGGCTGTGGAGACCATCGCCGTGTCCTTCAGCAGCACGTAAGGGACTCGGGCAGGGAGCAGCCAGGGGGTGTTTGGGAGTTTGGGAAAGGGAGTTTGGGCAGCCAGCCCGTGTCACTGTGCTGAGTCCAGCCACGCTCCTCTCCCCACAGGGTGTCTGAGTTCCTCATGGGGGAGGTGGACAGCAGCACCATCCTCTCCATTCCACCCAGCGACCAGAACCAGGTGAGGGATGCCCGGAGACCTGGGTGCTGCTGCCATGTGGGGCTCACAGAGGGCTCTGGCTGCTCCCCTCAGCTCTGGTGTGAGCCCAGAGCAGGGTGACAGTCCCCTTAGCTCCCGGGCACGGCCTGGGCACAGCTGACTTCCAGCAGTGGCAAAAAGGCTCCAGTAGCTCAGGCTTCCATCTACCTGGCCAGCCCCTCCAGCTGCTCCCCATCCTCTTGGCTGACCAATCCCTCTTCTTTCCCAATTCCCAAAGACTATGGAGAGCCTCTATGGGGGGATTCCTGGGCCTAGAGGAGATGGAGTGCCCTCAGGCATGGACAGCTGTGCCACAGGTAAGCAGGATGGGGCTGGGTGCAGGGTTTGGGGTCTGTGCAGGGACCAGCACCTTCCTCATCATCGCTGCTGTCCTGAGTCGCTGCTCAGCTGGGGGAAGGCAGCAGAGCTGGGGGCACTGGGGCTGGCACAGAGCTGGGGGTGCTTGCCCTGGAAGCTCATGGGGTGTTTGTCCCTCCACAGCCCGTCCTCCTGCTGAAGAGGTGGATGTGATGCTGCAGCGCTGCGAGGGGGGCGTGGATGCTGCCCTCCAGTACGCCAAAACCATCTCCAAGTACATGAAGGACCTGATAGGATACATGGAGAAAAGGACCACACTGGGTGAGTGGGGGGACAGCAGGTGGGTCTCTTCTGGAGCAGGTCTGAGCCATGGGACAGGCTGAGGTTGAGGTCCCTCCTGGAGGAGGGCAGTGGGAGCCTCACTCCTCAAGCTCCTGATTGATTTTTCAAAAGGAGATCGGGTTCCACCAGGGAAATCCCAGTGTCTCGTGTGTTTTTTCACTTTCAACCTTTTCCCTCCAGAGGTAGATTTCGCCAGAGGGCTCCAGAAGATGGCAAACAGCTGCAAGCAAACCATCAGTCAGGAGGTAAGTCCCCTAATCCCTGAAGCCCTCAGTGCCAGGCAGGATTGGGAACCAGCAGCCCTGGAGGGCCCATTCCATGTGGAATAAAGCTCAGGAGGACATGGGGGCAGCTCTTTGGAGCCCTGCCTGGAGAAATTCAGGATGGGGCTTTTGCCAGCAGTCACCAGCCTCACCTTGCCTCTGGCTGTTCCTCCCTGAAGGATGCATCTCCTCAGGTTCAGTCTGGGTTCTGGGGCTCAGGGAGATGTTTTTCTTCTCCCCAGACCAGCATGCCTTTCCTGTCCATCTACCTGCTGGCCCTGGAGCAGGACATGGAGCACGGGGCCTCAATTGTGCAGGCAGCCACCACCCTGCAGCAACAAACCTTCCTCCAGGTGAGGGGACAGAAGGCCCTTCCTGGGGCTGGGGGTCCTGGTGCTGCTTCCTTAGCTCAGTCCAGAGGGATCCTGCACCCAGTACTCCCCCAGTGCTGTAGATTTTCACCCCTGGCTCAAACCAGTGCCTGTAACCTGTCCTGGGAGTGGCAGTGACACTTCTCCATGCGAGGGCAGAGCAGGAGGGCTCAGCTCAGGTCATCATGAGGCTGTTCCTCCCTCCCTCCCCACGCAGCCACTGCTGGTGAGACGCGCGGAACATGAGAAACGCAGGAAGGAGATCAAGGAGCAGTGGTGCCGGGCTCAGAGGAAACTGGTGAGTGACTGGGTTTGTGTTCCCAATCCCAGCGTGGAGCAACTCATGACTCTGAGGAACTGTTGGGGTCTCTGGCTGCTCAGAGTGACCCCGAGAAAAGTTGGAAAGTCTCTTTTCCCAGCCTGGCGCTTGATGAAGGAGTCAGGGCTCTTCATTTCTCAGTCTCAAGGTTCTTTATTGTTGCTTATCTATAAAAAATTTTCTCCTGCCCTGCCGAGGTCAGCCCAGCAAGACAGTCCAGGCACTCTGCCTGCCCCCAGGGCAGGGTTATGTCTTTATACTAAAACCTACGTGTACAATGTTTGCAATTACTTCCCAATACCCATCACCTATGTTAGACACTGAGCTTCTACTCTAAACCAATCTGTGAGTGCCACCATCACAGCAAAAGATGGAGGCCAAGAAGAAGAAAAAGGAGAAAGGCTGGACACACCCAGTTCCCTCCATCTTGCCTCCTGAACCCCCATACCAAAAACCCTAAAATCTACTTTTTCACCCCATGATAACTTCACTGTTATTCTACTTAAACTGTTGTGGCTTGCTGATCTTCATACAAGGTTGGTAGCTTGCTCCACAGGTTATAATCAAACCCCCAGGTGTTTTGGGCTCTGTGCCAGGGTCTCTGAGCCCCTGGCAGGGCTCTTGGCACTCCAGGACAGCCAGAGAGATGTCCTGGCTCCTGACAAGGAACAACCTCCTCTGAGGCCACGGGGCACCCTGCCCCTCTCCAGCAGTGTTGGGTGGCCTCTGCTGTGCTGGGGGAGCCTGGTGGAAGCTGGTGACCCCCTTGCTGGGCTCCATCCTCACCTGGCTCTCCCTGGCAGCAAGAGGCAGAGGGGAACCTGCGCAAGGCCAAGCAGACGTACATGCAGCGCAGCGAGGAGCACGACAAGGCCAAGTACATGGCAGTGAAAGCAGAGGAGGAGCAGCAAAACACGACCAGCAGCACCACCACCAAAACCCTGGACAAGAAGAGGCGGCAGGAAGAGGAAGCCAAGAACAAGGTAGGAGGAGGTGACTGTGACTGTGTTCACAGGGGTCTGAGGATGAGGGGAGAGATGAGGATCTCACTCCATGTTTCAGAAGGCTTGATTTATTATTTTATTATATATATTACATTAAAACTGTACTAAAAGAATAGAAGAAAAGACTTCATCAGAAGGCTAGCTAAGAATAGAATAGGAAGGAATGGTAACAGAAATTTGTGGCTCAGCTCTCTGTCTGAGCCAGCTGGGCTGTGATTGGCCACTAATTAGAAACAACCACATGAGACCAATCCCAGATCCACCTGTTGCATTCCACAGCAGCAGATAATCAATGTTTATTTACATTTTGTTCCTGAGGCCTCTCAGCTTCTCAGGAGGAAAAAAATCCTAAGGAAAAGATTTTTCATAAAAGATGTCTGTGACAGGTGGGACAGCTCCGGAGGGGGCTCCTTGCTCCTGCTGCTCCCTGAGCCACGTGGGGTGAAATGATCCTCAGGAATGGCTGGATGGAGAGGATCCAAGGGGCTGTTCCTGTTCTCCTCACCTCTCAGCTTTTCCCATCCCTTGCTCTCCCATCTCCCAGGCAGAAGAGGCCATGGCCACGTACCGCACCTGCGTGGCCGATGCAAACACGCAGAAGCAGGAGCTGGAGGACACCAAGGTGAACTCACTGCGGCAGATCCATGAAGTGATCAAACAGACTGACCAGGTCATCAAATCGGTGAGTGGGGCGTCCCCAGGGTGGGATGTGACCGTGTTCACAGGGGTCCGAGGATGAGGGAAGAGACGAGGATCTGACTCCATGTTTCAGAAGGCTTCATTTATTATTTTATTATATTAAAACTGTACTAAAAGAATAGAAGAAAGGATTTCATCAGAAGGCTGGCTAAGAATAGAAAAAAAAGGAATGATAACAAAGGCTTGTGGCTTGGACAGAGTCTGAGCCAGCTGGGCTGTGATTGGCCATTAATTAGAAACAACCACATGAGACCAATCCCAGATGATGCACCTGTTGCATTCCACAGCAGCAGATAATCATTGTGTACATTTTGTTCCTGAGGCCCCTGAGCTGCTCAGGAGGAAAAAAATCCTAAGGAAAGGATTTTTCAGAAAACGTGTCTGTGACAGGTGAGAGGTGCTGTGGAGAGCTCAGAGCTGCCCCTATTCCAGAGGGCATTTGGATGGATGCAGAGCTCGCCTCGCCCTCACACTCAGAGCAGCGCTGCTTTGTGCTCCCGATTTCCCACCCAAGAGCTCACCTCTATCCCTCCCCACGTCACTTTCAGGCCACCATCTCCTTCTACCAGCTGATGCACATGC
Organism: Agelaius tricolor; assembly: GCF_023055355.1. NCBI lineage: Eukaryota > Metazoa > Chordata > Aves > Passeriformes > Icteridae > Agelaius > Agelaius tricolor. The sequence goes on along the minus strand of NW_027269293.1, from coordinate 2,393,564 downwards.
AGACGGCGGCGCTGCCCGTGAATTTCCAGACGCTGTGTGAGAGCAGCAAGCTCTACGACCCGGGCCAGCAGTACGCGTCCCACGTGCGGCAGCTGCAGCGCGGCGACGAGCCCGACGTGCAGTACGACTTCGAGCCCTACGTGTCCCACAACGCCTGGTGAGGGAGGACAGGGCTCGTTCCTGCCTAATTCAGTCCAGCCTTGTGTTGCCTTCGTTATCTCCCGCCACCCACGCTCCCCTGCAGGAGGCAGGATGCTTTCAGCATTCCTGAAGGCGGCTCCTGCTGGGAATGCTGGACCAGCTGGGAATTGCTCTCTTATCCTTCAGTTCAGCCGAGATGAGACAGGCTGTTGAGTACTTAAGAGACTGTGATTCCCTAGACTGGTGGATGGCAGCCATGGATGAAGTCTCCAAGTGTCCTTCCTTGCCATCCACATTCCCTTTTCCCCTCCAGGTCTCCCTTTAACTCAGCTGGGCTGGATCAGTTGGGAATTTCTCTCTTATCCTTCAGTTCAGCCTAGATGAGGCTGTGATTTAAGAGACCGTGATTCCCTAGACTGGTGGATGGCAGCCATGGATGACGTCTCCAAGTGTCCTTCCTTGCCATCCACATTCCCTTTTCCCCTCCAGGTCTCCCTTTACCCAGCCACAGAAGGGCAGCTTCAATGCCAGTGAGTTCTCCACGAGTGCAGAGGGGGCTGGGGCTGGCTCAGAGGGAGCAGCAGGAGCCAAGGAGTCGCCAGGTGGGGCTGGAGCAGCCGAGCGAAGAGGTGAGTCTGGAGCCCCAGAGCTCTCCCATGTCCCCCCAGGCAGGAGCAGAGTGGGACCCCCAGGGTTTGATGAGAGGCTTTGCTGGAAGCAGCAGGACGGGCTGGGAGCCTCCTCCTGAAGGACACTAAATCAGATCTGTGGCATTTTGCTCCCTAAGAAACCACTGCCCACCTTCCCATCTCCCTTTTCCTTGCTGGGTGTCACTGGAAGCACCAAACCCCACCAACAGCTTCTCCCCAGTCACCCCAGTTTCTCCCAGCATCCAGGCTGTTCTCCAGCCATTCCCTCCCCAACACAGACAGCAATCCCAAGGGACTGTGTGTTCTCTCTGCAGGTGGGAGGGGACACCAGGTGCATAAATCCTGGCCAACCTCTGTCGCTGAGGCTGACAGCAGCCTGGAATCCAATGCAGGTAGATATGGGAACAGCCCAGGAGCCCCTCCCAGCACAACCAGTCCAAACCCAGAGCTTCCCAGTTAGGCAGGACCATCCCCTGCTTTGCCTGCCCTGTGAGAGCACTGCTGACCCCAGTCTCCAGTGGGGTAGGGTGGGATTGGATGGGATGGAGTGAGCTCTCAGAAGAGAAGCAGCTTTGCAGGTGGTTCACTGCTCTGTGGGTTCTCCTTGGACAGGGGAATTCAGCCACAAGCTCCAGCGGCTCTCATCCAACGGCACCGCGTCCTCCAGCGAGGAGCTGGAGGAGAAGGACGGGACCAGCACTCCTCCCTTTGAGCAGAGTAGGTGACAGCTGGGAGGTGACAGTGCTGCTGCCACACCCCCCAGCACGGCAGAGCTCCCCCCGGGCTGATCTTCCCAAATTCAGCAGTTCTGCAGGCAAACCCAGCAGCTGCTGGAGATTCCTGGTGGCGTCCCCAGCTTTGCTGAGGGATGAGCCCTGCTCAGACCGGTGGCAGTGACAGCCCTGCTCAAGCTGTGCCTTTCCTACATTTCCTTTTCCCTAGGCATCAATGGGATCACCCCAGAGCTGGCAGCTCCCACGGGGCCCTTCAGGAACGTTGGCTTGTCCAAGGCTGCCCAGACCCATCGGCTCAGGAAGCTCCGTGCCCCTTCCAAGTGTCGGGAGTGCAACAGCTACGTGTACTTCCAGGGAGCTGAGTGTGAGGAGGTGAGTTGGGACAGCTGGGGCTGGAACCCAGCTCTGACCATGGTCAGGAGTGTATTTCCCCTCTGGGGAGGGTTCCAGGTGGAAAATGGTGCTTTCCTTTGGTGCTTCAGCATCCCCAGGGCATTTTTCCTGTCTCTCGCCGTGCTCTGAACAGTGCCTGGTGTCTCTGTGGCTGCCCCCCACCTCCACGTGTTCCCCTTTCCCTTCCAGTGCTACCTGGCCTGCCACAAGAAGTGCCTGGAGTCCTTGGCCATCCAGTGTGGGCACAAGAAGCTCCAAGGGAAGCTGCAGCTCTTCGGGCAGGACTTCACGAAGGCGTCTCAGGGCAGCTCAGATGGGATCCCCTTCATTGTCAAGAAATGTATTTCAGAGATTGAGAAGAGGGCCCTGAAAACAAAGGTGAGGGACACTCCTCTCTCCTCCTCCTCAGCTGGCTGAGCCCCAGGCCCTTGGAAGGATCCTCTGGAAAACCAACAGGCTCCACATTGCAGATTTCCACAGGGCAGGGAGCCAGGGATGAGCTTGGCCCAGATCCCCCAAACTCTGCTTTTGGAAAATCACCTCTCCTGCTTTCCTATGAGGCAGGAATGAGTGAGCTGGAAGGAGATATCCCAAAATGACTTCCCAAAGGGATTTCCCACTCCAGAAGGAGAGGGTGGGAGCACACACAGCTCACTGCCCCATGCAAACATGAAGAGGAACCTCTCCCCTCACTTCAGCTCCACTTTTCTCCCTTTCACAGGGCATTTACCGAGTTAATGGTGTCAAGACACGTGTGGAGAAGCTTTGCCAGGCCTTTGAGAACGGGAAGGAGTTGGTGGAGCTGTCCCAGGCCTCCCCTCATGACATCAGCAATGTCCTGAAGCTCTACCTGAGACAGGTGAGGTGCTGGGGCCCTCATGGTGGGAGAGGGAGGGGAGTTGGCCAGAGGAACCAACCTGGCAGGGGGAATTCTGCACAAATTGGGCTCAGGGATGGGGAGTGGGTTGTCCTCAGAGATGGGGCCTCGGTGATCCTCCCCAGCTCATCCCACACGGCGTCACTGCGGTCACAGCCACAGAGCAGCGACGTGCCCAAGCACTGCACAGGGAGCCCTCCACCCCCCCAATTGGGGAACTGGCTACCCAAAAAGGGAAGGGGCCAGCAAAGGTCACCCTGCAGGGGCTGAGTCATGTCCACATGGGGTGGGCTCTGATCCTGGAGTCATCCTGGGGTGGCCTTAGTGGGGTCTCTGCCGCTTGGGTCACCCTGGGGTGGGTTTAGAGGGGACTCTGCCTCTGAGGTCACCCCTGGGTGGGCTCAGTGGGGTCTCTGCCCTTTGTGTCACCTTGGAGTGAGCTCAGTGGGTTCTCTGCCCCTGTGATCACCCCAGGGTGGGCTCAGTGGGGTCTCTGCCCCTTGGGTCAATCTGGGGTGGGTTTAGAGGGGTCTCTGCCCCTGTGATCACCCCAGGGTGGGTTTAGCAGGGTCTCTGCCCCTTGGGTCAATCTGGGGTGGGTTTAGAGGGGTCTCTGCCCCTGTGATCACCCCAGGGTGGGTTTAGCAGGGTCTCTGCCCCCTGGGTCACCTTGGAGTGAGCTCAGTGGTGTCTCTGCCCCTGTGATCACCCCAGTGTGTGCTCAGCCCCAGCAACCCCCACACTCTGTACCCAAAGTGTCATTGCAAACAGCATCACCCACATCCTCTAGCCACCACCACCACAAGGCAGGAAGCTGCTTCTCTCTTGCAAGCAGCCCTGGGTTAACTCTTTGTGCTGCCTTTTTCTGCAACCTCCCCTCCCCAAGGGCAGAAGGGCAGCTCTGTGTCACCTCACTTGTCCTTGGGCTCCTGCACATCAGAAGTCCAGGACTCTGAGTGGCTTCCATAGTTTCTCCAAAGAGAAGCAGAGTAGAAAGAGGGGGGGAAATCAGTGCTGAGCCCCACCCTGAGCCCTCGCTGCAGAAGGGTTAAAGTCCTTCTGTAAAGGGGTGAATGGAGGGAGCCTGCTCTGCTGTGATGTCCCCAAAACATCCGTTGAGGCTGCTCTGAAATCATCCCCAGCCGTGTGGAGCACCCAGCGGTCAGCACCAGCTCCTTCAGCTTCTCTGTTTCGCACAAACCTCAAAGCAGAATTTCCCCTGCTGCAGCTCCACCTCTGCTGCAGGCTGTGCCCTTCACATCCTGTGCCCTTCACATCCTGTGCCCTTCACATCCTGGCTTCCTCCACCCAGAACAACCCATCCCTTTCCTCTTCCCAGCCATCCCTTGTCTGCTGGGGAACCTCCAGCTGGCCCCACCCCAGCCAGGGGTTTTCCAGGGCAAAAAGGGAATCCCTGCACCTCAACCCGGCAAGGAGCACCCCCGGGTGGATCAAACACAGCTTTTGGCTTGAACTTCACAAGTGCTCCTTGGCCAGGGCTCACGAGGCTCGATTGACACGCTCCAGGAGGTGGATAAATAAATGTCACCTCTGGGTAGGGGTTTGCAGCACTGCAGGTCACAGACTCATGGAATTCTGAAATGGATGTTAAAAGTGCTCTGAGCTCTCTTCAAGCTGGCCTCCAGCACTTCCAGAGATGTTTCCTCACTGTAGAAATGCCCCAGGTGTCGCCAGCTCAGCAGCTTGGCACAGGTTCAGATCTTATGGAGGTGGGAGCTGCTCCCAGGACTGGGATCATCTTTTTCCTTTCCTTTCCTTTCCTTTCCTTTCCTTTCCTTTCCTTTCCTTTTCTTTTTTCCCTTTCCTTTCCTTTCCTTTCCTTTCCTTTCCTTTCCTTTCCTTTCCTTTCCTTTCCTTTCCTTTCCTTTCCTTTCCTTTCCTTTCCTTTCCTTTCCTTTCCTTTCCTTTCCTTTCCTTTCCTTTCCTTTCCTTTCCTTTCCTTTCCCTCTCCTTCTCCTCTCCCCTTCTCCTCTCCCCTTCTCCTCTCCCCTTCTCCTCTCCCCTTCTCCTCTCCCCTTCTCCTCTCCCCTTCTCCTCTCCCCTTCTCCTCTCCCCTTCTCCTCTCTTCCTCTCCTCTCCTCTCCTCTCCTCCTCTCCCCCTGCAGCTGCCGGAGCCCCTGATGCCCTTCAGGCTGTACAACGAGCTGATGGGGCTGGCCAAGGAGAGCCTGCAGGGCAGTGAGGCCAAGGGCCGTGCTGGGAAGGGCGGCCCTGAGCTGGTGGACAGAGGAGCTGACACCGACCCGGTGGTGCTGAGCCTGGTGCTGAAGCTGAGGGAGCTGCTGAAGGAGCTGCCCCGTGAGAACATGGCCACGCTCCAGTTCCTCCTGCAGCACCTGAGGAGGTGAGAGGGGCATGGCCAGAGCCTGTGTGGCTGCTGGGCACCTTCCCTCTGTCCCCTGGGGTGGGGAGGTGTGTGCAGCCTCCTCGCTGGGGCCGGGAGGAGGGTCCATGGCCGCAGCTGCTTCTGTCCCCATCCTGAGGCTCGAGTGCTCCAGGCTGGCCTCTCCCCCAGCCCTGCCCATCCTCACCTCTCCCTCCTTGCTCTCACAAGCTGTCCCTCCCCCTCCCACCCAGGATCATGGAAGTGGAACAGGACAACAAGATGACCTCAGGCAACCTGGGCATCGTCTTTGGGCCGACGCTGATGCGCCCCAGGCCCACGGATGCCACCATTTCCCTGTCCTCACTGGTGGATTATCCCCACCAAGCTCGGATCATTGAGGCACTCATCATCTTCTACCCCACCATCTTTGAGCACAAGGACATGGCACCCAGCAGACGTGGCTCAGGTGCCACAGAGGAGGTGCACAGTGGTGCTGAGCAGGTAGGAACCCCCAGGGAGGGGGAATCCTCAGGGGCTGTTCCATGAACCTTCACTGGGGTCAGCTCCCAGGGAGTGAGAACTCCCCTCCGTGCCCTCACCACCATCCTTGTTCCTCCCCAGGCCCCTGCAGGCTCCCAGCCTGTGGCTCCTCTTGGCACCAGCCCCTACCTGGAGCTGCCTTCGGACAAAGGGAATTTGGCTTTCAGCGCTGACTCACTTGCAGGTCAGTGAGAGGCACCGGGGGCACACAGGACCCTTGGGAGGCACGGGGGGCACACAGACCCATCCCCTGCCACCCCGGGGACCCCAGGTTTGCTGCTGATGCCCCCGTGCTGGGCTGGAGGGTGGCACAGAGCTCCTCTGTCCCACAGAGTCTGGTGAGCGCTCCGTGGACTCGGACTCAGAGCTGGAGGAAGGCGGGGAGCCACGGACACACCTGACCAAGCAGGGCAGCGAGACCAGCACGGAAGAGGTTAATTTCTATGACGAGGGGAGCGAGGGGCTGCGGAGCAGGAGCTGCAGCGTGGGCCAGTCCGATGCAGAGGGCTCCGCTCCCCGCTGCTGCAGCCCTGGGGAGGAGCAAAGCGACCTGGAGGAGCAGGCTGAGAGCCGCAGCCCCAGGGATGGCACCAACCTGGCCGGCACCTCTCGGGGCAGCCACGAGCTGCAGCCCCGGCTCATCTAAGGCACCACAGACACTGGGATGGACAAAGGGGCAAATCCCCATGGCTGCCCAGATGCTGGAAATTGGAATGTGGAGGGGTGGGAAGGAGATGTGGCAGCCCAGGGGGGTTTGGTGTGTCAGCTGCAGGTGAGTCCTGGCTGATTCCTGGCTGGAGCTTTCACACAAAACCCCTGAGCCCCTCAGTGCCCAGCTGGAGAACAGGGTCACAACCAGGGCCATGAAGGACTTTGCTTGGGAGGGAGCGAGTTTGGGCAAACCCTCCACTTGTTCAGGATTGGGAAGGAACCCAGGGCTGTTCCTGTGGCAGGTGTTTTATTTTTGTTGTGCTCCCGAATCCCTGAATGCCACACCTGTGCTGTGAGATCAGGGTTGGAGGAGTCAAAGGCCCTGCTCATCCCTGATGGCTGAGGCTGGAAGGGAGCCAAGGAGTGACATGGGAGCAACAATCACTCGAGATGGGCAGGATGACACCACAGGAGCAGATGGAACTGAAGGCAGCTCACAGGACAGGGACACAGCTGGAGCAGTGCTGGGCTCGGGGTGAAGCCCCTGCACCATCTCACCCTGAGCCAGGCTGGGCTGTGGGGCTGAGCCAGCATCTCAGGGGATGTCCCTCACTGACACCTGACTGAAGTAGGGTTCAGGATGCATTTCCTGCCCCAAAACCTCAGCACTGTGGCCCAGCTGATGGCATCTTCATTGCTGCTTGGATTGACAGGCATTTGGATTGACAGGCATTTGGATTGGTGGGCATTTCCCTCCTTGGCAGGAGACATGCAAGGAGCAGCCTTAGGGCAGATTTGCCTGGCTCCAGGGTCCCGAGCCCTGCTGAGCTCTCGTGGTTTCGTTGTACAATTATTTAATCTCTAAAAAGCTGCACTGCAAGTCCAGGACAAACTCCCTCTGCTCTTGCAACTCTTCCCATGGGGAAGTGCCTCTTCCTCCTCCTCAGGGCCACCACAGCCTGGATCCAGCCCAGCCCCAGCCAGTATAATCTTGAGCTTCCTTTCTTTTTCTGTAAAGACATCAACCCTTCAACATGACTCCACTACCTCTGCTGGCTAAGGCACTAAAGCCAAAGTGGTTTAGATTTTTCTGAAGCTGTTAAGAATTTTCATGCACTGAGGCACAGAGCAACAAATCGAGTTTTAGCTTGGAATGAGCTGAGAGCCTTTTCCTTTGGTCTCCTGCTTATGGGAGACAGACCAGGTGGTGTTGGGGAGGGTCTCAGACACCTTGGTACTGCAGAACCAGGCAATGGACAGGAGTTTTGAGCCCTCTGAAGTCGATGGAGAACCCATCTCAGCAAAGGTACATAAACCCAGGTTAACTCACAGGTTTGGAACTGAGCCAGGGAAGAGCTGGAGCCCTACAGGATTTTTTGTGCCCTCCAGCTCTTCCACAGATTTGGAATTTTCAGGGGAACAGTTGGATTTTCCCAGGGCAGCAGGAGGATGTGGGAATGCTGCTGCCACGGCGGTACCGCGTGCGTGTGAGGGTGGGTGAGGATGATGAGGGTGAGTGTGAGTGAGAGAAGGGGCTAAAGCTGCACTTGAGCATCCCACAACAGCAGCTCCCTCTGGGTTGTGTGGATTCTGTGTTTGTTCTGATGAGCCTGTGCTGCTGCACGATGCTGCCTTGCTGTGTTCATATTGACATGCTTCCCAATAAAACAAATAAAACCAGTGTGTTCTGACCCGTGTTTGTCCTGGGCATCAGGGTCTTTCAGGCTCCCCCTGCCACAGGAGGCCAAATCCAAGTGTTTGTGACATAAAAAATGAAGTTTAAAGCCCCCCAGAGTACTGAGATGGATTGAAATGAGTGCAGCTGGGGGTGATGAGCAACTCTGCATCACAGTGTCTGAACAGCAGGGTCCCAAACCAGGAGATGAGGGAAAGAAGGAGGTAAATCTGAATTTCCAAACTGCCCAGGGCAGCCAGTGAAGGCTCTGCAGGGCTCAGCCACGGTGCAGAGTCCTGGCAGGAAGAGATCCCAAACAGAATGAAAATTATGGGAACTTGCAGAGTCTTTAGGCTTTGCCACAGGGAGAGGCTGAGCAACACTGCAGCACTGAGGGTACAAACCTTTATTTCAAACAAGAGCCCAGAAAACAGGGAAGCAAAAGGCTTTCCCCACTTGTTTTCTCCCATGGCTGAGTCCTGGATGGGACTGAGGGGTCATCACAAAGTCCAAGCTGGAAGACAAGAAATGAGGCCCAGGGATGGGGCTGCAGAGAGGCAGTGTGGGAATTTCCTTGGATTTCCTTGGCCATCTCTGAAGTGCAGGAATCTCCAAGAGCTCGTGAACTGCTGCTGGGAGCCAGCCAGCTCCTCACACCTGGAAGAGAAGGAGGGATGGGAATCACCTCCTGCCCCAGGTCCCTCTGAACACCCCAAATCCCAGTGGGCACAGCCTGAGCAGAGGCACAGGTGACAGGGGAGCCTCACCCTGCTCTCCCCAGCAGCTCTCTCCATGAGCCATTTAAAACTCTGAGACCTTTCCCTGGAAGCAGCTGCTTCACACTGAGCTTGGAACAGCCCCTGGCACTGCCCAGAGCCCCCCCAAGCAGGGGTTCCCCTCATCCTTACCCACTGTGTCACTGCACCAGTCTGTAGGTGATGTACCTGCCCGCTGTCTCGCTGGGCCTGATGATCTTCACTACCTGCAAGGCAGACACAGAGCTCAGGAACAGGAGGAGACACTTCTGCTCCAAAATGCCCTCAAGGATCATTCCCTCCTCAGCCCCAGGGAGCTGCTGCCTCAGCCTGCTCCTCTCACCTGGCCACGCTTTATCCCAAAGTACCGAGCCACGGGGTCCCCAGCCTGGATCCTGGGGAGCTGGTTCTCCCTCAGCTTGCTGTGCTGGGAGTCAAGGAGAAGCTCCAGACACACCATGGGCAGCTGATGGAGCAGAAATGAACCGAGGCAGGAGGAGGGGTTTTCAGCCCAAATTCCATCTCACCTGAGCAGGATGGAGGGACACACAAAGGGACACTCAAAGGGACACTCAAAGGATACTATCGGGCCAGCAGCTCTGTCACCTCCTCCTTTGTCATAACCACGTGCTCTGGCACCAGCTGCAAACACAAGAGAGGCTGAGATGAGGCAGCAGCTGGAGACAATGTGTTTGGGAGGGGAAAAGGAAAACTGTGTCCCTCAGCCCAGCCAGAGATCAGGAGAAGGACTCTGGGAGCAGCAGGAATGCAGCCAGCATGAGGGAGGGACCATCCTATGTTGTAGTGTGAGGGTCCCCAGGATGAGGTGAGAGATGAGAATTGACTCCAAGTTCTCAGAAGGCTGATTTATTATTATATTATATTAATTATATATACTATTTTATATTAAATATATTATATATATTCTAAATTATATTAATTATATATTATATAATATATAATATATATTACATTATAGATTAGATTAATTATATATTATATGATATATATATATAGTATATTATGTTAATATTATATATTACATTATAGATTAGATTATATTATGTTAAAATTATATACTAAAACTATACTAAAGAAAGAGAAAGGAGACATCAGAAGGCTGGACAAGAATGATTATAAAAACCCATGACAGACTCAGAGTCTGACACAGCTGGCTGTGATTGGTTCCATGTGAATTGTTTTTAATTAATGACCAATCAAAGATGCACCTGTTGGTAAGCAACCTCCAAACCACATTGCAAGAAATCAGATAATTATTGTTTAAATTTCTTTTTTGAGGCTTCTCAGGAGACAAACCCTGGCGAAGGGATTTTTCATAAAATATCATGGTGACAATCCCAGCCCTGCTCACCTCGTGCTCTGTGATGTTGATGAGAAGCTCCTGCTGCAGGAACTGCTCCAGGATGTACTTGGGAGCCATGTCAACCAGGGACTGGAAGGAAAAGGCCCATCAGAGGTGGCTGGGGCAGCCCTGGCAGGGCTCAGAGCTGCACCTGGATTCACACAGGCACAGGCAGGCTGGGAATGAGCCCATGGATCTCCTGGAATAGGGAAACATCTCTTTTTCCCTCCCCCACCTGCTGACTGCTAGTGGGTCCTCAGCTGTGCCACTGCCACCAGGACCAGCGGCTCTGCTTGAACACATTTGGGTGCTAAATAAGGGTCTGTGCTAAGGTACAACAGGCTCTAGTAAAAGCTTTCCTCTGGAGGGAAACTCAGGGCTTTTATTTACCCAGACAAGGAAAACCTTCACAGCTCCTGAGGGGGACACAGACCTGCTTGGCCGAGGGGGTCATTCCCTGCTGCACCACGATCAGTGCCCGGGTGATGTTCTCCTCCTGCATGCGCTGGCAGTACATCTTGATCGTCTTGATGCCCACCTTGGGCTCCTCTGAGGAAAGAACCAGACCAGGGGTCACCGAGAGCACTCGGAACTCCCCTCCCCGGGGGCTCACAGACCCAGAGCTGTGCTCCGAACATTCCCTGAGGGCACAGGGGGACCCCGGCTCATCGAGAGCCCCCCACGCTCCGAACCCCAGAGTCCCGGCATGGAGCGGGCCGGCGCTGCTCACCGGGGAAGAACACGAACATCTGGTCCGTGGGATCATCGTTGTGAGCCACCAGCACGGTCAGGTCGGTGCGACGGGGGCGGCCCTCGCTGGGTTTGTCCCCGAACTGTGCTTTGAACTCCTCCAGCGTCTGATCCAGCTCGTCCTGGGTCACCAGGTACCCGCGGTCGTGGCACAGCTACAGGGGCAGCACCAGGCTCAGCAACCGGCAGGCGGAGCGGTCCCCACGCCCCCCACCTCCACCCTGCGGCCCCGCCGGCACTCCCCACACAGCGGGCTCGGCCCTCCCGGTCCCTCCGGTACCCCAGACCTGCATGATGGTCTTGCGGATCTTCCACAGCCGGTACGTCTCCTCCTCGTCGTCCATCTTGGCCGCTGAAAGCTGCGCGGGCTGCCCGCGCTGCCGCCTGCCCCGAGCGCGTGCACGGGGGGCCTCAGCCGCGGCGCCTCCTGGGAGATGTAGTCCGCCGCCAGCTGCCCCCCGCCGCTGGCTCCGGAGGGAACGGGCATCGCTCTGCTGCTGCCGGCGTGGGGCTCTGGGTGGCTGCGAATCTACTCGGAAGTCGCGGCCGTTCGGGAGGGAATCGCCGCCCGGGAGGCGCGGCTCGCAGCACCTTGTCTCCAACCCCGCCCTTTGGTCCGTCCTTGCCCCCCGCCCTCGTGGTCTCTCCTGATAAACACCCCGGCGGCCACCCCGCCTATTCTGCCCTTCTATTGGTCAACTTTCCATCCATCATCCCCCTGAGGCCGCCTTTCTGCGCGCTGATTGGCTGATGGGGCCGAAAGGGGCAGGTTTTGTGCGGGATGGGCTGGGGCGGCGCGGTGCGGGGCGTGCTGTGGTGCGCGCGGGCGGCGGCGCGGACAGCGCTCCTGGGACCAGGGCTGATCGCGGCGCGGAGCATGGTGAGCGCGGGGCTGTCCCGGGAGCGCGGCTCGGCCTGGCCCGCTCCGATCCGGGACCGCTCTGGGACTGGGGCTGGGCCCGGGTCTCTCCCGCGGGGTGCCCGGGGTGGGCGGCGGGGGCTCGGGCCTGGCCTGGCCTGGCCTGGCCTGGCCTGACGGGGGCTCGGGCCTGGCCTGGCCGGGGCGCGGAGAGGGCCCCTGAGGGGAGCGGAGGTGGCGGGGCCGGCGCCGCAGTGATGCTCTCGCCCCGCAGTGTGCCCACGCGGACGACTGGCGCTCGGCCAAGGCCATCTACGACTTCGTCGCCGTCGACATCGATGGCAACGACGTGTCCCTGGAAAAGTACCGGTAGGACGGAGGGGTCGGGGAACGCAGCGCTGGGGCGAGGTTGAGCCACTGAGGCTCTTGCGTAACCCTCACGCCTCGCCCCGGCGGGTGAGGGACCTCTGCCCGTGCCCTGCGGGGAAGGGCAGCTCATCCACCCCCTCTGCAGGGGCGACGTCTGTATCATCACCAACGTGGCCTCCAAGTGAGGGAAAACGGCGGTAAACTACACTCAGCTTGTCGATTTGCACGCCCGATACGCTGAGAGGGGTTTACGCATCCTGGGATTTCCCTGCAACCAGTTTGGGAAGCAGGTACGTGGGGTGGGGGGCTCGGCTTCCCCGGGAGTGTTGGGATGGACCGAGGGACCCTCACGGTGCTGGTGTGGCCCCTCAGGAGCCCGGGACCAACGCTCAGATCAAGGCATTTGCTGAGGGCTACGGGGTGAAGTTTGACATGTTCAGCAAGATCGATGTCAACGGGGACGATGCTCACCCGCTCTGGAAGTGGCTGAAGGAGCAGCCCAAAGGGAGAGGCACTCTGGGCAAGTGAGTGTGGAAGGGAGAGCCCTGGGGACCCACAGGCCTGCAGCCAGCAGGGAGGGCTTGGCTCGGGGCCTGGCTGGTGAGTGAGGAAGGGCTTTTCTGCCCAAAACTCACTCCTGTGTTTTCTCTCCTAGCGCAATAAAATGGAACTTCACCAAGGTAAGACACTGTAGTGGTTGTGGTTGCTTTTTCTGGGCTGTATGTCCCTCTGGGGATCTGAGGGGGCTCGCTGGTGTAGGAAGGAGCCTCACACTGGCTCTCTCAGGTGTTAGGGCAGGAACATCCCAAGGGGTTTCTGTGTCTAGAGACCCTTGGGAACCCCTGCCCTGCACAGAGCACAGCTGAGGGGGGAAGTGAGCCTGTGGGGGCTCTCACTCTGCACTCTGCACTCACTCACCAGGGGTTGCTTCATTCCCACAGTTCCTCATTAACCGGGAAGGTCAAGTGGTGAAGAGGTACAGCCCGATGGAAGATCCCATTGTAAGTGCTGGTGCTGGGGAGGAGGAGAAGGCTGGGGCTGTTCTCGGGGTACAACGCTCCCCTCTTCCCCACAGGTGATCGAGAAGGACCTGCCTGCCTACCTGTAGCTCTGCTCTGCTGTCCCCCTGCCCGTCCCAGCCCTGCTGCCCACGGAGCCTCCTCCAGCCCCATGAAGGGCTGCCTCCAATCCAGCTGCTGGTGGGGCAGCCCTGACCCACGGCGTGCACCTGCTGGACAGAGGCTCCAGGGGCCGTGGCCACTGCGGGCAGGAGCAGCCAGAGCCCCCTCAGAGTAAAGAGTCCCCCTGCAATAAAGGCGTTAGGAATGAGCTGCTGTGTTGGCTGTGGGATGGGGCTGGGGCTGCTGCGCCGCTCTGCTGACAGCCTGGAGTTTGCTGGCAAGCCAAGACCTTACACAACTCCTAAGCCAAGCTGGGATAATCCTCAGCGTTGAGGAGGAAGTGCAAATCCGGCATGATGTGTGCTCCTGAGGGGCTCCCTGGGCAAAGGCAGAGCTGGGGAAGGTTTGTCCCCTCTGGGATCCCTCCTGTCCCCCCCTCTGGGATCCCTCCAATCTCCAGGAATCCTGGCAGGGCAGCACAGGGGATAGGTCTAGCAGTGGTGCAAGCCCTGGCCAGGAGAAATTCCTGCAAAACAGAAGCCAGGCGTGTTGGGACACGGCAAAACGTCCCCTGCAGCCAGGGATGTGTCTGACCACAGCGAGCAGGATCATCCTCCTCCTCCTCCTCCTTGGGGCAGCGTCTTGGTGGTTGTGAAGCCACAGCCGTGCCCAGCCAAGCCCATGGGGCTGGTGTCCCATCCTAGGCAGGGACAGCTCAGGTTCTGCCATGCAGGAATGCTGCTGCACCTCCTCCCAGGGCCTGGGGAGTGCTGGCTCTCCCTGGCACATCCACAGCCCCCTTGGGGAGTTTGTCCCCAGGAACAATCCCAGGGTCTCCCAAGTGTGACACCCCTGCAGAGCCTCCAGCACATCAGGGATGCAGGGAGGATCCTGCTCACATTTAGGGATCACTCACTGGGGGTCACCCCATCCCTCCTTCCATGAGACAACAGGACCAGCAGTGCCTGGATGAGACATCCCAGAGCTGGGGGAGCACACTGGAACAGAGGCTCCTTTATCTGTGTTTTTCCAGCCAAGCCAGGAGGGAGCTGCCTCATCCAAGGCTGGATCCAGCCAGGATCCTCCTCTGCATGAGCTGTGGCTTCTCCCAGGGAGAGGCTTGGGACAACAGCCCTCAATGTCACCGATTTGGTGACACAGGAGATACAAAGTCCAGCTGCCAGCAGGATGCTGGCCCATGGATTCCTGATCCAAGTCCCAGCTGGGCTCCTGGGACAAGCTGGATAGACCAAGAGATAGAGACAGAGCTGGGAGTTACAGAGATCTCACGTGTGGCTTCTGTTCCATTTTTACTGAGCAGAATGAAAAATTATCCTTCTGAGGCAAGTAGAAAATTCAGAAATTATTAGTCCAAGGCACATACTCTAAAAAAATCTCTTTACATATGTACAACTTAATTATAAATATACATAGAAACAAGGGCAAACAACAAGCAGATTAAAAAGTGCCAACACAAAGGTGTCAGGGAAGAAAACAGGGACTCATTAAAAATACAATCAGTAGGACAACTGCAGAATAATTTAGTTAAAAGGTAACATTACATATTATTAACCCTGACAAAACATGGGATTGGGGCAGGAAAGGGATTCCTTGCAGGTGGTCTCTGTCTTTCCAGAGACCAGGGAGGGAAGATTGCATATATTTAAAAGTTAAGGTCAAAGCCACCAGGTAAGGCTCCGGTGACAGCAGAGGGTGCCCAGCAGGGAATTCCCCCTCGCTATTCCTGAGTTTAAACCTCTTTGAGCTGGGTTTTCCCGGCGTCCTTTTCCCTCATTGTTGGGAATTCGGCCCCAAGCGAGCAGTGCTTTAAATAGGGGAGGGTGTGGAGAGGGGCAGCCTGGCTCTGCCTGGCCCGGGGAAGGCTGCTGGGGTGGAGAGAAGCAGAGCTGGGGGAGAGCAGGAGCCCCCAGGGCAGCAGCAGGGCTTTGGGGGGCACAGGGGGCTCCCCCATCTTTGGTGATCACGTTGAGGTAAGGAGGTGAAATGTGGCCCCGACTGCAGGGATTGAGCCTGGGCTGGTGCTAAGCTAGGGAGGGGGGTAAGGACAGGCCCCCCAAAACGAAATTCAGGGACCAGAGTAGCCTCAAACTGAGCCCACCTGTGTGTGACACCAGGGCAGGTCTGTGACCTTGGGTGTTGGGGGTCAGCTCCTGCCACAGCCAGAGCACAACACCTGGACACAGACCCAGAGCAATTCCCAGCACCAAACGGGCACTGGGCCAGCCCCTGAGCCCTGGGGGGACATGGAGGTGACACCACCAGGCACTGTGAAGCTCCAGCCCCCTCAAAACTGCCCTGTTAGGGCATAGAGTGCCCCCTTCCCCAAGGGCTCTCTGAGGAAGGGCCCAGGCTCTTGCCTGAAATCATCCTGGTGCCACTTTTGGGAAAGGCTTTGATGCCCTCTGTCCTGGCGTGGTGGCAGCAGGGGGTGGGGCAGTGCTTTGCAAAGCAGCCTTTGTTCTTTGGTATCCGAGGGGGAGGTTGCAGCAGGAGCAGCCAAACTGCAAATCCCGGGTGGTGACAGTGACACTGCACACCCTGACCAGTGACACTGACACTGCACATCCTGGGCAGTGACAATAACACTGCATATTTCAGACAGTGACACTGACACTGCACATCCTGACCAGTGACACTGACACTGCACATCCTGGGCAGTGACAATAACACTGCATATTTCAGACAGTGACACTGACACTGCACACCCTGAACAATCACTCTGCACATCCTGGCCAGTGCAAAGATACTACACACCCCAGCAGTGACAATGACACTGCACGACCCGGCTGGGCTGCCCTGACCCAGACCCCTGGACCAGGGCAGTGGCAGGACCAGCGAGATGTCCAGGTGAAGGGACAACATGTGACAGCAGGAAACTGGCCAAAGCACATCTGGTCACGGCGACCTGGTGAGGTTAAAGTGCAGGACAAAGGGACATGTGTCCCTTCTGCTCTGGAGAATCCTGCTGATCCTGGCATGGCTGAGCTCTGACAGACTCCAGCTCTGTCTGTGGGGTGCAGCCAGCTCAGGCAGCTCAAGGTCCCTTCCTGGCAAGGGCAGCACAAACAGTTTTGGATCTCTCACTACACCCGCTCAGCCCTGCCAGAGGACATCTGAGCTCAGCATCTCCCAGCTCCTCTGGGACAACATTCCCTTTCCCTTCATCCCAGCCTGCCAGCACAGCCCCAGGGTCTGCAGCAGCACTGGGGCAGCCCAAGCTGGGGGCTGAACTCCCATTCTTCCCTAACTGACCAGCATGTGGTCATTGCAGAGCCTGGCCATGTCCCTCCTGGGCTGGAGAAGGCTCGGACACTCAGTAGTCTGCAGGGGGTGGGCACAGGAGGGGTCTCCCCTCAATCCACCTGAGCACTGACCTGTGAGCAGGACTCAACCCAGCAGAGCCCCTCAGCCCAGCAGGACCTGCTCAGCCCCCCCTGGGCACGTTCCATACACACCTGCACATGCCTGACTAGATATTAGATATAAATAAAATTCACTTTGAGGAACTCCAGGCTCTTTCTTCCCTCAAAACCAGAGCAGAGTCAGTCCAAACCAGTAGAAAAGTCAGGGCTCCTCAGCTCTCACCTCTGCACCAGAGAACACAGATCCACAGCAGCATTCCCAGCTGGCACTCAGAAGCCTGAGAAAGGCCCAGTGAACTGGATCACGCTCTGGCGCTCTGCAGGGAGCATGTTCTCCTGGGAGGGCTCGTTCAACGTCCTCAGCATGTCCTCCAGGATCTCTCTAAAATTGATATTCCCGTCTTGCTGGAGAAAATCCTCCTGTGGCTGCTGCAGGGGGGCTGGGGGGGGCAGGACAGGGGGCTCGTGCAGTGAGGGGCCGGGGGCTGTGCTGCCCTCCAGGCCAGGAGCGTGGCCAAAGCCAAAGGACAACCTGTGCTGCTGCTGGGGGGGCTGCTGGGGCTGCAGGGGGGGCTCCGAGGAGAAGCACAGCGCTCTGGTCTCGGGGTTCAACACCAAGTCAGGAATGCTGTTGCTGGGAGGGCTGTAGGTCAAGTCCAGGATCTCGTCCTGGCACAGGGAGGACAGGGGCAGCCCAGGCACTGGCAGGAGGTTCAGTGGCAGGGAGAAGGGTGAGCTCTGCTCCTGGGCCTGGAGCAGCCGGCTCTGCTTCCTCTTCACGTCCTCGTCCATCTGCTTCAGCTCCTCCCGCACCCTGTGCACGCAGCTCTCGGGGATCTTTATCCCTGGGGGAGGAACAGACATCAGTCCCCTGTGGCAGGACCTTTCACCCCCAACACTGCAAAACCTTATCTCCCCGTGACACGTGGCTAAGTCACGCTGGAATTGTCATGTGATTAATTATCTTAGCTGAAAACCTCCTTAGCCAGCAAGAAGCATTCTGTCTTGGTGTAAGAAAGGAAACAGAACACAAGCATTTTTACAACTATAAAAGACCACTATGATTTTCATGAAAGCAGAAATCTCTAATACACTCTCTGAGTGTGTGGAGAGTTCTCAACAACCAAGTCATGGCCATCAAGTTACTTCCCCTGGGGATTGAGAGAAATTAAGGACATTCTCTGTACACTGCTATCATTTGTTGCTCAGTGACATTGACTCCTAATTTATACTATTTCTTTGCCAGCTGTAACATGGGTACCTTTATCTCCTAGTGGTGTTTCTTTTGTTTATCCTGTGAAGCAAGTGAATCTGTTTATGTCTGTTTTCCTTGGCCTATTCAAATAAATAATTCATGGCCTGATCAGTCATTATAAAGAACTTGCAAGTGAGAGTGGGTTTTGGGGTGCTGCCTACTGCCAGACACCTGTCAAAGGCAGGGACTTGTCTAAGCTCTCCCTCTCCCTCCATAATATTTCCACAGCCCTCTGGGAAGGGATGGGGCACTGTGGGGACAGTGGGGAGGAGGATAATGGACCTGGCTCACCCCCTCTGCCCCAACACATCCAACTCCCCTCCTGGAAGGGAGGAATCGGTGCTACCACCTTGTGTGCTGGAACACGCCCATTTTAAGAAGGAAATCCTGATGCTGGGCAGCTGGACCCCTTCCCCCTGCTCCCCTTCCCACACCAACACTTCACACACCAACTTGTTTCTTCTTCTCCTTGGTCTTGAGGCGCACGATCTGCAGGTAGCTGCTGCTGGTGATGTCTGCCATGACGCCGGCGATCCTGCTCCACACGCGCAGCAGGGCCCCACACAGCATGTAATAGTGCCTCAGGCGCATGCCCTGGAAGCATTCCTTCCCCTCCTGGATCAGCTTGCAGCTCTTGTTCCTTCGAGGAGCATGGGAGAAAACCACTGGGATTAGCAGAGGTTCCTGGAGCTGAGCGGGATTCGCTTCCCCGCAGCCTCCCCCAGTGCCACAGTCAGGGACCCCCAGGGTGCAGGGTCCTGCCTAGGGAGGGAGGAATGGCTTGAAGCTGAAAGTGAGGAAATGTAAATTGGATGTTGGGAAGGAATTTCTCCCTGTGAAGGTGGTGAGGGCCTGGCACAGGCTGCCCAGAGAAGGTGTGGCTGCCCCATTCCCAGAGGAGTTCAAGGCATCCATCCAGGTTGGATGAAGCAACCTGGTGGAAGGCCTCACTATCCATCCCTGCCATGGAACTGGATGGGCTTCATTTAAGGTCCCTTTGAACCCAAACCATCCTGAGATTCTGTGGCAGGCTGGGGCTGCAGCTGCCTTACCACACTGCGTGGTTACAGTTCTTCAAGGAGAAGTGGTAGCTGTTCTCCCAGTGCTCCTTGGCCTCCTCAGGCAGCACCTGCAGCAGAACACTCAGCATTAGGAATTTTCCACTGTCCAGGATGAAGAGACTTGAAATCCAGGGCTGGGAGTCAGGACACCTGGTGCTACCACCATCCCTGCCCATCCACAACAGAGCCACGAGGAGCTGTGACAAGGTTACAATGAATGCCCTTCCAACCTCCCCACTCTGGAGGCTGCAGGTTCCACCTACCTGTCTGTACTTCTTCTGCAGACTGTCCAGGCTCTCAAGCTGGCTTTGCTTCCCAATATTTGGCTTGTAGAGGATGAAGTTCTTCCCACGGCACTGCTCTGCCAGCAGACAGGTGTATTTGTTGCCTCGCACCTGTGGGGTACAACTGATGGTCACAGGCACAGCCTCCCTCCCCAGATTTCTCTAAACTAACCCCTTCCTGCCAGGATGGAGGTCCTTGGAGGCATTTCCCAGCCCTCAGGAAGAGTGACCTTGTACACCATGGCAGATTTCCTGAGCTGAGGTGCCATCCAAGCCCAGGGACGTACCTTGTAGGAGAGGTAGAACCCATCATAGGTTCCTGTCAGTTTGAGCGACTTCTCATAGGCTTCCTCCCACTTTAAGCCTCTGTCAACGCTGATCTGAACAGGGACACACAGAGGGATTTGTGACTCCAGGGGCAGGACAAGTGCCTCGGTGTCTGCCTCACAAATCTCCCCTCAGCACAGCCTAGATCCAGGCATAGACAGGTGCCCACCTTGTAGAACACAACCTGCCCGTCCTGCGGGTGCCCTGGGGTCAGGAAAACCTCCTTGCTCTCCTCATAGATCTCATCCACTCCTGGGGCTAAATCTGTGCAAGGAGAAAAGGCTGTTGTAAAGAACATCCTCCCAAAAGCACCTCCTTGGGTCTCAGGATCTGTGCTGGCTGGGGACACTGCACAGGGAGGAACTGGAACCCCAGAGCTGTGACCACCCCTCCTTCTCCATACCAAGGATGCCCATGTCATATTTGCCCTCCTTCTTGTCCTTCTCAATCAGGTAGTCAAAGGTGTCAGAAAAATACTGGAAGAGCATGTTCTGCTTGTCCACCTCCAGGCCCAGGATGCGGTTCAGGAATTTGGTGATGGAGCAGTCTGCAAGAGCACAGTGAGTCAGGTGAGATGTGGTGCAGCTGGACATGGAGCCCACCAGCCCCCTCCCAAAGAGCCCCCCCAGCAGCCCCACCATGTCCCTTCTGACAGCCAAGGGCTGTTCCTGTGAGGAAGCTGGGGGGCCATGGGATCTGCAGGGCCATGGGATCTGCAGCACAGGACCTTCCTCACAAGGCAAGCATCTTGCCCAGGTGCCCAGCAAACCCCACGAGGTCAGGCAGGCCATGACACTCCCATTCTCTTCCATCTGCCCCCTGCCTTGGGCAGGAGCAGCTCCACACCTACCCTTCTCCACGGAGACAGTGCCATACTTCATCTGGCTGCAGCAGATGCCCACGGAGATGAGCCCTTGCTTCATTTCTGCAATGCCAGAAGACATCTTTTGTATTTTGGGGTTAAGCCTCCCACCAGCATTCCTGCAGGACTGTTTACTCTTCAGGAACTCAGCCACTCCCCATGCCTGGCAGGTGACATAAGCCAGCAGCACTTTCCCCTGTTTTCTCCCTCTGACCTCCTGCTCGGTTCTTCCAGCATCCCAAACCTGAGACCAACCCATCCAGCAGAAACCCTGGAGCTGGAAATGTTCTTACCACGGAAAAAGTTGTCTTCCCCTCTCTCGTAGCTCCTGGGCACAGGAACCCTGCTCTCTGAGTGGTTGAGGATCGTGGACAGGACCTTGTCCAGGGCTTTGGCCCCGTACTGTGGGAGAAGACCAGAGTCACACACGGGAGGAACAGACACGGCAGCTGAGCTGGGCTTGAGGGGACACTGCTGAGGGTGATACTGCTGTGAGTGTCACTGCTGAGGGTGACACTGCTGAAAGGACACACGCTGCTGAGGGTGACACTGCTGAGGGTGACACTGCTATGAGTGTCACTGCTGAGGGTGTCACACACTGCTGAGGGTGACACTGCTGAGGGGACACACACTGCTGAGGGTGACACTGCTGAAGGGACACTGCTGAGGGGACACACACTGCTGAGGGTGACATTGCTTAGAGTGTCACACGCTGCTGAGGGGACACATGCTCAGGGTGTCACACACTGCTGAAGGTGTCACTGCTGAGGGCACACACACTGTTCAGGGTGTCACACACTACAGAAAACACTGTCACCCCAGGAAGGCCACAGACAAGGCAAGGGGGAAGCTGTGTGAGTGCCTCCCATGTCCCCAGGCCCTTCCCTGGGGGCAGAGGGCTGGGTGCCCTTCCCAGCTCCTGGTGAGAAGAGTCCTCAGTGTGACCATGACTCCGAGCTCGCAGGAGCTGGGTGCTAGACTGGGCCCTGCCTGCAGACATTAGCAATGATCCTCCTGCCTCTGGCTCCCTCTCCCAGCTCTTCCAACATCCTGTCAGCCACGCTGCCCCAGCCCAGCCCTGTCACCTTGTTCTCGAAGTTGTACTTGCTGAGGTCTCGGGACTCGGTGGCCCTTCGGTCCCCGTGAGTTAAGGCACCCTGGGAAGGCAGATGGAGCAAAAGGTTCTTATTCTGAGCTCTTGCAAAACACCAGAGAAGGATGGCCAAAGGCATGTCTGCAAATGTGCCATTGGGAGGCAGTGTTCCTCCAGAATACTGAGACTTTACCAAAGGATTTGGGGATTTAGAAGTGAAGAAAATGAAACAGAGGCAAATTAATTATTCCATTAATTATTTCGTAAGCTTTTTGGGAATAACATAGGTGTATACTCCAGTAATAGTGGGGAAATTGCAGCATCTGGAAGCAGGTGCTTGCTCCCCTGAAATTCCTCCCAAAGCCTCAGTTACATATTCTCCTCACTTCCTTTCCCAAATCCCAGGACGCTAAAAGCCATTCCATGACTGCAATGCCTCAGCCAGGGGTGACACAATCCCCCCTTGGCCATGGTGGTGGGAGCTCTGACCCAGAATCTCCTCAGTGGGAATCAAGAGCCGTGTTGGGATCACAGCTGTGGGCACTCACCAGGCTCTCCAGGCGTTTTGCCACGATGGATGCAAACCTCCTCTCCCCTGCCAGCTCTGAGATGAGGAACACGTACTCGGGAGCAGAGACCTGGTTGGATCGATGTGTTCGGCCTGCATGGGAATAGGGGTGGAACAGGAGCTTGGGATGGCCTGTCTGGAATGGGAATGTAACCAGAAAAGCCACATAATGCCCATCCTTCTCACCCTGGGGAGTGCCTCCTCTGCCCCAGAGCTCAGGGCTATAATCCCAGCAGCACCAGTGACTGTGCCTCTGTTCTCCTCCCACACAGACATCCCTTAAATCCACCTTGGGCTCCCCCCACACCTGACCCTCCCAGGGCCCATCCCACAGCCTGGCCCATCCCCAGGGGAGGTGACAGTGCCCAGGGACACCCAGCCCTCACCAAACTGCTGGATGGCCCGGTCTGCACTCCAGGGCAGCTCCAGGGTCATGTGCACCCGGCGCTTCTGGTTCTTCACCCGTCTGTCTGCTTGGAGGGAGATCCCTGAGCTGGAGGCCTCTGAGATTATCGCCACGAGCTACAGAGAGATGATGAGAACAGAGTCAGGCTCCTGAAAACACGTTAAACAGCTTCAAGAAACAGCCCCGGGTACTACAGCAGCCCCAGCCCTTGAAGGGACCTGGGAAGCTTTGTCTCCTTCCAGCAGGTGAAACCCACAGAGAGCTGCTGGCAGGGCACAGGGACGCACAGACACCCTCCCTGCCCTCCCCCTAGCAACACCCTCAGTCCTGTGCAGGTTTTCAGAGCCCAGCTCACCTTTTCCCCCTGCATGAAACGCTCCTTCTCCTTCAGGTTGACGTGGTCTATGGAGAGCCCTTGCTCGGCGCGCGACTCGAACACAACGGAGCCGTCGGGCCTGCGAACCACCCGTCCCTTCCTGCCTGTCATCTGCACACAGGACAGGGGCTGCTGCAGCCTGGGGAGCCACACAGCCCAGCAAGGCCAGCCAGGCAATTCCCAGCAGGGAGAGGAAACACTCTGCCAGCAAGAACTTTCTTTTTTTTTTTTTACTAGAAGAAATTTTTCTCTATGCCCAGAGCAGCTGTGGCTGTCCTATCCCTGGAAGTGCCCAAGGCCAGGCTGGATGGAGTTTGGGGCAACCTGGGATAGTGAAAGGTGTCCCTGCCCAGGGCAGAGGGGTGGAATGAGATGATCTTTAAATTCCCTTCCCACCCAAACCATTCCATCCTTCTCTGATTCTTCACTGTCCTTTCCTTGTCACCCAGTGCCACCAAAACACACTGACAGTGGGACGTACCTCAGCTACGTTCTCTGGGCCCCCAAAATAATCAATCAGTTGATCCAAGGTGTTGAGAGGTAGCTCTTTGCCCAGTGCTTTCACTTTTGCTAGGAGGTCCTGTTTCATCTTTTCGACCTTCAGCTCTCTCAGGCCGTGCAGCTCTTTCTGGGAAGGCAGCATGTGGAAACCACCTACAATGGGAAAAAGGCAGAATTTTAGAGTTCCCTGGTAACTGCACATCAGACAGGGGGGAAAAAGTTGTCCCAGAGGGTTTCTGGGGCCACTGCTGCTGGACAAAGGCACTATGACCTACCAGTGAACACACAGCTTAGGGGGACCCTGGGGACCCCCAAACAAACTGCTCCACCCCTCCCCAGCTGTGCCTGTCACTGCCCTGCTCACCCCTGTCCTCGCTGAAGGTGTGATCCACGAAGATGACATCATCTGTCTCCAACAGGGACTCTGGGGACGAGGTGAGGTCGCTGTCCAGCCCCATGTCCGAGTCGGTGCTGCTGTCATCGCTGATCTTGATGACAACCCCTTGGTCACAGGGACCCCGCAGAGCCTTGGGGCAGCGGCCCCTGGGACGTCCTGCAGCAGAGAGGGAGCAGTGTCACAGCCCCAGCACCAGCAGGGCACCAGTGCAGGACACAGGGACAGGGCAGACAGGGACAGTGCAGAGACAGGAGGAGGAGGAGGAGTCCCCAAAGAGCTGAGCCTGCCCCAAATGACAATGGGACCTCAGAAAGACACAGCCTCTGGGGTGGGGGTGGCAGTTAGGGAGGGAGGGAGAGCAGGAGAGACAAAGGAAGAGAGAGAAAGGAAGAACAAGGCACTCCTGAGCAGGGCTGAAGTTGGCTGCACACATGGCTGGCTCTAAGCAGTGCCAGCTCCTCAGGGAAGGAATCCCAGGGCATTGCCTCCAGAGGAGTGTGCAGAACACAGGTAGGTACTGGTGTTTTGGGACACGAAGCACAGCACAATGTGCCCCTCTGCCTAAGAAGGGTTCATGGATCAGGCTGCTCCACAACCTGCCAGTGCTGCTGCCCCCTCTTCCCCCTGTTCCACATCCCAAACTCTTCTTACCTGCAGCCACAACAAATAATTCAGCAGGGAAATTATTTTTTTTCCTCAGGACACCTTCTGTGCTCTAAGTAAGGGGTTGTGGAGGACCCCCCTTGCTGCAGAAGGAGTTCAGACACCAGCCAGGCCTTGTGCCATCTGCCCCAGCGTGGGTTGAGGGGAAGGATCAGGGCAAGGGCAGTGAAGCAGAGGGAGGAAAAGGGGGGAAGGCCCAGAGCTGCTGTCCTCTGGATGAGGGAGCACTGGGAGATGTGCAGGAGGGCAAATCAAAACCAGGGAGAGCAGCAAAAAGCATGGCAAAAGGCAGAGAAGCTGAGTGGCTGGGGGGCAGCAGCAGGGCAGGAGGCAGGGGCTGGGCTGGGAGTGAGGGAGATCTTACGTTTTCTTTTAATGCCAGTTCCTTTTTCTCTCTTTCTTTTGTTTGAAGGAAAGTGCTTCTGAATTAGTGATAGAAAGACGCCTCTGAAAGTAAGATGCAAAATTTATTCCAGCTGCCAGCAACACGTGCTGGTCATCACATAGCAATGTGTGTTTGGGATAGCCCCATGTTCCATGGAAGAGAGGTCAATCCACCCCATCCATGGCCACCAGCTTGGCCTCAGCCAGCCCCTGGTACAAGGTGGCTCTTGGACCTGCAGGTCGTTTATATAACAACCAAGAAGGAGTTTTAAATGGGAAACACTACACTGGGAAACTGTTACACCAAAAATACAGGAACTCCAGTGTCCCAGCCCCTCTCCATGCCCTGAGAGCACAGACCACTGTCAGGCCATCCAATAAATATGTTCCACCTCAGTCCTCCAACTCCCTGGCCGTGGGCCTGCTTCCCACAAAACCAAGGGACAGAACATGGATCTGTAGTGGTTCCAAGTGAATGGAAGGAAAAAAAAGTCAGAAAAGGTGAAAATCAAAGGTTTCTGTGGGCTGTTCTGCAAATCAAAGACCAAATGTTTAAATGCTGACTGTGTGGATGAACCCCCAGGGCAATGGGGTGGTGCTGATTGAGTTCTGCTTGGAAAATAAAAACAAACCAAAAAACCTCCAAACCAAACATAGCAAGCACCAGGTGAGAGGATGGACATGACAACAACTCCCCTGGGTGAGAAAAGGGAGACTTAGGAACTGGGGAGGGAGCTCCAGGACCCTTGGCATGAGGGGCTGAAGGGGACAGTGACCACACTGCTCCCCAGAGGGACAGAGCTCTGTGTCTGCAGTTATGTGACACCAGCAATGACCCCTGTCCTGTGTGCTGGGTGACCCAATGACCACTGACTCTGGAGCCTCCCAGCTCTGAAATTCCACTCATTTCCCACACTCCCCTCCCCATCTCTCTGGAAACAGCCCTGGGCTGGAATCCACCCACCACAGGACCATGTTTATTTTTAACCCCATTTCTCAGCATCTTTAAACTGCTCCTTCCCAGCACAGTCCCCTCCAGAAATCCCCTGAAGTGCTGGAACACCAGGACACACATTTGGAGGCTGAGCAGATGCCAGGAGACACTTGGTGATCTGGCCAGGACTGTGGAACACAGAGCTGCTGCCTCTGGGAGTGGGCAGCAATTCACACAGAGTGGGACAGACAGACAGACCCCTGACAGATCCTTCCCCCAGCACCACTCAGCCAGGCACCACGCTGTCCCCTAGACTGGAGTTCTGTGACGTGGAAACCAATCCAAGGGGCCAAATCACCCAAGGAGCTGCCAGACCTGCCCTGTGCACTGTCACCAAAGTGTACTTGGCTCTCAGAAATGGGCTGGAGGCAGAGGAGTGACACAGAGCAACCCAAAGCCCCCTCAGCAAGGGAGGAAAGCTCAGCCTAACCCAGCCTCAGGCTGTTTTGGGCATGTCCCACTGCTCCCACCTGCAGCAGAAGTCACTTGGAAGAAAACAGCTCTGCAGGACAGCAGAACCCAACCCAATGCCAGATTTTTGTCCCCTGTCATGCAGGAGCAGCTGCATTCAGGGATGGGTTGGGGTTTTGGAAGCTGCAGGAAGGAGGGGGAGCAGGAGCCTTACTCTCTGCTCAGAGGGCAGCACAAGTGCTGCTGCAGGCTCACTCGGGCACAGGCAGCTCCCGGTTAGCTGGGAACAATGGCCACACAGCCAGGACACTGGTGCTGATTTATACATGAGCTAAAAGCCAACACTGGTGGATTTAAACTCCACTGACACCATCTCACATCATCATCCCAGCCATCACAGTAAATTCTCTTGCTCATTTCTTCTGTGTCAATAGCCTCATTTTTCACAGCCAGATCCACACAAACTACCTCTGAGCTACAATTCTGCCTCTCTTTCTGACAATTCTTTTATGTGTGCAGAGAGTAGGATCAGGTTCTTCCTCTAAGTCCATGGGAGACTTCAAAATCCAGGATGCAGCTCACACAGGATGCAGCTCCACAGTCCCACTGAGGATCCAGTGCCTCAAGGACCCACCTGAGTGTCCCCTCTGTGGTACAGGGGGAGGTGACACCAAACTGCATTTGAAGACCTGCCAGTGCTCTGTGCCCCAGGGCAGAGCTTTGCCCCCACACACCCCACAGAGGAAAGCAGGGATTTGTAACTCACTCTGCAGCAGAGACAAAGCAGTTGAGGTGCCCATCGTTCTCGTCCAGGACCTCCCTGGTGCGAGCCTCCCCCGTGGACTGCAGGCCGATGACAATGCACTGTGGGGACACGAGGGATGGGGGACATGAGGGGTGGCACAGTCAGGTGCCAGGGCAGCTGCACTGCCACACAGTGGCATTTGCCAGGCCCAGCTATCTCCCCTTGGTCCCTGTTCAGGGTAGGTCCATGCTGGGCCTGTAGCAGGGCTCCTGAGGAAGAATCATCTCTCAAATCTTCCAGCATCAGCACCCCCCTGTGCTGACCCCACGCAGGGGGACTCTGAGCACAGAACCTCACTGACTGTGCTAGGAAGTTCCTGCCTAAAATCTCTAAGGTGCAACCAGACAGGGGAAAGGACAGAGCTGTACTTGAGGCAATATTATATGATGTGATATAATATGATGTGATATGATATGATGCGATATGATATGATGCGATATAATATGATGCGATATAATATAATATAATATAATAATATAATATAATATAATATAATATAATATAATATAATATAATATAATATGATGTGATATGATGTGATGATATGGTGTGATATACAATGTGATATATAATGGGATATGTCATGTCATGTCACGTCATGTCGAAAAGAAAAAAGAAAAGAAAAGAAAAGAAAAGAAAAGAAAAGAAAAGAAAAGAAAAGAAAAGAAAAGATTAGCCTTCTAAGAACATGGGTCAGATTCACTCATCTCTCACCTCCTCTTGGGGACCCTCACAAACACAACCCCCAGGTGAGGGGTATATTATATACAATGTGATATACAATGTGATATGTCATGTCATGTCATAAATAAAATAAAATAAAATAAAGTAAAATAAAGTAAAGTAAAATAAAGTAAAATAAAGTAAAATAAAGTAGAATAAAATAGAATAGAATAGAATAAAATAAAATAAAATAAAATAAAATAAAATAAAATAAAATATTAGCCTTCTAAGAACATGGGTCAGATTCACTCATCTCTCACCTCCTCCTGGGGACCCTCACAAACACAACCCCCAGGTGGGGCTCCCATACCTTGTCCCTGGCCAGCTCCTCCCGGGCCAGCTCCACGAGGCGCCGCACCTTGGCGGCGATGCACAGGTACTTGAAGAAGCGCTGGTGAGCTGACCAGAACTGACCCCACAGGGACTTGCGAGACTCCAGGCCGATGCAGTCAGCTGCCTGCTGGAACACCATCAAGGCCTCTGCCCACTGCGGGTAACACCAAGGAGAATGAGTTAATGTAACTCCCATTGTCGTTCCTGTCGTGCAGGAGGTGATCAGAACAGGCTGAAGGTTTGATGATCTGATTGAGAATCCACACTGGGCATCCCCTCAGGAGGTGATCAGATCAGGCTGAAGGTTTGATAATCTGATTGAGAATCCACACTGGGCATCCCCTCAGGAGGTGATCAGATCAGGCTGAAGGTTTGATAATCTGATTGAGAATCAAAACTGGGCATCCTCTCCATCAGCACGATGCAGCTCTGGTTTGCAAATGTGGAACTTCCAAATAGAGGCAAAAAAGTCTAAGTTCTTTCATTATATCAGCTGAGCAATGTGTACCTCTTTTCCTTCCTATGTTTGTGTCACTGACATATTTTAGGAAAACCTTTTTGCTAGGATTTTTCTCCTGAGAGGCTGAGAAGCCTCAGAAAAGAAATGTAAACAATAATTATCTAATGGCTGTAGAGCGTGGTCTAGAGATGGTTTACCAACAGGTGCATCTTTGATTAGTTCCATGTAGATTGTTTTTACTTGATGACCGATCATGGTCCAGCTGTGTCAGACTCTCTGGTCAGTCACAAGATTTTATTATCATTCTTTTCTAGCTTTCTGATGTCTCCTTTCTCTTTCTTTAGTATAGTTTTAGTATAGTGTAGCCATGATATTTTCTGAAAAACCTCTTTGCTAGGATTTTTCTCCTGAGAAGCTGAGAGGCCTCAGGAACAAAATGTAAACAATGGTTATCTGCTGCTGTGGAATGCAACAGGTGCATCTGGGATTGGTCTCATGTGGTTGTTTCTAATTAATGGCCAATCACAGCCCAGCTGTCTCGGACTCTCTGAGAGCCACCAGCTTTTGTTATCATTCCATTCCTTTCCTTTCAAGCCTTCTGATGAAATCCTTTCTTCTATTGTTTTAGTATAGTTTTAATATAGCATTTTCTTTTAATATAATATATATCATAAAATAATAAATCAGCCTTCTGAAACATGGAGTCAAGATTCTCATCTCTTCCCTCATCTTGGGACCCCTGTGAACACCAGCACAATTGGTGACCCCGAGTGAGGAAAAATTCCACAGTACAGCATTTTTAATATAATATAATATCATATTATAAAACAATAAATCAACCTTCTGAAACATAGAGTCAAGATTCTAATCTCTTCCCTCGTCCTGAAGACTCTCAACACCACCACACATTTGAGGTCATGGCCACATTTAGGGGCCTCACAGCCTCCCACACACTGGTGGCTGTGCCCAAAGCATGGTCAGACCCCAGCCTCCCACTCCAAGGGTCTCAGCTCACCAGCTTGGCTGCCTTGTCGTAGACAGCCTTGTACTTCTCATCCAGAGGGATCTCCTCAATCCTGAAGGTCACCCCAGTGAAGCTGAGCTGCCGAGCAATGTACATCCCACTGACCTTCATGTCCATGGCCACGATCTCCATCGCGCCGACTCCCCTGGCAGAGGACAACAGTTGTGGGACCCACCTCGGAGCCCCAGCTCTGAGCCCCAGCTGTGGGTCCAGCTTTGGAACTCTGTGGATATTCTCAGTACAGTCAAAGAAAGAACAGAGATAATTTCTCCCAGGCCAAGCCTGGGAAACTGAGAGAAAAGAATTAAAACAATTATTATCTCTCTTTCTGTAACTGCTGTTTATAGATATGGTTCTCCAGAGTGTGCTATTCATAGTTCACCAATAGTGTGAGAGGTTTTTGAGACCAATCAAGCCTCACCTTAACGAGTCACATTATAAAAGACCCCCTACCTTTATTAAATTGCCTTCTGATTCACCTTCTGAAGACTGGAGTCCTTCATTCCATCCCTGACTCAACAGCATCAGAACCCCAGCTGTGGAACCCCAGTTTTGAATGCCAGCTGTGGAACCCCAGTTGTGAACCTCAGCTCTGAACCCCAGCTCTGAACCCCAGCTGTGGGTCCAGCTTTGGAACACCAGTTGTGATCCTCAGCTTTGGAACCCCAGTTGTGAACCCCAAGTGTGGAACCCCAGTTTTGAATCCCAGCTGGGGAACCTCAGTTGTGAACCTCAGTTCTGAACCCCACTTTTGAATCCCAGCTGTGGAACCCCAGTTTTGAAGTGCAGCTCTGAACCCCAGATGTGAACCTCAGCTCTGAACCCCAGCTCCGGATCCAGCTTTGGAACACCAGTTGTGATCCTCAGCTTTGGAATCCCAGTTGTGATCCTCAGCTTTGGAACCCCAGTTGTGAACCCCAAGTGTGGAACCCCAGTTGTGAACCCCAGCTGTGGAACCCCAGTTGTGTACCCCAGCTGTGGAACCCCAGTTGTGTACCCCAGCTGTGGAACCCCAGTTGTGATCCTCAGCTCAGAGTCCCAGCTGTGGGACCTTCCCTCTGCTCAGGGGCAGCACAGGGCAGGTTCTTCTCCAGAAGCAGCCCCACCCCAGCTCTGTGGGACGCTGCCCACCCCATCCTTGGGCACTGCACCCCGTCCCACACAAGGCACTGGGCAGGACTCACCTCTTCTCAATGGCGTGCAGGAACTCATCGAAGGCTCGGAACGGGGTTCCCTCCCCCCAGATCCCCAGGCGGCTCATGTAAATCATGTTTTTTGGCTCTGAGGCACCTGTTGGGACAGAAATCAATGTCAGCAAACCCACAGCACTTGGGAATAGCTGTGACTCAAGAGACCTCTGAAGAGGTTGTCATTTGCCATTGTGCCTTTGGAGAACTTTCTGAACATTGCCCTCCCTACATTCCGTGGGTAAGCATCACGAAGCAGCTGGAACAGCTGGCCAGGAACAAGTTAAACTGGAGAGAAATTAATCTGACCCACCAAAATGTCACAAGTGACATCAGTGATGGGGATTGGGGCACATCTCAGCATGCTGAGCTCCTCTCTAGCCCTGCAGCACCAATGGCTTCTCCTTACAGGATCTCACACACACTCACACCTCAGGGTGCCCCTTCAGGTCAGAGGGGACCTCTGCCACTCTCACACCCACCCTGTGGGCAGAGCAGCTCACCTGTGGCACTGGCATAGACAACCCTTGCTCGAGGCAGCTTGTTCTGCAGGTCCAGCACTGCTTTGCCCATTTTGGTAGAGCTGGCGTTTTTGGCTTTGTGGCATTCATCAAACACAATCTGGAGGGGAGTGGCAGTTAAGGAAAAAGGATCTATTTTCATCCAGAGGATGGGAGCAGACAGAAAATAGAACCTAGTCTCCTCCAGGCAACTGAACAACCTGTCCCAGTATCAACAGGACTGACTCATGGCCCACACGTGGAATCTGCTGGGTTTGCCCAGCCCTGTGCTCCTCAGATCCAAAGTCATCCACCCCTCCCTCTCCCTTCACCTCCAAGGTGTGTCTTGTAATACTGAGGGAAAGGAATGCTGAAAAGGTTAATCCCAGCTGCTTCTTCCCCTCCTCCTCTTAACTACATCCTGGAGGAGGAGGAGGAGGAGAAGTGAGTGTGGGGGATTCCTGTCTCCTGAAGGCACTGGGCTGCTCCCTGTGATTTCACACAGCCCCGGGCTCTTTGTTCCCTGCTGAAGCACAATTAAAAGCAGCAGTTCCTCTCTCTCACTCTCTCCAGTTTTTGTCTCTTGATTTTTTGGTTTTTTTTTTTAAGGATACAACTCCCTCAAAGTTTTCCCTGCACCACTCCAAAATCTGTTTTAAGCGCGTCCTGTGCTGTCCCCCGGCCTGGCTTTCACCGATCAGCGCCGAGTAGGTGGCAAAGAGGACTCCTTCTGAGGTAGCTGTGTCACCATATTTAATCTGCAGGAAGAGGAGCAGGAGCACACACACACACACACACACTGTGACTGTTGTCCTCAGAATGTCACACCCATCCCTGCCCACATTCCGTGCTGTGCGCATTCCCGCTCTGAGAGCAAATCCCAGCCTAAGCTCAGAACAGGCAAAAAGCTGTTGGTAGCTGATGTCTTCAGCATTTGTGTTTGGCACTGAAATATTGTGATGACAGGGACTGTAAATGCCTGGAGAAGTGCCCCAGCCAATGTGTCAGCACATCTGCAAGCCTGCAGTGAACCATGGGGACCGTGCGAGGACAGAGATTTTCTGGCAAAAAAAAAGTGCTTCCTTTTTTTAAGCAACAGTTTAGTCTTTGACCCTTCCTGTCTGTTTTAATTCCTTCTAGAAAACCATTTTCTCTTTGACCAGGTGAGATTGTTGCCTGTATCACTGCCATGGGTCCCACATGTAATGAAATACAAGGGGGAAAGGCTTGGTCCAAGCTGAATAAAGTTCCATTTGAAGTCTGTTGGGGTTGAACACAAAATCCCTTTCACTCTCTTAGTGGAGCACATTCAGAGGTGTCAAACACCTGTGGTTTCTTTGTAAGAGCTGGTTGTTCAATACCATTAAAACCAGAGGAGAGGATTTAAGTGAACTGGAAGACACTGGACAGAGACTCGACCTCAGGCCACAACAGACACCAGTCCAGGCATCTCTGTTCTCCCTACAGCTCTGAGAAGTGATTCCATGGGTCAGCACTGGGAAAGGCTGGCCCAGGAGAGCAGAGCACATCTCGCAGAGCTGTCCTCTCCATAGGATTTCTTAGGAATGGTGAAGAAGGTTCCAGTTCTGCTGCTGCACCTGCCTGCAGTCACTTCCCACTCCCTGCAGGGAACAGCTCTGTGCTCCCTGTGCAGCTCCACAATAAAAATAACTGGGAAGAGCTGGCTGGGAGGAGGGAACAGAAGCTCTGCTGCTGCCTGAGCCTCGTCCTGCTCCACATGCTCAGCCAGAGCCTGCAGCTGCTGC
Organism: Agelaius tricolor; assembly: GCF_023055355.1. Classification (NCBI taxonomy): domain Eukaryota; kingdom Metazoa; phylum Chordata; class Aves; order Passeriformes; family Icteridae; genus Agelaius; species Agelaius tricolor. The sequence continues at coordinate 2,360,576 of NW_027269293.1, read as the reverse complement.
TGATTCCCAGAGCAGCAGTGCAGCTCCTCTCCTACCTTGTTCAGAGCATGCACAGGAATGTGGGAGGCCTCGATGTCCTTCAGGTCTCTCTCAGCATCGTACTTGAGATCATTGGAGACGCTGAACCTGTGAAGGAGATGTGGGGTGGTTATCTCCTCCTGGGGCTGGGGATGTCCCCAGGGAGTCAGGACACAGGGTGATTAACAGCTCTGATTAAAGCACGAGGAGCTGTGCAGAGTTTTCACATCTGCCACTGCCCACAGCCCCCAGAGTGAGATCTGACAGCCCATCTGCCCCTCAGCACAGGCTGTGATCTGCAGCAAAGCCCCTTATTCCTGGCTCTGCACCCAGGAAACCCAGGAACAACCCTCCACAACTGCAGGGAGAGCAGGGCCAGGCTTGACACCTCACCCCAAGGAGCACAAAACCTGTTATTTCACAGTGACTCATTCCCCATCCCTGCTGCAGGGGGAATATTCCCATTTCACAGGCAGCAGTCAGGCACTAAGAGGTGGAAAGGACTTACCCAAGGCCACAGCATGACTCAACTCTAAAGCCAACATCAGCACTAAAGAATTCCTTACTTCCAGATCCAAACTTACTCCAAGGTCTTACGGGAAAAGAGGAAAAAAAAAAAAAACCAACAACTTACCACAGAGCTTTTTTCCTCCCTTTAAGATAATTTTCAAAGATGATGCCTGCAACAGTCCTGCCCTTCCCGACTCCAGCACCGTCCCCGATCAGAAACCCAGCTCGCTGCCCGTTGGGCAATAAAACTTCATGTTGCTGCAAAATCAAGAACAGAACTGAAAATTAAACTTAAAATTAAAGATTTGCCTTTGCTGAGAGCTCTGATGTGAGCACCACTTAACCCTTTCACACATCCCACAGATGCATGTGCACTGCTCAGCCAAACAACAGCAGGAAAGGTCACAAGTGGCAATTCATGGAAAAGGCCCCCCAAATGTAAAACCCTCTGCAAGAAAAGTCCAGGGTTCTTGCCTCTTTGGGAAACAGACCACACAGAAGCCCCCTTTGGAAGGATTCAAATAATCCTTCAAGAGGCATTTAAAACGCCAAAGGAGTTTCATCACCCAAATTACAGTCATTTTAAAACACACGTGAACACCTGGCCCTGCAAGAGGCATTTTCCTTCAGGTGTGAGACAGCTGAGGTGCAGGAGGTACCTGGCAGGCGTAGATGATGGCTTCCAGCTGTAGTGCAGACAGGGAGCCTTTGTCAGCCACGGAGCTGGGCAGGGAAAGGCTGTAGGTAATGTCAGGGGGGGGGACACTGGACAGGGTGCTCGTCTCAACCACCAGGTCAGGATGGTGCTTCCCAATCTTGGCTGAATGACAACAGAACACAGGTCAGCCCAGGTCTTTTCTCCCAGAGCTCATCACCCAGCCAGAGCCCAGGGCACTGTGGAGCTCTCCCTAGAAAACCACAAGCCTGGGAGGTGCCACAGCAAACACACAAATTAGGTTGGTGCACAATGGAGTGAACAGAGCTTCCCAAGGCAACACTCACACTTTGAAGGGATATATTCTGCATACGTCTCCGTCTGCCCCAACTCTTCTGTTTCCTCCTCCTCACCTTCATCTTCCTCCTCTGCAGGAGCCTGAGACTGAAGAAAACAGCATTGACCCAATGTTAATGTTCTTGCTGAGCTACAGAAATGAGTTGTGCTGTGCCCAGCCTCAAACTGCCACTGAAACCATCCCCAAAAGCTACAACCCCCCTCAAAATCCCAATCCATCTCATTCCCAGACTAAGATCAGTGGGAGCCCACCCCAGGGGCTGTAAAAGCTGCCCCAATGCCTGGTTCTCACCAAACTGGGGAAAGTTGTTGGCACCACTCCTGGCATGGGCTGTGGGGTCATGTGAACCCTGCCCAACCTGCCCTGAGCGGGCACCTGGCCCAGCTTTACACCCAGAGCTGTGCCCACAGCAGAGAGCAAAGTCCTCAGAGCCCAAAGCTGTGAGCAGGCTCCCCTCTGGGAAATGTAACACACTTCTGGGAAGGGCAGGGACTTGTGCCTGTCTGAGCTTCCTGTCTCACTCCCTCTGAAGGGATAAAGGTCAGAAATGCTTCCCCCAGCACTGGGATGTCACCAGGAGCATCCCACTGAGGCTCTCACCTGGTAGCTGATGAGGAGTGGGGTGCTGGGGACAGCAGGAACGTGGTCACTGGAGCTGTTCAGGCCAGGGAATGGTGTGCTGGGTGAGAACAGCTGCAACACAGAGCGTGCAGGTGAGGAAGGGCAAACATGGACATGCACCAACAAAGATCCTTGGACACTCTGATCCCTGGACCATGCAGCTTGCCAGGAGAGAACTCCCAAGACACTCCACAAGGAGAGAGAACTCCTAAGAAATTCCAGGCTGAGGAGATCCTTCTCTGCTCCCACACAAACAAATTCACCCTGGAATTTCCCGACAGAGAGCAAGGTCAGGCCAGCAGCTCGTGGCATCCAGGAGCAGCTCTACTCCAAGTTTGCAGCCTGTGCAGAGCGCCAGGCTCAATGACAGACCCAGGCTCCACCAGCAGCAGAGAAACATGGGAAGTTCTTAGGCATAAACACTCCTATTTTTAAATAAAATTTAAGAAAAATAAAAAGAAGAAGAAAGAAAAAAACCCACCCTCCATTCCTGGAAGCCTGAGTCAGAATTACCAGAAGGAAGCTGGACAGAACAAATGTTTTCAGTGCCAGCAAATCTGGAGAGCAGGTGAAACATCCCCACCTACAAATCCAAGCTCAGTTTGGTGTCAGACAGGAGAAAGGCCAGGAGCTGCTGGAAGGGCAGGATGTGTTCTTGAAGCTCCAGCAGCAGGAAGCAAATGCAGGGCTGAGTTTGCATCCCAAAAATCCCCAAACTACAAACCTTTGCTATCCTGACCCAGCTTTGGCACTCAGCATTCCACCTCAGGAATTGCAGAGGAAGCAACAGGAACCTTGGCTGTTGGGGGCATTTGAAAACCACCCACACAGGTGAGAATGTGCTGTGAGGGTCAGAGCAGGTGGGAGCAGGAGCTGCAGTGGGAGATGGATCATCCACCTGTACAATTCCTGCCTTTCTCTACCCTCCCTCACCTCCTGGTTTGATTTTCTCCTCCCTCGGTGCTAAGAACATCCAGAGAAGAGAAACACAGATCCATGAGAGCACAGGGCTGGAAGTAGGAGAGAGACCAACAATTGCACAATCACAGCCTTGCTCTTACTCTGCTTTTTTCTCCTCTGCATTTTTCTCCATTTTGTCCCACCTTGCAGTGACTCCCCTGGACTGGAATCAGTCCCACGTGGCTGCCAAGCCAACCTCTCTCTGTGTAAATCCCTTCCCTGGGTTCTGAGCTGGGAGAAAGCTGCTCACATCTTGAACATAACTGTGAATGAGCAACAAAAAACTGCATCAGCAGCTCTCAAATTCCAGTCACAGGCTTCCAAGGCTGGGCTGTGCCTCCCAGCCTTAAAAACACTGGGAATGTGTGAGATGGATGACAGAAAACACAATGTATGACAGGGACTATTTTTAAAAGGTTATTTCACAACTCCATTACAATCAAAGCTGTTTTGTCTGCTGCTCCTGCAAATATTTCACAGGGTAGCAGCTCTTCCCTCTCTGCCCATTCCTGAGTGATAAACAGAGCCAACACATTGGATACAGCTCCTTTCCTTGGGATAACAGCTCTCCCCACTGGCACACAGAGGCACTTCTGTGTGCAGCCCTTTCCACTTTGATCCCAAAGCACCTCAATCCAGGGATTCTCAGCGAGCTAGGAATGTTTATTTTTAAAGAGGACAAAGCACAAGGCTGTTCCTGTACCTGGGATCCACAGATGAGTCTCCCCCCAGGATTTATCCAGCTTGGCTCCTGGGATGTCCCATCTATCAGAACTTTGAGAGATTGATGTTCCTGCTCTGTCTGGGTCTCTGAGACAAAAGTTCTAGAAAAAACTACACTCCTGATGACCCAGCAGTGGACTGTGGGTCAGAACTGGCTGCACAGCCACAGATGAGCGATGGATCACAGGAATCAGGATGTAATGTGATGGATTTTCCATCACTGCAGCTTAGTGACTGCTCTGGCTGCTCAAAAGCCAAAGTTCCTGCAATTCCATGGACAACTAGGATGGTGTGGTGATGTGGGGAGGCACAAGATTATCAAAGCTGCTGATATCCCACACCAATATGCAGAGGCCAGTGGGGAATCAAACTGGCAGTACTTTTACCCAGTGCCCCAGTACATGGTGCCACTTGCACACAATAATGAAACCAAAATCTCCTGTCCATGAGGCACCTCACTGACACCACCTCAGGAAATGTTACTCAGATGAAAAACAGCCCAAAAAAGCAGCAACCCTGCCCCAACTGCCTCAGCAAACACAGATAAGACAACGGTTCAAAATTAGCTGGAGATTCCTTTCCAAAGGAAGTCGTTTATAAATGGAATTCCAAGGAGTTAATTGGCCTTATCTGAGCCCAAGAGCTCAGCAGGACACAAGGGTAGAGGGCAGGGCATGAGGAACAGCATGGGACAGGGACAAGGAACAGCACAGGGACAAGGACTCTGCTGGAGATCCTGCTGTGGTCACACAAGTCAGTCTCACACTTACACAACGATTATTTCTCCTTTGTTTTCTTCATGCTGCATTTAGAACAGCATTTCCCAGTAAGTTTTTGTTGTCCACTCCACAGACACAGAACTCCAGGATTTTCTAGGCATTCAATGTCTCAACCAGAGTTCACATGATTGGAAAGAGCCCACCACAGAACCATTTCTGAGGAGATTTAGGCTTTTACATAAAAACCCAACAATAATATGAAAACAGGAGCAATGTGGCACATGGCTCCTCTGTCCTGGGGGATGCATCTGCTCTCCAGCATTTTTAACCATCCAGTTTGCAAGCCTGGGATGTCTGCAGCCACTTCTTGCATTCCAATAGCTCAGCTCTCTTCCTGCTGCCTCAAACTGCAAGTTCCAACTGGTCTGAGGCTTGCAGAGGGAACAGCTCAGGGAAGCACAGTCAGAGAAACTGAGCACAGCAGAGCCTCAAAATGTAGCAGTGGTTACCCCAGTTCCCTCCTGGGGTAGCCACTTTGGGTGTTTTTCCCTCATTCTTCCTAGGAGAGTGACCTACAGTGGAAATGTGAGGCACAGATGGACAAGAACTGCAAGAGCTGAGACCCAGATCCAGTGGATGTGGATGATGTGGTCCCAACAACCACTCTCTGCAGAGCAGAGAGCAGAAGGCTGGTGAAAATGCCCAAAAAATGCCCACAATCAGGTGATGCTGAAGGACTGCAAGGAGCTCCTGAACCCCAGAAAACTCTGGGATGTAAAAGCTTGCAGGGACTTGCACTCACAAAGTAAACACAAATGGTGAGTCTGAAGTTGAGACAGTTATTCAGTCATTGTTGCTGAACTGTTTGCCCTGGTGAACAAACAAAAGGTGCTGCTGTAGGGGGAAGTTAATGATGCATGTCAGGGTGGTTTTCCTGGAGTCCATCCCTTCAGCACTCCCAAGAACCCTGGACCTGCTGGATTTAACCCCACTTCATCCCTTCCCTGCACCAGTGAAATAACATCACCACACCTCAAACTTCACCCAAAAGAACTGGGTTGGTTTCTTAATTCCTTGGTAAAACCCCCAAGGGATGAAGGCTCAGGTACCTCCTGTCTTTTGGGAGGATGGGAAAGGAGCAGCCCTGTCCTGGACTGCCAAGCAAATTGTATTCTATTTGCCATCTGCATGGCAGTTTCTTCTGTTCAGTGGGCAGTTTTCCTTATTTCTTCCACAACCACTCCTCCCTCCAAAAACATCTGCTAATAACAGGTTATTGAATGTCCCTGCATGGCTGATAAAAACTACAGCATCCCATTGGGAGATGTGAGCCCAGGGGGAGGAGCCAAGCATTCCTGCCTGGATAGAATCTGGAGATTCTGGAACACCAGCACAGCTTCTGCACTGGATTCCCCAGAGGAACAGCAGCTGCCTCTGCCACTGGATCTTCAGAGGCAGAGACTGCACCTTTCTACAGGATCCCTGCTCCATCAGAGCCACCCCTGACACTGCAGGAGGGCTGAGCCACAATTCCAATGGGCCTGCTGCCAACACCCTGACCCACAGGGTGTCAGGTTGGGTTCTGACTCTGGCAGTGTTGTTTCAGTTCACTGCATTGTTTATTTTATCCTTTTATTTTCTTCCCTAATAAAGAACTGTTATTCCTGCTCCCATAGTTTTTGGCTGAGAGCCCCTTAATTTAAAATTTATAGCAATTCGGAGGGAGGGGGTTTACATTTTCCATTTCAGGGGAGGCTCCTGCCTTCCTTAGCAGACACCTGTCTTTTCAAACTGTGAAAAATGCGTATTTTATGATTGGCTTTTCGCAAATATTAAAATGAATATTATATGTGTTATGTTGGAAATTGATGCTGTATTAATTTTCTTAAGCAGTGTGTTAAATATAGTTTTAGTTTATAACATAAGGTTAAAATAGAAACTATGCTATGTAAGATACTTTTTTTCTAAAGAAAGAACTCTCACTGAGATAGCAGTCACAGGACACCTGAATCTTTCAGAGAAAGAGAATTTATTGCTCCATTATCAGAAGAAACAAACTTCTTCCTGCCTCACTCAGCCATGACAACCCCGTTAGGATTCAGAGGAAGGAGCTGACACTGACCAGACAGAATCCTGTGTTTGAATGGAATTTATGCATCATGTATGAGATGTATGAATATGCAACAGGCTGTTGCTTTTAAGGGTTAATCCTCTGTAATGTGTGTCCTTTCTCGGGCTTATTTTGCCCAGAAGGAGGTACCTGGATGTCCATAACTCTTTGTTTCTATTGTCTCATATTGCCCTAATCCAAATTGTCCAAATTATTATTACTCTAATTATATTACTACTTTTATAACCATTTCATTACTATTAAACTTTTAAAATTTTAAAACCAAGTGATTGGGCGTTTTTCAGCAAACCAAGAGAAGCCCCTACCTCGATCTGGTTCTGCTGAGGTGTGTTCACATCCCACAGCGTTGGTGTTTTTCACCAAACCAAGACAAGCCCCTACCTCGATCTGGTTCTGCTGAGGTGTGTTCACATCCCACAGTGTTGGTGTTTTTCAGCAAACCAAGAGAAGCCCCTACCTCGATCTGGTTCTGCTGAGGTGTGTTCACATCCCACAGCACTGGTGTTTTTCAGCAAACCAAGAGAAGCCCCTACCTCGATCTGGTTCTGCTGAGGTGTGTTCACATCCCACAGCACTGGTGTTTTTCACCAAACCAAGACAAGCCCCTACCTCGATCTGGTTCTGCTGAGGTGTGTTCACATCCCACAGCGTTGGCACGTGGCTCAGGCTGTCGGCGGGCAGGAAGTCCTTGGCATCCACGATGTCCGAGAGGGAATCCGCGGGGGATGAGAACAGGGAGTTGTTGTTGGAGAGCTCATTGAGGTATGAAGAATCCTGGAACACAAAGCATGGCCGTGGTTGGAGGAGGAAGGATGAGAGCAAAGATCCCTCCTTACTCAGCCAGCAAGTTGTAATTTCTTTCTGCTCAATGAGCGTCTCCGTTGCTTTGTGCTCCACAGATCGCAGGAATTAACCTGGAACTGAGGACATGCTCCGTGGTGCTGTTTGAAAATCTGTTTCTTGAAAAAGCAGGAAAAGCCCTGGCCTGGAGTGTGGGTACACAGTCAAGGCTGACTTAGGCTGTGCACATCCCTGCACCATGGACTGGGACAGAGAGGAGAATCCAACGTGGCATCGCTCAACTCCACTTTGTGCCTGATTAAAAAAGGCTGCTGAGGGCTGCAAAGGCTTCACCTTGGCCCCAAAGGACTCGAGGATTTCATTCATGTGCAGGGGCCCCCAGAGACCCAGCTACACTCAACCATAGTGTGGCTGTTTCACTGTAATTTCCCATGTAGCACTACCTGTAGGAAACATCCCTCTCCTCCTGGCAGTTTCTACACACACGAGGCTGCCAGGAGCAGGGGAAGCAGTGCTGGTGTCACCTGGATTTGAATCGAGGTCAATGCAGGCAGATCTACCAATCCTCCTCCCAAGGGCCAGCCCCAGCCTGGACAAGGAACATCCTTCAGCAACAGGGACCACGCTCTGCTCTGCCCTTGCTCCTTTTCTGGTGACTGGGTTGGATGGTTTGCAACTGTTTTATTTGGTGCCAGCCCAGAGATGCTGTTGGTTTGAGTCACACAGACTTTGGCTCAGAAAGAGCCATCAATCCCCTCCCTAACATGAAGCCCATGTCTGATTTCCCTATTTCAGGTGGCAAGAGCCAATAAGCACTTCTTGCTCTGCATTCTTCACTGTGGCACAGACCCTGCCCCTTCCCCAGCTCCATCCCATCACCTCAGCCCTCCTCCCACACCAAGCAGCACCTTCAAATTTCATCAAAGCAGAAAAACTTTGCTGTTAATTAAGAGCCATGTACTTCCAGCAGCAAACTCCAGCACTCAGGTCTGGCAGGAGAGGAGCCTGTGTCTGTGAGGGAAGGGCAAATGGACCAACAGGTCTGTCTTGGTGGCCCTAGAGAGCCCTAGAGATGCTGCACAGCCCAGCCAGAGCACCAGGGTAACCCAACAGGCTGCTGCCAGCAGAGCCAGGGGCTGGTACAGGAGGAATCACTGCTCACTTCCAGTAAAGGGCCAATTTCCCACTACAGGCAGAAAGGCAGCCAAAGACTCTTAAAAGTCACTTAGCCCTGCCTGACAAACCCACGAGGAGCTGAGCCTGGCTGTGCTGCTGCTCCCAAGGGCTTCAGGCCAAGAGCTGGGTCAGAATCCCCCTGATTGCTATCAAAAGTTACGGGCTTGTAGGGTTTAAACCACTGGGACATGTTCCTTTACCCTTCTTCCCAGGGATGTCTCATTTGCCAATGTGTGCCCTCAAGCCATCAGTGCAGGTGCTGGAAGCACTCCAGCAATGGCAGGTGTGATGTGGGGAGTTTGAATTCCTCAATTACCAACTGGTGGACCTAAAGACTCAGGGAGTGAGGGCAGCAGCTCCTGCTCCTGCTATTTCTGTGGCTATTTTAGGATTACCCAGAAATCAAGGCATCCAGAGACTGAACAGGCACCCAGATTTATCACCTTGGAATTAAGGGAGCCCTGGACTCCCTTCAACACTCCAGAAAGCAGAAGAACACTTGGGTGGATGTGGCCATGGCCAGAGTGAGTGGCCTGTGCAGGATCCAGATGGTCCCAGATCCCACCCAGCCCCACTGCTGAGACGCCTCCAAGCAGGGTTTGTTCACCTGCAAAGGGCACTGACAGAGGCTGGGGAAGGAGGAAACATCTGCACACCCAGGTCATGGCAGGGGAGGCTGTGGGGCAGCACAGAGTGGCCATCAGCTCCCAACAATAGGCAAGGGCTGGGCTGGAAGAGCAACAGGATATGGGAAAGCCTCATGACCCAAGCCAAGGCATTGCAGCAAACGTCACCCAGACCTTTCCATCCCCAGGGAAGACTCCAGCCCCACCACTGGGCTGAACTGGGGAGAGGAAAGCAGCCTCCAAGGCAGAGGGAGGACAATACTCCTCCTGGAAGTGATGCAGTGATCCCATCCTCTGCCAGCATTACCAGGCATTAGTCACAAACTTCCAGAATCTCTCATTTGTCTTAACTAATTGCGTTATCTAAAGAGCACTAAAATTAATCACCTGCCAGCTTCCCCACCCCAAGAACTTCCAGCACCACCACTACCTCTGCAAATTCACCAAACCCAGGGTAATTGTTTCACACAAGGCCATGGATAACCACAACCAGTGCAAACCATGCCTGGTTTATCTGCTGCAAATGGAAGCAGCTGCCTTGGTGACCTCAGGGAAAAAGAAGGATCATCACCTCAACCAAAAGGCCATGGTCAGGGTCAGTTCAGGCACTGGGGTTTGAAACATGTAATTTTGTCCCTGTTTCAGATGGATTAATCAGAATTTTAAGTTCTTCTCATTAGAAAAATGAGGTTCTACAGTAACAGCACTTCTGTTTCAGCAGAAGTCAAATTTCTGCACCAGATGGAAGTTGTTCTGACAGGCAGGATCTTTATTTCAGATACTTTTTTGCAACTGGTTTTTTACATAAATCTTATTCCTGGAATTCAGCATCTCTGTGGCATCCCCTGGACTGGCCCCAGCAGGTCCAGGCCTCTCCTGGGCCAAAGACCCAGAGCTGGAGGCAGAGCTGCAGGTGGGTCTCAGAGCAGAGGACAACCTGATGCTACTGTGGCACACAGTACTCCTGTCATTATCCCAAAACTGAGATTATGACACATTATCTCCCTAGAAAAGATCAGGAAAAAATCAAGGTACCCCAGCCCAGACATTTGATCTTTCTCCAAGCCCCTGGGAACAGCTCAGCTCCCTCAGTCAAAACAAAGTGTTAAAAATAATGAAAGAACAGGTGAAGTCTAAATACAGACAGAACAAGCATCCTAAAAATATTTTTTTTTCCATCAAGCCATCAATAGAAATGGTTTATTTTCTCACAATCCAGACACTGAGGGAGCAGTGTCTGCAGAGCAGCTCTGGATGACTGCACTGCACAGCACACATGTGGAGAGGAGGTTTTATTAAAAACCCAAAACCCTATCTAAACACCCAAATACACACCCACAATTACAGCCACACTGTCACCCAAGAGACATTTGGCACCTCAAAAGTCACAGATTAAGCAAATTATTATTCAGGAGTGACTGAATCAGCAGCTGCAGATGATCACTATAAAATCTTTCAGATGCCAAACCCCAAAGTCTGTCTAAATTTGGGACAATAAACTGACAGTGTGGAGGGTTTAGCTCCCCTTCCTTCCTGCACCCCACATTAACTTTGGAAATAAAAGCCCTTAAAGCCATCACACCTACACAAACACACGGATCAACCCTCAGAGAGCTCCTTCCCTCCAAATTCTACACTGAATAGCACCCAGGAATGCAGTTTCCAGCAAAACAGAAATCACATCTTTGAGACAAAAAAAAAATTAAAAAAAATTTAAAAAAAATTTTAAAAAATCTATTCCCAGTGCCCAACATGGGAGAGGTGTCACTCCCAAAACTCTGCAGCCACTGCACAACTGCCCTGGCCACCAAACACATGAGGAATTCCACCGAGGAGGAGGAGGAGGAGGAGGAGGAAAGACCCAGGAAAAAATGAGGCTTTACCTTGTAGAGAGATGGGAACTTCAGCCAGAACTGCATTTGGGACATTTTAGAGCAGCATTCGGGGGGCTGTCGGTGCGGGAGGCAGCAGCAGGGGGAGGGTGCTCAGAGCAAAGTGCAGAAAGGTCCATTCACAGCCAGGGCTCATCAGGGGGCTTTAAAAGCCAACATGAAGCAGCCAGAGCAGGGAAAATGGAGACTCGGGGCCCGGCAGAGCCGTCCTGAGCCCGGAGATTTGCATAGACTGTTTAGTCACGACGACGAGAGGGCTCTTACTTCCTCTAAGTCCAGGGCTGACTTTCAGGAAATGATGCCTGCTTGGTAAGTCAGTGAAATTACTGGCAGTGCGAGGAGAATTACTGTACGTGGTGTAATCCAACCACAGAGCACAGTAAACAGCTCTGCGGAGCCAGAGCCTTCCAGGCTCCCTCTGCTCCTCTCCCCGGCCACCCAAAGCCAGGTTTTGTCCCCCTGGCAGCCCCTGCTCTGGGCTGGGGGTCCTGCCCTTCTGTTCCTACCCCTTCACCCCCGATTTCAGGGCTCAGGTGAAATGGTTGAAGTGACAAAGCTCATGAAGAGTATTCCCATGTTGGTGTCCCCCCAGAGCCACGTGCTCTCTTTTGTGCCACTTTGTCCCTTTGGCAGCCCCTGCTCTGGGCTGGGGTCCTGCCCTCCTGTCCCTACCCCTTCACCCCCAGTTTCAGGGCTCAGGTGAAGTGATAAAGCTCATGAGGAGTATTCCCATGTTGGTGTCCCCATCAGGAGCCATGTGCTCTCTTTTTTGCCACTTTGTCCCCCTGGCAGCCCCTGCTCTGGGCTGGGGGTCCTGCCCTTCTGTTCCTACCCCTTCACCCCCGATTTCAGGGCTCAGGTGAAGTGACAAAGCTCATGAGGAGTGTTCCCATGTTGGTGTCCCCATCAGGAGCCATGTGCTCTCTTTGTGCCAGATTTTGTCCCCCTGGAGCCCCTGCTCTGGGCTGGGGGTCCTGCCCTCCTGCCCCTACCCCTGATTTTAGGGCTCAGGTGCAGTGGTGGAAGTGACAAAGCTCATAAGGAGCATTCCCACGTTGGTGTGCCCCCCAGAGCCATGTGCTGCTCTCTTTGTCTTTGGTGTCTGCCCCACCCCAAATGGTGCCTTTAGGAATCCAGAGGAGTGGCCCATTCTCTTCCCTTTCCTCCCTGGGTCACTGTTATTTCCCAGAGGCCGTTGCCTCCTCTTTCCAAAGCTGTCCCTTTTAACTTTAACAGTTCTGGTAACAGAAATAAATTTCTGGTGGGGAAGAGAAAAAGGCACAAAAAGGGGGGATGTAAACTTAATGAAGGTCTCCTCCAACACTGGAGATTAAAGGAATCACCCAACAAATCACCCTCTGGAAAATCCCTGGGAACTGTCGTGTTTGCTTTGGGTGCAAGAGGCTCCTGTTTGCTCTTCCCTGGCAGGGCTGGTGGCAGCCCCAGAGCCAGGCTCTGCCCGTGGGGTCAATCCCAGTTTGCCCAGCAAACCCAGCAGTGCACACGCTGGGAATGGGGAGGGAGAGGAGCCCTGACTGCTCTGAGTCTCCACCATGCTCCCACAACTTCCAGGCACAGTTTCAAGGGAGCACAGCTCATCTCTGTTCCATATCTGAGCCAGCATTCAGTGCCTGCTGCTGTGGCTGTCACTGCTGAGACAGCTCCTCTCAGGGCCTTGTGCTGGGAACAGCTGGAAAATCCCATTTTATCAGGCACTTCTCAAAAAAAACCAGAGCTTTGGAGTGAAAGAAGCACAAAGTCCCAGCAGGCTATCAAGAGAGGTGAGCAGACAAAGCCCTCCAGGAGAGAGCTGAGTGAGGGAATTCTGCTTTGTGCCATCAGATGAGGAAGGAGGATGGGCCCCTCCAAGGAAAACTCGCCAGGTACTGAGGCTGGAAAACCACCCAGAGGGCAAAAATCTGCAACAGGACTCGTTCCCAAGGGCAGAACCGGACTGAAACATCAACAGTGAGGACCCACATTCCACACCTAGTCCAGGAGTTCTTTTCAATAGGCAAATTGAAAGGAAAACACCTTTTCCCTGGCACAAATGCAGCTGTGGCAGGGTCTGCACGCAGGGATGGGGCTCCCAGCAGGAGCTGGAGCCTGGGCTGGGCTCTCCCTGCTCCCAGACCCACCTCATCTCCCAGTGGAGGCTGCAAGCAGCCCCTCCCTGAGCAGAACGTCCTGCAGGGACTACAGTGACAGCAGAATTCGGTTTCTGTGGGCAGCAGAAAGGCTGAGGGTTCTCAAGGCTGCTTTTCTCTGAATTTGCTGTATTTAAGGGCAGGCTCTGCTGGGGCAGGTCCTTTAATGACATGTGTGGAGTGAAGAGGCCAAATTAATTCCTGAAATGTCTTAATTAGCAACTTGCTGTGTGACCTTGACTGAACCACTATGTCCTGCCTGAGTCAATCAAGGACTTGCAATCTGTGCAACCTTTGGAAGAGCAGGTGGATTATTTCCTCTTCCTTTGCTGTCAGGGGGGGGGCAAAATGCAGACATGAGAGACCTGTGTGCTGCTGGAGGAAGTGGGAACACAGCTCAGACACCCAGGGCTGCTGCATTGATTTTGCAAGACCACAGCAGTTTAATCACCAAGGGGAAGATAAACCACTGTGGAACCACCACCTGGAATGTTCCCAACCTGCCTCCCCACAATTCACCCAAGAACACGTGTGCTGACAGACAGGGACAAGGAAAGCAGGATTATTCCAGCTCTCACATCTGACTTACCCCCTTCCAGCCAAGCCCAGGGAGTTGCTGTGCTGGGGAACTTTCTGCACCCCCTGACTCAGACCAACTCTGCTTTGAATTAAAGCATCTATTTTCAACCATCTCCTCATGGTGTGCTGTTGGATTCTATTAGCAGCACTTTCAAGAGCACTGAGCATTTCAGACTGGCTTTTCCCACTTTTGTTGGCTTTGGCAAAGGAGGAGGCAGGGAACTGTGCCTGCCAAGACCCTCAGAAGGCAGATCTCCATCCCTCCTGCCAGGAGTGGACATTGCTGCTTGGAGGCAGCAACACAGATGAAAACAATCAAGATTAGAACGTGGGGAGGGGGGTATCTGAGCCCTCCAGGCTCTTTTACCCCTTTCCCCAGGGCTCTTTTAGCCCTTTCCCCAGGGCCACAGGCATCTGAGGGGGCCCCTGCAATCCACTGACAACAAAGCATACCTCAAAATTATACCTCCCTTCCAAATTATACCTCCCTTCCTCCAGGGAGCCAGCTCAGGGTGCCTCAGCTGGAGCACCCCAAGCCCTTTGGTCAGTGCACAGTGAATTATAACCACAGCCTTCGTTTTCCTTACCCCAGGGCTGCAGGATGTGTCAGGTATCTCAGCCAGAGGGGTTATAAAGTGTTATTGCATCAGCCCAAACCCCAAAGCTGCAGTGCAGAAACAAAGCCATGAGCATGCAAAGCCACTTGTTCTTCCAAGGCCAAGAGCCAGGTAACTGCCTGCAAATGGATTTTAATGTCTGTGTTCCCTGTAGACATAACTCCAGGACAGCAACAGAAGTTCCAGGATGTTTCTTATTCCAGGAAACTCTTTGTTTCAGCCACAACCAAGTGTTCCATATAATTTAATAACTGTTGCATTGATTTCTCCTAAATCACCACAGCTCTGTGCTCTCTGCAGCACTTCTAAAAATTAATACTTTTTTTAAGAGCAGGTTAATTTCTCCTCCTGCTTTAACAAGGAAGATTAAGAGGAGATTGCAAGGGGCTGGTGGTGAGGAGAGGGCTGGTTTATGATTAACACGTGTGCTCAGGAGCCCCCATCCAGCACAGCAGATCAAACAAGGCTGTAACTGCATCTTGACAGAATTACTGAAGGTGACTCTGCCTGGGAGCAGGCAATTCCTCCTGGCCCACAGGGTAAATCCATCTGGCCTGATGTCCCTCCAACCCAAGTTTGAAGAAGGGGAGCAGAGTTCCTTCCAAAGCACCCAGAGCTGGCTCAATGAGGAGAGAAGAGGATCTGCACACCCACCATGTCCCCAGTTCCACCTTCCCCTGGAGCTGCTCCCCCTCCCAGGTTTATTTCTCAGGGCACACGAAGTCAGCAGAGGAGGCTTCTGTGTGTTCAGCAAAGTCTTCTTCTAGAGCCACAAGCAGCACAAAATTAGGCAAAGGGAACACAGACTGCCAGCAAAGGCCATCAGAGATGACAAAGAGCTCAGAGGAATTAGGCAGAGTCTGTGTCTCAATTAATTCTAAACTGTCCAGGGCAGTGAAGTAAAGAAAAATCTGTGGTGGCCAAGAGCAGCAGGGATGCTCTCCTAGAGCAGGATGCTTTGACTCTGTAAGGGTCAGACACAGCTCACAGGGACAACACAGGCCAGAGGATAAGTTCAACCCTCCTGGATTCAATGTTTTATTATGGCAATTAACAGCTCTCACCATCAGTGCCACAAGACAGCACCACCACAGGCACGGTGCCTTTGCAGAACTGCTGCCCACGAGTGCCAGATCCCAGCTCAGCAGCACCTGGGGCTGCAGGAATAACCAGCAGGAAGGGAGGGAAGCAACAGAAACCAAACCCTGCTTCTCTCAGGACTGTGATTTGTAAGGACACGTGGGCAGTCTGCAGACTTTTCCATAAGGAGATGGCACCATGTGGTTGGGATGAGACTTTGGCTGCAGACAACAGTTCCCAAGACCAGAAATGCTGTCAGACCCAACGTGGCCTCCCAGAACTATTTTCTGAACCTCCACTCAAGCCACTTGTTTATATAAAAAATGCCAACAGATCAGCAAGGATGAATCACCCAGGAGCAAGCCAGAACCCTATTGTGCAGGAAACAAGTTCAAGTTCACATCAGGCTGTTCTGGCCATGCAATGAGCACCTTCCCTGCTCAGCAAGGTGAATGGTTTAACCACAGAGAAACTCCCAGAGACATTAGAAAATGTGGCAATTCCCACTCTCAGTATCCCCAAGGTCAGCAAAGCCTTTGCACTCTGCAGGACCAGGACTCCCAAAACAAAACATGGAAGGATGATGAGAGGAAAAACCAATGCCAGAGGAAAAAGCACCAGAACTCCCACTCTGAACTCTACAGCACATGGACAATCACTGCCACCAACAGAAAGGGTTTGCTACACAAATGCCTCAATCATTTGCTCTTTAGACCTTTGAAATCCTTCTTCATTATTCCTCAAAATTCTGGGTTCTGCTGCAGGAGCAAAGCCAAGAGAACAGCCTGTGTCCATGTGTGGAGGCAGCACAAGTCCTCACACAAGCACCTGATCCATTTTGCCTGCCCAAGAACCACAGATTGGACAGGAATCTCTTACCAGCACCTGCAGCACACTCCTCATGTTGCCCTTTGGGCTCCACTGCTCTGTCTGGCACGGTTGGATCAGCCCCGGCCACTCCTACCATGGCAGCAGGAAAGTTTGGAAGAGACAGGTACTTTCCTGAACAGCCACCTGGAAATATGGAACCACCCAGCTGCTCCCACCCCCCCTCCTGGATGGCATCTTTCAGCTTCCCAAGCCAAATGTTAATATTTAACAATTTGGTGTCTGGGAAAATGAGAAATTGTTCAAGTGGAAAACATTGCTGAAGAAAGGGGCTGGAAAAGCTTCAGGAGACTCCCAGATGGCTCCAGACTGATGCCACTATCTCCAATTTGAGACCTGCTGCTCACCAGAGCCAGGCTCCACCTCTGGCTCCTGTGAGCAGATCTGCAGCTTTTCTCTGGATGGGCAATGCCTGATGGCTCAGAGACCCCTGGGGTTTATCCATGGCTTCCATGTCAGTGCTTAGTGCATCCTGCTCCCAGTGAGCACAGGAGAGACCATGCAGGGTGCTCAGAAATCCAAATCTGAGTGTTCCAGAAGGCTGACCTGGCTCCATCCTGCAGAATGAGCTGTTAGAGGATGACTGGAGCCTGACATTCCTCTTCCAGAGACAGCCCCACAGGTGAAATAACTGAGTGCTGTCCCTTGGCTCCAGGGAGCTTCAGCTTGGAAAACAGAGCTCCAGCAAAGCCTGATCCACCGTTCCTCAGTTCCAGGGTGACACATCACTACCCTGTTACCTGTGGAATCTCCAGAGCATGGGCTCACAGACAAAGCATGGAACAGGCCAGGAGAGCACCATGAAGCTGCTTTGCTCATTGTGGAAGCACATGGCACTGCCTGGTGGTACAATACCCCAGTGAAGGAACCGGTTTGGCTGTGTTAGGTTCAGTCCAAACAAAAGCCCATTTGCCTAAAATCAACTCACTCCCATCCATGGCTTCCTCTCCCAAAGGATAAGAGCAGCACAAGAATTATTTCTTGCTCTGGGAACCATTTGAGGTCATTCATGCTTGCTTTGTCTCAGAGCTTCCTGCTCTTTTCTCACCCAGCCAACACAAAGCATCTCCTTTCACAGAGAACCTCCAAAAACCTGCTCCTCCAAGTTGGCTGAGATCAATTTCTGTGATGCAGCAGGGAAGGAAGCTGACTGACCACTGAGATACTAGAAAATACATAAGTTAAAGAAATAATTAAGCCCTTTTCCCGTTGAACCCATCAGCCAAACCCCACCAGACCTGGAGGTGAGACCTGTGGCAGGGACCCCTCTCCCCTTCCCATCACAGCCCCATAAATGGTCTCACAAGTTGATGAGATCACCTTTCTGTCTCGTTCCTCCCACAATTAATTCTGCAGGAGGCAGAGATCAATGCTCCTGTGATTCAATTATTTATCTGGTTTAATCCAGCCAGAAAACCCTGCCCAGCAGCTGCCCAGTGGCTGCCCAGGTGGGTCCCTGATGTGAAGCAGGAGGAGCTGGATGGGGGGACCACACCAAAAAGCACAAATCCCCAGCACCTGCACATCCAAACCTGCAGAAATCAGAGCCCAAAGCAGTGACAAAACCACTCTTTAGCCATACCAAGAAACCAAAGACACAACGAGGGGGGAATTAACACATACACCAGCAGACACCAATGTCTGTGTTAATTCCTAGAAAGGATATAGCCTGTCCCTTCTTTATTCCAAAGTCAGCTCTATCATATCAACTACTTGCAGTTTTTACTGACTAATCTTACCATAAGATGTTGCCAAAAGTAGTGCAATGTTTCAAAACCTCCAAGGAAAAAGCTCCTTCCCACCCACAGAGATCCCCAAGGTGAGGGAGGTCTGGGTCCCCAGAGATGCTGAGTGACTCGGGGTCACTGCTCATTCCTCCCACACTTCAGCTCTGCAAAAACTGACCTGGCTCCACTCTTGGAATGCTAGGCACTGAGTTGATGTAATCCCTAAATATTCACTATTCAGGAATCCACCACTTGTAACCAGTGAGGAAGAACATGCAGCACAAGAGAATTTTGGGAGGGAAATAACCAAAGAGTCTGAAGCGTGTTCAGTTCACACTCTGGGACCCTCCTGCAGCCCCCAGCACCACCAGTGTTTATGCCAAACATCCCTTTAAAAGACAGAAGCTGTTTTACCACAGAGAAGCTCCTACCAAACCATGGACACCTTTCAAATTCCTGGTGTCAGAGAACTGATCCCAACTGCACACAATTCCTCTCTGGGGCTGGACAAATTTATCGCCCATCTCTTCATTTTCCCTAAGTAAGGCAACACTGAAAAGCAATCCCCAGCACTCCAAAGCCTCATTTTTTCCCCAAAGGCATCAGGAACTCTGCACTTACCTGAGGAAAATCCCCATTTTTTGGTAAGAAGTCAGTGGGGTCCACAGCTGCATAGTTTGTATCCAAGAAATGTGGTCTGCTGATGGAATCCATATAAAAATCCTGAGGGGGGCTAAAATATTGCCTGTAAGGAAATGGGAAAAGCAGTTACTCCCTGTCAGTCCCCAGCACTTCTCAGGTCACTTCAGCCTCTGACAGCAGTGAAGCTGAAACTTCAGGATGTCACATACAGGAGAGGGATATTATTGGATATTATCCAGAAGAGAGATGGCAAAATAATATCTCTACCAGTTCTATCCCACTTCCCAAAGTCAGCAGTGTAAAAATGCTGAATTAAGAATATAATTCTTAATTTGTGTAGACCAGGAAGGACTTAATAGATAAAAATGGTCTGCAGTACCCAATATTTCAGCCTTGATGACAAAGCAGAATGAAGCCCTGGGACATCCCAGCATGATGGGTGTGGTGGGCATCATGTGAGGACATGAGCTGCAGGGAAATATCACACCTGAATGCCAGCTTAGGCCACAAAACCCCCAAAACAGCCTCACAAATCAGCTCTGACAGGGAAAGACCCCTGTTAACCCACCTGGACAGGGGGTTCACCACTCACAGAGCCCAAAGGCAGGTGAGAATGGAGGGGTTGGTGACTGGGAAACACAGACAGAACTGTTACCCAGAGAGAGGAAGTAGGGATGTGAGTTCAAAAGCAAGATCAGTGCTCAGCCAACAGGGGAACAAAGCAAGGATCCTGCCTGCTCCACCTGGGCAGGGCCATGCCAGCTTCCTCCTGCTCCCTGCACCCTGCATCCGTTTCCTCCAGGCAGCCAGGGGCAAAAACTGCCACGAGAGCAGCCAATTTCCTTCCTCCTGCCCAGGAGCAGCTCCTGGCCTCTGCTCCACGCCACCTCCTGGTTTGCACAAGCCTTTTCCCTCTCCTGCAGGAGCAAGGAATGTGCTTTGTAATCCTTCCCGTAAGGGGCCGTGCTCCTGCTTGGGCGACTGCCACCACAGGACGTCCACCCCAGCTGGGTGGTTTCCTCTTTCTTCACCCTGATGCCCAAAGAATCCACGGCCAGAAACTTGAACAGGGCGCTGGGAAGAGGGAGAAACAGAGTTTGAACAGAACTCCTGCCCAGGAGCTGGGAATGCCAAGCTGCCAAAGGATTATTAAGCAATTAAGGTGCCATGTGTGGCCAGCAGCTCGTTAACGCACCCGGTGAACATTTACATGTGGATTTATGTGCAAACACAGTTATCTCCTCTGATAAATACATTTTTCCTGCTTGTTTCCCATCACTAAAGACAAACCCCTCAAAAATTAACAGCTCTTTCCTCCTTTTCTTTTTGTTTTTCTGTGCTGCCACGGCCTTACCTGCTGCAGAGACACCTGAGACCCTGTGTGAACACAAACCTGCACATCCCAGCTCCCAAAGTCCAGCCCTGATTGTTGGCTCTTTGTAATCCATCCAAGGAAATTAAAATCTGGGCATAAATTCTGGGAATTAATTATTTCCACACAGGAAAAGGCTGGTTTAAAAGGCTTTCAAGCCAAGGCTGCTGTGGTCTCGCTGTCTCTCACACGAGGACACAGCTTGGCCAGCATCAAGGAACTAACCAAGGAATAGGAAAACTATTTTTACTGGAAAAGTGAACACCCTCTCCTCTTCCCCTGGCACTTTGTGGCGAGGACAAAGGTCAGTCAAGGTAACAAGAAACAGAGCAAGAGAGCTCCAACCTCCCTGGCCTGCTGTGGAATGACCAGCTCTGCTTGGTATTTTGTTACCCTTAATCTTGGTCTTCCAATCTGCCCATGTGAGATGCCCTTGGTTGCTGCAGTTTGCAGGGAGAGCCCACAGCAGCTCCAGGCACCACTTTGAGATCCTCCTTGGAAAGCCCCAAAATCCCATCAGTGCTTTTGGAGCTGGGCTTTACCTTCCCTGGACTCAGAACTCAAAGCTGTCTCCTCTCATTTGCAGGGTTGGCACAGAGCCATTGACAAGTTTGCTTGAAATAAACCGAGACAAAAATGCTTTAATTGGAAGAATCAGGTCAGTGACCCTGTCACAGCCCAGCTGTGAACACTGCCCTGTCCCCACCTGCTCAGCCTCTCCAGGGCTCATTTCCTGGTAAACTGCTCTACTGTGGGTCAGCAGCTTCCCTCAAATGCTGAAGGGGTTCACTAGACAACCAAAAAACAGCTCCAGAAAGGAAATTTATGCTGCTTTAATCACAGCAGCTGCCCAAGGAGGAACGCTCCGTCGCAATTCCGCTGCATTCCAGCTGCTCATCCAGCTGCTCATCCCAATGAGCATGACCAATGCATCCAAAGCCCTTCTGGGCCCACAGTGCCACTTCTCTGAGACCTCCATGTGTGTTTTGGCCAGGTTCCACCCTCTGTCCTCCACTCAGAGACACAAACTTCTCATCTCAAGCCAGTGGAATATCAGGGAGAGCTGAGAGGCCACGGGCTGCCTTGGCACTAGCCTGCCACTTTCCTTCCTCACCAGACACCAATCCATGTTTTTTCAGAGCCTGCTTTACTATTCCAGCAAGCAATGCTCCATGCAGAGGTGGAAAAGGGCATAAAAACAACAAGAAAAGTGTAAAGTGGGGACAAAGCTTTGCTGCAGCTGTGTGACACCTCATCCAACAGCACAACTGGGCTGCCCCAGATCCCCCCAGCCAGCAATGCCCTGAGCCTCTCAGCAAGGGAAGCTGAGCTCTGCAGGCATAATTCCTCAGAAAAGAGCTGAGCTGCTGCTCTTCAGAGCTCTGAACCTCCCAGGTTCTTTCAGGGAGGTTGAATACACTGTTGACATTTGTCAGGTTAAGAAAATCTGAACCCAAGAGGCCGCATTTGGGGTCTTCTGAAGAAATTCCCTAGCATTAAAGTGAACTCCTGAAAAGAAACAGGAAAAACCTGCTTCAGGATAAAGGTGTTGCTATGAGAATAAGCCCTGTCCAAACACAGCCACTTGCAAATGAGATTTCTCTGCAAGGATTCTGAAGAAAAACGTGCACCACCCCTAATGCCAGCTGCATTTTTTCATGTTACAGCAATGGGCTACAATTACAACTGCCTTTAAAATCCCACTTTTCAATGTTTCCATTCTTTCCAGGATTCCTGCCTGTAACCCCCTCACCCTAAATCCACCTAAAACAGAGTCAGTGCCATTTTCAAATACAAAAAGCACAGACTTTTTTTTTTTTTTTTAAGGTGAAATGCAGATATGGAAGATCTCACCTGAAAAGTGATTTTTACACCTCCTGAGGTACGAAGAACAGGAAGCTAAAGGTGCAGCCTTGGCTAAATCATTCCCTAGCAAATCATTACTACAATGGGCCTCATTTCCAGAATAACTTCAGCAAAGGCAGCAAGTCCAGGTTTGTGTCAGACACAGGCATGTCCTTGCAGGATTGGGCTGTTCCCAGCAGCGCTGGTACGAGCGGCACCGAACAGGAAGAGAGTGAGGGGCAAAACCAGAACAAATGGTCAAGAGGAAAAAAAAAAAAAAACCAAAAAAAAAAAACCCCAATGCAATAGATAAACACAATCTAATCTTGTGGTTCAATGCAGCAAAACAGAAATTCTGTTATAGCTCTCTGGAGGATTCACAACATGTAATTTACAGGAATCCTGCTCAAAAAGCACAGCCCCTTCCAATCAGCCAGGCTGGCCAAGAGCAAAAGGCCTGAATGGATCTGAGAAGTCTCCTGTGGGGAGGAGCTGGCACAGCTCAGCTCCCTCAGCACCTGTGGGGCAGCTTCTGGTACCCTCTGATGGGGAACTGCCCTGTGCATCCACCCCACAGCTCCTGCTGTGGCCAGAGGGGACCAGGGCAGCAGGAGCACAGGGACACGAGTCCCCTCATCCCCCTGCCAGAGGAGCTGATCCTCACTGCTCCTGTCTGCCTGGAGCTCACACCCTCCCAGGGATGGATCCTGTCACAGACACGTTTTCTGAAAAATCCTTTCCTTAGGATTTTTTTCCTCCTGAGAAGCTGAGAGGCCTCAGGAACAAAATGTGAACAATGGTTATCTGCTGCTGTGGAATGCAACAGGTGCATCTGGGATTGGTCTCATGTGGTTGTTTCTAATTAATGGCCAATCACAGCCCAGCTGTCTGGACTGTCTCAGTCACAAGCCTTTGTTATCATTCTTTTTCTGTTCTTAGCCAGCCTTCTGGTGAAATCCTTTCTTCTATTCTTTTAGTATAGTTTTAATATAACATATATCATAAAATAACGAATCAAGCCTTCTGAAACATGGAGTCAACATTCTCGTCTCTTCCCTCATCCTCAGACCCCTGCAAACACCATCACAGGATCCCACCATGAAGATGCCAAAATCCCTTTAGGAGGGAGGTTACATTAAATGCCCAGTTTAATGCCAGGCACCTGGAACAGAGTTGTTAGCTCAGGATGTCGAATTCTGCTTCTTTCAGTTCTCCTTCCTCCCACCTCTGACCTAGATAAAGAACACATCCTGTGTATCCCTGGATTCAGAGACCAAAGGAGCCATGGATCAGCCTCCAAACCCCCAGCCCCAACAGAATCACCATCCAAGTCGCTCAGTGATGGCACAAGGCCACTTCATGTTGTGCAAACATTTGTCATATCCCACCTTGTGATGAAGGTTCATTGTAAAGGGAAAATGGAAAACAAATTTTTTCAGTACAGACTTTTAGTGTCAGTCACTTCCAGTGACATGGCAAAGGATTTTAACATCACCCAAAATCTAATCCCCAGTACAGGTAACATCTTCCTCCACATCTGTGCAAACCCAGAGACTGCCCAATGTTTGCTCAGTTGCATCTGTTAAGAATTCCATTAGTGTTACAAATCCAGGCTAAACCAAAGCTGTTTCTCCCTTACTGCAGCCTCCAGGTTTAACAGAAAACAAAGGTTTTTTCTCATTTTTAAAAACAAAAAGCTGTTTGCTGCTGCTCCCAAGCAGTGTCTGAAATGCCACAAGATCAGTGAGTGATGCAATTATTTCCCCATCAGATCATGAAATAAAGTAAACATGGAAAGCAGCAAAGAAACAGTTGAATCACGGGGTGTGCAAGAGCAGAGGGGATTAGACAAAGGAGAACAGCACTCACTGGTTTTCACTTGGGAAAGATGAGGTTGGGAAAGGGACTGGGTAGCAGCTACTCCACGAGTCGGCGGCCAGCATGGAATTCTGCAAGCAGAAGGCACAACAGTTAGAGCAGCAGAGGCCTGGAACCATTACCTGGTGCTGCAGACACGAGGGCAGGCCCATGGCTTCCCTCCCTCAGTGCTTCCCAGAGGCAGAGGTGGCTCTTTGTCTCTCCAAACCTCCAGTTTCACCTTTGGAACCTACTCCCCTACCACTGTCCCCTTCCCCAGCCCTTGCAGAGGACACTCTGAAGGGACAAAGGAAATGGCATCAAGAGGAAATGGCATCAAGCTGTGCCACGAGATGTTCAGGTTGGACATCAGGAGGAATTTATTGGTGGAAAGGGTAGTCAGGCTTTGGCAGGGGCTGCCCAGGGAGGTGGTGGAGTTCCCATCCCTGGAGGTGTCCAGGGAAGGACTGGGCGTGGCACTCAATGCTCTGGTGTGGTGACAAGGTGGGAATCAGTCACAGATTGAACTTGATGACCTTGAAGGTCCTTTCCAACCTCAGTGATTCCATTATTCTATGATTCAGTCTCTGTGGGATGTCAGCACCAACCCAATAACCTGAAATTGGCTGGCAGAGGTCACATCCAAAAATGTCCTTTTGTGCCTTTTGTCTTCTCACCTCCCTGAACAGTCTCCAGTTAATGGCAAGGTCTTAGCTCAGCTCATACCAATAAAATCAGGGAGAGAACACAGTATCTCCTTACTCAGCTCCACAGCAGCCTTTAATCTGTTCTTTTTGTGCCCAAAGCAATGGAACCTTGTACTTGAAGCAAGAGAAACTTGGGCCTCGCTTGAACCTCTGTGTCCCTGCATGCAACACATTCCAGAGTTTGAAACAGAAAAACTCCAGGAACACATCAGCTATTTTGGGACAGGGTTTGCTTTTTGCCCTGTTGGACAAATGCATCAGGGACCTGGTCTGGTTTTAGCATCTATATCAGGACAAATACAACTTATTTATCTCTGCTGCTCTGGAAACAGAGACAGCTGGACCCGGGCACAGATTCACACGTCTGGTAGAGTTGTGCTGGGGCAGGAACAAAGTCTGCAATCCTGGGCACATTCTCTCAGTCTCTTCAGTCCTTCCTCAAGGAGCTGGCAGCCAGCAGCTTTCAGAGAGGTTTTGCTTTAATCACAGCCCTGCTTTTCCCTCCTCACTTCAGTCCCGCACCCCCCTGCGCAGCCGCCTGGAAAGTCTGGAAATTGCTGCTGTAAACACAGACCAAGACTCCCAGGATCTACCAGGCCAGATTGCTGTGCCCAGACCCCTCCTGGGCCACAGCCTCCCCCTCCCCAGGATCTGCAGGGTCTCACCTCCACATTGGGCATGGCGAGCTGGGAGCGGAGGCCGGGGACGCCACGGACGGCATCGCCCGGCTGCTGGTGCTGTGGGAAGCTGTTCCCCCCATCCATGGTGGGGTGAGAGCATCAGCCCGTGTCCTGCCTCATGGAGTCCTCAGGAGGGTGGGACAGGCTGTGGAGTGAGTGGTGGCAGCGTCTTCAATTGTGCTCTTCACCCTGCACCATGTCCTGGGCTGGGAAAGAAAGGCGTGTTTAGGTTTTGTGAAAGGGGAGGTGGGGAAAAAAAACTCCTTGTGAGCTTAAACATAGCTTAGAGATGAGCAAACAGCCAGCAGCCTGTGAAATGCTGCTGCCTCTTCAGAAAAGAGAGGGTTTTATGGGAAACAGAGCTCTCCATTAGCACCACACCTGGAATTCACCCAGGCTGGAACTGGAACTCACCTCTCCTGCCTTTCACACCAGGAGCCCCGCAGGTCCCTAAGGTCACCCACAGCTGGGCTCAGCCTGAGGAATTTGCTTATCTAATGTACAAGAAGACTCTGCACTCCTGTGTAAACTCATGGTGATCAATTCCCCCAAATTGCCTGTTTTGCTGAAAATGTGCTCTGGAGGTGGGACACTGCTGAGCCAGCAGTGAACCCTCATCTCCCATCCTGTGGAGCTCCAGGGTCTCCCCAGCTCCAAGGCAGATGTTTCTGCACCAAGTCCTTTCCCACACCAGTCAAACCCAACAATACCTTGTTACTCATTTGAAATTAATAGTGTTAATGCCACAAATTCCTGAATTTATCAGCTTCTGGCACTTTCCCTTTTTGCCAGCAAAAGGGGATCCAAAACAGGAGCATTGTCCTGGCAGGATTAACCCCACAGTAACACCCTGCCTTCAGTGCAGCTTCTCAGCCAAAACCACCAAACTGATTAATTTTCTTCTAAATTCTCCATTATCCCACAGGAAGCCAATTTCCAATTGGATTTAATGGATTAAAATAAAAAAAGAGATGGTGAAAGCAACCTATACAACCAGAGGAGCAGAGAAAAGCATCCACAATGTCTTTATTTCCACTGAATCTTTCTTTGCTGCTTCCTGCCTTCCCTGTCCCTCCCCAGAAGCTGAGTAAATCAAAGTGGCCAAAACCTCTGGATGGAGCAATCCAGCCACACACAACACCTACAGAGCACAGACCAAAGCTGTAATTTAAGAGAGCCACCTCTGATCATTCAGGACACACTGTTTATTACAAGGAATATTTTTGAAAAGCCATTTCTGACTCCGAGGCCCTTTAAAAATAAGAGACCCTGCGGTGGACAAAATGACTGTGGCATTTGCAATGGAAAGTGAAATTTAAAGTGACTCCTTCTGCCTTCCCGTGGTGCCACAGCTGTGCCAGCAGTGCCCTCTGGGTAGGGCTCATCTGGGGCTGCAGGGACCAGCCAGGACCCCTGAGCCTGGCCTGATCCTGCAGTGGAGTCACAGGCAAAGCCCTCAAGTGCCCAGGATGTTCTGTGTGAGAAGCAGAGTTTGTCACATCCCACCTATGGAATGCTGTGCGGAGCTCCCAAAGGGATTCTGTGGGTTTTGGTTTTCTTGTAGGGAGAAGGTCCCCCTTTTCTATTTTGCAAAGATTCCCTTCAAGTCCTGCTCAGCTTTAGCCAAGCCAGGGCTGAGGTTTGCTGATCTCAGGGTCAATGTCACCAACTGCTCTGTGTCTATAAAACCCTGTGACTCTTCCTTACACCAGACTTCAGGGGTTTTGCTGCTTTTCTTCTTTTTTTTTTTCCCTTACTTGCAACAGCTTTTGAGAGGAAATCAGCAGCAGTGATTCCCGTAAGAGCCATAACAAATGTACAGCTTTACTTACATATCCAAAGGAACTTAGGAAGGGTAAAATCAATATCAGCATCCCTCTGTGCCTGCTCTGCATTAGCTTGTGTCTCACACCACCAGATCTCACTGGTGGACCCTGCAGAGCAGAGGCTGCCTCTAAAGCAGCACCAGCTCCCTGGGAAAACTGCACAACAGATCACACCCCACTGACAAAATGAAGGAAAACTGCTTAGCAAGAAAGCTGTTGGAATGCTCTGAGCCTTGCTTGGTGGGGGGCTGTTGTGCCAGTGCAAAATACACCCAAGCATTGAAAACAGGAGGGAAAAAAGAGGCACTAAGAGACCACTCTACAGCTGGTACCATTCCAGCCATGCTTCAATCCTGGAGGATGCTGAGGGAACTCCTTACCCCAGGAGAGCGGCACCAGCACTTACTGGACACCCCAAAATCCAACCTGCACCTGCCAAATCTTTGTGCTGCAAAAGGAGTTCCTGGTGGTGAACGTGGAGGCTGACCCAGCTCTCGCTCTGAGCTCACGCTCCAGTGCCAGCGGCTGCCGTCCAGTTTACACTCCCAAATTCCAAGAAAAAACTAAATAAAACACTCACTAAATCCAGAGACAGAGACTTGCATGAGCCTGAGGACAGCAGGACAACACCCAGCACAGGAACAGAGAAGTGGGAACAGCCCTCGGTTTGTGCCCGTCCCGCCATGCTCCAGGCAGCCACATCACGGAAAACCATAAAAATCAGCAAGATCCAAAGTGCTTCCACATCCCATCCTGCTGCTGTGACAGTAAACACTGATTACACAGAGGCCCACACACGTGAGGGAAGAGATACAGCAAACTTTTAAAGTGATTTTCCACCGCTTCTCTTACCAAACACACTCCGAGCAAGCAGCAGCTTCCGCTGTTATGGCAAATCCCCGGAGAGGAGGCTCCCAGTCCCAGCACTCGTGTTGGGAGAGGGCTGGGAGGGGAAAGCCCAGCCCTCAGCAGCAGCAGCAGCACACAGAGACTGTTCCCAACTTCAGCCACTTTAGTCACGTCTCCTTGCAGCAGCACTATGGAAGAGCAGCCATCCCCCAGATCCAGAGAGAGGACACGACCCTAAAAATCCCACTGGACATTTTCCTTCCTGGCCGAGGAGCCCAGGTTTGAAAGTGAAAGCAGCTCCCTGCACAGGATGACGAAGCCCCGGAGTGATTTCATCCTATCACTGAGCTCCAGAACAGTTTCAATATTCCAAACAGTTTGCTTAAAGGTTTGCTGTCAGCACAGGGACTAAGGAGCAGCTCCAGCCTGGAATTTCTCTGGAATTCATCATGTCTAGAGGTTACAGAGCACAACTTTCAGCTTTTAACAGCTTGAGCTTTTCAGGCATTTCTCAGACCAGCGATCCAGCAGGAAAATTCCAATTGGGAACACACAAAGAACTGCTGTGCTGTAACCAGGATGGACAGAGATGGGAGTAAGGGCTTGGATCACTGATATCTACTATCAGAAGAGGTGAAAACAACCCAGTAAAATGCAGCCAGCACTTCCTCCCGTCGTGTTCCACCCTTTGTTGGTGTATTTTAAATTGCCTCCATTAAAGGAACACAGCCAGAAACCCACAGACATGCCCGGAGCAGCGGGAGCTAAACCTGCCGATCATGAATTACCACGAGCTGGGAACAACAAAAACACCTTGGGAACGTGATCCTGTTCTTCCTCCTGCTCAGGGATCAGTTCTCCTCACCCTGCCCACCCCTACAGAGCAGAGGTGGAGCCCCAAAGTGTCCCCACCTTACTGCACCCACTCATGAGCCCCCAGCAGGGGCACCCATGGGAATTCTGCGGGATGTAATGGCCCCAAAGAAATGGGAAGTCAACCCTACAGAACTCTGAACAGCCAGTTTTACTTCTCAAGCACCCAGGCACCTTCAAGTTCCTCTTTCATGCTTCTTCTTGACGTATATTTGGGAAGTTCAGACCAAACAAGCAGATGGGAATAGGACTCAGTCCTGTCACCAACACAAAAGAGAACACCAGAGCGGAAAACGCGAATTACGGGTGATGAAAATGGAATCGCTTCAGGGCATCCTAAGCCAGCACTTTGAGCCACCCTGATCTCCTGAATGCTTTGAGCACAGAAAAGGTTCCTGGGACACAAGTATTGCAACCCTGGAGCTGGGCACAGCACTGCCAGGCTCCAGGGCAAATCCTGGCATCACCTGGGCACCACAACTCAATGCAGAGCTGCAACGTGGAACAACCCATGCAACCAATTAACTGTGGGAAGCAGTCTGCAAGGAAAGGGAAGAAAAATCTGGATCATTCCAGAGATTCTTGCAAGAGCTGTGGTGGTGCAGGCAAAAGAACAAACCTGCCCTCCAAGGGCAGCAGAGTTTGTACAGGGAAGAGCTTGATGCTTCAAGCAGTATTTGCTGCTCCTCGTCTGACACTCAGACCATACAGGGGAAAACCAATCAAATACAGCTTTTTGGAGGGAAAAGTCCCTTTTAGGAGAAATTATTAACTGCCCCCCACAGGTAAATTCCACCTATCCCTGCTTTTCCACCTGGAAACACATAGGACTATTTCTGGACAGGGCAAAAACGCCTCCCAGACACCACCCATGCTCTGCCAGGGAACTCGGCATGTTCCTCTGTAAATCCACCCAGCATCACCCTCACACATCCAGCATCAACGTTCCCAAGCCACAAACACATCCCTGCAAGGCAGAGGCAGTGGCTCAGACACCAGGTCCATGGAACATTCCCAAAACCAGCTTTGGGCACCTCCCAGCATGAGGCAGAGCCTGAGCAGGGCACTCAGAGCACTGGGGCTGCTCCCCTTCCACAAAGAACTTGGCTAAGCAAGGTCAGAAGCCAAGAAAATGCAGGTCCCAAATTCTTTACACTTTTTCTTCAGTTTCTCTCCCAAGAGACGCTTGGGAGAAACCCTCTGGAGCTGAGCAGGTCCCAATGTAGGAAAACCACTTCAGGACATCAAAGCCAACTTCCCTAAGGATTAGGGCAGCCTTAAGGCAGACTCAACGTGCACCTGCTCCGTGAGAGGCGTGTGTTCACTTTGATCACACCCACACTTGTGCAGACCTCGATTGTGTAACCAAAAAACACTGAGGAGTTTTAAGTTTTAAACAGAAAAATGTCTCAGGAGAGTATAAACCTTTCCTGAAGGATCCAGAGTCTTACGGTGACAAGTCACAGCATGGTTTGTTCCTGTGCAGAGACCTCCCAGCAACATTTGAACGAGATACGTACAGGCTTATTTTAGCAAAATGAGGGTGTAAACATCCAAAAAAACAGACCCCCATGAAGTAAAGAGCTTTGGCAGAGATAGCAAAACTCAGGCTTCCAAAAGCTCCAGCTGGCACCTTATGGAGCTCTGCAAAACCTGGCAGTGCTGCACAGGACACAGAGCACTCCCAACCCCACAGCAACAGTATTAGCACATCATTTTCCACTTAAACATTCCCACCAGCAGCTGCTCTTGGTTCAGCCATTCCTGCATGGCTCAGGACGAGCTCAATGCTCAGACGACACCAGGATGATGTGCAGCAGGAACAGCCCCAAAGAGGCACACAGCCAACACCCTCCTGCCCTCCAGACTCACCCCAGGGTCAGTGCATGGGCCAGGAAACCCTCTGGGGGTTTGGATCCCAGCTTTGGGATGCCAGTGCTGAACCTGCAGGACCTGCCCTGCCCAGCCTATCTCATTTTTACTGTAACTCGAGCCTGCTAAGGGGGAGCCACAGTCCTTACACTGGAACTTACACTTACACTGGGTTACTCTGAGGAGTTTTAGAGCTGGCATTAGTATTTAATAAGGTGAAGCCTCTGGTATCAGCCCAGATAATGGTCTGACAGCACTGGTTCCGTATTGTATTCAGACTCTGAATTGGGCCAGTACAGGCTGCACCACAGCAGAAGCTCGGTGCATGATGGATTCATGGCTCCACACTGACAGAGAAGAAGTTTGGATCAGATATTAGGAAATCCTTCCCCGTGAGGATGCTGAGGCTCTGGCACAGGCTGTCCCATCCCTGGAAGTTGGATCCCTGGAACCCAAGGCCAGCTTGGACAGGGCTTGGAGCAGCCTGGGACAGTGAAAAGTGTCCCTGACCATGGCAGGGGGTGGAACTGAATGAGCTTGGAGGTCCTTCCAACCCAAACCATTCCGTGATTCTGTGATCGCTGTGCAGCTGGAGAGGGAGTCAGAAACACGAGATGGAGCCAGAAACACGAGGGTTCGCTGGCTGTGGCCACCCCGGCTGTACCGGGACAATTCCCCATCCGGACCCGGCTCGGACAGGGTTGGAGGGGTCGGGGCTTTGCCGGGATCGCGGTTCCAGAGGCTCCGCAGCATCTCCGGCTCTGTCCCATGCAGACACGCGCTGCCGGTACCGGCACAGCCCCGGGCGGTCCCCGCCGAGCCCCCCCGGCCCCGCTCCACACGCGGGACGGACACGCGTGGGGGACACGGGCGCCTACAGCGGGAGCGGGGCCGTCTCCACAGGCTGCTCCGGGCCCGGCCCGAGCCCCGCAGCCCGCGGACTCCCCGCGGCACCGACCGACGGCTCCTGGGACAGGCCCGGCCGGGGGCCACGTCCCCAGCGAACCCCCCAGCCCGGCCCGAGCGGGCCCGCGGTCCCCGCCCACGGAGAGATCGGGCCGGGGGGGAGGAAGCGGCGGGCCCCGGGGGCAGCGAGCGGGCGGCCCTTACCTGTGTCCGGGGGTCGCGGGGGGTGCCGGGGGTCCCGGGGACTCCGGGGCTCAGGCTCCCGCCCGGCCGCCGCCGCCTGGCGCCGCTTCCGGGTCCGCCATGTTGGAAGGGCCACAGAGCTTCCGGGGAAGGGGGAGGCGGCGACCGAGCGAGAACCGGGAGCGGGGAACGGGGGAACGGGGGAACCGGCAGTGGGCAGCGGGAGAACTGGGGGAACGGGAAACGGGAGTGGGCAGCGGGGGAACGGGAGAACCGGGCCCGGGGCAGCCGGGCCAGGCCGCGGGGCGGGAAGCAGGAGAGGCACGGCTCGGAACTCGGTCTCGGTGGGAGCCGCCAGGGTGGCCCCGAGTGATGAACGGGCAGCGAGGCCCGGGGCCGAAGGAGCCCCCGGGCCGAAGGAGCCTCCGGGGCCGCCTCCCCCCGTTCAGGAGCGGGCGCTGCCCCCGGAGCGGCGGGTCCGGGTCCACACCCGGCCCAGGGGCTCCCGGGGGGCTCCTGTGGGTCCCGGCACCGCCCGTTCCCACAGGAACGGCACCGGTGTGGATCCGGAGCATTCACGTTTCGTCTCACATCCATCCATCCATCCATCCATCCATCCATCCATCCCTCCGTCCATCTCAGGATGGGATGGAAATGGGAGGCAAACCAAAGTCCTGGAGCAGCCTTGGCTGTGCACACCATCAGCACCATCAGACTCCGCAGCCCGAGTGGAGTCTGTCCAGTCCTTTTCCTCTCGAAAGAAAAGGAAATTCCTCACTTTTCCTCCCTGCAGGACTGGGGCAGCAGCTCAACCCACAGAGGACACAGGAGAGCTGGAAACACTCAAACCCTGAGCAGCTTCCAAGGATTCTGCCCACTCCCATGCCACAAGTCGTGCTGCAGGAATTAAATGAATCACAGGGCTGGAGAATGACCTGCTCCTCACTCGTTTTCCCCACACTGGGCCTTTTAATATTTTTAATTTCCCATTTCTTGCATTGGATTCATGCCATCTTTGCAGTCCCACAGTAGGAACAAAATCCCAGGGGGTCGCACAGAAGCCTCCTGGATGGGTCTGTTTTTACACCAGCACAGCAGCAGCCAGAGGGAACTGATTTATCCCCAAGAAGGGAAGTACTGGCAGATGGGAACCACGTTAACACCGGGTCCTTGGGAATTCTGGGTGTGTGCCAGGGACAAAGGGGGAACCAGGAAGGTCTGTGACAGTCCCCTTCTCCCCCTGCTAATCCCACTGCTCCCATCCTTCATTCATTTGCATATAGTAATTAATCAAGGCAATCCTGTCACATTTTCCAACATATCCTCCTTACAGAGATCCTTCTTTTGAATCCCCCCCAGCTCTTTATTTGGTGTTACACAAATACAAATAAATAAGCACAGTGGGAGAACACACAGGGATCCATCCAGCACTGAATCTGCCTCCTCCCAGAACCACCAAACCTGGTTTTCCCTTACCAGGATCTCTTCCTCCTCCCACCCCAGCCCAGATCCCAAATCACACAGGAAACCCCAATGAAGCAGAAGTGATGCTGGGAGACTGTGCCTGCACTGGTGGGAGATGTGGGGACATCTGGGTTGTGTCCTGGTCTGTTTGCCCCTTTACAGGAGCAATGTCCCTGGAAAACAGCCTGGCTTCTCCAGGAACAGCCTTTCCCAGGCAGCTGGTCCCTGTAAGACACCCAGTCTCAGGAAATGGGGACAAAGATGGGAGTTTTGGGGAGCTGGTCCCTGTAAGACACCCAGTCTCAGGAAATGGGGACAAAGATGGGAGTTTTCAGGCCCTGATCCCATGGGCTCAGCTGCACAGCAGCTCCACATTGGGGTGTGCCTGGCTGCTGTCACCCACTGCCACTTCCTGTTTTTTCCCAGAGCCTGGAAATCCCCTGACTTTCCGTGGGGTGAGGGCTGTGGATCCACGCCACCAGCTGGCCCTGTGCTCCCGGAGCTGCGGGAAGAGGCAACCAGGGGACAGACCCTGCCCTGTGCAGGGTCCTGGCAGTGCTGGGGCCATGCAGGGGGCAGGAATGGGACCATGCTGGGGTGCCAGAGTCCCAGAGAACCATCCCATGTCTGAATAAACCCTTCTGTGCCCCCTTGGCTGGGTTGTGGGGCTGCAGAGGGTGAGAGTTCAGCTCCTGCAGTGCCCTGTGTGCCACAAGCTTGGCAGGTGTCAGCTGTTTCTCCCAGTTTGTGACCTCTCCACTGGAGGGAACAATGCTGGTGCAAATATTTGGGAAAGCCCAAGAGCCTCTGGTTTTGCCTGATGCACCTGCAGCCCCAATGGGGGACAGGGCTGGGGGATACCTGAGGGTACCCCATGTGAGTCCTTGGCTTGCCCCACTCCAGTGGCCATTCCTGGAGAGTTGAGCAGGATTTTGCCTTTTGGGGAGGATTATTCTGCCACCCTGGTGAGAGAGGGAGCAGGACAGGCAGTGGGATGGGCAGGGAGCAGAGTGTGGAGTGTCAGGAGCTCCTCCAGCCAATGCTGCCCTCCCACTGCTGGGAACACCTCGGGAAGGGGATGCACAGCACTTACCAGAATTTCGGGGATGGGTTCCAGCACTTTGGACTCGGTGCCAAGACTGGAATAAATCACCCGGGGCTGGGCGCTGTCGTGACAGAAGCCGTTGGGGGAGGAGGGAAAGGCAGTGCTAGCAAGATTGCAGGGCTCGGCAGAGCAGCCCCTTCTCTGCATCCCCTCTTTGGAACCTCCTCCCGAACCTTCACAGGCTCAAATTCCTTGAACAAACTGGAGCATTGCAATGCTCTGACTCTTTGGGGACTCATGGGGCCCTGACCCTGCTCAGGCCCCCCAAAACGGGCTCAGGGTTCTCCCACCTGTGCTTTGGAATCCATGCAGTGCCAGCAGCTCTCATGGAAAGGGAGAACTCATGGATTTGTCCTGCCCTGCCTCAAATGAACTGCTCAGCTCTCGGAGCTGGTGCTCCATGCTGCAATCCCAGCTGAGTTCGGCTCCATCCCTTCGGCCAAAGGGTTCGAGCCTCCGGCACAGTGGGGCTGGAGGCAGCTGCAGGGGTATCGTGGTTGCCCTGAGCTGACACTGCACAAACCCCATGTACCGGCACCGGTTCCCGGTGTTCCCGGCCGGAGCTGCAACTCCGGGCTGGACCCAGGGAGCTCCGGTATCCGGTGAAACCGAGCCTCGAACGGCCCTGTGGGGGGAGCAGCGTGCGCAGCCCAACCCTTACGAGCCACCGGAGGATGCCCGCAGGAGAAGCGGCTCTGCCGTGGCCGGGGCCGTGAGGGGGAGGCGGCGCAGTTCCTCGGGGCCGTGCCGGGGTCTGGCCGGGAGCTGGAGCCGGGCGCCATCATTTTGGGGATGCCCTCGCAGTTGCTTGGCTGGACTTACACAGCCACGCTGGGCGGGATGGGACGAGGCGCAGCCGGAACCGAGCGAAACGGCGCGGGCTGGGGGAGCGGGTTCACCCCAAACCCGAAGCGGCTGCAGCGCGACCCAAGCGCGGCGGGCGGACCGTGAGGGCGGTGGGGCAGGGCCGCTCCCTGGCGGGGCAGGGCCGGTTCCGTCCCGGTCCCGTCTCCATGACTCCCGCGTGCCCTTTACCCTCCGCCCTTCACCGCCTGTCGCCCCGCCTCCGAGCGGTGATTGACAGCGCTTACAGCCAATCGTAGCGCGCCGCCGCCGCCAGCCCCGCCCTCAGTCGCGACGGACATCGCCTATGAACTATCACACTGAATTGCACCTTAAACCGCGCCCGTAGAGATGACGGACAGCTCAGTTAACCCATCATATAGCCCCGCCGCCGGCCGGAGTGGGTGGGAGGGTCGTTCGTAACGAACCAACCGGAACCCGACGTGATGCAGCCGCGGCCAATCAGCGTTCGAGCGCTCGGGGACGGGACCGACGGCGTGGCCAATGGGGGCGCGCGCCGGGGCGGCGCGAGGCGCGGAGCGGGGCGGGGGGGGGGACGGAACGGCGGGGGCGGGCGGGGACAAGATGGCGGCAGCGGCGTCGGCGGCGCGCGCGCGGCGGGGCGGGCGGTAACGGGGCGGCGCGACCGGGACGAGGAACGGGACCGGGGCCGGGAGAGCGCCAGGGGGCAGCGGCCGAGGGGCGGCCCCTGAACTTGGGGGGACGCGGGAGGCGGCGGCTCGGCGGGGCGGAGCGCGGCGCCGGGGCCCGGCCCGGCTCCCCCGCCTGGCGGTGGGGAGGGGGGACTCGGCCGCCAGCCCCCCCCTCCCCCAGTTCACCGTTCGGGCCGGCGGGAACGGCCGGAGCTGCGTGCGGGGTAGGACCCGGCCCGAGCCGGGAAGGGCCTGGAGGTCACCGAACCCCCCCCCCCCCCCCCCCCGGGAGTCCGTCCCGTCCCATCCCGGCTCCGGCGCTGATTTTGTCGCACTGAAAGTGTCCTGTCCCCTGTCACCCCTCTCTGCTCTCCCGCCGTACCCTGCCGCCAGCCCCGGTGACACCTGTGGGAGGTGCGGGAGAGACCGTCCGGGCCAGGTGGGCATCCCTGACCGCCCTTCCTCTCTCCGTGAGGAACCGGACACCGGGCAGGAGATCCCCCGGGAGCAGCCGGGTGTTGGGGCACGGGGCAGAGGGTCTCCCTGAGCCCCCCGGGATCAACGGGGCCGGGGTGGGTTGTGTTGTCCTGCACCGCTGACACCCGGAG
The DNA here is from genome assembly GCF_023055355.1 of Agelaius tricolor. Classification (NCBI taxonomy): domain Eukaryota; kingdom Metazoa; phylum Chordata; class Aves; order Passeriformes; family Icteridae; genus Agelaius; species Agelaius tricolor. The sequence goes on along the minus strand of NW_027269293.1, from coordinate 2,324,063 downwards.
CAGAGGTGGTGGTGACACATCATGTGCCGGGCGGAATCCCGGTGGATGAAGGATGCCCCCGGGAGCTCTCGGTAGGCACCGAAGGCCTCAAACTTTTGTAGGCGAAAGCGAAGACGCAAGAATTGATTGGGAAAACTCCTTCAAGGAAACTTGCTTCCAGCTCCCCAACGGCTGAACCCCCACCCCGCGGCCCGTGCTCCGGGGGGAGCACACACCTTCCCACCCCGGCTGGGATCATGAGCTCCTAGGCATGGAAAGTCACGAGAGGGACTGGGAGCTGCTCTGGTTCCACGGGGTGGCCTGACGGGCCCGGAGATGACCTAACTCTTTAGGATCAAACTGGGCCCAGTCAAGGCCAGTTGACTGGGAAGAGCCCCCGGTAGCGGGACCGGGTCGGAAGCAACGTGAGTCCCAAACTGAGTGTGTCCCGTCACAGATTTATGTTCTTTTTCAAAGACATTCTGGAGCCAGGCCGGGATCTTTTGGCATCCAACTGACCTGGAAGCAGCTCTTAGGTTTGGTTTTCTTTTTTCTTTTTCCTTCTTTTTGTTGGTTGTTATTTTTTTTTTTATTATTATTATTCATGTTTGTACAATCTTCTGGATATTTTTTTCCCGAGAAGGAGTAAAAAGGGAGTGTTGGAAACTTAACAAACAGGATTAAAGCCTTGAGCGCTTAAGGAAAAAAAAAACAACAAAAAAACAAAACAGGTTAAGGAACTTAATCCAGGATGGATCTGCAGGAGCCCCAGCAGCTGGGAATGTTTGCAGAGAGTGAGCTGATGTCGGTGGGGATGGACACGTTCATCCACCGCATCGACTCCACCGAGGTCATTTACCAGCCCCGGCGCAAACGGGCCAAGCTCATCGGCAAGTACCTCATGGGAGACCTGCTGGGAGAGGGCTCCTACGGCAAAGTCAAGGAGATGCTGGACTCAGAGACCCTGTGCAGGAGAGCTGTGAAGATCCTGAAGAAGAAGAAGCTGCGCCGGATCCCCAACGGGGAGGCCAACGTGAAAAAGTGAGTAAAGAGGTCTGGGAGCTGGAGGGGTCAGCTTGGTCCTTGTTTAGCAGCTGAGCTCCTGTGTTGTTTTAGCTGACAGTGTGGCTCTGCTGTGGAAGTGCTTTCTAATCCACAGGTATTTAGTAATCTCTTCCCTCTGAACAGCAGCTCTGGGTGAGGCTGTGCACAGGTTCCCAAGGGCTGGGACAGTCTGGAATACGCCACTTTGGTGTCATTTCATGGATAAAATATTGTTTCTTAAAGCAGTTCCTCTGTGTCCTCTCACCTTTCCCAGCCAGCAGCGCCTGGGTGAGGCGAGACCTTACAAACACACCTGGTGTCCTCACAGGGTCATTCCTGTATCTGCCCAGGTGTTCCAAAGGCCTTGGAGCTCTCTGTGGTGGCAATTCCTCCTCCCACCCATGCAGAAGGTGGCTGGAACAGGATCCAATCTATGGGGCACCCCCATGGGCACAGGAAGTTTTGGGCTTTTTTCCTTGGTTTCATTTCTAAGGTCCTTGGGAGTTAACTCAAGGCTGTCGCCAGCTGATTTCTGTGGCTGTAAAATGGGGCCAAGGGTTGTCAGCTCTCTGTGCCTCTGCCACACCTGGTTACTCAGGGCACAAAGCCCTCATGGAAGTGAACCCCAGGAGGGGCTGGATCAGTGGGGCTGGTGTGGGAACTTTCCCTTCCCTGGACCTCGCAGCAGCTGCGTCCCAGCCCTGCCAGGAGCCTCTTATCAGCCCTGCAGGAGCCTCTGCAGCCCAAACAACCCATGAGGGTTTATCTAGGCTGGGAGGGAGAGCTCTGAGAGGTCGAGGATATTCTTGTGCTGCTCTGCTGTGGGTGAGCCCTGACCTGCAGAGTCCCGTGTCTGTCCCTCAGTTTGATTTCCCAGTTTAGCTGTGGGATATTTCACATCCTGTCCCAGCACTGCTGTCAGGGAGCTCTCTCGCTTTGCCTTCCAACCTTTCTTGACAGCCTTGGCTGTGGAACAGTCACATCCCAAGGCTGGGACCTCCCTGTCTCTCCCTTCCTGGCTCAGGTTCAGGATCGAGCAAACTTGGTTAATGTGTAATAAAATGTTTCTTGTTTTTCTGGTGGAGGCTGAGTGCCCCGTCCCTGGGTCCCTCCACGGGCACATCCAGAGCTGCCACTGGGGAACCTGGAGATCGTTTCCTCCTTAGGGAAGCTTTCAATGTAAATTAGGTAAAAAGAGCTTGCCCACATCAGGAGAGTTCCCTGCTCTCAGAGCCATGGGAATGCTCCTGTGTCCTGAGGTGAACTCTGGGGAAGTTTTATTCACACCCAGAATGGGGCTGTGAGTATCAGATGGGTCATTAAGGGAGTTATTAAAAGGGACTTTCTGTGGACTTTTCCTGGCTCAGTCCCACCTGCTCCAAAACACCAAGGCAGATTTTAGGTCTTGCCTTGTACCCAGGGGTTTACTTTAGTTCAAGTTCCTATTTCTGTTCCCTCATCCTTTTCCCTCTGCCCACCTCTCCATGTGCTTTATCTGCTGCTTCAGTGGGGAATTTTAAGGCAAACTGTTGTATTTTGTGGTTCCCTGGTCCCCTGGCACTCTTGAGCTTATCAGAACCCTTCAGCACTGCTGTGAGAGGGAGTGAAAGCTGTGTCTGCTCTGAGTGTGAGATATGTGACCAAACCCAGGTGTCTGAGTCCTCAGTGTGGGAGGAACAAAGTGCAGTGGGGTCTCCAGGTAGTGCTGGACAGGACACTGACACAGTATTTTAATGTCAACATGGCCAGATTGAACTGGAATCTCACTTTGGGCAGCTGTGTTGGAGCAGTTTTGGGGAGTTTCTGCCCAAAAACTGCTCCTGTGCACAGGACAGCAGGAAATCAGTTTGTGGGCTGGATCACACTGTTGGGTCCTGCTTTCTCTCTTGGAATCTGATCACTGAAGTGGTTTCCAGTGTTTCCTACCACACAGGGAAAAGCTGCACGTGAGGCTTGGGCTGTTGGGCAGAGGTGATTGAGTTACTGTGGTGGGCTCCTGCCTCAGAGCTGCTTCAGCTGTGCTGATAGCACAGGAATGGAATTGTCATCCGAGGAAATCCCTGGAAAACGCTTCCTAGACAGTGGCCCTTGGGTAATTCCACAAGCAGTAGCACACAGGGAGTAATGAGAGTGCACTAATGAGCTGTGGAGGATCATAGAGGTCTGAGCTTGGGCACCTGGAGATGTTGGGCTGGAAATAGGATGTTAATGCCAACCTTGGGTCACTCCTTGCTGATATCCCAGGCCACAGCCTCATCTCTGCCCCAGCCCTGTCTCCTGGTGTTCTGGAGACCCAGAAATTGCAACTAAAACGTGTTTGGGACTTCCATCAAATCAAATTATTTTTCTCTACCCCAAAATACTCCACTTCTGCCCCAGGAAAATGAGCCCTGAAGGGCTCTCTGAGTCCTGGGGAGGATGTTGAGGGCTTCAACTTGTAAGACACAGTTTCCTTAAACCCATTGGGAGAATCATTTCTCTTTAGAGCAGGTGGAGGTGGCTCATTCAGGCGGACACTGCAGAGTCTCATCCCTGCAAAAAAAAAGGATTTTAGTGGGATTGCCAAAAAGAGGCAGGAAAACCTGGCAGCCTGTGGCTGCAGCAGCAGCAGAGGTTTAATAACGCCGTGTGCTAATAGCCTGACACGTTAATTAAGTGTTTGGGGCTCTGTGGGATCCCAAGTGCCCTGTGCTGTACTTACCACCTCAGCGATTGCTCTGCTTGGAATTTGTGCTCCTTGGAATTCCTCTGAGGGTTAACCTGGGTTATGGGGATGTGCTGTGGCGGTTCCTGGGGTCTGCAAATCCCAGACTGGAACCTCCAAACAGGGACAGCTCTGCTGGGGAAGGATTTGCTGGAAGCTCTGGAGGTGTGAGCTCAGGTGGGAATGAGCTGATCCCTCCTCCTCAGAGACGTGTTCCCCTTGGAGCTGTGTGGCTCAAGGACTTCCTCTGCTGAGCTGGATGTTTGCTTGGGTTGAGAGGTGAAATGCTGGGACCTGTACTCCGTGGAAGAGCCCAGAATTCTATATTCTGATGGATGTAGAATTTGGAATGCCAGACATCCCTGCAGAGGAGCAGGATGTGGATGGAATCTTGGGACTAGGAAAGAGAAAAAGAGACACTGAAATCTTCCTGGCGCTTCCAGCCCTTGGGCTCACACACTCCTGGAGCAGGTGCTGCACTTCCTAAGCTGCCAGGATGTTGTGGGAAGAACCTTGTGAACCAAAGGAAGGCACTGAATCTTTTGGCTGTGTTTGGCTGTGTTTTGTTAGGCTGGGAACAAAGCTGTAGGAAGAACACTGGATCTCACAGTGGAGATGTCCAGGAAGGGGAATCTGCTTTCCAGGCTGCCTTTGGCATGTTCCAAAACGCTGTGGCACATGGAACAAAGGGGGCAGCTTTGCTGTTTACAGTTCTGAGCAGCAACACCCCCTGTTATTTACCAGAGCAGGTACCTTGCAGGGGATAAATCTTAATCCAGCAGGATGAGCTTAATGGATCTGACAGAGCTCGAGTCTTTTTTCCCCCTTGTCTCCTTCCCTTGGAGGCAGGCCTTGGCCTCTGGCAGCCTGTCTGCTCACACACTTGCAGTGGGCTGTGGTGGGGTTTTGTTGGTAGTTTTGGAAGAAAAGAAAAAATCAAATTTAGGCCTGTTCTGAGGAGGTGAGACCTATGTTCCCCTACTGGAGGGGTTTGCAAAGCGAGAGGGGATTGGAGGTGATTGGGCTGGCTGTCCCTGCTCCTCAGGCATTCCAGAGCAAAAGAGGGGCTAAAAATAGAGGTAATCTTTCCTCTGGGAAAAGGGTGGCTTGGCCTCTGCCCCAGGGGTGGGGGCACTGCCCTGGCATTTTGGATTGGTTCGCAGAGTCCTCCTGGGAGGGGGGGGAAATCATTACAGAAACATGAGATATTTATTTGTCTGTTGAAGGTGGGAGGAATTCGTGTTTGTGCTTCTGAGTTGTATTACAGGGAATGAGCTGTTTGGATCAGGATTTTAAATGTGTTCCCAACATTTTGGCCTTAAAGTTGTGTTTGAGTGTGTTTGCTCCCCTCTGGCAGCCCTGGTTGGATCCCTCAACCCTCTCCTTTCATGCTGCAGGATCTCCTCAGCTCCACACTGACACTGGCTGCTGTTCCTTGTGCTAATTTAATCCACTTCAGCCCTTTGGTCATTCCTATAATTAGACTTGTCTGCCATGTCCACACAATACTTGGGAGTTTTGCCATGGTATCCTGGGTCTCTGCTCAGCTCTTGGTGGATTCTTCTAAATCCAGAGCTGAGAAAGGAGTCTCTGGCCTTAATTTTGGTAGTGAAATAATTCCCACTGCTCAGGCATCCTTAAAAGATCGGTGAGGATTCTCCTTGCACTCCTGCATTGGAGAAGCCCTTTCCAAGGAGCAGCTCCTGGTTGTTGCTCAGCCTTTGTGCTGGCCCCAGCTCATTACTGGAGCTGCTAATTGTGCCCATGAGGGGCTCTGAGCTGGCTTTGGGCAGGGGCTCTCACTTCCAAGGCTGTGCTCAGAATTCCTTGTAATGCAGCTTCCCAGAGGCTGAGCTGATGAAGTGTGACCACACTGCTTAAAGCACTCACCAGATCACTCTGGGAAGGAGAATTTGGGAGCTCAGCACAGCCCAGGATGGAGCAGCAGCAGAACAAAGTGAAAAGCAGGACATGCACTGCCAGGCACCAACAGAACCACCCTGACCTGACTGTCCTGCTCTGCCTGTTTCTCCACAGCTGGCATCCAGTGGGATTTTGCAGGATGAGTTTAATGCAAAAGAGACTAAACTGTGGTTTGGGACAGGTACAAAATCCCTGGAGCCAAAGATCAGAACAGCTGACAGAGGGTGACATTCAAGGGGCTGTTCCTCAAGCCAAGGGAAGGTGGCTCCTCACTGTTTTACCTTATTTATTCCCCACAAACACAGCATTCACTTCAGGTCTCTGAGCCATTCAGTCAAGTTAAGTTTGGGTGAAATTTTGGAAGAAATGGAGTTGGGAATAAGCTTTTTAAATGTAACTTTTTCCTTGTCTCTTCTTGCAGGGAGATCCAGCTCCTGCGGAGATTACGGCACAAAAACGTCATCCAGCTGGTAGATGTGTTGTACAACGAGGAGAAACAGAAAATATATCCTTTTGCACAGGGCTGGTGATCAAATTTGAGCTGCCACTGTTCTCTGCTGTACTTCTGCTTTTGGGAAGGCCCTTTTGGATGGTTCTTAAGCTTAAATTTTTGCAGCTAAATTGCTTTCGCTGCTAATAACCATCCTGCCCACCTGGCAGACTTTGCACACAAACACAAATTCACACACACACTGATCAAGGCAATTTCATCCTCACTTTGCTGGATTTTGTGTGACTCTGCCACGCTGAGAGCACTTTGTCTGAACCAGTGTGGAAGTTCCTGGGGCTGATCCCTTGTAGCATATGTTATAAATGGATCCTTTTATTTTTGACAGTGTTTTCTAACTACTGTCTTCTTATTACAGTACTCCAGAAAAGGAGTAATTTAATTGTGTGCATTAATTAGATCAAACACTCTGCCACCAGATCATTAGGATAAAGGAGTGTGACAGCTTCTGCTTGTTCTGTGGCCTCTACAGAGTGAGGGGACTTCAAGTCAATTATTGATAGAGAGATCCTGGTTAATTAGGTAGAAGGGAGGAGGCAGCAGGGGGAAAAGGAGCCCGAGAGAGACATCGTGTGTTGGTACCAGGTGATGACAACACAAAACCATCCCTGGGAAATGGGATCTCTCCAAGGATGCTCCTTGCTGGACTTTGAGCAGTGCTGGTCCAGAGTTGGTTTTCAATGCTTTTCCCTTGCAAGGACAGGTTGGCTTTTTTGTTTTTATCTTTATCTGCTTCTACACTCTCACAAAGTTTGTTCCTCCCTGTGCTGATTCTGACAATAACTGGGGGAATCGGTTTCCACTGGAACTTGGAGCAGGAATTCATCCATGCTTTTGTTCAAGCCCTTCCCCAGCTCCTGAGTGGCACTGCCTGTGCTGCATGTCCTGGGCTGTGATAGAGCAGACCTTGAGCAGCCCCATGGGGAACAATTTTGGGAACAGATCCAGCAGAAAAGGGACTGTTTCCTTGAGGCTGCCCTGTGGGCAGGGCCCTGAGTCATGCACAGGCCTGTGTTGGTTCCTTGTAGGAGGCAGAGTTGGGATTTAGGGGGAGATGTCAACTTCCCCGTTGGTGATTAAACAGAAAAATCCTAATTTCCAGACAAGCGCTGTGGGATTGGAAATTGGGGCTGTGGAAGGAAGGATTTTGTTCCCACCTGAGTGTTCTGTTGCTGATGGAGGAGCACTACAGGCTTGAGCTGTTTGTCATAGAGTCACAGAATGGCTTGAGTTTAAAAGGACATTAAAGCTCATCCCATTCCACCACTGCCATGGGCAGAGACACCTTCCACTATCCCAGGTTGCTCCAAGCCCCATCCAGCCTGGCCTTGGACATTTCCAGGCATCCAGGGGCAGCCACAGCTTCTCAGGGGAACCTGTGCCAGGGCCTCACCATCCTCACAGGGAAGATTTTTTTCCTGATCTCCCATCTAATCCCCCTCTCTGCCAGTGTGAAGCAATTTCCCCATGTCCTGTCACTGTGTCCTCTTCTAAAAAATCCCTCTCCATCTTTCTTGTAGGCTCCCTTCAGGTTAAAACTGCGTTTGAGCAACTCACCTAATAAAAACCTTCAGTGATTTTTTTGGTGAGAAAGGGAAAACTGTGGCAACTGGATTAAAAATATCAATGACTTTTAGTATTTAAGGGCAGTTTGCTGGCCTGCTGTGGCTGGGAGTGCAGCGCTAGTGGTGAATGGAGAACTCATCCAGGCAGAAAATGAACCCAGTTCCATGAGCAGCATCCCAGGGATCCCATTACCAGTGTGTAGAGCTGAGTGTGGGAGCAGAAGCCCTTGAGGAGGAGAACTGAGAGCTTGGGGCACCTGTAAGAGATCTGCTCCAGCCTGGGAGTCTGTTCCCTAATCTGATTGATCAACCTGAAGTGGATCAGTGACCAGGGAGGGCTGAGGAGCAGCCTGGCTGTTAATGACACCCAGCCAGGGCTGTCCTTGAGCCTCTTTGCTCCCCAGGAGCTGGTTTGGATTATCTACCACCACTGTTGTTCTCCTGACAGTGGGAGAGTTGGTGTATTCCAAATCTGATAGGAGTAGTTCACAGATTTCTTCTTTAATAAGAAAGGCTAGGAATAAATTTTGGGAGCTCTCTCTCTTCTGTTCTTGCTTTTATTGATTTTATTGATCTGAGAATATTCATACCCATCATAAATTCTGGTTTTGGGTAAATTTAGAGTATTTTAGGGTCTCTCATGGGGAGTGGAGCAGGAATTTAATGAGTTTTCAGTGTTTGGAGGTGCTAGATGGAACATGCTGGAAAGGGGCAGCAGAGTCTTCAGCCCAGATCCCACACAGGGCAGGAGTTTCTCTTCTGCCTCTTCTACCTCAGGTGGCTTCTTGGGGCAAAAGTAACTTATTTTGGGTTCAGGTTAAGAAGGCAACTGCCTGGAGGAATAACTGACCATGCTCAGGATTGTAGGGGTTCCCTGGCAGCCTCTGCTCTGTCAGGACACTCCCCCATGTCCCAGGGTCTGTTTTCCCAGGCCCCTCCAAGCCAAACTTTGCCTTCAAAAGCCCAGGGAGAGGAGAAAACAGACAACTACAACATCAGGCAGTCTGGTTCCTATTTTTTTGGCCCCAACATTAAAGCTTACAGAGATAAAAACTGGAATATGCTGCAAGGGAACAAATGCTGCAAAGTGCCAGCAGCTCTTGGCATTCTGTTGTAACTGTTTTTATCCATGTGGTTTCACAAAGCTTCTCAGCTCTCCAAGGATCCTTTTTCCTGCTACTGGAATACTCCTGTAGAGCTGGGGTTAAGCAGCAGCTGTTTCATAGAGCACACAACTGGGCTGTTTGGGACAGGGAGTGAGGAATAACCAGCTTTGGGGAAGGTGGTGGGAGCTCACTTTGAGCTGCAGAGCACCCAGGGCCCTGGGGGAATGGGCTGCAGCTCTTCTGCCAGGGAGTTCCCAACTTTCTGTGCCCACTTCAAGGTATTTCCCTGTTCTCTGTCATGCCTGTGAGATCTCCAGCTTATTTTCTGTGGAGTTCCCATCCTGGTCCAGGTCTGGTCACAGAGCTGCAGATGCTCATTTGGCAGAAGGATTTTCCTGTAGGTGCTTTCCTGTCCTGTGGGAGCTGGAGGAACATTCCCTCAGCACTTGGGAAGTGCAGCCATTCCCTCTGGGATGGGGCTGCTGCCCATCTGATGAATGTTTAACACTGAGTGTTGACCCTGGAGCTTCCTTAACTCTGCCCTCACGTATATGGTGATGGAGTACTGTGTGTGTGGGATGCAGGAAATGCTGGACAGTGTCCCAGAAAAGAGGTTTCCAGTGTTTCAGGCTCACGGGTAAGTTCTGTTCCTCTCCCCACTGTGTTCTCTTGAGTTCACTCTGCTTCAGACTGTGTTTGAAAGCAAACCTGGCTTTGTGTAGTAATTTCATATTTTACACCCATGCAAAAAAGTGAAAAGCTCTTGAAGTGGCCAGCAGGGATTGCCTTTAGATTCTGGGAAGAAAACCATCCTTCTATTGATTTTTCTGTTATTTTTGTTTTACTTCATGAGCTGCCCAAGAGCCCCCGTGCTCTTGCCTTGCCAAGGGGTGTGAGGGGGGAATCTCCTGCCTAAATGGAGGTCAAGCCATAGTTCAGCATCAGAAAAGACTTTAAAGGCCTTGGGATGGATTAGGGATTGGCAATATCCAGCATGATCTAGTAGCTGGAGTAGTTAGCTGGGATAAGCTGGAGCCCCTTTTACTCCTCAAGGAAAGAAACCTGAGAGAATTCTGGGAATAGATAACAAAAAACATTGTCAGGATCAAATCAGGGCAGAGCAGCAAATCCGTGGCAACTACATAATTTTATGGTCATATTGTCATTTTAGTTTAAGAGATCTCTGAGATTACAGACAGCCTAAGTGAAATTCAGGCACATTAATGTTATTTCTGGGTATTATGAGATGAAACATTTGCCTCTACAGCTGCCAGGCTGCGTGTGGGTTACGACGATGGCCCAGAGTCTCTGACCACAGCAAAAAGCTCCTTTCTACTGGTTAAAAGTGTTTGATATTTTTTTTCCCCCTCTCCCTCTCTCTGCAGGTACTTTTGTCAGCTTATAGATGGCTTAGAATACTTGCACAGCCAAGGGATTGTCCACAAGGATATAAAACCTGGGAACCTCCTGCTAACAACCAATGGGACACTAAAAATATCTGATTTAGGCGTAGCAGAGGTATGTGAGAAGCACAGCAAAATCAGAATGGGACATTCTAGATTGAGGTCACCTCTGTGGTGTCATTGATTTATTGTGCATTTAGGTTTTTGTTCTGTTGCTCTTGCAGAGTGCTCTGAGTGACTCTGAATATTTATTGCAATTGGCAAAGCACTTCTTTTGGTAACAGCATGAAACCTCTGCTCAGGAAACACAGGGAGAAGGAAGATGTCAATCTTGGATGAGCCCAAAAGTGGGGGGAAATGGGGATAAGCTGCATAACCTTATCCTTCTTTTTATATGGAAACTGTCTTAGGTAGGAGAGGCGCAAGACTTGTCGCCGTGGCGTGTGGCTGCTGTGGTGGCATGATCTTATCATCTGTAGATGTTCAGTAGAGGAGTTTTCCCCTTTTGTTTCCCAGGTGGAACTTTTCCAAGAGTCACAGTTTGTTTTCCTTGGAAGCCTGACACTGTTTGGTCTCTCCTGCCTCAGGCATTGCATCCGTTTGCGGAGGATGACACGTGCAGGACGAGCCAAGGGTCGCCAGCATTCCAGCCCCCAGAAATTGCCAATGGCCTTGACACCTTTTCAGGCTTTAAAGTCGACATCTGGTCTGCAGGGGTGACACTGTGAGTGCTCAGGAGCCCCCAAGAACGTCACAATTAATGACGCCCTCAGATAGCTCAGTCCCGGCCCAGCTCTGTCATCGCTGCTCTCGTGTGGTGGGGGGAGCTGAGAGGGGGGTGCTGCTCTCTCCTCTGGGTGGGTTTATGCTCCCCAAAGTACCTGTAATTCTGCACAAGGGGATCTTTGCTCTCCATGAGTGACTCTGCAGCTCCCAGAGGCACAGCCAGGGCAGTAACAGAAACCACAAGTATCTCCAGTATTTATTTTTAAGTTTTTTGTGTCCTAGACTGTGATGAAAGCAGGCTAAACTTAAAGAGGTTTTGCACATTCTACCAGATATTCCTCTTTTAGTTTCCCCTTGGCTGCTTTTTGCTTATGTAGTCAGGTAAGAACCGAATACCTGTGGTCTGCTTCTCATCCTGCTTCTCCTTCTGCCTTCACAGATACAACATCACAACGGGTCTGTACCCTTTTGAAGGGGATAATATCTATAAATTATTTGAAAACATCGGGAAAGGCGACTACACAATTCCAGAGGATTGTGGTCCTCCACTCTCAGACTTATTGAGAGGTGAGTCTTCCCAGCTGGTTCCAAAAGGGGTAACATTTATAGATGCAACAACTCCTCAGCTTGCACAGTGCCAGAGCTTCCTTCCAAGTGTCTTGTGAGGATATGGGATCCTTTTAGTCAGGGAGGTTATACTTATAGCCTTACAAGACTCTGGCAGATCTCCAGCACTGGTGTTTTCCTGAGATCCACCAATGCCCTGCACAGCTCACAGCCACTGCTGTAGAGAGTTGGTTCTTGCATTGCTTCCTGTGCTCTGAGAAGCTTTTACATCTAAAGACAAAGCCCACAAGAGGTTTATGTTTAAATTTAAATTAGGTTTAAATTTTAAATGGCATACTAGCATTGATGCAGGACAGTGAGAGCACTCTGATGCTGTGTCCAAGCTTTCCCTAATGTCACACAGGGAGTACTCAGGTCTGCTGTCCCTCCTCATCAGCCTTGCCTCTGGACTTGTCTCAAGTCCCATTTGTTTCCTTCCCCCCAAATTCAGAGCTGCAGGATATTGGAGCAGTGACAGGTTCCTAGTTTCACAGCAGGGCTGGGATAGGGCCACAACGACCAGGAGTGGCACTTTCTGGGGAGAAAGTTGTGGGGTTTTTTGTTTTTTTATTCCCATCACTTATTGCAGCAGCTTGATGTTTAGTGCTGAAGAGTCTCTACCCGTGAAAGCTGAGTCAGGCAAGGCAGTAGTTGTGCTGTGCACAGCAGGCAGCCTGGTGAGCCTCTTTGGCAGGAGCTGGGATGTGATTCCAGCCTGTGGGAGAGCCTGACCAGCATTCCCAGTGCCTCCTCTCCCTCAGAACAGCCGGGTGCAGCTGTGCTCCCCAGCCCTCAGCACAGGCTCATTCTCTCCTTTCTCTTCAGCTCTCTGTGAGCAATCAGCCCCCAGATGCAGGATGTTTGTCTTGTTTCACGTTGGTTTTCCTGTTCCTTGTGCTCTGTGGGGTTGGTGAGGGGCTGGGGGGCACTGAGTGCCTCTCTGCTGGCAGCGAGTCAGCTCTGCAGGGCTCCGGGCTGGGCGCGGGTCCCCAGGCCTCAGCGCGGGTCCCCAGGCCTCAGCGCGGGTCCCCAGGCCTCAGCGCGGGTCCCCAGGCCTCAGCGCGGGTCCCCAGGCCTCAGCGCGGGTCCCCAGGCCTCAGCGCGGGCCCCCAGGCCTCAGCGCGGGCCCCTAGGCCTCAGCGCAGGCCCCTAGGCCTCAGCGCAGGTCCCCGGGCCTCAGCGCGGGTCCCCAGGCCTCAGCGCGGGCCCCTAGGCCTCAGTGCAGGTTCCCTGGCTCGGTTCAGGGCCCCGGGGCTGGGCGCAGGTCCCTGGGGCTGGGTTCAGGGCCTCAGGCTCAGCACAGGTCCCCTGGCTCAGTTCAGAGTCCCCCGGGGCTGGGTTCAGGTCCCCTGGCTTGGTGCAGAGCCCCGGGGTCGGTGCAAGGCCCCAGCTCCTGACTGGGTGCAGGTCCCCTGGCTCGGTGCAGAGTCCCGGGCTCTGTGCAGGGACCCAGCTCCTGGCTCTGTGCAGGGACCCAGCTCCTGGCTCTGTGCAGGGACCCAGCTCCTGGCTGGGTGCAGGTCCCCGGGCTCAGTGCAGAGCCCCAGGCTCCGTGCAGGGACCCAGCTCCTGGCTCGGTGCCGGCCATGCTGGCGGCAGGTGGTGCTGTCAGTCCGAGCTCTTCCGCTGCCGCCACCGGGGCTCCCCCGGCCCCTCAGCACCGAGGAGCTGCCAGACCCCCGCAGCCCCCCTCGGAGGTTATTTTAGCTTCCCTGGCTCCGTGCCAATGATGAAATCAGTTATTTCCATGTGTTTCCAAAAGCATTAGCCAGCTTTAGCAGCTCTCCGAAGGCGTTACATAAGGCAGCGCTTCCAATGGCGCTCGGCACAGCCAGGATCCGCCTGAGCCCGACACAGAGGCTGCTCACGGCCTGATGTGCCTCACATTGGACCTGCCAGCCCCAGGGAACAGTGGCCTGAGCTCCCTGTGGCATTTGGCTTGTGGCTGCTGACTCCAAACGTGGCCTTTTAATGAGCTGGGAATTGCCCAAATGGAGCAAATGCTGCAGTCCTGTTGGTCCAGCAGCAGCTCTCCTAAAGCATCCAGCAGAACTCCTTGGAGGTTTGTGATCAGCCTCTCAGCTGCACTTAGTGCTTCCCCCAGGGAAAAGGAGCGTGGCAGATTTCTCTTTTCCTGTGCTGAGGATATTGACAGCTTAAAATCTTGTGCTTCATTAACACAATAACTCCCCTCCTAGTTCTCTTCCCACCCCTGCGTGAGAGCTGGAGCCAGAATTACCTACTCTTCCCTCTGCCTGATTTTACGTGGCAGAGCCTTGAAATCTGGTGTCCTTTGTCCATCTCTTACAGCCTGAGTCTCCTCCTGCATCCTCACTGCTGTCAGTTTGTTTGTCTGCATCCCTTCTGTGCTTCTGCACCACAGAGGTGGGAGTTGAGTGGGTTTGGCAAGGAGAGGAGCTTGCCTGGGAGGAGGTGACCAGACCCCTTTCTTTCAGGGCATAGGGAAGCCCTAAGGATCCCTTTTCCTGTCCTCTCTCCCCCCTGAGAACAGTCTTCCACCCCTCATCTTGCTGTGTACAAGCTGCTACATTGCAAAAGCTGGCATAGCCTTCTGATATTCCCCTTGCTTGCACATCTTCCAATGGTCAGCATGCCAGGTGGCCTCGAGAGGGATGAATTTTGGGGTGGAACTGCCCCAGCTCTGCCTGCTCTGGAGGCCTGAGCAGCTCCCCAGCATCTGCTGAAGGCCAGGGCTGAGCTGTGCAGCCGTGGCACCATGTAGCTATGGTGACAAACCTGGATGCTTTATTTAGTTCCTGCTTTTCCTCCAGAACATCTGCATTTCCTGGTGGGTGCCTGCTCCTCCTGCAGCAGGCTGGAGCTGAATCCATTGCCTGTGGATCAGATACTGTAGGTGGCTGTGTTTGTGTGAGCAGCACAGACACCCCCAGCTCAGCTCTGTCGCTCTGGTGCTTTTGTCTCATCTTTGTGTTGATTTGAAAGGCTCTAAAAGCCCTCACAGGGCTGCAAGTGCCTGGTCTGGGTTTGAGTGAGGCAGAATTCAGTGCAGCAAAGTGCTCATTTCCTCTGTCTGCCAGGGCTGTGCTGACCACAGGCACCACAGCCAGGCTATGAAGCAAACACAAACACACTTTGTAAGGCTTTTTTGTTCTTCTGTTGACTACTTTTGTAGTGTGTCTTTACTTTTTCTTCCCCTTGAGCTTGTTCTTATCTTTGTTCCCTTTTTCCAGAACAGCAGAGTTTAGAGGACTTAAAGCTTCAGTGGTATTTAGCTTGTAAAGAGACTCGCATGACAGTATATCCTCCAGATTAGTTGGGATGCTGCTCCTCATTTTGTCTCCCTAATCAGGGATGAAGCTTTATTTGTACTCTTCAGGGATGGAAAGAAGGGCTGGTGCTGTTTTGTGTGTGCAGTCAGGAGAGATGTGTCAGAGTAGAAGGGTTTATAAATAGTCTTAAGGTTCTTCTGGCAGCATCTGCCCATGGCTTATCAACTCCTGTGCACTTTGCTTCTGGATCAGAAAAATGCACAAGGTCAGCTTTCCTCCTCCTGGGCTAATAGACTTTTACTGGAAGAGGAAGCTCTGAGGCTGCAGCTCTGCATTAATCAGCATCTGGATTGATTTCCAGGCCCTGAGACCTGGGACATGGTGGTTGGATCCTCAGCAGTTTTTGTCACTTCCATGACCTTCCCTTGCTGGGACAGTGAGAGGATGCATCCTGGTGACAGTGGGATGCTTTAATTCTGCTGTGGCAGGGGTCCCCAGGGCTGTCTGTGCCCTTCCAGAGGCTTGGCCTAGATCACAGGCTCAAGATTTGCCTGCAGAGGGAGTTTGTGACCAGAACAGCCAGCTGAGTGCAGGGAGAGGGAGAAGGTCCTGCCTCATTTACAGATTGGCCTCACACTGCTTTTACAGTGGTTGTTAAATATTGATCCAAGTTGGAGACTGAAATGGAATCCAGGTTGAGTCTGTTAATTTTGCTGTTGGATTTCTTCCTGCTTCTCCAGTCCCACACCTGAGACTGTCCTGTGTTCTGAACTCCAGGAATTCTGCCCTGGAGCTGTGCCTGTCCAGGATCACTGAGTGTGATGAGGGGCTGGGTGGTGTGAGGAGCTCAGGGCAGATCCACGATCTCCAGTTTCTGGGTTGTCACTTGATGGGATTTTGAAAGGGTTTTGAAACTGTTGATGTGCTGCAGAGGACACGATACCCCTGTCTGGGCACGGCTGTGTGGTGTCTGTTCTTATCAGTTTAATACCTGATAATTCTCAATGAGGGGACTTCATATTTTAGGAGTCATTTCCTCATGGAAAGGGTTGTCAGGCACCCAGTGAGGTTTGGAGCCCCCATCCCTAGAGGTCTCCAAAGAACACCTGGACATGACCCTCAGGGTGACAAATTGGGGATCAGCCACAGGCTAAACTCAGTGATTCTGTGCCCCCCCTGTATGCACACAGCAAATCCTCTGGGAATACTGGGGAGCAGAGCTTACACTTGGGCCTCCTGAAGCATTCCCTGGCACAGGCTGTCCCATCCCTGCTCGCAGATAAACTCCAGGGAAGTCTTTACCCTAAATGGCCGCAAGCGGCGGCTGCTGCGGGCAGGCGCTGCAGGATGACTTGCCTGGTGAATAGAACATGATGTTTTGTCTTGCTGAAGCCTCTCTTCAGTGCAGGACTTGAGCCACAGAGCTGCCACGAGTGACTCAGAGCTGAATGTATGAATGTACATTTTCAGTGAGGACACTTTCAGATGTTGCCCCAAATGTGGTCATTTTCTCATTGAAGTAAAAATTCCTTTTGCTCGATTATTTTCCTTCTGCCTTTTTAATGGCTTCAGAGCAACAGCTCCCTGTGCTGTGGCTGTTTGTGACTACTGCTCTTTTAATCATTTACCTTCAACTTCTTCTCCTGCTTGTACCGGTTTCATCTGGTAAATGCCTTCAATTTCAAAAACACCTTGAAGTGTGGTTTTTAAATAAATCAGTGGGGGGAGTGGGTGGTGTCCTGACTTCCTGTTTCTTATGACATGAATAAGAGAACCAACCAGTACTCGTCCCCTAATCTTCATGTGAGAGCTCTTTGCAGCCCTATTTCTTAAAAAGAGAAAAAAAAAGCCAACTCATTTGGGAAGCTCAGCTGTGAAACTGTCTGATCATCTTATTAATAGGTTCTTTAATTAGGTGTGGGATGGGTTTTTTTTCCTCTGAACTTCTTTCTTTTTCTGTAATGTGAGGAGAAATTCCATCTGAACGTGAGAAAACTCCTTTGCTGCCAGGGTTGAGCTCTGGAACAAGTTGCACTTGTGGGGAGGGCGGGGGTGGGTTTTGTAGGGTTTCCATCCTCAAAGACCCTCAAAACCCAGTCCAAACAATGCAAAACTCTGAGGAATTGGGCTCTGAGGACTCCAGTGCCTTGAGCCAGGAACCTGCCCTGTGACCTGGAGAGCTCTTCCTGGATTGCTTTAACTTCCTTCATGTGATGTCATGTGGATCAGTGGTGATCCCATCTGCCTTAAAGCTCTTAATGCTGTCACTAGCATGGATAAACCTTCCCAAATTGCCAGGGCAAAGTGTATTTTGGGTCCTGGGGGTGAAATAACCTCACTCTTTCCCCACTGTACTGTCCTATCTCCCCTCTTTGCCCAAGTCCTGATCTGATGTGATATGAACAGACTGACAGGGAAGATGTTCTGGAGCAGTTTTTGGTGATTTATCTCTTCCATGACCTTTGAATTGTAGGTTCTCATCTCCAAGGCCCTTGCAGCTTCCTGCCTGTACTAGGATGTGTCTCTCCAGCTCTCACTTCCCAAGTGTCCACCCTGATATCCTGCACCTTTGTGTTCTCAGTGTGTCCTTGTCCTGGCTCTCCCCAGCACTCTGCACTCTTTGCTCCTGTCCTGACTTTCTGAATTCCTGTTTGACAGTGAGTGCTGCTTCCCAGACTTTTCCTGTTGCTGGGTTCCTCCTGTTCCAACCCATCTCCAAACCCTCCTTTTTCATGCAACCTGTTCAAGACTTCACAGTGCAGGTGCTTCAGGAGCAACAGGAGATCATCCAGTAAAAGCAAAACTCCTTGCAGTGTTCAGCCATGAGGCTTTGTTAATGTTCAGAAGGTGAATATATTCCTGGAACCTTCATTGGAGAATATCTTGGATGCTGCTGGATGAAACTCTCGGGGTTCCATTGGCTCATTTCTGAAGAATATGGCAAAATTTTCTCCTTGCCTTCTGTTGAGTTGCGAAGCTTCTGAAATGCAGTGGAGCAGAGTGGGCATCCCAGGAGGCTGTTTAAGGAATCCACCTCCCTTTCTCCCAGAGAGAATAGGCATGAGCTGCTTTTCCTGTCCCTGCTCTGCTCACCACCCACCCCAGCTACCTCAGCAGATGATCCCAGAAATCCAATCCTGGCCAGGGCACAGGGATGGGCAGCAGGATGGCTTTTTTGTTGTTGTTGTTGATTCTCCCCTGCTGCACCTCAGAATAGAATTCCACTAGACCAGAGGATCTGGGACACTGTGGACATATGCTGTGCCTGAGGCTTTGGCTCTTCCATGGAGGAGGTTTAATGGAATTATCTCTAAAATGCAAATTCTTGATGGGAGAGTTTCTTGGAGCTGTGATTGAGAGGTGGACAAGCCTCAGTCCTTGCACTGGGAGGGAGGGATGGGCTGTACCTGCAGGTGGGAAGCTGAGGAACAGACTGGAACAGGTCAGCAATGGGATTGGGATTTTATGCTGAGTTTCCTGTGGCTGGTGGAGCAAATCCGGGGAGGGAAGAGCAGAGCTTTGTGCTTCCTGGCTTTGACTCAGCTGAGAGTGTCTGTGATCACACCTGGACTTCTTTTCTTCTTTTCAGGGATGCTTGAATACGACCCAGCCAAGAGGTTCTCAATACAGCAGATAAGGCAGCACAAGTGAGTGTTCTCTCCCTGCTCCTCCCGTACCTGTGCTCCTGCTCTCACTTTCTGTTTCCTTTTGACAGCAGACACATGCAAGTCACTACATCTCCTTCCTCCAGCTCTGCTGGGGCTCTGGCAACCTCCACTTGGCTTTTTTCCTCCTATTAGAGCATCCGGTGGAGCACTGGAATTGCTAACCAGTAAATAAGGAATATGTTGGAAGTCTGTTTGTGGCATGCCTGCTTCTGGATAATTAAGGGTTCTGGATAATTTTTTCCAGAGGCCAGCAAGTACTAATGGAGCAGAACAGGAGGTCCTGAAAGCTGTGTTATTATAGTAGGACTGTTCAGTAATGTGTGTTAGTTCTGGCCAGTCTGGGGACAGAAATATCCCCTGGTATTTGCTCCATATGGAGTCAGCATGTGGAAAAGCGTTCCAGGACAATAGGAAATATTTTTTTTTTTCCTTTCTCTTTAATATCACAGTCCTCCCTCCCCCATATCCTCCCCCATTTTCCATGCCATAGTCAGGGGGGGAAATGCCCCGTTATCACTGAGGGGTTTTTTTTCAGGATCTGTTTGAACATGCAGGCTCTGAGCAGAGATTTCCTGGGCGGATAAAAGTACAAGAACAAAAAGCATCATGAGGCTGCTTCACTGCGGAGGCTGCATTAGCTTATCTCCTCTTGGAATGGGAAGTGCTTCTGAGGACAGGCAGAGCTGCCTCTGGACTGCAGCTGCTTGGCCTGTGAGCTTTCCCTGATCCTTTTGGGAGCTGTAAAAGCAAGGATGTGAGCCAGGGTGGTGCTGAGCCCACTCCACGCTGCAGGAACATGCTGCTTTCCTCTTGTGTTTTTGGAAAAGCCATGTGCTGTCAGGTGATGGTGCCTGGGCAGTGCCCAAGGAGCCACAGCCAGAACTGAGAGGCCTGAAGTGCACTGGGGTTCCACAGGGAGCAAATGGAACCAGCTCCAACAGAGATTGGAGGGACCAGGGTGCAAGCAGAGCTGGGGGGACAAGGCTTATGGAGCTTCCCAGGTGATTAATTAATTGTAAGGACTCTTGTAGTAGCCAAGCCCCATGCCTGGGTTATTTCAGGGGCTCTGGGCACAGGCATCTTCCATTCAAGGCTGCCTTTCCCTCCCAGTACCAGTACCATGACCAGAGGGCATCAGCTTGCCCTGCTTTGTCAGGAAGCACTGCAAAGAAGCAGGAATTAAGTCTGTGGAGTCATCAGTAGGTGTTGAGAAAAGCACTAAAAGCACTTCCCTTCCTGTGGCTGCAGTGGCCACCCCTGAGCTCAGGAGCTGCCCTGGGCCCTCATGGGTCACTGCCAGGTGACTGAGCTGCTTCCCCAATTCCAGATACTCCATTTTGCCCTCCTCCCACGTGGCAGTGATTTTTTTGTGTCAGTGCTGCCCAGCTGGAAGCACAGAGGGGTCTCCAGAGATGCTGCCTGTAGTTGGAAAGCTGAAGAAACTGGAGCACACCTCTGGCACGGGGCAGCCACCAAGCTCCTCTGCTGCTGTGCTGAGGTTTTTCATCCCACAGCACCAAGAGGGGCTGAGGAAAGGCTCTACCTGCAAACCCAGGAGCATTTCTAAGGCTTAGGCTCTCAGTAGTTTTGTGTGAGCTTAGCCAGTGCTTCTTAACAGGCTTTTCTCCCCTATTGGTAATTGCCTCCTTCCTCCTGCTGTGGCATCTAGTAATTACATCAAGCACAGCAGAGCTTGTGGCCTGGGCCCTGGATGTGTCTGTCTAGCTTCTTTTTTGTGCTAAAGAATCCAGAGCTTGGTTCTCCTGCCTTTTCTTTAAATAGAAGCTTAGCCCTGATGCTTAACCTGACCCTGTTTTTTTGGGGTTTTTTTTTGTAAATGGAACACAGCAGTCAGGACAGCAGGCAGCCATTCAGGGATTGGGAAAGCACTTTAGTAAGAAGACATTTGATTTCTAGAACCCTTAGATTTCATGTATTGGGGTGAGTAAATCATTAATGATTGTGGGTTTCTCTACACTCCACCCTGCAAAAACATGTGCTGAGGACAGGAACTAAACCAGAAAAACATCAAGCAACTTCCCCAGGCTGCCCTGCTGGGATGGATCCCATCTCAAACCAGAATCACCCCGTGCATTTCTATGCTGCTGGAAGTCTCCTTTTATGTCTTTGAGCTGCTGTTCCTGGGGACTCACTCATATGGACAGGGAGGATCATCAAAGTGCTCTGAAACCAGCAGGAGCAGCCCCTGGGCCCCAGGCAGGGTTTTTGCACTCAGGCTGCTGGACCAGGCTCGTGTTGCCCTGCCCTGTGGGAAGGGTGATCCCAAGGGAAGCATCACAGAGCTTGTGTGTGTCCTGCAGCCACAGAGGCTCAGGATCCATCCTTCCCCACTTCCATCAAGTGTGAAGGCCCCTGCAGTGGGATCAGGGATAAAATCAGTGGCTATGGGGCACTGAGAAAGCACCAAGGGAGCACAGAGTGCTGTTCCACAGGGAGCAGAGCTGCAGGAGGCAGGGAAGGCATCCAGGCAGCCCAGCAATGGTAATCCAGCCATTCCTCCCATCATTCCTGTCAGCTATTCCAAATGCTTTTGCCCCTGCAGCAGCAGAGGAATGCTGGAGGAAGAGTCTGCTGAGTTTCATCCCTGCCAGCTGCTTTCCTCCCTCCTCACTCCTGCAGCTCAACTGCATCAAACTCCTGTCTCTGCACTTTTAGTGGAGTGAGACAAAGCAAAATGCTGCTCTCTTCAACCCAGTCCATGCAGAGCAGACCTGGAGCTGGAAATGGAAATGAGTTCAACTTCTCCCAACCTGTCATCTCAGAATTTAGGAACTGCCAGAAACCAACCCCTGAAGTAGCAATGGAAGAGCCTGAGAACCTGCTTTCCCTGGAAGGATCAGGGTGGAATGATGTTCAGTGGAAAACCAGTGCTCATAGCTCAACTCTATGAATATTTGGTGCTCCTGGGCTGGGGATTGTAGGACAGAGAGGAAAAGCTGCCAAGAGCTCAGGAGTTCCAACCTCCTCCCTGTGGATTATCCACCACCTCCCCTCTGCCCTGTGCTTTTGCTGAAGGACTTCCTGCATTTTGTTACTAATTCACTGACCTGCTGCAGCACTTAAAGTGATGAAGTGGATGCAGAATTCTACCTCTGTCCCTTGTTTCCAAGGCAACCATCTTCCCTTCCCTCTCTACAAGTGTCACACTTAATTTGTTCAGGCGCGGATCCGACTGCAGGAGTTCATAGCACGAGAGGGGAGGCACTTCCACTTTTTGGTGGTGGAGGTGCAAATTAACCTGCAGGCTGGGCTCTCCTCCTGCCCTCTGGAGCTGCTGTGCTGCCTTCCCCAGCTCCTGTGGGCTCTGGGATGCTGTGCTGTTCAAACCTGGGGACCAAACCCCTTGGGAATCTGTGTGGTGCTGTTGAGGGCTCCTCTGTAGGGACTGACTGTGCTCTTGGGCTGTGTTTGAGGGAGGGAGAGAGGCTTCTCTGAGCCTCTGCAGCTGCCTGTGCACTTGAGGGCTTTCTCCATCCCTTCTCTGTAGTGCCAGGCAGTGATCTCCCCTCAGCAGGACACAAAGAAGCATTCCTCTTCCTTCCTGAGGCACCTGGCTCAATTTTCCTGCCCTCTGGCAGGACGTGGAAGGGATGTTTCCTTCTTTTACCCACCTTCTGCAAATCAGTTTTGTAACGTGGTGTGTTAAAGGACTGAATCTCCAGAACTTCTTGCAGGAGTCTGAGCCATCTCTGCTCAGCTGGGAGGAGCTGCTGTTTTCATACTTTTGTTTGTTCTGAACCTGACTGAAGAGCTTGGGACATCTCTTGATCCAGAACACTGCTCTGTGTGTGTGTTGCCTCTCCCTGGGACATTGTGTGCCTTCCCCAATTGCCTGTGAGGGAGCTGAGCTAAACTGGAGCCCTGTTCATTGCTGCTTGTGGTGACAGTGACCTTCCAGGGAGCTCGAGGCCCTTACATGGCATCACAGGAGGTGGAGAATTGCTCATCCTGACCCTGGCTGGCAGGGCAGGGAGCTGCAGCTTGGCATCTGCTCTCAGAGAAAACCATCCCTGTGCAAACCAAGCCAACTGCAATGTTTGTGACCCAAATGGGAAGTGAATAGCTGGGAGTGTTGGAAAGCTGCAGCTGTGCTTACAAGATTCTTAATTTAACCTTGCTTATACCAGGACTTGAAAAGAGCAGAGGGAGGACTTGTGATGGGAGATCTGAGCTTGGGAGCTGCAAACCAAACAGGCTCATTAAGCACTGGGCAACCCAGATTCCTCTTTTCCTTCAGTCCTTGACCCTTGGTGTCTTATCTCCCTGTGGCTGACAGCAGCTGTCTGGCCACTTCTGCCTAGCAGGATCACAATTAACACTTGTGCTGCTGCAGGCTGGGGGTTCTGAGCTTTGCAGGCTCCTCAATGAGCTTGTGGAATAGGAGGAAATAATCCCTTACTACTGCTGCCTTCACTCTGAAGCATTTCTAAGCCACTCCCAGCCCTTTGAAGCATAGAGCAGAGAGGAATCTGCTTCTTGCAGAGGGATGTTCTGCACAAGGGGCAATTCTGAGATCCAAAATCTTTTTTTTTTTTGCCCTCAAGGTTAAAGCAGCTGCCACGAGCACCAGGTAACTGTGTGTGTGCCAGTGCAGTAGGCTCAGAAAACATCCCTGAGACTGGGAATAACTGGTGGAACACTCATCAGCAGGGCTCTGACCCAGCCCATGTTTGGGGTTGTGGTGAGGGCAGGGTTGAGGAGAGGCTTTATCTCATGGCCATCACTGACCAGGAGGTGCTGCTTTCTGGCTCAGGCAGTGGCTTCCTGAGGCAGATGAGGGTGTTCCAAAAGCCAGTGGTCCTCAGCTGAAGAGCAAATCTTCAGTGACCACCTCCAGCACCAGCACAGAAAGCAAAATGTCTGTCCCTGCTGGAAAATCCTTGCCAGGAAATACTCCACTACTCCATACAGAATTGCTCAAGGCTCCTTCCAAGAGGTCTTTGATTTTTCTTAGAACTTCAATGGATTTCTCTTTTCACTCTCTATCCTCATTACCATATATGCATATGCAAGTGTTTGAAATCACCTCCCAGAGGATGGAAGCATAATGACTGGAGTACAGTGATTCAGGTTTCTGCTGCTAATAAAAACCTATTTTTACTCTCCTGGTAAGTAGGACAGGAGGGAAGAGTGAGGCAGAGCTGAAATACAGCAAAATAAAAACACCAGTTGCCATAGACTTCCAGGCGTTTTTCCCTTTAAAATTCTCCTTTCAACTGCCATCATCACTCTGATCTCATTTGTCCTGGATATTCCCTTCTCCTGAGGTCTCTGCTGTGGAGTTTGGATCCCTCAAGCCCCAGTGCCCCTGGCAAAATCAGCTGGTTGCTGGTGGTTCCTCTGGCCCTGTGCTGCTGATCCTGCCAGGCTGGATCAGCCCAGGCTGGGTTTGCTGTCTTGGCAGTCTCTTCCTCAATGAACAGAGTCTCCAGAGAAGAGAAATGGATTGATCCCATTAGGAGAGCAGTGTGCCATGCATGTCACCAAGGAATCCATGGATCTGGGAGGGGCCCTGGGCCAGAATTGAGTGATGTTGTCCAGCAGCTGAGATGGGCTTTGTTCAACTCCTGTAGTGCCCCTTCAGGGACTAGAGGTGACAATTGCCAGATGAGATCTGATGCAGTTTCTATCCCTCTTCCCAAACAACACCTTCCTCCCTGCAGACAAGGGGCTGCAAAACTCCATTGCTGCAGAGAAAACAGTTGAAGGATGCTAATGGTGAGGCAGTTTCTGGATGAGAACTCACCCCTCCCTTGAATCCTGCCTGATTTGTCCCAGTAGCTGCATTTCCATTTGTTTATCTCCTCACTCCTCTCTTTCCCTGATAGTTTTGTTAGAATCCCAGGTTTTTTTTAGGCCGACTGTCAAAGCAGTGTAAGACTAGAACAAAATGATAATTACAGCTCTGCGCAGGAGGTGCCTTCAGCCTTCCTTCCTGAAAGGAATTTGGAACTGGGGTGATAAAAACCAGATGGCTCAGGTTGGTGAGAGTTCTTGGGCTGGCTCAGGCCCTCCTCCGTGCTTGGAGGCCAGGAGTTACAGGATGCCAACTGCAGGGTGGGAAGCATTTGTGTCCTACCAGGCTCATGTGGGCTGCAAAGTTGTGTTAGAGGTACCTGAGTCTGGAGGAACTTCTGCTCCCACCCACATTTAGGGGGTCATTGGGAGTGTGGAGGCTCCAGCAGCCTTCCAGGAAACTTTGGGTGCCCACATGCAGCACTGGGAGATGTCCCAGACAGTCTGGAGTCAGAGCTCTGCTATGGGAGCACGATGAAAACCTAAGAGGTTTATCCCATCTGGCTCTGGGATGCTGCTGGAAGCAGCCTGCTGGATTCCTGATCTGATTAAGAACAGCTTTCAGATATCCTTTCCTGGCCAGATGGCAGCACAGGGTTTGGTGGTGATAGGAGTCCCTTGAGACAGGGGGGGATAAAAAGATAAAGTAGAAGCATTTCTGCTGTGGCCTTGGTGCAAACTGGCTTTTAGAGGAAACTGCTGCAGTAAGTGCCCCTCTCCTCAGGCTGGGATCCTGCAAATTTGTGGTTTTTTGGATGATTTGGATCAGCCTCAGCTTCGGGATAGGGGAAGTTCCTTCTGTCCTGCTTGCTTGGATAATAAAACTCAGGAGCTCTGGCAGCTCTGCTGATGTGTTTTGACTTACAGGTAGTTTGGGCTGGAGTTGGTGATGGAGAGAATGGTCCTGAGTTTCCCTCTGTGCCTGTCCCTCTGTTCCTGTCCTATCCCAGTGTGTCCCAATGCTGGACACCTGCCCAGACCTTTTGTTTTCTCCTGACCTGGCACGGGTGGAACTCCCAGCTCGGAATATTCAGGTGTGCTGGGGCTATCCTCATTGGAGGACTCCTGCATGCCTTGTGCACTGACCCAGCTCTGCCCTCGGGCTCTCTGCAGCTGGTTTAGGAAGAAACATGCTCAGGCAGAGGCGCTGGTGCCCATCCCTCCCAGCCCTGAGACAAAGGACAGGTGGAGGAGCATGACGGCGGTGCCTTACCTGGAGGATCTGCATGGCTACAATGAGGAAGAGGATGATGACTTGTATGACATTGAAGATGATATCATCTACACTCAGGACTTCACAGTACCAGGTAGGGGAGAAGTGGTTCTGGGGGATTTTTTTTTTTTTTTTTTGGGTTTAAAGCTTTTTTAGGAAAGGCCTCGAGGTCTGAATGATCCTTTCAGCAGAGGAGATTCTTGGCTGTAGAACGGTGTGAGTGAGCCATGATGCTTCAGATTCCTCAGTCCTTGATTTGATCAGCCAGGATGCCCATCCCAGTGTTACCCCAGTGCCAGCTTCTTCCCATCTCCCAGGAACAGCTGCTGCTGGACTCTGCTGTTCAGCACAGTTAATTCTTTGGACAAATTTTGCTAGAATGAGTTATTTGTGAACAGAGCCCTGAAATGACTCTGCCTTCAGGGTATGTGGCACACCTGGGGGATCCCCTGGTCCCAGCCTGGTCCTTGCCTTCCCCAGCTCCATGTCCATCCCAGCTGAGCAGGGTGAGCCCCATGCAGGTGGGTGTCTGAGGTTAAGGATCACACTGGGAGCACTGACACCAGGAATTTCATCCTCCTCATACAAACAGCAGCGTTTAAACCCAAATCAGAGCTGTCATGGCAGATCTTCCATGTTCTGTATGTAACTTGTGCTGTTTCAGAGGGATTAGAGACCTAAAGGATGAGAGGGGCTGGTGAGGTGGGATGTGCAGTGTTTGTGGTGGGCAGGAATCCCCTCAACACTGGGAACACACTCATGGGAGGAGCAGGGTGAGGAGGGTCCCAGCACAGACCCTCGGTGGGTTTGTGAGGCATTGCAGAGGTGGGGGCAGCTGCTGAGGGAATAAATGTGAATTTTTCCACCAAAATCTTCCTGCAGCATCCCTTTGAACCTGCCCAGTGCTGCATTTCTAGCAGTGATCCCATATTAAAATATAAATGAAAAGCCCCCGTGTACATGGGGGATCAGTTCAGCTGTGGCTCTGCTGGGCAGCCAGAGCAGGAGTGTGAGTGACTCATGGCTGGGGGTGGGTGTTGGGTTTGAGGGGGGGGGAAGAGGAAACCTCATTAAATCCTGTGTTCTTCAGAGGAAGAAGGGGCTTTGAGGAAGTGCTTTCATTTTTAAAGGGTTATTTAAAGATTCATGCAGCTCTGTGGGGAGATGTAAATGTTCCGAGCCCTTGGTTCAATCGGTGTTAAACATCCCATCCAGGGAAGGGCTAGGAGAGGATGGAGGAGAGGATGGCTGTGGCCTGGAGGCAGAATCCTCTCCCCACTCTTGTGCAGTGAAGGGATGTGGTCATCCTGGTCTTGCTTGGTGCTTTTGTGCTGCCTCAGGTCTGGAGGCTGAGCTCTGCTCTTTCCTGTCCTACATTAACCCCTCCTCTGCTACAGCCCCATCCTGCAGCACCTGCTCCTGGGTTTTTCAGTCTGAGGCTGGAAAATACAGCCAGGACTGGAGCTTCTGAGCCAAGCCTGGTGCTCAGGAAGCTGCATTCCTGGCTGCTCACGGTGCCTGTGTGCTCAGTCTGACAAACAGCCATTCAAAGCCTCTTTGCGGCGTTATTTTGAAACCTTTTTTGGTGCCTCAATGAGCTGGATGCGGAGCCATTAAGAATGTGAGGGGTGGCAGAGATGAGCAGGGATGAGCAGCCACGTTGCTGGTTCCTCTCTCAGCTCTCCCTTTATTTATATTATTTTTAGCCCTGCTCGTGGTGAGGGTGAGGTGGGCAGGAGCTGCTCGGGCAGACACAGCGCTGGGTCAGCGGTTCCGCGGGGGCAGCAGTTGCCAAGACTTCAGCCCGTGCTGAATTTTTATTTTCATTAATTTGAACGTCAGCAACTGTCATTGGTGAAGGAGGTAAAATTAGCTCACGATTCACCTCCCTCCTTGATATCCATAATAGACTCCCGGGACTGTGCTTTTGAAGCAGGGGAAGGAGGGGAGGAGGGAAGAGTCACACAAAAGACAAGTGAGCTGTTTGGATAGATTCTTTTTCCCTCCCCAGTCAGAAATGTTAATTGACTTGGCCCGAGTTCAGCCGAGGGAGGGGAAGGAGAAGTGCTCAGCTTTGCTCTGAATGGGGTTGTTTGAGGCTCTGCAGTTGTGCTGGTGGGATGGAGGGATGGCCTGAAAAACCTGGGGCTCTGGGGTGCTGCAGCCAGGCAGTGCTGGGCTGGGGCTGTGTCCTGACCCTTGGGAGCCCCATGCCTGGAGGCTCTAGGTCCTGTGTGTCTCTCCTAGAACCCTTGAGCCCTTTCCAGCCATCACCCCCCTCCAGAGGGGTCAGGCACTGGAGGAATCCATAAGCAGGGCCATGAGCTTTGTGCTCCTGATCCTCCTGCTGTGCCAGTCACTGCCAGAGTGCCAGAGGCACTGGCACATGCCCTGGGGAGGGGGCCAGAGCACCCCCATCACTGCAATCCCTTGTGGTGAGCTGGGCTGGGCCAGGAACTGTGCTGCTCTGGAGTACCAGGCTGGGCACTGCAGGTGCCACCGTTGGCTGCCAGGAACCAGGAGCTGTCTGTCCCTGGTCAGTCAGTCCCTGTCTGTTTTCATGGCAGGAGTGCTCAGGTAAGCAGCCCCAAGCCAGTGGCTGGGAGCTGTGGCGACACTGGGAGCCATTGGGAGGGATACCTGTGGGGGAGATCCAGGAGGAAATAATTGTGTGTGTAACCCAGGATACACCCACCCCTGCCTCCCTCCCCATCTCTGGCAGTGGCCAGGGATGACGTGGCAAGGCACAGGGGTCCAAGGTGGGACCCCCAGTGTGCTCCCTCCCCCAGAGGAGCAGCAGCTCTCCCAGCAGCCCTGGGTCCCCCCCCAGGTGCCAGCAGTGGGGTGATGGTTGGCGCAAGCGGAGCTGACGTCCTGCCCAGCCTTGGCAGAGAAAGGATTGAGCATCCTTTAAAGAAAATTATACATAATCGTCTTACAGCCTTTGCTTCCACTCAAACCTCTGAGTCATAACTGAAGGGCCCTGGAGCGTGACGTTCCTGCTGGAAGGAAATTGCCTCGGCTGGATCCGGTGGGGGGGAGCCAGGGGCCTGACAAAGCCTCTCCTCAGCCTGTGCTGGGCTGGGGGCTGCTCCCTGCTCCTGATGGGAGCGCCCCAGGATGCAGCCCCATCCCTCTGTCACCCCCCAGCTGAGGGGATGTGACCCAAGCCCCGGCTGTGGCAGCAGGAGATGCCTCTGGAAATGGCTCTTCACCTGCTCTGCTGAGTCACACGGAGCTGAGGAGGGAGAAGGGCTGATGACACCCATGGGGTGTTCCCTCAGGGGACAGTGACACAGCTGAACCCCAGCCCTGCCAGGAAAGGCTGCACTGCCCTGTTCTGCAAACACACCCAGCCCCTGGGTACCCCCAGGGTGGTACCTGGGGCTGGGACCTGCAGAGAAGGCAGGAGGAAAGAGGGCTGACCTCATCCACTGCTGCCCCTCTGCTCCCCAGAGGAGCTGGGCTGCTGCCTGAGGTGTGGGGCAGGGCACACAGTCTGGGGAGGAGGGGACACTGTGTCTGTGCTGGGGGAACAGGCACCAAACCAGTCCTCGAGGGAGCTGCAGCTGTAGGAGCATTGCAGGGTGGGACAGACAGAGATGAGAGATCTCTGCAGCCAGGTCAGGAACTTGGGGTTTATTGCAAAGGGCCTGGGTGCAGGGCCCTGCTGGGAGCTGCCAGGCACAGCTGGAGCAGGACTGAGAGAAGAGAGGGGAGAGAGGATGAGAGGGTGAGGGAGTAAGAGAGCAAAAGGGGTAAGAGAGTGAGGTTCCCATTACAATACAATAAATCTTCTTCTGTGTTGAATATTCTGATTCTCACTAACCAATCTAGTACAAGATACAAATCCTATAGCATTTCCATACAGCCTATAAGAATCATTACGTTACCATACTGTGTTACATTTTAAACCCTAAAAACTCCTCTTTGGGCCCCTTCTGCCAAGCTGGCAGGGTCTGCTCTGACCCTTGGAGCTGCCTGCAAGCAGAGGGTGTTGTTCCATCAAAAGGGGATCACCTTCAGCTGGCCATGCCGTTGTTTTCCAGTTGTTCAGTAACTAAGGTATCTCAAAGCTTGCTTTCATTTCAATCTCTCTTAGAGTTTCCATATTCTCAAAATCTTTTGCCAGGCAATCATATTTCTAAGGCTTTCCTGTTTCATCTTCCCCAACACCCATCTTTGCACATCCCGGGTTGGGGATCCCTCGCAGGTACAGGCACAGGAGCAGCAGGATCCAGGAAGGGTCTGCTGCCCCCGCTGACTGTGGCCGTTCCCTTGCAGGACAGGTGCCTGAGGAGGAGGAGGAGGCCGGGCAGAACGGGCAGAGCCGCGGCCGGGGGCTGCCCAAGGCCGTGTGCATGAACGGGACGGAGCCGGGGCAGCTGAGCGCCAGGGCCAAGGGCGAGCGCCGCGCCAGCGCCTCCTCCAACCCCTCCCGCAAGGCCTGCTCTGCCAGCAGCAAGATCCGCAAGCTCTCCACCTGCAAGCAGCAGTGAGCTCTGCCCAGGTACTGCCGGGGCCCTCTGGGCTCTGCCTGAGCGAGCTGGGGGACGTCTGAGCTATGGGCAGGGCGAGGGAGCTGAGGGTGTTTTGTAGTCTGGATCCTGAAAGAAATCCTGAGTGTCCCTGTGCAGAGTCTCTGGCAGCCAGGGCTTGGATTTCCTGTGGTGCTGGGGGTGCAGAGCCCAGCGGAGATGTGCCCACCTGGCCCTGGCTCTGCTCTAGTCTGCCCTGTCATGTGAGAGGTGCTGTAGTGATCTCTCTCCCCTCCTGGGCTGTGCCTAAGCTGTGCCCTTTTTCCCTGGCACCAGGGCCCCTCTGCCCTGCTCCCAACCTCACCACCACCTACCTGGACTTGGGGAGCACAGAGGGATGCTGAGCCCCTTTACCTGGCACCAGGGCCCCTCTGCCCTGCTCCCAGCCTCACCACCACCTAACTGGACTTGGGGAGCACAGAGGGATGCTGAGCCCCACGGTGTCCCCATGGGACCTGCCCCTGGCCCTGTCACCCATGCCCAAACCACTTCCAGGGGAAGCTGAGCCTTCTCCCTGCTTTCTCCCCCTCCTTCCAGCTCCTTCCTCCCCAGCTCCCAGCCCTGTCCCCTCCTTCCCACCCCTCATTCATAACGGAGCCAGCAGTGAGTCATGTTCAGCCTCATCCGCCCCCGGCCTCATGCTCGTCACGGCGCTGCTGGGGCTGAGCTCTGTTATCTCCTGGATCACGACCAGCTTTGTGGTGTGAAAAAAGCCCGAAATAAAAGCCGGATCCTCCCCCTGCAGCTGTCAGAGGCCCGTGGCAGCTCCATCTTTAATTCATGGGGGCAGTGAGTCACCTGCGGGGAGTCAGTGCAGCCAGAGCCTGGGATGGGGCTCCCCAGGACCCGCTGCTCCTCCTGCCCCTTCCTGCTCAGCTGCTGCCCGAGCCTGGCTGGGTCACTCCCCCCCTTAGCCTAGAAACCTTTTGAAGGAAGGGAATGCTCCTCTCCTTGGCATACATGACATTCCTTGGCACTGATTTCTCCTCAGGGGTTTTGCTTCGGGCAGGTCTGGGCTCACCTGGCTGAGGGACCTCCCTAAAACCTTCCAGGGACAGCACAGGGATCCCGAGCCCCTCACTCCCATCCCAGGGCAGGGTGCAGGGCAGGAGCAGAACCAGCACCCCAAACTGGGCAGCCCCTGCCATCCCTAACCCCCTTCTCTCTGTTCTCCCCACAGCATCCCTGGGCCCGGGCCAGCCTGTGTCCCCCTCCTTGCCCCAGCTCTGCCTCTCTCCTGGGACTGGACTGTGCTTGCAATCCAAAAGGAAACCAGAAGAAACCAACCAAGGAGCCCCCCCTTCCTTCCCTCCCCGCACCCCCTGCTCCG
The DNA here is from genome assembly GCF_023055355.1 of Agelaius tricolor. NCBI lineage: Eukaryota > Metazoa > Chordata > Aves > Passeriformes > Icteridae > Agelaius > Agelaius tricolor. Next base: position 2,292,682 of record NW_027269293.1, on the reverse strand, counting down.
GCCAGCGCCAGGACACAGAAGCTGCAGTGGCCACACCCTCCTCCCCATCGGACACCTGGGAGTTGAACTCTGCGGCTGCCAGGACGCTGCCCCCTTCCCCCCGATCACTCTTTGCCAATCAAGACACTGATTCTGTTTTTAATTTTGCGATGGGAAGGGTGGGATGAGGGGTCAAGGCCCCCTGGCCGTGTAGAGTCGTGCAAAGCCATTGCCGTGCACTTTATGTTTTAGACTACTGTTATATATTATATATTTTCCTCTCTCTTTTTTTTTGTTGTTTTATTTTTTTGTTTGTTTGTTTTTTGTTTTGTTTATATTTGCGGTATATTTAGAGATTCCTACACATCGTGATGTGTTAAAATAAACCAGATGAGGAAAAAAAACCCCAAAAAAATCCAGGTATTAAAACAAAGCAGAACTCTATTACACCTGCATGCTGCACGGGGGCTCGGAGGGGCTCAGAAGGGAACAGGGCCCAGGAAGGGCTCAGAGCTTGGGAGGAATCTGGGCTCCAAAGGGATCAGGGTGGTGGCAGCCACTTGGCTTTTTTTTCTGCCTTTTTTTTTTTTTTTTTTGCTTTTCTCCCCCCCCCTTTTTTTTTTTTTCCTTTATTTTTTTTTTTTTTTTTTTTTTTTTTTTTTCTTTTTTAAAGAAAAATAAAGTGAAAACAGCAGGTGGGTTTCATGTCCTTCCTCCTGCAGCAGGCGGGGTCAGGGGTATGACCAGCCCCTTTTCCTTTTCCTTTTCCTTTTCCTTTTCCTTTTGGAAGGGCACAGCCCCCCCAGGCAAACCCTGCACTCGTGGGGCAATGCCAGGCCCGGAGCCCCCCCTGTCCCCACCATCCCACCCCCAGAAGGTAAGAAAAGAGCTCAGAGATGTCGCGGTTGGTTTTGGTTTTTCTCCTTTGTTTATAGACTTAAAAACGCAGAGGTGATGGAGGGAGAGCTTTGGGCAGAGCCTGCACAGAGGGAAGGGGCAACCCGGCCTCTACTCGCATGCAATGGGGGTTTGGGGGGGCCCTGCCTGTCCCCCTCCCGCTGCCGAGTCCCAGGTGCCACAGCCAGGGCTGGGCTGGGGCAGTTTCTTTTTTTTTTTTTTCCTCTTTTTTTCATCCATCCTTTGAAACACAAATAAAAACCCAATAAAAAGTGAACACCCCCCCCGCCCCGCCTCCCCCACGGAGCAGCAGCCGCCTCTGTAAAAATCAATAAATACCCTTGAGCCCCCACTGAGCCCCTGGGGTGTGGTGGGGGTCACCCACAGCCCATGCTGGGGATGCCCCTCTCTGCTCTCACCCTGTCCCCTGGGCCGGGGGGCAGCACCAGGGGCAGGCACCGGGCACCCCCACCCCTCTGGGGGGTATTTTTGGGGTCCCCGGGGCTGATCCTTCCCCCCAAACCCTTGGGCTGCCACGCTGGGGGCCCCCCAGGAGGAGCTTGAGCCCCTCCAAAATCCCCCTGCTTCCAGTTTAGATCCCAGGCTCCCTGCAGACCTTGTGGGGAGGGGGTTTGGGATTGAGGAGGTGACTGCCCCTCCCCAAACCGCCCCCTGGCCAGGGTGGCACCGCTGGGGACACCCAGCTCCGGCCCCTTCCTGGCGGGGACATTCCCGGCCGGATGAGAGGCTTATTGCTTGTAAAACCTCGGAGAGAGGGGAGAGCCAAGGTGCTCCGGGGGCTTCAGCAAAGTCCCTCAGCGCTGACCCCCGGCCAACGCTCGGCTTCTCCACCGTGCCCCGACCCCCGGGGCTCCCCCAGCCCAGGCCCTCGCTCCCGGGAGCCGGGGGGCTCGGCCACCCCACGCTACCGGACCCCCGTGCTGAGGTTACAGCCAGGGGTCCCCACGCGCCCTCCTGGCCTGGGCCGGGACCCCCTTCCCGCACCCGGTGCCGGCAGCAGGAGGGGATGAAGCCCTGAACCCTGCCGGGGGCCGAGCCCCCCCTGTGCCGGGGTCTCTCCCCTTCGTGCTGGGCCTAGACCGTGCTGTGGTCGGGGGAGGCATCACTGGCAGCCACGGCCACCGTGCACTCGGGGGTCTCTCTCTCGGCCGCTTTCCTCAGGTGCCCATAGAGCCGCTCCTCCAGGCCGCCCGCGATCTTGTCCATCAGCTCCGAGCCGGAGCCCAGCCCCAAGCACCTGCCGGAGCCGGGGCAGTCATCGTCCTCAGGGGGCTCAGAGCCAGCCTTGGGCTCGGGGGCCGCCTCTCCGGGCTCCTCCACGATCACCTGGATCTCGGGGTCAGGCAGCGCCGGGGCAGGGGGGACCCCATCGGACGCCTCTGCTGCCTCCTCGTCGCCGGCGCTGACGATGCGGGGCAGGGGGCTGTGGAACCGCGAGTCCAGCGGGTAGTTGGCGCTGTCGCCGCGGCGCAGGGGCGTCCGGTGCCGCTCCAGCGCCGGGTACCGCACGCCGGGGTCGCTGAACTGCTTCGTGTGCTGCCACTGCTTGCGCAGGTGGGTGCGGGAGCGGTGCTTGCCCCGCAGCGGGGACTCGTCGAACTGGGGGTCGTGGCGCACGAAGGCGTTGAACAGCGCGTCCGTCTTCTCGTCGATGCTGTAGTCCCGCCGGGGCAGCCCCTCCCGGCCCGGGAACATCTGCCCGTACGGGGACCAGGCCAGGGGGCTGTGGGGACGGAGGTGTCCCCCCCCACCCGCTGCGCCCAGGGTGGTGCTCCCGCCCTCCTCCTCTTCCTCATCTTCCTCCTCCTCCGGCTCCCTGCCCTCAAAGCTCTCGAAGATGGTTCCTTTCCGCCCGGCGCTGGTGAAGCAAATGCGCTTCTCGGAGGCTGTCTGGTCCTTGGGGGGACCCTCCTCGCCCCCCCGGCTGGGCGCCTCGATGGAGGCGTAGCCGCTGTCCATCTGCAGCAGCTTGCGTGTGCCGGGCTCCGACTCCTCCGCCTTGGGCCGACCCCAGAACTTCTCCTCGGGGCCTTCGGGCTCATCCAGGGAAGGGGAAGGGCAGGGGGGCACGCCGCTGGCGGAGGACACGCTGTCTCCTCCGTCGCTGCGCACCGAGTCCTGGTCGTTGCTGCGCTCGGAGGCCGCGTACAGCTCCAGCGAGGCGCGCAGGCTCCAGATGTCGTGGTAGGCGCTGGGCTGCTCGGGCACGCTGGGCTCGCCGGGGCTGCCCGCGCCCCCCTCGCCTGGCTCTAGCCTGCGGGCAGCACCCCGGTGTCACGTCAGGGACAGACCCCGCAGGTGACGGGCAGGGATGTGCCAGCCCAGCCCCTGCGGGCTCCACAGCAGCGCCGTGGGGCCACCCGCTCCTCCATGCTGTTGCCAGCACCGTGCCCATGCCCCAACCCAACCCAACCTCCCCATCACCAGCGCCCCCCAGACCCCTCACCCCGGACCCGGTTGCCCCACCAGAGCCGCAGAGGTGGGAGCACCCCAAGCCCAGGGCAGCGCGGGGTCCCTCGGTGCCTTCCCGGTGCCCGGCTCACCCATCCCCGTCCCCTCTTATCTACTGAAAAATACCTGCCGAGAGAGGGTGGGGGGCTGGCGGGGGAGGGCAGGAAGGGGCCCCCCGCGGGGTGGAAGGACACGTCGTCCGTGTGGGCAATGTACTGGATGATGTCGGTCTGGTGCGGGTCCCGGTCCTCCTGGTCCATGCTCTCGCTGGCCGCCCGCTGCCTCTGAAACTGCCGCCGCTTGGGGGATCCTGGGGGGCGCAGGGCAGGGCTGGGGGCACAACCCAACCGGCAGCAGCAGCCCCCCACCCACACGTGTCCCCCCAGCCTGCACAGCCCTCCCGCTGACCCCCACCTCTGGTGTCCAGGCTGGACGCGCGCTGGGTGCTCTCCAGCTTCCACTTCTTGATCCTGAAGTAGGGGCTGGCCCCGTCCAGGCTGGCGTGGCGGCGCAGGCGGGTGAAGAACTGCAGGACGGTGCCCTGGGGAGGGGTCGGGGGGGGCTCCCCGGGGCCGGCACTGCCTCCCCCAGCCGCCTTCCCGCTCCTGGGTGCTGCTGTGAACTGGGGGGGCCGGGGGGGCCGTGAGTGCCCGCTCGGACCCAAGCATGCCTCCCCAGCCCCCCCGCATCCCACTCGGCTCCTTTGTCAGAGCTGGGCTGCAGCAGATGCACAAATGTCCCCCGGGGCAGGGAGCAGAGCCTGTTTCTAGCTGGATGCCCACGTCTCTTCCTGAGCCCTGGCACGGAGCGAGGGGGCAGGGATGGGATCCGGGGGAGCAGGGAGGGAGCAGGACAGAACCCTTGGGAGCCCCTTCCCCTGCCCAGTCCCGGCCCCCTCCGCCCCAGCACTCACCGAAGGCCCCTCCCCGGAGTCGGAGGAGGCGGACGGGCTGGCCTCTGTGAAGCTGGTGTCCACGGTGGAGTTGTAGGTGTCCCCGGGCAGGGCAGAGCTGGGGCCCACGGCATGGCTGGGGAGCACTGGCCGGGGCAGGGCTCCCGCGGGGGGCTGCAAGGCAGAGCACACTCAGGGGGTCTGCACGAAGCTGGGGACAAAGAGGGGCCCCTGCACCCCAGCACCTCCTGGCTCTACTTCCAGCAATGCCCCGAGACTCCCACCCTGGGCCCAGCGGTGCCTCCCTGGGGTGCTGCAGGATGCCTGGGTGTCCCATCTGTCCCTCGGGCACTGAAAGCTCACCTGGAAGATGGCAAGACCAGGCTTGGGCGGGGGCAGGCGGGGGGTCATGGCCAGGCTGTTCTCGCTGGATTCACACTCGTGGATGGTGACAATCTTGAGGGCAGGCGGCGGGAGGTGCAGGTGAGTCAGGCGGGCGTTCTTCAGGTGGTGGAAATCCCCCTCTGTCAGTGTGTACCTGTGGGACAGCTGGGTCAGGAGGGGCAGCCCCAACCCCCTGTCCCCCCCTCGGCCCAGAGCTTCACCTCCTCCCCTTCTCCTGGGTTTTCTTGCCCTGGTCAAAGAGCGCGGCCTCGTTGAAGGAGACGCGCCGGGCAGTGGAGGAGCTGGAGGACAGGAACCTCTCACTCTCTGCATCCCGGTAGCTGGAGGATGACAGGCACTCAGGGTCCTCCGCTTTGCCAGTGATATCTGCAGAGAAGGGGGTCAGCAACCAGCTCCCCCCACCGTGCTGTACCCCAGCTTCCCCAGCTGAGCCTTGGCAAACTTGTTGCACTCATGGCCTCAATGCCAGCCAGGAATTCCCTGCTCCCAGCTGCCAGGGATGGACAATGGAGGGCACAGGGAGTGTGTGGTGGTCACTGCTCCCCTTGGGAGGGCCCAGGAGCTGCCTCACTCCCCTCCCCAGAACTCAGGATGCAATTTGGGGGGATCAGCACAGCACTCGTGTCACTCACCCTGTGCCTGCTGCGAGTCATCCAGGTAAGTGGTGTTGGTTTTCTCGGGATCATCGCTGGCTCTGCAGGGGGAGGAGGGTTAGAAGTGCCCGTGCCAGTCCCCCCGACCCTCCGTGCAGTGCCACACACCCCGGGGACAGCAGAGTCACCCCTCGCCCACCTGGAGTGCCGGCGATCGGCCTCGCAGCAGCGGCGGCAGATGATCAGGATGCCCGAGAGCAGGACCAGGGTGCCCCCGATGAAGATGGAGAGCAGGGCGAGGAGCAGCACGTACCCATCCTGAGGGGACACCTCGCCGGGCACCGCCTGCCCGGGGCCGAGGGGCTGAGCCCCGGCCCAGCCCGAAGCTGCCCCCGCCGCGCTGACGCCAGCGCTGCCCCCGGAGCCGCCGCCCCCCGCCGCCCCCGGGCCCTGCCTGCACCACGGCAACGGCAACCGGGGAGGCTGAGCCGACCCAGCCCCCGCGCCGAGTGCGAGTGGGAACCGGCTTGGGGATGGGGATGGGGACGGCGAGAGGACCCCCAACCCTGCCCCAGCCGGGGGAGAGGGGCTGATGCGGCAGCAGCGCCCAGGCCCCCGGACCCCCCGCACCCCCAGAGCATCCCAGCAGGACACAGAGCACTGGGAACTGTCACCCACTCCCAGCGCTGGCAGAGCAGGGGGTGACAGCGGGGCTGCTGCCGTCCCCACCCGAGCGAAGACGCCAGCCCCACGGAAGCCACGAGAATCCCACAGCTCCGACCATGAATCCCCCTTCCCACGAGAATCCCACAGCTCCCACCATGAATCCCCCTCCCGCGGGACCCCCATGCTGGCGGCTCGGGGAGGGGCGCCAGAGGCAGGCAGGGCAGGCAGGGACAGGCAGCACTCACCGTGGCGCTCTCGGTCGCGTTGTCCCAGGGTGTTGGGTCATCGCTCATGGTCTGTCCCGGCCCGAGCGTGTCCTGGGGCGGGGGGAGACGGAGGGAGGCACCGGCCGGGACGGTGGGGCCGGGCCGGGGGCGGCAGCGGCGGCTCCTGCCCGGCCCCTGCCCGGCACCGCGGTGCGGAGCTGCCGGGAGGGACCGGGAGGGAGGGATCGGGATGGAGAGATGGAGGGAGGGACCGGGATGGAGGGATGAAGGGAGGGTGTGCTCAGGGGAAGGATGAAGGGATGGAGGGTGTGGTCAGGAGCGAAGCAGGGGTGGACGGATGGAGAGATGGGGAGGAGAGGGCAGAACCGCTGCCCCTCCCCAGGGAGCCCCTGAGCCCCCAGACTCGCGTGGGCACCACCCCCGGCCCCGCGAAGAGGCGGCCACGGTCCCCACGCCCGGCTGGGGCCGGAGCCCCCAAACCGTGGCCAGTGCCAGGGGCCAGAGCTGGCCAGGGGGGTGAAATCCCTGCCCCAGGTCGGGGGTGACACCGCGCTGCCGTCCCCGGGGGCCAAACGCAGCCCCCTGGGGGGGACCCCTGCCCGCGGGAGCTCGGGGGGAGCCGCGCTGGGGCTCCCGGCAGGGACGGGGGGCAGCGGCCGCCCCACAGCTCGTGGCGTGGGTGTCGCCGGAGCGCGACGGGTGACGCTCGTGAGTCATCCCGAGAGCGGCTCCGTCACCGGGCTGTCCGCGCGGGGGGGGGACACCGAGGGGCCGGGGGGACCGGGCCGAGCTCCTGAGGACCGAGAGCCACCGGGACTGGGGTCCCACTGCCCTCCTCTCCCCTCCTCCGCGGCCTTTGGGGACCCGGCGGGGACCTCATCACCCTCCCGCGTGTCTGGCCCTTCCCGGGGGCTTCCGAGCTCCAGCTCCCGCTGCGAGGCCGTGTGTCCCCTCCGTGTGTCCCTCTGTGTGTCCCTCCATGTGTCCCCTCCGTGTGTCCCTCTGTGTGTCCCTCCATGTGTCCCCTCTGTGTGTCCCCAGGCTGCTGAAGGGGCTGAGCCGGGTGGGCAATGCTGTGTCGGGGACCCCCAGAGCGGGCAGGGGTGGGCGCTTGGAAGCCGCTCAAAATTAGGTCAGTGAAAAATGTGAATGGAGCCCGTGAAGGGGTGGGGACTGTCACTCGTGGGGACAGCGCAGGGGTGGCCGTGTCGCAGCTGGCAGCGAGGGACAGTGATGGCTGAGGGCAGCCCTGGCATAGGTCGGGGTATCAACCCCTTGGAGGGATATCGGGGTGATGGGGGGCTCCCGAGGCAGAGACCCCCCCCGTTCCTACACCGGCCCTCACGCCTCTCCAAGCTGGTGGGACGCAGCACGAGGTGAGGGGACCCACCCTGAGACCCCCGAGAAAGGTTAAAGGGGTGTGGGGGGGTCCCGCTTCCGACCACATGGGGGGACCCCGGGCGAGGGGGCTGCGACTCCACGCGGGATGGGCGCCCCACGGGCGGGATCCCTGTGGGGCACCCTCAGGCCCGAGGCAGGGGGAGCGGGGGGCCGGGGGGAGCGGGAAGAATGTCCCTCCTGTTCCCCATCATGGAGGAATCCCGTCTCCATGGCGACCCGACAGGAACAGGACGGCCATTGTCTGGAGGAGGGGGCCGGTCCCCGGGCTGTCCCCCCCGGGGGGGACACGGGGCGGGACCCGCGGTCGCCGCCAGTGCCCGGGGCGGGGGCTCGGGGCCGGGGGATCCCGGTGGTGCCGCGCCTCCGCACGTGGGAAGGGGTGCGGGGGGCGGGCCGGTGCTGCTCCCCACGCGTGTGTGCGACCCACGGGGGCCGGCTGGACCGGGGCTGGGCTGGGGCCGTGGCGGGGAACCCGCTCTGCCCCCCTGAGGCTGCAGCCCCGCGCCCCAGCCCGGTGACAGGGATGCAGTCAGGGATGTGGGGTGGGGATGGAGGCAGGGATGCGGGATGCAGGCAGGGATGCGGGATGCAGGCAGGAATGTGGGGCACGGATGGAGACACGGATGGAGGATGAGCGATGAGGGATGCGAGCAGAGATGTGGGACAGGAATAAGGGATGCAGGCAGAGCTGGTGACAGGGCTGGTGACAGCGAGGCAGGAGCCCCCGGGACCTCTACGCGCGATAGGGAGTAATGGTCTCCCCTCGGCCGGGCCGGCTCCCTATGTCGCGATAGAGGCTATCGCGAGGCGCCGGAACCAGACACTCACCTACAACCGAGACCGGGGCTCCATCGCCGCCGCTGCGCTCGGTGCGGCGGGGCGGCCCCGGGATTTATGAATGAACCGGAGCCGCCCCCGCGCGGCGCGGGCGTCACGTGGGGACAGGGGCTGCCCCAGCCCTGCCTGCACCAGCCCTGCCCGTACCCCCCGCTCCCCTGCCCGTAACCCCCGCTCCCCTGCCCGCCCCGCAGTCCTGTCTGTGAGTCCTGCCTGCGCCCCTTCCCGCACCTCTGCCTGCACCGCTGCTTTTATCCCTGCCTGACTACACCGCTGCCTGCTCCAGCCCTGACAGCGCTCCTGCTCGCATCCCTGCCTGCACCAGCCTTGCCTACACCAGCGCTGCCTGCACTCCTGCCCTCCCAGCCGTCTGTACCAGTCCTGCCCGCACCATCCCTGCCTGCATCCCTGCCTGCATTCCTGCCTGTACCCCTGCCTGCATCCCTGTGCCCACCGCTGTCCCGGAGCCGCTGGGGCACGGCCGGACCGGGCCCGGGGGCGCGGCTGCCCCTCGGTGCGGAGGCGGAGCGGGCCCCCCCGCCCAGCACCACGGCACTCGGCGGGCACGGGAGAGACTACAACTCCCATAAGGCCATGCGGTGCAGCGCGCTTTTCCTCCGCCGGGCGGCGCGCGGGGCGCGTCGGGAGCTGTGGTCCGCCGCCGTCCCGGCCTGCCCCGCGCTGCCGCCGCTGCCGCCGCCGCCGCCATGGCCGCGATGTTCTGCGCTCGCCGCTTCCTTCGCCTCGCCCGCCCCTCGCTGCCGCTGCCCCCCTCCCGCGGCTATGCCGATCCCGCCGCCGGCGGCCCCGCTGCCATGGCCTTCACCTTCGCCTCACCCACACAGGTATGCCCGCCGCGGCCCCGGTCCCGGTGCCCCCGCCCCCGCCTCGCCCGGTGTCCCCTGAGGGCTCGGAGCGGGCGGGCCGCGGGCGGTGCTGCTTCCCCCGCGGGGCTGTCCGCTCCCGGGGGCTCTGCGCTTCCCGGGGCACGGCCGGGCTGTCCCCGGGCTGTCCCCGGGCTGACCTTGGCCCTGACCTCGGGCCTTGCCCGCCTGCCCGGGCGCTCGGTCCCCGCCGCAGCGCTCCCGGGCCCGCCCGAGGCCGCTCCAGCCCTCCCAGCCGCGCTGCCGGACCCGCTGTGGCTGCCGGGCCCGGCCTGGAGCGGGACACGGCCGGTCCGCCCCCGCTGTGCCTGCCAGGCTGTCCCCGGGGCAGGGCGCTGGGGACAGGGACAGCCCGGCAGCGTGGGCCGCAGCGGGGACGGCAGCTCCGGGCTCCCCACGCGCTTCCCAGGCTGCTCCCGGCGCCTCTCGCCCACTCCCGACTCTGTGTCTCCATGTGCCGCCTCCCCGCCGTGCCCCTGGCAGCTGGGAACGCTTCCCCAGTGCCTTTGCCAGGAGCTCTCCTCTGGAGCCCGGCTCTGCTCCCACCCTGTGCAGGTGCAGCGTGTCCTGGGCACACCCTGAACCTGCCGGGAGCTGGGCTGCTCCCTTGGGATGGGCTCTTCCCTGGGCTCTCCATGCCCCCATCCCTGGTGACTGTGCTTTTTTTTTTGTCCTCTTCATCCATGCAGGTGTTCTACAACGGTGCCAACGTGAAGCAGGTGGATGTGCCCACGCTGACCGGCTCCTTTGGCATCCTGGCATCCCACGTCCCCACGCTCCAGGTGCTCCGGCCAGGCGTTGTCACAGTCCACGCCGAGGATGGGACGGCCACCAAGTACTTTGGTGAGCGAGGCAGGAGGAGCTGGGGAGGAAAGGTGTGCGTGGGGGTGGTTTTCTTGGCGCTTTCACAAGGGAGGCTCTGCCCATCCAGGTGTGGCCTGGTGCACTTCCAGGGATTTCTGCTTTCCCAGCCTGACAGGGGCTGCTGGAAGCTGATCTGGGAGCCGTGGGCTGGGGTCAGGTCTTGGTTGTGCTCAGGTTTTCTGGGTCCATCCCCTGCTCCAGCTTGCCTTGGGGTGGGAGCTGAGTCCCTGAATGCTGGAGATGTGACGGGAGGGGGCTGAGGATTTGTTCTGGGAAAGGGTGGTCGGGGTGCCAGGGCTGAGCCCCCTGGCTGAGCCCCACTCTGTGTTGTGCCTCTCAGTGAGCAGCGGCTCTGTCACTGTCCACGCCGACTCCACGGTGCAGGTGCTGGCAGAGGAGGCAGTGACCATGGACATGCTGGACCTGGCTGTGAGTACCCAGAGAATTCACCCACCCTGGTGGAGAAATTGCTCCCCTTCTCTGCTCTGGGGTCCCTGTGCCCAGAACCCAGGGTTGTGTCAGCACCCCCACTACATTTTGGGATCAGAGGCTTGGGGCTCCTCCTTGGTGAACTCTGGAGAGAGGGAGCTCTGCAGTTGTAAATCTCCACACCATTTCCCACCCCTTGGACAGACACTGACCTTGTCCTCACCTCCAGAACAGCTCTTCCCTGCTGATAAGGTGTCTGGGGCCAGCACAGCTGTGTCTGTAGCTCTGTGAGGCTCCCAAGTCAGTGGGTCCTTGGCATCCATATGAAGGACCAGTGGCTGCAGGGGAGGGAGGGAAGGACAGTCCCCTCTCCTGCAGTGTCTCCCAATGACACACATTCTTTCTGCCCTCATGTCCAGACTGCAAAATCCAACCTGGAGAAAGCTGTGTCAGAGATGGCAGCAGCATCTGATGAAGCTGCTAAAGCAGAAGCTCAGATTAAGGTAGAAGCTAACGAAGCCCTGGTAAAGGCTCTGGAGTAAATCCAGGTGAGGTTCACCTGCGGCCTGGCTGAGCATCCAGCCCTGCCCTAGGGCCTGCTGGGCTGGGTGAGGGCATCTGCCTTGCTTTTGGGGAGCAGTGACCACAGCTGTCCCTTGCCAGGGTCAGGCCTCAGCTCTGGGGGGGCTCATAGGGGTCCCCAGCCCAGAGCTGACCTGGGGCTGTTGGTGGCAGTGGGGCCTGGGGTTGGGCTGTGACACTGTGGGGTCCAGCCCAGCTGTGACACTGGAGTTCAGCCCTGACAGGGGTGGGTGGACAGTGCTGGGACAGACTGGGAGCTGTGGTCACTGCTGGGGTCTCGCTGGTTCCCAGGTCCCCACTGGGCCTGGCCATATCTGGAGGCAGAGCAGGGATGCTGGGCCCCACAGGGAGAGCAGCACGTGATCTCTGCCACACACACTCCCACTAAAGACAGCTTCATTCTCAGAGGAGGTGAGGCCAGGCTCTTACCTTGTGGCCTCTTTTTGCTCTGCCCTGCACAGACTGTGCCTCATCCCTTCCCTTCCCACGTGCTGGCAGCCAGGAATTGCAGCAGTGTGTGCTGAGCAGGGCTGTGAGTCACTGACAGCCTCCAACGGGCTCAGCCTGGAGCACAGGAGGGCAGCAGCTCCTGCTCTCTCCTGATCTCTGATCCAGGTGCTCTTTGGTCCTGCAGAGCTGCTGGCTCATGTTTACTCACAGCAGTTGCAAAGCTGGAGTGGGGCCAAGCCCTGGGATTGGGATTTGCAGCTCAGCCGAGCCCACCCCGCGCTAACCTGACCCCACTTTGTGTTTTGCAGGAATCCCACTGTGGATGCAGAACTCCCAGCCTGTACCTGTTCTACTCTCCAGCTGTACAGATGGAACAGGACAAATGGAGGTGGAGAAATGGTTCTGATCAATTAAAAGGAAATGTGACCCCCTCTTGTGGCACATCGCCTTCTTCCCAGGCAGCAATTGCAGCCGCAGCCAGGAGCAGTTCCCAGCTCCTGCCCCAAGGCAGATTCACCCTGGGAAGGGGTCACCAGCACTTCCCTGGGGTTTGGCTGGGGAGATTCACCCCTGGGAGGTTCATCAGACAGATTTATAATCCCTTCCCTGTGCTCCAGCCACCTCCATCTCCAGTAACCACTTGGACTGTGGGATTTCAGCAGCACAGATCTGTTCCAGAGCCGTCCTGTCCCAGCACTGGCTCTGCCTCAGCCTCAGGAATCCACATTGGCACGGCAGGGCTTCCCACAGCTGGACAGCAGCTGCTGGGCTCTGCCCCATCCCCTGCTGCTGCCAGTGGCACTTCCTCTGCTCCTGGAGATGGGCTTGGTGTGGAGAGGGAAGCAGATGCTGTGCATGGTGGAAATCTTTCCTGCTTCCGTTCGTGCTGGGGATGGCTGGAGCTGCTCTGCTGAGCTCGGTGCTCCCTGTCTGAGGAGGCCACCCGGGGTTCCTCAGGGCTCCTCACAGCCCAGAGAAGCAGGAAAGGTTCACTGGGCTGCAGCACCACTGGGAAGGGGCGGGTTTGGGCAAGGGGACAGCTCTGCCTGTGCCAGGGATGTGTGTCCTGCCATGTGTCCTGCTTCACCAGCTGCTGCCGGGCCCCTCGCTCCATGCCACCCTCCCACGCCTTTCCAGAGGGATTTTGGGTTTCCACTGCTGTGCAGAGCTTCCGTCCCTCCCTCTGCGTGCCTCTAATCCCCTTTTCCCTGCGGTGTTCCAGCCTGGGAAGCTGTGTTGGCTGCCTGTGAGGTCAGTGCTTGCCACTCCTGCGTGCCCTGCACAGCTCCCGCCGCTCTGCGCTCGGAGCAGGGCACGGCTATTTTGGGCACTGCCACCCAGGATGTAATCTTGGCTGCCTCCTCTTCTCACCACCACCTCCTCCCCCTCCTCTCGCTCACTCTGTCTTTCTCTCCCCCCCCCCCCTTCACAAGTGATCAAAAATAGAGCCTGTGGTGTTAAATTTCTCACTCTGTGGCTTATTAAAAGCCTCCGAGTGCCTGACGCGGAACCTATTTGAAGCTCAGCCGACTTCCAGCTCCTGAGCTGCTCCAGTGCCTTTTCCCCTTCCCCTCTCACCCTCTCATCCTCTTTTTTTTTTTTTCTTTTTTTTCCTTAAAGGTCAGACATTGCACTGAGCATAAGCAAAGCTTCAGACTCAGAGCTGTACTAATTAAAACATCTTGGGAATTACTGGGGCTGGCCGGCTCCCTTCCCTCTCCCGCTGCCCCTCTCTGTCCCCAGCTGCTATTTCGGCTGCGTGAGCCTCCCCCAGCACACGCAGCCGTGCTGACGGAAGGTGGCTGCCTCGGGTTTTTCATCTAATGGAAGAGCGTTGGCGAGGCCGGGAAGCTGGGGAAACGGCCAGCTGCTATTTTTAGGACTGGGAAAAAAGTGTCTCCGTCAGCGTCCTCTCACCAGCTCTTCCCACTGCCTCCCGCCAGCGCCAGGGGAGCTGGGGGAGCCGAGGGATCCGGTCCTGCCCCCTCTCAGCTGCCCTTGGCTGGGTGCTCCACAGCCTGATACCTGCTGGGACTTGTAGGCTGCATTTGTGGGGAGCAGGGGGGGACCCTTGCATGTCCAGGGACCCATGGATGCAAGGACAAGGTTTTGTCCTGAGCCAGGACGGGAGCAGCACTGGGCAGGGACTGTGGATGCCTGGCTGGCAGCATCCTAGCCCTGCTCACCCTGAGCTGCACTTTTGGGGGTGCAGGGCCTGTGTGGGTGGATGCTTGTGCTCCTCCACACTCTCAGGCCAGCCTGCTCCCTGCAGCCTCGGCTCTGAGCCCCTCTGCCTCCAGCCCTTCCCCTCCGTGCTCATTATCTGGCCCTGCAGAGCCACGTTCTCCTCCTCCCCTGGCTCCCACTGCCCATGCCAGAGCCACCGTCAGTCACGTCCTGCTGGATGCCACAAAAACGGGCCTGACTGGCTGCAGGGGATGTGTGGCTGTGGCTGCTGCAGAGGCAAAGCCCTTTCCTGCTCCCTGCTCACTGTGCAGGTGCTGCAGGGATGAGCCCAGCCTGGGGGCTGGCAGGGAGGTGGGGGACAGCCCTGGTGTGGATCATGATGTGATTCAGCAGGTCACCCTCCTCTCCCCTGCCCTTTCCTGTTCCTGGAGTGCTGGCACCTGCCCAGGGGCACAGCAGCCTCCATCTGTGCTTTCTGCCTCTTTTTGGGGTGATGGGTGCCGAGGTGCCCCTGCCTTTGGGTCCCTGCCCCTGCTGGAGCCATGCAGGACCGGGAGCATGGGCGATGCGGTGGAATTATCCCCGGGACCTGTTTGTCTCCGGCTTTGGGCTGGGGCGTGGTGGGTGTGAGAGGGGAAGGGCTGCCCGGAACGCGGTGGGAGCGGGGGAGGAGGGCTGGCGTTGCCCCCCTCCTCCCTTTCCACCCAGGGCTCTCTCCCATGACTCGCATCCTCTGCTGCCAGATGGAGGGTGGGGAGCGGGGCCGGGAGCGCTCGGAAAGTGAAGCATCACGGATTCTGCCGGCGGCGTCGCTTCTCCGGGGGATGATTTCCGAGACGGGCCGGGTTCTGCCAGGCCAAATCTCCCGGTGCTGGCGGCAATCCCTGCGTTTGGCCGCGTGGCATTTCCCCGTCCCACCCAGTCCCGAATGCAGGCGAAAGGTTCCAGCTCTCCTCTCTCTCTCTCTCTCTCTGCAGGAAAAACAACCCCAAACCCCACCGCAGCCGCAGGAAGCCCCGCTCCCTCCGGGCTGACTCAGCCGGCAGAGCCGCCCCTTTCCCTGCCCAAACCTCAGCGCGTTGGGGATCCTGCCTGTCTCTGCGCCCCATCGGTGCCCACCCTGGGGGGACAGAGGTTGCCCCCACCCCTCTCACTGCCAGGGAGACGCAGGATGCGCCAGCAGCTCCCTGGAGTTTGGGGACCACCCTGGGGTGCCGGGCAGCTCCCAGTCCCGAAGTCTCTGCAGACCTGGCCCCCTCCCAGCCCAGGTTTCCTGGGGCACATCCTGCCTACATGGAATCTGTGCTGCCGCTGGCCCCGGCGTGGGAAGGTCAGCGGAGGCTCCACACGCTGCGAGCACGGCCCGGAGTGTCCTTGGGCCACGCCGCCCTTGGGCGGCTCGAAGGCCGAATCCTCACAGCTTCCTTAGGATGGGGAGCGCGGGGGGGGGGAGGCGGGTGCTGCTGCTGTATAATGATTAACCCGGCCGCGTTAATCATTCCGGCCGGCAGCCTTTTTCCTCTGGGTTTCCAGCTCTGGAAAATGCTCCTTTTCCGATTCCCTCCCACGCACGTGGCCCCGCAGAGGGAGCGTGGCACAGCTCAGGGAAAACCCTGTGGGGAGGAGCAGGACCTGGCTCGGGGTCTGGCACCGGGATCTGGGGGTGCCCTGCCCGTGGGGAGCGTGGCCCCAGCGGCCTCACCCCCAAAATCCCGAGCGCCGGCGGGCGTTGAGGAGGGCGAGTGCTGCAGCCAGCACGACAGAGCTCGTCACGGTGCTCCCGGGCCAGCAGTGTCACACCGGCCACGCAGCAAACCTTGGCCCGGGGCGCGTTCTCTCGTGGGGAAACTGAGGCACTGGAAGGTTGGGGAGAGTGGGAACGGGACACGGGAATCTCAGCCCGTGCTGCTGTGCTTGGCGATTCCAGCCCTGCGAGCTGCCGGGCTCAGGCAGGGGGCGGTGGGGGCAGCGCTTTGCCCTGGGGGTCCCAGGTGCCTTGGCAGGGGCTCGTTCCCCGGGGCCATGGGCACGGCCCTCGCTCAGGGCGGCCTTGGAGGCCACATGGCTCTGCTGGAGGTGGCCCAAAGCCGGAGGAGGCCGGAGGGGGTGCGTGGTGTCCTGCCGGGGGTTCCAGCACAGCCCCCTCCCACCGGCTCCTGGCCAGGGCCGTGACCCCCGAGGGGCAGGGGGAGCCTGGGGAGGAAGCGGCTGCCAGCTGGGCTCGATGCCGGCTACAAAGGCGGCCCAGAGAGCCCAGCGGAATGAGGTGGCATCCGTCCAGGTTCCCACAGTGGCCCTGGTGCAGAAAATACACCCGGAGCTGCTGGCGGTTGCCACAGCGATGGGCAGGGCGCCACGCCGCGCAGGGGGGCACGACCCAGGAGCCGGGTGTGCCCGCACGGGACCCCGGTGCCCCCGGTGCAGGGCGGTGGGAGCTCCGTGGAGCGGCGGAGCCGGGCGCTGGCAGGGACCAGCTCCTGCCCCGGCTCCCGCTGCCTCCGCCCGCCTTTGATGTGCCGGAACTTCGCCCTTGGTAAAGCTGGGAGGCTCCCAAGAAGCTCCCAGCTGGATCCTGGCATCCAGCACCCAGGTGCCTGGTGCAAGCTCCCCGCGAGCCCTGGGGCTCCAAAGCCGCTCGGTTCCCTTTAGCTCTGCTGCAGCGGGGGGCTCGGAGCCCCTGCGGGCTCCCCAGTTCCTGGCGGGGCCGGGAGGAAGCGGCTGCAGCTGGTCCCGGCGCTGGGGCTCTTCCTGGCAGGGCTGGCGCCGGGCTGGGCCGTGGGGTGGGGAGGGAAAGCCGGGGGGCCGGGGCCGCTGCCCTCCGGGATGCCCTGGCCTGCGGCAGGGAGGGGTCGGCAGCGCTTCCATCCCCATTCCCTCAAAGGCCGCCCCTCCGCCGGGTATAAATAGCAGGATTGAGGCCGACACTGGAGTCACTTCTGCCACCACCACCACCACCTTGGGTGTTCCCCCCCCCCCACCCCGCGGGACCTCAATGGGGTCATTGTGCACTGCGGACCCGCAGGGCACGTCCCGAGCAGCTGCTGGGCCTGACCGCGGCTGCCTCCCCCACGCGTCAGGGGCATCCGTGGGGCGCGGGGGTGCCCCCGCAGGGTCCCACGCAAGGAAGGGTCACGATCCCCCGAGCAGGGGCCGGCCAGGCGCGGGTGGGCAATGCCTTCGCACCATCCTCATCCCCAGCAGGCCGTGCCGGCCCTGCCGGCCCCCTCCCTGCCCGGGCAGCGCCGGCAGCTGGGCTAATGACGGGGTGTGCCCGCCCGCCCCGGGCTGCGAGCGGCGCGGGAGGCTGGCTCCTGCCACCCAGCAAGACGGGGCCAGCCGGGCGCGGAGCTTCGCTGCCGCAGCCGGCGCGGCCACACCTGTGTGGGCTGAGCGGACCCCGCTCCCACCCGACACCTGCCCGGCCCAACCAGCTCCTGCGCGTCTCGGACAGGCCGCTGCAGGCAGGGCCCCCCGGGCCAGGCAGGTGCAGGAGGAGGGAGCACCACGGGACCTGGAGGAGTCGGAGCTCCGGGTGCCCGCGGGGAGCTCTGGGGACTGGAGGGGTTTTGAGCCCGCTTGTGCCGACGGGATGTCCCCATCCCTGCTGTCCCCGTCCCTGCTGTCCCCTTCTCACTTCCCCACATTGTGTGCCCCGTCCGGCCCCACATCCTGTCCTGGCAGATGGGCCCCGACCCCGGCTGGCTGCAGCCCCTCTGTCCCAGGTAGGGCACCCCAAAGGTGCAGGGTCCTGCCAGGGGGCTGCAAAATGCCTCCCACCAGCTCCTGCAGGCTTCTGGGGGAGGCGTGGGAGGGGCAGCATCTCCTGTGAGCAGGAACCCTCCGACAGGGCCAGATGTGAGCTGCTGCAGCCGCCTGCGGATGTGAGTGGGTGGGTTCTGGGCAGGGCTGCCTCCCGCGGGCCAGCACCGGCCCAGGTGGCCACGGCCTCCGATGGAGCTGAAGGCTCTACGGGGAGCCTAAGGTTTAATGAGAGGCTGTCGGGCTCCCTGTGATCCTTCCGCCCATTATCTAATCGGAGCAGTGCATTTAGAGGCCACGGTGCAGGTGAGTCACTTCCCCAGCTGGTGCCTCAGTTTCCCCACAGGTCGGTCGGGCGCTGGGATGAGCTGAGCCCGGCTCCTCACAGCGCTGGGGAATGTGGCACAGTGGGTCTGGCCCAGGGCTGGATTCCTCCCTCGGCTCCCTGGGACACACCTGGACCCTAGGCATGGAACCTCCCTTGAGCCCCCACCTGGGCATGGGGCCCCGCTCCAGACACAGAGTCTGGCAGTGCCAGGCAGGGGCACTCACACTCCACGCACAGCAGATCGGTGGCTCCCAGCCCATGCCGATGGCACACACAGGGTCCAGCTCTTTTCCCAGTCAGGATTTCCTGCTGCTGTTCCCAGAATGGTCTCGCATCCATGGGGTGATCCCGCACAGCCGGGAACCCATCAGCGCCGGTGCCAGGCACGGGAGAGGCAGCAGCAGCACCGGCGATTCCCCGGTAATCCCCCCCCTCCCGGTGTCGGGAGGGCCGGGCAGGCGGCTCCGTCACCGTAAACAGGAACTGCGGCCGCGGGGGAGCGCAGGGGGCCGGGAAGGGAGGGGGTGCCTGCGCCCATGGCCCGCGTGTGGGAACGTGGGCGTGGGAGCGTGGCTGGGAGGACAGCACCCACCGGGGCCGAGCGAGCCCCGCGAGTGGGAGCACGCCCGGAGCTCCTGTGCGGGCTCGGGGTGCGGGGTGAGCACAAGCAGGGGGTGAAGGAGGTGAACTCGTGTGTGAAAGGACAAGGCCAGGAGGAAGTGCCTCCTCCCGTCCCCATCCCGCCCGAGTCGGGCTTTCCTGGGGCACATCCTGCCTGCATGGATTCTGTTCCTCCTTCCCGGTTTTGGGGGTCAAAGGGATGCCAGCCCTGCTGGGGAGGAGCAGGGAGGGCAGTGCGCCCACACCAGGGCTGTGTCTGCCCCATGCCGGGCTGGGCTTGGGGGCTGCCAAGGCGATGCAGGGTGGGGAGGTGCCCTCATCCCCGCCCGGGTGAGGCTCCCGCATTCCTGAGGCGGCTCCGAGGGGAGCCGGGGGCAGGCGCGGGGCGGGAATGCCGCGGCGCTGAGTGTGTTAACACACGGGGCTGAGTGTGCCAGCACACGGGGCAGCCGGGGGACGCCCGCCCCACGCCCCCCCTGCTCCCCTCGATCCCCTGCTGGCATCACCCCCGGCTCTGGGCACGGCATCCATCCTGCATGGTTCTGCCACCCGGTGTGCGTGCATTCCCAGGACTGGGGATGACGCCTCACGGTGAGATCAGAGGGCTGGAGTGTGATGGGGATGGGTTGGGATAGGGTGGGATGGGATTGGATATGGTGGAATAGGGAGTTACTTTCCCTCGGGTTTACAAGGCTGGGTCACCCCAGGAACAAGGTTCAGTGTGTATCCAAGGAGGCTCCCGAAATCCTGAATCCTTCCCCTCCCCAAGGCTGGCAACTCGCTTAAGCATTTATAATAATAATAATAATAATAATAATGATAATAACAACAATAATAACACCACCAGCAGCAGCTGAGCTGTCGGCTGACTCCTGGAGCCAGGATTTAAAACAAACCAAGAAATGTGGCAGCGTCTGGGAAACAGCCTCTGGCTCTGAGGGAGGGGTGTGGGGGGTCAGGGGGCACAGGGGGCACGGGAGGAGTGGGGGATCAGGGCTCTGCTGCCTCTTGGCCACACTGGGCAGGGGGTCTGTGCCCTGGGTCCCCCTTCTCACCTTGACAATTTCCTGCCTGTGTTTCCAGGGCTCCCCAGGCACAGCAGCTCTGGGGGGGTCTCAGGGGACCGTGAGGGCCATGCCCAGGGGAGGGTGGGCACAAGCTGGCAGCGTGTGCCCATGGTGGAGGACCCCAGGACCTCTCCTAACCCCAATTCTGCCATTGCCAAAATTGCCACACCAGCACAGGGCTGGGGACAGGCTGAGGAAGAGGGACAGAGGCAGAGCTGGGGCATGAAGCAGGACAGGAGATGGCCAGGAATGGGGTCCACGGTTCCCCCTGCTCATCCCATCACAACTGCAGGCTGAAGCAGGGCTGGGGCCCACAGCTCTGCCTGCCCCCAGCTGAGGGGGCCACGGGAAGGGAGGCAGCGAGGCCGGGGGCTGGGAGCCACTGGGATGGGAGCAGGAGCTGGAGTTCAGCGTCCTGAAGGGGCCCGTGAGCTCAAAGAGCCCAGAATAGCCAGGGCTGACCTCATGGCAGCAGGGCCACGGCCCAGCACAGCCAAGTATGGCTGCACACCTGGGTGCTGCTAAATCCAGAGGGATTCGCCATCCTTCCCGGGCCCGTGGCCAGGTGGGTGAGGGCCTCTGGTGACTCCCCCCAGCCTCAGCTGAGTCACCCTGAGGTCTGGCCTGTGCTGGGGTCCCCCTGCTCACTGTATGCCCACCCCTGAGTCACTCCAGGGGTGATTTCACCCCTGAGACTCTCCAGGCCCGAGGCCAGGGCGGGGGGCAGAGCCCTGCAAGTGTGGGGTGCCCCAGAGCCAGGGCACGGCAAGCAAGGCCAAGCAGGGCTTTGGCTGCATGGGGCTGGCAGCTGGAGTGTCCCCAGGCTGTGACGCCTGGACACTCTGCCAAAGGCCACCAGGACACGTCCCCGAGAGCTGGGAACACACAGAGCCGGTTGTGTGTTTCTAAGGACACGCCTGGGTGTTTACAGCCCCGCCAGCGTCACCGGCACAGGCACCGCCGTCCTGCCCAAGGACATCCGCGCCCGTCCCGAGGCCACCCCGAGCCCGCAGGCCTGGGGGGCTCCGCCGGGGGGTCCGTGCCCGGCGTTGTGTCGGGAGGGTGGAATCAGCGACTCCTCACTCGCGGCAGCAGCGCTGGCTCACCTGAGCACGCCTGGAGGCTGAGTCACCGCTGCCACCGTGAGCGAGGCTGAGCGGGGCTCGGGGGACCCCCGGGACCCCTCTCAGCACCGCTCCCACCGCCGGTGCCCCGGTGGGCTGGGCTGGGCGGGTGGAGGTGCCGTGGTTGGGCTGCACCCTCCTGCCGGGTGTGCCCCGCACGATCCCGGCCGCTGGCCCCGCGCCCGTGGGAACGCTCCCAGCTCCCACTGGCTGCTGCAGCTCCGTGCGAGGCCCCAGCGGGGCTGGGAGCCCCTTGGAAACCACGGAATCGCTCCCCTCCTCTCCCCAGGCGGAGGAAAAGGATCCCCGTCCCACCTGGGTTCCCCCAGGCTGCAGCCCGGCTTCTTCTGCAGCCACAGGAGTGAGAAACGCCTCCTCTGCCCTCCTCTCCCCTCCTCTGTCTGCTCCGGAGCCGGAGTCAGCTCTGCCCTAATCCCATGACCCCGCGCCTGCGAGTGGAATGCAGAGACTTGCGATAAAAATCCCCCGTTTGCCAAAGCTGTGGAATCAGCCAAGAATCCAGCCCAAAAGGTTGGGGGGGGTGTGGAAAGAGAGAGAAAAGAGAGAAGCTGCTGCCCGGGGGCTGGTGGGGGATTTCCCCGAAGAAAGAGGGCTGGGAATTCCCTTCCTTCGAGGGAGAAAACTTCCAAGAACCAACCTCCAAAAGATTCGGGGCTCCCAGCCGGAGCTGGGGCCGGCAAGACACAAAGGAGCCAACACCACCACGGTCCTGCCCTGGCTCTGCCGTGCCACCAGGGCCCGTGGGAAGCGTCCCTGTCCCGGCGGGACCCGGGTAAGCCCCTCTCGTCCACCCCGTGGCCGCGCCGCCCTCCCGGCTGCGTGAGCCTGGGCGGGGGCTAATCCCAGGGCCCAGGTTAGCTAAGAGGATTGCGGGAGCTGCGTGTGGCCTGCAGCAGGATTTGTGTAGGTATTTGCTCGTCGGATCGTCTCTCCCCGAGCTGCTCAGCCGTGCGGGGTTTGGAGAACGCTCCCTCTGGAGACGCAGGAGCCTCGGATGCCGTGCAGCAATTATGCCCAAGTCTGCCTGTAATCTTTAACGATTTATTCCCAGGGCAACACAATAAACTAAACACACAAAATCCAGGCTGCTGGGAATCCTGGGATCTCCCAGCTTGTGTCTCTGGAGGCTCCAGATACCTTCAACCATGCTGAAATGTGCGCACACTTCCTAAAGCACCAGCTCCTGGAGTCATGGGATTGCCAGAGGAGATGAGCTTCCTCCCAGGAAGGAGATGGAGCCGTGTGAGGAGGGTGGCGACTGGGAAAGGGGCTCTTCAGGGCTGCCGGGATGTGGGGAGATGCTCTGCCCTTGGGCCGTGGCTGCTTTGCCAAAGAACCCGAGCAGGCCGCACTCCCAGCCATGGCCACAATGTGCCCTTGTCCCTCCCCACGGATCAGGGCTGGGAGCAGACCCTGATCCCTGCAGGAGTGGCTCTGGTTCCCTTGTTCTTCCCCACGGATCAGAGCTGGGAGCAGACCCTGCTCCCTGCAGGAGTGGCTCTGGTGTGACACCTTGTCCCCTCCTGGTGCACAAGCCTGAGCTGTGGCAGGGCCAAACCTGTGGCCCTGGCTGTCCCCTCTCCTCGCTGCTCCAGGGCCTGGCCCCGCACGGCCAGCTGGGGATGTGGCCCCCCTAGGGGCGGCTTCGCAGGCCCGGGGAGAACAATGGCGCATCCCTGCCCCGGCCCCTCTCCCAGGGACAACAATGGCAGGAGCCGGAGTCGGAGCCGCCTGAGCTCATCTCCCCCCCGAGAGCTTGGAGGGGGCTGGGGCGGGCGGGGGGCCGTGGGCTGTGCGACAAAGGCTCCCTCCCAAGCCCGGTCTCTGCCTTGCACGAGTGGCCTCGCTCCCTCCCAGCCATCTGCACCCGCCCCAGGGGACGCCGGGCGGGAGGGACACAGCAGCAGAATTTTGGGGATTCAGAGAGTCCCCCCTTGGCTCCTGCAGCCTCACGGGTCGGGTCTTCCCGCTGCGGACTGGCCGCCAGATCCCCCCCTCCAGCTGCTTTGTGTCTTGGTGTGCCAGGGCATTGTCTGCGAAGGAGAGACCCGGCAAGGCAGCCTGAGGTCACGGCAGCATTTCCCCAGCACCTTCCCTGTGTGCACGGGGTGGCGCTGGCCCGGGAGGAAGCAGCTTCTGCCCCTTGGCACCCAGGGCACTCCGGAACTGGTGCCCACCACCCGTTTGTCCCTTGCTTTAAAGCCCTGTAGGGCTAAGTCTGTGTCCCTGCTGGGAAGTGCGTGGTTGGGCAGAGGGAATCCCTGGGGCAGGAATGGTCCAGCCTTGTTATTAGACATCAGAGAGTCTCCACGGGCAGCAGCTTTGACGCTTGGCTCCCGAGGAGAGCTCAGCCCATCCATTCCCTGCCCACGGGCTGACTTTGACCCACGGGGCACGCAGAGGGGGAGAGGTGTCCGATCTGTCCCCTCCCCACGACCCGTGGAGGGCAGCTCGCCCCTGCCGTGCCTGCCTGGACCCCGGCAGGGGCTGAGACGCCCCCGGTGGGCTGATACCGAGATTAGAGGACGGCGAGTCGGGATCCCAGCAGCGGGATCCGAAACGAAGGGGGTAAGGGCTGGGACCCCCGTTCAGAACTGAGACCCTGGGGCAAAGAGCGGGACCCCCCGCGGGAGCAGGTGCGGGTACGGCCGGGGCAGGGGCCGTGGCCGTTGCCGGGGCCGTTGCCGAGGCCAGACCGGTCCCTGCCCCCGCCAGGCTCCACCCCGGGCGGTGCGGGATAAAACTTCGGGCACCTCCCCGGCAGCTCCGCGTCAGGGCTGCGCTCGGACCGGCTGCAGCGCTCAGGAGGTGACACCGCACCCACCGCCACCTCCCCCCGGGACGTTTCTGGGGTCTTTCTCCCTCTTCCTGCCACCGGAGGCAGCTGAGCTCCCGCCGCGCCGGGATCCGCGGGGCCGCGCTCGGTGAGTGGAGCCGCGCCGGGCTGCTGGGGCTCGGGTCGGGCTGCGGGGGGGATCCGCGGACCGGGACCGCGATCTCTCGGTTGCTTTCCCTGGAGCGGGCGGGGTGGCCCCACTTCCCCGGGGCTCCCGAGGGGACGCACGGCAGAGCCCCTCTTCGGTTGTTCGGGAGCTCTGCTCACCCTCAGGGACCCTCCGTGTCCTCGGTCACCTGGAGCTTTGCCTCCCTCCGGGGAGCGGGACCGGGATCGGTTCTCCCCGCTCCAGCTGCCGGAACCCCGGTGCTCCCGCCGCGTCCCGGGGAGCGGCTCCTCGCTCCCAAGACCCGGTGTTCTGTGAGGGGGGGGCTCCCCGGGCAGGGCCTCTCCAAGCCGGTGGGCGAGCAGCGGATTTGGGGCGCACCGCCCGGTCGCTCGGTAAGGGCCAGCCCGGTGTGCCGGTAAGGGCTCCCCGGCGCGCCGCCGGTGCGGCCCCCGCGGCCCCCCCGGGCTCAGGAGGCGCGGCGGGACCGGCAGAGGGCGCCCGCGCTTTGCTGACTCATAGCCCGCCCCCCCCCAACCCCCCCGTGGGTGCCGGGACGGGGCCCCGGGGCTGCGGGGTGTCCGTTCCACTCCCCGGGAGCCGCCAGGCGGGGCTGGGGCCGCTGGGGCGGAGGTTGCAACTGCGGGACTGGGGGGGCAAGAGCGTGCTGGGGGGGGGTAGAGGGGGCTTAACCCCTCACCGGGACAGTTCCCCGTAGCTGTAACGGCGTCACCGGGAGGGTGACCGGGCGGGTGCGTGCGACCGGGCGGGTGTGACCGGCCGCGGGTGACTGTGCGTGTTCCCCCCGCCCCCCCCGCCCTTTCCGCCTCTATGTCCCGGCGTCACTCGGCTCCGGGGGCTCCAGCTCCCGCCCGGCCCCGCGGGCAGTCACCTTCCGCCGCGGCCTCCTCCGGTGCGGGGGCCGCTCACCGCCCCCGCCGCGGCGCTCCGGGCCGGCGCCTGCCTATGTCCCGCGTCCACCCCTCCGTGGCGCCTCGCACGCCAAGCCCACGGGCTCCCCGGCGAGAGGCGGCCCGGCATTACCGGAACCGAGCCGGAGCGGACCCCCGAGCCCCCCGCGCCCCTTTGTTGTGCGCCGGGATTATGAATGGCTCCAGGCGCGGCGCGAGGGCGCGCGGGGGGCGGGGCCGGGGCGGGGCCTGCGCGGCCGCGTGGGCGGGAGGAATCCGGCCGGACCGCCCCGCCCACCGGGCCACGTGGGGAAGCTGCGCCCGCCTCCCATTGGCCGCCGCCGCGGATGTCTGGGCTCTCGGCGAGCTCCCATTGGCCCGCGGCCGCCGGAGGAGCCGGAGTGAATGAGGGCGAGGCCCCGCCCCCCGGGACGTTGCTACATTGTAACTTCCCTCCCCCCCCGGTGCTCCCACGGCAGCGCGAGCGGCGGCCGGTTCGGCGGGTCCGGCCCCAGAGAAGGGGGAGCGAGGCGGCCTCCCCGCCCCTCGCCGCGGCCTCGGGCCTCACCCCGCCCCCAGACGCCCCGCACCGAGAGCACAGAGCGGCGGCGAGCAGAAAGAAAGGAGGCGGCAGGCAGGAGCAGGCAGCGCCGCTTCCACCACCCCCCCCTTCCCGCGGCAGCCACCGGAGCGGGGCGAGAACGGGAGATTTTATATTTTTTTTATTTTTTATATATATATATATATATTATTTTTTCTCCGCCTGGGCTGCGGAGGGCACGGCCGGTGCAGCCCTGCTTGGGGACCCCCCTCCTAGCCGCCCGCCGCCTCCTCCCGGCCCCCGCCCGAGGCCTCAGCGCGTAGCCGGAGCTCCCGTAGGTCCCGCCGGGCGTGTGGCGGAGCGGGCCCGGCTCCCTCCTTTGTCCGATCCCCCCGCCGCCCCCCGACACCGACCGCCGCTGCCCCCGCAGGTCGGCGGATGGACCCGCAGCCCGGCGCCAGGAGCTGCAGCCGCGGGGCTCCCGCCTGCGAGGTGGGGCCACCCGAACCCCCCATGAACCTCTACATCCACACCACCACCGGCACCCGCTATGAGCTCTCGGTGCCCGCCGAGGAGACGGTGGAGGGGCTGAAGCGACGGCTGTCCCAGCGCCTCAAGGTGCCCAAGGAGCGTCTGGCGCTGCTGCACAAAGAGAGGTACGGCACGGCTCGGCTCGGCTTGGCACGGGGGGGGCTCGGCGCGGCTCGGGAGGCCCGGGGTCCCCAGCCCTCCAGAGCGGGGCTGGGCGCGGGGGCGGCCCCCTCGCACCGGGCTCGGCACCGCACAAAGGCTCCCGCCCCCTCCCCCTTCCCGGCCCCATTCCTGTGCGGGGCGGGGGGGGGGGGGGGGGGGGCAGCCCGGGGGGCCGCGGCGGGGGCGAGCGGGGGCCGGGCCGGAGGGAGGGAAGGAGGGAGGGGGGGGGGCTCCGGGGCGGAGGGAAGGAGGGAGGGGGGCGCCGGGCCGGGCCGGGAGCGCGGCCGCCGCCCCCTCGCCCGGCCCTGCCGGGGCTCCTTTGTGGGCGGCGGGGCCCGGCCGTGCCCCGGCCCTTTGTTCTGGGCTCAGCCCCGGCGGCGGCGCGGCCCGGCCGCCCCCCCTGAGCCCCCAGCGCCGGGGGCGGCGGGGGAGCCTTTGTCTGCCGGGGGCCCGGGCCGAGGGGCTGCGCACCCCCCGCGTGGAGCGGGGCCCGCGTGGGGTCGGGCCCGGAGTAACTTGGAGAGTCCCGGATCAGGGGAGAAGCATGGGGGGGGGGGACACACGGGGACACCGCATCCATCTGCGGGGCTGGGGGAGCATGTTCCCAGCGCTGCCTCCCCCACCTACACCGGTCCCAACTTCTCCCTAAGCGCCAGGTTTCCTGCGCCATGAACCCTGTGCTCCCACCCCTCCCCTGCCCGCAGCTCAGCTCCTCTCTGATCCCTCAGCACTGCCCCGTGCCCAGGGCAGGGCTGCCCCACACCGTGAGCTCCCCTGGGAGCAGTGGGGTGCCAGGGTTCCCTCCTGCCTGTGAAAGCTGGGAATTCTTGAGGTGGGGGTGCTTGGGGGGCTGCTGGTCCCCTGGGAGCAGCCAGACTTGCAGCTGGTGTCCCCCTCTGGGGGAGCTGCCCGACCTGCACTGACCCTGCTTTTGGCATCTCCTCCCACAGCCGCCTCAGCTCTGGCAAACTGCAGGACCTGGGGGTCGTGGAAGGCAGCAAGCTGACACTGGTGCCCACCGTGGAGGCCGGCTTGATGGTGAGTGGCCTTTTCCTGCTGCTCCCTCCATCCCTCCCACTCGTCCCTGTCTATTATTAAAGCCCCGGGCAAGGATGAGGATGTGATGTGCTGGCAGCCCCGCGGCTCTGCTGCCCCAGCTCTTGCTGAGGAGGCAGCGCTGGGTTGGGCACGGCAGCAGGTTTAGTATTTCACTCCTTTCTCAGGGCTTGTGTAGAAATAGTGGAAGTGACATGTCATCCCTCCCTCCTGCTGCGGACGCCCCCTCCTTTGCTGCATTTGTAACGTTAATCCCCCCCCCTCCTCCTTTTTTTTTTCCAGTCCCAGGCGTCCAGGCCAGAACAGTCGGTGATGCAAGCTCTGGAAAGCTTAACTGAAACTCAGGTGAGGGGCTGGATGCCGGGGCAGGATGGAGACAAAGGCAGAGGGTGGGTGGGGAGGAAGGACAGCTGCGGCCTCGCTTTGCTTCCCCTCCCAAAAGCTTTGGCGTTGGTTCCTCGCTGAGGTTTCACCTCCAGCAGGGCTGGGAGTGCTGAGGGTGGTGCCCGGGGCGGGCACCGTCACCCAGAGCAGCGCCGGGCTCGGGGAGGTCCCACGCCGGCAGCCCAAACAAGCCGGGAGGGAGCCGGGGAGGTGAAGTGACTCACTCAAGGTCACGCCGCAGGTTGGTGGCAGAGCCGGGCGGCTCAGGGCCCTGCCCGGGGGTGTGGGGCTGCAGCTCCCCCCAAATGCCCACAATGGGGTGCAGGGAGCGGGCTGCCATCTGCCCCACAGCTGGGCTGGGTGTAAAAGAGGCTGGCAGGACCACGCCGGGAGCTCGTGGGGCTGCAGAGCCTGGCCCAGCGCCCAAAGGGATCTCCCTGCTTTCCTTGGAGCCGTCCTTGGGGTGCAGATTGGCTGTGCTGGGGCGCTCTGACCCCCTCCTTGTCCCTTGTGCCGGGGCGAGGAAGAGGCCAAGTGGGCGGCGTTGGTGGGGCTGTGGCTGAATTGCTGTGGAGCTGTTGGAGGGGGTGGGATGTCCTCGCTGCTGGGGGGTCTCGGTGGCGGGGTGGAAGCGTTCCCAGGCTGGGAGAGCCGTGGGTGAGCCGTGGGTGCGCGCGCAGCCGCCGGCTCCTGCCGCCAAGGTGGAATTTACCCCCAGCCGTGCAGGCCCCGCTCCTTTGTTTTCTGTCTCTGTTACTGCTCTGTGAAACTCTTTCCTTCCTTTTTCTGGCCGGTGCTGCAGCTCTGGTTTTTGAAGGGTTGGGGTTTTTTTGAGCGTTTTTATCACCTGAATTCTGGGAAGGGGCTGAGC
This sequence comes from Agelaius tricolor, assembly GCF_023055355.1. Lineage (NCBI taxonomy): Eukaryota > Metazoa > Chordata > Aves > Passeriformes > Icteridae > Agelaius > Agelaius tricolor. The sequence continues at coordinate 2,264,599 of NW_027269293.1, read as the reverse complement.
CCCGTGTGGTGCCAGGGCTCAGAGAAGAGGCTGGTGGGGCACTGCTGTGGGCGTGTGGCAAGGGCTGGGCTGCCCTGCCTGCAGGGACCCGCAGTGCCCTTGGCTGCCCGGGGTGACCTTGACTTTTGGGAGCTGCTTTAACCCCATGTGGGGGGCTAAGCTTGGGCTGGAGCCTTGGTGGATCCCCAGTGCCAGAAGCTGCTGGGGTCCCATGGAGGGGTTGCCCCGTCCCAGCCGGGCTGCAGAGCTGTGGGAGGGGGCTGGTTCTGCCAGCCTGGCCTGGCAGGTCACAGTGCACATCCTGGCCTCAGAGCTGCAGATATTTCTGCTGGGGCTGCACAGCTCTGCTCTGCTGTGGCCAGCGAGGTGTGGGGTGGACTGGGGAGCCAGGAGCCTGTGGAGCTCAGGGTACCCCCTTTGCACAGGGCTGTGGCCCCCTCCCCAGAGCAAGCACAGTGAGGTAGGAGGGTGGGCGGGTGGGCTACGGTCTGGCAGCGGCTGCGGGAAGCGGCTCCGCAGCTCCCTGCCCACCGCAGGTTCCTCCGGTTGGTGATTCAGGAAGCCAGGGCTGAGCAGGAGGAACCGCCAGCACCTGGGGGGCGGCGGGGGGGCAGGAAACCACTCCTCCCATTCATGCTTTGCTGGGCTCTGCCTGCGTCACGCAGCCTCCGGAGCACGGGGAGAGCTGAGCCGCTTCCTCTGGGGGCGGTCGGGGGGGGGGGGGCCGGGGCGCTGCCACCCCCTCCCCAGCCTTTGGGGAAGTGACTGCCGGGCACGGGGGCTTCCTGGAAATGCTCCTGCACTTCCTTCCTCCCTCCCCACACACACGGCTGCCCCCGCTTTCCAGGGATGGCAGGCAGGCGTTGGGTCCCACTGCCGGCTCTTCCTTCCCCCAGTCCTCTCTGCCCGGGAGAGCTGAGGGTGGGGAGGAACAGAGGAGGGGGATGACACATCCTGATCTTCCAGGGCTGGGGGAACGCGGCCAGGGGGGCTCTGTCCCTCTGTCCCCCCCCTTGGCACAGACACAACACAGGTGGCTGCATGGGGAGGGCCCAGCTGTGCCCTGCAGGGGCTTGGGGGGCAATTCCTTCAGGGGCTTGTGAGGGGGGAAATTCCTGCTCCCCCTCCTCATCCTTGCCTTTGCCAATCTGGGTCTCCTAGGATGGTTTCCTCGTGCCTGTTTGGGGGTGCTGCCCACCCCATCGGGGCAGGGGCTCCTCGGGGGCAGCTCCAGAGTTGGGGGCCCGGGGGGTGCGTGGTGCTGCGGGCCGGGGTGACGCGGGGCCAGGCGTCGGAGCGAGGCGGGAATGCGGCGTTCTCTGACTCATCGGCGTTTCTCAGAAGCAGCTGGGAGACACTTGCCCCATCCCCGCGGGGCCCCGAGCCCGGTACCGTGCAGCTGAGCCCCGCAGGGCTTGGCAGAATCCCAGGGGACCCCTAAGTGCGGGACTTTGGGGGGGCTCGGTGGCTTCAGCCCCCTCGGCGAGGCTGTCCCGGCCCCCGCGGCGGAGCCGGCTGGGAGGGACGGGGTCCTCCCGGCGTGGGCGGCCGAGCGGGCGGCTGGGTGGGACGTGTTTGCATTGGAGCGGGCTGGTTTCGCCGGGGGGGGAGGTTGGCAGCGGCGTGGGGGCGGCTGCTGGGAGCCCCGGGGCTGGGGCGCCGCGGGGACCGGGCGGGCTCCGTGCCCCGGGGAGGGGGGGAGGGCAGCCGGCGGGCGTGGGACCCCCGTGTGTTGGGGGGGATGGATGGATGGACGGATGGATGGAGGGGTGTTCGTGGTAGTGGTGGTGGTGCTGCTGCTGGGAAGCGTCGGCAGCGCGGGCCTGGCCGGGTTGGGGTGCTCTGGTTTCTGCCGGCGCTGGCAGAGGGGTCAGGCAGGGCAGGGGTGACTCAGAGGGAGCGGGAGGCGGCCGCGGGGCCGGCTGACGTCAAGGGGCCCCGGGGAGGTGCACGGGGCTCCCCCGGGCACACCTGGGTGCAGAGCCGGGGCTGGGATGGGGCTGTGAAAGAGAAAGAGCCCGCTCAGGAGCTCAGTGAGAGCAGGACCCAGCTGGGACCCCGTCCCACACTTTGGTGAATGGTGCTTGGAGTCCAGCCTGATGTTGAACCCCTTAGAGTGGCTCAGAGAGCAGCAGCAGGGCTGGGGTGGCTGAGCAGCTGTGGGGGACTCCATGCATGGGCCAGAGCTGGGATGGGACCGAGCAGTGAGGATGGGGCTGCCAGCCTGGCATTGGGCCATCCAGGCCCTATGGGGTGGGAAACTGAGGCAGGACGGGGCCAGGTGCTCTCTGTGCACGCACACGCGTGTGCACACGTGTGCCCCTGTGCACGCCCGCCTGCCGTCCCCTCCCGCCCCCTTGCCCCGTAACCTCCGTGTCCAGAGCTGCAGCGTCTCCTTCCCGCCCACCCCTTCCTCTGCAGCCTCCGCCTGACACGCTCGGGGCTTTGCTGCTGGTATTTTTAAAGCTGCTTTTCCCACGGCTTCTCAGAAGCGGCCTCCGCGGCAGCGGGGCGTGGGGGAGCGGGGCCGGGGCTGGGGGGGCCCTGCTCTGCAGAGCTGGGGACAGGGGGGGCCCAGCACCCCCGCTGGGGACCCCAAAGGTGCCGTGGGATGTGGGTGGGTGATAGCAGGAGCTGCACGTGACAGGCTGGGAAAGCTGTGCCCTAGAATAGCGAGGGGGGTGTGCGGTGGAAAGGGGGGGCATTGTCCCCATTAACCCGTCTGGGCTGGCAGAGGTGAGAGGCACAGCCCCCCCTGCAGCACACATGAGGGCAAGGGGGGACTCATGGTGGTTATGGCTGTCCCAGCCTCCCCGAGAATGTGGGGCAGTGCTTGGGGGGGGCCTCCCCTGTTCCCTGGCACAGCTGCCAAGTGATTTATGCGCCTGGGGGAAGGCTGAGGGGTGTGAGCTGGGGGGTGACAGGTGTTGGGCATTGGGGGCCCCCCACAGCTGCAGCCTGGGGAGGGTCAGGCCCTGGCTCTTGTCTCCACGCTGCAGCTGCTCCATCACCTGCCGGAGCCTCCGGGCTGGGCAGGCCCTGTCCCCCACCCCAGCTGCCTTGAGGAGGGGAGGGAGGAGGGCAGGTGGGCTCTGCACGGCCTGAGTCACAATGGTGGGCATGCAGGGACCCGGCATGTCCTCACCTGCCCCCTTCTCTTCTCCCTGTGCCAGCAGGGCACCCCCTCGAGCTGGGCAAGGGGGGGACACCCCTCCCGTGCTGGCCTTTGGCTGAGTGTGCAGCTCTGGGCAGTCCCAGCTGCGGCCCCTGCCCGTCCCTGCCCGCCGGGGAGGGCAGCCAGGCACGGCCACTCAGTGGTGGGGAATAAAGGGCAGGAAGGGCAGAAGGAGGAAAAACACCCCCCGGCATCATCAGCTGACGGAGCTGGCACCGGGCTGGGGTCGCGTGGGGACGGCAGCTGGGCTCGTCTGCCAGCCTGGCACGGGTGAGGGCCTGGGAAGGGCTGTGAAAGGGGGTCAGCCCTTCTGTGCCCCAGTGACCCATCCCTATAGCCAAGGGAAACCTGTAGGGGCAACCTACAGCACCATGGGGGCAACCACCACCCCCACCCCACCGCTTGTGCCACAGCTGACGAGGATCCCTTCTCTCTCTCTCTCTCTCTCCAGGTCAACGACTTCTTGTCGGGCCGGTCCCCGCTGACCCTGGCCCTGCGTGTGGGTGACCACATGATGTTCGTGCAGCTGCAGCTGGCGGCTCAGCAGAGCACGGGGCAGCTCCAGCACCGACACCTCATCGCCAGCCGGGGCGAGGCGGGGGCCGGCGCCAGCCCCCACTGCCGGACGCTGCACGGTGCCGGCGGCTCCGGCTTCGCCCGCATCCCCGTGGTGCCCTCGTGCCAGCAGAGCCCGGCCCCCAGCCCCACGCCCACCCCGCCGGCCCCCCCTGTGTACTGTAACGCCCCTCACGCCGCTCCTGTCACCGCCGGGATGTTCCGGTCGCACGGGGCCAGCACGCAGACGGTGAACAGCAGCGTGGTCTCCTCCTGCTCGGAGGTGAGGCTGGGGCATGTCCTGGGGCCTTTGGGAAAGGGGGGGGTAAAGCTGCGGCTTTTCCAGCTCAGCCTGGCCCTGCCTCGGTTTCCTCATGTGTGGAAATGGGTTGTCCCCAGCTTGGCCTCCAGGATGTCCCCAGGTCCCAGGGAGGGGCTCAAGGACAGGCTGTAACCCAAGCTCTTACCCTGCCTGTCCTCACACCTTGCCTGTCCTCATGGGTGGACAGGAGCTGCTGCTGTTGCTTCCCTTTCCCCTTTGCACAGCACAGCAGGGTTAGGGCTCCTGTTGTGACCCCCAGGGTGGCTCCTTGCATGCCAGGAGAACTGGCACCATTGCCTGCCACACCTCCCTGTCTGGGCTCTCCTGACCTGGCTTTTTGTGGGGTGGCAGAAGGTCAGGAGGAGCAGGGTTGTGTCCCCCACCAGACACCCCTACCCTGAGGCTGATCCTGTGTTTCTCCCCTCGCAGGTGGACTGTGGCTCCCGCAGCAGCAGCTCCCCGGGCAGCAGCCCAGCTCCCTCGGCCCGATCCCGCAAGCCCGGGGCGGTCATCGAGAGCTTTGTCAACCACGCGCCTGGGGTCTTCTCAGGGACCTTCTCCGGTACGTGCTGCCCCCCTGAACTGCCAGGGGGCTCTGGGGGGATGCTGGGGGCAACGGGGCTGTGGGTCTTGGGGGGGGCTGCTTGTCTCACACTCACTCACTTCTTCCCCCCCCCCTCCAGGCACTTTGCACCCCAACTGCCAGGACAGCAGCGGGCGGCCGCGGCGGGACATCGGCACCATCCTGCAGATCCTCAACGACCTCCTCAGCGCCACGAGACACTACCAGGGCATGCCCCAGTCCCTGACACAGCTCCGCTGCCAGACGCAGTTCTCCTCCTCCTCCTCTTCTTCCTCCTCCTCGCCGCCTGCCTCTCCAGACCTCGCCACCAAAACTACCTCAGAGCCGCTGCCGGCGGCCGCCGCCCCCACCCTGCACCCCGTCGTCCAGTGCCAAAGCCAGATCCGGATGTGCAAGCCCAGTGGTGAGTCTGGCTGCCCTCGGTTGGGGTGTGACCTCTTGGGGGGTCCCTGGTCCATGGCTGGGATGAGCAGAAAGGGGCTGGGAACTGGATGATTGACAGGTGTCAGTCAGGAGGGTCGCGTGTTCAGGGACAATCAGCACCTCTGGGGACTCAGGGAGGTCCCCCCACCCACCCTGCATTGTCATCTCTGCCAAACCCTGTGGGGACAAAGCGTCCCTGTGTGGGTGAGGGTGTGGGGGAGTGGCAGGTGGCTGTGGTGTCCGTGCTGCCCCGGGAGCTCAGGGCCTGTCCCCGCTGTGTGGGCAGAGGTTTTGGGGTCACGCAGACTCTGGCTCCCTCTTTCCAACCCCATCTCCCCACACTGGGGGTGAAGGTGGGCCTGGCCAGAGCATGGCAGCGGCTCCCCTGGCATTTTTGGGTGCACACCTGTGAGCCCTGGGGCCGGAAGGTGTCGCAGGCACCCATAGCAGACCCCCTGTGATTTGCTTAGAGGAAAGAAGTGAAACCACCAATGCTGGCTCAGCCCCCTCAGGGTTTGTTCTTCCTTCTTTCCTGGCTAGGGGTGGTCCAGGTCCCCACAGGGAGTGGCTCCATGCTGGCTCCAGCCCCTGCTGGTGTGACCGGGTCCTCCAGGGCTGCCCCCCATCCATCCAGGGGGATAGAGAGGGGGTGTTGTGGTGGGAACCCTGCACCCCAAAAAATGGCTGTAGGCCACTGGGGATGAGGCTGGTGCTGTGGTGGGCACCCTATTTTTGGGGTATCCAAGGGACTGTGCCATGGGGGTCTCCGTGATCCCCCCAGTATGTGGGTTAGGACACCCTCAGCCTTTTCATTTTGGAGGGCACCTGCCCTAGGGGTGTGTGCCATTGGGGGCTACCTGCTGGGCTGTGGATCAGGGCACCCCTCATGACCCATCCTCCTCCATTCCTGCTACAGGGACATCCACATGTCAGTGCCACATGGGGCTGCCATGTCCCCCCATAGCAGACCTCCATGACCCCCTTTCCCCTTTTGGAGGGCACCTGCTTTAGGGGGTGTCCAGGTGCCTGTGCCATTGGGATCTAACTGCTGGGCTGTGGATCAGGGCACCCCACCATGACCCATCCTCCTCCATTATAGGGGACACCCTGCTTGCTACAGGGACATCCACATGTCCGTGCCACATGGAGCTGGCATGTCCCCTCACGGCAGCCCCCCGTGACCCCCTTTCTTTGGAGGGCACCTGCTTTAGGGGGTGTCCATTTACCTGTGCCATTGGGATCTACCTGCTGCGCTGTGGATCAGGGCACCCCACCATGACCATCCTCTGCCATTATAGGGGACACCCACATGTCCGTGCCACACAGGGCTAGCTGGGGGCTGCCATGTCCCCCGATAGCAGCTCCCTGTGACCCCCTTTCCCCTTTTGGAGGGCGTTAGGGGGTGTCCATTGGGATCTACCTGCCATTGGGATCTACCTGCTGGGCTGTGGATCAGGGCACCCCACCATGACCATCCTCTGCCATTATAGGGGACACCCACATGTCCGTGCCACACGGGGCTAGCTGGGGGCTGGCATGTCCCCCCATGGCAGCTCCCCGTGACCCCTTTCCCGTTTTCCCTTGCAGGGGACCGGCTGCGGCAGACGGAGAACCGGGCGACGCGCTGCAAGGTGGAGCGGCTGCAGCTGCTGCTGCAGCAGAAGCGGCTGCGGCGGAAGGCGCGGCGGGACGCCAGGGCTCCCTACCACTGGGTGCCCAACCGCAAGGCCGGCCGCACCAACAGCAACAGCAGCGTCTCCAGCAGCGAGGGCAGCCTGGACCTGGACTTCGAGGACTCGGTCTGGAAGCCGGAGGTCAAGGCCGAGATGAAATCCGAGTTTGTCGTAGCATAGAGAGCCAGGGCCCCGGGGGACTGTGCCGGGGGGTCCCACTGGCTGGCCCCGCTCTGGGGAGGCAGCGCTGGCGTCGCGGGCCGGGGCTCCTCCAGATTTGCCGCGACCGGACGCGTTGGGCCGACCTGCGTGTTAGGGGGAGCCCCCCATCCCCCTGCTCGTTTGGGTTTGGGGTGATGGGGAAGAGCAGCAGGAGCCGCCCCCTCCTTGCAGCCTCCCCAGCTGGGGGGTCCTGGGGTGTATGGAAGCTGCTGCTTTGCTGTGAAGAGGGGCAAAGCCGGGTGGGCTCCGGCCCCACCTTGTGCCACCCCAGCCCGGTGCAGGCAGGAGGAGATGAAGTCTCTCTCGGAGGTGCTGGAGCCCCCCCCGGTTTGGGGGCCGTTTGTTTTCCTTCCCTTCTATATGTAGCATTGCTCGGCTGTGGGGCTGGGCCCCCCCGGGGGGACGTGTGTGCCTGGGCCCCACCGCCGCAGCCTGGGGAGGGGGGACGGGGGTGGGGGGGGCTTTGTTTTTTGGGGGGTGTTCATTTTGTTTGGGGAGGGAGAAGCCAAGGCACCTTCCCTCCGCGGCCGAGCCCAACTTCCGAGTCCCTGGACTCCTTCCCACCCGTCGCTTGGGTGGTTGGATTTTTTTTTTCTTTTTTAACTTAAAAAAAAAAAAAAAAAAAAAGAAGAAAAAAAAAAGAAAAAAACCCCTGAATAAATAACCCCAAACTCGGTCCCGGCTGCAGGGCCGGTATTTATAGACATTAATGACCCGACTGAGCCAATACTGACATAGTCTTCATAGGCCGTAGGATCCTTTTTCTCGTCCGACTTGGATTTTTTTCCGTCAGGATCTGTGCAAATAGAGCCCCCACGTGATGTGTTTTTTGTCTTTTTTGTCTGTAAAAGTCTTTTTTTTTTTTTTTTTTTTGTGTGTGTGTTTTGGGGAAAGGGGGGCGGGGAGGGAAGAGCAAGGCTTTTTCGGTCTTTAATATTTTATTTTTTATTTTTGAAATAAATTTGGGCAGTCTGGATGCAATCGTGTCTGGTGTCGGTGTGGGGTGACAGGAGCTGCTTGGGGCACCCCAGCAGTGTCAGAGGGACATGGCACAGCCACACATGCCCTGTACCTATGCACATACCTGCTCAGCACCCACCTGTGTGTACCTCAGGAGGAAGGAGGGCAGTGATGCCCCCCATCCTCCCTGGCAGGGGAACAGGTCTGGGGTCTCCTTGTGGTGTTTTCAGCACTCTCTGGGTGCCAGACCCCAACCTGTGGGTGCTCTCAGACTCGGTGCTCCCAGTCTCATCCCCCTGGCCACTGCCCAGAGGAGCTGGGCCGGTTGCACCAGCCGGGCTGGCCATGAGTGCCAGCTCCCTGCCAGCTCCCTCCCTCCCTCCTTCCTGCGTCACACCGGGGTGGCTGCAGGCCGGGGTGGGGGGTTGGTGGCCATAAATGTGGCCGTGCCTCAGTTTCCCCACCTGTCCTTGCCCCGGGGAAGGTGATGGGGTGGGGTGGCTCTGGGGCTGTGTGTCAGCACCATCTCACTCATGCAAGCCTTTTCCTGCAGCCCCCAGCATCGCCGGGAGGAAGCTGGAGGCAGGGGGGGTGTCAGATGCTGTGGGGGGACACTGTGGGCTGGGACACCCCCAGAGCTTTGCTGTGACACCATGGTGACACTGTCAGCTCCAGGTGACACCTGGGCTGGGGTGAATCCTGCCTGGGCACGGAGCTGTGGAGCTGTTATGTGGGGAGGGGGCAGGAGTGGCTGCCCATGTCCCCTCTGCTATGTCCCAGCTTTGTCCCCGCACCCCGGGGTTGGGGACAGAGAACAATCAGAGCTCCAGGGACCCTCAGCACCTCACAGACAGCATGGGAAGCGAGTGGGCTCTTCCCATGGGGGGCCCAATGTGAGCTGGGGAGGGGAGACTTGTCCAGACCCTGAACTCCCAGGAGCAGCCGAGCTCTGGAGGAAGCCGGGAGGGAGCGGAAGCAGCTCAGGTTCCTGCGGTGCCTTTGTGCCGCACCGGGCACCCTGCGCCCCGCTTTGACGTCATTTCGGGTAGAGCAGACCTCGGGCTGCCCCCCCTGCAGCCCCTGCACCCCCCCACACCCCCAGCCCGTGCCAAATTTGGCAACGGGAAGAGGCTCCGACCGCGGCAGGAGCAGCACAGCCCTTGTAAGGCAATGGCTGCCGGGAGGGCACACGGGGGACATGCACACGTGTGTGCACACAGGGACAATGCCAGCAGCCATGCACGGGAGGGGGACACGCAAACAGTCCCGCCGTGGGTGCTCCCCAGTCCATCCTTGGGAGCTCCCAACAGCTGCTGCCTCCCCATGGGCTCAGCTCAGGGTTTGGGGGGTCACGGGGGAGCAGGGGTGCTGCAGGGTGTGAGCTGGGACAGGCCTGGCCCCGCAGCCATGGCGTGGCTTCATGGCACAGGACGGAGCAGGCACCCGCAGGAGGTGTCTGTGGCACAGAGAGACCAGGCAGGGCACAGGGCGCTGCCTTGTGCCACGCCACAGGGTGACATCACCACGCCACAAGGTGACATCACCACGCCCAGGGCCCCCAGATGCTGCCGATAACAGGGGGGGTCACTGCCCAGCCCAGCTGTCGGCGTGGCTCACACCCCCTGCACCCCATCCTGGCTCCTGTCCCCACTGCCCCCAGCCCTGCTCAGCAGCCAGCACTGCTGCCAGGCTGTGCTCATCCCAGTGCTCCCAGTATGGAGCAATCCACAGCACCAGCGTCGTGCCCGCTGTGGGGGCAGCATGGGTGTCACCTGCCAGGTGTGTCCGTGCACCCACAGCCAGTGGGTGGGGACAGCTGGACCGGGTGCCCCCCTTGTCCCTGTGCCCAGCCCTTGCCGCAGAGGGCGTGCCAGGAAACACCCACAGCTCCCAGGGCTCCCGGCACACCCGTGGGCCCTGTGCACGCCCACGGTGCCGGCCCTGCCGCGGCCCCGCGGTGCCGGGCGCACCCCGGCACAGGCATGCACGTCAAGCCTTGCACGCCCAGCCCTTGCACACCCCACAAACCCACCCGGCCTCCCCGCAGCACCCCCGAGCCTGCAAACACGCGTGTGAACCCCGCGTGTGCGTCCTTGTGCGCCCACCCCGCGACCCCCACGGCCCGTGGGACCCCCGCGGCCGCCTCCAGCCCCTCACGGCGTGGAGGGAACATCCCGCAGCCCCAGGCCCGCAGCCCCCCGGAATCCCTCCGGCTGCACCCGGCGCTGGCTGCGGGCGAGAGACGGGGCTGGCGCGGCGGTGCCAGACGCCGGGTGGGCGACGCTGCTGCTGCCGCGTGTCCCTGGCACGGGTTGGGAACACGGCGTCTGCCGCAGCGGGGTCCCGCGTGGGGGCGAGCCCGGGCCCCCGCGTGGGGCTGCAGACGGGCCCCCCATCACCCGGCTGTGGGGCACCCGCCAAGGCTGGGGCACCCATGGGTGCCCTCTGGATGTGCCCGAGGGTGCAGAGGGCTCCTGAAGGGCTGAGCCCCCAGGCCAGGTCGCGGTGCTGCTGTGGGGCCGGCAGTGCTGCTGTGGGGTGCAGAGGAGGCCGCGGGGGGGGCCCGGGAGCTGCCGGAGCACGGATGGATCCTGGAATTAAAAACATTCCAGGAACTGACTTTGAACCAGATAAAATAACAAGCGCCGTGAGGAATGTCTCACCCCGCCCACCAGCCGCGGCCCCACGGCGCTCCCCACAGCCTCCCACTACCCCACACGTGTCCGCGGGCCCTTGCACACGCGTGTGCACGCAGCCAACGTGCACACATGGCTGCGTGGGGCAGGGGATCCCGGCGTGCCCAGGCTGCTGGGGGTTCTGGGGATCTCCGGGGGGTGCTGAACACCCCCGGCTGCTGCGAGGGGCTGCAGCACACCTGGGCTGGGCTGTGGGGATGCACACCCGGCCGGTGCGCAGTGCACGCACACGCGCGTGGAACACAGCCGGACACGCGTGGCCGTTGTGTGCGCAGCAGCACCTCCAAGCCCGTTGTGGGGCAGAGGGTCCCCCCCGTGTCCTCGCCAACCCCGGGGCCTCCCCGGCTCCCCCAGCCTGGCCGGCAGCCGCGGCCGGAGGAGCCCGGCGTGCATGGGCGGTGACATCACGGGGGCGGCGGGCCCGGGGGCGCGGAGCCAGCCCAGTCCCGCGGACCCCCCCGCCCGCCGGGGCCGAGGTCGCAGCGGGGCCGGAGCAGCAGCAGGAGCCGCGCTGGGAACCGGGAATGGTTGCACTGCGCGTCCCAGCCTGGCTGCCTGCCCTTGATAGCAACAAAAAACCCCAACTCTCCCTTTTCACCTTCTTTTTGAGAACCCTCCAAAATCATCTCTCAGCTGAGGTGTTTTGGGAGGGGGCACCGGCTTAGCTTCCTCCCTTTGCCCCCCATTCACATCCACAGGGGATGGCGCTTAAATGGCCCCGGTGCCACTGGGATGGGGACACATGTTTGAGGGGTCACCCCCGCATGACCCTGGCCCCACAGCCTGTGCCGTGGGGGTCTCGTCCCCACACCGTGGCCCCGGGCAGTGAGGCCAGGGCAAACACGGGGCTGATGGGGACACGGGGCCAGAGGGCATCGCCGGTGCGTCACCGTGTTTACGAGGACCTCGAGGAGCTCTCGTGACGTCCGTGCTGGTCCTGCCAGCCCAGGCCCTGCCAGGTGGCTCAGTGCCACCACCGCCACGCTACCCTCCGGCCACCGCTCAGATTTTCGGGGCTGGCACGGGGCCACCTGGCCCCTGGGCTCCGGTGGCGCGGGGGGCACGGAGCGGGGTGTCCCCCCCCCCATTCACAATGTCACAATGTCACCGTGCGAGCGGCAGATGGGGCGTGCGCGGGGCTATTTATAGCAGCGGGACCCACAGGTAGCGACGGTGCGTCAGAGCGGTGACGCAGCCCCGGCGACGCTCGGCCGAACGCCCCCGCAACCGGCTCCGGAGGCCCCCCCCGAGCCCCCGAGGAACGGAGGAGGTCCCCACGTGCGCTGGGGCACAGCTGGAGGATGCTCAGCCCTTGGCTGTGCTGTGTGGGGTGGGGAGGTTGAGAGGGGCATGTGCCTGCACCGCCCCCAAATCCATATGTGCGTGTGCATGTGTGTGCATAGCTGTGCGCACATGGTCCCCGAGAGTGCGTCTCTGCGTGTCCCAAGCCGTGTGTGTCACTGCGTGTTCCCACACATGTCACCGCGTGTGCCCAGGTGCGCGCAGCGCGGCGTTGATCTGCACGCTCAGGTCGCTGCGTGTGCCCGGTACGCGGCCACGCGCGCGTGGTTCTGCTCCGTGCACACGCTGCGTGTGTGGCCGTGGCGTGTCCCTGCGTGTGCGCGTGGCCGCGGTGGCCGGGGGTGACTCAGCCCCCAGGCAGCCCAGGAATGCCCCCTCCCCACCCTCTCCCCGCCCCTGGCCTGTGCTGGGAACGGACTGTCCTGGGGGACGGTGACACCCAGGGCTGACCCAGACCCTGCTGGGAAGATGAGGCGGTGCCCCCCCGCCCCGCTCCCCCCATCCTGCCCCCCCCGCCGCCTCCATCCTGCCCCCCCTCCCATCCTGCCTTCTGGGAACCGCTCACAGGGGCGGAGGTGAGGGGTCAGGGCAGGCTGGGCAGGGCTGGGGCCCTGCGGCTGGCAGGGAGGGGGCCCGGAGGAGCCGAGGCATCCCCAGGGACCCTCTCCACCGCTCTGCCGTGGGTACTCCAGAGCCTGGAAGGGCATCCCAGAACTGGGGTCCTCTTGGAAGTCCCAGGAGCAGCCTCCACCATGATCAGCCCTGGGGGTGCCCAGACCAGGGGTGCACGAAGTGGGGTCCAGCTTTGGAGACCCTCGGCCACCGGGGCGTCAAGGTCTGGGGCTGTCCTGGCTGGGGGCACAGCCGGGTCCTGCTCCGTTCCCCTCCGCTCGGGAAATCCGGGCCGGGTGTTTCCCCCAGCCCGCCGGACCCCTTCCACCGCGACGGCAAAGCCCGGCCCGGATCCGCAGGCAAGGAGCGGGACAACACTCGTGGGTACCCCGCGAGTTCCGGCCCCGGTTCCCGACACAGCTCCGCTCGCAGCTCAGAGGGGCTCGGAGCGGGCGGGGGCTTCCGGGGGAACGGCGGTCCCGGCCGGGAGGCGGGGCCGGTGTCCAGGCTCCGCTCCGTGCTCCGGCATCCCTCCCGGGCTTTCCGCGCTCCCGGCCCCGCTCGTTCATTCATAGATCGCGCGCGCTCCCGGCCCATTCATCCCGGCGCGCGGGGAGCTCCGTTACCGTGGCAACCGCCCCCCCCTTCCCCCCCGCTCCCACGGCACAGCCGGAGCGCTGGAGGGGCCGGGGGCGCCCCGGGGCCCGGGTGCCCCTTTGTGTGAGGGGGGGTCCTGGCGACAGGAGCCCGGGGGTCCCCGCGTTCGTACGGCTGCAGGCGGGGGGGCTCCCGCCGGCTCAGCCCCGCCGAGGTTCGGGCAGCGGCTGCCACGTCGGCGGGGGCGGCCCCCGTTCGCTCCCCCGGGCTGGGGCAGGAGCCCGGCCCCGGCGGTTTCCATCGTGGGCCGGGCTTGGCGCAGCACAACCTCGACGATCCTTCCCCACCCCCCAATTCCCACTCCACCCCCGCCCCCCCTCCGTCTCTGTGGTTGTGGCACTGAGCTCCGGCTCTGCAGAGTGCAATTTCCACACCCCCCCAAAGTGGTGGGGACCCCCCCAGAAGGGCGGGGTACAGCGAGTGCCAGCGGGTGCGAGAGCTGTGGGTGCGAACTGCCAGGTGGCAAAGTGCGGGTGTCCCAGCACTGCATGTGAGGCTGGGTGCAGGTCACATGTGTGCACCCACGTCTGCGTGTGTGTGTTGGCGGTTGTGCAGACCCTGCTGCCCTCCTTCCGTGCACCCCAGGTTCAGTTGTGGGGAGGACAAACGCGGTGCTGCGGGCACCTATTGCACAGGGCTCTGCGTGGGTGGTTGCAGAAAGCTCTGGCATGCAGCGGGGGCACGGCAGGGATCTGCAGCTGGACAATGTTTCCCAACATCCTCTTCTTCCTCTCCAGGTTCGAGAGTGAGGAGCCACAGCCTCAGGTGCAGGAGAAACTGCTGCTGCAACCCCACAGGTGAGCCCCAGCCCCCAGCTCGATGTACAAACGTGACAGGGCTGTGCTCCAGGTCAGCGTGGGGCTGAGCGTGGATCCTCGCACTGCTGCGCTCGTGTGTGCTTTGCACAGACGCGTTCTCCCGAATTTGTGCACGTGGAGGTCATGGGCATTCAAGACCACGGGTGCGTGCACAAAGTGTCGGTGCTTGTGCCCCCGGGCACGTTTGTGTGTGTGTTCGCACCGATCCCACGGACGGGGCGGGCGTGCAGGGCCCCCCTACACGCGGGGGTTGCCCTCACATGCAGCCGTGTGCGCGTCGCGGGCTCCGCACGCCGGAGCCGAGCCTGGCGCTGCCGGGATGACTCACGGGCTCGCAGAGGAAGCCGTGACTCAGTGCTGGATTCCTGCCGCTCCCCACCCCCCCGGCCGCTCCGGCCAGCGCGGCCACGTGGAACCCGCGGGACCTGCGGCCGGCCCGGGTGATGCTGCCGTGGGTCCCCGTGGGGCTGCTGGGGCCGTGCTGGATGCTCACGTCCCTTGCCCGGGCCGTAGGGACGGAGGGTCGCTGGAAGCGGTGCCTTGGGGATGCCCCGGGCTCGGGGTGGCACCGTGCACGCCCCGATTCCCGCCCCAGCTGGGCGTGGGGTTCCGGATCGGGCACGTTTCCCGGGTGTCTGGGTGGATCCGGCTGTGCAACCCCCGGGCAGCGGTGCCAGGGCTGCCCCGAGCTCCAGCCCGGGGGGCTGCTCTCTGCCTGGGCAGCTAGGGCTGCTCCACCTGCCCTGGGCTTGCCGTGGGTCTGGGCTGTGCCTGCAGCTCCACCTGCCCCTGGCACTCAGCCACCGCTGGCACCGGGCTCCCCGGCTGCTCTGGCTGACAGCCCAGCGCTGGGCAAGGGTCTGGGGTGCCACAGTGTCATGCAGGCAGGACTGTGGACCTGAGCAGGGACGGGTGGCTGCAGAGGGAGATGATCAGTGGAGCCATGTGATGCCCAGAGTGCTGTGCCAGGAGCCAGGGGTCAGTGGCACCGTGCAGTGCCCAGGGTGCTGTGCTGGTGGTGCCACGCAGTACCCAAGGCTCAGTGCCATGGCACGGGCAGGGCAGCCTCTGTGAGTCAGAGCAAGGTGCAGCAGCTGCCCCGTCCCCACTTGCCTGCCCGTTCCCAGGCCCTGCTCACCAGATTCACTTTTGCAATGACTGGTGCAGCCACCCCAGCTCTGCTGAGCTCTCCCTGACCCACTGTGCCCACGCTGCCTGTGGCCTTCTGCCCCCACATCACCACCTGTGACCTGGCACGGTGCTGCTGCTGCTGCTGCTGCCTCGGCCAAACCCCCTTAACCTTGGCCCTCGCCAGCTCCCTCCCCAGGAGCTGCTGGGTGCTGCCTTCTTGAGTGAATCTCATGGTTCCTGAGGGGCTGCAGACCCCTCGGTGGGTGACAGTGAAGGGGGGTCATGGCCAGCAGTGAATCAGCACAGGCAGGTGTGGACAGGGACTGGGATGGGGACGCCTTGACTGGGGACACCGTGATCGGGGAATGACTCATGTGTTAAACAAACAAACAGGCGAGTCCCTGTGAAGCTGAGCTGTGCTGGCAGCTTCCTCCGTGTCCCAGCACCAGGGAGCTGCTGGTGCACCCCAGTCATTGATCTCCCACAGTGGTCACAGCATCGGGAACAGTCGTGGAGCTGGTGCTGTGTGCGGTGTCACACACAGGTGGCACAGGGCAGCCCTGCCCTGCAGCCAGCAGGACAGGACAGACCTGAGGGCAGGGCAGGGCTGATGAACACGGCCGATCCAGGGGATCTCCAAACACCTGCCTTTGGAGAGAGCCGCAGTGCCCAGGGCCAGGCGGGCACCTGGGGATTTCCAAGGTCAAAGCTCACCTGGGCTGGGGCTGTGCAGCCTCTCCCTGGGCTGGCAGGTGTAAAACCCAGCCACAGGCAACTGCCCAGCTCATGGCATGGCCGGCCTGCCTGGGCATCCTGCAGCTTGGCCACGTGCCCACTGGGCTGAGAGTGAGCTCTGGGGTGGCTGCTGAGTGCCCAGCTCTGGCTTGTCCTGGTGCTGCAGCCGTGACCTGGAGGTGCCATCACTGAGCCAGTTCTGTCTGTTCTCAGATGAAAAGCGCTTCCCCCAGGCCCTGCTGCAGCCAGGGCAGAGCCAGTGTGTGGCCATGAGTGATGCTGTGCACAGGGTCCATCATGTCCCCAATCCACCACCAGCACCGTGTGATCTGGGACCTTGTGCACACACACACACACACTCAGAACGTTGGGAATGTTTTGTGTTGAGGCTGGTCAGTCGCTTACTGGATTTTTTCCACCCTTTCTGCTGTGGGTTTGGCCAGGTGCCCGGGGCAGGCGCAGGGGGTGGGTGTGAGCAGGCATGTGATGAGCCGGGTGTGACGGGGCTGGCGAGAGCTGGGAAAGTGCTGAGCTGGTGTGAACCTGCTGCCGTCCCATCCCCATCTCCTCCTCTCCAGCCCTTCCTGGAAGAGCTGCAGGGAAGGTCCCTGCTGTGTGTGTGGTGTGGGCAGCTGTGCCCATCCCCATCTGGGTGCTTCATGCAGGAGGGAGAGCCCGTGAGGCTGAAGGCTGCAGGGCTGGGGGTCAGCGCAGGTGCCCTGGGTGCTCCTGCCTTGCTGTGGGGGGACAGGGTGAGGACCCCACACTGCCTGGGGACATTGCTGCTCTGAGAGTCCCTGAGCTGCTTCCTCTTCCCCATGGTGGCTGTGTGGGGCTGGTGAGAGCGTGTCCTGCCTGGAGCCACACGCTGAGTCAGGGACAGAACAGGAATAGAGTCGGGTGCCTGAGTCACGGCCCACGTGTGAAACCAGCAGCACTTCCCCAGGAAGGGAGAACCCCGCAGCCCTGACAACCCCTGCTACATGCTGGCCACTTCCCTGGGACCAGGGTTCTCCCCTCCTGGATCAGCCGGAGCTGAGAGCTGCTGGCTCTGTCCCTCCTGCTGTCAGCAGCCACAAGGATGGGAGATCAGGCAGGGAATGACTGCCTCACCTCAGGAACCCCTCCGTGCACCCACACGGGGCACAGAGCTCCCCACCAGCCCCCAGGGCTTTGCCAAGGGGCTGGGAAAACCTTGGGGATGGTGCGCAGAGTTCTTGTTTGCAGTTCCCCTTACACACGTGTGTGCAAGTGTGACAGCTCGTCCTGCACCCCCCAGCCATCCATCTGTCTGTCTGTGTCCCCCGCCAGCTCCCACAGAACACCCCTCCCTCCCTCCCTCCCTCCTGCCTCCCCCGGAGCGTTTCCGCAGCGTCTCCATTGATAAATCTGGAGCGTTGCCACGGTGATGCTGCAATGGGGCGCAATGGGTGCGGGGCTGCCCAGGGGCCCAGGCCCATGGTGGGCTGAGGGTGAGGGTGAGGGTGAGGGTGAGGGTGAGGGTGAGGGTGAGGGTGAGGAGGGCTGGCTGGGTCCACGTGTGACATTGCACACGTGTGAGTTCCCAGCTGTGTGGTTGCACACGTGTGGGATTTCCCAGCTGTGTGTGCACAGTGCTGGTGCTGATCGTGCACACATGCAAGAACTGATGTGTGCTCTGCATGTGCAGGGCTGTGGGGGCTCAGGGACCCCGCTCTGGGGCCCTTGACACCGTCTGGTTCTTCCTGCAGCAGTGCCAGGAGGGAAACTGAGGCACCGGCAGCATGGGGTTCACCCTGGGGCAGGGGCTGCTCGGGGACAGGGGAACCTCACAATGCCACCACCTCCAACCCTTCCTGCACAGTGCTGGGTCTGGCCAGCATCGTCACACCCTGGCTGTGGTCTCACACACGGGCAGGTGACCCCACACACACCCCCAGAGCAGCCCCCGTGCAGGGATGGGGGTGCAGGTACCTGTGTGAACACGTGTGTTCTATGCATGCGTGTCCACACATGTGCACAGCCCCACAGGGGTGGCTGAGGGACCCAGAACTGTTTGGTGCCTGCACCACACAGGCAGTGGGGACCCTCTGGGGGGGCTGGTGTGAGGAGGGGGCTCTGGTGCACGAGGGGAGTGCAGGGTGGGGAAGCCCTGAGACCACCCAGCACCTCCAGCTCAGCCAGGTGTCTGCACACTCTGGGAGAGCCCTGTATGAGGCACGGGGGGCTCGGGCAGGCAGTGCCTCTCCCCAGGCAGCTCCTGCTGTGCCCTTCACCCTCTGCCAGCCCACCCAGGCCGCTGCGCTTGGGGCTCCACGTGGGGAGCTCACCCTGTGGATGTGATGGCAGAGCCTGACGCTCTGTGGTGGGATTGTGGGGTGCTGAGGGGGTGCTGGGCGCCAGGATCGTCCCTGCTTGCAGCCAGGAGCTGGGGGGACAGGGGCAGGCCCGCAGGGTGACACGGGCTTGCTGGTGAGCGCAGCGTGGCCGTGCACACCCAGCGTGGGCTGCGCGGTGCCGTGTGGGCAGGATCGGTGCGTGCAGCGTGGCTGCCCTCTGCTGCCACGGCCACGGCAGCGCCCGGCACCCCGGGACGCTGCGGCAGGGACCCCCGGGATGCTGAACAATGGCAGCGCTCTGTGCCAGCCCCCGGCCCACGCCAGAACCCCCCGGGCTGGGGTGAGGCAGCAGGGGAGTGGGCTCTGAGGTGCTCCACCCCGTGCCCCCCTCCTCTCCCAGCTGGGATGGGGTCATGCAGCAGCCAGCAGGGAATGAAGATTTTTTGGGGGGTTTTTAGAGCCATGGGGAAGGGGCTCAGCCTGGTGTCAGTTCTTGGTGGCTCTGGCTGCTCTCGGGGTGTGGGGCTGGCACGGATCCCGCAGCTCCCTCCCATCCTCCATCCCGCTGCCTTGGGAAGCAGGTCACGTCCAGCTCCCGGCACGGCAGCGCTGCCGGGGGAGCTCGGCTTTCTGGGGCAGCTCTGGGCTGCTGCGAGCCGCTTTTGGGGCTTGTGGGAGGAGGATTTCCAGCTGTGCAGGTCTACGTGGCACTGCCACCGCGGGGACGTGGCAGTGAGGAGCCCCCAGTCCCCTTCAGCTCATCCCAATGGGTGCTGGGGGTCTTTTGGGGCAGCATTGCCAAACTCCCCCAAAAAGCTCGTTGCTCCAGGAGTCACAGGGCAGCTGGGCTGGGTGGCACCAGCCTGTGCAGTGCCAGGATCCGGCCTTGCCCTGCGGAACGCCCGGCTCCCAGGGCAGGTGTGGTGCTGCTGGAGGCAGAGACGCTGCCTCTACCTGCCTCCATCCGGATCCACGCGAGGGGGGAGAGCGGGGGGAACTTTCCCGACTCGTTCCCCCACATCGAGGGGGTGAAAAAAAGAAAAGAGAAGGAGTCGCATGACTTGGAGCTCTCCCGAGAGTGACCCAGGGAGCCAAGAGAGCCAAGAATCTGCTGGGCTGTGGTGTCTCATTCCTGTCTCATTCCTGCTCTGCAGCGGGGCTGGGAGAGGTTGGGTTACGGGAGGCGCGGAAAGGGGACGGTGCAGGATGAGCTCATGCGAGGGCGCGGGAACCTTCTGGGCAGGGAAAAAACGTTGATGCTGCAGTTCAGGGATTTCTGCAATCGCGGCTGTTCCCGCGGCTCGTTCCGCCGGGCCACCCCCCGTGCCGATGGCAATGAAGTGACTCGGGGACGGCTGTGGGCTCAAGGTGATTTATGTGCCCTTGCAGGGAAACAGCAGCACACAGCGACCTGCTGAAGAGCAGAGGGGGCACACTGGGGTCTTGGGAGGATATCAGGGTCCTGGGGAGCCCTGAGACCCTTGTGCAGGGGAGCTGGATGAAACAACCCCACCCTGCATGGGATTGTAGGGGTGTGAGACCACCGGTCCTACCGCAAATGGTGGCAGCAAACTGCAGTGCGAGTGCCTGAGGGAGTGAATGCAGGAGCCCAAGGGGTCTGGAAAAGCTCCAGTTTCCCTCAACACCTGGGCTGGCCCCCCTCGGTGTGTACTTTACCTCTTGCTGGGGAGGGATACGATGTTCCCAACTCTTGGCAGCTTTTCCCCTGCAGGCTGTGATGAACCTTTCCTGCCTCCCCAGCCCTCTGCCCTGCAAGGCCGCCCAGTGTCAGGCGGTCAGAGGCTGTTTGTCCAGTCCTTGGGTAGCATCCCCTGCCCTTAAGAACTCAATGCTGCAAATACTCTTAGATGATGATTAATGAGCGCTTATATAACTGAACTGAGTCCTTAATGCAGACGGGAGGGTGACAGGAGGGAAGGTGGGAGCAATAAACAGCACGGCGCTGCTGCCGCTGCTTTTCCCACACCGGAGCAGCTGCGTTCTGTGCAGGGGGACCCTGACAGATGTGGGAGAGAGGCCACCCGCGGGGAAGCAGCTTGGGCAGCCCCCATCTGGGTTTTCCAGGCAGTTTTGGATCCTGGGAGTGAGCGGCTGGTGGTGCTGCCCTGAACCATGTTGCCCATGGCATGGCCGGGCTCTCTGGTGTGGCAGAGCCGGGAGGTGAAGGGTTTATGTTGGAAAAGCATTCATGTGTGACAGTGGCTGGAATGTTGTGCTGGTGAGCTGGGAGTGCTGGAGGAAAAGGGCAAAAATCCCACAGTAACACCTTAGTGTGAGCTGTGAGGGGTGATGAGGCCGCTGCTGGAGATGCTGGGTGCAGTTGTTTCTAAATTTGGCCGTGTTTGGGCAGGTAGGGACAGTCTGACACACAAGATTTGGTTTTCCATAATCTGGCTGGGAAGCACCAGCTCTGATAAAGCTGCTGCTCAGCGCCAAGGCAGCTACACGGTTGCCATGGTTACCACATGCTTATTTTCACCATCTTCCTCACCTCAGCCGGGGTGCCCCGGCATTCCCAACCCTGAATCCCCCCTGACCTCAATCGGGGTGCACTGGCATTCCCAGCTCTGAATTCCCCCAGACTCCAGCTGGGTGCACCAGTATTTCCAATTCTGAATCCCCCCCGGACCTCAGCTCATTTCCTAACACTCCAGTTTGGATTTCCCAACGCTGCTGTGACCCCCCTGTCATCTCAGGACAACTTGAGCCCTGATCTCTTGCACCTTTTAGTTGTGGATCCCATCCTGTTTCTCCTTGTGGATCCAATCCTTCTGCTCTTTGTGGATCTGATCCTCCTGCTCCCCGTGGATCCAATCCTTCCGCTCTCCATGGATCTGTTCCCCCTGCTCGATCCCTGCGGATCCTGTCCCCCCCCCTTGCTCCCGGTGGCTTTGTCCTACAACCCGGTAAATCCCGGTCACAGGGAAGCGCTCCTCACCATGGCAACGGCGGGATTGCGTCAGGGCTTTTCTTTCCAACTGCAAAGCTGGATGAGCAACTCCCTCAGGGACAGGAGTAAGGGAGAAGGGAATATTCTTTTTCCCTGGGGCGCTTTGGGACTGCCAGTTCCCTAATCCAGCCCTGCTTTGGTGTTTGCTTGAGGGTCCAAGGCTGCCATGGGCCAAACACGGTGGGGACAGCGAGGGTTCCCATGCCAGGGACACCGAGGGGACACTGAGGCCTCCGTGTCCCTTCCCTGCTCCTGCTATAAGATGATCTTGCAGGGAAAACCAGGAAGGAGCCAGATGCTTGGTGTTGGATGGGGTGGAGGCTCAGCCATGAGCTCTGCTCCGGTCCGGCCTCACGTTCCCTCCTTTCCTGCAATCCCAGCAAAAACAAAGGCAGGGGAGGCGGCTCTTGCGCCCTGCAGGATGTGCTGGGGCGTGCAGAGCTCCCCCAGCGCTGTGCCTGCAGCAGGGGGGACGCTCCCAGGGGCTTTGCCAGGCTCAGGAGCAGGAATGCAGGGGGAAGGGGGGTGCCTGCAGGGCTTTGTTCGCTCCCAGCCCCGGGTAAGGCACAGCACCAGAGGAGGAGGAGATGTGGCACCCACTGCCCCGTCCTGCCCTCCCCTGAGCGCTCCCATCCCAGCCCTGGCCCGGAGGAGCTGCTGGGTGATTTGGGAACCTCATCAGAGTAGTGCCCGGGGCAGGGGCTGCCCTTGGCTCCCCAGAAGGTGCCGGGGCTGCCGAGCAGGTTTGGGCTCAGCTGCTGCGCGGCTCTGGGCGATTCTCTGAGTGCAGGGATTGGGAAAGGTCCCTACAAACACCACGGCAGGGTGGGCACCCCCAGAGAAGGCCGAGCTGCCTGGGTGTGGGATGTGCTGGAGGCAGGAGAGAGGCTCATGTTGGTGTGGGAGTGGCACGGGGTGAAGGCAGGACTCCTCCTGTCACTGCTCCTCCACGGCATTTCCATGTGGCACCATCCCTGCTGTGCTGCTGGACAGGCAGAACTTCCAGGAAATCATTAACAGGATGTTGGGACCTACAACCTCTGCCCTTGGAAGCTGTAAAAAATAGGTGATAAAAACATCAGTCATGTGTGGGGGGATTGCTTGAATCAGCTCCAGGTGATCCCTGAGGTCCCTCCAGCCTCTGGTGATTCATGATTTCCCATGGCTGCACCTGAGCACACAAACAGCTCCACTCCAGAGCGGATATTTGCACTCCCTAAGGAAGTGCTGGCACTTTTGCCAAATTGGGTCACTCAGCCCTGCTCACAGCCAGATCCAGGTGATTGAAATTAGGGCTCAGCCAGGGGAAACACCCATGGGTGCTCAGGTCTGGAACTCACACAGGAGTGATCTCTGCGTCTCCTACGTGGTGTTGCCTTTTTGGGACCCCTGGCCAGGTCCCTTCTGCTGCAGGAGGTGAATCCTGGGCTGTTTCAGTGCTTGATTAACTGCCCTAATGACAGGTGCAAACTGCCTGCCCGGCTGCTCCCAGCACTGCTCCCAGCCTGTGGGACATGCAGGGATGCCCCTGAGCCCCTTGGGCTGGTGACACGGGGCAGCTGCAGCCCCTGTGTGCAGCCTGATCATGGAATACCCACGAGGATTTGTCAAATCCACAGCTGATGCCATGTCTGATGCCCTGATCTGGAGCACTGAACCCTCCTGGCAGCAGCACACAGTGTCCACTTGGTGCAGCTCTCACCTGGTGTCACTGGTGACTCTCACTGTCAAAGCAAAGGCACCAACACGCCCCAGGGAGATGGAAATCACACTTTTGGGACACAACCAAGCGGGGCTGTGCTCGCCATTCCATGTCACAGGAGCTCCTCTGCTCCCAGCAGCCCTTCATCCTGCTGGGACTCAAATTCCCCCGAAGCAGCAAAGATTCTCAGTGCTATCTTCACAACACCCGACGTGCCTGGCTTTGTGTGGAGTCAAATCCCAGTGAATCCCAGTGTTCGTTTGTCCCTCGAGGTTTGCAGCAGGGCTGGTGTTGACTGTCCAGTATCTCAGGCTGGAAAATGGCTCCGTGCATCAAGGTCACTTTATCCACCCTCATCACAGACCAGGAACGCTCACGTTAATGGGTCTCTAATTTAATTGAAATGCTGTGCCTGTGATTGCAGGGCTGGAATCTTTTCCTCTCTTGAAGGGCAAAAATCAATTTGCAGTAACAGCAGACATGTCTGCTCCCTCCTCCAGGCCTAGGAAAGTGAGTAAATTTTTTCATGGTAGGAAAATAATAATATTGGCCTGGTGTGTCATCAATATTGGGTGTTTTTAAGTGCTTTTGAGCACTTTGGTGGCAGCATTCTGTCCCTGTGGCCCTGTGAGCTCAGAAAAACCACAGATGTGGTGCCCCTGGGTTTTGTAATTACTGTATTACCCATGTACAAACTGCCCTTTTCCTGCAGATCCCAAAGGGATCACAACAAATCAGGGAGGAGAAGCCTGATTTCCACGCTCTGGGAGGCAGGGAATGGGTGATCACTGCTTGACAGAGCAATCACGGGCAGGTTGCTTTGCATCTCCCCGTGGTTTGTTTTTCCTCAGTCTCAGTGCCTGGTTTGGAAATCGGTCACCAAATAGTGGTGATTTCTGTACTCTGGTGATTTTGTTCTGTGCAGCCTGGCTCAGACTGGAAATATTGGGAAGGAAGGAAGGACGGAAGGAAGAAAGGTGGCCAGTGGCTGCAAACCCCGTCTGCGAACTGCAGCGTGAATTACAAGGAGTTTCTGGAGGCAGAGCAAAGGTGTCTGGTCCTGCCTGGGACAGGGGACACACAGAGTGACCCCTGATGTGTCCAGTCCTGTCCTTGGACACAGGACACACACAGTGACAGCCTTGCCATGTTTCCTTCCCGTTTCCTGCACACTGCTATTCCCTCCCATCCATCTCCTCCTCTCCAATCTATTTATTCACGTGCATCTCTTCCCCTCCAATGTTTCCAAACACTTTTCTACATGAGATTGTAATTATTGTATGAAACACTGGCCGTTTTTATTTTGAGGCCTTTCAAAACTGTGTAGCCTCTCGATAAGACGTGTCTTTGGCTTTGCCAGTTTTCTCTTTCAACACAAAGTTTTTACTGCTGAAGGCATTCTCACCTTTGTCAAACCTCAGGATGGACTTTTAAAGACTTCATTCTTTGGCAAAACAGGTTGAACAAAGACTTTTATTTTTAAAGAAAACTTTGTTGCTTTAACTACTTCTCACCATCATATCCCAAGTGCATATCGGACAACACTGCAAGGAGGGATCATTCCCCACGGGACAAAGAGAAGGGCGGTCAGTTTGCGGGGACAGGACGGGTTTCCTGAGCGGGGCGGTGACCGTACGGGCCGCAGCGGGAGGAGCCGCCGGACCCCGGCCGGGGGCAGCGCTCGGCACCCAAGATGGCGGCGGCCCCTGAGGGGGCCCTTTGTCTGTGGCCGCCGCCGCAGTGCGAGAAGGGCGCGAAACTGGGCCAGGCTGGACACGCCCCTTTCGCCAGAGGGGCGGGGCGGCCGCGCCCCCTGCCCAATCAGCGACCTCCACTTCCTTCCCTCTCACAGGGGCGCTCCCGCCCGCCTCCGCGCGCGCAGCCAATGGGCGCCGTCCGTCGCGCCCCGCCCCCGCGTGGGTGGAGGGGGTGGGGCCACGCCGTGGTTTTGTTTGCGCGCCCCTACCTTCGCCCCCGCCGTGGTTCATTAATATTAATAAAATCCCGCCCAATCAGGTGGTGCAGCGGCGGCAGCGCTTTGGTGACGTGTCGCCCCTCCTTGCAGCGGGGTTCATCTGCATATTCATAAGATAGGCGGGATGAGGCGCGGGCGTTTATAAGGCGCCGCCCCGCCAGGCTCGCCGTACATTTCGCTGAAGCTTTGAAGTGTTGTGTGGACCTCGCACTGCCCGGCTATCGGTGAGCGCAGTCGCGCGGGGCGGCCGCGACCGCACCGGGCCGGGCGGTCCGCAGTGAGCGGAGCCGTGTCCCAGGGGCAGAGGGCCGGGTCCCGCGGGAGGCTGGGCCGCGGCTCCCGGCCCGCCGATCGGTGCCCTCTGCGGGCACGGGGGGCACAGCGGAGCGGGCCGCTTTGTACCGTGTCGGGGAAGGGGCCGCGGCGGGGGAAAGGCGTGCGCGGAAACAAAATGGCGACGGGCCTCGGCCGTGCAAAATGGCGGGCGGGAGGGAGGGGGCGGCGGGCGGCGCTGCCCAGGGCAGGCCGGTAGGGGGCGATGCGGGCGCGCATGCGCCCTGGGCACGGAGGGGCCGGTACCAGGGGTCCCACCGGGGGTTGGCGGGACCCGACCCGGCCGCGGGTTCTACCGGGGCCCGGTCCCAATGCTGCTCCCCTGCCCTTGGCCCTGAGCCTCGCGGAGTCCTATTTGGGCCCTCGCTCCCGCCGTCCCTGATGGAGACCCCCTTGTAAGGCTGGAGGACCGCATAAGGCGTCCGGCAGTGTGAGATCACATTGGTGTTGTTATAGGTGGCGTTAGAAGGATTTATTGTTTTAGACCTCTTGGGGATTGTGTGGGTTTTTTGAGTCGCTGACTCGGTTCTGTTGGTTTGGCAGGTCAGAATGGCATCAGATGAGGGAAAGCTCTTTGTCGGCGGGCTCAGTTTCGACACCAATGAGCAGTCATTGGAGCAAGTCTTCTCTAAATACGGACAGATTTCTGAAGGTGAGACTGCAGAGCCACGATGGGATAGTTTCCCCAAGTCTGTTAAATTTCCCTGGTGCTGATTGGTTTTCGTTTCCTATCTCTCCTTTTCACAGTCGTGGTGGTGAAAGACAGAGAGACTCAGAGATCCAGAGGTTTTGGCTTTGTTACTTTTGAAAATATCGATGATGCAAAAGATGCAATGATGGCAATGAATGGAAAGGTGAGGAGGCCCTAGAGTTGATTCTTTATTTCCTATAGTGTGGAGGAAGAGAATTAGAGGTGTGCTGCTGTTCAGGCTGTGTGGAAAAACAGATAAATGCCAGTATCTTAGATGAGATGATATGGATGTAAAAAGTCTGGTTATATGAATTGATATGTAAAAGAACATATATATGTACTAGGAATAAAACTATAAAGTTCCATTATGGATTCTGGATGACTGAGATATGACTTTATAGGCATTTCTGTGTGTAATATATAATATTATAATAGTATTTCTTAATATATCAGGTTTTTTGCCCACTTGATTTAATTGTGGCATGGAAGAGACGTTTGTTTATTTCACAAGCAGCGACTCCTGGCACTGCTCAGCCAACTATGAAGGCGTGCAACTCGTTCTACGTGTGCTTTCTATTTAAATATTTCGGTTTGGCTAACCGTGGTTGTGTTTTAGTCTGTAGATGGGCGTCAGATCCGAGTTGACCAGGCTGGGAAGTCCTCAGAGAACAGATCCCGTGGCTACAGAGGGGGGTCTTCAGGGGGCCGGGGCTTCTTCCGCGGGGGCCGAGGCCGGGGCCGTGGCTTCTCCAGAGGTGAGTGCATGGGGCTCACTCATAATGTCTGCATGGGGGGGGTCTCACTTGTCAGAATGGTTGAAAAACCTCATTTCCTTGTCTTTCCAAGGAGGTGGAGACAGAGGCTATGGCGGCAGCAGATTTGATTCCAGAAGCGGAGGCTATAACGGCTCCAGAGACTACTATAATAGCAGGTAAGGGCTCTGCCAGCAGCAGGGATGGTGGGGAGGCTGTGGTGGGGCTCAAAGCAGCAGAGAAGGAGTTGAGCAGCTGTAAAGCGAGTTCTGTTTGTCCTGCAGGAGTCAAGGTGGCTATGGAGACAGGAACTCAGGAGGCTCCTACAGAGACAGCTATGACAGTTACGGTAAGTGCCGCTTCGAGCGGGAGCGCTGAGTCCGTGTGCTGTAGGAGCTCTGAACCTGCTGAGCCTGAGCCTGCAGCTGGGGCAGGCTCAGGCTGTGGACGTGGTGGTGCCGGGAGATTCTAATTTAATGCATGTGCAGGAGTTGCTCGGATCTAAGGCAAAGCAAGTGTTTAAAAAAAAAAAAAAAAAGGTGTTCCAGGAGCCCAAACTCGGCTGCCCTAACGCACTGACCCGCGGGTGGGGGATCTCAGTAGCCAAGTAGCCGTAGCCTTGGAATAATGCAAAGGGAGTAAAATGCTGGAACTTGTCTTTGCTTCAGTGCCTTTACAATTGTGCCTGCTTCTTGTCCTCAGCTACACACAACGAGTAAAAATCCTTCCTGACTCAAGATCGTCCTTCCAATGGCTGTATTTATAAAGATTTTTGGAGCTTCGCTGAAATGGTTATTGTGTAGTACATCTACTTGTATTTTCACTTTTGTAGTATTATCAGTTCTGATCTTGTCATACACAGCCTGGCAGCTTCTGAGACGAGACTGTCTGATTAGACTGTCTTGGAGAAAGCTCTGCTTTCAAGTGGTTTTAATCTTTTTTGAAAGCACTTCAGATTTTATTTTATCCTCCATGAATGAGCCAAGGTGTTCGTTTTTGGTTGTTTTTTTTTAAGTTGGGGCCCCAATTCAGTTTCTTTTGAGCTAGCAAGGACCTTGTACCAATGTTCACTAGAAGCTGAACAAGCTGTGGACTTTTTTTTCTTCTTTTTTTTTTTTTTTCAAGTGCATTACCTTCGTCTTTTGTAACATTCCTTTAGTGTAGCAAGGTAGGAATGCAGCTTGGGTTCCGTTGGAAGGCAAACCACCTTGATATATCTAAAGAGAAACGTGCTTGTATGTTCAACCCGCATAACGGTATTTTTACTGTTGTAATGATGTAAATGACCCAGAACTAGACTTGCAAACTTACCATAAAGAGGTTCTTGAAAATGTTTATTTATATTGTCCTTTTTTACTGGAAGAAATATGCATATTCCATTGCTGTTGTATTTGAAGTGGTAAAGGATTCCTGTATACAGTTTTCTTTGGCTTTACGAAGCCTATTAAAAGACCGTCTGAAATGAACTCTGCTCCTGACATTTACATTTCATTGCACAACACAACCTTTGGAGATGAAGAACAGTCTTGGAAGCGAGAGGAGGAGATTAGGGACAGTGGTAGAGCTGGTCGGACGATTGCCCGGCTGCTGGAATTTTAATCCTAAAATCGGTCTTGACATCTGAATTGGCCAAGAAATTTCACATAACGTAGTCAAAACTTGTCTGTAGAGGCTGGAAGTACAAACCTGAGGGCGTGCTAGGAGCGAAGTGCAGTTGGAGTGTTAGGAAGGATAATGGATGTTTCCTGCAAAGCTGCTGTAGGCTACACTGGGACCTGTAGAAAAGAGCCAAGTGCTGTAGTCCCTGGGCTGTTCCCTGCGTGCCGAGCGCGTGTGCGATGTAGGGGAATGCCGGGCTTAGCTTAGCTGTGTCATTGCTTACAAGTTCTAAGAATTCTTTGCTAGCAAATGGAAACTGCAGTGTCCTTGGAGAAAAGAAGTGTTGTGCCTCCAACAGAAACCTCTGAGACGAGAGCTGCTCTCTTGGCTAGTTCATATGTGGAAATAGTCCTGTAATTCGAGGTAACTCCTTTTGCTCATGTCCGCATCCTTCCTCTTGTTGAGAGCTCATTTGAAAGTCTAATGTACCTGTGAAATATTCCTTTTGACAATTTTGGTCAGCTGCTGGAAAAACGTTAACCCATGCCGTATGCAACCTTTGGCTTGTGGCACACCTTGAGTTCCACAGATCAGAGTTGGGCATGCAGCCGTGTCTTGCTGTAGGTACAGAAGCAAGATTGGAACGAACTCCCTGACTCGATATGTGTTCATCTATTGAGACTCTTCCTAGACTTCATTAAGTTGCTCACTTTAATTGTAGCTTTCTTTGCCATCCTACTTGTTGCCATTAACTTTTTCCCATGGCCCACACTTCCTAAGCAGCCATGTCCAAGTGTTAACTCTCTGCTTAGGGGATCCAATCCATGGGCTGGCTGAGCACGGGCAGCAGCCGGCCCGGAACAGTTTTCCCAGACTGTGCTTTGTGGTGTGATGGGTTCAGCGATGGCTTGTGAGACCCTCGTGCGCTGTGAGCTGTGTGGGGAGGTTGGGGGCAAGAGCAGCCTCTGCCCTGGGCTCTTGTTAATGCCTCTCTGCTTTAGCAGGCTGAAGGGACCCGGCACACGCTTCGGAGGCCCAGCGGATCCTGAGCGACCAGAGCTGCTGCGTTCCAGGGATGCTGCAGCAAGTTTGCCAACCAGGTAATAACATCCCTTTCCTGAGGATTTTTTCCTTTAGCAGTGTCCCTGTTCCTTATCCCTAAGTTGCTACAGTAACCCTCTTCCATTCCTGTATCTTTATCCACCTTCCAATTCTCTTGTGTCCGTTTCGTTTCAGCACTGAGACGCGTCAGAGAGGACAGAAGGACAGACACTGGAGTGCGGAGATGAAGAGCTCAAAGCAGTGGTGTTGCTCATTTTTACATGAACCAAATCAGTCAAGACAGAATAAAACACTGAAATGTGGAAAAAACAAATCTCTGTGGTACTTTTTGTGGGAAACAGTATGTTTTTGGCAAAAGTATTTGTCTGGTGCACAGCCCAGTTCAGAGCACAGAGCCAACTGCCACTGTGGTGCTTGGAGGTGCACACACTCTGCTCCAAGCAGACTGATGTGTGATCCTCATGGGACATATGAAGTCTTGTTGTGAGTTAAATCCCAAAAATGTGGCAGCTCGGTGATGAGGAGGATTAATATAATTATGCTGGGAGAGGCTGACACTCTGAATGTGTTTCTGGCAGGAGATTGCAGGGTGAGAGCAGTGAGAGTTTTTGATGATCTCAGCTGCTCCTGCCCTTTTTTTTTTTTTTGTGTTAAGAGCTGATTGCTTCATCCTGCCCTTTTCTACCCATTTTTTTTTTAACTGATAAACTCAGAATTTGGTGATGGGCTCATTCAGGAGCCCTGAGGACTTGCTGCCCAAGAGCCATCAGTTCCCCATTTTCCACTGATAGGAGTCTCCAGACATTCCTGCCTGCAGGAGGGGATTATTGAGCTCACTTCACAAAACCTACTTTTCCTCCTTTAACCTCTTTCAAATTATCTAAGTGAACAGCATTTAAAAAAAGCAATCAGCCATGACACACTTCTGGGGGTTGAATTGAGCAATTCACCAGTGAGGATTTTTTGCATGTTAATGCAGGAGGATATGAAATATAATGAAAGCTGAGGAGTGTGTGAAGTCTTTGCTGATAAAAATGCAGTCAGGTGAGGCTGAAATGAATTCAGGCTGAAAATACTTACAAATAATGCTTTGTAAGACCTTCCTAAATAGGATGCTTAGACGCAGGCAGAAATAATGAACAGGTGCAAAAATAGCCTGGTTGAAGGTGCTGTTATTTTTGGCATTGCTAATTATGCCATTGAGTTAATGATGTCTTGTTGGGATGGGTGAGGGAATCACTGGAGCCAGGGGCTGGATGTGGAACCCAGTGGCGTCATCGGGAAGGTGTCTGGGTGCCGTGGGTCTGACGTGAGCTCGGGTGACCCAGTTTTAACCAAAATGCCCTTTTTTTAAAGTAAGCCCTGTGTGTCCAGGCAGCTTAAGCCATTCCCTGAGGAAAAATGGGGAAGTGGAGCAGGGCTGAAGGGCCTGAGCCCTGCCCAGCAGTGACTGAGCCCTGTTCAGCCCGAAGTGTCTGCAGAGAGTAAAAATGGGGGATAGAAATTCTCGAAATGCTCAAAATGCTTCTGTTTCCAGCTGTGTTCACCATGGGGCGGGAATGGCCGCCCTGAAAGGAGAAGGAGAACCCTGAGGGGGAAATGGCGGCTCTGGGGGAGAAGGTCCTGCTATGAGGGGGAAGTGGTGACACTGAGGGAGAAATGATGACCCTCGGGGAAAAATGGTGGCCTTGAGGGGGGAGGGAGAATCCTGAGGGGGAAATGGCGGCTCTGAGGGAGGAATGAGAGCCCTGAAAGGGCAATGGCAGCCCTGAGAGAGTAAGGATGACCCTGAGCGGAAAATGGCGTCTGTGGCGGACGGGGTGTTGCAGTGAGGGAGAAATGGCGGCCTCGCCCAGGGGCACGCAGCTCCCGAGGGCAAACAACAACAACCCTGAGGGCAAAATGTCGGAGCCCCGCGGCGGCTCCGTGAGCGGGTCACGGCCGGCCCGGAACGGCACAGCCCCGGAACCCGCGAGCGGTTCCGCGGGGCCCGGGCGGGGCCTGAGCCGCGCGCACCGTCCCGGCGCCTTCCTGCGGCCGCCACTCCCGCTCCGCCGCCCCGGCCCGGCCATGCCGCGCCTCCTCCTCCTCCTCCTCTTCCTCCTCCTCGTCCCGCACCTCGGCCACACCGCCGGTCCCAACCCGGGGAACAGCACGGAGCCGCCGCGGGCGGTCACACGGAACGAGACGCAGTCGGGAACGGAGCACGAGTCCGGGCCGGGGCTGTCGGTGGGGTCGGGGCTGCCGGTGCTGAGGCGCGCTGTTTATGTGCTGAGCGCTCTGTCGGCGCTGGCCGCCTTCTACTTCATGCTGCGGGCGTTCCGGTGAGTGCAAAGCGGGGACAGGCACCCGAGCGCGGCTGTATCCATGTTCTGCTGCTCCCGCTCCTGCTCTTGTCCCCATTCTGGTGTCCCTTGACCCGGGGCTGTGTCCCTGCTGGTCCCGGTTCCTGTTCCCGTTATCCCGGGCTGTGTCCCAGCTTGTCCCGGTTCTGGGGTTCTCTACCCTTCTAGTCCTGGTTCCCCCTGGTCGGGGATGTCACCCTGATTGTCCTGGTCCTGGACCCAGTCCGCGTTGCTTGTGGCAGTGCCCTTGCTTGTCCCGGTTGTCCCGGTCCCTGTCCCCCCTGCCCGTCCCGGTCTTGCTCTGGGTCCCCCGAAGCCGGTCACGGTATCCCTTGTCCCTTGCCTGCCCCAATTCCGCTCCTATTCCCTGGGTTTGTGCCCATTTTCCCTGAATTCCCCTCCCTCCCTCCCTCTGCCAGCCGGGGCTCTGCCTCCCCAGCGCATCCCTTTGGCAGCGAGTCCAAAACGTCGCTGTAAATCCCTCACACTGTTAATTACCCGAGGTAATTAGCGCTAAACCATCTCCGCTAAAACCACCCGCTGGGTGGGGACAGCGGCTCACTCACTGTGCTCTCCGTGTCCCTCAGCCCCAGGTCCGAGGGTCCCAGAAACGAGCCCAAAACTCATTTCAGGTTGAAGAAGCCCCAGAGGAAGAAGTACGGGCTGCTGTCGAACCAGGATGAGAACATCGAGCTGGGCTCCCTCGACAGTGACGAGGACACCGTGTTTGAAAGCCGGAACCTGAGGCGGTGAGGGAGCATTTTGTGTGTTTTTTTGTGTTGCTCTTTTCCTCACAAGGGGCTGAGGCTCCTTTCCCAAAGCTGTGGGAGCTCTGGCACAGCTCCTACAACCAGATCTGCATAAATTAAAACGCCTGTGTGTGGTCTCTGTGTTGGCACACGGATTTATCTCACTTTTCCTCGTTTTCTGGCCCAGGAAAAGTCTCACTGACAGGGTTATTTGGACACTACTGTGGGGTCACAGAGCTGTTGGGAGAGCCCCTGTGCCCAGTCTGGGCCTCCCTGTGTTAGACAGGGAGGAATTGCTTCCAACTCCTATCACAATTCAAACTCCCAGTCCCATCAGGATATGCATTCCTGTTTTCCCAGCAAAATTCCTGGTTTGTTTTGTGTTTTCTTTTTTCATTTTTAGGAATTGCTTCCAGGTCTCATCACAGTTCCAACTCCCAGTCTCACAGGGATATATCCATTCCTGCTTTCCCAGCATTGTGTTCACATCCCACCAGTTTGATTTCTGGGGAGGTTGTTTTAAGCTGAGGAGGAATGTCACCTCAAGGAACATCACCTCAGCTCCCCCTGATTTTGGGTGTCTCTTTTTTTTTCCAGATGACTCGGGACCAGTGGCACTGGCTGCCTGGAATGATGGAGGGTCCAATCCCAGTGGAATCCTTAGTGCTCAAGTTTTATATCTGCTTACAATGACTTAACTAACAGTCTGAGCCCTTCCATAGCTGGGGCAGGGGAGAGGGGACCAAACCTGTTTTCTTCACGTGCATTCTTGGGGACATTTCTGGGGAAAGATGGGAGCTGTTCACTGCACGGGGAAGGGCTGAGGTAAAGGAGATGCTCTTGGGATGATTTTCAGCACCTGAAATCTAAGCCTGAGAGCTGCCCCTGTGCCTCATATCCCTCTCTCCTTGCCCTGGAAACATCAGATTCCTTCTCCAGGCCGATCCTCTTTCCTTCATGCAATATCAGGTTACTTCTTTGGGAAGTGTCTCTGTAATTAGCTTCTGGGAGGAGCTGTGAGAGCTCTGGCTCTGTCACACAAACGGGGGTGGGAGGGTGATAGCTCAGACAGAGCAGCTTTGGGAAGGAGTTAAACGAGTTACATTTTGCAGGATCGGCAATTACTGGGATTATCCAGGTCATTCACGGGTTTACAGAAATGAAAGGGGCCAAAACCCAAAGGAATCTTTCTCCAAAAGGGCTGGGAATGCCTGGACTCTGCCCAGCCCCAGCTGTGAGCTCACCAGGGACACCTGTGACATCTGCCAAGCTCTGGATACCTGAGGAAGAGCCAGATGTGAGCCAGGGAGTGCCTTGGAGCAGCTGATGACTGGAAAAGGGGGACCCCAACTCCTCTTGACTGTGATTCAGGGCAGCCCTGGATGAGTTCTCTCCTCTCAAGGACCCTGGAGTTTCATTCCCTTGGCTGCTACTCAGCTGGCATCTTTCCTGCAGCCCATTGTTACAGTGGATATTTGGGATCTGATTGTGTAGGACCAAAGCTGAATGTGTCAGGAGGTGGTTGTTGGGTGGATTTGCTGCTGAATGGGTGAAAACTGCTCACTAATGCTTCTGTCTGTGGCCTTTCCTTGAAAACTGGCAGCACATCCTTAAATCCCACTTCCCCCCAAGCTGGCAGTGCCTTTGTTTGGAGAACCCGAGGGATTTGCCCTGCGGGCAGGGAGGGTCCCTGTGGCACCTTTAGGGTGAAAAATGAGGATATTTACCTTTAGGGTGAATCTTTAGGATGTCTGGCTCCTTTCCTTTGGACTGCCCATCCCCTGTGGATCAGGGGCACCGGTGACTCTTGAGGAAGGGACAGGGATGTGCTGATCGTGATCAGGGGGAGGCTGGGGGCTGGCAGATGCTGCAGAATCTGCTGAGGGAGTGCTGTGACCCTGTGCAAGCAGCCACGTTGGTCTGTCCAGGGCAGGTGAGGTTTCCTGGAGAAATCCCACCCCCCGTGGCAGCTCTGTCTCGCATGTGCACCAAGGATTTTAAAATACACACATATCTATTTTTTTAATAACATTGCCATGTGCACACAGTGGTTGCATGTGCCCTGTTTTCCTGTCCTTTGGGTCATTTCACACCTATTTTGGGTGTTCCCTGCTTTGTGGCAGATGGGAGCAGGCAGAGGTTCCATGTGGGAATCGCTGGGATGGCTCCACCCGGCTGCAGCTTCCCTGGGGATGGTTGGAGCTCTGTGAGGATCTTTCTTCATCCTGCAGGGCTGCATGTGCTGGTCATTCCCTGGCTCTTTTATTCCCTCTGAAAAGTTGTTCCTTGTGCTCTTGGAGCCTGACTGTCCCAATCCACTGCCATGCTCAGTGTTTGTACAACACATTCCTCATCCTTCCTTCACCTGGAGTGATGCTCCTGAGCATTCCTTAGGCTCCCCTCTTGTTGGGCAGGTGGGGTTTGCAGTTCTCAAGTTTCCTCACCTCACAGGATTGGAGCGTTTGTTTAATGTTGAATTATTCAGATCAGAGGGAACCTCAAGCAATAGGTCTTGCCTTGAAAATAAATCTGCTGGAATTAGTTTTGGCTGGAACAGATGTTTGTGTTTGAGCAGGGAAATGTGTGGAGCAGGTGATGAGGTGCTTGGGCTGTGCTGTGTAGGGAAATTGAGGTGCCAACCTGGAATTTCTACACCACTTCCATGTCTTCAGAGTCTTGCTGGCCACCTTTAAAGGGTGCAGGGTACAAAGGTGCTTGTGGGGCTGTCACTTGTCCTGCTTGTGGGCTGAAGACAGGTTGGAGCTGTAATCAGGGACCCTGTGAAGCTGTTTCCATCCTCCCCATCAGCAGCAGTTGGCATCAGGATTTGCCCTTTGCAGGCCGTGACATTTCATCCCTGCTCTGCTCTGAGTCCTTGGAGATCTTTTCTAAGAGAAGAAACCCAAGGGACAGATCTGAGACTCCTTGGGGTGCTCAGCATGATCCCATTTCTCCAGGAAGAATCAGCTGGATCTGGCACTTCCTGTAATGCGAGCAGGACCAGGCCAGGGGGGTTTGGGGTGGATCCTGCAAATAAAACAGCAGCTTTGAGCACCTCACATGACATTTCCACAAAGGAGCAGTTCAGGTGTTCCATTACTCTTTCAGTTCCTCCATGTGTATTTGATACCTGTGTTTTAGGTCTCTTTGCCCCAGTTGGATCTTCCAGTAGATTTCCAGTTGTTTTTCAGGCTAAACACAGGAATGCAAACAGACCCACCAGTGCCTGGTCCTGGGCAGGCTGAGGCCCTCAGCAGCCACTGCTGCACTTTTATTTCTCCTGGATGAATCAAGGTGTTGGTGGAGGTTCCCTGTGCCTGTTGGTCTGCAGGATTCCTGCTCATCCCACCCAAAGGAGCTGATGGACCACGACCTGTGACAGTCACCACTGTGTGCATCGTGACTGACTACAACACTCTGCTCTCAATTAAGCCAATTTTCCAAAGTTTACATAATCCCTCTGTTACCTTGGAGGCTTTTTGGGATGCTCTGCTGCTGATACTGGGCTGCCCAAACCTACTGGGCAGGGTTAATGGGATCCATGGGAGCGGGGTGAGATCAACTCTGGTGGTTTTGTTCTGTGCCTGGGATGGGACCTGCAGCCCTGCCAGGGTCTGTGCCTGTGGTGGTAGTCAATAAACAGCACTTGAGTACATTGTTGTCTGAACTCCCCAAGGAGCAGCTCATGTTTTGCCCTTCTGGAACTGCTGATCTGTCTTTAAACAGCTGCTGGCCATGGTATTGATCCATGGTTTTCTTGTCATTGCAGCATCCCCTCCCTTGTACCTGGAGCCACTGGAATAAAGAATTCCAGCCCACCCATCCCTCCCCGCTGTGTGCATGGGCTGCTGAGCCCGTGGGATGAGGCTGCTCTGGTGAGATCATGGATTTATGGGGTCCTTGGGGTTTTCCCCCTGCTCACAGGGCAGTGCCACTGTGCTCCCAGGGCTGCTGCTCACCTTGTGTCCTGTCTGGAAGTGTCCAAGCCCAGGTTGGATTGAGCTTGGAGCCACCTGGTCTATGGAAGGTGTCCCTGCCCATGGGTGAGCTTTAAGGTCCCTTTCAAACCATTCAGTGACTCTGTGATTCTCCAATCATCTCTGGGTTGGTTTCAGTTTTCTGAAGTCTCCTCCTTTCTCCCTGTTCTCACATTAGTCCCTTTTATTGTACAGAGGACCAAATAAAGTCCCTGTGAGGCCAATTCCAGCCTCTCCACAGCAGCAGAACCAAATTCCATTGTGCTTGTTTGGAAGTGAGGGAGGAGATGCTGTTCCCTGGATCACAGAACCTCCTGAGTTGGGAGGGACCCACAGGGATCATCGAGTCCAACTTGATGGGGTGCACAGACACCCCAACAACTCCAATCTGTCCATCCCTGAGAGCAGTGTCCAAACTGGAAGTTCTTCTAAACTGCTCCTGGAGCTCTGGCAGCCTTGGGGCTGGGGAGCCTGGGCAGTGCCCACCTCAAAGGGAAGAATCTTTCAGTAATATCCAACCCTAAGCCTCCCCTGACTCAGCTCCAGCCCTTCCCTCAGCTCCTGCCCCTTGTCCCCGAGAGCAGAGATGGGAGCTGCCCCTTGGGAGTCTCCCCTGAGTCTCCTCCAGGCTGAAATGGGAATGTCCTGGCTCCTCCCTGCAAGGAATTCATTCCAGAACAAACCCAAGGGCGTTCCCTGACTCACACCTGCTTCTCATCTGACTGTGTGCATTGGTGGCACTGAGAAAACAGAAGCCACGTTCCCCCTGTCCCCCTCTGCCACCCTTCCCGTGTCCCCATGTCCTGGAGCAGCTGAGAGGGTTTTGTTTGCTCCACGATTTCCCCTCGTTACTGGTGGGGTCCTGGGGGGCAGCGGGGTTGGGGCACAGCAGGAACTGGGGCACAGGGGGTCAGGGCACACCAGGAACTGGGGTACAGGGGGTCAGGGCACACCAGGAGCTGGGGCACAGGGGGTCCCTGTAGGTGGCACTCACAGACCAGACTTGCAGCTGCCAGGGCACTGCCGGCACCTGGGGAAGCTGCAAATCAATCCTGGTGCCTTGAAAGGCAAATCTGCTTCTTGCAGCAGCTGTCTGGGATGAGCTGGAAGGGCCCTTTGGGGGTTGTGTCTCTTTGGGGGAGCAGCAGGTTTTGGGGTGGCTCCTGGGGAGCTGTTGGGGTTTCTCTCTCAGGGGAGTGTCTCAGGAGCAGGGCAGGGTCTTGCCCTGGCTCCACTTGAACCAGGTTCCACCTGGCCCTGTCAGGACTTGTTTGGGAAAGATTTTTATGATTCTGGGCTTGCAAGGTTCCAGGATGCCCTGGTTTGATGGAGTGATGCCACTGGCTCCAGCACAGACATGAACAGCAGCGCCCTGGGGGCACCCCAGCTTTCCTGGGCCAAATGAACTGCAGTGCTAATGAACTAACAGCATTCCCTGTGCAGCAGCATGGGCAGGACACCATCACCATGTCCAGTTAGATTGGATATGAGAGAAAATTCCTTCCTCAAAAGGAAGGGATCCAGCCTGGCCCAGGCTGCCCAGGGCAGTAGTGGTGTCACCATCCCTGGAAGTGTTCAGAAGACCCCCGGGTGTGGCACCTGGGACATGGTTTAATGGTGCCCTTGGCAGTGCTGGGACTTCATGATCTCAGGGGTCTTTTCCAAAAAAATTCCACGATTCTGTGCTTCCAAGCTCCATCTGCGTGCGGTGCTGGGAGCTGCCACAGGATGTGAACCGAGTGCTTGTTCCTTTTCAGGCTCAGGGGGCTGTTACCCCAATTAGCACTAATTGCTGTGGCCCTTGGTGCTGGACCAGCTGCAGCTGTGCTGTCCTACCCTCATCCCTGTTCCCTGCTCTGTGCCATCCCCTCTTCCCGAGCTCTCAACGGGGCCAGGCTCCGGCTGGCGCTGGCTGGGATTCCAGTCACAAACACAAGCTGGCGGCATGGATCTGCTCGGAATTTATTTTAAACTCGAGGTAAAGTGCTCTTGATGCTTTGGATGCAAATTTCCTTCCCTGGAATGGGAGCTGCGGGGCCGGTGGAGTGCCAGGGAGCTCTTTTGATTCCAGAGCCTGTTTGTTGCTGCGGCTCCTCACGCCGCGCTCCGTGGAGTGCGAAATCACCTCTGCGGCACAGCCCGGGGAGGGAGCACTGCTGAGCTCTTCTCTCTCCTCTCTCACTCACTGTCCCCTGCTTTTAATGAGGGTTTGTGTCTAAAGTTGGGGTTTTTTTAGTTTTTAGTTTTTTTTTTTTTTTTGGTTTTTTTTTTTTTTTTGGTGGGTTTTTGGGGGTTTATTTTTGGTATTTTTATGTGTGACAGCAGTCTGTGTGTGATTTTTTTTTCTGGTCACTGTCTGGGAGAAGAGATGGTCCAAATGCCTCCAGCAACCCAAGGAGGAAAAAGAGAAAAATAAAGAATATTTTAGAATATAGAAATTTAGAATATAGAAAGGATATTTTAGAAATTTAGAAATATTTTAGAAATTTAGAATATAGAAAGGATACTCCATTCATGGATTTTGGACTTCTTTGTCATTGGATTTCTCCAGTACCAAATGAACCTTAGGGTTTTTTAGGTGGCATTAACCAAGGCCAGGTTTGGATGGGGTGTGGAAGAACCTGATCTAGTGGAAGGTGTGCCTGCCCATGGCAGGAGGTGGAAATGAATAAGCTTTAAGGTCCTTCCTACCCAAACTATCCTGGGATTTTCTCCATGGGCAGCTCTCTGGGTCGCGGGTTGTCCCCATGAACACGCTGGGCTCTCACTGGGGCCAAGCCCTGGATGGGTGAGCAGATGAGTGTGGTCAGGGGAAGGTGTCACAAATTTTGCCCCATTTATTGCTCATACACTCACTGGGTGGCTCTGGGTACTTTGGCATGACTTTGGATGCTTTTGGAATTTCCCCGTAAACGTTTTCAGCTGCACTCACAGTTCCCCTGTGTCTGTGTCCCTCTCATTGTGGGCAGGGGCTGGGTGGTCTTCCCCACCTTCATTCCATGGACACTGACATTCCAAAATGTGTCTCTGGGTTGGTGTGGAATCAGGTGGCACATTGGGAAGGGAGCTGGGAATGTTTGAAAACCTGCTGCAGAATCTCTGATGTCTCTTCTGTTCCACTCAACAAAGCACCTCTACACAACAAGCAGATTTTCCTGTATCAGAAATTACCTTTACTTAGTTGGCTTTTTGTCTAAATCCTCCTTCTGATCTTTATTTTTTCCCTTCCATCATGGAAAGGTGAATGGAGTGGCACTTCAGCCACCAAAGCCTTTCCTTTAGAATTGCTGCTTGTTTTTTGTTTTAAAAATTTTCCAAGGGGGCTTTGCAGGGGAGGAGGAAGGAGCGTCCGCTTTTCAAGTGACTCTGGGGAATAAAAGTATAAAGGACAGGAATGATCAGAACTGTGCTGGCAACAGAACAATATTTTATTTTTGAGTACCAGAGCTAATTGGAGAAGGAATTCACATGACAATTTTTGCAATCTAAGGATAAGTAAACATGAAAGGGGCTCTGTGCTCCTGAACGTGCGATTGCAGAGGGAAGGGGGGGAACAGCCCAAAAATTAAATTGGAGACAATATCTTGGATGTTACAATCTCATGTTTGCTTCTCACAATGCTGGATCAAAGTCACAAGCTGCAGCTCATGTCCAGGGATACCTGTTGGGGGGGGATGGAACTTCCATGCACCCGTGGGCTGGAATTGCCAGAAAAAGAGGATTTTAGGTCTGATTTGCTGGAAACACTTCCACGGGTTGTGGGATTGCTGTGGATCTGAATAGATCCTGCTTCAGCAGGGCTTAGAGAACCTCTGCCCATGGAGAGGTGTTTATAGACAATTTTTGTAGACAATTACCAGCTGCTTTACTTAACATGGCATGTGGGGAATGTGGGGGTGATGGGTCACATCCAGTGCTGGGAAATGGAACTGAAATGGCACAGAACTGGTGTGTGGGCACCCTCCTCATTCCCTCTCCCATTGGAAGCAGCTCCCAGTGCCGGTGTGATTCCCTCCTGCCACGCTGGAATCCCCAGGAATTGCTGTTGGCAGCTCCTGGACATCCTCAAAGTGCTTCCATGTGCCACATAGCTCAGAGCCTGGAAATGGGGGTGCTGAGATTTCAGCTTTGCAGACAGAAGAGCCCATTCCAGGGTTATGCTCAGCCCCTGCAGAGTACCAGGAGGTTTGCCCTGCTCCCCATGAGGTGAAGGCAGAATGTTTCCCTGGAGAGGCTCCAGCCCCTCCCTGGAGCATTCACTCTGCCCCACTACGCTGCTGTTACGTTCAGGTGCTTAATTACTCTTGTTCTTTAAAGGAATAAAACCTCATGTACTTAAAATAATCCCAATTATTTCATTGTTCAGCCCGAGCTGAGCCCAGCCACCCCCGCTCCTGCAGAACTGCTGGAAAGGCTGCTCCTGACAGGGAAAAACTGATGGGCATTAACTCCATGAGCAGCAGCCGAGGGGATTGAGGCTTTGGGAGGGCCATGGTGCTGCTCTACCTGCAGCCCCCAGGTGCCTCTCCAGGACATCCCAAGTCCAATTCCAGCTGATGTATGGCAGGGCCTGCTGCAGCAGGACAAGGAGTGATGGTTTTAAACCAAAAATGCTGATTTAGAGTGGATAAAAGGAGGAAAAGAGGTGGGGAGGCTCTGGTACAGGTTGCCCAGAGGAGCTGTGGCTGCCCCATCCCTGAAAATCTTCAAGGCTGAGCTGGACAGGGCTTGGAGCAACCTGAAGTAGTGGAAGGTGTCCCTGCCCATGGCAGAGGGTGGAACTGGGTGATTTTTAAGGTCCCTTCTCACCCAAACCATTCCAGTGTTCCATGACGTTGCTCAAACACAGGCTGGCGGTGCAGGGACTGCTGAGGACACCCTGGAGAAGCAGCTCCTGACGAGATGTTCTGATGGAGGGGTGGCTGGGGGGGGCCTTATCTTCCAAAGGGGACCCTCAAAGCAGCTGTGCAGGATCGTGGCAGTGCTTCCATCTCCATGTGTGCCAGAGGCACAGCGGGACCTCGGGCGCGCTGGCTCAGACTCGCTCGTGCCGGGGTATATCGGTGGATTTTGATCCTTTTTCTTGCCAGTGTTATTTTAATCCGCTTTTCTCTCACATCAAACTCCCCTTTCTGCAGAACACACAGAGGCATCGGGTTTGTGCCCTTTGTGATTGGTAGCAAAGGGCTGTGATAGCGCGTTTTTCCTTTAGAACTGGAGGTTTTATCCCTGTGATAACTTTAGCTGCGCCACAGTCATCATTCAGGCTTCTTGGCTGGCTCAGATGAGTGCAGGGAAAACGCTTCCCACATTTATTAGAGGCAGAGAGGGCTGAATGTTCTTAGCGAGGTTCCCACTCCTGTCACCCAGGAGTTACCTGGTGGCTCAGGTGGGTTTGGAAAGCAGCAGCTGAGTTCAACCGAGATCACCTTCTGCCTCCATCTCAGGTGGGTTTTATCAGACTTCAGATCGAGGTGTTGGTTGGCACCACTTCCATGTGGATGATGGCCAGGAGCAGCCTGCTTTTCCTGGGAGCTGCACAGTCAGAGGGAGCCCTTTCCCTCCAAAGCCTGTGTTTCCCACATAGAAAATAACATGTAGGGGATGGTTTTTTTTCCAGATGAAGGAAGGATTAAGGCACAGCAAGAGCTGATTTGCCAAAGGGCACCCGGGGAAGTGGTGATGGATCAGAGATGGAAGTGGAATCCTCAGCTCAGTCTGTGCCTGCCCCACCACCCTTTTCCTTCCCTGCTCCCTGGCTGCTCAGGTCTTATGGGATAACCAGGACTTGGATTTCCATCCTCTTAAAAGAGGCAATTTAAGGAGCTTTCCAGGGGAGCAGAGCTGCAGGTCACCTCCTCGCTGCTGAAGATGTTTTTCTCCCTCTTTCTCCATCCTCGTGCTCCTTCAGAGCCTCTTTGCTCTCCTCCTTTCCCAGCGCTCAGAGCCATTTTCCCAGCTTCAAAAGGTTTCCTAATTACCCTAATGAGGTCAGGAGAGACCAAACGCTTCTGTGACTTAAAGCAGGGGTAGGAAGGGCTTGGGAGGGGGGAAATATCCCGACTGGTGCCTGAAGGAGGTGTCGTGGGAAGGCAGCGTCTCCCCCTCTGCACGTTCCCCCCACCTTCCCATCTCCAGCAGAAGGAAAAAAAAAAAAAAGAAAAAAAAGGGAAATGTGGACAGAAGGTCTCAAATGTATCAAACAGCTTTTAAAAAGAAATTCCTTTTGCCTGTCAAAAGAACAAACAGATACACCAAAAACTGTCAGAATTAGTGTTGGAGTAATTGCAGCAGCTCTCCAAGGTTAATGCTCCATTAACGAGCAGCTCTCACGCAGCTAAAAGCCAGGACGAGACAGGTTGTCAAAGGCTTCCAGGAGATTAAAGCGCTGCGTTCCCAGCCAAACTCTCCCGTGGATGTTGTTTGGGAGGGAGGGAAGGGGGGTGTTTGTGGGGTGGAAGCATCACCAGCCCTGGCGTTGGCGGAGGAGCGTGACCCGGAGCCCAGGGATGGTTTCCAGGCCTTGGTGAGGTCGCTGCCCCTGGGGCCTCACTGGGTTTTAAACACTCCAGGAATTTTTCAGCACCTTTGGGCTGAGGTTTAAATGTGTCCTGAGGGCAGCCTCGGGTCTGTGGGATCTGTTCTGATTGCCAAGAAGAGTGGGGCCAGGGTGAGCGGGGTGCTGGGGGCTCTGACACCTCAGGAATTGATCCTGCCTGGGTTTCAGCCAGCCCAGGCGATTCCAGCATAATTTGGAATGGGATTGGGGTCTGATTTCATCTTCAGGCCAGTGAAAGCCTCATTTAAATAGAACTGACCTTGATAGTTCTTTCGTAGAAGAAAGGAAAATTCATTCCAAACTTCCAGTGAGGAAGCATCACCTGGGGGCATGTGATCCAATGATCCAGCAGTGAGACACCCAGCAGCAGCTTTGGGATCATCTTTCCAGGGGGATCTGGGTGCTCAGCACCTTCCAGCACAGCCCTGACTGCTCATGGTGGATGTGGCTCTGAGCTCAGGGTTTTGTAAAGCAGAGCTTTACAGGAGCTTTGTGCCCTGGCAAAAATAGGATTTGGGGATTGTCCTGTGGAGGGCTGGGAGTTGGATATTATGGTCCCTGTGGATCCCTTCCAAGTCAGGATATTCCATGATCCTGTGGTTCTAAGGTGGGTTTTGAGTGGGAAGAGGCAATTACATTCCACAACCTTGGAAATGTGGTGCTGAGGGCCACCCTGAGCCATTTCCATCCCAACTTCTCCGTGTGTGAACCCTCAAAAGGCGCCAGTGGTTTCCTGCTGCTCCTCGTGATCCCATGTCCTGTGCCCAGGCTGTGGCTGGTCACAAATTCACTGTAAAGTGTTGGAGACCCCTGCCAGGACCAGGACTTTGTTCCACGGGGATGTGGGAGCCACTCCCAGGCCCCAGTGCAGCAGCCTGGGCTGAGAAGGCTGGTGAGGGAATGGAAAAGGAGAGGAAAATGATCCAAATGATGAGGCTGAGCCTTGTGAAGGGGCTGGTGGAGAGCAGGGGGGTCCCGCAGCGCCAGACCCATCTGGGGTGGCACTTTGGAGATGTGGCCCCAGCAGCAAGGACACAAGGTCCCCTCGGACCCCTGGGAACAGCTGCACCCCCGTAATGTGGGACTGGGATTCACCATGGGATCTGCAGGAGGGTGGGTCAGTTTTGGGTGGTGAATTGACTCAAGGGAGGTGTGAGAGGCCTTCGGAAGGAGCAGCCACGGGCAGGGGAGATGAACAATGCTGTGATGAGGGAATTAAACCTTTCCTGTGTTTCTCTTTCCCCACCCTGATATAATTTGTATCGATCAGACCTGGGGTGCAGCAGGACCAGACGGGGTGAGTCGTCTCTACAAGAGCAAAACAAGCTCCTGCCCAGCCCCTGCCTCTTCATTAAGTCAATTTGCATTCCTAATCTCCATTTTCCGTTATTATTTTCCCCCTTGTGCGGAGTGAGGGAGATTTGCATAAAGTTCCTTTTTTCTTGTTTTTGTTCACGCTCAAGGTCAGAGACTCGGTGAGACACTGACGAAAACAATCCCCTCCTCACCCTCCTTTAATTCTTTGCAGAAACATGTCCTGGGGATTTTAACATAACAATTGCTGGGGAAGGAAGGGGGGACCCTGCACAGAGCCCTTGGTGGGGGGAACCTACGGAGCCCTTGGAGGGAGGAGACCCCAACAGAGCCTTTTGTCCCTTTCTGTGCTGGAAACGAGCTGCCCAAAGGAGAGATGCAA
The DNA here is from genome assembly GCF_023055355.1 of Agelaius tricolor. Classification (NCBI taxonomy): domain Eukaryota; kingdom Metazoa; phylum Chordata; class Aves; order Passeriformes; family Icteridae; genus Agelaius; species Agelaius tricolor. The sequence continues at coordinate 2,220,006 of NW_027269293.1, read as the reverse complement.
ATCCATGACAGGGGAAGGGGGAGATAGATCTGGGAGCAGCACCAGCTCCTGCTGAAATGGGAGAGCTGGTCCAGCTCTCTCAGAGCAGAGCCTGTGCCAAACCCTTCTCCAAGCTGGGAGCACCAAGCAGCACACCCAGGTCCTAAGCCCTGGCCAGGGCACCTGCTTGGCTCCTCCAGCTCCATGTGCTCACAGGGAATGGTGCTTCCCTGGGACAGTTCTATCCCATTTCTTGTCTGGAATCCTTGGAGCTGAGGGATGCCCCATTTGGGGATGCCTGGGACACCCTGGGCCCTTGCAGTAGTGGGAGTGGGAGCTCTGGGATTGATTTCTGAGCTTGGGAAGGGATGGTGGTCTCTCAGAGGGAGCCCCAAGTCCTCTTGCTCCTGTTTCACAATGTTCCTCATGGTTCCCATAGGGAGCAGGGCTGGGTGATGGGGCTCAGGCATTGCTCCCACCTCCAGGTGTTGGGACAAGCACAGCAGCCCCTCCCAAGGAATCCAGCTTCCCTGTGGTTAAAGGAAGAAGGAAAAACTCTCATCCAGCTGCTGAGGGGCTCATGTGGAGCAGCCCTCTCCCCTCCGTGGAACAGTCAGGTTTCTGATTTCCAGATTTTTCCTGATTTTCCTGGATCTGGCGCTGCATTCAGAGCCTGGGATGGGGCACAGGGGACACCTGAGCTCTGCGTGTGCCCAATGGGTTCTGAACCCCTTAAAAGGGGGAAAATCCCTTTTTAGCCCTGGGGTGTTTGCAGGTTTCTGCTGGATATGGGAAGGAGGGAGTGAGGAATTGGCTCCTTTTCATGTGCTCAAGCTGTGATGGTTTAAACGTGTCTAAATCATGCAAATCCCAGGGTTTGGGCATGTCTGAGGTATCCTGGGGGGCTGCTGAGTGACTGGATGGTGGCAGATGGTGGCTGGGGATGGTGGTGGCCCAGCTGCTCCCAAGTGACCTGGATGGGAACGGGAAGGGATTGGCTTTAGGAGCAGAGGAATGTCAGAGAGCCGGGCCAGGGCTGGCAAGAGCTGGGAGATGGGTTTTGTCTGGTGCTGTGAGCACAGAAATATGTCTTATTTCCCAGAACTGGGAGGTGCTTTTTTCCCGAGGATGCTCCAGGGCTCTCAGCTCCCATGATGTGAGTGTTTTCATGCCCCTTTAATGCTTCACTAAACAGTTTGAGCTGCCGCCTCTTAATGCCCCAGCAAAGCACTGAATGCTCTGGAGCGGAAAGAGCAGCAAGGAAGGAGGGTGATGGAAAAGAGAAGAAAAGAGGCTGTGAGGAGACACAAAATCAGGGAAAAGTCACCTTTTCCCTTTCACATTCCTGGTCCTTGCTGTTGTGAAGGCAGCTGGGTGGATGTTGAGGGTCCCCCCAGCTTCTGCTGCTCCTCCTGGGCTTTGCTCACCCTCTCCCTGCCCTTCCTGGGCTCTATCCCACACCAATGGGCACATGGGGGAGATGAAGGTGGTCCCTGGGCCACTGGAGGGGCAGATCTTTGGAGCCTGTCAGGATTTTCCTGACCTCTGTCTCCCCTTTTGAGCACAACAGGGCCAACATCCATCGGACTGGTGCCCTGCAGCCCACGCTGGTGATCCCAGCCCGCTGTCCTCACCGGGTGTGTGCTTCCCAAAGCTTGGGAGAGGCCAAGGACAGGGGGAAAAATTTTTAAAAATCGAGTTTTAACCCACCCAGGGGAAGTTTGGCCTCCAGGGGAGGGGAGCTGCCAGCTCTCCTGCTCTTAATTCAAGTCATTGCATTCCCTGCACTCCGCGTCCCCTCCCCGGCACCGCTTGCCCTGCGGTTTGATCCGTGAGTACCAAAGGTACCGCCTCGGGCTGCCACATCGGCATCCTCGGTCGCCATAGGAACGGGAGCTGGGGGTCCCCCGCGCCCGCTCCCCCGGGGCCCAGCTCCGGGGGCTGAGCTCCTGCGAGCTTCTGAAGCTGGGCTGCTCGGGGCCGGGGGGAGCGGGCTGTGCCAGCCTGGGAGGGAGCGGCAGCGGCCGCCGAGCCCCGGAGCACAAAGACAGAGGTTATTGGTGTCAAAGAACCCGGCAGCTCCGCAGGATGAGCCGCGGCTGCAGCTGCTCTTAGCAGAGGGGAGTGAAAACCGGGAGGAGGGAAAGGGAGAGCTGGGAGCTGGAGACGATTATTGCCAGGGGGGTGGGAGGAAGAGGAGGAAGGTGATGGAGATGTCAGCGGTGGGGAGGATGAAGCTCAGGGCTCGGTTCAATACTGATCGTGCAATCATTGAATATCCTGGGGGAAGGGATCCACGAGGATCATCAGGGCCAGCTCATGGGGATGTGTTGTAGGATGGGGGTGATGGTTTTAAACTAAAATAGGGTGGAATTAGACAAGGTATAAGGAAGAAATCTGTCCCTGTGAGGGAGGGAGGCCCTGGCACAGGTTGCCCAGAGCAGCTGTGGCTGCTCCATCCCTGGAAGTGTCCAAGGCCAGGTTGGACATTGAGGTTTGGAGCAACTTGGGACAGTGAAAAGTGTCCTGCCCATGGCAGGAGGGTGGGACTGGGTGATCTTTAAGTTCCTTCCATCCCAAACCATCCTGGGATTTCGTGACTCATGGAATCATTTAGGTTGGAAAGACCCTTAGGGTCCGTGCCCCTCTCTGCACAGCTACTGTCCCCGATGTTTGGGCATTCAAGCAGCCCTGGGGGTTTGTGCCTTGGCTGTGGCTGAGCCGGGGGCAAAGGCAGCTCCTCCCTGAGGGGACACAGCCCCGGGGCCTGTGGTCCCCACCCCTGGTGAGTGATGCGCCGACTCCCTGGAACCACCTCCACTTCCTAATTGCTGACAGTTATTTACTGTAAAGACAGGAGCACACGCACCACCACCTCTGACAACTCGTGTCAAAGCCCCGCCAGAAACGATCGCTTTACAGCTTCATTTCTTGCCCCTTTTTTTTTTTTTTTTTTCCCAAACAGATCTATTCCCTCTCCCCTCCGTGCTGCTCCGTGGGGCTCCCTGCCCGCAGCCATCCCAGGATCCCCCCCCTTTCCCGGTCCATGCCTGGCTGGGCGCTGACAGACGGGTGCAAACGGAGGCTGGCGGAGCCCCCCGCACGCTGCCGTGTTTATTTGCTGTCTCTCAGCCCCTCGATGTTCAAACATAATTGGTTCTGCTCGGCGCAGTAAACACTGATGTGTCGCATCAGCGAGCCGGAAGGGCACCTACACGCAATTAAAATAATTGGGCGCGTACCTGGCTCTGATCCCCCCCTCCCCAGCGCTGTTCTCCCTCCGTCTCCTCCTTTGTTCGATCCTCTCAGCCCATCCCACTCCTCTCTGCCAGTGCAGGGTGAGGGGGTGCTCCATGGAGTGGGAGGTGTCCCATGGAGAGGAGCATCCAGCACTGCTGGCCTTGGCCTCGGCACGAGTGCAGGATGAGTTCTCCGATGAGGGAGATGATATTCCAGCCCAGACCCATGAAATATAATGAAGGCCCAAGGGACTGTACCAGCTCCTCAGTTAAAAATGATGCTGTTATATTTAGACAAGGTAACTGGAGGCCCCTCCGGACAGCGCCGAGTACAATTTTTTGTTTAATGATTCCATAATCTGATATAATATCGGGCCTGTAAGACATAATGAAGACCTGGGGGAGTTTACATCTTCGCAGCTTTAAAGGGTCCCTGCTCGGGGACGCGGCCAGGTGGAGGTTTGAACTTTGATGCAGTCAAACGTGTTTTTCTCTGGGTTTGTTTGACATGATTGAGGGAATCCAGCAGCCACAGGGAGAGGGAGTGGAGCAAGTGCAGCCATGCTCACACCAACCCTGCAGCTGGTGCTTGTGCTGAGGGGGGGCACTGGAAGAGTTTGGAGGGGCCCAGCAGGGCTGTGCATGGAGGTAATCATGGTGGTGGGGGCTTCAGGAGATCATGGTGGTCTTTGGGAGGTTGTGGTGGTCTTTGGGAGGTTGTGGTGGTCTTTGGGAGGTTGTGGTGGTCTTTAGGGGCAGTGATGCCTCCAGAATGGAGCAGCCAAGCCCCGCTGTGGGCAGGGGAGAGTGAGGGTGTGTTCCACCCCAACTCAAGCTCTGCTTTTGCCACCTCCTGAGATGGAGTTTTTGGTGCTTTAAGCTGTTTTGGCCCAGCCTGGGGATTTCTGCTCCTGCAGCAGCTCATGGTGGATCCTCCTGGGAGCAGTGCCAGCAGTGCCAGGCTGGGCACAGGGATGCTCCCTCTGGCTTCTCCCACCTCTCCCAGGGTGAAGCCCAGCTCAGCCCCACTCCCCGTGCCGTGATCCAGAGCTGAGAGTGGCATCAGGGCTGCTGGCACCAAAACTGGGAGAACAGGGCTGGCAGAGCCTGTGCCACGCTTTGCTGAGCAGTTGATCACGGGTTCATCACAGGATGAGGGTCAGGATTAGGGTGAGCGTCCTTTGGAGTTGACTTTTTCCCCAAAACACACAGCGACACCAAACATCTCCAGGATCAGCATCACCAGTAAATGTCCCTGCTGCGTCCATCTGGGAGCAGATCATGGATCCTCACCTGGAGGAGCCGGTGGTGATACCTGAGCCTGAGTCCCGGGCTGGATGCTCCGGGACCATTCCTGGTGCGCTCTCGTCTGGGTATCCGTGCCTGGAGATAACCTAATCCCATTTAGCCTTGGAGAGAGCCGGCAGATCCCTCCCCTGGGAGCCAGCTCGCGGCGGGGGGTGCTCTGTAATGAATTCCCATCATTCCAGCACAAAGGGAGCTTACAGGAGCGCTCGCCGCAGAAAATATGAGGGTCGCTGCCCTATCATCCCTCCGAGACATCCGTCGTAGTTCAGTGATTCCCGGCTGCTGACAGGCAGCTGCCCTGGGAAGCAGAGCCGGGCCTCGCCTTCCCGGCTCTTTCCTGCCTGGAAAATGCCTTTTTTCTCCCCTGCCAAACGAGAGGATTTAACGCCCTGCCTGGGGCTGTGCTCGCCTATCACCCCCCTGAGCAGGTGTGTGACCCGCCCCACGGTGCCCATTCTCCTTCAGCCCGGTTTGTTATTCATCTGTATTCCAGCAGCTCCTCGGGGATCCCAATGGGAAAACTCTGCCCCAAGTCCTGTGGGAGCTGAGAGGTGCCTCAGACCCTGGCTGGAAGCTGGGGGATGATGCTGTGGTGGTCGCTGGGGGATTGTGCCTGCAGACCCAGGGTCAGGTTTGGGGGCGCTTGAGGAGCCACCGGGGGGGTCCCTGTGACAGGGAAGCTCCAGGGAACCATTCCCCTTGCCAGGGCCTGTTCCAGCTCCCTGCTCTCCCTTCTCACCTTTATTTATTTAATATATTTTTCCCCCCACTCATGCAAAACCACGCGGTGGAACCTGCCACCTCCAAGCCGGGTTTTCCTGCGGCTCCGTGGCTCGGCCGGGATGTTTCACCTCGGGAGCTGCCAATCCGTCTCTGTCAAGCTGTCAACCCGGAGCGCGGGCTGGAGCCGCTGCAATTCAAAGTGGATTAACTCCTCGGGCTGCCCTCCCTCCCCCCCGCCCCTCCCCATTCCACTTGGGTGGGTTTTGGCCGAACAGAAAACGCTTTTCCCCTGCGCTTTCCATATTCAAAAGCTCCCGGAGCGCAGCCGGATGGCAGCGGGGGCCGCGGGGCTTCAGGCCGGCGTGCGGGACACGGTGGCCGTGGGAGAGGGACACGGTGGCCGTGGCACCGCGCCGTGTCCCTTTAGCGCCGTTAATGGGGTTCTGGGAATGGTTCCGTGCAGGGATCCCAGAGGGATGAGGGGATGCGGACCCTCCCGAAAACTCCCGGCTCGTCCCCAGCGGGCTGTGGGGCTGAGGGGCTGCTGCGATCTGCGGGGGTTTTTGTTTTCCCGGGTGTTTTCCCCAATCCAAGCAGGGCCCGGGGCTGTGTCGCGTTAGCGGCGACCCGAGTGCACGGTGACAACCCCGGGGGGCCGCGAGGGGCACCGGCACTAGAGGGGGGTATTGCCTAAGCAATGCGGTGCTGCCGCTCCGCCGCCGCCTCAGCTTTGGGCCGAAACCTCGGGATTTTGGCCCTCGACGCTTTCCCGGCTGCTTTTTCCAGGTGTGCGCTGGTGTGCAGGTGCCGTCCTGCACCGTTCCCGCCCCCTTCTCCAGGGGACTGTGGGGTTAATTCATGGTGGGAAATTGTTTTTGCGGGCACCGCTGCGAGCGGGCGCTCCGGTGCCACCGTCCCCGATGGACGAGGGACAGCGGTCACCAAACGCCACCGAGCCCAGGGGGAGCCGCTGTCTCTCGTGGCTCCGGCGTGGGAAGGATTAATCCGCAGCTGGATTTTGGGGCTGGGTGTTTTAAGGAGCATCAGAGGAGGCGGCAGAACGCGCCCGGTGCTGCTCGGGGAAGGCGTGAACGGCCCCGGGCGAGGCGCGTCCGTGCCCGGGCTGCGGGAGGGGTTTGGGTGTTCCCGGGCTCCGGTTCCCACCCTGAGCCGCAGGCTGTGGCTCTCCCCCACCCTGCTGGAGGGGAGACACTGCCCGAGATCCCGGGGCCACACAGGAGCGCTGGGTGCCCCCACATTCGGGGTGTGATTGTGGGGTTTTGTGGTTTTGCATACCTGTGGCAGCTGACTTGGTATTCTGAATAAACTCAGGAGCGTGGGAGGCTCCAGGGACGAAAACCTGGCAGCCAGAGCAGTGCCACAGTCTGGCCACACGGATGGGTGTCCCCAGAACTGCCACCCCAGCCCTGCCTGCCAGGGATGAGCCCTTGCCTGACCTTTGGGGGGTCGGTGCCTTTGGGTGGGATCAGAATCCATGGATGGGGGCTGGTGCCTGTGGATGCCACACAATGCCAAGGATCCCTTGGCTGGGGGCACCAGCACCACCCTCCTGTGCCCATGCCGGGCATCTGGATCCTGCTGCCAGCTGGGATTTCCCATCACGCTGATCCCTTCCAGTTCAGGAAGCTCCAAGGGACCCACCCGGGCACCTTTTTTTCCTTTTGCAGCTCCATTCCCAGCAGCCCTGCCTGGCTCTGCTCTGTGCTGGTGCTTCCCAGCCTTTTCCCTGTGACTCCTCACCTTTTTAATGGGAAGGGTTTTTCTATCAGTAACAAATATTTTCCATAATTTCCTGGCCGATCCAATTAATGCAGAGGAAGGCGGGTGTGAATTATCCCTCCCTGCATCCAGCCTTGCCCCCTGCATGGAGCTGGGGGCTGGAAATTGCAGGATTTGCAGTAATTAAAGAAAATAGTTGGTTTTGTTTGGTTAGAAAAACAACCTGCTGCCATTTGGAGAAGCCAGAAAAATCCTGGAAAAGGTTTTCCTTCCCGTTACCAGGAGTGGGGAAGGAGAAATCGTTCCATGCAAAGCAGGGCTGGGGCTGGGTGGGAATGCACTGGAGCAAGTGTGGAGCTGCTCCTGCCTGATCCCAATGGATCATCCCATTTTCCAGGGGATTTCATCTGGGATCCCCCACAGCTCCAGTAGGACTGAGCTGGGATGCTCTGGGCTGAGTTGGGCTGAGCTGGGATGCATTGGGCTGAGCTGGGTTGAACTGGGCCAAGCTGGGATGCACTGGGTTGAACTGGGCTGAGCTGGGATGCACTGGGCTGAGCTGGGCTGAACTGGGATGCACTGGGTTGAGCTGGGTTGAACTGGGCCAAGCTGGGATGCACAGGGTTGAACTGGGCTGAGCTAGGATGCTCTGGGCTGAGTTGGGCTGAGCTGGGATGCACTGGGCTGAGCTGGGCTGAACTGGGTTGCACTGGGTTGAGCTGGGTTGAACTGGGCCAAGCTGGGATGCACAGGGTTGAGCTGGGCTGAGCTGAGATGCACTGGGCTGAGCTGGGATGCACTGGGTTGAGTTGGGCTGAGCTGGGATGCACAGGGTTGAACTGGGCAAAGCTGGGATGCACTGGGTTGAACTGGGCCGAGCTGGGATGCACTGGGCTGAGCTGGGCTGAACTGGGATGCACTGGGTTGAACTGGGCCAAGCTGGGATGCACTGGGCTGGGCTGGGATGCACTGGGTTGAGTTGGGCTGAGCTGGGATGCACAGGGTTGAACTGGGCAAAGCTGGGATGCACTGGGTTGAACTGGGCCGAGCTGGGATGCACTGGGCTGAGCTGGGCTGAACTGGGATGCACTGGGTTGAACTGGGCCAAGCTGGGATGCACTGGGCTGGGCTGGGATGCACTGGATTGAACTCAGCCAAACTGGGATGCACTGAGCTGAGCTCTGAGCTGGGATGTGCTGGGTTGAACAGGGATGCCCTGGGCTGAGCTGGGATGAACTGGGAATCTCTGTGCCCATTGGTGACCTGGCAGCACAAGGCATGGCTGACCCCTTGGCCAGCACGGTGCCCTTTGGATCATCCCCATTCCCAACCCACAGACACTGATGGGATTGCAGCTGTGGATTTTGCCCTGCCCCTGGAGCTGGCCCTGGAACGTGGAAAGATGGGAGGAACCATGGCCTGGCCTCCTGGAGAGCCCGGAAAGGCTTTTAGTGGCTTGGCTGGAGAGATGGAAACAAATGAAGTTGACAGACAAGTGTCGGGGTTTGTGGCAGCGTCCGCTGACAGGAGGGAGATTGGCTGTCGGGGGCTTGATGGAGACGGATCCTGATGGGAGCAGGATGAGGAGATGGATAACCTTGATGGAGCCGCGGTGCGGGAGGACACTCTGGCAGCATTATTCTGAAATAATTTGGTTTTTATTTGTTTTGGTTTGGGGTGGGAGGAGGGATGCTGAGCCCCACAGTCCGTGGAGTTTTTCCTAAACAGATTTGCTAAATAAATAATGAGGAGGATCCATATTTTATTTATATCCCACCTCTCTGTGTGGCGCTGGAGGTGTTTTACGCTGGGCCGCTCCCTCCCTTTTAGCACGGACAAACTCCTAAGAGCTCGTGAGATGGAGATGGATTTACAGGGATATTTGGATGCTGAGCAGAAGGACAGGCAGCGGGATGTGCTGGAACTGCTCCTCCTGATGGACTTAATGGGCACCTTGGTGCTTTGTGAATCCAACTGGAAGTGTCTTTGCATCTGGAGGCACCTGAGGAATTCTGCTGGCAGCCAGCCCTGGCTCCGAGGGGCTCAGGGGGGACCTATACACCTGGGAGGACACTCCAGGACACCCAGAACATTCCATGGTCCCTGGGGAGGAGGCTCTGGAGTCCCTCTGTGTTCACTCATCCCTCTGAAACAGTTTTTGGAACTTGGGGGGGACCGAGGGGACTCTGGGAGCAGAGCAGGTCCTGTCCAGCAAGGCCCAGCTCCTCTAGACAGCCCAAAAGGAGTGTCCTTGCTCGGGGATGTGGCTCTGGCACCGTGGGGTGTCCTTGTTCAGGGATGTGGCTGGGTGGCACACCTGTGACCAAAAATCCCACTGGATTTTCCGTGTTCTCCCCAAAATCTGCCCTCCCCAGAGGCAGACGTGGCCCCACAGCAGCTTCAGGGCTCTGTGTGACTCCCATCACTGCTTTCCAAGATTTTGACAAAGCAGAGTGATCCCTTAACACAAATTATTGTTTAATTTATCCTTATATCAGAGGTGAAAAAATGTCCCTGCAGAGGGTGGGACTCTCCCTGTCACCGTCTGACTGTTTGTCTTTCCTTGGCACCTGTGAGTCACAGGACACGTCCCTGTCCCCATCCCCATCCCTGTCCCCTCCAGTGCGAGCCCCTCACTGCCCCTTCCCAACATTTCCTGCCCATCACCCCCAGGCACCCCAAACCCCCGCCACCAACTCATCCCTTCCTCAGGGCACCCCAAACCTCCCTCCTGCTTCCAAAGCCCCCCCACCCACCCATATGAGCCCCCCCTTCCAAAATCCCAGTACCCTACCAGCGAACCTCTCCCCTTTTCAGAGCCCCCCTGCTCTGCCAGTGCGACCCCTCCCCTTCCAGTGACCCCCCCGCCGCTGTGACCCCCCCCTTTCCAAATCGCTCCCAGCCCACCCGGTGCGACCCCCGCCCGTTCCAAAGACCCCCCCACGGTGTCTGTGACCCCCTCCCCACGCAGATCCCCCTCCCCCGGGCTACCGGGCCGTTCCCCCCGCCAATCTTCAACCCCCCTCCCAATCTTCGACCCCCCCCCCCAATCTTCGACCCCCCCCCCATCTTCGACCCCCTCCCCCCCCGCAGGGGCGTGGCCGCGGGGGCGCGCGGGAGCCCCGCCCTGGGACCGCGCCGGGCGCGCGCGCGGCCGCCGGTGGCAACAATGTGTCAGAGGCGGGGCGGGGGCGGGGCGCGGGGCGGGGCCGGTACCGGGGGCGGGCCCGGCGCGGGGGCGGGCCCGGGCGGGGGGCGCGGGGGGCGCGGGCGGCGGGCGCAGCATGGCGCGGCGGCACTGAGCGAGCGGCGGCCTCCCGGCCCGGCCTTTGTCTCTCCGGTGTCCCCCGGGGCGGAGCAGCCCGCGGCGGGGCCCGGGGCTGAGCCCGCAGGTGCGGCGGCAGCACCGGGGGCTCGGCACCGGGCGGCGGCGGCGGCGCCGCGGGGCTCGGAGGAACTTGGCCGAAGTTGGGCGCGGGAGGTGGTGGTGGGGGGGGCGGAAGGTTCCCGGTACCGGGGCGATCCCGGGGCGCCGCGGGAACCGGGCCGGTCCCCGCCGCCCGAGCGCGGGATGCGGCTGCCCCGGCGCCGCCGCACCGCGGCCGCCCCCGACTCCCCCCGCTGACGGCGCCCGGGGCCGCGGGCGATGGTGAGGGCTGGGCGCCCGCCCGCCGCCGCCGCCGCCCGCCGCCCGCCCGCCGTCCCCGGCCGGCCCCAGGGCCCCGCCGCCCCCTGAAGCGGCCGGAGCCGCGCCCGCCGCCCGCCGGGACGATGGTGCGCTGCGGGGCGGCCGCGCTGCTCGCCGCGCTCCTCGGCGTCTGCGTCTGGACCGACGAGACCGGGAAAGTTATCTCGGACCGGTTCGCCGTCTACTGGAACCGGAGCAATCCCAGGTGAGGCGGGGGGGGCGGCGGGGGCGGCCTCGGCGCCCGAGTTCCAGTCGGTGTTTCCTCCCGTACACAAACCCGCTGAGCGCCCGCTGCCGCCCGGTGACAGCGGCCGCCGCCGCCCGTGGCCGGTCGGGTCCCCCTCGAGCCCCCGGTGGGGTCCGGTGAACGGGCTGGGCGGCCCCGGGGAGGGGGGGTGGTCCCCGGGGCTCCCTCCCCCGAAAGTTCCCGCGGGGCCCCGGGCGGAGCGTCCCCGGGGGCTGCGGCAGCGCCGGGAGCATCGCCGGGCGCGGGGCGCGTTCCCGGGGGCGGCGGGGGCTGCGGCTCGGCCCCCCCCGGCCCCTCTGCGCCCAACTTCGGGGAAGTTCAAGTTCCTCCCCCCGCCACCCCGTGTCCCCCCCCGGTTCCTCTCCGGGGATGAAGGTTCTGCGAAAAAAAAACCACCCCGAAATCCGCCCAAAGCGGCGGGTGCGGCTGCGGGGGAGTCGGGGAGAACGACCTGGGGGGGAAATGGCAAAACGGGCCCGAGGGGGGCACGGGGCGTGCGGAGCTGGGGGTGGCCGGCCCTGCTGCTCCCGGGTCATTCCCATCCTGGAAGCGCAATCCCCACAGTTGGCTTCGTTTCCTGACTCCAGTTGGAATTTCGATTTTTCTGTGTGTTTTTTCCCCCCACCAAGTGTTTTTTCTTTGGGGGCAAGAGTTTTGTTTCTGTCGTATTTTCTTTGTTCGTGATTTTGAGGAACCCAAAACTGCTGGTGAGTTGGAAGCGGGAGGAATTCTGCTCTGGGAATGCTCAGGTGGTTGGGACCCTCGGGACCCCCCAACCCTCCCTGTTGGGGACACTCTTTGGGGTCTGAATGGGCCCATTTGTGGGGATTCCTGTAAAAACAAACACCAGCCATCAAATCTCCATTTCCCCCAAAATTCCTCAAAGTTCTCCCAAGCCTGGCAGTGTCTGTGAGCGGTGAGGGACGAGCTTGGTGGGTGCAGCCCCTGTGGTCCCTGGCTTTGGGCTGTCGTGTTTTCTGGGTCAAGCAGGAGCTTCTTTGTCCCCCTCAGTCCCTGTGTGACAAATGGCCTTGTGGGGCACGGCGTGGCCTGGTCCTCATCCCCAGGGCTGCCAGGGATGTGGGGCAGCTCCTCCAGCACCGGGTGGCTCATCCCCTGCTGCCATCCATGAGGGGACCCTCGGTGCCACCTTCTCTCCCTCGATGACACCAGAGCAGCTGGGTGAAGTTCCTGGCGGCGTTTCGGTGCTGGGACGTGTGCGGGGCTGAGAACCCTCAGCAGCACCTGGTGTCCACCCAACCTCCACGTGTCCCTTTGGGGGGACCCACCCGTGCCCCTCTGTCCTCCCCAAAATTGGGGCCAGCCCGTCCCTTTGTGCCTTGGTGGTGGTTCCTTGGCGGTGGTGCCTGCGTCGTGGGCCGCCTGCGGTGCATATGGATTTTATTATCTCCCTCACATTTTTGTGGGGGATTGTAAGAGCCAGGGAATTTTTTTTTTCCTAATTTTTTTTTTTTCTTTGCCCATTGCGAAGTTTTTTGATTTTAGCTCCTGGTGCTCCCCCCCAAGCTCCCACACTTTGTGTTTTTGTTCTCCCAAATGCCAAACATGTGTGAGGTGTCCCCCCGGGTCCAACTCTGGCATCCTGGAGATGAGGGTGGTTGGGGCGGTGGCTGGGATTTGGCACCCCAAAGGTTCCAGTGGCTGGGATTTGGCGCCCAAAGGTTCTGACGTTTGGGATTTGGCGCCCAGGGGCTCCTGGGGATGGGATTTGGCACCCAAGGGTTCTGATGGTGGTGCCAACAGCCAAAAGTAGCCCCTTGGCCACTGGTGAGGGGCGTCCCGGGACCCAGCACCGGTGATGGCGTCGGCTCCATCCCCTTCGCCCCCTCGTAGAAGCCGCCGAGAATCTCTCCTGGAAAAATCCACGGTGGATCATTATTCCATATATATATATATTTATACATTTCTAAATCTGCTGTTGGCAGGGAAAATATTTTCAAGGACCGGGGGGGGGGGGGGGGAAATAAAAATGGAGTGGAGGAAAGCGCGAGGGGCTGGGAGGGAAGAGCAGACAATGGCTGGTGGGTTCAGCAGGCACGTCCGCAGCGCCTGGCTCCGGGATGTGACCCAAATTTCCCCAATGTGGGAGCGCCCCGTGTCGCCAGCGCTCCCCGCCTGCGCCTTCGGCTCTCGGAATTCGAGGCAATTTATTAGGGGTTGCAAAGATTGAAATTGCCATTGAGTTTCCTGCTTATTCCCTTTTTGAACCCAGCGGTGGGTTTATTTTTTTCTCTGGAGTTACTACAAGACCGCCTCATTCTTAAAAATGAAGGAAAAATGTATTTCTGTGTTTTCTGGTCCCTTGTTTTCATTCTTTTCTCCTCCCGCCAACATCTCATTTAGTAAGAGGGAAATAAAAAGGGGTTTAAAAAAACAAAAGGGGGAGAAGACCCAAGGTTAAAATGTCCTGTTTGAACCCACAGACCTTCTCTGCCGCTAAATGTTTTTCTTCAGGTTTATACAGCAATCTGTATTTTATAAAAGACAGGAATAAATCTCATGGTCGATATGATTTGCCCAGATTAGAATAATTCTATATTTCATAATTGGGGCTAAATTAAAAATAAGTGGTACCTCGGGATGCTGCAATTTCCCTGTTCTGGGGAGAGATTTAACCACTCGCTGTGGATTTGCAAGGTTTATTTTTATTTTTAAATGGTTTTGTGAGGATGCGCTAGGAAAACGTTTGGCTGGTTGGAACTCCTGGGTTATCCAGGAAAAAAAATGAAGGATGATGAAAGTAGAATTATATAATAATGGGCAGTTTTGTTACCATGTGCAAGTGTGGGTTTCTGCTCCGTGGCACGTACAGGCGCTGCCGATGGTCGCTCTCCGGCTGTGGATCTGTTGGCCATGGCCGGGCCGGTCATGGGTGGATCCATTGGTTGTGTCCAGGGTGATGTGCCCATGGATGGGACCTTGGGGCTCCTCCCTGCTCTGGCACTGCGGGCAGGGGTCTGGCACAACACCCAGGGCTCTTCCCGCTGTCGCTCCGTGTTTTTGGGCTGGCGGTGCAGGAGCTGCTCACCCGTAGCATTCCAGGGTGGATTTTCCATGGGAGCCAACCAGGTCGATTTGGGTGTGCTGGAGTGTCCAGCATCACCAGCGGGTTGGGGTGTCCAGTTTTGGCCCCCATTGCCCCCCCCCCACCACGGTGGGTTTTGGGTGGATGTCTCGGCACGCGGCACCGTGCGACAAAAAATCAGGGATATGGGAAAACCTCCATGCTATGCGGGAAAAGGGTCTGTGGGACAGAGTGACCTGTCCTCAGAAGGTCCCCAGGCCTGTGATCATGACCCATGGTCTCGTGGCCGTGCTGGAAACCCCTGGGAGGCCAAGGAAGGATGGAGGGTTTGGGATTTGTTGCCGTGCCCCGCTCTGCCGACAGCCGGGTGACGGGCAGGGAATCGTCATTCCTGACTGCTGGTCGGTGTTCCTGCAGCAATCCCGTGGTCACTGCTGTGTGCCTGGATCCACAGCAGGAATGTCAGAGGTTCTCCTCCCTCTGTTCACAGCACAGATCCCCGGGACCGGGCGGGATCGTGCCCGTGGCCTGGTTTAACGCCGAGGTCACAGCGCTGCCTCCGAACGGCTCTTTTGCTGATTTCTGTATTATTTTTCGGTGTGGTTTGTGAGCACAGCTGGGATTTCTGTTCTGCTCCTCTGCACTCCCCAATCCTGGGATCGAGAACCGGAGAAATGGTTTCTGGCAGGGGGATTTACGGAGCCAGGTGATGCTCAGGGCCGGCGGTGATGGCAGAGCAGGACTTTTGGGGGAAAAGGTGCCTCTGCCGCAGGGGTGGTGGAGTTGAGGTGTGTGGGGCACATCTTGGAGGGGATTTAGCTCATGTTCCCAATCCCATTGCATTTTGTGCCCCTTTTTCCTGCATTCCCATCTCCTGGAGCTGCAGCCCTGGCGCCTGCCAGTCGCTGGTGCTTTGTCCAGGAGGCTGGAATGTGGTGGCCGTGGCCAGGAAAGCCGTGGCTGTGACCCACTGACCACCCAAGCCAGGGCCAACTTGCCCACCTGTGTGTCACAAGGGGCTGTGGCCAGGCCGCTGGTGGCTGCATGTCCCACTTCTCCATCAAGGGAGTGAAGACGATGCCACATCTGCTTTCTCCAGAGGAATTTGGTGCTGCAGAGGGGTGGCCGAGCAAGAGGGCTCAGCTTGGGCGATCCCACCCATGTCTCCATGTTGGATTGGGGCTGGATCCCAAAACCTCCGTGTCCTGGCTTTGGCTGGGACTCTTGGGGTCCCCAGTTCTCTGTGTCTCCCCTCCCTGCTCCCATGGACATCATACTGGGGCCCACATTAGCCCCTTTAAGAAACATGCCCTGTTTCCCCCTTGGCGTGATTTTAATGTGAATTTTGCCCTGTTTCCCCCTTGGCGTGATTTTAATGTGAATTTTGCCCTGTTTCCCCCTTGGCGTGATTTCAATGTGAATTTTGCCCTGTTTCCCCCTTGGCGTGATTTTAATGTGAATTTTAACCCTGGCACTCGGGTTGTTCCTGTGTCACCATCAGCCCCAGTCCCCTCTCGGGGTGCCAGAGCAGTGCTGGCTGTTTGGGTGTGCCAGCGCTCGGCCTCGTCCTGTGCAATTCCTGCTCTTTTAGTTTTCCTCCTTCTGTTCTCCCTTTGTGCCGAGATCACTCCCAGCCCTTCCCACCCCTCTTTTCCAGCCCGTTAAGCCGTGTTAGCAATTCCTCACCAGCCCAGGGCTGCGGCGAGTGGTTAATGGAGAGCAGACACCAGCGGGCCGGCGTCGCTGACAGGATTCTCTCTCCGTGCCCGTCGCCGTCTCCGCCTGTCCCTTTCCAGGGACCGCAATTACATTCCCTGCTGGTTGCACATTTGGTATCCAAATGCCGGCCATGCGCCGCATCCTAATGCGAGGATGGGCTGGGGGTGTGTGGGAGCTGCTGGAGGGTCAGAATCCCCCCAGAATCCCCCCTGGATCCTGGGGTGTCCTGCTCAGGGGGGACACGCAGAGGGTGGGCAGTGGAAATGGTCCAGGGGGTGAGAGATGCCCTGGGGTACCATGGAGAGCTTTGAAAGTGCTGCTGTATAAAGAAAGGCGCATTTATATTTACATTTATATATATGTATTGATTGATATATATATTTACGTACAAATATATTTAAATCTATTTTATAAATTATCGATTTATTTACATATGTGGGTGTTTAGTCACCCCACCCCCCTCCCACATAAATGCACTTTACACACACAAATAATCCGATGCCAAAAACTCCCCTGTCTGGCAATGCTGTGCCACCCCTGTGTGACATTCCCCTGGAATTCCTACCTGGGGGCTCCAGGATGTACCTGGCTGTGGTTTCACCTGGCTCCAGGGCTGTCTGGCTGTGTCCATCCCAGTGCCACATCAGGAGCTGGCTGGAGCCATACCTGCCTGTGCCTGACAAGGTTCAGCTGCTGGGTTGGCTGGAAAATTGCAGCAATTGTTCCTTAAATAGCTCCTCGTTCCTGATGGTGACAATTTCGGTTCTTTTGTGTTAGATATTAATCGTGATTTCTGAGGCTCCGTTTTGATCCAGGCTGGTTTTCCCCACTTGGGGCAGAGATCCTGCCCCTCTTCCTTGGATTTAATGGGGTTTATGGAAGGCGAGCAGCCCGGAGCACTGTTACCTGCAGCCCCTCAGAGGTGTTTCAATTCCTTTTCCCCCTCTGCCATGACCCAATGCTCATCCCGATGGTTGCTTCCCTCTGCTTGGAGATCCATCCCAAAACCAGGACCAGGCCCTGTTTGGCCTCTGCAAGTGCAGGGGGAAGCACCGTGCTCCAAGGGTCCAGGCTGGATTGTGGCTGGGAATCAAGATCTTGGAGCTCTTTCCTACTCCAAGTGATTCCATGATTCTCCAGAGCTGCAGAAGTGTTTGGGTTAGCCAGTGGCCACTTTGGCCTTTGCCAGATGAATTCCAGAGGCATTTTTAAGCCCTTCCCAAAGCCAGGGCTGTGTTTAGGGGTATCTGTGCTTCCAAACTCTTTGCCACCAGCCCAGCCCTTCTGGATTTGGGGACCCCATGGCTGTTCCCACTGGCTGGACGGGGAAATGGCGCCCATGGGGTGTGTGGGATGCGCCAGGGCTGGTTTGATCCCGGCAGGAAAAGCAGGTAGGGACAAAGCTGAGAGCAGGGCAGGCGGATGGAGCCCGTCCGGCAGCACCGGCCGTGTCCCTGCTCCGTCCTGGCTTGTTCCCGGGTGGTCACAGTGTTGTTATTTATTTATTTCTCCTCCCTCTTTCCCCCTTGGCTTGTTGCTGCCGCTGTGCCTGGGCTGCTAAAGAGCTTCCCATTGTTCCGCAGCTAATTACCTCCTAATGAGGCTCCCGGCTCAAAAGAGCGGAGCGGGGGCTGTGGGGGGATGTTGTGAGTGGGCTCTGCTGGGAGGGGGTGAGGGCAGGGCTGGGGTCACCACCGGGGTCACCCGATGCCTTCGGCTGTGCTGCCCCACGGTGTGAGCTGGGGCTGGTGCTGGGGAGATCCATGGCCACGGAGCTGCCAGCCCGAAGCTTCATCCTCAGGGGTGGCTGGGAACTGGTTTTGCCAAAATTTTCTTGTTGAGCCCCAAACCTGTGGAGAAATCAAAGCTTTGTGGATTTTGGCAAGGCGGGGTGGTGCTGGTGCTCGGAGCCTGGGAGCATTCCCAGCATTTCTCTTGGTGTGACACCAGCCCTGTCTGGGACAGGTGTCACCTTTAGGGCACATCCTTCATTTTGAACCAGGATGAGAGGGATTTGGAAACAGGGATTTAGACTATTTTTTTTTTTTAATTCCTCCCCTTTTAAATTTTTCCCCTCTTCCTGTGTTTTCTTCCCAAGGCCCAGCGGAGCAGTGAGTGATGCTGCTGCTGGGAGAGGAACAGCCACAGGGCTGAACCATGGTGGGGCTGTGCTGGGGTGGGATCCTGTGGGATACCCATGTGCTGGGGTGGGATCCTGTGGGATACCCATGTGCTGGGGTGGGATCCTTTGGGATACACCTGTGCTGTGGTGGGATCCTTTGGGATAAACTTACGACATGGTGGGATCCTGTGGGATACATCCCTACTCTCCCTCAGCACAGCACCTCTTCCCAACCTCCCAGTTTTCCTCTTTCCTTGATATTTCCAGCTTCTCCAGCCTTGTTTTGTGGGATTTTCCTGTTTTCCCTGCAGCTGTGAACCTCCAAGCACATGCGTGTGTCCGTGCAAACGCCGGAGCTGCCCGTGCCAGGTCGATCCCACTAAACACCATCCTGGTGCTGGACCCGGAGCCACCGCTCCCTGTGGGTGCCAGTACCAGTATTCCCACCACTGCTATTCCCACCACCAGTATTCCCAACGCTGGTATTCCCGCCACCAATATTCCAACCACCAGTATTCCCACCCCTGGTACTCCCACTGCGCTGCCGAAGCGTTCCCAGGATCCGCAGAGTTTTACACCATCCCTCAATACCTTTTTTTTTGGTCGACTCCAGGAATGGACTTTTTGTTTCAGCTCCTTCTCCACCAGCCCCGAAGTCCCCCAGGAATCAAATTCTGGATTTCGGATCTTTTCGGTACCAAACCCAAACCTCTCTCGGCTTCAATTCCCGGCGCTGCTGACTTTGGGAAAAAAGGGGAATAAATGGTTATGGGGGCTTTTAATGACTGGGAATGGGGAATCCCCATTCCATCCCCAGCTTCCTCCTCCTGCCACATCCCAATTGCCTCCTCCATCTATTTCCTTGGTGTTTGGCCGAATTTCCCTGGAAATATTTTGCTGTTTCCCCCAGTGCAACCAAGTTTTGTCGGATTTTTCTTTTTCTATCTGAAGAAGAGGAGGAATTATCCGTCTCGGTTTATTTTTCCTTGAACATTACACGGGAGCAAAACTCACCCATGTGCTGGGAAAGAGATAAAGTGTTTAGACAGCAAATACAAATATTCCAGAGCACTCAGCCCGGCTACAGCAATTCCTGCCAGGATTCCAAATTCCGTGCCATGTCTTCCAGGGGGGTTTTATTCAGACTGTCTTTTTTTTTTTTATATATTTTTTTTTTTATTTATCAAAAACCCTATTTATATTTGCAGTAAAATAAAATCAGCCTGACCCTGTAGAGAACTCGAAAAATCCCAATTCTTCCCTTTTCCAATCCTGTTTCCACTGAGGAAAGAAAGCCCCTGGACCTCGTGCCCTGCACAAAATTCAACCGCGACGGGATTATTTCAGCGGCTGAGCTTCTCCGCAGGCGCTGGGACGGTGCCGGCTCTGTGTGTCCCCCGCCCAAAAATCAGGATGCAGGGAAGCTCCTGCAGAGGTGGGGACGGAGCTGGGACCCCCAGGGTCTTCCCACAGAATTTTGGGGGCACGGGATCCCTTGTGCCGCGGGTTCTGACTGCGCGTGGAGCACTCAAAAAGAGGATTATTATTTTGATTTTGTTTTAATATTCAGTGATGGATGGGCTTCCGCTGCTCCTCAGGAACATCCCAGTCTCCCGTCAACGTCCCAGCCCCACTGGGGACCCCGTGGGTGTCATTGTCACCCGGGTGCCGGGCGCGGGTGCCGTCAGGAGCTGAGGAAGCTCTTTCCCAGCCAGCTCGATAATCCCAATTATTATCTGGATTCTCGATCAGGGTTGCTTATTAAACTTGGCACCGCTGGCTTTGCCGTTCCGGCCGCCTGCCTCAGCAGAGGGATTTATCTCCTGCCGACGCGGGGAGGAAATTGAGTGGAAAAACGCGGGGCAGAGCCCCCCGGGACGGCGGGGAGGGCCGGGGGTACCCGGCTTCCGAAGGGTCGGGAGATGCTGGCACAGCCCCAGCGCTGCTGGCTTGGGTTGGTGGAGCTGCCTGGGCCGTGTCCGTGTGTCCGTTTCCATCCCTCCATCCCCACCCTGCGCTGGGATGGGCGTTTTTATTCCAAGGTTATTTTGGAATGGTTGGTGCTTTTATACAATACAACAGCCCTTATTTTCCCTTTTCCCCGAAATCTAAAGGACCTTTTGTCAGCCGTTCTCCCCCTTCACCTCAGGAATATCAGCTTTTTCCAAATCCAGGTCTTTCCGCTGGGATTCCACAAACCTTCCTGCTTTGCTCACCGACCCCTTCTTCTTACATTGTGCCCACAAATTGTGTTTTATTTTTACCTGACACTGCACTGGAGCTGTCTGAACCAGGGCTGATGTGCCGACCCTTCCAAAGAGGCTTTTTCCAAATTTCACCCAGTTCTCAGCACCGACCGAGCAGGGCATCCAGGAGAGTGGGGTGGGAGGTCGTAGATCTACTACTGGGAAAAGATTCTCTTTCACAGGAGCATTTCCCTCCCTCCTGGTGTTTGGATGTTTCAATTTTCCCATTCCGTTTTTTCCTGCCTTTCCACCATTTTTCTGCATTTTAAAAAACACGTACAAATCCTGTAACTGGAATTCCCTTTCTTTGTGTGTCCGGCTGCTCTCTCACCCCTGGGTGAGCTCCTGGGATCCCCATTTTAGGGTGGGGACTCTCCCCCGTCCCCTCCCCTTGCTGCTGCTGCTGGGGGATTTGGGTGAGGGCTGGGTTGGCTGCAAAATCCTTTATTTGGGAAATTACTGTTTTCCTGAACCTTGCAAGGTTCTTCCCTCAGGAGCAGCCTCATGCTCCAGGGCTTGGTGTCGATCTTGGGAATGCTCCAGGCTCTCTCCTTGGCTTTTTCAAGATCTTTCATGCTGGGTGGTTGGGAGAATCTGCTGCTCTGGCTGAGGGGATTGGGATGGAGCCGTGGCCCTGCCGGGCTGTGCCGTGACTGTCCCGGTGACCGTCCCATTGTTGGAGATCCGCAGTCGGGTACGGCGCTGGCACACGGGAATTCTGGCGCCTGTCCCGGTTGTAAATGCTGGTCAAAATGGTGCTCCTGTGTAGTTTCCAACACAGAATCCGAGCCTGTCTGGAATAGAAATGGCTTCTGGCTCCGAGCTCCGTCCGCGTCTCCGTTGGATCACCACGGGGTCGCGGGGATTGGTTTGGCCAGAGCCGTGCGGGTGCCGAGTCCTGTGGAACACCAGGATCAGTGCCCCGTCATGGCCCTGGCATTGCTTCTGACCCTTTGAGGTGGGATTTAAGGCTAAATGGGCAGAGTTGGAAGCAGGTTTGGGAATGGGGATTGCTTTTGCAGGATGTGTGCTCTGGAGGCAGCATGCAGCCCAACCAGTGCCGGCTTTCCTAGCGCTCATTGCCGCCAGTGACCTTCAGCTCGGACCAGCTCCTGGCTTTCCCTGCCTGCTCTCCCTGGCATTCCCAGCTTTCCCCTGTCTGTGATGGTTCCTGGGGTCAGTGGACCCTCAGTTCTGGCCACCCAACCGCTGCCTCTCCTGGCTCATCCTCCTGCCATCTGCAGCTTTCCATTGTTCCTTGGCTCTTCCCGACATTGGGATGCAGAGTGCCGGCAGTGGGGGAATGTCCAGGGCCCAGTGTCACAGCCAGGATCTGGACTCCAGGAGAATCTGGACTCCATTTCAAAGCTGAGTAATGATAATCATAAATCATAATGTTGTCTTTTATGATAGAAAGCTTTGGATCAGGAGCAGGGACTCTCGTCCTGCAAGCTGGGGGTGATCCTGGATCCGGCTTCCAGCTCATTATTCGGAGACAAATGGCTTCTCCCTCCCCCAGCCTCAATTTCTCCATGGGTAAGGTGAGGATTGCTGCCAGGGGCTAAATTAGGGAATTAATGTTGGTGGAGTGATTGAGAGATGGAGAAGGGCATGGCTCTCACAGCACCATGTCTTGCTGCACAGTGCATCCGCCCTCTCCGGGGCTGGATGTGGGAATTTCAGATGGGAGCAGAGATTGGGATGGCGGTAGTGAAGTCCCTTGTTCGTGTCCGCAGAGCCCAGGGCTCCGTGAGGGGGGACTGGAGCCCCCCAGCTCTTTCCACACCGGTTTGGGATCTGTGTGGGGACACGGTGGCTCACATCTGTGGCTGATTCCGGTGTGCATCCCACATCCAGGTGGTTTGGCAGCGCCAGAGCCCAATTCATTCTGGCCTCTTCCCAGCGTGTCCCTTGCTGCCCCAAAATCCCAGCGTCACCAAGACCCCATTCCCATGGGAGGGGAATCCAGCTGGACGGATTTTTGTGACTTTTTGATATTTTTCCTTAAATGTTGTAATTTTTATTCCACCTTATAAATCACTTCCTTGCTCCAGTTTGGAGGGAGGATTTATGGGTGCAGGTGGGAGGAACGCCGCTCTCGAGATCGACCTGCTGGAATGGTTTTGTGGTGATGGTCACAGCAGCAATTCTGGCCAGGGCTCCAGCTGGGGGAATCCTGCCTGGGGATGTGATGGGAGCAGGGATGGACCCAGCTGGGATGGCCTGAGGTTGGCACATCTCTGGTGCCGCTTGGGGTCTTCTCCGTGCTGGAAAGTGGCACCAACAGGTTGGACCCCAAACCATTGTCTGCTGGGGGACAACTGAAAAAGGGGTTTCAAAGCCTTTTCTAAATCCCTCAAAGGTTTGTTTAAAGCAAGGGCTTGCTTTGCTACTGTGTCACACTGGGGCCACGGGAATGTCGCTGGGGACGCAGGAATGTTGATAGGAGGCTGCTGGTGATGGTGACCCCGGGCTGAGGGGGCTGGGGGTCTCAGGTTGCGTGGTGAGGGTGGGGATGCTCAGCCCTGGGGAGACCCAGCCAGGGCTCTCCCTGCTCCCTGGGGGCCAGGCCAGCTCCGGGGGGGATTTTCCCTGCGCCAGCGCTGCCTGCAGCAGCACAAACGAACCAAGTAATTGGCAACATGGAAATATTTTGTGCTCATTAGGCAGTGGGAAGCGGTGGGTGAGGAGGCGGCGGGTGAGGAGTCTGGGTTCTCTGGCGGGGCTCTCCAGCAATGTCCTCCAGAGCCCTGTTCTCCAGTGGCACTCCTGGTGACCCAGGGCAGGGAGCACGGCGTGGGAGCACCCTGGGATGGGGGGCTGGCAGTGGGAAAGAGGTGAAGGAGCCAGGTCCTGACACTGCCCAGCCGGGAGCTCCATGTACTGGGGACAGTGACAAACCAGGGGAGCAGGGGGATCCAGGCTGCTCTTCATTTGGGAGAACCCCCCCCATTCCTCCCAATTCCCATCAATCCCACGGATTAAAACTTGAAACATCAGATCTCAGTGGCTGCCTTGGAGCTCCTTAACCCCAGCACTGCAGATTCCCAGGATCAACACCGAGGGGAGCCCTGGGGGGCTCCACATTCCCTTCTCTTCCAACAGTGGAAATGGGGGACGATCCCTGAGGATCCTGTCCCTATTTAGGGGGTCCTGGAGGGGTCTCCCCACTATCCTCATCCCTGAGCACGTGCTGGTGGTGCCTGTCCCCAGCACGACGTGGGGAGCCCAGCGGTGCTGCAGGCGGGGGAAGCTTTATGGCTGTAGTTAAAGTGACTTTATGATATTGTATCTGAACAATTGCCGGCTATTATCCGGATCGATGCCGCGGGATTGAGACGCTGGTTGATAACCCAGGCAGGGCTCTAATCGCTTTTAAACCACGCAGGGTCGGTGGGGCTTTCCATAAAACCCCTCGGTGGTTTCTGTTTTTACTCCCTGCCCCTGGGTTTGGTGGGTTTTTCCCCCAGGATGTCCCTTTGGGGATACAGGTCCTGGTTTGTCCCTCTCCACCCTGCCCTGGGTGGGGATCAGGATGCTGGGACCTGGCTGGGGGTGCTGGAATCCAGCATTCCTGGGCTCCAGGGTGCTCAGCACTGCTGGGTCCTGTCCTGCTGAGGAGCAAGGTGCAGATTTTGGGAACCTGTTCCCACCTTTGCCTGGCTCGCAGCGACCTTGGGCGAGTCACGTCACCTCCACACTCTTGGTTTTCTGCAGCTGTGAAACGAGGACAATGATACCTTTCCCACCTCGCAGAGGGGTTGGGAGGCTTAATTAGTTAATGTTCGTAAAGTGCTTTGAGGATTAATTAATATTGTGACTCTAATTTTTTCCGATGGCGAAACGCCACTTAAATATCTCCGCGCTGGTTCCTTCCTCCCTGACCCTATAAAGCAAATCCACCCGAGAACATCACTGGGCTCTGCAGGAGCCATGTGGCCCTGTCCCTGCCAGGTGTCACCTCCCCAGTGCTGAACTGGGAGGCACTGGTGCAGGGGCACTGGTATGGGGGTGTTCCAGAGCGTGGGGTGCAGCTCTGCATCCCAGCTCCCTCCCCAGAGTGTCCACCTGGGCCTGATGCTCCTTGGCCAGGCTTTCCCTGCTAGGAGCCATTCCTGTTTTGGGATTCAGCCACTGTCACCTCCTGTGGCACTGCCCATTCCTGCCCTGCCTGCTCAAGCACCTCTGGCAACCTCGATGTGCTGGGAAACCACCCCCAAAAATCACACATCCTGTGTCTGATCCCATCTGGCATTTTGGGGGCCTGGCTGGGGGATGGCCTGTCCCTGGTGGGTTGGGGACATTGTGCTGGGCATGATCCAAAGCTCTGGGCAGCTGTTGGCAGCACAATCCTGGCTTTCCTGGTGGGAAGAAGCTGTTGGGATCACACCTGGCTGAGACACAACTGGCAGGTGTGGGAGGGCAGTTCCAGTGTCCCCATTCCTGTTGCCATTATTTATGGGCAGCATTACTTTCCTCCAAGGTGGTTTCTCAGCTGTGGCTCTGCTCCCCTCGGGGTGTGAAACCCGGGATTAGCTCAGCTCCAGTGCTGGGAAGGTCTTGGTCAGCACCAGTGGGAGCAGCCAAGGGAAGAGCTGAGTGTGCATCCCAGCTCTGGGTGACCCGAGAGATCCCAGCCTCCAGCTCTGGCACAAACCAGGGGTGTTTGTCCCTGTTGGAGATGTGGGAATTTCCAGAGGGGCTGGTGAAGGGAGCAGGAGGGGAATGGTCCCAGGTGGGATGGGCTGGTGGGACATGATGGAGCCCCAGGGCTGGAGAACCAGGGACAGCAGGAGAATTCCCAGTTGTGGAGCACGGGAGGGAATTGGGACCTGCCATGGAGAGAGGAAGAGGAGGAGGGAGGTCTGGAGGGAGCCACATTCATCTTCCCTGGAGCTGCTGGGTGGAGCTGGAGGAGAAGAAGCATCTGGGCAGGGAGAGGATGAGCTGGGAGGGTCCAGCCCTCATTGATGGCTCCTGTCCCTGTCCCTGGTCAATGGTCCCTGTCCCTGATTGTCACCAAGCTCTGTTGGTGGGAGGAGAGGCACATGGAGGCTCTCTCAATCCACGGGGTTTGGGACAGGACACACTGGTGTCAGTGTCCCCATGCCTGGACCCTGCTCCATGCCGTTAATGACATCCCGGCAATTAAGCTGGAACTAATGCAACGATAAAAATAACCTGCTGTCCTTCTGCAGCGCCGCATCCCACAAGCTCAGAGGTGTTTAAAAACCCATTTAACACCAGATCCTGGGCGTGGGGTACCCAGGGTGGCACCAGGATCTGTGTGCCCACGACTGGGTTTTCCAGACCCACTCCTGGCCTTCTGCAAGGTGTGGGCCCCCCCAGTTCCCTCCAGTGCAGAGACTGGTTTACCAAGTGCCACGTTTTAAATAATCTAAATTACATGAATATTTTATTTTTCTTCTTTCTAGAGTTGTGGAATTCCCAGGGGTGGGTTTTCATGCTTTTCTCCATAATGGAGGAGCAGGAACGCATTCTTTTAATGGTAATTGAGATTCTTGCATCCTCGAGGACTTGGGAGCTGGATGGGCTTTAAATAATGGGAGAGGGGAGGAATTTGGTTTCTGGCTTCTCAAATGGGTTTTTGAGGGTTTTTTTAGTGGTTTTTCTCACTCTTGTGGCAGGGCCAGAAAGCTGTGTCTCTGTCCCACTGCCCTGGGAGCCCACCCCAAAGCAGGAGATTCTTGAGGTGGTGACAGGGACCTGTGGGTGTGGCATCCTTTGG
Source organism: Agelaius tricolor (assembly GCF_023055355.1). NCBI lineage: Eukaryota > Metazoa > Chordata > Aves > Passeriformes > Icteridae > Agelaius > Agelaius tricolor. Next base: position 2,194,200 of record NW_027269293.1, on the reverse strand, counting down.
GAGACCTCTTGGGAATGGTGTTGGGGGTGACCTGTGCCATCCACCCCATTGTTGGAGCTGCCTGTCAGCCCTTCCCCAACCCACGTGCACCCAGATATTGGAGCTGGGTCCTCCCTTGCTGAGGTCTGGGGTTTTTTATGGCTTTGTTGCCTTCTGACTGGCATGGTGAGTGCCCAACCCAGAGAACACCCATCCTGGTGGGCACCCATCCCTGTTCTCCTGCAGGGAATCCTCGTGGAGTGTGGGAGGGGTGGCTGTCCCTCCTTTGCTATGCATGGCAGTGGGGTGGTTTTTGAAGGGAATGAGCAGGATGAGGATGAGCCTGGGGGTCCTGTCACTGTGAGTACCCAAATGCCAAATGCAGGAGCACCACGGCAGAGCTGGCATTGCCACCCTGTCCCCTCCTGAGCTGCCTGGTCCCTCTGCTGCCTGTGCCATGCCAGGGTGGATCCCAGCCCCATCACCACCACTCCATGCTGGGCAGAGCTGGTTCCCCCAAGGCCTGTGGGGTGGTGGAAGGGGCTGCTGAGATGGGGGAAGCAGTTCCTGGCTGCTGGGGGAAACATCTGGATCCAATTCCCCCTCCATGTGCAGCCAGCCGGGCTGGACCCACTCTGGCCTCACAGCATGACAGGAGTGGCTTTGCTGCAGAGGGAAAAGCCACTTTTTTGGGTGGCTTTTCCCTCTGCAGGTGGGGAAAAGGTGGGTCCCTGTCCTGGGCTTGGGAGCACATAGCAAGTCCCCTTCCTAGTGGGAGCTCCAGCACGGCATCCTCATCCCAGCAGGGACCCCAGCACTGCATCCCCATCCCAGCAGAGACCCCAGCACTGCGCTCTGATCCCAGCAGGAGCTCCACCACTGCCTCCCTATCCCAGCAGGAACCCCAGCACTGCATCCCCATCCCAGCAGGAGCTCCACCACTGCATCCCCATTGCAGTGGGAGCCTGGCCACTGCATCCTCATCCCAGCAGGGACCCCACCACTGCATCCCCATCCCTCTGGGAGCCTGGGCACTGCATCCCCATCCCACTGGGACCCCACCACTGCATCCCCATCCCACTGGGAGCCCGGGCACTGCATCCCCATCCCAGCAGGGACCCCATCACTGCACTCTGATCCCAGCAGGAGCTCCACCACTGCCTCCCCATCTCAGTAGGAGCTCCAGCACTGCCTCCCCATCCCCGTGGGACCCCTGCCACCCTGCCCTGGCGCTCCCCACGTCCCTCTGCCACCCCTGGGGGCTGCCTGTGCCCGTCCCCAGCGTGCTGCCACCCCAGGCAGGGGCGGGGGGAGCTGCTGCCCGCCGTGCCTTTTGTCAGCCTCAGAGAAGTTGACCTTGAAGCGCGCTGGCAGAGCCCTGCAGCTTAATCGTGTTAGAGGTGTCTGACTGCGGCTCGCGCGGCTCTACCTGAGCGGCATCAGCAAGGGGGACGCGGCGCGCTCGCCGCCCCAGCTCAATAATTGATGCGTTTTTCTCAGCTCCCCCTTCCGTGAAAGGAAACCCAAGTGCTGGCTGGATGGCAGGGCTGGGAGGATGGCAGGACCAAGAGGATGGCAGTATTGGGGTGGAGGATGGAGGATTGGGATAGCATGACAGGGGTAGGGGGATGGCAGTGCTGGGGGGATGGCAGGATTTGGGAGGATGGCAGGATTTGGGAGGATGGCAGGAATATCAGGATAGAAGTATTGGAAGGATGGCAGGCCTGGAAGGATGGCAGGGCCAGGAGGATGGCAGTGGCACTGACATGGGAATGGGAATGGGAATGGGAATGGGAATAGGAATGGGAATGGGAATGGGAATGGTGAGGGGCGGGTTCCAGGTGGATGCTCTGGGATGCCATCCTGGGGTCACCCCGCTGTGGATGGGGATGTGCCAAGGGTACTCTGTGGTCATGGGGAGACACACAGAGGTGGGAGCAGCCCCTTGGGTGCCCTCCTGCTCTGCCCAGCTTCCTCCCCTTGAGAAGACCCCAGGCACCACATTTCCACCCGCTTTTTTTAGGAATCTGCAGAAACCCTCAAACCCTGCATTCCCATGGAAGCACCGAGCAGCCTCACACCCAACATCTCCCTTTTCCCGTGAGCACCTCCTGCCCCAGAGCCTGGCACAGCCCCTTTAGTGCCCTCACCACAGCCCCCCAGGTCTCCCCTGGATCCCCATCACCATCAGTGACCCTGGACCCCGTGTTGGGGACACTGGCCCTGGGTGCCCCCCGGCTCAGCCCCTTCACGCCCGGCAGAGTTGTTTTGCTTCCACACAACCCTTCCTCCCTGCCTCCCCCTTTTTTCCCCCCTTTCCCCTCTTAGCCAAGCGCACAGGGAAGGGGAGAGATTTTAACCTTCTGCCTGGAACCAATTAAAAAGGTCTTTCCACAGAGACGAAAGTGCTCGTGCACCTTTGTGTGCTGTGAGCGGGGGGAAGAAAGCAGAGGCGGCCTTTGAAGGGGGGATGAGGTCCCTCCGCTGGGACCCCTCCGGGCTTTCAAAGCCTGCGTTATTTCTTTATTTTTAAATAGCCAAATTAAAGTGCCTCCCGCTTCCTCCCCTCCCCGTTTGTGCGGCAGCACGTGGCCCCCGCCAGCTGCCAGGGGGATGCTGGTCCCATCCAGGGTGTTCTGGGCACCAGGAGGGGTCGGGGCATGGCCCTAAACCCAGCGGGACCCCTCTGGGATGGGGCAGAGCATCCCTCCTTGCTGCAGAGGTGCTGCCAGGGTGGTGTTGAGGGGGTTCTGGCTGTGATGGCAGGGGCACACTGGACCCCAGACCAGAGGGGTCTTGCCTCAGGGCAGCCCCTGACTCAGCTCAGCACAGCCCCATGACCAGGGCAGCCCCCCATCACCAGCACAGCCCCCTGCTCACCTCAGGGCAGCCCCCCCTGACCCATTCCAGCCCCCCCTGACCCGTTCCAGCCCCCCCCGATCCATTCCAGCCCCCCCCCTCGCCGCCCCTTGAACTCAACCAGCCGAACGCATCAGTGCCTTTCTTCAAAGCCCCCCCTTCGCCCTCCCCGCCGCCCCCTGCCCAGCAGCCCCGTAAGCCCCCGCTGAAAGGGCCGCAGAACAAAGCACAGGAAGGGATTCCGGTGGTTTCCGCACGGACCTGAATGCGGAGCCGCTCAATGGAAGAGGAGCCGCGGACGCGCCGGCGCTTTTCATCCATCCCCGCATCCCGCTCCGGCCGCGGGGGCGCGGACCCAGCGCTGCCTCCCCGCGCCCCCTCCCCGGCTCCTTTCTCCTTTATTTTATTTTATTTTTTTTAATTTTTTTTTTTTTTTAATATAGTAGTCTCCGATTTATTTTTCCACAGTGTAATTCTGAAAGACAGCGGAGATGAATTATTCATTCCCCCTCTCCGCCTTTGCATACAATCCCTGCCGGGGAGAGGGCCGTGGCGAATGCGTTTGTGTGCAGGGCTGGGCCAAGGGGAATGGAAATCGATGGTTAAGGTTTAGATGGGGGGCATTGGGTGATTTTTTGGGGGCTGGAGCACGTGGGATGAGGCCAGGAAGTTTCTAGCGGGGAATTGTTCCTATCCCAAAGCTGCCATGGATGGAGTGGAGGGTCCCGGGGTGTGGGGGCTGGTGGGTGACCCCAGGCTGGGGTCTTGGGGGCTCCAGGGTGGGCACCATGGTCCTGGCTTCACCCCTCACCCACTCATGATTCTGGGTGAAAAGAGGGGGAGAAGTAAAAAAAAAACTACCCTTTTTTCCTAAATTTCTCATAAATGAAATGCTCCTTTAACTCGACCTGGGATGTGGAGCCAGGCTGAGGAGGAGGAGGGATTCTTCAAAGAGCAGGATGGCTTTGGAGACCTGTGGCTGGTGCTGCCTTCATCCCTGTCCTGCCACCTTCTTCATCCCTGCCTTGCACCCTCATCATTCCAGAAGAATATTCCCCCTTGTGTATCCCCAGAACCCCCACTCTGTGCCCTTCCCTGGGGACACAAGGGCAGCTGGTGCCACCAGTGACCCCTGGCATGGCCACGCCCGGACCTTGGAGTTGGCTGCCAAAACCTGACCAGGGAAAAAGGAGGTGAAGCGAGGGGAGGGGGGATAGGGGGGTGAATCAGTGCAAGGGAAGGCAGCACCCCGGGCAGGGCTTTAATCTGATTAGTCTTGGAGTGAATGGATGGAGTGAAAAGGCTTAAACCCCAGTGAAAGGAGAGGGGAGGATGGGGCCACTGAGAAGTAAAGACCCCGGCCGGTTGCACCAAATCAGGTCAAATTTGGCCAGAAGGGACACAAGGGGAAGGGATAAGGGGGGAAGAGTCAGGCGAGGAAATCAGTGTGGATCTGCTGGCACTGTGACCTCGCAGGGACCGCTGGGTCTGTGCCTCTGTTTGTCCTTCCCTTCCCTTCCCTTCCCTTCCCTTCCCTTCCCTTCCCTTCCCTTCCCTTCCCTTCCCTTCCCTTCCCTTCCCTTCCCTTCCCTTCCCTTCCCTTCCCTTCCCTTCCCTTCCCTTCCCTTCCCTTCCCTTCCCATGCCAGGTAGGAGCTCCCCTCGCTGCTGCCGTGCCCGGTGTCACCTGGAATGGTGACAAGGACCCGCTGGGTGCCGGGGCAGCTCCAGGAGCCTGCGGTGCCCCGGGGCTGAAGCCGAGGGCTGCCGGGGGATGCTCCCCTCGGCGGGGGTGGCCGCCTTCCCCTGCATCCCCTCTCCACCCGATCGATGCTTGCCCCGATCGATGGGCGCTTCCCTGCGGGCGAGGGGCGGTGCTGCCCGGCCGGGCAGCAGAAATGGCTTTTCACAGAGCCTGCAGCGGGATCCAGCATCGATCTCTGGTGCCTCGTCAGAGATCAATTAGGCCGGTCATTAGCCGTGCCCAGAGCGCAGCGGGAGCCTGGGCTGGGAGGGGAGAAGGGAAATGCCAGGCTGGCAGAGGGTGCCCTGGAGGAGCTGCCCAGCTCACACATCCCTCACACATTTCCCTGCCTCAGTTTCCCGGTTCAGAACTGAGGTAAAAGCTGTTCCAGCATGACTGACTCTCACAGTCCCGAGGGCTGTGAGAGCCTCGTGGCTGGGCTGTTCCTGGCTCATCCTGCTGATGGGAATGTTTGTTTATCAATCCCTTCCGAGCCATCCAAGGAGCAGAAAGGGGCCTGGCCAGGAGCATGGCTGTCCCGGGGGCTGACAAGTGACAGGGTGTTCTCAAGCACCAGGGCGTGTGTCTGTCCCACCCGGGCGTGTGTCCGTCCCAGCTTAGGGAAAGCAGCGTGTGGGAGTGTGGAGGAACAGGACGGTGACCAGGTCATTGTCCTGCTGGGAGGCCACGTGGAGTGGCTGAGACCACCCAGGCACTGCTGAGGGGACTGGACAGGATGCCCTGGACAGGAGAGCGTGGACAGGGATCCTCAGGGCAGCCCTGGCTGGGAGAGAGCCACAGGCACTCCATGGTGGGACGGCAGGAGTGGTGCCTGGAGGGGAGCAGCACCAACATCACCTCTTGGGTGTGAGTTTTTAAGGCTGTGAAGGACCTGATGGTCCTTGGCATCTGTGCAGGGACATGTTGTGAGCAACCTCTGTGTCCCTCTGACCTAGCATCTTTCTGACCTGGCATCCCCCTGACTCAGCATCCCCCATCCCTGACATCCCCCAGCCTCATCCTGTGCCCATTTTCCCCTCTGGCTCAGGGTTTGTGCCCATCCAGGTGCACTCCTGGCAGCAGAGGATGGCAGGAACAGCCATCATGGCACAGCATTTGGCATCCACCCTCTGTGCCACTGCCCTGTCATCCTCCCCTCAGCCAGACCCCCGCTGGAGAGTGGCTTTGAGCAGAGCAAACCCTTGGGTTTGGGGAGGGTGACCTGGAACAGGTACTGCCTGCAGCAGCCGCCTCTGCCCGCGAGCTGCAGCTTCTAAGAAACAGAAAATAAGGAGAGTTTCAAAAAGAAAAAAAAAAAAAAAAAAGAAAGAAAAAAAAAAGTAAAAAAAAAAAGGAAAAGTTCCCCGATTACATCTGGTGAAGTGACAAATCTGCCAGGCAGGTGATTATTCTGGGTACGGACGTGCCGAACACAGATGCCGATAGGATTAGAGGGGAAGGGGGGGAGCTCACCCTGTTAAACCAACACCTGATAAAAGAATAAACCAACCCGAGGAATAAATTCCCAGCGCTGCCAAGGTCACGCGGCGCCAGGCCCGTTGCCACTGCCATAGGGAAGGGACAGTGTCCGAGCCCTGGGGTGACCCCTGGGGTGCTGGAGCCCCCCGTGCCCGGGCAGTGCCGCAGCCCCCGCTCCCGGGAGCGCCCGTACCCGGCATGCCCTCGGCTGCCTGGTTGCTTTCCAGGCACGTCCCGGGCATCCCCTTGGGATGGCGCAGAAAATTAACAGCAGTTCAGATCTGAGGAACTTTATGACACGTGTATGATAGGACTGAACCAGGGCGTAATTGAATGACGGATGAGCTTCCAAGAGCCACATTTCCAGGGAGTAATGAAAAATAGAAGTGCTATTGACTAAAGGAGCTTTCGGCGGCCGGGCGGCACGGCGCGGGATGAGCCGCTGCCGGCGGGGGGAATGCATCAATACGGCGAGTAATAGCTCAGTTATTATAACTCTGGAAATGTCATTCAGGCCTAACCAGAGAACACTGGCTATTAACTAGCCTTAAACAGAACGCGCCGGGCAGGAGCCTGAGCCGCCAGTGCCCGATAATTATTTTACTTCTTTTCATGGCTCTGTCGCTTTTCCCACTGCGGGGAGCCCGGCCTGAGTGCCCGCAGCCCCGGGGGTCGCTGTTCCTGCCTGTGGCACTGAGCCAGGCCAGGCTCCTTGGGAGCTGCTCCAGGGCAAGGCCCCATCGCACCCCAGTTTGTCTCTGTCCCTCGCAGGGATTGCTGGCGTTGCTCTTGTCACCTGCAGCTACAAGCTCAGAGCTGCGGGCTTTGTGCACAAGCCTCCCTGCGTCCCTTCCTGCATCACTTGCCATGCACATCCCTTCCTTCATCCCTTCCTGCATCTCTTTCTGAATCACTCCCCATGCACATCCCTCCCTGCATCTCTTTCTGCATCCCTCTCCATGCATACCCCTTCTTGCATCCCTTCCTTCATCGCTCCCTGCATCTCTTCCCTCATTCCTTCCCATGCACACCCCTCCCACATCCCTCTGCCGAGACATCCAGCCGGCAGCGATGGGATCTGGGCTGGCAGAGGCCGGCTCAGGGCCCAGTGCCCTGCAGAGCCCTGAGGTGTAATGAAAGCCCAGGGGAGAGTATCGAGTGATCCTAAATGGATTTTCTCCATTAGCTCAGCCCCATCAGCCGGTTATCCCCTCCTGGAGCGCTCCAGGGCTGCCGCCAGTGGCACTTAGAGTGCTGCCAGCACCTGCTGCCGCAGCACAGCGCAGCACCCACCTGCTGGCACCGCCAGAGGGGACCCATCCTGCCTGCCCAGCACCATCCTCCTGCTTTTGGGGTGCCCTTTTTGGGGGGCAGCGTGCCTGTGAGAAGGATGGTAAGATACAGGAGGGGGTCTCACAGCCCAGCCTTATCCCTGAGTACCCCAACATTTCACCCTGCCATGGGAGAGGTTGTGGCGAGGGGGCACAGTGGGGTGAGGGAGGGTTTGCCACGCAGCCGCTCCCTGCTTGGCAAGTCGGAGTGCATCATTAGCCAGGAAATAATTAATTGTTGGGCAGACAAAAGGCATCGCTCGGCCCCCCCGGAGACCCTGTCAAAGGGAGCTGTCAGGGGCGGGTGTGATAAATTCCAACTCTGCAGCCCCACACTGCCGGGACAGGGGGACAGTGGTGTCCTTTGGCTGGGGGTCTGGAACCCACCTGGGAATGCCAGGGTGGCACTGAACAGAGGCAGGGGGCTGCAGGGTGACAGGCAGGTGCCCGCTGTGTCCGTCCTTCCGAGCCGTGTCCCCGCGCCCGCTCCTGCTGGGCAGTGGCGGCCGATTTCCACCGCGTCGGCGTTTTCCCGGTGATTGCGGGGCCAGCGCTCGCCCGGCTCCCGCCGATCAAATTACCGCCACTGCTCGCCCCAAATTCCCTGCCAGTGCAAGTGCTCCAAGGTTAAAGAGTCACTGGTGCTCCTGCTAGCCCCCCTGCCCTGCTGCCACCCATCTCACCACTGCCCGGAATTCGGCCGCCGGCCGAAAATAGTGGCCAGTAAGTGAAATAGTGCAGCAGTCTGTGTTTATCCATGTTAATTGGTGTGTCTTTAGCCAGCTGGGATGGGGAATGTGCTCCTTCTCTGTTGCTTCCGCTGCTGGACCCACACCATGCAGGAAGATCCAGCCCTGGGGCAGGTAAACTGAGGCACGGAAGCAGTGGATACCGTGCTGGCATCACAGCAGGGCCGTGCCATGTCCTGGTTGTGGCTTTGGGATGAGACAAATGGAATGGCTCTGGGGAGTGCCAGGACAGTGGCTGGTTTGGCTCAGAGACCGGAGTGTGACACTGATCTATCTCCTTGGAGGCCTTTCCTGCTGCCACCCAGGCCCTCACAGCACCAGGGACACCCAAAATCTCCCTCCAGCCTGGTGACAGTGGGACTGGCAGGGTGGGTGTCCCTCACCCCCAGCAGATGAGACAAGAGGCTGGCACCGTCACCGTGCCGCTGGTGACCCCACATCCCGAGGCTCTGCCTGCAGCATGCCAGGCCCAGCCACATCAACATTGGGGCTCGGCTGCGCTAATGAGGTCAGCCCTGGGGGGCTGTTTACCCCATCCCCCACGCTTTGGGGACCCCCAAAGGGCGCCTTGATCCGGCTGTCCCAGCGGGCTGCGGCGTGGAGCCGGCGCGGGCGGCGGGGGGCCCGGCTGTCACCGGCTGATAACCCCCAGCAGCTCCGTCCCGTGCCCGTTATCAGCGCCCGCCCGCCTGGCCAGACGCGGTAATTAGGGCGCTCAGCGTGAGCCACCGGAGCACGGGTGAGCACGCGTGATCCCGTGCACGGCTGGCACGTGCCCGGCGCCCGGCTGCCACAGATGTGAGCGGGGCTGGTGTGCACAGGGCTGAGCGTGAGCGGGGACACGAGTGCCAGGCTGGTGTCTGTGATGGTGACATGATCCCCAGGCTGATGGCCATGGGGACACGGGTGCTGGATGGTGACATGATCCCCAGGCTGATGGCCATGGGGACACGGCTGCTGGATGGTGGCACGCAGTGATTTGGGAATGAATCACCTCCTTCTGGAGTCTGGTGTCCCTGTCGCTTTCACTGTCAACCACTGTTGTGACCCCTCGTGCCACTTGGCTCTGTGGATGTCTGGGTCTGCTGGTCCTTGCCCTGATCCCTCTTGAACCCTCACTCCTCCTCCTGGGCCTGACAGATCTGGGTGTCTGGTGAGCCCCTGTGCTGGCATTGCCGTGCCCATCCCCTCGTGGCCATTCTGTTGTGGCCACCCTTGTGTGCCCATTGCTCTGTGCCATCCCACCATGCCCACCTCACCATGCCCACCCTGCCATGCCCCCAGCCCCTGGAGCAGCCGCGGCACTGCTGGCACTAACACAATTACCGTGACACTTCCCAGCCCTCGTCTCTCCGACAGTTCAGTTTCTGCTCTGATTCGATTTGTGCAGAACCGGCCGTGGGCCCGGCTGGCTGCCGCCATCCCTGGAGCCAGCTGGGCTGCTGGCACTCCCTGCCATGGCCAGAGATCCCCCCAGTGCCATCCCACAGCAGTGGGCACCGCCTCACCGCGGGCTGGCAGCAAGGGCTGTCACATCCACGGTGTCACATTCATGATCCGTGTGGTTCCTGGTGCATCAGCAGCCAGGAGCTGCCAGAGCTGTGCTGGGCTGTGAAGGCAGTGCCAGCTCCCAGAAATGTGTGGGGAGGGATGTGGGGCAGCAGGCCCCGCTCTGGATGGGGCGCCAAGGGGAGGAGATGGGCATGATGGAGTCTGGGGTGCCATGAGCATGAAGGGGGCACAGAGCAGCACCCGGGTGGTCTGGGGGGCTTGGGGGTCACTCAGCCACAGCCCAGCCCGGGGCTCAGGGTGCCTCCTCAGTCCCCACCCATCCCAGGGGCTCGTGACTGGCACCACTTGGTGGCTGCAGGTCGGGCTGGAGCAGCTGGGGCTGGGCTGTGGGAGAAGGAGTTGGAGCAGGACCTCTGCGCCGCCCCACTTTATTATTGAATTTAACCTACAGTCTTCCTTACATGCCACAGTGCCCGTAACTAGTGCAGAGGCTGCTTTTATGTGCAAATGAGGCTTTTTTTTTTTTAATCTTTGACAGAGAATGTGCTGTGTTTACATAACAGAGGGCCCTGGTACTCTGGAGAGGGCCACTGACAGTGCTGGCAGGAGATGTTAAGAAAGATCTAACATTTCTGATCTCTGTTTAGCCAGAGGCGCTGCGAGGCGGCGGGAGCAGCAGGGGAGGGTGGCTCTGGGGTGCCCTGGAGAGCAGCTTGGCTGTGCCTGCCCGGGGCTCCAGGGCCAGGAACCTGGGGCAGAAGGGATGGAGCAGCTGCAGGAATGGGGTGGCACCAGAGGGTCACGATCAGGGTGTCCCTGTGCTGTGATCGGGACCTCAGAATCCTCTCTAGGGTCTCCAACCCAATGGCTTGGGACAGGGCTGCCCTTCTCCTGAGGTTTGGGAACATCCAACAACCTTGGGATGACCAAAAAGTGGTGGTGAGCCCAAAGCTGGTGTTGAACCAGCAGCCAGGAGCTGAAGGGATGAGCTGTCCCAGCTTCCCTCCGTCATCCACTGCCACCAGCAAAAGGAAAAACTCCTCCTGCCAGGTTAAGTGGAAAAATGACCAATATCCTGCGGCCTGCCAGGTTCAAGCGCATTAATTCCAGGGAGTCGGTTAATGGCAGTATTGATTAGTCTCAGCGCTGGGCTAACGAGCATCCATGCTAATGAGGGGTGAGTGGTGGGAATTGCAGCAGCTGGAGCAGTTCCAGGGAGCTTTGGTTGTGGGGTGAGGGTAGAGCTCCCCGAAAAGAGGCTCCAAAAGGGTTCATCCCCCTGGATAGGCTGTGGCATGTGGAAAATGGAATATCTGTGTGCCAAAACCAGGATTTCTGGCTGACACCTGCATTTTTTTCTGGACAAAAGGGTGATGTCATGAGTCTGAGGGAAAAACCTGTCTGATCCATGCTTGGCATCATGGCAGGGTGCATCCATGTTGGGCTGGGTCATGTGGAACTCCCAGCTCCTGGTGCATCCATGGGCTCGTGGCTCTGGTTGGGTTTATCCCAGGCACTGTGAGCTCTGAGGTCCCGCTCAGGGAGGTGTTGTGTGGGAAGGAATCTCCTGATCCCAATCCCACGCACGGTGCTATGGGGCTACCCTGAAGGGTGAAGCCGCCCTGGCTCTTCCTTGGAAAGTTGCTCAGGTTTTGAACTCTTTGCTTTTTTCTCTCTTTTTTCTCTGCAAACACTTGAAAGGCCCCGTTCCTCCCCCTGGCCCAGTCTCACTGCAGTCACCCTATGGGGATGGGGAGGTGACATTCCAAGTTTGGCTTTGCATTTCCTTTGTGCAGCTTGGCAAAAACTGGGATGGAGGGAGGGAGAATGAACTTGGACTTTGGAGAACCAAGAGCAGGTTTTGCTTTGGGGTGCCCAGGAATATCCTTGGAGTGGCCCCTCAATGGGGTGCCCAGCCCTGGAACGGGGTACAGTGGTGCAGTGGGGTGAAGGAGATGTAATGGGCTGCCAGCCCCACAATGGGATTCCTATCCAATATTGAGGCACCAGCCCCACAAAGGGGTGCCAGCCCCACAGTGGGATTCCTGTCCAATATTGAGGCACCAGCCCCACAAAGGGGTACCAGCCCCACAAAGGGATTCCTGTCCAATATTGAGGCACCAGCCCCACAAAGGGGTACCAGCCCCACAAAGGGATTCCTGTCCAGTATTGAGGCACCAGCCCCACAAAGGGGTACCAGCCCCACAGTGTGGTCCCAGCCATAGCCTGGTAGCAGCTGTTGGTGAGGATCAGTTCCCTTTTTCCATGAGTATCCCTGCAGCCAGAGGAGGCTGAGCCGCTTCGGCGCCGTTTTGGTGGGAATCCTCTCCCAGGTACCACGTGCCCAAGCCCCTCCAGGCTGGCGCTTGCATTTAAACAAATTTTATTTTCTTCTGTGTGCTAAAACCGCCCCACAGCCTGCGGGATCAGGCTCGGCTCCGCTTCCGGATCCGCAATCAGGCTGAAATCACAGCTCCGGGGGTCCCCATTTGTCTCCGCGCCTCTCTCCTCGTGCATCCCAGCTCATCCCGCTCTGTCACCCCATCCTGTAATATCTCAGCATCTCCCTAAAGCAAAAGATGACAATAAAGTGTAAATGGGGAGTGTTGGCTCTGGAGCATAATGATGGCAATTTAGATGCCAGCCGTCATTTCCCCGCCGTTGCCCCAGGTAACAGGAGCCGCTGAATCCTGTGGGAACGCGGCCGAGGCGGGACGAGGTTACCTCGGAGGCTGATGGCTGTCCTGGGATTTTCTGTCGTTTACCTTAAAAGGAGGGAAAGGGAAATATCCGTCAATGGAGGTGTGAGGGCAGTGCTGCTCCAGCTGGGGCAGTGCTGCTCCCTGACCAGCTCCAGGGATGCCAGGGCTGGGGAAGTGCCCCTTGGGTCTGCATGGAATTTGTTTTCATTACCCACAATGCCTGCCCCAGTCCTCATCCCCATCCCTGTGCCCATCTCCATCCCTGTCTCTATCCCGATTCTATCCCCACCCCATCCCTGTCTCTATTGCCATTCCCATGACTGTCCCCATCCCCAATCCTATCCCCATCCCTGTCCTTATACCAGTTTTTATCTCCATCCCCATCCCCATCCCTGTCCCTATACCAGTTTTTATCTCCATCCCCATCTCCATCACTGTCCCTGTCTATCCCCCCCTGCCACCCCTGTCCCCATCCCTGTCCCCATCCCTCTCCTTATCTCTGTCCCCATCCCTGTCTCTATCCACATTCTTATCTCCATCCCTATCCTCGTCCCTGTCCTTGTGCCTATCCCCATTCACATCCCCGTCCCCACCGCTGTCCCCAGCCGATGTCAAACCCAAACCCAGCTGCCATCAGCTCCCGATGTCACCGTCACTCCCGACCCCGATGATGGAGCTCCTGGATGTGGAGCCGGGCTCGGAGGTTTGGAGCAGAGATAAATATCGGCATTAAAGCTGTCAGGGCCGGCGCCGCGGCGCTCCCACGAGGTCACCGACGGTGTCACCGACGGTGGCACTGCTGGGACCGGAGCCTCCCGCTCGCTCCCAGTGACAGCCCCCGGGGGCTTTCATCCCATCCCGCTGCTCCCCAAAGAGGGAATTGTGTCCCAGAGCACCGGGAGCACCAAGAGCCCCAGCCCTGGCCATGGTTTGGTTGGCACCAGCATTTCCCAGGGACCAACCTGTTCCCGGGATTCCCTGGCTGGAAAGCTCCGGGAAAGAGGAAAGGAAAGGGAAAGGGGAAGGGAGAGAGAAAAGGGAAGGAAAACTGAAAAGGAAAGGGAAACTGAAAGAGAGGGGAAGAGAAAGGGAAGGGAAAGAACATAAACATTATGGGCATCCCTAAAGCCTCTCCACTGTCTGGCTGGGCCCTGGGGAGCCCCTGTGCCCACCTCCCCATGCCCCCAGCCCCTGCCCGTGCCCCCCATGCTCCCACTCACCCCCTCTTGATTTTTTTAATCAGCGGCGTCGCTTTCTGGCGCCGAAGCATTTCCCAGCCCCGCACTCAGGAAACCTCATTAACACAGATCAAAAGGAGCTTTTAATGATTTATAAAGGTGCAGCAGTTTGGAGAAATTAAATAATTTAGGTGCTGTGTGTATGGCGGGGTCCCTCCGGACCGCATTACTGGCGCTCCGTGAGCCGTCCCTGCTCTGTCCCACCGTGGCACCAGGGACAACACCAGAGCCTCTGGGGACTGGCACTCGTCACTGCCACCCTCCCAGGGGTTGGGGTTGATGGGGACAGGGCGTCCCCTGAGTGCCATCTCATCCCTGCTAGTGCCAGGGCTTGGCCATGGTGGGATGCTGGGCTCCTCCGGCACAGCCTGGAGGGAGTTTGGGAGGTGCCGGTGCCGGGGATGCTCATTCTCCACCATGGAAAATATTTGGGAACACGGTTAAAATCAACCTTGGCACTGGTGAGGTGGTGGGATGGGGCAGTGGGATGCGGTCTGCGTTGGCCAAACCCACTGCACCAAAGCTGGGTGGACACAGGTGTCCAGGTGCATCCAGCTCTGGCTCCATCCCCTCCCAGCTCTGCAGGTGACTTCTGCCTCTTGAGCAGGGAATAGGGATCAGCCTCCAGGACACTGGGACCAGCACATGGCCCAAATTCCCCCTGGTGGCCCCGTCCTGCTCCTGCCCAGCGCTGCCATTGCCATCCCGAGGGATGGCTTGGGGCTCGGGCTCGGATCCTGGCTGCCCAAGGAGAAGGAGAAGCATATGGAAAACAGCCTTAAACATTCCCGGTGTGAACTCCATTGCCGGCCATGGCCACGCCAGGAGCCAGCTGAGCAACAGGATTAATGCAGAAAGGAGCTGTGCAAGGGGTCAGTGGGCACCTGCACCCCAGGGACCCTTCCCTGCCACCCCCCCAGCTCCAGGAGCCACTTTGTCCCCATTTCCTGAGGGAGGGGACACCTTGCAGGGCTGGGCGAGCTGGGGAGGGGGTGACATTGGCTTCTCCACATCTGAATTTCCTTTGGATTGTGTTTAATAGCCCCAAAGAGGGCAGGAGGGCTGGGGGGGGGGCTGGTTTGGGGGGGCGGCTAGGGGGGGAGCTGCTGTGTTTTATTTTGCTCTGTAATAGGCTTATTACTCCTGATCACGCTGTGACTATTTGAATGAAGGAGATTTCGGGAGATGAAAGCGGAAGGGAGATTTTAAATCTCTCAGCGCCTGGCCCCGCAAGGACGGGTGCCCTTGGAGCGGGGGGGACCCCATACCTGGCCCCCTGCCCCAGTCCCCCCCTCGCCCCTCTGCCCCTGTGAGCCCCAACTGGCCCCCACTGGTTCTAAACCTCCTAATTTCCAGACTCAATTTATTCATGGCCAGTTTATACCCATTTGTTTATGTGCCAACACCGTTCCTCAGCTTAAATAGCTCTTTTCCATCCATAATATCCCCCCCCCCCTCCTGTATTCCAGTGGGCACAATCATATCTCTTTTCAAGCTGTTCAGGAAAGAAAAATCTGAATTATTTAACCCTTGGGACACTGGCTGGTCTCGCAGGGTGTAGAGAGACAAATCCGCTTTGTTCCTGTGCTGGGTCGCTGCCCGAATTTGGGAATTTTGGGAGGATGCTGCTGCAGCTCTGAGGGGAAACTGAGGCACTGGCTGTGGTTTGGGGGACCAGGACCAGGGTTTGGGTGTGGGATTTGCTCTCCTGGTTGGGTCTGCCCTGCAGGAGCCAGGGGTCTCCACCTGCACGTGCCTCTCCTCTCAGAAGGGTTTTTCCCCTCCACAGTGAATATCCAGGAGGTAAAAACTTGAGAAGCCAATGTGTTTCCAGCAGGGAAATGCCACCCTGCCCAGCATGGTGAGGGGACACGGGGTTGGGAACTGCCAAAGGGGCTTCACCAGCTCTGAGATTTTCATTCCAGACAATTTCCCTCTGATGGATTCTTGCTCCTGTCGTGAAGGGGCAGGGGTGTCACGGCGCTGGGAAGTTGTTGATTGAACCCAAACCTGATGGAGCCAGGCTGGGTGGGTGACAGGTCCTGTGCAGGGACCCCACAGTGGCAGAGGGTGGGAGCATGGAGCTCTGGAGTTGGGGTGTCCATGGAGCATGGGCTGCCAGGCTGTGCGGCTGTCCTGGGTACATCCCTGGTGCTGGAATCATCCCAATCCCATGGCATCAGGCTGGGATACACTGGGGGAGCCCAGGGCCCCTTGCAGAGTGGGGTGCACCATGCTGGGGGTCCCCACAGACCCCCTCACCCAAAGGGGGGTGACTCCTCCCCACAGCCCCCCAAAGGAGGGTGACCTCCTCCCCATGCCCCCCCTGCAGCCATCTGTGTCTGGGCCATTAATCAGCTTTAATCAGCTTTAATTCAGCAATTTGTCACTCCCTCAAAGTGAGTTTTTCTCCCAAAATGTAATAATTATTATTACTATTATTCCCCTGGTACACGGGGCCCCCCCCGCCTTTCTTTGGGCTTTAGTAACCATCATTAAAATAAATAATTTTTTTAAATAAAAGGCAGCGAGAAGAAGCTTTTTTTGTTGGTTTTTTTTTCCCTTTAAATATTTTTTATTGTTCTCCGCGCATTTGAAAATTGTTTCCCAGTAAATTCCAGCCCTTTGTATTAATTTTACATTTTCCAATGTTACCTTGCCAGGGGCAGGGTTGGCACAACTGGCTCGGGAAAGGAGAGGGAAGGAGAGGGAGAAACCCTGCTCCTTAATTAGCGCGTTCCCTGTGTGATCAGAGAGCTTATGAGGCAGGTAATGAGCTGGAGGGGGGCTGCAGGACCCCCCCTCTTCCCCACACCTCCTCCCTTCTTCCCCCCCTTCCCTTTTGGGGGTCACTCTCTGCCCCCATAGGGATGGGGCTGCACTTTTGGGGTGTTTCTGGATGAGCTGAAGCTATCTCAGCAGCTGCCACAGCCTCAGGGGGGTGTTTGGGAGCCCCAAAATTCTGCTTTGGGAGGTTGAAGGGGTTGTGGTCACAGTCCCCAGCCCACCAAGGCTGTGCTGACCCCTCCGGCCACTGGCCAAGCCCTGGAGTTGTGGGGTGACCACTGTCCTGGCAGTGCTGAGGTTTTTGGGGGGCTACCTGCTAGGGGGAACCTTAAATTGATAGGAAAAAAACCAAATTGATATGGAAAAACCTCACTCAGTGAGGAGGGGAAGCCAAGCTGCCAGGGGGAATGGCGAATTTGGCCTTGAGCTCCACCAGCTGTGGTTGTTGGGGTCTGAGATTTGGGGAGGGGATCACAGGGGCCACCCTGAGGAGCTGGAGGGGGGTTGCTGGCATGTGCCACAGAGTTCTCCAGTGCTGATAATCCCTTAATCTCTGGGGTAGTCGGTGCCAAGAACACCAGTGACACCGGGATTGCGGCACCGCCGGGAATCGTCGTTTTTGTGTGGTTTCCTGCCAAATGGTGCCGGTTTGCTGGCATGAAACAAAGAGGATCTGGGTTAGTCTGGATGTTAATGGGGCTGTTGGGGTTGGATCAGGCTTTGGATCGCGGAGAGGTGAGGCCCTGGCACAGGGTGCCCAGAGCAGCTGAGGCTGCCCCATCCCTGGAAGTGTCCAAGGCCAGGTTGGATGGGGTTTGGAGCAGCCTGGGACAGTGGAAGGTGTCCCTGCCATGGCAGGGGGTACTGGATGGGCTTTAAGGTCCTTCCCACCTAAATCATCCTGGGATTCCATGGTCCTGTGTTTGCCTGCCCCTCCTTACCCACTCACATCTGATAGTCCTGGATCAGCTGGAGGCACCACTTGATGTCCTGGGAATGGCTCTCCTTGGCTCGTTCCTGCAGAACAAGGAGGATTTTCAGTCCCAAAAGGAGCGGCTTGGCAGAGTCCCAGCCCAGGACACCACACAGGGCACAAAACCAGAACACCCACGGGGACTGGATGAACTCTAAGGTCCCTCCCAACCCAAACCTCCGTGCGATTCCATGCCGGGAGGGTTCTCCAGATGAGCGAGAACGAGTTTGTGACCCTCTGCCCCAACACCTCCGCAGGTTCCACCGCGGGGACTACACGGTGGAGGTGAGCATCAACGACTACCTGGACATCTACTGCCCTCACTACGAGGAGCCGCTGCCGGAGCGGATGGAGAGGTACATCCTCTACATGGTCAACTACGAGGGCCACGCGTCCTGCGACCACCGGCAGCGCGGCTTCAAGCGCTGGGAGTGCAACCGCCCCGACTCCCCCAACGGGCCCCTCAAGTTCTCCGAGAAGTTCCAGCTCTTCACCCCCTTCTCGCTGGGCTTCGAGTTCCGACCCGGCCACGAGTATTACTACATCTGTGAGTGGGCGTGGAGGTGGGGATGGGGTGGTCCTGGTGGCTGGGTTGGTGTTGGTTGACCCAAAATGCGGCGGAATCCTCCCAAACTGCGGCACGGCAAGCAAACGTTCCATGGAAATCTTTGCTGGGGTTGTCGCAGCTCTGGGCATGAGAATGACCAGGACTGTCCAGAGGCACTGGTCTCATCCCAGTGGAAATGGCACTGGGAATGGCCCCAACCACATGCAGTGTTCCCATAAACTCCTGTGTACTCTTGTGCTCTCAAAAATATTCATGTGGGCTCACATGTAATCCCTGTGCTCTCCCATGCAATTTCCATGTTCTCACATGTAATTCCTGTGCTATCCCATGTAATTTCCATCCTCTCATATATATTTCCGTGCTCTTACATGTAATTCCTGTGCTCTCCCATCTATTCCCATGCTCTCCTCTGTATTTCTTTGCTCCATGGAATTCCTGTGCTCTCCCATATAAACCTGAGCTCTCCCATGTAATTCCCATGTTCTCACATGTAATTCCTGTGCTCTCCCATGTAATTTCCATCCTCTCATATATATTTCCATGCTCTTACATGTAATTCCCGTGCTCACCCATCTGTTCCTGTGCTCTCCCACGTATCCCTGTGTTCTCGTGAATCTGGGCTCCCTTTCTCACCCAAACCTGAACTGCCTGGCCTCCTCTGGAGGAAACTCCAGTGCTGGCTGCAGGACGAGGGCTCCCAGGCAGGGAATTTCCACTTCCAGAACATCCACAGGGACAGGATGGGGAGAGGAGCCCACTGGAAAAATAATCCAGCAGTGCTGGGAGCAGGTGCTGGGATAAAACCCAAACCCAAACGAGGCAGCGCGACCCCAACCCCGCCGCCCTCTCCGGAGCCACGGCCACGCTCTTCCGCCTTATCATTCCTCCTCTTTTTCCTAAAGCAGCTGTTTTCAGCCCACTTAATTTGTTCCTTTTATCTATATTAAATTACCATTTCCCCCCTTCTCTCTTCTCCCCCCGTAAAATGTCACCGGCGCAATAACTGCGGCCACAACTCTCTCTGTGTCTCTTCCCCCTACGCCCCCCCTCCCCGGCTTTTATTTTATTTTATTTTTTTTTATTTTTTAATGTCGTTAGGGAGAGATTACACAGGAGTAAATGGGAAGCTGATCATTGCTAACCCGGTTAGAATTCCCGTCATGCGGAACATTAGAAATTATGCCTCTTTGAGGAACCGTATTTAGCAGACATGAAAGAAAAGAAATTACCTCCTCCTCGAGCCCACGGATTGGAATCCATTAACCCGCCGGCACCGGGACACGCTCGTGCCTCTGGAGCGGGTCAAGGGCAGCGCTGGCCCTGGGGATGGAGCTGGGATGCAGCAGGATGGGATGGGATTCTGTGTGTTGGGATGTTGTGGGATGGAATTCTGTGGGTTCGATGCTGTGGGATGGAATGCTGTGGGATGGAATTCTGTGGGTTCGATGCTGTGGGATGGAATTCTGTGGGTTCGATGCTGTGGGATGGGATCCTGTGTATTGGGATGCTGTGGGATAGGATTCTGTGGGTTAGGGTGCTGTGGGATGGGATTCTGTGGATTTGGATGCTGTGGGATGGGATTCTGTGGGTTAGGATTCTGCAGGATGGGATCCTGTGGGATAGAATTCTGTGGGTTCAATGCTGTGGGATGGGATTCTGTGGGTTAGGATGCTGTGGGATGGGATTCTGTGGGTTTGGGATGCTGTGGGTTAGGGTGCTGTGGGACAGAATTCTGCAGGTTAGGATGCTGTGGGATGGAATTCCGTGGGTTCGATGCTGTGGGATGGAATTCTGTGGGTTGGGATGCTGTGGGATGGAATTCTGCAGGATGGGATGCTGTGGGATGGAATTCTGTGGGTTTGGATGCTGTGGGATGGAATTCTGTGGGTTTGGATTCTGTGGGATGGGATTCTGCAGGATGGAATGCTGTAGGAATTCTGCAAGATGGGATGCTGTGGGATGGGATTCTGTGGGTTGGGATTCTGCAAGATGGGATGCTGTGGGATGGAATTCTGTGGGTTGGGATGCTGTGGGATGGAATTCTGCAGGATGGGATGCTGTGGGATGGAATTCTGTGGGTTTGGATGCTGTGGGATGGGATGATGCAGGTTGGGGTTCTGTGAGTTAGGATGCCGTGGGATGCCTGTGGTGCCTCTCACTTCAGCACTTTCTCCGTCCCCCCCCTCATGGGGTGCAGCACCAAAAAGAAAAAGAAAATTGGAGGGTAAAAAAAACCTCACGCCCATGGAGGGTTGGCAGCAGCCCTGGAGGAGCTGGGATGAGGCTGGGATGGAGTTGGGAGGGAGGGGTTGGGATGCTCATGGTCCTGCTCAGTTCAGCACCTTTTCCTTCCCTCCATGGGGTGAAGTGCCAAAATGGAAAAGGGAAGGGTAGAAAAACCCCTGCTTTAATTAAGAAAAAAGAGAAAATTAAATCTCTTTTTATATATATAAAATAATCCCATTTTCTCATCCCAAGAGGAAGTATCACCCCAATAATTACTGCCATTCCTCCCTTTCTCCCACTGTTTATTATTTTTATTCAGTGCCTTGACCCTTGTTTTGCCACTGTCCCCACAATCCACCCCCTTTGTCCCCTTTTCCTCCTGCAGCCGCGTCCCCCCCGAACACGGTGGACAGGCCCTGCCTGAAGCTGAAGGTTTATGTTCGGCCAACAAGTGAGTGAGAGGTTTGGGGGGTCCCTGGGAGGGTCCCCAGGTCCTGCCCCGTGGGTTGGGAGCGAGTGGTGGCCTTTGGGTGCCACCCTGATGGTGACAGGGATGGGGACAGAGCCCTTCAGCTCTGTTGGGGCCATCTCAGCACTGTCTAGACAGAAACATAGGGGAAAAAAAAAATATGAATAACAATAATCATCCCTGCTCGGTGGCTACTTTTCCAACTCGCATAAATCAGGCATTTAAAAAAACAAATTAATAATTTTCTTCTCCTGTTAACGTGTAATTAGCAAATGGCAGCAGCTCTCCCTGGGGACAGCGGAATGTCACTGGGTAACCGATGGCTCTCGCCTCCCTTCCTTTGGTGGCTTTAAAATAAAACCCAACATAACAGAACCATCTGTAAAAACTCATCACGTTCCATTCAGGATGGGAAAAAAATCTCTCCTGATATTATTTTTCAGTATTTTAATAATATTGGGATTTTGTTCCGACTTGCGGAGGGGAAGAGAAGGGAAGGGGGAGAGAGGCTGGGCCTGGGGGGTGGTGGGAGGACCCTGAGGGGGCACCCCTTGACTGGGTCTGGCCCTGGAATGAGTCTGGAAACTTCATCCTGGCATGAGGGACCCTCTGGAACTGGGGATCAGCTGGGTTGAGCATTGGAGCATCCCCAGGCAGGACCAGACTCTGCTTTTCCTGCCATAAAAATCCATAATCCAGTGACAAACTGGAGCGAGCTGAGCTGGGGAGCAGCCACATGGGGTCCTGTGTGTCCCCCCCAGGCTGTGGGCAAGGGGTGACCCTGCCCCGAGTGAATCCATCCCCCAGGGCACAATGTCACCTCCGTGTGGCACACGGGGACACGGGGTCCAGCGCTCCCTAATCCCACTAAAAGGGCAGGAGCCGTGCCCTGGGCCTGGGGAGCACCCTCGGCATTCCCACCCTCACTGCCACACTTGGACGTCCCCGTGTCGCATCCCGGGGGTGGAAGCTGGGATTTGGAGAGGGGTGAGCAGCGGGAATGCTGCCAGATCCCAATCCCGGCGCGCCGAGCATCCCCGCGCCTCCGCTTCCAGCCCGGACCGCAGCTCCCACCGGCTCACCCTCCCTCTGTTCCTTCCTTTTCCACAGACGATTCCCTGTACGAGTCCCCGGAGCCCATTTTCACCAGCAACAACTCCTGCTGCAGCCTCAGGGTGCCGCCGGCGGCGCTGGCGGTGGTGCCGGTCGTCTGGACGCTCCTGGTCTCGTAGCACCGACACGGACGCGCCGGGAGCGGCTCCGCGGGGCGGGAGCGGCCCGGGGACGGATCCCGCCCGCCCCGAATCGCCCGGATGGTGCCCAGGGAGGGTCGTGTCGCCGCCTGAAGTCCCCGCCGTGGCACGGCCGTCCCGCCGGGAGCGGTGCTGGGCTGTCCCCGGGGAATGGGTCCCGAATTTCCATCCCTGCCCCGCAGCTCCGGCTGTCCCGGTGGGGCGTTGCTTTTTACATTTCTAGACCAAATACAGAGTCCTCGTCCGTTTGGGGTTTTTTTCTCCTTTGGTTTTTTATTTTTTGTTTGGTTTGGTTTTTGTTCGGTTTTTTTAAAAGAAAAAATATTTTTATTTTTTATTTGTTGAGTTGTTCCCGTCGGGTCCCCTGGTGCCAGACTGACCCGCACGGGCCGGGCTCGAGTCCCAGCTGAGCCCTCATTGTCCCCAACGTGGGCAGAGCCACCGGGACCACCGGACACAGCCATGGTGCCACCGGCTCCGTGGGCACGGACTCCTTGCCAGCCCGGCCACAGGACGTCACGGAGCCGGACCTGCCACCCTTGGCCCAGGCACGAGGGGGCCTGGACGGACACAGCCCCCTCTGAGCACCCCTGTCCCCTCCGCTGATGCCACGGATGTCACCGCGTCCCCGTGGGACACGCGGGTGGCTCCGTGAGCAGCAAAGGAAACTGGACGCAGCCAAGGAGAGCACTGGGGACAGCTGGCCTGGGGACACCGGGGAGCATCACCGGGGATGTCCGGGCAGCACAGCAGCACCGAGGATGGCACTGGGAGAGCCGCGAGTGGCCAGCGAGGAGAGCACCGGGGACACCCGAGGAGCAGCAGGAATGGCCAGCACCGGGAGCACCGAGTGGCCGCCGGCACAGAGAGCACCGGGGACGGCTGGCACTGAAGATGACTGGCACTGGGAGCACTGGGAAGGGCTGGCACTGCAGATGGCCGGCGCTGGGAAGGCCGGGAATGGCCGGCTGGCACGGGGAGCACCGCCGGGCGCTGGGAGCCGGCAGGCCGGGCTCGCCCAGCCGTGGGCATCGCTCCGAGGGCGTTTGGCTGGCACTGAGGTGGGAGGAGTGTGTGCCATGGATTTTCCTCCTCCAGCCTGCTCCGTGTCCCCCCGATGCCTTGGGGGTACAGGAGCCCCCATGGGGGGGCCGGTGACCGCGTGCGGGACCTTCCTGGCGCTCCCCCATTGTCCCCCGACATTGCAGGGCTGGGCTTGGGGATTTTTCCCCTTTTCCTTTGCATTAATAAGTGAAACCCCCCCCCCCCTTCAAACCCCCAATCCGAGGTTGGCCGTGACCCCAGGGGTGGCAGATCCCCAGGGAGGGGTCACCCCGCAGCCCTGGGGTCTGACCCCTCCTCGCCTTAAATCTGGGGCTGTCCCACCTTGGGGAGGTCCTGCGCCCATCCCGCAGAAGCCAGGGGTGGTCGGTGGTCCCGGGGGATGCCAGAGATGGGCTCAGACCTGGCTGGAGCCCCCCCATTCCGAGTGGATCCCGCAGTGGGGGCCGGGGGGGCTCTGTCCCTGTACATACAGCGCTATACTGTGAGCGTTTTTTTTTATGTATTGTTGAGAATGGATTTTATGGAAGGGTTTATCTTATTTTTATTTTATTTTTATTTTTTAGACTAGGAAGCTGGAATCTTGCAATAAGCTCATCCCGACCATCCAAAAAAAAAAAAAAAAAAAAAAGAAAAAAATTTACAAAAAAAAAAGAAAATTACAAAAAAAAAAAAAAAAAACAAACAAACACATAATTAAAAAAAAAAAAAATCGCATTCCCTGCCGTCCCTGTCCCTGTCCCGTGTGTCCAGACCAGGTCGTGGTTCCCGAAGGTGACAAAAGCATTGTGTTTATGGGGGGGGGGATGCAGGGGGCACCCGCCGGGCTCCGACGCGGAGCCGGCAGCACCCGCCTGGCCTTCGGTCTGTGTTTTATATATATATAGATTATATATATAAATATCTATATTGTGTACAGCGACTGTGGGAGAGTGGAAGGACGGAGGCAGCGGTGGGGGAGGGCTGGGGGTCCCCTGGAGCAGCCCCCCCTGCCCTCGGTGCTGTCCCCCCTGTGCTGGTCCCCGTCGCGCCTCGCTCCGTCCTTCGACATTTCCGCTTTCGTCCTCGACGTCGTGCTGATGGTAACCGGATCTCTCACCCCCCATTTGGATTCTGTATTTTTTTATAATAAAATACAAATAAATGTCGTGTGAGGCCCTTGCTTTTGAGGAATCACTTTTCCCTCTCCACGTGCGGCTCCTTGTCCCCTCTGCGGGGGTGGCCGGGGTTGTGTCCCCAGAGGGCTCCGGCTCCAGGGCGTCCATCCTTGCTCCCTTTCCCTTGGTACACCAGGGCTCTGCAGCCAGACCTCTCTCCTGGGTGGTGTGTTAATTACAGGAAGGACTTAATTACCCTGTTAATTAATAATAATGGATATTAAATTAATTAATGTGCAATTGTTGATAGTACTTAATTATAGGAGGCGAGGCTGCCTGGCGGGTGGGCGCTCGGGGCTGGCAGCTCCCGCAGCCCCGGCTCCTCACCTGCCACTGCCTCAGTTTCCCCAGGAATGAGACACCAACAGGTGACATCCTGGCAGGCCACCAAAGCCAGGACAGGCTTTTTTGAGTTTGCATCACGAGCATCCTCTGCCTCTGCTCTTTCTTTTCTTAAATCCTAAACTTTTTTGGAGCAGCCCGTGCTCCTTCCTGGCATTTTATGCCTATTCCAGCATAATTAGCAGCAATAGGAACAACCCGCTGGTAATTAATTGAGGCTCCCACAGCTGATCCGAGCTCTGAAGTTTTGCCACCAGAGGGTGAAAGACTAATTTTGCTTTTTAATAAAGGCCATATGTGTGCCAGGAGCGGGAGAGATGCCACCCACCACCGGGGACGTGGGTGCCACCTCCAGCTCCTCCGTCAGAGGGAACCACCAGCAAAAGAGCCTGGCAGGGATTGACCAAAAAAATGAGATTTTAGACCCGCTCAGGAGGTTTTCTGAGACCCGGCTCATGATTTTTTCAATGCTGGGAGTTGGAAATAGGGAGGTAAAAATAGCGAACGGGCAGGCAGGCGCAAGGCTGAGACGGATCATCGTTAGTAATTCATTAATGGAGTCGTGGGGCTTTAGGGCCTGAATGGGATCATTTAGAGCCCGTCTCTTCTGCAGAGGCATCGAGGTTTGATGTGAGGAGTGGTGGTGATGGAGAGCTGGGCTGGGCCTGGATGCTCCGTGTGCTGGATCCTGTTGGGCTGCGGGATCCCCATTGCAGCAGTATCAGAGCAGGAGTGGAGCTGAGTCATTCCAGCTGATAACTGGGGCTGATTCCATGGGGTCAGGCTGGGAGATGCCATCCTGCTCCCCCCTTGCTCCAGAGCAAAGGCACCAGGGCCCCGTGATGATCCTGGAGTGCACCATTGCAAGGTCTCTGCTCCCGCTGCTCCTTTCAGCATTTCAGCATTAATCAGGTTTATTTTTTAAATTTAATCCCCTGGAGGCAATGGGTGCTCTGTGCTCTGCTGGCCCGTGGAATATCCCACCTGGTGCAACATTCCAGCTGTGGAGAGCACAGAGGGTGCAGCTCCCCCAGTCCCGGTGTTGTGGTCCAGGTTTGCACCGTGAGGAGGCTCAGGATGGTCCCCAGCTCCCTCCCTCCAGGGATGTTCAGCCAGGCAAGGATGTTCACCCATCCTTGCTGGACTTTCCAGAGGCATTTTCCCACTTTGTGCCACAGAGGTGCCTGTTCCAGCAGGGAAGCCACTGTGGCTCAGGGCAACCATGGCCACTGTGTGCCACAGGAGGAGTCCAAACCCTCCCCAGGGCTGCTCGAGGCAGAGCAAGGAGTTGGGAACATCCTGGAATGAAAATAATTTTTTCTCCAACGTCCAGCTTCAATTTTCTCCATAGAAATGAATTCCCAGGGGCCAGGCTGTCCCTTTGCCACCCTGGGTCCCCCAGGGCATTGTGCCTTCACAGGGGCTGGTGGGTGCTGCAGGGCTCATGCTCCTGGATGGAAGTGGCACAGAGGCCGCTGAGATTGGCACAGAGGCCGCTGAGATTGGCACAGAGGCCACTGAAATTGGCACAGTGGCCGCTGAGATTGGCACAGTGGCCACCAGCCCCCTCTGAGCATTGCACGGGGCTGCGGGGCTCATCCCTTTGTTCCCCTGTCCCGTCCCACGCAGGGGCCCACGACACCCCGCGCACCGTGTGTCTTCCCCCCGGCCTCACCGGCACCTCCCGGGCTCTGCCACGTCCCTCCAGCAGCTCCGGCGGCGGCTCCTGCCCCGATCCAGCTCGCAGGGGATGCGGGATTTCCCTCCTGGCCCCGCGTCCGCTCCGGCTGTCACCGCCGTCCCCTCCCCGCCTGCCCGGCCATCGCTCTCCTCCCGTCCTTATCTCCTGATAGGTACAAGCGGTACAAGCAGGAACGCTCCTGGAACAAGCTGCCAGCTGCGGAGCACCTGGAGAATCCCAGAGCGGGGGATGATTTATGGAAGCAGCGCGGCAGAGGAGAGCGGGGAGGCGAGCGCACAGCGGCGGCTCCCAGCCGCGATGGGGATGCGGGGCCGTGCCCGGGGATGCTGCGGGAGGCAGGTGCCGGAGCCCCGGGCCCTTTGTGGCCATCGATTTGCAGGAGCCGGCCCAGCCGGGTGTGTAATTGTGCTCAGCCGTGGCCGCTCCCTCCGCGGGGCAGGAAATGGAACTTTTCAGGCCGCTGGACATTTGGTTTTGTTCGATTCCCCCCAGCCCGGGGAGAGGAGGGGGCGCGGGGAGAGGAGGGAGGGTGGTGGAGGGGTGGACAGAGGCTGCTGCAGGCCCCCGTCCCGGGAGGATTCATGGGAATCATCGATTCAGCAAATCCCAGAATGGTTTGTGTGGGAAGGGGCATTAAAGCCGATCTCATTCTACCCATGCCATGGGCAGGCACATCTTCCACTCACTATCCCAGGCTGCTCCAAGTCCCATCCAGCCTGACCTTGGACACTTCCAGGGATGCAGGAACAGCCACAGTTTCTCTGGGAAATCCATTCCAGGCCTCACCACCTCCAGGGAAGGATTTATTCCCAGTACCCCATGGGCGAGGGCACCTCGGGAGGTCACTGCGTCTCACCCACCCCCAGGCCACCTTCCCTGTGCCTTTTCCCGCACTCCAAGCCCAGTTTGGCTGGCGGCAGGCACGGACCTGAGCGGCGCTGATCATCCCCACCACAACCCCCCGAGCTTTGCAGGGAGCGATTTCTCCCCCAGGCGCGGAGCGGAGCATCCATTCCCCTCGGAGCTGCTCTCTCGCAAGGTAACCGGCATTATATCCGGACCAATTGCTCCAGCATGATCCTCCTGAATGTTGCACAGCATGTACACGGCGTCTTATGGAAAATACATGCCCCTGGGTGAGCCTTTTAATAGCGCCGGCTCCTGCCCGGGGGGCGGGGGGGCCGCGCTCTGCCACGGCGCTGCCAAGGAATGATTGAAAAGTTGGGGCTCGCCGTAGGAAACCCCCCGCTGCGGGGAACAACGTGTTTTCATTCCCCTGCCAGGTAACAAATGAAAAGAATTGCGATGAATGCTAATGGAGGAGGGAGCAGGACGCTGCCGCCGAGGCTGCCGGGGGTGGAGGTGGGGGATGAGGTGAGGATGAGGTGGGCAGGGATGTGGGGATCAGATCCCGGGAATGAGGGAGATGCTGGAGAAAACCCGAGGTTGCAGGTTGGAGCTGGTGGAAAACATTCCCTGGTGCTGCAGGGAGGATGCTCTGGGTGCTGGACCGAAATCACTTATTGCAACAAAATGCAGCTGAGGGGATGTGTTGGTCCCAAAAATTCCCCTCGGTGAGCTCCTGTCCTTGCAGCAGTCCTGGTTTTGCTGCCTGGATCTGGTCGTGGCACGGCAAACACACCCTGGCATGGGGCTGCTGGGCGCTACGGGGAGGGTGTTCTGATGCTGCACCAAAATCACTTCTTTTTCCAGCAAAACGCAACTTGGGGAACACATAAATCCCCGAAATCCCCAGCTTTCAAGCCCAAGGAGCCCGTCCCCGTGTCACAGCCGAGGTGCCATTGAGCTGGTGAAGGGCTGAGCTGTTTGTCACCAGAGCCGGGCTGGGAAGCGGGAGGGTAAACACGGATGAACAGCCTTCACCCGCTCCAGTAAATATTTTATATCCCACACCAAGAAAAGACACTCCTATTTAAATGATTTATCAAGGAAGATCATGTAGAGGTTTCCATAAAATATGTAGGGCTCCTAATCCCGACATCATCAAGCCAAGAGGACCGGAATCATTTATTACCCTCCCAACAGCCGCGCGGCTGCGGGGACACGACTGACAAATAAAAGTGTGTTTACAGCTTTTGGGCTCCTCTGGGGAGAGCTAAATCACAGAGGGGGTGGGAAAGGGAGCCGGAAATTGAGTGGCAATTCTTGTCTGTCTGCCCGGGCAGCGTGGGGCATCCCAGTGTCACCCGGTGTCCCCAGCGCTGCTGTCACGCACTGGGTGCAGCCACGCTCGTCCTACCATGGGATTTCTGGGATGGGCGTTGAGTGTAACCCCTCTGGGATGCCCAGATGTGCCCAGATGTTGGTGCACCTCGAGTCTGTGCTGGGATTGGCCATCTGGGACGGGACGCCAGCAGGTTGGGGTGAGGTCTGCAGAGATGTCACTGAGCCCACAGCTGGGATCCAGGCACAAACCCCTCTGGGATGCCCAGATGTGCCCAGATGTCCTGCAGGTTGCAGCTGGACAGGGACCAGCCATTCTCAGATGGGTTTTCCATGGGCACCAGCAGAATCAGGAAGGGCCTACGGGGATCCGGCCTCTTCCCCCTGGGAGCTGGTACCCACCCCATGCTCCCACTCACCTCTCCTACCACTGCATCCTTTGGATCCATTCATGAGGATTTTCCCCCATCCTCTGCCACTCAGTGGTCTCATCTCTCCATCTTTTTCATGCATTAATTTAGGATTTTCCCCCATCTTCCCAACTTTTTGCACCCGTTTACTGAGAAGTCCCCCCCCACACTCCCCAATCCTCCATCACTTCATGATCCCATCAGTGCCTCTTTTTGGGTCCATTTATTGAGATTTTCCCCCCACCCCCTCAGTATTTTAGGTCCATTTATTGAAGATTTTCCCCACATCCTCTGCCACTCGGTGATCCCATCTCCTCATCCTTTTGCATAAATTTATTGATAATTATCCCCTTATCCTTTGCCACTTGACGATCTCATCTCCCCATCCTTTTTTACCCATTTATCGAGGCTTTTCCCCCCATCTCCCCAACCTTTTAGGAGGGGATTTTCCCCCATCTTCTGCCACTCAATGATCCCATCTCCCCATCTTTTTTTACCTCGAGGCTTTTCCTCCATCTCCCCAACCTTTTAAGTCCATTTATGGGGGATTTTCCCCATCCACTGCCACTCAACGATCCCCATCTCCCCATCCTTTTTTGCCCATTTATCGAGGCTTTTCCCCCCATCTTCCCAACCTTTTAAGTGGGGATTTTCCCCCATCCTCTGCCACCCAATGATCCCCATCCTTTTTAACCCATTTATCGAGATTTTCCCCCCATCTCCGCAGCCTTTTGCACCCATCAACGGCTGATTATCCCCCCATCCTCTGCCATACCCATCTCCCACCCTCTCCCCGCACCTTTCGGGCTCCAGCACCGAGTTTTTCCCCCCGTTTAGCGGCACCACGGCCCCGCGGGGACCCGGGGCACCCCGAGCCGGGCCGCGGGCGCTGGCAGCGGCGGCGATTTGGCCGATTTGGCATTCAGCGGCGGGAGCGCAGCCGTGGGGCCGGCGCCGCGTTATTAAGGGATTAGCAGGTTGTCTTGGCGCTCAATTGTAGATAAGTGCCGCGGTTTGTATTATCTTTTCACGCTGCACCGCGAAGGATGACAAAGAGACAACATGGGTGTCATGGCCTTCAGCATATCATTAAGGGTAATTTGTCTTGCGGGGAGGGGGGAGGCGAAGGGAGAGGGAAAGGAGAGGAGGCGAGGGAGGACAGGGAAAGGCAGCCTGGGAGGAGAGAGGGGATTAAAAACTAAGAGAGGAGATTAGGAGCGAAATGGGAACTGTATGGAGAGTCAGCCAGGCGGGGAGAGGCCGTGGCCGGGGAGGGGCGGGGGGGTCACCCTGGGACCGGCTCCGGTGCCGAGGGGGCTGAAGGAAAAGCGGGGCTGGGATGGACGAGGCAGGGTGGGCTGGGGGCTGCACAGACCCTCCCTTTGCTCCCGCACGGAGGAGCCCCGATCCCTGCCCAGCCTCTGCCATGTGCATTAATCTATAGTAAGGAGACGGCTCCAGATGGATGCCCCGGACCCCGGGAAGTGGGACAGACCCCAGGGAATCCAGGGAATCCAGGGAATCCACTGTCATGTACATTAATCTATAGTAAGAAAGGCTCAAAAAAAAAAAAGCGGGGCTGGGATGGAGGAAGAGCCCCGCACGGAGGAGCCCCGATCCCTGCCCAGCCTCTGCCGTGTACATTAATTTATAGTAAGGAGACGGCTCCAGATGGATGCCCCAGACCCCGGGAAGTGGGACACACCCCAGGGAATCCAGGGAATCCAGGGAATCCAGGGAATCCAGGGAATCCATCCCCATCATCACTGAGTGACCAGCGCCATCAGCCCTGGGGTGATCTGGGGGCACAGCGCAGCGGCCCCTCGGTGTCACCTGCTCCTTGTACCCCCCCACTCCTCGGTGTAACCCTGTTGTAACCCCACTTCTCGCAGCCTCCCCATCCCCCTGTGCCCCACGGCGGCCGCGGCTCCCCCCTCGCCCAGCTCCAGAAGGTAAAGAAGTAACAGGAGGGGCAGCAAGGGGAATTCTCCAAGCCCTGGGTTCGCTCCGTCGGTCAATCAATCAATCCATGAGGAGCCCCGGCGTGGCAATCGATCGGGCGGGGAGATGGCTTTTCACGGGAATGGGGATGTTGGACACAGCCAGACGGAACCGCTCCCGCCACGGTCGCTGCCCCCCGAGGCGCTTTGGGGAGGAGAAGCCCCGCGGTGGCAGCGCCCGCTGACCCCGAGCCCCCTCCCAAAGAGCTCGGGGTGGGCAAATCCCAGAGGGGCGCGGCTGGATCCGGGGGCACGCAGCCATTCCAGGGCTCAGGGATGCCTGGACACCGCCCTGACCGCCCCGGTGCCACCGCCGTGCCCCGACCTCTCCGCCCACCGCGGGGTCCGGGTCTCCGGGGGCTGGGGACGGGGATCCTCCCGCACCCCCTCCCTCCCTTCCTCCCCTCCCCTTCTGATAATCCTATTTTTGAACCAGGGGATTAGGATCAATACTTCACTCCTAATGCTGTGGTAATACAGTGTTACACCGCCAGCGCCAGTTCCCTGCTGAAACACTTAAGGTAGTTTAAACCCATTTGTGCCGGGGAGTGCCGTGAATCCACAACGAGCTCCGAGCCCGGCCGAGCCCAGCCGGTGCCAGCCTGGGGCTGCTCCTGGTGGCCCAGGGAGCCCAGGAGGCTTCGGGACCCCAAAAGGGCCACGCTGGGCAAGGGCTGTGGCACCGGGGCAGCCGCTGTGCCCTTCACGCAGCCGGGGTGGGCAGCATCTGCTCATGCTGGGGATGCTGCTGATCCCAACGTGCCTCGTGCAGGGAGCCCTCGTGGAAGGATCCCTCGTGCAGTGCAGCCATGGTGGCTCCCCAAATTCTGAGTGTCCCCAACTTTGTGGGGCCCCGGCTCTGCCCTGGGTTCTGGGTGTCCCCAGCTCTGCATTCTCCCAGCTCTGGGTGCCCCCAGCTCTGCATCCTCCCACCTCTGTGTGCCCCCAGTTCTGCCCTGGGTTCTGGGTGCCCCCAGCTCTGCATTCTCCCAGCTCTGGGTGCCCCCAGCTCACTCTGGGTGCCCCCATTTCTGCATTCTCCCAGCTCTGGGTGCCCCCAGCTCTGCTCTGGGTTCTGGGTGCCCCCAGCTCTGCATTCTCCCATCTCTGGGTGCCCCCAGCTCTGTCCCCCCTCGCTGGCCCTGGGGCCGAGGGATCCTGTCCATCCTTCGCTCCAAATTGGCCGAGGGGTTTGAGCAGCTCCCGGGGAGCAGAAACCAAAATATTTTCATCCTGCGCTAATTCATAATTAGCTGCGTTTTTATTAGGTGCTAATGGAGAGCAGGGATTTGGGATGCCTGGCACAGCTCGGAAATGCTGATTCACCCAGAGACCTCCTTTTCCTCAGGCCAGAGCCTGCTCGAGGCAGCTTCTGGTCAAAAAATCCCAGCCCAGCAAACTCCAGGAACTGAGCAGTGGCTCTGGCAAACACAATCCCTGGGATCCATGGATCCACGGCATGGAGTGGGCTCTGTCCCCTGCACACAACGCTCTGGGGACCCCCTGTTCTCACCTGGGGACTCTCTGACCCCACCAGGGAGTCCCTCACAGGCTCCTTCCCTCCTCTGTTTCCCAGCAAAGGGATGCTCGTGGCATTTGGGATAAACTGGTCCCATCCCTCTCACTGGGGAGGATCCGGATCTGGCCCCTCTGCTCTGGGCACTTTTCAATTAAAACCAAAATATCCCCTAATAACCCACAGAGGGTTTTTATTTCCTTCCCTTTTTAATTTTTTTTTAAATAAATCTATTATGAGGAGCTTAGAGATGGATGTAAAACCGGCGAGGGACGATTTGAGGATTAAGGATCGGCGCGTCCTGGTGCCACGAGCAAAGCAAGGACAGACCTGACGGGGCTGGAATCAAGCTGGGAAAGGATCACCGAGCCCAGCCAGGCCAGGAAGGAGGAAAAACGGGATGCAGGGCTGGGAAGAGGAGCTGGGAAGGGACTGCGGAGCACGAGGGGTCCCGGCCGATGGCTCCGGAGGCAGCAGCGAGATCCCGAGGCGGGACCCCCGCCCTGCGCCGCTCCAGCCGCGCTCCCAGCGGCTCCCGCCTCCCGCGTCCCGTTTAGCATAAAAGTCATTTTGGTCGGGGACCCCCGGCTGCTGCTCCCTCATTCCCAGGCATCGGGGCCCCCGCGGGATCGCTGCGCGGGGCGAGCAGCGTTTAACCCCCCCCGCCAAGGGGAATTGGCTGCTTCACCGTTTCCCTGACCCCAAAAAGACAATGAAATCCTGCACGAAACCAATAGATTTTAGCCACAGGCCTGCGGAGAGGCGAGAGGAATAAAATACAGATGGAGCCTCGTGCGGCGGGGATGGGAATGGATTCCGAGCAGGAGCCGGGACGTGCCGGGGCTGCTCGGGGTCGGGATGAGATGACCCCTCCTAAGTCCATGTGCACCTCACAGCCGTGCTCTGGGTGGCTTTTTGGGGCCCAATTCTTCATTTCCTGGAAAAAAAATTTCCTAATTTCTGCCCCAGCTGCAGCGCCCAGCCTGAATTTAGGAGCTGTTTTGGTGGTTTTTCACCAGGTTCTGAGCAAAACCTTCTGCCGGGTGATGGAGCTGGGATGCGGCGGGATGGGGTGGGGACACGGGGGCAGCCGGAGCATCCCGGGATGGCTCATTCCGTATCCCTGCGGAGCTGGAGCCCTCAGAGGCTGCTCATCCTCCTGCCTTAACGCACCACCTCTATTTATTCTGCTCCTGTAACTGTAAAATTGATTTTCTTGCAACAAGCCGCTCGTCTTTCACCACCCAACGCACCCAAACGCTCCGACATAAGACACTGGCAATTTTTAATTAGTTTCCTTTCTCCCTCCTTCCTCCCTGAGCAGGCATGTGGAACCGGAACAGGGCAGCCCGGAAAGGAGCAGGATCCAAAGGTGACAAAAGCACTTTTTATCCTTGATATGATTATTAATAATACACTCGTTTACCTAACGAGGCGGGAGCGCGGGGGGTGGCGCAGGGAGGTGATTAGTGCTTCCTTCAGCTGTGGGGATGGAGCAGCAGCTCTAACCACTGGAATCTTTAAATATTGGCTCGGAGCAGCTCAGGGGTGCTGCTCCCCTCCCCACAAACACCCCCAGGCCTCTGCCCCAGCCCTGGCTCCGCTGGTGGCTTTGCTGGCACAATGTGGAGGGTGCTGCCAATGTCCCCTGGGTCAGGGGTGGAATTTGTCAGGACCCCCTCGGAGGTGACCCCAAACACTCCCACGTGGGTGACCACAGCCCAGGATTAACTGGAAAACCCACAAGGCTCATTACACCTCTCTGATAATGAGCCTGGAGTAATTAAAGCCTCACTGGCTTGGCTGGGGGAGCCGCTCTGCTCTTCCAGGCTCCCCCTGTCCCTCCAGCCCCACAGGGGACGCTGTGAGCCCCCAATTTGGGGATCCCAGCAGCCTGAAGCTGCAGCCAGGTGCCAGTGCCACGTGTCCCCTGTCACCAACACCCTGGCTGGAGGTCACAGCCCCATGTCCCCTGTGACCGTCTGGGTGGCAGAGGTGACCGGAGCCCCGAGCATCCCGCTGTGGGAAGGGTCCCTGGGAGCAAGGAAAGGGCAGAGGGGCTGCAGGGAGGGAGCAAAGCCCCTCTGCCCCCTCCAGCAGCACAGGGACACGTGTGCGCCCCGAGGAGCCGCCCGGGAAAAGTTCCTGGGATGGGGAGTGAGGCGGGGAGGGGGAAAGGGAGAATGAAAGGGAAAAGAAAAAAGAAACAAAAAAGAAAACGAAAGGGAAAAAAAGGGGGAAAAAAGGGCAGGAAAGTCCTGCGGCCTTTTGCCTTGTCAGTTCTCCGTCTGCTGTCACTCAGCCGCCGAATTCTCCTTCAAGTTGTCATAGCGAGGCTGGCGGGGATTATGCCGCGGCTCTGTCCAGAATTGATTCATGTGGAACGCGTGCTTGACGGGCGGAACCGCTGGTGTGAGCGGGAGCCGCTGAGACCCCCGATTTTCCCACCTTCCTCACACAATCTGGTATTGTTTGGCCGCAGCCTTAGTGATCCCTGCGCCGGGGCTGTGACTGACACAGCTTTGAGGCTCTAAGGCGTATTTTGAATTTCTAAAACCTCTCAGGAAGTCCCCGGGGTGCCTTCTGCCATTGTCTTGTTTCTCCTTTCGCCTTTTTCCCTTTCCACCCCGAACCCCTCCTGCATCCCCCACCGCCTCCTCCCCCTTTTTTTTGCCCCTTCCTCCCCCTAATTCCAACCCCTCAATCCCTGACACAACCCAGGGTTTTTGGGGTTTTTTTTTTTTCCTTTCCCCCCATGTTTACGCTCCAACTCTCTCTGGAGCTGCTCAGCCACTTCGCAAACACGATTTAAAAAAAAAATTAAATATAACAGAGAAAAACTAAATAAAGCTCTAAAAGTTCCCAAATCCTTGATCCGCCACGGAGAAGAGGAGCTTTACTTGTTTGCTTTTAATCAGCTGACACAAACCCCGAGATGTGTTGAAAAATAATAATAGTAGAAATAAATCTTCCACCGAGTCATAATAGAAATAAATCTTTCACCTAATCTTAATAGAAATAAATCTTTTACCTAATCTCAATAGAAATAAAGCTCTCAGTTAATCTGTGGTGAGTCTGTGTCCATTCTGCTGCCCACACTGCTCCAGCCATCCATCCCCATCCATCCCCATCCATCCCCATCCATCCCCATCCATCCCCATCCATCCCCATCCATCCCCATCCATCCTCATCCATCCCCATCCATCCTTGCTGGGATCACTCAAAGTGACCATCCCATAGGATCTGGATGAGGAATTTCCCTCTGGATGGACTTTTCCCACCCAGGGAGAGCAGAGCCCCTGTGCCCCTGCTCAGACCGGGCTGCTCCCAGTGCAGGGTCTGGGCTCTGCCCCCATCCATCCCCATCCATCCCTGTCCATCCCCATCCATCCCCATCCATCCCTGCTGGAGTCACTCAGAGTGACCATCCCATGGGATCTGGATGAGGAATTTCCCTCTGGATGGACTTTTCCCATTCCAGGGAGAGCAGAGCCCCTGTGCCCCTGCTCAGACCGGGCTGCTCCCAGTGCAGGGTCTGGGCTCTGCCCCCATCCATCCCCAACCATCCCTGTCCATCCCCATCCATCCCTGCTGGAGTCACTCAGAGTGACCATCCCATAGGATCTGGATAAGGAATTTCCCTCTGGACAGGCTTTTCCCACCCAGGGAGAGCAGAGCCCCCGTGGCTGCTCCTGGTGCAGAGTCCGGGCTCTGCCCCGTCCCCGTCACGTCCCCCGACCCCTCCGGGCTCAGCACTTTATAACCATTTCCCATTTCCAGTCTTAATCTTATAAGAATGAATTGAGAATGACCAGTGTAAATACACAGGTGCCACTGGGAGCAGAAACCACTCTTTAATCTCGGATATGAAAACAATTCCCTGCTCCGCGCGCTGGCAATCAGCGAGTGCCATCAGCGCCGCGCTCTCCCCGGGAACACGAGAGCTTATAAATATGAATTAGTGCAGAGAAAATCTACTCTCTTACCTAAAGCTAAATGTTATCTGGGTCCCTTTCCAGCAGTGGCTGACATTTCCAGAGTGCTTTTAGTCACATCTGCGGGAAGACAACTCATTTCTTGTCTTAAAAAAAAAAAAAAAAAAGAAAGAAATAAAAAGAGAGGGAGAAAGGGAAGAGGGAGGAAGTGGAGGAGGATGTAGGGAGATGCTGGGAAAGAGGGAATGCTGGATGCCTGAACCTCCTCTGGAAAGAGGAGATGCTGGGTAGGCTCTGGGTTTGCTCCTTGGGATGAGGATGGAGCGGCTGGGGAAGCCAAAGCCCCGGGGAGGTGGCACAAGGTGGCACAAGGTGGCACAAGGTGGCTCTCAGGTGCCACCTGAGAGAGGCCTCGAAGTGTGGGTGCTCCTGGCTGGGGCACTGAGCAGTCCTGGGGTGGCTCGGAGTGCCTGTCACTTGCTGGGGTCCTGTTTGGGGTGGGACATGAGGAGTGGGGTCCCCAGCTGGCCCCTGGAGCAGGGACAGCATCCAGTGCCACAGGAACGGAGCCTCCCACGGGATTGGTGCCCACAGCTCTGGCCCAGAGCCCCTTGGGTTGTCCTGGGTGAGGGGCACTGGGAGGGCTCCCACAGGATCCTTGTGTGCCACCTCTTCCCAAAATCCTGGTGATCCATGGCCAGGCAGGGCTGCAGCAGCACCCGCAGGGTCTGACCCCAGAGCTGGGGATGGAGCCAGGAACATCCCTGGGGACACCTGGAAAATGGGAAGGGTCAGCACCCACAGCCAGAGCTGGGGAAACTGAGGCACGGCGTGGGAGCTGTTCCCAAATCTCGGCTGAGGGAATCCCCTTGGAAGGAGAGGGGATGGTGGGGCAGGGCTGGCCCTGGGCGGCCCCAGCAGCAGGAGCCTGACCCAGGCGCGGGGTTTGGGATGCTCCAACGCCTCCCCTGCCCCGCTCACCCTCTGCCCCTGGCATCGTCAGGGACCCCCAGAGGAGCTCCAAAGCCCCCCAAAGAGCCGGCGATGGGGCAGGAACTGCAAACCCCCTCCCCGTGCCCGGCTCTCCCCGCAAACGTCGGCGAGGGAAGGCTCCGGAGCCCGGCTCGGCTCTAATGGGATGCTTAAGCCGCCTTTTAGGTTTTTAATGAGCGGATCCCGGCAGGAATGCTAAACACGGGCAGGTACAGCCCTGCCTCGCCGGCAGCCGCGCGTGTTCCCGTGTCCTTGTCTGGCTCAAGTGAGCTCTGACCTCATTTGCTTCGCGCCGTTCAATTAACGAGGCGAGCGGCGCTGGGGGGAAGGGGGGATGCCGGGGGGGGGTCACCCCATGTATTAATTTCCATTTTATGTTCCAAACAATTGAGCAGCGCACGGCGGCAGCCGGTCCCTGGCGGGGCCGCTCTCAGGCTCTGCTCTGCCCGCGCTGGGATTTGCCCCAGACCCCCAGCCCGCGGGGTTTGGGGGTCTGGGGGGACCGTGGGGACCCCGTTTCAGCCTCGCCATCTCATTTTCCACCCAGGAAAGGCCGTTTCGGCGGGTTTGGATAATGTCCCTCCATCTTGTGCTTCATCCGGAACATCGATGGCTGCCAATGAGACAGAAATGATTGGGAAAAGGGCGAGGGAGGGAGCGAAATGTTTCCCGGGATGTTAAAATAGCCACTTCAGGCACCTAAATTTATGCTGCTCAGAAATGGATTTTTTAGTCCGGGGTAATGAGAGAACAAAATAATTAATTCCTCTCCTGCAGACAAAAGGCTGGAGGAGCGGATCCAGCCCCAGCGTCCCACCAGCCCGGCAGGGAATGGGACAATTCCCGCTGCCAGCCGCTGGATCTGCGCCTCGGGAACGTGTCCTGGCTGGGGACAGCACCTGCAAAGGGCACCCCCAACTCACGGGGGTTTTGGGGTTCGCAGGGGTCGGGGGCTGCCCCATTCCCATCCCCATTTCCCTCTGTCCGGGCTGATCCAGCTCCGTGCCCCATCCCGTGCCCACCCACGGGTGCCCTGTGGGTGCCAGGGGGGCTTGGACCCCTCGTTAGGAGCCCAATTATGAGATTTCCAAAGGGAAGGAGCTGCCAACACAGCCCCCCACTCTTTGGGGATGAACGGGGGGGATTGTGCTTGTTATAAATATTAATTATGCAAAGCAGCCTCTGCAGCCCACCCTTGTCTCCACAACATTCCAGGACAGGGAGAGAACGGAGGCAGAGTCAATTTATTCATGGAGCAGGTCACTCCCTGCACGGAGAACATCCCTTTCAAAAGGGAGCTGCAACTGGAGGAGATCAAGCAGGGCTGAGTTTGCCTCCCTCAGATATGATAAAATATTCTAATAAATACTCGGGGAGCCCATGACAACGAAAACGTTTTGTTCATGGCGGGGCCTTTTGGGGGTCTCCTGTTTGTGCTGAGGGATTTGGGGGGTCCTGAAGCATCCTCAGGGCCTGTCTACCCCTCAGTCCCACTGGAAGGTCACTGTCCTATGGGATGCTCTCCTTATTTCCAACTCTTAATAGAAAAACATAAAAATCTCTTGTTTCCTTGCCCCTGGATGTTCAGGAGGCGTTTCCTGCTTCCCTTGCTATGGGGAATACAACACCCCACAGGCTCCCAGACACAGGGACAGCAGCACCCCAGCCCCATTCCCACTCCCACTCTGTTCCTGGCCCCATTCCAGCCTCATTCCTGTCCTTTTCCCAGCCCTATCTCCACTCCCACCCTATCCCTGGCCCCATCCCATCTCCTTCTCTAATCCCGTGTCCATTCTGATTCTGTTCCTGGCCCCAGCCCCAATCCAAGTTTCACCCCGGCCCTATCCCCATCCCATCCCCATTCCCATCTCATCCCCAACCCCACCCCAATCCAACCCCATCCTCACTCCCATCCCAGCCTCAGTCCCAGCCCTGCCCAATCTCATCCCATCTCCATTCCCTGTTCCTGGCCCCACCCCAATCCCAGTCCCACCCTAAACCCACCCATGCCTGGTCCCCTGATCCCATTTCACCCCCCCCACCTCCACTGCTCATCCCCCTCCTCCAGCCGGGCCCCACCATTCCCAGTGCCACTCCCACCATTCCCAGTGCCATTCCCACCATTCCCAGTGCCATTCCTGCCATTCCCAGTGCCATTCCCAACACTCCCAGTGCCATTCCCACCATTCCCAGTGCCATTCCCAGTGCCATTCCTGCCATTCCCAGTGCCATTCCCACCATTCCCAGTGCCAATCCCACCATTCCCACCATTCCCAGTGCCATTCCCAGTGCCATTCCCACCATTCCCAGTGCCAATCCCAGTGCCATTCCCAGTGCCATTCCCAGTGCCATTCCCAGGGCCATTCCCACCATTCCCAGTGCCATTCCCAGTGCCATTCCTGCCATTCCCACCACTCCCAGTGCCATTCCCACCATTCCCAGTCTCTTTCCCACCATTCCCAGTGCCAATCCCAGTGCCATTCCCAGTGCCATTCCCACCATTCCCAGTGCCATTCCCACCATCCCCAGCCCATTCCCACTCCAGGCCCGTAACTCAATCCCTCTCCAATCCCAATCCCATCCCCTCCCATTTTCCCACGTCCCCCCCACCCCCCCCCGTTCCCATCCGGTGGGCGACGGCGTCACCGTGCGGCCGCTCCGGGCAGCGCCCGCGCCCCCCGCTCCGCGTCCCCCGGCACCCGGGGGGGGTTCCCGGTTCCGGCTGCTCGGGGGGGGGGGCACAGCCCGGCCCCGGTGCGTGCGGGGCTGCGGGGCGGGGGCAGCGGCACCGGGGGGTTCCGGTGCTCCCGGGTGCCCCCGCCGCGGGGCCGGTGCGGGCGGGGGGGTGGGGGCCGCCCGGGCTCCCCCCGAGCCCCGCGCGGGTCCCGTAGCCCCGGGGGGGCGGCGGGGGGGTGCAGTGGCGGCGCCGGGCCGGGGGGTGGCACGGCCGAGCCAGGCGGGAGCCGCTGATGCTGCCGGGGAGGGTCCCGGTGCTCCGCAGCCCCGGCCCCGCATCCCCACCTTCCTCTCTCCCTGCAGCGCTGCTCTGCCGCTTCCCGGCAGCCCGGCAGCCTCTCATCGCCGCCTCCCGGTGCTGCCCGGTGTCCCGGCATCCCTGCATCCTCCCATCCCGGCATCCTGGCAGCTGCATCCGTGCTGGCCGGCGTCCTCCCATCCCTGCAACCCTCCATCCTCCCATCCCTGCATCCCTCCATTCCTGCATCCCTCCATCCTCCCATCCTCTCATCCCTGCATCCCTCCATCCCTGCATCCCTCCATCCTCCCATCCCTGTATCCCTCCATTCCCGAGTTCTCCCATCCCTGTATCCCTCCATCCCTGCATCCTTCCTCCCATTCCTGCATCCCTCCATTCCCGCGTCCTCCCATCCTTTCTCCCTCCATCTTCCCATCCCCGCCTCCTCCCAGCCCCGTGAAGCGCCCCCGGAGCAGCTGAGCCGTGACGCCCCGATTTGGGGAGCACCGGGGAGGCTCTAGGGCAGGCTCAGCACCGGCCCCGCGGGCTCGGGACCCCCCGTGCCCACCCCCGGCACGGCCGCCCCGCGGCGGGGATGAGGCGGCGCCGCAGGTAATGGTACGTGCCGGGCCACGACCCCCCCCAAAATTACCGGGGGCGTGAGGAGGGCTGGGGAGGGGGGGGAGGCTGCAGGAATTGGGGTGCGAACCGGTCCGCGGGCTCTGCAAAGCCGGGGGGGACCCAAACAGGTGGGAATGGGGTGGGAAAAGGAGGAGGGAGTGGTGGGAAAAGCCGGGGAGGGGGGGAAAACATCCCACAGAGGGGGGAATTATCTCGGCAAAGGCATCGTACGTGCCGGGTGGGAAGGGGATTTGTGGTTCCGCGGCGCTCGATAATCCCCAGCGCTGGTTTTTCCCGAGCCATCTGGGCTCTCGGGGAAGCGCGGGCGGGATTTGGGTGGGGGTGAGGCGGGGGGGCTGCGCCGATCCATGCCGGGGGCTCCCCTTCCCTTTCCCCTTCCCTTTCCCCTTCCCAGCAGCTGGAGGCAGCTGGCAGCCCCCAGCCCACCATGCCGTCGTCCAAGAGCGAGAGCGAGTTCTGGATCGATGGATCCCACCGGGAGGCGGCACTGGAAGATTTCTACGTCGTGGGCCCCGAGCTGGGACGGTACCGGGCGGGGAGAGCGAGCGGGGAGGGGCTGGGAGGGGCAGGAGCCCCCCGGGGCTGGGAGCGGGTCCTGGATGGGGCCTGGGGGGGAGAGGGATGGAGGGAGGCAGGAGGGGATGGAGGGATGTGGGGAGGGCTGAGGAATGCAGAGGGGATGGATTTGGGGCGGGGGTGGAGGGATTTGGGGTGGGGGGATGAAAGGAAATGGGGGTGGGGGGGTGAAGGGATGCAGGAAAGGATGCAGGAAGAGAGGGAGAGATGTGAAGGGGATGGAGGGATGTGGGGAGGGGTGAGGAATACAGAGAGGATGGATTGGGGGAGATGGAGGGATTTGGGGGGGTGGATGAAGGGGAATGGGGGTGAAGGGATGCAGGGGAGGATGCAGGAAGGGAGGGACAGATAGGAAGGGGATGGAGGGATGGATGTGGGAGGAATGGATGAGTAGAGATGGGAGAATGGAGGGATGCAGGAAGGGCGGATGTGGAAGGGCTGGGGAAGGGTGGGGAAGGGGATGGATGGTGACAGACCCTCCCCTCTCGTGTTACCTGGCCTTGGCCTGTGCTGTGACGCTGCAGAAAGGGTCTGGCAGAGCTCCCGGGGCGTTTGCAGGTTGGGCTGGGGGTCCCTGGGCCTGTGGAGGTGGATATTGCTCATGTCCAAGGCACTGGGATCAGGGGGCACCCATCTCTCCTCTGAGCACCCCAAAGCTCTGGGGGTGGCCAATGAGAGGGTCCTGCCTGCTGCAGCCCCCTGCAAAGGCCAGGCAGCGCCAGAGCCTGAATTCTCACTCTGGATTTGGCTTGCAGAGCCCATCTGAGGGCTGTGATCCCCGTGTCCTGGTGCCCCTCGGGGGTGCCAGGGGGCCATAGTGGGAAGGTTGATGGTCCCGTTTGTGGGGGCTCTGGGCTGTGCCATGGGGGGAGGCAGCTCTGCCTTGGAGCCCTGGCTCAGAACAGGGGGATTTGGTGGCTCAGGCTGGGTTTCCATCCCGAAAAGCAGCAGTTTTGGTGAAAGCAGGAATTTAAGGGTTTGTATCAAGGTGTGGCCACATCAGCCCAGGGCTTGGGCAGCACCCAGCCTTTGCACAGAGGGATGTAGGACAGAAGGACAGGCCTGGAGCCCCTGAAATCCATCCATCCATCCATCCATCCATCCATCCATCCATCCATCCATCCATCCCTCCATCCAGTTTCAGCACCAGATTTAAATCAAACTCACAGCGTGGTGGGATCTGGGTGGGATTTGGGCTGCTGGGAGCCCACTCTCCATGCACAGCTCTCCCTCAGAGCCTCTCCTGGCAAGGCTGGACCCAGATCCAGCCAGGAATCCCCAGGGAGCAGGACAGGGATGGAGGGACGTGGGGACAGCGGGGAGGACCCAGCCCGGGGCTGCTCCCGGCCGCACATTCCAGGCTCTCTCGGCAAATCCCATCGTTCGACATTTTCCAGTTCATCTGGAAAGCAAATGCAATTATCTCCCGTGGCAGGCAAGGCTGATTGGGGATATTTATTTGAGGCCCTGAGCGGCGGCTGCGGGGGCCGGCGGGGCCGAGGCGTGGCGAATTCCGAGCGCTGCCCTAATTGGGGATGCGTGAGGGGCAGCGCCGCGGGCACAGCGGGCACAGGAGCCACCCCGAGCCCTCCTAAACGCCGAGCCGAGCGCTCCTAAATGATCTCGTTAGCGGCGGGAATCAGGCTGCGAATTGGCCGTGCGGAAAAAAATGTAAAGGGAGGGTGAGAGGCGACAGATCCTGGCTGGGATTCAGCTCTGGAGAGGGGGTGGAGGGTCCTGCCCCGTGACCAGCCCAGCTGGGAAATTCCAAGGATAACCCGGTGGCTTCTCCCGCTGGAAGGGCGTTGTTGTGGCGGTCGTAGCAGCAGCGATGCCATTTTGGGGTCAAATTGCAGCTTTTGCCCTTTTTCCTGAGCTGCAGCAGGTGGCGGTGGCCGCCCCTCCTCTCCCCTCCCAGCTTGCAACAATTCGTTTCCAAATCACTTTTTATGTGTAAACTGAAGTTTCGTGGGGAACGTTTGGCCAAAGGGAGGAAATTTTGGAGCTGGGCAGGGTCGGAGCTTGGGGATCCCGCAGCATCCCGGAGTGGTACCCAGCGCCGCCG
The DNA here is from genome assembly GCF_023055355.1 of Agelaius tricolor. NCBI lineage: Eukaryota > Metazoa > Chordata > Aves > Passeriformes > Icteridae > Agelaius > Agelaius tricolor. Next base: position 2,150,774 of record NW_027269293.1, on the reverse strand, counting down.
TTGCCATGGGAACGCCGTTCCCAAGTTCAGCCGGATGAGCTGCAAAATCTGCTCTGGGTTTGGAGACAAATCCCCCTTTCAGGAGAGCACCCGGGAGCGCAGGGGCTGCCTGAGGGGGTGTCGGTGGGCTCAGGGGAGGTTTTGGTGTGAAAATCGCTGGTTTTGGGGCTCTGATCTTGCCGGGCACCTCCAGGCACAGCCTGAGCTCGGTCCCAGAAGGCGGCGAAGCCAAAGTGCGGTAAAACGCGGCCGATGACTCGGGGGCAGGGATTAATGTGCTCCAGGAGCCAGGCAGGGAGAGATGGAATTGCAAATGAGCCCCGGAGCGGCCGGGAGCGCTGGGCTGATTTCACCGTCCAGCGATCGGGAAACGCGATTAACTCGGGCTGAGATGGCCGCGGGCTGCGGGGACGCGGTGGCGGTGGCGGTGTCACCCCAGCGGTGTCACCTGGCGGTGTCTGGTGACGGGGATGGGCTGGGGTGGCGCCCCGGCAGCGTCGCTGCTGTCGCCGCGGCGGCTCCGTCCCGTCGTGAAAGCCGCTTAAGGATTTAAACCCCCCGTGGGACTCGGGTTTAATTAAAATGGACTTGGAAAGCCGGGATGGATGCGGGAGGGGGTACAGGAGGAGGGGGTGCGGGAGAGGGGGGAATCAGGAGGGGGATTTGGGGTGGGGATGAAGGAGAGGGGTACAGGAGGGGAATTCAGGAATTGGGGATGCAGGAGGAAGAGAATGTGGGGATGAAGGGATGGGGTACAGGAAGGGAATTCAGGAATTGGGAGATGCAGGAATGGGGGGATGTGGAGATGAAGGAGAGGGGTACGGGGGGGATTTCAGGAATTGGGGATGCAGGAGAAAAAGAATATGGGGTGGGGATGAAGGAAAGGGGTACAGGAGGAGAATTCAGGAATTTGGGATGCAGGAGGAAGGGGATGTGGGGTGGGGATGAAGGGATGGGGTATAAGAAGGGAATTCAGGAATTGGGGATGCAGGAGGAGGGGGATCCATGAAAGGCAGGATCCATGAAGAGTGGGATGAATCCACGCTGAGCTCCCAGGGCCTGGCACTGCCAAAGGTGCTGCTGGGGGGCACAGGGGGAGCAGGACCCCCAGCTCTGTGCCAGCCTCACGTCCCCTCTGCCCTCCAGGGGAGCCACCTCGGTGGTGTTCAGCTGCCAGGAGAAGGGCACGGGAGCTCCCTACGCTGCCAAGATCCTGAAGAAAACGGTGAGAGGGGCTGGGGATGGGAAGGGGAAGCATCAGAGAGCTGGGGCAGGGCTGGTGCTGTCTCTCCTCCCTGCCCCTTGGCACCAGGACGGGTGTGGAGCTGGCACCGGGCATTGCTCCCACGATCTGGGGGTCCCACATGGACAAAGCGCTGGGATTTGGGCTGGGGGTGGGCTCTGGGACAGCTATAAAATGTGCTGGGTGTAATGTGGGGAGCCAGGGGCGGGTCTGGCAGCACAGGTGACACAAGCTCTGCTTCCCAGATTGACAAAAAGATCGTGAGGACGGAGATCGGGGTCCTGCTGCGCCTCTCGCACCCCAACATCGTGAGTAGGACCCCGGGGACACGGCTGCCACCTCCCTTTGGGTGCTGGGGCTGGGTTTGCCCTTAACTCAGCCTGGTGCTGAGGGAAGGGCTGCAGTGTCCTTGTTCTCATCCTGTCCTGGTGTAGAACGAAGGCGTCACCCCATGAAAACCCTGCCTGCACCCCCTGAACCCTCCCTGCCTCACTCACAGCATCCAGGTGATGCCCCCTCTCTCTGCCACGTGAAATTCCTGCTCCTTGCAGCTCCTTTGAGCTCCCAGCTCTGACATCCAAAGCCTGAGGACCCCCCCTGTCCTCCCCCTTCCCACACCCTGGCTTGAGATTTCCACCAGGCAGGCAATTTCCATCGAGGAGATCAAATGAATCCCAGGGAAAATTGCCTGGCTGGAATGAAGGGGAGATAAAAGGGGAGGCCAGGGCTGCAGGGCTGGGGCTGTGTCCTGCCCACTCAGCACTCCAGGGATAACAGGAGTGGGGTTGGAGCTGATCTAATCCAGCCAGGGCCAGCAGAGCCCCTCCGGAATGCCAGGGGCCTCCCAAAAAAGGGGCATTCCCAACCGCATGGTTCCTCTGGGAAATTGCAAAAGGATCTTGGAGAGCACCTGAGTTAAGGAAATGACACAGAAAAAGCCACCTGGGAGCTGCTGTGGGGCTGAGGGTTGGGCCAGGCCCTGCTCCTGTTGGGATTGTGATCAGGACATCGCTGGGACATCACTGGGACATCACTGGGACATCACTGAGACATCACTGGGGCATCAATGGGACATCGCTGGGACATCACTGGGACATTGTCTTGCCCCAGGCTGCAGCATCCCCCAAACCCTGGGCACAGCTTCTCCCAGCCCATCCTCAGAGTTTTGCCCTCTGGAGAAGCCCAAAATCTTCACGTCAAGAGATGAAGCCAAGAGAAATCCCAGCGATCCCAAAACCAGAGATAAAGAGGCCAAAGCACTGGGGACAGGTTGTCTCTAAACCTCTCAGGCAGCTCGGTGTGGGCCTGTTTTGGGGTGTTTCAGTGGTTTTGGGACAATTTGGTGCTTCCATGGAGGCATTTCCCCCATCCCAGCACATCTGGAGAGACGCAGGGATGGGAATCACACCCTTGGAGCAGCCCAGGTGGATGGGAAGAGGCTCCTCTCTGATGTGTTATCAGGAACACCACAGAAAATCCAATTTCCACCCTCCCCTCTCCTCAGAGCCACAGAGGAGGATCCATCCTGTTGGAATATTTAAATCCCCGAGCTTTCCATGGGGTTCTGCTCATCCCCACGTTCAAGTGATGTTTGAAGAGGAGCAGCTCTGCTCCATTATTGCTGCTATCGTGCAGCACCGACCTCGGCAGAGGCTGATAATAGGATTGTAAACTTTTGAAGTTAATAGGAAAATTATAGTGCTCTGTGTATTATTATAATGCAATAAGCTGCCACATAGTGTCTCTCACCCCGCAGGGGATCAAGGCTTGTCACCCAGCCTGGGAAGGGAATGATTAAAGCCCCATGAAATTCGCAGTGTCACAAAAGTCTTAAGAAGCATGAAATTCTTGGGTTTCCATTAAAAAAAAATATTTAAAAAGTGGGGAAAAAAAAAGGAAAAAAAAATGCATTTGGATGTTGCTTTAAGAGAGAATTGTTAATTCCAGATGGGCTGTGGAGACACAAAGGGCTCGTGTGGGAGCTGAATCACAAAAAGTCAGGAGGAAAACAAGGGTTTGGTGCCTCTTCTGCTGCAGGGCATTTCCAGAGCCTTGATCCCAGAGCGGCTGTGACCCCACAGGGTGTGTGTGGCTCTCCCTCATCCCATGCCAGGTGTGCAGGATCAGGATCCATCCATGCCAGGTGTGCAGGATCAGGATCCATCCCACTGCACAGGACTCTGAGGTGCCCATGGAGCTGCAAAATCCCAAAGCTCTCAAGGAGCTCCTCTGCCAAACAAGCTCAGAGAGGTAAAGAGGATCAGGGCTCTGCACATTCCCAGATTCATCTTTAATCTGTGTTAAGGGAGTGGGGCCTGCTGCGAAAAATTCAAAAAAATTCAGGTGAAAACAAACCAAGAGTGAGGAAAAACCAAACAAACAGAGGAAGGAAATGTTTGCACTGAAATAACCCTTTCCACCCTCCCTGGTGGTCAAAGTCTCCTGCCAGCACAGCATTCCTGCATTGTCACTGTCACATTTTCTGGAAAAATCCCTTCAGCCAGGATTTCCTCCCTTGGGAAGCTGAGAAGCCTCAGAGAAAAATGAAAACAAGAATTATCTGCTTGCTTCTCCTGCGTTTTGCTGCTTTGGAATGTGGGTTGGAGATCGTTTATCCAACATGTGACTTGGTTTTATTTAATGACAATCACAGCCAGCTGTGTGGGACTCTGGAGAGTCCGGGTTTTTCATTAGTATCTTGCTAAACCTTCTGTAAGTACCCTTTCTCTATTCTTTAGTACAGTTTTAGTATAGCGTTTTTTAATAGAATGTAATACCATAAAATAATAAATTAGCCCTCTAAGAACATGGAGTCAGATTCATAATTTCCTCCCCACATCCTGCATTCTACATCCCAAATCCCATATCCTACATCCCACATCCCTAAATCCCTCTTGTCACCCTTCCCTTCCCTTCCCTTTTTTCTTTTATTTTTTCTTTTCCCTTACTTTTTTTTTAAATTTTTTTTTTTATTTCCTACATACAGGTATGATTTCTTTTATGATTTCATTTTTAATCCCTTTATTTATTAATTACTTTATTTCTTTATAACATTGTGATTGTTTCTTTTATGATCACATTTTTATCCATTTTCCAGTTTTATTTTATTTATTTATTTCCTCCACATGGGTATGATTTCTTTTATTATTTCATTTTATCCCTTTATTTATTAATTACTTTATTCATTTATAACATGGTGATTATTTCTTTTATGATCACATTTTTATCCATTTTCCAGTTTTATTTATTTTATTAATTTTATTATTTTTATTAATTTTATTTATTTATTTCCTACATACAGGTATGATTTCTTTTATTATTTCATTTTATCCTTTTATTTATTAATTACTTTATTCGTTTATTTATAACATTGTGGTTGTTTCTTTTATGATCACATTTTAATCCATTTTCCAGTTTTATTTATTTTATTTATTTTATTTATTTCCTCCATATGGGTATGATTTCTTTTACGATTTCATTTTTAATCCCTTTATTTATTAATTACTTTATTTATTCATAACATGGTGATTGTTTATTTTATCATTTCATTTTTATCCGTTTTCCAGATCAAGCTGAAGGAGATTTTCGAGACGCCCTCGGAGATCGCGCTGGTGCTGGAGCTGGTGACGGGGGGAGAACTCTTTGACAGGTGAGGATCAGCTCCAGGGGGATGGATCCTGGGAGGAGGAGGAGGAGGATGGAGGGGGCTGAAGGCTCCGTGTGCCCACAGGATCGTGGAGAGGGGGTTCTACAGCGAGCGGGATGCGGCAAACGTGGTCAAGCAGATCCTGGAGGCTGTTTCGGTAACGGGGAGTGTGTGGCACTGGGGGGGCTGCAGCCAAATATCCCTGGGGAGAAGGGCCAGGAGGTGCATTGATCCCCAATATCCCTGAGGAGAAGGGCCAGGAGGTGCACTGATCCCAAATATCCCTGAGGAGAAGGGCCTGGAGCTGCACTGATCCCAAATATCCCTGAGGAGAAGGGCCTGGAGGTGCCCCCATCCCAAATATCCCTGAGGAGAAGGGCCTGGAGGTGCCCCCATCCCAAATATCCCTCAGGAGAAGGGTCTGGAGATGCCCCCATCCCAAATATTCCTGAGGAGAAGCACCCAGAGCTGCACTGATCCCAAATATCCCTCAGGAGAGGCACCAGGAGCTGCCCCCATCCCAAATATTCCTGAGGAGAAGCACCCAGAGCTGCACTGATCCCAAATATTCCTCAGGAGAGGCACCTGGAGCTGCCCCCATCCCAAATATCCCTGGGGAGAAGGGTCTGGAGATGCCCCCATCCCAAATATCTCTCAGGAGAAGGATCTGGAGATGCCCCCATTCCAAATATCCCTGGGGAGAAGCACCTGGAGCTGCCCCCATCCCAAACACCTCATTTCTCCCCTTGCCCTTGGCCTCCCAAAGGCACCACTGGAAGAAGATGGATCTGCTCTTAAGGGGTGATGAAGAGGAGGAAGGAGGAAGGTCAGGGCTGCTCTGCATCCCAGAGTTCCCATGGCAACAAGAGGGTTTAAAAACCAGGAACTCCTGACTGGAAATGGATCCTCCACAGTGGTGGCTGTTCCTGAGCTGGTCCCGAGTTTGTGACAGGTCCCCAGTCGCTGCTGCCACCTCCCAAATTCTGTCTGAGGCCGTTCCTTTCCTTTTCACACCCCACTTTTCCTTTTTTTTGCAGTATTTGCACGAGAATGGGGTCGTGCACCGGGACCTGAAGCCGGAGAACCTGCTCTACGCTGACCTGTCCCCCAATGCACCCCTCAAAATCGGTGGGTTGGGGACCTGGCCAGGGGTCCTGGCACGACTGGGGGTCCCAGTGCCCCTCCCTGATGGCACTGCCACTCCCTTGTGTCCCTGCAAGGTGACTTTGGGCTCTCCAAGATCGTGGATGAACAGGACACCATGAAAACCGTGTGTGGGACACCGGGGTACTGCGGTGAGCGGGGAGGGGGACCGGGGCTGGAGGGACATCTGGGGACAGGAAAATTGGGGTGGAAGGGATGGAGGGACATTCTGGGGACAGGAAAATTGGGGTGGAAGGGATGGAGGGACATTTGGGGACAGGAAAATTGGGATGGGAGAGAGGGAGGGACATTTTGGGGTGGGAAGGAGAGAGGGACATTCTGGGGGGAAGAAAATTAGGGTGGGAGAGATGGGAGGAACATTTTGGGGAGAGGAAAATTGGGGTGGGAGGGACATTCCAGGGGGTTTTTCCTGCCTGAGGCCTCACTGCAGGAATAGCTGGGACCGTGCCCCATTTATCCCCTTTTCCTCCCCATTTATCCCCTTTTCCTCCCCATTTATCCCCTTTTCCTCCATATTTATCCCTTTGTCTCCTCATTTATCCCTTTTCTCCACACCTGCCAGTGCCCAGCAGGGTTTTCTCCACTGGGACCCCCCCTATGGGTGTGTTTGACCCCCAAATTTTCCTTCCAGCCCCCGAAATCCTGCACGGGTGTCCCTATGGACCAGAGGTGGACATGTGGAGCGTGGGTGTCATCACCTACATCCTGTGAGTGTCACAGCCAGGGGACACAGCAAGGGGGGCTTTGTCCCTTCTGTCCCTGCTGGGGGGTGTTGAATTTGCAGGGTTCCCAGGAGGAAGGAGGAAATTAATTAATTTGACTCTATGTTTTTAGAAGGCATATAATATAATATAATATAATATAATATAATATAATATAATATAATATAATATAATATAATATAATATAATATAATATAATATAATATAATATAATATAATAATCTATTATAGTATATATAATAGAAGTATATATTATGGTATATATACAATATAATAGAAATATAATATTATAAATATACCTTATAAATTTATGTTATAAATATATATTATAAATTTGTGTTATAAATTTATATTATAAATTTATGTTATAAATTTATAATATAAATTTATATTATAAAATTATATTATATTATATTATATTATATTATATGACATTATATTATATTACATTATAGTACATTACATTATATTATATTACATTATATTATATTATATTATATTATAAATACTGTACTACAACCATACTAAAGAATAGAGAAGGGATGCATCAGGAAGCTTCACAAGAATGATAATGAAAACCTGTGACTTTTTTTTCCAGACACAGCTGGCTGTGATTGGTCATTAAATAAAAACAATTCACATGAAACCAATCAAACAATGACTAATTAGTAAATAATCTCCCGACCACATTCCAGAGCAGCAAAACACAGGCGAAGCAAGCAGAAAATTACTGTTCTCATTTTCCTCTGAGGCTCCTCAGCTTCCCAAGGGAAGAAATCCTGGGGAAGGGATTTTTCAGGGGATGTGACAGTGACAGGGGGGGTGGCAGGGATGGTGGCACCGTGTCCCACGGCTCTGTCCCCCCAGGCTCTGTGGCTTCGAGCCTTTCTTTGACCCGCGGGGGGACCAGTACATGTACGGCCGCATCCTCACCTGCGACTACGAGTTCGTGTCCCCCTGGTGGGACGAGGTGTCCCCAAACGCCAAGGACTTGGTGAGTGAGGCACTGCTGGGCTTGGCAAACTGTAGAATTTATTATTTTATTTTATTTTATTTTATTTTTATACTTTATTTTATTTTTATACTTTATTTTATTTTATTCTAATTTATTTTTATCTTATTTATTTTATTTTATGTCACTTTATTTTAATTCATTTCTTCTCTCCTCCCTTTCCTTTCCCTTCCCTTTCTTTTCTTTTCCCTTACTTTATTTGTATTTATTTATTTCTTCCACATCTTTATGATTTCTTTTATTATTTCATTTTTATCCCTTTATTTATTAGTTAATTTGTTTCTTTATAACATTTCGATTGTTTATTTTAAGATTTAATTTCTAGCCATTTATTTATTGATTTCTTTAATTTTATTTATTTATTAATTTCTTTAATTCTATTTATTTATCTATCTATCATATTTATTTATATATGGGTTTATGTTTATGTATTTATGACAAATTTTCATTTATTTATGACAAATTTTCATTTATTTATTTGTCACTATTTTCATTATTGGTTTCACTTATTTTATTATTTTTTTTCATTTATTGCATTTGTTTATTTCTTTTCTTTTATTAAGCACATATTTTTTATTTCTTGCATTTCATGTTTTTATTTTCATGTATTTACTACATATATTTATCTAATCAAATTTATTTAGTTCCTACACAATTCTATTAATTTTTTTGGTGTGAATTCATTATTTATTTATTTATTATGATGCACTCTTGCTTTCTTTAATATCCTTTATTTATTCCTTATTTTATATGATTGATTTTATGATTAATTAATTTATTATTTTGATTAAAAATATTTAGTAATTTATTACTGATTTTATGATTAATTTTATTTCTTTCTATTTCTATTTTCTATTTCTTTCTATTTAATTTCTTCTTTCTTTCTTTTTACTTCTTTCTTTCTTCCTTATTTTTATTATTTATTTTATTATTTGTTATGATAAATTTTATAATTTATTATGATTATTTTGATGATTCATTTGATTTTATGATTTATATATTATATATTAATTACAATCATCCTCATTTTACTGCGAATTACTACGAAATAACCAAAAATAGCCATTTTGATGCCTTCAGGTCAGGAAATTGATCGTTTTGGATCCCCAGAAGAGGCTGACGGTTCACCAGGCCCTGCAGCACCCCTGGGTCACTGGGAAAGCAGCAAAATTCGCTCACATGGACAGCACGCAGAGGAAACTGCAGGAATTCAATGCCAGGAGGAAACTGAAGGTGAGGAGGGGACACCTGGCACCATCGGGGACGTGTGACAGCACAGGGAGGGGACATTGGAAAGGGAAGTTTATTTTCTGCCTCTGACATTTCATGGATTTCTAAAAGTGACAGTGGATTAAAAAGTAAAAGTGCCGCCTCTCCAATGACACGAAACAAACCAACAGTCTGTCAAATTTCCCTTCTTCCATAAAAGAATGCAAAATGAGAAGTTATTTACAAAAAGGGTGGGGAAAAGTTTATAAATTTTTGTAACAAACATCAAAAAACTTAGAAAATCTTAAAAAATCAAAGCGACAGAGATAACTGTCCCCATCCATGGCCTGGAAGGGCAGCACCCTCTTGGGTACAGAGGGACAGTTTGGGGCAGTGCCAGGGGATTTTTGGGATGGATTTTAGGGAAAGGTTCCTCCCCTGAGTGTGCTGGGCACTGAATTCCCTCAACCTGAGGCTGCCACGGCTGCAGGAGTTTGGGGTGGCATTGTTGGGATGGGATTGGGATTTTTGGGATGGGATTTTTGGGGTAAAATTGTGGGGATGGGATTGTTGGGACATGGAATTGTGGTGCCAGGACTGTGGTGTGGGGTTGCTGGGGCAGGATTGTGGGGATGGGATTGTGGGGTGGGATGGTTGAGGTGGGATTGTTGGGGTGTCCTGGGCCAGGCCAGGATTTTGGGCTGGGTGATCCCCTCGGAACATTCCACAATTCCCTGATCCTCTGCCCCTCTCCCAGGCTGCCATGAAAGCCGTGGTGGCCTCCAGCCGCTTGGGCAACCACGGCCACCACGACTGCTCCCGCAGCGGCCGCGGCCAGGGGGGACCCCGGGTCCTGGCCCAGCCCGCGGGGAACGGCAGCGCCGGGGCCGGCACGGAGCTCAGAACGTTCCAGAGCGACCACCCTGCCACGGTCCAGAGCGACCGCTCCGATGTGGGCCCCGTGGCCACGGTCCAGAGTGACCACCCTGCCACGGTCCAGAGTGACCACCCTGCCACGGTCCAGAGTGACCGCTCCGATGTGGGCCTGGTGGTCACGGTCCAGAGTGACCACCCTGCCACGGTCCAGAGTGACCACCCTGCCACGGTCCAGAGTGACCACTGCACTGAGGGCCCGGTGGCCGCGTTCCAGAGTGACCACCCCACCACAGTCCAGAGTGACCATCTCACCACGTTCCAGAGTGACCACTGCACTGAGGGCCTGGTGGCTGCGTTCCAGAGTGACCATCCTGCTGTGTTCCCGAGTGACCACCCCACCCTGGGCCCGGTGGCCGCGTTCCAGAGTGACCACCCCACCACAGTCCAGAGTGACCACTGCACTGAGGGCCCAGTGGCTGCGTTCCAGAGTGACCACCCCAATGTGACCCCGGCGGCCGTGTTCCAGAATGACCACCCCACTGTGGCCTCAGTGGCCACATTCCAGAGTGACCACCCCACCCTGGGCCCGGTGGCTGTGTTCCAGAGTGACAATCCCACCACGTTCCAGAGTGACCATCCTGCTGCGTTCCAGAGTGACCACCCCAATGTGACCCCAGTGGCCAAGTTCCAGAGTGACCACCCCACCATGTTCCAGAGTGACCACCCCGTGGTGACCCCGGTGGCCAAGTTCCAGAGTGACCATCCCACCACATTCCAGAGTGACCATCCCACCATGTTCCAGAGTGACCACCCCGTGGTGACCCCGGTGGCCAAGTTCCAGAGTGACCACCCCACCATATTCCAGAGTGACCACCCCGATGTGGCCCCAATGTCCATGGTCCAGAGTGACCACGCCGTGGTGGCCCCGGTGGCCGTGCCAGGGCCTGCGTGTGACAGTTAACAGCCCCACAGTGGTGGCACCGCCGAGCCTTGGCTGCTGCTCTGGGCTCTGGGACATCCTCGTGTCACGTCCTGGGACATCCTCGTGTCGTGTCCTGCCAGCCCCGCTCGCTGTCCCTCTGTCTGTCCCCACCAGCTGAGGGGACATGGCAGTGACTTTTCTTCCCACTCTGCAGCAGTCTGGGCCATCATGGTTTGGGAAGATCCCAAAAATCGAGGCACAAAGAGGATTTCTCCCACTTTTCCCTGCAAAGGCAGCGAGTTGTCTTTAAGGGGTTCCTGTAAATAATCCTGAAAGTTGGTTTTGTTTTTTATTTTTCTGCCATAGCTGTGACATGTCCAGCGCTGTCACCAGCCCAGCTGTGGGGCTGCTGCTGTGTTAGGAGGGGTTTTAGGAGCCTTTGACCCCAAATGTTCAATCCTCTCTGGAGAACAGCCCATGCCAGTGCTGCCCTTGTCATTCCCGAGCCCTGGGTTGTGTTTTTTGGGTGTTCCCCACCTTCAGCCTTGCTGTGGATCCCTGCTGGTGGTGGTGGGGTGGTCACAGACTGGGAATGCTGGTCCAGCCTCCCCTTGGCATTCCAGGTCAGGATTGACACAATTCTAATACAGGAATTTGAATATTGTGAGATTTTTGCCATGCAATTGCTGTTCCCTGAGGGAGATCAGTGAGTTTATACCTTTTTTTAATTTTTACTTTTTAACGAAATCAGCAGACAAACTTGTTGAAAATTATTTTTATTTTTAAGGCAGGAAAAAAGGTGACCATTTACAGATTTTAATAGAGAGCAAGTGAGCAGCCAGCAAAAGCCATACTCCATGTGGGAATTGCAGAGAGCTGCTGGGATCCTGCCAGGCTTGAGCCCTAAGGCAGCAACCATGACCTGCACCCCCACACTTTGGGCTCAGAACGCTGTGTTCAGGGTAAAAATCCCATCAAAATTGTACAGGAGGTTCACTCCCCCAGGATGGGGGTGCAGAATTGAGCAGCTGGGACGGGAAGGGCAAAAAAAAAAAAAAAAAACAACCAAAATTGGATGTTTTGCCAAAGGTGATGCAGCAGTGACGGACCTGAGGGTGACAGAGCAGGGGCAGGAGGTTGAGGTCAGAGCAGGGGGAGGAAAAATGGGTTTGGGGATTTTCTCCAGCACAAACAGAAATCAAAGCAGCTCAGAGTGAGGAGGATCCAGCCCGGAGCTCAGTGGGGTTTGGGGAGCCAAAGACAGCAGAGAAATGGGGTGTTCAAGAGGGGCTTTGGCCAGAGCTGCACTTTTTGAACTCGAGCTGCTCTTTTGTGGGGAAGCAGCTGCCCAGAGAGGTGTCCCAGGGGGAAATGAAGCCCCTGATCCCATGGGACTCTGCAGCACAGGGAAATTCCCCCTTTTTCTTTGCATTTTTGGCAGGAGTTTTCCCCTCTCCTTTTCCCAGCCCTGAGGGCTGAGCCTTGCAGGGTGTTCAGCTCCAGCTCTGTGTTGTGTCATTGGACCTGAACCCTGCCTTGTTGTTCCCCAACACAGCTTTTAAAGACTATTTTCTATCCTTTGACATGAAATGCTGATTAAAGCCCCTCACAGGGCCAGGCTGGCACCCCCAGAGCCTGCAGAGCAGGGAAGAGGCTGAGGAACAGTTGCAGAATCCCCAGTAAAATGGGAATTACACTTGACAAATCAATTACACAAACTATCTCCAGCAGTGGAAGGATGAAGGAGGGGGCCTGCAAACCAAACCAGAACTGGAGTTTATTTCTTCTTCTTCTTATTATTATTCCACAGGTATCTGTATTTAAAGATGGGAAAAAAACCATTCCTGGTGGGGAGTGTTTCCTGGTGGGGAGGTGCGTTTTGGTCTGTTTGCAGAGTGTGTTTGAGTGAGTGCTGCAGTGTGGTGGTGACAGTTCTGCCAGCCAGGTGTTGATGACTGAGTAGAGACAGTGAATAAAGCATCCAACCTCTGAGTGTGGGCTCTGTGTTCACTGTTTTCCTTAAAAATCTAAAGATTTGGGATGGAACGGGTTGGTGCTCTAAGCTGATAAGGAAGTGAGTTTTTAAAGAAGATGGAGTTCAACTAATTTGTGAAAAGTGCACATTATATGGCTCTATGCAGATTTTTATTATGTGTGTTTTGTTGTATTGATTTGTAGTGCTGTATTAACATTGTTATAGGGGGGTAAATGAAGTTCTGTAGTTCAAAGGTAGTTTTTGCAGTTAAAATAGGAACTATGCATGTGGGATATTTTTTTAAGAAAGGAAGGAGGTACTCACACCAGATAGCAGCCACAGGACACCTGAATCTTTCAGAGAAAGAGAATTTATTGCCCCATTATCAGAAGAAATTAACTTTTTCTTGCCTTGCTCAGCCTTGAAGATACCTCAGGATTAAGAGGAAGAAGCTGACACTGACCAGACAGAATCCTGTGTTTGAATGGAATTGATGCATCATGCATGAGCTGTATGAATATGCAACAGGCTGTTGCTTTTAAGGGTTAATCCTCTGTTAATGTGTGTCCTTTCTCGGGCTTATTTTGCCCAGAAAGAGGTACCTGGACGTCCATAACTCTTTGTTTTATTGTCTCATATTGTCCTAATCCAAACTGTCCAAATTATTATTACTCTAATTACATTGCTATTTTTATAACCATTTTATTATCATTAAACTTTTAAAATTTTTAAAAACAAGTGATTGGCTGCTATCTGGTGCGAGTACCTCATTCCTTTCTTTAAAAAAAATATCCCACATACATAGTTACATGGTGTTATAACCTAAACTATATTTAACCCACTACTTAAATAATTAATACAGCATAATTTAATACATAAATTAATACCGCATAACCCTAACATAACACGTATCATATTCATTTGAATATTTGCCAAAAGCTGATCATAAAATACGCATTTTTCGCAACGCTGTTCCTGCCCATGGCCGGGCTCTGAGCTCCGGCCAGCCCAAACCGCCATATGACGTCACAGCTCCTGCATATGACGTCACTCGCCCCGTTGCCATGCCGCCCTCCCCAGACTAGGCGCGGCTTCCGCCCAACTGGCCAATAGAAGACGGGTGGGCGTGGCTAAGGTAGCAGCGCGCGTTTGGATTGGATGAGCCTCGTGTTTTGGCCTCGGCGAGGAGGGCGGGGCGCCAGGCGGCGCTCGCTGATTGGTCCGGGTGGGCGGTGCCGGGCGGCGCGCGCGGCGCGTGCGCAGACCCTCGTGTGGAGGGCGGCGGCGGCGGCGCGCACGGGGGGGCGGCGTTGTCGGGAGCGCGCACGGTAACGGTGCCCCCCAAGCCCCCTGGGCCTTAAAGCGGGATCGGGGGGGAGACGAGGGTCTGGGCGCTATCACCGGCACCGGGGCTGATGTTTGGGAGTCCCGCCCGTCCTCTGACCGGGCGAAGCTCCGTCCCTCCCTTCACCGAGGCGTTTTAGGGGGGTCCTGTCCCTCCCCTCAGCAGGGAAGGTGAGGGGGGCGACCCCTGACGGGACGGTATTGAGGGGTCCCGTTGTTCCCCTCACCGAGGCGTTTTGGGGGGTGCCGTTCTTCCCCTCCCCGAGGCGTTTTGGGGGGGTCCTGTCCCTCCCCTCACAGAGCGCTAGGACGGTTCCATCCCTCCCGGAGGGGAGTTTGGTGTCCCGTCCCTAATGGAGGCGGCTCTGGACGGAGACTCCCGTCCCGTCCCGTCCCGTTCCTCCCCTCACCGGTTCAGCTTTGTGGGCCCTGTCCTGTCCCTCACCCAGTACGGGACTCTGGGAGGCTCTCCCCTCACCAAGGGCGGTTTAGGGGAGGGTCCCGTCCCTCCCCTCACGGTGCCAGGGGGGTTCGTGCGGTCCCGTCCCTCCCCTCACGGTGCCGGGGCGGGTTCGTGCGGTCCCGTCCCTCCCCTCACGGTGCCGGGGCGGGTTCGTGCGGTCCCGTCCCTCCCCTCACGTGGGTTTTTGGGGCCGGGCGGTTCCCGCTGTCTCCGCGCCGCCTCACGGGGGTCCCGCACCGGTCCCGCACCGGCTCCGCCGTTCCGGGCGCCGCTAACGGCCCCTCGTCCTTCTCTCCTTCTCTCCCTCCGCAGGGCCGCGATCCCGGAGCAGCGGCCATCCCAGCACCTGGACCTTGTAAGTACAGGAAGATCTTTAGTATGTGGTTTTTTTTAAAGCCCTTGAGGAAGCCCTGAGGGCTCTAAGGCCGCTCTGCTGAGGTTTCTGTTGCAAATCGTCTGTAAAAATGGGGATCAAATGACGGTGTAAAAAGTCTATCGAGCGCGTTATTTTTTAGGGTGTAGTTCCCTGTTTTCAGGGTTTGGTTGCAGGAAGCTGTGGATTGGGCAGGCCCACGGCTGCATTGTGTAATTGCTGATAGTATTTTCCTCACACAGTGAGAGCCACTTGTGCTTTTAGAATTATGGAATTCTTGATTCCTGGAATCGTTTGGGTTGGAAGGACCTAAAGCCCATCCAGTCCCATCCCTTCCACCATCCCTGGTTGCTCCAAACCTTATCCAACCTGGCCTTGGACGCTTCCAGGGATGGGGCAGCCACAGCTTCTACAGAAAAATGGAATTTAAGATATAATACTGGAGAAGCTGCAGGGTGATATCAGTGCAGTGATCCTGAAGGTAAAGCGATAATAACTGTAGTAATATGTTTGATTAAATCTTGTATTTCCGTCAAAAAACAAAGACTACAATGGAAAAAGGTGGGTGACTCCTTTATTTCCTTTTTTTTTCCCCTCAGAACACCTTGGCATTGCCCTTTTCGTGAAGCTCAGCCATGACTGACCAAGAGCTCATTCTCTGCAAGTGGAAGAGGCGTTTGTGGCCAGCCAAGGTGAGGAGGAATGAGGAAATGTTTGTGGAGGTTGCTTGGAGCAGAGCAGGAAGGAAGGGGGAGGTCCCAGCAAACCTGTCTGAGCTTGTGTGAGCTGTGGAGATGCCAAGAGGAAAAATGGAGAGGGCCTGGAGTGATGGGGAATAACTTCTCATTGCCAGAGGGCAGGGTTGGATGGGGCATTGGGGAAAAAATTCCTCCCTGTGAGAGTGGTGAGGCCTTGGAATGGATTTCCAGAGAAGCTGGGACAGTGAAGGATGAAATGGGATTTAAGGTCCCTTCTCACCCAGTCCATCCTGGGATTTTATCATTCCAGGGTCCTGAGGCCTCTCCCAAGGCACTGTCGAGCTGCTCTTGGATGAATGTTTTGCTGTTGGTCAGGGTTTTAAATGGAGATTTCTCACTTTTAATGTAGGTTTTGTGCAAACCTGGAGTTGCTGGGAGCAGTCCTGTTGCCACCACAAAAAGGATGGGATTTAAAGCTGAAATCCTTGGCTTGGAGAAGCAGTTGAGTATCCTTGCTCCTACCCCACGCTTGCATTCTTAGAGGTTAAAAAAAATAAGGGGAGGAAAGGAATCCTTTCATCTGAAAGTACCTGTGAGGTGGGATCCTGGATTTGCAGAAGGTTTGGGTGTTTAACCCTAGCAAGGACAGGTTGGGGGAAGGAATGTTTGGGGTTTTTGCTGTCTGAGAGCAGTTTTGTGGTGCTGGGAGTGTTCTACAGCCGGTTCCAGTCACCTCTTTGTGTTCCAGGGTCAGTGTGAGCTCTGCAAACGTGGTTCCCCTGACAGAGGAGCGGATCAAGGCCATCGCCTCCACCCTGGGTGAGGAGGCAGGGCCCCAATGTGCTTTGTGTCTTTTCTGGGTGTAAGATACCTCTAAAAACTCAGCCCCAAATCTGCTGCTTTGTGTCTTTTCTGGGTGTAAAAAATACCTCTAAAAACTCAGCCCTAAATGTGCTGCTTTGTGTCTTTTCTGGGTGTAAAAACTACCTCTAAAAACTCAGCCCCAAACGTGCTGCTTTGTGTCTTTTCTGGGTGTAAAAAATACCTCTAAAAACTCAGCCCCAAACGTGCTGCCTTGTGTCTTTTCTGGGTGTAAAATCTCCACAGAAACTCGGCCTGGGGGGATAAAACTTCTGTATTTCACTTATTTTCTTTTCCCCTTTCCATAAAGTTGGAAAATAGG
The DNA here is from genome assembly GCF_023055355.1 of Agelaius tricolor. NCBI lineage: Eukaryota > Metazoa > Chordata > Aves > Passeriformes > Icteridae > Agelaius > Agelaius tricolor. The sequence continues at coordinate 2,133,944 of NW_027269293.1, read as the reverse complement.
TGAAAAATTTAGCATTTTTCCTCTTCCCTGGGGTGATTTCTTGGAGGGATGGTGAAGAAATATGAGTTTCCCTCAAAATGAGGCATTTCCAGCTTGGTCTTTGTGTGTCTCCATTCTTTGCCTGGGGAATTGTGGATGATTTCAGTAGTAAAAAATTCACCGTAAAACAAATACCGGGAGTAACATTTATTATTTCTTTATGATAGAATAATGATGATAACTTCATTTATTGAATATTTTTTCCCTCATCAGAGCAAAAGAAAACCATGAGTGAGGCAGTGGAGGAGCTGCAATATCGCTGTTCCCTTAAAATTGCCCTGGATATTCTCCATGAGACTGACTCCAGCAGTCAAATGCCACTTGCAGAAGGACCAAATCCCGAATTTTCCCGGGAGAAATCTGCCCCACCCACCCCCTCCCACAGCTTCTCCCTGCGCTCTCGCTCGAAAAAATCGGAACCCGAGGCTGCCAAGAGGAAAAGGAAAGCCCAGAATAACTGTGGGCAAAAGGATGATCCCAAATCACGTAGGCAGGGACGTTCTGTGGCTCCAGGGAGGAGTGGAAAAGCACCTGGAAGTGGCAGAAGCCCTGGCAGAGCACGTGGGGGTGGCACAAACCCTGCCAGGTGTGGTGCCAGGGACTCAAGTGTGGCACCGGCCCCTGACAGCCACAACTGCAAAAAACCAGAAGGGAAATCATCCCCCAGCCAGAGGAAAACCCAGCCCAAAATGGGGAACGGAGTCTCCTGTGAGCCAGAGGCTGGAAGAAGTCAGCAAGGAAGGAAAAGGAGATGGAGGGATGATTCCCCCCAGGATCAAGCACAGGTGGCTCCTGAGGAGGAGGGGTCTCCCTCTGTCCCCTCTAAATCTGGCACTGTGGAACCTTCCAGAAAGAAAGGAACTCGGCCTGGGAGAACATTGCTGGATTCCTCCAGTGCAGCTGCCTCGGATGAGTTGGAGAAAAGCATCAGCAGTGAGAGTGAGAGCCTGGCAAAGCAGCTGGATGGGAGGAGAGAGGCAGAGGGTGGAAAACACCCGGATGGGGCAGCTGTGGCCTCAGGCACAGACAGGAAATGCAGGAACCACCCTGGATCCTCACCTGGGCCTTCTGGTGCCTTCCCTCAGCCTCAGGAGGAGGAGAACCAGGATCCCTCACACCCGGCTGGGAATAAAGCCCCTGACTCCGAGGAAGATGAAGGTGGGCAAATCCCTTGGGGAAGGGAAGCCTTCATCCCATGTGGGACCTTGGAATGCTGCTTTGCTTTTGGGGAAGTGGCTCTTGAATTTGCTGATTTAATTACTTTCAGTTTCCATTCCTGGGAAGCAGAAATGCTGATCCCTTCAGTGCTGGGGAGGCCTTGGCTGGTGGTTGGGTTCTCTGGATTTGCTTGGGGTTTTCCATGGAAAACTGGGGTGGTTTTTTGAGCTCACACTTGTTTTTCCCTTACTGCTCTCTGATAAATTGAGATAAAATGTTTTTGAATGAGGTCCTGAGACCAGCCCCATTCTTTCCCCTTTTATCTCCACATGATCAGGGAATTAGGATTCCCTAATTAAAGCGTGCAGGTGTGTCAGGTCCCCTCTGGGTCACACTCAGGTGTGTCTCACCTGCTCTGAAGCTGATCCTGTCCTAATCCCTGGATCCTGGTGCTGTTGGCAGGGCTGGAAGCCTCTGGGATGTCTTTCAGGAGAGTTTCCTCGGAGAGCCTCCCTCCACTCTCTCCTCTGGCAGATGAAGAGGAGGAAAACTTCCCAAGCGTTCTGTCCCATCGAGGTGAGACATCAGCACAGGGCTGAGGCTCTTCCTGCTGGGGCAGCTTCAGTTTGCCTGCAATCCCTGGGGATTCATTCCAGGAGGAGTTCCAGCTGTGTCCAGGCTTGGGAGAAAATGCATTTTCTGGGTCCATGGGGCATTTTGCTGCAGAATGAAATGAAAATCCCTGAAGCTGGACAAGGGGCTGGCACTGAAGTTGCTGGGTTTCAGTTCAGGACTCCCTGTGCTACATTTTGGGCTCACTGTGAAAGCACTGAAGAGAAACTCCTGGAGAAGAAGAAAGGGGCAGCATCTGTCTTGTTTTATCGTTTTTAAGGAAAATTTCCCTTCTTTTTCACCCCAGAACCCAAATTCTTCGAGGAAGGGATGTTGGTGTGGTGCAAGCTGCGGCGGTATCCCTACTGGCCAGCCGTGGTAAGAGCAGCTCCTGCCTCCTCAGGTCCTGCTGATAAGGAGCAACTCCCAGTTTTGAAGTGACTTTTGCCCTTCCTGGAAGCGTTAAACACCTTCCAGTAGAAGCATTTCAAAATTGATAGAAGTAAAATTGTGCTAAAAGCACTCAAAATGTGGTCACTTCACACCTGTTTGTGCAGAGCACAGGATTATCCCAGTTCCTTTGCCATGGAGCAGAACTTTGTTTCCAATTTGATAAAGAAAGGGGAGGCCCTTTGTGCACTAAAAATGCTCCCTTTGGGGAACTGGTTGCTGCTTCTGCTTGAGTTTTTCATATTTGTGTAATAAAGGAAGGTTACAGCAAAAGGAAAAATTTAAGTGTGAGTTGTAGTAGGTGATATCCACAGAAAAATATCCCTGCTTCATCAAGATCAGGATTTTTGAGGCTTTATCCTCTCTCCAGGTGAAAGCAGTGAAGAGGAAGCACCGGAGGGCTTGTGTGCTCTTCATTGATGGCACCACAAATAAAAAGAAAAAAGGGTAAATGTGGATTCCCATCCCATCCCATCCCGAATTTTCAGTCTCTGTTATTCCATGTGCTGTGCCCTTTTCCTGGTGCAGGGTGAGGACAGTCCTGTCCAGGTTGATCTGGGAGGGAGGGGCTGGGGCAGGTGAGGGGTGTGGGTGCTTTGTCATGCTGCAGGTTCAGGCAGCTCCCTGTCCCTGGGAAGAGCTGAGGAGTGAAAAACAAAACAAAAGTCCCTGGAATGCAGCCAGTGTTTTCCTTGTGCTGCCCAAACTCTCTGGAAACACTGAGCTGCCTTTAACTTTTCTCTAAACCAGGTACTTCTCATTTGTTAGAAGATTCCATACTTTTAACTTGCTCTGGAAGCAAAAACCATTAAAATCTGTGCTCCTTAATTCCTTGGGAGATGGGATTTCCAGGGAGAAGCAGAACTGCAGTAAATAAGAGGGCAGTGAGGCAGCTGAGTTGCACCTCTGACTGTGTTTTTTTAAAAGTTTCTCAGTGTCTCTGAAGAGCCTGAAGCACTTTGACTGTGAGGAGAAGCAGGAGCTCATTGTGAGTATCCCAGAGATGTGGAACTGCAGGGTTTGGGCAAATACAGTGGGAAATTCAGGATATAAATGGCCAGGGGGGGAATGTGGGGCTTGGCCCCCTCAAAGCCATTCTCATCCCTGTGACAGCTCTGTCAGGAGGTAAAAATTATCATGGACAATTTCTTTCCCCTGCTTGGCATCCTGGGCTGAAACTCTTGGAGAGCTGCAGGATTTGGGACAGAAAATCCTCCTTGTTTTGCAGGAACGAGCCAAGGAGAATTATTGCAGAGAAATCGAGTGGTGCCTCCAGCTGATCCAGGACTATCGGATCCGAGTGGGTAAGGAGGGGCCATGGAGTCACCAAATCCCAGCACGGTTTGGGTGGGAAGAACCTCAACCCCCTCCAGTCCCCTTCCACTGCCCCAGGCTGCTCCAAGCCCTGTCCAGCCTGGCCTGGGGCACTCCCAGCTTCTCTGGGATCTCATCCTGAGATCCACCAGGCAAAGGGAAGCCCAGGCTTTGATTCCTGGGTGAATGGAACTGATCTCTGCCCCTGTTTTGGGTTTTTAGGCTGTCGTTCTTTCACCGGGTCCTTCCTGGAGTATTTTGCTGCTGATATCAGTAAGTGAATCCATCCCTTTGGGAATTCTCTTGGCTGGGTAAAAACTCCTCTCAGCATTTTAAAATTCCTTATTTTCTATTGATATGGCTATGAAAACCTTTTGTAATTTTGAAAACTCATTTAAATAGAAATTCTTGGGGTTTCTCTTTCAGGCTACCCAGTGAGGAAAGAGGGCTACCAGAGTGTGGTGCAGATGGCATTCCCAAACACAGCAGAGGAAGGGGCTGGAGAGTCTTCCTCAGACACCTCCCCCCAGAAACCCCCCAGGAAGCTCCTCCCTGACAGGACCAGAGCTGCCAGGGACAGGGAGAACAAGAAGTTGGTGGAGTTCATAGTGAAGACCAAAGGGGCTGAAGAGCATCTCCTGGGGATCTTGAAAAGTGGGAAACAATCCCGCTGGCTGAAGAAATTCCTGAATTCCAGCCGGTACATAACCTGTGTGGAGACTTACTTGGAGGATGAGGAGCAGCTGGACCTGGTGGTTGGGTACCTGAAGGAGGTGTACAGGGAGATGGACACCAGGAACCTGCATCAGATCCTGGGGGATGGCATCAGGTTCATCTCAGATGTGCTTTTACCTGAGGTGAGGGAGCATGAAACAGGTGGGAAAATGAACTGCAGAGTGATAAATGACAGTAATTCCTATTATTTATTCCTTTGCTGTGATGTGGTTCCTATGGAATGATGTAGGGAGAGTTCCCAGAGCTGAGCCAGGCAGGAATATTCACCCCTGCCTACAGCCTGAGTCACTCAAATGCTGATTTTTAAGCAGAGAAAGGAGAAGCTTCAGGTGGATTGTTGTTTTTAAAAGCAGACTGATAGTTTCCTGATGTATTTTAATCACCTCTGAAATGCTTCAAAGCTTTGTGTTGGGGTTTTTTATTTAGTTTGGCAACTTCTCAGGGTTTTCTTGGTCCTTTGTGTGCCGAGGTGGGGGGTGGTGTGCTGGCTGTTCTTACAGTTGTTGTGGATACCTTGTGTTCTTCCCAGGAATTTTCCCAGGAGAACATTAACTCGTGTAGTAACAAAATTACTGTGAAGAATATTTTAATCTGAGGATAAAAATACCCCCCAGGGGATGATACAGAACAATTTCCTATTTTTTATTTAAGAATTTCAGGCACTCAATGAGAGGTTTCATCCAAGTTTTCTAAGTTATTGAGGAACCCTTTTCTCAAAACGTGCTCAGCTGAGGCAGTTTCGAATTCCTGGCTATGGTTTAGTTTTGATGATGATGATGATGATGATGATTAATAATAATAATAATAATAATAATAATAATAATAATAATAATAATAATATTTCAGAGGCATTTCAGAGGTAATAATAATAGTAATTCTTCAATGCTTTTCTAGGCCATCATCTGTGCCATTGCTGCCGTGGATGACATTGATTATGAGAAGGCAGAAGAGAAATACATTAAAGGACCACCTGTAAGCAAAAGGTAGATTTGTTTTCAGGATTTTCCAAGGTTTTTTACTCCTTTATTGTTGGATACAGAAAAAGTTTCAGGTGAGGGCAGGAGAGCTCAGTGTCCTCCTCCTTTGAGAGACAAAACGTGGAAAATGTCCCAGCTGAGCTACTCCCAACTCTGAGAATTTAATTTGCTCCAGGTGATGTCATCTGTATAATAATAATATTATTATTATTATACAGATTATATATTATTACATCTGTATTTTGATAATTATTATATCATCTGTATTTTAATTATTATTATTATATATTATTATATCATCTGTATAACAATAATATCCTATTTTAACTTAAAACCTTCTCTATTTTTTTTCCCAGAGAGAAAGAATTGTTTGATGAACAAGTCCTGGGAAGCAAAAAGCTCAAGACTGAGCCAGAGCCTGCGGAGAGCTGAGGAGTGGCCAGGGCTGTCCTGGGGCCAGGTGTAAATAACCAGTGGTGATTTGTATACAACGTGGCATTCTTAGTAAAGTCTGTGTGTATATTCCCAAATCCTCTGCTCCCAGCTCTTGCTGCTGCTCCATGGCCTCGCTGTGTTCAGGATCCACTGGATCCTCATCCATCAGTGCCCTCCTGGGGGGCTGCCAGAGACCCCCAGGGCTGTGCAGAGCTTCTGCTGCTCCACCAACTTCCACCTGGGTTCTTTTAGCCAAACACCCGACTTGGGAAGGGAGGGAAGGTCTTGTCCTGCTCCTGATAAAACCAGGGGGTTCCTGGCAGGGAAGGCTCCTGGGGGTTCCCCTTTCCTGCTTCATGGTTCTCCAAAGGTGGGAAATCAGATTGGTGCCCAGAGCTGCCACCTGGATCACAAAGATTTGGGTTCTTGTTTTGTTCTGACAAGTCAAATTCCATGGAGAAGGAATCCAGGTTTGCTTAAACAAAAACATTCCCTTTTCCTCTAACTGAACCAGTGCAATGCTGGTTTATTGCCTCTTCTGAGGCTGTGAATTTTGGGAGGCTTTTAATTGTCTTTTTCTCATCTAAATTCCCAATTTAATCCTGCCCAAGTCCCTGCTCACCTTTGTTGGAGCTGTGGCACATGGAAGCAGTGTCACCAAGAACTAATTAATGATGAATAATGATAAATGATACATAAAACCCTCTGATTAGGGTTTTTCTGTGATAATGAAATATGATCTCCTTGCTTGTCCAGTAAAACCCAAGATGATTTAAAATTAAGAAGTTGAAATTGGGATCCAGATGTCTATCCTGGCTGTAGTAATTATCTGAATATATTTTAATTACACTTTTAATTGCTCTGTGCTCTCTAATGAGTTTTTCCATGGAATCCTTATTCCCGTTATCTCGAGTACCTCAATTATCGGGACAGGCCAGGAAGTGTGAGGGTTTTATTAAAGCCTGTGAGGAGGGATAATGAATTTTGTGGGTTAGGATAAAAAAATTAATGATGGAGTTAAGTGAGAGCTGTGAGTGGCACTTTCCCTTTGGAGAGGAGAGCTTGGGGAGGGACTGCCTGCCCCTCATCCCAGTGCTCTGGGGTAATTTGGAGATGGGGGTCAACTTCCCCCTCCTTTCCATGAACCCTGTGTTCCCTTCTCCATCACAACTCCTGCTCCAGACCTGTGCAGAGAAGCAGAACCACCTCCCCTCACCTTCACTGCAGCTGTGGAATCCTGGAATGGTTTGGGGTGGAAGGGACCTTACAGGCCAGCCATGGGCAGGGACACCTCCCACTGTCCCCTGGGTGCTCCAAACCCTCCAGCCTGGCCTTGGGCACTGCCAGGGATCATCCTGAGCTTGTGCCACCCCCTTCCAGTGCTGCCCCACTCGCTGGGACTGGGCACCAGGCTCAGCCTCACCATGTATCAACCATGTGGACTTAATAAAGTGGGATGAAGTGAATCACCAACATTTGCTGCTTTTGTTTGATTATTTTAATCTGTGGTGGGTGGTGCTTCCACCCCAGTGTTACAGCAGGTGAATATAGGATCATACAGCTTTATCTGATGCATAAACACTGTCTTGGTCTCACATTATTAATCACTGGGAAATGAACTCACTGGGTTTTGTTCTTCTGTTTTATTTAAAATGGGCTGACACACACCACCTCTGCTTGTGATTGTCCAGTGTTAATTAATCCATGTTCCCTCAGCTGTCTCCTCAATGCTCAGTGTAAGATCATTAACTCATATTTATTATTATTTCATAGTTCATATTATAATATTTATCAATAATCCAGTGTTACAGCCCACAGTCTTTCACCCCTCCATTTTGTGTGTGTGTGTAGCCAGGGTATTAAAACGATCAAGTGTAGAGTTTGTGGGGGGGGGATAACGAGCTGCGAAGCCTCCGGAGTGTTTTGGGGTGAAAACAGCGCTTTTGCAACCCAGGTCCTGGTAGAAAAAAAAAAAAAAAAAACTTTTGCCGAAACCCGGGATCGAACCAGGGACCTTTAGATCTTCAGTCTAACGCTCTCCCAACTGAGCTATTTCGGCTGCATAGGGGCGCTCCGCCCCCCCCGCCCGTCACCGCCCGTGGCGCCGCGCCGGACGGGGGCATACGGGGAGGGACGCGAGGGGACAGAAGGGCGGGATGTGGGACACGGGACACAGGACAGGCAGGACACAGGGACAGGATGTGGGACAGGGAACACAGGACAGGCGGGACATGGGACACGGGACAGGCGGGACACGGCGCCAGGCGGGCATGGGCGGCAGCGCGGTCTCTGTGGCGCAATCGGTTAGCGCGTTCGGCTGTTAACCGAAAGGTTGGTGGTTCGAGCCCACCCAGGGACGGCTGCTTTCTATTTTTCCTGCGCGACCGTGGCTCCGCAGCTCCAGGACGGGCCCTTCCCGCCGAGTCGTGCGGCGGCTTTGGGACGGCCCCGCCCGCCGTTAACGTTTTGGGATCGTTTTGCTGCGGGCCGCGGCGGAGCCGGAGGGTGCCTGCGGAACCCCTGGCCCGGGACGCGTTTCCCGCCGGAGCGCTGAGGCGGTTTCGCGCCGGGCCCTTTAGCGGGTGCACCGCGCGCAGAGGTTGCCTGAAGGGCTGCGGAGAGATGGCGGCGCTGGGCCGTGAGCGGGGCCGGGACCGGGAACGGGGATGGGGATAGGGATGGGGATGGGAACGGGGACCGCGACCTGGACCGGGACCGGTGTGGGCACCGAAACCAACCCTCGGCCTTCCGCCGAAGGAGTGACCGGGAGGGCGCCCTGAGGGGACACCAGGCCCTTCCGTGGCCCACAGCCGGGCTGAGCTCTCCCGTTCTCTCTTGCAGGTCTCCGGCTCCCCGCGCACGGTGTGCTGGGCTGGCGGTGAGCCCGGGGCTGGGGGCACCGGGGCGGTGGGACCCCGGGGGCTGGGGGGGCCTGGCCGGTGACAGCGCTGGCCCCGGGGCTGGGGGTGATGGGGGGCGCGGGCCCGCAGAGCCGCGGCTGAACGGCACCCCGAGTTTTGGGGGTCACTGGGGGGCTCCCTCCCGTTGGGGTTTGTGGAGCACCGGCTCCTGCGAGGGCTCTGTGACCCTGTCACCCTGTGCGGGCCCTTTCTGTCCCCAGGCCCGGCTCTGTGAGTCCCGTGCACGCCCAGCTGCTCCATCAGACGCCGGCGGCCGATCGCGCTGACAGGTGACAATTCCTGCCCTGGGGACAGGGAACAGCCGGTTGTGCCACCATTCCCGAGCAGGGGGTCCCAGTGGCACCTCCTGTGGGGCGTCTCCTCCCTTTCCTGCTAAAATCCAGGGAGTTGTGGCAGCTCTGGGAGCCCCGGGGAGGGGCAGCCAGGGGTATGGCTGAGGGGCTCTGCCTGAGCCCCAGACCCACAGATCCCACACTGGGGAGAACCCTCTGCTACAAACAGAGGGGTGGCATTGTCACTCCTCAGGGAGCCACAGCCCCGTGGAGGGCTAAATGCTGATTCTGCAAGGAAATAACTGGAGAGTGGTGGCTCCTTTCAGCTCTGTCCAGGTCCAGAAGAGCTCTGCTGTTGTCCAGAGGAAATCCTACGTCCCCAGCAGCCGTGGCGAGTACGTCATTGCCAAGCTCGATGACCTGGTCAACTGGGCACGGCGGGTGAGTCCCTGAGCCACCAGGCTCCCTGGCATCCAGGGACAGAGGGTGGAACAGCAGAGGCACCTCCTGCTCAGGATAAAAATAGACTCAGAGCTCCCTTGGCCGAGTTCTGTGGCCAGAGGGTGACACTGGGGTCCAGTGACAGTGTGGGACACGGGCTGAAGGTGCTGAGGGTTTGGGGGGGGTCTGGAACTGCCCTTTGGTCACCAGGAAAAGGCACTTCTGGAGTTGTCCCTGCCCTGAGCAGCTGCTCTGCCTGTGGGGAAGGGTGACACAAGTGACAGTGCCCTGGGTATGCTGTGCTCTGCCTTAGCTGGGCTGGTCCTTATCTGGCCACCACTGTCCCCATGGAGCTCTGAGCTGTCCCTCTCTGCTGTCCCTTAGCTGGGACACCACCGTCCCCATGGGGCTCTGAGCTGTCCCTCTCTGCTGTCCTTATGGGGCTCTGAGCTGTCCTTTTTGCTGTCCCTGCATGGCTCTGATCTGTCCCTCTCTGCTGTCTCTCTGTGGCTCTGAGCTGTCCCTCTCTGCTGTCCCCATGGGGCTCTGAGCTGTCCCCTCTGCTGTCTCTCTGTGGCTCTGAGCTGTCCCTCTCTGCTGTCCCCATGGGGCTCTGAGCTGTCCCCTCTGCTGTCCCTGGGTGGCTCTGAGCTGTCCCCTCTGCTGTCCCCATGGGGCTCTGAGCTGTCCCCTCTGCTGTCCCTCTGTGGCTCTGAGCTGTCCCTTTTTGCTGTCCCTGGTGGCTCTGAGGTGGCCTCAGCAGTGTCAGGGGAGCAGCTCTGCAGCTCTCCCTGTACCCACTCCCCCAGCTCCGCGTGTTCTGCTCCTGGGACCCTCCCTTTGTGCGTGTCACCCTGGCTGTCCCTGAGCCCCGGGCTGTCCCCACAGAGCTCCCTGTGGCCCATGACCTTCGGGCTGGCCTGCTGTGCCGTGGAGATGATGCACATGGCAGCCCCTCGCTACGACATGGATCGATTCGGGGTCGTGTTCCGGGCCAGCCCCCGCCAGGCCGACGTCATGATCGTGGCAGGGACCCTGACCAACAAAATGGCCCCAGCTCTGCGCAAGGTACGGGGGGTGATTTATTAAAAATATGGATGTTGATCTAGTACTGATATCCAGCTGTGATGGACAAAAACTCTCTGAGTTTAGAGTTAGAAAGTGTTTGTTTATTGTGGGATAGCTCCCAAATACACACCACAATTTACAGGTGATTACAGAGCCCTTTTATCTGTACAAATATTGAATGCCCAAAGTACAAATGCATATTCATAACTTTGGTACATCCCATTCCCAATATGGATATTGATCTATGGATTTTGATATCCATAGATATCAATTTAATACAGGTATTGAATACCCAAAATGCAAATGCATATTCATAACTTTGGTACATCCCATTCCCAATATGGATATTGATCTATGGATTTTGATATCCATAGATATCAATTTAATACAGGTATTGAATACCCAAAATACAAATGCATATTCATAACTTTGGTACATCCCATTCCCAATATGGATATTGATCTATGGATTTTGATATCCATAGATATCAATTTAATACAGGTATTGAATACCCAAAATGCAAATGCATATTCATAACTTTGGTACATCCCATTCCCAATATGGATATTGATCTAATATCAATATCCAAAAACTCTCTAACAGTTTAAAGTTAGAAAGTGTTTGTTTATTTGGGGATAGCTCCCAAATACACACCTCAATTTACAGGTGATTACAGAGTCCTTTTATCTATACAGGTATTGAATTACCAAAATACAAATGCATATTCATAACTTTGGTACATCCCATTCCCCTCTTCCTATGGTAATTAGTTCAAAAGCCATTAAGCATGAGTAGTTTGTTCCTTGAAATGGGTCAGTGGTCCCTTTCATGGGGAGGGGTCCCAAAATGAGGAAGTAAATGAAGTCTTCCTCGTTCTGACCTTTCTATCTTTTCAATGCAAATATGACAAATGAACCCTTGATAGAACTCCCATTCCCATCTTCAATTGGTTTCAGAACAGAAGAGGCCACAATTGTCTTATGTTCCTAAAAGCTATTTATCAGTTTCTATATTCTTCATTATGAACCCAGCTAACCAAACATTGTGTTGACAAGCAATCAGTTATTAGTTAACAACTAACTCTTAACTTCATCAAGGCCTACCCATTTATTTTCATTAACTCCAATAAAGCTTATCTCTAACTAAAATCTTAGCTCCTCTAAAAGCTCGAAATTCCTTAAAGTTCATGTCTCAGGAGCTTGGGGATCTCTGGCACAGCATGGGGAGGTGGGCATCACCCAAACATGCCTGTTCTGCAGGTCTATGACCAGATGCCAGAGCCTCGCTACGTGGTGTCCATGGGGAGGTGAGTGCTGGGATGCCCTCGGTGCTGTGGGGGGAATTCTCTGCTTGTTTGTGTTTTCAGGTTCTTAAAGAAGCCTTGTAGAGCAGAGCTCAAAGGCTCCTTCTGGGAGTGGTGTGTGTGTGAATCCTCCCAGGGAGGGATTCAGGGGCTTTGCAGCTGCCAGACTTTATTCAGAATGCTAGAGTTTGCTTTTTGGCTGTCAAAATGCTTCTGCTGTGCTGGAATCTGCTCCATGGGGGACTCATTTGGAATCTGTTCTGTGAGGGATTCAGTTGGAATCTGTTCTGTGGGGGGCTCAGTTGGACTCCATGGTCTCAGAGGTCTTTTCCACCCTCAGTAATTCCACGATTCTCACAATTTTCTTGTCCCCACAAGTTTTTTTTTGTCCCCACTGGCTGAGGGTGGCCGGTCCAGGCTGGAACAGGGCAAATTCTGGGAAAGCTCTGAGGCAAAATGGAAGTGTTTGTAGCAGAGAGGGAGGGCTGTGGAATGTACTCTGTGAGGGAGATGGGCACAGTTCATTTGGGTTGGATTCATCTGAAACCCTCCCAGGCAGGGCTCGTGATGGGACAGTGTCACCTGTGGAGCTGGAGGCTCCGAGCCTGGCAGTGTCCACCTGCCCAGGGCCACCTTCCCTTGGCCTCCTGCTCACCCTCCTGTCCCTGTCCCTGTCCCTGTCCTGCAGCTGTGCCAATGGTGGGGGCTACTACCACTACTCCTACTCCGTGGTGAGGGGCTGCGACCGCATCGTGCCCGTGGACATTTACGTGCCAGGTACAAGGGGCAGCTCTGTGGGAAGTCAAAGCTCCACCTGGGAGCAGGGAGGGAGGAGGGAATTCTCTGCATTCAGGTGCAGCTTTGAAAGGTCTTTCTGTTTCAGTTTGAAAGGTTTTCCTGTTGCAGTAGCTCCACAGATTGTGGGATGGGGAGGGTTGTGATGGTGGTGGCACCATCAGTGGAGTGGGAGGAGGGTTGGATACACTTTGAAATTAAATAATTGCTGTGTTTGATTAAGATCTTCTGATGAACAGCATCAATTTAGTTTCTCTACACTCCTGCCTGTGTCAGCCACAAAGCCAGAGGGGAGTCAGCTTTGGGATAAGTCCTGGGGTTGGCACCTGCTGCTGGCCCCAGCTCTGTGCAGGTACCTGCCCTGTGACCTTCCCCCCTTCCCCCCTTCCTCCCTTCTCTCCTTTCTCAGGTTGCCCCCCCACAGCTGAGGCTCTGCTCTACGGGATCCTGCAGCTGCAGAGGAAAATCAAGAGGGAGAGGAGGATGCAGATCTGGTACAGGAAATAGCCTTTATTTATGTCCCCACTCACTGCTCACATTTACGCACAAATCTGGCTCCTCACACGCCTTCCAATAAAACTCTACCTGGTCCAGGTGCTTTTCTGTCTTTAATAAACCCCTCTGATCTGAGGGGCTGAAAAACTGGGCTAAAAAGCAGGAGCTGAGTTTGATAACACTGCTGAGTTGGTCTGAACAATCTGGCAGGGAAGGTGATGTCATATTGTGACATAAAGGCTTTGCCAGAATTTTTTTTTAGCTTTGTTGGGAAGTTTTGAGACCCAACACATGTCCAGGTGATTCCTGAGCCCTCCCTGAGCTCGTCCCTTACTCACCACCTGCTCCTTGTTGGTAATTCCTCCACAGAATCTAATAAATCCCTAATATTTGTGTGCACAGGGGCCAGAAATTAATTCTGTTTCTGTAACAAGTGAAATACTGATGATTAAAATCAGAATGTGATTAATAAACCTGAATGTAGAGCTCCTAAGCAGGGCAGGGATAAAGCAGCCTGTCCTGGATGCATCCCAGGAGCCTGGGATGAGGAATGGTCGTGCCTGAGGGACAAACACACTTTGGAAAGACAAATAAATCGCTCGGGAACAGCAGTTTGGGTATTTCATTCCTTTTAATGGACTTTATCCCTTCTGGGGAGAGAGGAAACATCATTTATTGAGCTCTGAGGGGAGGTTGGGGTCAGGATTTGCTACCGTGGGCTTTGTCCAAAAATGTTGGGAAACCTCCCTGGGGAGTTGCTTCAGGAGAAGCTGAAATGCCTCAGAATGCCTCAGATTGCCCCATTTCTCCCACCTGGTTTGGATTATTTGACTCTTGTGGGGAGCCACCCTGTAATTTCTCAAAATGATGCAGTTTTTAGAAGAAATGGCTGGTTCTGGAACCCATTTGGCCAAAGGCTCTGAACCACACTGTGAAATTCCAGCTTAATTGAGAATTTGAAATCTTGAGGGGACAGAGCAGGGTGAGATCTTCCCCAGAGCCCACAAGACCCCTGTAGGGCAGGGGGCTCCTGGAGCAGGGGGTTTCCTGTCCTTTTGTCCCCTGGAATCCATCCCAAGCCTCCACCCATCTCTTAGGGGCTTTAAAGAACATCAGAGCTTTTCTCCTCCTCTTCCTCAGCTCCCGCCCAGCTCCTCCCCGGGCGGGCCCTCAGTGTTTGAGGACGGTGGGGGTGATCATCCTGGGGTGGGAGTAGTAGCGGCACTCGGGGGGCGGCTGCAGCTCCATCACCCTCGTGCTGATGTTCTCCCTCCTGAACCCCGCCTGCAGCAGCGGCCCCACCTGGGTTTCCTGCGGGAGAGGAGGGCAGGGAGGAGCAGCCGTGGGTTGGGGTGTCCCATGTGAGAAGGGACGGCTGGGGGAAAACCCCTCCGAGCTGCCCTCTGGCGTTCCCCAGCCTCGGAGCGCTCCGGCACAGCTTCGGGGAGAGGAGCAACTCACCTCAAACATCTTCTCGATGTCGCCGTACTTGGTCTTGAGCAGCTCCCCCCACGAGGTGAGGTTGCAGTAGGTGAGGACCCCTCCCGGCCGCAGCAGGCGGAAGGCGTGGCCCTGCCCCGGGAATTCGGGAATTTTGGGAATTCGGCTCAGCTCTTCCCGCTCAGCCCCCGGCCCCAGCTCCCCCTGGAGCCCCAGCTCCGCCCTGCAGAGCCGCTCCCCGAGGTGTCACCTTGATGAAGTTGAACTGATGCGTGTGCCAGGTGTCCTCTGACAGCGGGTAGGTGTCGTACAGGATCCCTGCCCGGGAACACGGGGCTAGCCGTTAGCTGGAGAGACCCTGAGGGCTCCTGTGTCCCGGGAAAATCCCCCTCCATGGCCTGGAATTGCTCTGTTCCCATTGCAATTCCCTCCCCATGTCTCTGACCCCTGGAAGGCAGCGATGTGATGGCCCCCAGGACAAGGATCCATTTCCCCAGGACAAGGATCTGCTCCCATTTCCCCAGGACAAGGATCTGCTCCCCAGGACAAGGATCCATTTCCCCAGGACAAGGATCCATTTCCCCAGGACAAGGATCTGCTCCCATTTCCCCAGGACAAGGATCTGCTCCCCAGGACAAGGATCTGCTCCCCAGGACAAGGATCCATTTCCCCAGGACAAGGATCCATTTCCCCAGGACAAGGATCCAGCCCAGGACAAGGATCCATTTCCCCAGGACAAGGACCCCAGACCTGTGCCCTATCCGCAGCCCCATGGGAGAATCTGGTCTCCACCTGCACCCTGGCCAAACTGCTGCCCCCTTTCCATGGCTCAGGGATGTCCTGGGATGCCCTGGGCTTTGCTGCACCCCCAGTTTGCAGTGGGGTGCCCAGCCCAGCCCCTGCCCATCCTGCTGTTGGTGTCTCACCACTGAAGTGCCCGTCCGGCAGCGTTGGCACCACGTCCTCCCACAGCCCCTTCAGGGGCACCACCTGCGGGTGGGGGGCAGAGGGGTGAGGTTGGGGGGCCACAGGCACCCCCCAAGCCTGGCACAGCCCAGCCTGCCCCTGACCTTGTGTGGCTGTGCCTTGGCCCACTGCTCCAGGCGCCGGAAAACGCCCTCGTTGCACTCGATGATCCAGTGCTCGTCGATGCCGAATTCCTGCACCTTGGAGGCGGCGATGGCCATGCCAAACCCCACCTCCAGCACGCGGCCGCCTGCAGGTGGAACCCAGCACTCACAGCTCCGGGTTTTCTCTGCCTCAACCCCCCCCAAGCCCTGAATTCTGACCCATTCTTTTCCCCAGATTGAGCTTTTCGGGAGCACGTGGTGCTGCTGGCACTGAGAAGTTGGGAGCAGCCCCATGTCCCTGTCACTTGCTGCACCCCCACAGTGGCTCTTTGTCCCCAACAAACCGCCCCAGTTGATCCCAGTAAGAGCAAACAACATCCAACCATCCCTCTGCCAGGGAAACAGCCCCAAAAGCAGCAGATCCCGGGAGGAGAAACAGCCCCAAAAGTGGCAGATCCCGGGAGGAGAAACAGCCCCAAAAGTGGCAGATCCTGGGAGGAGAAACAGCCCCAAAAGTGCCAGATCCTGGGAGAGGAAACAGCCCCAAAAGTGGCCAGTTCTGGATAGGAGGGGAAACAGCCCCAAAAGTGGCAGATCCTGGGAGGGGAACAGCCCCAAAAGCAGCCAGTTCTGGATAGGAGGGGAAACAGCCCCAAAATCATTAGGGTCATGGGAGGTGGCTGCATCCCGTCCGCATGTCCCCATCCCTGACACAAGGACGCAAGTGCCACCATGGCACTGCTGCCCCTGGGGGCTCATGCAATGGGGGGCACATGCAGTGGGGTTCCCCAGCAGAACATCTCCCCCCAGCCCAGCTGCTT
This sequence comes from Agelaius tricolor, assembly GCF_023055355.1. Taxonomy (NCBI): domain Eukaryota; kingdom Metazoa; phylum Chordata; class Aves; order Passeriformes; family Icteridae; genus Agelaius; species Agelaius tricolor. The sequence continues at coordinate 2,117,598 of NW_027269293.1, read as the reverse complement.
TAGGGGAAGCTGCACCCCCAGCACATCCCAGAGCCCCCGTTACCCTTGGATGCAGCCACGGTAGCCAGCGAGTGCATGTAGGGCGTCTCCCAGCGCTCCATCACCGGCTTGCCCAGGATCTCCAGGTGAGCATCGGGCTCATCGTAGCCCGCCCTGGCCTCCCTCCAGGCTGCCCTGCAGTCCTCGCCCTCGGTGAAGATCGGCCCTGCTGCCGCTCCAGAGCTCATGGCTGCAGGAGGAAAGTCCAGCTGGACAGGGAGGGAGGGAGGGAGAGAAAGGGCCACCGGGCTCTTGGCTGGCTTTAAATAGCCCTGCTGGAAAGTGCTGAGTGTGCACAGCCGGCTGGGGCCCCTCCGGGGATCGGGGGCCCTTATCGGGAATGGGAGCCCTTATCGGGAATGGGAGCCCTTATCAGGAACAGGGCACCACGGGGCTGCCAGGCCGGAGGGGTCACCAGGGTGTCCCCGCTCATGGGCAATGGGACCCCTGGGATGGGAAATAGGATCCCGGGGATGGGCAGTGGGATCCCTGGGACAGGCAATGAGGACCCTCAGATGGGCAATGGGATCCCCAGGAAGGTAAATGGGACCCCCCCTGGGATGGCCAATGCGACCCCGGGCATGGGCAATGGGACGCCAGGCATGGGCAATGGGGACCCTGGGATGGGAAATGGGACCCTGGAATAGGCAGTGGGATCCTGGGAAGGGCAATGGGATCCCCTGGGATGGGCAATGGGACCCTGGAATAGGCAATGGGATCCCGGGATGGGCAATGGGGCCCCCGGGATGGCCAATGGGATCCCGGGATGGCCAATAGGACCCCCGGGATGGGCAATAGGACCCTGGAATAGGCAATGGGATCCCGGGATGGCCAATAGGACCCCCGGGATGGGCAATGGGACCCTAGAATAGCCAATGGGATCCCGAGATGGCCAATGGGACCCCGCGGAGGCCCCGCCCCCCCCGCGCGCGCGGACTGCCCTTCCCGCCGGCCCCCGCGCGCGCGCGGCCACGCCCCTCTCTGCCCCTCCCAGGGCGCGGCCCCGGAGACCCCGTAGCGAGGGACGGGTGCGCGCGCAGCGGCGGCGCTGAGGGAGCGCGAGCGCGCGGCGGGGGGGGCCGGGCCGGGCCGGGGGCGGCGGGGGGGGAACCGGGACACGGGAACCGGGACACGGCCGGGAGCGCCCGCCCGCGGCCCCACGACCCGCCGCTGGCACCGCCGCCACCGGAGGGAAGAGCCGGGCGCGGCCCCGGAGGAGTCGCCGCCATGAACAGCGTGGGAGGCGCCGATGAGATCGGGTGAGAGGAAGGGGAGGGCAGCGCGCCGGGACGATGGTGCGAGGTTCGGTCACCTTTTCCCGCAACCTCAGCAGAGCGTCCCGCCGGAGCTCCCCCGGGCCGGGGGGCTGAGCGGGCACCGGTGGCGGGCTGGGGTGGGGGAGGCGTTAAGGGGGAGCCGGTCCCGGGCCGGGGGTGCTGAGGGGGGGCCGGTCCCGCCATGTTGGGGCCGTGAGGGCGCACACACCCCCCCCCCTCACCCCCCCTCCCGTCACGTGACCGGCGCGCGCGCGGGGCTGCGGCAGGTGCGCGCGCCCAAGGTCACCCGCCCGCGGCGCTTCCCGCGCCCGCCCGCACCGGATCCCCCCGCGTCCCACCTCTGCCCCTTCGGGCCCTCCTCTCCTGTCACCGGACGCGGGGACGAGGGGCAGGCGGGGTGGACAACACGCCGGTCGAGGGAGGGGATTGTCCCGCTCTGCTGGTGCGGCCTCACCTTGAGTCCTGCGTGCAGTTTTAGGCGCCACAGTATAAGGAGGATACTGAGGTGTTAGCGTGCAAAGGAGGGCAGCGGGCGTGGGGAAACCTTAGGAGAAGCGGCTGAGGTTACTTGGTGTGTTCAGCCTGGAGGACTCTGAGGGGAGATCTCATCGCAGTTTAAAACTTACTCGTGAGGGGAAGCAGAGGGGCAGCTCCGATCTTTGCTTCACCCACCAGTGACAGAACCCGAGGGAACGGCTAGAGCTGTGTCCGGGGAGGTTTAGGGTAGCTCTCAGGGAAAGGTTTTTCCCCCGCAGGGTGCTGGAGCACTGCCCAGGCTCCCCAGAGAATGGTCTCGCCCTCGAGGCTGCCAGAACTCCAGGAGCGCTTGGACAACGCTGCCAGGGACAGGGTGGGATTGTTGAAGAGTTTTTGTGCAGGGCCCGGAATTGGTCTCGATGGTCCTTGAGGGTCTGTTCTGTGATTCTGTGACTCCGCTGGGGACCTTGTTCTGGTGACTCATCAGGGCCCCCCCGAGGGGCTTGCGGTGAGGAAGGGAAAGGTGGTGGGACAAAGGTGGCACCACGAGCCTCCCCTCGCCCTCCGCGTCCCCCTCAGGGCTGCCGTCCCGAGCTCCCCTGTGCTGTCCTCTGCCCGGGATGTTCCAGGTGGGAAAATCCCGGTTTTAAGCGTTCCCGGGGATTTTGGGGCTTCAAACAGGAAACCCGACACTGATCTGGTTCTTCTGACGGGCTTTTAGAATCATAGCAAGGCTTGGGTTGGGAGGGACCTTAGAGATCATCCAGCTGCACTCAGTATTATTCTGCTTGAGAGCTGTACCCTGGTGACATTGAAATGATCAGGCTGCAGGCTTGGGCACGGTAGAACTCAAGGTAGCAAAAACCAAATTTAAAAAAATCCTTGGCTGGTTCTTCCAGTGCAAGTTTTGGCACTTCAGGACTGGTATTTGCCCATCAGGACTGGTCACCTTGTTTGAAACTGGAAACACGAACCACTTGTCCCATGCTGCTTGCACTGCTTTGTAAGCTGCTTATTTACTGCATGCTCTTAATTTGTAAATCCTAAAAGTGCAGGAGGCAGGGCAGGTGATTGGAATCTCACATTGGAATGGTTTGGGTTGGAAGGGTCCTTAGGGATGATCCAATTCCAGCACACATTGCATGAGGCCTGTTTAAATCAGTGGGTTTTGCTCTGAAAGTGTTTTTATTTGCTCCTGGGCCTTGTCTGGTGCCTTGTGAGAGACCTGATCAGGTCTGACTTCCTGAGCTGTAGGTGAGTGCCAGGCTCCAGGTTATTCCATGGAATATCAGCTCCCCCCTGAGCAGGCTGGGCTGTCACAGAGTTGGTTCCCAGTCACAGGCTGTGATCCTTCAGAGCTGTAATCAGATTGGGAACTATTGGGGGTTAAGCAGAGAGGGGAATTTTCTTTATTCTTCTCCTCCAAAAGCGCTCAGAGGGAAGATGAGAGCACAGAACAAACTCAGCTGCTCCAGGCCTCAGAAGGAAACTCTGGTTTAAAGCTGTTGTGAGAGGCAGGTCTGGATGGGAAGTTATGAATTCAGCTGCTTTTCTAGGCAGAGATTTTCAGAGAAAGTACCTAAGGAAGCTCTGAGCCTTGCAGGTGTGTTGGCATGGGTAGGGAGGGGCCTTGTGAGTGTTATTTGTTATAATTAATTAATTAATACTTGGGGCTGGTTTGGATAAAGAAAGGTGCTGATCTTGATCCTTTTGTCCTGCAGCTAATGGGGGCTGTGCTGAGGTGTTGATCAGAGCTATTAATCAAACCCCAGATTATTTATGTAGGCAAAGAGTTCGTGCTTTTGTTGGTTTTACAATACCTGTATATGCTTTTTTTTACTGATCCTGACTTGATTTGCTCCAGCAGCAAGCGTGTTTATGGCAACAGACAAGAAATTAGCAATGAAAACAAGAAATTAACAATGAAAACAAGAAATTAGCAATGAAAACAAGAAATTAGCAATGAAATTCTCCCCGGAAGTAGGGAGGCAGAACACTTGGTTAAAACTTCTGATACAGCTGCAGCTTCTGAGGAGTCCTTATCCCACTTTGTGCTCCCGAGGTGATCCCTGTGGGGAATTCTGCTGCTTCAGGGCTGTTGCACCTGTCAGGATCTCATTGGACAGACTCACCTGCCCGAAAGCCAGGCTGGTGCTTTGTGCTGAGTGGCTCTGCATTCCAGCAGGGATGGAGTGTGGTGTCCTCCAGCCTGTAAATTTGGAGCTTTATGGAGCTGTGGGCTTTGGGGTGGTGTCAGCAGGTGTGAGCTACAAACATTGAAGAGCAGCAGGGGACACTCAGCAGGGGCTGCAGCTTCTTCCCAAGAGGCAGCAGCAGCCTCTGCTCTGTGGGAGCAGGGGCAGAACCTGAGGCTGGGGCTGTGCCTGCCTGGGGAGGTTCAGGTTGGACATCAGGGAAGGTTCTTCCCCCTGAGGGTGCTGGGCACTGCCCAGGCTCCCCAGGGAATGGTCCCAGCCCCCAGAGCTCCAGGGGTGCACAGGGTGGGATTGTTGGGGTGTCAGTGCTGGACTCAATGCTCGTGGATCCCTCCCAACTCAGGATATTCTATCAGTTTTATACATTTCTATTCCTTGAATAGCTGCCAGCCCATTAGAACCAAAAGTTGTCTGGGATGGAGCGTGGGTGAGACCTTGGGGAGGGCTGGTGGTGCAGCAGGAGCACTCACACACCCATCCTGCCCCACAGCTGTACCATAGCACATCTGGATTTTTGGGAACTTTGGCCCTGCTCAGTGCCTTCAAACCTTGGAGGATCCCAAGGCAGAGGATTCCTGGCTTTTGGTATTCCACAGCCTGTGTATAAAGCAGGGCTGTGGATTTCCATACAGCTGCTGCAGCTGGCCTTGAGCTACCCAGCTTTGCTGTTTCAGTCCATGCAGGGTGACTACAAATAATTCATGGTGGAATTGGAAGGTTTCAGTGACCTCCCTCCCTGCAGACAGCTTGGTGTTCTCTCAGAACACAGCTGGTACTTTTACAAGCATGTAAAATCAATTAATCCTTTATACCAAACTATCAAATTTAGTTAAAAACACCCCAAAACAAACCAAAACCTCAAAAAAAAATGTCACTAACACATATCAAAACATTATTGTGAATATAGCAGTAGATCAGCTGGTTTTACTTTGCTATTAGGAAATTAGAGTTACTTATTTTCCTAAAAAATAACAGCACAGCAGAGGGTTTGTGGCCTGTGTGTGGGGAGGGAAGGTGGTCAGGGGACGATGGTGGGGCCACCTTGGCCAAGCCTGGACCTGTTGCTGTGAACTGGCTGCTGTTGCACAAGGCCCTGAGCCCGTGCCAGGAGCCAGAGCTCTGCCAGAGGGAGCTGAGGGCACTTCTCCAATCCTTGAGAGAAACTTGGTCATGCCCACAGAAAACAGGGAGAGAGGGCAGGGGTGCAGGGCCTGCTCTGAGAGCAGCAGGGCAGGGGTGCAGGGGCTGCTCTGAGAGAGGGCAGGGCAAGGGTGCAGGGCCTGCTCTGACAGAGGGCGGGGGTGCAGGGCCTGCCCTGAGAGAGAGCAGGGGTGCAGGGCCTGCCCTGAGAGAGGGCAGGGGTGCAGGGCCTGCCCTGAGAGAGGGCAGGGCAGGGGTGCAGGGCCTGCCCTGAGAGAGGGCAGGGCAGGGGTGCAGGGCCTGCCCTGAGAGAGGGCAGGGCAGGGGTGCAGGGCCTGCCCTGAGAGAGGGCAGGGCAGGGGTGCAGGGCCTGCTCTGAGAGAGGGCAGGGCAGGGGTGCAGGGCCTGCTCTGAGAGAGGGCAGGGCAGGGGTGCAGGGCCTGCCCTGAGAGGGCAGGGCAGGGGTGCAGGGCCTGCTCTGAGAGCAGCAGGGCAGGGGTGCAGGGCCTGCTGTGAGAGGGCAGGGCAGGGGTGCAGGGCCTGCTCTGAGAGCAGCAGGGCAGGGGTGCAGGGCCTGCTGTGAGAGGGCAGGGCAGGGGTGCAGGGCCTGCTCTGAGAGCAGCAGGGCAGGGGTGCAGGGCCTGCTCTGACAGACGGCAGGGCAGGGGTGCAGGGCTGCCCTGCTGCTCTCAGGGAGGGCTGGCACGTCCTTTAGCATGATGATAAGGCAGCAGTGACACTGAGGGCTGTCTGTGCCTCACATGCCAGCAGCTCAGTTGTTTGCTGGCTGCTCAAGGAGATGCTTTGATCAGTGCTTAACAGTTGCTCTGTTTTTGTGAAAGACGAGACTCGTGTCACGTCTGGGCCTGTGACTTAGGGACAGAATTTGCCTCAATGGATCAAGGCTCGTAGGTGCTGTGTAGTGTTGGATTTTGTCACTCTGCTGGTGCAGAAGGGCTGTGACATGATGTCCTATCACAGAGAAGTGAATCAAAGTGGAAAGGGGCAGGCTGGTTTTGTCAGTGAGCTGCCCTGCTCCACAGGAACTTCCAGCTGCAAGGCTTTCACTTTCCTGGTAGTCCCAGTGCACCTGCAGCTCTTACTGGGGCTGACTGGGCTCTCTCTGCCATTACCTGCCCCTGAAGAGAGCAGGTGAGAGGAAGTTCAGTATTTTTTTTTGTTAGGAGAAATTCAACTTTGCCCATGTAAGTGAGGATGCAGGAATTTCCACCACCCTCAGCTGTACTCTGGTATAGGTGAAGGCAAGAAGAAGACAAAGCAAGGATGTGGTTTTTTCTCTTTGAGGTCTGGTGGAGAACCAGAGGGCATCCTCCAAAAATAAACTTTGCCAGTGCTTGTCTGTGCAGAGCCACGGAGCCGTTAGCAGCAGAGTTTTTCACAGAATCACACAATCTCCTGGGCTGGAAGGGAAGCACAGGGATCATCAAAGCCCTGCACAGACACCCCAACAATCCCTTCCTGTCTCTGAGAGCCAGTGTTCAAATGCTCCTGGAGCTCTGACAGCTTTGGGGCCGTGCCCATTCCCTGGGGAGCCTGGGCAGTGCCCAGCACTGTCTGGGGTAGAGCCTTTCCTGATACCCAGCATGAGCCTCCCCTGACACAGCTCCAGCGTTCCCTGGGTCCTGCCCCTGCTCTCAGAGAGCAGAGGCTGATGCTGCTCCTCAGGAGGAAGCTGCAGACAGCTCTGAGGGTGTTTTTGGGGTTGGTACTGACCAAGTGTTGAGGTGGCTCTAACCAACCTTTAATTACTGAGTAAATGACTGCTGGAAGTTTTGGCACACCCAGGAGTTGATAAAGAGCTGCAGAACTGGCGGCCTGGCACAGAGCTCCTGTAGCACCTGCCCAGGCCCTTGGGCGTGCTGGGACAGGAAACCCTGCAGATTTGGGTGCTCTTTGCAGAGCAAGAGTTGAATCAGTGTTGAGCAGTTCAGTTTGGGGTTTAGCCCTGACTTTCTCACCTGCTCATCGCTGTCTCGAAACTGGGGTGTACGATGGTTTCACAAGTGCTGCTGGATTAGTGCTGCTCTGGTATTTAGTACCTGCTGCACTGGTTTGACTTCTGTCTCAGGCCTGAGCCTGGCAGTTCTGCTTTTGCTTTCACCCCTCCAGAGGTGCTGGCAGCCCAGTGAGTGCTTTGTGGGGAGGGAGGAGCAGAGAGCAGGGATGGAGGAAGGCTTTGGTTTCATCAGCAGCTCTGACTATGGTGCCAGCTTTGTAGGGTGTGTTGGAGGTCCTGGTACCCCCAAACCTGGCCAGAAGAGCTGAGCTGTGCCTTCAATCAGATGGAGCATCTGCTGTGGCCCCTAAAGCTGCCCTGTGCTTTGTTTGCAGGAAGCTGTTCGTGGGTGGCCTGGACTGGAGCACGACACAAGGTGAGCAACAGGCACTGGGCCATGGGGAAAACCCAGCCAGGAGCTCTTCACAGCCATTGCTGTGGGGAGGAGATTGGGCTGAGGGCCTCCTCCTCTGCTAAGTAATAAAAAATCCTGTAGAGACAACTCAGATATATGATTATATATATATATTTTTTTATATATGTTAATACTTTTAGGTTTATATTATTTGGTGCTGAAGTTTTTGTCAGCTCAACAGACAACCCTTTTTATAATCACTTTCCTGCTGGTTTCCATTTGTATGAGTGGAAATAAACTGTTGTCTGCCATTTGTTTACAGGAAGTAGGATGTGATCATTTTCAAAAGATGAGTTTGAAGCTGTGTTCCATGTTTGCTGATCTGTTGTCTCATAATTGCAAACACAGTCTGGTGTTGTTAATATCTGGCTCTGTTTAATACTTGCTTTTTTTTCTTTGACAGAAACTCTTCGTAGCTACTTCTCCCAGTATGGAGAAGTTGTAGACTGTGTAATAATGAAAGACAAAACAACAAATCAATCTCGAGGATTTGGATTTGTCAAATTTAAAGATCCCAACTGTGTGGGAACAGTGCTGGCCAGCAGACCTCATACGTTAGATGGCCGAAATGTAAGTTACTTTTGTGTTATTTTTTTTTTTCTTGCACCAGATTCAAAGATTTGCTTTAAATTCTGGCTCCTTATTTGCAGAGTGTCAGAGTTAACCTGGCTGTTGGTTTAAATGATTTCTTGTAAGGCAGCTCTTAACTCCATGGCTTGTGTTGTTTGAGCTCTGAGGAGCTGCATGTCAGCAGGGCTGGGTTCAGCTGCCACAAATGTAAATTTTAGAGGAAAATTCTGCTGAAGTCTGACCAAAGTGGAACTTTTCCAGATTGATCCAAAGCCATGCACACCTCGGGGGATGCAGCCGGAGCGGACACGGCCCAAGGAAGGATGGGTAAGGAAAGATCCTCTGGAATTGCTTTGCATTACATCCATGTTTAAAGGCAGAAGGCTGTATGCAGAACTCGAGTGTAAAGCTCATTTCTAAACAGTGTCTTTAATTTAGATTTCCATGGGCAGGCTCTGTGCAGAGCAGTGTCAGTTTGGGTGTGGTGTTTCCCAAGCTTTTAGTGATGCTTTTTTAGTGGAGTTGTTCAGATTGGAGAGCACTGGCAGGGCTGATGCTGTTCAGGCCCACTCCACACCCTGCAGCTTCACCAGATTTCAGTTTAGAATGAGTCAATGGCCTCAGAACTCAGGCCCAGGATTCCTGGTCCTCTGAAGAACAGGGGACACTGAACCTCTGAGCTCTGAACGTGCTTCCCTTTCATGCCTGGGAAACTTCAAGGCTGGAGCTCTCCTCAGCCTGCCAGAGCCCATTGTTCATGGTTCAGTGTAAAATGATAGAAGCAGCCACCCTTATTGTTCTTCTGACTGAATTTTCTCCTCCTTGATTTAGCAGAAAGGATCCAGGAGCGATAACAATAAATCCAATAAAATTTTTGTTGGTGGGATTCCTCATAACTGTGGCGAGACAGAGCTCAGGGAATACTTCAAGAAGTTCGGAGTGGTGAGTCCTGGGGGGAAGGTGCCTCCTCTCACATTTCCTCAAGCTGTCAAATTTGGGGGTAATTTGGACAAATGGCTGGAGGGGCACCTGAAGCATTTTGTGAGAAACTGTAGTGGACATTCATCATCTGGAAATGTCCCTTGGCAGAACCTGCTGCTCATGTGGAATTTGCTTTGCTGCTTCTGTCTCCTCGTGTTTAAGTCTACCTGATGCATTATTCTGTCCCTTCTTCCAAAAACTCCTGAGGTGCCTTAAGAATGATTCTTTTTATTATTATTATTATTATTTTCACCCTTACCCCCCTTTCTCTTGATAACTTTCAGCTGGGCAATTAAAAATGTCTGCTGATTATTTTTTGGGAACAGTGAATGTCTCAATGGGCTGGATTTTAAGATCTTGGTATTTAACTGTGTGTACAGATAGGTTCAATTTGGGTCTCCTGCCATTGTTTGGGGAGCAGTGGCTGCTTTCAAACCATCTGGAATCTCAGTTCTGATGTCCCTAGAACCTCCATTCTGAGACAAACTGCTCCTCATGCACCTTCTTTAATTCAGTTTGTAACCTTGGACTGAAATGACTGTATCTTCTCTGGTTTTTTTTTTAATTTTGTTGTTATTTAGTTTTAATTCCCATTTATCCCAGCTCTCACTGCCCTCAAGGAAGTGAGGGCATATGATAAACTACTGAATTAAATAATGCAGCTGTGAATAAGTTTGAGGAAGTTAAAGATTGTGTGAGTTAAATTCAGGACTGTGCTGGTAAAAATGAACTTAATTAGCATTTAGTGTAGTTTTTGATACTTTTTTCAATAGCCTTTTTCTGACATTTCTTAGTGGCAGCAAAGGATTTATTGAGAAACCAATTCTTAAGTTTATCAAATTAAATCAGTGTTTTAAATTCCATTAAGCTAATTCATTTAAAAACACAAAAAGCAATAGCTAACAACTGTTTCTTTAGCTTGAAAGGCTGCAGTAGAGTAATAATAAAAACAGGGAGCACGTTCCACAGCTGTGGGATGTAGTTTCAAAAGGCTCTTCCTCACAGACTTGGCTTTCCAGCTGTGCCCTGGATGCTGGGGAGATACAGGGTATGTCCTGCAGGTGTAGAAGGCAACAGCCACAACTGTAAGTGCCCTTCAAAGTAAGTAGTAGCACTTTACTCATAGTATAGAAATCAGAAAATCTTCCTGGAGTTGTAACGAGTCCCTTTGGAGCAGTGGAGTCTCACAAATGTTTTGTGGCCACGAGAGTGAAGAGCCCAAGGCAGGCACTGATTTTTCAGCCCTGGTAATTGCTGGGTCATTAAGGCCAAGGTGAAGAGGACCCAAATGGACCAGGGGAGGGACAAATGTGGCACTGAATGTCCCATGGCATAATCCCCACGTGGATCCCCAGTAGGATGTGCTCAAGTGAATGCAGCAACTCAAACCCAAATGTTTTCTAGCTGGAAGTAAAGATAAAATCGTGTCAGACTTTAAACTCATTTTTGCTCATGAGTAAAAATATCCTCAGATTGTCTTGAAGATGCAATTTTACAAAATCACACCCATTTTGTGACCACTTCTCTGCATCTGAGAGATTTCAGAGCAGTTCCCTTCAGCTGTTTGAATGTTGACATAAACATTACACCTCAGGTTTTGTTTAAATTGTAGCTCACTGTGGTGCTCATTCTGAGAAGAATAATCCTGAAGCCTTTGAACAGCTTGCAATTTCCATTTTTTCTTTTTTTAGGTTAAAATCCCACTGATACTGCTCATCCAGAACTTAGAGGGGTTTTGTAAAGCTTTTTAAAGCATTGCTTTAACTGGTGCTCCAGTAATTCAATCAGAGGAGCCCTGCATGTTCCTGGAGGTCCTTGCAGCTCAAGCTGCTTTTCATGGCAAAAGTGAAAATGGTTAAAAATGGGGAAAATCATATTTTAAAAAGCTAAACAAACCTTTGGGGTGTGTAACAGGCCATAGAGTGGGTACAAACGGTGCAAAAGCTCAGTGTTAAATTCAAATGTCAAGTGTGATGAGACAATAGAGATGAGCTCAGGCTTTCTCAACTCCCAGGAAGAGCAATATTCCCTATTTTTGTGCTGTTGCTGGGATGATGGCTGCACTTGGCTTGTGCTTTGTGGGTAGAGAGCAGGAACCAGCTGGTGGTGACTGTTCCAGCCCTCCCCTTGTAGCACAGGGAGTAGAATTTCCCTTCTCTCTTCCAGGTCACTGAAGTTGTAATGATCTATGACGCAGAGAAACAGAGGCCCCGAGGTAAAGGCTGATCTAGTTTGTCCTTGAAATTTCTTCATACTCTCCTATAGTCAGATGGCAAACTATTTCACACCATCAGAAAAGGTAGATTTTTTTTTTTTTTTTCCTCCTATGTTGCCTCAGGAAAAAGAATAATTCACTGGGCAAACATCACTTCAAGTCTAGACTCTTCATCTCCAGCTTCACTTGGGTCTGTGCATTTCAACTTAGATGTTTCATGCTCATTGATGGGTTGGGGTTTTTTTAATATTTGAATGAAATTTGATTCTCAAGTCACTCCTGTGGCTTAAGGTACTTTTGAGGGGGGAAAAAATCAGCAGATTTTCCTCCTGTTGCACATGAAAGGTACGTTGGGTCTGTAAGTGCATGTGGGGTGCTCCAGCCAGAGCACGAGACAGGACAGAATCCATCCATCACCTGCTTTTTGTTTTGGTTAAATGGCTTCACCTCAAATTAAAGAAAAACTCTCCTGAAACAACACAAAATAATTCTGAAATATATATATATATATATATGTATATTTTTAATTGGGATATACAATTCCTGTATACCAGATTGCTTTTTAAGAGGGGAGGAGAATAAAAAACCCCAAAAACCTGAAAGATTTGCTAGATATTGAATCAAGCTGGGAACCTTTGGTCAAAATATGAAGCAATTCCATGTCACCCACGTCCCTTTGCATCCACCATTTGTTTGCCAAGGAAGAGGCAAGATTTTGGCACGTGAAGCTTAGCTGTGCTCCCACCCTGTAGCATGTTGGACATGCTAGAGAATAGTTTGCCATCTGAACTTTTCATTTCTCTTCTGCTTCATTATTAAGAAATATATCCTTCACTTCATATTTATTAAGCTGTTAAGTCTTAGTTTTATTTTTAATTTAGACATACATCCTTAGTGACATATTTAAGTGTTTCATAGTAAAGTATGGTAATGTTAAGTAAGTTCTTTTTTTTGTTTCTTTTCTCTCTGTGAATTGTTGGACTGTGATTAACGATATCTCTTTAGATTTCTTCTCTCTAGGTGATAATTTATCACAGAGGTACAGGCCAGTTCCGCAGTCAGAGGAGGGACGGGCTTTGTCTTTTATTGGAGTGTAAACGAAGTTTCAATATATTTGTTTTTTTGTTTTCTTGCTTTAGCTACCCTAATCTTCTTCCAGCAGATCCCTTTGATTTAAGCAGCACATAAATTCATCTGTTTCAATGCTTTAGAGCAGCTGGTTTTGGATAGAGGAGACAAAGGCACTGGCATTCAAATGTAATTTGGGGCTCAAGTTCTAAAATATTTCAGTAATTATTGTATCATCTCTATCTTTGCAATATTTAATCCCAGCCTTGCAGCCTCTGTGCAAAAGGTACTTAAACATCATGCCTGGTCTGGATTAATCCTGTCTCAATTAATGGCTTCTCTGCTTTAAGCTCTACTAAAAGCAGCACAGGCAAAGGAGGGCTTGGGGTGCAAAGCACAAGTGCCAGGTGGGGGAAAGGTCTTGTCTCCACCCACAGAAGACTTTCTCCCCTAATTAATCAGACTTCTTAAGCACTTCTTGAATCCTCTCTCTCTCTGCCTTTTGTTTCTGTGCTGTTCTGGGCTTTTTTTAGTGTGCTGACTAACACATCTCCCAAAATGGCCCTGGCAGTCCCTGGGGGTGCTAGGAAAAATTCCTCGAGTTTGTATTGGGTACTCCTGGTTGTGCATCCCAGAACACATTTTCTCTTGCCTTTTTCTCTGTGTTCTCTTGCTGTTCTGTCCCCTTATCCTTTTAATAATTGTAGATAAAATTCCAGAGGCCAGTTCAGTGCCATCTCTCCTCAGTCCCTTCTGAATTTTGCCTTTTCCCATTCACTTTACCACCCTTCCTGTGGGAGTGCACATTGCTTTACTGGTAGGAGGAGGGAACATGATCCCTGTTCTAATCCCTGTAGCATCCATTCACCTCCAGCTCCTCAGGAGGCACCAAATTCTCAGGTGATGTCCTTGAGGAGCTGCCTGGGGTCAGGTGTCCACGTGATCTTTGCTTCCTCCCAGTCCTACCTGCTCCTGCCAGCTCTGCCTCAGCCAAACTCTTCCCCAGGTGATGTCCTGTCCTGTCCCCCAAGCACAGCAGCCGTGGCACATCTCTGAAGGAACCAAGTGGCTTTGGTGCACTCTCAGCCTCTCCTGGTTCCACCAGCTGGGAAGGGATTTCCAGGTTCTTGCTTTGTCTGTTCTCCTCCTCTCTTGGCTGCAGACCAGCTCTGTCACTCTGGTTTGCTCCTCTTGGATTCCTGCTGGATGCAGTTCATTTCTCCAGCCTTTAACAGAGTCCTGTCCTTCAAAAGCTAAAGCTGCAGGTGGTGGATTTCATCACTCCTGCTTAAAACTTCACCTTGGAGTTTTGCTGTGCTACTCTGATTTCTGTACTCTTCTTTATCTTGTGCTGTCTGACCCTTTTAAATCCCCTTTTTAAAATTTATGTATTGCTTTTCTCAATGACCTCTTGCCCTCCCTGTTCCCCCCCTCCAACCCCATCCCACAATCTATTCCCCTCCTTTAGCTTTGGAATCAAATTTAACAACAACCTTCACATCCAGATGGAATCCATTGTTTTTCTTCCCCATCTCTTTTTAGACAAAGGCTGGAATACTAAACGTGATTTAAATACAAACACTTTTCCTTTGGCTCCAACCCTCGGATTTCTGGTTAACTCAGACAAATATATTGTGATGAAATGCTGCTCTCAGCTTGGAGGCTGCTTTCATCACAGCTCCACAAAACTTCGTTTATACTGCCAGTCTCTTGTGTGTGGGAAATGCCAAGTTTTTTCCTTTTTATTTTCAGTTTATTTTAGTGATGTCTTTTGCTCTTGTTGCTGACAGCAGAATTTGACCTGCTGGAATCTATTTTGGCCTGTATCTTTGTGTATTTTTATATATATATATATATATAAACTTTCTCTACACTAGGCCTCTTTGGGCTTACCCAACACAGTTGGATAAGCGTGGAGAGACATTCCCGTGCTAGATCTGTATTCTGTAACGCTTTAGAGCAAGATTTGGCTGCTGTCAGCACTAGCTGCAAAGCAAAAACGCAAACCAAGGGGGAAATCTTGGGTTTCAGAAAAGCAGAACCGCATCCATGTTCCATAAACGCTTCCCACGCCGCACCTCGGGTTTCTTTTTCTAATTTTTATTGCTCTCCCCCCTTTCCCCCCCTCCGTAGCTAATCCAAAGAATGGCACAATTCCTGTACTGCATGTGTCCCTCCCTGCCCTGGGTTGTCCCCACCAGCAGCCAGGGGGTGATGGCATGAAGCAGCCGCCTTGTCCTGGGGATTAACCACTATTTTGCCACTCTCTCGGCTGTGTCAGCAACTACAACCTACGTGCAGTGGTTCTCAGAGTCACCTCCAAAAGAGGAGCTTGGCCTCCTTTCCCAGAGTTTTTTTCTCCAAGCATCAAAAGCTGCTGGATCCAGCTGAGCTGCCAGCAGCCAGGGCTGTGGTCAGGTGGAAGGGGATGAGCCGCCCATTGGGAAGTTTTGTGGATTTTTTCAAAGGAAATCAATAGGAAATACAAGAAATGAAACGGATTCAGGACGTGGCAGCAACACCACGTTCTGTGTGAGCAACACCTCACAGGGGGCTGCCTTGTTGGGAAGGAGTAACACCTGTTCTGTGCTTTTTCTCCAAGGTGTGGAAAACTTGAGAACCTCTGATGTAGGTTGTTAGTTTCTGAAGCTTCTCATTCATCCATGGAGTGGTAAAATTTCTCATGCTTTAACAGCTACATTTCAAAACTAACTTTCTTTTCTATGGAAAATATTCCCTAACTGGAAGCTGGGCTAAGGGATTGGGAGGAAGTTGCTTTGCAGCTTTGGGGAACAGGGATATATGATAGGTTTTCCTTGGGAAATTAGCCTGAATCAAAGGGAGGAGCAGCAAAGTTGTTTGACTTCAATCTGCTATCCCACAAATCTTTTGATTTTAGCAGTTTTTTTTCCATTTCCTGGTAGGTGGATGAGGAATAAAATCAAATTAAAAGCCGGTTAACGAGCTCAGTTCGAAGCTGCATGCGCACAATCGAGAACGAGGCACTAAAGCCTCTTCACAGGAAGTATCCATTGCAATTTCCTCAGAGTTTTTGCCAATTGAACACAAGTGTCGTTATCTGAAACCCCTGCTTGAACCCTTGGTCTGCCCCTAATACTGTTCATCATCCTGTTTTGTGTCACAACACCCTGCTACCTTGATTCACTCTTCGTCGTTGGCTAGGTTTTGGATTTATTACTTTCGAGGACGAACAATCAGTGGACCAGGCTGTCAACATGCATTTTCACGACATCATGGGCAAAAAAGTGTGTAGTTGTAGTTTTATTTTACCTTAAGAAAGAACCAAGTCTTGGGCAACGAGCGATTTCACTGGGGAATCCAACTGAATTGTTGATGGGAGAGCACAGCAGTCCAAATTCAAGGCTTTATCCATGGAGGTGGGGAAAGTCTGAGTTTGTGGAGAAGGGCAGTGAGGATGGGGGCAGCCTGGGGAAGGGAGGGATGGAATCCTGAGGATTCAGGCTGTGGGCTCTGCTTGGGGTGAGGCCTTGTGTGTACAGACCTGGGGGCTGCTCTGGCTGAGCAGATGAACTGGGATCATCGTCTCTGGGGTGAACTGGTGCTCACTGCCTCTGCTTTGAGCACTCTTGTGGTGCAAGGAGAGAAATCAGCCATTTCCAGCTGTTGGAAAAGCAGAATCCCAGTGAAATCCGAGTTCTTCAAGGCTTGGTTTAAGATACCACTCCTTCAGATGTGTACTTGATACTCAAATCTTGAGGTGGTGTCAGACGATCTGCTTTATATAATCTTAAACTTTAAAAGAAAAAGGGAGAAAAAAAAACATCCTGAAGGATTGGTTTTTTAAAAAATTGGGTCACTTACTGTGAAACTTTGATACCAACCCACGTACTCTATATAGTATTTAACCACAATGCAGTTAAGTGACCTCTGGTTGTTTCATCTTCATACTGTGTTGTCAGCAAACGGGGCTTGGATAGGCAGGAATTTTTTAGGCTCCTTTGATGTTACTCAGCAAGGAACATATTTTTACCTGTGGAAGAAAAAAAACAAAAACCCAAACCTAAAAGCAAAATAAATTGTTGCAGGACACCCAAGTTTTAAAAGAGTAATTTAAAGAGAAATGAACCACAGGAAATTCTGGTAAATTTAAGTCCTTGCACGGCTTTAAGGTACATCCAGATTTTAAACTAAATGTTAAAACTGCTAAACTTGAAGTGAGGGCGTTCAGGGAGACACAGAAGATTCTCACATTCCTTAAATTATGTGCATTGTATGAGTTTTTAATTGTCTTTAAAGTCTTTTATCTGCTGATATTTCATAAGCCTTTCCTTAGCTAGCAAGGGACACACTCACTCTGCATATCAGTGCAGTTCTGGTTCATTTTGCAGTGTAATGATGCCTTTAATTGCTGTGAACCTGTTTTGGGGTGCAGGGCTGGGTGGTTCCCTGATAATGGGAACAAAGGAATGGACTTGTGGGATCCAGAACATCAGTTCTTGGTTCCTGGTGTGATGCTCCCAGGTGGAGTAAATCACACAGGGGGGTGTAAGGATCACCTGTATCCCCCCCCAGTATTCCCTGATCTGCCCTTGGGATTGCCTTCAGCAAAACCCTCAAGTGGGAGCTGATCCCACAAAGCAGCAGATCCAAATGGGAACAAAGGATGAACATCCCCAGGGTGCTGGGAGAGGATGGAGAGCCCAGTGTGAGCCTGCATGTCCCCTCATTGCTGCTGACACAGCACTGGGACTTGGAGGTCTGTGTTCCCCAAACAAACCCAATTCCAAACTGAAATAATTGATTTTTGCCCTTTCTCCCCCCCCTTTCAGTGACAAAAATAAATAAAATAAAATCAGGATTCAGGGATTTTTAGTTCAGGTTAAAAGAGTTGCCTCAGTTCTTGGGGTAAGCTGGGCTCTAGGCAGGTGTGGAATTTGAACCTCCCTATTGCAAAGGGAATTTTCAGTCCTCACTTTGGCAGTTCCCTGCTTCCAAGTGTGCACTGAAAAATTAATGGGATTCTTCCACAAGGATTAATGAGCTCCAGATCCCCTGCTCGCTCCTTCACTGCCTAATCATGCCTGCTTTAAAAATGGTATCTCTGTCTTTTTGGTAATTAAAAAGGTATTGCTGAAATGAATCCATATGTTGTTGAAAGGAGGGGGAAAAAATTAAAATTGCAAGAAGGCCTCTGCTTTTGTAAGCAATAACCGAATTCCCTCAAGGCAAATGTGTTAAGACTCATTAATTTGAGTCCTTTGAAAAATTCCCTTGGTTCCTCTGTGGAAGGGCCTTGAGCTGACAGAGATTTGGTTACTGTCATGTCTCATGTCCTTGGGGCATTGGCAGGGGGGGTGTGGGGGGCTTTGTCCTTGCCTTGTGCCTGTTTCCTGTTTGTTCTCCAACATGAATGGCTTTTAAGACATGGCAGGAAGAATTCTGAATACTTTATTTTCCATACTACTCAGGCCCATTGATGATTGAGATTTATTTTCTTTGTACTCTGGCACCCATTAAAATTAATCATGAAAAAAAAAAAGCCTCAAATTCAGCGAGTGCTGAGAGGGTTTCATTAAATCAGAACTGGATTTTTTTTTTTTTTTTTGAGAGGTTTATGTTGAATGTGCAGCTTATTTTAAGTAGGTCAAATGCACTTATTCCATGGCTGGGAACACTAGGACATTTTATCTTGGAATGAAATAAGTTAAGCACTGTGGTTACTGATTTTTAAAACAGGAAGGGTTTTGTTACTGACTTAACACAGTATGAAGATTGCTTCTTATTGACTCAACTGTCCATTTTTATTACTTGCATGTTTGTTTACTTTTTTGTTAGATGTAATGTAAGATTCTCTTATCACATCCATTCCCTCTGACATTGTTTGAGTTAACTGAGATTCTTTAAGCGTTAGCCTGGGGAAGGTAAGTCTTTATCTTCCATTAGACATTTAAATAAAATCTTAAGTTTAAAAAAAAATACAACAATACAAAAAAAAAATCTCAAAAAATGTGTGTTTCTCAGGTATGAGCAGAGCTGAAATTGCAGTTAGTTGGGGTGGGTTAAACTGTCACTTCCAAATGGACCCCAAACATGTTTGGTTAAAGCATTAGTACCCTTTTTCAGAGCAGCCTCTTCACTCAAAATTCTGGTTTTTTAACTGAAAACATCATCTTTGTATCTCCTGCCTTGAACATGAAATCAGTCTGTCATTAATGTCCAAGATTCTGCTGGTTTAGGTGCAGAGCTGCTGTAAGAGGGTACTGCTGTTTTAAGATTAAAGCCAACGAGACTGAAGCGATTTGTAGGATGCTTTTCTCGGAATCCCTCAACAGTAGGACTTGTAATTCCTTACCATCACCTACACTGTACCTGAGAAACATTGTAAATTACTGGCCTTAAGTTTTAATAATTAAGTACTTAGACATAAGTCATAAGATGCTAAGTGTAGTCTTAAGTGTACCTGCGGGTGTGTGTGAGGGGCCGGGGGGCGCGGGGCCCCCCCAGCCCTGCTGAGCGCTGCCTCTGTTTGTTCAGGTGGAGGTGAAACGCGCCGAGCCTCGGGATAGCAAGAGCCAAACTCCGGGGCCGCCGGGGGCCAGCCAGTGGGGGAGCAGGATCATGCCAAGCGCTGCCAACGGCTGGGCAGGGCAGCCCCCTCCGACCTGGCAGCAGGGCTACGGCCCCCAAGGTACTGCCCGCCCTGACAGGGTGCCAGCCTCTCCTTGTCCTGCCTTTCCAGCTCGCTCCACTTGGGTTTTCTGGGCTAGATGTTGTTTCCAGCTTTACTTCCCTTAGAGCACCCCAAGGTACTGCCCGCCCTGACAGGGTGCCAGCCTCTCCTTGTCCTGCCTTTCCAGCTTGCTGCACCTTGGTTTTGTGGCCTAGATGTTGTTTCCAGCTTTACTTCCCTTATAGCACCCCAAGGTACTGCCCGCCCTGACAGGGTGCCAGCCTCTCCTTGTCCTGCCTTTCCAGCTTGCTGCACCTTGGTTTTGTGGCCTAGATGTTGTTTCCACCTTTATCTCCCTGATAGCACCCCAAGGTACTGCCCGCCCTGACAGGGTGCCAGCCTCTCCTTGTCCCACCTTTCCAGCTTGCTCCACTTTGGTTTTCTAGTCTAGGTGTTATTCCCAGCTTTATTTCCCTTATAGCACCCCAAGATACTGCCCAGGGTGCCACCCCCTCCCTGTCCAGCCTTTTCAGTTCGCTCCACTTCGGTTTTCTGGTCTAGATGTTGTTTCCAGCTTTATTTCCCTGATAGCACCCCAAGGTGCTGCCCAGGATGCCACCCCTTCCTTGTCCCACCTTTCCAGCTTGCTGCACTTTGGTTTTCTGGTCTAGGTGTTGTCCCCAGCTTTATCTCCCTGATAGCACCCCCCATAGATTTCCACCCCCCATAGATTTCCACCCCCCAGTCCTTTGTGAGGTTTTTCCACTGCTTTTCCCAAAAATCTGTTTCATTGGCAGAAGGCAGTGCCAGGCCTGGCACGTGTCCCACCTGTTCCCTTTGGAGCTGCCTCTCCCCACATGGAATCCCCGTGGGTTGGGGGAACTCAGAGAAGGTGTTGGGAAGGCTCCAGCTGTGACTCCAGCACAACACCCCAATGCCAAATTTGGCTGATAAATGGCTTTTCAAGGATGAGACAGTTTCAAAGGAAGTTATCAGGAAAATCTGAAAGGGATGAGGGGGAAATGAATGGCCTTGACTTTGAATTTTATTGCTTAATGTAGCTTGGGAAAGCACCAGGCAGCTCTGGTGCAGGGAGCACTCAGTGCACACCAGGAGCCCTGCAGGGCTCGGGAGCAGCCTGGGTTTGATGGCTGCAACCCCCCTGAGATTCCAGAGGCAGGATAAACATGCTGAGTTCATCCAAAGACAATTTTGATAACTTCTGGAGAAATGCAGAGGGGTAATTGAGTTGCTGTGACTTGCTTGCTTTGAGAGATGAGAAATGTTCACCTGGGGGGGCCGCAGGGAGCGTGGCTGCTCCATCCCCGCTCCGTGGATGGAAATGCAGCACAGGGATTGCTCATTTCCCCACGGTGCTGATTAACTTGAAAGCTGCAGCTGAGGGTTGACATTGTGCACAGATGTGCTAATCTGCAAACTGAGAAACTCCCATTATTTTCCATGCAGTGATTAGTAGGGAAAATGATATCTGATCTCCTGGAAAGATTAATGTCAGACACGAGCACATTTATCCTTCAATCTCAGCGCTGCACAAGGGATGGGAAGGGCTTTTTTATGCTTCAAAAACTGCAAAAATAACTCAGATAAACCTGGTAGTAAATTAAGAATCCCTTGGATGTGTAGTCTGCTGAGGTTCTCCAGGGTTTTGTTCTCTGTAGTGCTGTAATTTCTTGCACTTGGTATGTGGCAGCTCTCGAATGCTCCATCTGATTTGGGTTTGGGAACTGCTGTCTTTACTGAGTGTCATTTGCTGAATGATTCAGAGTCTTTCCAGAATTGCACATTCAGAAATAGTCCCACAATGTTGCTTAGGCCATAAAAATAGCTCTATAAGGGACACAGGGAGGATACCCAGTCTATCCCAGAGCCAAATCCTTCTTCTTGCATCATCCCTGCTCCAGAGCACGCAGCTTCACTGATGTCTAAGGCTCTTTTTTTGTTCTGTTGTAGGGATGTGGGTGCCAGCTGGACAGGCAATTGGTAAGTACATTATATGGGACCAATTCTGAAAGGAAAAAATCCTCCCAAGCACAGGGTGCAGCTTCTTTGAGCATTCACAGTGATTTTTGGATTTCTGTAGGATTTAACCTACATTTAAAAGCTTGATTGAATTTGTCCTGCAAGAACAGAGGGGAAGACAGTGGCTTCTTAGCAGTTCAGTAATGGGAGCTGACACACATCCTGCTGTTCCAGCCACATTAATTTGTTACCAAGGGATTACATGCTAAACTGCAATTATTTACAGTGGGGATACTTGGAGGACAAATATTTCCCAAAGTGAGGATTCATAGAAGGCTGAACCTGTTTGAAATGCACCCAACAGCCTTACCCCATCTAGAGGAAGCTGACTCCAGCAGCAGCTCCTTGCTATTCACCTGCTTCAGGTTTTGGTTTTCTCTTCCTTTTCCAGGTGGATATGGACCCCCTCCTCCAGGCAGAGGAGCTCCTCCCCCACCACCACCATTTACCTCATACATTGTCTCCACACCTCCCGGGGGATTCCCACCTCCACAAGGCTTTCCACAGGGCTATGGCACCCCTCCACCATTTAGTAAGTGACCCCCAGGAGCTGGAGCACATCCAGCTTTTCCTCATTGTTTGCTGGACTTGGATTTCCCCCTGTGTTTCACCTATCCTTAATTATTTTTCTCAGATTATATATTCAGAGCTATAATTAACTATAGCATTATTTTTTTTCTTGGATTATTTTATTCTTGGATGCAGTAATCATTTCTGTTCTCTAGTTTAAATCTGTGTTGCTAAATGAATTTAGATATATTGTGCACCATTGTCAGGACATCAGAGAGAAAACTTAAAGCTCACTGTTGGTGACCAGGGCCAAACACAGGCAGGGGTTTTTGGAGGAGCTGAAGGAATTAGGATCACAACTGGGACTGGAAATACAAATAGGATTTTAGCACCTGCCTCTCAGGCCACCCTTTCAAAAGTCTCTTGCAAACCTGGTTTAAAGAAGGTGGAAAATAGTATCCAGTTATCTTGAGATACTTTTTCCTCCTAAAATCCTGGATAATTTGGCTTCCTCCCCACTTCTGATGTCTGTAAGCACAGTTTGGCCCCAGTTCTGCTTTATCCCTTTCTCTTTGCTCTGCCTTTGGGGGGACATTTCTCCCACCTGTGCAAGGTGTTGAGATCTTTGGGCTGTGGGGGTGACCAATGTGTTGAGGTGAATCTGTGCAGCCACTGGTCCCAAACACCTGGGGTTTAATGGCCTCAGAAATGTTGGTTTTAAATGGTACCTTCTCTGAGGCCAAGCAGGATGTTGATGTTCTCCTGTTCTGTCCTTGCAGGTTTTAGTTATGGTGCTCCACCTCCTCCACCTGACCAGTTTGCCCCCCCTGGAGTCCCCCCTCCACCTGCCACTCCAGGGGCAGCACCACTCGCTTTTCCTCCACCACCACCACCATCTCAGGCAACTCAGGACATGAGCAAACCCCCGACTGCTCAGCCAGAATTCCCTTACAGTCAGTTTGGTGAGTAACTGCTGCAAGTCATCCCCTTTCCCTTTAGTCCTGGCTGCACAGTGTTGGACACAGTTTGCTGCAGGCACTTCTCCAGGATGGGAATGCTCCCACCAGCTCAAGCCGTCCTTAAATCATGCAATGTTCTAGCCAGAGGGAATTTTCTTAGCTCTAAAGTGTTGCTTTTGTGCTGTAAAATAAGCTTCAGGGATTTGTGCACTGCCAGGATGAATTCCTGGTTTCCACTCTCCCCAAACCTACAGCTAAAACTTCCACTCCAAGAGCTTCACAGAGCTTGTAGTGAACTTTTTTATTTTTGTGTCTCCAGACCTTGGAGAACAGACTTGAAGAGTAAAAGCAGCATGGAGAGACAGGCAGTGCATGTGTAAGGATCCAAACCTGATGCCTTTTCCTCCCTTTTCTCATCCCTTCCCCATCTCTCTGGAGGTGCAGTTCTGTGCAAAGCTTTGTTGTGCTCTGTAGGAAACTTTGAGGTAGAAGGCACTGAGCTAACAAGTTTTACAGCAGGCAGGCAGTGCTACAAAAAACAAATTCTTTTTAAAATTGCTAGACAAGTGCCTGTGCTCCAGAGGAAAATCTCTGTTGCTGCTCCCTGAGGGAGCTCAGAGGGAATTCTCATTCTCATCTTGCTCCTCTCAGCCCCGTTTCTCAGCAGTGCTCTCCAAATATCTCTACAGAAACCTCTCCAAAGAGCTCTGTACTAATGGTTTTTTTAAGGGATTGTAATTGGTCAGTTTTTACTTCTGAAGGGAATTTTGCATGCAGCAGCCTGTGGATTCAGGCTGTTCCCTGCTGGAACACGTTCTCCACGTGGTAGTGCTGCCTCAAGTTCCTGCAGAAACTGCTATGAGATGAAAACTTCACAACATTTATTTAAATAGATAATATTCAAAGTTCCAGCAATGTAAAGCAGCCTCTGAAGGAAGATGAGCCTTTGAGATGTGTTTGTGAAGCAGCATGTTCTCATGTTGATGAGTTTGAAATGTTTTTTCATTTGTTTCTTACACACCTGATTTCATGGATAGTTTTGCCCTTGGTGACTCAAAAGTTTTTCTTGTTCTGCCAGAACTTGGCTCTTTGCAGACTCTTTTTGGAGTGGGTTGGACTCTTCTAAATAAAGCACAAATCCCTGCACAGCCAGTTACATCAGTGAGGAGCAGCCAGGGTTTGGGATGTGTTGGAAGTTTAGGAAGGATCTGATGGAGAAGGACTCTTCATCTGGGGCTGTGGTCACAGGACGAGGGGAATGGCTTCAATCTGGAAGAGAATAGGTTTAGACTGGATATTAGGAAAAACTTCTTCACTATGAGGCTCTTGAGACCCTGGCATGGGTTTTCTAGAGAAGCTGTGGCTGCCCCATCCCTAGAAGTATCCCTGATTTGCATATATTTACATAAATGTGTAAAGCTTGTGGGCTTTTAAGAGCCACACAGTTCCCTAATGAGCATGAGGCAGTGTAAGGTTTATCCTGGGCATTGTCCTAAATCCTTCAGTGTGTGCAGCCAGGGTGAGTGTCAGCACTAACACTCACCCTGCAAAATCAAATTAATTATATTAATTTAAAATAATTAAGAATTCATTGTCTCCGTGCAGTCCCCCCAGTTCTGACTAGGATGGGTTTGTGTGCTCCACACCCTTCAGGCCACACCCCAAAGCTTTGTCTGCGCTCCCAAGGTCGGGCTGAGCAGGGAGGAGGAGCCTCAGGCAGGTCCTGGGAAGATTCCTGGTGTTCGCTGGGGCTGTTGGAGAGGGTGAGAGGCAGGGACAGGGCTCAGGGGTTGGGGTTGGGGTTTGTGTTGGGGCAGTGCAGCTCTTCCAGCTGGGTGAAGCCCCCAGTGAGCTGTGCCAGGCCAGGCTTTATCCTGTGATCCATCCAGGCCCAGGTTTGGAGCCAGGTGCTCAAACCACACAGGGGAGCAGAGCCAGGCATGGCACTCAGTGAGTCCTGAGTGGCTCTGCAGGTGTGTGCTGTGGGTTTGCTTCATCATAAACATCCTGAGCCCTGTGCTGAGCTGTGGTTTGCACCACTGTGCAGGGACAGCAACTCCAGGGTTGTGTTTTTCCACTCCCAGCCTCATCCCTTGGCAAACAATCCCCTTGTAGTTTTAGGCTCCTGCTTATCTGTGTCTGAACAAATGCCAGGAGGAGCATTTGCAGCTCCCAAAGCCTGAGCTCGCTGTGTTTGAGTGCTCATTAGTGCCAGCAAGTCCTTGAGGGACAGGCAGAGCTTGAAATTGAACTGCTGAAGATGTGCTAAGAGACTTTGTTTGGGATTAAGAGAGTTAAACCTGCTCTAAGCCTGTACAGAGAGAGGCAGCACTGCAGAAATGCTCTTGGTAATTAGGAGCCTTAATAGCATCTTTCAGAGCAGGGGCTGGCACTGATGCCAGGATTAAGAATCATATTTAATTATGAGGATTTGAATTAAATTTCTCAATTTCTCACTCCTCTTAATTTCCATCTAGTTGTAAATTCTGTGTTGTTAGCAGGGATTGCAGCCAGTCTTTTCTCTTGGAATAGAAACCCCTGTTTTTCTCCCTATCCCTAAACTCTGCTCACTCCAGAGTGGCCTTCGGTGCAGGTCCCAACCCAAAATCCAACTGCTTCTAAGCACTCCAAAGCTGTGAGCAGATGGTTGAACTGGGATTGCCCCAAACACAGCTCCCCCTTCCTGCACACCTGTTCCCTTCTGCTTTTTGCAGAAAAGGAGGGAAGATCCCTGCAGGACCCCGGAGCTGCTGCTGCTCCCGGGCAGGGAGCGCTGTCAGGGGTGGGATTCACACCCGTGGCTGCTCCTGGAAACTCATCCTGTGCCTTTCCCTTCTCCCCAGGGTATGGGCAGGACTTGAGTGGGTTTGGACATGGTTTCTTTTCTCTTGGAAAGGAAACCCCAGTTTTTCTCCCTGTCTCTAAACTCTGCTCAATCCAGTGCCTGTGGTGCAGGTCCCATCCCAAAATCAAACTGCTCCCAAAGCTGTGAGCAAGATGGTTGAACTGGGATTGCCCCAAACACAGCTCCCCCTTCCTGCACACCTGTTCCCTTCTGCTTTTTGCAGAAAAGGAGGGAAGATCCCTGCAGGAGCCCGGAGCTGCTGCTGCTCCCGGGTGTTGTTCCGCTCCTGGCCAGGGAGCGCTGTCAGGTGTGGGATTCACACCCGTGGCCGCTCCTGGAAGCTCATCCTGTGCCTTTCCCTTCTCCCCAGGGTATGGACAAGACTTGAGTGGGTTTGGACAAGGTTTCTCTGATCCCAGCCAGCAGCCCCCTCCCTACGGAGGCCCCTCGGTGCAGCCATCCAGCGGCCCCCCGGCAGGCGGCAGCGGCTTCGGGCGGGGACAGAACCACAACGTGCAAGGATTCCACCCCTACCGGCGCTAGCCTGGGCTGCCAATCAGGGAGTGAGTGCTGCCCGCAGGGACCTCTGGGCCCAGCTGAAGCCCGGGATCCCAGACTTCTGAACTTGTGACAATCACATTACTTGATGGAAGAAAAACCTAACAACAGTTTTTTTTTTCTTCGGGGGGAGGGCGGGGGTTGGGGGCAGATGGCTTCTGAAGGCAGAGCTGTGGGTGTTTGGACTGCAGTTTTTAAAGATTTTCCTTTCTCTAACCCATCAGCACAAATAAAGAAAATGTCACTGGTTCAAATTACAGGGTTTTAAAAATGTCTTCAGCTTTAATTCAAAACTTCAGGTTTCTTTTTTTTGAAATTATTTTTCCTGAGCCTTTGTTTTACCGTATATTGTAAACTTTTATGTTTAAAAGAAAAAAAAATATATACATTTACAGATTGTGAAATTTTTAAGAGAAATTTTCTACTATGTATGCTGGCTTATTTTTTAATTTAAAACAGGGTTTCCGTGAGTGCTGTCGGAGGCGGGGGAAGAGCTGCAGCCCCTCCCTCCCTCCCTCCCCACGGCAGTGCTGGGGCGGAGGGTTCCGAAACTCTGGGAGTTGACAGAAACCTGCTGAGTGTATTTTGCTGTTTGTTCTGGGGGCGGAGCTGGGCCGGGGCGGGCGCAGGAGCTGCTCAGAGGCTCCACCTGCCTCCCCTTCCCGAGGCCTCGGCCAGATGTGGATTTCCCTCAGGCAAAAAGGTTTTGGTGCGTTTGGCACTGAGCAGTGCCAAGCCCTGGTTTGAATAAAGACAAGAACCTTTGGATTAGAAACACCAGCCTGTCTCCATTTTTCTGGGTGTTTTTTTTTTGCTTTTGTGAGTGTGGGTTTTCTGGAGGAGTCCTGGGGCAGCTTTGTGGTGTCACCAGCTGTGCCCTGTGCAGGGTCGCACTGCCAGGGAGCCACTGCTGCATGGGTCTGACTGGGGGATGAGATCCAGCCTGATGTGGTGAAGGGCTTGGACCTGGTGTAATTAATCCCTGTTAATGAAGTGGAGCTGGGGCTCTGTTGGGATGTGTCTGTGCTGTGGAGGTTGCTGCGTTGCTCCATCTGTTCAGGGGAATTTTGTATTTTGTGTGGTTCTGGTTCTGGTTCTGCTTGCTGAGTGTGAATCCTCCAGGCTCGAATCCTCGTGGCTCTGCTCCTCATTCTGTTACATCTGTGAGCTCGAAATTCCTGCTGGAACAGGAGCTGCTCCAGGGATGGCTGTGCAGGTGTCACTTCTGAGACCAACTGGATCCCCCTCAGGAGCCTGAAACCGTGGAAATGTCACAGCACCACCCTGGAGCCTCGGGGACACCTGGAGCAGAGGACACACAACATCTTCACCTCTTCTGGGATAAAACCCTTCGGATTTGGCTCCTGTCTGTGCAGAACCAGCTCCTCCAGGCCCGTGTGGGCCGTTAGATCTGGGACCTCCTGCAGGGGCCAGACCGGACCAACCTGTGCCGAACGAGCCGGATCTGCTGGGCCACTCCCCTCGTGTCCCCGCCTCACCCCGCAGCTCTGGCTCCCATGGGTGAAAGACAAAGGTGGCTTCCCAAAAAGGCGTGGGATGCTCAGAGCTGGCCCGGGGTGGCTGCGAGGTCCGGGTGGCTGTGACCTGTCACTGCTGGGTGCCACCTTGGGCCAGCGGGAAGGAGTGGTTTCCTTGGAACCCGAGATTTCCCTGAATCACCACGGGCAGGTTCGGGGGGAAGAGGAGGCTCCGTCCCCTGCGCTGTCCCCACGCTGTCCCCATGCTGCGGGTGCGGCCCCTTTAAGGGCAGTGAGGGCGGAAGCGCTGCCCGCCCGCGGCTTCCCCGCCCGTTCCGCCCGCGCCGCTCTCGCGAGATCTGCCGCTTCCGGCGCGAGCGCGGCCTTTCCGAGCGGCCCAGGCCAAGATGGTGGGTGCGGGGGAGGCCCCGCCGGCGCCATCGGGCCCCATCCGCCGCCATCCGGGCTTCACCCGCCGCGGCGGCGCCGCCCGGAGCTCGGGACTTTCCTGGGGGATGGGGAATGGGCCTCCCCGGGTCGCTGCGGGTGTTCCCCGGCCGGGCGGGTCCCAGCGCGGCGGGAGCGGGGCTGAAGGGAGGGAGCGGCCTGGGCGCGCCGCGGAGCTCGGTGGGGCCGCGGAGCTCGGTGGGGCCGCGGCCTCCCCGTGTGCGGGGCGGGGAGCGCGGCCTTGAATCCCCATGTCTCCCTCCCGGGGGGCCGCGACCCCCTGCCCTGACCCGACCCCGCTGTCCCGCTGCAGGCGGAGGTGGAGCAGAAGAAGAAGCGAACCTTCCGCAAATTCACCTACCGCGGGGTGGACCTGGACCAGCTGCTCGACATGTCCTAGTAAGGGCTAGTAGGGGTTTGGGGTCGGGGGAGCCGGTGCTGCCCCATACTCGGGTTGTGTTCAAATACCGACAATAACGGGGATTTGGGTGCTCAGCTGCTGCTTTTGGGCTGTTTAAAGTCCCTCAGTGGGTGACACCGTCAGTGTGGCGTCCCGGCGCCCTGCTCCAGGCTCGGTTCGGGTGATGCTGAGGGTGTGGGGTCCCGGGGGTCTCCCTTCTGTTTACCCCACCTCAGTCTGGGTGACACAGATTTTGGGGTTTCCACGGAGCTGTACCCCAGGCTCACCTTGTCCTTTGGTGGCCTCTCCAGGATGTACCCCAGGCTCAGTTCGGGGTCTCTGGCCATTTCCTGGGTCTGTACCCCAGGCTCTCTCTGGATAATTCTATGGCTGTGGGGTCTCTGGGCTCTCCCCAGGCTGGGTTCAGGATCCTTGGGCTGTTCCCCAGGCTGGGTTAGGGGTCCCTGGGCTCAGTTTGGGGTCCCTGGGGGTGTCCCTGGGCTGTTCCCCAGGCTCTGCCAAGGTAACTGTGGGGTTTCTAAGCTCTCCCCAGGCTGGGTTAGGGGTCCCTGGGCTCAGTTTGGGGTCCTTGGGCTGTCCCTGAGCCGTCCCTGTGCCCCTGGCAGTGAGCAGCTGATGCAGTTGTACAGTGCACGGCAGCGGCGGCGCCTGAACCGCGGCCTGCGCCGCAAGCAGCACTCGCTGCTCAAGCGCCTGCGCAAGGCCAAGAAGGAGGCGCCGCCCATGGAGAAGCCTGAGGTGGTGAAGACCCACCTGAGGGACATGATCATCCTGCCTGAGATGGTGGGCAGCATGGTGGGCGTCTACAACGGCAAGACCTTCAACCAGGTGGAGATCAAGGTGAGCTGGTGGCTCTCGCACTGAGCTCAGCGCCCAGAGCGTTCGCTTGTAACTCTTTGTAAATCCCGCTCATTGCCTGTGTCTGGGGGAGTCCAGGCTCCTCCTTGGACTGGGGCTGGCTCAGAGGGACACCTGGAGGTGTCATCCCAGGGAGGGCCAGCTCCCACAGGGGTCTCAATGTGGCTCTGAAGCACTGAAATGGCTGTGCAGTGATCCACGTGCTCAGCCCTGGCTCCCAGCCTGCCAGCACTGCTTCGGCATGAAACAGATCCCTGAGCTTTCCAGGAGTGGAATTACCCGGGGGGTGCTGTCACTTGATACCACCAGTGGGATTAAATGCCATTTCTTGCTCCTACCTGGTGCTAAATCCCACCTGGAAGGGCACAAATGCCTCTGTGGCTCCCGTGTCACCTCCCCAGGAGGGGCAGAGCTGGGGAAGCCCATCAAGGCACCAGGAGAGGAGCAGGGCTGGGATAACCAGCTGTGCCAGGCTCCTGGCAGCCCTGGGATGGCGATGGGAGGGGGATGTCCCCATGTCCCCTGGCGCTGTCCCCAGCACGGGTCTCTCCACTTGCAGCCCGAGATGATCGGCCACTACCTGGGCGAGTTTTCCATCACGTACAAGCCGGTGAAGCACGGCCGGCCTGGCATCGGTGCCACCCACTCCTCCCGCTTCATCCCGCTCAAGTAGCTCCGGGAGGGAGCGTCCTGCAGTGTAAATAAAGAAATTCCACCTGGATCCTTCTGTCTCCTGCCTCTCCATTCCCAGGACAGGGGGCTGGGGTGTGCTGAACTCCACTCCACCATCATTGGATGTTTTCCTGAATATTGCCAGGGTTTTTGGCACTGCTTTCTGTCAGCACCTGCAGCAAACAAATCATCTTCATGTGGGTTTAGGGAATGAATTAAATTCCTTGTTCTTCACTGGGAAGTGGGGAATGGCACTTTAATATTTACAGCATTTCCATGTATTTGTTAATATAAATACTGGGAATGTGGAACTGGGGGAAGGCAGGGGGGGTTCCCAGGCTCAGAACCAGCCCGAGTCCCAGGAGAAGCTGCCAAAGCCCATCACGGGATGTCGAAACCCCAGAGTCCTTAATTGGGGAACCCAAAGGATTTTGGTGACAGGGATCACAGAGTGGCATTGTGTAGGGGGTGAGCAGAGGGTTTGCAGCTCAGGCTGGGAGGGAGGGACGTGTTCTGGGGGATGCTATGGGGTGAGTGGTGATGGGAAGGGAGATGAGAGGAGTTTATCCTGGGTGGATGATCTGGTTTGTCCCTGAACTGAGCTAAATGAGCCCAATGCTGGTCACCAGCACCACATCCCACGGTGAAGCCATCAGTGGAGAGGGACCATTTGTCCCCAGGGTGGTCCTGCTGGCTGGGGTCCCTTGGGGACTGCTCAGGGGTCCCTCAGGGCCCAGTCCCAGCTCTTTAAGTCTCACACCCTCCATATCCCGTGACCGGTGGTGCCGGGGCCGTTTGTCCTTTAGGGAAGGTCCCCGGGTCCCTTTTTGTTCAAGCAATGTGACCTTGAGAGGGTGAGCTCAGGACAAGAGGGCTGGGGTCACTGTCCTGCTGTGGTCACTGTCCTCCTGTGGCCTTGTGGGGACTCTCAGTCCCTCCTCTGGGGGTTCCCCAGAGGGCCAGGACACCCCAGTTGGGAGGTGGATGACAGTGACCTCGGTGGGTGACAGTGGCCTGAGCACATGGCAGAAGCTGCAGAGGGATCATCGTGAGGGTCCCGCTCTTCCCGGGGGGGACCCCGGGGCTCAGCCGGTGCTGCCGCACCTTGGGAGGGTCCCCAAGGACACGGGGGCGGCTCGCGGGGCACAGATTCCGTCGGGAGAGCCGGTTCGGTCTGGGAGGGCCGGTTCGGTCTGGAGGGACCGGTTCGGTTTGAGGGGGCAGGTTCGGTCTGGAGGGACCGGTCCGGTCGGGAGCGGCAGGTGCGTCCCGGGACACGGGGACGGGGCAGATCCGGGCGTTTTTGCGGAGGCTGGAAAAGAGGCGGATGGAGGGGAACGGAGCCTTCCCGAGGGGTCCCGTCTCCCCCCGCTCCGCACAGTCCGGTGGGGCGCGGGGAGCCCCCGGTGCCGCCCTCTAACGGCGGCGGCGCCGCTGGAAAATCCCGACCGAGAGGAGCGGGGGGGCGGGAGCGGGATGCGGCTGCTCGGGGCCGCGCCGGAGCCTCGCCCAGCTCCGCACCGCCCCGCGGCGCCCCGCACCGCTCCGCACCGCCGGGGATGAGGTACGGCCGCACCTGCCCCCGCACCCCCGAGCCCCCCGCGGGTCCCGGGGCTCCGGGGATGGGGGAAAGCGGGGGAGGCTGCGCGGCGGGGCCGGGGGGCGGCGGGGGGGATCGGGGTGCGGTGTCGGCTTGCGGGGGGTTGGATGCACCGGGGGGGCCCCGATCTGCGCCCCCTCCCCGCGGCGGGGATGCCCCCGGCCCTTTCCTGCGGCGGGCGCGGCTCCGTCCCGCGGGATCCCCCCGGGGGATCGGGGGATATTGGGGGACAGGAGGGTTCAGGGTGGATCAGGGGGTTCAGGGGGAATCGGGAGGGTCGGGCGGCGTTTACCCCCCGCATCCTGCAGGAACAAAGGCCGGACAATGCCGGGGCTCGGCGGGGAGTCCGCGGGAGGGGGGAAAGAGGGAGCAGCATCCCCCGTCCCCATTCTCACCTTCATCCCCATCCCACCTCCATCCCCATCCCCATCCCCATCCCATCCCCATCCTGCGGGCGAGGCGGGGGGGTCGTTCCTGGGGTGACAGCAGCTCCCCCCGCCCCGATGCGAGCTCGGCTCTGCAGATCCCCCCCCTCCCGATGCTCCCTCAGCGCGGCTGGGCCGAGCATTGCGGCTGAGCCCCAAAACCTCACCCAAACCAGCACCCCAAACCCTCCCCCACAAACCCACACCCCAATTCCACCTCCCAGACTGGCCCCTCAACATCCTCTGCCTCTAAACCAGCACATCAGCCCCACCCGGGGGGCACCCCAAGGGTCCCTGTGCCGTGTCCCCGGGCGGGGGTGTCCCCAGTCACCCCGGGTGGGGTGGGGAGGTGGCTGCACGTTCACCCTGCAGGCTCCCACGGGCACCCGGGGCTGTGGGGTGGATAAGGGGGACCCTGCATTGTGAGGGGGCTGTGCTGGGGGTGTTGGGGACCCCACCAGGGCCCCACATCCATCCCCAGGCCACGATGCCCGTGTGTGTGTGTGTGTGTGTGTGTGTGTGTGTGCAGGTGCTGTGCGGGGGCTGCAGGGGTCGATGCTGTGTGAGGAGAGGGTGATGGATCCTAAATCCCCCTGTCCCTGTGCGTGCAGGGTCGAGCTGGGGGGGGACCTGTGCTCCCCGGGGGGGGTTTGCTGTGCTCGGGGGTCCCCAGGGCCGGGTCGATCAGCCCGGGCTGGTGACAACACGCTGTTTGTTTAACGTCCCCGGGGGCTGCAGGAGCCGCAGCCGGGGCCGGGGCTCAGCTGTGCCTTTGGCGCTGTGGCCGCGCTGGGCTGATGGCTGCGGTCCCTGTCCCAGCCTCATCCGCAGAGCCAGGCTGGAGTGAGCGAGGGGTGCAGGGAGCTTGGGGTACCCCCAGGGCTCCCCAGGCTCTGCCCTGCTCTGCCCAGGCCAGGGTGGCCCTGGCTAAGGTGGCATCAAATGTGATGAGCAATCGGTGGGCAAGGCACTGCGGTGGTGAACAGCGCAGAGGATGGTGGGGTGGTGGGCACTGTGGGCAGTGGGGTGGGCAGTGAGGTGGGCAGTGATGAGGGCAGTGGGCACCCTGGGCAGCGAGGAGGACAGCAGGATGTGCTGGGCAGTGCAGCTACTGCTCCATCTGCAGCAGCATCTGCCCTGCCAGGAAATTGCTGGATGGATCCAGGCCCCACCGGTGGCCTCGGCCATCCTGGGGTACCCTCAGCAGAGAGAGGCAGATTTTGGGGGTACGAGGAGACACACCCAGGACCCTGAGCCATCCCATCACCCCAGGGTCAGCCCACGGCCCCACCTGGATCCAGCCCTGGGGTGACACAAGGTCCTGTGGGACAGTGACCACCATGGTGCTGGAATGGAGCTGCAGCCCCGGCCCCCCATTCCCGCAGCCCCAGTTCCCCATTCCCGCAGCCCCGGCCCCCATTCCCGCAGTCCCAGTTCCCCATTCCCGCAGCCCCGGCCCCCCTTTCCCGCCGTCTCTCGCCGCTCTGTGGATGCAGGTGCGGCCCCGGCCCCTCCCCGCAGGCTGCAGATCCCGGCGCCGCTGCGGCCCCGGCGCTCGGCCGGCCCTGCCAGGAGCTGGGGGGAGCGGAGCTCAGCCCCCCAATCCATCAATCCCCCCGAATATCCCAGCCCTGACCCCCCCGGAGGGCAGCCAGAGCACCCCGGTTCTTTCAGGGTGGGGTCCCCCAGGGGAGGGGGCTCTGGCTGAGCAGTTGGGTGGGTACCCACAGGTTTGGGGTGATGGGGAGGGGGGATCGTGTTCCCCTGGACGAGTGGAAGCCCCTGGCTCCCATTATCCCCTCCAGCCCCATCCTCCACATCCGAGTCCTCAGGAAGGGCCGAGAACCGCCTGTGCTCCCCCATCCCTGTCGCCATAGCAACAGCAGGCCGTGCTCATCCTGCATCCCGCATCCTGCATCCATCATCCTGCATCCCCCAGCCCGCATCCATCCCCCACCTCCCTCCTGTGGGGTCCTGCCTTCCATATCCCCAGTCCCTCACCCTGCATCCCATATTCTGTATCCTGCATCCCACATCCCTCACCTTCCACATCCTTGCATCCCTCATCCTGCATTTCACATTCCTGCATCCCTCACCCTGCATTTCACATTCTGTATCCTGCATTTCACATTCCTGCATCCCATATTCTGTATTCTGCACCCATCATCCCACACCCCTCACCTTCCACATTTCTGCATCCTTCGCCCTGCATTCCCTGTTCCCAAATCCCTCACCCTGCATCCCTCATCCTGCATTTCACATTTCTGCATCCCTCACCCTGCATTCCATATTCTGTATCCTGCACCCATCATTCTACACCCCTCACCTTCCACATTCCTGCATCCCTGATCCTGCATCCCTCATCCCGCATCCCTCACCCTGCATTCCCCATTCCTGCATCCCTCACCCTGCATTCCCCATTCCTGCATCCCTCACCCTCCCTCCCGAATTCCCTCCTTGCCCTGCACCCCCAATCCCACATCCCTTGTCCCCCTTCCTCTGCCCCCCACCCTCTCCCATCCCCTCTGCCCGGGGTTATTTCTCTTTATTTCTCTCCCGAGGGGAATTTTTCGCCAGCTGGGGTGGGGGGGATTCACACCGTGAGGGTCTTTGGGAATCTGGGTGGTGGCAGGGGGGGCACCCCCAGCAGGACCCATAGGGCAGGACGTGGGGTCCCCCACCGCTGTGGGGGTGAAGGAGCAGTTTGGGGGGCCCGGGATGGCCCCTGGGGGTGTGCAGGACATCGATGGGGGGGCTTTGGGGGTCGCTGGCTCCCACCACTGCCGGGGGTGCTGGGACACCCAAAAGGACTCGTGGGAGCAGAAGGGCCCCAGGGAGCCGCCCTGGGGCAGATTTGGGGATGTCAGAGCCGTGGGGGGAGGGGGGGGTCGATCGTTGCTCCCCCCCCCGACCCATTTTGGTGGGGGGATGTGGGGTGGGGGCAGCCGAGGGGAGGAGGGGAGCCCCCATCCCCTCTGCCCCCCCTTTGCCGGCTCCCCCCGCTCACTCGTGGCGCTGACAGAGGCTCCGCGGGGCCGTCGCGCTCCCGCTGCCACCACGACCCTCGGGGGGGGTGAGGAGGGGTCCCGGGTGCCCCCCCGGGTGTGACAGCGCCGTGTGTGTCCCCCCGGGCAGGTGCGAGGGGCGGGGGGCGCTGCGGCAAAGGCAGATTTGGGGGATTTGGGGCGCTGGGGGCGGCTGGGGGGCACAGGGGGGCTGAGAGGGTTTGGGGAGGGGGCACAGGAGGGCGGGGGGGCCGTGCAGGGGCCGGGGCTGTCCCCGGAGCCGGAGGGAGCGGAGCGGGAGAAGGTTGGGAGCGGGAGAAGACAAAAGCGAGACAAAGGGAGAGCGCAGCTCTGCGGAGGCTGCGAACCAGGCGGGGGCTCTGGGGCTGGGGGGGCCCTGCCTGGAGCCCACCCTGAGCCGGGGCCGCCCCTCGGGGGGGTTTGGGGGCAGCGGCTCTCGCAGGGCTCGGGGGGTGCGGGTGTTGGGGTGCCCAGCGCTGTGCCGCGGTCCCAGCTGGGTCCTGGGGGGCTGTGAGGGTCCTGGGGGGCTGTGAGGGTCCCGGGGAGCCCCCCGGGTGCTGCCCACCCCCGAACCGCCCCGCAGGAGCTGGAGGAGGTGAAGATGTCCGGCTCCATCGCCTCGTACGATCAGCTGGTGCGGCAGGTGGAGGCGCTGAAGAAGGAGAACAGCCACCTCCGGCGGGAGCTGGAGGACAACTCCAACCACCTCTCCAAGCTGGAAAATGAGACCTCGGACATGAAGGTGGGGACAGGCCCGGCTGGGGATGGGGGAAAAACCCCCGAAATGGGGAGGGGGGGGTTCCATCCGCATCTCCCCGTCCTCAACATCTCCACCCCTGTTTTTTAGGAGGTCCTGAAGCACC
This sequence comes from Agelaius tricolor, assembly GCF_023055355.1. Lineage (NCBI taxonomy): Eukaryota > Metazoa > Chordata > Aves > Passeriformes > Icteridae > Agelaius > Agelaius tricolor. The sequence goes on along the minus strand of NW_027269293.1, from coordinate 2,081,829 downwards.
TCCAGGGCAAGCTGGAGCAGGAGGCCCGGGTCATGGTGAGCTCGGGGCAGACGGAGGTGCTGGACCAGCTCAAAGGTGGGTGCCTGGGCAAGGTGGGGAGGGGGCGACCCTGCCGAGCCCACCCTGACAGCGCCGTCCCCATCCCCAGCCCTGCAGATGGACATCACCAGCCTCTACAACCTCAAGTTCGCCCCGGAGGCGACGAGCGGCGGGCGCGGCACCGAGGAGAGCCCGGCGGGCCCCGCCTCGCACCGGGACGGCCCCGGGGAGCTGGGCAGGGCCACGTTCCGCATGCTGGAGGAGCTGGACCGCGAGAGGTGATGGGCTGGGGGGCAGAGGGGCTGGGGGGGCCGGGCTTGTGCTGATCCTGTCGGGGTCTCTGGCTGCTCAGAGTGATCCCAAGATGTGTTAGAAAGTCTCTTTTCCCAGCCCGGCGCTTGAAGAAGGAGTCAGGGCTCTTCAGTTCTCGGTCTCAAGGTTGTTTATTGTGTCTTATCTATAAAAAATTTTCTCCTGCCCTGCCGAGGTCAGCCCAGCAAGACAGTCCAGGCACTCTGCCTGCCCCCAGGGCAGTGTTATGTCTTTATACTAAAAACTACCTGTACAATGTTTACAGTTACTTCCCAATACCTATCACCCATGTTATACACTGAGCTTCTACTCTAAACCAATCTGTCAGTGCCACCATCACAGCAGAAGATGGAGGCCAAGAAGAAGAAGGAGAAAGGCTGGACACACCCAGTTCCCTCCATCTTGCCCGCTGAACCCCCATACCAAAAACCCTAAAATCTACTTTTCCACCCCGTGATAACTTCACTATTATTCTACCTAAACTGTTGTGGCTTGCTGATCTTCATCCAAGGTTGGTAACTTGCTCCATGGGTCATAATCAAACCCACAGGTGTTTTGGGCTCTGTGCCAGGGTCTCTGAGACAGCCAGAGGGATGTTCTGGACCCTGACACTCCCCCTCTCTCTGCAGGTGTTTCCTGCTGGGGGAGATCGAGAAGGAGGAGAAGGAGAAGGTCTGGTACTACTCCCAGCTGCAGAGCCTGGCCACGCGCCTGGACGAGCTGCCCCACGTGGAGACGGTGAGTGGGGGACCCCCCTGTGCCCCCCAGGCCTCGGGGAGCCGCCCAGACCCTGCCCTGCTCACGGCACCCTCCGTGTGCCCCCAGTTCTCCATGCAGATGGATCTGATCCGGCAGCAGCTGCAGTTCGAGGCGCAGCACATCCGCTCGCTGATGGAGGAGCGCTTCGGGACGGCCGATGAGATGGTGCAGAGGGCACAGGTCGGGTCCTTCGCCCCCAAACGCCTCCTGATCTGCTCCTGGGGGGCCCCAGACTGATGGGCTCAACTCTGGGTACCATCACAAGCAGCTCTGGGTGCACTACACCAGCTGCTCACACCCTACTCCAGCTCCTCTCACCCTACTCCAGCTTCTCTCACCCTACACCAGCTCCTCTCACCCTGCTCCAGCTCCTCACACCCTGCTCCACCTCCTCACACCCTACTCCAGCTCCTCACACCCTACTCCAGCTGCTCACACCCTGCTCCAGCTCCTCTCACCCTACACTAACTCCTCATACCCTACACCAGCTCCTCTCACCCTACTCCAGCTCCTCACATCCTACTCCAGCTCCTCTCACCCTACACTAACTCCTCACACCCTACTCCAGCTCCTCACACCCTACTCCAGCTCCTCACACCCTACTCCAGCTCCTCACATCCCGTTCCTTGCACACCCACACCCCTCCCTCCCATCCCTCGTGTTCCTGGGGGGTCCCCGCCCTGTCCAACGCCCTCTGTGCCCCCCCAGATCCGGGCGTCCCGGCTGGAGCAGATCGACAAGGAGCTGATGGAGGCGCAGGACAAGGCGCAGCAGCCGGAGCCGCAGGTATTGGGATTGGGGCCGGGCTGTCCCCGCTCCCTCTGGAGCCAGGAAGGGGCCAGCAGGGCCCCCCCGCGCTGTCCCCGCGCTGTCCCCATCGGCACAGCCGGGCTTTGTGCGGCTCGGGCACCGTGAAATGGGCAGTTGCCATGGAGACCAGAAGTAGGCCATGGCGGGCGGGCGGGGGCTCCGCAGCATCTGCCGCCAGGGTGGGCAGCCTGCCATCATCATCGTCATCGTCATCGCCATCGCCATGGGCTGCCATCGACACGGTCGCTGTGTCACCCACAGCCTCGCCACTGTCATTGTGCCACTGTCACCCACAGCCCTGCCATTGTCACCATCACAGCCCTGCCACTGTCACCATCACAGCCCTGCCATCGCCATTGTCCCACTGTCACCCACAGCTCTGCCATTGTCACCATCACAGGCTGCCATTGCCATTGTCCCACTGTCACCCACAGCTCTGCCACTGTCACCATCACAGGCTGCCATCACCATTACCACACTGTCACCACCACAGCCCTGCCATCAACACGGTGCCATCATCACCGTCCTCCCACCATCACCACAGCCCCACGTGGCAGCACCCACGGCCCCCATCACCCCCAGACACCCCCAGATCCTCACAGCCCCCGTTTCCCACCCCTCCCTCACCCCCCAGGCTCAGCCCCCGCCCCCTCCCCGCTGCCCACCCACGCTCCCCCTTCCCTGAGCTGCAGCAGCCCCCCCCCATCCCAACCGTCCCCGATTTTAGCTCAGAACCCACTCCTGGCACTGACGGAAACAACGATTGGGGACGGCAGGGGGCGGCAGGAAAGTGGGGAGGGGCTGGGCAGGCGGGCGAGGGCTCTGCAGTGCAGACCCCCCCACCTGCCCCCTCCTCCGCAGCTCTGCGGGAAGGTCCCGGCCATGGACGGGGACGGCAGCCTGGACCCCCCGACCCACCCCGAGGAGGGCGGCAACACCAAGGTGAGGAGCACGGCCGGGGCGGGCCGAGCCCTCGCTGGGGCTGAGCGTGACCCCGTGTGTGCCGCCCGCAGGTGGAGGTGGTGTTCTGGCTGCTGTCCATGCTGGCCACGCGCGACAAGGAGGACATGTCCCGCACGCTGCTGGCCATGTCCAGCTCGCAGGAGAGCTGCCTGGCCATGCGCAAGTCGGGCTGCCTGCCCCTGCTCATCCAGATCCTGCACGACTCCGACGGGGAGCCGGGGCCCCCCGAGAGCCCCACGGGCGCCAAGGACGCCCGCATGAGAGCCAACGCTGCCCTGCACAACATCGTCTTCTCCCAGCCCGACGAGGGCCAGGCCAAGAAGGAGATGCGGGTGCTGCACGTGCTGGAGCAGATCCGCTCCTACTCGGAGACCTGCTGGGACTGGCTGCAGATGCAGAGCAGGGACGGGGGACGGGGCCCCGAGGGCGCCGGTACGGGCGGGCCACGCGTGCTGGGAGGGGCTGGGAGGGGCTGGGAGCATCGTGTGTGACTGACCCTCATCCCCCCGCAGTGCCAGTGCCCATCGAGCCGCAGATCTGCCAGGCCACCTGTGCCATCATGAAGCTGTCCTTCGACGAGGAGTACCGGCGGGCCATGAACGAGCTGGGTGAGCGCGGGGAGGCGGCTCCTTCCCCCTGCACCGCGCCCAGACGGGCTGCTGGAGGTCGGGAAACCCAAATGACCCCTGCCTCGTCCCACAGGTGGGCTGCAGGCCGTGGCCGAGCTGCTGCAGGTGGATTATGAGATGCACAAGATGACCAACGACCCCCTGAACCTGGCGCTGCGACGCTACGCGGGGATGGCCCTCACCAACCTCACCTTCGGGGATGTGGTCAACAAGGTGGGGAGGGGGATTTGGGGGGATCAGAAGGGTCTGGGGGGGATCAGCAGGGTCTGGGGGGGATCAGAAGGGTCTGGGGGTCGCAGCATCACCCTCACCACCCTCACCCTCCCCACAGGCCACGCTGTGCTCCCGCCGGGGCTGCATGGAGGCCATCGTGGCTCAGCTGGGCTCCGACAGCGAGGAGCTGCACCAGGTGGGTGCTGGTGGGGCTCCCTGGGGTGGGGGACAGGTAGGGGGACAGTTCCTGTGCCCCACTTATCCTGCTCTGCCTCTCCAGGTGGTCTCCAGCATCCTGAGGAACCTCTCCTGGCGCGCTGATATCAACAGCAAGAAGGTGCTGAGGGAGGTGGGCAGCGTCACTGGGCTGATGCGCTGTGCCCTGCACGCCGGCAAGGTGAGCCTGGGGTGGTGACAGTGACCACAGACAGACCTGGCAGGGCTGTGCGTCCCCCTGGCGTGGGTGACAGCAGGCACAGGGTGACAGGATGGGGCTGACAGGAGTTGTGTGTCCCCTCCTGGGGCAGGAGTCGACGCTGAAGAGCGTCCTGAGCGCGCTGTGGAACCTCTCGGCGCACAGCACGGAGAACAAGGCGGCCATCTGCGGGGTGGAGGGGGCCCTGGGCTTCCTGGTCAGCACCCTCACCTACAAGTGCCAGAGCAACTCCCTGGCCATCATCGAGAGCGGCGGTGGCATCCTCAGGAACGTCTCCAGCCTTGTTGCCACACGGGAGGATTACAGGTGAGGGGCACTGCAGGGTGGGGCCGCACCTGAGGGACCCAGGGCACCACAGACCGAGGGATGTCATTGGGGGTAGGACGGGAATGGGGGAGCCCGGGCTCCGTGGCCCCCAGGATGGCATCGGGGGATGTATGGCTGCAGGTATAAGGGGGATGGAGATGGAGGACCCTGGGCACCAAGGGTGGTGTTGGGGGATGCAATGGTTGGGGGTGCTGCAGGACTGGGGGGCACTGCAGGGACAGCACTGGGGGATGTCATGACTGGGCAGGGGTGGGGTCACCCTGCACTCCTGGGATGGGGCAGGCAGTGGGTCCAGGACCACCCTCACAGCCGGGGGGATCCCCTCTGTCCCACAGGCAGGTGCTCCGGGACCACAACTGCCTGCAGACGCTGCTGCAGCACCTGCGCTCGCACAGCCTGACCATCGTCAGCAACGCCTGCGGAACCCTCTGGAACCTGTCAGCCCGCAGCCCCCGCGACCAGGAGCTGCTGTGGGACCTGGGGGCGGTCAGCATGCTCCGCAACCTCATCCACTCCAAGCACAAGATGATCGCCATGGGCAGCGCGGCCGCGCTGCGCAACCTCCTCACCAACCGGCCCCCCAAGTACAAGGACACGGCCGTGGTGTCGCCGGGCTCCTGCATGCCCTCGCTCTACATGCGCAAGCAGAAGGCGCTGGAGGCCGAGCTGGACGCCAAACACCTGGCTGAGACCTTCGACACCATGGAGAAGCAGAGCCTGAAGGGGCAGAGCGCCAAGAAGCCGATGCGGCACATGGAGAGCCTGGTGAAGGATTACGCCTCCGACTCCGGCTGCTTCGACGACGACGAGGTGCCCAACATCTCCACCGGCGTGGAGACGGCCAGCGCCTCCGTGCTCTCCATGTTCCTCAACTCCTCCTTCCTGCAGGGCCAGGCGCTGCCGCGGGCGCTGGCCCAGCGGCGCTGCCCGGAGCCGGAGAAGGACGGAAGCGGGAAGGCGGCCGAGCCCAAGAAGGCGCCGCTGCCGGAGGACGACGTCTCGCTGGCCGCCGAGAAGTTGGCCAACAAGATCTCCAGCACGGTGGCCAAGATCGACAAGCTGGTGGAGGACATCTCCACCATGCACAACTCCTCAGACGACAGCTTCAGCCTCAGCTCCGAGGACCACTGCCTGGACTGGCAGTACGGCCCCGAGGACGGGCACGAGGCGCGCGCCCAGTCCTGCTCGCCGTGCCGGCTGTCGGACGCCGGCGGCTTCGCCAAGCGGGAGAGCCTGAGCCGGGCGCACACCCTGCTGCGGCTGAAGACGGCCTACACCAGCCTGTCCACAGACAGCCTCAACAGCGGCAGCACCAGCGACGGCTACTGCACCAAGGAGCACATGAAGCCCTGCCCCAGGGCCGCCTTCCTGGATTACCGGGATGAGCTGCAGCGCTACCAGAAGCGGCCCAGCCGGCTTGACCTCAAGAGCATCCTGGGCAAACCAGAGCGGGCCGAGCCCCCCGAGCCAGACAAACCCGAGCAGCAGGACCTGCCCGAAAGGGCCAAGAAGGTGGTGACGTTCCCCAGCCCCAAAGTGCCAGAGAAGGAGACGGAGTGGAAGAAGGAGGTGGGCACCAAGCCCCCCACCGACCCCCATGTTCGCACCATCAAGCTGTCTCCATCCTACCAGCACGTCCCCATGCTTGAGACCCTGGCCAAGAGCAGCACGGCTGCTGGCCACCAGCCCTCCCTCCTGGGCAGGAAGCAAGCCTGGCTCCCCCCGGCGCTGCTGCAGGCGGCCGAGCCCCTGAGCAAGATCCCGGAGAAGCTGCCGGCCCAGCCACCGGCCTCAGCAGAGCAGGAGTCGGTGCAGAAGTACTCGGTGGAGGACACCCCAATCTGCTTCTCCCGGTGCAGCTCCCTGTCCTCCCTCTCCTCGGCAGACAACGTGCTGGATGGGCAGAGCCACAGCGAGAACGACCTGGATAGCGACTCCTCCCTGGAGATCCTGGAGATGGAGGAAGGGGACGCAGAAGGGGAGGAGGATGGGAGGCAGGAGAAGGAGAAGGCGGTGGATCCGGGTCCCACCACGCCAGTGGGGATCTCCCAGCCCATCACCATCCCCTTCCCGAAGCGTGACAAGGTTTTCCTGCGGGAGGCCTCGCCCTCGCGCCAGGAGGACCTGACGCCCTCGAGCTCCTCGGAGAATTACATCCAGGAGACGCCGCTGGTGATGAGCCGCTGCAGCTCCGTCAGCTCCCTGGGCAGCTTCGAGAGCCCCTCCATCGCCAGCTCCATCCAGAGCGACCCGTGCAGCGAAATGATCAGCGGCACCATCAGCCCCAGCGAGCTGCCCGACAGCCCCGGGCAGACCATGCCCCCCAGCCGCAGCAAGACCCCGCTCTTCGAGCTGGGCTGCCAGCCCGAGAAGGAGACCAGCCAGTTCAACATCCAGTGGGAGAACAACGTCAAGAAGTTCATGGAGATCACCGACTTCAAGGAACGCTTCCAGCTGCCCCAGGACCTGGACTCCATGGTTTACTTCACGGTGGAGAAACCCAACGAGAACTTCTCGTGCGCCTCCAGCCTGAGCGCCCTGCCCCTCCACGAGCACTATGTCCAGAAGGACGTGGAGCTCAAGCTGATCCCCACCTTCCCGGAGAAGAACAGCCTGAACTTCGCGGCTCACGAGAAGAGGGAGGAGCGGCGGGAGGAGCGGTACCTGGAGGGCCGGCGAAGGGCGGAGCGCCCCGAGCCCCCCGACGACGACGACATCGAGATCCTCAAGGAGTGCATCAGCTCGGCCATGCCCTCCCGCTTCCGCAAGGTCAAGACCTCGCTGCTGTCCGGGCAGGTGCTGCACCCGCAGACCAAGAAGCCGCTGCACGTCCCCGTGTACATGCTGGTGCCGGCCCACACCCACCCCGGCGTCCCAAAGCACCTGCGAGCCACCTCCCGCGACCTCTTCAAGGACGACGACTCCTTCACCGACTCGGCCGACGGGACCCCCGTCAACTTCTCCAGCGCAGCCTCGCTGAGCGACGAGACCCTGCGGTACCCGGCGGGCGAGGAGGCCGAGCACCCCCTGGCCGAGCGGCGCCGCCAGCCCGGCACCATCCCGGCCCGCAGAGCCGCCTCGGGCAGCTCGGCCCCCGCCCGCCTCGGCTCGGCCGGGAAGGGCAAAGCGGGGCCGGGCCGCGGCGAGGGGAAGCGGGGCCAGACCCCTGCGAAGGGCACGGCCAGCCTGGAGCTGGGGGCCGGCCGGGCCAGCGGAGCCGCCGGGAGGAAGGATGAGGCTCTGGAGGACGGGGTGGTGTTCCAGTCGCTGTGCCACACCACGCCGACGGAGGAAGCCGTCTACTGCTTCTACGACCCGGATTTGGACGAGCTGCCCGAGGCGGGCAGGGACGGCTCCGGCAGCAGAGCCCAGCCCGGCCGGGCGCCACGGAGGGAGCGCTGGGGAGGCTCCGTGCCCCACAAGGACCCCGAGCCCGGCTCCCGTCCGGCCAAGACGAAGCCTCAGAACAACCTGATCGCCGACGAGACGCCGCCCTGCTACTCCCTGAGCTCCTCCATGAGCTCCCTGAGCGACGCCAACCTCTCCGAGGGCGAGGAGCGGGGCCAGCCCTGCGGCAAAGCCACCTGGCCGCGGTCAGCTGCAGCGGGGCAGGCGCAGGGGGGCTCGCCCAGCTCCCCCAGCCTCAACTCGGAGGATGATCTGCTGCAGAAATGCATCGGCTCGGCCATGCCCAAGCGCCGGCGGCCCGCGGCTCGCCGCAGGCTGGTGGAGAGAAAGCAGAAGCCGCCGGGAGCCGGCGGGAGGGAGCGGAAAGCCGAGGCCAGGCATCACCCCGAGGAGGAGGCCGGTTCTGACCGGGGTTCCGACCTGGACAGCGTGGAGTGGCAAGCCATCCAGGAGGGAGCCAACTCCATCGTCACCTGGCTGCACCAGGCTGCCGCCTCGCTGTCCCGGGAGCCTTCCTCCGAGTCCGACTCCATCCTGTCCTTCATGTCGGGGCTCTCGGTGGGTTCCACGCTGCAGCTCTCCCTGGGCAGGCAGGAGAAGCAGCGGCCCGGCAGCGCCTCCGGCCGGGACCCGGCGAGGAGGGAGCACAGCAAAGGCCGCCCGGAGCGCAAGGACGCGGCCGGTGCCCGTCCCGCCGGCCGCGCCGGCTCCAGGGCGGAGCGGAGCCCGGCGCCCGCCAAGCCGGTGCCCAACCTGCCCGTGGTGTTCCGCGGCAGGACCGTCATCTACATGCCCAGCCTGGCCAAAGATGCCCCCAGCCCACGAGCCACGCCGAAGAAGAGCCCCGCGGCCAAGCCCGAGGCGCCGCCGGCCAAGAACCTCTCGCTGAGCCAGCAGCGCTCGCGGAGCCTGCACCGGCTGGGCAAAGCCCCCGAAACCGGCGAGCTGGCGCTGCCCAAGAGGAGCACGACCCCGCCCGCCCGCATCGGCAAAGGTCCCCCCTCCTCGGGCTCCTCCCGCACCTCCACGCCCTCCCAGCACGCCCCCAAGAAGCTGCCGTCGCCCTCCCAGGCCACCAAACAGGGCGGCCCGGCCGCGGGCAAGGCGAGCGGCTCCTCCTCCCCACCGGGACCCCCGGCCAGAGCCCCGGCCCCCAAATCCCCGGCTCCCAAGCAGTCCAAGACGCAGAAGTCGCCCGTGCGCATCCCCTTCATGCAGAAGCCCAGCAGGAAGGTGCTGCCGGGCCGGGGGGCCATGCCGGTGCTGGAGGAGCAGGTCGATGGTTCCAAGGCTCGGCCCGGGGGGCCGGGGGGCAGCCGGCTCAACCTGGTGCGGATGTCATCGGCCCGCTCCAGCGGCAGCGACTCGGACCGCTCCGGCTTCCTGCGCCAGCTCACCTTCATCAAGGAATCCTCGAGCCTGCTGCTGCGCCACCGCTCCGACCTGTCCCCGGCGCCGCCGGCCTCCTCGCTGCCTCGCCGGGGCTCCCCCCAGCGCAGCCGAGCCGCGCTCCCGGCCGTGTTCCTCTGCTCCTCCCGCTGCGACGAGCTCAAGGCGGCCAAAGCGGCCACCCCGGGCCAGCGGCCGCTCATTCCCAGAGCCCAGCCCGGCGGCAAAGCCACGGCCGGGGCCAAACCGCCGCGCCGGACCAGCTCCGAGAGCCCGTCCCGGCTGCCGGTGAAGAGCAGCGCGGCCGCGGCCGAGCCCTTCAAGCGCTACTCGTCCTCGCCCAACATCAGCGTGGCCCGGCGGGCGGCCAGCCCGTCCTCCGTGCGCTCCGAGGCGGCGGCGCGGCGGCGGCAGAACGAGCCGGCGGCTCCCGGGGGCCCGCCGGGAAAGCCGCCGGTGGTGGTGATGAAGGGCACGTGGCGGAGGATCCGCGACGAGGACATCCCGCACATCCTCAAGAGCACGCTGCCCTCCACCGCGCTGCCGCTGGCCGGCTCCGGAGACGAGGAGCCCCCCGGCACGCCCGGCACGCCCAGGAAGACCAGCGACGCCGTGGTGCAGACCGAGGACTTCGCCACCTCCAAGACCAACTCCAGCACCTCTCCCACGCTGGAGAGCCGCGAGGGACCCCCGCACCCCCGCGCCACCGGCGACGGCGAAGCCCCCGCGCCCGCCAAGGCCGCCCTGCCCATCTCCTTCGGCCACGAGGCGCCCGCCGGGAGCTTCCCCGGCAGCCGGCACGGCTCCCCCAGCAAGGCCGCCCGTGTCACCCCCTTCAACTACGTCCCCAGCCCCATGGCGGTGACGGCGGTGGCCGACAAGGCGGTGGAAAAAATCCAGGCTTGATGATGCCCCAGTGAGGGTCCTGAGATGCCCCCAGCACCACGGGAGCTGGCCAGGGCTGTGTTTGGGACACACGTGGGGAAGTGGGACAGCTGGGGACCAGCGAGTCACCCCAACCCGCTGCTGGCCCCAGCTTGGGGGGCTTGCTGTGCTGAAGCATCACCATTCCCAGCAGCAAGAACTGGACAGAACTGGGAATGTTCTGGGTCTGGCAGCCCGAGCTGGGGTGGTTCTCATGGACCATCCCCTCCCACTGATGGATGCCAGGGACAAATTGAGGTGGGGCTGTGTCACCGTGTGCCCCCATCCTGCTCACCCAGAGCCTGATCCCACACGCCCGGGAGCTGACACAGCACATCCAGTACCAGGAAAACCCCACACGCTCCAGCTTGTCTGGCATCAGCTCATGGCAGCTCATTTATTAACAGGGGAAGGGATGCAGAGGAGAGGCTTTGGAGGGGGAGATGGGGACCGGGACCCCCGTTTGGGGGACCAGGAGCCCCTGCTGGAGGTTCCTCATGGCTGATGGGTGCCGGTCTGAGGTGGTGGCAGAGGGAAATAGGAGGAGCCAGGCAAAGCTCACGGGGGTGGCCGGGGTCCCGATGGGCTCATCCCAGGGGCTGCTCACAGGGTGCTGCCACCAGGCTGGGGGGCTGCTCTGGGAGGGAACAGGGTGCTGAGCTGGCACCAGGATGCCCAACCCCCAGGAAAGGGTCTGGGGTCCCTCACCTTCACCCACAGCCCCCCAGCCTCCCACCCCCAGGGCAGGAGAGCCTTGGCTCACAGCCAGGATCCTGGTGTGTCCCTGTGGATGTGGACACGAATCCATCCAGGACTGGATTACGCCCACGAGCACGGGGCCTGCCAGCCCCAAAACCCTGGGGCCACTCCTGCTGCCAGCCAGGCCCAGGTGCCAACACTGGGGTGTGTGGGAAGCGCCTCAGCCCCTGGGAATGGGATGGGCCGCAGAGGAACCCCCAATCCAGGTGGTCCCAGACCCCTCAGATACCTCCAGTCCTCCACCATCACTCCCTGCTTTGGGTGGACCTTTGTGCCCCCCCATGCCAGTGCCACGGGGGGCTGAAGGGACAGACACAGGGCTATGGGGACATGTGCAAGGGGACACACCTGGGCGGCTGTGGGGACACAGTGAGGAGCTCTGAGTTGCACAGTGGGGCCAGGGAGACACCAGGACCGTGGGGATATGCAGGGGGTCCCCAGGGATGTGCCCTGGGGTCGTGGGGACGGGCACACCAATGCCCACTGGAGCCCCCCTGCCCTGGCAGTGGCTGGCATGGAGGGACCAGTGGCCGGGACTGAAGAAAAGCAGGAAAATCCCAGGAGCGGCACTGCCAGGTGCTGTAACGGAGCACAGGGGTGGCAGGAGGGCCAGCATCGCCCCCCGGCTACAAACCACCGCCCTCCTCCTCCTCCACCGACAATCCCGCCGGGCTCCGCTCGCCATCACTGTATCTATGTACTAAGGATGTTATTTTACCAGACTCTGGACAGTATTCCCAATTAAAAGCCAACCTGTGTAAATAGGAAGGGGTGTTTGGTCTATCCCGTGTGTTCGGGCTGGGCGGATCTGCAGCCCTTCCGCAGCGTTTTCTGGATCCATTTCTTGTGTTTCACGGTCGAGGTGGCCACCGGCGGCTTGAAAGGATCAGTGGCGTTCTTGCCGCTGAAGGACACCACGCCGGCCACTGCCGGCCGCTTCCCGCACACCAAGGGCCCTCCCGAGTCACCCTGAGGAGGGGGTGACACCAGGGAGTGCACCAGGGCACAGGAGAACATCTCACCTGCTCAGGGTGAGCATCCTGCCCGCAGCCAGGCTCGGGTTTTTGGGTTTTTGCACCCTTGGACCCCCAAATTCTCACCTTGGCGGGTGCCGAGCCGCGGCGCTGCCCCTGGACGCAGATCATGGTGGGGCCGATATCGCCGTGCCAGAAGCGGCTGTTGTTGCACATCCGCGTGTCCATCACCGTCACCTCCAGCTCCTGCAGGGTGGGCGAAAGCCTCCGGCCCTGGGGGTCCACGACCCCCCAGCCCGCCAGGCTGCACCGCGCCCCCGGCGCCGGCTCCCGTCTCGCCAGCGGGATCCGCTGTCGTGTCCTGCTCCGTGTCACCTTCCTGTCCAGCTGCGGGCGGGGGGCGGCATCAGAACGCCCTCCTTGGGCGGAGGGGCTGGCAGGGAGCACCCCAACACAGCGGGTGGGGGCCCAAAGGGGAGCACCCTGATGCTGCAGGTGGGGGACTGAGGGGAGCACCCAACGCCACGGGTGGAAGAGGAGCACCGAGCACGGTGCAGCGGCAATGGCAGCGGGGGGATGACACCCAGGTGTGAAATCTCTTGGGGGTGAGAAGAGGAAATGTCACCGGGCCGCTCGCCCCGGCCCCGTGCGAACACCCCGCCCCTTCCCGGCAGCGCTCCCCGGCACCGCCGCCGCTCCAGCCCCGCTCGGAGCCCCCCGAGCCCCACCTGGAGCAGGAGCAGGTCGTTCTCCATCGTCCGTCCGTCGTAGCCGGGGTGGGGACAGACAGCCCGGATGGTGAAGCTCTGCGTGCCCTCCTCGTGGTGCCGCCAGTTGTGCAGCCCCACCAGCAGCCTCACGTTGTGCCACGACCTGCGCCGCCCCGGGAGCGGGGTCAGCCCGGTGCCGGTCACCCGGAGCCCCGTCCCCTCCCCGGGCAGGACCCAGCCGTGCCGGACTCACCCCTCAGGCCGGCAGTGCGCGGCCGACAGCGCCCAGCGCCGGTCCAGCAGCGCTGCCCCGCAGACGTGAACCCCCCCAAACTGCAGGGACGCCATGTAGGGCCGGGAGTGGCGTTTGGCCTCGTGTCCCCCGATGATGGAGGGCTGGAGCCACGTCCCGTCCCCACCAGCAGCTGCCACCGCCCCGGGCAGTGACTCTGAGCCCATGCTGGACACACCGGCCCAAGGGAGGGGTGGCAGCAGCAGCAGCAGCAGCAGCAGCAGCGGCTCCAGGCAGCCCCGAGCCCCCATCCCGCCCCTCCGCGGCTCCCGGTGCGGCTGCCGAGCTGGAGGAGCCCCGGGTGCCGTGTGACAGCGGAGCAGGACAGCAGCGGGGCTCGGATGCAGCTCAGGGGGGCAGGAAGGGGAAGAAGCACCCACAAGGTGACACCTGTGAGGGTGGGAAACACCCACAGCCCCCGAAGCGCTCAGAGCAGACAGAAAAGCGGCGCCTCCAGCTGCCAGAAATGGGGGTTGTGAGATTTGTGACAGCCCACAGTGCCGGGTGACCCATTCCCACCATCTTTATTAGCAAAACAGGGCAGTTTTTCACACCACGGGGCGGTGCTGGCCCCCGACCCAGCCCCCTCAGGGGGGTCCCTCAGTTCGTCCCCTTGGGCGGGACCCGCCTGGCCCCGCTCCTTGGGTGGGACCTCAGGCTGGCCAGCAGCCGCTGGAAGAAGAACTCGTTCTGGTATTCCAGCGGGACCAGGTGCTGCAGGAACGGCGGCACCTCGGCTCTGCTGACCCCCACGCACACGGGGACCACCCTGGGGCCGCGCTGGTGGACGCTGTGGAACAGATTCCACTGGGACACACGCTGGCACCACCGGTCACCCAGGGACTTGGCCGAGAGGAGCAGGATGGCCACCCGGCTGGCCTCGATGGCCTCCATGGCCGTCAGGATGACGGATGTCCCGGCCACTTGGTCCTGGTGCTCGGTGAAGCCCCGGAATCCCTCCTCCCTCAGGCGCTCTGCGATGCGGGAGGCGATGGGGTCATCCTCGGGGAAGTACCAGAGGGAAAAGTCATAAAGAACAGAGGATGTGCCACCCACGAGGGACATGGCAGCTGGTTCAGGGGCAGAAGAAGGGGTGCAAGCCGTTGTCCCAGCACCAGGAAGGTGCCACCGTGCTGGCCTGGCCGGTCCTGCTGTTCCCTGGGAAAAGCTCTGCCGGGGCTGTCCCGGTAAATCCAGATCCTCGCGATGCAAACGCTGTTGGGAAGGTGAAACCACAGCGTGGAGGTGCCCACCACGGTCCCTCAGAACGCTTTCTGCCTCATCTCGGCGATGCCGCGGTCCAGCGCCTCCCCGACCCTCTGCAGCTCCCGGCGCCGCTCCCGCAGCTGCTCCCGGGACTGCTGCAGCCGCTGGTTCATCCCCACGTAGGAGCGGATCTGCCGGTACAGCCGCTCCCGCTCCTCCGCCGCGGGCTCGGGGCAGCCTGGCGGGCAGAGCTGGGGCTCAGCGGCGCTGGGGGGGTCCCCACATCCCCCATTCCCCAGCGAGGGCTCACCTGGAGCGGGGCCTGGGGGGGCTCAGGGGGTCCCCACGTTCCCCATTCCCCAGCGAGGGCTCACCTGGAGCAGGGCCTGGGGGGGCTCAGGGGGTCCCCACGTTCCCCATTCCCCAGCGAGGGCTCACCTGGAGCGGGGCCGGGCTCCTGGGGAGGCTCGGCGGGCAGGACGAACACGGGGTCGGAGGGGAGCGTGCCCTGCACGTCCGCCAGGATCTGCTCGGCGCTGGGGGGCTCAGGGCGGGTGGGCAGCACCCGCTTGGCCTTGGAGCTCATCCCGGGGGGGGCTCATGTGGGGAGGGGCTGCGGAAGGGGGGGGGGGGGGGGGGGGGGGGAGGTGAGGGCGCTGCCACCCCGGACAGACAGACAGACAGAGAGACAGCTCCCCTTTTCTATCCCCCATGTGCTGCCCTTTGGACAGATAGACGGACGGACCCCCCGCAGCAGGCAGAGCGCCCTCAGTGTAACCCCGGATGGACAAACAGAACCCCCCCACCTTCCCCTCCGGACAGACAGACACCTGCTGGCCTCCCAAACAGACACACGGATCCCCTGTGCTGCCCCACTTCCCCAGACAGACCGACTCCCTTCCCCCCCCCCAGACTGACAGACTCCCTCACCCCGCCCTTCGAACGGACGGACAGACGGACAGACCCCACCCCCGCCGCTAGACAGACAGACAGACAGACAGACAGAGCCGCACCCCCGCACAGGTAAACCGGCCCCCCTCGCCCCCCGCACACACAGACAGAGCCCCCCGATCCCCCCACCGGACAGACTAACCCCCCCCCGGACCGCAGACGGACCGACAGACCGACTCCTCTATCCCGGCCGCACTTCCGCCGCGCCCCGGACACGTCATCAAACCAGCCCCGCCCCTTGCCCAAAGGCTCCGCCTCCCGCCGCTCTTAAAGGCGCCGCGCGGGGTCGCGGAACACGCGGGACGGGAGCGGCGCTCGGGGGGCACCGGGGTTTATTGGGGGGCTGGGGTACAACACACTCGGGCTGCAGAAACTCGGGATCCCGGGCGGGAACGGCCCGGGCTGGCCGGTACCGTTAGCAGGGCCACGGTGCCGGTACTGGGAGCACGGTGCCGATACCGGCGTCTGTACGAGGGACTTCGGTGCCAGAACGGAGGATGCCGGTAGCAGTGCCGGGAGCATGGTGCCGGTACCGGCGTCTGTAGTGCCGGTATGGGGGACTTCGGTGCCAGAACGGGGGTTGCCGGTACCAGTACTGGGAGCGTGGTGCCGGTACTGGTCCCAGTACCGGGGTTGTGGTGCCGGTACCAGTGGCTCTGGTGCCCCTCTTACTTCACCTTCTCCACGAACTCTGCCAGGTTCAGGGATGCTCTGACGCCTGCGGAGACACGGATGCCGTTAATGCCCGTTCCCGGAGCAGTGGTCGGTGTCCCGGGGCACTGCCCGGCCCGGCCCCGCGTCACCGTCCCGCTCCCTCCCGGTCCCGCTGAGCACGGCGGTCACAGCCCCGGGGGGCTCCGGAGGGGAGCCCCAGCTCGGCAGCAGCGCTGAGGGGCACAGGGATGGGCACAGGGGTGGACACACGGATGGACAAACGGATGGACACACGGGTGGGGTCTGGCTACGGAGAAGCGGGAGAGAAGCGCCTGCTCTACCCACGCCCCGGGAGAAAGGGCCGGTGCTGCGGGAGCCGCGCCGGTGCTGCGGGAGCAGAGCGGTTTGGGCGGTGCCGCGGCGGACACGGGGCACGGCCCGGCCCCCGCGGCTCGGTACATACGGGCAGGCTGGGCTGCGGGGCCACCCCAGCCGCCAGCCGGGCTCTGCTCTTGGCCAGAGTGTGCAGGACTGGACCGTGCAGCGCAGAGAGGAGAGAGAGGTTAGAGAGGGGACAGTGACCCCCGGGGCTCCTGTCACGGTGTCCGTGGGCACCGAGAAATAATCACTCGCCGGTAATTAATGAACTGCCCTGCCCCTGAGCTGGGAAAACCTGGACACGGAGCAGGTGGAGGGACAGGGGAGCGGAGTCACCTTCTCGGGTGACACTGGAGGCCGCGTCCAGGGCCTTGGTGCCGATGTCACCCATCATGTTGTCCACGGCCCGGTGGTGCTTGAGGAAGAAGGGTCGGATGACGCTGTGGTAGATGAGCTGGGAGCCGTTCCAGGGCACTGGGGCCATGCACCACACCAGGAACAGGCACTGTGGGCACAGGGGGGGCTCAGTGCTCCAGGGCCCCCCAGCTCACTGGAGATCCCAGGATCTGGGCTGGGTGCAGCCCCTCTGATGCATTAAGTTTTAGCTTTCATATTTTCCAGATTCTGTACTGCATTAGTTTATAACTTTGAACTTCATATAAAGTGTTAGCAGCTCTCCTCACAGCTCAGTCACACAGAACAATCCTTTTCCAGCCCCAGAACCAAGGACACCGCTGCAGCTCAGGCCCAAAAAGTGTAAAACAACAGGAGAGCAATCTGGGAGGGTGGAACTGCACAAACTGGAGCTGGAATTGGACAATTAACCCCAATATGGAAACGGACCAAAACTTATAAAAGTGTGAAAACTCATGACACGCCATCCAGCTTGGGTGTAGCTTTGGCTGGGCTCTTACACTGCCCAAGGTGAATCCTTTGAAGGCCTTTTAATAAATCCCTAATTAATTCCTTTAACTCTGCCCGGCTCTGTCCTAGGGAGCCTCTTTGGGCACCACGACCACCAGAGCCCAGCTCCTCCCGTCCAGCCCCGGGATGGGAGGAGCCCGGGACGGGAGGAGCCCAGCGTTACCTTCCCGGCGTAGTAGAAGGGGAACCAGTAGAGGAAAAGGTCGGAGAAGAACTCGGCGATGCTGAAGACGCCGTAGACCACCCAGTACGTGAGCCACATGGTGTCATCCTCCTTGCTGTTGCTCTCGATGGCTTTGATGCTGAGGAAGGACAGGAGAAGGAAGGAAGAAAAAGGAAGAAAAAGGAAGGAAAAGGAAGGAAAAGGAAGGACACAGTTGCTGCAGCCCTGGGCTGGGCTCCACTTTCCCAAACCCTCCACACCCCGGAGGGAACCTGTCCACCGGGCTGGCACGCTCCCAGCGCTTCCAGGAAGGTCCCAAGAGCTTCCCAGCCACAACTGCCTCTTGACTGAGCAGGGAGACCCTCAGCAAAGGGCGGGGAGCGCCCTCCAGGTGTGGGACAGGTACTTACGAGACGTAGGCGGGGTAGACGAAGCCGATGACGTTGCAGAGCAGGGAAGCGCCGTAGCCGAACATGAGGTACAGCCCCAGGAAAGTCACGGAGCCTGCGGGGGACAGGGGACAGTTTGGAGCCTGCTGTCACCAGGGCAGACCCCGCTGGGTCTCCTGAGCGGGATTCTCATCCCAGAGCGGGAACGGGGGCGCGCCGGGGGGTAACGACCACCCCCCGTTAATTCAGATGCTCGATGGAGCGGGGCACGTGGCGGAGCCCGCTCCTCCCCGAGGCACCCGTGACCCGCTCCCGTCACCGTCCGTCCCCTCCCCTGGCTCGGATGGGACTTTTACCACCCCAACCTCGCAGCGCTCTCGGCGCCTGGAGCGGGGCCAGGGCGGCAGGAACCGGAGACGCTGACAACACGCCCATGGTCCAAAGTCAAGGCTCCGCTCGTCTCCCCCGCTCGGCATTCCCCGAGCGAGCTGCGGCTCAAGGACGAGCCCCGCTCCCGGATCTCGCTCCCGGCTCCTCCCGCGGGCACAGGAAGGGTTGGCTCCCCTGGGAGCGGCGATGCAACCCCGCTGCCCTGCTGCCACTCAATTAGATCGCTCAATTAATTAAATGCGAGCCGCAGCCTTTGGTGGAGCCTGCCCAGCGCTGGGACACTCGCAGGAGGCTGGGGAAGGTGGGACAGGGAGGTTTTGGGGTGGAAACCCGCTCACAACAGGGCTGAGAGGGCAGGAAAACCTCAGGGACACTCGAGATGGAGCGATTTGTGCAGCCCAGCACCGGAACAAACTCCTCCAGCAGCAGCAAGAAAGCTGGGAATTAACCTGTCTGTGTGGGTGAATTAAAGTCCTTGCTCGGGCTTGGAGGGCGGATAATCCCAGCTCTGCTCGCTGCAGCATTCCTGGGCTGAGCTCCGGCCCCGATCCGGGCACCCACAGCTCCGGGTCTTTCCTGGGCAGGAGCAGCGTGGCTTTGGAGCAATCCCAAACCTCCCTCCAAGGAGGGCAGGCAGGTCCAGGCAGTGCTGGGTTTCATTCCCCAAGAGCCTTAGAAGGGATTTCGCAGGATTTGAACCCCCAGAGAAATTTATGTAACAGCAAAAGCCCAGGGAGAGGCTTTGCTGGGGGAGAAGTTGGAGGTGGTGCTGCCCAGAGGTTGCTCCAAACCCCAGCCCACGGGTTCAGACACAAATTAGGGATTGCTCCAGAGCCATAGGAGGGAGAAATCAGGAATTTTTAGTTCAGCAACAGCTTCTCCCTTCCAGGGCAGGGATCCAGAATGTGTAACCATCCCTTTTTGGTGCGTCCACTCTTGTTCTACCATCACGGCTGAGCCTGATCAAATCTCCAGGATTGTTTTGCTTGAGTGGCACCACATCCAAACACGACCTGCACAGCAGCTCGTGCTCCTTCACGGACACTTTTCCCCTCAGAGTGGGAACACCAGCCCTGCTGCAGGTGAAGGGCCAGGAAATCACACCTGGAGGCCAAAGGCTTGGAGGGACACAGCAAACAGGGAAGCCCTGAGCCCTCCCGGGAGGTTTGATATGAAATCTTGATATGGAGGGCGGGGATGAGGCCAGTTCAAGTTGGCAGAGAGGGCACAGGGCCGAGGGTCAGGGGAGAGTGGCACGGATTCTCCCCGGGGAGAATCCGGCTGGTTCCTCATTAATGAACAACAGGGATCCGGTTAAAGGCCGGGTCCCCATGGTGGGACACGGGGACGAGTTCCCATCCCCAGTGCCCAATCTGAGCCAGCACAGTCTGGGGGCTCACCCAGAACAGGGACTCCCCCATCAGGGCCAGGGGTCTCGAGGGTCTCTCTGACACCTCTGACACTCGGACCCTGCGAGCTTTAGGATTTCAGCATTTTGTGCCAGCAGAAGGCGAGGGCAGTGCGGTGACAGCGATGTCACCCCCGGCACCCCCAGCCCGTCCCCGCTCCGCACCCCAAACCAGGGCAGCCCTGCCTGCCCTCCCCGTGCCCCCGTGCTGAGTCCAGAGCACGGCGAGCAGCCGCCAAGGCGCCCCACCATACGGCGGAGAAGGGGACACAACGGGAGAACCGGGGAGGCCCCGCGGTAACGGTCGCACCTGAGGCCAGGTAGAGCCGTTGGACGCCGGTGCGGGCTTCCAGCTGAGCCAGCAGGTCGCCGATCGGGCCGGGGCTGTGGAGGAAGCGCTCCAGGCGCTGCTGCAGGGCGGCCATGGCGGCGATGCGGGAGCTGGAGCGGCCCCGGACCGACCCCGACCCCGGCCCCGGTCAGCGCGGCTTGGATGGGGGGCGTGGCCAGCGGGAGATGGGCGGTGCAAACCGGAGGGGCGTGGCCAATGAGAAGGCGGGGCGGGGGTCGAGGCGGGCCAATGAGGCGAGGCCGTGCGGGGGGCGGGACCGACGCCGTTGCCATGGCAACGCGCGCAGCGGCCTCATGGCGGCTCGGCCCGGGCCCGGCCCGGCGCTGTCGCTGTTCCCGGTGCTGTTCGCGCTGCTCGTGGTGGCCGCCACCGCCCCTCCGGGCCCCGCCAAGCCCCCGCGTGTCTACCTGAGCAGCTGGGCAGTGCGGGTGGCGGCGGGGCTGCGGGACGCTCGGGACTTGGCCCGCCGGCACGGGCTGCTCTACCTGGGTCAGGTGCGGCCTGGGCGGGCCCAGCTCATCCCGTGTGCCCCTGGCCCGATCTTCTCGCTCATACCCGTCCTGTGTGGCCACTGGATGTCCCCTTCGCTTATCCCATGGGCAGGGATAGCTTCCATTAGGCCAGGTTGCTCCAAGCCCCATCCAACACTTCCCCTCAAACACGTGCTGGGAATCTGGGAATCCTCTGCCAGCGTCTCCCCTGCCTCAGAGCAAACGGCCTCTGATCATGCAGGGCTGAGTATGCTTGAGGGACCCCCAAGGGCACCCAGCCCTCCCCCTCCCTAGGACTCCATTCTGTCCCCAAGTGACACTTTGTGCTTGTCCTGCACTGTAGTGTTCCATTTACCATCCTGACCTCCACAGCTGCAGCCTGGAAAAGCTCAGAGCATCTCTTTGTGCCCGCAGGTGATGGAGGGAGAGCCCTTTTATCACTTCAGCCACCGCGGCACCAGGCAGAGAGCCCTGAGCAGGCACTGGGGGTGGCACATGAGGCTCACCAGGGACCCCCAGGTAGGGAGGAGCGTGATGGTGTTCACAGGGGTCTCAGGTGGAGGGAAGAGATGAGGATGTGACTCCATGTTTCAGGCTTGATTTATTATTTTATGATATATATATATTACATTAAAACTATACTAAAAGAATAGAAGAAAGGATTTCCTCAGAAGGCTGGCTAAGAATAGAATAGCAAAGAATGATAACAAAGGCAGCTGTCTCAGACTCTCTGTCCGAGCCAACTGGACTGTGATTGGTCATTAATTAGAAACAACCAACACAGGCTAATCAAAAATCTACCTGTTGCATTCCACAGCAGCAGATAACCATGGTTTACATTTTGTTCCTGAGGCCTCTCAGCTCCTCAGGAGGAAAAATCCTAAGGAAAGGATTTTTCAGAAAAGATGTCCACGACAGAGGAGGGCACGGGGAGCCAGGGCACAGCTGTGGGCAGGCCCTGCCCGGCACCCACAGCTCTGCTCCCTGCCCAGGTGCTGTGGTTTGAGCAGCAGACGCTGAAGAGGCGCTCCAGGAGAGGCGCGGGCGTGGTGCCCACGGATCCCTGGTTCCCCAAGCAGTGGTACATGGTGAGAATGGGCTCCTTCCCCTCCTAATCCCCACCCCGGTCACGGCATGGAGGGGAGCAGGGGCGCATCCAGTGCCACCTCCCTGCTGGGCACCATCCCAGATTGCTCTGGGTTGTTCTGGGATAGCCCCAGTGAGGGAGAGCCCACAGCCCCTCTGGTGTCTGTTCACTGCACACTGAAGGAGTTCTTCTGTGCAGGGGGAATTCCTGGGATCAGTCCTTGCCTGTTCCTGTGGTGCCATTTCTGGGCCCTGCCCTGAGCCCCCCCTGCACACAGGGACACCCAGGGCTGAGGGCCCCTCTCAAGGCTGAGCAGCCTCAGCTCCCTCAGCTTTTCTTTGTCAGGATGCTCCAACCCCTTCCTCAACTTTGTGACCCTGCACTGGACCCACTCCATGTCCTGAGCAGCTCAGAGCAGGGCGCAGCACCCCAGAAGTGCCTGCAGGGCTGAGCAGAGGGGCAGGATCTCTCCCTGAGCACTGGCAATGCCCTTCTCAGGCCATAAACCAATCTAACACCGGCAGTGATGAGGCAGCAGGACTCTGAGGTCACCCCGGGCTGCCAATCAAATTTTTAATCTGTTTTTCCAGAACAACGACATCCACCCCGACCTGAACATCCTCACAGCTTGGAGCAGAGGCTACACAGGGCTGGGGGTGGTGCTGACTGTCCTGGATGATGGGCTGGAGAAGGATCATCCTGACCTGGCTGCCAACTACGTAACTATGGGGGTGTCCAGGGAGCTCCTGGGAGGGGGAGGAAACCCTTCACCCCAGCCCTGGCACTGTGAGGAGAGAGCTCAGGGGCTCAATTCCTTCACCCCAGCCCTGGCACTGTGCAGAGGGAGCTCGGGGGTCAATTCCTTCACTCCAGCCCTGGCACTGTGCAGAGGGAGCTCGGGGGTCAATTCCTTCACTCCAGCCCTGGCACTGTGCAGGGGGAGCTCAGGGGGTCAATTCCTTCACCCCAGCCCTGGCACTGTGCAGAGGGAGCTCAGGGGTCAATTCCTTCACCCTGGCACTGTGCAGAGGGAGCTGGGCCTCTCCAGGGCTGGATCCAAGGTTTGGAGCCTCTTGCAGTGCAATCTCACACGGAGGAAATGTTAGAACTTGTACACGCTCTGGAGCCCCCAAATAGGTGTAATTACAGCAAGCTGCAAAGCCAGTACAGCTGGTAAAGCCTCCTGTGCTGCACGGGGAAGGGAAGGGAAGGGAAGGAAATTCAGGGGCTGTGGAACACAACCAACCCTTCCTGTGGCTGCCCTCCTGGGGCTGTGTGGCCAGCGAGGGTCACCCTCAGGTGACAGGGCACGCTGGGCTCTGCCAGGGAAACAGCAAAGCTGTGCTGCTTTCACCCCCTTGTGCAGAACCCAGAGCCACTGAGGTTGGAAAAGGGATTCAGGATCAGAGAGTCCAACCTGTATCCACCTTGTCACCAGCCCAGAGCACCGAGTGCCACCTCCAGCCCTTGCAGGGATGGGGACTTCAAACCTCCCTGGACCACCCTTTCCACAGGGAAATTCCTGCTGATGTCCCCACCTGGCCCACCCTGAGGCTGCTCCCTCCTGTCCTGTTGCCCCCTGGGAGCACAGCCCGACCCCCCTGGCTGTCCCCTCCTGTCAGGAGCTGTGCAGAGACACAAGGTCCCCCCTGCTCCTCCTTTCCACCAGGCTGAGCCCCTTCCCAGCTCCCTCAGCCCCTTCTTGTGCTCCCCTCCCTCTCAGGACTCGGTTCAGCTCCAGCTCCCAGCACAGCCGGGCACGAAGGGGCCCCGCTGTCCCCAGGGCTGGCAGGCGGTGCCAGCACCAGGCTCGGTGCCAGGCGCCTGTGCCGAGCTGTCACAGCCCTGCCAGGGCCCTTGGGGACACGCCACTGCCTCCCTCTGTAACAGGACCCGCTGGCAAGTTACGACTTCAACAGCAACGACCCCGATCCCCAGCCCCGATACAGCGACAGCGACAAGAACTGGTGAGTCCTGGGCTCTACCCAGCTCCCCACACTGCGGGGGGCAGCTCTGGGGGGGCTGTCCCGGGCCTCCCCACCCCTCACAGGGTCACTCTGTCCCCCCAGGCACGGGACACGCTGTGCAGGGGAAGTGGCAGCTGTGGCCAACAATGGAATCTGTGGTGCGGGCGTCGCCTACAACGCGAAAATCGGAGGTGAGAGGTTGCTGCCCTGGGAGAGAAGATGGAAATGAGCTCCAGTACCCTGTGGGGATGCAGGAGCCCAGGGGGGATGCTCTGGGCTTTACAGGGGTGCCCAGGGTGGGTGCTGCCCCACCTGGGGATGCTCTGGGATTTACAGGGGTGCCCAGGGTGGGTGCTGCCCCACCTGGGGATGCTCTGGGCTTTACAGGGGTGGCAGGGTGGGTGCTGCCCCTGGGTGCTCCCAGGGGTTGGATGCTCAGCCCAGCACCCAGCAGGGCAGGCTCAGGCTCCACTGTGGAAGTGAGGGTGGCAAAGGGGGTTAAAAGCTCCCTGGGCTTAATTACAAAAGGCTTAACGAGGAGCTTTGGGAAGTGGCTCATGGCAGGGCACAGACCCGTGGGGGGCTGATCTCCTTAGGGCAGGGGCATGTGAAAGCTGCTGGAAGCTCTGGGGGGGACCTGGCAAGGTGTCCCCAGGCCCTGCCCTCGGTGTGGCACACGTGTGGCTCCTGTCCCCTCGGAGCCACCTCCCGGGTGCTGCCGCCCCTCGGCCACAGCTGCTCGGTGCCTGCCCTCAGGTGTGAGGATGCTGGACGGCTCCATCATGGACATAGTGGAGGCCCAGGCCCTGAGCCTGCAGCCCCAGTACATCCACATCTACAGCGCCAGCTGGGGCCCCGAGGATGATGGCAGGACAGTGGACGGGCCTGGAGTCCTGGCTGCGGCTGCTTTCCACAAAGGAGTTGTCCAAGTAAGCCCAGCCATGGCCTTGGGGACACAAGGGACACAAGGACACCCTGCTCACCCCCCTCTGCTCTTCGACAGGGACGGGGTGGGCTCGGCTCCATCTTCATCTGGGCCTCAGGCAACGGTGGCACCAACTATGACAACTGCAACTGCGACGGGTACACCAACAGCATCTACACGGTGTCGGTGGGCAGCGTGCTGGGGGACGGGCACCGGCCCCTCTACAGCGAGAGCTGCCCTGCCATCCTCACCACCACCTACAGCAGCAGGACCACCAGCAAGGTGCAGATTGTGAGTGTCACAGCAGCTCTGCCAGAGCAGCAGCTCCGGGGCTGACACAGACCCCAGCACAGGCTGGGCTGGTCCCAGTCTGCCTTAGCTGGGTGTCTGTGTAGAGCCCCAGAAGCTCAAAGGGATCTGAAAGGAGAATTTACTGAAGGTACCCAACCCCAGGGAGCTTTTTTGGAAGCAGTCCTGAGACGCCTCTGTAGGAGTGTCAGGGGGTAGGATGGTTGGGAAGGATGGAGATGAGAGATCTCTGCAGCCAGGTCAGGAACTTGGGGTTTATTGCAAAGGGCCTGGGGGCAGGGCCCTGCTGGGAGGTGCCAGGCACAGCTGGAGCAGGACTGAGAGAAGAGAGGGGCAGAGAGGGTGAGAGGGTAGGAGAGTAAAGAAAGAGGGGTAGCAGAGTGAGGTTCCCGTTACAATACCATAAATCTTCTTCTATGTTGAATATTCTGATTCTCACTAACCAATCTAGTACAAGATACAAATCCTATAGCATTTCCATACAGCCTATAAGAATCATTACATTACCACACTGTGTTACATTTTAAACCCTAAAAACTCCTCTTTGGGCCCCTTCTGCCAAGCTGGTAGGGTCTGCTCTGACCCTTAGACCTGTCTGCAAGCAGAGGGTGTTGTTTCATCAAAAGAGGATTACTTTCAGCCTGCCATACCATTGTTTTCCAGTTGTTCAGTAACTGAGGGATCTCAAAGATTGCTTTCATTTCAATCTCACTTATAGTTTCTATATTCTCAAAATCTTTTGCCAGACAATCCTATTTATAATGCTTTCCTGTTTCATCTTCCCCAACACCCCTGTGTCCCCCCCAGGTGACCACTGACCTGCACCACCGCTGCACAGACAAACACACGGGCACCTCGGCCTCGGCCCCGCTGGCCGCGGGCATGGTGGCCCTGGCACTGGAGGCCAAGTAGGTGACACAGGGACACTGCCCAGGGAGAGCTGGTGCCCAAGCAGGGAAGAGAAAGGGGAGGGGCAGCAGGAAGGTTGGGGGGCAGAGTTGTGGCCTTGCCCCAGGGCCATGGGACAGCAGCGGGGCTGTCCTCTGGTGCTCTTTGCTCTCCCATTTTGGCACTGAAGGAGGCCGTGGGGGGATCAGCTTGGGCCCAGATAATTGCTCTACCCACCCCAGAAGAGCCAAATCTCCCCCTTAAAAACCAACCCAGACCTCTGTCCACATCCTCCTTGCTTCCAGCCCGGCCCTGACCTGGCGTGACCTGCAGCACCTGATCATCAGGGCCTCCAAACCCGCTCACCTGCAGGCAGAGGACTGGGCCGAGAACGGCGTTGGGCGCAGGGGTGAGTGCAGGGCTCAGCCCCTCAAACACCTTCCTGCAGCCCCTGGTGGCACTGAGGGGCTCACAGGTCCCTCTCTGGGTGTCACCTGTGTCCCAGTGAGCCACTACTACGGCTATGGGCTGCTGGATGCGGGGCTGCTGGTGCAGGAGGCCACCACATGGACAGGGACCCGGCCCCAGGAGAAGTGTTCAGTCCAGGCTGTCCAGGTCCCCAGGTAAGGGACAGTGACCCCAGGTCCAGCCTCCCACAGGCACAGGGACCCAAAAAGTGGGTCTGCTGTGCTTGGAGGCCACAGGGGAGGGAAGGTCCTCACCTGCAGCTTGGCCTTGGGCAGGGACATCGGCTCCAGGCTCATCATCTCCACGGATGCCTCCTCCTGCTCCAAGAGCATCCGCTCCCTGGAGCACGTCCAGGTGCAGCTGTCCCTGAGCTACAGCCGCAGGGGGGACCTGGTGGTGGCTCTGAGCAGCCCCATGGGGACCACGTCCACGCTGGTGACAGTGCGGTAAGGACAGAGGCAGCACCGGGGCTCCCATGGCCACCCCAGGGCCTGGAGACTCCCAAAAAGGGCCCAAAACTCATCTGGACCCTGGGAGTGCCCCCTCAGAGAGAGCACAGGGTGACCCTTCAGGTCACACCCTGCCCCTGCAGGGCCCTGGGCTGGCACTCCCAGCTCTGCTCTCCTCCTCCAGCCCCTATGACACCAGCCAGGACGGCTACCAGGACTGGACCTTCATGTCCACGCACTTCTGGGACGAGAATCCCAAAGGGATCTGGACCCTCCAGCTGGAGAACAGGGGTGATGCTGAGAACACAGGTGGGTGCCCCATTTTTACTGGAGTCACCCTCTGCTTGGTCATTCTTCCTTCCCCACCTTGGATAGGAAATTTGTTGGCTTCTCCTTCCTGGCCATGAGCCCTCCTGTGCTGGCTTTGAGGATCTCCCTGGGCAGCACAGGGCCAGGAGCAGGACACAACCCCAAAGCTTCCAGCCCTATATCCCTCACCTGGCAGCCCCCTGTACCTCAAAGCTTCCAGCCCCATGTCCCTCCCATCCCTAGGTCCCAAAGCTTCCAGCCCCATACCCCTCACCTGGCAGCCCCCTGTCCCTTCCATCCCCAGGCCCCAAAGCTTCCAGCCCCCTGACCTCCCTGTCCCCCAAAGCTTCCAGCCCCATGTCCCTCACCTGGCAGCTCCCTGTCCCCAGGCCCCAAAGCTTTCAGCCCTATATCCCTCACCTGGCAGCCCCCTGTACCTCAAAGCTTCCAGCCCCATGTCCCTCCCATCCCTAGGCCCCAAAGCTTCCAGCCCCATACCCCTCATCTGGCAGCCCCCTGTCCCTCCTGTCCCCCAAAGCTTCCCACCCCCTGTCCCTCCTGTCCCCAGGCCAGCTGACCAGCTTCATCCTGCACCTGCATGGCACAGATGAGGACATGCCAGCCAGGCGCTCTGCAGCCAGTGCCACCGACGAGTGCCTCAGGAGGGACGAGCAGGGAGCCTGCGAGGGTGAGCGAGGCTTTGGGGGGACAGTGACAACGCTCTGGTCCCCAGGGCCTCACCCCAGCCTCTCTCCACAGACTGTGGCAGCTCCCTGTACGTCCACCACGGCTTCTGCCTGTCCTACTGCCCCCCACGCTACTACGGCCAGAGCCGCAGGGCCACCCCCAGGGACACGGCCCTCGTGTGTGCCAGCTGCCACCCCTCCTGCTACACCTGCCAGGGCTCCTGGGTCAACAACTGCACGTCCTGTCCCTCGGGCCACACCTTCCAGGACATCACCCACACCTGCCAGCAGCCCGCAGAGGGCTCCCCCAGCCCGGCGAGGCTGCGCAGGGACCTCGTGGTTGTCACTGTCCTGGCCTGCAGCAGCCTGCTCCTGGCAGGGGTGCTGTACCCCACCTACAGGGTGGCTCTCCGTGCTGGCAAAGGAGCTCTGTGCTGTCCCCGGGCCAGGAGGACAGTGTGACAGCAGCCTGGGCTGCTGCAGGGACAGGGCAGGGATCATTCCTGCCCTCCCAAATAAACCATTTGTTGCCTT
Source organism: Agelaius tricolor (assembly GCF_023055355.1). NCBI lineage: Eukaryota > Metazoa > Chordata > Aves > Passeriformes > Icteridae > Agelaius > Agelaius tricolor. Next base: position 2,053,957 of record NW_027269293.1, on the reverse strand, counting down.
TCCTTTCCAGCTGCCCTCTCCAGGGGTGATTGCCCTTCCCAGCAGTGCTTGTGAGGGGACAGTGATGGATTCCCCTTCCCAGCTGTGCGAGGGGACAGTGGTGGTGGCTCCTCCCACACTCCTGGGGACAGGGACATTCCCGGAGGGGCCAGAGCCCTGTGCCCTTTCCCAGGCACAGAGGGACGAGCTGTGACATGTCCCCAAGCAGCTGCACCCGCGTGGCTTCCGGCACAGCAGAGGCAGCCGAGGCCTCCAGTCCAGCCCAGAGCCCCTCCAGAGTCCCCAGTTCCTGCTCACCAGCAGCTTTAGGCCTTAAAAAAGGGGTCCCAGGGTGGCTGCACCCCCGGCCACTTTGTCCCACAGGGACTGGCACAGTGGCAGCTGTGCCCTGGCACGTGGCACCGGGCATGGATGGCACAGGGAGAGCTGCCAGCTGGGGCCCTCCCTGGGGCACAGGCCCCGTGCCAGCACCCTGGACTGCCCCAGGACACTGGGGAGGTGGTTTGTGTCCCCCCCCCTTCCCCAGCACTGTGTGTTTGCTCAGCTGAAGAGTTTTGGGAATCAAGGGCAGAGCCAGACCTTTCTCCAAGCTTGTAATGACCCGTGAAAACCTCGGCTGGACCTTCCGGAGCAGGGAGGCAGGATGGAGTTTGTCTCCAAAGGCAGGGGCTCTCCTCAAGGGCACCCCCAGCCCCCAGGGATGGGCTGGGACCCCTGCAAACACCGAGGGAGAGTCCTGACACAGCCACCCAGCCCAGGTCTGTCGGATGAGGTGTCAGATGCCTTCAAGCACAGCTTCTCCAGGCCTCTCCTGGAGGTGTTCCCCATCCTGCTCCTCCAGGCTGGCCTAACCCTCCGTGGGCAGCTGGTGGGGCTGGAATCGCTGCTGGATCTCGGGGCGCACGTCCTCCTGCACAGGGAGAGACAGACGGGGTAGGACAGGCTGTGCCAGAGCACCTGTCCCCTTCCTGTCCCCATGCCCCATCCTCACATCCCCTTCCTGTCCCCATGCTATGTCCCCTTTCCTGTCCCTTTCCCATCCCTGCATCCCCCTACCCCATGTCCCCTTTCCTGTCCCCATCCCCACATCCCCTATCCCATGTCCCCATCCTCATGCCCCCTTCTCCTTGTCCCCATCCCCATGTCCCCTTTCCTGTCCCATCCCCATCCCCATATCCTACCACATGTCCCAGCTCCTCCAGCACCGGGATGAGGCGCAGCAGCTCCTCATCCTCAGGGTCCCCAGACCACGGTGGCACCTGGATCCAGTTGGCAGCCTGGGAGTGGGGACAGGGAATGGTTGGATCCTGCTCAGCTCCCAGGGACCAGGACACGTGAATTTCCCCTGGGGGACCGGGACACGGGAATCCCCCCCGGGGGCAGTGCCGCCCTACCTGGGAAGGGAAGCCCTGCATGGTGTGGTCCAGGGCCACCGTCCTGGCCAGGTCCCTGCCCAGCTGGGTCAGGTCCTTCCAGTAGCAGCCCTGGGAGCAGACACAATCCTGCTGGGAGAGGCAGAGCCTGGCAGAGAGACAGAGCCGTGGGGAGCCCGCCCTGGCACACAGGGGGTGCCCAGCAGGGCACTGCCAGCACCATCACCTGATCAGCTTCTTCTTGGGGTCCAGCACCTCCAGGAGCTTCTTGGCATAGTCCTTCTTGGCAGTGGTGTAGATGAAGATCTGGCAGAGAGAGGGTGAAGGTCCCTGCATGGGCTGCTCGAGTTCCCCCAACCTCCCAGGGGTCACCCCGCAGAGCCCAGGGGCTCTGGGTACCTCGTAGGTCTTGGAAAGGCTCTCCAAGAACTCCTGCACGTGTGGACGCAGCTTCACGTGGACCTGGGAGGGAACAGCATCTTGGAAAACCTCCAGCACCCCCATCCCGACAACAAGGGGAGCCCCAAGGGGGGTTCAGTGTCCTCAGCAGGACCCCTCACCCCTCACCCACGGGATTTCAGAGCCCCTTCCCCATCAGCTACGAGGGGCATTGGCACAGAGGCCACACGGGGTGGCAGTGAAGAGTCACCTCACCCACGGCCCCAAATCACAGCTCCCCAGACCCCCCCAGCTCAACACTTACCTTGTAGGAACTCGCCTGGAAGTCCGTGGTGAAGGTGGCCGTGGCATCCTTCTGCCCGTGGGCGAGCAGGGAGGAGTAGAGCAGGGTCCCATCCTGGGCACAGGGAGCAGGGTCAGGGTCGGGAGCAGGGTCAGGGTCAGCCCCAGCCCCTGTAGAGCCCCCTCAGACCCCCCCCAGCTCACCAGCTCCAGGACCAGGGTGTGCTGCAGCTTCCTCCGCACCCTCCGTGCCCTCGCAGGGGTCAGGGCCCCAGGGCTCGGCCTGGAGGGGGAAGGCAGAGGGTCAGCGCTGCTGGGGGGGGGCTGTTGGACCCCCCCACATTTGGGGGGGCTATGGGCACCTCCCTCACACTCACAGGCTGGGGGCCACAAGGCCAGCAGGGTCCTGATGCTCCAGCTCGGGGAGCCCCGAGAAATAGGAGCCCCCAGGGCTGGGCGGTGCTGAGGGTCCTGCAGGGTCTGTGGGGCAGGGGGCGTCCCGTCAGCACATCCAGGGCAGCCCCCGTGCCCCGCGCAGGGATTTCCCCGTGCCCCGCGCAGGGATTTCCCCGTGCCGGGATTCCCGCGGGCACGGACGCGCTCACCGCTTTCCCCGGGGCCGGGCGGGGCGGTCCCGGGACTGCCCTCGGGTCCCCGCCGGACCAGGCGCCCCTTGCCGGGCGTGCTGGGGACCCGCGCCCACCCCCGCGGGACGCGCTCCCCCTCTCTGTGCCGGCTCTCGGCCCGAGCACGAACCGCAGCCCTGGGGGTGGAGAGGCCCTGGTCCTCCCTCGGGGGTTTCTTCGTGCGCGGGGTGGCCCCCAAACCCGCCATGGCTGGGACCCTGCCAGGGACACCCCCACCCTCCTCAGCAACCCCAAATGAACTGTGGGGTGGGCGTGGGAGGGAGCATTTTTATAGGGTGGAGGCACCTTTGCAGCCCAAGTCACCCCGGAGCACCTGGAATCACTCAGATTTTACCGGCACCAGCTGGGCTCAGCTCTGGGCTCCGCAGCTGCTCCCGGGGCTCATTTCTGGCTCGCGGTGGCGTCACCCGATGTGCCAAGGACCCTCCTGGGCTGGCAGCGCCACTCGGGGCACCGGGTTTGGGGACAGTCCCCAGCCACACGAGCTGCGAGGTCTCAGCTTCCCTGGCACCAGCTCCAAGCCCACCCCCAGAGACCCCCGAGCGGGCAAAGTGCCCCCCCCCGTTCACATCCTGTCCCCACAGGGGCCCCGCGGTGGCCGCCAGCAGCCCCAGGGTTGGGTTACGGCCAGGGGGGGACTCCGGCACGGGGGGGGGACACGCTGGGCTCCGGCGGAAGGGAGATAAGCGAGAGGGCCCCGACCCCGGCAGGCAGAGCCTGGCACGGGGCCATGGACACGGGGACACGGCGCGGGCTGGGAACCGCTCCTGGGGCTCAGCGCGGGGACACGGAGCGACCCCTGCTCGTGGGGACACACAGGGGACCCCCCGAAGGCACAGAGGAGCCCCCCTGCTCATGGGGACACAGAGGGGACCCCCTGAAGTGGAGGGACACAGAGGGGCACGGAGGAGCCCCCCCTGTTCATGGAGGCACAGAGGGGACCCCTCCCAAAGTGGAAGGGCAGGGAGGAGACCCCCTGCTCATGGGGTTACAGAGGGGACCCCCTGAAGTCATAGAGGAGCCCCCCTGCTCGTGGGGACACAGAGGGACACAGAAAAGCCCCCCCTGCTCGTGGGGACACACAGGGGAGCCCCCGAAGTGGAGGGACACGGAGGGGACACCCTGCTCATGGGGACACAGAGGGTCATGGAAGAGCCCCCCCTGTTCACGGGGACACAGAGGGAACCCCCCAGAAAAGGGAGGAGCCCCTGGGCCGTCTCCAGCCAGGAAGGGACACGCGGCGAGCGAGGGGATAAACAATTTATTTTCTGCAAAAATAATAAATTACCACCCCCCTCCACCCCCCCGCTGCCACCTGGACCCCAAGGACGGCGAGATGGGTGGGGGGGCCCATTGCGGGGAGGGGCACGGGAAGGGTTCGGTGCCCGGTGCGAGCACCCGCTGCGCCCTGGGGGTGCCAGCGGGGACGGGCTCAGGGCGGCCGGGGGTGGGGGCAGTGCTGGGCCGCCCCCCGCACCAGCCGGGCCTCGCGGGGCGTCCAGGGCCGGGCGTAGCCGTCGTGCTGCAGCAGGATGCGGTTCAGGGTGTGCTCGTGGTTCACGTGGCGCCGCGCCATCAGCAGGTACTCGCCGCCCTCGAGCAGCGGGGGACACCCGCAGGTGTTGGGCACCCACAGGTACTCCCGGGACACCAGCGGGAAGCGCTGCCGGTACCGCGCCTCCACCGCCACCTCGTAGCGCGTCTCCCGCCCCACCACTCGCCGCGCCAGGATCCGCCCGTGAAACACTGCGGGGGGAGGATGGGGCGTCCTGAGCGCCCTCCTGCCCCTGGCATCACCCTGAGCCCTTTCCTGCTCCTGGCACCACCCTGAGCCCTTTCCTGCTCCTGGCATCACCCTGAGTGCCTTCCTGCCCCTGGCATCACCCTGAGCCCTTTCCCGCCCCTGGCATCGCCCTGAGCCCCTTCCTGCCCCTGGCATCGCCCTGAGCCCTTTCCCGCCCCTGGCATCACCCTGAGCCCTTTCCCGCCCCTGGCATCGCCCTGAGCCCTTTCCCGCCCCTGGCATCACCCTGAGCCCTTTCCCGCCCCTGGCATCACCCTGAGCCCTTTCCCACCCGCGGCATCGCCTCTGGCATCACCCCAAGTCTCTGCCCATCCCCAGCCTCACCCTGAGCCCCTTCGTGTCACGCAGCAGCCCGAGCTCCTTCCTGTCCCAGCAGCACTCAAAGCCCCTTCCCATCCCTGGCATCACCCCAAGCCCCTTCCCATTCCTCTCATCATCCCTGGCATGGCTCTGATTCCTTTTCCATCCCCGCATTGCCTCCGGCATCACCCTGAGCACATTCCCGTCCCCAGCACCGCACCCAGTATCACCCCGAGCTCCTTCCCTCTCCTGGCGCTGTCCCTGGCGGTGTCCTCAGCCCTGTCCCTGGCGGTGTCCTCGGCCCTGTCCCGCCCCTGAGACCCTCCCGAGCCCCTCCCGGCCCGGCTCTCACCGAAGTCGCTCTGGCAGAAGTGCCGGATGCGCTGGGAGCGCCCCTTGGGCGGGCGGCACTTCCCGCAGCGCCCTGCGGGGATAAAGCTGCAGCAATTTAGGGGCAGAGGGGACTCCTGACCCCCAAAATCCCCCTCACACAACCTTGGGAGAGGAGGCTCCAGACCTTGGACCCCCTCCTTGAGGGTCCAGACCCCAGAGAGAGTCACACGGGGCTCCTGAGAGCCCTGGCGAGGGTTTTTAGGATCCTTTTTAAGGTCCCCATCTTACCCCTCACCTGGGCAGCCCAGGATGCTCCCAGCAGGGGCCCGGGGGGCTCTCCCCGAGGATGTACCTGCGGCAGCCCCGTCCTGGCTGCGGTCAGGGGGGCTCCTGGGCGGTGGCTCCGTGGCCAAGCCCCGGGGCCGCGGGGGCGGAGCGGGGGCCGGGCTGAGCGGGGGCTCCGGGGGCTCCGGGGGCTCCGGGGGCGGGGGGCTGCCGGCGCCCCGGGGCTGGGGCTGCCGCAGGGGGCTCGTGTCACCGCGGCCGAGCTGGGGGTGCCCGCGGGGCAGCCAGAACTGGTACTCGATGCCGGGGTTGGGCTCCTGCAGCAGCACCTGGAGGGGGGGACACCAGCGTGGCTGGGAGGGCCGGTGGCAGCGGGGGTGGCCGTCCCCAGAGCCGTGTCCCCCTGTCCTCACCATCACGTGCAGGTCCTCGTGGGTGGGTCCGGGCGCCTCCAGGCTCTCGGTGCCGTCGGGGGCCCGGCTGTAGGTCAGGAGGGTCCCGGCGGCCTCGTAGGGCCCCGGCCAGGCGATGGCCCAGTCGCCGTTGAGGACGTAGCGTCCGTCACTCGCCATCAGCGCTGCGGGACGGAGCGGCTCCGGTAAACCGAGCCCCGCACGGCCCCCGGGACCCCCGGCCCGGTCCCCTCCGGAGGCCTCTCCCGGCGCGGGAGGGCAGCGTGGGCCGGGGAGCCGCGCTCGGGGCTCCGGGAATTCGCGTTCCTGTCGGATCTTGGCTCGGAGCCCGAGCCGCAGCCAAAGCCTGGTGTGCAAAACCAGCCCCGAGCCCCCAATGCCCGGCCGGGATGGGGGAAGGGGCTCCAGCTGCATGGGAAAGGGGACGGGGGTGGGGATGGAGGTCCCTGTCCCGGTGCTGCCGTGGCCGCTCTGGCCCCGCTCCAGCTCAGCCCTTCCCAAAACGCGGCCGCGGCCTCTGGAAAATTGCCCCGAGCGCTTGGGAGTTCAGTGACCCCGCGATGCTCAAAACAGCATCCGAGGGAGGGAGCGGCACGGCACGACAAGGGACAAACACGGGACAAACATGGGGCAGCACGGCGTGACACGGCCACCCCTGCCCTGCCCTGGCCTGCCCGCACACACAGCTGGCACCAGCCTGGGCCAACTGGGAGGGACTGGGAGGGACTGGGAGGGAGGCAGTTCAGGTCCTACCCAGGTAATTGCGGCTCTTGTCCGTCACCTTGATGTGGGTGGCCCCTGCCGGGATCTTGGTCACATTCACATATCCCAAATATCCTGGGGGGGAATGGAGGGGGGGCAGAGTCAGGGCAGAGCCTGGGCAGGGCCCAGGGGGCACCACGGGGGGACAGAGAGGGAGGGGACGGGCACAGAGGGGACCCGGGGCTGGGGCGTTGACCCAGCTGGGCCTCACGTGCAGGGACAGCGGGGACACGTGGGCACAGGGACTCTGAGTGCCCCCAGTAGCCCTGGACACCCCTGGGGACATCACAGACCCCCCACACACACCAGGAGTGACCCCTCTGCAATGAGTTAACCCCACAAATGAAGGGACCAGAGACCCTCGGGATGGGGGACAGGGGATGGGACAAAAGGCACCCAGGCCATGCCTTGGGGATGGGGTGGGGACAGGAGGACAGGGGAGCCAAGAGCCAAAGCATTCACCCATGGAGGGGGCCGGGGCAATGGTTCATTCACCGGAGGAGGGGTCGGAGCCCTGGAACAGCCGGTGCACGAGCACGCACGAGCCGTGGCCGCTGCCGCAGTGCCCGCAGGCGTCGGGGCCCGAGCCCAGGATCCCGTCACAGCCCACGCTCTGTGGGGAGCCCAGACACCCCCTCAGCGCGGGGGCTCGGCCCTGGGGGGCCCCCAGTCCCCTTCACACCCACCAGGCAGCGCCCGCCGACGCACAGGTCCGGGGAGCCGGGGCTGCAGCGGGTCCCGTCCAGCACCCGGCCGAAGCTGTAGTAGAAATTGTGTCCCTCGGCCAGGCAGTTGAGGTCGCAGAGGTTGGGGGCTGCCAGAGCACGGGGGGAAGGCATTGGGGTGATGCCGGGGACGGCCGTGAGCCGCCGGTGATGCCGTCGGCACGGCGGGACTCACCTCCGTGGAAGGGCACCCAGCGGTAGCGGGCGGAGGTGCCCAGCACGGGCCGGTTGTCGTACAGCGAGCACTGCATGGCCCGGAAGGGCACGGAGCCGGCGGGGCAGCCCTGTGGGAGCACCGGGATGGAGCCGGGGGGGCCGCCATGGGCACCGGGGACAGCCCCGTCGGTGCCGCGGCGCTCACCTGGAGCTGGCAGAGCCGGTACTGCCGCGGGTCCCCCGGGCACGGCTGCTCCTCGCTGGTCCTGCGGTCACAGGGACGGCATTGTCACCTCCGTGTCCCCCACAGGGACCCCCCAGCTCCAGGGCCACGATGCCACAGAGCCACCAAAGGGATGGCGCTGCCCAGGCGGCACCGGGCCGGGGTGGTGGCAAGGCCGTGCCGTGGGGTTTGGGTGCCACCCGGGGGGGTTTGGGAGCTGGGGACACCCCGGGGGTGGTTGGTGCTGCCCCATTCCCCACTCACCGCAGGCACCGCCGGCTGCGCAGGGCGACGCCGTCCCCACAGGAGCTGGAGCAGGAGCTCCAGGGTCCCCAGGACCCCCAGGTCCCCCGGGGCCGAGCAGGGGCTGGGGGCTCGGGGACCCTCACTGGTGTCCCCAGGGCTGGGTCCTGCGTGAGGAAGGTGATGGTCAGCGCTGGGGGTGGGGTGAAGGAGCCCGGGGGTGCCCCATTCCCCCCCCCAGGTGCCCCCCAGCCCCCTCACCTGCGCCGTGCCCACCAGGCTGAGCCAGGCCAGCAGCAGCAGCCGCCAGGACCTGCGGAGCAGAGAGCCCTGAGCCCCGCGACAGGGGGGGACACTGGGCTGTCCCCCAGCCCAGCATCGCCACCGAGGCGGGGCCACCACCGAGTTCCCCCCACCGGGGACCCCAGCCAGGGGGAAGGGGGTGAGGGGGCCAAGCCCAGACCCAGCGCGGGGGTCCCCAGGGAGGGGATGTGGGGTCTGGTGCCACCAGCGGGGGCAGGAGGGTGGGGGACACGCAGTGGGTGATGCTGGGTGGTGACGCGGGGTGGGTGACACGGGGTGGGTGACACGGGGTGGGTGACACGGGGTCGGCGGTGACACACGGTGTCCCCCACACGTGCCCGCGCAGCCCCGGGACGGGCGACGGCCCCGCCGCCCCCAGGGCCCCGCGGCGGGCGCCGGGCCGGGATCGCTGCCTGCCGGGGCAGGACCAGACCTGCACGCCGGGGCTCCCGCGTCGCTCCCCGATCCGGATCCGGCCCCGCCGTGGGGCGAGCAGGGTGGGGGGCAGCGGGAGGCCCCCACGCCCCACAGCGCCCGATCCTGCAGCACCCAGAGCGCCCAGCCCGGGGCTGAGGGAGGTGCCGGAAGGGTGCGGGGGGTGCGGGGGTCCCATCCCCGTGTCGGGGAATCCCCCGGCCGGGCCGGTTCCGTCCCGCCGCGCAGCTCCCACAGCGACCGGGGGTGGCCACCGGCAGCCCCCGGCTCTGGGTCCCCCCAGCAGAACAGGGGAAGGGCCGGGGGGGGGTCGCGCTGCCGCCGCTCCGGCAGCGTCCGACCCCGCTGAGGCTCGGGCGATGCCCGGTGGGTGATGCCCAAACCCCGCTGGCAGCGCGGGGGGCACCGCGTGCCTCAGTTTCCCCGCAGGAGCTCCGGGAGGGGCGCGGAGTCGCGGGGCGGGGGGGGTCCGCGAGGGTTAAAGCAGAAACCAGGAGCTTACCCGGCAGCGTGGGGTCCCCCGCGGGGGTCCGAGCCGCCGCCACGGCCCCCCCCGGCCATGCCGCCCCTCGTCCGCCGCGTCCCGGCGGCTCCGTCCCGGCTCGGCGTCCCGGCGGCGGGGAGCGGGGGGGACCCGGGGCCAGCGGGCATCGCCTGCGCAGCTCCGGGGGGGCCGGGCGAGGCTTCCCCCCCCCCGCCACACACACACACCCTCCCCGTTCGCCTCCCGTCCCTCCCCGCCGCGTTATTAATATCCAGCCCCAAAGGTGCGCCCAGCCCTCCCCGGCCGCCCGTTAACCCTTGGGGGCCCGGAGCTCCGGCGGTCGGGGGGGGGGCTGGTGGCCTCCCGGGTGCTGTAAAACAACATCAGCGGCCCCCCGGGACCCCCTCAGCCCCAGCGGCAGAGGGAAAGAGGCACCAGGACCTCCCTGCGCGGTCGGATCCCGATCCGGGACCCGCCGGTGCTGGGCATCCCCGAGGGCCGGGACCCCCGCGGGGGTCTCCGCTTTGTGACCGGGGCCTTCTGAGGGGGCTCGGGGGGCCAGAGCGGTGGGTGTTGGGGGCGGGGGGGGGCACCCCTGGGCGCCGTGGACACCCGCAGCCGGAGCTGAAGGGGTTACAGCGTCGGGGTGCGGGTGTCCCTCGGGGTGTCCCCGGCGCCGAGCAGAGCGGGCAGGATGGGCCCGGGGAGCGCAGGGGCTGAGCCCCCCCCGGGCTGGTACCTCCGGGACGAGGGCACCGGGACGCTCTACAAGCGGGGACGGCTCCTGGGAGAGGTAAATGCCCTGAACTGCCCCCCCGAACTGCCCCTGAGGGTCCTGATCCAAGGGGGACCCACCCCATCCTCTCCAGGGAAGGGGAAACTGAGGCACGGGACTGAGTCCCAGCCGCTCCGCTCCCCGGGGCTCCTTGCCCCACACCTGGGTGGGCACCCCAACCCCCGCTGCCCCTTCCCACGGGGGCACTCGCAGGGCACCTTCGGCCGCTGCTACCAGGTGACAGAGGTGACCAGCGGCCGGCGCTACGCGGCGAAGGCGATCCCGAGAGCCCGGCTGGCTGCCGCGGGCATCGGGGACAGGGTGAGTCCGGGGGGACAGTGCCCGGGGAGAGGGGACAGTGCCCGGGGAGAGGGGACAGTGCCCGGAGGGTCCCCGCACAGCCCTCCCCGTGCCCCTCTCCGGGTGTCTGGGTGGGTTCCCGTCCCCGTGGGCTGCGTGCCGGGGGTCCCCGCTCCCCGAGGGTCCCTGAGGGTGCCCCCGGGGCTGCCGGGCTGCTGTCGGTGCAGGTGGAGCGGGAGCGGGAGCTGCAGTGTCGCCTGCGCCACCCGCACATCGTGCGCCTGCACGGGCACTTCGCCGACCGCGGGCACCTCTACCTGCTGCTGGAGCTCTGCAGCCGGGGGGTGAGACCTGCACCCCGAAACGGAGCCCCTGCACCCCGAAACCGGGCTCCTGAACCCCGAAACCGAGCCCTTGAACCCTGAAATTCTGCACCTCAAAACTGAGTCCCTACACCCCCAAACCGAGCCCTTGAACCCTGAAACTGAGCCTAAACACCCCAAAACTGAGTCCCTACACCCCAAAACTGAGTCTCTACACCCCAAAACTGAGCCCCTGAACACCAAAACTGAGCCCTCTCAGGCCTGGGGTGAGGGTCAGCAGAGCCCAGCCTGGTGCCTTGCTCTGTCCCCAAGGCCCCCCTTGCTCTGTCCCTGTCCCTTTCACTCCATCCTCAGTCCCTGTCACTCCGTCCCCTGTCCCCTTTCATTGTCCCCAGTCCCTTCTCAGTGTCCCCAGAGCGCTGTCGCTCTGTCCCCAGTCCCTCCTCAGTGTCCCCAGTCCCTCCTCATTGTCCCAGCCACTGTCGCTCTGTCCCTAGCCGCTGTCGCTCTGTCCCCAGTCCCTCCTCAGTGTCCCCAGTCCCTCCTCATTGTCCCAGCCACTGTCGCTCTGTCCCCAGCCGCTGTCGCTCTGTCCCCAGTCCCTCCTCAGTGTCCCCAGTCCCTCCTCAGTGTCCCAGCCGCTGTCGCTCTGTCCCCAGCCGCTGTCGCTCTGTCCCCAGTCCCTCGCTGACATCCTGCGGGCGCGGGGCCGCCTGACGGAGCCCGAGGTTCGCTATTACCTGCGGCAGCTGCTCTCGGCCCTGCGGTACCTGCACGGCCACGGCCTCGTGCACCGGGACCTCAAACCGAGTGCGTGGGGCTGGGGGGGACACCCGGGGGTGACCCCAGGGTGACGCGAGGGTGACACAATTCGTGTCACTCCCTCCCTCAGGTAACTTCTTGGTGACGGAGAGGATGCGGGTGAAGATCGGGGACCTGGGGCTGGCCCGGCGGGCGGCACCGCCCGGGCGGCGCTGGGGGTGAGCGGGGCTGGGGGCGCTGCGGGGAGGGGGTTTCACCCTGCCCGTGTCCCCAGGGGTCACCGCTGCTGTCCCCACCGCAGGGCGCTCTGTGGGACACCCGGGTACCTGGCCCCGGAGGTGCTGGAGCGCAGGGGACACGCGGAGCCCGCGGATGTCTGGGCACTGGGGTGTGCCGTGTGAGAGGGGATGGGGAGGGCGGGGGGGAATGGAGGGAGGGGGGACATGAGGGGAGGATGGGGGGAGATGGAGGGAGGGAGGGAGGGAGGGAGAGATGGAGGATGAGGGGAAATGGAGGGAGGGTGGGATGAGGGGAGATGGAGGGAGGGCAAGGGGAGATGGAGGATGAGGGGAGATGGAGGGAGGGTGGGATATAGGGAGATGGAGGGAGGATGGGAGAGATGGAGAGATGGTGGGATGAGGGGAGATGAAGGGAGGGTGAAACGAGGGGAGATGGAGGGAGGATGGGAGAAATGGAGAGGGCAAGGGGAGATGGAGGGAGGATTGGATAAGGGGACATGAAGGTAGGGTGGGATAAGGGGACATGAAGGGAGGGTGGGATAAGGGGATATGGAGGACGGGGGAGCAGGAAGGAGGACGGAGAGGCTGTAGGGAGGACAGAAAGGAAGAAGAAGGGTGATGAAGGGAGGATGGAGAGGCTGCAGAGAGGACAGAGGAGCCAGAGGAGTGACAGGGACACTGGAGGGAGGAAGAGGGGTGCTGGAGGAAGGCCAGGGGCACGGCAGGGAGCTCGGGGCCGCTCCCCCGCAGGTACGCGGCTCTGACCGGCCACGCCCCGTTCGAGGCTCGCCACCGGCCGGAGCTGTTCCGGCGCATCCGCAGCGCTCGGTACCCGCTGCCCCCGGGGCTCTCCGGCCCTGCCCGCGCCCTCATCGCCCTCATGCTGCAGCCCGAGCCCGCGGCACGGCCCGGCCCGGCCCGGCTGCTGCTGCACCCCTTCCTCAGCCAGGTGCGGGGCTGGGCCGCGCCGGGGACACTGAGGGACACTGAGGGACACGCGGGGGTCACCGCCTGTCGCTCCCCAGGGTTTCACACCCCGCACGCTGCCACCCCGCGCCTGCCACTCCGTGCCCATCTTCGTGGGACAGGAGCCCCTCTGCTGGATGCTGCAGGGGCTGCGGTGCTGGCGGGGGTGTGGCTGCGTCCCTGTCAGCCCTCCCCAAAGGACCCGAGCCCGAAGATCCGCGGAGGAAAACCTTTATTAGTGCTGGGAACCGTCTAAAATCCAGTCATGGAAAACAAGCAGGGGGTGGGACGTGACCAGTACGAACGGCGCACACACACACGCACACACACACACACACACACCAGTTTGCCCTTTAAAACTGTTAACAGGAAAAAAAAAACAACCCCCGAAATCCAAACCTCCAAAATAAAAAGGAGCTCTCTCTTCCCTGCCAGCCTGGGATGGGGATGGGGATGGGGAGGTGCAGCTCCATGTCCTGGTGCTGGGACTGGAGAGGTGCCAGGTCACCCCCATGGGGCAGTGGGGACACTGGAGAGGGGACAGAGGGAGGAAAGTGCGTGGTTTCCCTGTTCAGCTTCACTTCTCTCTCCCTCTGAGAGAGGAGTCAGAGAAAACGCTGAAAAGCTCAGTAAAACAGGACACTAAAAACACCCAGGGGCGGCCCGGAGGCCGTGCCTAAAACACAGAGGGGAGGGGACAAGGACAAGATGCTCGAGGTGGCCCCAGCAAGCACCAAGGAGCCGCTTCCAGACCCGCCCAGGGGGCGTCACCGACCTTCCCGTGTCACCAGCGGGGCCTGGGGGACAGAGGTGACAGCAACGACTGTGTCTGCACTGGGGGGGAGCCTCGTCCCAGCGCCAGAGCCGCGCTGGTGACAAAGGACAGGGAACAGCCTGCAGGGCTGGGGGTGGTGGCAGTGAGCTGGGGCACTCAGCTGTCACTCGTGTCCCCAAACTACGGCAGAGAGGCAGGGATGGATCCCACGGCCCTGAAATGGCCTCACACAATGCACCCGAGGCTGGAAGGGGTGGGACACAAATCCCAGCTCCCCCTGAAGCTCCTCAGCCCCCAAGGAAGCCCCAGACAGGGGTCAGGAGCCTTGTGCCACAACACCCTGTGCCACACAGGGTCCTGTGCCACACTGGGGACAGCTTGGGGCAGGTGGCACAGCCCGGGCTGGCTTGGGGCACACGCTGGGGACAGCCTGGGGCAGGTGGCATAGCCCGGGCTGGCTTGGGGCACACTGGGGACAGCCCGGGCTGGCTTGGGGCACACTGGGGACAGCCTGGGGCAGGTGGCACAGCCCGGGCTGGCCGCTGCCCCTCCCGTGGCCGGCAGCTCAAGGCCTGGCACGGAGCCCAGGGGATATTTTTATCCCGGCATTTGTGTTGTTTGAAGCTGTCAGCTCGGGTGTTTTCAGTCATAAACACAACCCTGCCCTGTCCCAGGAGCTGACAGCAACAGCAACACCCTCAGCTGCCACAGCCTGAGCCCCTGGCTGGCCTGGGGTGGCCCCAGGATGACCCTGAGATGGCCCTGGGACACAGAGGCCACAGAGGTCCCCAAAGCTCCTGTTCTGGAACATCTGCACTGGCCACCTCTGTCCCCCTGCCAGGCAGGAAGGTCCCTGAGGGGTTCAGGGCAGGATGTTCCAGTTAATTCCCTGTGGGTTTTGAGCTCTGGGATCTCCCCATCTTTTCTGCACAGCCAAGAGCTGCCCAAAGATGGGGAGAGCAGGACTGTCCCTGCCCTGGTGACAACTGTGTCACAAACCAAGCCAAGGTGGCAACAACAACAACAACGAGGCTTCTTAAAAGAGAAGGAATTTAAAAACAAAGATTCAAGTTTGGGAACTCCTCTCCCCCTCCTCCCTGGCTCCAAAAGAGGCCAAAACTCACCCTTGTGCAGAAACCAGGTTCAAAGTTCAGCCAATTGGTGAGGGTGACCCACAACCCTGTGGTGACAAGGGCGGGTCACCTCTGTGTCACCACAGAGCCCCGTCCCAAAGCCCAGGAGGGGCTCAGAGGGGCAGCTCCAGGCAGGGGGTGTTTGGTGACAGGAACCAGGCGAGGGCAGGTGCGTGGGCAGGAGCTTCCCCCCCTGCCAGGGCCCAGCAGCACCTCTCAGGCTGAAGGCACCGAGCTGCTCTCCACCTTCAGTCCCTTGCTGGCCAGGAAGGCGTCCTGCTTGGGCTCTCTGCCCAGGAACCTCTTCAGCATGTCCGAAGCATCCACGGAGCCACCAGGATGAAGGATGCACTTCCTGTAATCCATGCCCACCTGTGGGCACACACACACACATAGGGCAGGGCTGGCACACCCAGCCTGGCTCCCACAGCCCGGGCACACACACAGAGCCCTGCTCCTACCTTGCAGTTCATGATTCCCTCCTGCTTGAAGCGGGTGTGGAACATGTCCATGGAGAACACCTCGCTCCAGAGGTAGCCGTAGTACTGGGCATCATAGCCCCCAGCCAGGTGGCCAAAGGTGGCTGGCATGTTTGTACCTGAGGGGACAAAAGGGGTCAAAAAGGACCCCCCCATGGAAAAAAAAAAACCCTCCAGTGCTGTCCCAGCTGTTCACACAAAACCCAGGGGACAAAGGGAGGAACTTTCCAGGCTTTTCCAGCCCTGCTTTTCCCAGAGCCAGCAGAAATCGTCCCCCACACGGGAGGAACTTGCTGAGCTGTTACAGGGCAAGAGGGACAGGAGGGTGGCACGGCGTACCTGGGGTGGCAGGGACACCCAGCACCTCTTCACAGAGCTGGGCAAACACCTCCACGGGGTCAGCCTTGGTCTGGGTGTGCAGTGCCTGGTCCACCTTGGCCAGGACGATCTGGCGCAGGTTGAAGAGCCCTGTTCCCAAAAGGAGGAGGAGGGAAACTGAGGCAGGAATGCTGCCTGCAGGAATGTCACTGAGGCTGGTGGCATCTCTGTCCCTTTCACATGCCACACGTATGGGCTCCTTCCCCCCATCCCCTCAAAACCCCCCAAGCACCATGGCAAGCAAGGAAAAGCCTTTTTTGTCCCCCAGCCAGGTCACTGAGTGTCCCCAGGGGACATCCAGTCCCTCCCACCTGTGTTTGCCTGCCGGGATTTAATGAGTTTCTCCAGCAGCTCATCGGGGATGGGGCTCCCTGTCTTGTAGTGCCTGGACATGCGCAGCAGAGGCTCCTTCTCCCACACCCAGTTCTCCAACATCTGCGACGGGGCCTCCACGAAGTCCCTCTCCACGTGTGTCCCGCTGAACATGGCAAACTCCGCCTGGGGGACACGGCCAGCTCAGAATTCCACGGGAAAACGGGATGGGGGGAAAAGCCCCAAGCTGTGCCAGCGCAGGGAGGCCTCACCTGAGAGCACAGCTGGTGCATGACGTGCCCAAATTCATGGAAATAGGTCTCCACCTCGTCGTGCTGCAGCAGGGAAGGGGCGTCCGGCGTAGGCTTGGTGAAATTGGCCACCATGGCGGCCACCGAGATTTGGCGGCTGGAGTCCGGCAAGAGGCAGCCGGGCTGGAGGCCAAAGCAGGCAGCATGGCCGTACTTCCCTTCCCTGGGGAGGGACAGGAGGCTCAGGGATCCTTCCAAAAGCCACACACAGCCACGGCCTCCCCCAGTGTGGTCCTCAGAGGAGCCCCAAGTGACCGCCCCTGCTGACCCCCTTGGTGACAGCCCAGCACACGGTGCTCTCTCCACTCCACACAGCTTTGGGAGCAGGAATCTCCTCCTCCTCCTCCTCCTCCTCCTCAGGCTCTGCTCCTCCTGCTCCCACATTTCCCCTCTCCCCAGGTCTCACCGTGGGTACAGGTCCAGGTAGAACTTCCCGATGGTCTCCCCGGAGGACGCGTCCTTCACCGTGTAGAGCTGCACGTCCTCGTGCCACACCTGAGCCTTCTCCTCCAGGTGGAAGGTGAGGCCCAGCAGCTCCTGGTAGATGGCCAGGAGGCCCGTGGTGACCACCTGCATGGGGAAATACTCCTTGAGCAGGTTCTGGTCCACGCTGTACTTGGTCTCCTCCACCTGGTTCATGTAGTAGCGCATGTCCCAGGCGTTGATGCGGTTGTCGAACTCCAGCCCGCGCTTCTCGCACTCCTTCTTCTTCAGGTCCAGGATCACAGCCCGCTCCTTCTCCCCCAGGGGCTTCAGCTTCTGGGCCAGCTCATCTGGGGAAGGCAGGCAGGGCTGGGACCAGGGATCAGAGCAGCACAGCCTGCCCAGGATGTCCCTGCTCAGCCCCAGGACGTACCCAGGAACGTGGCCACCGTCCGGCTGCTCTTGGCCATGTTCATCTCCAGCACAAAGTCAGCGTGGGTGCTGAAGCCCAGCAGATTGGCCTTCTGAGCCCTCAGGTCCACCAGCTCCTTCAGGATCAGGCAGTTCTCCTGCAAGGCAGAGAGTGAAGTACACATGTGGTGCTGCTGTGGGTCCCCAGGACAAGGTGAGAGATGAGAATTTGATTCCAAGTTCTCAGAAGGCTGATTCACTATTATTTTTATTATATTATACTGTATTATGTTGTATTATATTTTATTACATTGTATTATATTGTATTACATTGTATTATATTGAAATATATTATATTGTATTGTAATATATTGTATTGTATTATGTTGTATTGTATTATGTTGTATTGTATTATGTTGTATTGTATTATGTTGTATTGTATTATGTTGTATTGTATTATGTTGTATTGTATTATGTTGTAATGTAATATATTATATTGTATTATATTGTATTGTATTATGTTGTATTATACTGTAATATGTTGTATTATATTGTAATATATTGTACTGCATTAATTCCATTTATTATATTGTATTGTAATGCATCGTATTGCATTATGTTATAAAATCATATACTAAAACTATACTAAAGAAAGAGAAAGAATCTATCAGAAAGTTAGAAAAAAAATTATAATAAAACCCCGTGACAGACTCAGAGTCTGACACAGCTGGCTGTGATTGGTCATTAAATTAAAACAATTTACATGCTTAACAAACAATTCTCTAAATCACATTCTAAAGCAGCAAAACAGAGAAGCTGAAGCTTCCCAGG
Organism: Agelaius tricolor; assembly: GCF_023055355.1. NCBI lineage: Eukaryota > Metazoa > Chordata > Aves > Passeriformes > Icteridae > Agelaius > Agelaius tricolor. The sequence continues at coordinate 2,036,372 of NW_027269293.1, read as the reverse complement.
AGAAGAATTTTAATATTTTATGAAAAAATCCTGGTGAAGGGATTTTTTAATAGAATATCATAGTAACACCCACAGGGGAGAAGGGAAGCAGTGTGGAAAGAAACACAAATGTTTCCCTGGGTGCCCTGGTCAGTCCCACCGACCTCTTTGCACCTGGAGTTGAACATTTCTTCCACCTTCCTCCTGGTCTCGGGCACGTAGCACTTCTTCAGCAGGGGGAAGTAGTGTGGGTACTTGAGGGTGACCTTCAGCTTCCCGTCCTCTGTCTTCTCCAGGGAGTTCAGGAAATCCTCAGGGAGCCCCCCTGGGAAAAGAGCAGGCAGGGGCTGAGCCCAGGACTCTGCAGGAATTCTCTGGGGTCACTCAGGGCCCTGCCAGCAGAGCGTTCCATACCCAGCTCCTCCCTGGAGAAGGGCAGGAAGGTGGTGTCCTCGTTGAGGTTCTTGTTGAAGTCGATGCACAGCACGCTCAGCTTCTTCTTGATGGCTTTGATTTTCTTCAAAACGCAGAAAATCAGAGAGAAATCAGAGCTGGGGGTTGGGGGGCACTCAGGCTGCTCCCACCCTGCTGAGCTGCCCAGCACTGAGCCAGCCCAATTAATGATGGTGAACAATTAATGATGGTGAGCCAGCAGCCCAGAAAGGCTCCCTGGGGTTACACCTGGCAGGGCTCAGCCACCTCAGCAAGGTCCTGCCTGTTCCCTGCTGCCTCAGGAGCTGCAGGTGCTGCACTAACAACCTCCCCTCTCCTTATTTTCCATTTTCTTCTGCTTTTAACCCAGTTTTGAGCTCCTCTGCTGGTGCGTGGTAAGAGACGGAGGCCCTGAGCAGCTCAGCCCAACTCCAGCCCTTGGCACGTGGGGATTTGGTGATAATTCCCCAATTTCACCTCCCCAGGAATTCCTCAACTCCCACTTTGTTAACATCACCCTTTAAACGGAAAGGAAAAAGGGGGGAGCTGGAGACACCACCCAAAATCACCTGAATTGGGGGCAAAACCCAAACCTGAGCCTCACACCCTGCCCTGAGCCCTGCCACAGCAAGGGGGAATGGATTCAGACTGACAGGAATTAGGATTAGATGGGATATTAGGAAAAAATTCCTTCCTGTGAGGGTGCAGAGGCCCTGGCACAGATTTCCCAGAGGAGCTGTGGCTGCCCCTTCCCTGGAAGTGTCCAAGGCCAGCTTGGAGCAACCTGGGACAGTGGAAGGTGGGCTTTAAGGTCCCTTCAGCCCAAACCATCCTGGGATTCTGTGCTCTCACCTCCTGTGTCTCCTCGGGGAGGTGGAGCCCGTTCCTTTTCCCCAGCTTGATCAGCCTCTCCAGGTACCTCTTTGCCTCAGGCTTCAGGGAAGCACTCTCTGCTTTCTCCTGGAAAAGAACAAAAATCCCTCCTCCTCCTCAGGGAGCTGCAGGAAGCTGCTTCCCAGTGGGAGAGCCCCAGGGAAGGCTCTGGTTTGGTGCAGAGGTTCCTGTGTCACCTCGGGGCAGGGGCTCCTCACAGATTGCTTTAAACACATCACCTCTGTGCCATGGCAGCATTTTGGGGGCAATTTTTGGGGAGATCACCACTGAGGTGGGTTGGATTTACCAACAAAGGGGAGATCAAGGCTCTGAGCGGGGGCAGAGCCCTCAATCCCAAACTCCCCATCCCTCACTACACCCGGGCCACTCTGCCATGACCCCACCGCGCTCCCTCCCCGCCCCTGCATCCCTCCCTCCTCAGCTCTGGGACCAAGGAAAAGGATTTGCTGGAATTCCAGGGGGTTCCAGCCGGCAAGGGGACAGACCTGGAGCCACACAATCCTCTGGTACACGTCCTGCCTCATGCTCATCTCCACGTCAAACTCCGAGAGCTTCTTGTCGGCCTCGGTGCTGGCGGCGCGGATGGCCTTGCAGGGGGACACGTGCTGGGGGAAGTCCAGCATGTTCCTACGGACTGGGGGGACAAAAGGGGACAGGGATGATGGACCAACATCCCAGGGCACACCCACAGCCAGGCTGGCAGCCCCAGAGCCTTTCCCTCCCCTCACACACACACAGCAGGGGAGAGGTGGGATGAGGCTCCTGCTGCCTTTGGTCCTTTCCCTGCTGCCCACCACATCCACACGCTGGATTCCCACCAAAATCCTCCCAAAATCCATGGGAATTCTGTGCCTGTGAGCCCCCAAAAGCTCTGACATCCCAGGAGGTTTGGGGAGTTCTGTGCAGGGCTTGATGCTCCCTTCCAGCTTGAGGAATTCCATCATTCCTGATGGCAGGGATGGCACATTCCCTGCTGCCCAGCACATCCACCTGCTGGATTCCCACCAAAACCTCCTAAAATCCACAGGAATTCTGTGTCTGTGAGCCCCTAAAAGCTCTGCCCCAGCTGTGGCAGCACAGGAGATTTGGGGAGTTTTGTGCAGGGCTCAATGCTCCCTTTCCAACTCCAGAATTCCATCATTCCTGATGGCAGCAGCTCCTGCTCCCTTTGGTCCTTTCCCTGCTGCCCAGCACATCCACCTGCTGGATTCCCACCAAAATCCTCCCAAAATCCATGAGAATTCTGTGCCTGTGAGCCCCCAACAGCTCTGACATCACAGGAGGTTTGGGGAGTCCTGTGCAGGGCTCGATGCTCCCTTTCCAGCTCCAGGAATTCCATGATTCCTGTTGGCAGCAGCATTCCCTGTCTCCTCTAAAGCTCAAAGTGGGACAATCCCCTCCTACAGACACTTCCCCAAAGCCACCACGCCTCAGGTGTGCCCTGTCCTGATGCAATTCCATGGAGGCAAACAGGGAGAACATTCCCTGCTGCCATCCCTGCAGAAGCTCCAAGAACAGCACTCCAGGTGCTCTCCAGGCACCTGCATTCCCTCCCCAGGAGAAGCTGAACAGGCAGCTCAGCCAGGGAAGTGCTGACAGCCCTGCTGAGATGAACATTCCTCCTGCTGAGCAAGAGGAATTATTTTTTTTTCCCAATTATTTTAGGAAAAAAAGAACGGGGAGAGGAAGAAGATGAGGCTGCTCCCTGCCCCAGACAGGTGGGACAGCTCAAGCACAGGCAGCAGCCCAGGTGTCACAAGGAGGGGCCACCTGAATTGTCAGCCTGCTGCAAATTAACCACCAAAACTGCACAGTTTTGGTGCCATCACGTTGTGGTACTCCCCCAAAAAATCCCAGTGGGATTTACTATCCCAAAAAATCCCAGCAGGATTGACTCTCCCAAAAAATCCCAGCGGGATTTATTCTCCCAAAAAATCCCAGTGGGATTTATTCTCCCAAAAAATCCCAGTGGGATTTATTCTCCCAAAAAATACCAGTGGGATTTATACTCCCAAAAAATCACAGCAGGATTTACTCTCCCCAAAAAATCCCAGCAGGACTGACTGTCCAAAAATCACACCAGGACTGACTCTCCCAAAAAAATCCCAGCAGGATTTACTCTCCCAAAAAATCCCAGCAGGATTTACTGATTTACTCTCCCAAAAAATCCCAGTGGGATTTATTCTCCCAAAAAATCCCAGTGGGATTTATTCTCCCAAAAAATCTCAGCAGGATTTATTCTCCCAAAAAATCCCAGCGGGATTTACTCTCCCAAAAAATCCCAGCAGGAAACAAGGCACATAGAGAGACATTTGCCCACTGCCCCAGGGAAAACTGAGGAAGGAGGTGAGAGTTTCTTGGATCTTTTCTGCTTCTGTTCCCACTGGTGGCACATGAAAGCCAGGACAGCCTTGGGGAATCAGCTGCTCCTGCTGCCAAAGGGCTGCCCTTGGGTTAATTTGCTTTTCCAAATCTGTTCTTTGTGCTGGTTCCTTGCTGTATAAACATTAACTGGGAATAAAACCAACATTCTGCAGGCAGCCACAGGGAGAGAAAAGCAGGTGACAGCACAGAGCTAAAAAAAAAAATCCAAAAATCTTAATTATTGTGGGAGGGTTTGGAAGTGACCTCAAAGCACAGCCCTGCTGTGGGCAGGGACATCTCCCACTGCCCCAGGGGGCTCCAACCTGGCCTTGGACCCTTCCAGGGCGCAGCCAGAGCTGCTCTGGGCAAGCTCAGAGCCTCCCACTATTGTAAAATTAGGCAACCCCCCTGACTCTATGATATCAGAAGGCTAATTAATAACTTTATTGTAATTATTTTATACTGTATTGCACTACTCTAAACTGAAACCGTACAAACACTCGAAATCTCGTGGCTGTCTCCTGTTAGGACACAGCTTGTAGAGACTGGTTAAGAAAATTCTTTCAGGTAAATAATTCAACACATTCTATGTGTTCCAAAACACAGGAGCAGCAAATAAGAATTGTTTTGATCTCTGTGCTTCTCCAGCTTCTCCCTTCCAGCTTGAGGAATTCCATGATTCCTGATGGCAGGGATGGCACATTCCCTGCTGCCCAGCACATCCACACGCTGGATTCCCACCAAAATCCTCCTAAAATCCACAGGAATTCTGTGCCTGTGAGCCCCCAAAAGCTTTGTCAGCACAGGAGGTTTGGGGAGTGCAGGGCTCAATGCTCCCTTCCAGCTCCAGGAATTCCATGATTCCTGATGGCAGCAGCTCCTGCTCCCTTTGGTCCTTCCCCTGCTGCCCACCACATCCACCTGCTGGATTCCCACCAAAATCCTCCTTAAATCTGGGAGAATTCTGTGTCTGTGAGCCCCTAAAAGCTCTGCCCCAGCTGTGGCAGCACAGGAGGTTTGGGGAGTTTTGTGCAGGGCTCAATGCTCCCTTTCCAACTCCAGAATTCCATCATTCCTGATGGCAGCAGCTCCTGCTCCCTTTGGTCCTTTCCCTGCTGCCCACCACATCCACCTGCTGGATTCCCACCAAAATCCTCCCAAAATCCACAGGAATTCTGTGGCAGCACAGGAGGTTTGAGGAGTCCTGTGCAGAGCTCGATGCTCCCTTCCAGCCCCAGGAATTCCATGATTCCTGATGGCAGCAGCATTCCCTGTCTCCTTTAAAGCTCAAAGTGGGACAATCCCTTCCTACAGACGCTTCCCCAAAAGCCACCACACCCTGTCCTAATGCAATTCCATGGAGGAAAACAAGGAGAACATTCCCTGCTGCCATCCCCTGCAGAAGCTCCAAGAACAGCACTCCAGCAAAAACCTGAGAGAGAGAGAATCCTGTCTGTCTGTCCAGAGAATCTCAACGCCACATCCCGGGATCCATCCCATCCCTGCCAGCAGGAACAGCGTCCCCACCTGTGTATTCCACCTCCACGTCGGCCAAAGCCTTGAGCGTGTTCTCGTAGGAGACCTCGCCGCGCTCCTGGGCTCCCACGCGGTCGTACACGAGCTTGGTGCTCTCGGTCAGCTCGGCCGCCATGGCCTCGATCTGCTCGGCCGTCAGGTCCCAGCGCAGCTGGCTGGCCAAGGGACGCGGGGCCTGGCTGTCCACGACATTCCCTGCAGGCACAGAATTCCAGGGAGGGCCCCAGCGCCCGGGATTGGCGGTGGGATCGTCTCCCGGGAGCTCCTCGCCCTCCCGGTGCTGAGAAATACTTCACCGAAACCCGACCCCGTGCCCGGCCGGGTGCCCCTGCCAAGGCTGTCCCTGCTCGGGGACAAGGCCGAGCGGGGGACAGAGGTGACCTGGCGGCACAGGAGACCCCGGCCGGCTTGAGGGACCGCTCCCGGTCCGGTCCTGCCGCCGCCGCCCCATCGCTATCCCCGGTGTCCCCGCGCCCCCCATCCCGCCGGTACCTGTCGGGGGGGCCATGTCGGCGGTGCCGGGGGTGCCGGGAGACCCCGCGCTGCTATCGAGGCCGGGAGGAAACCGGGCCGGCCCCACGCACCGAGCATGTGCCCCGACCGGAGAGGCGGGCGGGAGAGCGGGGCATGCTGGGAGCCTGGAGGACCGGGCCGCTGCCGCCCGCACCGCACCGCACCGGGACCGGGCAGCGGGGGCGGCTCATCCCCGCCGCGACCCTCAGAACCGGCCGGGAGCGGCCCCGGGGCGGGCGCGGGGCGGGCGCGGAGCATCCCCGGGTCCCGCCCGCCCGTTTCCATGGCAACGCCCCCGCGCGTTGCCGTGACAACGCAGCATCTCTATGGTACCGGTGTGGGCGGGGCTTCCTCCATAGGCCACGCCCATTCTTTTGCTACTGGGAGGGGCGGGGCCGCAGCGGCGCCGGCGCGCGGAGGGCGCGGCGCATGCGCAGTGCGGGAGCGCGCCCGGCCCAGGCGAGTGTCCGGTGAGCGAGGGGGGACCGGGGGACACCGGGGCCGGGACGGGGGCATCGGGAGCGGCCCTCCTCCGGGACCCGTCCGCCTCCAGACCCGCTGGTGCCGGGCCGTGCTGCCCGCCGGCAGCCGCCGTTCTGCTCCGCCTGGGGGCAGCGGCACCGGGGGGTACCGGGTGCACCGGGGCCTGAGGGGGCGGGACCGGACGGGACGGGATGTACCGGGAGCGGGCTCTGACCCGCGCTGGGACTTGTGTTTCTCCGGTGCTGCCGGTGCCAGCCCCGGGAGTCGCCCGTCCCCGTCCCGGTGAGCGCACCGGGTCCCGGCGGATTCCCCGGCCGGGAGTCCCCGGTTGCCTCCACCGGGGCAGGGTCCGGGCGATGCTCGCGGGGCTTTGGGGACACCGGGGAGCGGTGCCTTCCCCTCTCCGCCCGGTGGGTCCGGGGGCTGCCGGGGAACGGGAGCCAGGCGGGCGCGGTGCTGCTCTCGGGGCTCTGGGCGGACGGGACCGGCTCAGCTCCGGTGCACTCGCGTTAAACGGAGCTCGTGTCTCCGTTAAATGAGCCTGGCTGTGCTACAAACCCAATTAAAGTGCGGGGAGTTTTCCCTCGGGAGCTGCCCTGGGAATTCCCAGCCTCAGGTTGTGCTCATTGGGTTCTCTGTGGTTTGGGATTTCCCTCGCTGTGCCCTGCCAGGACAGGCTGGCACTGCCCGGGCTGCCAGGGGCTGCCAAACTCCTCCTTGGCTCTGCTTTGGGGCCACCAAAATCCTCCTGAATTCCTCCTGCTCCTGGCTCTGGTTTGGGGCTACCAAATTCCTCCTACTCCTGGCTCTGATTTGGGGCTGCCAAACTCCTCCTTGGTTCTGGTTTGGGGCCACCAAATTCCTCCTGCTCCTGGCTCTGGTTTGGGGCCACCAAATTCCTCCTTGGCTCTGGTTTGGGGCCACCAAATTCCTCCTAAATTCCTCCTGCTCCTGGCTCTGGTTTCAGGAGCAAGCCATGCTCAGGAAGCAGAAAATTGGGAATTTTTCCTGGTGAGTTCTGGGGATTTCACCCCTTGCAGCACCTCTGGGTGCTTCCCTTGGCAGGGTTGTGCCAGGCAGAGGGTGAATCCACGCCTGGAGAATTCCTAAAGAAAACAAGGAATGTTCTGGAGTTCTTACCCAGCCCTGACCAAACTCCAAATCCATCCTGACCTCCTCAACACCTCCCTGAGGGGCAGCAGCAGCAAAATCCTTTTCCCTTTTGTGTTTCAATCCACGGTTTGTGTCTCTGCAGGATTTTTTGGGAAGCCAGGAGCGGTGGAGCCCAGCATGGCAGACCAGAAGCGTCTGGCCTTCTCCATCATCCAGTTCCTGCACACCCAGCTCCAGAACGGGAGCATGTCTCCAGATGCTCAGGAGAGTTTGGAAGGTGGGCTGGATCTACCTCTGTCAGGCCAAAATTTGGGAGAATTTCACCGTTTTTTCCCTCTTTTCTACCCCTGCCTTGGCTGGGCTGCTCCCGGTGCCGAACCTCGCTGGAATTTTGGAGTTGATTTTTCCTTTTGGGATTTATCCAGGGATGCTGGTGGCTTGTGTGGCTTCTGATCTCTGCCAAGAGCAGCTTAGCTGGAGGCAGGGATGTACCTGGGCTCAGAAGCCTCCCTGATCCCTGCTTGGAGACTCAGAGGGTTCATCCAGGCCAAGCTGGGAGCGCTCCATGGGGTGGGAGGTGGGAATTCCCTGGCTCCAGGGAAACTTTCTGTGCTCCTGGGGTTGTTCCTGCTCTTTTTCTCCCCAAAATGTCATCCCTCAAGGTTTTTCCAGGCCTTTCCAAAGGGCAGGGATCTTTAAAGGTCTCCTTAAGGAGCTTAAGGTTTAGCCCTTGGTTTGTGGGTTTGTTGCAGTGAAAGGAGCGTGGCTCTGGGGTGGGGGGACATTGCTGGGAGATGGGACTGGGAATGGGATATTTTGGGATGAAAAATGTGGCAGGAGGGCTCTGGGAGGCTCTGATTTTCCCTGGGAGCAGCTTCCCAAGCCTGAGAAGGGAGGAGGTGGCTCAGGGCTCCCAGAGCAAGGGGAATGTTTGGGTCTCTCCTTGGGATTCTGAGCCATTCCCACATTCCCAGCTGTGGGAATGCTGCTGCAGCCCCAGCCTGATTCACTTCCAAGCCCAGGAATCCCTCAGGGAGTGGGAACTGGGACTGGCTCCATCCAGGAGATCCAGAGGGAGGCTTTGCCCAGCTCTGAGTTTTGGCAAAATTTGAAAATACAGCCCAAAAATCCCATCTGGTGTGGGGGAAATATTGGGTTTTTTTCCTGGTTTTTTTGAGAGATGAGGGAGAGGGTTGAACATTTATTAATTCATGACCTGACTCTCCTTATCCAGTGGCCATCCAGTGCCTGGAAACAGCATTTGGGGTCTCCATGGAAGACCAAAGCCTGGCTGTGTCCCAGACCCTCCCCGAAATATTTGAAGCCGTGGCAGGGAAGGTGAGTGAGAGCCCTGGGATGTTCCCTTTTCCCTGAGTTCTGCTGGATTTTCCAGGAGGCTGCTGCTGCTCCCCTTAGGGAGTGTGGGAGGGGAACGTTTTGGGCTGGAAAAAGTTGTGGGAATTGTGGGAATGCTCAGCTCAGCTTCTGCCTCTCCTTGGAAGGAGCTGGAACACTCCAGAACGAACTCGGAGCCCGTCACCCCCTCAGAAGATGACGTGGCTGAAGCTGAAAGACTCAAGACTGAAGGTACCAACCCCTGGAGCTGCTGGATCATGAGGCTTTGGTGCTAATTGGGAGGGCATCTCAATTCCCTGGCACCTGGAATTGGAGGAAAAAAAAGGGAATGTTTTCTATTTCTGCCTCTTGCTCTGCCTGGGCTGCAGGAGCCTGGGGAGGTTTGGCTGCCAGGAATGTTGGATCAGTGGGATTTTTATCCCAAAAATCCTGTGGGGTGTGGAGCAGAGCATCCATCCTTCCTGCTCTGTGCATGGCTTTTTCCTGGGAAAAATGGGATGGGTGTGGATGCAGCATTTCCCCCCTGAGCCAGCACCTGGGGTGGTTTTTGGGATCAGGAATGGGGGAATTTCCAACATTGCCCCGCTGCTGGCCCTGCCCCACACTGACAAACCTCTCCCCTGTGCTATTTCCATGGATCCAGACCTTTGCTTTGGTTTATCCCAGGTTTTTTTTTTCCATCTTTTCCCCACCCTCCTTTCAGGAAATGACCAAATGAAGGCAGAAAACTTCGAGGCTGCCGTGTCTTTTTATGGAAAAGCCATCGAGTTAAACCCAGCCAACGCCGTTTATTTCTGCAACAGGTACTGAGCAGCTCCTCCCTGCTGGCACCCCAGGCTCCAGAATGCCCAAAAATCCCAATTTTTCAAACCATCCTGTGGAGTTTTGGAGCAGTTCCTTGCTCGTTGTGGGATTGTGCCGTGCTTTTGGTGCCTCCTGGGATCTCTGGGTGGGATGTGGGTGTGGAAATGAACTTTATCAGGCACTGGAGGGGTGAGGGATGCCAGGGAATGGGGTCTGCTTCCATGCAGAGTGGGATGTGCTGGGAATTCAGGGTGGAATGAGGAGCTGGAGGCTCCTCATGGAGAGTTAAGGGAGTTGTGTGTGCAGAATTGGCCATGGAAGAGGGGGAGGTTTTTGTGTTTCTCTGCAATTCCTGGATAAAACAGATTGTGAACTTGAATTTGATGGAATTCCCTGGTTGTGCTGGGAACTCAGACCCACCCCTGAAATGTAAACCCCCTCCCTCCAAATTGCTATAAATTTTACATTAAGGGGCTCTCAGGCAAAAAATATGGGAGCAGGACTAACAGTTCTTTAATAGGGAAGAAAATAAAAGGATAAAATAAACAATGCAGTGAACTAAAACAACACTGCCAGAGTCAGAACACAGCCTGACACCCTGTGGGTCAGGGTGTGGGCAGCAGAACCATTGGAATTGTGGCTCAGCCCTCCTGCAGTGTCAGGGGTGGCTCTGATGGAGCAGGGATCCTGTAGGAAAGGGTGGAATCTTCCTCTGAAGATCCAGGGCAAGAGGCAGCTGCTGTTCCTCTGGGAAATCCAGTGCAGAAGCTGTGCTGGAGTTCCAAAATCTCCAGATTATATCCGGGTAGGAAGGCTTGAAATCTCAGATTCTATCCAGATAGGAATGTTTGAAATCTCAGATTCTATCCAGGTAGGAATGTTTGAAATCTCAGATTCTATCCAGATAGGAATGTTTGAAATATCACATTATATCCAGGTAGGAATGTTTGAAATCTCAGATTCTGTCCAGGTAGGAATGTTTGAAATCTCAGATTCTGTCCAGGTAGGAATGTTTGAAATCTCAGGCTGTATCCAGGTAGGAATGTTTGAAATCTCAGATTCTATCCAGGTAGGAATGTTTGAAATCTCAGGCTATATCCAGGCAGGAATGTTTGAAATCTCTGATTATGTCCAGATAGGAATGTTTGAAATCTCAGATTCTATCCAGGTAGGAATGTTTGAAATCTCAGATTCTATCCAGTTAGGAATGTTTGAAATCTCAGATTCTATCCAGATAGGAATGTTTGAAATCTCAGATTCTATCCAGGCAGGAATGCTTGGCTCCTCCCTCTGGGCTCACATTCCCAATGGGATGCTGCAGTTCTTATCAGCCGTGCAGGGACATTCAGTGGCCTCTTATCAGCAGATTTCTCCCCTGTTGTGGAAGAGATAAGGAAAACTGCCCACTTAGCAGAAGCCAGCTGCCATCCAGATGGCAAAACAGAATCCACTTTGCTTGGCAATGCAGGGGGTTCTGCTTTTCCCATTTTTCCAGAGCTGCTGCCTACAGCAAACTGGGGAATTACGCGGGAGCCGTGCGGGACTGCGAGCGCGCCATCGGCATCGACCCCAGCTACAGCAAAGCCTACGGCAGGATGGGGTGAGCAGCACCCTCCTGGGGAAATTCCCACCTTTCCTTGGGAATTCTGCAGCCCTGAAAACCCCCAGAACAGGGATTTTATCAGTTTGTTCCGCCATGAAAAAATTCCTGCTTTATAGGGTGGAGAAAAAATTCACATTTTTCAATTCTAAGAAAGTTGGTGGAACATCAGTTGGATAAAACAAGTGACCTAAAAACCCTTCTGTGACTTGGATTTTTATTTTCTTTTCTGCTGGAATTTTGATTTCCTGAAAATTTATTTCTTGATTCTAAGTTGGTGGGGACAAGTGGATTTAAAAAGTGCCCCAAAAAAACCCATCTGTGACTTTGATCTTTATTTTCTTTCCACCATTCCTGCTGGAATTTTCGATCCCTGCACGCCCCAGAACAGGGATTTTATCAGTTTGTTCCACCATGAAAAATTCCTGCTGTTTTGGCTTTTTAGGGTGGAGAAAAAATTCACATTTCTCAATTCTAAGAAAGTTGGTGGGGACAACAATTGGATTAAAAAAGGTGGAAAAAAAACCCTTCTGTGACTTTGAATTTTCTTTTCTTCCCCAGCTTGGCCCTGTCCAGCTTAAACAAACACACAGAAGCTGTTGTTTACTACAAAAAAGCTCTGGAGTTGGATCCGGACAACGAAACGTACAAATCCAACCTCAAAATAGCTGAACAGAAAATGAAGGAGACTCCCAGTCCAGTAAGTCGTGGAATTTGGGGATTTATTGAGGTTAAAAGAGCAGGAGCAGCGTTTTGCAACAACAATGGGAATGGGGTTTTGGAATGGGGAATGGGGAATGAGCAGTGGGAATGGGGAATGGGGAATGAGCAATGGGAATGGGGAATGAGCAATGGGGATGGGGATTGGGGAATGGGGAATGAGGAATGGGGTTTGGGAATGAGGAATGGGAAATGGGGAATGGGGTTTTGGAATAGGAATGGGGAATGAGGGATGGGAATGGGGAATGAGGGATGGGGAATGGGGAATGAGCAGTGGGGATTGGGGGATGGGAATGGGGAATGGGAATGGGGAATGAGGGATGGGGAATGGGGTTTTGGAATAGGATTGGGGAATGAGGGGTGGGAATGGGGAATGAGGGATGGGAATGGGGAATGAGGGATGGGAATGGGGAATGAGGAATGGGGTTTGGGAATGAGGAATGGGAAATGGGGAATGGGGTTTTGGAATAGGAATGGGGAATGAGGGATGGGAATGGGGAATGAGGGATGGGGAATGGGGAATGAGCAGTGGGGATTGGGGGATGGGAATGGGGAATGGGAATGGGGAATGAGGGATGGGGAATGGGGTTTTGGAATAGGATTGGGGAATGAGGGGTGGGAATGGGGAATGAGGGATGGGAATGGGGAATGAGGGATGGGAATGGGGAATGAGCAATGGGGATGGGGAATGAGGGATGGGAATGAGGGATGGGAATGGGGAATGAGGGATGGGAATGAGGGATGGGAATGGGGAATGAGGGATGGGAATGGGGAATGAGGGATGGGAATGAGCAATGGGGATTGGGGAATGAGGGATGGGAATGGGGAATGAGGGATGGGAATGAGCAATGACAGCAGCTCTGGTTTCTCTCTTCCAGACCAGCGGCCCCGGAGGGTTCGACTTGGCCGGATTGCTGAACAACCCCGGCTTCATGAGCATGGTGATTGCAGATGCTGGGATTCCCTGGGGTGGAGCCTCCCTGGGGGCTCTGGTGTCCCCTCACATGGGATTCCCTGGGGTGGAACCTCCCTGGTGCCTCCTCACATGGAATTCCCTGGGGTGGAACCTCCCTGGTGCCTCCTCACATGGAATTCCCTGGGGTGGAACCTCCCTGGTGTCTCCTCACATGGAATTCCTCAGCATGGAGCCCCTCTGGAAGCTTTCCCCGCTCCCTGGGGTTGTGTGAAAGCTGCTGCTGCTCCCTTCAGCTCAGGCAGAGCTGGGAATTTCTCCTCAGGCTTTTCCCAGGCTGTGGCAGGGCCTGCTCTGCTCTGGGCTTGGCCTTTGCTCTTTTTTTTTTTTGCCATTTTTGCCATTTTCCCCCTTTTCCTGGATTCCCAAGGATTCCCAAACATTCCCACCTTCCCTTTGGGGTTGATCCCACCCTGTCCCTGCTGCCTCACCTGGGTGTTGTTTTTATTCCCCACAGGCCTCAAACCTCATGAACAACCCCCAAGTACAACAGCTGTGAGTAGGATCCCACTTTTATGTATTCCCTCTTGGAATTCTGGGTTTGGCCTTTCCCACTGGGAGCAGGAGGAAATTTGGGCCAGGAATGTGGAGGAGGTTCAGAACCAGCCCAGTTCCATGAGCTGTGGGGGTTTGGATGCTCTGGGAGGTGCTAGGAAAGGGCTTGAAATAAAATTATTCCCAAAGGAGGTGGGATGGGATGGATCGTGGCCCTGGAATTGGCTCTGCTGCAGTTTTATGGGATTTCAGGATTTCCCAGCTTGGTTAAAATGGGAATATTCCCATTCCTGGATGGTTGTGAGGAGCAGTTCCCAATATTTGAAGAAAATGGATAAATTCCTGAATCCATTCCTGAGCACCCCTGTGGAGTGTGGCAGGAGGGAGAGACCCTCTGGAGCCCCCAAATCCTTGGATTTTTGGAATGAGATCACTCAGCTCCCTTTGGTTTCTCCCTGCTCCTGGTGCCTTTGGGAATTCCCACCTGGATCCAGCCCTGGAGGGAATCCAGGGAATCCTGTCCTGGATGCAGAGCAGGGCTGCAATTCCATAAATCCAGGAATATCAACATTATTTTAATAATTTTATTAATTGTTCAGCTAAATTAGTTATTTCCACCCGACTCAGGAAAAGGTGCTGCAGGGAATTCTGAGATCCCCAGGGTGGGAAGTTGCTCCCAGCAGTCCCCAGGTGATTTTTGGGGATCTTTTCCCAGTTCTGACCCTTTTTTCCCCTTCCCAGAATGTCGGGGATGATCTCGGGAGGCCACAACGCCATGGGAGCGACCGGGAGCAGCCCCTCCACCAACGACCTGGCCAGCCTGATCCAGGCGTGAGTGGGGACACTGGGGACAGGGCTGGGGACAGGGCTGGGGGATAGGACTGGGGACAGGGCTGGGGACACCTGGGGACAGGGCTGGGGACAGGGCTGGGGGATAGGACTGGGGGATAGGATTGCGGACAGGGCTGGGGACACCTGGGGACACCTGAGGACAGGGCTGGGGGATAGGACTGGGGACAGGTCAGGGGATGGCTGGGGACAGGGCTGGGAATGGCTGGGGACAGCTGGGGACAGGGCTGGGGGATAGGATTGGGGACAGGACTGGGGACACCTGGGGACAGGGCTGGGGGATGGGTTTGGGGACAGGGCTGGGGACACCTGGCGACAGGGCTGGGGGATAGGATTGGGGACAGGGCTGGGAATGGCCTGGGAATGGGCTGGGAATGGCTGGGGACAGGACTGGGGACAGGACTGGGGATGGGCTGGGGGACAAGGCTGGGGACAGCTTGGGGACAGAACTGGGCTGGGACTGGGGACAAGATGGGGGGGACATGGCTGGGAGCAGCTGGGGGATAGGACTGGGGACAGGGCTGGGGGACTCAGCTGGGGACAGGACTGGGAATGGCTGGGGGACACAGCTGGGGACAGGGCTGGGGACAGGACTGGGGGATAGGATTGGGGACAGGGCTGGGGGACACAGCTGGGGACAGGACTGGGAATGGCTGTGGACAGGGCTGGGGGACAGGGCTGGAGGACAGGGCTGGGGACAGGCTGGAGGAAATGGCTGGGGACAGCTTGGGGACAGAACTGGGCTGGGACTGGGGACAGCATTGGGGATAGGCTCAGGACAGGGCTGGGGACAGGGCTGGGGACAATCCAGGGGGACAATCCTGGGGACAGGGCTGGGAATGTCCCAGGGTGTTGCCTGTGTCCAGGTGTCCCCAATGTCCCCTGTGTGTCCCTGCTGTGCCCGGATGTCCCTGATGTCCCCAGGTGTCCCTGCTGTCTCCCATGTGTCCCTGCTGTCCCCTGTGTGTCCCTGCTGTCCCCTGTGTGTCCCTGATGTCCCCCATGTGTCCCTGCTGTCCCCGTGTGTCCCTGCTGTCCCTTGTGTGTCCCTGATGTCCCCTGTGTGTCCCTGATGTCCCCGTGTGTCCCTGCTGTCCCCAGGGGCCAGCAGTTTGCCCAGCAGATGCAGCAGCAGAACCCTGAGCTCATTGAGCAGCTGCGCAGCCAAATCCGCAGCCGGACCCCGAGCGCCAGCAACGAGGAGCAGCAGGAGTGAGGTGGGGCATTGATTATTGATTGGTTATTGATTGAATACAGGAATTGATAACTCAGGAGTGAGGTGGGGCATTGATTATTGATTGGTTATTGGTTATTGATTGAATACAGGAATTGATAACTCAGGAGTGAGGTGGGGCATTGATTATTGATTGGTTATTGATTATTGATTGAATACAGGAATTGATAACTCAGGAGTGAGGTGGGGCATTGATTATTGATTGGTTATTGGTTATTGATTGAATACAGGAATTGATAACTCAGGAGTGAGGTAGGGCAGGAGCAGGGCCATTGATTATTGATTGATTCAGTACAGGAGTTGGTAATTCCAGTTTGAGTCAGTCAGCAGTGAATTGGGCAGGATCAATCATTGATTATTGATTGATTGATTGATTGAGTCCAGGAATTGGTAATTCCAATTTGAGTCAGTCAGCAGTGAGGTGGGGCAGGATCAATGCCATTGATTATTGATTGATTGAGTACAGGAATTGATAACTCCAGTTCTAATCAATCAGGAGTGAGGTAGGGCAGGATTAATGGCTATTGATTATTGATTGATTGAGTACAGGAATTGATAACTCCATTTCTAATCAATCAGGAGTGAGGTAGGGCAGGATCAGTGCCATTGATTATTGATTGATTGATCAATTCAATACAGGAATTGATAGTGTCAGTTTGAGTCAAATGAAGTTTTAAATTTCTATTCTAAATTCTCGAAATTTTAAATTGAAATGTTTTAAATAAAGTAAAATTAATATTTAGATCAAAATTTAAAATAAATTAAAATGTGCGGATGGAAAAGAATGAAAAAATTAAATTAAAATTAAAATAATTAAAATTAAAAGAATTGAAATAAGAATAAAATTATTTTAATTACAATAATGAAAGCAATTTAAATTGTTATTTTTATTTGAATTTAAAAATTGTTATTTTTATTTAAATTTGAATTTTAAATTGTTCTTTTTATTTAAATTTGAATTTAAAATAATGAAAAGAAGTTAAAATAAATTGAAATAAAATTTTAAATAAATGAAACAATAAAAATTAAATAATAATTAATAAAATAATTATAAAAATATATCATATAATTTTATAGGTTAATGTGTTAGTATTATAATAGTAATAATTAAATCATAGATTGCAATAAAATAAATTTAAAATAAATTTGATTGAAATAAAATTAGGTTATAATTTGAAATTAAATAAAAATAAAATGAAAATAAATTGAAATAAAATAAGTTGAAAATAGATGGAAATATAATAAAATAAAATAAATAAGTTAAATTAAAATAAAAACAATAGAAATAAATAATCCAGATTAATCTGATGAAATTCCCTTTTCCCCAAGTGAATTCCCTGTTTTCCCTCTCTCTGCAGCCCCTGGAAATTCCAGAATTTGCTTTTCCAGCTGGGAGCCACCTCCGTGTTGCCAATTCTTGACTTGGAAGTGTCCAAGAGGGGGAAAAAACCCGAAACTCCAACGGATAAAAACCACAAAAATTCCCAAATCTTCCCGTGCCCTGCATGTCCCTGAGAATTCCCATTTCCCTCCCTTTTTTCCCCTTTTTCCCCCTTTTTCCAGGTTTATTTTTTGGGGTTTTTTTTCCTGGCAGCCCCAGCAGAACTGAACTCAGAATTCTGCTGGGAAATTCCCAAATCCCTGCAGGATTTGCTGCCTGGGGGGGGTTTATTCCCAATTTTTTGTTGTTTTTTGGAGCATTTCCAAGCGAATTCTTCTTTTTTTGCCCCAATTTTCCCCTTGGGAGCCACTTCCAAGAAGTGTTTGAGTCCCTGCTCGTCCCCACCCTGGAATTCCTGGGATTTTCCATCTCTGGGAATGAGAATTTTGCTCCAAATCTGGGATTTTTTGGGAATTTTGCTGCTTCCCCCTCTCCAGCATCCACAGGGGAGTCAGGACTGAACCTCCCCCAGGCATTTTTGGGGTTTTTGCCATCCCAAAAAATCCTGGAAAATCCCATTTGAGTGTTCAGCAAACTCTGGCAAAATGGGGATTTCTCCCATGGAATGTGAGCAGGGAGGGAGTGAAGGTGTTTTTAGTGTGTTTTAAAGGAGTTTTTTCCGAATTATTTTGATTTTTTTTTTTTTTATTGCATGTCAGTGATCAGCCTGGCTGGGCTGGGGGTGAAGGGAATCCAAAATCCCCCTTTGGATCCAAAATCCAGGATTTGGGCAGGGAGAAGCTCCTGGAGCCACCTCAAATCCCAGCTGGGGGGAAACCAGAGGGGAATTTTTTAAAAATCCAAAATGGATTTAAATCCAATTTTTGGCTCTTGGGGGATGAGGAGCCCCTCTGGAACGTTGGGGAGACGGAAAAAATCATGGAAAAAAAGTGATTTTTTTTGGTCGAGGCTCCGTGGAATTCATGTGGTTCGTGTCACTCGTGAGGAATAAAAACCATTTGGACACTTTGGTTGTTATCCCTGCGTGCTCAGGTGATTTTCCAGAACCTTCTGTGGGCTCGGGATCTGTTTGGGGCACATTTTATTCCCATTTTCCCCAATTTTTTTGTCCTTCCCAACGGGAATTCTCCTCCTGCACATTCCTACAGCACAAAAAATAAGAAAACTTTTCTTTTTCCCTCCATTTCTCCTTCCCTAAATTGCTTTTAATTTCTCTCCACCTGCTTTTTTGTAGCCCCACCAAAGGAATTTCAGGCTGGAAAGGAAAATATTCTGGAATTATCCAAAAATGTGGAAACCACAGCGCCATTTTCCTGCTGTTTTCTGCACATTTTGTGCTGTTCCCTTTCCCTCACCCTCCTGGCTCTTTCCTGACCCGTTTTTTTAATATTTTTTTGTATTTTTTCCTCCTCTCTGAGTTGGGATTTTCCAGCCCTGAATTCCAGGTGAGATTTTCCAGGGAATTCCTCCTGCCCTGCTTGGAGCTGCCCCTGAACTCCAGGCTGAACTGCCTGGAGTTGCCCAGAAATTCCTGAGCTGACAGCACCAAAAAAAAGGGAAATTGATGGAATTCTGTGGAATTTTATGGAATTTCCAGGTGGGCCTCAGCTCTCCCTGCAGCACCCACAGCTGCCATTGGTGCGGTTTGATCACAGAGCGGCAGGAGCAGGGGGTGTGGGCGTGGCGGACGCTGTTCCAGGGATGGTTTTCCCATTCCCGGCGCTCCCGCTTTCCGGTTTTTCCCCATTCCCGTTTTTCCCGTTCCCGTTTTTCCCGGTGATCCCGGGTCCGGAACCCAGCGCTACGGGACGCGTTTCCCGCGGACCTCAATCGCCGCTCCCCCCACGCTGTGCTGTGGATGCGTTGATTGACAGCTCTAACGCCCAATCACAAATCAGCTTTTCCGCCTCAGCCAATGGGAGGCCGCCGTGGGCGGGCGATGCGGGGCGGCCGGGCCGGCATCGAGCGGGGCTTGCCGTGAGTGAGGGGGGGCGGTTACCGGGGTAACGGGGCCGAGGGGGTCGTGAGGAGATGGCGGGGCCGGGCCGGGGACCCCGGGGTCGCAACGGGGCTGGGGGAGCCGGGGCTGCGGGGGAAGGGGCGGGGGAACGGGGCTGGGCCCTCTCCGTGTGTGAGGGCTGGAGCCCGGCCTTGGTTTGAGGGGCCGGGGCTGGGCCCGCTCTGGGTGTGAGGGGTCAGGGTGTGCCCCAAGCTCCTGTGGGAGTCTGGGGTCCCCTCCTCGCCGTGAGGGGCTGGGCCCCTTCCCCATCCTGAGGGGCTCCATCTGCCTGTGAGGGGCTGGAGCTGGGGCCCTTCCCCATCCTGAGGGGCTCAGGGCAGACCCCGACCCTCTCTGAGGGTCTTCCCAGCTGAACTCTCCCCATGTGAGCTGCTCACCGCCCACCCAACAACGCTGAAACCTCTCCCCTCATCTCTGCTCCCTTTTGGTGGGCTCAGGTTGGTCTGGGAGGAGCCCCTTCCCCATCACCCCCTTTCTAAAAGCGATGGAACGGTCTCAAAGGGCTTGGAAGGGTCGGTTTTTCACAAAAACATTGGGATTTAGAGGAGCACGGATGAGGAACCCCTTTGTTTTTCCTCCCACAGTGCCCTGCCTGCTTTATAGAATATTTTTCATCGCATGGATGCTTCATTTTGAGCCAGTGACCCGAGCAGGAGCTGAGCTGATCCCTTGGTGCAGCAGTTTTGGGGCTGGGGACACAGCCCAGGTGTGCAGGAGGAGCAGGTGAGGAGATCCTCAGGTGCTCCTGGGGCTTCCTTTTCCTCAGGGCTGCTCCAGCCCCATTCAGGGATGCTGGATGTGGCTGCTCCACCTGAACTTGGGAAGTTGAGGCTTTGGAGGGGACGGGTTTGGGTTTAAAATGGGGGGGAAAGGGAAAAAAAGTGAGGTTAAAGGGTTTCTGGGGGGAGCCAGGTGTGTTCCAGAGGTGTGAACTGTGGAAAAAGGAGGATTTTATCCCTTCCCTCTGCCCTGGCACAGGTGTGGCTGGTGCCTGGGCCCAGGGTTTGGGCTTGGCCTGACCTGCAGTGAGTCAGTGTCACCTGATGGGCTCTGAATTCCTCTCTTTGTCCGTTAGAGACAAAGACTCGGGGTGGCAGCACACAGGGAATGGCTCCTCCCCACTGCCAGAGGGCTGGGATGGGTGGGAGTTTGGGGAGGGCATAAATGGGATTTTGGGGAGGGGATGGAGGAGAGTTTGGGAATGGGATGGATGGAATTGTGGGAAGGGGATGGATGGAATTTTGGGGAGGGGATGAGTGAGATGTTGTGGAGGGGATGGATGGGGATTTGGGAAGAGGATGGATGGGATGTTGGAAGGGGATGGGTGGGATTTTTGGAAGGGGATGGATGGGAGATTGGGAAGGGGATGGGTGGGATTTTTGGAAGGGGATAGATGGGATGTTGAGAAGGAATTCCTCCTTGGGAGAGTGGGCAGGCCCTGTCAAGAATTTCCCAGTGGCTGCCACATCCCTGGAAGTGTCCAAGGACAGGGCTTCAAAGACCTCCAGGGAAGGATGGTTTGAGGTGACCACAATTCCAGGGCTTTCATTCAAAATTCCTTTTCAATCCAGTTTGAACTTTTCCCTGCTGCTTCCTACAGCTCATAAAGGAAAAATCTCTGTGTTCTCCCTATCCCCAGGCAGCCTCTCTCCCTGAGGCCCATCCAGGCTGATGCCCCCGCTCTGAGCACACCCAGAGGGTGCCCTCCGGGGCCGGATCCCGGGCAGGATGAGGATCGTGGTGGCCAAGGTGCTGTGCCTGCTGGGGATCTGTGTGCTGGTGCTGGCCGGGGCCCTGCTGCCCGTCAGGCTGATCGAGGCCGACCACGAGAAGGCTCAGCGCTCCCGCCGCCTGCTGGCGCTCTGGAACTCCTTCGGGGGCGGTGTCTTCCTGGCCACGTGCTTCAACGCGCTCCTGCCCGCCGTCAGGGGCAAGGTGGGTCCTGGGGGCGTCCTGCATAAATCTGAGCCTGCAGGGCCCCAGCTGTGGGGGCTGTGCCCGCTGGAGCAGCTCTGCTGTGCCCGGGGGCTCAGCGAGGGGAGCTGTGCCCACCTCCTGTCTCACTCTGAGCCTGCAGGGGTTCAGTTGGGAGTGGTTTGAGGGGGCTCTGCCTGCTGGAGCAGCTGTGCTGTGTCCAGGAGCTCACCAAGGGGAGCTGTGCCCACCTCCTGTCTCACTCTGAGCCTGCAGGGGCCCAGGGCGAATGGATTTAGGGGGCTCTGCCTGCTGGAGCAGCGCTGCTGTGCCCCCTGGAGCAGCTCTGCTGTGCCCAGGAGCTCAGCAAGGGGAGCTGTGCCCACCTCCTGCCTTAATCTGAGCCTGCAGGGGCTCAAGTGGGAGTGGATTTAGGGGGCTCTGCCCTCTGGAGCAGCTCTGCTGTGTCCAGGGGCTCAGCAAGGGGAGCTGTGCCCACCTCCTGCCCCTCTCTCTGTGGAGAAAGTGGAGGCAGAGGAGGCTGTGGGGTGTGAGGATCAAACAGCAAGGCAGGGATTTCCTGTGCCCTGCCAAGGCTGCTGTACAAGGATGTGGCAGCATCATGGATTGATGGAGTGTCCCTGTGGGAATGGTTCCCTTCAGAGGGATAAAGGGGTGGATTCACTGTGGATCTGTGGGAATTGTTCTCTCCACAGGGATAAAGGGGTGGATTCACTGTGGATCTGTGGGAATTGTTCTCTCCACAGGGATACAGGTGTGGATTCACTGTGGATCTGGGGAATGGTTCCCTTCAGAGGGATAAAGGGGTGGATTCACTGTGGATCTGTGGGACTGTGTCTCACCAGAGGGATAAAGGGGTGGATTCACTGTGGATCTGTGGGACTGTGTCCCACCAGAGGGATAAAGGGATGGATCTTTTGCTCCCTTCCAGCTCGATGAGGTTCTCAGACAGAACAACGTGACCACGGACTACCCGGTGGCCGAGACCATCATGATGGTCGGCTTCTTCCTGTCGGTCTTCGTGGACCAGCTCTTCCTGAGCTTGCAGAAGGAGAAGCCGTCCTTCATCGACCTGGAGACCTTCAACGCGGGCTCGGACGCGGGCAGCGACTCGGAGTACGAGAGCCCCTTCATGGCGTCCCCGCGCGGGCGCGCGCTCTACGGGGAGCACGGCCCGCACTCGCACGGCCTGCACCTCCCCGAGCTCGCCCGCTGCGGCCCCCGCCGCCTGCTGGGGCTGGTCTTTGCCCTCTGCACCCACTCCATCTTCGAGGGTCTGGCGCTGGGCCTGCAGGAGGACGGAGGCAGAGTGGTCAGCTTGTTCCTGGGAGTGGCCGTGCACGAGACGCTGGTGGCCGTGGCCTTGGGCATCAGCATGGCCAAGGCGTCGCTGGCGCTGAGGGATGCGGCCAAGCTGGCGGTGGCCGTGTGCCTGATGATCCCGCTGGGCATCGGGGTGGGCATGGGCATCGAGAGCAGCCGCAGCGCCGCGGGCAGCATCGCCTCCCTGCTGCTGCAGGGCGTCGCCGGCGGCACCTTCCTCTTCGTCACCTTCTTCGAGATCCTGGCCAAGGAGCTGGAGGATAAAAGCCACCGGCTGCTCAAGGTGCTGTGCTTGGTGCTGGGCTACACCGCGCTGGCCGGGCTGGTGCTCGTCCCGTGGTGAGCCGAGAGCCTCAGGAAGCCGAGGGAGCAAAACCTCACCTCTCCCCTCCCACGGCGCCGGGAGGAGCCGCCCCTTTCACCGCTGGAACAGCCCAACCCGGGCGGAGTTTCCATGATGACCTGGAGGAGGAGAATCTCTTCCCGTGTGCTCAGAGTGAGGAATATCCCGAGGGATTGTCCCTGCCCGAGGGGCTGCAGGGAATAGCGGACACAAACGTTAAAGATCTGGGTAAATTCTGCTTCCAAGAGCTCCTCGAATGTGTGTGTGTCTCCCTCCTTCCCTTCGGCCACGCTCCGGAGGCTCCGAGGAGGTGAGGAACAAACAGGAGTGGAGGCAGAGCAGGTGGGAGCAGGGATTGCCAGGCTGCACTAAGCTGCTTTCGCTGGCTTAGTTGGGAGTAAAACCTGGTTGTAAGAGCTGCCAAAAATAACATCCCTGTGGGGCTCTGGCCTTCCAGGCCCTGCTGCCTCCACACAGCTTCCAGCGCCCCACCTGGGGCTCGGGGAGCTCAGCTTTTCCAGGGATTCATGGAAGAAATGAGGCCGGGCCCCTCTACCCTGCTTCCTTCTCAGCTTCGTGCCCATAGGTTGAGCATTCCCTAAGGAAAACCTCTGAAAATCAGAGGCTGAATGCCAGGATGGTTTGAGTTGGGGAGGACCTTAGAGCCTGTTCAGTGCCATGGACAGGGACACCTTGCACTGTCCCAGGGTGCTGCAAGCCCCGTCCAACCTGGCCTTGGACACTTCCAGGGGTGCAGCAGATCCTCACCTTATCCAGAGCCTGGCATCCATGAGCTTGCAGGAAACGGGCAGTAACAATTTCCAGCACTGATATTTTGGAGCAAACTCTTCGTGTTCTCAGTGCTCTGCAGTCAGAGGGGCCGAGCAGTTCCCATCAGGGGCTGCTCCAAGGCTTTTCCAGGTTTCCAAAGGAATGGAATCACCTCCCTTGGGGGGGAGTGGAGATGATGCTGAGAGACACGAGCAGCTCCCAGCAGCCGCCACAGAGCCCCTGGGAAGCTCCTGATCCCGCTGGATTTGCCTTTGGGAGCCAGGAGCTGGGATCAGAGGCTGGAGCTGGGAATGTGCTCCCCCCCAGCTGTGAAACACAGCCTGGCTCAGGCAGGGGCTGCATTTTAATTACCCGGAGCCTTCGCTCCTGCAGCAGCAGCTTGGCCGGGCCCTGGAAGCGCTGATGGAATTATAAGGATGGCGCAGTGCCGGCAGCGGGAAGGAGGCGCGGAGCCTCCGCGGTGGCCCAGCTGCAGCATATGGAGGCAGCTGAGCATCATCTGACAGATCCTGGGGCTCGTTAGTTTAATTGCTGCAACATCCCCGAGTCAATTAATCTTCCTTTGAAAACCTGGAGTGGAAGGGGGGGGTGTGGAGGGAGGTTATTTTGGGCCTGGCATGACACAAAGCAGCAGGATGAGAGGAGAACGTGATTTGTGATTTGCCTCGGCCGTGGTGAAGCCTCGGGGCTGTTTCACCTCTCCTGGGGGGTGACCTCTCTCCTGGGGGGGATGAAGGGGGAGAGGTGACACGGTGCTGAGTGTCCCCTGTTGGGCTGTCACCTCCGTTTCACGCCCTCCTCCTGCTGCAGTTGGGATCGGGGGCGGGGGCTGTGAAGTGCCAGGGGGTGCTGAGCTCCCCCATCCTCATCCCGCTGCCCTGGGGGGGTTCATCCACAGGATCATCCCGTGCTCCAGGGTGGAGGAGGAGGAGGAGGAGGCCCTGCTGCTCCCAATAAATTCCCTGCCCTTCTCCCCTCGCTGTCACTCGCTTTTTTTGATGTCCCCCATGGCTGCTCCGCGTCCGGCTCACGCGGCATCCACACGTGCCCGGCCCCGGCGTGGGCTGAGCCCCCTCCCCGGGCATCCGAACCCCTCCAGCCGGACCCCCCAGAGCCCTGCTGAGCCCGGGGGCGGGGGACAGGACCCCCCCCAGCACCCCCCGCTCGGCAGCGCCGTGATTCAGCCCTGCGTGAGCGGCCGCCCCGTTGCGTCAGGCCTGGCGGGGAGCTGCGGCTCAATGGAACGAGGAGGAGCCGCAGGAAAATGATCAAGGAAAGCTCATTCATTGCCTCTAACGAGGAGTATCCGGCCGGCTCCGGGCGCGGCGGGGGTGGGGGGGGCTGAGGCTGCCACCACCCCCCCTGGGCCTTGTCACCCCGCGGGGCGGGGCGGGCCGATGTCCCCGTGCCCCCCCCGCTGCCCTCCCCGTTCCCGTGGGGACGCGGTGCCAGCGCGTGGGTGCCACCGTGGCCCGGTGCCCGCTGGCTGCTATTAATAGAGGCTGCGGATTTTAATTGCTGCCACTCAGGAGTGGGGCCGGGGGGGGTGAGGCAGGAGCAGCCCCCGGCTGTGACAGGGACCATCAGACCCCTGGAGTCACCAGTCACCTCCAGTGCCCAGTGCCAGTGGTGGGACACGGAGCTGGGGATGGTCACCCTGGGGCTCTTCTGGTCCCACTCAGGCACTGGGGGGGGCTCAGCCAGCGCTTGAGTGTCCCACAGCCCCACCAGGGTCCCCAGTGTGTCCCCTCAAGGGCCCCTCTGGGGTTCTGGGGCTCTGCCATGAGCAGGTGACACCAGTTGGTGACAAAGGCCCTGCGGTGTGTGCACAAGCTCCCGGTCCTGTGCTGGGGTGGCACCATGGCCTCTGTGTCCCCAGAGCCCAGCATGGCTGCCCAGGCCACCCCCAACTGCCACGGGGGCTCACAGCACCCTGTGCCACCTGTGCCCTGCCTGGCTGGGATGTTGGTGTCCGTCTGTCCTGTCCCTGTGTCCCCTGTCACCACCTGCGAGGCTCTGTCCCCATCCATGAGTCCCTTGACTGTCCCTCCTCATGTGGATTCATGTCCCCACCTGTGCAGGTGTCCATGTGGGGTCCCTGTGTCCTCATCCCCAAGTGTCCCTGTCCGTGTGTCCCTGTCCGTGTGTCCCCATCCTGTGTCTTCTTGCCTGGCTGTCCCCTCTCACCCCCATGAATCCCCATCTCTCTCTCCATGTGTTCCCATCCATGTGTCCCTGTCCCCGTCCCTGTTTGAGTCTCTTCTCCGTGTGTCCCCATCCCGTTCCTGTCTGTCCCTGTCCCTGTGTTTCCATCCCGTGCATCTCCATCGCTGCCCGTGTGCCCCCATTCTCGTGCATCCCTTTCCGTCTGTCCCCATCCCTGTCCGTGTGTCCCCGTCCCGCCGCTGCCGGGTCCCGGAGCCGCTCGGGGCCGGGCCCGGGGGTCCGGGGCCCCGGGCGGGGCGGGCGCGGCGGGCGGGGCCGGCGGCGGGGCGGGATCGGCTCTGCGGCGGCCGCACCGCACCGAGCCGAGCCGAGGCGAGCCGAGCCCGCCCAGCCGAGCCGGCCCCGCCGCACCGGCCGCAGCCCCGCCGAGCCCCGCCGAGCCCCGCCGCACCGAGCCGCGCCGGGCGGAGCGGAGCCGCCGCGCCGGGGCCGCCCCGGGCCGGGCCATGCGCTGAGGCCGCCGCGCCGCCCGCAGCCAAGGGCGGATCCCGGGCAGGACACGGTGAGGCGGCGGGCACCGCAATGCGACCGGCGCGGCGGGGGCCGGGGGAGCGCGGCCGGCGCGGGGACCGGGGGTGCTGCCGGCAGGGCGGGGAGCGGCGCGGGGGGACCCGCGACCCTGCCCCGCCATCTGTCCGTGCCCTCCTGCTGCCGCTCCATCTCCATCCTGAGCGGGATGCTCGTCCCTCCCGCCCCTTCTCCCGCTCCTCCATCTCCATCCTGCCCCTCCATGCAGCCCCTTCTGCCTCTCCGTCCGTGTCCTGCTCTTCCCCTGCCTCTCCATCTCCATCCTGAGCGGGATGCTCGTCCCCCCCGCTCTTCCTCTGCTCCTCCGACCTCGATCCAGCCCCTTCTCCTGCCCCTTCATCCCTCCATCCTGCCCTTCCCTGCCTCTCCATCTCCACCCTGCCCTTGCCCTGCTCCCCATCCCTCCCTTGCTCCCTCACCCCTGCCCTGCCCTCCATCCTGACCCCCAGGTCCCCACCAGTGTCACCCCCAGTGCTGGGGGCCCCGATGGGAGGGTGCTGGGGGGCTCTGGGGGGTGCAGAGCCCCCCGGCAGGATCAGCCCCGGGTGGTCCCTGCCCACGAGCAGAGGGGGGGCCGTGCTCCGGACCCTCGGGCACCAGGGACTGTTGGGATCAAGGTGCTGCTGGGCACAGGCCGTGGGGTCACCCCAAAGAGCCCCCCCTGTTCCGTGAGGGTCTGTCCAGCCCAGCGCCCCATGGCAGGGCTGGGAGTTCAGGGGCACTTTCGGCTGTGCCGTGGACAGGTGGGATGGACAGGTGGAACAAGTGGGATGGGACAGGTGGGACAGGCAGGTGAGACAGGTGGGATGGGACCGGTGGGACAGGGTGGGAGCACTGCCAGCCCTGGCCGAGGTTGGACGTTCCCACGCGCCAGCTCAGCCCCGGCCCCCGCTGCAGCCCCAGCCCCCGGGTGATGGTGACGCTCCCAGTGTGCTGGGATCCAAGGAGCCCACGGTGGGATGAGCTCCTTGGCTCCTCCAGCTCCCAGCCTCGCCTGGCTCTGGTGTCTGGGGACATGCCGGGGGTTTGGGGCTGCTTTGTGGGGTCCAGACCCCCTGGTGCCCTGGGACGGGGATGGGGTGGCTGTGGGAAGGGGCTGCTTCCCCCGGAGATGCTCAGGGATGCAGGAGCTGCCGTGCCCAGGGCAGACACCAGTACGGGGCTGTCTGGGGCACTTTGCTGTCCCCCTTCCCTGAACTGGAGTGGCAGGAGTGGAGCTGACTGGGCACAGTCCTTAAGCAAAGCTCAGCCCCCTTCCCTCCCCTCCTTCCCACTCATCCTGTGGCTGGGCACCTTTGGAAACCCTGTCCCGTGGTGGGTTTAATGTCCCCAAGGCTCTGTGAGGGTCCCACGCACCCTGGGGACCCTCGTGGGACAGAGCTGGTGCTGCCACCCCTGTGCTGCACTGGGGGAACCAGAGCAGGGCCCTGCACACACGACCCTTTGTGCCACCTCGTTTCACACCCCAGCACTGCCTCACTGGGGGGCACTGGGGACCTTGCCCGGTTCCAGGTGTCCCCTGTGGGTGGGCACTGAGGTTTGGCAGCATGAGGGGAGCTCTGACCCACTGCCCACCACCTGCAGCCCACGGCTGTGCCACGCTCCTTTCCTGCACTCCCCAATGCATCCCTGGGGTGGGAGCAGAGCAGAGGGATGGCACGGCGTGGGACAGGGTGGCAGGGAGTGACAGGGTGACAGGACACCAGCAGCACAACCTGTGTGTGTGAAAGGGCACCTCTGTACCTGGCCAGAGAGCCCAGCTGGGCGCTCCAGGTGCCACCATGACCCCTGCAGAGCTGGCGGGGGGGTCCCTGCCCAGCGAGCCCCCCCAGCAGCCTCGGCAGCAGCTGCGGTGCCGGTGGCCGCGCTCGGCCATATGGCCACGGCGGGCGGCCGGTAAAAATAGCCAAGGCAGCCTCACCCCGCGCCGGCCGGCAAGGGCGACCCAAGGGCAGCGAGCCCAGCTCCCAACCGGGGCTGCATCTCAGGGGGGCCGCGCCTGGAACGGGGGGTGACGCCTCCCTGTGCCCCCGCAGCGACCGCGGGGCCAAAATGCCGGAGCAGAGCAACGATTACCGCGTGGTGGTGTTCGGAGCCGGCGGCGTGGGCAAGAGCTCGCTGGTGCTGCGCTTCGTCAAGGGGACCTTCCGCGACACCTACATCCCCACCATCGAGGACACCTACCGGCAGGTGATCAGCTGCGACAAGAGCGTGTGCACGCTGCAGATCACCGACACCACCGGCAGCCACCAGTTCCCGGCCATGCAGCGCCTGTCCATCTCCAAGGGCCATGCCTTCATCCTGGTCTTCTCGGTCACCAGCAAGCAGTCGCTGGAGGAGCTGAAGCCCATCTACCAGCAGATCGTGCAGATCAAGGGCAGCGTGGAGAGCATCCCCATCATGCTGGTGGGCAACAAGTGCGACGAGACGCAGCGCGAGGTGGAGAGCAGGGAGGGGGAGGCCATGGCCAAGGAGTGGAAATGCGCCTTCATGGAGACCTCGGCCAAGATGAACTACAACGTCAAGGAGCTCTTCCAGGAGCTGCTGAACCTGGAGAAGAGGAGGAACGTCAGCCTCACCATCGACGGGAAGCGCTCCAGCAAGCAGAAGAGGACAGACAAAATCAAGGGGAAGTGCAGCATCATGTAGAGCCCCGGACTGGCCCGCGCCCCCTCCCCACTCCGGATACCCCCCCTCCCTCCTCCCCCCCACGGCTGGACGTGGCAGTGGCATCGCAGCGGGACCGTCCCCTCGTCCTCCGTGTGCCATCACTGTGACTGTGCGGGGCCGCCGGGGCCGGGGGTGAAGACGGGGCCGAGGTGAGGGACACGCGGCCACCCCCGGGCACGGCAGGAGCGGGGACTCGCCGCCGGGACACCCGGGCCACACCCCCCGCCCTCAGCACAACCGGTGCCACCGGGCCCGGCCCCCGTCGGTCCTCGCGGGAGGGAAGGACGGTGCCACGTGGGGATGGCGGTGTCATCCTTTGGGGACAGTCCCGCGCGTCCCGGGCCCCCGTCCCCACGCCATAGTGCTCTGCTCCTGCGGGCAGAGACCCGGGGCGGGGGCAGCCCCTGCGCGGTGCCCGTGTCCCCCTGACCGGTGTCCCCCGGCCCCCCTGCCCCATCCTGGTGCCATGACCCCCTCCCCAAACCCCCAGCCCTGTCCAGGTGCCACGGCCCCCCCAGCCCCGTCTGCCACCGCAGCCCCCCGAGCCCCCAGCCCGGCACCGTGGTCCCCTTGCCCCCCAGGCCCATCGTGGTGCCCCATGCCCGCCCCCCAGCCCCACCCCGGCGCCGCGGGCCCCCCGTGCTCTCCCCCAGCCCCGAGCCGGTGCCGCAGCCGGAGCCGCCAGCCCAAGCACAAAGCATCGGGTCCGCGGGAGGTCCTGACCCAGCACAATCCTGGTGAGCTCCGGCGGGAGAGCCCCGGCCCCACAGCCGGCCGGGCCCCCCGCGCCCCCCGCTGCCCCCTCCCCACCGATGCCGCAAGGATCGGTGCCCCCCCGTCCTCAGAGTCCCCCCGCGGGTGGCCCGGCCCCGCACCCCCGGGACCCCCGGGACCCCCGGCACCCTCCAGCTCTGGCGCAGCCCTGCTTGTTCCCCCCTGGCCGGAGCGGGGTCCCCGCGCTGTCACCAGCCCCTCGTCCCCTCGAGGTTTGTCCCCTCGCTCCGGCCCCGCTCCTTCCCCCGCCGCCACCACCGGGGTGTCCCCGAGGGGGTGTCCCCGAGGGGGTGTCCCCGGGCAGGCCGAGCCCCCCCCAGCTCCCCGCACCCCCCCGGCTTTTTACACGAGGATCCGAGCGCCCAGGGGACAAGGTGACGATGTAGCCTTTATTCTAGAAATAGTCTTCCTTCAATAAAGAGACGAGAAACGCTCCCGCGTCCCCCGGAGCCGCCCCCGGCCGGGGCGGGAGGACACGGGGGGGTCACGGGAAGGGGGGCAAGGTTGGTGTGACGGTGAGTGTGATGTGTGTGCACACCTTGGGGACAGCCACGGCTCCGTGGGACGGCCACAGACACACGTGTGCAGGTGTGAGGCGCGTGCGTTGTGTGTGTAGGGCTGTGGGCGTGTGTGACATATGTGACATTTGTGTGTGTGGGGCACAAATGTGACGTGTGTGCACAGCTGTGTGTGTGTGACACGAATGTGATGTGTGTGACACAAATGGGACAGTAGGCACAGGTGTGTGTGACACAACTGTGACATGTACACAGGTGTGTGTGTGCATGTGACACAAATATGATAGTGGGCACACCTCTGTGTGTGACACAAATGTGATAGTGGGCACAGGTGCGTGTGTGTGACACAAATGTGACAGTGGGCACACCTGTGTGTGTGACACAAATGTGACATGTGGCACACCTCTGTACCTCTGTGTGTGACACAAATGTGATGTATGCACGGGTGTGTGTATGACACGAATGTGACGGAGGGCACAGGTGTGTTTGTGGCACAAATGTGACAGTGGCACACCTCTGTGTTTGTGGCACAAATGTGACAGTGGCACACCTCTGTGTGTGTGACACGAATGTGACACGTGTTCCGTGCGTGTGACACGCGCGTGCCCTGTGCCGTGCTCGTGCCGCGCGTGCCCGCCTGTGACGTGGGTGCGACACGCGTGTGACACGTGTGACGCGCGCGCGTGCCCGCGTGTCGCTGTCCCCGCCCGTGCCCGCGGGGAGGGGGGGGGGGGGGGGCGGGAGCGCGGCGCGTGCGTCATCACGCCCGTTGCCATGGAAACCAGCGCTGCTCCCCGGGCGCGGGAGCCGCGTGGGCTCCGGGAGCGGGAACGGGGAGGGGGGAACGGGGGGGAACGGGGGGGAACGGGGCTGCTGCGGGCACCGGGGCACTGGGCAAGGGCACGGATCCGTGGGGATGGGCACGGATCCGTGGGGATAGCATGGATCTGTGGGGATGGGCATGGATCTGTGGGGATGGGCATGGATCTGTGGGGATGGGCACAGATACCTGGGGATGGGCACGGATCCATGGGGATGGGCATGGATCTGTGGGGATGGGCACGGATCTGTGGGGATGGTGGTGCATCCATAGGGATGGTCATGGACCCATAGAGATGGATGATCATGGATCCATAGGGATGGATAGTGATGGATCCATAGGGATGGTTGTGGATCAGTAAGGATGATGATGGATCCATAGGGATCGTTGTGGATCCATGCAGGTGGTTATGGATCCATAGGGATGGTTGTAGATCCATAGGGATGGTGATGGATCCATAGGGATGGCCGTGGATCAGTAGGGATGGTTATGGATTTGTGGGAATAGCCACAGCTCTGTGGGATGGTCACAGATCCTTGGGTTGCTCTGGGCTCCATGGGAACAGTGCCAGCTCCTCAGGGATGTCACAGCTCCCTGCCATTGCCCATGGCCCCTGCTCCTGTCCCCGTGTCCCTTCTGTGGCCTGGGGGGATCCAGGGCTCTCTGTGGGTGCCAGGACAGGACAGTGGGGCAGGCACACGTGGGCATGGGGACACGTGGTGCCAGTCCCCACCTGCTGGGATCCCTCAGGACCCTCAGGTATTTGGGGTGGCACCATCACACCGAAACTCAGAGCACTTCCAGAGGCTCCACAACGCCTTGGGGGCAGAAAATTTCCTCTTCCCCCCTTTCCCGGCTCTCCACCTCTGCCCCCTCTGCCCTCTCTGTCCCCTCCCACTTCCCCCCACCTAATGGGGACCTGTGCCCGCCGTGGCAGGGGACGCTCCGGTCCCGGTCCTGCTGCAGCCTCGGGTGTCCCTCGGGATGCTGCCAGGGAAGCGCTGGGTCCCTGCAGCCCCCCCAAACCCCATCCTGATCCCTCAAAAATCAGCGCAGCACCGGGAGGGAGGATCCTCGCCGGGCGCCCGGAGCCTCCCCCGAGTCCAGGCGTTAAACAAAGCAGCTCCCGAGCGTTAATTAACGGGATGAGCCCCGGGATGAGCCGCGGTGCAGCCGGTTCCCGCCCGCGGCCATCAATTTCACAAATGCAGATTTTGGGACCCAAACCAGCTCCTGGCATCGTGTCTCGCACTGGAATATTGTCCCTTGTGTCCCCCACCGGGGGGACACCGCGGCCCCGGCACTTGGGAGTGCTCATCTGCAGGGAAAGCTGATTAGGGCTCGGCGGGCCGGGACATACGGGAGCAAACTGGATTAGGGGGAAAATCAGCCTTCTTCCCACTAACAGGATTATGGAGTTTTCAGCCCGATTCCAGCGCAGCCGCCGATGTGGGGACAGCCCCGGCTCGGCATTTTCCCACCTCAATTCCTGCTGGGATCGCAGCTGCAACTGGTGCGTACTGGTGCGGGCCAGCGCAGACTGGGATGCGCTGGGAAGCGCTGGGGACGTGGCTGTGTCCCCCCACGGGGACTCCCGAGGGAACTCCGGGACCAGGCACCACCGGGACCCGCCGGCCGCGCTCGCCCGGTGCCTGTGGCAGCCCTGGGGGAATCAAAGCCTCGATTCAGGGCGTGATTTCCGCTCCCCCCGCGCCACCACCGTGACTCCCGCCCGCCGCTGATTCATCCCCACGGATTTTCCCCTCCGTCCCCGGGGGCAGCAGCTCCCCGAGGTGGGGGCAGAGCGAGGCCGCGACCCCCGGTACGCAGGGCTGGGCAGAGCGCGGCAGTGCTCGGGGATGGTCTGGGGGATTTGGGGACCCCAAGCCCCGCAGCGGGATCACAGACGGGTCCGGTCCGGCTGCACCGAGGGCTGTGGAGGAGCACAGACCGGGGGATCCCGGGGAGACCTTGGGGGCACCGGGGGCGCCACGCACCGGGGGATGCCCGGGGGTCCCGGGGTGTCCCTTCCCGGTGCTTCGCGCCCCGGCCGCCACGTGCCCCCTCCCACCTTATTAATATTAATGAATACTTATATAGCCACGCCCCATTTCCAGCTCCGCGTGCTGATTGGCCGCTCCTCCCGCCGCTCCTCCGCCGGCCCCGCCCCCTCCCCGGCCTCCCTCCGCGCCGCCGCCGCCGCAACCGAACTTGGCGGCCGCTCCAAGCCCCGCCTTCCGGCCGGCCCTCCCCCCGCGCGCCGGGCTCCGCGGACTCCCATTGGCTGGCGGCGCTGTCCGTCAGGCGCGCGGGGCGGGGCCGGCGCCGCCCGCGGGCCAGCAGGGTGCGTTGCGCCGCGCGGTGTCTGAGGCGGCGGCTCCGCTCCGCGCCCGCCGCGCCCGCTCCCGCCGGTACCGGTGAGGAACCGCCGGGAACGGGGCGGGACGGCCGGGGACAGCGGGGGGGAACGCCCGGCTGCCCCAGGCCGCGGCTTGGCGGAGCTCCCGCCTCGGCGCGGCCCTGCCCGGGGCCCCTCTCCGCCCGGGGGGGGCGGCGGGGCTGGGCCGGGGAGGCTCCGGGGGGCTCCGGGGGTCTGGGCGGGGAAAGGCGGGCGGCGGGCCCGGGGAGGGCGGGGGAGGCTCTGGGCAGGCTGTGGGGTGTGGGGGGCCCGGGCAGGGCTGGACTGGGGGTGTGGGGGACCCTGGGGAGGTGGAGGGGCCCTGGGGATGGGGAGGGGGCTCCGGGTACCGGGGGGCTCGGGGGGAGCGGGGTGGGACGAGAGAGCCCCCGGGGCAAGGCCGGGGGGAGCCTGGGGGAGGATTTGGGGGTGCTGGGGGGGTTT
This sequence comes from Agelaius tricolor, assembly GCF_023055355.1. Lineage (NCBI taxonomy): Eukaryota > Metazoa > Chordata > Aves > Passeriformes > Icteridae > Agelaius > Agelaius tricolor. Next base: position 2,002,834 of record NW_027269293.1, on the reverse strand, counting down.
GGGGGTCCTGGAGCCTGGCACAGGGCGGGGGGGGTTGGCATGAGAGGCTCGGAGGGACCCCCAGAGGGTCCCCATGGGGGTCACAGCAGTGGGTGGGATTTTGGCACCAGGCTCAGGGCGAGGAGATGACGTGGGGGTGTTTGGGGGGCGCCCAGACGGGCCGTGGTGGATTTTTGGGAGATCTCCAGGGTTTTGGATGAAGGAATTGTGGGGATGGTGAGGGGCATCTTTGGGTGGGTGAGGTGCCAAGGGACAGTGGGAATCGATGAGGGGCATGGCTCAGTGCCAGCTGCTTGGGAAGTTGGGTGACTTCATGGTGAACCGGCCGCAGGTTTTGGGGTGAAAAAGGAGGCTGGGGAGCTCGGCAGAAATATCCAACATCGCATCATTTACTTGTTTGTTTCCCGCCGGCGAGTTGAGGGTGGGTTGGAGTGGCGAGGAGCGCAGGACAGCGGTGGCATCCCGCCTGATCCGGGCAGGATTCGGGAATTGTGTGGGTTACATAAAGGAGGGGTGGCTGCAGGATCTGGGTTTTGTGTTATTGAGGTGTAGAGGAGGTAAGTGGGTGCCGCAGACAAAGGGAGAGAGAGAGAGAGAGAGAGAGAGAGAGAGAGAGAGAGAAATCTGTCTCCTGCTCCTCACTTCCAGTTGGAGGTGTGGAATGGGAAGCCGGGCGTCCTTTAGGAGTTGGGGAAGTGCAGGGAAGCAGCGATTGGAGCTGTGGCTCCAAATCTGAGCTTTGCCTCCGTCCTGTGGCCATCAGGTGTGGCCTTAAACCAACGCCAAACGTGCTGGGCTGGAGCTGTGTCTGCTCTGAGACACCTCTGCTGCTGCTTGGAGGAAGTTTTTGTGGCTAAATAGGGTTTTTTTTTGGGGGAAGGGGGAAAATTGGCACCCTCCAGCTCTGTGAGCTTCTTGTGGCGCTGCCCTGGATGTGTCCAGTGGGGAAATCTGGTGTGTGACAGACCACAGGAGTCAGCAGCTCAGTGTTAAAATCCTGCCAAACTCGAGGCCTTTTAGGTGATTGCTGGGTTTTCTTCAGCTTCTCAGGGCTGGGCTCAGGCCTCCATCCCCGGGAGGTTCCACAGGTCTTGGTCTCCCTGCCATGTGGGATATCCACAGGCAGCTGAGCAGATCCTCGGGGCTTCAGCTCCCAGCTCAGCTCCATGACCATAAAACAAATTCATGGCGATTTGTGACTCTGTAGCCACCATTTGTCCCCTTCTTTTGAGGGGGAAAAATACCCCCAAAACCCAAAAACACCCCCAAAACCCAAAAACAGCCCATAAAACAAATTCATGGCGATTTGTGACTCTGTAGCCACCATGTATCCCCTTCTTTTGAGGGGGAAAAACACCCCCAAAAACAGCCCATAAAACAAATTCATGGGAATTTGTGACTCTGTAGCCACCATGTATCCTGTTCTTTTGAGGGGGAAAAATGGGAAAAATACCCCCAAAAACCAAAAACTCCCCATAAAACAAATTCGTGGCAATTTGTGATTCTGTAGCCACCATTTATCCCCTTCTTTTGAGGGGGAAAAGCGGGCCAAAAACACCCCATAAAACAAATTCATGTCATTTTGTAACTCTGTAGCCACCATTTATCCCCTTCTTTCAAGGGGAAAAACATCCCCAAAACCACCCCATAAAACAAATTAATGGGAATTTGTGACTCTGTAGCCACCATGTATCCTGTTCTTTTGAGGGGGAAAAATGGGAAAAATACCCCCAAAACCACCCCATAAAACAAATTCATGGGAATTTATGATTCTGTAGCCACCATTTATCCTGTTCTTCTAGGGGGGGAAATGGGGAAAAAACACCCTGAGAAACCCCCCATAAAACAAATTTATTGGAATTTATGATTCTGTAGCCACCATTTATCCCGTTCTTTTGGGGGGGAGGAAAAAATGGGAAAAAACCCCAAAAAAGCTGGATCAATAGGGTTAAAGGGAGCCGATTGTCCCGGAGGTTCCCTCCTGCCATCTGTGGCTGTGACACGAATGGAAAAATGGAAATGGCTCCTTTGTGTGGCTGCTGGGGGCGCTGCCATGCCTGACACGGCTTTGGTGCCCATCCCCGTTTTCCTGCTGCTCCCATCTCATCCCTGGCTGTGTTTGAAAAGCCCCGGAGGGAATGGATGCACCCGGAGCTGGGCGTGGAGTGGCAGCAGAGCAGGGAGTGTGTGACAAGGGACACGGAGCTCTGTCCCCGCTCATCCCCTGCCCCTGCCCTCATCAGCCCCTGGAGCTCGTTGGCCTAACGAGGAACCCCGGTTCTCATCCTGCCCCTGGCTCCAGAGGAACTGGACACACTGCCCTTGGAAAAAGCTGATTTTGGTGGCAGTTTCCTGAATTTGGTGGCAGTTTCCTCACTGGGAATCATGGCTGTCCCTGTCCCATTAGAGCTGGACACTGCCCCTTGGAAAAAGCTGATTTTGGTGGCAGTTTCACGATTTGGTGGCAGTTTCCTAATTGATGGTTGGTAGGGGATCGTGGCTGTCCCTGTCCCATTAGAGCTGGACACTCTGCCCCTTGGAAAAAGCTGATTTTGGTGGCACTTTCCTGATTTGATTTGGTGGCAGTTTCCTGATTTGGTGGCAGTTTCCTCACTGGGAGAGGATTGTGGCTGTCCCTGTCCCATTAGAGCTGGACAGTCTGCTCCTTGGAAAAAGCTGATTTTGGTGGCAGTTTCCTGGTTTTTATGGCAGTTTCCTTACTGGGAATTGTGACTGTCCCTGTCCCATTAGAGCTGGACACTCTGTCCCTTGGAAAAAGCTGATTTTGGTGGCAGTTTCCTGGTTTTTATGGCAGTTTCCTTACTGGGAATTGTGACTGTCCCTGTCCCATTAGAGCTGGACTCTGTCCCTTGGAAAAAGCTGATTTTGGTGGCAGTTTCCTGATTTGATTTGGTGGCAGTTTCACGATTTGGTGGCAGTTTTCTGATTTGATGGTTGGTAGGGGATTGTGGCTGTCCCTGTCCCATTAAAGCTGGACAGTCTGTCCCTTGGAAAAAGCTGATTTTGGTGGCAGTTTCCTGATGTGATTTGGTGGCAGTTTCCTGATGTGATTTGGTGGCACTTTCCCAATTTGGCGGCACTTTCCTGATGTGATTTGGTGGCAGTTTCCTGATTTGATTTGGTGGCACTTTCCTGATTTGGTGGCACTTTCCTGATTTTTGTGGCAGTTTCCTGATGTGATTTGGTGGCAGTTTCCCGATTTGGTGGCAGTTTCCCGATTTGGTGGCAGTTTCCTGATCTGGTGGCACTTTCCCGATCTGGTGGCACTTTCCCGATTTGGTGGCACTTTCCTGATGTGATTTGGTGGCACTTTCCCCATTTGGTGGCACTTTCCCCATTTGGTGGCACTTTCCTGATGTGATTTGGTGGCACTTTCCCCATCTGGTGGCACTTTCCTGATGTGATTTGGTGGCACTTTCCCCATTTGGTGGCACTTTCCTGATGTGATTTGGTGGCACTTTCCCGATTTGGTGGCACTCTCCCAATCTGGTGGCACTTTCCCAATCTGGTGGCACTTTCCCAATCTGGTGGCACTTTCCTGATCTGGTGGCACTCTCTCAATCTGGTGGCACTCTCCCAATCTGGTGGCACTCTCCCAATCTGGTGGCACTTTCCCAATCTGGTGGCACTTTCCTGATCTGGTGGCACTTTCCTGATCTGGTGGCACTCTCCCAATCTGGTGGCACTCTCCCAATCTGGTGGCACTCTCCCAATCTGGTGGCACTCTCCTCCCTGGAGGGGACCGTGGCTGTCCCTGCCCCGTTCGAGCCAGGGCTGGACGAGCTCCAGCTCTGCCTTCACCACCCTGGGCCCTCTCTGCCTCCTGGAGGGCTCCAGGTGCTCACCTGTCCCGTGGTGGGAGAAGCAGTTTGGGCACCCTGGGGAGGAGCTGCCACTTTAAAAAATTCATTTTCTTGCCTTTTCAGCCCTAAACCTGAGCTCAGGGTGGGCATACAGAGGGGTTTGGTTGGATTTGTAACCCCCAGGGCAGCTCTGGAAGAGTTTCCAGAGGCTGTGGGGAGCAGCAGAGGTGGCAGAGGGCTGGGAAAAAGGGGGTGACCCAAAAACCTGGAAAAGCAGGAGGGAATTTTGTGACTGTTTGGGGATTTTTGTGCTTGGAAAAAGAGGATGAGAGGGGGAAAAAGGGATTTATGGAGTGTGGTGTCTGTGCTGGTGTGAGATTAGTGAGGGGCCTGCTTGAGATTGGAGATCCAGTGGTGCTTTCCTCATTTTTGTGAGAAATCAGAGGAGCTGAGGTCACCAGAAATCCTGGAATGGTTTGGGTTGGAGGGACCTTGGCAGGGACATCTTGCACTGCCCCAGGCTGCTCCAAGCCCCAGAATTCCAACCTGGCCTCGATGTAAAGACCTCATGGTGGAGCTTTGAGGTGGAAAACTCTGATTGTTCCAAAATCCTGGAATTCCTGAACTGGTGGAAACCTCGAATTCCAAAATCCTGGAATTCCTGCAGTGGTGGAAAACTCTGATTGTTCCAAAATCCTGGAATTCCTGAACTGGTGGAAACCTTGAATTCCCATATCCTGGAATTCCTGCAGTGGTGGAAACCTCTGATCCCAAAATCCTGGAATTCCTGAAGTGGTGAAAACCTCGAATTCCAAAATCCTGGAATTCCTGAAGTGGTGAAAACCTTAAATTCCAATATCTTGGAATTGCTGGAGTGGTGGAAACCTCGAATTCCAAAATCCTGGAATTCCTGCAGTGGTGAAAACCTCAAATTCCAATATCTTGGAATTGCTGGAGTGGTGGAAACCTCTGATCCCAAAATCCTGGAATTCTTGAAGTGGTGAAAACCTCTGATTCCAAAATCCTGGAATTGCTGCAGTGGTGGAAACCTTGAATTCCAAAATCCTGGAATTGCTGTAGTGGTGGAAACCTCTGATCCCAAAATCCTGGAATTCCTGCAGTGGTGGAAACCTTGAATTCCAAAATCCTGGAATTGCTGCAGTGGTTCAGCCCCTGTGTAGAGCTGGATTTTGGATTTCCCATCCCTGAGCTCTCTGCTCAGGGTGTCTCTGTCCTCCTCACCTGTTGCCAGGTGATTTTTTTTTCCTTCATCTCCTCTGATTTTTCCACAAACTGGGAAAGGAACAGAACTAAAACCAATAAATAACCAATAAATCCAATTCCCTCCCTGCCCATTGTCACATTCAGGAAAAAAAAAAAAAAAAGAAATATAAAGAAAGCAAAGCTGGGAGAGAGAGAGAGCTTTGTCTTAAATATTAATTAGTCTGAGATTTACCCACTTAATTTGTACTTGACAATTAATTGCTGGGATTCAGAGAACTGGCAGAGCCCAGGCCTTGCCTTTGGTGCCCCCTGTTATCATCTGCTGCTGTTTGCTGGTGCCAAGAAAGGCCTGGATGAGAAGCCAGGGGACAAAGGAGCCGTTGTGCCCCAAACCTCGGTGACATTTGGAGTTTCTGAAAGTGAAACTCGCTCGGGTTTCAATCTTCCCCCCCAAAAATCGCTTCTGAAATGTTGTGTCTTGCACAATCCTGGTGCAAAATATCTTTTTCCTCCTTCAAAATACCTGAGCAGCCACTGATTAATTAAAAAAAAAAAAAAAAAAACCCATCCAAAAGGGGTCAGGGGGATAAATAAATGTGTTTAATTTGGTGAATTCTCACTCAGAGGGAGGGTTCATCTTTGTTTTAAGCTGGATTTTTCCTGGAAATTTTGCTCTGGATTCAGCTGATGGTTCCCATTGCAGCAGGGTTCAGGGTTAGGTTTTTGTGGAATGGGTGGGTAGGGATTGGCTGTGACGTTAAGGGCAAAAAAAAAAAGAAATTAAAAAAAAAAAAAAAAAAAGGAGGAAATTCGGGCACGCTGTTAAGGCCGAGACACAAAACAGGAAATTTAGTTAAGGGTTGTGCTTTTTCATCATTTATCCTGTGTTTTTCCCCCTCCTGACAGACAAGAAGGAGTTTTAAAGTACTTCAGCCTGGGTTGGGTCTGTACAGCTGAAAACATTCCCCAATTTCCACTTAAAAACGGATTTTTGGTGACTTTACAGAAGCTGCAAAAGCCAAGAAACCTCAGCAGCTCCTGCTTTATTTTCATATTGGAGAAAACAGAGTTGTTTGAAAAAATAATCTGGCTCCTAATGGGAATGGGGGAGCAGGAAAACAGGCCCTGGTTCCAGAGGGGAAGGAAATTCCCCCTCTGGGCACCTCCAGCTCCCTCTCAGGTGCCAGCAGGGAGGTGACAACCAGGGATGGACACTCTGCTAACACCCCCCAAAAAAGCTTCTTTGTTTTATTCCCAACTTGTCCCCTCTGGAAATACAAAAGAAATTTATTTTTAAATCTATAGAATAGTTTGGAAAAGTTGTTTTTTTTTTTTTTGTTTTTCAGCCCTGGAGGCATTTTGTCCTTTTCTGCCTCATCTGCTGTTAGAAAAACACCCAAGATTTAAACATTTCTGGGGTGGTTTAACCCCTCCAAAACTCCCCCTGAGCTGGGGAGCTGCAGGAGGGAGGATTTCTCTGGATGTGCTGCAGGAGCTGCTTTTGGGAGGTTTTTTGTGGGTTTTTTTGCTCATTTCCTCCACTCTGAGTTATTTCTCTTTTTTTTTTTTCTTGCTGGCAAGGGCTGGGTGTTTATGCTCCATAAATCCTGACGTGGCCTGGCTGCTCCTCCGAGCGCTTGTGCTGCAATTCCCAACCAAAGATTGGGGATCTCATCAAACTTTTCTATCAGGGAGAGGAGCAAGGCCTGAGGGACTCTTTATTTCCTATTTTTTATTTAAATCAAGACCTTTTGGTGAGGCTGAGAGCTGCTGGTTGTGTTTCCATCCTGGGAATTGTGTCCCTGGCTGGGGTCTCAGCATTGTGGGTGCTTCAGGATCCAGGTGGGTGAGCAGGGAGCTCCAGGTGCTGCATTTCCAGGATCTGGCAGCGTTTCCAAGGAGCTCCTCACTCTTGGGTCAAGATTGGAAATAATTTTTCCTGTACTCCATGAGTTCTGTGGGAGAATCCACGGAATTCTGCAAGTGTCAGGCAGATTTAATTGCACTAATCCCAATTAAATCTTGGCATTCCCATTGTTTGGGGTATGGAATCCTGATCCATTGGCTTTTTTCAGGATCATCTGGCTTCTTCCAGTGCTTTTCCTTCCAATTTTAATCCCAGTTCTGCTTTCCCTCCAAATGCCAGGTGTTCCCTGGAGTTGTCCCAGGCCAGGTTGGGAGCAGGAGAAGGTGTCAAGGTGTCCCTGCCATGGTGGCACTGGGATTTATTGGCATCTCCAACCCAAACCATTCCATGATTTTCCAGAGCAGGGCTGTGTGTGGAGCTGTGCAGCCACGCTGGGGTTGTTTTTTTTTGGGAAACAAATCCACGATCCAGGCATTCCCAGCAGACATTCTGGCACAGGCAGCAGTGTGATCACAGATACGTCTTCATCTCTCCCAAGTTTATCCTGTTTCACTGAGCTGAGCTGGCTCCTGGTGCTCCAGCATCCCTGAGCTGAGCATTCCCTGCTCCTCTGAGTGAATTCCTCTCTCCTGGAAAAAAGGAGCTGGGAAGGGGCTGGAGAATCCCTGAGGGAAATGGGAAGGGGCTGGAGAATCCCTGAGGGAGATGGGAAGGGGCTGGAGAATCCCTGAGGGAAATGGGGAGGAGATGGGAAAGGGCTGGAGAATCCCTGAGGGAAATGGGAAGGGGCTGGAGAATTCCTGAGGGAGATGGGAAAGGGCTGGAGAATTCCTGAGGGAAATGGGAAGGGGCTGGAGAATCCCTGAGGGAAATGGGAAGGGGCTGGAGAATTCCTGAGGGAGATGGGAAAGGGCTGGAGAATTCCTGAGGGAAATGGGAAGGGGCTGGAGAATCCCTGAGGGAAATGGGAAAGGGCTGGAGAATTCCAGAGGGAGCTGGGAAGGGGCTGGAGAATCCCTGAGGGAGCTGGGAAGGGGCTGGAGAATTCCTGAGGGAAATGGGAAGGGGCTGGAGAATTCCTGAGGGAGATGGGAAGGGGCTCAGCCTGGAGCAAAGCAGGATCAGGACATTCCCAATGTCCACAAGTCCCCAAGAGGAGGGGACAGCCAGGAGGGTCCCAGGGGACACCAGGACAGGAGGGAGCAGCCCCAGGGTGGGACAGCAGCAGGAATTTCCTCATGGCAATGGTGGCCAGGCCTTGGAACTGCCCAGGGAGGTTTGGGGTCACCAATCCCTGGAGGTGGTCCCAGGAGTCCCTGGAGGTGTCCCAGGAGTCCCTGGAGGTGGCACTCGGAGCTCTGGGCTGGTGACAAGGTGTGCATGGGGTACAGTGATGATCCCAGAGCTTTTTCCCAGTGAAATTCCCCCTTTGGATCCCAGTTTGGGGACTCCACAGCCCATCCCATGCTGTCAGTGCTACACACACAGATCTGGGAAAGGCAGCAAAATCCCAGCATTTTGGGGGATTTGCAACTCAAATTCCTTTCCCAGTGCTCCCAGAGCTTTAATCCTGACCCGTCCCAAGCAGCACCTGCCCTTGCTAGGGCTGGCATTGCCCACAGCATTTCTGCCAGAGCTGAAATCCAGAATTCCACCTGCATGGAGTTGGCTCTGGGGTGGCTCTGGGTGGCTGCCAGGATTAATCACAGGGCAGCACCAACAACTCTGGGCCAGCAGCTCCAGGGGAACAATTCTGTCCCTGCAGCCCTGGGGACACGGAGGGTGGAGGACAAGGGAGGGCTGGCCCAGGGAATTCATCCTGGTGGCTGAGCTGGGAAGGGATTTTTGGGAATTGCAGAGGGGTGGAGGACAAGGGCTGGCCCAGGGAATTCACTCTGGTGGCTGAGCTGGGAATGGATTTTTGGGAATTTACCCTGGTGGTTGAGCTGGGAAGGGATTTTTGGGAATTTTTCCTGGTGGTGTTGGGAGGGCACAGTGGCTGAGCTGGGAATGGATTTTTGGGAATTTTTCCTGGCAGTGTTGGGTGCAGTGGTTGAGCTGGGAATGGATTTTTGGGAATTTATCCTGGTGGTGTTGGGTGCAATGTCTGAGCTGGGAAGGGATTTTTGGGAATTGATCCTGGTGGTTGAGCTGGGAAGGGATTTTTGGGAATTTTTCCTGGTGGTGTTGGGTGAAATGGCTGAGTTGGGAAGGGATTTTTGGGAATTGCAGAGGGATGGAGAACAAGGGCTGGCTCCAGGGAATTTACCCTGGTGGCTGAGCTGGGAATGGATTTTGGGAATTTATCCTGGTGGCTGAGCTGGGAATGGATTTTGGGAATTTATCCTGGTGGCTGAGCTGGGAATGGATTTTTGGGAATTTATCCTGGTGTTGCTGGGTGCAGTGGCTGAGCTGGGAATGGATTTTGGGAATTTATCCTGGTGGTTGAGCTGGGAAGGGATTTTTGGGAATTTTTCCTGGTGGTTGAGCTGGGAATGGATTTTTGGGAATTTATCCTGGTGTTGCTGGGTGCAGTGGCTGAGCTGGGAATGGATTTTTGGGAATTTTTCCTGGTGGCTGAGCTGGGAATGGATTTTTGGGAATTTATCCTGGTGTTGCTGGGTGCAGTGGCTGAGCTGGGAATGGATTTTTGGGAATTGATCCTGGTGGCTGAGCTGGGAATGGATTTTTGGGAACTGCAGAGGGGGGGAGTGGAGCTGCCACGATTCCCACACCTGGGAGTGCCAGGATGGGCTGGGATGAGGCACCCGGAGCGGGTCAGCCCCTGATCCCAGCTCTCCTCCCTCTCTCCCTCTCTGATTGCTAATTAGCTCATTAACATTCCCTGCCTCATTATCCCACCCTCAGCCTTTCTTCCCAACAATCTGAGCCTTTCCAGAGGCCCCAGACTCTCACACTGGATTGAGCAGCTCCTGGTTGTGGTGCAGACCCAAATCCCACCCCCCACATCCATCATTTTTGGGGATACCCATGAAACCAGCTCAGAGTTCCATCCCATTTTGCTGGTTTTTGATTTATGGCAGTTCCTGGGGCCAATTCCCATTCCTGCTTTGCCAGGACAGAGGGAATCAGCATTTCCCTGCCTGCTGGTGAGGAATATCTTTGTGGCAGCCCAATTTAAGACTATTTTCCCCATTCCAACAGGGACTTTAATTCCATTTTAACACTCCCAGCCACTCATTAATGCTCTTTGCTGCGGAGAGTTTTGCCCTGTGGCAAAACTTTAAAAAATTCTGTGATTTTTTTTTTTCTTTTTCCCCATTTTTTTTAAATTTTTTTTTTCTGTTAAGGTGTGAAAAACGCTGTTCTGGTGTTCTCTGGAAATAGTTCTCACCTTTGGAATAATACTGGAGAGAGGCAGAGCTGCTGAAAATAGCAGCAGCTGCCATAGGCCAGGATGGAGTTGTGTTGTCAGTCATGGGAACAGAAATCCAATTCCACCTGCAGATGAGCATTCCTGAAATAGAAGAGGGGTTGTCAACCACCAGAGGAGATGCATTGTGTGCATCCCTGGTGAGGGGAGGAAAAAAAAAAAAAATCAATCAGATCCACGTTTTCCAGCGCTTTGGAAAACTTGGGAGAGTCCCAAGCTGCTTTTGGGGAGAGGTGGTTTGGCTAAAATTTGGTGCTTTGGAGGTGAATTTTGGGCAAAAGTGGCTGGGATTCCAGAGGGATTCTCAGAGGGAGGGTGGGGATGGCTCCAGGCTCTCAGGGAAGGTCGGTGCAGGGGCAGGAAGTTTTTATGGGAGGCTGAACAAAGCTGGGTAGGAAATGGATTCACAGCCAAGGCAGGGGGGCTGCGCTGCTTCCCTGAATTCCAGCACTCCCCAGGCATTCCAGGTCCAAATCCTCCATTTTCCCTGCAATTTCAGGATCCACAGAGCCTCTGCTGCAGCTGCTTTTCTTCCCCAAACTCCCCCCATCCATTTGATTCACCGTTTTTCCCCTGATTTATTCATCTCATCCTCGAAACTCCTGTCCCCTGCATAAATAAACCCTCCCTCCCTGGTGTTTGCCATGTGCAGGCTGCTGTAATTATGGGTTTGGATTCCTGCTGGGACTGATTGTGTCGAGCTGATCCAAGTGCTGCTGCCCATGGATGGGCTTTGGGGCTGCTGATGAAAATAAAGCAGAATGGCTGGCTGGGAAGAGGGGTAGGCCTGGCCACCTTCCATTTCATTCCAGAACACAGATTGGAAAAGCTTTTGTCCACATCTATATTTTCCTGAATGTTCTCCTAGGTTTTATCCAAGCAGGAATATTTTTTTTTTTCTCCTCCGTGCTCTTGGGGTGGTTGTAAATTCCAGGACTTGTAAAATTTGGTATTTCTGCATTTTTCCAGATCTCAAAGTTCAGTGGGATTATCCAAGGAAAAAAAAAGCCATTTTTGCCAGGTTTTGTTGAAATGAAATCAGGGATGCTGAGGTCTGGCAGTGCTCCTCATGCATTCCTTCCAGGATAACACCATGATCCTGGTTTAAACGTTGTTGTGGAGTAGGAAGTGGAGGAGCAATTCCAGGATTTAATAAATACCTGTCCCTAATGCCTGTGTGCCTTCCCACCAGCCCCAAGGGAGTGGGAATGACAAAGAATTCCAGGAGAAGAGCTGGATAAAGCTGCAGAAACTCTGTATAAATGTGCTGGGAAAAAAAACAAAACCAAAAACTGGATTGGGAAGTGAGAGCTCATGAATCTGTCACCTCTGTCACCTCTCCAGGAATGGGAATTTGCTCCATTCCCTGGATTCCCAGCACATCCTGCTCTAATCCAGGGCTATAAATACTCCCAGTTTGCCTTCCTGGCTGACAGGGATCTCAGTTTGGAGCAGGATTTTGTGGAATTCAAAGGATTTTTTGCTCTTTGAAGCTTTGTTGGTGGAGCTGGGAGTGAGGATGACCCAAGGAGAGCTGGGAGCCCATTCCTGCCAGGATCCTGGGGTATTTCCTGCTCTGAGGGATGGGACCCACACTCGGTGCTCCAGGGCTGGGAGGAGCTTCCCTCCAACCTCCTGAGCTGGTCCATCCTCAGGGACACGGATTTTCCAGCTTTGCCAGCTCCAGGAGGGGTTTTGGGAAGGAATTCCTCCCTGTGAAGGTGCTGAGGGAACAGGATGGGGTTCCCAGAGCAGCTTTGGATCCTTGGGATTGTCCAAGGCCAGGCTGGAGCAACCTGGGATAGTGGGAGGTGTCCCTGCCCTTGGAATGGGCTGGGTTTTGAGGTCCCTTCCCACCCAAACCATCCTGAGGCTCTTCCTAAATCCTGTTTAGGATCTGAGGATCCTAAATAGGATTTTTCTCCCAGTCCCACGTCCGTGATCCTGTCAGAGCAGCCCTGAGGGGTTTTGGTGTAAATCCCGAGGTTTGGGAGCTCAGAGCAGGCAGGAAAAGGCTCCCTTAAAGTCCCCTGAACTCCCACTGGGTTTCCTGTAATCCCAACTCATTTTCCTGAATTATTTCTCTGTGTGTGTGTGTGTGTGGGGCCAGCTCTGCCCCTCCCTGTGCCATGTCCTGGGGGTTTTGTCCTTGTCCCCAGCAGGTCCTGGTGGCACCACAGGGCTCTGCAGGGGCATCCCTGGCACGGAGCTCCTGCTGCCACCTGGGTCCAGGGCCTGGCATCAGTTTCCCCAATTCCCAAACAAACAGATGGGTTTTCCCAATTCCTAAACAAATGGGTGGTTTTTCCCAGTTCCTAAACAAATTTATGGGTTTCCCCAGTTCCCAGACAAATGGATGGGTTTTCCCAATTCCCAGACAAATTGATGAGTTTTCCCAATTCCTAAACAAATTAATGGGTTTTCCCAATTCCCAAACAAATGGGTGGTTTTTCCCAATTCCCAAACAAATTGATGAGTTTTCCCAATTCCTAAACAAATTTATGGGTTTTCCTAGTTTCCAAACACATTAATGAGTTTCCCCAGTTCCCAAACAAATGGATGGGTTTCCCCAATTCCCAAACAAACAGATGGATTTTCCCAATTCCTAAACAAATTTATGGGTTTCCCCAGTTCCCAGACAAATGGATGGGTTTTCCCAATTCCCAGACAAATTGATGAGTTTTCCCAATTCCTAAACAAATTAATGCATTTTCCCAATCCCCAAACAAATGGGTGGTTTTTCCCAATTCCCAAACAAATTGATGAGTTTTCCCAATTCCTAAACAAATTTATGGGTTTTCCTAGTTTCCAAACACATTAATGAGTTTTCCCAATTCCCAGACAAATGGATGGGTTTCCCAATTCCTAAACAAATTTATGGGTTTTCCCAGTTCCTAAACAAATTTATGGGTTTCCCCAGTTCCCAAACAAATGGATGGGTTTCCCCAATTCCAGACAAATGGATGGCTTTTCCCAATTGTCATTGCTGCTGTTCCCCGCTGTCCCCAGGGCAGAGCCACAACAGGAGCAGACAAACATCCTGAGCTTCCTGGAGCCTGGGCCATCCCTGGCTCCCAGTGCATCCCTGCTGCAGGTGCTGCTCCCTGGCTGTTATCTGGGCTGCCTTTGGCTGTTAATGATTACACAGGAGCAGTTCCCTCTGGAGAGCTGAGCCTGGCGCTGCCCTGAGGCCTCCTGCAGCTCCAGCCCTGCTCCCCTGCTTGGCTTTTGTCATCCTTGGAGAAAAGCTGGGATCATAATTTGTATTCTCTGCTCCCTGTGGGGTTTTATTCCCTTACAATTCCAGCGTGAACTGGGGGTTTCTCTGCTCGAAACAGAGGGATTGATTCTCTGCTGAGGAATGAAATCCCAGAGTCCCCACAAACCTGGCTGGGATATTTACCCTGGAGCCGGTGACGTTGGCAGGGCTGGGTTTTATCAGAGGGATAAATTAAACATTGGGAAGGGTTTTAGGGAAGCAGAGCTCTGTGACCACATCCTGGGCACTTGTTCCAAACAAAACCAGGAACTGGTGAGGTGTGAGAGTTGGGAGGCAGCCGGGATGTGGGGAGAACAGGGGGATCTCTGCACAGCTCTGTGCCCTGCCCATGGGGATGAGGCTCCTCAGATCCTCAAACCCTTCCCTCAATTCCCTCCTTTTCCTTTGCCTCTGCTGTGCTGGGGGCTCAAATTCTGGGTTTTTTTCTTTTCTTTTTTTCTTTTTTTTTTTCCTTTTGCAGATGTCATTCTCTGCCACCTGACAAAGGAACAGAATGCAGCAATTTTCCCTAACCTAAATAGTGGCTCTGTATTTCCAGCTCCCCTGGAACTGGAATTAATTTAGTGTGTGGGCTTTTTAATTGGCTCGTTGTGGGGAGGAACAGAAGATGAAATGCTGCAGCTCTGCCTTCCTCTTCCCTTTCTTTCCTTAAGTCTTTGTCACTCTCCTTGTCTCTCACTTCCATGAGGCGCTCAGGTTATTTTTCCCTGGTTTTCTTTTGTTGAAACTCCCCTGTGCCAGCCTCAGGAGTGTCATGGATGGAGCTGCTTCCTTCACAGGGGACAAATCCCCTGTGGCTGCGGGAGGGAATGGGAGTTGTGGGGATGGATGGATGGATGGATGGATGGATGGATGGATGGATGGATGGACGGAGGGATGGATGGACAGACATGGGGATGGATGGAGGGATGGAGGGATGATGGAGGGATGGACTGATGGAGGAAGGGAAGGATGGATGGAGGGATGGATGATGGAGAGATGGATGAAGGGATGACGGATGGATGACTGATGGAGGGATTGATGCATGGATCCATGGATGGATGGATGGATGGATGGATGGACGGACACAGGGATGGATGGATGGATGGATGGATGGATCCATGGATGGATGGACACAGGGATGGATGGATGGATCCATGGATCCATGGATGGATGGACACAGGGATGGATGGATGGATGGATCCATGGATGGATGATGGATGGATAGAGGGAGGGATGGACACAGGGATGGATGGATGGATGGATGGATGGATGGATGGATGGACACAGGGATGGACAGATTGATGATGGTTGGGGGATGAATGGATCCATGGATGGATGGATGGACGGAGGGATGGGTGGGAGGTGGATCCATGGATGGATGGACAGATGGATGGATGGATGGATGGGTGGATGGATGGATGGACGGAGGGATGGACAGATTGATGATGGATGGATGGATGGATTATGGATGGATAGATCCATGGATGGATGATGGATGGATGGACAGAGGGATGGATGGATGGATGGATGGATGGATGGATGGATGGACAGAGGGATGGATGGATGGATTATGGATGGATGGATGGATGGATGGATGGATAGATCCATGGATGGATGATGGATGGATGGACGGACAGAGGGATGGACAGATTGATGATGGATGGATGGATGGATTCATGGATGGATGGATGGATCCATGGATGGATGGATGGACAGAGGGATGGATGGATGGACAGAGGGATGGATGGATCCATGGATGGATGGATTCATGGATGGACAGAGGGATGGATGGATGGCATCCCTCGTTCCCATGGAGCCATCTTCAGACTCAGATATGGAATTGCACAGCCTGGGAGCTGCCAGGTTTCCCCCCCACCAAAAATTTCTCTGTTGGAATCAATGTGTTCAAAGCCAGGTCTAAGTTGGTAGAAATTGGGGTGTTTTATTCCATGGATGAGCATGGAGAAAGCCTCAAGTGCCACCTGCATCATCCTCTCCTGTGAGGACTTGTAGGATTTCATCCCCCCTCCAAAAAAATCTCCAAGGCAGGTCCTGAACATATTGAAATGTAAATAAACCACCCCAAAGGACACATTAAATCCATTTGGAGTGGGCTGGATTCCAGCAGGCAGAAAACAGGGAAAACACAGGGAAAAAATGGGCTGCTGGAAATGGGGGAAAAGGTGTGAGGTGCTTTAAATAAATAGTTCAGGAATGGGCTGGATTCCAGCAGGGAAAAAACAGGGAAAACACAGGGAAAAAATGGGATGATGGAGATGGGGGAAAAGGTGTGAGGTGCTTCAGCTGGTGGGCTCAAACCTGGTATTGAGAGGAGCTGGAATTCCCTGCAGGATCCTTTCAATTGCTGAAGATTCTCTCTTTTATTTTATTTTATTTTATTTTAGGAGATTTGTCCTTTCCCCCCTGCAGCGAGCACCCTGTGTGCCAGAGGAGCTGGGGACACCTGCCCAGGTAGGTGCCAGCAGCACCCACAGACACCCAAACACCTCCTGAGCCCCAGATCAGGGCATTTCCCACCTGGAATTCGGGTGGGAAGGATCCTAAAGCCCATCCAGTCCCTTCCTTTCCACCATCCCAGGGTGCTCCAAGCCCCTTCCAGCCTTGGCATGGGGCAGCCACACTGTCCATGGTCACCTGTGCCAGGTGGGCACTGGGGGCTGTCCCTCCTCTGAGAGGTGGTGGCCAGGCCCTGGGGACACACAGAAATCTGGTGTGGAGCTGCTGCCTCTGGCTGCAATGATTCTTCATGAAACAATTCCATTCTTTTTCCTGGAACTGGCTGATCCTGCAGCTCCCTTCCATCCCAGACCCTTCTGTGACACCACAACATCACCACTCTTTAGGTGGTTCAATATTCTAAATTTTAGAATTTAAAATTTTAAAATTAAAATTCTAAATTTTAAAAAAGATCTCAGAGTTTTGATAGGAAGATCCAGAGGTTCATCAGGGTCATGAGTCACTGACCTGCCTCAGGAGCAGCTCCAGAGGGGTTCCCCTGTTCCTCCAAGCAGTGCCCAGCCAGGCCACAGTTGGTTCTTGAGCAGAAATCATTTTTTAGGAGATTCCAGCGGGTTTTTGTCCTCAGCCCCGGCTTTAGGCTGGGTTTGGAGTCTCCAAGAGAGGGCACTGTGTCCCTGGCAGTGGAGCCGTGGAGGAGCTGCCAGCCCCGAGCTCCTCATCCCAGGGAGCCGAGTAATTAACTGAGACACTCATTAGCAGCTGCTTTGGGGGCTGGACATCCTCATGTGACCGCTGCTCCTTTCCCTCCATCCCTGGCAGAGCTTCCTCTTGCCTCACTTTCCTAAAAAACAAACCCAAAAATGTCCCTTCCCTGTCCCTTTTGCCCTGATTTGTGCACTTGGGGTGTCCTTCAGGAGGGGACAGATGTGGGGTCCCTGAGAGCCTCACTGGGAGTCAGAGATTTCATCCAAACCAGGAGCAAAACAGAGAAAAAAAAAAGAGGAAAACTCAGGGAGGTTTTTCTTGTTGTAATTTTTTATGGGAAATATTCATGTTCCAGCTCAGAGCAAATCTTTGTTCACAATTTTTTATGGAAATGTGGAAGGGGGAATTTCATTTCTCCAGCCCTGGGTGCTGAGGAGGGACCTGAGGAGGATTTGAAGCTCTGCCCTGGGTGTTTTGGGGTGGTTGCCCTGGTGCCATTGTTGGATAATTTGCTATTTATAGGGGGATATTTTTAGGGATGTGACAAGTCTGGCTGTGGACCTGGATTTGGGGATATTTATGGTGCACAAAAGGGGCAGAATTGAACTTGTGGTGCTGAGGGGATTTAATGCTGGGCATCCAGAGAGACAGCCAGGGGTTGGAGCCAGGGCTGGGAAAGGGCTGGAGAATTCCTGAGGGAGCTGGGAAGGGGCTGGAGAATTCCTGAGGAAATGGGAAGGGGCTGGAGAATTCCTGAGGGAAATGCCTGGAAGGGGCTGGAGAATCCCTGAGGGAACTGGGAAGGGGCTGGAGAATCCCTGAGGGAGATGGGAAGGGGCTGGAGAATTCCTGAGGGAAATGCCTGGAAGGGGCTGGAGAATCCCTGAGGGAAATGGGAAGGGGCTGGAGAATCCCTGAGGGAGATGGGAAGGGGCTGGAGAATTCTTGAGGGAAATGGGAAGGGGCTGGAGAATTCTTGAGGGAAATGGGAAGGGGCTGGAGAATTCCTGAGGGAGATGGGGAAGGGATGAAGAATTCCTGAGGGAACTGGGAAGGGGCTCAGCCTGGAGCAAAGCAGGATCAGGACATTCCCAATGTCCACAAGTCCCCAAAAGGAGGGGACACCAGGAGGGTCCCAGGGGACACCAGGACAGGAGGGAGCAGCCCCAGGGTGGGACAGCAGCAGGAATTTCCTCATGGCAATGGTTGTTAAACCTTGGGAGGAGAATGATCCCATGCTCCTGATTTCCCCCCCTTTTTTAATCTCTTTGTGGTGCCATTAAGACTCTCCCACACTTTTCTGATTTTTAGGAGCAGCTTTTCATGCTCTGAGTTCTCCCCCCATTCCTGAAGTGACACAAATCCCCCTTTTTTGGGAATTTATATCCTGCAGAAAGAAATGGAGCTGCCCTGGCTCAGGAGTCACTGATGGATCCCATTTCCCAGGGGTCATTAAGACATTTCATTTTTTCACTAATTGCCTGTATAAAATTGCTGATCCTGGAAGATTGAGGCCACTTGTGTAACACAAACCACATTGAAACAACCTCAGAAGTTGCTCTGAGGTGAAACAGCCACATTTAAACCCAAACCTTGCTTCCAAATCCTTCCTGTGGATATTTTCCTGTTTTCTGTGCTGAACTTTTCCCAGCTGGAAGGAAAAAATGGGAATATCTCCACCCTGGGGAGTGTTTGGTCCATCAGGATTCTTTTTGTGGGGTGTTTTTAGGGATTTTAACCAACTTGATACTTAATATTTTACTGGAGAAATCCCCAAATTGTTGGAGGAATAACTCTGCAGCCTTCAGCTGCTCTGCAGAGCAAATTCCTGCTGGCTTTTCCAGCAGCCCTCCAGGAATCCCAAACCTCAGCATCCCTCTGGTATTTACAGTGTCAGGAATTCCCCTCAGCTGGATCCTCTTTCACCTCCTCCTCCCCTTCCACGCAGTTCTTGGGGTGCATTTCAAAATTCCTCCCATTTTTGGGATGTTCTTGATGTGCATTTCAAAATTCCTCCCATTTTTGGGATGTTCTTGGTGTAGATTTTAAAATTCCTGCTGTTTTTGGGATGTTCTTGTGTGCATTTCAAAATTCCTCCCATTTTTGGGATGTTCTTGGTGTGCATTTCAAAATTCCTGCTGTTTTTGGGATGTTCTTGGGGTGCATTTCAAAATTCCTCCCATTTTTGAGATGTTGGTGTGGATTTTAAAATTCCTGCCCTTTTTGAGAAGTTCTTGGGGTGCATTTTAAAATTCCTCACATTTTTGAGATGTTCTTGGTGTAGATTTTAAAATTCCTGCCGTTTTTGGGATGTTCTTGGTGTGGATTTTAAAATCCCTCCTGGTTTTGGGATGTTCTTGGTGTGCATTTCAAAATTCCTCCCATTTTTGGGATGTTCTTGGTGTGCATTTCAAAATTCCTGCAGTTTTTGGGATGTTCTTGTGTGGATTTCAAAATTCCTCCCATTTTTGAGATGTTGGTGTGGGTTTTAAAATTCCTGCCCTTTTTGAGAAGTTCTTGGGGTACATTTTAAAATTCCTCACATTTTTGAGATGTTCTTGGTGTAGATTTTAAAATTCCTGCCCTTTTTGGGATGTTCTTGTGTGGATTTTAAAATTCCTCCAATTTTTGAGATGTTGGTGTGGATTTTAAAATTCCTGCCCTTTTTGGGATGTCCTTGGTGTGGATTTTAAAATTCCTGCTGGTTTTGAGATGTTCTTGGGGTTCATTTTAAAATTCCTGCCCTTTTTGAGAAGTTCTTGTGTGCATTTCAAAATTCCTCCCATTTTTGAGATGTTGGTGTGGATTTCAAAATTCCTGCTGTTTTTGGGATGTTGTCAATGATAGAAGAGATCCCCTTTGGATCCTGGCCGAGGCTTTGGGCTGAAATAATTCAAGAATTCCATTAAACCTCAGGAGCAGGGAAGGGGATTGTCCCTGGTTTGATCTGGTTGGAATTGCTGCAGGCATTTGCTAAAACTGGAGGATTTAAATACAAATTTCATTTTTTTTTGTTGCTGTTTTGCCCTCTAAAATGAAGAAAAGGTGGGGTTTTTTTATTTCTTTTTAGATGAAAGGAAGCTGGAAAGTCAAAACCATCCCTGGAGTACCCTGAGCAGGAGGAGCTGCTGCTCCAGCACAGTTTGTTCCATTAGCATGGGGACATTTTACAAATCTCATTTTCCAAACAACTCCTGGAAATTGGCATCCCAGAAGCAAAGAACTCTTTTAAAAATAGCTCTGAAATGAGCCCTGTTGTTTCCATGGCCCCTTGTCCTGAGGATGCCTGAAACTCTGGAGGGCTTTGAGGAGATTGTGCCCAGCAGAATCCCCAAACATTTCCTGAGGAATGAGCTCCTGCTGCTGTCTGCAGGGTTTATTTTAAACCTTTTTTCCCCCCTATTTTGCTCAGAGGAAAAGCAATTCCCGAGCAGGAATGCCTGAGGTGGTTGGAAAAAAATCCTTTGGAATATCCCAGGTGGGGAAATGTGTGCAGCTCCTTTTCCTTGGATCCACATTTGAACTCCACTTCTGCAATAATCTGATTTATTTCCCCTAGTCTGGAATTTCACCTTTTCCACCCCACACACACAGATCCACCTGTGCACAGCTGTGTGAAATCCCAAAATTCCTGAGCCTCCCAGGGGCGGGATTTGCTTTTGGAAAGATTTTAAAATGCCAGGTGTGGTCACTCAGGTGCTGTGAGCTCAGATCCCTGGGGGTGTGAGTGAATCCTGCAGGCCCTTTTTGCTTCCCTCTCCTCCAGTTCTTCCCTTTTTAAAACTTCAAAAAATATTCCAGAGCCAGTTGCCAGCACAGACTTCCCAGTGAACTTCCAACAGTCAATGAGTGCTGGCTGCAGCAGCTGTTCCCAAAAAAAAAAACAAAAAAAAAACCCCAAAAAAACCAAAAAACCCAACTGGAAAAGGGCACAGGGAAAGAAGGATCTGCTCATCCCTTGGAGGAGCTCCCAGGGAAAAGTTCACGTTTGAAGCTCTGCCCTGGGTGTTTTGGGGTGGTTGCCCTGGTGCCATTGTTGGATAATTTGCTATTTATAGGGGGATATTTTTAGGGATGTGACAAGTCTGGCTGTGGACCTGGATCTGGGGATATTTATGGTGCACAAAAGGGGCAGAATTGAACTTGTGGTGCTGAGGGGATTTAATGCTGGGAGTGAGCTGAGCATCCAGAGAGACACCCAGGGAATGGAGCCAGGGCTGGGAAGGGGCTGGAGAATTCCTGAGGGAAATGGGAAGGGGCTGGAGAATTCCTGAGGGGGCTGGAGAATTCCAGGGACACAGAATTCCAGGGACACAGAACTCCTGCAGCACAGAATTCCAGGGACACAGAATTCCAGGGACACAGAATTCCTGTAGTACAAAATTCCTGCAATACAGCATTCCAGGGGCACAGAATTTCAGGGGCACAGAGTTCCAGGGGCACAGAATTTCAGGGGCACAGAGTTCCAGGGCCATGGAATTCCTGCAGCACAGAATTTCAGGGACACAGAATTCCTGCAGCAAAGAATTCCTGTAGTACAAAATTCCTGCAATACAGCATTCCAGGGACAGAGAATTCCAGGGGCACAGAATTCCAGGGCCATGGAATTCCTGCAGCACAGAATTCCAAGGGTACAGAATTCCTGCAGCAAAGAATTCCTGCAGCAAAGAATTCCAGGGACATGGAATTCTTGCAGTACAGAATTCCAGGGGCACAGAATTCCAGGGACACAGAATTCCAGGGACACAGAATTCCTGCAGCAAGGAATTCCTGCAGCACAGAATTCTTGCATTACAGGATTCCAGGGGCACAGAATTCCTGCAGCACAGAATTCCTGCAGCACAGAATTCCTGCTGTACAAAATTCCTGCAGCACAGAATTCCAGGGACAGAGAGTTCCTGCAGCACAGAATTCCAGGGACACAGAATTCCAGGGACACAGAATTCCAGGGGCACAAAATTCCTGCAGCACACAATTCCTGCACACACAATTCCTGCAGCACACAATTCCTGCACACACAATTCCTGCACACACAATTCCTGCTGTACACAATTCCTGCAGCACACAATTCCTGCACACACAATTCCTGCACACACAATTCCTGCTGTACACAATTCCTGCTGTACACAATTCCTGCACACACAATTCCTGCTGTACACAATTCCTGCTGTACACAATTCCTGCAGCACACAATTCCTGCTGTACACAATTCCTGCTGTACACAATTCCTGCTGTACACAATTCCTGCTGCTGCTGAGCTGGGAGCTCCTCCTGGAAAGGCTCCTGCTCCTTCCCGCAGCATTCCTGGCTCCAGAGGGGAATTCTGGTGGGTTGGGCTGCAGGATCTGGTTTCCTTCCTGGCTCTGGCCCTCCAGGATGCTTCACATTCCCAACTGTTGGTGCTTCCAGAGAATTGGGGAAGGAATTCCCCTTCCTGCTGCCCACACCCGCTCCAGGCATCTCTGAAAGGGATGGGTCTGGCTTGGCAGGGGCAGGGAAGGAAGGAAGGCCAGGAAAACCTGGAGAGAGGCAAGAAAACCTGGATGCAGCCAGGAAAACTTGGATAGAGGCAGGGAAACCTGGATAGAGGCAGGGAAACCTGGATACAGCCAGGAAAACTTGGATAGAGGCAGGGAAACCTGAATAGAGGCAGGGAAACCTGGATAGAGGCACGAAAACCTGGATACAGTCAGGAAAAGTTGGATAGAGGCAGGGAAACATGGATACAGGCAGGAAAACTTGGATAGAGGCAAGAAAACCTGGATACAGCCAGGAAAACTTGGATAGAGGCAGGGAAACCTGGATAGAGGCAGGGAGGCCTGGATAGAGGCAGGGAAACAGGCAGGAAAACCTGGATACAATCAGGAAAACCTGGATACGGCCAAGGAAACCTGGACAGAGACAGGAAAACCTGGACATAGGCAGGGAAACATGGATGGAGTCAGGGAAATCTGGATAGAGGCAGGAGAGCTTGGATACAGGCAGAGAAACCTGGATAGGGGCAGGAAAAACTGGATGGAGTCAGGAAAACCTGGATAGAGGCAGGGAAACATGGATAGAGGCAAGGAAACCTGGATAGAGGCAGGGAAACATGGATACAGACAGGAAAACCTGGATACAGGAAAGGAAACCTGGATACAGGCAGGAAAACCTGGATGGAGTCAGGAAAACCTGGATACACTCAGGGAAACCTGGGTAGAGGTGGGAAAACCTGGATGCAGCCAGGGAAATTTGGATACAGCCAGGAAAACAGGCAGGAAAACCTGGATACAGCCAGGAAAGCCTGGGAATAGAGGCAGGAAAAGCCAGACAGAGCCAGGATTTTGCCCCGGGTGCCAGTGTGACATTCCCATCAGGAATTGCCTGCCCAAGCCCTCCAGAGCCAGGGCCAGGGGCTGTTTCCTGGAGGGCAGGGCAGTGTCTGGGTCCAGGGAAGCCTCAGTGTCCCCGAGTGTCCCCAAGTGTCCCCAGCTGGGCTGGCAGCAGGGCAGGGCCGCTGCAGGGTCTGTAAACAGGAGCCTGTGGAATATCAAGTTGCAAAGCTTTGCACCAGCACAGGGCTGGGAGGAAGGAGGGGGCAGAGTTTCTTCCAGCTGAGGTCAGCCTTGTTTTGCCTCGCAGAGCAGGGATCCTGCAGGGCTGTAAACAACAATCCAGAGATGGGATCCTGTCCCTCTGGAAAGCTCCAGGGTTGTTTTTCCCTTTGGTTGTGGTGTAGCTGCTGCCAGGTCCCCCCATGGGGTCTCTGAGAGCAGCTCTGAACCTGAAGTTGAACCATTTTTAGTGCAGGAGCCCCTGCGTTGCTTTGGAAAGGAAAACACAACAGGAGAAACCCAAAGCAGCCCAAAATTCCAGGGAAAACTGACAGAAATAAAGCTCAGGTTGTGCTGTCACTGCAGGATTTCAGCTCAGCTCCAGCTGCTCCCTTGGTCTGAAGGGAAGGGAATTCTCATTATTGATTAATCTGCCATTAATGGCTTCCTTTTACCCATTGGGCTCAGGCCTTTGGAGGTGGTTGGGTTTTTGGGGTGCTTTGTGTGGAGCTGATCCCAGCAGCAGCTTCACCTCCATGGGATGCTTTGCCTTGGAAAATCCCTCTTGAAGTCAGGATGGCAGCTGAGGGTTGGCTCTTATCCCAAATTCCCTGGTGGCCTCCCCTGCCCGTGGAACCTCCCAGCCCCACACTCCCCTGCTCGTGGCCCTGTTTGTTTATCAGCTGGGCTGTGTTGATGCATTCCCTGCAATTTCAGTCCTTTGGGGTCACTTGCAGCATTCTGGAGGGAACCAGCAGGAAGGAGCAGTGATCCTGATGATGCAGGTGCTTTTATTTTTCCATCCCCCCCATCCCAAATCCAGCTAAACCCCCCCCCCAGAATCCAAGGATTCATGGGTGGTGCTGTGGAAAAGCTCCCTGGAGCAGTGGGAATGGCTGGAAGTGCCCAATTCCAGAGGCTTGGAGCAGCCTGGGGCAGTGGGAAGGGTGGAACTGGCTGGGATTTGAGCTCTTTCCAGCCCAAACCATTCCAGGGTTCCCTGAGCCTCAGGGATTGCCCATTCCAAGGCCAGCTCCAAACCTGGAGCTCTTGGGAGGTGTTGGTGCCTTTATCCCCAGCTCCTTTTTGCTCTCCTGACCCTGCCCCACATTCAGCCATTTTTGTTCCCTGCCCTCACCTTCCTCTTTCCACATAGAGCTGGCCCTGCAATGTGAAATCTGTAAAAATCTTTGTTAAGAAACAAAACCAAAACAAGTTTAAACTGCTTTTTTTGGCTGTTCCTCACCCCTGAATCCACTGCAGAAGGAGGAGGTGAAAGCAACCTTGGCCTGAACCCCAGCCCAGAATCACTGACGTGCGTTTGACTCCTTTAGAAAAACCAAACCAAAACAAAAAAAAAAAACCAAAAAAACCCTGTTTGTGTTCAGCCAGTGAGCGAGGAAAACAAGCAGGGCTGGATTTCAGCTCTGATGGATTCTTGGAATCCATCCCTCCCTGCCTGCTGCTCTGCCTTCAGCTGTGTTGAGCAATGTTGTACTGGGAAGGGGACGTGAGGCACGAGGGCTTCTCGGGGGGGTTTGGGAGCTCTCCCGAGGGCAGCTCGTTCCTGCAGCCTGGGACTGAGCTTTTCTTGGAAATTCAAACCTTCCAGGATGTGCTCAGCCAGGACAGGAAACTTTATTTTATTTTGTTTTCTGTGCTGAAATGCTCAGAAAGTTTGTTCTGTGCTGAAACCTCTTTTGTTTTGTTTTGTTTTCTGTGCTGAAATGCTCGGTAACCATCTCTAGAATGATGTAAATACTTCTTCTGTTTTCATATTCCCCCCCAAAAAATGATGCAAACTCCTTCATATTTTCCTCTAAAATGGGGCAAACTCCTCATTTTCTTCATATTCCCTCCAAAAAATGATGCAAACTCTTCTTCCTCACCTTCTTCTCTGAAATGGGGCAAACTCCTCCTTTTCTGCATATTCCCCCCAAAAAATGATGCAAACTCCTTCATATTCTGTAAAATGGGTCAAACTCCTCCTTTTCTGCATATTCCCCCCAAAAAATGATGCAAACTCCTTCATATTCTCTAAAATGATGCAAACTCCTTCATATTTTCCTCTGTAATGGGGCAAACTCCTCCTTTTCTTCATATTCCCCCCCAAAAAATGATGCCAAGTCCTCTTATTATTATTTTCCTCTAAAATGGGGCAAACTCCTCCTTTTCTTCATATTCCCCCCCAAAAAATGATGCAAACTCCTTCATATTCTGTAAAATGGGGCAAACTCCTCTTCTGCATATTCCCCCCCAAAAAATGATGCAAACTCTTTCATATTCTCTAAAATGATGCAAACTCCTCTTCTTCATATTCTTCTCTGAAATGGGACAAAAACTCCTTCTCTTCTTCATATTCCCCCCCAAAAATGGGGGAACACCTCTGCCTCTCATCATTGCCTCTCAAAACTGGGGCAAACTCCTCCTCTTCTTCACATTCTCCTCTAAAATGGGGGAAATTCCTCCTCTTTTTCGTGTTCCCCCCCCCCCCAAAAAATGGTGCAAACGTTTTTCCCTCTCCTCATTGCCCCCTAAAATGGGGAAACACTTCCTATTTTTAACATTTCCTCCAAGAAATGAGGCAAGCAAACACTTTTCCAATTCCTCATTCCCCCCAAAAATGATGCAAAAATTCCCCCCAAAAATGATGCAAACTCCTTTCATTGATTTCCCCCCAAAAATGGGGCAAACCCCTCTCCCTCTCCTCATTCCCCCAAAATAATACAAACCCCTCTCCCTCTTGCTTTCCCCCCAAAAAAATACAATTTAGACCTAAATATTTCCCTGAGCTCTCACCCAGGCTGTGATTTATAAAAACAAAGGAAAATCCCACAGCTTCCCTGTCATTATTCTGATTACTGGTCAATGAATGTCAGCCCTGATTTTCCAGTGAATAATTGGATATTGATCAAACCAGGGATTGGTTTGATCCTCACCAATGCTTCATTAATGCCATAATGGTGTAAATATCCCAAATTATAACTCCATTAATAACACAGCTCCATCTGCTTGGGCTGGTGGATCTGAATTCCCATTTTCCTTGGCAGGAGCAATCGAGGAATCCAGAAAAAAATCAAGGAATCCACACAGAGAGAACGAACAAGGCTGCTCTGCAGTAGGAAGGTGAGCAGAGACCTCTTAATTTGTCTCATTATTGATTAATTTCCCATTAATTGGTTCATTTTATCTGGGAAACCGTCTGGATGAAGGCCTTGGAATGGGTTTGGATGTGAATTTGGGTTCTGAGGTGCTGCTGCTGCTGTGGCCTCATTATGTGCTACAATTACCTCATTAATTAGGGAGGGAGATCTCTGCATTCCAGAGGGGGCCTGGAGCTGTGTGGGAGCTGCTGCTCCATGGGAAGCTCCGTGCAGGGCTTGTTTGGGGTCATTTGGGCTTGTTTGGGGTCATTTGGGGCTGTTTGGAGGTGACAAACCCAGAGCTGGGAATTGTGGCTGCGTTGTCCCAGGGCTGGATCATCCTCAGGGATTTTTTGTTGGAATAACCTTGGGAATTCAATGGGCAGGAGGCTGAGCCCTCTCTGGGTTTGGGAGGGGTTTGAGCTCCCCACAGGGGCTTTGGGACAGGAGGACATTGGGGTGATGATGATGATGATGATGATGATGATGATGATGATGATGATGATGATGATGAGGAGCAGGTCGCTGCTCCTGGATCACCCAAACAGCTGAGATCCAGGTGGCTCCAGAGCTCTGCGTTTCCCCGAGTGTCGCAGCCAGGCTTTGGGAAATGGAAATAGGCTGATTTTGTGCATTTCGGGTGAAAAATCCCTTAAAATCTCATTTTTAGGGGAAAAAAATCTCCCAGGATTTCCTTGCCTGCAGTTCCTGGGTGCGGCCCGCAGAGGGCGCGCTTGGGCCGCGCTTGTGGGGCTTTGCTTTTATTGTTTATTAATTGGCTTTAATCTCATTATTTCTATGGAAATTCCTTAATCAAAGCGCTCCCAGCGCTTTAATTAAAACTGGAGCCACCAGCAGAGCGGGGTGAGGCTCTGCAGGGCGACCAGGAGCATTGGGACTCTCCCAGAAGGATGAGGATGATGAGGATGAGGATGAGGATGGATTTTCCCCCACTCTTCACCCCGAACCGACCTCTTCACCACAACCCTAAGCCAAAAAAAAATCACCCCAAAAATCCAAATTGCTGCCAAACTCGTGGCTGCCATCAGCAGGTGGCAGCACCCTGCCCTGCTGCCCGTGTTATTCCTGGCTGGGAGATTCCCTGGATGCAGCCCCACAGTCTAGACTGACTGACAGACAGGATTCCTGTGCTCTTAGGTAAGCACGGACAGACACCCATTATGCAAATCCCCAGCCAGAGCAGCCTCCCAAACATTCCTCAGATTGTCTAAATAAGGTGCTGTTTCAGACCCAAGCTGCAGCCAGGCTTTTGGGTGCCTTCCAGCTGGAGGTGGGATTTTTTTTTCTTTTTTTTAATTCTTTTCTTCTTCCCCTGATCAGCACAGCCTGAGTTTTGGCCTCAACAGCTGCCCAGATGTGCAAGGAGGAGAGAAAATTGGGCAGATAAAAAACTTTCAGGCTCCTGTGCCTGTTGCTGCTGCTGCTGGGTGCTGTTAAATCTGTTTTATATTTATTTTTCTTCTCAGATTGCACAGAATTCGTGGCTTTTTTTGCTCTCTGAGCTGCAGAAATCAGTTTGTGAGTGGGGAAGGTGCAGTGGCCCAGCCTTGCACGGAGGTGTTGCCCTGCTCAGGGCCTGCCTGACTCATTCCTGGGGCTGGAGGAGGTGGGGATGGATCATCAGGGATGATCCAGAGCCTTTGGAGCACTCTGTGGCATTTGCACCCTGTCCTTTTTGCACACAGAAATTCAAAGAGCCTTTCAAGCCCTGTGACTGCAGAGTTGTTTGTGCTGCTCTGGCTCTTCCACCATCCTCAATTTCCCAGGAATTTCCCTTCCATCCTGCTTCTGTCCCTAAAATCCGTCCCTAAAATCCATCCCTAAAACCTCTCTGTCAAATCTGTCCCCCAAATCCCTCCTTGGAGCTGCTGCAGCCCCCTCAGAGCACACAAAGAGCTCAGACTGAGCTCCTGAGCAAACCCAGGAGCTGGGAATTGGCCCTTAGCCCTGCCAGGAAAACATTGGAAAGGCTCCTGCTCCTGAATCCATGTGATTTTCTGGGAATTCACTTGGAGGGCTGGTTCAGAAATCCCTGCATGCGGTGCTGCTGGCTCAGGGTGAGGAGTTTGCTCTGGTTTCTTTGTTCTTTCTTTCTCAGCCTGTCAGTACCAGCTCTGCTCTTCTATTCTTTGCCTTAAAAAAAGGCAAAAAACCCCAAATCTGTTGTGTTGTTTTTCTTTTTTTTAAATTGCATCATCCCTCCTGTTTTCCTGAGTGTTGTTTGTTTATTGAGGAGCACGGCTCATCCTTTAAGGATTAAAGGGAAGGGAAAGCTTGGGATGTTTACCCCTGTTTTAGGGGAAAATGAGGAGAGGGAGAGGTGTTTGCCCCATTTTTGGGAGGGAATGAGGAGAGGGAGAGGTGTTTGCCCCGTTTTTGGGAGGGAATGAGGAGGGGGAGAGGTGTTTGCCTCATTTTTGGGAGGGAATGAGGAGGAGGAGAGGTGTTTGCCCCGTTTTTGGGAGGGAATGAGGAGAAGGAGAGGTGTTTGCCTCATTTTTGGGAGGGAATGGGGAGAGGGAGAGGTGTTTGCCCCGTTTTTGGGAGGGAATGAGGAGAAGGAGAGGTGTTTGCCCCATTTTTGGGAGGGAATGAGGAGGGGGAGAGGTGTTTGCCCCGTTTTTGGGAGGGAATGAGGAGAGGGAGAGGTGTTTGCCCCGTTTTTGGGAGGGAATGAGGAGAAGGAGAGGTGTTTGCCCCATTTTTGGGAGGGAATGAGGAGAAGGAGAGGTGTTTGCCCCATTTTTGGGAGGGAATGAGGAGAAGGAGAGGTGTTTGCCCCATTTTTGGGAGGGAATGAGGAGAGGGAGAGGTGTTTGCCCCGTTTTTGGGAGGGAATGAGGAGGGGGAGAGGTGTTTGCCCCATTTTTGGGATGTAATACGAAGAAGAGGAGGAGTTCCCCCAAGGAGAGCCAGGAGGGAGGCTCTGAGCAGGGTGGGACCCTCGTTTCCCACCATGGGAACTGTGATTCCATCTTTTCCTGGGTGGGATCCTCCTTCCCACTGTGATTCTGTGTTTTGCTGCTGGGAATTCTGGTTTTGGGCTGAGCTGCATCCCCCATTCCCATCCACGCTCACGGCGCCGCCTTTGATTGCAGCCGCATCCCAACATTCCCCCTCACCTGCTCTCTCTGGCAGCAGGAAAATCCCAAATCCAAGCCCTGCCTGCAGCTCCCAGCAGTTCTGGAGCCCTTTTCCAGCTCAGCTCAGCTCAGCTGCTGCTTTGCCCTTTCTGCTCAGAGATTTGAGATAAGGAAGCAGCCAGAGCGCTGCTGACTCACCCTGGGGTTTGTCCTTCCTGCCCTCCCACACGGCACCTGCACGCCCAGAAACCTTCACCCCACGGCCCCCACACGGGTTTTCCAACCCAAAAATTCCCTTTTCTACTGCTCCACGAGCTGAGAAAACCCCTGGAGTTTGTTCTAGGGAGATGTGGGCAGGACAAAGGGATCGCCGGGGTTTGCTCAGTGCTGCCTTCTCCATCCTGAGTCACCCAACCTTTCCCTCCCTGGGAATGCTGAGAAACACCAGGATCATCCCAATAAACACCAGGATTACCCTGAGAAACACCCCCAGAGGTCCCATTCCAGCTGCAGGGCTGAGCTTGGCAAGGTTTGCCTTGTCTGCACCCCAAAGTGAGGAGCAAATCCTCATAAACCCCCACAAAATGTCCCCATCCATAAAATCCTCCCCACAAAACATCCCCCATCCATAAAAAACCACAACCCCCTGGGTCTGGGCTTGGTTTGGGGATTGTTTCCCAGCAAGGCTCACGTGCTCTCTGAGCTCAGGGTTTGGGTGATTTGTCAGAATTCTGAGAAGTTCAGATCTGTCAAAGCAGAAAATGTTCATTTTGGGATGGCTCAGCTGAACCTTTTTGGGGGAAATAGGAAACGCTGCCTGGAAGAGCAGCTGAACCCACAGCAAAAAGCTGGGAAAAGCTGAGGAAATTGCAGCTCTTGGAAGTGAAATCACTGATGAAGGATTTGGGTGAAAACCCCACATTTTCAAGGAAAACCCAACAAACTGGGAAGGGTTTTTGGGCAGCAGCGAAACATCCGTGGGTTGTAAGAAACCTTTTCCTTCCTCCTGAGCTCCTGCACTTGAGCTCACCAGCAGAAAACTGATTTTTAAACTTGTGGGTTTTTTTTCAACTTAAAACTGAAACTTGAAACTTAAAAACTGATTTTTAATTGGTTTAAACTGTTTTTTGAAACCCTCGGGTTTTACCCTCAGTCTGCAAACACAGGGAACAAGCTGGAATTCCTGGATGTTGATTTTCCTCCCTCAGAGAGTTGACACCTCTTTGTTTTCCCAGGTTTTTGGGGGAATTTGAGCTCAGTTTTCCCACAGAGGGGGATCCCAGCCCCTGGGAGAAGGGGTTTGAATGTTTTTATCTGGGTGCACATCTGGGAAAGGCATCACAGGCTGGGAACGACTCCAGCCGCAGTTCCCAGCCCCAGGTTCAGGATTCTGGAGATTCCCACAGCAGCTGTGGCTGCCCCTGCATCCCTGGAAGTGTCCAAGGCCAGCTTGGAGCCACCTGGGGTTTGGGAATGTGGAGGAGCTTTGGGCTGGAGCTGCTGGAGGAGGTGACAGGGCAGTGACAGATGTGCAGGGTGCCAGGAGCTCCTGTCCTGTCCCAGGAGTCAGGACTGGTGCACAAATTCTCAAATATCAGCATTATCAAAGTATCAAATATCAGCATTATCAAATTCTCAAATATCAGCATTATCAAAATATCAAATACCAGCATTATCAAAGTATCAAATATCAGCATTATCAAAGTATCAAATACCAGCATTATCAAATTATCAAATATCAGCATTATCAAAATATCAAATACCAGCATTATCAAAGTATCAAATATCAGCATTATCAAAGTATCAAATACCAGCATTATCAAATTATCAAATATCAGCATTATCAAAATATCAAATACCAGCATTATCAAAGTATCAAATATCAGCATTATCAAATTATCAAATATCAGCATTATCAAAGTATCAAATACCAGCATTATCAAAGTATCAAATATCAGCATTATCAAATTATCAAATATCAGCATTATCAAAGTATCAAATATCAGCATTATCAAATTATCAAATATCAATATTATCAAATTATCAAGTAACAGCATTATCCAATAATCAAATATCAATATTATCCAATTATCAAATATCAGCATTATCAAATTATCAAATATCAATACTATCCAGTTATCAAATACCATCATTATCCAATTACCAAATATCAATATTATCCAATTATTAAATATCAGGATTATACAATTATCAAGTATCACTATTATCCAGTTATTAATTATCAGTATTATCCAGTGATCAAACATCAGCATTTTCCAATTATCAAATATCAGCATTATCCAATAATCAAATATCAATACTATCCAGTTATCAAATATCAGCATTATCCAGTTATCAAATATAATAATTACCAATGATCCATTATCAATATTATCCAATATCAAGCATCAGGACTCTGCAGATATCAAACATCAGCATTTTCCACTTATCAAATACCAGCACTATCCAATTATCAAATATCAGCATTATCCAATTGTCAAATATAAAAATTACCCAGTTATCAATTATCAACATTATGCAGTATCAGCCATGAGGACTCTGCAGTTATCAAACATCAGCATTATCCACTTATCAAACATCACCATTTTCCAATTATCAAATACCAGCATTATCCAATTGTCAAATATAAAAATTACCCAGTTATCAATTATCAACACTATCCAGTATCAGCCATGAGGACTCTGCAGTTATCACACATCAGCACTCCTGGAGCTCTGGTCCCTCTCCCCCTCTCCTGTTTCTGGCAATCCCAGCCAGCAGAGTTTCCTCACATGGCACCAGAGCTGTGCCACGTGCCTGCAGCCCCATCCAAAAATCCCCATTTTTAACCAAAATCTGCATTTAAGGCTCTTTCCATGCCCAGATTTCGGCCTGTCCTTATTCCATCCCTCGGGACACAGCCTCCCACGGTGCCATTTGGGAATTGGGGAATTTGGGATTGGGTCCCAGCTGACTCAGCCCTGTTTGTCCCCAGCTTTGGGGCTGGAGGTGCTGTGGGATCCTCCAGCACCTGCCATGGGCTCAGCTCCACCTTGCTTGCAATTAAAGGATATTTTCCCTGCTCTTTTCACACCCAGAGAGGAAAACTGGGATGAGTGGGTTCCTCAGGGAACGTGACTCATGTGCCAGGGAAGGGTTGGGAAGAGGAGGAGGAGGAGAAGGTGGAACAGGAGGAGGAGGAGCCACTCGGTGCCAAGGACTTCACTCCTCCTGCTGCCTCCTTTTTTTAGCCCTAGTAGCAGCTGAATTCCCAAACTGGAATTCCAAATTCCCAGGTTTTTTTTCACAGCGTGCTAAATTCTGCCTCTCCTCCCTCTTATTTTTAGCCCTGGGAGACTCCAGGTAGGAGCAGCACAAATTGATCTCAACTGAGGGACTGGAGGCAAAGTTGAGCTCCTTCAGTGCTGCAAAAAGCACTCAAAAGTGAATTTTGGGCAAAGAAAACCTGAATTTAGGTGGTTGGGGTTGGATTTTTGACCTGGAGTTTTAAATTCAGCTCTTAAATGCAGATGGTTTTGCAGCAGGTTGGGTGGGTGGGTGTTGACTTTAATATAGTGAAATTTGAGATAAAAATACATCGAAATTAACAGTTCAGAAGCAAAAAAAACCAAACTTGGATTAAAAGTAGCTGGAATGGGTGAGGAGGGGAACAGGATCAGCTGTGTCACCTCAGTGTCCTGGCTCTGAGCTCCTCCTAATTTCACCTGCTAAATGAAGATGCTAATTAGGCAGGGATTGCACAGGACCAGGTCTGGCCAGCTCAGGTGAGCCTCTCCTTCATCCTTATCCCAGTTTATCCCAGTTTATCCCAGTCTGGCCACTCCGAGGCGGTGCCAAAGTGTGGGCACAGCTTTTCCCAGCAGCACAGAAATGTTGTTTATCCATTTTTTCTTTTTTTAAATCCAATCAGGGATGCAGATTGGGATTTGCAGCTGGGAATTCCAAGCCAACACCATTCTGCCATGAGCAGGGGACACTTTTCACTGTCCCAGGTTGCTCCATCCCTGGAATTTCCAGGGATCCAGGGCCAGCTGCTGCTCTTTCCTCCTCCACCCATCCCCACAGTCCTGTGACTTTCCCTCCCCAGCTTTGTTTTTATTCCTGCTGGAGCTCCAGAGGGTGACAGGGTGACAAAGCCACCCTAAATCATCCCCAAACCCCATGAGGCCTCATCCAAAGCTGGATGAGCCCTTGGGTTCAGAGCCTGATGATTCCTCTGCACTTGTTTCACCATCAAACCCCACAAAGGCCGCAGCTTCTCCAGGAATCCCATCCCAGCCCCTCAAAGGCAGGAATTCCCTCACAAATCCCACCCAAATCTCCTCTTTTCCAGTTTGGAAGCCATTCCCTCCTCCTGATCATTTTCTTGGCTTGATCTTTTCCTGATCCCTCCTGATCACTCCTCTGCACTTGTTTCACCATCAAACCCCAGCAAAGGCTGCAGCTTCTCCAGGAATCCATCCCAACCCCTCCTCATCCTCACAGGCAGGAATTCCTCCCCAAATCCCTCCCAAATCTCCTCTTTTCCAGTTTGGAAGCCATTCCCTGCATCCTGGCACCCTGTGAATAACCCCCTCCACCTCCCTGCCAGCTCCTGCAGGGCTGCAATCAGCTCTCTCCAAAGCTGCAGAATTTTTCCCCTTTCCCTATCCCTGTTTTTCCCCAACCTGCAGCAGATAATTTTCTAAATTTAAACCCCAGCCAGCCCAAAGCTGCCCGTGACCCCGAGGCAGCTCCCTCACGTGCCTCAGCCCTTTCACACAGTGGGGAAAATTCCCTTTTTTAGCCTGGGCCGGCCGCTGGCAACAACCCCAGCCCTGAGCTCAGCCCTGGAGCTCTGCCAGCCCAGCGTGACCGAGAGAAAAAGAACCTTCAGCTTCCTCCCGTGGCAGATCCAGCCCCAGCAGGGAGCTGCAGACCCTCACATGACGCTGCAGTCATCGGCCTTTCCCAAAAAGCCGCGGTTTTGCGGGAAAACGGCCGCAGTCACACGGAGCTGCTCGGCTCCTTGTGCTCAAACAAGTGCAGAGGAGTCACCAGGCTCTGAAGCCACCATGGGATCATCCTGCATTGGATGGGGTTTGGGGATGATTTAGGGTGGTTTTGTCAGCGCTGTCACCCTCTGGAGCTCCGGCGGGAATAAAAACAAAGCTGGGGAGGGAAAGTCACAGGACTGAGGGGATGGGTGGAGGAGGAAGGAGCAGGGGGTGTCACTCATGTGATGGCCGTGCCCCAAAGGTCACTCACGTGGCCAGGGAACGGGAAAGGGCTGGGAATGAGCTGGGCCCTGCTGGCATCAGGGCCCTTTTGTAGGGAATGGGGATCCTGGAGCAGCTCTGTGTCCCTGTTTGAGAACAGGAATGTGCCCAAATCCCCAGTGCCAGCAGGGCCCTTTTGCAGGGAATGGGGATCCTGGAGCAGCTCTGTGTCCCTGTTTGAGAATGGGAATGAGCCCCAATGCCAGCAGGGTCCATTTGTAGGGAGTGAGGATCCTGGAGCAGCTCTGTGTCCCCATTCCAGAACAGGAATGAGCCCCAGTGCCAGCAGGGTCCATTTGTAGGGAATGAGGATCCCAGAGTGGCTCTGTGTCCCTATTTGAGAACAGGAATGAGCCCAAATCCCCAGTGCCAGCAGGGCCCTTTTGTAGGGAATGAGGATCCCAGAGCAGCTCTGTGTCCCCATTCCAGAACAGGAATGAGCCCCAATCCCTGATGCCAGCAGGGCTCATTTGTAGGGAATGAGGATCCCATGTCCCCATTCCAACCCAGAGCTGGAGCTGGGTGTTCATCCCAAATTTGTGGGGCTCAGGTTTTGGGGTTTTGCTTCCCAGCAGGGCTGAGTTCTCCCACTCCAGGTGAATTCCTGCCTTCGGGAAAAGATTCTCCCTTGGGCTTCTGAGGCTCCATTAGCAAAGGGCTGTTAATTATGGGGCTGCTCCTGGGAAACTGGGGAGAAGGAGATTCCAGCCAGGCCTGAGCTCCCTGAAGCAGGAGGGAAGGAAAAAAGGGTGAATTCCTGGGGGCTTCAGGCTTCCCAGGAAAAAAGGGATGAATTCCTTGAGGATGCTTCAGGTTTCCCTGGATTTTAAGGTTTGAGTGGATTGAGGTGGGATGGAGCAGCTCCAAAGGTTCCGTGCTTGCTGTTGGTGGGACATGAAGTGGCTGAAAATCCATTTCTGTGCAGAGCCCAGGAGTTTTTAAGGAGTTTTTAGGGAGTTTTTAAGGAGTTTTTAGGGAGTTTTTAAGGAGTTTTTAGGGAGTTTTCAGGGAGTTTTTAGGAAGTTTTCAGGGAGTTTTCCCACCCTGCGATGGCTTCTGGTCCCACGCCACAGAAATCTTGAGGTCTGAAAGGAGGTGAAGGGAGGGAAAAAAAAAAAAAAGAGGGAAAAAAAAGGGAATAAAAACTTGCTGCAGTCAGGGAAAAATTCAATGGCTCATTGAGGCGCGGAGCTGCTGCTGCAGGAAGTGTGAAGGGAAAATGGAGCCGGCTTTGTTCTTGCCCAGACAAGGAGCGAGCGCCGGCCCCAACAGCCGCGCTCTGTTCCCAAAACCCATGAGGTCATCCCGAAAAGCAGGAACCGGCTCTGGGATGGCGATCCCGGCTCCCCCGCCGGGCTCCCCCTGCTTTTCCTGGCTCCGGGCTCGCTCCAAGGAGGTGGCGGCGGCTCCTGGCCCCGCTCCAGCCAGAGGGAGCTGCTGCATCCCCCGATCCCAAAACCCTGGGGCTGCTCCGTCCCTAAATCCTGAAACATGGAGGGTTTGGAGACCCTGGGGCTGCTCCATCCTGAAATCCCAAAACACGGGGGGTTTGGAGACCCTCAATCTGCTCCATCCTGAAATCCCAAAACACGGGGGGTTTGGAGACCCTCAATCTGCTCCATCCCTAAATCCCAAAACATGGAGGGTTTGGAGACCCTGGGGCTGCTCCATCCCTAAATCCCAAAACACGGAGGGTTTGGAGACCTGGGGCTGCTCCATCCCTAAATCCCAAAACACAGAGCTGCTCCATCCCTAAATCCCAAAACACGGAGGGTTTGGAGACCCTAAAGCTGCTCCATCCCTAAATCCCAAAACACGGAGCTGCTGCATCCCTAAATCCCAGAACCCTTGGGCTGCTCCATCCCTAAATCCCAAAATACGGAGGGTTTGGAGACCCTAAGGGTGCTCCGTCCCTAAATCCCAAAACACGGAGCTGCTGCATCCCCGGATCCCAAAAGCCTCAGGCTGCCCCATCCCTAAATCCCAAAACACGGAGGGCTTGGAGACCCTGGGGCTGCTCCATCCCTAAATCCCAAAACATGAAGGGTTTCGAGACCCTCAATCTGCTCCATCCCTAAATCCCAAAACATGAAGGGTTTCGAGACCCTCGGGCAGCTCCATCCCCGAATTCCCAGTCTTGGTGGGTTTGGTGATGCTCAGGCTGCTGAATTCCCAAACCATGGAGCTGCTCCATCCCTAAATCCCAAAACATGAAGGGTTTGGAGACCCTCAATCTGCTCCATCCCTAAATCCCAAAACACAGAGCTGCTCCATCCCTAAATCCCAAAACACGGAGGGTTTGGAGACCCTGGGGCTTCTCCATCCCTAAATCCCAAAACATGGAGGTGCCCCATCCCTAAATCCCAAAACACGGAGGGTTTCGAGACCCTCGGGCAGCTCCATCCCCAAATTCCCAATCCTGGTGGCTTTGGGGTTTTTTGCAGCTCCGTGTAATGGATGTGAGGCTGCTCTTTAATTAATTAAAGGCATGATTTAATTAAGGCTGAGTTCACGGGGTGCATCCTCCATCCCCAAATCCCATCCCCAGCATGGGATAAGGAGGCTGCACCAATCCCACATTTTTTGAGGGTGGGAGTGGAGGAGAGGAAGACAAAAGCAGCAAAATTTCAGTCCTGGAAGGGTAAATGTGGCCCTGAGGGGTTTATGGAGTCCTGGAAGGGTGAATGCAGAGTTTATGGGGTCCTGGAAGGGTAGAGAGGGTCCTGAGAGGTAAATGGGGTTCTGGAAGGGTAAATGCAGTCCTGAGAGGTAAATGGGGTTCTGGAAGGGTGAATATGGCCCTGTGGGGTTTATGGGGTCCTGGAAGGGTAAATGCAGCCCTGTGGGGTTTATAGGGTTCTGGAAGGGTCAGTGCAGCCCTGTGGCATTTATAGGATGCTGGAAGAGTAAATGCAGCCATGAGGAGTTTATGGGGTCCTGGAAGGGTAAATGCAGCCATGAGGAGTTTATGGGGTCCTGGAAGGGTAAATGCAGCCATGAGGAGTTTATGGGGTCCTGGAAGGGTAAATGCAGCCATGAGGAGTTTATGGGGTCCTGGAAGGGTAAATGCGGTCCTGAGAGGTCAATGGGTCCTGGAAGGGTAAATGCAATCCTGAGGGGTTTATAGGGTCCTGGAAGGGTAGAGAGGGTCCTGAGAGATAAATGAGGTCCTGGCAGGGTGAGTGCGGTCCTGAGAGGGTCCTGGCAGGGTGAGTGCGGTCCTGAGAGGTCTGTGGGGTCCTGGCAGAGTGAGTGCGGTCCTGAGTGGGTCCTGGCAGGGTGAGTGCGGTCCTGAGAGGGTCCTGGCAGGGTGAGTGCGGTCCTGAGAGGGTCCTGGCAGGGTGAGTGCCCCTCCGGCGCTGGCTGTCGGAGGAGTGGCAGCTCTCAGCTATGGGAGGAATGGCAGGAATTGCCGGCGCAGCTCGGGATCAGCGCATTTTTCCGCGCTGCCGTCAGGGCGGGCAGGTGGCACCGTGGGCTGGAGCTGCCCGGGAGCCGTGCCAGGGCCGCTGCCCGTCAGGCCGGGACAGGCCCGGCTTCCCGGCCGGTTTCACCCTCGTGACCGCGATCCCGGGGCCGCGTTTCGGTTGGGAAAGGCCGGGAAAGGTTTGGCTGAGCCGGGGGAAAATGCGGCGATGGGGACAGGGGGGGGATCCGCGCCTCCTCCATCCCGCCGGGGAATAAATCAATGAATAAATCAATAAATAAATGGATGAAAGGGCAGAGGCTGCTCGGAGCCAGCCCAGCTCCGTGATGGGAGAGGAGGAGGAGGCGTCTGCTCCAGCACGGAGCCGCTGCTGAGTCACGGCTCGGCAGAGCCAGCGCTGCTGTCACCGCTCTGTCACCGCTCTGTCACCGCTCTGTCACCCGCCGCTGCTGCGCGCGGCTGACTCAGGAGCTGCGCGGGTTTGCGCTGCTTTTTTTCCCAAGAAATCAGCCCAAATCGGGACTTTGTCAGCCTGCCGGGCACACGGAGGGGAGCGCTCGGGAGCAGAGCGGCGCCGTGGGACGCGGAGGGGCCGCTCCGGCCGTCACTCGGTGCTGCCGTGACGCGACACCGGGAGGGTGGCACAGCCTCGGCTCCCCGCCAGCCCTGGTGGGAATGTGAGCACAAAACCTGGGATTTGTGAGCTTGGAAATGTAGGGATGGAAGCCAGGAGAGATTTGGGGCTGTTCATGAGTCACACCGAGCTGCTGAGGATGTGGCTCTGAGCTTTTAGTCCTGCTTTTAGTCCAGAATATCCAAACCGGTTTAAAACACCAAATCCTGATCATTCCAGGGTTTTTTCCTGACTTCAGTGCTTTCCCTAAACCAGGGGGATTTGTGCCCCAGCCAGACCCTCCCGAGCTGTGTTTGCGTCATTCCCAAATCTGCACTCCGGGATCCCGAATTTCCCAACCTCCCTCCCAGCCGTGTCCTTGCCCTTGGGCCACCCCGGATGATCCCTGCCTGCCCTCGCTCTTGCGTTCCCTGTATTTGTATGGATTTCCCGTGGTTTCAGTGCTGCTGGGAAACCTTTCTGTCAGTGTTCGCTGGGCTGGGATCCGCCACATCCAGGAGGAGCAGCCCGGAGAGGGGCGCGGTGACTCCATCCCTGCTGGAAGAGCTCCAGGGCACAGCGTGAGGAACAGCGCCACCAGAGCCGTTCCCGAAAATCGCCTTGTCCCAAACGCTGCTGCCGGGAGCAGCCGGGAAGCGCTGCTGCAGAATTCAGGAAGATTTGTTTGTGCTGAGGAGGGCTGGGGGTGACTCAGGCCTGGTGCTGAGTCACGGAGCAGAGCCAGGCAAGGCAGGAGTCAGCGCTGGCCCGGCTCCAGCAGCAGCAGGAGGTGGGACCAGGCCAGGCTCCAGAGCTTTGCCCCCCTGGCAGAAGGAATTCTGCCTCTGTGGGGGTCATTTCTTCACTTCTGGAGGGTGTGCAGGAGACCCGAGTGTCCCTGCTGTCCTGTGCTTCCTGCAGATGTCACATGCCAGTCCTTTCCCAAGCACTGACTTCCTTAAAAATGGGCAAAGGGACAATGGAGCTGGATCCAAAACCAGGGCACTGTTGGATCCCAAACCAGGGCACTGCTGGATCCAAACCAGAGCACTGCTGGATCCACATCTGGGCACTGCTGGATCCAAAGCCTGGGCAGTGTTGGATCCAAAACCTGGGCACTGTTGGATCCCAAACCAGGGCACTGCTGGATCCACAGCACTGTCATGGTTTTGGATCCAGCAGTGCCCTTGTTTTGGATCCAGCACTGCCCAGGCTTTGGATCCTCAGGATGCTGCAGGGACAGGGATGGGGGTGGGAACAGCTCCCAGAAGTTCTCTGAACTCTCCCTGGGCTGATTCATCGGCCTCACTCCGTAAACAGGAAGCTGAGAAAGTACAGGCAGGTGATCCTGTGCTGCTGCAAACACTTGGAAACACAAATTCCTTGCATTTTTTTCCCCCAGCTGCCTGCTAACTCTTGTCCAGGTGAACGTTGTTCTGGCAGTTCTGCAGCAGGAAGGGCTCTGGAGGTCATGGCACGGGTTTAGAAGGAGCTGGACTTTGGCACGGAGCTTTTCCCTGCTCCTAATCCAATTGCAGAGCCTGAGATTGGGAGGGATTCAGATCCCCCTGTGGGACAGCACCGACTGCACTTCTCTCTGCTCTTGGGAGGGGAAAAGGCCCTGCTGGAAAGAAGGGAACTGGGATTCACTGGGATGCTGGGGAGCTGCAGCTGGGCTGTTTTGGAGCGCCTCAAACCGGAGCAGGAGCTCCTTCCCCAGGGAACAGCCTCCTTCCTCCTCCCGTTTTCCACAGAACCGGACCTGATTTCACCCTGGCAGCTTCCCCGTGCTGGCCTGACTT
The DNA here is from genome assembly GCF_023055355.1 of Agelaius tricolor. Taxonomy (NCBI): domain Eukaryota; kingdom Metazoa; phylum Chordata; class Aves; order Passeriformes; family Icteridae; genus Agelaius; species Agelaius tricolor. Next base: position 1,962,176 of record NW_027269293.1, on the reverse strand, counting down.
AACTTCCAGGACGGGAGAGGCGGAGATTCCCAAACAGCCTCGATAATTCAGGGAATCCTCCCTCCCTCGGGGAGCCGGGAACGCGGGGCTGCAGCGCCGCTCGCTTCCCCCCTCCCTGCTCCATTCCCGAGTGCTGCTCAGGGATTGAGGAGCTGAGAACGCTGCCAAGCAAAATAATCCCTGAGAGTGCCCTTGTGGTCTGGAATAAACTCCCCAAACGTCTAAACACAGGCGAGACAGCGAGGATTTGGGATGGGACGGGCGCTCCCACCCCCGATCCCGCCGGGAACGCTCGGCTTTGAAGCTGCCAGGCTCGGGGAGAAGGTTGGAGGAGCCTCTAATTAAGGCTGGAAGGGCTGCAGTGGGCGGCTGGCGGGGCCGGGAGCGCCGGCGGGATCCGAGGCCGTGTTTGCTTTGGCTCCTTCCCCTCCTGGAATCGGCTCCGGCTCCGGTGGGCAGTGGGAGCTGCCCCCCGTGCCCTGGGAGCTGAGTCAGCGGCGGGAGGTGGCGGCTGTGACACCTCCACAGGGGTGGCACGAAGGGGACAGGCCCGGGGTGGTGTCTGGCCAAGGGGTTCGGTGTGGCTGGAGCTGCCCCCGGGACAGGGGGGGGATTGTTTGGGTCTTGTGGAAAAAATCCACCCAGTTCCTGCTGTGGAACCAGGAGGAAGGGGGTTCAGGCATTGTGGGGGTGTAGGGACACAGCCCCATGGGCAGGTGGGATGTGAATCTCATGGGCAGGTTGGACACAAATCCTGTGCGAGGGTTGGACATGAATCTCATGGGCAGGTTGGACACAAATCCTATGGGAAGGTTGGACATGAATCTCATGGACAGGTTGGACACAAATCCCATGGACAGGGGGGATGTAAATCCCATGGGAAGGCTGGACACAAATCCCATGGGAAGGTGGGACACAAATCCCATGGGCAGGCTGGACACAAATCCCATGGGAAGGTTGGACACAAATCCCATGGGAAGGTGGGACACAAATCCCCCGGGCAGGTGGGACACAAATCCCATGGGAAGGTGGGACACAAATCCCATGGGAAGTTCAGATACGGTCCCATGGACACACCCCCATGTGCAGGTTGGACGTGACCCACGTGCAGGTGTCACCTGCCCAGGTGCCAGGGACACCAAAGCCACCAGGGCTGCTCCAGGAGCCCCCCAGAGCCCCCCTTGGTGCCCAGCCCGGGGCTGTGCTGGGGCAGAGCTTCCCTCCCACAGAACCAGGAGGATTTTTCCGTCTGCTCAGCAGAGCTTTTAACAGAACTCCCTGGAAAGGGGATCCTGAGGGCTCCTTCAGGGAAAGGGGAACTTGAAACAACGTCAGGAAGCATCAGCGGGGCCACCAGAGCTCCCTTTGCGCATGGGATCAGTCCCGAGGTGGCCGTGGGTGTAGGATGGGATGGGATGAACTTTAACCTCCCTTGCCACCCCTCCATGATCCTGGGATGGAGCACGAAGCCAGGGCAGCTCCTCACCCTGCTCCAGCCCCTCTGTGCCCGTGTTCCCTGCAGGATTCTGCTGTGCTGGGGCCCGGAGCCGATGGCAGAGAATGTCCACGACTAACAACATAGCTCAGGCCCGGAAGCTCGTGGAGCAGCTCCGCATCGAGGCCGGGATCGAGAGGATCAAGGTGAGGATGGGAGTGGGAACTGTGCTCTTTGTTATAGGATTGTGCTCTTTGTTATAGGATCGTGCTCTTTGTTATAGGAACCTGCTCTTTGTTATAGGATTGTGCTCTTTGTTATAGGAACGTGCTCTTTGTTATAGGATCGTGCTCTTTGTTATAGGAACCTGCTCTTTGTTATAGGAACCTGCTCTTTGTTATAGGATTGTGCTCTTTGTTATAGGAACCTGCTCTTTGTTATAGGAACCTGCTCTTTGTTATAGGATTGTGCTCTTTGTTATAGGAATGTGCTCTTTGTTGACAAAGTGACAAAATGATTCTTTGTCCCCTTAAAAAGGAAATAAGCTAAAAGTTTCTCTCCTTAATGAGGTGAAAAGGCATCTCCTAGGACTTGGAGGACTTCACCTCATTAAGGATAGCTAATTGGACAGGAGTTAAAGAGTCTGGCTTGGGCAATTTGCTAGAAAAAGAAGAGAACAAAGAAACCAATGGCTTTTGTGAAGTGGTTTTGTGAAGAGGGCTTCTTGCACCTAGATTCGTTTTTCTCTCTAAAGAATTTGTTATTTTGCCTTTTATTAAAACCTTTTTGTTTCCAACACTGCCACTAAAGCCATCTTGCTGATTTTAAGCCTTCTAAGGTAGCTGAGCTATCTTGGGTGTGAAATGATCTCCAGGAGCTTATGAGACCTGGCTCAAAAAGACTCCTAATTCCAAAGGGGGGGGAAGAGATCCTGGGTTTCCCCCAGCATTCCAGGATTCCCTCCAAGGAAGCCAGAGGGGGTCCCTCCATCGGGATTTGGTGTCAAGGACAAATGGGTTCGGGTGGAAAGAGGGGAATTTTAGGGTTGGTGGACAGAAGGGATTCTCTCCATGGCACAGAGCAGCTCTGGCTGCTCCTGGATCCCTGGAAGTGCCCAAGGCCAGGCTGGGTGAGGCTTGGAGGGACAGAGGAACCTCCAGATGTGGCTCCATCTCTGCCCTGTGTCATTAAGGAAATTGAAATTAAACAAAAAAAGGGAAATCTCCTGAGCCTCCAGCAGCTCCCTGGGGATCTGGAGCCTCCTCTGATCCCTCCAAGCTCTCCCTTCCCAAAAAACAGCTTGGAACTAAACCAAGCAGTGCCTTAAACTATGGATCCTAAAGTTTTCCAAACATTAACAAGAGGCTGCACTCAGGGAATCTTTTCCTTCACTTTTTCATCCCAAATCCCTGAAAAACACAGCTACCATAATATCCCTTTGAAATCCTTAAGGGAAAAGCTGGATGTAAATCCCCAAAAATCCTGCAAGCACTGGTGACTCTGAGCTGAGAATATTCCCATAAATTCCTGATTTTTTCCTCCAATATCCAGGTCTTTAAAGCTCATCCCAAATCCCTGAAAAACACAGATGGAATATTCCATTTAAATCTCCCAGCTGGGGCATTTCCCCACACTCCTCACTGTTCGCTCTGATTTTCCCCCTCCAAAATTCCCATTTTTCTCCTCATCTCCCCAAAATTTCTGTTGGGAAAAGCTGGATGTCAAACCCCCAAAAATCCTGGAAGTGCTGGTGACTCTGAGATGGGATTATCCCCCAAATTTCTGCAATTATCCCCCCAATTCCTGCTTTGTTTTGTTTTGTTTTTATCCCCAAAATCCAGGTCTCCAAAGCATCCTCGGAGCTGATGAATTACTGTGAGCAGCATGCTCGGAATGATCCTCTCCTGGTGGGAGTTCCTGCTTCTGAGAATCCCTTTAAGGACAAAAAGCCCTGTATCATCCTATAGCTGTGGATCCTTCTGGAAGGAAATCCCCATCCAGCCTCTGGATCCAGGCTCCTCCACAGCTCCACCTGCACCCAGGGGTAAAAACTCAACGCTGGCTTCAAACAGAACTTAACAATTCCTGAGAAAAACAAACAAACAAACAAAAAAATCCAAGAAAAACAAACAAACAAAAAAAACCCCAGCGAAAAACAAAAATACCCCCAAAAAAAAACACCCAAAAAAAAGTAAATTTGGAATTGGGGGTTTTTAGGGAAGGGGCGGCTGCTTCCTGGGAAGGAAAGTGGGATTAAGAATTAGAATCAGGATTTTAAAATTTACCCAGGGTTGAGGGAGGAAAGGAAGGTGGTGGGGGGGATTTTTTATTGGGATATTTGGATTTGGGAAAGGGGTGGTGGAGGAGGAGGAGGTGGGGGGGTCATTCCCAGTGGGATGTGAGAGCTGGACCTGGATCCAATCAGAGCCCAATCAGCAGGAATTTCTTCTGGAGAAGGGGTGAGGTGGGAACCATTTTGTAAAAAATCAGTACAAAAAGAAAAAAAAAACAACCAAACCCCCCAAAAAAAACCCAAATTCCCCAAATCCAGCTGGAAAAATCCCTGCTGGGAATGGCCACAGGGAGGCTGGGGAGGCTTTTCCCTGCATCCCACAGCTCTGCTGGGATCCAGGGATGGCCCTGCTGCAAGGGAATTCCCAGCTGGGAGAGATCCCAGGAGGAATTTTAGGGAGCCCCAGGGATGGGGGAGTCGGGATCTTTGGGGGGTCCCTGTGCTGTCCCCAAATTCAGGGAGGGAGGGAGGGAAGGGAAGGAGCTTCCTGGTGCATCCAGAATCTTGGAAAAATCAACTTTTGGGGGAGTTTCAACCCGGATCAGCAAATTCCCAGCGTTTCCCATGTCCCTTTTCCACACTGGAATTCTTCCCACTAAATCCAGGGCCTGGGAATTGTCCAGGGAAGGTTGGGGCAGGTGGGGAGGGGGAGTGGAAGGATCAGTTCTGTTCCCATCCCTTGGGAATCTGGGACTGGGATGGAACTGGGAGCGCTTGGATCTCACGGGGATGAGCCAGCATGGAGGGAAGAGCAGGGAAAGGGGAGCAGGGAAAGGGAACAGGAAAAGGGGAGCAGGAAAAGGGGGACAGGAAAAGGGGAGCAGGAAAAGGGGAGCAGGAAAAGGGGATCTGGAAAAGGGGAGCAGGAAAAGGGGATCTGGAAAAGGGGAGCAGGAAAAGGGGAGCAGGGAAAGGGGATCTGGAAAAGGGGAACAGGAAAAGGGGAGCAGGGAAAGGGGATCTGGAAAAGGGGAACAGGAAAAGGGGAGCAGGGAAAGGGGAACAGGAAAAGGGGAGCAGGAAAAGGGGAGCAGGAAAAGGGGAACAGGAAAAGGGGAGCAGGGAAAGGGGATCTGGAAAAGGGGAGCAGGAAAAGGGGAACAGGAAAAGGGGAGCAGGAGAAGGGGGAGCAGGAAAAGGGGAGCAGGGAAAGGGGGTCTGGAAAAGGGGAGCAGGAAAAGGGGAGCAGGGAAAGGGGGTCTGGAAAAGGGAAGCAGGGAAAGGGGGAGCAGGAGAAGCCTCCATGGAGCCCTTGGGTGGATGCTCGGGAGAGCTCCAGGAATTCCTTGGAGTGGCCACCGGATCTGTGGGAAAGGGACAAATCCCAGGATTTGGGGGCAGTGTCTGAGCCCAGTCCATGTCCCCAGGGCCCATCCTGGGGCTCAGCAGCTCCTGGGAGACATTCCCAGAATCCCAGAATCCATGAGGCTGGAAAAGATTTCCCAAAACCATTATAGGCAGAAGCCATTCCCAGTTATCCTGAGCCAGGATTCCCAGGTTTTTTGGGAAGAGAAGGGGTAAAAACAACCCAGCCACAGCTGATGTGAAATCCTAGGAGTTTCCCCATTCCCCCACAAAGCTTTGGATCGGGTTAGGAATGCCAGGGATGGGGTTAGGAATGCCAGGGATCCCAGCACGGGACAGGGAGCAATTCCCATGGGAAAGGAGTTTGCAATTCCCTGGATTCCCGCTGGTGCTGCCGGGCACCGGGAGCTGCTCCAGCCCTTTTCCAGAGGCCGATGGAATTCCCAGGAATTCCCAGGGGGCCGGGCCGGGCGGGGCCGCTCCGTGTCCCCTCCCCGGCTGCAGGAATGTCGCTGTTCCTTGTTTTCCCTCATTTGCCTTTGCAGCAAAGCCGGGGAAATGCCACGTTTTGAACCCTAAAGCTGTGCGGCTTTTCCTGGGAATGCTCCCCGCTGTGTCCCGGAATTCCAGGGCTCGGGAATGTCCCCCCATCCCTTGGGGGGGAGCAGAGCAGGGAAAACGGGATCATTTCCCAGTAATTTCCCTCCCTGTCCTTCAGCCCCAGCAAAGCCTTTTCTGGAGGGTTTGATCCCAAATCCCAAAGCCCATCCCGCTCCAAGCTCCGCCCGCCGGGAATCCCGCGGCCACTCCCGAGTCCAGCCCGGGATTCCTCCTCCAGGAGGGAATTCCCTCTTGTCCTTAATCTCTCGGACAGTTCCAGCCTTATTTTTCTACTCCAGATCTGATTCTTCCTCTGTGTTCGAGACCAGAGCTTGGTGCTATCCTTGGAGCCGGGGCTGGAGCCGGGAATTCTTCCTCCTCCTCCTTCTCCTCCTCCTCCTCCTCCTCCTCCTCAGGGGCTCCAACCCCCCCATCCCGGGAGAATCCTGTGGGATGGGAATCCCAAGGGATGCTGGGTCAGACTTTGGGGTCTGGGTGCTTTGGGGTCGCTCTGCCTTCCCCCATCCCGGGGTCCTGCCCGAGCCAAAGCCACGCTGGAGCCGGGAAATGGGAAAAGGGAAATGGGAAATGGGAAATGGGAGATGGGAGATGGGAGATGGGAAATGGGAGATAGGAAAAGGGAAATGGGAGATGGGAAATGGGAAATGGGAAAAGGGAAATGGGAGATAGGAAAAGGGAAATGGGAGATGGGAGATGGGAAATGGGAAAAGGGAAATGGGAGATGGGAAAAAGGAAAAGGGAAAAAGCAAAAGGGAAAAGGGAAACGGGAGATGGGAAAAGGGAGAACGGATGGGAGAAGGGAAAAGAAGCCAGGAAAAGGAGCAAGGAGCAGGGAAAAGGGGTTGGGAAAAGGGAAAAGAGGTTGGGAGAAGGGAAAAGGGTTTGGGAGAAGGGAAAAGAAGCCAGGAAAAGGGACAAGGAGCTGGGGGAAAAAGGAACAAGGAGCAGGGAAAAGGGGTTGGGAAAAGGGAAAAGACGTTGGGAGAAGGGAAAAGGAGCTGGGAGAAGAAGTTTGGAAAAGGGAAAAGGAGCTGGGAGAAGGAGTCGGGAAAAGGGAAAGTAACTGGGAAAAGTGAAAAGGACACAGGAGAAGGAGCAGGGGCAGGGAGAAGGGAAAAGGGGTTGGGAAAAGGGAAAAGGAGCCAGGAAAAAGGGGCAGGGAGAAGGGGAAAGGGGCAGGGAGCCAGGAGAAAGGCCATGGAGCATCTCCCATGGGATCCCTGAATGCCAAGGGTCCCACCAGGAGCTGGGGGTGGGAGCTGCTGGCAGGTGCTGGTGTCTCCATGGATGACTCATTTTTGTTGGGAAAAAAATTCCTTAATTTTTTCTTTTTTTTTTTTTTTTTTTTTTTCCCCCACCTTTTTTTTTTCCCTTTTTTTTTCTTTTTTTTTTTCCCGGAATTTTCTCCTTGTCCGAGTAAATCCGTGCTCACGCCATGGGTGTTTTTGTATGGCAGAAATAGAGGTGCAGATTCCCAGTAGTTGCTTGTACTTTGTTCAGTGCATTTGCCAAATCAATTTATTTAAAAAAAAAAAATTAAAAGAAAAAAAAAAAGAAAAAAGGAGGAAAGAACCACACACACACAGAAAAAAAAAAAAAAAGGGGGAAAAAGGAGGGGAAAAAAAACACACAAAAAAAAGACTTTTCAGAACTTTTTAAGTGCTGGAAGGGGGAGCAGGAGGAGCTGGAGCCCAGCTCCACAAAAGCCTTTTTTTTTGGGATTTAACCACATGCCCAGATCTGTCCGGCCTTTCTTTATGGGATGTGGTGAAGCCAGTGCCAAAAATAGAAATCTGGGAATAAAAGGGCCAGGGAAACATTGCTCCTGTTCCAGTTTTCCTCCCTTTGCCTCACCCTCCCCTCCCTGTCCCGGGGGATGGAGCCGGGACACCCCGGAGCCTCTGGATCTCCCAAATGCCCCTTTTTACTTTTCCCCCCCTAAAATCCTTAAAAATCCACCTTTATTTAACAAAATCCCAATAATTCCTTTACTCCGAGCCCACGTGGGATCCTTGGCTCTCCTCGTTTTCTCCTTCTCTCTGGTCTATCATTCAAACGATCATTTATTATTATTATTATTATTATTAATATTATTATTATTATTTGCCAAACTCTGATCTCGTTGCCAAACGCCAATCCAGGTTTTTTCCGGACTGTCCTTAGGAAGTGGTCGGTGTCTGTGCCGTAGGCTCCTCATCCGTCTGCAATTCCCGGGTTTTTTTTGGGTTTGTTTTGTTGATTTTGCCCTTTCTCGTGTGCCATAGCCCTGACCCCCCCCGCCCTCGCACCGTGTTTAATATTTGTGGAATCGTTGTTCCCAAGTGAATGGATAACACAATAAAAAAGGCTCACTTTGCATTTTGCCAATCTCCTCTGCCTGCCTGTGCTGAGCCGGCAATTCCGGATCCTCCCTCGGGAATCCCCTGTGCCCTTTTCCACCCTTGGGGATCCCCTCTCCCACCCCCTGGAGCTGCCATCAGGATTGGGAACATCGATTCCCAGGAATTGCAACTCCTCAAGGGTCTCAGCTCCTCAGAAATCCACCCTTGGGAATCCCTCAACTCTCAGGGATTCACCTTTTCCACCTCCTGCAGCTCCCATCAGGATTGGGAATGACGATTCCCAGGAATTGCAGCCCCTCAAGGGTCTCAGCTCCTCAAAATTCCACCCTTGGGAATCCCCCAGCTCTCAGGATTCCCCTTTTCCACCTCCTGGATGCTCAGCTGGGATCAGGAATGTTGATTCCAAGGAATTGCAGCCCCTCAAGGATCTCAGCTCCTCAGAAATCCCAAATCCTTGGGAATCCTTCCTCTCCCTGGGATTTCCCTTTCCCACCCCCTGGAGCTCCCGTTGGGATTGGGAATGCCCATTCCCAGGAATTGCAACTTCTCAAGGGTCTCGGCTCCTCAGAAATCCACCCTTGGGAATCCCTGAACTCTCAGGGATTCCCCTTTTCCACCTCCTGGATGCTCAGCTGGGATTGGGAACATCGATTCCCAGGGATTGCAGCCCCTCAAGGATCTCAGCTCCTCAGAATTCCCCCCTCGGGAATCCCGCAGCTCTCAGGGATTCCCTTTTCCCATCCCTGTTCTCCCCATCCCTGGTGGCTCCTCCACGGGAGCTCTTGGGAATCTCCATTTTCCCGGAATCTCCGGAGCCATCCCATCCCATCCTATGGGGAAAACCAAACCCAGCGCTGCATTCCTTCCCTTTTTTTTTTCCGGGAAAAGCGATCCCGGCCCGGCTGGAAGCTCAGCGGGATCCAGGCCGGGAGCGAATCCTTGGAATGCGCCGCTCCCGCTGCAGCCGCGGGCCGGGAATTGTTGGGATTTTTTCAGCGGCCGCTCCAAAAACGCCGCTGGGAAGGGCGGGATGGACAGGGGGACAAACAGTGGGATGGCAGCAGGTCCCGTGTCACTGTCCCCCAGCCAGGTCCCTGCCACGGAATCCCAAATTCCCCCCGATTCCCTTCCAAGCCCCGGGACACCGGGAGCGGCTCCTCCGCCGGGAATTCGCTGCCAAGCGCCGGAGGTGGCAGCGGGTGGCGGTGCCAGCGCCAAATCGACACCGGCCGGGTGGCACCGGGCTGGGAGCGGCTAAAAATAACCCTCCCTCCTCCGCCGGGCTATTTTTAGCCTGGCTGCCGCTCTAATTAACTCCCTGCCGCCCTAATTAACTCCTTACCCCCGGAGCCGCGGCCACCGGGACGGCAGCAGGGGTGGCCCAGGGACAGGCGCGGGTGCCCTCGGTGCCACCGGAGCGGGGACAGCGCGGGGACCCCGTCGGGGTCATCCCCGGACCGCAGGGACTCCGTGGAGGATCGCACCGTGTCCCCACGCGGGGGACACGGGGACACCCGTGACGCAATGGTGCCACCACGGTGACATCACGGACGCACTTCCCGCTCCGGGCGTCACCGGCGGGGGCGGGGAGGCAGCTCCGTGCCTCAGTTTCCCCCAGTTTGAAGAGGTTGAGGGTATCGGGGTGAACCGAGCTGCCCCGGGGGGTTTGGGGTGGGCGGTGCCCCCCCGGTTTTTTGTCCCCGGTGTCGCTGCCAGGGTGGAGACGGAGCCCGGGGCCAGGAGCCGCCGGAGCCACCGGAGCCACCCAGGCCAGACTCATAAATCAGCGGCTCCGGCGCGGCTCCGGCCCTGCCCTGTCTGGCTGCGGCCGCCCCAGAGCCAGGAAGGGGCTCGGTGCCCCCCCGGAGCCCAAACCACCCCCGTGTCACCCCCCGGGACCTCCCACCCCCCTGGCGGTGACACAGCGGCTGCGGTGCCACCCCCGCGGGCACTCTGGGGGTGACATCTGCACCCCCCGTGTCACCGGCACCCCCCAAAAACCAAACCCCCCCCGTGTCAGCTTTTGGGGGGGTGCCCAACACCCATCCCGCACCCCCAGGGCTGGCTGCGACCTCCTAATTAATTATTAATTCGCTAATTATCGCTCGGGGTTTAATTACCCCGCGCTGTCGATGCGGGTGGTCCCGGTGGCTGGGTGGGCTCCGGGGGTGTCCTGAGGATTTTGGGGGGTCTGGGGGGGTCTCTCACCGCTCCCACCCCCGTGACACGGCCTGACACACCGGTCACACGAGTGGCACAGCCGCCGTGACAGCGGCGACAGGAATGGCCTCGTGACCCCGCCGCCTCATCAGTGAAACGAGTTTGGGCGGCCTCCGCCGCCCTCGGGCCCTTTCCCTTCGGGATTTTCCCAGGGAACAGCGCGACCCCATCGCCCACCCCCGCCCCGAGCTGAGACCCCCACAGCTGGGGGACCTGGGGGGCGATGTCGCAGTTTGGGCCACCCAGAGGGTGTTGTCACCACCTTGTCCCTTGTCCCCGCCGTGTCCTGGCGCTGCCGGGGCTGTCACGCCGCGCTCGCTCCGTGCCTCAGTTTCCCCCGCAAGCAAAACCCCAAAGGAGGGCACAGGGCACGTCCTCAGGCCACGCGACACTCTGGGACGGCCACCGTGTCCCCAAGCCGGGGCTGGCCGGTCGCTGTGTCCCTGCCCGGCCGAACGCTGTGTCCCAGCCGGGCGGGATCTGCCTGGCTCCGGGCCGGGGCTGGCACCGCTCCCGGCCCGCCGGGGCCAGCCCGGGTGACACCGCGCGTGTGACGGGGACAGGGCGAGCTCAGGTGAGCTCCTGCTCCGGGAGGCACCGGAGCGGGGTCGGGGAAAGATCCCGGGGAGCTCCCGGGGGTCCCCACTGCCCACAGAGGGGGGACCCCACCCCTGACCCCAGCGGCCTCGCTTTGCCCGGAGCCCTCGGGGTTGTCCTTGTCCCCACCCCCGGGGGACAGAGGGAATTCCCCCCCCCGGGATGGGGGCGTGGGGGCTCCCCCCAGCCCCGCGGGCAGCCCCCGGCCCGGTTCCCACGGCAGCCGCGGTTTCTGCGCGGGTGGAGGAAGCTCCAGCCCTGAGGGGGCCGTGCCTCAGTTTCCCACAGAGCTCAGGGCACCCCGTGCGTGTTTTTCTTGGAAAAACCCTTTTTCAGAGCAGGGTGGGGTGGGAATTTCTCCTCCAGCAGCAGCAGCGAGGCCACACACGGGTGGGAATCCCCCGGCCCTGTGAAAGCCCCCCCCAGCGTGCAGAGCCCTCCCAGGGGAGGTGGAGCCCACCCCAAAACCCACCCAGGAAGCGCCGATCCCGCTCCCCGCTCCCTTGGGAACGGCTCCAGCAGAGCACAGGGAAGAGCAAACACCAGTAAACGTCAGACATTTTATTGCAAATAAATTTAATTCCTCGCTCGGTAGAAGAATAAACTCTGGAAAAGGTTCAGCTCAGGGTCTCCAAGTGCAAAAGCAGCACCCGGAGGGTGCAGGTCCATCCGTGCAGATGTCCATAATTCCTTAGGAAAAAGCAGTTTTTGCACCAAAAAAAAAAAAAAAAAACAAAAATTAAAAATCAAAAATCAAAAATCCAGCTTTCTGCAGTCCTCGCCTCCATCAGGTCCCAGCTGCCAAAAATCGCGACAGTTTCCAGCTCCGGGGTCACCCCCGCGCTCCGCAGCGCCCGCCCGGGGCTGCCCAGCTCCAGCACGACTCCTCGGCCGGCGGCTCCGGCCAGTGTCCAGTGTCCACCCGGCTCCGGCCAGTGTCCAGTGTCCACCCGGCTCCGGCCAGTGTCCACCCGGCTCCGGCCAGTGTCCAGTGTCCCCCGCCGGGCTCGGCCCGGCTCCCTCCATTCCCACCGCAGCCGCCGCGCTCTCCCTTCCTCCTCTCCGGTTCAAAAGAAAAATAAAATCGGTGGGTTTTGGGGCGTTGTGGGTTGGAACTGGCTGTTTCTCCTTCTTTTTTTGTTTTTTTCCTGCTGTTTAGGTTTTTTTTATTAAGGGTTTTTATCCTTCAAGTCCAGGCCGGGAAGGGGCCGGGAAGGGCTCAGCGCTCCTGCAGACACACGAACGGCACCCACTGGTTCCTGTCGCGACTCTCGGCGCAGTAACTCGCCACCTCCGCCAGCCCCTGGCTCTTCCAGGCGTCCGTGTGCGGGTTCTGCGGGAGCAGGAGCACGAGGTTAATGCCACCAGCGCCCCGACACGTGTCCCCGAGCCGCCCCGTCACCCTCCCCGGCCCCTGGCGGTGTCACGGGGCCACCGGGCGCGTCACCTCCGTGCTCACCGTGACGAGCAGGCAGTGCAGGTCGCGGGGCTCGGAGTCCGCCTCGGGCTCGCCCAGGATGGCAGCGAGGCGCTGCATGCCCGACACGCGCAGGATGTGGATGTCGTTGTCGCAGCAGAACGCCTGGATGAGCGTGAAGTGGATCTGCAGGGCGATGTCACCTTCGTCCTCCTCGTCGGTGGCCAGCACACACAGCACCACGCTGTCCGGGTCCCTGCGGGGGCCAGGCGGGTTAGGGGCGACCGGGACAGCTCGGGATGGTGGAACTCCCTCCCGCGGAGCTGTCACCTCCCTGTCGCGATATAAATCGGCGACAGACCCCCCCAAATTCCGCCTGGTCACCACCACCCCGTGAAACGCTCCAGCCCTGCGCTAAGCGGGCCGGGATGAACCCCGCCACGCGAGCCAGACCCCCCCCGACAGAGCCCCCGACAAAGCCATATCGCGATACTCACACATTCATCAGCTTGGCCGACTCGTAGACCCCCACGGTGAGGCGGTCCTGCCGCTGCGCCGCCACCAGCACCCGCTCCACCGCCTCGCTCACCGCCTGCATCCTGTCGGGAGGAACGGCAAAGCCGGTGAGCGGCGACAGCGACAAACACAGAGCCGCCGCCGAATGCCCCGAGCCGCCCGCCACTTACTTGCTGCTATCGCAAGGCACCAGCTCCTCCAGGGTCATGGTGCAATCGTAATCCGCAGAAGAAGAAGGCAAACTCCAAGAGCAATAATCCCGAGCGCGGCTATAGCGGGGATATCGCGGAGGTATCGCGGCGCTATCGCGATCCCCGGTCCCGCTCCGCTCCTGCCGCCGCTCCAGCGCGATCGCTCTGAGCCCCAGCCGCGCCCTGCGCTTCGTTTTATAGCATTCCTCCAAGGGGCGGGGCCTCAAGCGGCGCCCCCGCCTCTCCCATTGGCTGGCGCCACGCGGAGCCGCCCACGGGAACGGCGCTGATTGGGCGCCGCCGGTGGGACCCACGTGGGGGTGAAACGCGGGGGGGGGGGAAGAGCGCGGGGGAAACCCCCGCCCTGAAACTGCGCCCCCCCCGCGGGCACGGGCGTGGGACCGGCGGGACCGGGGAGAAACCGGGGGGAACCGGGGGGACCGGGCTCGGGGTCGGTCCGGGGGACCGGGACCCGCTCTGGGGGTCGCTCCTTGCACCGGGGGCTGCACCGGGGGTCGCTCCTTGCACCGGGGGCTGCACCGGGGATCGGTCGGTGGGACAGGGGGCTGCACAGGAGGGTCGCTCCGTGCACCGGGGGCTGCACCGGGGGTCGCTCCGAGGGTCAGCCGGTGCACCGGGGGTCGGTCGGTGGGACAGGGGGCTGGCTGCACAGGGGGGTCGCTCTGTGCACCGGCGGTCGGTCCGGGGTTCGTTTCTTGCACTAGGGGTTGCACAGGGGGTCGCTCCGTGCACCGGAGGGTGATCTCTGGGACCGGGGGCTGCACCGGGGGTCGCTCCATGCACCGGGGGTCGGTCCGGGGGTCGCTCCGTGCGCCGGGGGTTGCTCCAGGAATCTGTCTGTGGGACAGGGGGCTGCACAGGGGGGTCGGTCCCTGGGACCGGGGACTGCTCCGAGGGTCGGTTCTTGCACCGGCGGTCTCTCCAGGGGTCGATCAGTGCACGGGTCGGCCCCTGACACCGGGGGCTTTTGCAGGGGCCGGTTCGTGCACAGGGGTCTGCACGGCGGGGGTCGGTCCGTGCACCGGCGGCTGCACCGGGCGTCTGTCGGTGGAGCGGGGGCTGCACCGGGGGGGCGGCAATTCACGCACCGGGCCGCGGGGGCGATCGGTCCGTGCACCGGGACCTGCAGGCGGGGGCGGGAGGGGTCGGTGCGCTCAGAGCCGGGGGAACCCGGGACACGCGGGGAGCTCCGAGCCGCGCGGGCGGCGGCCGCCACCTGCCGGGGACACACCGGGGACGCGCTGCCGCTGTCCCGGGGCTTGGGCACACCGAGCTCGCCTCACTTTGGCCCCAGATCCCGCAGCTGCGCGGCCGGACCGGTCCGTGAACCCCCGGGGGGTCGCGGGAGGCGCCCACGCCGTGCCTCAGTTTCCCTCAGCCGCGTCCTGAGCCGTATTTCCCAAGCATCCCCCTGCCCACGGCGGTGCTGGCGCTCCGTGCGCGTCGCCTCTGTTCCCTGTCCCCTCCCGGTGCCCCCCGTGCCACCCCGTGCCCCCCGTGTCCCATCGCAGCCATGGCCGCGCTCCCGCTCCGCCTCCTCCGAGCCGCCAGGCGGCGCTGTCGCTGTCCTCTCTGTGGCCTCGCCACAAAGCTTTCTGGGAAGTGTAGGCCTGCAGCGCCCCGCCTTTCCGGCTTCGTTAAACGGAGACTACATTACCCAGAAGGCTTTGCGACAATGAGTGGGCGGGGTCGCAGGGTGTGGGCGGGGCGCGGTGCCGCCAAACCGGGACCGGGTCCGGGACCGGGAGCTGGGCTGGAATGGGGTCGAGGGCTGGGAGTCACCAAACCGGCACCGACCTGGGCTGGGGGCAACCGGACCGAGTGGGGGGAGCCGAAATTGAGAGGGGAGGGGCTACCGGACCGGGTCTAGAAGCCGCCAAACCGGGACCGGACTGGGCTGGGGGCGGCCGGACCGGGACTGCGGGGGTTGCGCTAGACCGGAGCGGCGATCGGGTCGGGGTTCCCCACGCTCCGGTCCTGCCGGTGTCCGGCGGTGCCCCCCCCGTCCCGGGGGTCAGTGGGGATCCTGTGGGTTTTGGGGACCCCTGGGGATCGGAGGGACATAGAGGGACAGACAGGGATGGAACGGGACCGGAGAGCCCCGCTGGGGATGCTGGAGAGCCCGGAAGGGCTGTGGGACAACACCGCGGTAGCGCCCTTGTGTCCCCCTGTCTGTCCCCCTGTCTGTATTCCCTATCGGTCCCCTGTCTGTCCCCACGGCTGTCCCTCTGTGTTTATTCCTTGTCTATCTGTCTGTATTTCCTCTCTGTCCCCTGTCTGTCCCCCCGTCTGTCCGCCCGTCTGTCCCCTTTCCGTCTCCTGTCTGTCCCCCCGGCTGTCCCCTGTATGTTCCCCTTTTCATCCCTCGTCTGTCCCTCTGTCTGTCCTCCTTTCCGTCCCCTGTCTGTATTCTCTGTCTGTCCATCTGTCTGTATTTCCTCTCTGTCCCCCCCCCGTCTGTCCCCCCGTCTGTCCCCCTGTCTGTCCCCCCCTTCCCCGTTCGTGCCCCCCCGGCTGTGCGGTGTCCGGGGCTGAGCCCGGGGTTTGTTTGCTCACGGAATTGGCAGCGGCTGCGGCCCGGGGGGGTCACCGGGGGGTCCCCGCCTGGACCCGGCGCTGACGTCCGTCCCTGGCCGCTGGCTGGTGGCCCCTGTGTCCCCAGGGATGCTGTGTCCCCCCTGCTGCCCGGTGACGGTGCGGGGCTTTGGGGGGACACAGGCGCCCCGTGTGCGTCACCGGGTGTTTGGGGGTGTCCAGGGGGGATATAAAACCGAGCCTGGCACATCCCGGAGCATCCAGGAGATGGAGAACATGGAGAACGCTCGGCTGTGCCTGCTCTGCCTGCTGGGCTCCGGCCTCATCCTGCTCGGCACCCCCGAACCGGTACCGGAGCTCGGGCCCGCGCTGAGCCTGCCCGGGCACGGCCGGGAGGAGACGGAGCTGGTGAGGGGCTGGGTGAGAGGGGCAGGGGGTCCCCGGCACCCCCCAGTGAGGGTTTGGGGCGTTTGGGGGCGTTCCTGCTCCCCCCAGCCTGGTTTGGGGGGACCGGGGGGAATTGGGGAGGGGGCGACCGAGACCCCCGCGCCTGTTTTGTGCCTCGGGAGGTTCCTGGCACCGGGGACATCCCGCAGCACGCGGGGATCGCTGCTCTGGGGAGTTTTGGTTGTTTTTTCCTTCCCCAGCCCATCCTGAGCTCCGGCTCAGCTGCGGGGAGGGGGGTGGGGACCGGAGGGGGGGACGTGGGGCCGCACCCCAAGGACAGACCCTGAACTCCCCCCGGTCCTGCCCCAGCCCCGATTCCCGGCCGGGATGAGCCAGACACGGGGTGGGGAGGGGACAGGAGCCGGGGGGACTCGGGGTGACACAGATCCAGAGCCCCTGGGCGTCCCGGGATTTCGGGGTGCCCTTCTGGAGTCCCTGGGTGTCCCGGGATTTCGGGGTGCCCTTCTGGAGTCCCTGGGTGTCCCGGGATTTCGGGGTGCCCTTCTGGAGTCCCTGGGTGTCCCGGGATTTCGGGGTGCCCTTCTGGAGTCCCTGGGTGTCCCGGGATTTCGGGGTGCCCCGCTGCTGTCTGTGGCAGGCGGAGGCGCTCCGGGAGGTGCTGGACGAGCTGGGGACGCGGGAGCCGCCGGCGCTGGAGAAGAGGCTGAGCTGGGTGCCCTGGGTACGGCGGGGCTGGGGGGCGGCCCTGGGGGACCCCAAACCCCCCTTTGGTGGGGGGTCCGGCGCCGGGGCTGACGGTGCCGCTCCGCAGTGCGAGCCCCGGGAGCCGTGCGCGGTGCGGCGCGGGGCGCGCATCGGGAAGCTCTGCAGCTGCCCCCGCGGAACCTCCTGCAACCTCTTCATCCTCAAGTGCTCCTGAGGGAGCGGGGACAGCGGGGGACAGCGGGGGACACCAGCTGCCACGCGCCCGCGGCCCAGGAGGGGCACGGAGGGGGAACCACGGGCCCCAGCACCGGGATGGACCCGCACGGCACCACCCGTGCCCCGGCCCGTGGGGCTGGCGGTGTCCAGGGACACATTAAACCATTGGATCCACGCCTGCCGTCTGCTTTTTTGGGGGATTTTGAGGTTCCCAGCCCCCTCTGCCGCGGGGCAGGGTCCTGAGAGGGGTGGGGGTCCCATCCTGCCCCCCTTCCCTGTCGGGAATTTGAGGTCGGGGCGGGAATGAGGGACAGGGAGTGGGAATCTCATCCCGCTGCGGGAGAGGGGAAGCGGGAATGGGAGCGCTGCGGGGACGGGCAGGGAGCTGCGTCCTGGACCTGAGTCCTGGATTCTCGAGCTGATGGAGACGGAGGGATGGAAGAGCGGGGGGCTCATACGGCCCGGCCCGGCCGCATCCCGAATCCCGCATCCAGATTCCAAATCCGCATCCAGAATCTCGGATCCCCACCCAAAATCCAGCATCCCCATCTAGAATCTTGGCTCCCCATCCAGAATCCCGCATTCCCCATCCACGATCCCGAATCTCCATCCCCGACCCCGCATCCACGATCCCGCACCGCCCGCGCGGGCCCCACCCGCTGCCCCACCCCGCGCGTTGCCCCTTTAAGACTCTCTCTCCCACCTCCGCTCCGCCCACCCGCCTCCCCTTCTGCGCCTCCCATTGGCTGAAAGTGACATCAGTGGGTGTGGTCTGGGCGGTGGTGACGCAGGGGGCGTGGCTAGCGGGGCGGGCGGGGGGCGCCGAAGATGGCGGCGGCTCCGGTGGCTCCGGTGGCTCCGGCGGCTCCCGCGGCTCCGGCCTCGGGGCCGCGCCGCTTCTCGCTGCTCGCCATCGTGGGCGGCGGCTGCCACCGGCCCGGCCTCAGGGCCGCCGCCCTGCAGCAGCTGGAGCGAGGTGAGACCGCGTGATGCTCCGCGGGATCCTCCCGGACCCGCCCGCCTGCACCGGAGGAGCCCCCCCGGGGATGCCGCGCTCGGTCCCGCTCGGTCCCAGGGTGTGATCGCCCCTATCGGGATGCCCCGTCCCGCCCCAGCCCGCCGGGATCCGCCCCTGCGGCTTCCCAGGGTTTGCGCCCCGAAATTCCGAAATTCCCAGGATTTGCCCCATTTCCTGCCCCCCCCCGCCCCATCCCCGGGATCTGCGCCCTCTTTGACCCCTCAGCCCCCGCGATTATCCCTCTAAAATCCCAGATCTGCCCCTTTTTCCTGCCCCAAAACCCTCGGGGATCTGAATCCTCCTCCAGCTCTTTCTTCTCTCAAGATCTCCAGGATTTGCTCCTCCTGGATTTGCCCCCCCCGCCCCAGCATCTTCCCCTTTCCCTGCAGCCCTAAATCCCCGGGATTTACCCATAAATCCCCAGGATTGACCCCACATTTTGTAGGGACCCCCTCCAGCCCCCACATCCCTCCCTGAGCCCTGCCCGGATTTTGTGGGGGTTCTCAGGCCGTGACATCCCAGCGGGAGCAGATCCCAAACCCACGACGGGAGGGACATTCCCCACTCCATTGTCCCCTCCCTGTCCCAAACCTCACCAAAACCACCCCAAAAAACGGCCCCAAACCCTTGTGCAACCCCGGGCCGGTTACACCATCCCCCACCCATTCTCTGGCCGTTACCGGCAGCACCCAGAGCCACCCAAAATTTTTGGGAATAATCTCCCAAAATCCTTTCTGGGAAGCCCTGAAGGGTTTTTCGGGTGCTGCACCTGTCCCGGTGCTGACAGGTAGCACCAAATCTTTTAATTCCTTAATTGGCACCTTTGAGGAGGCGTTGGCAGAGCTGCTCCGTGCCCTGGGGGGTTGGGATTTGGGATTTAGGATTTGGCAGAGCTGGAGCCGTTGTGACTCACAGCACAAGGAGCTCACCTGCCGGGCAGGTGCTGGCACAGGTGGGCTTGGAGGCACCCCAAAAACACCTTAGGGGGGGATTTGAGGAGGAGATTTTATGGGAGATTTTGTGGGGTCAGCCCCACCTGGCAGCGTGTGGGGTTTTGGGGTGGTGCTGGTGGGTTCTGAGCCCCCAAATCCCCAATTTTTGTTCTGTTTTTCCTCCTCAGGGATCCGCTCGTGGGACATCGACCTCACCTGCTGCAACCTGGACGAGCAGCTGAAGCTCTTCGTGTCCCGGCACTCGGCCACCTTCTCCAGCATTGTCAAAGGTAAAAAATGGGATAAAAACCGGGAAAAAGGGGGGTAAAAGCCTCCAGGGAGGGGTGGGAATGGGGGTTGGGATCAGGGACACCCCCTCCCCCCAGATTTTGTGGGAACAGGGCTGGCTTTGTGCCTCCCCCATCCAAACCCCGTGATCCCCACGTGAGCAGCCGCTTCCTTTTCCAGTGTGGAAAAATGGGATTTTCCACAGGGGGATGGAAAAGGGAAAACAGAACTGGGGCTGCTCCAGTGCCTTTTTTCCCCCCGCACCCCACCCTCAGCTGGGTCCTGGTGGGTGTTTCCTTGCTGAGAGGGGAAAATGAACCCCAAAACCCCCCTTGGGAGAGCCCAGAGAGTTTGGGGGAGTCTCCCCATCCTGTTCCCTCCCCTCCCTGGGCAGGAAGGACACGGGAAATGTGTCCCTGGCCCTTGTGGTGTCCATGCCTGTCCCTCTTCTGCCGGAAAACCGGGCAATGCCTGGCTGTGCCACCCCCATGGGGACAAACTGGGGGGGCATGGCTGTCACCCCACAGGTCAGAGGACCCTCCACCACCGCGGGGACGTGCTGGAGACCCTGGTGCTGCTCAACCCTTCTGACAAATCCCTGTGTGACGAGGTGAGCCGGGGCGGGACGGGCCCCGGGGCTGTCCCCATGGTGTCCCCACAGTGTCCCCAATGTCCCCCTCTCTGTCTCCAGCTGCGGAACCTCATCACAGATGTGTCCCAGCACAAGCTGCTGGTGTTTGCTGGGCCCTGTGTGGAGGACACTGGGGAGCTGATGCTGCAGACCGGCTGCTTCTCCCTGCGGGATTTCATCCAGATCTTCACTGATAAGGAGGTGAGGGAAGGGGACAGGGGGATTTTGGGGCCAGAGCTGCTGTCTGAGCACATCCAGCCTGGAGCAGCTCCTGGGAATGCTGGCACGTCCTCCCCCCTCCTCACATGGGGGGGTCCCTGCAAGGTGTGGGGCAAAGCTTTGGAGTCTGCAGCTGAAAAAAGGGGCAGATCCTGGGGATTTAGGGGAGTTTTGTGGGGCAGATCCTGGGGATTTAGGGGGTATTGATCCTGAGAATTTAGTCACGTAGTTGCTGGGGATCTGGGAATGTAAATCTTGGGGGTAGATTTGGGAGTTTGGGGAGCAAATCCTGGGGGATGTTGGGGTGAAGATCCCGGGGGGTTAAAGGGCAGGGAAAGGGGAAGATCCTGGGAGTTCAGGGGTGCAGATCCTGGGAATTTAGGGTGCAGATTCTGGTGATTTAGGGATGCAGATTATGGTAATTTAGGGGTACAATTCCTGGTAATTTAGGGGGGCAGATCCTCAGCTGCCAGCCCTGGGGGACCACAGCCTCAGCCAGGGTGGGAGTCAGGGAAAGCCCCTCCTTGGGATCCCCCTGCCCAGCAGCAGAGGGGGCTGGCACCCCAAAATCCCCCGAAAAAAAGCAGGCAGCAGGTGTGGATCCAATGGTTTAATGTGTCCCACCCCCATGGGTCCATCCTGGTGGGCGATGGGGGTGACCCCGGTGCCCCCTCCCACCTGAAGCTGCCCCTCTGTGCAGGTGGGCGAGATCCTGAGCTCTGCAGACCCCTCGGCCAAGGCCAGGCTGACCATCAGCTGCCCCGACTTTGGGGAGTGGAGGGACTCGGGCTTGGAGCACCACAACCTGCAGGACTTCATAGAGCTGCGCTACAACCCCGGCTGCGTCCTGCCGGAGATGGAGGGGCTGGAGGAGTTCATGGAGTACCTGTCGGAGTCTCTGGAGCCCCAATCCCCTTTCGACCTGCTGGAGCCTCCCACCATGGTGGGATTCCTGAAGCTCTCCAAGCCCTGCTGCTACATCTTCCCGGGCGGGAGAGGGGACTCGGCTTTCTTTGCCGTCAACGGCTTCAACGTTTTGGTCAACGGCGGCTCCAACCCCAAATCCTCCTTCTGGAAGCTGGTGCGGCACCTGGACCGCATCGACTCCATCCTGGTGACCCACGCGGGCACCGACAGCCTGCCTGGCATCAACAGCCTGCTCCAGAGGAAGCTGGCCGAGCTGGAGGAGGACCCTTCCCAGAGCTCCCAGGGCAACGGCGACTGGGCCAAGAACCTCATCTCGCCCGAGCTGGGCGTCGTCTTCCTCAACGCCTCCGAGAAGCTGAAGGACATCGAGGGCGACTCAAAGGTGCTGAAGAGCTGCGACGAGGCCGCTCTGACCCTGCACTACCTGGACAAGTTGGGCATCCGGCCCAACCTGCTGGCCCGAGACAGCGGCCCCCGCGCCGAGCCCACCGTGCTCTTCCAGAAGATGGGGGTGGGCCGGTTGGACATGTATGTGCTGAACCCCGTGAAGGGCACCAAGGAGCTGGAGTTCCTCCTGCAGCACTGGTCGGGGAATGGCTTCCCCAAGGAGCAGGAGCTGCCCCTGCAGTGCCTGACCTCGGTGTGCGTGCTGCTGGTGTGGCACCCGGTCAGCCGCTCCGAGAAGATCATCCGGGTGCTGTTCCCCGGCTGCACGCCCCAGGCGCGGATCCTGGAAGGGCTGGAGAAGGTGAAGCACCTGGAGTTCCTCAAGCACCCCGTGGTCACCAAGAATGACCTGAAGGGGACGGCGCAGGCAGAGAAGCCACTGAAGCAGAAGAGGGCGGAGAGCAAGGAGAGCCTCAAGTCGGGCTCCAAGCTGAGCTTGGTGGAGGCCGTGGCGCCGGCGCCGAAGGAGAAGGTTCCAAAGGTGGAGAGGAAGGAGGTGAAAGCTGGGACCAAGGAGAAGCCAAAATCCCTGGGGGATGCGGCCAGAACGGGGTCAGAAGAGGAGAAAGCCAAGGATGCCCGAGCCAAGCCGGACTCGGCGGCTGAGAAGGCAAAGGGGGACGCAAAGCCGAAGCCAAACAAGGAAAAAGCGGCGCCCAAGAAGGAGCCGGTGGCCAGGAAGGAGGAGAAGAAGCCACCAAAGAAGGACGAGGGGGCCGAGGCCAAGGTGGAGGCCAAGAAGGAGGTGAAGGTGGTGAAGAAGGAAGGGAAGGCCGAGACGCTGCGGAAGGACTCGAAGGACAGCAAGGCAGAGGCCAAGGCTCCGGCCAAGGCTCCAGCCCGGAAGGCGCCGGTCCTGGAGAGCCGCAAGCCCCTGGCCAAGGCCGGCAGCATCAAGAAATCCCCGCTGAAGAAAGAACCAGAGAAACCCAAGGCTAAAACCGCCCGGAAGGAGCCGGGCACGTCAGACGGCTCCAAATCCTCCTCCCCCGAGGAGATGCTGCCGGAGGCCGAGCGGGATGGCGGGAGGAGGAGGAAGGAAGAATCCACGGATGAAGGCATCGCCACGGCCGACAGCGAGCTGGAGCCTTTATCCCTGGAGAACGGGGGGAACCGGCGCCCAGGGGATCCGTCCTGCCTGGAGAACGGCCTGGAAGACCCCGAGAGCCCCCAGCGCTTGCGCTACCTGGAGGGCAGCCCCCTGCGAGCCGTGTGCCCCCCGTCACCCATGGCCAAGACCCCCAAGAGCGACCGCAGCGTCAACTTCGACCTGACGCCCACCGGGCTGCTCAACCACGGCCCCGAGGGCGCCGAGGATCCCTGCGGCAGCTCTGAGGAGAAGACCCTGGAGATGATGTCCCCGGCCAGCTCGGGGCCGGCCAGCGCCGGCCACACGCCCTTCCACCAGTCCCCGGTGGAGGATGGCACCGAGGAGCCGGGCACTGGCGCCACCCGGCAGCAGAGCGCGTGGCCGGCGGCCGCGGCGGGCAAGGAGGGCTCGGTGCCGGACAAGCAGGCGGGGTGCCTGTCCCTCAGCCCTTTCAAGGATGATGTCCCCGATGTGTCCCCCACCATCACCACGCCCTCGCTGCCGGCCGAGGTGGGCTCCCCGCACTCCACCGAGGTGGACGAGTCGCTGTCGGTGTCCTTCGAGCAGGTGCTGCCGCCGGTCAGCGAGTCCCCCCCGGAGGATGGGCGGCGATCCCGCGCCTCCGGGGACACACAGGAGCCCGAGGCCACCAAAGGAGGGCTGTCCCTGCCGCTGCGGCCGTGCCACCACCCGCCCTGGGCCGACGGGGACGCGGCTTCACGGCCGGGCCGCCGCTCGGACTCGCCCCACGACGTGGACCTGTGCCTGGTGTCCCCCTGCGAGTTCGAGCACCCCAAATCCGAGCGGTCACCCTCGGCCGCCGCCAGCCCGCGGGAGCTGTCGGACAGCGACCCCTCACAGGAGCTGGTGCCACCCCGGGGCCGGCCGGGCGAGACCCCCCCCACGTCGGTCAGCGAGTCGCTGCCCACCCTGTCCGACTCCGACGTTCCTCCGGCCACCGAGGACTGCCCGTCCATCCTGGCCGACGGGCTGGAGTCGGACGAGGACTCGGAGAGGCCGCCCCGCGGCGTGGCCAGAGCGTGTGACCCCCTGCCAGCCCCCCTGAAGGACCCGTGTCCCCTCCCTGCCCAGCCCGGAATCTGCATGGTGGACCCCGAGGCGCTGCCCCCCGGCCGGAAGGAGCCCCCGGGCACCAAGGTGAAGAGGACCCCGTCCCGCGTGGGCTCAGCCCCCAAAGCCGAGCCCCCCCCGTGTCCCCTCGGCCGCCAAGGCCAAGCCTCCAGCCAGCGCTGCAGGTGACAAGGCCAGGCCACCCCTTGGGGACAAGAAGGGACCATCCAGCAGCGCCCCCGGCAACGCCCGCGGCGCCGCAGCCCGGCCGGCATCCGCAGCTGGGCGGGCATCGCCGGCAGGTACGGGCGGGCGGTGAGGGGTGGCACTGCAGGGGTGGCACTTTGGGGACCTCTGTGACGCTGTCCCTCTGTCCTGGCAGGCACCAGGGCTGCAGCCCCCCAGGGACCCCCGGTGTACGTGGACCTGGCGTACCTGCCCGGCTCGTGGAGCGCCCGCACGGTGGACGAGGAGTTCTTCCGGCGGATCCGCGCGCTCTGCTACGTGGTCAGCGGTGATGATCACCTGAAGGAGGGGGTGCTGCGCCCGCTGCTCGATGCCCTCCTGGCGGGCAAGCACCAGTGGGGCATCGACATCCAGGTGGGTGCCCAGCCTGGGCTGTGGGGAGGGCTGGGATTGGCTCCCTCGTGGTGCTGGGGGGTGGCAAAGTGTCCTCGGGGTCTCCTCCCAGTGCTGGGGGGTGACAAAGTGTCCTGGGGATCCCTTCCTGATATTTGGGGGGTGACAAAGTGTCCTGGGGCTTGCTTCCCGATATTTGGGGGGTGAAAAAATATCCTCGGGGTCCCTTCCCAGTGCTGGGGGGTGACAAAGTGTCCTGGGTACACCTTTCCGATAATTGGGGGGTGCCAAAGTGTCCTGGGGGTTCCTTCCCAAATCTCGGGGGTGACAAAGTGTCTTGGGTGCACCTTTCCACTGCTGGGGGGTGACAAAGTGTCCTCGGGGTTCCTTCCCATTATTTGGGGAGGTGACAAAATGTCCTGGGTGCCCCTTCCCATTATTTGGGGAGGTGACAAAATGTCCTGGGTGCCCCTTCAGGTGACCTTGATCCCCACCTTCGATTCTCTGGTGATGCACGAGTGGTACCAGGAGACGCACGAGCGGCAGCAGGAGCTGGGCATCACCGTGCTGGGCAGCAACAGCACCGTGGCCATGCAGGACGAGACCTTCCCCGCCTGCAAGGTGGAGTTCTGAGGGGGGGGCACGGCCCGGGTGCCACCCCCTGCCCCTCCTCTCCCTCCTCCCCACGCCCCCCACCCCTCTCTGAGCCCCTCACAGGGGAGGGATGGGGACACCAGGGGGGAGGTCCCCGCATGCCCACGCCCAGCCACGCTCTGCACCCAGCCCGGGGAGGGGGACAAGGGACCAGCTGGGGACACGGGGAGGTGGCAGGATGTGTCCCCCTCCCCTCCCTCCCAGCAGCAGGGCTGAGCCGTCCCCCATGGGCAGCTCGATGGAACAGGGTAAATTTTGGTGTTTTGTTGGTTTTTTCCCCCTTTCCCTGGATGAGCCATGATTCCCCCCCCCTTCCCCAAAATACCCACAACCCTCAAAGTGTTGGGGAGGGGTTGGGTGTCCCTTTTTTGGGGGGGAGGGGCTGGGTGTCCCTTTTTGGGGGTGCACAAAGCTGGGACAACCTCGGGGGTCTGATCCCTGCAGGGCTTGGGGTTGGGGGATGCTGCTGCGGGGTTGTCCCTGGTGTTTTGCCCCACCCCAAAAACGGTTGTGCCCCCCCCCAATAAAAACATCTGTGACCCCCCCACACCCCCAAATTGATTGTAAACCCCCCCCCCCCCACATGCAGCATCCCCTCCCCTGGGCTGAGACCTGCCCAGCTCGCTGCACTGATGGCCCTTCCCTCCCCAACCCTTCCCCCCCTTAAAATTTTGGGGTGGGGGCTGAACAAAGGCACCCCCCCAGCCCTTTATTTTTGGGGGGGAGTGAAAAGCAGCCCCCCCACATCCACCCCCAGCCCCAGGAGCTGCCGAAAGCTGTTCAGAACCAAACGTCACGTGCAATTTTTAAGGGGTTTTATGAGTTGAGAGCACCAAAGGGGGGTCAGGGTGGGGCTTGAGGTAGGGGGGGGACAGAATGTGACGACCCCCACCTCCAAAATTCCCCCCCCCCCGGGACAAACACTAACCTGTTTTTGTAGGAGGCTCCTCGATGGCTCTTTTTGTAATGACTTTTTAAGATAAAACAAAACAAAAAAAAAGACAAAAATCGTGAAAACTGAAGAAACCAAACCTTTTTTTTTGTTGTTGTTTTTTTTGGGGGGGGGTTTATTTATCTTTGCTCCCCCCCCCCCCCAATAAATGCCCTTGGGGGCTTTTACCTTTGATTGTATTGTCCTGCGTGTTCGGGGAGGGGGCACTGAATGTTTCACCTTTAGTGCTTTATATCATTTTTTTTCTCAGCTGGAAGGGTTGGAGGTCGCTGGGGGGGCGTTGTTTGGGGTGGGTGGGGTGGTTTTAACCCCCCCACCCCTCCCCAATTGCTCCAAACCCCAGCCCCTGCCCGTGGCCACCGGCACACGCTCCCCGTCTTGCACGCCACCTTCCCGTTTGGCAATTGTGTGGAAAATGAGCATTAAAGAGGATCATTCCCAGTGGATCTTTGTCTCCTGGGTGGTGTTTTTGGTTTTTTTTTTTTTTGTTTTGGGGGGGTCCCCATGGATTTGGGGAGGGGGTGGAAAAGGATGAGTTGGGCTCGGCCTTTGTTGGGGGGTTTGGGGTGGTGCCACGAGGTGAGAAAGGGATTTTGGGGGTTTTTTTGGGGTGGGGGGGATGCAGCTGGTGGTGGGAGAGGGGTTGGGGGATTTGGGGGGGTCCAGGGTGTCAGGTGGGGGGGTTGAGGGGGGTCGGGGAGGGGGGGTGGATGCGCTGCGGTGCGGCAGCGCCGAGGCTGAGGCTGGATGCGGGGTTGCCATGACAACGCCATCCCCATCCCCATCCCTGCATCCCAGCCCCGCCACCCCCGGCCCCACCAGCAGCAGCAGCAGGAGGAGGAGGAGGGGGCTGCACCCGCTGCCTTCAGCCCCCGCGGATTTTGGGGGGATTTTTGGGGGGGGGTCGGAGCCTCCTCGGTGCTGCGGGGGGGTCCCTGTGCTCAGCCCTGTGGGCAGCACGGGGCTGGCAGGACCAGGGGACAAAACCCCCTCAAAGCCCCGCGTGCCCACCCCCAAATTCCCCTTCCCACCCCCCCCAGCCAATCCCAAACCTCCCCTTCCCCAAAATCCCCTGGTTCCCAGCCCTTTGCTCCAGCGGGGCTGTTTTGGGGAGGGGGCTCAGGGGGGGTTGGCTCCCCTGGAGCCCAGGTGTGACCCCCAGGCTCGGGGCTGTCCCCAGGGCTGTCCCTGTCCCCCCAGCCCCCTCCGAGCCCCCCACTCTGCTCTGACTGGTCCCAGTGGCTTTGGGTTCTGGGGAGGGGTCCCAGCGGGGGCTTCTCCGGGGGACACCGGGGGGGTGACAGCGCCCGCGGTGGCAGCGCCAGCAGAGGCCTGACCCTGGCGGAGCCGTGCGTGGAGCTGGGGAGGGGTCTCCAGCCCCCCGGCCCCGAGCCCACCGGCGCTGCCGCGGTGCCACCGGCTGGGCCTGGCACTGCCATCCGGGCGCGGCGGCACCTGCCAGGTGTCGCCGGGACAAAAGGCGGCGTAACCGAAACCGCCGCGTGACGTCCCCGCCGTCCCGGCTCCGGTGGCACCGCGGGGCCGGCGCGTCCCCCGTCTCGGCGGGGTGTTCGGTGGATTCCCGACGGGAATACGGGAATGTCGCCCCCGCCGGGAATGTCCCCCACATCCCCCGCCCTCCGCCGGGTCCCTGCCCGCGGGGACGCTCCCGCAGCTGCGCCGGTGACAGCCGGTGACAGCCGGGCCATGAGCTCAGCGGGGTGCGAGGCACCGGCTGGCACCGGCGGCGGGTGTAGGGGGGGGACACAGCTGGGCACCGCGGGTGCGGTGACACCGGCAGGGTCGTGGGGGAGCCGCCGCCCCGGGAGCTGCACCGGGAGCTCGGGGGGCGGAGCGCGCGCGGTGGCGGCAGTCCCGGGAGGGGGGTGATAGCTCGGGATGGGTGACAGCCGGGAGGACGGCGGCAGCTCCAGCTCCAGTGCAGCTCTCCGGTACCGGCGGCTCCGCTCGCGCATCTCCCCCCGCGCCGCTCCCGCCGCGCTTTGGGGCGGCGGCCGCTTTAAAAATGCAAATGAGCCTCCTCCCCGCGCGCGGCGCGGCGGCGCCTCGACCAATGGGAAGCGGCGGCCGCTGGCTGCGGTCACCGCTGCCGGGCGCGCCGGCCAATGGAGGCGCTGCTCGGCGGGAGGGGGCGTGGCCAGCACCGCCCCCAGCGCGGTCCCGCCGCGGTCCCGGGGCGGCGGCGGCAGCGGAGCGGGGCGGGGGCGGCGGCCCCGCAGGTGAGTCCCGCGTCCTCTCCGGAGCGGGCACCGCGCCCCGGCCCCGCGCCCCGCACGGGGGTCCCGTCCCGTCCCGGAGTGCCCCCGCCGCGGCCCCGCCGCGCAGCTCCCCCGGCCCCGCCGTTCCCGCGCGGGTTCCCCCCCGCCGCCCCCGCAGCATCGCCCTCACCGGGGTGCGAGGGTGCATCCCCGCGCCGCCCCCGCCGTACCGGGGATCCCTCCCTTCCCCTCGCTGTGCACCGCGCCCCGCTGCACCGCACCGCACCGCACCGCCCCGGCGCCCACCGTTAATAACGCCCCGGTGCACCGGTGCAGCCCCCGCTGGCCACGAGCCCGCTCCCGGTGCTGCGGGCGGCCCCCCCCGCCGCCTCCCCGCGCTGCAGGTGCAGGGCTCCGCTCGGCGCTTTCCCTCCTTTTTCATTTTAGGGGTGCACGCCCCAAAAATAAAAACCCCCGTGGTGCCTCCCGATCCCGGGGGGTTTTGGGGTGCGCAGCCCCCCCCCCGCGTTCTCGAACCGGGCCCTCCCCTTCCCGTCCCCCCGCATCCTCCGGGGGGGTCCCCCGCGCCCCGCGCTGAAGGTCACGGCTGCGGGTGGCCCGAACCGCCCGGTTTTGGGGCGCGGGGGGGGTCCCGGTGCCGCAGCCCCCCCCACCCCGCACCCCCCGTCCCGCTCGGGGACTCGGTGGCCGCGGGGACTTTGGCCGGCGGCGCGTTCGTGGCGTTTGCGGCCGCCCGGGACCGGCGGGGCTGGGGGGGGGGGGGGTTCCTGCGGGCCCCGAGCCCCCCCCGAGACCCCTCCCAGTTTTTCTCCCCCCCCTTTTACCGGGGGGGCCGCGCTGAGCCCGCCCCGCTCGTGACACAGGTGGCGGAACCCGTGAGGAGGGACCGGGCAGCGGCGGGGGCTCGGAGCGGGTTTGGGGGGGCTGCAGCGTGCCCTGACCCCCCCCTTGAACCCCTCCAGACCCCCGGCACGCCGAGGATGCTCGGGGGGGCCCCGCGAACCCCCCAACAGCCCAGGGTGAGTCGGGGGGGGGCCTCCCCCGGTGGCGCCAACCAGGCGCGAATTTTTGGGGTTTCCTGTTTTTCTCCGGTGCATGATGGGGAGCGGGTTCGGGGGGGGCACAGACCGGGGTTGGGGGGCGGCACAGCCCAGGGTGGGGGGCACATCTGGGGTGGGGGGCACATCTGGGGGTCCCCCCACTGAGTGCCGGGGGCTGCTCTGCTCGGGCATCCCCAGCGCGGCAAATTTAGCGGCGGGGGGGGGGGGTCGGGATGCTTGGATCATTTTTTCTGTGGGGCGGGGGTTCCTGGGGGTGCGGGGGTGTTTTGGGGGGAGTTTTTGGGGGGGCCCAGGGGGCACGGGCAGGGCCGGGTGTGGGAGCAGCCGCCGCCGCACGCAGCAGCCGCTCATTTATTATTGATCTGCGTATCTGGTGTCGGGCCCAGCGCCGCCCCGGGGCCCCCCCGGTGCCCTCCCCGGTGCCCCCCCGGTACCCCGGGGTGCCGCACGCCTTGGGGAGGGGTCGCTGGCAGGGAGCAGCGCTGGGGGGGACTCTGCGGTTTCCATGACCACGGGGCTGCGTTTTCCCGGCAAAACCGAGAAAAACGGGTGGGTGCGACCCCGCGGAGCCCCCCCGGACCCCTCCCCCGGTAATGTCCCGGTGTCCCCCCAGGGCGCCGGGAGTTGAGCTGCGGGGTCCCCGCGCCGCTGCCCCCCCCTCCAAGATGTCCTATTTCACCGAGCACTTCTGGGTAAGCTGGGACCCCCGCCTTGGGTGCCCCCCACCCGTCCCTGGGTGCCCCCCACCCCTCCGTGGGTGCCCCCGCCCTTGGGGGAGGTGAATTTTCAAAGCCCGGCACCTTAATTAACGCTGTTATTAATTAATTGGGGGGTGGGCGGTGTGGGGGGGTGGTCGGGGGGTCTCCCTGCCGTGGTGACATCACTGTCCCCCCCTCCCTGGGGGTCCCCAGCCCGATGGGGGGGCGGGGGAAGTCGCGTGGCCGGCGCTTCCTGGTTCATCCGGCGGCTGCCGCCACCTTCCTCTTCCTCCTGCCTCAGTTTCCCCTGGGGGTTCACCTGCACCCCCAGCGCGGCTGCGGGGGGTGGGTGGGGGCTGAGGTGGAGGCACTTTGTGGGTGTGGGGCAGCACCCGAAATAACCCCGGGGATTTTTGGGGTTCAGCCCAGCCCGTCCTGGGGAGGGCTGGTTTGGAGTCGGGGCGGGAGGGGGGAATTCAGCACCCCAATTTTGGGGGGGTTTGGGCCGCTCCAGACGCTGCTCCCAGGGAAAAGGGGGTGTGGGGGTCCCTTGGGATTTGGGATCTGGGATCTCTCCCCTGGCAGGGTGAGAAGAACCACGGCTTTGATGTCCTCTACCACAACATGAAGCACGGGCAGATCTCCACCAAGGAGCTCGCTGACTTCGTCCGGGAGAGGTACCCGGGGCTGGGGACACCCTGGGGGCTCCCCAGAACCCTTTGGGGGGGTCCCCAAAACCCTGGTTCCATCCTAAATCCCCCTCCCCACCATCCCCAGGGCCGCCATCGAGGAGAACTATGCCAAGGCCATGGTGAAGCTGTCAAAGATGGCCACGAACGGGACCCAGCTGGGGTATGGGGGGGGGTCTGGGGCACCTTGAGGTGGCTTTGGGGACCCCCTGGTGACCGTTGTGGTGGCCCCCCGAGCAGGACCTTTGCGCCTCTGTGGGAGGTTTTCCGCATCTCCTCGGACAAGCTGGCCCTGTGCCACCTGGAGCTGATGAAGAAGCTGCACGACCTCATCAAGGAGATCTCGCGCTACGGCGAGGAGCAAGGCCGGGTGCACAAGAAGGTAGCGCCGTCCCCTCTCCGGCCCTGTCCCCTCCCCGGCGTCCCCAGCCAGCCCTGCCCACGCTGCTGTGTCCCCACAGTCCAAGGAGGAGGTGGCAGGGACGCTGGAGGCCGTGCAGCTGCTGCACGGGGTGGCCCAGCTGCTGCCCAAGTCCAAGGAGAGCTACCACAGCAAGTGCCAGGAGTACGAGCGGCTGCGCAAGGAGGGCACCAGCCAGAAGGAGATCGACAAGGTGCCACCCCCAGTGTCCCCCCCTCAGTGTGCCCGTGTCCCTCTGCGTGGTCCCTAACTCCTGTTGGTGGCTCTTGTCCCGTCCTTGGTGGTCCCTTCCCCTCGTGGTGGTTCTGCCTCCTCCCTGCTGTCCCTGTCACCCCCCTCAGTGGTCCCTTCCCTGGTGATTCTTGACCCTCCCTCGATGGTCCTGTTGTGCCACAGTGATCATTGTCCCCTGCCTGGAGTCCCTGTACCCCCCAGGAGGTCCCTGTCCCCTCCCTGATGGTCCCTGTCCTTGTCCTGGCTGTCCCCTGTCCCCCTGGCTGTCCCCTGTCCCCTCCCTGACAATCCCTTACCTTGTCCCTCCCGGCTGTCCCCTGGCTGTCCCATGTCCTGTTCCTGATGATCCCTGTCATTCCCCTGGCTGTCCCCTGTACCCTCCCTAATGATCCCTGTCCTTGTCTCAGCTGTTTCTTGCTGTTTCCTGTCCTCTCCCTGACGATCCCTGTCCCATTCCTGACGATCCCTGGCCTTGTCCCTATTGTCCCCCGGCTGTCCCCTGTCCCCTCTCGCTGTCCCCTGTCCCATTCCTGACGATCCCTGGCTTTGTCCCTGGCTGTCCCTGGCTGTTCCCTGTCCCCCCTGGTGGTCTCTGTCCCATTCCTGACGATCCCTGTCCTTGTCCCTGGCTGTCCCCGTGCCCGGCGGTGGCGCAGGCGGAGCTGAAGTCGCGGAAGGCGGGCGAGGCTCTGCGGAGGGCGGTGGACAAATACAACGCTGCCCGCGCCGACTTCGAGCAGCGCATGCTGGACTCGGCCATGGTGGGCACGGCTGGCACCCCTGGGAGAGGGCTGGGAGCTGGTGGGAACTGGGAGAGGGCTGGGAACTGGTGGGAACTGGGAGAGGGGTGGGAACTGGTGGGAACTGGGAGAGGGATGGGAACTGGTGGGAACTGGGAGAGTGGTGGGCATTGATGGGAACTGGGGAAAGGATGGGTATGGCTGGGATGTGGGCAGGGATGGGCACTGCTGGGACTTGGGAAGGGATGAGAACTGATGGGAACTGGGAAAGGGATGGGAACTGATGGGATTTGGGTGTGGATGGGCATTGGTGGGATTTGGGAAGAGTGGGATCCCTGGGGACACATCCCACCCATCCCAAACCCTTCCCTGCCCACCTGGGAACATCCCACACATCCCAAACCCTTCCCTGCCCACCTGGGAACATCCCACACATCCCAAACCCTTCCCTGCCCACCTGCTGATCCCTGGGGATGCCCCCCCCTTCCTGACCCCTGTTTTTCCCCGCTCCAGCGCTTCCAGGAGGTGGAAGAAGCCCACCTGCGGCACATGAAGGGGCTCATCGGCTCCTACTCGCACTCCGTGGAGGACACCCACGTCCAGATCGGCCAGGTGAGTCCCCAGGTGAGTGACCCCCTCCCCATTCCCATTTCCCCTCTTTATTCCATGTCCTCTTCCCTTTTTGCCCCCCCAGGTCCACGAGGAGTTCAAGCAGAACGTGGAGAACATCGGCACGGAGATGCTGCTCCGGAGGTTTGCCGAGAGCAAGGGCACGGGGAGAGAGCGGCCAGGTGAGCCCGGGGGTCCCACCTGGGCGGGGATGGGCCCCTGATGATCCCGGGTTGATCCTGGGTTGATCCCTGATGATTCTGGCTGATCCTGGGCTGATCCCAGCTGATCCTGACTAATCCTGGGCTGGTCCCAGGTTGATCCCAGGCTGATCCTGGGCTGATCCTGGCTCATTGTGCGTTGATCCCGGCTGCTCTTGGCTCATCGTGGGCTGATCCCAGGTTGATCCCAGCTGGTCCCGGGCTGTTCCCAGACTGATTCTGGCTGATCCTGGGTTGATTCTGGCTGATCCTGGGTTGATGCCAGGCTGATCCCAGCTGATCCTGGGTTGATGCCAGGCTGATCCCAGGCTGGTCCCAGATTGATTCCAGGC
The DNA here is from genome assembly GCF_023055355.1 of Agelaius tricolor. Lineage (NCBI taxonomy): Eukaryota > Metazoa > Chordata > Aves > Passeriformes > Icteridae > Agelaius > Agelaius tricolor. Next base: position 1,929,301 of record NW_027269293.1, on the reverse strand, counting down.
TGATCCTGGGTTGATCCCAGGCTGGTCCCAGGCTGGTCCCGGATTGATCCCGGGCTGATCCCAGGCTGATTCCAGCCTGACCCTGGCTGATCCTGGGTTGATCCCAGGCTGATTTGGGTTGATCCCGGGTTGATCCCAGCTGGTCCCAAGTTGATCGCAGTCTGATCCCGGGCTGATCTTGGGCTGATCCTGGGTTGATCCCGGGCTGATCCCACTCTCCATGGCAGGAGCGTTGGATTTCGACGAGTACCGGCTGGCTCCAGCGCAGGAAGGCAAGTACGTCTGCATCCAGCTGGGAGTCCCGGGGGCTGCGGAGGCCCTTCCTCACCCTGCTCCCGCTTTCCCCAGGACCCAAGAGGAGCCGGAGCAAAGCGTTCCGGATCCCGGGCTTGAGCCGTAAGGAGCGGGAGCGTGATGCTGTGTAAGAGCCTCAATCCCCGCATCCCAGAGTTCCTGCATCCCTGCATTCCCACATCCCGGCATCCCTGCATTATTTCATCCCTGAATTCCCTCATTCCTCCATCCTGAATTCCCGCATCCCACATCCTATATCCCTGAATTCCCACATCCCCGAATTCCCACATCCCCGCATCCCTGAATTCCTACATCCCTGAATTCTTTCATCCCTGAATTCCCACGTCCCCTGACTCTCCCCCTCATTCCCCAGGGAATCTCCGGATAACGACCTGGTGAGTGTCCCAGTGCCCCGCCCCGGCGCTGTCATTCCCAAACTGGGAGCACTGGGAATGTCGGGGTGTGTCCCTGCAGGGCTGCCCCGAGGTGGACGAGGACGGATTCACCGTGCGCCCGGACAGCGCCCGCAGTATCCTTGGAAAAGGGGGGGATTCTTGGAGGATCCAAGGGCAACCCCAAGCAGGGATTTTTGGGGGATCCAAGGACAATTCCAAGCAGGCTTTTTTTCTTGGGGGGGGGGGGATCCAAGGGGAATTCCAAGTAGGGATTTTTGGGGGATTCAAGGAGAATTCCAGCCAGGGATTTTTGGGGGATCCAAGGGGAACTCCAAGCAGGGATTTCTGGAGGATCCAAGGGGAATTTCAGCCAGGGATTTTTGAGGGATCCAAGGGGAACTCCAAGCAGGGATTTCTGGGGGATCCAGGGGAATTCCAACCAGGCATTTTTGGGGAATCCAAGGGGAAATCTGACTGGGCATTTCTGGGGGATCTAAGGGGGATTCCAGCCAGGCATTGCCTTGACGTGGGCTCAGGTGAGGTGGAGAATCCCGGCTGTTCCTCCAGCGACTCCGACTATGACGAGGACGAGCCGCGCAAGTTTTACGTCCACATCAAACCGGTGCAGCCGCGGGAGGCGCCCGGCAGCGCCGAGGCCGCCGTGGAGCAGCTCAAGGCCACCGTGGGGAATCTCATCCTGGCCCCCGGCATTGGGGTGAGCCTGGGGGGGCTGTGGGGACCCCCAGAATTCCCGGGGTCATCTCACCCCCGTCCTCTTCTCTTGCAGGGCACCGTCAGGAGGCAGGCGTCCCGTAAGTGGCACTGCGGGCGTGTGGTGGCCTGGGGGGTGGCACCGAGGCTGAGAGCCACTGCTTGGGGACATCTCATCCTTCCTGACGCACTTCTTGGGGACATCACATCATTCCTGACCCCCTTCTTGGGGACATCACATCATTCCTGACCCCCTTCCCTGGGGACATCCCATCCTTCCTGAGCCCCCTTCTTGGGGACATCCCATCCTTCCTGAGCCCCCTTCCTTGGGGACAATACCACCCTTCCTTAAACCCAATCTCTGGGGACATCACGTCCTCCTAAGCTCCCTTCCTTGGGGACATCCCATCCTTCCTGAGCCCCTTCTTTGGGGACAGTGCCACCCTTCCTTAAACCCAATCCCTGGGGACACCCCCCACCCTTCCTGGGCCACCCCAGGGTCCCCGTGGCTCCGTGTCCCCTCACGGTGACATCCCCCCTGCAGGGCACACGGTGTCCCTGACCCCGGCCAGCAGTGACACAGACCCCGAGGGGACACTGGCAGCAGGTGAGACTGGGCTGGGGGTCCTGAGGATTTGGGGGGCACACGAGGGGTCCTTGTGGGGTGCAGTGCAGTGTCCCCTCTCCCTGCAGGTGACAGCACGGGGAGGGCTCTCCCAGCGGCGCAGGTGAACAGGTAGGGGACAGGGAAGGGTTGGGGTGCCATGGGGTGGCCACCCCCCATTCCTGGGGGGTCCCGACCAGGCTCTGAGCCCCCCCCACTCTGTCCCTGTCCCAGCGGCCCCGGGAAGCCCCCCCAGGACACGCCACCCTCAGCTGAGCTCTTCGGGCCCCCCCTGGAGTCGGCGTTGGAGGCAGAGGAATTCCCGGGTGAGGATTTGGGGGTCGGGATGGGAACAGGGGAATTTCTGGGTGAGGATTTGGGGGTTGGGATGGGAACGGGGGAATTCCCGGGTGAGGATTTGGGGGGTGGGACGGGAACCCCGTCAGGGCAGGGCAGGGCAGGGGCCGGGCTCTGACCGGGGCTGTCCCGCAGCCCCCCGCTCCTACGTCCTCACCTCGTCCTCGTCGCCCTTCTCCTCCTCGTCCCCGGAGAACGTGGAGGACTCGGGGCTGGACTCGCCCTCGCACCCCGCGCCCGGTCCCTCCCCGGACTCCCGGCCCTGGACCCCGCAGCCGGGGACGCCGCAGAGCCCCGGCCCCAAAGCGGAGCCGCCCCCCGCCAGCAGCAGCAGCAGCAGCAGCAGCGCCTGGGCCCCGCGGCCCCGCAGCCCCTCCGGCCGCCTCCCCGAGCCCCCCAACTTCGCCGTTTTCAGCGGCCCCGGCGCCGAGGGGCTCTGGGGGGAGGCGGGGGTCGCGCCCCGGGGTCGCAGCCGCTGCCTCAGCGGCCCCGCCCCACGGGAAGCGCCCTCGCCGGACCCTTTTGGGGACCCCCCGGTCTGGGGCAGACCCCGCAGCCCCGGCGGGGAGCAGCCCCCCCCGACGCGTCCTTCCTCCAACTCGGCCTCCTCATCGTCCTCCTCGCCGGCCCCCCCGAGCGGGGGGGAGTCCTCCAGCCCCTCTCCCTGGGGCTGCCAAGGGCCGGGGACCAGGCTGAGCGAGGGGGGCACGGCTGGGACCCCCCCTCTGCAGTCGGAGCCGGGTGAGTGGGGGGAGAGCTGCCCCATGTTGCCCCTAAATGTGACTTCTACAGCCCCCAACTCTGCCCCCCGCCCCATTATCCTTAACCCTGGCCCCCCATTACCTCTAAATCAGCCCTCATGACCCCGAACTGTGCCCCCCAATTAGCCTGAACTGTGCCCCCCCATAACCCCTAAACTCTGTCCTGAGTGACCCCAAACTCTACCCCCCCAATGACCCCAAATCTGCCCCCCAATTAACCCAAACTGTGCCCCCCATGACCCCAAACTCTGCTCGGAGTGACCCCAAACTCTGCCCCCCAATTAACCCAAACTGTGCCCCCCATAGCCCCCAACTCTGCCCCCCATTACCCTTAACCCTGCCCCCCCAAACACCTAAATCTGCCCCCATAATGCCAAAATCTGCCCTCATCACCCCCAACTCTGCCCCCCCATCACCCCAACTCCACCCCCCACTCCAAAACCGAGCTCTGCCCAATTCCTGGGGGGTGGTCCTGGATTCCGGGGAGGGGGGGGCAGAAGGGGGGTCCTGCCATGTCGGGGCTCTCCCCTCACCCCCCCATTCGTGCCCCCCCTCAGATTCTGTGCCCTCCTGGCCCAGCGCTGCCTCCCGGGACGTTCCTCTCGTGGCCCCCCCGCGCCGCTCCCGCACCAAGCGGCCGCCGGCCGGGCCGGCCGCGGGCAGCAACAGCGACCTGGTGCGGGGCCGGGCTGGGGGGGCGTGGGGACCCCCGGGCTGGGGAGGGGCGCGGGGACCCCCGGGAGGGGCGGTCAGACACGCCCCGGCTTCCCAGTGCTCCCAGTATGGGAATGGCAGCGCGGGGAAAGGGGGCACTGGGAGGAGATTCCCTGGGGAATGAGAAAGGGGAAGGGGGTGAGGGGGGTGGGATGGAGGGGGTGGGAATTTGGGGGTTCGGGGCTGTGGGAATTTGGGGGTGTGGGGATTCGGGGTGTAGGAATTTGATGTGTGGGGATTCAAGGATGTGGGAATTTGGGGATGCAGGAATTCGGGGGTGTGGGAATTTGGAGTGGGGGAATTTGGGGGTGTGGGAATTTGGGGATGTTGGAATTCGGGGTGTGGGATTTTGAGGATTCAGGGATGTGGGGATTCAGGGATGTGGGAATTCAGGGGTGTGAGAATTTGGGGATACAAGGATTCAGGGGCGTGGGGTGCAGGGATATCGAGTTTGGGAGTTCAGGGCTGGGGGATGCAGGATTTGGGAATTCGGGGATTGAGGATGTGGGAATGCAGGGATGCAGGATTTTGGGAATGCAGGGATGTGGAATTCGGGTGTGCAGGGATGTGGAATTTGGGGATGCAGGGATGTGGAGTTCGGAGATGCAGGGATGTGGAATTTGGGGGTGCGGGGATACAGGGATGTGGAATTCAGGGGTGCAGAGATGTGGAATTTGGCGATGGAGGGATGTGGAATTCGGGGGTGCGGGGTTGCAGGGATGCGGAATTTGGGGTGCGGGGCTGCAGAATTCAGGGGTGCAGGGATTCAGGGATGCAGAATTCGGGGGTGCGGGGGTGCAGACACCCACCCCAGCCCTCCTTGCCCCGGCAGTCGCGCTCGCTGAGCCCCTCGCCCTCCTGGAGCTGCGGCCCCTCGCACTCGGCTCCCGCCAGCCTGAGCGAGCGCGGCTTCTTCACCGTGGCCCCGCCGGCGCTCGGTGCGTCCCGGGGGGATCCCGGGGGGGTGGGCTGGGGGTCCCAGCCCTGTGCTGACCCCTCTGCCCCCTCGCCAGGGCTGTCGCGCGGTCCCAGCCCCGTGGTGCTGGGCTCGCAGGACGCGCTGCCCGTGGCCACCGCCTTCACCGAGTACGTGCACGCCTATTTCAAGGGGCGCGACGCCGACAGGTACGGGGGGGTCCCGGCGTTCAGAGGATTTGGGGGTGTCCCGGGGGTGCTGTGGGGGGATTTTGGGGTTCGGTCGGATTTTGGGGTCCCCAGGGGTGCTGTGGGGGTGCAGCCGCTGCTCGGAGCTCGGGGACGTCACTTGCTCCGTTCCAGCCGGGAGCCTCGGGGCCCTGGGATGTATCCAGACCTTACTTGGGGCACCCCAAAAACGCGGGGGGGGACCCCCAAAACCTGGGGGGGGGGCTGGAAATATGGGGGGAGACCCCAAAAATGGGGGGAGACCCAAAACCGCAGGGGGATCCTGGAACATGGGAGGGACCCCAAAACATGGGGGTCACCATGGCCATGGCTCTGGGCTGTATCCAAACCCAAATGGGGGAGACCCCAAAACCCAGAGGGATCCTGGAACATGGGGGAGGATCCTGGAACATGGGGGGGGGACCCCAAAAACCTGGGGTTCACCATGGCCACAGCCACAGCCCTGGGCTGTATCCGACCCCAAAACTGCAGGGGGACCCTAAAACTGGGGGGCGGGGAAATCCTGGAACATGGACCCCAGAACATGGGAGGGACCCCAAAACTGAGGGGGAGCTGGAAATATGGGGGTCCCTCCGGCCGCCGTGTCCTGCCCGGGCCATGTCCTGAGCCCCGGCGTGTCCCCGCAGCTGCCTGGTGAAGGTGACAGGGGAGCTGACCATGTCCTTCCCCGCCGGCATCGTGCGGGTGTTCGGCGGCCCCGCGGCCCCGCCCGTGCTCAGCTTCCGCCTCCTCAACGCCGGAGCCATCGAGCAGTTCCTGCCCAACGCCGAGCTGCTCTACAGGTGTGGGCACGGGGGACACCGGGGGGACACCGGGGGGCAGCCCGCGAGGTGCGGGGGGCAGTGGTAGGGGGCTGGTGTTGGGGTGCAGGGGGTGTCTGGGGGATACAGGGACCTTGGGAGGTGATGGATGCAGGGATGGGGGTGGGTTTTGGGGTATGGAGTGTCTCTGTTTTCCTGGGGATACCCTCAGGAGCTGAGGGATGGGGAGCAGAGTTTTGGGGGTTCCAGGGCTGTGAGTGTCCTGGGAATGCAGCGATGGGGAGCTGAGTTTTGGGATCCCAGCGCTCTGGGCATCGTTTGGAGCTGGGTACCGGGGTGCCAGCTTCTGGGGGTACCCAGACCCTGCTGCCCCTCTCCCCCCACGCCCCCAGCGACCCCTCCCAGAGCGACCCCAGCACCAAGGACTTCTGGCTGAACATGGCAGCGCTGACCGGGCACCTGCAGAAACAGGCGGAGCAAAGCCCGGCCGCCTCCTACTACAACGTGGCGCTGCTCAAGTACCAGGTGAGCCCCTCAGGGCACCCCTGCTGGGCACGGCAGGGTCTCGGTGCCCCCCTGAACCCCCCGATGTGCCGCAGTTCTCGCGGCTGGGCCCCGGCTCGGCGCCGCTGCGGCTCTGCGTGCGCTGGGACTGCGCGCCCGGGGCCACGCGGGTCAGCGTGGAGTACGGCTACAACGCGGCCGCCCTGGCACTGCCCGTGCCCCTGGGCAACGTGCACGTCCTGCTGCCCGTGGAGGAGCCCCTGACCAACCTGCGGCTGCAGCCCGCGGCCAGCTGGTAACGGGAACGGGGCGAGAGGGAACGGGAGAGAGGGAACGGGGAGAGAGCGGGGCTGGGCTGTGGCGGGGTGGGGGAGAGGAGGGATGGGGGATCCTGAGGCTGAAAGGGGTCAGGGATGAAGGGTCTGGGATCCTGAGCTTGAACAAGGGAGAGGTGGAGAGTCTGGGGTCCTGAGCCTGAAAGAGGTGGGTGATGAAGGGTCTGGGGTCCTGAACCTGGACAAGGGGGGAAAGGAACGATGGGGGGTCCTGAGGTTGAATGGGGGGGTGAAGGGTCTGGGGTCCCAAACCTTCACAGGGTGGGGGATGAAGGGTCTGGGGTCCTGAGGCTGAACGGGGGGGGGGGATGAAGGGTCTGGGGTTCCAAACCTTCACAGGATGGGGGATGAAGGGTCTGGGATCCTGAGTCTGAAAGGGGTTAGGGATGAAAGGTCTGGGGTCCCAAACCTTCACAGGGTGGGCGATGAAGGGTCTGGGCTCTCAAGCCTTCACAGGGTGGATGACACAGAGATGGGAGCCCCAAACTCCCCCAGGGTGGAGGGGACACAGGACTGGGGGTCCCAAACTTGCCCAAGATGGGGAGCACAGGAGGGGGGTCCTGAATCTCTGCAGGGTGGGAGAAATGAGAAATGGGGACCCTGGACTGGGAAATGGGGACGCTGATGGGGTAAGGAAGGCAGGATGTGGGGATGGGCATCAAGGGCTGAATTTTGGGGGTGCGGGGGCTTGAGGACACCCCGTTATCCCGGCAGGAACCTGGAGGAGAAGCGGCTGCTCTGGAAGCTGCTGGACATCCCCGGTGCCCCGGGGCAGGGAGGTGAGGCCGGGCCCGCCCTGCTCGGGGGTCGCGGGGCGGGGGCTCCGCGTCCCGACCCCCCCAACCCCTGCGCTGTCCCCCCCAGGCTGTGGGCGGCTCTCGGCCAGCTGGGAGCCGCTGGGGGGGCCCAGTAAGCCCAGTCCCGTGGCCGCCCAGTTCAGCAGCGAGGGCAGCACCTTGTCGGGAGTGGAGGTGGAGCTGGCGGGCGCCGGGTACCGCATGTCGCTGGTCAAGAAGAGGTTTGCTACAGGTACGGCCGGGGGGGGGACGGAAACGGGGCTGGGGGGTCCCTTCCCCTCAGCCTTGGGGGGTGCGGGGTCCTCTCCCCATCCCCTGGGACTTGGGGAACCGGGGGTCCCTTCCCTGGGGTGCGTGGGGTTCCTTCCCTGGGGTGTTTAGGGTCCTTTCCCTGCTCCTTGGGGCGCACGGGGGGGTTCTTTTTCTGCTCTTTGGGGTTCATGGGGTCCGTTTCTTGATCTTTGAGGTGCACGGAGTCCCTTCCCTGGGGTATTTAGGGTCCTTTCCCTGCTCTTTGGGGTGCTCAGGGTCCCTTCCCTGGGGTATTTAGGGTCCTTTCCCTGCTCTTTGGGGTGCCCGAGGTCACCCAGCTGGGTGCTGGCACCGAGCTCCGGCCGCTGGGCAGTGCCCGTGCCTGGCCGGGGCTGTGCCCTCCCTCCTCTGTGCCCACCTTTCCTCCGCAGGGATTTACCTGGCGGGGTCCTGAGCTGTTCCCGGACCCCCCCGGGCTCCCCCCGGGCTTTTCCCGCGGTTGTGTGAATTGGAAACACTGGATGGAGGCGGGCTGGGGAGGGGGCGCCTCCTCCTCCTTTTCCTCCTCCTCCTCCTCCTGTCCCCGCCCTGTCGCTGTCCCTGCGTCGTCTCCTGCTCCCCCCCGCCACCCTCCCCTGTGCTGTGAAGGGAGCAGGAGCTGCTCTTTTATTAAACACTTTATTTTCTAATAAATTCCCCCCCGCCGGCTGCTGCCTCCTTCTTGCCACGGCACCAATCCCATAAATCCCATAAATCCCATAAATCTCATAAATCCCATATTCCCATATTCCAATCCCAATTCTGCCATGGAAGGGGAGGGCAAGGAAAAAAGGGGGAAAAGCCGAAGGGTTGGGAGGGGGGTTGTGATGTGGGAAACGGGGGTTGGGGGCTGTGTCCCCCCTCGCTGCCCCCTCAAAGCTCAGGGAAGCATCACCATGGATTGGGGATCCATTCTGGGGGGGCGCTACCCCCGAGTTTTGCTCCGCCCATCCCGCAGCGCCTCGATTTTGGGGGAAAGTTCCCCAAAAGTGGGTCTGGCGCCAGGGGTGAAGGCCCAGCAGCTCATCATCAGCGCGTACACCTGGGGGCGACAAGGGACACGGCGGGGCCATCAGGGGAGGAGGGGCACTCCGGGGACCCCCCTGCCAGCCCTGGGACAGCGGTGTCACCTCCGGGGGACAGCCGGCGGGGGCCGGGAGTCGCCGGTTGTCCTTGAGGAGCTCCAGCAGGTGGCAGATGATCTGCGGCGGCCTCGCTGTGCCCATCATCCGCAGGAATTCCTGCGGGCACGGGGGACATCCGTGAGCTCCGGGACACACCGGAGAGCACTGGGACATCCATGAGCTCCAGGACACCCGGGAGCACCGGGACACTCGGGAGCTCTGGGACACCTGGGAGCACCAGGATGCCCAAAAGCTCTGGGACACCCAGGAGCACCAGGAGGGCTGTGAGGGGTTGGTCCCAGTGGGAATGGCCCCCCTGCCCTTTCCAGGGAAAACGTCACCTCCGAGGGGCTCTTGCTCTTGGAGCTGTAGGTGAAGAGCTCGTAGAGGAGCACCCCGAAGCTCCAGGCGTCGGAGGCGCAGGAGAAGATGTTGTCAGCCAGGGATTCCGGAGCGTACCTGCCGGGAAAAACGGGTTCAGAACCCTGGAAAAATGAGTTCTGAGCTCCAGGAAAAGAGATCCTGAGCCCCAGGAAAAGGGGAGTCTGATTGCTGGGAAAAGGGGATTCTGAGCTCCGGGAAAAGCGGGTTCTGAGCTCTGAGAAAAAAGGGTTCTGAGTCCCGGGAAAAGGGGATCCTGAGCCCTGGGAAAAGTGGGTTCTGAGCTCCAGGAAAAGGCGATCCAGAGCTCTGGGAAAAGCGGTTTCTGAGCCCCAGGGAAAAGGGGATCCTGAGCCCTGGATCCCGCTGGAATTCCAGCCCTCCCCGTGTGCCCCCCTCACCAGAAAACGGGGCTCTGGCCGGGTTCCCGCACCACGTAGTAATCCTTGTCCTGCGGGAGCAGCTTGGCCAGCCCGAAGTCGCCGATCTTGACGTGGCTGTCGCTCTCCACCAGGATGTTCCTGCTCGCCAGGTCCCGGTGCACGCAGCGCTGCGCCCCCAGGTACTCCATGCCCTGCCGGGAGGCGGCTGCTCGAGGGGAGCGGGGACACGGCAGCGTCCCCAGGGCTGGGGAACCCCCGGGTGAGGCTCCCTGGGGGCTCATCCTGGTTGGAGCACAGCCCCCGGGGTGAGGGTGGCACTGCTCCAGCCGGGACAGGATCCTGCGGCATCCCCAAGGCTGGACAATGACCCTTGGGTGACCCGTGGCATTGCTCCAGCCCCACCCCGGGACAGCAGCAGCCCCGTTGCCCCCGTGCCCGCCCCGATCCCACCTTGCAGATCTGCCAGGCGTAGAGGAGCAGCGTCCTGTGCTCCAGGCGGGGCTGGTTCTTCTGCAGGAAATCCCGCAGGCAGCCGTTGGGCAGGAATTCCATCACCAGCCGCAGCCCGCGCATCCCTGAGGCCAAATCCAGCATCGGGAGGGCCGGAGCCGGGATCGGGGATCCCTGCCCCGTTCCCAGCCCCATTCCCTGTCCCATTCCTTCCCCATTCCCAGCCCCATTCCTGCCCAATTCCCTGCCCCGTTCCCAGCCCCATTCCTGTCCCATTCCCAGCCCCATTCCCTGCCCTTCCCCGTCTATCCCTGCCCCATTCACTGTCCCATTCCCAGCCCAATTCCCTCTCCATTCCCTGCCCTTCCCTGTCTATTCCTGTCCCATTCACAGCCCCATTCCTGCCCCATTCACAGCTCATTCCCAGCCCCATTCCCTGTGCATTCTCTGTGCATTCCCAGCCCCATTCCCTGCCCCATCCCTGCCCCATTCCCAGCTCACCCCGGCTGTAGCAGACACCCCGGTACCGGACGATGAAGTCGTGCTGCAGCGAGTGCAGGATTTGGATCTCCCGCTCGAAATCCCGAATTTCCTTGGCCGAATCCTGCTGCAGCCTCTTCACTGCCACCAGCTCGCCCGTGCTGTCACCCAGGGGGTCATAGCGACACAGCTCCACACTCCCGAAATTCCCCTGGGAATTTTGCAGGGAATTGGATGTTGGGGGTGCCCCCCACATTCCCAGTGCCTCATCCCCCAACCCAAAATCCCCCCCAGCTGCCTTTTCACACCTGCATCAACTGGTAAAGAACAGCTACTGTTTAAAAGAACTTCCTCTGATTGCTGGTAATGACCCCATTAATTGCATAATTAATCAATCACAACTGAGTGAGCCAGGAGACTGATACAGCCAGGTGACTGTAAGGGATGACAGCCTGAGGAGGACTGGGATTCTATCCCAACCCCAGGAAGGCCGGGATAGAACAGGATGGGACAGGAGGGTCAGGATGGGGCACGAGGGTTGGGATCAAGTGGGATGGGGCAGGAGGGGCAGGAGGCAGCAGAACAGTGCAGGAGGATCGGGATCCAGCCATGATGTCCCACACCCCAAATCCGGGATGGGAAGAGCAGCTGAGCTGAATTTTGGGCTTGGGGGGTCTCTGCTGTGCCCCCACCTTGCCCAGCAGCGAGATGTACTTGAGGTGCCTCTCCTGGAACTGCTCGGGATCCTGGCTCATGGCCAGGGACTCGTGTCCCCAAAAGCCATCCCGGAGCGTCACATCCGCGGGGGACAGGTCCGAGAGCAGCTCGTAGTCTGTGGGGAGGGGGGGGTGAGGCCGCTGTGGGGTCCCCCCGTGCCCCCCCAGCCCGTGCCCGTGCCCACCGGAGGTGATGAGGCTGTTGAGGTCGCGGATGAGGGCGCGGAAGCAGGGCCGGCGCTGGGGCTCGTACTCCATGCACTGGGACACCAGCACGGCCAGCTCGGGCCACCGGGGGGCTGGGAGCTGCTGCTGGCTCTGGTAGAATTCCAGCTTCTGTGGGAAAGGGGGGGTCAGGGGCTGTGGGACCCCCAAAGAGCCCCTGAACGGCTCTGAGATGGGGCAGGGTGCAGTGGGATGGGGCAGGAGAGGTGGGATGGGATGGGATGGGATGGGATGGGATGGGATGGGATGGGGTGGGATGGGATGGGATTTGTGGGGTGGGATGGGATCCATAGCAGGGAATGGGATGGGATGGGATCCATAGCAGGGAATGGGATGGGATGGGATCCATAGCAGGGAATGGGGTGGAATGGGATTTATGGGATGGGATGGGATTTGTGGGATGGGATCCATAGCAGGGAATAGGGTGGGATGGGATGGGATGGGATTTGTGGGATGGGATGGGATCCATAGCAGGGAATAGGGTAGGTTGGGATGGGATTTGTGGGATGGGATGGGATCCACAGCAGGGAATAGGGTAGGATGGGATGGGATTTATGGGATGGGATTTGTGGGATGGGTTTATGGGGTAGGACGGGGTGGAATTGGGCAGGGAAGAAGGGCTGGGATGTAGCAGGAAGGGACTGGAGGGCTGGGGAAGAAGGGTCTGGATACAGTGGGATAGGGGGGAGGGTTGGGATGGAACGGGATGGGGCAGGAGGGTTGGGATGGACCGGGATGGGGCAGGAGGGTCATTATGGGGCAGGAGGCAGCAGGGCAGTGCAGGAGGATCAGGATCCAGCAGGATGCTGGGACCAGCCTCACCCTCTGGGGCTCCAGCAGGCTCAGGGGCATGTTCCCCCCGCTGAAGATCTCCCAGAGGGTGGCTCCGAAGCCCCACTTGTCAGCTGGCAGTGCCAGGCTCCCGGGGTCGCTGACGCACTCAGGGGCCACCCATGGGATCCTCTCCACCAGCACTGTGGGGTGCCCAGCCCTGCTCAGCACCCACTGTGGGGGCCCAGCACCTTCAGGACCCCCCAGGATCCTCCCCAGACCAGGAGGGTGACACTGACCCCAGGGTGGGTGAGTTTGATGAAGGGGATTCAGAGCCCACAGCCAGGACCTGGCTTGGAGGATGAGCACAGGACCCCAAACCCAGAACCAGGACCCCGAACCCAGAACCAGGACCCCAAACCCAGACCTGGGACCCAGACCCCACAGCCAGGATTCCCCATGGAGGATGAACACAGGACCCTGAACCCAGAACCAGAACCCCAAACCCAGACCTGGGATCCAGAGCCCACAGCCAGGATTCCCCATGGAGGATGAACACAGGACCCCAATCCCAAAGGCAGAACCCCAAGGCCAGCCCCCCCAGGACCCCTGACTCACTGTCCCGGGCCAGGACGGTGACGCTGACCCCGGGGTCATTGAGTTTGATGAAGGGGGGGCTCCCCCCGGCCGTGTCCCCCTCCCGTGCCAGCAGCACCTTCTTGGCAGAGACGTTCCCATGCGGGATCTTCTTGTCCTCCTGGATGGGGGGAAGAGGGGTCAGGACCCTCAGGGTGGTCCCACACACTGGGGTGGGCTGGGGGAAGCACCAGGGATGGACTGGGGGCTGTGGGATCCACGGGATCCACGGGATATGGGGATGTGGGGGCTGTGGGGTAGGGATCTGTGGGATCTGTGGGATGTGGGGGTGTGGGAGTTGTGGGGTATGGATGGATTGGGGGCTGTGGGATGGGGAATCCATGGGATCCATGGGATATAGGGGTGTGGGAGCTGTGGGGTGGGGATCCATGGGATCCATTGGATGTGGGGGTATGAGGGATCCACCTGGGATCCAGAGCCCGCAGCCAGGACTCCCCATGGAGGATAAACACAGGATCTCGAACCCAGAGCCAGGACCCCAAACCCAGACCTGGATTCCCCACGGAGGATGAGCACAGGACCCCATACCCAAAGCCAGAACCCCAAGGCCAGCCCCCCAAGACCCCCAGGGACCCCCTCCCACCGCCGTGGGCTCACCAGGTAGTTGAGGGCATAGGCCAACTGCTTGGCCACCGTCAGCTTCCAGCCGGTGGTCACCGCGCCCCGGTTCTTGCGCAGGTACAGGTCCAGGGGCCCGTGCCGGACGTGCTCCTGCACCATCACACCTGGGGGCACCCCGGGGGGGGTCAGGGGGTGCCCACACTGCGCTCAGGGGTGCCCAGGTGGCACCGTGGCCACCGCCCCGCCGGACACTCACTGTCCTTGCCGAGGCTGACGCCGTGCAGCAGCACCAGGTGTTTGTGGGAGAGCTGGCTCATGGTGCTGGCGGCCTCCAGGAAGGACTGGGACAGGGACAGAGGGCTCAGGGCGGGCCTTAGGGACCCCGAGGTGACATCCTGCAGGTGGCAGTGCCACCCCTCACCTCCAGGCAGTTGCGGTGGCTGCTGTCCATGACCTTGAGCACCACCGGGGTCTGCCGGGCTCCATCCTCCTCGTCCTGGTCCCGTTTGATGCCTTTGTAGATCTGGGTGAAGGAGCCCTGGCCCAGGCTCTCGCCCTGGGGGACACGGGGACGTTGCCAGGGGGTTCCTGTCCCCCTGTGCCACCCCCCTGTGGCCCTGCCCTGCCCCGTACCCGTGTCAGGCTCTGGGGGTCGATCTTGTGGAACATCATCTGCTGGAGGCTGCGGCGCCGGGGCGCGGGAGGGGACCCAGGGGGACAGGGGACCCCGCTGCGGACGATCAGCAGGTTGGACTTCTCTGGGGGCCAGAGAGGGCGTGAGGGGGGCCTTGGGCAGGGGACCCCCACCTGGGGACCTCACACAGCCACCCTGGGATGTCACAGCAGCTCTGTGACATCACAGCCGCTCTGTGACATCACAGCTGCTCTGTGACATCATAGCCTGCTTTGTGACATCACAGCCCACTCTGTGACATCACAGCCACTCTGTGACATCACATCCCACTCTGTGACATCATAGCCTGCTTTGTGACATCAGTCATTCTGTGACATCACAGCTGCTCTGTGACATCATAGCTTCCTTTGTGACATCAGTAATTTTGTGACATCACAGCCCACTCTGTGACATCAGACTGCCCTGTGACATTAGAGCCACTCTGACCTCACATCTGCTTTGACATCACAGCCCACTCTGTGACATCACAGCCACTCTGTGACATCACAACTGCTCTGTGACATCACAGCAGCTCTGTGACATCATAGCTACTCTGTGGCGTCACAGCTACTCTGTGACATCACAGCTACTCTGTGGCCTCACAGCCCCCTCTGTGACATCACAGCCGCTCTGTGACATCACAGCCCCCTCCGTGACATCACAGCAGCTCTGTGACATCACAGCCCCCTCTGCCATGCCCCCCTGGTGTCACCTTTGGCCCGGGGGGGACAGGCCACCTCCAGGCGCATGGGTGCCCCCTCGGCCTGCAGCCCGTGGTGCCCGTAGGTGCCCAGCAGCTCCCGCAGGCTGCAGAACCTCCGCGCCACCCCCGACAGCCACCAGTGCCCGTCCTCGTCCCGGCGGATCCGGCACCGTTTGTAATCCCGGCCGGAGCGGGTCTGGGGGGGAAACACCGGGGTCAGCATTGGGGGCACCCCCCCAAACCCCTCCTGCCCCGAGGGGACACCGCGGGTGGCGCCGTCCTCGTGTCACCGCCCTGCAGGTGCCAGGGCTGTGCTGCCCTCCCAGTGCCCGGGTTGTGGCCCCCCCCAAGCCCCCCTGCCCGGTGTCCCGGGGGTCTCCCGGGGGTCTCACCTGCACACACACGGTCAGCAGGTAACTGTCAAAGTCCTGGGGGCTGCGGCGCAGCAGGAACAGCCCCGGGGCACCCCCGGCCGCCTCCAGCTTGTTCACGGCAAACTCGGCGCTGCCAAGGCAGGGATGGCCATGGTGCCACATGGGGACATCATGGGCACCCCCTGTGCCCACCCCCTGTGCCCGCCCCGCTGTTCCCACCCCTGTGCCCGCCCCTGTGTCCCCCCCTGTGCCCACCCCACTGTGCCCACCCCACTGTGCCCTCCCCTGTGCCCATCCTTGTGCGCTCCTCTTTGCCCACCCCCCTGTCCCCCCCGTGCCCACCCCACTGTGCCCACCCCTGTCCCCATCCCTGTGCCCATCCCTGTCCCCATCCCTGTGCCCATTCCCTGTGCCCACCCCCTGTGCCCTCCCCTGTGCTCCCCCTGTCCCCTCCTCTGTCCCCTCCCTATCCCCACCCCTTGTGCCCACCCCTGTGCCCACTCCCCAAACCCAGCAGATCCCTGTGGAGCCCCACCCGGGCCGGGGGTGGCTCTGTCCCCTCCATCCCCACATCCCCTCGGGCTCGGGGATGCCCAGGGGGTCCCGGTACCCAGTTCCCAGGGGTTCCTGGTGCCCAGGGGGTCCCGGTGCCCACCTGATGGGCCCGTGGCACTGGTTCTCCAGGTCCTCCAGCAGCCGTGGCGGTGCCACCTCCCTGCAGAAGTAGTGCTGGGCATCCGCTGTCAGCCGGTAGTAACCATCGAGCAGAGCCACGAAGGACCGGGCCTCCCGCAGCGTGGCGAACTCCACCTCCTGTGTGTGAAAAACGCCAGTCGCTTGGCTTTAAAATTGTAAAAGTTCAATAGTAATAAAATGGTTATAGAAATAGTAATACGATTAGAGTAATAATAATTTGGACAATTTGAATTTGGACAATATGAGACAATAAATACAAAGAGTTACGGATGTCCGGGTACTTTTCTGGGCAGCCCGAGCCCGAAAAAGGACACAGTTAACAGAGGATTAACCCTTAAAAACAACAGCCTGTTGCATATTCATACACTTCATACATGATGCATAAATTCCATTCAAATACAGGATTCTGTCTGGTCATTGTCAGCTTCTTCCTCTGAATCCTGACAGCGCCTTCGAGGGAGGAAGAAGTTCGTTTCTTCTGATAATGGAGCAATAAATTCTTTTTCTCTGAAAGATTTATTTGTCCTGTGGCTGCTATCTCACTGCGAGTCCTTTCTTTAAAAAAAGTATCCTACATAGCACAGTTTCTATTTTAACAATTTTTATAACCTAAACCTATATTTAACACAGTACTTAAGAGAATTAATACAGCATCACTTTCTAACACAACACATACAATATTCATTTCAATATTCGCGAAAAGCCAATCATAAAATACATGCAATTTTTCACACTCTGCCAGCCTTGGTGTCACCCCCTTGTCCCCCGCAGCCCTCCCGGGGCTCCCCAAACCCTTCCCGAGCTCACCAGCACCCGGTTGTCCGCCTTGGTGACGGTGACCAGCCGGTTCTCCACGGGGCCGCCGCCCTCGCGGCTCGCCGCCTGCTTGATGCTGATGTCGGCGATGTCGGGGAAGTCGCAGAAGTGCTGGCGGCTCTGTGAAGGGACAGCCAAGGTGACAACCCCGCCCTGCCAGCTCCCCGCAGTGCGCCCAGCCACGCCTGTTGTAGTGTGTTTTTATACGTTGTAATGGTTTTGTTTTTATATCCCTCTATTTTTCCTAAATGGTTTAACCCAGATTGTATCCCCTCCCTTTACCTGTGTAATCCCTTTCCTTTGCTGAGATCATCCCCAAATCCCCACCCTGGCTCTCTGTCAATCACTCAGCATCCCATCCCCTCCATCTAGAACTTTCCATCCAGGATGTCGAGTGATCAGCCAGAGGCCAGGGCTCAGCCCCCCAAGTGTTACCCCATACCCTGTCCTAAATGTCCATTCCCCAGTACCCATACCTTAATTTTTCTTATTGGTCAGTAAAATGTTATTATCTACTTTATGTTCCCCCCTCCCTTTCAATGTAACCTTGGCACCTCTCCTGGGGCTCTCAGCGGGATCCCCATGAGGTTTGTGGAGGCTCCTTGGCGCTCCTGAAATAAACCTTGGATTAAACCCTGCTAAGAGTTGGCCCCTTTATCCTCTGCCATTGCTCTGGCATCTCCTCTGCTTCAGGCGATCAGCCTGGCTGCCTTTGGTACCCTCAGGGATCAGCCTGGCTTCCTTTGGTACCCTCAGGGATCAGCCTGGCTGCCTTTGGTACCCCCAGGATCAGCCTGGCTGCCTTTGATACCCTCAGGGATCAGCCTGGCTGCCTTTGGCACCCCCAGGATCAGCCTGGCTGCCTTTGGCACCCCCAGGAGCAGCCTGGCTGCCCTCTGTAACCCCAGGGCATGGGAGAATGCCCTCCCCATGCTGTTCACTGTCTCGGGGCTGGCCGGGGTTCCCTCAGTGGCACTCAGAGAGACCGGAACACCGGAGCACCTCGGAGCCACCGCAGCTCCAGGCCACGCCGCTGTCACCGCACACGTGGATGGTGACGGGTGCTGCGGATCCGGGGGAGCGCACGTGGAAAATCTCCTCGCTGCGGCGGCGCTGGAGCCGCTCCAGGTCCAGCAGGTACTTGAGCTTCAGGTGCGGCGCGTCCGGCTCACAGCCCCCCAGGCGCCGCAGGGATTTGCCAAAGCGGCGGCGGAGGCGCTTGCGGGTCACGAAGTTGTGCTGCTGGATCTGCGAGCGCAGCGGCGCCGGCAGGCACGACTTGTAGCTGTGGGGAGCGGAGCGGGGTGTCCCGGGGCGTGCCACACTGTCCCTGGGGGTGTCACACTGTCCCCGGGGGTGTCACACTGTCCCTGGGGGTGTCGGGGTGTCCCTGGGGGTGTCACACTGTCTCCAGGGGTGTCACACTGACCCCGGGGGTGTCAGGGTGTCCTCGAGGTTATCACACTGTCCCCAGGAGTATCCCACTGTCCCTGGGGCTATCACACTGTCCCCATGGGTTTCAGGCTGTCCCCGAGGCTGTCACACTGTCCCTAGGGGTGTCACACTGTCCCCATGGGATTCAGGCTGTCCCCAGGGGTGTCACACTGTCCCCATGGGTGCCACACTGTCCCTATAGGATTCAGGTTGTCCCCAGCCATGCCGGGCTGTCTTCAGGGGTGTCACTCTGTCCCCATGGGTGTCCCTCTGTCCCCAGGGGTGTCACAGGGTCCCGTGAGTGCCACTGTCCCTGTCTCACCTGACGTGGCTGCAGACCTGCGCGGGGCTCTGCCGCTGCTCCTTGGCGATGCGCAGCATGTCCAGCACGGCCAGGCTCAGGCACTGCTCCTGCGTGGGCAGGCTCAGCCCCACGGCCACGCGGCCCCCGATGAAATCACTGCGGGACTGGGAAGGGCACGAGGCTCGGGGGGGGCTCTCCCATCTCCCGAGACCCCCCCAAACCGTGCCAGTGTCACCCTCATGTCCCAGAGCCCCCAGGAGTCACATCCTGCCCAGGCTCTGCTTCCCTGTCCCCAGGGCGTGTCCCCCTCAGGGGACAGAGTGACCACATCTGGGGGTGGTCATGAGCAGCTCCAGGTGAGCCAGGGGAGAGGAGCCTCATCCCCCAGGCTGGAGGAGGAGGAGGAGGAAGAGGAGGAGGAGAGGGGTCAGAACACCCCAAAAATACCCCTGGCACCATCCTGGTCTCCACAGGCAGTAGAGAGAGCCTGAGGGATGAGGAGGAGGAAGAGGAGGAGGAAGAGGAGGAGGAAGAGGAGGAGAAGGAGAAGGAGAAGGAGAAGGAGAAGGAGAAGGAGGAGAGAACACCACAAAACCACCCCCGGAACCATCCCGGTCCCCACAGGAGACAGACACAGCCTGGGGGATGAGGAGGAGGAGGAGGATGAGCCAGGCTGGCAGTGCTCACCTGGGCAAACAGGTAATCAATGACGGGGTAGTCCAGGATGGGGCTGGCCCGGCCGTTCAGCAGCTGGAAGCGGTGGGACTGTCCCAGTCCGCACCAGTTGGGGAAGAAGAACCTGATGGGGACAGAGAAGGGGTCTCAGCGCTGCGTCCCCCAGAGACCACGACCCCGAGGGATGCCAGGGAAGGGTGGGAGCTGCACCTGATCCTGTACACCACGACCTGGCTGCAGGACTCATCCACGGTGAACACGTGGTTGGGGGGGAACCAGCAGCTCAGGTCCTCCGTGGCCAGGGCAAAGAGAGGGTGGCACACGGGCAGCACGCCTGGGGACACACAGGGGGCTGGGACCCGAGCCCATGGCCCTGAGACCCCACAGCCACAGCCAGGATCTCCTGGCAAGGATGCACTCGGGACGCTGAGCCCATGGATCCTGAGCTCATGACTGGACCCCAAGGCCACAGGCAGGACCCAAACTCCACAGGCAGGACCCAAACCCCACTGCTGGGATCTGGAGTTCACAGCCAGAATTTCCTGCTGAGGACGAATACAGAACCCCATTTCCACACCCAGGACCCCGTACCCGCACCCAGGGCCTCATTCTCCCATCCAGGAGCCTGTATTCACACCCAGGGCCCTGTACCCACACCCAGGACCCCATTCTCCCATTCAGAACCCCATTCCCCCATCCAGGACCCCATTTCCACATCCAGGACCCCATCCCCACACCCAGGACCCCATTTCCACATCCAGGACCCCATACCCAAACCTAGGACCCCATCCCCACTCCCAGGACCCTGTACCCACACCCAGGACCCTGTACCCACAAACAGGAGCCCATCTCCACACCCAGGACCCTGTACCCACATCCAGATCCCCATTCCCACACCCAGGGCCCCATTCTCCTATCCAGGACCCTGTATTCACACCCAAGACCCTGTACCCACACCCAGGACCCCATCCTCACATCCCGGACCCCGTACCCACAAACAGAACCCCATTCCCCCATCCCGGACCCCATTTCCCATCCAGGACCCCGTTCCCACACCCATGAGCCCATTCCCACATCCCGTACCCCCCACCCCGGCGGGTGCCCCGGGCCCGGCGCTCACCGCAGGCTTTGGCAGCGCGCACACAAAGCTCCTCGGCCGTGTACTCGCCGAAGGTGAAGCTGAGCGTGCCCGCGGCGCTGCCCGGGGCCCGGCGCGGGGCGGGGGCCCGGTGGTACAGGAACACCTGCAGGGTCCCGCTCTCGGCCGACGAGAGGCTGCAGGAGCGGCCCCCGATCAGCGGCGTCTCCTCGCCCAGCGGGGCCATGGCAGGCGCTGCAAGGAAAGGGAGACTCGGAGTGACCCCCTTGTCCCACCCTCATCATCCTCCCCGCGGTCAAACCCCGCAGCAGCAACACCCGCAGGGCTGGGATGGGCCCCTCCTGGGAAGGAGGGAGGGGAAACTGAGGCACGCGGTTGGATTTCGCCCCCCTCTCCCAGCCTGTCCCATCCTCCCGGCCGCTCCTCCTCTGCCTCAGTGCTCCCGGTGTGAGCAGGGGGGACCCGGCTCCATCCCGGTTCCATCCCAGCCCCATCCCGGCTCCATCCCGGCCCTATCCCGGTTCCATCCCGGCTCCATCCCCGGTTCTATCCTGAGTCAATCCCGGCTCCACCCCGGTTCCATCCCAGCCCCATCCCGGTTCCATCCTGAGTCAATCCCGGCCCCATCCCCAGCTCCATCCCGGCTCCAATCCCGGCCCCATCCCCAGCTCCATCCCGGCCCCAATCCCGGCCCCATCCCGGCCCCATCCCCGGTTCCATCCCCGGTTCCATCCCGAGCTGGCCGCACCCCCGGCTCCCCCCCGGTACCTCTGCCGTGCCGGGGGCCTCGCTGCGGGCCTGGGGAGGGGGTCCCGGACGGGCTGCGCTGCCAAATCGGGGTTCTGGGGGTGCGTAGGTGGCTGCGAGCGAAGGAGAGATAAAAAATCCCCCGGGCGACTTCCTTCCTGCCCGAGGCCTCCTGGGCGGGCGGCTTCCTTCCAGGGGAGGGGGGACAAAATGCGACACCCCGGGGCGCAGCCAGGGGGTGTCGGGAGGGCGAAGGGTTGAAAACCTGGGCACCCCCGGGCACACTCTGGGCACTCCTTTGGGCAAAGCCGGGCACTCCTTTGGGCAAACCCGGGGACAATCTGGGCACTCTCGGGGACTCTCTGGGCACCTCCGGGGACTCTCTGGGCACCCTCGGGGACACTGGGCACCCCTGGAGACCCTCTGGGTACCCCCAGGGACAATCTGGGCACCCTCGGGAATCCTCTGGGCACCTCTGGGCATCCCCGGGGACACTCCGGGCACCCCCCAGTGCTGGCGCCGTGGGTACCACAGGGACGGGGGATGCTCTGCCAGGGCAGCTCGGCCAGGGCGCTGCCAACCCCCCCCGTCCCCCATTGCTGCCACTCCCAGAGCCCCTCCTGGCCCCGGTCCTGCCCGCGGTGCCACCGCGGGGCTGGGCGTGTGCCAGCCCCGGGCCCGTGCGGTGTCGCACGTCCCCGCCCGGCGGATGTGGCCCAAACTCGTTGTTTTTTCCCCTGGAGCTGCTCCAAGCCCGCTCGGCGAGGAGGAGGCGCCGCGGCGGGGAGGGGAAGGGGTCCTGCCCTGCCCTGTCCCCCCGCTCCGGGGACATGTGGTGGGGACAGTGCCACCACCAGGGCTGGAGACAGGGACAGGGACCCTCGTCTGCCCGGCGGGGAGGACTCAGAGGGGGCGGTGGCCCCGTGGTGGCACCGGGGAGGGGACGGGGACCTCGCGGTGATGGATTAGAGGGGACGCAGCCTTCGTGGTGACACCTGGGAGGGGGCAATGCCTCCGTGGTGACATCTCGGAGGGGACGGTGCCTTCATGCTGGTGACCTGGAGGGGACGGTGACCTCGTGGTGATGGCCTGGAGAGGACACTGCCTCCATGGTGATGACCGGGAGGGGACAGTGACCTCGTGGTGATGCTGTGTAGGGGACAGGGACCTTGCAGTGACACTTCGGAGGGGACAGTTCCCCGGTGGCCACACCTTGGAGGGGACACTGCCGCCGTGGTGACACCCTGGAGTGGACTCTTCCCCCTCGGTGACACCTCGGAGGGGGCGGTGACACATCAGAGGCCACACTGCCAGCTCTGTCCTCACCTCAGGGCTGTTCCCCTGCCCCAACCCCAACCTCACCCGCGGGGTTTGGGGCAAGAGCGTGGAAATCCCCAAACCTGTCCGTGCCCGGGCGGGACAAGGTGGCGTTGGTGGCAGGGAATGAGGAAGCGGGGCCAGCCCCACGCCCGGTGCCACGTATCCCGCCAGGAGCCACCGTCCTGCCCCGCCACCGCCGCGCTGCCGGGGCTCAGCGCCGGGGCCGTACGGGAGGGAAGGGGTTATTTATGGCCACGGCCGCCGACAGCTCCATCCTCCCCGCCGCGGCTCCCTCCCCGAGCGCCTGAACGTGCCTCCCGCCGGCTGGAGCAGCTCGAGGCACGGCCGGGCCCTCCACACCTCCGGGGACGCGGCAGGGACCCCTCCCCGGGGAGCAGCCCCCGCTCGGCTCCTCGGGCTCGGTCCGGCCGGTCCGTCCCGCTCCGCCGGCAAACAACAACCTGTTCCTTCTGGGGTAAAGGTTTCCTTCGGGTTTGTTGTTTTTTCCCCTCGGCTGGAGATAACTTTGGCTCCGCCGGAGGCTCTGCCCCTCCTTGTTTGTGCTGCTTTGGGGAGGGGTCTCTCCCCCCCTCTCCCTCTCCCTCCCCGCTCCCTCCCGGCCGTGTCCCTTCGGTGCTTCCCTGGAGCCGGTGGCCGGAGCAGCCCAAGCGGGGAAGGATCGGGGGCAATTCCCCAGCCAAATTCTGGCTGTTCCTCCTCGGACTCTGCCCTTTGGCACCCCTTGGCACAGCCCCGGCTTGGGAAGGGCACGGAGGGCACGGGGTGCGGCACAAAGTCCCGCTCCCCACTCCTCTTTCCCATTCCAAGGAATTCTCTCTCCCTCCAGTCTCCCCCCCTCGGATGCGCCGCTGCCGCCGAGCCCCGGCCTAACCCCGCGCCGAGTCCCTCCCGCAGCCGCCCTATTTGGGGTCCCCCACACCCTAAAGCCACCATGCCAGGACCCCAGGACGTGCGGGACCTCACCTTCAGCCCGTGGGATTACGGAGTCTTCGCGCTGATGCTGCTGATCTCCACGGCCATCGGGCTCTTCCACGGGCTGGCCAAGGGCGGCCAGAAAACCTCGGAGGATTTTTTCACGGGTGGCCGGAGGATGTCGGCGCTGCCCGTGGGGCTCTCGCTGTCCGCCAGTTTCATGTCGGCCATCCAGGTGCTGGGGGTGCCGGCCGAGGCGTTCCGCTACGGAGCCAAATTCCTCTGGATGTGCCTGGCGCAGCTCATCAACAGCGCGCTCACCGCGCAGCTCTTCCTGCCCGTCTTCTACCGCCTGGGGCTCACCAGCACCTACGAGGTGGGCACGGCGGGGACACGGCGGGGACACGGCGGGGACACGGCTGGGGGGGCCCGCCGAGGTGCCGAGCATCGCTGCCAACGGCTCCGGGCTCAACTCGGCGGATGAGGCCCCCCCGGAGGGTGCGGACCCCGCTCCCGAGGTGTCCCGGGGTGTCCCGGGGGATGTCCCGGGGGTCCCGAAGTGTTCTGGGGTGTCCCTGGCTGTCCTGGGGGTGTCCCGGGGGTTGTCCCAAGGTGTCCCTGGCTGTCCTGGGGGTGTCCCGGGGTGACCCGGGTGTCCCCTCGCAGCCCCGTAGGACCCCGCTCCCCCCGTGCCTTGGGGTTCTGGGGGTCCCCCCAACCCCGCGGGATCCCGCTCGCCCTGCCGGGGTTTTGGGGGTCCCTCGAGCCCCCCCAGCCCCTGCTCAGGGCTCACTCCGAGCTGGTCCCGACGTGCTCTTTGTCCTTGTCGCAGTACCTGGAGCGGCGCTTCAGCCGGAGCGTGCGGCTGTGCGGGACCGTGCAGTACGTGGTGGCCACGGTGCGTGTGCGGTGCTGGCCTTGGGGACAGCGCGGGGACAGCGCTGGCGGTGCCCTGAGCCCCTGGGAAGCGCCCTCGGCCCCGTGCTGCTGTTTGGGCTGGCTCGGAGCGAGAGCGGCGCGGCGGGAGCGCTGTTTGGAGAGAAAACCGCGCCGATCCCCCCCGCCGTGTCACCTGCGAGGGGACCCTGAGCCCCCCCTTGGGACCCTGAGCCCCCACTCGGGACCCTGAGCCCCCCTCGGGATCCTGAGCCCCCCTCGGGATCCTGAGCCCCCCCTCGGGATCCTGAGCCCCCTCTTCCCGCAGATGCTCTACACTGGGATCGTCATCTACGCGCCAGCCCTGATCCTAAACCAAGGTGTGGTGTGGCGCGGGGGGGGGCTCTCCCCGTCCCTGTGTCCCCCTCCCCAGGTGACAATTCCCCCCCTCAGCATTGTCCCCTCTTCCCTCAGTCACCGGGCTGGATATTTGGGCATCGCTGCTGTCCACGGGGGCCATCTGCACCTTCTACACCACCATCGTGAGCGGGGGGGGGGTCCTGGGGGGTCCCCGGGGCGTCTCGGGTGTCCCGATGGGTCCCGAGGTGTCCCAGGGGTTGTCCTGGGATGTCCCAGGGTGTCCTGGGGGTGTCCCGAGGTGTCCTGGGGGGGTCTTGGTGGGGTCCCGAGGTGTCCTGGGGGTGTCCCAGGGTGTCCTGTGGGTGTCCAGAAGTGTCCCTGGCTGTTCCGAGGTGTCCCAGGAGATGTCCCGAGGTGTCCCTGGCTGTCCCGAGGTGTCCCTGGCTGTCTCGGGGGTGTCCCCCGCTGTCCCTGGCTGTCCCGGGGGTGTCCCTGGCTGTCCCGGGGGTGGAGATGTCCCGAGGTGTCCCTGGCTCTCTCGGGGGTGTCCCTGGCTGTCGCGGGGGTGTCCCGGCGCTCAGCCCCGCTCGCTGTGCCGCAGGGCGGGATGAAGGCTGTCATCTGGACCGACGTGTTCCAGGTGTTTGTGATGCTCGCGGGTTTTGTCGCCATCGCCATCCGGGGGACGCTGCTGGCGGGGGGTCCCGCCGAGGTGCTGAGCATCGCCAGCAACGGCTCCAGGCTCAACTTCGCCGAGTGGGTCCCCCCCGAACCCCGCGGGACCCCGCTCCTCATGCCTTGGGATCTGTGGGGTCACCGTGTGCCCCCAAACCCCGCGGGACCCCGCTGCCCCTGCCCCGGGGTACTGGGGGTCACTCCCAGTTTCCTCACCCCCTGTTCTGGGTTCTAGGGTCACCCCCAGCCCCTCTCACCCCCAATCTCGGGATCTGTGGGGTGACCCCCAGACCTTCACCCCCTTCCCCGGGTTCTGGGGTCACTCCCAGCTCCCATCCCCTTGCCCTGAGTTCTGGGGTCGCCCCCAGCTTCTCTCATCCCACGCTGGGATCTGTGGGGTCATCCCCAGCCCTTCACCTCCTTCCCTGAGTTCTGGGGTCACTCCCAGCCCCTCTCACCCCACCCCGGGATCTGTGGGGTCTCTCCCAGCCCCTGCCCGCTCTCCCCGGGCTCTGTGCCATGCCGTGCCCCCCTGACCGGTCCCGGGCCGTGCCCAGTTTCAACCCGGACCCGCGGAGCCGGTACACGGTGTGGACCTTCGTGCTGGGCGGGACGCTGCTCTGGCTCTCCATGTACGGCGTCAACCAAGCGCAGGTGCAGCGCTACGTGGCCTGCAGGAGCGAGAGGGAGGCCAAGATGTGAGTCCGGACCCCCCCGGCATCCCCGGGAACACCGGGAACTCTCCGGACCCCCTCGGCATCCCCGGGAACCCCGGGAATTCTCCGGATCCCCCCGGCATCCCCGGGAATTTTCCGGATCCCGCGCTGGGAGTCGCAGAGGGGTGGGGATGCTCTGGGGGCAGGGGGGGCTTTGTCTCCTGCCTGGGTCGTTGTGTGGGTGAAGCGCCCTGCAAGGACCTGGCACAGCCCCTGCCAGGACCTCCTTGCATCCTTTCATGGACCCCGAATTCCCCTGACACCCCTGCCAGGACCCCACACTCCCGCACTGCCTGAGCCCTCCTGTGCGAGACCCCAACTCCCTGCCCGGCCCCTCCCGCCCTGCCAGGACCTGGCACCTTTCCAGTTGCCCTGGCAGGACCCTGACCCCCGTGTCCCCCATGTCCCCCGTGCCCCCTGTGCCCCTCATGTCCCCCGTACTCCCCATGCCCCGCATGCCCCCTGTGCCCCCCATGCCCCCTATGCCCCTCATGTCCCCTGTGCCCCCCATGCCCCTCATGTTCCCCATGCCGTCCGTGCCCCCCATGCCCCCATGTCCCCTGTGCTCCCCATGCCCCCCGTGTTCCCTGTGCCCCCCATGCCCCTCATGTCCCCCATGCCCCCCGTGTCCCCCGTGCCCCCCCATGTCCCCTGTGCCCCCCATGCCCCCCATGCCCCCCGTGTCCCCCGTGCCCCCCATGACCTGCACGCCCCCCATGCCCCCCGTGTTCCCTGTGCTCCCCATGACCCGCATGCCCCCCATGCCCCCTGTGCCCCCCGTGCCCCCCGTGCCCCCCGTGCCCCTGCAGGGCACTGCTGGTCAATCAGGTCGGGCTGTTCTGCATCGTGGCCAGCGCCGTGGCCTGTGGGCTCGTCATGTTCGTGCTCTACGGCCACTGTGACCCTCTGCTGGCTGGGGCCATCTCTGCCCCCGACCAGGTACCGACCCCCCGGGACCCCCCCTGGCATCACAGCGGGTTTTGGGGTCCCACAGGATCGTGTCCCTTCCAGGACCCCTCAAGCAGTGGGGTCAGAGGGGGTTTTGGGTCCCCTCAGGGGCACAGGGGTCCCTTGGTATCCAGATCCTCTCCAGGACTCCCCAAGGTAGTGGGGTCAGAGGGGGTTTTGGGATCCCCCGGGGTCCTGGCCCTTTCAGGACCCTTCAAGCAGTGGGGTCAGAAGGGGTTTTGGGGTCCTCCAGAATCCTCATCTCTCCAGCACTCCCTGAGGCAGTGGGGTGGGAGTTTGGGGCTCCCAGGGGTATTTGGGGTCCCCCAGGGCTCTAGATCCTTTCCAGCACCCCTGAGGCATTGGGATAGGAGTCTGGGGGGCTCCTAGTGGGTTTTGGGGTCTCCCCGGGATCCTGTCCCCTCCAGCACCCCCTGAGGCAGTGGGGTGGGAGTCTGGGGGCCTCCCAGGGGTTTTGGGGTCCCCCTGGCCCCTCCCCTCACCCCTGTTCCCCAGTACATGCCCTACCTGGTCCTGGACATCTTTGGGAGCACGCCGGGGGTGCCGGGGCTGTTCCTGGCCTGCGCCTACAGCGGCACGCTCAGGTGAGGAGGGGTCCCAGCCTGGGGACACGGGCGGGGGGTGCCACCACCCCGGTGTCCCCATGGGGCTGACGGGGCCACCTCATGCCCAGCACGGCCTCCACATCCATCAACGCCATGGCTGCCGTCACCGTGGAGGACCTGGTGCGGCCGCGGCTGCCGGCGCTGTCCCCCAGGAAGCTGACACTGATCTCCAAGGGGCTCTGTGAGTGTCACCGCGCCTGCGGGGACAGGGATGGGACACCCTGCGAGGATGGGTCACCCCCAGGGTCACCCCTGCCCGGGCTGTGCCAGGCTGTGCCGTCCCATTCCACCCTATGAGTTCCATCTCAATCCCATCCTGTAAATCCCAAGCCAATCCCAGAAATCCTAACCCAATCCCATCTCAATCCCAATCCCATCCCATCCATCCCATCTCTATCCCAATCCCATCCCATCCATCCCATCTCAATCCCAATCCCATCAATCCCATCCCATAGATTCTGTCCCACCCCATCAATCCCATCCCATCAATCTATCACAAATCCCAACCCTAACCCATCCCATCAATCCCAATCTCATCAATCCCATCAATCCCATCCCATCAATCTCATCCCAATCCCAATCCCATAAATCCCATCCCAATCCCATCCCATCCCATATTCC
Organism: Agelaius tricolor; assembly: GCF_023055355.1. Lineage (NCBI taxonomy): Eukaryota > Metazoa > Chordata > Aves > Passeriformes > Icteridae > Agelaius > Agelaius tricolor. Next base: position 1,901,269 of record NW_027269293.1, on the reverse strand, counting down.
CACAGCTCTCACCTTTGGCACCTCCTGCATCACCGTGGCCGCTCTGTCCTCACTGCTGGGGGGGGGTGTCCTTCAGGTGAGAGCCCCCCGAGATCCCAAATCCCCTCCCTCAGCTTCTACCATCCCAAAAAACCCCAAAATCCCCCCAAACCCGCCCATGCTGTCAGTGACCATCCAAGCGGTGACACCGTGGGGACACGGCCATGCTCCGGTGGCACCTGGAGAGCCCTCGAGGGTGAAGGAGTTGGGGCAGTGCCAGGCCCCCCTGGAGCTCTTGCAGACCTCAAAAAAACCCCAAAAAACCCTAAAAAAACCTGCAAACCTCCCCCGGATCCCCCCCAAACCCTGTCCCCTGTCTGTGCCCATCTGAGTGGGGACACTGCAGGGACACTGCGGGGACACAGCCCAGCTCTGGTGCCACCCAGAGAACCTTCATTGAGGGGGAGTTGAGGCAGTGCCAGGCCTCCCCTGGAGCTCTCGCAGACCCCAAAAAAAACCCAAAACCCCCCCAAAATCCCCCAACCCCCCCGTGCTGTCAGTGACCATCCAAGCGGTGACACCGCGGGGACACGGCCACGCTCAGGTGGCACCTGGAGAGCCCTCGAGGGTGAAGGGGTTGGGGCAGTGCCAGGCCCCCCTGGAGCTCTTGCAGACCCCAAAAAAACCAAAAAAACCCCTCAAACCCCCCAACTCTCCCTGTGCTCTCTGTGCCCAACTGAGCGGGGACCAGCGGGGACAGCACAGGGACACTGCAGGGACACGGCCACGCTCGGGTGGCACCCAGAGAGCCCTCAAGCATTTAAGGGACATTTGGGGCAGTGCCAGGCCCTCCTGGAGCTCTCCCAGACCCCAAAAAAAACCCCAAAACCCCAAACCCCCCACGCTGTCTGTGCCCAACGGAGTGGAGACACCACAGGGACACAGTGGGGACACAGTGGGGACATGGCCATGCTCTGGTGGCACCTGAAGATCCATCAAGGACGGGGGGTTGGGGCAGTGCCAGGCCCCCCCTGGAGCTCTCCCAGACCCTAAAATAACCCCAAAAAAACCCCCAAAACGCCAGGGCTCCTTCACGGTGATGGGGGTGATCAGCGGGCCCCTGCTGGGCGCCTTCATACTGGGGATGTTCCTGCCCCGCTGCGGCACTGCCGTGAGTGCGGGGTCAGGGTTTGGGGTTTGGGGTTGGGGTTTGGGGTTTGGGGTCGGGTTTGGGTTTGGGGGATTTGGGGTTTGGGGTCAGGTTTGGGTTTGGGGGATTTGGGGTTTGGGGTCAGGTTTGGGTTTGGGGGATTTGGGGTTTGGGCATTTGGGAGATTTGTGGTTTGGGGATTTGGGGTTTGGGGGGTTTAGTGTGAGGGTCTGGGGTTTGGGATCAGCGGTTTGGGATTTGAGGTTTGGCGTTTGTGGGATTTGGGGGTTGGGGTGTTTGGGGGATTTGGGGACAGGGTCTGTGGTTTGGGCATTGGGGTGTTTAAGGGATTTTGGGAAAGGGTCTGGGGTTTGGGGATTGGAGGTTTGAGGTTTGAGAATTTGGGGTCAGCAGTTTGGGGTTTGGGGATTTGGGGTCAGCACGGGGATGGTTTGGGGAGTTTGGAGTGTTTGGGGTGTTTGGGGAATTGGGGATTTGGGGGGTTTGGGGAGGGGGATTTTGGGAATGGGAGGATTTGGGGGTGAGGAGGATTTTGGGGGTTCTGCCATTCAGCACAGCCATGGGGATATTTGGGATTTTTGGGGGGGTCTCCACAGCTCCCCTGGGCCCTGCTGATCCCCTGTCCCTGTCCCTGTCCCTGTCCCCATCCCTGTCCCAGGGGGTGCTGGGGGGCCTGGCCGTGGGCCTGGCACTGTCACTGTGGGTGGCTGTGGGTGCCACCCTGTACCCGCCCAGCGCAGCCACCATGGGGGTGCTGCCCACCTGGGGGACGCTGTGCCCGCCCCGCAACGCCACCAACGCCACCAACGCCACCAACGCCACCAACGCCACCAGCGCCACCAGCGCCACCAGCGGCCCCGCCCTGCCCGCGCCACCCCCGGAGCCGCTGCGGTGAGTGGGGCTGGGGAGAGCGCAGGGGTGCTCCTGTCCCCTGGGGTGGCACGTCCCTGTCCCTGTCCCCTGGGGTGGCACATCCCTGTCCCTGTCCCTGCTGGCTGTGGTCTCACATCCCTTTTCCTGTTGGCTCTAATGTCACATCACTGTCCCCATTCCCTGTGACGTCACACCCCTGTCCCTGCTGGCTCTGATGTCACGTCACTGCCCCTGCTTGTTGTGACATCACAACAATGTCCCTGTCCCTTATGATGTCACAGCCCTTCCCTGTTTGTTGTGACATCACATCCCCGTCCCTGGTCCCTGTGACATCACATCCCTGGCCCTGCTGGCTGTGATGTCACAACCCTGTCCCCATTCCCTGTGATGTCACCGGGTGTTCCTGCGGGTGGTGATGTCACTGTGTGTCCCTGCTGGCGGTGACACCCCGCTGTCCCCTGTCACAGCCCGGCCATCCTGGGTGACTTCTACTCCATATCCTACCTGTACTACGGCGCCTTGGGGACACTGGGGACTGTGGGGACAGGGGCCCTGCTCAGCCTGCTGCCAGGTGAGAGGGGAGATGGCCCTGTCACCTCCTGTGTCACCCCCTGTGTCACCCCCCATCACCCTGTCCCTGTCGCCCTTCCCTGTGACCTCATTCCTGTCACCCATCCCTGTCACCCATTCCTGTCACCCTTCCCTGTGACCTCATTCCCGTCATTCCCTGTCACCCTGTCCCTGTCACCCTGTCCCTGTCGCCCTTCCCTGTGACCTCATTCCTGTCACCTGTCCTTGTCACTCTGTCCCTGTCACCCATTCCTGTCACGGTGTCCCCTCCTGACAGGGCCAGCGCGGCAGAGCCGGCGTCCCCAGGGCGTGCTGTGGTGGGACATCGTCAGGGCTGCACCCTCGGGTGGCCTCAAGGGTGACAGCAGCACTGGGGACGAGCCCCTGGACAAGGCCACGGTGACCCGGGCGCTGCTGGAGACGGGAGGGGAGCGGAAACCCCCGTGTGACCCCGCCAAGGGTGGCACCGTCACCGAGAGCGACGTGTAGGGGACAGCGGGGTGGGGACATGGGGACAGCGGGGTGGGGACACAGTGCTGGCCCCAATAAAGGAGCTGCTGATCCTGGACAGAGCCTGTCCTTGGGGGGACGGGGAGGAAACACAGTGGGGGGACACGGGGAAGGACAGGGAGGGTACATGGGGGACACAGGGAGGGGACAAGGAGGCACTGGACCTGAGGCAGGTCAGTCACTTTGTCAGTAACGTTCTGCTCGTGCTCTTACTCAAAGTTGAATGCTGCATTTGACCTGAGGCTGTAGAAAAAGCTTCCAAAATTGATTGATAGCACTGAGGTTACGGGTGTGTAGTTTAATTAGAAGTATGTAACATCACAGGGTAGAAAACTTAGAGTTTTAGAATACAGTAATATATATATAGAGAGAGCAAAATAAAAGTTTTAAGGCAGAAACTAATCTTTCATGAGTTTTGGTAGTATTTTGTAATTGGACAGAAAATTGAGGAGTTTGAGTGATTAGTTATTGAGTTAAAAATAAAACAATTTAAGTGTCCTTTCTTAATTAGATAGTTTAACCTTAAAAGACTTTGTAGAGGAAAATAATTAGCTATTTTATAACTCATTAGTAGACAACTACAGTACTCACTACTTGCAAGACTCTTACAATAAATGAAAAAAAAAAAAAAATTAAGCCTGAACACAAAATACCATCTCAAGTACCTTCAATGCCTACCTCAATAGAATAAAAAAGGGGTGTGAAAAAGCAAATCACTTGTTTTTAAAATTTTAAAAGTTTAACAGTAATAAAATGGTTATAAAAAATAGTAATACAATGAGAGTAATAACAAAATGGTTATAAAAAATAGTAATACAATTAGAATAATAACAATGTGGACAAATTGAATTAGGACAATATGAGACAATAAATATAAATTTAATATAAAATATTAAATATAAATATAAAGTTACGGATGTCCAGGTACCTTTTTCTGGGCAGAATGAGCCACAGGACACAGTTAACAGAGGATTAACCCTTAAAAGCAACAGCCTGTTGCATATTCATACACTTCATACATGATGCATAAATTCCATTCAAACACAGGATTCTGTTTGGTCATCATCAACTTCTTGCTCTGAATCCTAACAGCACCTTCGAGGTGGAAGAAGTTCATTTCTTCTGATAATGGAGCAATAAATTCTCTTTCTCTGAAAGATTCAGGTGTCCTGTGGCTGCTGTCTGGTGTGAGTCCTTTCTTTAAAGAAAAGTATCTTACATAGCATCGTTTCTATTTGAACATTTTTTATAACCTAAATCTATATTTAAGAGAATTAATACAGCGTTACTTTCTAACACAACACATATAATATTCATTTCAATATTTGTGAAAAGCCAATCATAAAATACATGCATTTTTTACACCTGTAAGCAGTCTTTTCCATTTGCATTCCCATACATTGTGAGTCTGTGAGAATTATACTAGCAGGATGTTTACAGCCATTTGGTGTGAGTGTCTGTCTGTCCTTCCAGGGTACTTTTCAGCAGTTGCTTAAAATATGGGGAGCAGATACCACTGTCCCTTATTGCTTTTCAGAATTCTTTTATCTCCTGAGGTGGGGTAGCCACCCGTGTTCTAGGACCACCGGCTTGCTGGCTGAATAGCACAGGCATTGCTAAAGGATTTAGACTTTCTTCTTTGCAAATCTGGCCTCTGACTTCATCCCAGTCTGTTAGTTGAAAATTATCAAAAGATTTTTGTGAGTTTTCTAATTTTGGGATTAATGCTGGCGATTTTTCAGGGTTTAGTGTCTCATTTTGGGTCGAGAAATCTGTCCCAAACACTGCGGGGGGGGGGGGGGGGGGATTCTGGAGCTATTTGGGAACAGTTCTTTTTCGAAATTCTTTTGTGTTGGGATCAAAGGGTTGGCATCTGCAGGGGCGAAATAATTCTCTGTCTGTCCTGTACGTATTAAAGCAGCTGTCATATTCCAGCCTCCCCCTCCTCGCTGCACGGTTTGTGTGCGGGGATGTGGCTGTGCGGACGAATCGTGACACAAAGTAGTCCCGCTCGGTACTAGGAGTGGGGAACGCGAAATCGCGGAGGCACACCAGGTATGGATTATGCCGCATCGCACACCAGGTATGGATTATGCCGCATCGCACACCAGGTATGGATTATGCCGCATCGCACACCAGGTATGGATTGTGCCGCATCGCACACCAGGTATGGATTATGCCGCATCGCACACCAGGTATGGATTGTGCCGCATCGCACACCAGGTATGGATTATGCCGCATCGCACACCAGGTATGGACTGTGCAGGATCGCGCGCTGCGGAGGGATATGTCGGTGACGCGGCACGCCCGGCTCCTCAAGGTCCGGCAGAGGGAGAGAAGCGGAAGGATACATGCAAGGCACCGCAGTTTTCGGTTGCTGTGGTGCCGTGTACGGACCCGGTGGCGGCGGGAGCGGCGTGACAGGGCACAGGGATGCCGGCTGTGGCCGGGAAGCGGCACGCAGCCGCTCGGAACCGGGACCGCGCTGTTCCAAAGCTGCGGCAAAAGCCGTCGGGGGGTAGCGGCGGGGCCGTGGCTTAGGGTTAGGATTCCCGGAAGCAGCGCTGTGGTTGGATGAGCCGGCGCGGAGTGATATCGCTGGGCCGGGGGTTGTAGCAACTGCGCATGCGTGGGTTGCCTCATTAGGTCCGCGGAGACGCGCGGCGGGCGGGGGGGGGTGCGGGACGTGGCGGAGCTGCGGAAACGGGACACGGGGCCGCGGCTGCGGAAGGCAACGCCGGCACGGCCGTGGTGGCAGGAGACGGCGGAGCCGCGCCATCCAGCAGCTCTGAAGGGGGGGCCGCGGTGGGGAAGGCGCGGCCCGGCCCGGCATGCAGCGGCGGCGGCGGCAGGAGCGAGAAAGCGACCACGGGCGGCGGCGGGGCGGCCTCATCAGCGGCAGATGGTCCCGGGGAGGCGGGAGGCGGGAGGAGCGGCGGGAGGCGGAAGGAGCGGCGGGAGGCTGCTGCGGGGGGGCCGCGGCGTGCAGCCGCTGGGGGCTGGGGTGGCTGCTGGCCCGGCGGGCAGGCGCGGCCCGGCCCGGCATGCAGCGGCGGCGGCGGCAGGAGCGAGAAAGCGACCACGGGCGGCGGCGGGGCGGCCTCATCAGCGGCAGATGGTCCCGGGGAGGCGGGAGGCGGGAGGAGCGGCGGGAGGCTGCTGCGGGGGGGGCCGCGGCGTGCAGCCGCTGGGGGCTGGGGTGGCTGCTGGCCCGGCGGGCAGGGGCGGCGCGGACGGGAGGCTGCGGTGGAGCGGCGGCAGGCGCGGCAGAGAACGCAGCCGCCGGTGCAGACGCCGCGGCGCCGGCATGGGGCGCCCCGGTCCCGGCGCAAGCGGTGCCGTGCCGGGACCAGGGGATTGCGCCGAAACGCCGGCAGGGACGGGGTCTGCCCTGCCGCGGGGCCCGTGGGCGGCTCGGGGTGCGCTGCGTGCGCTTGAACGCCGGGCGGGGGGGGGGGGGGGGGGGGGGGGGGGGGGGGGCGCGGGCTTCCCGCCGCAACGCGCGCTGGGGAAGCAGCGCGGCCGCGGCAGGCGCGCTCGGCACCGCGGATCCGGGAGCCGCAGAAGACTGCGAAGACGCAGCAGCGACGGGACTTGGGCCACCCCCGGCCCCGCTGTGTCGGCAAAGGGGGCGAGGAGGACGTGGGGGGCGGCAGGAACGGCCGCACTCGCGGGTAGCAGAGGCAAGGGGGGTGGGGGGGGGGTTGGGGCCGCGGTGAGGGTGCCGGGCGGGCTCCTAGAGGCGGGATTAGGGGGCGGGGGCCGCGAGTTTGGCGAAACCGGGGGCGGGAACCGCGGTAGCTGGGACAGCAGGGATGAACGGGATGGCAAAGGCGGGGATGGCACGGGCGGTGGGAGGGGCCGCGGGGACGGCAGTAGGGACCGCGAGGGCGGGGGGCGGGGCGGCAGGGGCGAGCAGCACCGCGGGTGCCGGAGCCGCGCGGTCCGACGGGGAGGTGGGGGGCGTGTCCCGCTGGAGCCTCGCGGCGGCGAGGGGCGGAGTCACAGGAGGGGCGGAGCTCGGCGGGGCGGCTGCTGCGGGCACCCCCCGTGCGGCAAACACAGCTCAAGCCACGCCCTGCAAGCTGGGACCAGCCCCGCGGCAGCCATGGCCCGGCCGGAGGTGCTATTAAAGTGCTTTAAACACCTCTGTCCCAAAAGTCTCTTGTAAATACAGCATTGGGGAAATTCATTAAAGTCCGATCTATGAGGGTTTTTTAACTCCTGTTGTGGTACTATTACTTTACGACAGTCGCGCTTTACAACGCCGTTTGCGGCAGCCGCGCTTTACGGCACCTTTTACGACAGTCGCGGTTTACGTCACCTTTCGCGACAGTCGCGCTTTACGGCACCTTTCGCGACAGTCGCGCTTTACGGCACCTTTCGCGACAGTCGCGCTTTACGGCACCTTTTACGACAGTCGCGCTTTACGGCACGTTTGCGACAGCGTTGCTTTACGGCACCTTTCGCGACAGTCGCGCTTTACGGCACCTTTTACGACAGTGTTGCCTTACGGCACCTTTTACGACAATCGCGCTTTACGGCACCTTTTACGACAATCGCGCTTTACGGCACCTTTTACGACAGTCGCGCTTTACGGCACCTTTTACGACAGTCGCGCTTTACGGCACCTTTTACGACAGTCGCGCTTTACGGCACGTTTGCGACAGTGTTGCTTTACGGCACCTTTTACGACAGTCGCGCTTTACGGCACCTTTTACCCTTTTACGACAGTTCTGTATTACGGCAGGTTTGCGACAGTGCTGCTTTACGGCAGCTTTACGACAGTCGCGCTTTACGGCACCTTTTACCCTTTTACGACAGTCGCGCTTTACGGCACCTTTCACGACAGTGCTGCTTTACGACACCTTTTACGACAGTCGCGCTTTACGGCACCATTTGCGACAGTCTCGCTTTACGGCACCTTTTACGACAGTGTTGCTTTACGGCAGCTTTTACGACAGTCGCGCTTTACGGCACCTTTTACGACAGTGTTGCTTTACGGCAGCTTTACGACAGGCGGCGCTTTACGGCACCTCTTACGACAGTCGCGCTTTACGGCACGTTTGCGACAGTCGCGCTTTACGGCACCTTTTACGACAGTCTTGCTTTACGGCACGTTTGCGACAGTGTTGCTTTACGGCACCTTTTGCGACAGTGTTGCTTTACGGCAGCTTTACGACAGGCGGCGCTTTACGGCACCTTTTACGACAGTGTTGCTTTACGGCACCTTTCGCGACAGTCGCGCTTTACGGCACCTTTTACGACAGTGTTGCTTTACGGCACGTTTGCGACAGTGTCGCTTTACGGCACCTTTTACGACAGTCGCGCTTTACGGCACGTTTTCGACATTGTTGCTTTACGGCACCTTTTACGACAGTCGCGCTTTACGGCACCTTTTACGACAGTTCTGCTTTCCGGCAGGTTTGCGACAGTCGCGCTTTACGGCACCTTTTACGACACTCGCGCTTTACGGCACCTTTTACGACAATCGCGCTTTACGGCACCATTACGACAGTTCTGCTTTACGGCACCTTTTGCGACAGTGTTGCTTTACGGCAGGTTTGCGACCGTCGCGCTTTACGGCACTACCTTTTATGGACCTTTTACGGTACTTTATGGGTTTTATTTTCTTTTTCATTTATTTTTGATTGATTTTATTTCTTAATTTTAATTTTTTATTTAATTTGTATTTTTCATTTTACTATTTTTAAAGCTTTTTATTTTGTTTTTTTTACTTTATTTTTTATTTAATTTTTATTTTTCATTTTTCTATTTTTAAAGCTTTTTATTTTGTTTTTTTAATTTAATTTTTTATTTAATTTTTATTTTTCATTTTTCTATTTTTAAAGCTGTTTTAATTTTATTTTTTATTTAATTTTTATTTTTCATTTTTCTATTTTTAAAGCTTTTTATTTTGTTTTTATAATTTAATTTTTTATTTAATTTTTATTTTTTATTTTTCTATTTTGAAAGCTTTTTATTTAATTTTTATTTTTCATTTTTCTATTTTTAAAGCTTTTTATTTTGTTTTTATAATTTAATTTTTATTTAATTTTTATTTTTTATTTTTCTATTTTGAAAGCTTTTTGTTTTGTTTTTTTAATTTTATTTTTATTTAATTTTTATTTTTCATTTTTCTTTTTTTAAAGCTTTTTATTTTATTTTTTTAATTTTATTTTTTATTTAATTTTTTTTTTTATTTTTCTATTTTTAAAGCTTTTTTAATTTTATTTTTTATTTAATTTTTTTATTATTTTGCTATTTTTAAAGCTTTTTTAATTTTATTTTTTATTTAATTTTTATTTTTCATTTTTCTATTTTTAAAGCTTTTTATTTTGTTTTTATAATTTAATTTTATTTTTTATTTTTATTTTTCATTTTTCTATTTTTAAAGCTTTTTATTTTATTTTATTTTATTTTTATGTAATTTTTTTAAATGTTTCTATTTTTAAAGCATTTATTTTTTTAATTTTGTTTTTTATTTAATCTTTATTTTTAATTTTTCTATATATAAAGCTTTTTATTTTTTATTTTTATTTTTTATTTAATTTTTATCTTTAATTTTTCTATTTTTAAAGCTTTTTATTTTTTTTTTTATTTGGTGCTGCCCAGACCAATTGAAGCTGGTGATTGTGGTGGTGTTTGGGGGTCTTGCATTTCAGCACTACATTTTATGGAACTTTTATGGCACTTTACAGCACTTTACAGTTTTTATTTTGTTTTTCATTTATTTTAAATTAATTTTGTTATTTTAATTTTTCTATTTTTAAAGGTTTTTATTTTATTTTATTTTATTTTTATTTAATTTTTTTTAATTTTTCTATTTTTAAAGCATTTATTTTATTGTTTTAATTTTGTTTTTTTTTAATCTTTATTTTTAATTTTTCTATATTTAAAGCTTTTTATTTTTTATTTTTATTTTTTATTTAATTTTTATCTTTAATTTTTCTATTTTTAAAGCTTTTTATTTTTTTTTTATTTGGTGCTGCCCAGACCAATTGAAGCTGGTGATTGTGGTGGTGTTTGTGGGTCTTGCATTACAGCACTACATTTTATGGAACTTTTATGGCACTTTACAGCACTTTACAGTTTTTATTTTGTTTTTCATTTATTTTAAATTAATTTTGTTATTTTAATCGCTTGGCCGCTGATTGTGGTGCTGTTTGAGGGTCCCCAGAACAAGGGAAGAGACGAGAATCTTGACTCCACCTTTCACCAGGCTGATTTGTTATTTTATGATCTCTATTCTATTAAAAGAAAATGAGATATTAGAACTACACTAAAAGGGCAAGGAGACATCAGAAAGCTGGAAAGGAATGAATAATAAAAACCTGGGACTGCTCACAGCCCCGACACCGCTGGACCATGATTGGTAATCAAGTAGAAACAATGCACAGGAGACCAGTCCAAGATGCCCCTGTTGCTAAACCACCTCCAGCCCACACTCCACAGCCAGCAGATCCTTATTGGTTCCATTTCTGTTCTGAGGCTTCTCAGGAGGAAAATCCCAGTGAAAGGATTTTCATCAAACACGTCAGTGCCAGGTGATGGCACAGGCAGCATCGGCCGGCCAAGGTCACTGTGTCATCCCTGGTGTCACAGCAAGGAGGAGAGAGTTAGCCCTGTGCTCACCCTGTGCTCACCCTGTGCTCACACAGCCCTGCCAAGGGACCGGCTGCTAAAACAGAGCCGTGCCATGCATGCCAGTGTCTGCATGGCACAGAGAGGACATGAAAAGCCACTGAGGAAGCTGCCACCTCCTCCCTGGGCTCTGCCCTGCGGGCCGGGCCATGGGCAGCCACTTTGGGAAGGCTGCATTTGCTGCCCTTCAGCTGCTCTGTGTCTGACAGGAATTGAAATAGCCCAGGTTTGGGTCGGTGCTGAGCAGAGGGCAGTGAGGAGAAAGGGAGAAGGCTGTGCTGCAGGCCAGGTGGATCCAGGCAGAGCCAGTTTGGGGAGCAGCCTTGTCTAACAGCATTTCATTTTCCAGTTCTACTACATTGCATTTCATTTTGCACTTCTGCTAGAACTGCATTTCAACAGGTTTCAAATATCCTCCTCAGTCCCAGCAGCCTGCTTGAAAGTGCTGTGTCTTTATCAGACCATGGATGGTCCTTCTGAAATGTGAGTCTCACTGGCTGCATCCAAACCTCATGCTTGAAGAGCATTCCTGATTAAAGCAGATTGGGCCTTTGGGGAAGAAGGGGCTGCAAAGCATTTCCTAAAGCATTTTCTACTCCAATTTCATTGTGAGGAAATACACCTGAAGGATGATGCAGGGATTAGGATTGAGACAAAGATGAGTTTGGTGGGTCAATTTTACTTTGAGAGCTTGAGAAGCACAGGAAGCCCAAGTGATGATCCCAGAGGGTTGAACACAGAGGTTTCAGATATACAAGGGCCTTAAACTTAAAACCACTGCTCTCAGCAAGGAGCTGTCTCAATGCTGCATTAATGTTTTCTCCTCTTTGTGCATGTGTAGAATTGAAATCCCTCTTGGGGAGGAAGCTGATTCCAAGTAAATTCCTAAACAATCAGCTGAAAAAAACCCTGAAATGTTCTTTCACTTGATTTGCTACTCCCTGCCAAATGCATGCGCATGCCAGGTCTTGAGCCTGGTACTGGAGCTGAGCCTTGAAGGAGGAATTGTCTACACAAGGCTTCTCCTTCAGTTTTGGGATCCAGTGCTGATTGCAGCCAGGTCGGGTGAGAGAAGTGATCATAAATACACCAGGTTTCTCTGTGGCTCGTGAGAAATGAAGAGCAGGTGTGGCCCAAGGCAGGTGTTGTGGTCAGATCCTGTCTGCTCTGCACGGAGTTTTTGGTCTCTGGGAACCTCTCGTGTGGGGCAAGAGTTCATGTTGCAGCATCTCCTGCTGGGCTTCACTCCCAGATCCTCCAGTAATGATAGCTGAGGGTTATCTGGCTGCACTGACCAAAGATGCTCTGCTAAGACACCTTCTCCTTCAATTCTTTCAGGTCCCATCAGCTTTCATAGCCTTGTATATTTTTAAATCCTTTGACATTTGAAACACTGTTCCCCTGCATGGCCTTCTCCTAAATCCCAGCTTCTCAGAAGGCCCAAGGGGACAGGGTTGGCCAAGGGTGGAGCTGTTCTGGGTTTGTGGGTGGTGCCTTGTAGTGAACAGTGTGTTCAGAGCTGCTCTGCTGGTTCTGCCTATCACTTTGACAGGGAAGGAGTGTGCTGGGATATGATAAATCACTGAATTGTCACTTCTAAATGCTGCTTGCAACGAAAACATTGTGTATAAACCCTCCTAAATGGTGTTAAATTTGTCTGCTATATTTCTTCCCTCCCACCCCACCACTGCTGCTCTAAGTGTGATCCCTTAGTAGCTCAGTCTTTCTTTGTGTTTGACATTTATGCCCACTTTCCCCAAAGCTCTGGGAGTTCTTTTTAAAATATTCTATTGATTTTTTTCTTGGTTTTAAAAAAAACCCTGAAATGCACACACACACACACACTAAGCAGGTCTCCATGGCTCAGCCCTGAGTGGTGAAGGAAGAGCAACAAGAAGGGTGGTTTGTGGTGCAGGAGAAAGTCTCTGCAAGGCTTAAAGGAGCATCCCATTTTCACAGATGGCTTTTCTTTTTTTATAATGGGTTATGGTGCTGGGAAGATCTGGAAAGAGTGCGAGTCCCTCATTCCAGTTTGGATGTCTTGTTTTAAGAAATGTGTTCTTTCAGCTCTTGGAGAGCACAGGTTTGGATTCGTCCTCACATCCTCCAGTCTTGGTGGCTCTGTTGTTTTTTTATTTCCCTTTCTCTGCCCCTTTCCCTGCCCTCACTCCCCTGATGGCTGCAGGGGATGTGATTCAGGCACTCATCACTGCTCTGCAGCTGCTTTACAGAGCTAAAACTGACTGGGTCTTTCACCCTCCTCTCACAGCAGTGGTGCAGAGTGAGGCACATGGCAGGGCAGGGGTTTTAGCTGTTGTTTTATCTCCTGGTTTGATGTTTAACACATGAGGTAGAACCCCAAGCCCCTGCTCACCATGTCAGGCTAGGCTGCAGGGGAGCACATTGACAGCAACACAGTGGCTGCACCACAACCACCATCAATCAATCTGATAGGAAAAGGGTTTAAGGCTTCTAACAGCGCCATGGTGACTGAGCTGAGCCCAGCCTGGGTCTAGCTTAATCCCTGATCTGTGTAAAGCCCTCTTCTGTGCTTTCCTGAGGCTGGGGCAGCTGGAGAGGTTGCTCTCCATGAGCACAGGATGGCAGCTGTGGGCTGACACTCGCTGAGCTGCCTCCCCAGTACGTGATGGGGTTGTGAGGGGTTTAAAAGAAAAAACATTACAATGTCTTTGTCATCTTCCATGCTCACTTAAGCTGGCTGTTGGTGATTTGTAGTATTTTTTAAAATAAAAACCAAATGCTTTCCATTTATAAGTAAATATGCTATGAAGAGGGCTTCAAAGGAAAGATGATTGGTTACTATCTAACTGTTGCTAAATTAATTGCTTGATGGTCCATATACTGCATTTTTTAATGTTACTGACACCTGACACAGACCATTCCCAAGCTGTTTGATAATTATTTATCAGCCATCTGCATCAGCATCATCTACATGACCAGTGATGGCCAAAAAGCAAGAAGGAGAGAAAGCGGTTAAGCTGTAGGCAGGAAAGGGAAGGCAGAAACCAAGCAGCAAACAATTGGCACCTGGGCTCCAATGAAGACTAAAAGTGGGAAAAAATGGCTTAATTGGAAAATCTGCCTATTGTGTGTGCAGTCTCCAAGGGGAAACAAACAAACCCATTCAAAGGAAGGGAAAAAAGGGCAAAGAATTAAAAAATCCTTGTGCTGTTTTGCAGAACTGGGGGGTTTAACTCTTCCCAGTCTAAGGCAGAAATATTTTTATTACCAAACCATCTCCCTTTTTAAAGCATTTAGTTGGATTGAGTAATTTCTTAAGTCCTCCATCATCAGGACCAGTTTGGGTTTGGCAGCTCCAACACCTTGGCAAGGCCAGGACGAGTTCAGTGGTTCTCCCTGTCCTGAAAGAGAGGAGAAAAGGGAAGTTAAGCTCACTGCAGAATCAAAGACTCCTGCATTTCATCTTTTGGCTTGCATTGCTCACCATGGAGTTTTAGCCATAAAAAAGGGGGAGGTGGCACCAAATTGAATTAAAAAGTGCCCTTTCCCAGTGTTTTTATTCCAGACATTCAAAGGAACTTCATTTTTCTTCTAGCATTCTTTCTCTAATTTAAGCAGAACCATTTTCATCCCAGACCCCACTCATCAGTTGTTCAATCCTTTGGCACTGGATCTGGACAAAGGAAGGGACAGAACAGAGGGAAACCCTCCAAAACTGGACAGAGAAAAATGAAATGCTGGAAGACAGAGCCTGCAGACAGAGAAAAATTAAATGCTGGAAGACTTATACCTGCAGCTGGATGCTCTTTGAGGTGGGCTTCCTTTAAAGGAATGGATTTGCTGCTAAACACATCTCAGGCTCAGATGTCACCAGGAGAAGGTGGGATGGAGATGAGGAGTCAGACAGGGAATAGCCAGGGAGATGCAGGGCCCAGGAACATCGAGGGTGGAGAAGAGAAGGAGCAGGGATTGTTCTCCTTGTTTGGATCCATCAGTGCTGGGAGCTTGGGAAGCACATGAGGGTACCAGAGGGATGCTGGGCAGGAGCAGGAGAACTCCAGCATAAGGGCAAGCTGCTCCCACTCCAGGGCTGGGCCAGGGAAGGAGGGGAATGATTTCTCTCCCCTTTCCAGTGGGATGCAGGTGCCACCCCATGCAGAGGCAGGAAAATTGCCTTGCAATCAAGTACAAAACCTGCCTGGCAAGCCCAGGATGCCAGCAGCCATTTCTCCTGGATTTCCTGCTTACAGGCATTTTAAGCTTGCTTTGTCTCAAAAGCACCTTTTTTTGCCAAGGGCATTCCCATTTCTTTTGGATCCTGAACAGAGGTTTGGAAAGCTCACTTTGATGAGGGAACTGTTTCCTATTTTGATCCGTGTTAACTCGGAGTTTCCCTTGGCACCAAAATCAGGGGGTGAACCCAACCCTTGAAGGGCCATAAGATCCTAACTATGCAATCCCCAATCCCCTCAGCATTGGCTTGTAGAACCTTCCCAGGGTTAATTTAGCAAACTTAAGGGTTTGGCAAGTTCAGGATCAAAACAACCAAAAAATTAATGAAAAAGAAACTGAACTGAAGCTGGCTAAAAGCTGATGACTCATTACAACAATTCAGTGAAAAGGAGGCAGGATTGATCCTGTGAAAAACACCAATCGCTTGTTTTTAAAATTTTAAAAGTTTAACAGTAATTAAATGGTTATAAAAATAGTA
Organism: Agelaius tricolor; assembly: GCF_023055355.1. NCBI lineage: Eukaryota > Metazoa > Chordata > Aves > Passeriformes > Icteridae > Agelaius > Agelaius tricolor. Next base: position 1,885,829 of record NW_027269293.1, on the reverse strand, counting down.
ATACAATTAGAGTAATACAATAATAATTTGGACAAATTAAATTAGGACAATATGAGACAATAGAGACAAAGAGTTACGGACGTCCAGGTACCTTTTTCTGGGCAGTATAAGCCCAAAAAAGGACCCACGTTATCAAAGGATAACCCTTAAAAACAACAGCCTGTTGCATATTTATACACTTAATACATGATGCATAAATTCCATTCAAATACAGGTTTCTGTCTGGTCATCATCAACTTCTTCCTCTGAATCCTGACAGCACCTTCGAGGCAGGAAGGAGTTCGTTTTTTCTAATAAGAGAGCAATAAATTCTTTTTCTCTGAAAGATTCAGGTGTCCTGTGGCTGCTATCTCGCTGCGAGTCCTTTCTTCAAAAAAAGTATCCTACATAGCATAGTTTCTATTTGAACATTTTTTATAACCTAAACCTATATTTAACACAGTACTTAAGAGAATTAATACAGCATTACTTTCTAACACAACACATATAACATTCATTTCAATATTAGCGAAAAGCCAATCATAAAATACATGCACTTTTCACAGCGGCCAAACCCCAACATTCAGCGGTTCCCTCGTTATTTAATTGTTGTTTAACCTGTTTAATCGTTGTTTAATCGTTTTAATTTAATCATTCCCTCCCCCTCACGCCGCTCCGACCGCGACTTCCGACCCCGCGTCAGCGGCGCCGCGCGCCGTCTCCACGGCGACGGGGCCGTAAAGCGCGGCCGCGCGGGTGTCGCAGCTGCTCGGCGGGCAGAGCGGCGCGGCCCAGCGGGCCGGGGAGCCGCGGCCATGGAGATGCCGCTGCCGCCCGACGGTGAGGGGCGATCGGGGGCTCCGGGGGGAACGGGGGGCGACCGCGGGAATGGGAGGGAGAGCGGGGCATGACGGCGCTGCTTCCCCACAGACCAGGAGCTGCGGAATGTCATCGACAAGCTGGCGCAGTTTGTGGCGCGGAACGGGCCCGAGTTCGAGAAGATGACGATGGAGAAGCAGAAGGAGAACCCCAAATTCTCCTTTCTCTTCGGGGGCGACTTCTACGGCTACTACAAGTACAAGCTGGCCCTGGAGCAGCAGCAGCGTGAGTGGGGCCTGCGGCTCGGGCAGGGCCGGCTCGGGGCTCCCTCCCTCGCCGGCCGCGGGGTCTCGGGGTCGGCCGGCGGAGACACTTTTGTCTCTTCTGGTCTCGTCCTGCTCCGCCGGGACCGGTTTGCAGCCTCTTCCTGCGCTCGGGGTTCCCGGTAGTTGGCTCAGCGCTGCCCACGGCTCCTCACGGCCCCGGTTGTGGGTTTGGAGGCGGGGAGCGGCAGGGACGGGCAGCGTGGTGAGACGGAGCTCGGCACCTGGAGAGCCGGAACTCACTCGGCTTGTCCTGGAGTTGTCCCTCTGGAAGTGCACAGGGAGTTGCTGACTCTCCTCTTTGGCACCATCCACCTGTGATTTTGCGTTAACCGTAGAATCATAGAATATGCTGAGTTGGAAGGGACCCATCAGGATCATCGAGTCCAACTCCTGGCCCTGCACAGGACGCCCCAAGATTCCCACCAAGTGTCAGAGCATTGTCCAAGCAGCTCTGGAGACCCCTCTCACCCCCTCAGAGCGAGGCTCTGTTTGGAACCGGTGCCATTTTCACCCGTGGGCTGGTGGTAGCAGGTTTCTCTGGGAGGTTTACTTTCAAAGTTTACTCTGTCTGATAGTGTTGTGCAAGCAAAGCCAAGATATCGAGGCTTCCGCACAGATCCAGCCCCTGCCACAGCCATCGCTCCCGCCGGCTGCACCCATCCCAGCCCCTCAGGGCACCCCGTCTGTGGAGGAGCTCATCCAGCAGAGTCAGTGGAACCTGCAGCAGCAGGAGCAGCATCTCCTGGCTATGAGACAGGTTGGTGTGAGATGAACACTCATCTGGTGTATTCTGGCCTGTCAGTGGCTGTAGGAATTAGGAGTGAAGGGGGAAAGGATGGTATGCTGCTGAGTGGAGCTGCAGGTGAGGGGATGTTGCTTTCCTTACTCTTGTTGTGTGGTAAATGCCATCGTTCCCCTAGAATGGATGTATCTGGTGTGTAGGTTGGGTTATGATTGCATATGGGTTATGTTACTATGGGGTGAGTGATCTATGATTAAAACCTTCTATTTGCTCTTTGAAAAATCTTGTTTGTTTTAGAGTGGGATAAATTGTGACTGCTTTAACCTTGGTTTGATGCTGCAGGTTGCTGGGAACTGCAAGATGTTCCAGTTTGTAGTATTCTGACTTAGTTTGGAGGGGAACTCTGTGCTGCTATCAGCTAGCTGATTTTTGCAGGAGACATTTAACTGTTAAAGCTGCTGAAAACCAAACTGAAGAGTTCCTTGTGCCTTGGTTATGTTCCTTATGTTTAAGAGCTTCTTGCAATTATTTTTTTATTACATGATAGATTTTAGAAGTAAACTGAACTTCTCCAGAAAAATATGAAGAGTCTTTTCTTTTCAGAACCAAAGAATTGAAAGATTTTCATGAAGTCACAGTGCTTGTAAAAGACTTTGGTCCTTGAGATTGTCACTTAGGTCCAAGAGGATAAGGATACAGCAGCTTCATTCTTTAAAAGAATTTTGGCTGTAATGTAATTCTTTCTCTTTTTTTGGTTTTTTTTTTTATTTATTCAGGAACAAGTCACATCAGCAGTAGCCCTTGCAATCGAGCAACAAATGCAAAAAGTTTTGGAGGAAACCCAGTTAGACATGAATGAATTTGACAACTTGTTGCAGCCAATAATTGACACTTGCACAAAAGATGCAATCTCAGTAAGTGATCTGAATCTGCACAGGGATTTGGTGGCACTGTGGGTTCGTTTGAATTTTGAGATTCTCTGTACATTAACAGCAGCTTTATATCTATGTTGTGTGGCAGGTAAGATGAAAGCTGTTTCCTGAAAACTCCCCTTCCTGCAGTTACTTCAGAGCTATAGGAAGCCTGTATCGTGGCAACACATTAGACTGACTTAAAATATTTTAAATTTTGCTTTTCTAAGGCTGGCAAGAACTGGATGTTCAGTAATGCCAAGTCTCCTGCACACTGCGAGCTGATGGCTGGGCACCTGCGGAACCGGATAACCGCGGACGGCGCTCACTTCGAGCTGCGCCTGCACCTCATCTACCTAATCAATGATGTCCTGCATCACTGGTGAGAATTCAGTGCTGGGTTTCAGTTTGCTGTTTGGATTAATTTGATGCAGTTTCTCTCCTAGATACAGTGTTGGTTTGACTAGTCACTTCATATTTTAACATATTAATTGTTTTTAGCAGCTGTCCTTAGATGTCCATAGTGTTTTAGTAATCAAATTTAAGTAAAACCATTTTACCCACTTTGTGTGTTTTTTCTCCAGACAAGATTTTACAATAAAGTCATTAGGGAGAGAACTCTCTATTTCATGATTCCACTACTTTTAGTATAGCAGAAGTTGAGATGAATTGAATATTCCAATGCACTTAGTGTTACAGTGAAAAAGTTAACTCTTCCCATTCCTTTCTTGAAGCCAGAGGAAGCAAGCACGAGATCTTCTGGCTGCTTTACAGAAGGTGGTTGTGCCTATTTATTGTACCAGTTTTCTAGCAGTGGAGGAGGATAAGCAACAGAAAATAGCCAGAGTGAGTATCTGGTTTTGGTTTAACTGTGACTTTTGCTTTGTTAAGTTGGTGCTATGTAAATTCACAAATAGGCAGGTTCAAGAAGGTGACTGAGATTTTTCTAGTCTGATTGTCTTCATAAAGTTTATTATAGGAGGTGCTCTAGTACACATTTAAAATAGAACTTTCAAAGTCCTTAGGCTTTATTTAAGAGTTATCACAATGATGAATGCATCTGAATCTTTAGTCATTCAAAAATAAATAGAAAAATCCTAGGTCTTATGAAAAGCTGAAGACATAGAAATGCTGTGGCTCAGTATTTCTTTGATTGTTCATTATTTCCTTTCACTCTTATTCATGCAGCTTCTTCAGCTATGGGAGAAAAATGGGTACTTTGATGAGTCCATTATTCAGCAGTTACAAAGCCCAGCTCTTGGACTTGGCCAGTACCAGGTTAGCCACAAAAATACCAGTTTTCTTATTTATGCAAATATTTTGAAAATTATTTTCCTTTTCAAAGTATAATGTTAATTTTTGTCTCCCCTCCCCTCCCTTGAAGTTGCTTACAAGGGATTACAAAAAATAATGTAAAATATAACCTTGTAATTTCAAGCATTCAATAATCCAGCTGCTGATATGGCCCTGGAGACAGGATACAGACTGATACAGTCCTGTACATATTTGACACTGTCTTGTATAGCAGGGAGTGTTTGGTTAAAAGGAAACAAACAAACATGGCTTGAAATTGGATACATAGAATATAAAAATTGTAGTGGCAGCAGGAACTTTTCCTTTTTATTATTAATAATGAATGCTGTTGATTTGAGCTGTAATGGAAAGGCAGTACTAAAGATGGTGGGTTTCAGCCTGCAGAGAATATTTTGGGAATATCCACAAACCTTTGTAATGACACTGGGTGGTTCTGCCACCATTATCCTGCATCCTCAGGCATTTTTTTGGAGAGAAGATGAAGGGCAATACAGAGAATTCAGAACAAGTGGATAAGGTAGGTGTTACAGGTTCAGTGTTCACTTGTTCTTCTTCATTTCTTTTACCAGGCAAATTTGATCACTGAATATGCAACGGTTGTGCAGCCTGTGCAAGTGGCTTTCCAACAGCAGATTCAGAACCTGAAGACTCAACACGAGGAGTTTGTGAACAGTTTAACACAGCAGCAGCAGCAGCAACAGATCCAAATACCCCCACTAGAGAACGAGGTGAAATCAACACCCCCACCTCAAGCCCCCACAGCAGCCCCAACCTCAGCTCCACCATCTGTTCCAGTCACACAAGCAGGTACTGAGCTGACCTGAGACCTGTGCAAAAATCACTGGCTGACAATGTTATGGCTTTTTTTTTGTTTGTTTTTTCCCACTCCTTTTTTAATAATGAGGCACAATGCACTGCTGGTTTGGTTCAGGCAAAAGCTTGAATCTGTTCAGAACCTTGCAGGCAGATGCTTGAGTATAAAAAGAACCAAAGAGATGAGTGTTGAATGGATCAGAAATCCTGTCTCCCAGTAATTAGATTTCTGCAGAAGGAAATTATCTGGAGCCTGGTGTGCTGATGTTTTATTAACTGCAAGTGACTTTGATGCTGACAATAGTCTCTAAATTGTTCCAGATGATGGTAAATCTCAGCTGCCTCTGGCTGGTTCTACAGAGTATGACACAACCGGGTCTGGAGTGCAGGATCCTGCCTCAGGTGGACCACGTGGGCCTGGATCTCATGATCAGATTCCCCCAAATAAACCACCCTGGTTTGACCAACCTCACCCTGTTGCACCATGGGGTCAACAACAGGTAAGAAACAGTTCTGAAAATGGATGTGGAGCTTTAGAATGACTGTCTTGGTTGTGGAGGTTGGGAATGACCACCTTGGCTGTGGAAGTGCAGTGAAAAGCCAGAAAGTTGGAAGCTGTGAAAGTTAGAAATCCAGATTTCAATGCCAAGCTTTGTCATTCTGAGTGCAGTTAAAGGCAAAATGTTAATAATCCTATTTCAGTTTGTTAACCATCACACTATTCCTATGAACAAGAGCTGTTTGGTTCAGTAACAGTTTGGTCTTTTCCCATCTTTTTTTCTGAAGTTGCAGTCATTCAGACTCGTATTTGAAATGTTCTTTCACCTGTGCATGGGCTGTATTTCCTTAAGAAGGTGCATTACTGTGTTCTTCATTCTTGTCACCTAATGACCAGGCTTCTGTACTTCACCTCCAGGGACCACCTCACTGTCCTCCCTGGAATAACAACCACGAAGGAATGTGGAACGAACAGAGAGATCAGGGCTGGAACAATCAGCGAGAGACACCTTGGAACAACCAGCCTGATCCTTCGTGGAACAACCAGTTTGAAGCACCATGGAACAACCAGCATGAGCAGCCTCCATGGGGTGGGGGTCAGAGGGAACCTCCATTTCGAATGCAGCGGCCACCTCACTTCAGAGGCCCATTTCCTCCACATCAGCAACATCCCCAATTCAACCAGCCCCCGCATCCGCATAATTTCAACCGCTTTCCACCTCGCTTCATGCAGGATGATTTTCCACCTCGCCATCCCTTTGAAAGGCCTCCTTATCCTCATCGTTTTGATTACCCCCAGGGGGATTTCCCTCAAGGTAAAGTGTGTACCAGGCCAGGTTTTCTTCTGTTGGAATGCTGATTGCCATTACAAAATGATTCAGTGATTTGGGATGACAGTTTATCCTTGGTGTGGACTGTTGTGATTTTCCTAAGAAATGCTTAGTTTGGGAGTTTGGGAAGCTACTGCCAAGAACTCAGTAGGAAACACATGCAGAGCTGGATGCTTCCTTGCTTTTTGAGTCTTCCCTAACAAATAAGAAATTGTAGTCCAAATTCAAGTCAGCATCTCTACAGGCACCTCTTTTGTGACTACTTTGCTTTAAAAGTAGTAAGTTCAAAGGTGAGAAGCAGCATTTTCTTGTAAATTTAATCACCTGCACATCAGCCCATAGGTGAGGGCTGTGACCTGTGTAGATGGAGGAAGTTAAGAGGAAGGCTGAAAGGATTTGTTCCTGTGCATACGCTCATTTGTTCTTTCTTTTTATTTTGACTGCCAGGCTCTCTATTTTTCTGCATTTAATGTTGTGTGGCTTGGTAGTGTGTGGTGAAACGATGCTTACCTCCAGTTCTTCCTCCTCATTGGGTTTGTTCTCTTGTTGGAACATGGAATGTGTGGGAGTGTAACCTGGTGCAGCTTGCCTGGCCAGAGGTAGTTTCCATTTCACCTGCAGGAGTTACTGTTACTCTGGAATGATCCTTGTCAGTGTGAAGGTCAAAGATCACCTTGGTTCTGTGTGACAAGTCATTTAGAAAATAGATTATGTTCCTGTGTACGAGTTGTTACATTAAAAGTTCCTCAATTTTCCAAGTCCAAAAATGGTTGAAAACCAATGGATTTGAGTCCTTTTGACCACAGTATGTCCCAAAGGAAGCAGTGGCTTGGGGCTGAACTATCCTGTTGTCTAGAGAGTGGTTGCTGTGGCCAGGGAGGTAAATGCACTGCATGAGTGTGGACCTGAGCCAGCCTCCAGTCCTTTAGTTCTGGTGCTTTGCTGGATCTGCTGAGATTGGGTTTTAGGATAAATGCAGTAATTGAAGTACATCTCTGATTGCCTTCTTTCTTTGATAGCTGAATAAAACATTTTAACCCTCCCACTCTGCAGAAATTGGACCTCCTCATCATCATCCTGGTCACAGATTGCCTCATCCTGGTATCAGCGAGCATCCTCCCTGGGGAGGGCCACAGCACCCAGATTTTGGGCCTCCCCCACATGGATTTAACGGGCAGCCCCCTCACATGCGGCGCCAAGGGCCCCCTCACATGAACCACGATGATCCCAGCCTGGTGCCAAACGTTCCCTACTTTGATCTTCCTGCTGGCCTGATGGCTCCACTTGTCAAAGTAAGTGCTTGCTATGGGACTGATTCAAAGCAAGGCACTGGTGAGATGAAAAGATCCAAACCCTGTTGTTGTTATTAGGGACAGTTCAGCATCAATGTGCATGATTTCAAATCCTGCCATCCCACAAGCGGTTGTCTAGGGTATAAGAGCAGGAGTAGTTTGGGGGACTAGGTAGTGGAAATGGTGGGAATTTCCATGTGTTTTGTGCTAGAGGAAGCTGGTCCAACCCACAGTGTGAAAGAATAATTTATACTTACAAGTCTGACTCCTCTTTGTAGGAAATGGAAATCCCCAGTGATTTCCAGATGGCCAGAGAGACCTCACAGATCTGATGGGGCCATTGTATTAGTTCTTCATCATCAGAATTCTCTTGAAGATGTTTTACAGTATCAATGTTATATATATACACATGAAGAAGGATAGAGAACAGGAAACATACCTGTGTCAGCATCTTCAGGGATCCTTACATTTATGTATTCTGTATTTGAACACCAGGTTGTGCCAGGCTTCCATCCAGACACATTAGCACAAAGGTGGATGAGATCTGCATTTCATCTGCCTGGTGAACCACTTAATACTTCAACCTGTGCAGTGCAGGCTTTTCTCAGAGAACTCACAATAGTGATAGCACGAGGGAGCATTGGTTCGTCTACAGAATCCTTATTTCCAGTTGATTTTTTATCCAGTATTGAAATTTGAGATCTCTACACAGCTAAATCTGTATTTAACTCTTCAGGTAGCCACCCCATGACACAAATGTAATTTGTTTTGTTTCTGGCAGCTTGAAGATCACGAGTATAAACCTTTAGATCCCAAAGATATACGTCTTCCACCTCCAATGCCCCCCAGTGAGAGACTTCTGGCTGCAGTTGAGGCATTTTATAGTCCACCATCTCATGACAGGCCTAGAAACAGGTAAGAATAGGTGTAGCCAATAAAATGGTAAGGAAGATGCTCTTAAGAAGGTGCTTTAAATCACAGAGTGCCTCCCTCTCTTTTGCCTGTGTCTTGGTTCTCCTAATGCTCTTGTTGTATTGCAGCTGCACTTGCTGTTTGATCTTATACTGAGATTTGTGAGACAGTTTTTCCCAGACCCTTTTTGCTGTACAAAATCCTGTGAAAATCCTTAAGGTCGCAACTGAAGTGGAATTTACACGTGTGGGTTCTGTGTGGTTGATTTGTTGCAGTGAAGGATGGGAGCAGAACGGACTGTATGAATTCTTCAGAGCTAAAATGAGAGCAAGGCGGAGGAAAGGTCAAGAGAAGAGAAATAGGTGAGAGCTCCTGTGTGCCACCTTCTGCTCTGTGCTGTCCATCTGGAAGGTGCTTGGGCTAAATGCAGAGGGAAAGGTTGTTCAGCAACATGCTGATGAAATAATGAGTTTCAATGTGCTGGAATTTCTGTCTAATCTGCAGAAAGTGGACATGGCACAGGTTGCCCAGAGCAGCTGTGGGTGCCACATCCCTGGAAGTGCCCAAGCCAGGTTAAACAGGGCTTGGAGCAACCTGGTCCTTGAGGAGGGTGTCCCTGCCCAATGGCAGTGGTTGGAACTGGATAAGCTTGAAGGTCTCTTCCAACCCAAACCACTTTGTGATTCTGTGGAAGAGTTTTTCACATTCAAGCTTTCACTTTCAGTGCAGAAGTGGTGCTTGTGTGTAATTTGAATTTGATCAGGAGTAGATTTATGTTCCTGGTGCTTCTCCATGGAATCTCACTGGTTTCCCTCCTCATTCCTGCAGTGGGCCGTCTCGGTCTCGCAGTCGCTCCAAAAGCCGAGGTCGTTCATCTTCTCGGTCTCACTCGCGATCTTCAAAATCATCCGGCTCCTACTCGAGATCCCGCTCTCGCTCCTGCTCTCGGTCACGATCCTATTCCCGCTCACAGTCCAGGTGGGGCACAGGGGGCTGAACTTGGGAACTGGGGGAGTGGGAACCCCCAGCCCTGGAGGCTGATCCAGGATCTGGGGGTTGCTCTGTAACTCGTGTGCTCTCCCTTTCAGGAGCCGGAGCAGGTCCCGCTCCTCGCACAGCCGATCGCGCTCTCGCTCACGGTCTCGCTCCAAGTCCTACTCCCCAGGGAGGCGGCGCCGCTCCCGCTCTCGCAGCCCCACTCCTCCGTAAGCTCTGCCTTGCTCCTGTCTCCTTTTACCTGGGCTCTTTGAACAGAGCCTGCAGGGGCACTGCCTCCTCACCAGGGCATAATTAGCATTTCATCCAAGAGCAGAAAAGATGGTGGAGAGCAGATCTAGAAACAATTTATCTGCTAATATTGTAGAGAGAATATCACTCTATTGTGGTGGCTTTTTGTTTTAACAAAACTGCATGCAGAAGTGAAAACTGCAGAATGTGAAGTCTGTGTATGCCTTCCTTGGCAGCAGGAGTAATTCTCTGTGTGCCCCATTGGGAAGAGCACAGTGTTTGATTTCCCTTGTGCTGAGAAGCAGGTGATGTGTTTCTGGCACTTCAATAACTGCATCATCTGATGGCTGTAGTAAAGAATAGCTTAGTAGAGTGTTGGATGTTAATAGCTTAGTAGTAAAGAATAGCTTAGTAGAATGGATAGAATTGTGTTGGATGTTAATGCTTAATGGACTAGAACTGACCCTGTTTTGTGTCAGACTAGTACCACTGGTTCTAAATTTGTTGTTCTTGTTTTCTTAGTTCTTCTGCTGGTTTGGGCTCCAGTTCTGGGCCTTCTATACCAGAATCGAGGCTTGGAGAAGAAAATAAAGGCCATCAAATGCTAGTGAAAATGGGTAAGATGCTGTTCTAGAATCTTAGACAAGCCAGGAAACAAAATTAGACACCGAAGTCTTAGATGTAATTCATTAATGCATGTTCATAAGGAATTATTCCTTGGCATTCCAAGGTCAGCAAAAGAATATTCAGAGATGTAAGATACAGAAGACAGGGATGTGAGTTTGGCATCAGATAGAACTGACCCTACCCAAAGTATTTCATTTCCCTGCAGTGCAGGTCAGCAGAATTGATTGGACAGATTGGACTTGCACTGCCTTTCTTCTTACCCTCCTAACAGTTTTTAGGGATACTAAAAAGCTGCTGTCAGCTCCTAGAATCTCTGCATATTAATGCTTGTGAAATAAATGGGACAGTTTCTGTGTTGTTTCAGGTTGTCTGTTTCCATCCTGCTTTATCAAACTGATGCTGTCTTTGGTTGTTTCCAAAATGTCTGCGTTTGTCTTCACAATTGTAGTCATAAAAAAGCAGTGAAAGGATTGCAGTGTTGTGTCCTTGCTGCAGGATGGAGTGGATCTGGTGGATTGGGAGCCAAGGAGCAAGGAATTCAAGATCCAATTAAAGGAGGTGACATCCGAGACAAATGGGATCAGTACAAAGGAGTGGGAGTTGCATTGGACGACCCTTACGAAAACTACAGAAGAAATAAAAGTTACTCATTTATCGCACGCATGAAGGCCAGGGATGAATGTAAGTGAACGTTTCTCAGCAATTTAGAAACCTCTATGAACTTGAAAGTGATTTTTGTAAACCCAAATCAAAATAGCAGTAGCTGTTATTTTTTTCTAATGTGACTGATACAGTAAAACAGCAGGTAAGTGGATGTGTACTCTGATTAACACAGCAAGTTTTTCTTTTTAGGCATTGTGTTGTGTTTTCATTTCTGAAATGTTAATTAAGAAGCGTGTTCTGTGTAAGTCACTTCCTGGCTGCAATACTGAGCACCTGCATCTTTGAATGTTGCCCTCCAAAATCTTGAAGCAGTCACAAAGTTCGTGGAGGGGGAGCTGTGCCACACAAGGGACAGCTGCCACAGCAGGGAGGTGCTTGTGGTTGGAACCAAGTCAGGCCATGCTTGCTGTTCACCCTGCCCTAATCAGAATTTCCTACCATTAGTATCACATTCTGCCAAAGCCAGAATTTGTAATAAATTCCCTGTAGTGCAGGAAGGGTTCAGAAAAAAGACAATTACCCCAAATGATGGATTTGTGCAGAGAGTCTGTGATACATTGAACATTGGCACTTGTCAACAGCTAAAAGGAAAAAGCTGGCATGCTCAATGAAATGTCACTTCTGCCTCTAGATCAGTGCAATCAAATGGGTTCAAATAAAGCCCATAAGGAAAAATTCCTTATTAACAGAACCCTCATTCCACCAAACACTGCAGACAGCTTAGGTAACTGCAGAATGTGTAAGAACTCTTCTCCCTGTTGTTTCAGTGAATCATGAAACACAAGACCCTTCACCATCCAAGTAAGACTCTCTGAAGAAAGATGTCTTGCATCTTCTGCAAAACATTAAACTTTTAAAAATCCTGATTAAAGTCTGGACAAAGTGACAAATTATGTTAAAACTATGGTGAAAAATTGAAAGCTATGACACGTACCTCAATACTTGTGAATTAGTGCTTAAAACAGCCAGTTGTTACTATGACATGTCTAGCAAGTTCAAAAATTCCCAATTTTCTTGCAAAACTTTCCCATTAGTTCCCCATTTTATAGTAGAATTAAACCCCACTCAAACTGCTCCTGGTGCAGGACTGTGCCTCGTTGATTCCTGTGGAAAACAGACATTATGTGATGTGGTTGCATGTTCTCTAGTTCCATAATGTATGTTTATTTCTCTCAAAAGGTTAATTCTATTTGAAGTGGAGGGGTGCTGCCTTGGGATCAAGTCAGACTGGTGCTGAGCAGTGTATCCTAATGTCTAAATGGGGAATGAAGCATCTAGTTCCAGTGCAGGTGACCTGTGAGCACTGTGCAAGCTTTTAGAACCTTCCAGTCACCTCCAGGCCCTGCCCAGCAGCTGCTGCAGCCGCCGCTCGGGGCAGGACACAAGGCTCAGTTCTCTGGTAGCTTTCCCAGCACTCTGAGGGATGGGTGATGCTTTGTAATGGAACACAGTCTTTGAGCTTTTTATATTTTTGTATATATACCCTTTAATAAAAGCTAATTAGTTGAATAGAAGAGAATCCAGTTTCTCTGCTCTACACGTTTCTATCAATGAGATGTTCTTGGAAACTTGCTGTAATCTAAATGAAAAATGAAACAAATCTTTTGTAACTGTTTCCAGAGACCACCAGCTAGAGCTGTTAGGCCCTTACACTGCACTTCCACTCCCCAGGTCTGTGTGGCAGTTCCCTTTTCCAGTTGTTTGTTTGTAGAGCAAAAACCCTCTTAAAGCCATTCAGTTAGTATGGTGGAATATCAGTTTGTTCTAGATCTACTGTAGTTGTGGAACTGTACCCGTCTGTGAATCAGCATACAACACCTGTATGTTACCAACTTGTGAATGTTGTTGTTTTGCCTTCCAATAAACAATTTTTTTAAAATAAAAATGCAGCTGAGATTTCCTGAAGCTTGGCTATAAGCCTTCCTTGTTTGGAATTTATCTCAATAAACACACGCAAGCCTGTGTTTGGGTTTGTTGTAATCTGACAAGGCTGATTATACAGAAATGCTGTTTGGACAATGGCACTGAAGTCAGGATATGGTAATTTTCTGCTGTGGTTGTATTTCTCAGGGGCTGTTGTACAGACTTTCACTTCTCCCACCATCATAGATGAGATCACAGATCCCACAATTCACTGGATAAATGATGCACTGTGATGACTTATCACAGTCCATTAGACAGAAGTGTTATCTTGATGTCTCTTTTGCTGACATAGTCTGGCTGAAGGTTCCTGTGTATCCCTGTATTGTGTACACAAGTAAAACATGCAGGTATAGAAAAGTAAATTATCTATATTAATTAGCAACTTGTACTAACTAATTTATACTAACCTAGCAGTTTGTATGAATTCTTCCAATACAGTTTATAACCTTTTATCTGTGCAACTTGGAAAAGTTTCTTGTTTCAGCCTTAGAGTTGTGAATATAAATGTCACTTGAAGTACAATAACTGTCCAAGCACTTAATTTCTCCTGGGCTCTCTCCGAATTTCTTCAAGGGCTTGCTCAATTGTTAGAGGTGGGGATTTGTGATTCTTGATGTACTGCAGAAGAAAAAAAAAAAGTTAATAAGCTAATATCTTCATTATGTAGATTATTATTTATTAAATAGTAGAAAGCAACTAATCTCCATGTCAAGATACCTGCACGTTTCACAAAAGTGACCCTTCTGTTGCAGCATCTGAATGAGCCCTGCTCATTTGAGGACAGCTAAATGCTACAGGAGAAACCTTAATCTTTAAAAACTATGGCCTCCAGCAGGACTTGAGTTTTTTTTTTCCTTTTTAACTTATTAATTATTCGTATGCAGAGAAACTAAGTTTGCTGTAAATACCGCAAGCGTTTGGAAAGGAATACACACTCAGTCTCTGGTTTGTCACAAATACCTCTTTAGCCTCTTCCAGGGTATGGTAGTGGAACTTCTCATGCTCCAATGACTCCACCAGGGCTGTGTGAAGGTGGTGAACGTTCTGGACAAACTGCTGGGTCAGCATCAGGTGCTGCTTGCACATGGTGTGTAAGACAAGAACCGAGGGGCTGTACGCAGTCAGGGCTGTGAGAAAGGGACAGCAAAGGCTGAGCAAACCAAGCTGGGCTCAGGAGCAGAAAGTAAAGTGAAAAAGAAGAATAAATGTGGTTTTGGTACCTTCTACTGCATCCATGCTGATGGTGTGACTGGCAACTGGCACTGGGTCGATGTAGGTGGTTCCCACAGGTGGGCCGAGCGCCGGGTTTGCTGTGCACAGGGATAGCATCAGAATTACTGGTGGGGACAGGGCAAAGCTTTAGTGCTACTGCTTGGTTCCTGTGCAGTTTCTTGGGACAGCAGCTGCCCTAAAGCCACAGCACAGGCTGACAGGCTGCACTCACCCTTTGGCCAGCAGCAGGTGAGGGGAGGCTCTGCTGTCTGCACTGCAGTGTCTGTGACGGTCACTCGGCGCCCCCGGCTGTGCTGCTCGGGGGGCACCAGCAGGGATGGCTCTGAACAGGGGTGAGCTCCAGGAGACCTGCAGCTCTCAGCATGGCCCTCTACAGACTCCCTGTCTGCTGCAGACAGAGACCTTTCAAAGTCTTCAGAATATTCTGAATTAAGGGTACTCTCGTTCTGGTTAGGATAATCCTGTTTGTGTGGAGGGAAATCTGAGGAAGCTTCACTTAAATGTTCAGAGATTTCAGCTTCAGAGACACATTTTTCAACTTCCTCTTCAGAAGAATCATTCACACCAGTTATTGCACTGGTCATTTTTAGAGCAGCCTGGTCCTCTTCCACCAGCAATGTATTTTTTTTCACATATTTGTTTGATTCTTGAGTAAACTGAATGTCTTTTCCCTGTAAAAGTATTTATTTTAGAACCTCCACACACCACCAAAGGCAGACTGGGAATATGTGCTAGTGGGGAATTTCTACTTACTGTCTGCTTTAATTCTGCTGATTTACTGGTAGTATCTGGTGCCAAATCATCAAGGCTCATGATATTCAGTCCAAAGTCTGCAAACAAATGACACCTCCACATGAAAATTTGCATGAAAATTACAGTACACTTTCCTGTAAGTGACAAAAATGGGGGAAAAAGATCAGTACTACCTTCCTAGTTCAGTACTAAAAAGTAATAGCAATCGGTCACTGATTCTTTAACTTCATAGGAACTCCTAAAATTTCCTCCTTTGATCAGCTGACATTCCTGAAGTTCAAGAGATTTTTGTTGCCCCTCATTTCCAGCTGTTCTCACTTTGACCCATTGGTACATTGTGCCACTGATAGAGGAAAACGACTTCAAATGTTCTCATTGTTTTGACATCATAATGTTGCCCAGGGCAGCATCATTAATATGAACCCATTAAGTCAAAAGCTAAAAAAAAATACAAACCTATTACACTAGAAAAAATAAACAGATCAAGATAGTTACTTTGATCATGCCTTGGTTTGTGTAAAATTTCACCAGTGAATCCTTTCAAAGTGACTATTTGCCCATGTTTATTTATAGAATTGATCAGGAGATTATCAGTTCAATTGATACTGAGTCTACTGAGAAAATATTTTAGAAAACTTACATTTCAAACTGCTGCTGGATGGATCTTCTGCATCAGCTCCTTCAGAAAATAATTCATCTAATGACTTTATTTCACT
The DNA here is from genome assembly GCF_023055355.1 of Agelaius tricolor. Classification (NCBI taxonomy): domain Eukaryota; kingdom Metazoa; phylum Chordata; class Aves; order Passeriformes; family Icteridae; genus Agelaius; species Agelaius tricolor. Next base: position 1,870,251 of record NW_027269293.1, on the reverse strand, counting down.
TCTGTCACTTTCAAGGGATTCTTGGATGTGCTTGGTGTAGCCTGCTTGAGGCAGAGCTTGGTTTACAGTGCTGTCTTTCGTGGAAGATGACAGCAATCGAGATCTCGTGGTATGTCCTGACAGCTTTCTGCTGGTGGGTGAAGGTGCTGGTGAATTAACTCTACTAAATGCACTTTTCTCTGAGTCTTTGTTGTGAGAAGATGTTTTAGATAACTCTGCTGATGAAACTTCCTTACGAGGTGGAGGAGCCTTTCCTGATGGAACTGGAGTCTTACTCTTTTTAAAGAACACAAAAAAGAGATTTATGTGTTACTTCATTGGTATGTGTAGATTGCTAAAGGGAGAACAAATCATTGTGGGTAAAATAGAGTAATTTTAAGGTGTTAAGATGTGAATCTGAATCCTATCATGAGCAAGACACAAATGCAAATTTAAAATCTAGTTGCTAGTTTTATCTAAATAAAAAGCAATCAACCAATTAAAACAATTATATGAAAGCATTAATAAAAATACATAATCCAGCAAAGTTTCTATTTACCTTTCTACCCTACTGAGCATCACTTACCAGAACCTTCTGATTCTCACTTCCACTGGAAAACCCCAAAGAGCTCTCCATCAATTCTCTCATTTCCTCTTCATCACTATCCAGATCAAGCTGTTGTTTAACCATAACACTCCTTTTAGGGCTTTGCATGCTTTCCTCTTCCCCAGAACAGGCATCCCTGCGGGTCCCATTCCCACTGGTGCCACCATAATTCTTCCAGTACCTCCTGCCCCTGGCACCACCTTCATGCCCAGAGGTGGACGAGCTGCACTCCTCAGACAAAGGCTGCAGGCCCGAGTCAGCGTTCTGCAATTCCAGGTGCTTTTTTTGACCCATGATTTTGCTTTCTAGTTGTGCCACTTTATTCAGGACCGAGTTCAGCCGTGTGTGGGCGGCGCTGCCCGCAGTGCTCAGGGCCGCACGGCCGCTCCCTGCCCGCGCGGTGCTTCCCGGCCTCGGGCAGGGCTGCATCCCAGCAGCGTTTCCACCGCACGCCTTCAGGAACCTGCCGTGGAGGGACGGAGTTCTTCCAGCGCTCCCCAGCTCTGTGTCCACCAGCGTTAGGTCACCGCGGGTGCTGGTCCTGCGGGGTACATGGCTGTGGCCCTGACAAGAATCACAGAGTTACCGACCTTAAGAAAGACCTGACAACATCGAGTCCAACCTGCGACTGATCCTGACCCCCAGGTTAACCAGACCAAAGCACTGAGTGCTGCCACATGCAGACTTTCCTTAAACATCTCCAGGGATGGTGACTCCACGGGCAGCCCCTTCCAACGTCCAACCACCCTTTCAGTGAAGAAATCTTTTCTGATGTCCAACCTAAACCACCCCTGTCACAGCTTAAGAATGTGCCCTCGTCCTGTCGCTTGTTCCCTGGAGCAAAGCTGGGCACTACCTGGCTGCACCCTCCTGTAGGGAGCTATAGGAAGGGGCTCGTACAGATCCCTCCCCACACAAGACGCGAACACCGGCCCGCGCTGAGGCTGCCCAGGTACAGACTGAGACAGGGCGCCGGTGCCTCACCTGCCCTCGGCCCGCAGGTGCCCGAGAGATCGCGGCCATCCGGGACGGGACAGGACAGGACGGACGGCATGGGGCGGAACAGGGTCGGAGAGAACACCGCCAGGTCCGCCCAGCCCGAGCGGCCGAGGCTTCTCCGGGCCGGGCCAGGGCGGGCGGTGCGCGGCCGGCTCCTGGAGTCCGCGACTCCCCAATATCCCGCCCACTGATTGGCTCCGCGCGGCCACTCGGCGCCGCCAGCTAATCACAAGCAGGTTTACAGCCGCCGGTAGCGCGCCCCGACTACAAGCCCCAGCATGCATCGGGGTCAATACACGGGAATTTTTACAAACCCGCGATTCGCTAATTATTGGAGCGAGTTGGGAATGAATCCAGTTGTTCCGCAGGATTTGCGTTAAGACCCCTCACTGAAACAACATATTGTAGCTTATTACCTGCCCTTTGTACTTGTGTGTCATTTCCAGGGACTTGGTGAAACTTGTACTCTGCGTGCCGCAGTGAAATTTGGCATAAGGTATCCAACATCATTATATACTTGTAATACAATTATATAGCTACGGAGCTTATGCCATGGATCATTTTTATTTTGCCTAATTTTTTGTTTTTCTGGGTTACTTTTCTAGTGCTTTCTAGTGATATCATTCTGCTGTAAGCCAGTTCCTAAGACTTGAGTTTAAGGTTCTTAAAAACTTTCCCTGGCTATCTCTAAAACCCTGGCTGACAGATATACACAGCTATATACTCCAATTATATACTTTGATTAAAATTCCAGATCAGACTTATGAAATAAAAATTGATAACAAAATGCATCTGGCAACCCACAAGATTATTTAGTTTGTTTACCACTGAGTAAAATTAATGATCAAAGAAGCCCACAGACTGGGATGACTGAATATGAATTTATGATCTAAATCAGACATGAGGTAAATTGCTCTCCTTATTCTGTATTAGTGGATTATTTAATTTCTCTTAAATATAGTTGAATTGTGCACTGGTTTTGCTTTCTTAATTTTCCTGTGTCTTTTAAAGGATTGGAATGAACCTGAACCCATGGTGGAACTAGTGCTGAGGACCTGAATTTTGGGATGAAGAATAACAATAATGCAGAATGGTATTATACTGTAGTCGAGATTCCTCTATACAGTTTATAAATAATTTCCTTCTCCTAGCTAGGGGAACACCTTGAGCCCCTTTCTTTGCCTGACTGTATTCCAAACATGCAGTTCATCCTAGGGGAAATGGAAACCAAATTGGATGGGTAATCCAAGGCCTCTTAAGAAAACAGACTTCCTGGGATATTTTTTTCTGTTTTCCTTCCAAAATGAAGGAGGAACGCACAATTTTTTTACAATTTCTCAATAACAGATGCTGAGGTTTATGCAAAAGATTTTGGAGATAGAACATGGGGAGAAATGAACATGAAATTCCCATGGATGTTTTCATTCTTTATTTCCCCATTTTAAAGATTTCTTGTCTAATCTGATTGAGAAACTTTTGGTGCATACAAATGAAATTAGAATCTCATGGTCCTGAAAAGGAAATGAATGTAAAATAGGCTGAGGAATAGCAGGAGGAAGGACTACGGAGGAAAAATACTTTGAGCAATAGCTTAAGAAAAAAATTAGAAAGCAAAGACGACTCAGGAAGGGACAGAGCAATGGGGGATGATATTTAAAATATATGTTATAGAGAGGAACTCTGTCTGTCAGTGTCTGCAGGGAAGGGTCAGAGCATGGACCAGGGAGCCCAGCAATGGGACAAGAAGCAGCAGGCAGAAACTGATGACAAGAAATTCCACCTGAATATGAGAAAAATTTTGCTGCACGGTGACCGAGCACTGGAACACTGCAATCCCTCACTGGAGATAATCCAGAACTGTGTGGACACAATCCTGTGCCATGCGCTCTGGGATGGCCCTGCTGGAGCAGGGACGTGGGACTCGCAGCCCACTGAGCTCCATTCAAACCTCGCTCGCTTTGGGGTTATGTGGCTGCCCAGGGAGCTGGGCAGGGTGGCGAAGTCCCTGTCCCTGGAGGTGTTTAAGGAGCGACAGTGGACAAGGCGGTGATCTGTCAAAGGCTGGGCTCAATGACCTGGGAAGTCTCTTCCGTTCTAAAGGATTGGGTGACTCCGTGGACCGCAGTAACCGCCGCCGAGGAGCGCCTGCCGGGCCCCGATAAAGCCGCGGCCGCTGGGTCTCGAGCACCTCCTCAGCCGCCGCCACCGCCTCCTCGGGCCCGCCCGGCCCGGCCCGGCCGCCGCCTCCCGCCCCTCGCTCCGCCCCGGCCGCGGCCCGACCCAGCGGGAGGAAGATGGCGGCGCTCATCCCCCTCAGCCAGCAGGTACCGGGGCTGCCGGGGACGCGCGGCCCTCCGCACCGGCGGCCGGGCGGGCGCGGGGAGCGGCAGCGGGGCTGCATCGTGGCCGGGTGCAGCCGGGCTGGAATTGGCGCTGGGTTACAGGCCCCGTGCCGGGAGGGGCTCGGCCCGCGGGGAATAAGGGTCGGGGCGCGGCGAGGAGCGGGACCCGGGCGGGGCAAGGGCGGCGAGCGGCCCCCGCCGTGCCCCAGGACCGCGGCGGGCGCTGCTGGGGGGGCCGCAAGCTGCGCCGCCGCCCTCCCCTCATGGAGGCCCCGGAGCTGCGTCCCTGGGGAGGGGCTGAGGGTCTCCTGGCGCTTCCCCACGCCGAGCCGCCGGGATTACCGTGGGCCAGGGGTTTGGAGGGGACAGGGCTGGTGCTCCGCACGTCAGCCCGTTTTCCTGTTCGTACCGGGCGGTGATGCCGCCTGGAACTGCTGAGCTGTTGTGACGGGGTGCCGTGACCGTGTGGGGAGGTGCGTGGGGAGCGGGGACACCGGCAAGGGGCTGAGCCATGAGCGGGACGTGCTCGCCTGTCAGGAGGAGGAGAAGCTCCTGCAGGGCAGGGGACGGGGCGCGTGTCCTGAGCCCTGGGAGAGGCTGTTTCCAGCTCTGCTTGAATGCTTAGGATCCCTTGGTTGATTTCTGTTGTTACAAGTTTGTTTTTTTGATTTGATTTCTCACCCAAATAATTCAAGCCTAAGCAGTGTGATCGCTGTTTATTATTTTCCATAGCCATGTCAAGAGAGTGTACTTATTTGCTTTAAAGCAAAAGAAAAGCAACACCACCCCGCTACCTTCAACGTCTTGAAACCAAAACTATTTTCTATACTGTGCCTAGGCCAGTCAGGCATTCTGAATGACTCCAATTAGTAGTTCAGATTATTTAAATAGATCGATTTCCTTTTAATAATGATCTTTGGGTTGTGATACTCTAAAAATGTATCGCTCAGTGGAGTTATGTGGTGCTTGGGTAACATAACTTCCTGCGTGTCTTACTAAGAACATGGACTGCTGTTAGCTTCTGATTAACATTGGTTTGATTAAGTGAACATATTCAGAAACATCTGAAAACATCCATGTGCGCACAAACTGTTGTCAGAAAATGTCAAGTGGTTAATGTGGTGCAAAATATGTAAGTCAGATAAACTCTGGATGTGAAAGGGTTTGTAGTTGTGAAATTCTATAATGCATTGGTAAAAATCAAATAATTATCAAATGCTTACTCTAGAAATCCAGTTTCTCTAGTTTAAATTCTCATTGATCTTTGAGTCTGGCATCAATGGTATTCCTTTTGATAGAAAATGTTATGTTTAGGGGGACTAAGACCACATTCTGTAAACATATCAGTTATTTTTATATAGTATTTTCCAACTAATTCAGTGGAAGCATTGTAGTTCTAAAACTTGTTTTTGTAAATTGAACTGTCAAGAGTAATCTAGCTGTAAACAGAATTTCCTTTAAGGTAATAAACTTCCTCTTCTAAGAGCCTCAGTTTTGTGATTACTAAGGACATGTGTGTTAATTAAATGCCAGAAATAGAATTAGACAGAGTAGGACAGGGTATGTGTGTTGTAACATGGAGGCTTGTCCACTCAGAAAGCTGTAAAATAAAACTATTGATACCAACAGATTAAGAGCTGCAAAGAGTATGGGTAATTCAAGCAGCTTAAAATATTTTAATTAATATTAATTAAATTTAATCATTTATCATTATCATAATAATACTTCATTTCAAATAATTAATGTGATCCAGAGATCCTTGTGACCCGGAGATGACTTCAGGAAAGAGAATTAATTGTGATGTTTTGGGGAGTATAGAGCAGGCATAGGAACCACGGGGTGGATAAACTCTTAGTCAAACTGAACCTCTCTAACAGGTTCAAAATTTTTGTCCCTGCCAGTGTTGACAGTCCTGGGTTGGTCCTTCATGAGCAGATGTCACCAAATTACAGAATCCTCTTGGATGATGGTGATGTCATCACATGTAGTGGTGGGTAGATAGAGAGCTGTGCTATTTTTATCACTTGAACCCGTTTTGTCCGGTCTGCTTCATCACAGAGATGCAGTCATTTAGGTAAATTGGTCAGAAAGACTGAACCTTTGTAAAATTCTGCAAGTAGAGGATTGATCTTGAGGTGCTTTTCAGCAGTGCTTGGGTGAATAATTTGCTGTGGAAGAAATTTCACAGCATTGAAGCACATCAGCCTGGCTTCCTGCCACCTCTGCCAGGTAAGTCAGCTCCATGCCACGGCTGACAGTATCAAATGGGGGTGCCAGGAGTGTCTGCTGATGAGATGAGATCACTCAGTCCTGCTGCTGGAGCAGTTTGCTCTGAATCTTGGTCTGAGTGCAGTCTCTGCATGCTCTAGGTCACTCAGTGCATCAGTTAGAGGAGCTTGTGGTTGGTGCTTGACTCTCTTGTCTGAGCTTTCTGACAAACAAGAGGTGCATAGGTTGGTGATAGTTGGCTGAAAACGTGGTTTTATTCAGAGTGGAACAGGCTATTTCCTACTTCCACCTTTTCTCTGAATGATGTGTTTCCTGCTTGGACAGGAACACAATGCTTATAGTGCTGGTTGTTTACATGCCAGCACAAAGAACAGTCCCATTTATGAGTTATGTTTGCAGCATCCTTCTGAAATCCTGTCTGCCATCAGGGAGAGCGAGAGCTTCCAGAGGGTGCTGATGCTGGAAAGTGCAGCAGCTTATTTTGTTGATGGATATAAGTGAAGTATGTTTAAGATGCTTAGGAAACTGTTCTGAAAATGCAGGATTTTTCTATTCAAATAGAGCTGTAATCTTTAGAGAGTCAGTGTTTGCTTGTGCTCTGCTCAGCTGTCGTGGATAGCTCCTTAAATGAAGATTTAGCATGTTTATTGTAAACTCACAAGAAGGTTCTCTTGGTGTAAAATCAAATTTTCAAGTTCTTCATTGGTCTTTTCTTTCATCATGTTCCTGCCTTCCTTCCTCTCAGAGTAAGCAGAACATGTGGAAATCCATGAGGAGAACAAGGAAGAAGGTGACATTTGGGAGGGGACACAGCAGTGATGGCACTTAGTGTGCAATGCTCCTTTTCAGGTGTCTGGCTGCTGTCCTGGAGGTGGGGAGTGGTTATCCCAAGCAGGATTTGTGCCATCTCTGTGTTTTGCTCATTGACATCTTTATTGAGTTGTTTTGGTGCTTTCTTTTTAGGGCCTCTCAGTGCTCTAAGGACTGACCTGGTTTTGACCAGATTGGTTTTGCTCTTGGCATTGAGGCTGGGTAGAACAGTGTGGAGGGATGACTTGCCCAGGGTTAGAAATCCCATGGCAACTCTAGGAGACGTGTGAGAAAATAGGATTTTGGGGCTTTTTCTGCATCTTTTGGCATTCCAGCTGCCATTTGCTTGGAATGCTGGGCTTTCCTTGGGTCTGTAGCTTTTGTGTAATGCAGTGGTTACACCAAGTTGAAATCCTCCAAAAGTGTTGTCAGGGAATTGTGAGAGTTGTTAATTTGCCATTCATTTTATATATATATATATATATATATATACACACACACATATATATATATGCACACATATATATATATACACATACACATATATATATATACACATATATATATATATACACACATATATTTGGGTTGGGGTTTTTTTGTTTGTTTGGTTTGGGTTTTTTTTTGTTTTGTTTTGTTTGTTTTTTCCTTTTTTTTTTTGTTTGGTTTGGGTTTTTTTTTGTTGTTTTTTTCTCTTTTTTTCTTTGCTTTGGTTTTTTGTTTACTCCGTTACAGTTTAAGATCCTAGTCTTGAAAATGTGTTAACACAGGCCCTGTGTGTGTGTGTAATTCTGTTGAAAACATTCTCCAAGGATGTGTTTGGTGCAGTTGGTAGTCAGGTGAGCGTTGTGGTGAAAGCTGGACCTTTGTTATGAGTCCTTCTCAGCTGAGATCTGAAATACTTCAGCAAATAATTCAAAGCTGTTCTTCAAAACCTTATCCCTTTGTAGTGTCACTAAGTAGAAGTGTGAGGAGAGGCAGGAATCCTGATGATGAGAAGTTCTAAGAGGTGACAGTGCTCTGTGCTCTTGGTGGATCACTGTTATCCACACTTTAATTTCAAGTGTCCAGTTTGTAACACAGCACATTAACACACTATTTTAGGTTCTTAATAGCAGTAATACACAAAGTGCTGGATGTTTCTTTTCCTATCAGTTCTGATTGTTGTTTATTCTGTTTTCTTACTTGTGTTTCAGTTTTCTACTGGGAATCCAATATATGAAACATATTACAAACAGGTATGTTCTTAAAAACAAGTAAAAACAAAGTGCAGTTTCTTCTTCCCCAACATTTCCTTCTCTTTCTTTTCCCCATTGCAGTGCTAAAACTGTGTGAATTCTGAGTGCTGATGCAGTTCCTGTAACTCCTTTTGACCTAGAGGCGAGATTGCATTTCTTAAATCTGCTTTCACAACAGCCATGTTTCAATTAAATGTTAATTTTTCTCCTTCAGGTAGATCCAACGTACACAGGGAGAGTTGGGGCAAGTGAAGCTGCTCTGTTTCTTAAAAAATCTGGTCTCTCTGATATCATCCTTGGAAAAGTAAGTTGAAGGAATTGGATAATGCAGTACTTGTCTTTACACTTCTTTTAAGTGAAAGGAAAAATTTAAAAATAAAATTTGGTTTTTGTGTAACATTTTTGTTGTTAACTCGACAATTCAGTAACATTGTTTGTCATTCCTTGAAAGCTGCATGAACACTTTAAGAAGACATAGAGTAGGAACTGTTGAGCTCAAGTTTTCTTTGAAATTCACAGCAGCTTTTATTTTCTATCTCCACAGATATGGGATTTGGCTGACCCAGAGGGTAAAGGATACTTAGATAAACAGGTAATTGAAATGTTCATGTAGATTTCCTGTATTACCTTTCCCAGATTAGCCTTGTTTTGATCAGGCCCTGGTACCATCAGTAGTTACCTTCATCTTTTTCAGGGTTGTTTTTGTTTACAAAATGAGTTTTTTCCCCAGCACTGCTCACATCCAAGTGTATTACTCAGGGAGGCTGCAGGAGAAGTTTGATTCTAATTTTCTGGATCTCTTTTGTTTTGTAAATAGTTGGTGTGTGTATGTGTAGGTACACAGTCATTGAGTCACAAATGAAAACTATGATTTGATTTTAGAAAATTTTTGTGCATGAAAAAATTTAGCTTTTTTTACTAAAAATGGCTTGGAATACCAAATAAGTTACAAACAAACTCTTTCAAAACACTACTAATTTTTAAGAAAAACTGTTGTATTTTAATTAGGAGAGAGTTTTTATGAAGAACTAACTTGCAGTTTTCTCCTCTTTGCTTCCTGTCACTATAAAACTTTTCTGGACTCATCCTTAAAAGCAAAGGGGCCATTATGGGGTTGTACATGTGGGGTTTTCTTTTTACTGAGTTGCACATACCCAGTGTTAGTATAAATGGCAAGGGGATTATTTATTTTTTGTGATTGCAGCTGGTTTTTAATTGCCAGCCCAATTGCTTGCAGGGTTTCTACGTCGCCTTGCGCCTCGTCGCGTGCGCACAGAACGGCCACGATGTCAACCTGAGCAGTCTGAATTTGACTCTGCCCCCTCCTAAATTTGTGAGTAGTGTCCACTTCAATGCAGGTTTGTGTTGTATGAGAATTCAGTTGGAACATTGCAATGATTTTGTGTTTTATAAATGTCATGGTTCAGGCTGCTGTCAAACACTTCCTTAGGGCACAGCAGCCAGGGCTGCCACAGTCCTGTCATGCTGAGTGACAAGAAACCAGCCCCTTCCTGGCCTGCAAGAGTCAGACAGGGTGAGTTTAAGTCTGGTCAGCTTGGTCAGGAAGCTGGTGTGGCTAAACTCTTAATTCATGATAAAAAAGGAAACAAAAAAATGATTATTTTGGGGCTGGCTCAACAGGAATGAGTAGCAAAAGGCATTGCTGCAGCCTTGCCCTGCACTGGCTGCTGCAGAACCTCCTTGGCTTGTGTTGGTTCTGTCTTTGGACACTGAATGCATCTACTGGATGTCCTTACCCAAGTACTGGAATGCTATAAATGAGTGTGACTTCTGTTTAGGTACATGTGCAGCCTGTTTTCCTCAGTGTAGTTAAGCTTCATGTCTATAACCATCTCAAACTCAGTGCAATTAATAAGTACTAGAGACAGAAGTATGTATATTTATCTATTTATATAAATGTATATATATAAAAATATATATATATATAAAAATAAACCATTTTCTCATTTTTAGCATGACACTAGCAGTCCTTTACTGATCACACCACCCTCAACAGAGACCCACTGGGCTGTTAGGGTAAGTGTAAAAGAAAACACATTCCATCCATTTTTTAGAAGTAAATGTTTTTCTTGTGTGTAATTTTCTCAGTGAGAGAGTTTTATATCAAATGTATTTCCCATTTCAGAAGTCCTCCCTTTCTGTGCACAGCAGAGCACACCAAGGTGTAGTTTTAGATATGCAATAAGTATTAAACAACCCTTTGACAACCTCTGGTGGGATGTTTTTAAGAAAATGAATTTTAATCTTCTGCCTGGATTTCTTCCAGAATCCTACAATTAGGCACTTTGTTTGTATAAAGGAACCCCACTGGGAACAGTGAAGTGTTTCACCACATCCAGTCTGAGCTGTTAATTTAAAGCTTGAGTTCCTAATTTCTAATTGCTATTCAATGATACAAGCTATATCTATAATTTGGAAAAAATAATTTTTGATGTATGTGTGGGGATATTTATATTTAGGTAATTTTCAACTCCAAACATTTCCAAAATGTTGGAATTTAATAAAAAAAACCCTTGTAGTTATATGTACTTTAAAGTGGGAGGAATAAGTTTTAATTCTATAGAGTTTATCAAAGTTACTTTAAAACAGAAGCACCCCTTGTCTGCTGCATGGTAAAATCTCCCAGCTGCCATAACTTTTAAATTTAGGAGCCTAATTTCAAAGCTTTCTCTATGGGTTTACATTTAAATACAATACAGTGGCACTTGCAAGAATTTTGGAAATTTAAGATGAGTACATTACTGACCAGTCTTAATTTCTTGCAAGATCTCATTTTCATTACTCACACAGACACACTTTTTTACTTATTCAGACTATTTCTTACCAACTAGGTGGAAGAAAAAGCAAAGTTTGATGGTATTTTTGAAAGCCTTTTGCCAGTAAATGGTTTACTTTCAGGAGACAAAGTAAAACCAGTACTGATGAATTCAAAGCTACCTCTTGATATCCTTGGAAGGGTAAGTAAGTTGTTTAGATGTAGCTTGTCTCTATTTAGCTTCTCATAATTGCAATGTTAAAAATGTAATTTATCAACAGAGATCAGGTTTTGGCTGAGATTTTGCATCATGTGCATGCTATAAAGCAAGAACATTAAGACTCTGAAGTCTTCCACTTAGAAATAAGAGTAAGAGTAGTAATTTCAACCCTAGAGTAGATTGGCTTCATTGTCTCTCTATTCATTTACAAGTGGAAATTTGATTTTGGTTGTTTAAAAACAAGAAAAAGCTTTCCTGAATCATAATAGCTGTTAGGACATTAGATTCTGCTGTTTTGTCATTTTTACAAATATGAGTTATTAGATATACCATCAAATCCATCCTCTGTTTGTGCAGGAAAATCCCTTAAAACATCCTCCTTTATTCATAGTGCAAATTGCCAGGTTGGTTTTTCTTTCCTATTGATATTTTTGAGTACATTCTGTGTCAGAGTTCTATCTGCATTACATACTTTTATCTCTTCAGGAAGAAGAGCCTCTTGCTCTGTATTATCTACAAAATCTAAGTATGATTTGTTTTAATTCTGTACTTGAGTATTGAGAAGTCTCGAAAGGCTTCGGATTTTATCTTGTTATTGTCACAATAGAAATTCAGGAAACTTTGGCCTCTTCCAGAAAAATCTGTGGACAAGATAAGGCACTGAGGAAATGGAGAAAGGTCCAATCAAGGAGCTTAAATGTGTCAAGGGTCCAGTGATAAAGCAGAGTTCTCACAACTGAGCCTCAAGTCTTGGCTTTTTGTGGACTCCACTGTCCCCAGGTCATATTGATGATGAAACAGGGCTGTGCTGGAGTTCACAAAGTTTTGTGTCTCTCTAAATCTTCTGCAAGTTTCATTGGCTGTGCCTCACCTATTAATGAACTAAATTAAGCATTGATAAATGCTTAAATTCTCTCCAACAGGAAATTCAGGGGGGCAGAGGGAATTGCACATGGTTTTAGTTTTTAGTAGAAAACCCTGATCATCTAGGAATGGAATAGGAATTAGAAATATCTTGAATTTTCCGTTGAATTTTCTTGCTAGGAACTGGAATGATCTGCTAGCCCACACCCTCTGGGCAGTGCTGAAAGCCACCTCTGAGTGCTTTTACTCAGCTTGATGATTCTGTAGTTGCATCATAGAATGATGAAAAACCTGCCTGAGTTGCAGCCAGAATTTGTTAGAGCCAGTGTTGATTCATGTGGCCAGAAAACTCTAATCCAGTCTGTTTCATCAGAGAATTTTTAGATAGGTGGTGTAACTAATATGATCTTCACCAAAATCTGTGAGGAGTCTTTAGGGGGCATGTTAATACAATGAATACATAAAGTGTAACTTGGTCTGCAAATCATTTTTTAATCTTAATTGCTGTAGGTCTGGGATCTCAGTGATATTGATAAAGATGGGCACCTGGACAAGGATGAATTTGCTGTGGTAGGTTGCTTTAAATTCCCAATTCACTGTCTAATCTGTCAAAACAAATAGCTCATTTCTTTCTCAAGAGCTTTGCAGCTTTCTGTGCTACAGCCAACTGTTCTAATCTAAATTGTTCACATGGAGCTATTTCATGACCTTCCTCAGGTCCACCTGCTGACTCTTGCCTGTGTCAGGATTAAACTTGTTGGAATTACATTCAAAACGAATGGCTCTGGTTTACATTTCTAGTCTTACTGTCTTTGTTTTACTAATACATAAATGACTGACACAGCAAGATCTTGTTGCTTTTTCTAATAATTGTGAATGTTATCTGACCTTTTTGCCTTTGCAGGCAATGCATTTGGTTTATAGAGCTCTTGAGAAAGAGTCAGTTCCTTCACAATTGCCCCCTTCTCTCATACCACCTTCTAAAAGAAAGAAGCCATCAGTGTTTCCTGGTGCAGTCCCTGTTCTGCCTGCAAGTCCTCCCCCCAAAGACAGCCTCCGTTCCACCCCATCCCATGGCAGTGGCACCAGCCTGAACAGCATAGGGAGCTTGTCTCCCAAGCACAGCATCAAACCAGCACAGGTACACATCTTTCTTTCTTTCTTATTCTTCTAGATTTGTGGATTTGTAAGCTGTAGGAAAAAAGAAATACATTTTTTGATTTCTGCCTCGTGTGTGTTTGGGTGATTTGGGTGGAGAGGGTGAAATGAGAATGGTAAAGCTTGGAAGAACATTGGTGACCACAAGGTAGAAAATCTTAGGGGGAATTTTCACTTTATGTAGAAAATGGAACCGTAGAAAGGTTTTGTTTGTGTATCTGCTTTAATACCAAAGAAATCATTAATCTGCTTCTAAATCTCCTGCTATTAGTGTGAGGACTTTATATGCCTAATTGGGTCTGTATTTCCAAAGAATGAATGCTTTTCAACTGATGAATAGCTGTTTATCAGTGTTTTTATTCAGATAAAAAGTGTGAAGTTAAAACATGCAATGAAAATACTTGTTTACTAGTCAGACTGGAGTATGCAAGATGTTCAGCACACCCAGCTCTGGATAATGTCATTTATACTTAGTGTGTTCATAGAAACCATTTCTGTTCTTTTGAAATGCCAACCTTTGTTTTGCAGCCAGCTGTTAATTGGGTGGTACCAGTGTCTGAAAAAGTGCGATACGATGAAATTTTCCTAAAAACAGACACAGACATGGATGGGTTTGTGAGTGGTCAAGAAGTAAAGGACATTTTTATGCATTCAGGTCTATCTCAGAATCTCCTAGCACATATATGGTAAGAATCCTGTGCTAGCTGTGCTTCTGTAGCTTGCTGATCTAGGAACTCAGATTCAGAATGTGATTCTAACATGAAAATAAACAAAAAAACCCCAACTTCTTTTACTTGTCCACATACTGTAATATGTGGACTATATGGAAAATTAAGGGAGAAATAAATACTCCCTTTGCTTCTCTGGGAGGGGGGCAATAGGTCAGTCTGTGAATTGTGATTGTCTTTTGAAGTTCTAGTGCTCTAAACATTTTCTCAGACTAACACTTCTCTGTTCAGTTAAATATGTGTAATAAAATACTGCTCTGTTTATGGAAATCTGACTAGAATAAGTTAAGCTCTGATGAGGATGAACCAAAAAGAAATTACATGTATATATGTATTTCAGACCTTTTAGTAGAGCAGAAATAAGATTTTCTTGTTTGTAAGGTTGATCTGTTTTTCATCAGGTCTTTGGCAGACACGAGACAGATGGGAAAGCTCAGCAAAGACCAGTTTGCACTCGCCATGTATCTCATTCAGCAGAAAGTCAGCAAAGGGATTGATCCTCCACAAGTGTTAACTCCAGATATGATCCCTCCCTCAGACAGGAACACACCCATCCAGGTAAGTCAGCAATTTGTTGTAGATACACTGAATTTATGTGCTTTAAAAGTAATGGGCTTTGAGTATGAATTTTGTGGGTTTTTTTTTTTTTTTAGTATTATGATAAAGAATTGCCAATATTTTTTCTTATCTCCTCTTACAAATTTCTTTTAACATTTGAAAATATAGCTAGTTTTTTAACAACCAAGGCAGTAAGTAAAGAAAAATGCAGTAAAATTTTCCATAACCCAAGGAGTAATAATGCTGGAAAAAATGTAGCATAAAGGATAATCTTTTGTCATACAGAAGATTGAGTCAGGGAACTTGTAACAGCAAATATTAAAAGCTGGTTGAGCAGCATGTCCCTGACTGTGATCACACCAGATTACTCCCATGGAAATATAAAAGTTTTTAATGGCTACATGAGGAGTTCCTGGTTTCTGGGATTCATCCTTTGTAGCAGTCCACAGTCCTGTATCCAGCACTGCTAATACCCTTTTACTTGAGCATCTGATCCTTTGCTGACCCTGCTTTGTTCCTTTCCTTGATAACATGCCAGTGCACTTCTGCAACTGAACTGAGGAAATACTTCTGTCATGTCCTTGCATTCACCTTTTCCATAAATGATACTGTGTTTTTCTTTACTTTTATTTGCCTTCCCTAACCAGAAACCTTTGGAACTCTAAATATATTTTAATTACTGCTATTGCTATGGTCCTCCTAAGGTTTTTCCTATATCCTTTTCCTATAGACTCTGTCAGGTTACTTGACCCCTGTAGGAACTGAGATCTCAGCACTAACAGAAATGCGGCGTGTGAGTAACTGCAGTGTCCAAAGGAATGCACATTTCTAATGTTTGCTTTTTGTAACTTCTAACAAGTTTTCATTTCTATACCTTTGCCTGTCTTTGCTCTTGAGTTCTGTGCCACTTGCTCTTGGTGTGGTGATAATGTCACAGCAATGTGGAATGCCCAGCCCTGGCTGCCAGCCTGGTGATGTTCCTTCAATAACTGGAGATTTATTGATCTGGCAGAAGTTCTGGGACAGGCAGCTCAGTGCTGTTGAAATTACTCCTGGGCTGGTTCTCTGCAGCTGTGACCAGTGAATGCATCTTGCTGGTCTTGGCTTGTTGGTTGGGTTCTTGTTTGTTTTTTAATGTTTAATAAAGCCAAGCTTTCTGTGGTTATCACAGAAGTCTCAAAGTCAGTGAAGCAGGCAAACTCTGCTTTCTTCTTTGTGAAATGCTATATAAAAATTGTAGGTCTCCTGGTTTGTCAGACTAGCAGTGAGCTCAGTGCTGCAGTTTTTGCTCAGTTGTGGTGAGCTGTTTATCCTTTTTATAATAACAACAACAACCAGTTTGGTACATAATGCTGACATCCTTTCTTAACTTATCTAGAAGGCAGGGGATGCCCTCTGTATCTTCCCTGATCTCTGCTTGAATGAATGCAGAAACAACCCACAGGAAATGTGGTATAATTGCAGAAATTGCCATTAATTTGTGACAGGGCTCTAGAAGACTGGACTTAGAATCTGATTTCATTAAGTCCATGTAAACCTTACTATTGACTAGAGCAGAACTAAGTTTTAGGTTTTGAATTTGAATTCTACCAATTCTGCAATTTCCTTGTTGGCCTTGTCCCTGTCCTTTCATTGCTGTGTGTTCAACTGTCCTGTCTGTTAAACAGGCCTATCAACAATTCTCCTACCTCATGAGCAGAATTGTGGGGCATGTTCTTTGCTTGTTGCAGAATAATTTGATGTCTCTTATGGAATTTTGCAAATGCAAATAATGAGGAGTTTGTATCCCGCCTTTGTTAAAGGAAAAGCTTCTGTTACTACTTGACATTTTAATAGATTGTTTCATTCTTAACAGGACAGTGCAAGTTCTGTTGGATCAGGAGAATTTACAGGGGTGAAGGAGCTGGATGATATCAGCCAAGAGATTGCACAGCTGCAGAGGTAATAGTTGTGGACTGTTAACCATGTCTTGGTGTACAGCACCTAAGTCAGTCTGTAGTACTTAGTTTATTTTCTCTTAGTCATTTTGTCATTATTTGTTGCTTTAATTGGTGATGGATTTCCTAGTGGTACCCTACAGATCTATCAGGTGACTTCAGAAGATTGATGATGGGCACAGAAGGCATTTCTCAAAGAATAATTGATACTTATGCACCTTTTCTCCTTTAAAGAATACATGAGAGTACAGGCTGGCATTTTTGTCTGCATGGTGTTTCCAGAATAATATTTAATTGATTTTTCCATGTGTGTTGTGTTATTTAATTAATCACAAATACATGTTCTTCTTTATCTGACAGAGAAAAATACTCTCTGGAGCAGGACATTAGGGAAAAGGAAGAATCAATCAGACAGAAAACCAATGAAGTTCAGGTAAAAACTGTTTATCATCAGTAGTTTTCATGTTAATCTAAGTCATATGTAGCAATTTAGCATTTTTTCTGTCGTTCTATCATTCTTTCTTTCTTGGGATTTTCCTCTGCCTGGCAGAAAAAGATTTATTTTTCTGTTCTCCATCAGAAGTGTTTTCATCTGCTGCTGGCCAATATAAGCATAGTGTATGTGAGCAGTTTAATGTCTTTTTTGTTAGTGTTTAACTAACATGTCATTTAGGAAATCGATGTTTGGAGAGTTTGGTTTTGATAATTAGGGTAACTCAGTGCAGTGTGCTCTGTGTCACAGTCCCTTTTCCTTCTTGTGAGCAGTGATTTATTTCCTGATGTCTCACACAAATTCCTGCAGATACAAACAGGCCAATGCAGGGTGTAGCCAAGATGATATAGAAAATATTCTGAATTTTGTTAAGTTCTTTCTCTGTGGCTGATGCTTCAGCTAAATATGAGTTACAAGTTGTGGAATTTTCTTCAGGAGCTGCAAAATGATTTAGATAGGGAAACAAGTAACTTGCAAGAGCTGGAGGCTCAAAAACAAGATGCCCAAGACCGCCTGGATGAGATGGACCAGCAGAAAGCCAAACTGAAAGATATGCTGAATGATGTGAGGCAGAAATGCCAGGAAGAAACACAGGTGGTAAGTGGATGTTCATTTTGGACCAGGTCAAGAGTAAAATATCTTCTGTTGAGGGGAATTCTGTTTATTTAATAAAGAAACTTTTTTTTTACCATAAATAGCAATTTTTACACAAATACAAAGGTCCAAGAAAGGATTTTGCCATCTTTAATACCTTCCTTAAAGGTCATAAAAGAAAGGTTGAACCTGATGATGTCCAGGGGTCCCTTTCCATAGGAATTGTTGTTCTGAGAATATCTGAAACATTTATTGAGCCAAATCAGTAGTCCTAACCCATGAGACAGTCCATGGCAGTGGTGCTGGTTTTGGTCACCCTGAATGCCATCAGGATTGAGTTTTCAGGTGGATGCAATTGCCAGTGAAAAGAGGATTTTACCTTAAGGTAGAAACTTCCTGTGTAAGGAAGTCACAGAAGAAAAGTCTGTAAGGAAGGTTATAAACAGCTCTGTAATTGTAACTCTTCAAATCAACATTAAACTGCTTGATAAATGTTTGAATGGGGCCAGGTTCTGAAGGTGAACATCTGGGAAACAGCCTTTGATTACCTTTATAAGTAGTGGGGTATTTCTCTGATTTAAAATAGGATTTCTAGGTTTTATTGAATGTGCTTTTATCAAGGATTTTGTGCAACAGCAGAAGCAGCATGCATTTCTTCATATTAGGTTCTAAAGATTTTCCTTAGTAGTTGATAGGTTGCTGTACCACTTTCTGTTACTTATTGTAAATTCACCATTTAATAAGTCCCATTTATTCCAAATTTCACTCTGATTTTTCTACTGTGTTCTTTCAGATTTCATCACTAAAAATGCAGATTCAGTCTCAGGAATCAGATTTAAAATTACAGGAAGATGACCTTAACAGAGCAAAAGCAGAACTGAATCGCCTGCAGCAAGAAGAGACTCAGCTGGAGCAGAGCATCCAGGCTGGAAAAGTGCAGCTTGAAACAATAATCAAATCCTTAAAATCAACCCAGGAAGAAATAAACCAGGTATTCCCTGTACTTGATACCATTTTTTGCTTCTTGAAACGAGTTGAAAAATTATTTTTTCAGAGGAGGAAAAAATCCTGGTTCATGAAATGAACCTTTTTGACTGGTGTTTAGTGGGGAAATTCCTGGTTTGAGTTAGGAAGCATTCAATTCTGTTGGGTATAAAATGCAGCTGTCAGGCACCAGTGTTTGAGGAGACTGTAAGAATGCCAGTGTTTTTAAGTGTGTAACATGCTAAAACATTTCTCCCTCTCAGGCAAGAAGTAAACTCTCTCAGCTGCAAGAGAGCCACCAGGAAATGAATAAGAGCATTGAAGAATACAATGAAGCTCTCAATGGGATTCATGGTGGGAGTCTGACAAATTTAGCAGACATGAGTGAAGGCCTTGGGCAGACAGAAAGAAGCAGTTATGGAGCTGTGGTAAAAACCCCACTGTTATTTAGTATATTTGACACTAATTAAGCTTCTGACTTGCACCTTATCTGAAGAATTGTTTAGCTGGTATTTGGCACGTGGTCTTGTGGATTTGTAACCTGTCACATGTTCAATCTCAGGACAGAGGTGGGGCTTTATTTCCAGTTTAGTGTTGCATTTTTTAGTCTCCAGTTTATCAAGGTGAAACCTTCTTTTGCTGTAGATTTTCCTTTCTCATGTATTTCCTTCTTATTTCCAAAGGAAGCTTTACAGATTTCTGCTTTACATTGAGCTGTATTTATTACACATCTCATATTCCCTTTCTGAAAGGATGGTTCTCTTTTGCTTAAATAATTTCAGCATCATCTTTCTCATTTATTATGTTTTTACTTAATCAGCATTTTTTTTTCCCCAATCATAAAATCTTTCAAGTTCTTAAACATTTTTCAAATCAATTTCTTTTGGGTATGTAAAGTTAATTTGGGTATTAAATATTCCTCTAAAACACAAGAATTTTCTTTTATTTTTTAAGCTTTTTTGCCTTAAATATGACAAGAAAGGAGTTGCATACTTGCTTGATTTTGCTTGCACATCTATGTGGCCCTTCCTCATTATGGAAACAGGTTTAACTGTTGTAAGCACAGCATTTGCTGTGGGTTTACTATGAAATTGAATATATAATGTGTTAGTAAATATTTACCAGCCATTGCTGCCTTTATGCAGTACTTTACCCTTGCTCTGTAAAGACAAACTGCTCAAAAGAAGAACAGTGTAGATAAAAACAGTATATTGAGAAACATGTACTAAAGGTCTTAAAACTCCTTAATGCTTCATTTCTGTGCTTGCATGGCTTGCATAAATATATTTAATTTCCAGTGAAAACTTCCAGATGTTTTCTTGCAAAACCTAGGAGCCACTTACTGGCAGAAAATACCAGTCTATGTTCATAGCAATTTTTTTAAACCATTGTGCCACTTTCCTGTTTCTCAATTCTTCCTTCCTCTTCCTTCTCTCCCCACCTCCCTCCTGCTGTTCTGAGAAGTATCAATTAGGATGTTTTCATTTGCATCTTGTAAAGGGATAAAAGAAATCCTGTCTCTTTCTGGTGTTGGGTGTAAGTGGGTTGTTATTTCTGGATATTCCTTGTGCTGGGATGGCCCCCAGTGTCCCTGGAATTCTGCTGTGCAGGTGCTGCCTGCACTTGGGCTTTCAGCAGAGACCTCCAAACAAGACCCAAGCCAGGGATTAGCATTCAGATGAATGAAGAGGTTTCATAACTTCAGTTTGCTGCTTGTTCATGCAGGGTATTTTCTACAACTTGACAAATGTAGGTTTGGCCCCTGCTGAGAAAGCTCTTGCCATCAAAATGCTGGGGTGGCTCTTCCTGAATGAAGTGCTTTGTCATGGCAAATCAGTATTTGGGGCTTTAAGCTCAAAGATGAGTTAACAAGAAGCAATCTAGTATCTGACTGCTTGGTAGTAATTTGTTGTATTTGTAGTCCACAGATTGTTTTTGTATCCTTTCTTTTTAAATAAGTGTCTTACCTGAAGCTGAGCTATCATGGCAGAGAAGAATTTTTTGATGGTGTGATGTTTGGGATTGGTTGGCTTTTGTTATTAAAGTATTTGAGAGTTGAATATATTAATATGGGCAACAGTTTAACATTTAATTGCTATTTGTACTGTTATCTTTTGGTGTTCTGTGTAGCCTTGGGGTACACATTCATTTCTGCTGTGTAATTACTTAGAAGTCACATATTCAGAAAGTTCTTTAGGAAGTAATTTTAAAGACTGTTAAACAGGAACCAAGATAGCATGCAATTTCTGCTTAATGGGTAACTGGGCATCTTTATTTTTATCATGACAAGCTGTTTTGATGTTTCTCCTTAATTTTTAGGATGATCCATTTAAGAATAAAGCCTTGATGTTTACCAATAATACACAAGAATTGCATACAGACCCATTCCAGTCAGAAGATCCTTTCAAATCTGACCCATTTAAGGGAGCAGACCCCTTCAAAGGCAGTAAGTGCTTATCTAGGACCTTGAAGATCAATTGTTGAGTAAATTATATTTTCACAAACTTCCCTTGCTAAATAGTAGATAAACCAAATTGTTTTTCTCTTCTGCATAGGTGACCCATTCCAGCACGACCCTTTTGCAGAGCAGCCACCTGCTCCAGCAGGTAACAGCCCTTTGTAATGACAGGACAGGTGTGGTATAAACAATTTGTAGCCAAACACAAAGGAAACACAAAGGTTTCCCTGGCTACAGATTTTTGGTTTGCATGTGGGAGCATGGAAACCCAACAGGGTGTGCATTCAGAATCAGTTTGTTTAATGAGAAGTGTGTAACTCTTTATTAAGTCTGAAAGCTTCATCTGACATGTTCAAACTCAGTAAATACCCTCTGTAGAGAGGTCTCTGGGAGTCTATCAGATTTATCAAAACATTGTGTTTGTGTAAGAAAAATTGTATCAGTGAGTGTGAGGTCGAATATAAAATGTTCTTTATAGACACACTGGTGCTACACTGTATTTACCTGTTCATGCTCCTTCTAGATCCCTTTGGAGGAGATCCATTCAAGGAAAGTGACCCATTTCGTAGCTCTGCCCCTGAGGATTTCTTCAAGAAACAGGTGAAGAGTGACCCATTTACCTCAGATCCATTCACAAAAACCCCCACTTTACCCTCAAAGGTCAGTAATTTTTAAATCTACACTTAATAGATTTCTTTACTATTGACAGGCTTATTGTCTGACAGCTAAAAAGAGTGAAATAACACAAAATACTTTTTTTCCTAACTGGTGAAATATCATTAATTGTATTCTTAAAATGTAGCTATGGATTGTTCAGGCAATCAGCAGTGTTCCCTCTGGTTCCATGATGATGAGGTACATTCACCATGAAGGCACTTTTAGGTGGATATTTTTCCTCTCTGTTGGGAATTTCAAAGCAGCAGCACCCACCCATTCCCAGCATTCCCTCCATCCCATGGATTGCTGCACTCATGGTGGTGAATGAGGTGGAGGAGCTGCTCTGGCTAAAAAATCCCTGAGCCCTCAGTGGAGGAACTGCACAGAGCACACTTGTTACAGCCATTGTTGCAGTTCTGAGCTGTCCTGATGTGTGTACTTGTTTGGGGGGGAATGTGATTTCTTTGGTTTTGTTTTTATTAGTGTTTTCCTCATTCTTATGCAGTTCATGGAGTGTTGCTACCCAAGACCAGTTTCAGGCTGTGGGAAGTCAGCTTTTATTTAAGTACAATCCTATACTGCAAGACCAACTGACTTGTCAAACTGAAGAGCAGCTGTAAAAATTATCTGTTTAAAAAGAAGCAGTATACAGACTCTCTGAATTATTAATAATATAAATGCATGACCTGAATATTCTGTCTGTTGCTTAAAGACTAAATGCAATAGCCAAATGCACTAATAAAGTAAATTTCATATAATAAGCTGATTTTATCCCACTCTGTCCACTGAATAGAGTGGTCTGAAACTGTAAACTATTTGTCTTAAAGCAAGAGATTTTGATAGGCATGAAATGGTAAATGCACAGTCCAGCAGAAAAATAATTCTGTATATCTGTTCTTATTTAGCCTGACCCTTTTGAAAGCACTGATCCTTTTACATCTTCCAGTATCTCTTCAAAAGGTCCAGGTAAGAAGGAACCATTTAAAATGAGGTTATCTTTTTATGAAAGAATCAAATACAAGAGTTGAGGATAAAGAGTCTTGTGAACCATTGGCAAAAAGCATCATGGTCTTGTCACAGTTCATGACAGTTTTCTTCTCATATTTTATGAGACATTATCTCACTGTTTTCTTCTCATATTTTCCCTCCAAAAAACTGGTAGGAAACCTATTGTTTAGTGGAATTCTCTCTGAACATCTAAATGCAAGTGTGTTTTAGTTTTGTGCTTCATTGGCACCACTAAGCATTCCCTGTAATTCTTAAGTATTATTCAAAATAACTTTATTTTCTGCATATCTGTTCCAGATCCATTTGGAACACTGGATCCATTTGGAAGTGGTGCTTTCAGTGGTGGTGAGGGATTTGCAGACTTCAGTCAGATGTCAAAGGTAAAGGTTAAAAGGAAAGCAATTATCCTTTTAAAAATGTATGTACAGACACTTCCTAAAAGAGTGTGATATGATTGTAACTTTTTAGCTGACAGTCTGATTTTGTTAATTTTCTTCCAGTCAGCCTCACCAGCTATATAGCAAAGAATCTTCCAACCATGTCAGATATGGCAAAGTCTTACTAAGACTGGTAGATTCAGTAGGGATAAATACATTTTTTCACAAATATTTTCAATGACCAGATCAGGAAAATTAATTAACTTGTAGTTTTAACTTGTAAGAAGAGGTAGTTGTTGCAGATATGAATATATTTCAGTGCCCAGCCTTCATCTAAGTCCTGGAATTTGCTTCTTGGTTACTTCATAGTAAGTATCCTGACTTGTTTCTAAGCTTACCATAAACACATTAAGGTTGGATAAGGCCTCTAAGATTTAGGTCAACTTTTAACAAAATATTATGCTACTAAATAAATGTAACCTAACCTTACTCAACTCTTAACAGTCAGTCAGTCTCTCCCATGTTTTCAGTGTGCAATTTCTGTCCATTTTAAATAGCAAATCAAGAAAAAGGTTCAGGACACAAATGAAAAAAATGGATAATTGGAAAAGTCTTGGTCTTCTTTCCTGAGGTGGAGTTTGGAATTTAGTGAACTCAGTTCCCAACTCCTTACATTAGTGGAGTAAATGTTAAAAATAAAATAGTTTATCATTTCCCTTTGACTAATTACATTTCTTGGTGGTTTTTTTCCTCCCCTACCTTTTGCTATTTTGTTGTAGCTCTCCACTAGGTGGCAACAGCCTTTACCAGTAGACATGGCTGGCTCGAGGTAGAAATTTTAGCAAAAGTTTGACTGCGATTTTTACCTTTTTCACAAAACTCCTCTTTCTTCATTTCACAATGATAAATTTCCCTGCATGGCACAATACTTTTGGGCTTCTTCATCACTAGGAGAGTCCTTTAGAAAAGCTGTTTGAATATAGGAAGATTTAAACACGTGCTTTTGGATATTCCCTAAGGTTTTGACTAAAAAGTCAAATACCTATGTGTGACTTCAGAAAAGTCTGGAATAAAGTTATCCCTTCTGCACTGTTTTTCCAGGTTCTGTCATGGTTCTGTTTGTTAGAGTGAAGGTCAGGCTGTGGTATTACTGTTCATTGCCAAATAGTAAAAAGTCAAGTTTTACTTCCTTTTATTTCCTCATCAACTTTTTTTTGCTGGGACTAAAAGTTCTAGAAGTACTTAAATGATGAAAAGCATCAGGTCTTTGATTGTCTATGGAATCTCAGCACCTCTGGCATTGGGCATTAGCCTCCTACACCACTTACAATTCTGCCCTCAGATTTTGAAGTTAATGCTTTTACTTGACTTAACTGTAGCTTCATGAAACCACAGGTATTCTCCAGTGTGCTTACATCCCTTTTCTTTTCTTTTTTTTCTCATGTAGTCAGTACCTTCAGACCCCTTTGCCTCCTCTTTTGGAGGGGCAGGATTCACAGATGACCCTTTCAAAAGCAAATCAGACACACCAGCATTACCACCCAAGAAAAATGTCCCTCCACGACCCAAGCCACCCAGTGGTAAGGAGGTTTTCTTCTTTTAAAAGCTGCTTCTTTCAATTTACAGTGTATTGCTGGGTGTAAGAGCAAGTGGACAGTCTGCTATCTGTCTTATATTTCAACCATGGAGGAAGATGTGAAGTTATTGGTAAATTGACAAAATTATCAGTAAACCAGACTGAAACTCTTCAAAGTGGAGAACAGATGATGAGAGTGCTATTACAGATCTATAAAATCACATGTGGCAGGAGAAAACAGGGGAAAAAGCCCTGTATTTTCTAAGTAGGCAACATATAAGATTAGTAAATGGCATCTTTAAAATGAAAAGGTTTGCTTTTATATGGTAATAGAAATTCAGGATTTATTTCTATGTTTGCCAGAGAATATGGTGAATGCCAAAAAGTTTAAATAGTCTTAAAAAACCCTCTAGATAATTCTCAGAAGAAACAGAGAACAACAGGGTGTCCCAAAAGCCAACTCCTGGCTCCAGCTCCTTTGTAGCTGATAGCAAGGCAGTCTGGCTGTGGCTGCATCTTCATCTTGCTTTGATGTTCTTCCTGAGGCATCTGCCACTGGCTCCTGCCAAGGCCAGGGTGCACAGTTAGACCTGTCCTGACCTGTCTGCCCAGCTAGGATCATTCTTGCATTTGAACATTACTGTATGAATTAAACAGAAAACACTGTATATATGTATATATACACTGTATATATACACAGAGTATATATGGCTTTGTTCCTGCTTGGAGTCCATCATTTATGGAAATCTGGGAGATATATAAATCTCATGAATTGAAAAGATCTCTCTCAGTGGAGCTTCAATTTCTGTTCTCCCTGTAGTTGTTTTCAAGCTATTCAGCTACCAGTGAAACTGTTTAAAGAACTGAAGCCATGCAGTTTCAAGTCTCCTTTTAACAACAATGGTTGAGTTCAGTTGATATCAAGAGGGAACTTTCAGTTGGCTCAAAAAAAAAACCAACAGATGCTAGATGCTGCTGATGGTTAGGCACAGAATTTTGCACTAAACACATTGATCATCATGTATTTATATATCCACAGACAGTATTAGGGAGCACAGTACAAAAAGAGCAGATCCATCATTAATGTCTCCTGCAGTGTGTGGGTTCTCTGCCTTTGTGCTGGTGCATTTTGGAGCAGAGCAGGCAGCCTGTTTGTGACAGGTGTTGTTGATCTGGCTGGTTTTGCACACCAGTTATTCCAGAACAAACTCCTTGGACAATGTGAAAAGTGCTTGCTTATTACCAAGGTATCCTTAATGTCATTACCTATCCCATAAATTGATCCCAGATGTGAAAGATTCCATTGCACACAGTACACTTACAAGCAGACCATTGCAGCAGTATTTGTTCCTGTTGCTGGGATTTTATTGCTCAGGAGATTATGGTGCACCCAAAAACCCTGAAAGCAACAAATGAGAGGATTTTATAGGTGAGTATGCATGTAAAGTTGTCAGGAAATGCTCTAGGATTGTGAAAAAGCCTTTGAAGCAGTTTGTTCTATGCTTGCTTTGTGTATTTTCTACTATTTTCTACTATCTACTAATGAGTTTTCAGTAATTAAAAAAAAGCAAACCACATAATATGTCATGTTGACAAATATCCATCACTAGGACAGACATGAAGAAAAGGAGAAATAGAAATGCTAAAGGGAATCTTATTTCACATTGTGAATGATGTTATTTTTCTTTATTTGGTTTTCAAGGAAAGAATGCAAATGGCCATCTTTCAAAAAAATAGCTACATAAAATATTTTAGAGTTAACAGGGCCTATATAAATTTGGATGATTCCAATAAATACTAGATATACCCATGTAATCTCTTATATGTAGTTTCTTTGTATTTCTTGTTAGAAACATGGTTACTCTTAGCAAATGCAGTGTAATAGTAGCAGGAAAGGTGAATATTGACTCCCTCACATGAGGGTTTTTGGCTTTCTGTGTCCTCATTCCCTCTTTTGTACATACTGAGGAATGTGGGGAATATTCAGCTGTATTAATATGTTTTTTATTTAGACACGTGCACTCAGCCTTTAATCAGTTGGTTAAAAATGGTTTAAGTGTGTCTCTTCCCCCCTTCTAGGGAGATACACTCTTTGTGAGGCTCCACGCTCTACCAAAAGCAAATGTTGTTATGATAAAATAGGCTAAGGAGGAAACAACAGGTTTTTTTTTTTTAAAGCAAATGAGCCTCGTGTGTTTATGCAGTTCTACTCCTCCCTTCCTTCCACAACTAAAGCAATCTTCAGTGGTTACTTAAAGCATGAGAAATCATATAGTAATATAGTGTGATTGTAGCGAGAGATACGGGCATAAAATGTGTGTTAGAATGGCCTCAGCAAACAAACAACAGACAAGAAGCTTCCGTTGTTTCTTACCTTTCTTACCTTGGTCTCTTTAATTAAAAAAACAAGTAAGTGATAAAGATCTTGCTGAAGGATGAATAAACGCTAATTATTATCAGACAAACCTGTAATTTGCCTTTCTGTTCCATCATTGTACTCTTTTTAGTAAAACTGTTCTTTCTGTTGGGGGGGGGTTAATATTGAAAAACACTTTTGTGGTTTGGTTGCATTTTGGTAGGCAGGTGCAGAAAGCTCTGAAAGGAAACTTTACTTGTCCTCTAACCTCTGCACTCAAGTAGAAAATATAAATACTTTTGCAGAGTGTTGGAAGCTGCCTGATTTCCCAGGCTTTTGATAGTGGAAACTAAACAGGATCCACCAGGGGTTGTTCCTGATTAGCCCTGATTTGGTGCTTTTCTTTATGTGAAGCTTTTGCACATGGCATGCAAACATTGTCTGATGTCCCATTGAGGATTGCACTGTGTCCTTGGACCAAAGTGTGCCACAGTTCTCACTTTGCCCATGGGCCTCTTTTTTGTCCAGATGAATGAGGAGTTTGACATCAGGTCTCGTTCCTTCATGAAAACAAAGAGCAAACAGAGCAAACCCTTGCAGCTGAGCACAGGATCAGGAAAACACTTAAATGGCACATTCTGAGTTGGAAGGGACCCATCAGGACCATGGAGCCAGAGTGCTGGCCCTGCACAGGACACCCCAACACTCTCACCCTCTGAAGGGCTGGAAGCATTGTCCAAGCACTTGTTCAGCTCTGACAGCCTTTGGGCTGTGGCCCCTGCCCTGGGGAGCCTGGGCAGTGCCAGGCTGGAGGGGCAGAGCCTTGCCCTGAGCTCCATGCCAAGGCCTGGCCCAGCTCCAGCCCTTGCTGGGCTCCTGTCCCTGTCCCAGAGCAGAGCTCAGCGCTGCCCCTGTGCCTGCCCTGGGCAGGAGCTGCAGCCCCCAGGAGCCTCCCCTCAGTCTCCTGGGCTCCAGCTGAACCAGCCAAGTGCCCTCAGCTGCTCCTCAGCCCTTCCCCAGCTCCGTGTCCCTCCTTTGGCCACTCTCCAACAGCTTTGGATCCTTCTGATCTCGTGGTGCCCAAAGTGCCCCCAGGCTGAGGCTGCCCCAGTGCAGAGCAGAGCAGGAGAATCCCATCCCTTGTCAGGCTGGTGCTGCCCTCCAGACCATGGTGACACTTTGGGCTGCTGGGGCACACTGGTGACTCAGGTCCAACTTGCCACCAACCAAGGACTCCCTGCTCCCTTTGCACATGGCTGGTCCACAGCCTCTCATTCCCCAGTCTGTCCCTGCATCCAGGGCTGCTCTGGCACAGGGGCAGGATCTGGCACTTGGCATGTTAAATTGAGGATTGCCCAGCCCTTTCCTTTGTCAAGATCTCTGTGCAGCACATCTCTGCCTTTAAGGGAATCAACAGCTCCTCCCAGCTACGTGTCATCACCAAACTCACTTAAGTCTGCCTTCCAGTCCCACATCCAAGTCCTTCATGAGGAAGTTGTAGAGCACGGCTCCTGAAATGGAGCCTTTTGGACATAACCTGTGTTTACCATGTAGTGATAGAGCAAAAGGCCTTCAGGTGTTCCTGGAAAGACCTCTGAGAGGAGTTTGTGGTTCAGGGGAGCTGCTCTCATATCCAGGTTCTGGACACAGCCTTCACACAGTGTGTAGAGAAACTTCTCTGCTGCTGCAGGGGGTGTCAGGATTGCAGTGGGTCATCAGGTCTGGTCCTACACACCCTGGCCTGTTCTGCTTGTAAAGTGGAAATGGGTTGGTTTCTTTGGTTTTAGTTGATATTTGGGTTTTTTCCACAGCTGGAACATTGAGAAGCAGCTGTGATCTGAGTGTATTAGTAGATAGTTCAGTTCACAACTCTCTCTGTGAGAGGGAAAACCCTTGTGTGGCATGGATTAGGTACCCTGAGATCCATATCTTTCCTTTCTTGAGTACTGAGATTAAGAGAGGGTATGACAATCACAAGATTATTTAATTAGATTTGGATCTTGGGTAGAATCTCAGCTTTATGCTACTTTTGTTCATCATAAATAATTTTCTTTCTTTCTTACTTTATTGTTGACCAGTCTGTCAAGATCTTTTAGATGTTTCAGAGTCCTAATCTGATCCTTGCTTGGTCCAAGAGAAATCTCATCTTTGTTTTTATGGTAAAATACTCTTATTGAGTATTTATTCAGTATAACAGTTTGGAAGTTAAGTGCAGAATCTCTTTTTTAAAGAGATTTGGAGGAAGGTTAATAATTCAGTGAATCCCAGTAGAGACTAGCAAGGGGAAGGTGTTCCAGAAGGAGCAAACCTAGATACTAGTGTACCTCAAAGCTCCAATTTACTGTTTCATGAGAAGATTTGGAACATCGCTATCTCTGTCCCATATTTAAGATTCTCTTTAGGTTGAGGAAGATCAGCCAAGAAAAAGTTCTTTAGCTCTTCTGGCAAGGCTCTTCAAATGAAAATCCCCAAGAGAATTGGGGGTTCTGAAGAACATGGTGTGCATGTTCTTCAGTAATGTGTTAATCTCCATGAAGGTCCTAATGGACATTAGGTTTCATAGGGCTCCCCTAGGACCTGGCTGGAGTGATTTGATGTTCACCAGGTGCTACTGGAGAACTTGCAGGTTTCTTTGGAGAGGAGTGGAACATTTTGTAAATTTATTGATGTTATACCTTGAGTAATGCTCAAAAGGCACCGAAGAAACGCCAGTGCTTTGTGTAACAAGCTGTGATAAACAGAAAGCAAATAATAGTAAAGTATCTCAGCATTCTTAAACAAAGGTGCCCTGTGACAAGGATCTACATTCCACTGCACATTATTTCCTCAAACTCCCCTAAAACATTGCTGAGTTCTGTAGATTTATAAGGACATTTTATTTGCTGGCAGAAGATTGCCTGTGGTGTTCAGCACTGTGGAACTTCTGCTTGCTTTATATTTCTTATGCAGCTTCTCAAGCTTTATGGGACTTTGGTGTAATTAAGGATAAAAAAAATATGAAAGAACTGGTAGACTGAAACCTGTCAGTTAAAATGGCTCTGGTAGGTTCTCACAGATTAAAAATTATGTTTTCTGCTGTGAGCTGCAGATTGAAATCAGTCAAGAGTTCTCCGCTAACTAGTTTCTAGGTAAAAGTTGTTGATTACAGAAAGAGAGAAACAGATTTTTTTTTTTCTTTTTCTTTTTTTTTTTTTTTTCTCTTTTTTTTAAAGTACAGGAAGCTGCTGTGTGGGTGTCAGTGATTGGGTTATAAGTAAATGCTTTGATCGTGGGACCTAGTGCTTATGCCCCACCCTTACCACTTCCTTTCAGCGCAGCCCCATGCATTCCACATTGCGGTTATAGCAGCGCTGTTAACCAGTGAGATTAACCACTACTGACAAGCATCTGACACATTACTCTCTATGCTCTGCACTCCTTGTCAGGCCCTGGAGTTCCTGAAGGAAGCTACTCTATCCAGGGAGGATGAGCAAGGCTTGACCCCTCCTGTTCCAGCAGGTCTTGCCCTGCCTCATTGATGCTGTACATTAATGGCGTGAGGGAGGACGCAGGCACTGCACTCTGTGGTGCTGTGTCTGCCTTTTGTGTGCCCTTTCAGACACGAGAGTTCCTTCCCCATCAGGTTAGCACCACAACAGGAGTGTGTGTGACCTGGGGACAAGGCACACCAAGCTGTAGGATACAATCATTTATGACACCTTGCATTGTCTTGGGTTTTAGCACTGAGTATTCCTGTAGGCCTCAAGGATGGGAGAGGTGACACACACCCAAGTGTCAGAGATAAATTTAGTGCCTTTAAGGCTGCTGGTGCATCCAGTGACCCTTGCTCCATACCCACCACTCTGTGTATCCTGTCATTTTAGTTCATGCAGGAATACAGTCGGTGTCACCAGGTGCCAGTTGGCATCCTCCAAACAAGCGTTACTGGCCCTGCTCAACTGATGATGGTCCAGGTGCACATGGTTGCTGGAGAAGCTCAGAGACAACCATTTTTTGCCATCAGGAAGTTTGGATGAATGTGATTCTGCCTTAATCCTGATTGCAGGAGTGATGGATGAGGTACCCAAATTTCAGGATGCATGGAGAACCCTAGAGCTGGCAGTAGGTTCAAAATGGCTTCTCGTGCAAAAGTCACCCTGAAGCCTCCAAACTGGCACCCTCAGTGTTTCCATGACTTGTGCTGGCAGCATTCTTTAAGATCCTTCCCATTCAAACCATTCTGATATTAGTGGAAGAACCTTCACCACAGAGCAGTGTGAAACCTTCAACCTTTCCTCAATTTTTATTGCTTGCTTATAGTGGTTTTCAACTTTTTAACTATGAAAGAATAAAAGTCCTAAAAATACAGGAAGAAAATACCCTTTTCAATTTCAGTGTGCTGCTTTCTTGCAATGATTATTTAATAAACACAATTATTTTATGAATTTTAATTATTAAAATAAATTTTAGCTTGTGTAAATATTATCATTTATATTGTTATTGTATATTAGTGAATAATAGAGGTAGTGAATATTATATGAATAGTGTACTTTTAAAATGCTAATGCACTTTAAAAATTGAGGGTTTTTTTGGGGCGTCAGTGTGTAAATAGCAGAAAAATAACAGAGTAACTTGGAATGTATAGAATCTCAGATCATTAAAGGGACATTAAAGTTCCTCCAGTTCTAACCCCCCTGCCTTGGGCAGGAACACCTTCCACTAGACCAGGTTGTTCCAAGTCCTGTCCAGACTGGCCTTGAACAGTTCCAGGGATGAGGAGTCCACAGCCACTCTGAGTAAATTTAAAGGAATAACACATTGAATTCATCCTAAATAAGAAATAAATTAGTGGAGTTACTTAGCTGCTGAAATACAGGTGTTAAAGTAAATTCCATTGGTAAATTACTATTCCACTCTGCACATGGGGAGTTTGTCAAAAAGCTTCGGCTTTGTTTAGTGATCCATTTATTTTTTGTAGCTTTGGTCTATGATGGCAAATGAATATTGGCTTTTCAGAGGTTAGTGGTTAACACCTCTGTATTAACCTTTTTGAGTTAAGGGCTTCAGCTTTGTTCCCACAGTTTTTATTTATTTATTTATTACTTGTTACGGTTTTGAAATGTTAAAATACTGAAAAAATATGGGGGACAGTAGCCTGCCTTGGGTTAGGAAGCATGACTGATCCCTCAGAGAGACCTGGTTCTGTGGAGCTCCAAACCTCAGAACACAAAGATTTGCAGAGTGTTTGAGTGACTAGAAAGTATTGCAAAATAATAGTAATGATGTTACTGATCATAAATTTAATCAGTCAGGGTGTTAGTGTTCAGAGTTTCACTAAATCACTAATTATGAGACTGCTAGATGTATTTTGCTGTCCTACCAAAAAAGACAGAAAAGGCTGATTCAAGCAAAATCTGGCTGATAAACTCCTGGTTTTTCATCTTGCCAGTTGGCTGATAAACGATATCTGAACATGTTGGTAGCTTAAAAAAATGAAAAGGGGTCAGGGGTTTCAGATCTTAACAGGTCTTAATATTGTGTTTATTGAACCAATCTGCAAACTTATAGCTGTGCTGAATGTTGTAACCCATCACCTACAGAAACTCTAATTCTCTAATTTGGGGTGGCCATCCTTTGCCTGCCCTTTGAAGTGTGGTTGCAGGAGGTTGTTGTCAGCCTCAGAGAAGCTACAAGTGCAAGAAAAATTACCAGCAGAACATCTTTTTGTTCTGTTGCTGTGGTGCAGGGAGCTTGCAAGGGAAATTGCAGATGGATTTGCCCACTCAAGTGCACGCAGTTGTGAAGGGATCTAAAAGAGCTGTTCTGATGGCACTTGGACCTCAAAGCTTTAATGATTAAATACCCAGATAATCACACATCTGCAGACGTGTTCCAGATTTCCCTGGACCAGGATTGTCCAAGTGAAAGTTTTAGATTCTTTGGGGGTGTCTTTTGTGCCCCTGGGACAATTTCAGAAGCCTCTTGTTCCTTCTGTGTGTGACCAGCAGCTGGCCCAGCTCAGGGCAGTGCAGGCAGTGTTTGTGCAGCTTCTGCTGCTCCCTTCCTTCGTGTTTGATGCTTCCTCCTCCTTCATGCCAACGATAAATATAGTTCTTTTTTGTATGTGTCACTTCTCTAAATTAAAGGCATTTTATGGTTTGACTGTTTTTGCAATTTTAGACTTTATTTCTCATCTTTAAGGCAGCCCAAGAGCAGTGCACATTGACCTTGTGTTGACACTTTCAGTGAGGTAAAGAAGGCTTAGATCTTTGCTGCTTTTTGAGTTGGACATAAAAATTGGTTTCAGTAGTTTGTTTGCCTAAGATGTGTCTTCAGTGTCTCAACTCGATAAAAATTCAGACTTTACAATCGGTTCAGTGTCTTTCTTATAAATGCAGGCCAAAGTCTGAATGTTCCCATGTAGAAATTTGCTCCATGTATTTAGTCAGATAAATTTTAAAAGAAAGAAGCCATGTTAGTATGATGGATGTAATTAGAAGTGAGGAACAAAAGAAAGGATTGTGTTAATCAGAAAAAAATCATGTAATATAATTCCCATGATTTAATTTAGATTTAACTCTAAATTATGTGGATTTACTGAAGTTGTGGGTATCAGTGATTTGATCTAGAGCAATGTATAGAGTTCTGTACTCATTGTGAGATGACAGGAGTGCTGGGATGTTTATTTGTGCATGATGCCACACACCTGTTTCCTTAGAACTTTTTCAGCACCCAGACTTATTCACAAGTACCCTGGTGCCTGTTTACCTTTATTTTTTTTTTCCCCTCCTCTGTAGCCAAGAGTGAGAAAATCAGCCTCGAAGTTGTGACTGACAGGAAAAGTTTTTTTGTTTTTCATGCCTTCTAGAAGACCTGACAGTTACATTAGAGCACAGGCATCCCTTGTTGTGTAGGATAAATGACTCATGGGTGGAGCACCTGCCTGGCCACAAGCTAAAAATTCCATTCACGCTTTGATTCTCTTGTTTATGCTGGCCCCTCAGAGTAAAGATATTTCAGTACCTATGGTTGAAAGAGGTTGTCCAGAAGCTGTTTCAGAGCAGATTCTTGGGCTGAACATGTAACGATTTCTCACCTTTCAAGAAGTTTGTAGATTGTCAGAATGTTTCTCTTAAGCAGAAGTTTTCGGTGAACTCAAGGTGCAAACTTTGCAATATTAAGCAAAAACAGTTCTGAGGGGTTTTTACAAGGGAAAACTTCTAAAACTTCTCCCTTCTGTTACAAAAAACATGTTGTGATTTTTTGCAAAGAACATTATCAAATAGTTGAGTTTGCAATAGCCCCTGTTGAAGACAAAGACCTCCAAGTATTCTGTAGAAAATTTAGTTTAATGTAGCTAACCTTCAGGCAAAGTTTGAAACTAGTAATCATTTTTCCTGTGAGTTCAGTTTCTGAAGATTTTACTCTGCATCACTGGAGGAGCTGGATAATCTTAACCAGGATGGTGGGAATCATGCTGAGTAAGTTGGGAATGAGATGTAAATTTGGTGAACTGCCAAGAGAAAGATGTGCTGGGAGGCACCTGAGGCTTCTTCTGCCATGTGGAAAAACAGGAGAGGTGGAAGTCCTGGCATTATATGCTCAGGTATAATCACAGGTGTGGATTTACCTTATCACTCCTAATCCTCTGCAACACAGCTCTGGCTTCTTAAAGGCTATTTTTCAGTTTAGAAAGTATCCTGGAAATGAGCCCTTGTTTAGTGAAAGGTTAAAGCTGTGTCATTTCCACTCTCTCCTGTTTGCCCATAAGCTTGATCCATCTAGGCTTCAAAGCCAGGAAAAATGCTGCTTCTCATCATTCAGCAAGATCCTCTTCTAAGCAGAAAGTCAGGCCCAGCATTGAAACATAGAATATTGAGAGAGTTCTAAATATTTCACTTCGTTGTCAATACCTTGTAATTCAATAAGACAAATTTTGTGTTTGCATCCTACAAGTGAGGTTATATTTGCTTTGAAATATAGATCTCAGCCCTCCAAACTCAAGTTTGCTGTGGGGTATGAAATTAGATAAGCCCTTTGTATGGGTGGAGTTCACTCTAAGTAACAGCACTTGCTGTGGTAAACCATTTTGTTCATCATCTCTTTTTGCTGAAGTGAGTCCTCGGTGTGGTTTGTGTGCACCACTTGGGTAACTGCTGAAACTGCTGTGGTTTCAGAATAGGACCTGTTTTGCTTTTTTCTGAACTTTTTTTCCCCTGAAACTATTAGCAGAAAAATCATATAAGGGTTACAACTGTTTGCCTGCCGTACCTCAGAACCATGAGCAGAGTCATGTACAAATGCAACATTTTCCAGCAAATGGAAGATTAATGCAATCTAGGTTATGACTGTATCTTGCAGTATTGCAACGTTACCAATGTCCATCAGTAGAGGTGGTAACTCAAACTGTGCTTTGAGTACTTTTGTTTTATGTTGTGGAAAGCCCATACCCACATTCTTGACACACTAAACTATAAAATTCTTTGTGTAGTTAAGATGGGAGACTTACACTTGCTGCAAGTCAGCAAAGACATCAGAAAGATAACGCTGGTGTTGTTCTTACTAATTTGTGGCTAATAAACGAGTAAATTTGAACATCTAACTGAACCAAACAAACTTCTGCCAGGCCTCAAAACCACGTTTGCAGAGTGTGGCAGGATAATGTGAGCTGTGAACAACATAGAAAAGGCAGTAGAGGAGAGATTTGGACTTGGAGTTGGACTTGATGGTCATCATGGATCATCAGCCTTGTGGTTGATGTATTCAGAGTAGATGCTGCTCTAAAAATTGCTCTGCAAAAATAAACCTGATTGCATAAGGATTTCCCTCTCACTTTTTTTTTTTTTTCAAAATACAAAAATTACCACCCTATTCTATTCTTTAACATCTAAAAATCTGAAGAAAATGGCACTCAGTGTGTAAAATGAAAGCCTTCAATATCATTAGCAGTAACTCTCATTATATGGTGACATTTCCTCTACAACAAAGTGATTCTTTGTGATCTTTTGTGAAGATGAAGCACGAGAAACCCTAATGCTCTGTGCAGGTTCAAAACCACCCAAAGCTTTGTGCAAAAACCTTAAACAGGCCACCCAGAAAAACCAGTCTTGCTGAACAAATACGTTGCAAACCCAGCATTTGTGTTAACAGTCACCTATTCCACAAAGTGGTTTCGCTAGCAGAAGATTTAACCTAAGAAAAAAAGCAGCTTAAAATGGGTCAGTTTTACCTCCATCGATCCAAATTGGTTTTGGGCAATACAGGGTGAGGTATGAGGGGGGATTTACTTGCTGGTAACTGGCAATAGAGGAAGGGGAAATAACCTAGAAGGCTCTTGTTTTGCCTTGACCAAAAGTTGGAGATGCAGATACTTTAATTCTCTTTGTAATTCTCCAAGGCCAGTTTGGATGGAGCTTGGAGCAACCCAGTCTGGTAGGAGATGTCCCTGCCCATGGCAGGGGGTTAAAACTGGATGAGCTTTAAGGTACCTTCCAACCCAAACCATTCTGGAATTCTATGACTCAAATTTGAAACAAGTTTAAATAAGTTGCTCTTCTCTGTGGAGCATTACACACAAAATGCTGAGTTGCTCATCCCTTGCCAGGCTTGCCTGTCCCCTGGCATGGGATGGCTGTGGCAGTGGTGAGATCTGGAGGCCACCAGGATGGGCAGGATGGAACACGTTGTTCCAGAGAGCAAAAGGTGCCCTGTGGAAGGGCAGGTGGGGTGAAGGAGTGTCTGTGTTTGTGAGGAGAATTATTTCATGTACAGTCTGTCACTTCCTTCCACTGGCCTGATCTGCCTCTCTTTAGGAGCCACACGGGTCATGGCTGCCATGGGGATCTGTAGATCCATGTGTCAGATGTGATCCATGTACTGAACCTTGGAAAATAGTGCTGGGCCAAGCTTTAACAGATCTCCTTTACCTTCCAGCTTCAAGGCAGCTGAACCAGTGCTGTTTCTAGAAACTTTCTCAAACTTCACAGATGTGTTGATAGAATGTCTCCCAGAGCAATGGCCATGGCCCCAGGGCTGCCAGGGCTCAAGGAGCCCTTGGACAACACTCTCAGGCACAGAGTGGGATTGGTGTGGTGGCTGTGCAGGGCCAGGGCTTGGACTGGATGATCCCTGAGGGTCTCTTCCAACTCAGGATGTTCTAGGAATGTTCTAAGTTCTCTGGGCAGTCTGGGGTATCCTTAAGTTTTAAAGATGTTGTGGATTTTCTGATGTGTATCTCTTTTGGTCCAGCCTAAATCCATTCACCTTTTTCCTGATGGAAGACTTGCAGGACTATGACCAAGTTCCCCTCAAACACTGTCAGGACTAAACAAATCCAGTTCTATCTCCTACTGCACGTGCCTCGTTTTCCATGTCTCTGTCTGCTTGTTCAGCTGGGGACTTGCTTGCTTCCCACTTTGCATGCAGCTCAATGCCTGCCAGTGGTGCCAGTAGTGCACCTCAGTCTGATGTTGGCACTGCACTAATGACAGTCTGTGTGATTCCCTCAGCTCCATGTAAGCCTGATTCCCTCAGCTCCATGTAAGCCTGATTCCCTCAGCTCCATGTAAACCTGATTCCCTCAGTTCCTGGGATACTCAATTCCTTCAGCTCCATGTAAACCTGATTCCCTCAGCTCCCTGGATACTCAATTCCTTCAGCTCCATGTAAACCTGATTCCCTCAGCTCCCTTGATACCAAATTCTCTGTTCCATGTAAGCCTGATTCCCTCAGCTCCATGTAAACCTGATTCCCTCAGTTCTGGGATACTCAATTCCTTCAGCTCCATGTAAGCCTGATTCCCTCAGCTCCATGTAAACCTGATTCCCTCAGTTCCTGGGATACCCAATTCCTTCAGCTCCCCGTAAGCCTGATTCCCTCAGCTCCCTGGATATCAAATTCTCTCAGCTCCATGTAAACCTGATTCCCTCAGCTCCATGTAAACCTGATTCCCTCAGCTCCCTGGATTCCCAATTCCCTCAGCTCCCTGGATACCAAATTCTCTGTTTCATGTAAGCCTGATTCCTTCAGCTCCATGTAAACCTGATTCCCTCAGTTCTGGGATACCCAATCCCTCAACTTCATGTAAACCTGATTCCCTCAGCTTCATGTAAACCTGATTTCCTCAGTTCCATGTAAACCTGATTCCCTCAGTTCCTGGGATACCCAATCCCTCAGCTCCATGTAAACCTGATTCCCTCAGCTCCCTGTATATCAAATTCTCTCAGCTCCATGTGAGCCTGATTCCCTCAGCTCCATGTAAGCCCAATTTCCTCAGCTCCATGTAAACCTGATTCCTTCAGCTCCATGTAAACCTGATTCCCTCAGCTCCCTGGATTCCCAATGCCCTCAGCTCCCTGGATTCCCAATTCCCTCAGCTCCCTGGATTCCCAATGCCCTCAGCTCCCTGGATACTCAATTCCTTCAGCTCCATGTAAACCTGATTCCCTCAGCTCCCTGGATTCCCAATGCCCTCAGCTCCCTGCCCACAGGTGCCTCTGGCTTTGGCAAACAGAGGCCAGCTGAGTACAAGGGAGGATGGATTTTGGATTTTGGCTTTTGGCTTCTGGCTTTTGGCTGGTCCTGGGGGCAGGAGAGGCTGAGCTGGGATTTACTGGAAGTTGCTGGATAGGTCATTTATTCAGTGCAAGTTTGCTGATCTTTATTTCCCTTTGAGAAAAGTATTTCCACACATCTGAGCATATGTTCATATATAGCATATATTCTGAAGTTCATGAGCACGTACCAAAGTACTTTTCTGAAAAGCTCCCAGGCTATGACTTAAATGTGCCAAGAACACTCTGAAATTTAGGGTTTGATCCATTTCTCTGTGCTTTCCCAGTATGTATATCATAATGGGAATGAATGATAAGATTCCTATTAAATTATAGTTCAAATAATTGGATATTTCAAAGCAACTCTCTTGCTACAAATAATGTATGAAATTCAGGTTATTATGCCAGAGAAGTTGTAAGTATTGGTTTATTTTAAGAATGTTTCTAGATTTTCCTTTATCAAGTACATATTGCAATCAAGAATGTTCACCCAAGGAATATTTTCCCTGGAAGCTGGACAAATACTTCTCAGGAGCAATCTTTTATTTTTTAGGTGGGGCAGGAGGAGGAGAAATCTATTTATCTGTTTATCTGACCTCATAAAATAGTCTTTTGGCAAGGGGAATTAAAAATCAACCCTTGATGCTTTAATTGCAAGAAAATTAAGTATACACATCATATTTATGAGCATGCACAATAATTCCTGTGATGTCATTTGTTGTTGGGGTGGAATATAACAACAGTCACCTACAAAAGGTGGGTTGTGGAGCAGACACCCCAGAGAGAGGTGAATTGGCCTCTTTTTCTTTGTGTACATGGTGGTAGAAGGATGAACCAATTCCAGGAAAAAAGTCAGAATGCAGGCATTCTGTAAAGTGACAGCTAAGTTACTCTTTAATCCTATTTAACCTTACTTATCTTTAGTGATACATGGTTTTTTATTTTGTCTTCTATATAAAATCAAGCTTAAACTCGAAATATCTCTAGTCCTGGAAAATCAAAGTCATACTTGTCAATTTTTTTCTGACCAAATGTCTTTATAATGGGTTTCATCATTTAAAATCTTGATGGTATTACATATTTTGGTATGTATAAATAGCTAAATCCACTTAAATAAAACAACTGTTTTAGATGATTTGCACTGAGAAATGAATACCATTATATTGGGTTAAATTTTCACCCACCCCAGGAAGGATGGATGATGCTTAAGTGTATCAGTGCAGTTTCCTATTTCAGGGCTTTGCATTGTCCATGGTAAGTAACTTCTCTTTTTCTCCTTTTGTTTTTTTTTGTTTTGTTTTTTTGTTTTCCTAAACTTTCCAGGTAAAAGTACTCCTGTAAGCCACCTTGGGTCTGCAGATTTTCCCAAGCCCCATGATCCATTCCAGCCATTTGGGGCTGACAGCAGTGACCTGTTTCAAAGTAAAAAGGGGTTTGGGGACCCATTTAGTGGAAAAGATCCATTTGCTCCCTCCTCTTCAAGTAAAACTTCTAAAGACTCTTCCTTGGGGTTTGCAGACTTCAGCTCTGTAAGTTAAGTTCCTTGTCTCTGAGCAAACCACTTTCTGCTCTGCTTGCAGCAATCTCTGTTGGGTTTTTGTCTTACCTGCAAAACCTACTGTTCCCTGGCTTCTGTCTCTCAGTACCTTCATGCTGTCCTCATTGTTTTTGTATTAATATTTCTGTAATAAAAAGGCGTTATTTCAATAAAAAAAAAAGAAGTTTCCTACTAAATTTTCAAGGGTTTACTTGCATTTAAATTATTTTAGTACAGTGTGCCTTTACTCTCAAATTCTTTGTAGCAGAATCTGTGTATTGTTTTTGTTGCATGGAGGCTATTTTGTAAATGGATTTTTGGGAGCCAATGATGTAAAGACTCAAAAACCAATTGATATTGAACATTTCTCTAGCAATTTCACCATATCCTGAGAAGCAAATCCTTGAAGAGAAAGTTTCTAATAAGTCCTTGTAACTGTTTGTGGAGAAAATTCTGACATTTGCTGTATATGATGGAATGTGGTCATAGAGAGACACAGAAATTGAGACAGAAATGGAAAAATTTAGCTGTTGAATTTTGTTCCTGTTACTGGTGTTGTAGAAAAGACAGAGAAAACAAAATGGTTTTGCAGAACCAAGGTAGGAAGGTCCACGCTGCACTCCAGAAGACCATCCCAGAAGGTTTGAAAGCAAAGCCAGGTCCCCATTCCGTTAAAAATCCTGGGATTTCCAAAGCCTGGCTTTGCTTTTCGTGCTGCAGTTGGGCACCACTGGAAATGCAGTGGTGGTGTGGTTCTCCTTGCTTCCATGAGTGGATGGAATCTGTTCCATCCACAGCCTCAGGCTTCTTCCTCCTTTCACATGTTTTTGTTTTCTCATGTTGCCACGCAGTAAAATTGAACTTAAAATTGAACTGACTCTGTTTCTTAGCTCTGCTGGACACGGGACAGTGTTCAGCAAGGGGAGATATTGAAGCTGAATCTTTTCAGGTTGTTTCTTTTTAATGTTTTGGTTTTTTTGTTTTTTTTTTCCTAGTTATTATTTAATGTTAAATGTGTATCACTTTCCTATTTGATATTGTTAGCTGAGGTCATCTGTGCAGACTTTAGTTGGCCTCAGGGCTTTAATTTATCACTTTTGAAACGTCCAAGTTCAAGATTTGTTGTATGTTTGACCACAGATAGTTGGATTTGCACAGTTAAATTCTGATTGTATACAAACTGGTGACATTCTTAATAAAAATAAGACACAAAACCTGCTTTATCTGAAGTTTCTTCAACAACATCTAATTTCTTCCTGCAATCCAAGACAAATGATGGAATGGAATCACTCTGACCCAGTTGTCATCTTACTTTCCAGACTCTTATTTCTTAAGTTAAAACGTGGTTTCCTCTGAGTGATTGTATCAAATGATTAACTAAAACCTCTGATCCCAATCCTAGTGGGTGCTCCAGGGTCAGATTTGCTGTGCCATCACCTTCTCAGCTCAGATTATCTTTAGAAGATAAGGAACAAGTAGGAAAAATGAGATGAGCAGTGGCCACTTAATAATTCCTGTTAAGTGCCATTTCATCGAATGAAATAAATTTTTAAATCAGTTTTTCTGAATTGATTTCTCCTCCTGTAGGAAAAAAAAAAGAAATGTTGCCTGAATTTGGCTGAAAAGGCAGATTTTGATCCCTTTTTGCCTCAGTTCATGGATTTTTTTCCTTTTTTTTTCCTTTTCTATGACACAATTATGCTACTACACTTGACAATTTCTGATCCTTCTGTACAATATTTTAAACGTGCCAGTTA
Organism: Agelaius tricolor; assembly: GCF_023055355.1. Lineage (NCBI taxonomy): Eukaryota > Metazoa > Chordata > Aves > Passeriformes > Icteridae > Agelaius > Agelaius tricolor. Next base: position 1,828,478 of record NW_027269293.1, on the reverse strand, counting down.
CCTTGAAATGATTGAGAATATTGTGCTTCTCTTTGCCTCATGGTTGGGAAACTTTGTTCGTAGTGGAAATGAAAATCAGTTTTACTTACAGAAGGTTTTTGACATCTACTTTGAATGCATGGAATCTAAGAACAGAATAATGTAGAACTGAATAATCAAACAACCTGATTTTTAATGGAAATCCTTGACTGTTCCAAGGAAGAACATGAGAATCTTCATTATATTTTAGTAGGAAAATCTGCTGCTTTTTTCACACACTGGCAAATTCACGCACCCAGAGTTTGTGTATATTTTCATTGCATCCTTAACTTTGTTGCTGTCATTAAATATGATTCATTGGAACAAAACACTCTTTTGGTAGCTCAGATTGCAGGTATTTCTGGGTTCCAGCTGCAGTTTGCAGAACAAGAAAAACCAATTTTTATTTTATTTTTTTTTTGCCAAGAAACAGAAGACTCAGCACTGAGCTTTTTGTCTCAGTGCAAGCTGGAAATTCAGCACACACAAATCAGTGGAGTTTGTATGATTTGCCTTGCTGCAGTCTGCTGGTTTCATCTACACTGTACCTCTGAAAAAGAAAAGGAAAGGAAGGATTGAATGTAATTGCACATGTGACACATATTTATAGACTTTTTGAAACCTGGACATAGGCAAAAAAATTGTTATTGTATTAAATTAGCTGTAAATTACCTTTTTATAGACAATCTGTAGCATTAATGAACTGTTCTGTATTTATTTCACTACTCAATGGTGAGAGTTACCTCCTGAAAATTGTAATTTGTGCCAACCACTTGCAATAAGGCACATCCAGATTTGTTTCCAATGAATCACTTGCCTATTTTTTTCCTTTTTCTTTTTCCACTCAGCACTTTTAACTGCAAAAATATAACTTGTGTCCAATAAACAAGTTATAATTGGGACTCTCATCAACTTTGGAAGCCTTATCCTAGAATGGAAGCCATAGAAGTAAAACTGGTTTCTCAACATTAAAAAAAAAAATATCCCAAATAGTTTGACCAAAGTGTCTTATATTTCTGAAAATAGTTGGAAAATATTCATTTTCCATCCCAGCTGTTGGATCTGCCTCAATTCCTGGACTAAGCAGAGAATTCCTGCTTCCATTTGTGTCTGTCTTTACCTTGAAAAAAAAAATAATTTATTTAAAATCTTAATGAGCTTTTTAATCTTACCCAGCAGCTGACATTATTTAAATAAGGAGTGTAGTAGGATCTCTGAATTTTAAAAGTAAAATCTCAGAAGGTGTTACACTTCTGTTGTATTTCAGTAACATCAAATGCAAAGATTCTCATCTAAATTTTCATAGCAATCAAAGCAGAGATATTGCATGAAGAAAAGTGGGGTTTTTTGCATCAAATCATCTCTAAAGTCACAATGGCAGAAAAAAAAAAAGAAGAATGATGGGCATCCAGAGGCATGATTAAATGATGAGTAAATGAGAATTGGGTTTGGGTTCAAAGAAATTCAAATAGGCGGATTTATGTCAAAATACATAAAAAATAGAAATTCCAGAGACACTGCAGAGAGGAGGAGGAGGCTGGGGTGGGATTATCACAGGGTTTGTGCAGCTGGGCAGGGTTCAGCACTGAAACTTGCATTTTAACCCTCAGTTCAATAGTTCAGGTGTAGCTGCAGCAGGCTCAGAGTCTCTGTGCCCTGGGCCACAGGGAATTTTTGCAGGATTCATCCAGCTGAAATTTTTCTCCTCAAAAACCCCTCAAATAAGATGTTTTCCTGCACACACACAGAAAAAGAAAATCCCCAAAACAAAAACCAAAAAGCAGATTTTAATGCAAACATTTGCATGCAGCTGTTCCCATCCTCCTCCTCCTCAGCAAATGCTAAAATTAGCTGGGAACAGATTATATTTGAGTTAGAAATTGCTATGATTTCAATAAAAAAAAAATTCAGGTTTTGTTCAAAAAGTTCAAACAAGCAAACTTCTGCATCCTTCAGTGGTAAATACTAGAATATAATTTTGGACAAGTTCTGCTGCATTGTACTTGTGTTTGGGGGAGCCCAAACAGGTTTAGGAGCTGAATGTTATTAAATGTGATATTTCCTTAGTGTTCTCTGCTGAGGTAAATTGGATTCTCCCACATTATTTCTTACTGGTGAACCTCTGTGTATTTTATGGACAGCAGCAGAAGCACTTTGGGTAACTTTTGATTTGATGGTGAAACTTCCCACATGTCAGCAGTGTCCAAAATCACTTCTCAAACCCCTCCCCTTAGCAGGAACTCCCACAATAAAACTCTCTGTTGTGCAGTTGCACAAGAATAAATAACTATTAGCTTTACCAGCTATTTCTTCTTAAAAATGGTTGTAGTTGCTGTGCTTCCAAACCATTAACTTCCTTTTTTTTTGTGCTTGTGGAGGGGTTTTTTTGGCAGTTTTCTTACCCAGCTGAGGCACAGATGCAGGGACTTGCATCCCATGTGGGTTGATTCCCAGGTGGGAGGAGGAGGAGATAACTAAGGAAATAAACTAAGGAAGTAAAGGAAGGAGGAATGAAGGAAATAAATCAAAGGAGGAAGTGAAGGAGGAAGAAATTAAGGAAATAAAGGATGAAGTGAGGAAGCCAGTGAGTGAATTTCTCTGTCAATCTAGAACTGCCCTGAGACAGCCTGGTGTAGTTGAGCCGAATATTCCATAACTCTGATTCTTTGTATTTTTTTGCACAATTTCTTCGAGCTGGTCGGTAACCTTATTAATTCATTTTCCATTTTCATTTTTTTAGTTTGGAAATGAGGAGCAGCAGCTGGCCTGGGCGAAGAGAGAGAGTGAGAAAGCAGAGCAGGAAAGACTGGCTCGGTTGAGGAGACAAGAACAAGAAGACCTTGAGTTGGCCATTGCACTCAGTAAGGCTGACATGCCAAACTCTTAAAGAGGGTCTTGGCCTCCACCTTGTTCAAGAGAAACCTTGGAACAAAGCTTTTATAAAAAATACTAAACCCTTGGTTTATATTTGTGAACATAATTTAAGTCACCCTCAGATTTAAACAGGACTGGCTGGTTGTGGCTCTGACCAGGCTCTGTGTGGCTTCTCAAGTGCATAACCTGCAGGAATCACTGTATAAGCTGTATTATATGTTCTAGATAAAAAATTTATTGCTTGTAAGAAATTTAATGTGTAATCCTAAGGTACTGAAAGTTTCTTTATCTGAAACACAAATGTTGCATAGAGTAAACTGCAGCTTGTGAATCCGTTTTTTTTGTAATAACCTGAATTCCACGGGGTCTTTGAGGCTGCAGTATGGATTTAAAAGAAAATGTCATAAAAAGAGAATATTTATAGAATTAGCTTTCACTTGTTACATTTATTTAATAATTCATGGTAGGCTAATCAGTACTTCTGCATCAGCTATGTCAAAGCATAAATCCATTGGTATTTTTATCCAGAAGTTGTGGCTTTTGCAAAAGAATCTGACAATTTATATATGATGGATACAGTGAACTCTGTAAAACAGTACAAATTTGAAGACTCTAGAAATTAGTGGTTCTTCTAATTTAAACTTTTGTTTGCATTGAGTTTTAATAATTGTAAACGACTAAAAGTGGGAATTAATTCAGTAAATGGGATAAATAATTTAGCAGTTAAATTATGAAGTAAAAATTTGCTTTAGTGGAAGCAAACAGGATTGCAAGGTGGTGAAACACATTTGGGTGCTGCTTTAATGTGACATCAGGAAATGAAGTGGTGGAAAAGTTGCCATGTGTGAGGAGTGCTCCCCCCTGGCACTCATTGTACACTCATTGTACACTCTTTGTACCCTCATTGTACACTCATGGTACCCTCATTGTACACTGATTGTACCCTGATTGTACCCTGATTGTACCCTCATTGTACACTCATGGTACCCTCATGGTACCCTCATTGTACCCTCATTGTACCCTCATTGTACCCTCATGGTACACTCATGGTACCCTCATTGTACACTCATTGTACACTGATTGTACACTCATTGTACCCTCATTGTACCCTCATGGTACACTCATTGTACCCTCATGGTACCCTCATTGTACACTCATTGTACCCTCATTGTACCCTCATTGTACCCTCATGGTACACTCATTGTACCCTCATTGTACCCTCATGGTACACTCATTGTACCCTCATGGTACCCTCATTGTACACTGATTGTACACTCATTGTACCCTCATTGTACACTCATGGTACACTCATGGTACCCTCATGGTACACTGATTGTACACTCATTGTACCCTCATTGTACCCTCATGGTACCCTCATTGTACACTCATGGTACACTGATTGTACACTCATTGTACACTCATGGTACACTCATTGTACCCTCATTGTACCCTCATTGTACACTCATTGTACCCTCATTGTACCCTCATTGTACCCTCATGGTACCCTCATTGTACACTCATTGTACACTCATTGTACCCTCATGGTACACTCATTGTACACTCATTGTACACTCATTGTACCCTCATGGTACACTCATTGTACACTCATTGTACCCTCATTGTACCCTCATTGTACACTCATTGTACACTCATTGTACACTCGTTGTACACTCATTGTACACTCATTGTACTCACTGTACCCTCATTTACTCCAATCCCAGCACACAGAGTAGGTTGTGTTAGCCAGGTGACCCTCTGGGACAGTCTCTACCTCTGCTTCTTCAATTCCACCTCTTTGGGGTTACAGATCAAACAGCTTTAGCTGAAATGAAGCCAAGTTGAATCAGATTTTAGTTGCCAAATACACATTCACACACCAGTTGTGGCAGCACTGTCTGGGCTGGCTCTAAAATGCAGTTTGCAGGACTCAGACCAGGTAGGAGCAGGTTTTGAATGCACTGAATGCTTCCACCTGGAAAACACAACACAGAATGTGTGTGACATGTCATAGAAAAAAAGAGTCTGTGAATTTAATTTGCTTACTAGAAATGCCTTTTCTGATTACAGGAATTCTAAAACTTCTGTTGTGTTTGCCTTGGACTTTTCTGTCTGGTAGAGTAGGGATCTAGCACAGCATTTTTAAATGCCCTCAGTCTTTCCTGCCCTTCCTTCTCTGGGAATACAAAAGCTTTACATTCTGTGTCCTTACTGATGTGGCCCTTTGTCTTACAACATTTTCTCTTTTTTTTTTTTTAAATGTGATATTCCTTCACCATCTTCAATGCATTTCTATTTTTTATGTCCTTGCTTCCTTACTTTTATTTTCATACCACACTGATAGTGCCTGCTCAGTGAATGAAAACAATCTTTCCCTGTTCAGTTGGGATTGCCTTATCCTGGATGCTTTCCTTACACAGAGGAGTCAGGCTGGATCTTTTTTAGCATCTTGGTAGCTTTGAGCTCTGAAATGCAGCCAGGACGTGGCATTTGTAGCCTCAGGCTTTTGTGGGGAGGTGGGTGGATGGGTGGGTGTGCAGACACACTCATCTCTTCGTGTTTGGGATGTTACTTCCAGGAGTCACAACTCCCCTCTTGCTCTGTGTCTCCTGTGCTAATGGTACTACAAATAATGTAAACCTTTTCTTCTCCTCAGAAGAAGATTTATTTCTAATACCAAAACCAACCATATAATGGTCTTTAATATAGTCCTTTAATGAGCCCTTTGGCATGCAACAGCATCTATTTCTAATTTTGAAGATCCCGATTTTAGATCCCTTCCCATTGCAATAATTTTTCTCTAATATATGTTTGATTACGTGATCAAACACACGAAACCACAGAAAATTCTTCTGTTGCTGTATAGAACTTGAAATCTCTGAGAGCTAACTTGTGTCAGTCTTTAGGTAACACGATAAAACTTCAGCTGTGAAAGAGCAATTTTCAAAAGCAAGTGGCTGCAAGATTCTCAGTGCAGTTATAGAAACTGTACCCATGGGTAAGATCCTCCAGGGTTCACCTGAGTTCTTGTGGTGTCTCTTCTGCTACCATAAAATTTAGAAATTAATACCAGTTCTGGATGGGATGGTATCACTCCAGTGGGACAGGTGGATTGACTGAAGAGCTCGATGCATTTTTGAAGTTCTGTACCATAACAAGACTTTCTGCTGCTTTGTCAGGGCCCTAAAACACTGACTATAATGCTTCTAGGCCAATGAGATGATGCTTTCAAGATGTCCAGCAGGGAGACAGAAATGTGAATTATTCCAGCATTCTGTATAGTGTTAGGGCTCATTTTTGTACTTCCTTATTGACTCTTCCTCATATTTGCTTGGACAGTAACTGCAGATCAACCAATGAACAGGGACAGAACCCAATATATTGTCTATGCACAGTATTAGATTTAGGAACCTTAAATTTACTGAAACACTCTTGATTCAGAATGTTGTCACTGCAGTAGAAGAAAACCTAGCTGTGATTTCTCACTTTGCATTTAATACAATTTTCCATATAAAAAGGAAGATTCCCCACATTCTTTCCCTCTGCTGTAACTCAGTGTTTGTACAATACCTGCACTTGCTCTTTGAGGCAAAACTCTATTGCAAGACATTGCTCTTCTTCCTCCAGACCAGTGAAATTTAAAGCACAAACAGGCCTGTTGCTATTTGGGCAGAGAAAATACATACAATGTAAGATATGGAAAATGTGAATACCCCCAGTGCATATACAGTGTACAGTGAGATCCATATTATTTGTGTCTATGTGTATATATACATATACATATATATATATATATATATAGAGTATTGTATAATGTAATCATAGTGTGTGTATATACATGTCCACATGCTATGTCCAGTATATAGTTCCTTGTGCTGTACATAAAATATGTATATACAGTGAATATGTAGAATATGCATCTATATTCTATATATTAAAGCTTGTGTGTATGTGTGAACATACACAGATAACCACATATGGATACAGAATTGAATCTTTACAGAAAATCAGGTTAGCTCATGGCTCTGAGAGTTTCAAAGTCCTGGTTAAAAAAACAAAAAGAGGAGAAATTATTTCTAATCAATTTGGATCAAGATTTCTTTCATTGACATGAAAAACTGTGTTCATTAGCTGTGCCAGGTGTGAGAGAACCCTGGCAGAAAGTGGTAATTATCTGCACTGGATGTAATTTCACATTCTTTGTAGTTTTTAAAGTATCTGTTTGGAATGTAGGTTCAGCTGCTGATCTTGCACGTCATCTTTCTTCTCTGGGCGGAGGCAGTGAGTTTTCTTCTATTCTTGCTCATAGTTTCCCTCTTCCCTCTTTCCTTTCTTTTCCTTTTGAAAAAAATTATTTGTAGGGAGCTGTTCCCATCCACACACACCCCAAACAGTCACAGGCAAAGGTGGAAAACGTGTTTTTCTTGCTTCATTCCAGTCAGATTGGTTTATGTGCAATTATTGCACATAATTGTCATCTGGATTCCAGTTCTGTGCTTCCTCCATTTCCACCTGAGCTCTTACTTCAGGAGGAACAAAAATCCATTGCATGTTTGGTTTAGAGGAAAGAGTGGGGGTGATTCTTCTTTCTGCTTGGATAAATTATGAGCCTCTGTGGAACCTTGAGTGGTCAGAGTTTAGCAGGGTTTTATGGTGGCACACATGTTTTATGTGGGGTTTATAGTACTGGATGGACTCGTGGAAAGCCCTGGGTTGCACAGAGCACTGAGGCACAGCAGTTAAACAGGACAGACAGACAGACAGACAATTATTCACATTGAACCTGCCCGTGCAGGCAGTGCACATAGGGCACAGATATTGAATTACCCCACAGATATTGAATTACATTGCCCCTCACAGAGCTGAGTGTTCACATTTGCCTTCAGTGGTTTCCCTCAGTTACCCTCAAACCTCCCAGTCACCCTGCAATGAAAACAGATGCTCATAAAAGTCATACTTCCACAATAATGCTGTAAGAAATATTTTTATATAGGCAACTTTTCCTTCGTGGAACCTCTGCCCTGTGAGGGTCACGAGTCCTTCCTGTATCTTGTTCCATGTACTGTGCTCTCAAGGTGTAGGAAGTTCCAAGCTGTGTCTGTGCAAGCCTCTTTATTTTTGATTCCCATCTGGGTGAAATCTATTGGCACATTTGTAGAAATCATTTTGCCGTCTTATGCTCAAGGATAGAACACTTTTTCTTGAATTCTTCTTATAATCCTTTTGGGGTTACTATTTCTTCTTTAGTGTTTCTCCATTGAGAAGAATATTTGTTCTGTAGAACCGTGGCCCAAGGAGTTTTGGTCCAAGTAGAATTGTTGCTTTCCCTTGTCTAAGAGTTTGATTTCTCCTTTCTTCTGTATTTTTTTCCTCCCTCTCAGGAATTTCATTTCTGCTTAATCCTCATTTAGAGCTGGAACTCTGTTGATGTGAATTGATCTCTGTTGTTAATTGTCTAATTCAATTATCTTCCTGTACTAGTGGAACAGCCAGGTTTTTGGTTATGTATTTGGTTAAATATTGCATCTATGTAGACTTCACAACAACCATCTTTTCTTAGAAAGGAATTTGCTTGGAGTATGATGGAATCATAGAAGATTTATTTTTAGAGTAAATATGTTAACTATAATTCATTGACACACCTGTTTGATCAGTTGATATACTGCTCTTTTTACTTGAAAGTTTTATAAATAAAGGCTAATTTGTTATAAAATGGAATTTTCATTTTTCCAACTTCTGCCTCTCCCTTTAAATTTCAAAGGAAGGCTCCTAGGGGCTGTGGTTCCTTCTGCTGTTGCAAGTGCAGAGTGCTCTTCTGGTGTCCCTTTTAATAAATCATCCTTCAGTCTGATCTGAAAAGGTGGAAACACAAAGTGGAAACTGCAGTGTTGACCTAAATCTGACTAATATCTCCAAATATGTACATGATTGTGGTTATATTTATCTTTCAAATGTTATAACAAATTGTAAGGTATTTTAATTTTAACCCATCTCATGTGTTATATTGTTTAATATAATAAGAGAAATGTTATTGTTTAATATAATAAATGAAAGTTACTTTTTGGAGCTCTGAGATTTCAGCACTCTTTCTTTACTTTTTTTTTTGTCCACAGTTTCACAAGTTTTTCTGTTAAATTTGTGAATCTTGCTTTGAAGATCAGCTCTGTTCTCTGCACTGAAATATTTTTCCTGTTGGCCGATGCCCTCTGCACTGTTTTCCCTCCTGTCCTTCCCTTTCTTCCTTGTCCCAGCTGGATTTGGGCTGAGCAGAGCAGTCTCAAATCCAGCACCACGCCCTTCCCAAGCAGTCTGTGCACAGCAATTCTGGATGTCCTGGCAATTTACACTGGGAGTGGCTGGGGACATCACTGGAGACAACCTTTGCCTGGCTGGAAGAACACCCCTCACTGCTGGGCTGTTCCATTTACTCACTTTGACTCATTCTTCTCCCAGCTCTTCTGCTCCTGCTCACCTGGTCAAGGTCAGCAGCAGCTTGCCAAGGCAGATTTCCCTGCAATATTTTTAGTACATTCACATTTTGGAGGGTTTGGGTGTCACAGATGGGCACAATCCCTGCCCAATTCTCATCGTGTCATGCTTCTCATCTCTCATAAAACCATCACCAGCTCTCCATGTGTTGCTCCCACTCGAGTTTCTGGGTCTGACACACACACAGCATTCTCATCCCTGTGCTTTGCCAAATTCTTTCCTAATCCACCTTGTCTGGGCTTAATCTGAAAGGATGCCCCTGAAACCAGCATGGCCTAGGAGCCCCTTCACTGGACAGGGAAGAAAAGCATCACCATTCTGTTCAGATGTGGAAATTTCACCCTAAAGGCTGCCCAAGGTCTGAGCCCAACTGTTAAACCTCAACCACAGTTGGAGCATTTATTGACTGAACTTAAATATGTCCCAGGCCCAGCTCTCCTCTTGGAATTCTGTCTGAAAGTGCTGTCAGGTTTATCTCCAGAATTGCTGAATCTCCCATCTGCTGTGCATGACTATCAGTGTAGTCACTCTGAGTACCTTTTCCCTCCTGTCTGGTTGGTTTTTTTGCTTGTTTTTTTTTTTTTTTTTAATGTTATCACCACCATTAAAACTTTTTATTGGTGCTGATGCAGCGTCTGGTAGAATCGCTGTAGCCTTCCCAATTGATGGAATCTCACAGGACTCTGCCAGCAGCATGCACAATATATTTCTGCTGTTTAACTTCCCATTAAGATCCTGGATCACAATTTTCAGAATGAAAAAGCCCTGTGCTCTCTGCCTATCCCTTGCTTCCACAGAAAGGACATCCAGGCATTCTCTATCCCTTATTTTGCAATATAATATAAATCATTAAGATAACAAAACTCATGCTGTCATTGCACACAGGCTGTTAATAAATGGTTGTTGGGATCTGAGGATATTTTTGTGCGTTTTTTCTTTTGTGTTTAAGCCTCAGGCTCAGTAGTTATTCACCTAATACATTAAATGTCACAGGAGATCGTATCCAAAATGATATTCCAGATATTTCTTTGTGACATAATGAGCCAGAACTCCTGGGCCACGGCAGAGGAGCTGCTGCAGTGCCTGAGTTCAAAGCTCTGCTTCACTCACAGCATTTGGGACATGTCTTGCACAGGCAGGACCTGGGACAGGCCCAGCTGAGAGCAGCTGCTTCAAGGACACCCAGGAGTTTTCAAGTTTGTAGATGCCACCAAGTAGGTTTTGGATGCTAGCAATGGGGATGGCCTTCTCCCTGCTAAATTACATGGGGTTTGGGATGAATTTTTTGGTAGTTACCATAGTGATGGCTACATGACTTTGTTGTAGTTGTTTTTTTTCTAAATATAGCAAAAGAAATTGCTAGAGCTTGGGGTTCTGGCTTCAAAAATTCAATTTAAGCAAAGCCTAACAGCTACTCTGTGTTAGGGGTGCACAAAATAGCTTAAGAAACCACAGAGCTTCTACCACAGAAAACCACAGAACCACACAATCCTATAATTTGAAGAGTGGACAAACTTATTTTGGCATTCTTGTGGATGGAAGACCAAAGTTTAGAGCCAGTCAATGTTTTCAGGCAGTTTGTAAATGGCTGTGAGTAACCAAGGGCTCTCACAGGTTGAAATGCCCCATCCTGCCTGAGGTGAGCCATGCCCAGCACTGAAGCTTCAGCTCTTCCGGAGGTCGATTAGCTACAACACTGAATCTAAAATAAACTTCCAGAAAAGCCACGGGGTTTCTAGTCCAGCCTTCCACTTTAGGGTTAAAAAAAAAAGACATTTGAAAGTGTCCTGCCTGCTGGCTTGCTGGGTGCTGGCTGTGCACAGAGTGAGGTGCTGGGCTGTTGCACAGGCACTGCTGCGGCGCCACGATGGTGCTGGTTGTGTGCAGCCTGGTGCTGGCTGTGCACAGGGTGCTGGGGTGCTGCTGCTGGGCTGTTTCACAGGTGCTGGGGTGCTGCTGGAAATGCACAGGGTGCTGGGGTGGTGGTGCTGGGTATGCACAGGGTGCTGGGGTGGTGGTGCTGGGTATGCACGGGGTGCTGGGGTGATGCTGGGGTGCTGCTGGGCTGTTTCACCAATGCTGGTGTGGTGCTGGATTGGTGCTGGGATGGTGCTGGGTATGCACAATCTGCTGGGGTGGTGCTGGATTGGTGCTGGGATGGTGCTGGGATGGTGCTGGGTGAGCACAGAGTGCTGGGGTGATGCTGGTGTGGTGCTGGGTATGCACAGGGTGCTGGGGTGATGGTGCTGGGTGAGCACAGGGTGCTGGGGTGATGGTGCTGGGTATGCACAGGGTGCTGGGGTGATGGTGCTGGGTGAGCACAGGGTACTGGGGTGGTGCTGGTGTGGTGCTGGGTATGCACAGGGTGCTGGGGTGATGCTGGTGTGGTGCTGGTGTGGTTCTGGGCTGTTTCACCAGTGCTGGATTGGTGCTGGGATGGTGCTGGGTATGCACAATCTGCTGGATTGGTGCTGGGATGCTGCTGGGATGCTGCTGGGTGAGCACAGGGTGCTGGGGTGGTGCTGGATTGGTGCTGGATTGGTGCTGGGATGGTGCTGGGTGAGCACAGGGTGCTGGGGTGGTGCTGGGGTGTTTCACCAGTGCTGGATTGGTGCTGGGATGCTGCTGGGATGCTGCTGGGTGAGCACAGGGTGCTGGTGTGGTCCTGGGCTGTTTCACCAGTGCTGGGATGGTGCTGGGTATGCACAATCTGCTGGATTGGTGCTGGGATGCTGCTGGGTGAGCACAGGGTGCTGGGGTGGTGCTGGGGTGTTTTCACTGGTGCTGGGATGCTGCTGGGTGAGCACAGGGTGCTGTGTCACCTTCAAGACCCAAAAGGGGACCGAGCCACACGGCCCTCCAGCAGCTGGACCTGGTCCTGCTCTGGGCTGTTTCAGAATTACAGCGTGTCCTGACAGCGAGGTCCCATCTCAGAGGAGTTTTACTGACTCTTCTCAAGTCAGTGGGTGAGGAAAAACCATTGTTGGCAGAGTGAAACAATGCTCTGAAACTCCACGTGGAATGATCCCACTTTGAGCCGTGACTGCTCTGGGTGGTACCTGAGTTTGGCAACATTTACCTCCCTTTTCACTGGGATCATTGTGCAGGATTTTCTTGTTTCTGCACTTAACCTGCTCTAAACTCACCTCACAATCTGTCTTACAACAATAGGGAGCCCGTGGCTGTGGTATCTTATATTAATATGTGTGAAAATCTTGTTTTCAATGGATTCTTGTTTTCAATGGAATCTTGTTTTCCTCCCATTAGGTTTAACTACAACTTCTGTAGTTTTTTCCTTTCCCTGGTATGTTGAAATCAAATCCACAATAGCTGCATGTTGTGGTCACTGGATGCTCCCTGGGAGGCAGATGGTTAATTAGAACAAAATTACTTAAGAGATGACAACCTGATGGTCAATTATTAGAAGATGTGGAACATTAGTGGTTTCCTGCTAACCAGGGGAGGCTGGGTAGATCACTGGAATTACAGCATATCTTTGGATGTACTCATTTAAAACAATTAAAAAAAGGAAAAAAAAAAGAGAGAGCTGAAAATTACTCATAATAGAATGTGAGAAGAATGAGATCAGCATCTCTTTTTTTTTTTTTCTACTACAAGATGATCTCAAGATTCAAGAACATGCAGTTTCCTGTAAAGATCACACAGCTATTATCACAGATGCCCTCCCTTAAACAATGACAAGGAAGTTTCTTGTGAACTCCTATTAGTGCTTTGTCCCCCCATCCCCTCCAACATTCAGAGGACTAACTTTATATTTACTATATAACTTATATTTTTATATGAGGTCTTTTATATTTGTGTATGAGGATTCCTCTGCTCTATTTTCAGTTGAGTCACTAATCTGAAAACTCAGAGAGCACCACATCTCCACTGCTCATCGGGCTCTGAGCGCTGTTTGGTAACACAAAAATCTGCCTGATTGCAGAGATCAGCTGTGTTATCTGAAGACATTTTAGTGAGCAGGAGCAGAGGCAGCAGAGGTGACAACCCTCCCAGCCAGACTCACCTGGAGCAAAGGCAGATTGGGATGCAGCCAGGCTGAGGCACTGGAGGAGGAGCAGCACACAATGTGCAGAGCAGCCACACGAGGGTTTTCCAAGGGTTGGTGGCTGTGGTGATTTCATTTCTGCACAAAGGCCCTGAGCAGCACACAATGCCACTCACAGGCTGCAGCTGCCCTGGAATCACAGAATCCCAGCACAGTTTGGGTTGGAAGGGAGCTCCAAGTCCGTCCTGTTCCACCCCTGCCGTGGGCAGGGACACCTCCCACCAGATCAGGGTGCTCCAAACCCTGTCCAAGCTGGCTTTGAACATTTCCAGGGATGAAGCAGTGGCAATTTCTCTGGGAATTCTATTCCAGTCCCTCACCACCCTCACAGAGAAGAATTTTTTCCCGGTGTCCCATCTAACCCTGCTCTCTGGCCGTGTGAAGACATTCCCTGTGTCCTTCACTGGAGCCCTTGTCCCCAGCCCCTCTCCAGCTCTCTTGGAGCCCCTTTGGGCACTGAAGGGGCTTTGAGCTCTCCTTGGAGCCTTCTCTTCTCCAGGCTGAGGATTTGGAAGGGAGGAAAACTGGTCAGACCAGCCAGAGGTCAGGAGAGGGCTGGGGACCAGCAGAGCCACATAAGTGCTGTGCTGTGATGCTGTGAGGCTTCCAAGCTCTCCCCCATCACTGGAAAGCTCTGGCTGGGCCCTTCCCAAGGCAGATATGGGGCTCTTTGTCTTTTAAATTGCATCAGAAAAAAGGGAATTGTTTAAGCTTAAGCACTGTTCTAACAAAAACTGGGGATGCTGAAAACTGGGAATGACTATAACCATTTCCAGTTCTTCAGAAAGAGCAAGGGAAAGCCAGGGCAGTATGAAGAGAGGAGGGCAAGAATTTTAAAAGTTGTCTTCCTAAAGTTATGAACACCAAAAGACATGCTGAAATATGAAAATATTCAGCTATGAGGAAAGAGAAGGAAATACCTAGAACTGTTGCAACAATGAATGTGCCAAGTTTAGAACATCTTTAAGTCATCCTCACTTTCTGGAATTAGATTGTGCAATTTTTTTTTTTTTTTTCTCTAGTGAATAAATGAGTTTTGTTTTTGATGAAGAAACACTAGAGCTTCCTTGTATTTCACTCTGAAAGAACTGCAAAAGTGAAATGTGGAACTCGTTCTTCCATGCCAATGATTAGAAGCCCAAAATACATCTGTTCCACATGATCAGCTTCAGCCTTTGCTTTCACAGAAGAGCAGCCATATTTGTAGTTACTCCGAATGCATTCCTGTTGATTTCATTCTTGTGTACTCTGACACGTCAAGTCAGGAAAAAAAGGTCCTAATCTTGATTAAAACCAAGCTGCAAGTATCCACGTGTTACGGGAAAAGTGCAGCAATATTTTAAAGCTGAATCTGCAGATTTGATTAGCAAGGATGCACAAATATCAGAACTCACCACAACACAGGAGCTGTAAAGACAGGGGATGCCCATCAGACTGTCAGAAAAACTGCTTGGATTTACTGCCTGGCCTTCTGAGCTCATTTACAGCTCTGAATAATTTTTAGGGGCCCAATTTGACTTTTTAAGCGGTCTTTACTGCTATAGCTATTGCAGAATCCAGTTTATTTGCAATTAGTTTTCAGAATCTCAATTCCTGGCTGATTTCCCCCCCCAAATAGTTAATAACTTTCTTAACTCCTGAAATCTAGGTGGCACTACAAATTATGAAGTGAATTTAAGTTTTGGGGAATGAGTTAGGAAGGTATTTGAACCTGTGTTGTGACTTCATGCTTGAATTCCACTACTGTTCCATTGGAATTCTGCGCTGAGTTCTTGAGAACAAGGATAATTTATGTACAAGAATGCCTTAAAATAAGCCCCCATAATTACAAAAATGCAGTGTTTAAATTTATAGTAAAAACCCACACACTGCTGGCAAAACTAGAACTGCATCTGGAAAACATTAAGAATGCTATTAAAATAGTCTAGCATAAACTAGAAATGAGACTGAAATTACAGTGTTGCTTACTTAACCATTTTTAGGAAGTATATTTTGAATATGATCTACTTTCCTGTTTGATTTTTTTGATAAAGCACTGTACTATGTCTTATTTACCAGTGAGAATACCTTACTCTGTTATCTATTTCAGACAAATCCATGGCTCAGATTTTTCTGAGTGTCTTGTTACAGTTGTTGATAATTTGAAACACAATCAGGTAGTTGTTGGTCCAGCTATCAGGAAAAAAGTAACAGGAATATCTCAAAGGAGAATAAAAGTCGCAGCAATTAAAAACTTATTTTATTAAAAAGATGAAATGTTTTCAAACATTGAAAAATTATGTTTTTATAAAAACAGGAATAGGCAAAATACCCATTTGTCTTCTATTTACATATACAATATTTCTCATTGTATAAAATTATTTACAATATATAAAAAAATTACAGTAAATAGGTTATTTTCTTACAAGACATCAAGCCCTGTACTTCTAGTGTAGATCATGGCAAACAAGAATACTATTGCACCTGTGAACCAAACAGTCGAACAAGAGGAGTGTTCTCTTAGCCATGCCTTCAACTGAGATCTAAACTAACATCGTTAGCTACAGTAACATTCATTTTATCTCTTCTAGGGTCAACTTCAGGCAGTTTCCATACAAACATTGTCTTGTAAAGCTTAGGAATGGGCAGTTAGAATTGGGGAAAAAAAAAAAAAAAAACAAAACCAACCATATTTACAGCTTCTTCTATACAATCTGTATGGAGTCTTAGGGAGTTTACCCTTCACAGAAGCTGCATAAATTAACCCCTGTTCTCCTTCCTGACCGGGACGGGCGGGTCCCTGCCTCGGGCACGGCAGATTCCCCGCGGGGGATGCCCGGCTGAGCATCCTCGTGTCGCATCCTCCGCCTCCGTCCTGGAGCGTCGGGCGGTGCCTTCCCCGTGTAGTACCAGCTACAGATCCCTCACCCTTCTGCACCTGAGCAGTTAAATACGGTCCCGCCGGCGGCAGGGCAGGCTCCCTGGGGCTACATGTGCCGCTTCATGTGCAGGGCCAGGTGGTCTGACCGGGAGAAGGCTCTGTCGCACAGGTGGCACTGGAAGGGCCGGTGCCCCGTGTGCTTGCGGTAGTGCCGGGTGAGCTCGTCCGAGCGTGCGAACTTCCAGCCGCAGCCTTCCCAGTTGCAGTGGTAGGGCTTTTCACCTGTTTGGGGAAATGGGACAGCGTGACTCAGCATGGCATCACACGCCGGGCAACCTGCCCAGGTTTGTTGTAGCCTATCCCTGTGTTCGCTACCGAGCCCCTCCACAGCAAGATCCAGCTGCTTTTAAGCTCCATTACTAGAAATTCCTTTACTATAAAGCCCTTTCTAAAGCTCTTTCTCTAAAGATTTTCACCTATAACTGCAGTGAAAATCTTTGGAGAAAGGGCTTTAGAAGCCCTTAGAAAAGCTTTGACCACGCAGGTGAACACCTGGATGTTACAGAGCTGTGAGTTTAACAGACTCCAGGGTCAAAGCCCAGGCTGAGAACAGTTTTATTTTTACACGGGGCTATCCCAACCGGCACACAGCACGAAGGCCATCAGCAATAATTACCTGTGTGCGTCCTGAGGTGAGCCTTGAGGTGTGAGCTCTTGGTGTAGGTCTTCCCACAGCCGGCATAGCTGCACGTGTGGGTGGCCGTCCTCTTCCTCGGCCAGGACCGGCGTCCCCGCTTTGGTTTGGAGTCCAGCAGCTCCAGAGGGGAGGAAGGAGGGGTCAGCATGCCCCGAGGAGCTGAGGGCTGTAAGGGCAGGCTGTCCTCGAAAAGGCCAAACTGGGAGGTGTTCTGGTACTGCAGGTGGGTCTGCGGGTGGTGGAAGCCGGAGGCCGGGTGGTAACTCTGCTGGTAGGACACGGACGAGGGGCACATCATCTGCGTGTGGCACTCATTCACCATGAGATCGTCGGGGCTCAGCGGGGGCGTCTCTGCCCCAGGGATCTGCGGCGAACTGGCCACCCGGGGCTGCTCGTAGGCCATCATGCACGTCGCGTTCCCCTCCTGCTTGATCTTTGGGCAAGCCTGGGGCACCAGACCCAGGACCGGTCCATAATTGTCCATGTCGGGCTCGGGCTTGATGTTCTCAACGAACTGCGGGCCCCCGAAGGTGGGTGTCACAAAGAAGCGGCCGTGGACGCTGCCCGAGGGGCAGTAGTTGGAGTCCATCTCGGAGCGCATCATCTCCGGCACGATGCCGGCGTTGTAGGGCGGGGGGCTGCCCTGCTCCAGGGCGTTGTAGCATCCCGGGGACGGGTTTGTCTGGTAAAAGCCACCGCTCTCGCCTTGGGCAGGGGGATAGTCCCCGCCGGCAGCGCCCTGGCCGTAGCCATCGCTGCCCATGGAAAGGATAAAATCCAGCACGTTGTTGAGATCCTCATCCTCTTTGCGCGGGGAGAGGCCGCCCCAGGTGCCGCCGGGGGTCTTGGCCTCCTGCTCACACTTCCACCTCTGGGGAGAGAGAAAAGGGACAGGGTTAGAGGCGCCGTTCGCCGGGGGGACGCGGAGGGGACGGGGCCGGGGCGCGGCGGGGCGCGGAGCCGTCGGTGCTGGGGACACTCACTTCGTGCAGGGCTTTCTCGCGGCAGGGGCTGGCGAAGGTGGCGAAGGAGGGCAGGGCGGTGTCGCTCAGCGCCATGGTGCGGGACGAGCGCGGCCGGCCGCCCTCCGCACCTTATAACGCGGGCGCGGGCGGCCTCAGGCCAATTGCGAGGAGCGGAGGAAACGCGTCCCGGACGGGGCGGGCGGGAGGCAGCGGCTCGGGCGCAGCCTAAATTTAGCCCCGGTATAAAAGGACGCGGCGGCGGCGGCGGTCCCAGCCCGAGCGGGGCGGAGCGGAGCGGGGACGGGCCCCCTCCGCCGCCCTCCCCTCGGTGCGGGGCAGGGGCTGCCCGGGAGCCGCGACCCCCGCGTGGGGCAGGGGCCGGAGAGCCGCGACCCCCGGTTCAGACAGGGGCCGGAGAGCCGCGACCCCCGGTACAGGCAGGGGCTGGAGAGCCGCGACCCCCGGTACAGGCAGGGGCCGGAGAGCCGCGACCCCCGGTTCAGACAGGGGCCGGAGAGCCGCGACCCCCGGTACAGGCAGGGGCCGGAGAGCCGCGACCCCCGGCTGGGGCAGGGGCCAGAGAACCGCGACCCCCGGTTCAGACAGGGGCTGGAGAGCCGCGACCCCCGGTACAGGCAGGGGCCGGAGAGCCGCGACCCCCGGTACAGGCAGGGGCTGGAGAGCCGCGACCCCCGGTTCAGACAGGGGCCGGAGAGCCGCGACCCCCGGCTGGGGCAGGGGCCAGAGAACCGCGACCCCCGGCTGGGGCAGGGGCCAGAGAACCGCGACCCCCGGTTCAGACAGGGGCTGGAGAGCCGCGACCCCCGGTACAGGCAGGGGCCGGAGAGCCGCGACCCCCGGTACAGGCAGGGGCCGGAGAGCCGCGACCCCCGGTTCGTTCAGACAGGGGGACACTGAGGGGTCCCTGCCACAAATGAGCTGGGGGAACGCCAAGGGGTCTCTGCTGCAGGGACACTGAGGGACCCCGCGCTGTGCTAAGCCGTGAGGGACTTGGGTGGGATGAGGGGCACAGGGGACCCTGCCCTGGAAGCACCTTCAGGATCCTTCCGGACACGAGGGGACCGACCCTGTGCTGTGGGGGTGGAGGGCAGCGAGGGCTCCCTGTCCTGGAAACAGCCAGGGAGCATCTGTGACACGAGAGGACACTGACAGCTACGAGCTTCCACAAGGCTCTGCTGTGGGAGGGAGCACTGAGGGGTCCTTGCCCTGGGGACACTGAGAAAGACACCTTGAATTAGGGGTTTGATCCCCCCACACCTCAGAGCAGCCGCCCCTCAATCCAGCCTCATCCCTGGGGCATGTGGTGCAATCAGACTGAGAAAAAGAAGGTGGGAGAAGAGTGGAAGGTGTCAGGAGAACAGGGGGGGAGAGAGACATGCCCTGCTCCCATGGGTAAACTGCTGAGCTGATGGTGGGGTCTCTTGGCACTGGTCACCCTAAAGGTCCCAGATCATCTTGGTGCTGACAGAAAGGTGTCTGATGCCACTCTTGTTCAGTCTTTGCTGGAGTTTTACATTTAATGGAAGTCCAGATCTGTAGCAGGATTTCCATTTGCTGCGCAAAGATTGCCAAAATCAATGTTGCAATGTGACGTTATGAGAGAAGGAATGCACGTAGCTCCTGTGATCTCTGCTGCTTGTAAGCAATTTATGGTCTTGGGGTTGATTTTTCAGAAGGGGAGATTGTTCTTCTCCCTTACCTTGGCCTCTAGCTCAGATGCTGACTCTGAAGGAGCAATTCTCCAATAACTTCTGATAACGTGCTCCAGACTCCTCTTTCTGAGGATCGTGGCTGCTTGGCCGTCATCCAGGAGCAAAAGTGACAGATCTGAAGGGGGGAAAAGCTATGATCTGTCAAGGGACAGACTGATTCTTTGAGAGCCTGTTCAAAGAGAGCTGTGCTTTCTCCTTTCCTCCTCCGTATTTCCCACTTTTAGAGGGGTTTCTGAGTGAGCTGGAAATCGGGAGGGTGCAGGAGAGCAGCTCTCAGCTTTAGGGGAAGGAACAGTGCCCTTGATGGGCTCTGGTTCTCCCAAGCACTTTGAGCCTGTTCACCAGAGCCCATCCCAGGCTTGTGGCTGTGTTTAACCACCTCGGGAAAACTCAGTTGCTAGGGTGAGTAAATGATCCTTTCAATAGCTACACGTGTTGTAAAATCAGGAATATCTCTTGTTTAACTTTCTATAGCTTTCATTCTCAAAGTTCACAGGTTGGCCAGAAGGAGCAGCCAAACTTCTGTGACTGGAGCAGAATCAATACACTGAATGCATGGTAACGCTGTACACAAAGATGTGTGACTCATGGCTCTGTAATGTCACACTTGTGTAATCTTTCAATGTAAACTCTTTTCCTCTAATAAAACGTCCGTAAGTGAATGATACGTATATATGGGGCTGTGAGTCAGCCAAGAAAATATACTCTGATGAATTCAGAATGAATGTGAATACTCCCTTGATAACACACCCTGGATGTCTGTGTCAGTTTATGCGCTTGTGATTTCAGCAACAGCTATAACAAAATATTTTGTTTCTAGGATATACAACTGGACGTGTAGGTTTCACTGAGAAGCTCCAATTGGATTGCAGGAGACACTGCAAGGACTTTTGTTTATGGCTCCATCACCAAACTCTGCATTTTCTTTGTGTAAAGGAAAAGTTTAGTGGGCAGAGAGGATGAAAGCCGAGCACACGCAATAATAAATTCACTGCTTTTAGTTTCTTTTTGTTTTCAAGAAAAGCAGTTAGGCTAAAAATTGAGAGCTGCACTAAACCTGGGGAGACAAATGTGAGAATTTATTTACCTTGTGAGTCACTGGGTTCTGCGCAAATTGAGAACAACTTTGCCATGACCTTCCACTCGGTCTGTGACAGTTGTGCTGACATTTTCTGGCTTTCTGCTGCTCACAACTCTTATTTTAAATACCTAAACGCAAGATCCTGGCAGTGATCTCACTTAGCAGAGATCAGGAGTGATGCCACTGGTGTATAAATGTGAAGAATGTGAGATTAGAAAATATTTGTTAATCTTCTGTGGGTAGAGGAGAGCTAAATGATGTGTGATTTGTCTTCCAGCCAAAGTAAACACGGACTCAGCCATTTTTTATATGGCAAAGTTCATTTTCCTAGGTGTTGCTGCTGCTGTCTCTCGTTGCTTTTAGATCAAGGAGAAACTTTTTGAGGAATTGCAATCGAGATTTTGCACGTTAACAGAGGAACCCAAGCGAGGGCTGTGCCCACTGAAGCTCCAGGCTGGGTGGGTTGGTGCAATACCCACTCACCTGGCTGCCCCAGCCCTGAGTCATTGCAGAACTCAAACAAACAGAAAGCTCCTTTCTCAGGGACTGTTCTCAGAAAGTCCTGATTGCCCCTAGAGCAAACTAGCAAAAATAGTAATACCAGGGTAAATGAACCTGAAAATGACACCTCTTAGCACCTAGAGCACACAGTACAGGTAACCCCTTCATACTGAAATAAGAACAGAGGATTTCCTTGCCTGCCTCTCAAATTGTCACAGTTCTGTTGACTATACTGTTTTGGTTTTTTTTCTATTTTAAACTGCAGGTTCTGAGTAGGCACATTTTAGAATCTGCTGTCAAGGAAGTTGATAAAATGATGTAAACAACCACATAAAATGAAATATACAGGTATCTGTCAGAGACACACATCTTAATTTGGGGAGAGTGATTTAATCCTGTAGTCTTTTGTCTTAATAAAGTAACATCATGAGTTAATTGGAGAAAGGAGCCTTTTAGACCAGACCTTTCATGAGTGGAGCTGATTCCCATGCAGGGACTGACAGATGAAGGTGAGACATCTCTTTGATGAGCTGAAGTGGCTCATTACGTTTTTTAGGAAAACATATTTCCCTTTAATACTTTTTTTTTCCTTACTAATTCTCCTCTGAGCTATTTCCACAATCTTTCTTGAGGTTTGAGCACTGGAAAAGTGGAGTAGCAGACGAAGATGAGTCACTTCTCTTTAAGGACTTGACTCGTGCCCTTTGTCATGGTCTTCTGCTGAGTGGCTGCTTGTGGGGCAGGACACAGGGAATGGCTCCCATTGCCAGAGGGATGGGATATTGGGCAGGAATTGTTCCCTGGGAGGGTGGGGAGAGGCTGGGATGGGGTTCCCAGAGCAGCTGGGGCTGCCCCTGCATCCCTGGCAGTGCCCAAGGAGGTGTCCCTACCATGGCAGGGCTGGCACTGGGTGGGTTTTAGTGTCCCTTCAAACCCAAACCATCCCATGATACTCTGGCAGCTCCCCAGTCCTGGCCAGCACCACCCTCTGCACTCAGGTTTGGCTCCCAGGCTTCCTGAGAAGGTTGAATTCATGGCAATGTGGAAGCAGAGCACCTGGGATAGGGGGGAAGAGTGGAAGGTGGAGCAAAGCCCCGGGAGGAAATGCTGGTGGCAGGGCTGGGAAGCATCAAGAGAGAATTGGGGAGAAACCCAGCTGGTTTGGGGCTGCACAGGAAGGTAGAGGCTGGGAAAGAGACCATCAAGCAAGATGGCTGAGAGCAGAGCAATTTTGGTGTCACAGGTTTTCGGAACAATTCCCTTTTTGTCCATGCCAAAAAGCAGGGCAGCTTGCATGTTCCACTCCTAGAACTGTGGCCTTCTCTGCATGGCCATGAGTGGGGTTTGTGTCTTCCTGGACAGTTAAAATAATCCTTTAACAATGGCATGCTCTTCAAATTGTGTTGCACTTCTGTGATCCTTGTCACCTAGGGCTTTACCAGAAACAATTTCTGTTTTCTTCCAGGTTATTGTTAACAGCATTGAATGGTAAGTAATGATAAAAAAAAAAATCAAGAACCAATAAACCTGCTTGATTAAAATCTAAATTCCATTTCCAGATGAACTGGCCTGTGGTTGGAGCACTCTGCATGTGCACACCATGTTAATTTGTTATTTCTTACTGTGGAAATCACACTGCACCAAGGCACATACCTATTCACAACACCATCACAAACGTCATTAACCAAACCATTCTTTATTTAGAATCCTTTTTATGTCTCAAGTCCTCCCTGCCTCTGCCCAGGTTTATGTAACACTGACAGGCCCATCTAGGTCATTCTGTTTACCCTGCTGCAATATTGACATAATATTAACATTCTCCAAGTCACCTGGGGCTTCCCCACTGCTCTGAAATGAATTGATAATAAACATTTACCATCTGGAGATGTCCTTAGTTGGTTCTTTGGAAACACTCACTTCTAAATTACCCAGACCTGGCAACTCAATACTGTTTGAGATGAGTAGCAGTTGTTTTAACATCCTCCTTAGTTACTGTAATGGAAAGTATTTCAACATCATTATTGTCTGATCTCGATACAGCATCTGGCTTTTTCCCAAAGAGAGAACAGAAATATTTTTTAGCACTTCTGCTTTCTCAACGTGATTATTGGCAGTTCTATCCCTTCCATTCCTTGTGATGGCAATCTTAGTGAAAGCCTTGTTAACTTAGCTCCCAAAAGATTAGCAAAAGTCAAGTTCTGATGCTTCCAACCTGCTTTAGCAAGGCAGACTCCCATCAATGCAGAGGGAAACCAGCTTAAATTCCATTCCAATGTGTAAGTCAAACTATAGAAATAAAACTTTTCTCAGAAATATGCAAGAAAATATGTTCATGGTTGAATAAATCATGCAAAAATCCAGCTATTTAGTGAATATAATTGAGGTAATTATGTATTGCTACTTGAATTTGCTGTGTGAAGAATGATAGCGTTCAGCTGTAAACGATTTTTTTGTAATTTTTGATCTGGGGACTCTTCAAACCTAAATAACATATGCCACTTTTTCAATGATCAGCTTTGATTAGGTATGTAGCTGTGTTTCTGCCAGCTTCTACTGACGTGTGCTGAATGCCCATGTGTTGTACTGCAGATGTCCCTTTCAGCTGTCAATTAAAACATGTTTAAAAAAACCTCTTTTTTTTTTTTTTTTTTTTTTTTTTTCTTTACAGAACTGTGAACTGATACCACAGTTTCCAAAACTTGGCAAGCATGTTGAATCATATTAGCAAAACTGCTCGAAATGTCAGTCACTGATCATGACAAGTAGTTTTCAGTTGCTGCCAAATACTTCAGATTACAGAAGCAAATATTTAGTGAAAGAAATGGGCAATTGGGGCATGGGATAACAGAAGCACAGGGGCAGAAGTACCTATGTGATTTCATTCAGAAAAATCACTCTCATGGTTAGCAAATATTTAATGGGCTCTACAAGATCAGAAACCCAAGAGGATGAAACTCATTCAATGCTGGAATACAGGAGTGTTCATACTGGTTGTGTTGTTGTTCCTGGCCTCCATTTTTAACAGAAAATTTGTATAACTGGTTAGAAATGACAGGAGGAAAAGGGAAAGGGTGTCTTATCTGTCATGTCCACTTAGGACACCAAGTGTTGTCAGATGTGCCAAGATTACTGGGTTCAGAAGTGAGAACTGTTTGGGGTTTAATGAATGCAGGAGGAAAAAAAAAATCTGTTTGAGGGGACATCAAAGCCCTAATCAGCTGCTTTTTTTCCTCTTTTTAGTCTGTGAGATCTGTTGCAGTCTGAGTCAGCACAGATGCAGGTGCCCTCCTTAGCAGAGCTTTTTTGCCACTTTGAAGTTTACGTGTTTTAACTGGGGGAGTGGGAGAGGAGACTGGACAAAGCTTAAGAAGAAGAGAATTACTGAGGATGAGGAGGTTCCTGGGGTTGTTTCCCTTGTTGGCACGTAAAACATGGGCATAGGTTATAGCTGGATCTGATAAGAGGAGCTTTATTCACCAAATACACAAAGCAGGAGCTCATGCTGGGTGTGGGTTGCAAAGCCTCGATTTACGTGTGGGGTTTAGTTCTCCTTTATAAAACACCATCTCTGTACTGCACCTGTATGATTTATTAGTCATATGTCCCAGAGTAAAGTAATGGGAAATAGTGGAGCAAGCGTTTCATTAACCATGACGCTGTTAATTGGTATTGCTGGCTGCCTGGAATTACTTTCCCTGTTTGAATACATGGAAGTGTGAATCAGAGGCATGAATTGGCCAGTGAGAGGAAGACAGGCAGCTCTGCAGGACAGGCTGCGTATACAGAGCAGCTGATTTCATTTGTCTTCCTGGCCTCTCAGGTCCTTGCAGACTCACATCACTGAAATATTCAATATGGTATATAATTTTTTTCCATTATCACAATTATTTATATAACTATGGTTAAGCTTTGAAGCTGCAGTGGGATATTTCGGGATAGACTTTTTTCCAGATTCTTGTGTCCTTTGTTATGATAATTTTTTTTTTTTTCCTTGAGCTATTAATGCCTACATTTTAGGATATTTATATATTTAAATTCCTGGCTATGTCTGAGCTTAGGAACAGTGCTTTGTGTTTCATAAAAAATGCAATTCAGAAACAAAACTTCAGCTTATTTTGTTCCACACACCTGAACTCTTACTCCAAATTGTTCAGCTGATGTCTGTGAGGAATGTCCCACTTATTGCTGAGGCTGGAATCAAGCCCCAGTTGTCAGGGTTAACACTGATCAAAATTATTAATATTTGGTGCTGTAGTATAGCAATTGTATATGAATATAATGAATATAATAAAGCAATATATGAATATAATAAAGCAATTGTAGCTGAAGAGAACAACGCTGTTGAAACCCCTTGAACGGTTACAGCTACTCTTGAGCAATAAAATGCTTTTTCAAGGGACAGCCTGATACAATGCAACTTTGTAGAATGAGTTGTGAAATTCTCTTTTCATTTGCCACATAAAGCGCCAAATAAATGTTTGTAATAAAAACACAAGCCTGGGAAGAATGTGTTTTGCCAATTACAGCATAATGTGAGCTACAAAGAAGTGTTCAGCATGGACTGCATGGGGCTGTTAGTGTCAGGTTACAGCAGGGGAAAAAGGTGCCTTAATTTACCAAATAACCAGCGTGGGTTTCAGCCCACACTTGCCAGGAAAATCACTTCTTTGAGAGAAAAGATGGGCCTAATCCCATGCAAAATGGATTTGGTGAGGAGCAGCAGGCTGAGAAGCCGAGGAGGGGGGACTGCAGAGCTCTGATTGATGGTGGGTGGCCAATCCTCCTCTTGTGGTTGCCACACGCATCCCCTGCAGCTGGGCTTGGGCTGGGACTGAACCTCCTCCAGCAGAAGTGGTCCAAGCCACACTGGGCCTGATGGTAACAATTCAGGGGGGCCCTTTCACCTATTGCTCAAGAACCTTCCACGATTCTCCTTGTTCCCCTTTTCAGGTTTCGTATCACAGAAAAAAACCCGAGGTTTTTTGTTGGTTTTTTTTTTTCTTTTTCAGCATAACTTTTACTTCGGCCTAAAGTTAGACACCGAAACACGCCGTGCCCAGGGCTCAGCTCAGCCCGACAACACTCCTGAAATAAAGCCTGGACCCCGCTCGCTGGAAACTCAATAAGAGCTGCCTTGTGCTCAGCTTCTCCGTGGGCTGTTTTCTGTCTTTTTCTGCTCAAAAACCACCTGCTCTGAGGGGATGGCAAAGCATCTCATTCACATGGAGTCAGCGGGAAGCGGCAGCCAAGAGGCAGCGGCGAGTGTGAGCGAGAGGGGATCCTTGCAGCCTTTATATACCAGAGTTATTTTTAACCACAGCCTCCATGCTTATTACAGAGTTTCCTCTCTCAGACGCTCAGGAAGCCCACTTGGCTCTGTTTCCTGCTAACATTCAGCCCTGGCTCACAAAATCTTTGAGAACAACAGGCCTGAGACTGCTCGGCTCCATTAAAAAAACTGGCAGCTTTTCAAGCCCTGACAGAAAACCTTTGAAAACTCTGGATTTCCTCCAGCTAACGTATGAGGCTCCTACATCAGTGACAAATTAGACTGAAACAGCACAAAACACTCCTATGTAAATAGCCTTTTTCTGCGTTCGCTCTTTTAATAGTTCAAACATTATTTATAGTTATTTCTCTGGGTGGAAAAATATTTTTATATTTTTCCAGAGATGGGTTGTAGTGAAATGTTTTCTTTGTTTGTTTGGATTTTTATGTTTTCTTTTTTCCTTCGAGAATTTCGTGACAGTTTTCTTAGGCTCCAGGAGTAACCTTTTCTTCCTGGAAACCAGGACAAAATGGCTGTTGTGAGTTCTTCACTGAAAGACCTCTGTCCACAGGCCTCTAAATGCTGCCATTGCCCAGCTATTAAATAATAGTTGTAACAGGCACGACTGAGTTCTGATTTCCTGAGAGACAACAGGAGAGGTCAGCTGCACTTTATCCTGACTTCCCACATGCCTTTTACGTGTAGCGTAAATTGTATTGAATTTTTCCTTGCAGGGTTTTCACTTCAATTCCAAAGGGACTCTTACCTCCAAAATTGCTTTCAAGTATCAAAATAGATGTGATTTCATGGCTGAGAATGCTATTTTATTCCTGCATTGCCATTGTACAGCATCCTAGGGAATCTTAACGTTACGTGACTGCTTATATCTGTGAGTAAAAGTGACCTGGAATCATACATGATAAATCAAGGTCATTAGACTGGTGGGATTTACTGATTTTCTAGGAGTATTTCCAGTATTTCTGCATCAGCATCACCTTAAATGTTATTTATTGCCCTGGGCATGAGCAGGAGCCATCAGGAACTTCTCCATGTCCTTTGTGGTCCCAGTGTTTGTCTCAGAGTGGTTGGTGGGAGCAAGTTCACTGGAGCAGGAGGATTTCCCCGACTTGCCCCTTTTCTGGGCAGTCAAAAACACCTCAGCAAGGTGGTTTTGTTGTCTCCTCCCCGTTTTAATCATCTCCAGCTTGAGTGTACAGGCTCAGAAATGGCAGGGCTCTGTACTTGGAGGAGAAAGGGACACAGAATCCACCCCTCCCTGGGACGATGAGGCCAGTTCCCACCCAGCTGAAGGCAACTGTAGCTAATTCCATAAATCCAAGGAATTCTCTTCTATTTTCTCCTTAAAGGATCACCTCCACTGCCTCAGCTGTGCCCTGAACCACTGGACTATGCCTGTTTACTGTTTTCGAGGCTGGCCACCTCTGTAGGACAGCAGCATTTTTGCCCTGTGCCTTTCCTTTGGAGCTTGGCTGTTGTGTGAGAGCCTCTCCAGTGGGAAAGCTCATGTGTGTCATGAGTGTCTCAGCCACACTGCTCAGACAGCCTAGCTCTGCTGTCCCAGACACAGGGAAATACTCAACGGGGAGCTGAGGGTATCAAGCATGATCTTGAGCGAGTGACTGCCACCATCTCTCAGCCACCATCTCTGCTATGACCCTCATTCTGATTGAAATCACTCTACTGCCTGATTTATCTACAGTTCACACAGATGTGGCTAACTTGTGCAGCTGAAAATTACTCTCATGAGAACAGAAAAGTGTAAACAGCTCCTACGTGCGAAAGAATTGATTTCCACATTTTTTTTTTAGCTTTTAGTAACTCCTTGTGCAGCTCAGTTGTTGCTTTTTGGGGCTTTTATCTCACATCATTCCCAACAATGAGGTTTTGGCTGTGCCAAGGCTGCTCTTTTGAATGGGTCTTGGCAAGTGAGGCTTTTCAATCCTGCATATAATTTTGGCAAAGTGATCCTTACTTTGCAAATGTGAAATGGTTCCAGTCATAGCTCCCAGCATTTGCCCTTGTAGTTTATAGTGGTATGGAATGGCAGATTCACGTTTATTTTCAGGCAGGAGGAAGCCAGTAGTGCAAGAATGCCTCGAGAACTGAGGGGTCAGGGTGAAACCTTTTTAAAAAAGAATCAAGGTGGTTGGGCTGCGTTTATCAGGCACAGCCCAGAGGTCTAAAAAGGACTTGTTTTGATGCTATTTGGAGCTCACTGTAATGAAAAAGTGACTTTGTGCAGATTGACTTTCTGCGTCACAGCCCGTCTTGGGACAGTAATACCAACGAGGACAATTAGTTTAACTGTCGTTCACAATTGCTGTTTGTTTGTGCTCAGTGGTTTCTGGTAGAAGCTGCAGGATGACCCCTCCATTCCCACTCTTGCCAGCAGCCTCAGTAATTGCCTACCAGGCACTGAGGGGCAGACTCACCAAGGATTTTCAAAGCTCGCTTACCCTCCTTCAAATATAACTGAAATTTATAGCTAGCAGCTTCTAAAATAACTCACATCACTACCACCTCCAAAAACAGCTCTGCAACCATGTGGCCTTGTGGTTATGGCTCTGGGGTTGTGGTGGTGAAGTCAGAGATTCAAATCCAGTTGTAGGGAGATAAAAAGCTTCAAAGAAAGTGAAACTGCTTTTGCCTTGATTAGGTGGCAATAATAACACCTCGTTTCTGCTTACACCTGAAAACCTGAACTCAAGGCCAAAAATCAGGTGCAGTGCAGAATTCCATGTCACAGCAAGAGATGCACTGGGTGCCAGAGCGTGTGGCTGCTGTGAAGACAGCCCATGCCAATTGTCGTGTCAGAGGGAGTTTGCTCCTCTTAGTACATAAAATTGAGGTGTGGGATGACAAAAGTCAAAGCCTGAAGCCTTCACAGCCACCACAGACTGACACTAGTGAGGCCCACTCTGTTTTTCAATGCACCTTTTGGCTGAGAGGCTGCTTCAGATAGGAAAGGATTTTGTTTCCTTACTGCCTTAGAGCTGCCCAGAGCTCTTTCTCTCTCTAAGCATTTAGGCAACATTTTCAGTCCTGCAAGAATCCCATGGATGCTACACTGGAAATTGTTATTATTGTACAATGATTAGTAAATGCAAATACAGGAATAGCTTATGATTTTACATTGTACAGGAGGAGCCAAATAAAAAACAGGCAGCTTTATAAGCAGATGGCCTTAGCCCTCAACATCAAAATTATCTAAACCTGAACTAAATGTAAATAGATTTCTGAGTTATTTGGCACAAGAAACATCTGGAAAGCTCTGACTTCCCCCTCAATACGCAGAATTTTCACAAAGCCATTGCTGTCCTGCTGGGTTATTCCTATAGCCACTCAATACATTTCAAAAACTGGGCCAGTTCTGGCTTTAGGAGGGACCCCCCTACCTGCCCCAAAGAAACCCCACCCCAAGCCCCACTGAAAGTCCAGCCTTGTGGTGTCAGTTTTCAGTTTTGTATCTCTCACTGACACTGGAATTAATTCCCACTCTTTACACAGGGCATGAGAGGAATTTTAACTTGAGAGTGAAGGTCAGGTTTAAGTCTCACTTCATTGTACACGGGATATAAATGTGAAGGCGTATTTCAAGCATAAATGTCTACAAACTCTCTGCTACAGATGATAACAAGAAGAGTCCACGGAGCTGTTAATCCCAAGAATAGCTGTTACTGGGTTAGGAGGACATCCAGAAGTGAGCATGTCACATTTTCTGATTTATTTACTAGCATCCCATTGGGAAAACATAGAGATGATAATGTGCATCAATGGTGCATATTGGCTCTTCAGGAAAATCCTTGGTGACGAGCTTGGCAGATTATTTCTTGAACTGCATCAAGATTAAGTCTGCAGCAGAGACAGATCTGAAGCATTTACAGAAAGAGAACTGATGTTTCCATTGTTGGAAGCCAGTGGATATCAAAGATGTCTTTGAATTTCTACAATTAGAAGGAGCCAAATAAAAACCAAATAATTTTCCAAGCAGATGGCCTTAGCCCTCGATACCAAAATTATCAAGTTCCCTACATAGTGGTTTTAAGATAGATGTTAATGGATCTTTGAGCAAGAAGCATTAGTGATCTGGACCAGAGCAACATTTTAATTAAAAAGTTGTACAATAACAGACTCAAAATGTAAACTTCAAAACATTTAAAGCCTAAATTACCGTGGCTTCAGAACTGGCATTGAGTGTGTAATTTTTAACATTCCAGACTGCCTTCATTATAGTTCAAGAAGCCACAGAAATACACCGTTACGAGCCAGGAATAGTTCGTCCTTTTATTTGGAAAGAGAATTACAGAGGGAGCTATTGGGAACTGGAGTTTAGTTCCTAAAGCAGGAGCAGGCTGCAGTATTTTTATACACAACTGCAACCACAGGCTCGCACTCACTCAAACATGCCGGACTAAACGGTGCCGGCTGTATAAATACTCAGCACTAAGTTAAAACACAGCTTCTTTTTTATTTCAGCTTTGAAGGTTTATCATGCTATTTCTACTTTTTCAATATCATTTAAAGTTCTAGATGACATACATTAAAAATATATATATATATAGGTTTATCATGCTATTTCTATTTTTTCAGTATCATTTAAAATCTAGATGACATACATAAAAATGTATATATACAGGTATATATATATAGGTTTATCATGCTATTTCTACTTTTTCAATATCATTTAAAGTCTAGATGACATACATAAAAATATATATACAGGGTTATCATGCTATTTCTAATTTTTCAGTATCATTTAAAATCTTGATGACATATATTAAAATATATATATAGGTTTATCATGCTATTTCTATTTTTTCAGTATCATTTAAAATCTAGATGACATACATAAAAATGTATATATACAGGTATATATATATAGGTTTATCATGCTATTTCTACTTTTTAAATATCATTTAAAGTCTAGATGACATACATAAAAATATATATACAGGTTTATCATGCTAATTTTTCAATATCCTTTAAAGTCTAGATGACATGCATAAAAAAATATACATAGGTTTATCATGCTATTTCTAATTTTTCAATATCCTTTAAAATCTTGATGACATATATTAAAATATATATATATAGGTTTATCATGCTATTTCTACTTTTTCAGTATCATTTAAAATCTAGATGACATATATAAAAATGTATATATACAGGTATGTATATATATATATATAGGTTTATCATGCTATTTCTACTTTTTCAATATCCTTTAAAATCTAGATGACTTACATAAAATATATATAAATGTTTATCATGCTCTTTCAACTTTTTCAGTATCATTTAAAGTCTACATGACATACATAAAAATATATACAGGTTTATCATGCTATTTCTAATTTTTCAATATAATTTAAAGTCTAGATGACATATATATGTGTATATATATAGACATACACACACACACATATATATATATATATGTATATGGTGCCAGTAACTTAAACCTACAAATTAAGCCCATGGTTTTTCTGTTGGTTTGGAGAAAGGCTGATTCCTTTCTGGAGATTGTTGATGGACACAAAGCTTTCTTTCATTTGTGAACATCCACTTAAAATTACAAAGAGAATCCTTCAGGATTTGTTGTGTTATTATTTTTTTTTCCAGTGAGTTACTCCACAACTGCATCATAATGCTCGTATAATCTTTTTTTCAGAAATTGGACTCGCATAACTTGTTGGTATGCAAAATATGCAAGGCCCCAGTCTGTTCTGAATTACACCCATGCAAACCGTTGAAACTTAAAAGGGAGTTTAAAATATGCATGAGTAAGGAAAACAAATGGAGCCTCACTTTGCAGAGTGCCTTGAGATCTTTAGAAGATTTTCTGGAGAGCTTTACAAGATCACTGCACACTTTGTCACCTGTGCCTTCAAGACAGAGAAGGGTTCTGATTCTCAAACTACTGTAACCCAAAACAGGTTTTATCAATGCTTTTGATAAATTAAAATGGTAGGA
The DNA here is from genome assembly GCF_023055355.1 of Agelaius tricolor. Classification (NCBI taxonomy): domain Eukaryota; kingdom Metazoa; phylum Chordata; class Aves; order Passeriformes; family Icteridae; genus Agelaius; species Agelaius tricolor. Next base: position 1,795,934 of record NW_027269293.1, on the reverse strand, counting down.
GCAGCAGATGCCCCACACTCAATGCTCTAAACTCACTATAATTAACTAAAAAGCTCTAATGGAAAAGCATCCTAAATCTCGTGGCTGCTCAGAAACCAACTCTGGTTTTGTTTTACCCAGAGCAGTAAATAAACTGGACATGAATAGGCATAAAGGACATTCTGGAGGTGGTTGGTTGTGATAATTCTGCCCAGGCAGCTGCTAAGGAGCACCACAGACTGGCTGCCCTCTCCTTTTGGTGTCCCTTTTTCCCTGTGTTGTTATAAAATCAGGGGAATCGATTTTGCTTTGTGACGTTGGTTGACTTGGACCATAGAGCTGCACTTCTGAAGTCTGGATTCTGGGAGAGAACGCTTTGAACATGCTTTACAAACTGCTTTGGCTATTTTCAGATTGACTATTGAACCACAGTGGAAGTCTATGTATTCAAGATATTTCGGGTGATTGTGTAACTGGAAAAAACTGTCCTGATTTTAAAGTATTTTTGGCCTACAAGTGGAAGTAAATAAGCAATTTTAGAGACTCACTGGAAAGTAATTGCTCCTGCAGGATGCAGGCTGTGCCAGGAACTCTGGCAGATGCACTGAACCCTCACTATTAAGCTTCAAAAAAACCCCTATTTTCTGATGCAAAGGATCAAAACTAAGGATATATAATCTAAAATGCAAGGAACTTGGAAAGAATGGACGTCTGTGAAGGGTGATGTCTGAACACATGAGCTGCATTAGGAGGCAAAGCAAGGGGAAAATGCCTGGTGAAGCCTGGAGGCTCCTTGGCTGGCCGTGGTGGGCAGCAGGAGCTGTGGTGGCACTCCTGGCGTGGGGATGGAGCTGCTGGTGACACAGACACCCCCAGGGCCATCAGATGTGAGCCTGGGCTCCTCAGGGACTTGGGCAGAAAGAGCTGCTGGTGGCAATGGCACGAGGGAGAGCAGGAGCAGGAGAAGCACCTTGTTCTGGGTGACACTGAACCACTGGATTGCAGCCCTTGGATGAAGAACAGTCTGTCCCTGCACTTCCATCCAGTGACTCATCAGTGACTAGGAAAGAGTCATAAAAGCACCACTGTCAGCTAATGTGTCACTAAAGGAAGTGTTCTGCTGCTTTTTTTTCCTAAACAAGAAATTAATAAAGTGCTATTTTCCCCTGCTCACGCTGTAAACTGGCATTTCAAAGGCTGGGGTGACTTGCCTTTGCTGTTGCTTTACTTGCACCTCAAGGCTGCAATTGGATTCACCCAGGCTGGTTTGCAGCCTGTTCTGTCAGCTCTCTGCATGGCTCCTCCATGGAAATCCCTGCTCTTACCTCCAGCAGTTGATCTGAAAACCTCAAGGGGCTGTGGGCAGCTGTAGTGAAGGACACGAGTAGCTCTGAAACAGAAAGAAAAGTTTTTTACCTGCAGAAAAAATTCAAGATACATGTATGACCAACTTCAGTTAAAGCTCCCCAAACAGCCTGATACCAAAAAGGTGGAAAAAAAAAAAAGAGCCAGGTTCATGTAGCTACCCCATGGACATGAATCTCATAAAGCTCATCTGGGTGGGTGTGCTTGACTGGCTTTTGCTTACAGCATCCCCCCTCCAACGATGCCTGGCTCAGCTGTGCTCTGGGAAGGGTTGTTGTGATGGGATGTGATGCCAGTACTGCGGTTTTTCCATCTTGTCACTGCCTCTGGCTGTGTGGCAGCAATTCCTGAGTAAATGGGCTTGTGGCAGCGGAGGAGCAGCTTCATTTTCCATCCCAGGAGCTTCTGCAAACGGATGATCCAGCGGAGGATGAGCGCCCACCTTCCAGGAGCCACTGGCACCGGGGTTTCGGTGGCAGGAGGGAACCTGGCAGCTTTGGGCGTGTAACAGCCTGTTCAGGGACAAGGTGCAGGCCTTGCATGGCTTTTCATTTGTCTGTTTGGCCTAGGGCACAGCTGAGCTCTCAACTCCTCCACAATTTCATATCAACTGAAGAGGTCGTTGGAAACCACCGAAACTCAAACTCTACGAAAGCAATGGTGCCACAGCCCCGAGCTGCTGAGCAGCACCTGAGCTGGGCTTGGGCTGACAGGTATCAATCACACTGGCTGTTGGCAATGCTCCTTTTTCCCTTTGGAGCTGGTTGGGATCTGCTCTGGCCAGGGAAGGTGTTCCTGGAGAAGGACAGGACAGCCCTGCATGCCAGGCACGGAGACTTGGAGCTGTCCCCTCCTCCTGTTGGTTTTCTGAGAGCTCAAACAGCCTTTTTGACAGAAAAGCAACGTTTCAAACTTACTGTTGTCTTTGAAACTGCAGCCTGAGCACAAACACAACTCATTGCATCTCACCAGAGGCACTGCCTGTGTCCCTGAGCTCTCAGCCTGTGCTGTCACTGACTGTGGTGGGCAGGGTGGGGAGTGGAGCCCTGGCCCTGCAGGAGACAGACAAACCCAGCTGGGTTAAACATGAATGACAAGGGAGCTCTTTAGGCAAGGACTGATCTTCTGGCTCACCCTGAGGTGCAGGGGAGGTTTTTGTGTGCTTGGGACCTCTCGGTACCGCAGCAGGAGTTGGTGCCAATGAAGTGACAGGAATCAGGGCAGGTCAGTCCCAGGGGTGATGCAACAGCACCCAGAGCAGCCCTGTGCCACCGAGAGCTGCAGCACTCCCAGCAGACCTGATGGATCCACTGCAGGAAACGAGGGAGAGACTCCCTGGCCCCTCTGATGTGGGTCAGATGGGGAATCACAGCCTCCTTCCAATTCTCTCTCTCTCCCTGTCCAAATGGCTTTTGGCTCCTGCACCAGTGCAGCTGGTAGGGACACGCTGTGAGGCAACCCCTACAGGCTGATTCTGAAATGTGGACTCTGAAATGTGCTGCTCAGTGAAGCAAGTTAGTAGTTGTCATTCCCTCAAAAAAGTCCAGAAATAATATCTCAGAGCCAAAGTGAAGCCTGCCAAGGAATGAATGCCCTTGGGTGGAGATTACTGATGCTGTATTTGTTATATTAGGCAGGAGAGATCAGACCATTCTTTAAAATAAGCTACAGTAAACAAGCTGGGTAGCTGAGCCCTTCAAACATTTCATTGCTGATGAGTTTTAACGTTAAGAGCTTCTATCGCACAAATCTTGATCGAGGGGAAGATAAATGCGCTGTTTTTTAGCATTTCACTACAAACATGGTGTTTGTGCCAACTGACACAATGATTAAATATGATCATCTCTTCTGAGAAATGAGGAGAACTGTAACCGCACCGAGCTCTCCGCCGCCGATTTGAGATAAAAAGAGTCAGATCATGTGTGGTTTCCTTCAGACCAAACTTGTGGTGTAGCGTTTGTGAATGATGCTGTCCATAGGCAAAATTATCTATTTTTCCCGAAGGTATTTGTTACAGAAGACTGCAAGAGTGGGTTTTTTTCAAGGGAATAATAGAAAATGTTAATTTATCCTTTGCACCATGCCCAGTGACGGCTCTTTGTTAGGGCAGGGGTTCAATGCTGCAGTGTGGGAACTGTTATGTGCCCAATTGCTATCATTCTAACAATGGCTAAAAAGGCAACAGCCTCCAAACAAACTGAATATATGGTGGGATTTTTTTTTTTTTTTAATAAATTCTAAAATTCAGGCCATTTTCCCACCACTGTGCCTGCTCTTGCTGAGTGGTGCCCCCAACACCCCTGGGACAGGGGCTCAGCCCAGCTCCATGCAGCATGGTGGGGCTGTTACAGCAGCCCTGGCACTGACGGGTGCTGTTTTACACAGAAAATGAAAAGCAGCTGTTTCTCCCTTTTCAAGAGTATCAAAAAAACAAGAAGATGGTTCCCCTCCCTATGTGGGCCAAAGGCTCCTGCAGCCCTTTCACTTTCAGCCACGCTGGTAGCACTAGCTCTCTGCCTTTCTCTGAGTGAGGAGGCTTTCCAATTTATTTCACTGCTGCTCTTTCAGGCCCGTGGGAATTGGCTGCAACTGCCCTTCCCCTGCGGCAGACCAAGATAAAAGCAGCGGTGGAGCCACCCAAAAAACCCAGAGAAGCAAAGAGTCACAGCCCCAGGCACCTCAGCAGCCCGAGGGTGCTGCCCACACGGTGCTTTGCAGCCTCTCCAAGCCCTGCAGAAGCTTGGTTTGCTCACCCTGGGGAGGATGCTCACCCTCCTCACAGCCAGGGGCAGCTGTGCCCACGCCTCCACCACCACCAGCTCTGAACTGGATGCTTGTGAAGGCTGAGCTAGAACAGAGGCTGAACAGAGTTAAAGAATAAAGCAGGGATTTATTTAAATGATGTCCTAAATGGATTCACCTTGGGCAGCACAAGAGCCCAGCCAGGGCTACCCAAGATGAACCAAAATTGTCAGAAATTGAACCCAAGATGAACCCAAAATGGTCACAAACTGCACGACTGCTCCCGGGGTCTCTCCCTTGGATCAGTTCTGCTCCATTTGCATCTTGCAGTTCATTGTCCCATTCCAGCTTTAGCCCCTGCAGTCCCATCCTTGTTTTTCTCTCTCCAGCCCACATTGTTTGTGCTCTTGGGCTGAGATTTGGGTCATTTGTCCTTGGTCCCCAGCTGGAGCAGGAATTGTTTTGTCTCCCTGCTCTGTGCACAGAGCTCAGCATCCCCTCATGTGAAGCCCAGACTCACACACTAAAGCAGCACAGAATGTAAAAAATATAAAAGCTAAACCTGAGGCATCAGACACCTCGCTGGTACCCCCAGGAACCAGCAGCCCTTTTGCCTGGCTCCACCAAGGCACAAAATCTTTGCTTGGCACAGCTCAGTCCTGGCCCATTCCCCAGGCTCCAGCAGGTGCATCCCAAGTGCTTTAAGCTCTGCTTTATGGGCTTTACAGGACATGGGCTTGGGGCAGTGCCCTGCTGTCCAAACAACCTTCTGGAATATCTGGACACTGCCAGGAATGGGATCTTAGAGGAAATTCATTGTGAGTGACAACTGTGATTCATCATGACTGACCTGTTCATTCCTCCTGTGCACTGAGATGGTTCTGAAGTCACACTGGGGTATTTAAACCTTTCCTCTGTTGATGGAGCTGTTCAATGGCTCTGAACCAAAGGCTGTTGCTGATGGGACATGGGGCACCATTAAATGCTGGGCCACAAAGAGCAGGCTGAGAGCCTCCCTTTGGAACTGCACTGTGGATGCAGGGAAAAGCAGCTGTAACATTTATTTCTCTCTCACTCTGTGGCCATGGGGAGAGGAGATGGTCAGAAGCCAGGAGATGTGAGGCCAGCATCCCCCACACGAGCACCAAGCCAGCAGCTTCCAGCCCATATGGCAAAGGACAGGAGAGGCAACGGCCTGGAGGGGAAAGGGAAAAACACCTGGGGCTCAGGGTGAGGCAGCATTCACAGCTGTGGCTGTGGATGGAGGGCAGGCAGCAGAACATTCCTGGTGCCAGGCAGAAAGAAGGGGACACAGCAGGTGCCACTGTGCTTTCCCACAGGCTGGCTTTCCCCTGCCCTCACAGGCAGCACTGTCACCCAGGATCCGTGCAGGAAACGTGGGTGAGAGGTTCCCCGAGAGCAGAAATGATCCTGCACCCAGCCCAGCCTCCCTCCCTCCCTGCTGTGCCTTGACTCAGCGTGCGGGGACTCGCAGCTGGGGATGTCCCAGGGCACCTGCAGGAAACTGGCGCTGGGTGTGGAGGTGGTGCTGGTGCTGTGAGGGCAGGAGCTTTGATGAGCTCAGCACGGGGAGAAGCCTCCAGGAAGGTTACGCTGATGTTTTGGAGGTGAGGAGCTCCCGCAGCCCTTGAGAGCATCACCTGCAGAGCCCACGCCCAGGGGCGGGACCTGCGCCGGCAGTTCTGGGGCTACAATTTTTGGAAGAGGTTGGTTTTTTTTGGTGGAGGTTCCCTCCCATCTTCAAACCACGCTCCGAGCTCTCCCCTGCATCAATTCTATCAGCAAATGCTTGCACACAAACAAATGCTCTCCTGGAAACAAACTCCTCTAGCCTGACTATGCCTCAACTTCCAGGCATTGCAGCTGCTGTTTCTTTTCTCTGCTGAATTCACGTTCTCACCCCAATAAAAAAAAAAAAACAAACTTGTATTTGCTACAAAAAAGATGTCACTTCATTAATCTGAACCCGTCTGGCTTTGCTGTCACAAAATCCTGCTTGGAAAAGAGAAATCTGCTCCAGTGCTGCTGCCTCAGAGGGTTCGGGCACCCCAACACCTCAGCCAGGAAACCCAAAAAGTTCCCTCCTTCCCAGCAGCTCCACCAGCATGCTTCAAGAGTGAGCAAGAGGGAGGAAAAAAGCTCTTAGTTCCTCATCTCTGGCTGTGTCACCCCCCCCAGAATAACACCTGTCATCATCAGCCCCTGATATTTTGGGTATTTGACACAAGACGTGGCAGATAAGTTTGGGGACATAATTCTGCACTGCTGGGAGATTTCAGGATGTTTTGAGACAGGAATCAGCGAGGGCCAAACGAAGCTTCTGTGACCACTTAAGCTCTCACATGGGCCTGCAAATTTCCAGTTTGGGCTGGTGTTTTTTTAGTGTGTATTATATAGAATAAAATGGAAAGAAAATCCTGATTTTGTCATTGTAGAAGCCAGTTTTATTGGTAACAAAATGATCCTTTTGGCCACATTTACCATAAAATTTTCTATATAAAAGATATCTTTGGTTTCTGATGTCAAGAGACATTTAAGAAAAATTGTAATAAGAGTGGAAGTTAGAAAATCTGGCTGTGTGAGCTCTCAAAGGGCAACATGCAATAGGGCATTAAAGGTGGTGTAGCACTGATTATTCTGAAGGATCAAATTGACCCTCAAGTTATTAGAATTTCTCATTGTGCACTTTTTAGGGAAAATTTTGGGCCATCCTCAGGCTGTGTGTTGGGTGTTGTAGTTTTTCCTTCTTGGTAGTTAGAGTTACTTTGGATGAAAACAGTGACAACAGCTGCGGAAAAACCCACTCCAGCTTTATCAAATGGGCCCAGTGAGGCTTGCTACAATCAACAAGTGGTGTAATTCCATACAGAATATTAATTGCAGTATTGGCCCCCTTCCAAAAGAGCTCTTTACAGCTCCATTGAAGCACTATTTGCTCTGATCTAACACTAGTTATAGATGTTACTGCACTTTTTTTGCCATTAACTGTGTGAGGCAGAAGGGCTGTTCTGTTCAACACATGGATCATGCAGAACGCTGCTCATTTCAGAGCCCAAATATAACATTTTATCATCCAGTGAATCTGAAATTTGCTTGGATAGAGCTCAATCTTGCACCATAGAAGTCTATGAGTATTTAATGAAAGCTAAACATGGCCTGCATTGATATGATTTATGGATTTGTTGTTTATATGCTAAAGGCTTCTTTACAAGGCTTATATCACCACATTAATTCCTTTAAACATGTCCATCTGCACTCAAATAATAAAAATACACATATGGACTGTAACGAAATACCATCCTGAACCACGCAGGGCAAGAAAATTCATGCTGCAACTATAGCAACTACTAAAATAGCAAAGCACACTGATTTCTGCCATGAACCTGTTCCTAATGTCCAAGAGACACTGTGTGCTGCAAGCTTTATATACCAGTTCCCAAAATATCCGAGTCCTGATAGGATGAGAAAACACTGTCATGTTCTTGCACCAGGCCAATTACAAAGCTGTAGTTCCTGTGCTGGTAAAGATGTTTCCTGTTGATAGCACAACAGGACAACACAGAGCTCAGCTGCTAATGTTATCTGGCACCCTTGTGACCTCTTGGAAACTGGAACAATTGTAGAGTCCACCACACGCAGAAGCCTCTCTTCTCATGCTTTTTTGTTGGAGTAAATAAGCAAGCAAGAAAATAAACACTTGCTCTGCAGCCGTGTGCTCGTTGTTGGTCAGGGAGTAATTAGAGGTGGCTGAAACACAGAGGAGAGCTCAGCTCAAGGAGCAGCAGGTTCCTACCTCTGAAGCTTGACTGATAAGTCCTTTTCTAAACAAATGCAGTAGCAAAGGTGGAATTCTGCACTAATAATATTTTTTTGTCCATTTAAAACACGCTCCTTTTCAACTTTATGGACTGCTTTTTTGTGTTTGAAGATGAAAAAGCAGATTTCATTTGTTTATGATGTCAGCATTTCTGAGCAACCCTCCTTCATTATCCTTTCCCTCAAGCTTTTCCCTTCAACTTTTACACTGAAATTTCTTCAAACCCTTCCTGTCTGTGCAGTTTTGTCCCATTTCCTTGGCCAGACAGCAGCAGTGACAGGTAGAGCTTGGAGCACCATTCTGGGAGTTTTAAGAAAGGACTTCTTGAAAATATAAAACCACACCTGAATTTGGGTGCTGTATTGCCTCTCCATAACTGGCTGATTCTAACACACATTTGAGATCTCACTCACTATCCAATTGATATTTGCCACAGTTTATGTAAAACCCCCCTAAATCTTGATACTGCAGGAAACCCAGTGCCCCTGCTTGCTTCTGAACTTGGTGGGACAGTTGAATTCTTCATGCTCTGCTGGGGAGGAGCCAGCAGCTTCTGTGACCTCTTTAACTACTTAAAATGAAAAAACCCAGATCAAGATTTGCCCTCTTTCTGATTTGGAGCAGCACCCAGCTCTCATCAGTGCAATCCAGGGTGCCCATGAAGAATCACTCTGCAAAGCCTTCCCTGACATCCAACAGGAGCATCAGTGACCTGTAACCCAGTGGCTTGAAGATTCCATGAATGACAAATGGATGCATTTATCCCATGTACCTGATTTCCCTGGATATTCTTCTATCCCTCGAAATCTGGGGTGCAACCACCCTGCTGCCTCAGATGGTCTAAGAAATTCTCAGATGAGGTATAGGACATTCCTTGAGAAGGATGGAAAAATTTTTTCTTTTCCTAAAAATTTTTTTCTTTTCCTAACTTAATAGAAAAAAAATTTAAAGCCTTATCATAATATAACAAATTATATTAAAATATAAATATATAATAAATAATAATTTATAATAAATTTATAATTTATATATAAAATATATAAAAATATAGAATTATGTATAATAATAAATTATACAGAAATAATAAAGTATATATATTTTAAATATAAAAATAAAATTAATATAATAATTATTCAATATAAAGCCCATCTATTCAATATTTGGGCTTCAGTTCAGTGTGAAGAGTGAATCCTTTCAGTGGTCTTTTAAACACCCCACTGCTCTTCACCTACACCTGGCCAGCTGGAATAGCAGAGGTAAAGCTGGTCAGCATTCTGCCTTGCTCCATTGTTATTCCTGCTGGAAAGAGGCAGAACTCCTTGCAGTGGTTTCCTTTGAGTGGTGCTTATTCACAGCAAGTCACAGTGGGAGTGGGTGGGAGGCAGAGTTCATTCATTTTTGTAGCATAACATAGAGCAGATTGTGTTTGGATTTCACTAGATATTTGTTGTTTTATGTTTCTTTGCTTTATATTGGAGAAGGGCCTGCAACAAAACTTTGATCCAAGGTACAAATCCACAGCCAAGATTTGAACTAAGCCTACAAAACTTTCTCCAGAACGGGCTGGAGCCCAGCACGCTGACTCTAGGAGCGTCTTGTTCCTCACGTTGCTGACCATTTGATTCAGGCCTGTTTCTGTTTATTTATTTGACCATCAGCCCACAAACAAACTTGGAGGCTCCGTGATCCAGTCCACAGTTTGTTGAGAGTAGCTCAGAGTGATTCCACCTACAGCAAAATGAAGTTTCATTGATGCAATGCTGCAGCTGTCAGGGCAGGACTTAAGAGCAGATGGACATAAAGAGATGCAGTGTGGAGAAGGAATGAGATGAAAAGAGAGAGGTTATAAGCTGGGCATAATTTCTGATGTTAAAATTATCCAAATCCTCTGGCTTAATGAGTTTGTCAACAATCGCAGAGCAGCGGAACAGCTGGAGTGGAAAAGTGGATTTAATCTTGCTTGGATATTGCAGGGCTATGGAAGATCTCAGTTTCAGATGGCTGCACCAATTCTTGGGAACTTACTAGAACACATCCTGATGAAACGGCACTGCTTCATTTTCAGGAGAACAAATACACACCTGAGTTTAGCTGTTACTCCTGTCTCTAAAACAATCCCTACCTCTTTCTCTTTGGGAGCTGGTGTGAAGGAGCAGAGCCAGATGTGGGGCTGCCCAGAGCAGCGATGACACTGCTGGTCCTCACCCTGATCCCCTCACAGCTCCCACGCTGCCAAACCTGGCAGGTCACAGTCACAATGCAGGAAATGCACCAGGACCTCAAAACCCACCTTGTTCTATGCCCTGCCATGGGCAGGGACACCTTCCACCAGACCAGGTTGCTCCAAGCCCCATCAAACCTGGTCTTGAATATTCCCAGGGATGGGGCAGCCGCAGATTCTCTGGACAACCTTTGCCAGGGCCTCGCCACCCTCAAAACCAATTTTTTTTCCCTAATACCCAATCTAAAGGCTCTCTCTGTCAGTGTGATGCCATTGCCCCTTCTCCTGTCACTCCAGGCTCTTGGGAATGGTCTCTTTCCATCTTTCTTGTGGGCTCCTGTCAGACACTGGGAGGTCACAGTTAGGTCACCCCAAAGATTTGGAATTGGGGTTCTCCCAGCCTTTCCTCATCCCTCTGATCATCTTTGGTGGCCTCCTCTGGACTTGTTCCAACAGGTCTGTGTCCTCCCTGTGCTGGAGCTCCCAAAGACCCAAAGTTTTCACTAATTCCCTGATGTGCAGTAGCTACACGAGAGAATCTGCTGCATCTGCCTGCAGTGAGCTGTGAGTGTGCTTTAACAAATGCTGAGTCAAGACAACGTGCTGTAACTACAGGAGAAACAAGTTTTATCTGTGAGTAGGGAGGGCACGGCTTAGAAAACACATTGAACTGCGCAGAACGCCGTGGAAAAAAAAAGTTTTACAATTGTTTGTTTCCGTTTTGACTTCTCCTGTAATGTAAATAACATAGCTGTATAGTTAATTACCGTGGCAATTAAGATTATTCATATTGTCCCTTGACTTTGCTCTCTCATGCTGTTTTCTGCAAGGCCATCAACCCTCGCCATGCCAGCGCTGCTGAAATTACAAACAGCAGTGGGTGTCAACCACAGAGGGGAAAAAAAAGCACTGAACATATTGCAACACTGCCTTTGGCACAAGATAAAGACAGAGGTGCCAAGGTTTAGCCTTTTTATTTTCACAGAATAAAGTCAGAAATAAACAGGTGCAATCTCCTAACCAGAGGCAAATCCACTCCAGATAAAGTCTCATGATCTCTCTTTATGTGTGAGGATGTTTTATAGACAAAACCAGTTCAGACTAGAATTGGGAAGCAAATACAAGCAGTCCAAAGAGTATCCCAGCAGAAAAAGTTGCCAAGAGAGAAGGAAGAGCAGGAAAACCTTAAAAACACATAACAGAAGACTCTTCAGCTGGGAGACCAAGGTGGAATGAAACTTTTCTAAGGAACTCATTTGACTTGATTAGGAAGCGGGTTCTGTCTTAATTTATCAAGACAAAACCAGTTTTCTCTGGAGCTAATCAAGTGTGTGGGGGTGAAAAGGTCCTCTTTATTTTTTTTTAAATATTGTATCACATGGGAGCTTTCAGACCAGCAGCTGAGGGTTAATTTGCAACCTGGCAATGCCCAGCACCAGGCTTACAACCCCGAGGAGCTGCTCCTGTGGTGCTGCACCGGGTCCTCCCTTCCCTGGCACCTGCACTTTGCAGTAGAACCAGCATCTGCCACACGAGAAAAAAAGCAAAAAAGGTAAGAAATAAGAATGTTAAAACTATCCGGCTAAATGGCGAAGTTGCTCAACTCCAAAAACATCACACTGCATAAGGCTAAAAAAAAAAATAATTTAATTACATGTTTTTGGGTGGTTGTTAATGCACTCGGAGTCACTGAAATAGCCGCGCCTTCCGAAATCAAGGCTCGTTGGGCACTGGGCGTTCGCAGGGCTCGTACTGGTCCATACTGGGAGCGGCGAGCTCGGGCTGCCATCTGCCGGCAGGGCACCAAGGGATTTGCAGCTCTCGTTCACCCGCACCACTGCAGGAAATGCAGCTGCAGGACGGGGAGCGCCGCTGACGCACCCGCAGAGACAATTATCTAATCAAGGATAATGACACGGTTTGAGCGTGACACAGCGACAGCTCCGTGTCTGGGGAGGGACGGGGAAGGTTTCTGCTGCGAGCATCTCCAGCATTTCATACCCAACACAGCCATGAAACCACAGCAGGCTGAAAACACAGGCTTTCAAACATGCAAATTGGCTTTTAAAGGTCTTTTGTATTAGGGACTTACCTAGAACAGGGTGGCAAACCAAGATATTGACCACATTAAGCAGAGAATGAAGTTCAGCGAGATAAAGATTTAGCAGTTGCTCTAAGAACAAAATTCCTCATAGGCTCCTGGAGCAGTTTGTGTTGGATATTACAGCCCATCCCATTCCAAATGGGGCAGCCTCCACTGTCCCAGGCTGCTCCAGCCTGGCCTTGGACACTTCCAGGGATCCAGGGAAGTTTCTTCTCAGTGTCCCACCCAAACCTGCCCTCCTTGGAGGAGATCAAGGGCTGCAATAACATCCCTTGGTTTTGTCTTTCTGCCTGGGCACCCACATTGTACCAATGAGTGGATGAGAAGGGGGAATTTTGATTTCTGAGCACCAATTTTATGGTGCATGGGTGGATTTTGCTAAGAACAGAAAAGTGATTTTTTTTTTTTTTTTTTTGAATCAGGAATATCAGCACTTCCTGCTTTTATGAAGGTCTGTTCCACTTATCCAGGCCTCACATTATAAGAGTTGAGCATACTCTGAGATCTACCTGGTGTAGATCCAAGTGAAAAAGAATCAGGCAAAGTACAACTGACTCAAAGAGGACTTTCTGCCTTTATTACCTTCTGGACAAGCATGGATGATGCCCCATCATCAAAACAGTCAAACTGCAACAAAACAGAAGAAAACATGGTTCTGGTCCACAAGATCCAAACTCCAAGAGGAGAACAAAGATGGAGAGTCACATTTTACAGGCATAATCAGAGCAAACACTTGGAAAAATAAAGTCAGCAGAAAGTGATTTGTCAACCAGCTACAGTTTTAATATAAAAAGTTTTAGTCCAGTCATAAGCTTAATTGTTCAGATGAAAATGAGCAGTGGAACTGAAATCTCGAACAAGATGATTCTGTTTCAACACCAAGCTTTTTTTGGGTGACAAACAGAGTCAGAATACACCTGTCCACACCCAGGGTTGCCAAAAACTGGGGCTGTGGTTGTTGCCAAACACCACCAGACATGGGATTTCCTGAGGCAGATCTTCTGTGATGTCACAGCAGCTGCAGCCTGGGGGGAGTTGAGCTGGTTTTTGGCTAATTTACACACAGGTGTATCTAAGTAGAGTCTACAAGGATTCAGTGAGGACAGTGACTGATTCTCACTCTTTGTGGACGCTCCTGGACTCTCCCACCAGTGGAGAATTTTGCACATAGTGTATTGTTACATCACATCTGCAGACATAGATATTTAGATTTTGATGGTGGAAGTTTAGCACCTCTCAGGAGTACTAAATTCAAGCTAAAACAGCCTAAAAGTTGTGTAAAGAAAATACTGATAACCGTCACAATTTTCCTGAAAAAAAAAAAAAATAAACCTCACCAAAACCCAAAAGAACTATGTACACCCATGCCAGTTGTAGCTTCTGAGAAAAAAAAAATGAAATGGCATGTAAAAAAAAAAATAATACCTTTAAGAATAACATTGCAAAGTGTTATTCATTCTGCCAGGAAGATACAGTAACAGCTGCTTACAAACGGAAAAGACTGAGAGAGAAAACATCTCTCCTTAGGGCAAATGAAGTGAAACAATTCTAGCAAACTACAGCAAAAAAGGGGAAGTATTTGCCCTAAATTAACACCAAAGGCAAGCTGGAAGAAAGATGGCAACTGTGTTTTTGTGGGCCTCTTCTTATACAGTAACTTCCAGGAAGAGCTTGGAGTATATTACTATTGTCTGGAAAAATAATCATGAACACCCAATCTTCCTACCAAATTCCATAACCTCTAGAAGGGTTTTGGTCTCCATTACCTCTAGAAGGGTTTTGGTCTTTTAATACCTAAACTAAGGCTTGGTGCCTACATAGGACAATTGGGAACTTGTTGGATGAACAGAAATTTGAAAAAGCAAATACTGGTCAGTTGGCAGAGGGTTTCCAGGCCCTGGGGTGTCTCAAGGTTGGAACTCTCACCTGCATTTTCACTGACTGGAGGCAGCAATCCTGCTTCCAGAGGCTCTCCCACAGGCATTTACTCCTGTTCTCAGTTAACTCAGGCTTTAACAAACCCCTATTTCTGCTTCCAAACCTTTCACTTGAAGCTGTTCTCTCAGATTAATTCCTTTGAAACCATGCAAAAAAAAAGCTAATAGTATTTTTTGACTTCAGATAATTTCAACTCATGTTCTGCAATTTTTTTTTTTTAAGTTAACAGAGCTATGAATGAGTTAAGGCACCCAAATGCCCAGAAAAAAAAAAAAAACAAAAAATACCTTGGGCTAAATACAAGGAAGTGTTCAGCAGTCATTTAATTGCACAATCATCTCCCTAATTTGTAGCATAATGCTGCCAATGTCTTTAGGGATCCTAAAATACAAATACTAGAAACTCTGCAACTGGAACTGACAAGGCATCCACAAGACATTCCCAAGGTTCATTCTGGATTCCTGGCTCCTCAATGTAACTGCTACTCCTAATGTAATTAGCATTTAGCAGCAAGATCAGCACGTTCTAAGAATGAAATAAATATTCACACAATCAATACTAATGGTTCAAAAGCTCAAACACATTATTGAAATCAATAAATTCCCAATCTTTCTTCTGTCAATCCAAGATTGCAGAAACGAGAGCCTTGGCAACAACATTCACAGCTCTCAGGACCACAGAAGCTTCTGCACATGAATTCTAGGCCTGAAGGTTTGGTGGCTGTGGTGCCTGTGAGGTGTTTTACTGTGTTCGGAGCTGGTAGTCTGAAAAGGGGAAAAAAAAACCAACAAAAACCCAATTTTAGTGATTTGTCTCATTCAAAGGAGTAAAACAGAGCAGCAAGGTGGGATAAAGTGATAAAATAGCTTCTTGTGTTAATAGATATTAATAAAAGAAGATGCAAATATCAATAAAATACTGAGAGGGGGAATAGCCTTCAACTGAATAGGGAAGGGTTGGATGGGATATGAGGAATAAATTCCTCCTGTGCAGGGGGTGAGGGCCTGGCACAGGTGCCCAGAGCAGCTGGGGCTGCCCCTGGATGCAGGAGTGTCCCAGGGACAGGGACAGGGACAGGGCTGGGAGCAGCTGGGGCTGCCCCTGGATGCAGGAGTGTCCCAGGGACAGGGACAGGGCTGGGAGCAGCTGGGGCTGCCCCTGGATCCAGGAGTGTCCCAGGGACAGGGCTGGGAGCAGCTGGGGCTGCCCCTGGATCCCAGGAGTGTCCCAGGGACAGGGCTGGGAGCAGCTGGGGCTGCCCCTGGATCCCAGGAGTGTCCCAGGGACAGGGACAGGGCTGGGAGCAGCTGGGGCTGCCCCTGGATCCCAGGAGTGTCCCAGGGACAGGGCTGGGAGCAGCTGGGGCTGCCCCTGGATCCCAGGAGTGTCCCAGGGACAGGGCTGGGAGCACCTGGGGCTGCCCCTGGATGCAGGAGTGTCCCAGGGACAGGGACAGGGCTGGGAGCAGCTGGGGCTGCCCCTGGATCCAGGAATGTCCCAGGGACAGGGACAGGGCTGGGAGCAGCTGGGGCTGCCCCTGGATCCCAGGAGTGTCCCAGGGACAGGGACAGGGACAGGGCTGGGAGCAGCTGGGGCTGTGGGAGGTGTCCCTGCCATGGCAGGGGTGGAACAAGATGAGCTTTAAGGCCCCTTCCCACCCAAACCAGTTTGGGATTTTTCAATTCTATAAAATAAAAACCCCAACACAAAACCAAACCCTACCATTTTTGCTTGCTAAAATTCCAGTATTTTGTACTAGACAGTGTCTTACACATGTTAAAGCTGGCAGAATGGTGTGTGTGAGCACACTGCTAATGACATGTTTGTTTTTAAATTTCCCAAATTCCAGCTCAATTAGAAAACACTTGAACAGCATTACCACTCTACCCCATTGGGTCTTTCATTACCACACCAAAAAGGGGACTAGAAAAGAAACAGTGTAGTTTGATTTACTGTGTATCTAAACCAGACAGTTTCATACTCAAAAAACAGGAGCTTCACTTTGTAGGTGTGTTCTGGAGAAACAAAATATTCCCCTCCTCTCACCTCCATTCTGGGTGATGTACCTCACCCAGGGCAAAGCCTGGTAGCCACTCTTCTCAATTATCTTTAAGTAACGAACCTGGAAAAAAAAAGATCTGTAAGATTTAAAGCCTCTCATGCTGACAAAGCAGCATTTAGCAAAAATGAAAAGCAAAAAACCCAACCCTTTTATGGGTAAAAATCTGTCTTGAACAGGAATCATCAAGATGAGAAACACCTCGTGTGTTGGAGCCCAGCTTGTGAATTTATCAGCATTTCTGTTTTCAAACACTGACCTGGATTCCTGAAGTGGTGAAATAGGGAATCTCAAACTTTACACTAATGGGAGGTTTTCCTTCCTTGTCTTCAGCTTCAACACTTGGAAGTCCAAAGTGAGCTCTCATCAGGTATTCTTTTCCACCCTATCCAAAAGGGACAATTGTTTGGTTTTTTTTCTTGAAACAAAAAAAAAATAATAAAAAACTTGCAATGATCCAAGTAGTTTTCTTAACACCAAACTGCTGAACTTGACTATTTATTTATTCCAGCTCTTCTCCAGGGCTTCAAAGTGAGATGTATTTTTATTTTAAAAATCCTTTAAAAAAAAAACAAAGCAGATCCAGCCTGAGGCATAATTCATTTTCTTCCAGCCTCATACTCAAAAATTCTGATTAAATAGTGACACACAGCTGCACTATCACATCATTAGCAGTGGACAGAGCTCATGCTTGTGGAACCACCCAAGAAGTAGAGCCTGACAAAACTCAAGCAGCTGCTGCTAAAGCCAGGCCAAGGATTGCACCACCCAGAGACATCACTCAAAAATCTGCTCTCTGCCCGGGTTCTGAAAAAATGTCCAAGTGAAACAAATATAAACAACAGCTATTAGCAAGTTCCAAACTTCCATCCATGGAAAAGGAAGAAGAGTCCACTGCTACTTGTCTGATACCGACAGGATTTGCTTTAGGCAGAGTTTAAATGTGAATGGAATCCTTAGTGTTAAGTAATTATTACAATCTTTGGTGGTAAGAGTAAAAAAATAACACTTACTGGAAAAGATTTAATGGACCAGACAATTTCACTGTTCTCTGGAACCCATTTGACACTTCCAACAGTGGTTTTAAACTTTGGCGAGTCTGCATCATTTGGAACTGGGATGTGAATCTCCACATTGTTGGCAGTTGATCTACGCTTAAATTGACTCTTTGCCTAAAGAAGAAAAACAATAAAGCAGAAAAGCAGAGTTTAAGTATTTCCATGGTGAGCTCAGAGAGCTGTGAGACACACAGCTCCCCTCCACCCCAACCTGTGTCCTGAGAACCAGAACTGGAACTGAGATCATAACTGACAAATGAAGTCTTCAAAGGTGTCTCAGCCCCACAGAAATGCTGAATACTTGTACAAAAATGTACAAGCTTTGAAAACAAACAAAAGAAGACTAAAATTAGCCATAATTATGAAAGGATGTCTGACCTTGATCATGTACTCGATGCGGCTGTGGGAATGTTTCTCAATCACAGATTCAATCCAGATCAGGGGCTTGACCTGGTGGTGGAAAAAAACACATCACAGCTCTGAGTTCTACTCTGACAGAGGCACCAAAATGTTGCTTTCCCTTAATACTACACTCAATACGTGAACCAGAAAGAAAATGCAGCCTGGGGTACTCAAAATGACAGAATTGTGGTTTTTAAAGAAATAATTATACAGGTGAGCAAGCACTGATATATCAAGAATGTGTATATATATATAAAAATATATATATATGTATATATGTATATATATATATGCATATATATATATTTAAGCCTATAATTCTTGTACATTTGATATACATATATATCAAATGTACAAGAATTATAGGCTTAAAAATATATGTCTCAGATTAATCCCTAATAACAAACACTTGCATCAGAAAATATTTGATAGTTTTACATACTAGGGACTGAACTATTTCTTTGCTATAGACCTTGTCTAGATTGAATTTTTTGACTTTTCTTTATCACCATGGCTGGCATACTCCACTCAAACTAAGTGACATAAATACTGTTGTTAACAAGCACAATGAATTGTTACACTGACATTGTGTAGTTAGATTAAAAACACAGTATTTCAAAACCAGGTTTCAACAGCAGTTGAAAATCCAGAGATTTATTTCTAAGTGAAATCTAAACTTCCTTCTTCCTCCAGAAGGAGCGAGCACCAAGTTTTGCTATTAACAGTTGACCCAAAAACCCCATGTGCTGCCCATGTTTTAAGAGGGAAAAAAAACAAAAGGGAAAGCTCTTGTGGCTACAATCTAAGCCATTTTCATTTTAAGAAGCAGAGATCCAGACTCACGTGGGTGTTGAGGCGATAGGACATGAGCTCAAACTCTCCATCGGGTGGGATGAAGGAGATGGTCCGGTCGTTCTCAAAGCGAGACAGACGGACACACTGGTGGAACTTCACATCTTCCAGTTCTACTGATTTACTTTTCCCACCTAGCAGAAAACACACAGGTCACACAAGCCATGGCCCAAATCTCACCAGAGCACAGCTGCTGCCTGCTGACATTCCTTCCTTTCAGCCAATTCCTAGGATCAGGGCAGTGGCTGTCCCCCAGTGCTGGGCACTGCTGAGGCACCTAGAATCCTGTGATCAGTTTTGGAGCCTCCACAACAACATTGAGGGGCTGGAGTGTGTCCAGAAAAGGAAACGGAGCTGGGGAAGGGGCTGGAGCACAAGGAGCAGCTGAGGGAGCTGGGGGGACTCAGCCTGGAGCAAAGCAGGTTCAGGGGGAGACTTCTCATTCTCCACAACTCCCTGACAGGAGGATGGAGCTGGGGAGGGTCAGGCTCTGCTCCCGGGCAACTCAGTTCAGGACAAGAGGAAACGGCCTCAGGTTGTGCCACTGGAGGTTTAGGTTATATTTTAGGAACATTTCTTCACTGAAAGGATGGCCATGCATTGGCACAGGCTGCCCAGGGCACTGGTGGGGTCACCACCCCTGGAAGTGTCCAGAAGGTCTGTGGATGACTTGGGGACATGGCTTAGTGCTGAACACAGTGGTGCTGCTCAGCAGTTGGACCTTGTGATTTCAGAGAGCTTTTCCAACCTCCATGATTCTGTGATCCCAAACCTCAAGACTCCAGACAGCATCTGTGATGATTATGGTGCTAACACTCACGGCCTGTGTTATCAAAGAGAACTTTGTCATTCAGCCCAAGGCGCAGCTCTGGCATTCCCGAGAGGAAAACTCTCATTTTAATGGATCCAACTATCTCACTCCGTAACACGTTCCCGTTGGCACTGACCTGGAGAAAGAGGAAGAGGAAGGTAAGACATCTCTGATGGGGGACCTTGTGACATCCAGAAACACTCCCACCCCATCCCTCTACCCTGGGATTTCTTGGATGTGTTTCTTATGAAGAATTAATCCAGGAGAGTGAATTAAATCAGGGACGTCAAGCAGCACAGACAGAGGATCAAAGGACACATCCAAAAATCAGCAGCACACACAATTAAAGCAGTATTTGTACTGGATTTCCTTGGGGGAACTTAATGATGACATTGCTTTGAGTGTCACAGCCCACCCTCCACAGTCAGACTTTCTATTGCAGGTTTTCACACAAAAAGCCTTTTTTAACACTTCCTCCTACAATTCTCACACAAAACCTAAACTACAAGGTACCCACCAGAAGGTTAACTGACTCTATGACATCCAGGAACACCTCGTTTTTCCTGTATTTTATCCCTTCTGATCTCCATGAAACAGCGTTTGTAACAGTGGCAGGCGGGCGTGGGGCTCCAGTTTCAAGTTTGTGGCCTTCCTGAGTGATGTACCTTCACAACCAGAGAATTGGCATGGAAAAATAAGAACATTAATGTTTTTGATAATTAGAACACATTGAAACATTTGTTTGCCTATGAAAAAAGGGTCAAAACATTCCTTTGTTACTGTTCAGTGATACTTACTCTTGTAAAATTTTACTATCAGTGGTTTGTGGATAACCAAAATCCATAAGCTCATCTAACAACTCATAAATAATAACAAAATTATCCCTAATGCTCTCTTCTTCCAACTCCTTGAAATATTCAGAAAAAACCTGAAATGCAACAAGAAGAGGGAGAGGGAGAAGGACATTAACTGAGGCAGCACAGCACATGCAGAAGGAATTCCTGCATCTAAAATAATAATCTTGTAAAGTTCCAACCCCTTCCTTCCCAAACAGCATTCTGCTCAGATCAGCCCCAGGAAACCACCACAATTAAATCACATACAGAGAATCCTAGAAGAAACTATAATGAAAAACATTTATTCTGGAGAAAGTATTTTTCTCAACAGGTACAGATGAACCAAGCACAGGATCTGTGTTTGGTTCATGCACCAATTCACAATCTCCTCCAGGTGCTCAGCTCTTGTGTAACTATTACAGCACTGTGCCCCATCCTCTGCCTACACAGTTACTAAACATCAGTACCCTTATTAGGTAGTTCTAAAAAACACTCAAATATCAAGTAAAAACGCTATTGTTGAAGTTCTTTAAAAATGTGAAAGCTCTGTGCACTTCTATCTAGACAGAACACAAATGTTACTTTTGAATCATACTCACCTGAACTACTTTATATAAAAATGAAAACACCAGTGATACACAAGCATTTTTCTTAGAAGTTGCAACAACTGATGAAGGATGTTCAGGAATGTGCATTTTAAAAAAAGTTTACTAAGTGCATTTTAAAAAGCCTAATTTTAGGCAAATAGAGTTGCCTAGAGGAATTATGCATTAACTACTTAACAGTAGATATGATCTAAAGAGATATAAAGATAAACATTCAGGAAGTCATTAATTAGGGTAAAATTAAAACTTTTCTGGACCTTTTGCTGCTGGTGCATATTACACTAAGTAAAGCACAAAAAGCCCTTATTTAATATAACTAACTATACTGAATATAGGCTTTTTGTACCACTTCATCCATTCTCCAGCTTGCATTTTGACATTAAAAAACCCAAACCAGCAGCCCTTGGCACGTCAGCACATCTGCAGCACAAAGGATACGATACAGGTTGTTGTGTTTAATCCACATGAAACGAACTCCCCCATGTGCTAGGATAGGAGAAAGTGTCCCCTCTTCTTCCTTTTCCATAAGGATTGGCATAAAATGTTCCACCTCTGACATGTCCACATCTCCACGATAATTCCGACAGATCAGAACCTACAAAGAAAGCAACCAAATCCTTCTTTTTTCTCTTCCATGAGGACGCTCTCATGCAAGACACACAAATGCGTGAAAGGCCCCTGTAAAATCATCCAGCTTCCCTCGAGCCTGCCTGCATTTACACGTGCAAACCACAATGCTGAAATACTCTGCCGATTAAAACGCGAATACCAACATTTAAGTGCAAAGTCATGTATTAATATTTCCCAGACCTTCCCCTATTCCTGCTCACACTCTCACAACGATTTTAGGATAGGAAAACACGCAACTGCT
Organism: Agelaius tricolor; assembly: GCF_023055355.1. Lineage (NCBI taxonomy): Eukaryota > Metazoa > Chordata > Aves > Passeriformes > Icteridae > Agelaius > Agelaius tricolor. The sequence goes on along the minus strand of NW_027269293.1, from coordinate 1,774,253 downwards.
CTGAGGCAAAACGCCGGCAGAGATGAATTAGCCGGGGATGCCGCCTCGCCCAACACCCCTACAGGCGAGGGGCTACAGGCCACACTCCCCTGTGCCCGCCGGGCTAACCCGGGGCTGGCAGCCGGGGAAGCGGAACCCCCGCAGCCCTCCCAGGAGCAGCGGAACCCCCGCTCGGCTCCGGGCCTCACCTTCCCCTTCAGGTCCAGCACATAGACGGCGCTGGCCGACATCGCCCCGGCCGGGCCGCGTCCCGCGCGCCTTCCGCTTCCGCTTCCGCGGGAAGTGACGGCACGGGCCGCGCGCAGCGATACGCGCCGGGCGGCGGAGGGACACCGCGAGAGAACGGCCACGTTAAAGAGTCCCGGTAGTGCTGGGACGGCCCCGGGGCCCGCCCAGGGTGAGGTGGAGCCCGGCCACGCGCTGAGCACCAGGGCTCGGAACGTCATTCGGGTTAAAAGCAATATCCCGGTTTTAGCGGCGCCTTAGGAGTTGGAACGTTATTATACATGTCATCCCTGCAGGGGTAAGGATCGAACTCCACACTCCCCATTTCATGCGTTTATCAGCACACCAAAAAAAGGGATGAAAGCAGCGTTTTAATAAATTACATCGAATTTACAAGTTGCAGCAGACCCCTCTGAGAGAGCTCAAGATAGAAATGATACTGTTGATACTCAAGATAGAAATGATTCTGTTTTCCACAAAAATCGGATTGAGTACCCGGTGCACAGCAAGTCAGTAATTACACACTCGAGAGACACGCTGATTATTTATTTCAGAGTTGCACAAGCCTGGATGCTCGGTGGGATCCCAGAAATCCAGCACATCAGCTATCAAAACTTGGACATCACTCAGAGCTTGTTGGCTGCTCTCTATTCCATGGATTAAACCTCCCTTCTTGCTGGTTAGGCTTGAAAGTATACAAAGATCAAATATCAAAGAATATCCTTCGGTAAAACAATTTTACATATTTCACATTTTGCAATGTGGCCTCTGACAGAACTTGATAGATAGTTAATTACACAATTCACATAACTTAATAGAGAAACTTAAATAATGTGAGCCTGTCAGACTCTTCACCTCAAAGAGGGAGAACTGTTAGAACCAAAGAAATAAAGGAATGTTTTCCATCTGGCTCCCAGCAATTAGTTTTGGCCTTAATCTCACTATAAACACTAAGAAAAACCAGCCCTCTGCATCGACGTAAACCAGAGCTCCTCAGCCCAGGGGAGACATTGCTGCATGTTTGGTTTGAAAAAACAAGTCTATAAAATAAGACAGTATAAAGTCATAAAAGCTCAAATGATGTATTAGACAATATGGAGAAAAGACAAGATTTACACGGCAACCCTGCTTGATTGACAAAACACAAGTCCAGCTCCAGAGCCGTGAAAAGCAGCCCGGTCATTTAGTCCAGCTGACTTTGGGAATGTCGTAATGCTCAGTCAGAGTATCCAAGTGCCTGTTGAAGTCCTGGGGGAGGAAAAGAGACAGAAAACGGGTGCTGACATTACCAAGCTGAACCACAACCTCCCCTGCGTCCCGGCTTGCCTTTGACAAGGAGGAACAGCTCCTTCAGCCCAACAATAAACACGCTGGTCTGAGGAACTCGGGATGGTTTTGCTCACCTCCACTCGCTGCTTGTGGGTTTTCGATGCTTTCTTCAGGATCCGCTCCATTTGCTGTAGGAGACACAGAAGGGCCGGTTACTCGCAGCCTCCTCAGCGGCCGCACCCCGGGGTTCTCGGGGGTTTTTAAAGCCTTACCCGCTTCTCCTGCATCTTCTCGTAGGCCACCTGCGCCGGGGTCCGCTTGTCCAGCCCGCGCTTCTTCTCCTCCTCCTGCTTCTTGCTGCTCACGATCTGCTCCAGGATCTGGGCCTTGTCTTTCGCCTTCTTCTTCTTCCTGCGGGGAGCGCCCGGTCAGCGCTCAGCCCCGGGGCTGTATGTCCCCTCTTCGCCCCCCGTTCTCCCGGCCCCTCCTCACCGCCCCCCGTTCTCCCCCGCTTCCCCCCATCGCCCCTCACCGCTTGCCGGCCCCCAGGGCCCCGCCGCTGCCCTTCAGCCGCAGCGGGCCGCGCTGCACCGCCTCGTAATCCGCCATGGCGGAACGGCCGCGCCCGCGCCCTCTACCGGCACCGCCGCAACGGCGCGGCCGGGGCCGGGAGCCGCGCTCGAGCCCCGCCCGGCCGCTCCGTGAAGGGAACCGGAGCTGCCGTGAGCCGCCTTGCACCTCCGTGAGGGGAACCGGCCCCTCCGTGAGGGGGACCGGGGCTACCGTGAGCCGCCTTGCACCTCCGTGAGGGGAACCGGCCCCTCCGTGAGGGGAACCGGGGCTGCCGTGAGCCGCCTTGCACCTCCGTGAGGGGGACCGGCCCCTCCGTGAGGGGAACCGGGGCTGCCGTGAGCCGCCTTGAACCTCCATGAGGGGGACCGGGGCTGCCGTGAGCCGCCTTGCACCTCCGTGAGGGGAACCGGCCCCTCCGTGAGGGGAACCGGGGCTGCCGTGAGCCGCCTTGCACCTCCGTGAGGGGAAGCGGCCCCTCCGTGAGGGGAACCAGGAACGAGCCCCGCCCGGCCCCTCCGTGAGGGGATCCGGCAGCGAGCCCAGTCCCGAGTTATCTCCGTGAGGGGAACCGAAGCGGGACTTGCAAAATGTGGATGTTTTTAACAGTGTGCATTAAAGGAAAATAGTGGCACAGGCTGCCTAGGACAGTGGTGAAGTCACCATCCCTGGAAGTGTTCAAAAAACTTGTGCATGTGGCACTTGGGGACATGGTATAGCGGTGACCTTGGCAGTGCTGCATTAATGACCTAAAAGGGCTTTCCCAACCTTTATAATTCTGACCCTATAAAACGTGAGAAGGAAAGGAGGAGAGGCTACCAAATTTCCATCATTTGATGTTAAATTTTAAAGAAGGAAAACGCTACTAACACTTCTCAGTTAATTCCCCATATCTGAAGGCATGAAAAAGCCGTGTCCACTGGATGTACCTGCAGCTGAAGGGCACTAATGAGCAGCTTTTAGTTATTTGGCTAAATCCTGTAACCCGAGTCTTCGTGGTGCACACAGGAGACGGGTGAATGCTGCTGGATAAGAGCCTCAAGCAGCCAGACTAAAGATTTGATGAAATGCTCCTATTATGATACTTTGCAGCCTGGAGAAGTTGGTTACCTGATCCTCTGCTGTACCTGAGCCTCATTGTTGCAGCTTTTAATAACCGAATATCCAGACGACCTTTAAAGGTGCCTTTGAGGAAAGAACTGACAAGAGTCAGTATTGCCAGCTCAAAATGGGCAACAAGCAAACCATTTTCACTCAAGAGCAACTGGATGCATATCAGGTATAAAGCAAACTAAACGGCAGTTTGGGCAAGACATTGAATAATGGCAAAGGTATTGTTGGGTTTTTTAAAACAACATCTTTTGAAAATCAGTTTGGATTGCAGCAAAGATTTTAGGAGCATAGTTTGATTTTTACAGCAAAAGGAAGGGTTATAAGATATGCCTAATTGTATGCCAAAAAGAAATCTTTAAGGCTTACACATATACTACAGTATAACTTCATTTAAGTCACTGCATGGGAAAAGTTTGGGCCAATGCATGTTAAAAACTGTCATTTTGTGTTATACTTTTTCTTATTTTATAGGACTGCACATTTTTCACAAGGAAAGAAATTCTGAGGTGAGTCTTCTGTATGCATGTTGTGAATAAAGGACAGAGATTGCTGTAAAGACAGGTTACAAATGGGGTAATGTATTTAAAAAATAATTTTTAAATGGATTTATTCAAATTTAAATTGATACTTTGGAGCAATCTGAGCTTTTTTGGTGGCTTTTTTTAATTTACAAACCCTATCCTAAACTGAGTCAGAATTTTAAAATTTATATTAATGTACTAGTCCCTCTTTATTTATTAGAAATAAATGTAATGAATTACATCTTAGTGGCAGCGACACCCACAGTTCTCTCACAGGGTTTTCAGACAGATGTTTCAAAGTTATCCTTGTACTGTTATCCTCTGGAATAGTTTGCTGATTGTGTCAAGTTTTTTCCATGTTTTCTTGTAAACAATTACACTGCTCCTCCAAGACGCATTTTTCCCACTGAACTCCCTATTTCATCTCTGGCCAAAGGATCCGATAAAGGCAGGATCAGGTGGGACTGAGAGTCCTCACTGAAAACACGAACTTGTTTTCCTCTCCTGGAGGTTTGGCTGCATGTCCTGTGTAAGATTTTAGTTCTGTAATGAAGCTTTGGATTTTTCACCAGTTACACTTTGCCGCTTGTTTTAATAACGCTTGTTCCGACAAAAACATACTGTAACTTAGTGTCTGGTAACGGATGCAGAGGGTGAAAAATGAGGTGGACAAGCAAACCAGCTTGTTGCCAGAAGTCTCAAGAGCCAACAAGCCTTTCTCTCTGTCGCAGGCTGTTCCACAGGTACCGAGACCTGGCCCCGCAGCTCGTTCCCCTTGACTACTCGGACAAACCGGCCGTGACACTGCCCTACGAGCTCATCGGCAGCATGCCCGAGCTCAAGGTACCCGCACACACGACTCGAGTGACTCATGCCAGGCTCATCTACCCTTCCTGAATAATTCATCCAGGCCTAATTGCTGGGAGGCTGCCACGGAAATTAATTTGGGCTATCAAAGTAAAAAAGTCTTTCGGGAAGCTTCTAGTCATTCCCAGAAAACAGCACAAAGGTTAAACCGGGTGTGGCTGTGTCTGCTCCTGACGCAGCATTAGACAAGAATTTAGAGGCAGAAAGGGGACAAATTGCCAAAAAGGTGTTTCAACAAAAATAATCTCGCTCCACGTGCAGTGCAGTCAATGCTGGTAGGGATGACCTTGCCCTGCTCCTGTGCTGTTTCCCAGGACAACCCCTTCCGGCAGCGGATAGCCGAGGTGTTCTCAGAGCACGGCGACGGCAACATGACTTTGGAGGATTTTTTGGACATGTTTTCTGTGCTAAGTGAAATGGCTCCCCGAGACTTGAAAGCTTATTATGCTTTTAAAATTTATGGTGAGTGAGACATGCAGAAGAAGTAAGTGGGGAAATCCTGCAGCTTCGTGTAGGGCTGCAAAAATCCTTGCTTTGTCAGCATAATGACTTCTAGGTACCATTTAACTGCACTTGAATGTTTGTTCTCCCTCCTCTAAAAACTTCTGGTTTTCTTTATCCTTTTGTCTCTAATTTATTTGGTATTAAGATTTACTGCCAAATTTATGACTTGAAATTATCTGCAGTTTTCAAGAGCTGATAAACATTCAGAAATATTTCTGTCTGAGGGGCTGCTTGGAACAGCACAGCACAGGGGATCTGGCTCCCCATGACTCTGTAGGGTGGATCTGGGAGGACAAGGTAGGGAAGAACACTGCAGGCTTTTTTTCTCCAAAGACAAATGTAAAGATTTTTTTTTAATGTATATTTAGAGTTATTTTATGAGCTAAAGTTATTTTATCAGCTAAAGACAAACAATGTATCAGACCAACATAATCTTGCTGGAATGATTTAATGATGGCTAGGCTGTGTTTAGCCATTAAACCACTTACAGTTGTTACCCTGATGTATGAAAAGGAGAAATTAAGATATTTTTATTTGGCAACTCATTTCTTTCACAAATAGATGGAGGTAACTTCATTTCTGATTTGAGAACTCTACTGATGAAAATTCATCACAGCCTGGGAACCAAGCCCTTCTATTGGGTCTTGGCAAACAACCCTGTAAAATGCTGACTTTTGTCACTTTAAATTAACTTTGTCTCCTTTGTCAGACTTCAACAATGACGATTACATATGCAAATCAGACCTAGAGAAAACTGTTAACAAACTAACCCGCAATGAGCTGACCCCAGAAGAAGTCAGCCTGGTGTGTGAGAAGGTGATTTACGAGGCTGATGTGGACAACGATGGCAAGCTGTCCTTGGCAGACTTCCAGCACATGATTGTACGAGCTCCAGATTTCCTCAGGTAACATTTGCTTTTAATCTCTAGCACAAAATCCTCTTGGTTTCCTTGTCAGAAGCCTCTGAAGTGTGTGTTTGCAGACCACCACTCTCCTGTGGCAGGCTCTAGTAGAGCTGCCCACTGCAAACACTGCAAAAAGAGATGCTTGAAAAAGCCTGGAGGCTTCTTGACTTGCTTTTGAACTTCCAAAGTGCTTTTTACAGGACAGAAGGTCCTTGTAAATGACAAAGTTAGTATCAGCACTTTGATAAATGTATCACATTGATAAATGTGTGAGATTTGCTCACTCAGTGTTTAACATAGTGTTAATGTGGTTTCTGATGCACATCTTACACAAACCAGCACTCAAACCTTGCATTTATTTAATGTACCCCATCTTTGCAAATGCTTGCAAAAATAAAGTTTCCAGTTTATCACAGAGCCCTACAATTACCTGGAGTAAATCCTTTGAACAGGGATGCAGGAGTGATCATGACTTCCTTTTCTTAACAGCACCTTTCATATTCGAATCTGAATCTTGTCAACCACGGGGATGGGAGTGCTGCTATGACTTCACCTGAGATTGCCAGCCAGGAGAGCACAAGATAACAGAGGACAACTTTGGTAACTGAACCATTCAGAGAACTGTCTTTCATTTCTCTCTTTAAAAGGAATGATTTGTGAAGCTCTTCATCAGGAGTTCCTTGTAATTTAGCAAAATGTCTACTCCCCACCCTCAGCCAGAGCAAACCTGGCCTGGACAGTCAGAAGGGAAGTATTTGATACCACCAGGAAGTAAAGAGACTTGTATCAAACTGTAACCTCTAAAAATTCACCCAAAAATGCCTTAACCAGTAAAAAAAATCCCTTTAGTTTCAAAAATATAAGTAACTCCTCTGATAATTTATGGTCTTAGTAAATGGTCCAATAAATAAATTCCTGAAGTATTCTCCCTCAGTGCAGGATTTACAATGAAAAGGTCAGCATAGTTTAGAGACAAAAGTCTACCCCAGGTCCTGTCCATCTTCTCCATTTTCAGAAATCCCCTATTTTCCACATCCACCAGGGTCCCTATGCACAAATGATGAATAGGACTGAAAACTTAAGTTTGTAAAATTCTCTTTTCATAAGAAGTTTATTTATGCAGTACTTAGGGTCCTGTACAAGAGAGTAAAAACAGACATCATGTAATAAACAACAGCTTTGTTTTAATACAAACATGAAAATCAATGAGAAGTGTTTAAGAAAGCAGTTGTAATGTGGGAAGGGTGGCAGCCAAAAGTGATCATTCCAAAAATACAATTTACAGTTATTTTTACAAATTTGGGGACGTGTTAAATTCCCTTCAAACAAAGTCCTAAGTCCCAAGTCACACTCAATGCAGAGCAATGATTCCTGCAGAAAGGCTGGAGAGAGCAGCTAACCAGCCAGTTACCTTTATTAACCACAGAAACTCTGGGCAGCAGGAAGGATGGGGCAGGGAATCAGGCAGCCTGGCACACTCAGACTGCAGCTACCATGGACATTCCTTTGAAGAATCTTTAGTTAAGCTACAATTGCAGACACATGTTGGTCATCATTCTTCCCCAAGCACAAAGGAGCCCATCCTCACACAGCTGTTTGTGCAATCCCCTGCCAGCCCAAGAGAACAAGAAATCCTGGCAGTTTTGAGCATGATCATCAGCCAAACACAGCACCACAAGAACCCCTCAGCAATCATCAGGGAGATGATCAGCATCTCACAGGAAAGGAGAGACCAAATCATTTTCAGCAGCAGTAAAGAGACTTACAATAATCCATAGGATTTATAAATCTGAGGCTGGAAGGCTGAAGCTGGTGTAAGGTTCTGGTGTCAGGGAACGTGAGCTGTGCCTGTCAGCACAGGACAATGACAACACAGGTGTTAAGGAAGTGTTAGAAAGCAGCTCCACCATTTATGGACAAGGAGACTGCAATGCACTGCAACCAGCCTCAAAAACAAGGTCAACCACAGAATTCCATGATACTCACTGAAATAAGGGAATTTGAAGACATGCTCAAAATTGGGTTTGTTTCTCTACAAAACAAATGGTAATCAATCAATTACTTGACATTTTAGTGGTATTCAGACACTGAGAATGTGTAGTAAGCACAGTTAAGTTTTGCAGCCCTACTTCAATTCCTCAGTTTTACAGGTTTTGTACCCAATTTCTGCTTTTTTCCTCCTTAGTTAAAGAAAGCTTAGACACAAGTAGATTAAGTATGTATTTACAGAGTACCTCTCTGACAATTGCATTTCCCATTACATTCATACTTAATAAACACAGCAATTGAATGATGTGATGGAAACACACTGTACTTCTAGATTTGATGCCTGTGTTTAGTGACACACAGCTAAGCCCATGTGCAGTGCAGTGTCTTGAACCTTTTCCTCTCTTACCTAAATGCATTTTAGGTTTCATGTTGCTTACACAGCTTTAGTGTCTGTGTAGAGCCTTCATACCCTGAATACAGTGATGACTGTGGTCACAGTCACTGCATGAGGCTTCCTGAGATCAAGCAAGAATGGTGTTGTTCATAAACCCAACCACTTCAAAGGAAACAATGCCATAATTCGATACATAAACACATGCAACAAACAACCAGCATAAGTTTAAACAGAAGGGATTCACATACAAAGAATTCTGAATGCAAGAGTCACTTCAGATTTAGAAAATGAGTGAAAAATCACAATAGCATCCTTCAGGTTTTACCCACTGGTAAATGAATATGGTTTGTTTTCCCATCTTGGGATGAGTTATTGATACAGTCCACAGGCAAGAACCAGCATCATGGCAGACCCATGGTATCAAGTCAGATAAACACCAATTTTTCCAGTCACTCTGAAAAATAAATCTGGCCCAGCATCTGGCTGTATAAAGCACAATACAGATGCAAGACAATCCACAGCTATGACTAAGCCAGAAGCAAATTGTTCCAGAGTAATGTAGGAAATTCAGCCTGGCTTATCACCACCCCAGCTGTGCCTCAATCATTTCTTGAAGCACACAAAAACTCTTTAAAAAAACATCCTTAGCTCAAGACAGAGGTGCTGCTTGTCCAGTCCACAGGTCTGTGTTAACCACACTCTGTCTAGAAGCCTCCTCAGTAACTTCACATGGTTTTATCCTAAAATTACATCTATGTATAAATCCCCTACAGGGCATGTTCATCAAGTCCTCATGCTAAAAAGCCACAAGTAAACAAAGAACCAAACCATCATAAGGTTTTGGTTAGAGGAAAGCTTTCATCAGGACAGAGATCATCTAAATGCATCTAAAATGCATTTCTATAAACCAGCAACTTGGAGAGTGAAATCTTTTCCCATTTTGGAACAGGCAGAATTCCTGTTGGGCCCAGTTGCATGCTGCAGATTTATACAGTTTTAATTGTGAATCCAACAGGTATTTAACCACAGCAACACTTATTAGTGCTACTCTGAGGCCCAGAGTTCAATACCACAAACTTGAAGAAAACCAAACTGGTCAGTAAATTCCACAGCTTCAAAATTAACTTGGATTTTACCCTTAAATGCAGCTGTCAATGTAAACAAAGCCTGTTTCAGTTCCAGTGAGCTGCAGGACACAGCTGCTGTGTTCCTGGGCAGGTGCACCATGGCTGCAGCCCCTGGGCAGCACCCAGGGGTGCTGCTGCTCCTCCTGCCAGTCTGAGCCAGGGCCAGGCCTGGTGCTGCCCTGGGAGCAGCACCACTGAGGGGCTGTGCTTGGCTCTGGCCTTGCACACCTGGCAATGTCCTGGCCTGGGTTTGTGGGGATGCTAACACAGCCTGGCTGATGCTGCAGTGATCAACACCAGCACCAGAGAGCCTCTGCTCAAAGTGTTCTGATGTGCAACTTTATTTGCATGTGTGAGCAGGAGTGCTTGAGAACAGTGACTGGGAGCAGTGCAATCGTTTCCTTGCCATGATTTAAAAGTACCTCCTCTGTCATCATAGGCCTGGAGTCATTCCCAGCTAGAGAGTGGTAAAGCCACCCACTGTAAGGTGACAGGTTTGTGTGAGTGTCCCTGTTCTCCAAGAACAGATGACAGATCATCTGTACAGCACTCAGTGTAGCCATCAGCTCCTGTTAAACACCTCTGAATGCCTGCAGTACTTAATTAAGCACAGTCAAGTCTAACATGGATGAATTACCAATGGTAAGGACCCATTCTATGTACAGCACACATTCTTTTTTAAAAAAATAGAGATTCCTCTGAGGAGAATTTTTTTAAAACATCAATTGTACTTGTGGATTGTCTAGAGTAACAGAGCTGAGTGAGAGCCAGGCAGATAAAGGAGTTTCTCTGTAGCAGTAAAGAGGTGGAGCTGCAGAAAGCTCCCTCCAACCTCCTGGGAAGGCATCAGCCTGCACTGCTCACCTTGGTGCATTTCTGGGATGGCCCTGTGCCACTATTCAGTGTGCAGCTACACACTGGATATGCACATGTACCATCTATGCACACCTGGACTTCATCAACAGTGGCATTTCAGTTTCTTATTTTGATCACAGCCTCATCTTTCTCAACGGGATACGTGGCAGATACGAATGAAGACTGAAGCAATGGTGCTGCATGCCCGGTCACACGTGATCTGTCCTTCCTCTGCTAGACAATACACATGCCCAGTGGCAATCTGACCAAAATAAACTTGTTTCATCTCCAAAACTGAAGAGTCAGGCAATTACCAAAATAAGCCATGTCTTATTCAGATGGTCACAGAGTGACAAGGTATGCTGGGAGCACTAAGTCCACAGAAAGAGGAAACCTCACTTAGCACAGGCACAGTCCAGCTCGGATTAAGGCCATGTCCCTCACAGAAGAACACATCGGAAAAAGCTGCTTTTCTTTTGCTGGTCTTGTGTGATTTTGACTCCCTGGTTGCTGCCTTGAGGGCTATTGCCTTCCTGAAGATGGAAACAATATCCAGTTACTTATTTATACTTAACAGATTCTTCCATCCATCCTTCATCTGGTCACTCCTAACCAAGCCTGACACACACAAGAACCCTTCCCACAATCAGTGAGAGGCTTCACTCATTTATCTTACACCAGCCATGACAAAAAACTGGAGAACTGCATCTGCACCTTTTGGCTTCAAGCAGCTCACACTGTGCTTGTGGCTCAGCTTCCATCAACTCAAAGACAGCTGAGACTAAAAACCAACAAATTACAGGGCATGTCTGGCTCTTGTTGGAAGGTTTAGGAATCATCAGCAAGACCCAAAATATCCCACAGCATCAGTTCATGTCTGTTCATTTCCACATGAAGGTGGAAATACCAGGAAGAGTAGAAAGAGCCTTCATTAGCTTCATTTCATATTCCTTAAGGAACAATCCAACACCACTGTGCATTTATTTGTTGTAAAAGGACAACCCAATTGTTGCCCAGGATATTCGTGCAAAGATTATCCAAAACCATTAATTCTTTCCCTATTCTTAAACAGTTTGAAGTTTCTACCCTGAAGTATGATGTCTGCCTCCTCCACCTCTAATTTATATGATTTTCAGGCTGCAAGAGTGAGAAGTATCATTAAACTGCTCTACCCCCCTACTGACTTTTGATAAAACAAATAACAGATAATTTTATGTAGAAAACCTCAACCATTGCAGCTAATTCCTGAAATGCAGAGACAGCCAACATCAGAGCACAGCTTGACAAACTAAAAATACATTTCTAGAACTTTCAGGGATCCTTCATAAAAGAGACTGTGACACATTTTTTATACAGTGTGAAACAGTTCTTGCAATGTGGCTTTTGGTTTGCTTTTATTTTCCTATTTAAATCCAGCATGGATGAAATCAAAGTTACTCACCAACTTCTTGTCCATTTTTGCTTTGATATCTCTTGCAAGAGTGAAAAATGCCTGTGACAAGTCCAACATTTCAGTGTTACAGGGTAGAAAACATTTTCTAACAGTTTTGTATAGCAATAAGCTGCCTTCCCAGGTTTGACATGCTATACAAGAAAGTTCAGTTTTCAGTATTTTTCCCTCTGCTCCAGGTTTTAATGCTCCTTCTCGAGCTCCACCACCTTCTTTCTCTTTCTGAGCCCCCAAGCCACACTGCCAGCCCCAGCCCAGTGCTGAACAAGCCACGTGTGGTAGGCAGCACTGCAGTTCTGCACCCCATGGACAGCTGCCCACAGTGCTGCTCTGCACAGAGAGGACAAGGCACACAAGGCAAGGGCAGCAGTACTCACATTCTCTATGTTTATGTTTGCTTTTGCACTGGTCTCCATGAATTTAATCCCGAAACTCGCAGCAAGCTGAAGAGAAGCAGATTGCACATTAGTTGAACAATTGCAGGAACAGCTCCAAACACAGCCCTGGGCACAGCATCTGTCCCTGCTGCCAGTGGGGCTGGGGATTTACTCACACAGAACAATCTGCAAAAATTAGGAACTAAATCCCACTGCCATTGGCATCTGTTCTCACTGGCTTTGCTCTGCTCTTTTACACTCTGCACACATTTTCACTTGCTCTTTTTTATTTCTTTCTTGCATAGATACCTTGTTAGTCTCATAACAACCACAGTGCAGAAAAAACCTCTGCCTTGACTCAGTAACATCTGAGATCAGAAAACACAACCCCATCTCCCTTGTCTCAGTGGCTTTCAGCCAAAACAGACATTTTCTTCATGTCCAACTCCAGCATCCTTTTAGAGAAGTCCCACTGTATCTGTGAGATAATTGAATCCTTAACACAGGTTCTGCTGTTGGTCCCAGTGGGGGGAGCATTGCCATGGCAGCTTGGGGAATGTTCATTCACTCAGGAGCACCACTGGGTCCCACACAATCAGCAGGGGCAGCTTTTACACTCTGAAAAGCCCAAATGAAAGCACACAGAAGCCACAGCACTCACCTTCTCCCCTTGCTCTCTAGAGACCTGTCTCTTGTCATTTGCATCACATTTGTTGCCCAGGATCATTTTTTCAACATCAGGAGAGGCGTGCTGAGACAAACACAGAGCAGAAACTTGGGCTTGGCTTTTGCAGCCACACATTGTCAGGCAGGTGAGGCACCCCCTGAGTGCCCAACACAGAGATGCCAGTGCTGAGCATCTTCCACAGCTTTCCAGCCTCCCCCAACCCTTCTTCCCAGCATGTCACCTGCACCATGGCAGTTCTTGGATCATTTGTTGTGGCAGGAAATTGTCACATTAGGTGCCCCTAGAGATACAGGGGCTACAGCCCTCCCAACAAATCACCACCAGCCAAGGCATTCCAGAACCATTACTGACTTCCCTCCCACTTATCTTCCAAGTACCCTGCAGCACATGACAGAATGGAACTCTTCTGAAGCAATTCAGCTTTAATTACTTTCAGAGGAAGAAATGACACCTTTAACAGTCAGTAATGAGTAAAGAGAGAAATTACCTCTTCAATATTCCTCACCCAGTTCCGAATATTTTCAAAAGACTTCTCATTGGTGATGTCATACACCAGCATGATGCCCTGAAGGTAAAGAAAGAGTGTTTATTAGTTAAAGGTTTATCCACAGCAGACAGGAGCAACTTAACAGGGGCTATTTTTAACAATTTTAACATCCCAGCTAATGGCAGTGAGATAAGGTGGACAGCACATGTATTTATAGAGTGAAACATGGGGAAGCTGCCTTTGCAAAGTCCCAGATTGTCCCAAGGTGGGAAATGGATTTGTAGAGACAGAAGACTCACACAGTGTGCATCCCCATGTAAACTTTGAGCTAAGAAATGCTGGCTTAGAAATACTACAGAATAGAACGGATATTGTTGAGAGAGAAATGGAACTAGAAAAAAGTTTCAAAAGATGGTCTTGTAAATAAGACTAGATACTTTGGAGAAATTGAATTATGAAAGATATATTGTAGTGGGACCTATGAGGGGTAGTTTTAGATAATTGGTTTTAAGGTATCTATAATGTGGTGTGGTAAAAAGTTGATAAGCCAAAAACCACTTATAGTGTATTGTAATTAGGAAATAGTTGGCTTCTGACTGTGAAGGCGTGAATTATAACATCTGTATTGTCTCACCCTTCTCACGAGACTGAAAATGGAATAGAAGTTTTTCAAACACCTCTCAGTTACCCCATCTGTAAGCCCAGCACAGGAGGTTATCCCACATCCCAGCACAGCCCCAGCAGCCCCCGGAGCAGCAGCAGAGCTGGGAGCTGCAGCCTGGCAGAGCCCCGTGCTGGGAGGGCTCCGGAGCCAGCTGGGTTCGTGCGGCCCAGCCCAGGATCCCGGCTGTGTCCCTACCATGGCTCCCCTGTAGTAGGCGGTGGTGATGGTCCGGAACCGCTCCTGCCCGGCCGTGTCCCTGCAACACACACAACAGCTCCGCCTCAGCTCCGCTAACACCGCCGCGAGCCGGACATAAATTAGATAAATAAACCAGTCTTCAGAACTGCCTTTTGAGTGCTAAAATACCATAAACCACCGAGCAGCACAAGCGGATGAGAACCGAACGCATCCCCACGCACAGCACACAGCGGCAGAGGAGCCTTACCAGATCTGCAGCTTGATTCTCTTGCCATCGAGTTCTATCGTTCTGATTTTAAAGTCGATTCCTGCAAGGAGAACCAATTCCTTTACTCACAGCTCCCGCCGAAAGCTCAAATCCAGCAGCTTTGCCCTCAATTCTGCTGCGCAGTGTCCCGTCCTCAGCGCTCCCTGCCCGCCGCTGCCCAGCACCGCCGGGAGCGGCCCCTCACGGAGCCCGTGCGGAGAGCCCGCCAGGGAACGGCAGCGAACCGGGCCCGAACCGGACCCGCATGGCAGCGAACCGGGCCCGGTGGTGCCGCGGCAGCGAACCCGCGCCGATGCCGGTGCCGCGGGCGATCCCCGCGCGGGAGCGCGGTGCGGTGCGGGCGGCACTCACCGATGGTGGAGATGAAGGTGGCGTTGAAGGCGTCCTCGGAGAAGCGGAACAGCGCGCAGGTCTTGCCCACGCCCGAGTCGCCGATCAGCAGCAGCTTGAACAAGTAGTCGTAGGTCTTCGCCATGTTGGTGGGCACCGGCCCCGCCCACCACACGCTCATTGGCCCAGCCCGGCGGAGAGCGCACGGAGCCGGCACGCCATTGGCGGGCGGCTCTGACACGGGTGCAAGCGGCGCTGCGATTGGCTGTCGGCCCCACCGCCGGTGCTTCGTCATTTCCGGCTACAGAGAGGCGAGGCCGGGCAGTGACATAATGACGTCATTCCCGTACCTGCCCGCACCGTGACGTCACGCCCCCCGATCGGCACAAAAACCCGCACGAGGCCTCGGTACTGTGAGAAATCCTTTAATAAGAAACGGCAGCGGAGGCGGCGCCGCCGCTCGGGTGCAGCTTCTACCGGGGTGTAGAGGGGAGGGGCAAGGAACCGTGAGAACAGCCCGGGCACGGACACGCCCGGCCCGGCCCGGCCCCGCGGGGCTCCCCGGCCCCAGCGATGCCCGGAGCCACGGGGCGGCCGTGCCGGTCATAACTTAATTGGCTTTTCCAGGATACAGAGAGAGAAAGGAGAGGAGCGGGGCAGGGCCAGGGCGGCTCCTGTGGCTGCTGTCAGCTCTGCACCCCTCATATACAGTTCAGTTCATTTAGTGTCTGGTCCAGTGTCTGGTGCAAGCCCAGGTTCTCCTCTTTGGCTTGAGCGAGTTTTTCTGGTGAGAAAGAAGAAAACCACAAGATTGAAATCACATTATTTTACAGCCTTTTCTCTTTAAATAAAACCTGGGGTAGCTTACCTTCATATTTAAAACACCTTTATAACTTTATCATCAAAATGGGGCAAATTTTTTGTAATTGCTGTCCTTAAGGGAGGTCACTTCTCATGGAACATGAAAGGCCTGTGTTTTAATGTGTCATTGTGTCATTTATAGGCCACATCCTGCTCGGTTCTCCTTGGACTGGGAGGTTTTTAACCAGGCTGGTGGAGCACCAGTAGACACTGAATGCACTCAAAGCTTTTCACTGACTAAAGGAACACCAAAACTCAATTGTTTGCCAGAGCCAGGTGCTGCCCCATCCTGACCGTGCCTTGCCCAACCCCACATGAGGAGCTGAATGTGTTTTTCGTGTCATCACCAGTGAATCTGAGCTGATCTATACAGAAGTAAACCCTGCAAGGTGAAAGGTAGAGGTATCATGTTTTATTGAGCTCAGTTCCCACAGAGGTGGAAGTGGCACAGGAGTGACAGGGATTACAGGAAAGAAAAGCTTGAGAAAACACAGTGAGTGGGAGTTTCCCTGTGTCCCACACAGGGGCAGGTCACAAAGAGGTCATGTCGTTGAGGGCATGGTCGAGCTCCTCACTGATGGCTTTGTACTTCAGCTTCTGAGCATAGAGCTCATCTGTCAGGCACCAGGGCAGCAGCAACAGGCCAGCAAGAAATGCAGGGAGGAGGAGAGGCCACAGGAGGAGAGCGGAGAGGCAAAAGGCAACAGCAGCCAAAGCAGTTGGGAGGAAAACAAAAGAAGAAAACAGAGGCGTAGTTGAGTATCAGAAAGAAAGCAAAACACCCACAAAGCTGCCTGGTCAGAAGTTCCACCTATGGGAACTTTTTGTCTTTCTGTAATCTCACAATTATTTTCTAGTAAGGAGATTAAATAGGGTGAGCTCAAGATCCCTTGAGTCCCTCCACCTGTTAGCTGGCCAAAATCAGGTAATTGTTGCCAACTTTATGGAAGAAAACCTTTTCCAGGAGAACTTCCACCACACAGGGCAGGTGCCCAGTGGACACATCACACCCATCCACCAATATGCTGCTGTTCTTTCCCATTAAATCCACCACCCACTCCTAGAATTTGTTATCTGATTTGAAACTGGCCACTTTTAAAGAAACTCGATTCATTCCATACCTTCCAGGTCATCAATAGACTTTTCCAGTTTGGCAACAGTTCTCTCTGCAAATTCTGCACGAGTTTCAGCCTAAAAAAAGTTGAAATAGCATCACTGGGTGCTCCTAGAAAGATTATACCCAAAAATGCACCCAGCTTGGGGATGGCCAAACTTACTTCTTTCAGCTTGTCAGAGAGAATCTTGATTTCTTCTTCATATTTATCTTCTTTTTCCGAGTACTGTGAAAACAATAAACCCTCTTTAAGGGAAGTTGTAGCAACAATAATAAATGTTTATGAAACTGTGACCTATTTATAAGCACTCTTCCTTTTAAAACAGCTGCAAACACCATTTCCGTGCTCTCCTGCAGACCTTCAGCATTGTTTGGGCAGAACTGATGGAGTTGTATCCACATGCAGGCAGATAAAACCTCTCATTTGCTTTGTATTTCTGGTTTATTTCTATGAATTCTATTTACAAGTTTGGGCTTTTCCCACATCCTTTAGTTTACTGAAAGAACCAACCTTTTCAGATTGAGCTTCCAAGGATTTCAGGTTGTTTGTGACGTTCTTTAACTCCTCTTCGAGGTCACTACACTTCCTAGAAAGGGAAAATAGAAGTTTGAATTACTAGTGTTCCTGTTGTGATTTGGAGGAGTCTAAAAAACACAAGGGAGGAAGTAATTAAGTCAGAAAGAAGAAAACCAGGTATATAGTGTAGAAACCAACTTTTCTACAAGTACTAACTACATGCCTGCCTAGCAGGAGATTATGTTCAATGAAATGTAGTGTTGATATTTCCTATATTCTGAAAAGTTACTCACACTTCAGACACCTCTGCACGCTCCTCAGCTCTTTCCAGTTCACCCTCCAAAATAACCAGTTTACGGGCAACCTGCAAAAAGACAGCAGCCACTTGTCAGTGAGTGTGCAGCTCCCAAAATCACAGCACAGGGCTGGGGAGGCTGGAGGGACCTCAAAAATCATCAGGTTCCATCCTCTGCCACAGGCTGGGACACTCTACATATGTCAACAGGCACTCAGAATACTCTGAATACTCTGTTCCTGCTTCCTCTGGAGGGGGGAAATTAGGCTGAAGCAGAAACCCACAGAGGTAACAGCCCTCCCCAGTCACATTTTGCAGCATTTTTAGCATTGGGTACTGAAGATGCTGCAAATCACAGTTAAAATTCCTCCTTGCTGGCAATGCTCCAAGGTTGAAGCATCACCCAGTGCCAGCTGAACAGAGGGACTAAACTGAAGAGCAGTGTTATTGTTCATGGCTCCCCTGCACATTTCACCATTTCCTTCTCCCTTTTACCTCCTCATACTTGCGGTCGGCTTCTTCAGCAATGTGCTTGGCCTCCTTCAACTGCATTTCCTGAATTTCCATTTTCTCTTCATCTTTCATTGCTCTGTTCTCAATAACCTTCATTCCTCTGCAGAAGTCAAAGCATGTTTAATGTAGAAGCATTTTGATACTCGAATCTCAACTTCACAAAGTGGAATTTGGTATTTGTAACCTAAAAGTGGCCCATTATGCCCACTGCGTTCATCATTACCCAATCAAGCTTGTAAGAAAGTTTCAAGTCTCTGACCTGCAGCAGCACACGCAGATACTCAATGACACAGGAATATTTTATTCACATAATAACATTTTTAACACCAGAAAATCAACAAGGAGCGTACCTCTCGCTCTCATCTGCTGCCTTCTCAGCCTCCTCCAGTTTCTGCAGGGCTGTGGCCAGTCGTTCCTGGGCTCGATCCAACTCCTCTTCCACGAGCTGGATGCGTCTGTTCAGAGCTGCCACCTCACCCTCGGCCTGTGTGAACAACGGCCCACACCGGGGTTACACAGCCCTTGCTCATCAGTGTCCTTACAACTACAGCAGCATCTCCCTGGGGCTGCAGGGCAGCTCGGGGGCCCTTCTGCCTCTGCTTTTTTGTTTGCTCAAACTCTGGCATCTCAGGAATGTCAAGGTATGGAGTGTGTGCTTGGTCTTTCTTTTTTTTTTTTAATGGCACTTATCATTCCAGCCACACAAAAAGGAACTCTACAGGACTGCAAATGGGGTATTTTTGGAGCACTTCACAGGGCTGCATCTATCCAAACTTTAAAAATGAACCGTTTCCATGATGGCTTAGTTCCAAAACCTCCACCGTGGGTTTCTCTGCCCTTGGTTTCAGTGGCACAGTGGAGCTGGAGCCAGGTCCTGATCCACCCTGGCTCCCCAGCCTGCAGATGCTGGAGAATCTACAGGGTCAGCTGGGCACAGACAGTGCCTTCAGCATGGCAGAGTCAGGCTTTTTTGGGACAAAATTAGATAGATTCTTAAAATAAGTTCAACTTTGCTTCCTGCGGTACTTAAGGAATTAGGCAGGATGCATTTCTCAGTAATGAGATCTGTTTGTGTATTATTGAACAAACTGCACATTAACTGGAACACCATTAGTGTATAAAAAATAGACTAGTTATTAAATGGGAGAGATTGCTGGGAGAAATGCTCGATGCAGACAACATGGACAAACTGGTGTCCATAAATATGTGTTTATTAAGATTCAGCTCCTTTAATTGCTTGTTTTTGAAGGAAAATGGAACCCTGCTTTAGTAACTGCCAGGCTTGTGCACTGCATTGTCCCCCATTCTGAGGAGGATTGCCATATACAAGATTAACTTTTTTCCCCCTCACTTTTACAGAATATAGACCCTGGAGGGGCGACTGTTTTATGCTTTATGTTAAAACACTTTGGAAAAAAAAAGAAAACCGTTTTTCTGCAGCTTAGCAAATTTGGTCACTGACCACTCCTAAGCTGGAGGAAGTGGTTTCCATTCAGCTCTGAGCCATCTTGGAAAGGAGTTCAGTGGCTGATCCAAATGGAAGCTGACCCAGGATTCCTCTAGTCATAAATTACCCAACGTTTCATCTGTTTTTACCCAGTGCAGTGTTTAACTTCCCGATTTATATACAAGGCATCGATCATGTACAAAGCTAGCATCTGTTCTGTGGCAGCAACTCCTTCCACTAGGCAGGGCGCTTTTAAGTCACTTTTTAATTCAGCAAGATTCCAAAGTTATGGAGCCGGGGCCACTGGGAATCTGGGGTGAGCCTGGCTCCACCTCTCCCAGCAGCAGCCCGCAGTCCTTATACGGTAAAACTAACTCGCTGACATGTGATAAAATAGCAGGAAGATGCCGGGAAGGCTGATCGCACACAAATCTAAGTGAAACCAGCTGTCCAACCCCGGGAGAGCCGCACGCTAGCGGAGATTTCGCATTTCTCTGTGAAAACCAGGACGGAAAGTTATTTTTCAGCAGTTCGGACATTTCCCAGCTGTGCTGAAGCCAGCGGTGCGGCGCCGAGAGGCGGGAACTCCGCGCTCCGTGTCATGCAGCGCTTTTGCCTAATTAAACAGCCATTTCCTACTAAACTCTCAACCGCTCCCCAGTGCCGATCGGTGCTCGAACGCCTTTTCCGCAGGAACGGGCCCCAAAGCGCGATAAGCGGCGGGCGAGGAGCCGCCGCCGCCCGGTTCCCCGCGGGCCGGGCCGGTGCGGGCGCGGCGCTGCGGCAGCGCCGGCGGCTCCCGCGGGCGGTGAGTGCGGAGCGGAGCGGAGCAGCGCGGGGACAGCCCAGGGATGGAGGCAGCCGGCGGCCAAGCCGTCCTCCCGCAGCGGGGAAGAGCCGGGCGCGCCCCAGCGAGAGAGAGCCAGAGACAGGAAGGAAGGAGCAGCCCGGGAGAGAGCGACCGAGAGAGGCGAGCAGGCAGCCCGGGCGGTCTCACTTTCTCCCGCAGGTCCCGTTCCAGGTCCAGCTCCCGCTGGAGGACCTGCGCGCGGTCCTCCGCCTCATCCGCCTGTTGCTGCAGGCACTGGATCTTCCTCTTGACGGCTTCCAGGGAGCTCGGCGCGGCCATGGGCGCGGGCGGCGGGCTGGGCGCGGAGGTGCTGCACGTGGCGGGCCCGCGCCTTTCAATGGCCCGCTGACGTCACGCGCCTGGAGGTGGAGGTGGTGACGTAGCCTGAGGAGCGGCGCGGGACGGGACGGGACGGGCGCGCCCGGGGCCGCCCCGCTCGGCTCGACCCGACCCGGTTCGGCCTGGCCCGGGGGATGCGGCCCCGCCCCGCTCGGCTCGACCCGGTTCGGCCTGGCCCGGGGGATGCGGCCCCGCCCCGCTCGGCTCGGTCCGGTTCGGCCTGGCCCGGGGGATGCCGCCCCGCTCGGCTCGGCCTGGCCTGGGGGATGCCGCCCCATCCCGCTCGGCCTGGCCCGGGGGATGCGGCCCCGCTCGGCTCGACCCGACCCGGTTCGGCGTGGCCCGGGAGATGCGGCTCCGCCCCGCTCGGCTCGGTCCGGTTCGGCCTGGCCCGGGGGATGCTGCCCCGCTCGGCCCGGTTCGGCCTGGCCCGGGGGATGCGGCCCCGCCCCGCTCGACCCGACCCGGTTCGGCCTGGCCCGGGGGATTCCGCCCCGCTCGGTCCGGTTCGGCCTGGCCCGGGCGATGCGGCCCCGCTCCGCTCGGCTCGGTCCGGTTCGGCCTGGTCCGGGGGATGCTGCCCCGCCCCGCTCGGCCTGGCCCAGGGGATGCTGCCCCGCTCGGCCCGGTTCGGCCTGGCCTGGGGGATGCCGCCCCGCCCCGCTCGGCTCGACCCGACCCGGTTCGGCCTGGTCCGGGGGATGCTGCCCCGCTCGGCCCGGTTCGGCCTGGCCCGGGGGATGCGGCCCCGCCCCGCTCTGCTCGACCCGACCCGGTTCGGCCTGGCCCGGGGGATGCCGCCCCGCTCGGCCCGGCCCGGTTCGGCCTGGCCCGGGGGATGCCGCCCTGTCCCGCTCGGCCTGGCCCGGGGGATGCCGCCCCGCTCGGCTCGTTCCGGTTCGGCGCGGCCCGGAGGATGCTGCCCCGCAGCAGCAGCAGCAGCAGCGCTCCCCGGCCCCCCAAGGCGAGGTTTTGACGCTGCTGCCGGGCCCTGCCCGCGCTTCGCCGCTGCCACGACGGGGCGGGTGTGGCGGGGAGTCTGGGCTGGCCTTTAGCCCTGGCGCGGGGATGAAGGCAAAGGGCATCCTTATGCCACGGCATAATCCTGCTGCCGTCCCATTCTCCTTCAAAAGGCACCATTTTGTTCAGTTCTGTCAGAGGAGATTTCTCCTTTCCCAAAGAATTCCCAGCAGGTCCCCGGGGTCTCGGGAGCCTCAAGTGGTGCGGGCTCCCGGGGGCAGCTGCGGGTGCCACGGACTCGGTGCAGAACAGCCTCGCTCCCTTTAGCGGAGGGGAGAGGAGATTGAAACCCTGCACCTTTTAAAACCTGCAACCCCGCCTTTCTATCCCCCGGCAGAAATGCACACAACCAGTGAAGTGCATACAAAATACAGCGGGCAGAGTTACAGGCAAGTGTTGGCCGTGGATACGTACATCAGTGGCCTTCTTCTCAGCCTGCTCCAGTTTCTCCTGGGCATCTTTAAGAGCCTCTGAGTATTTATCCAGTTCATCTTCAGTTCCTTTCAGCTTCTTCTGCAGAGCGACCAGCTCATCCTCTACCTTTCAAGAGAAAAAATCCCCAAAGTGAGCATACTGATGTAGTACCAGGTACAGTTTAACATGATAAAACTACTCTTTACTATTAGTTTGAACCCATTAGAGCATACAAAACGCCACAAAAGACCAGATCAAAGTTCTGCTAGTGACAGTAGTCTGAGAATGACTGGTAGCAATTGCCAGGGAAGAATCATTAAAAACATGTCATCCTTGAACAACACTGCCTGCCACCACACACACAGGGTCTGGTTTAATACAGAACTTATAATCCATTTCTCACATCACTT
Source organism: Agelaius tricolor (assembly GCF_023055355.1). Taxonomy (NCBI): domain Eukaryota; kingdom Metazoa; phylum Chordata; class Aves; order Passeriformes; family Icteridae; genus Agelaius; species Agelaius tricolor. The sequence continues at coordinate 1,751,672 of NW_027269293.1, read as the reverse complement.
TTTTTTTTTTTTTGACACCCTGCAGCAATTATAGATGTTTTTAAATTATGTCCTTTTAGTGTTTGTTGTAACACTATTACCTGGTGATTTTTCAGGAAACTATTCCATTTCTGTACAGCTGGAAAAATTCATGATGTTTGTGTGTGCTTCAGGACACTTGAGCCCAGCTGAGGCACTCTGGCTGTGGGAGGGAACAGGGCTGGCCTTGCTCTAGGCGGGACTCGCTGACCTCGGGAGGTCCCTTCCAGCCTGGATTATTCTCCAGCTGTGGCCCGACACGATGTGAGGCTCAGACTCCTCCATACCATATAAATCCATATTGTTCACTAGAATGGGGCTATTTATAACCTGCTGGGAGGCTGGTTAGTGATAAACTGTCTCATGCTCCCCGAAGAATTCACGTTATCAAAGGCCTGCTGCTGATAAGGGTGGGCCTGCAAACCCATCTGCTTCATCCTCTCATTTGCAACACAAACCAGCTCAGTCGGTTGAGACACTGATTTCTCCATTTAGCTCCACCTTCACTGAAATTTACTCTAGGAAAACAGTTTGTATTTTGGTGTGCTTCCTTCATTTTGGTTTCACTGATAGTTTTAAAGGCATTTTTGGTAGTGTGCTATTCTGGAATGCTGGTGTGTTGCAGAGGATAGCCAGGCAGGGTGAGAGAACTGCAAAGCTGGGGTGTTCTGACAGAGGGACACTGAGCAGCATGAAGCAGATGCTGGCTTTGTGTATGAATATGAAAGTAACTATTTGAGTACTGTGCCCACATTAAAAAAGAAGCTGAAAATTTTGAGACAATTCAGAAAAGAGGAGTAAGATCAAAGATTTATTTTTCTAAAGAAGAAGAAATATTAGGCCAGATGAATGCTTATAACATATTAGAGCAGTGTGGAAGATGCAGCCAGATTTAGGGAACATAAAAGGGAAATATGTGGTACTTTTACAAGAAGTGCTGTAAAAACTTGAATGCACTCAGCTAACATTTCAAGACCATTCTGGAAATACTAAAGCTCAAATAGGACACAGACACCCAGAATAAAGACATTGAAAAGCAAAAGAATATGAAAATGTTATCGTTAGAATTCAGTTAAAAGAACAGCATTCAAATTAAGATATTTTCCATTATTCTTGACACAAAAAATAAGAGAACATATCTCCTGTTGAGTCTCAGCTGGTACCTCTAAGGGGCACTCTCTGCACCAAAAACTTGAAGTGAACTTTATTAATTCATTTCAAGGAGAGGCTTAATTACTGTTTAGACACAGCCAACTCTATTAGCACTAGTCCTACAGGTGTCAGGGTTTACAGCTTTGATTTTAAATATGTAAAGGCCTTTTGCATGGAATCAAAGCATGAGAAATTTAGGACAATTATGTAAGATTCAAGAAAACTTAGACAAAGTACTGTTAATAATCTGTGGATGATGTTAATTTTGGAAAGACCGAGATGGCTGAGAAGTTACAGCCTAGTCCTGGCTGTAGAAGCATAACAAAAAGGCAAAAAAACTTCAAAAGAAGATGAACAGAAAACTGACTTTGCTTTCTGAATCCCAACACTGCCACACAGTATTTTGTTACACTTATTTCCACAGCACACACGAAGCCAGTGATTTTATTTCCTCTTACCTGCTTGCATTTGTCCTCAGCTGCCTTCTTATCCGTCTCAGCCTGCTCTGCTCTGTCGATGGCATTCTCCTTGTCTAACTTCAACATCTGCATCTTTTTCTTGATGGCTTCCATTTTTGCTCAAGGACAGGCTGGATCTGTCAGGCAACTAAAAAAATCTTACGATTAAAATTTTAGATTTTTAACAGCTTGGACAGAGATGGAAGTTGTACCCAGGCAAGTCACAGGGAAAATGAGCTACAAGTGGTTTTAGAGAGCTTTAAACCCAGAGCCCCCTGGACAAAACCCAGATCTATTGGCCCCTTCCCCGGTGCTCCATCCACAGCCTTTCTAAGGAATGAGCTGGAACAGACTCACTAGAGGAATCTTCACCACTCCATCTCCTTATTTGGGTCCTGTTTTCTTAAAGAGAAAACTGTTTCCATTTTTAAGCTTCTGACAGAAGCAAAAGTGTTGACATATGAACACATGCTTGAAGAAAAGCTGATTAGCTCCCCTTTGTGTGTGCAGAGCAATTAACCAACCCAGCAGATCTTGGGGATGGCCTGCCTTCCTGGAATAAAGGCATGAGGCTGATCAAGGGAAGGATCTCTTTACGTTACTCTAAAATAAATCCAGACATAAAATAAATAAATTATTTTTAAAAAAAATCTGTGCTTAAGAGCTGGCTAAATTTAAGTTATAAAAAGATGCAGGATATGAGACAGCAGAGGTTTTTTGCTGTAAAAATAAGTGCTGGTGTTAAGGAACGAGCTATAATGTGTGATAGTACAACGCATAACAGAACTCAAATTTAGATGTCAAGTTCAGGCTCAAGGCAAACTCAGTGAATTTGAGTGCCTGTCCTTGAAATTTCTCTCCCTAAATCCTTGGGGAACTAAACAACACCTGAAATTGCAGTCTGATGAGCACTGTAAATTATTCCTTCTGCTGTATGAAGGGAAGAGCAGGCTCTGGGGGGAGCAGGAGTATCTCCACTGACAGAGGCACCAAGCAGAGCATCCAACAGCCCCAGAATGAGCTCTGCTTCCTTTTGCAGCTCTATTAAACACGTCCCCAAAACCATTCCATTCCCTTCTTGCTGAGCCTCACAGCCCCACACAGCCTTGTCCTGACTGCTCTGATGTTCTGATATTCTGATGTACAGCACCTTCCAGGGCAGCCTGGCAGCACTTTCTGACTTTGCTGCCCTGGCACCTGCACAGAGCCATGGAAATACTGAGATGGGTCCCACAGGGGCCATCCAGTCCAACTCCTGGCTCTGCACAGATAGCCCAACAATCCCGCCCTGTGCCTGAGAGCGTTGCCCAAACACTCCTGGAGCTCTGGCAGCCTTGGGCCCGTTCCCTGAGGAATATGTCCAGTGCCCAACCACCCTCTGGGGGAAGAAGAACCTCTTCCTGATGTCCACCCTTCACATTCTTGGTTCTTTCCCCATCCAGGTCCCGCTGACCCCACGGTGTCCCTTCCCTGCCCAGTTCTGCCGTGCTCTGCTCTCTGCAGCCCCTCACTCACAGCCCGAGCTCCCTCACAGCCCCAACGTCCCAGCCATGAGGGCACCAGGACACTCAGCACAAGACCCAGAGCTTCCCCATCCTCTGGGGCTCAGCTGGCACAGCACTGCAAGGCCTTTGAGAGAGAGTTTTAAGGGAAAATCTGCCCTTTATTGAGCTAAATATGATGGTAGAGCGGACACAAAGCCAACAGCAGCACAATGCTTGTGGCTGTGATAGAGTTAATTTCCTTCCCAGTGGCTGGTACGGGGCTGTGTTTTGGATTTGTTGTGAACACAGGGTTGAGAATATAGTGATGCTTTTGTTATTGCTGAGCTTGCACAGAGCCAAGGCCTTTCCTGCCTCTTACAGGCCCAAGCTGGGGAGGGGCCTGGGGGTGCCTGAGAGATTGGAGGAGACACAGCCAGGATATTCCAGACCATCTGACATCACTCAGGACATAAACGGGGAGGAGGAAAAAATGGGAGACTTTTGCAGTGATGGCATTTGTCTTCCCATGTTACCATTTTATGAGATGGGGTCCTGTTCTCCTTTGTTTTCCCTATTAAACTTTCTTTCAACCCAGGAGTTCTCCAGTTTTTACCCTTCTGATTCTCTCTGATTCCGCTCGCGGGCGAGCAAGTGAGTGGCTACGTGGTGCTCGGCAGCCAGCTGGGGTTAAAACACGACAACGACTTGTTGTTGTTTAAATCAAAACGAATTAATTTTACGAAAACCCAGCCCGCCCCGCGCCCCAAGATGGCTGCCGGGAGCCCTCAGGGGCGGTGCTGAGGCGGCGCCAAGATGGCGGCGCCCCGGACTGCGGCTCCCGGCGGGCTGTGGGGACGGACCTGCCCCGCCCGGCCCGGCACCGCCAGCGGCAGCGGGGGATCTGCTTCGTTTGTGTGCTTGGTTTACCCTTTCTTTGTCTTCTTCTTTGTTTGTTTTGTTTTAATATTAAAAAAAAATAAAAAAAAAATCGGAATTTTTAACAGCTTTAGGTTCAGTGTTTGCTTGGAAACCAGTGCTGGCACTTGGTATGCCCCTGTATCCCTCTGAACACCTCACAAAATTAAATGTGCTTTTTCCAGGTACCTCTGCAGCAAGGTGGCCCCCGGGATTTTTTTTTTTTTTTTAAGTCCAATCCCACTGACTTTTAAGCTATTCTGTGATTTGAGCAGTGGACGGTAAAATCACATAGGACCTCAGTCTGGAGCAGGTTTAAGGCGTAGGGGTGAAGCACTGCGTTATCAGTGTTTCCAAACCTTGAGAAATGACATGGCAGCCCCATAAACCACTTTAATCACAGTCATGTGCCCTTCTCCTCGCCCTCCTGCGTGGAATTGGCTGGTGGAGGGCAGCAGAGGCTCCTCAGGGGTTTGGGGTGAAAGCCCCAGGAGCCGAGTGAGGCTCAGCGCTGGTGGGCACAGGGGGAGCGCAGGACCCCCACCAGATTTCCTGGGGACAAGATGCATCTTTGGGGACCCCCACCAGATTTCTTGGGGACAAGATGCATCTTTGGGACCCCCACCAGATTTCTTGGGGACAAGATGCATCTTTGGGACCCCCACCAGATTTCTTGGGGACAAGATGCATCTTTGGGACCCCCACCAGATTTCTTGGGGACAAGATGAATCTTTGGGACCCCCACCAGATTTCTTGGGGACAAGATGCATCTTTGGGACCCCCACCAGATTTCTTGGGGACAAGATGCATCTTTGGGACCCCCGCCAGGTTTCTTGGGGACAAGATACACCATTAATAATTTTCCTCAGCTGGCTGCAGCCCCGTGGTCCAGCTCACACTGCTGCTGTCTGTTCCAACCTGCTGGCTGTGTTTCATGGCTCCTTCAGGGCTCCCTTCCCTCAGTCATGCCATCCTGCCTTCAGAGCTGTTTCACCTCGTGGTCATGCACACCACGAGGCTGGATGTGCCACAGCCTCTCTGACTCACAGGAACAAGTTTTGGGGTGTAGTTTGAAGATACAAGGGAGGGCAATGGAGTGGGAAGGACTGTGTTAGCCCTGTTTGACCCAGCACATGTAGGAACTTGTGGAATGGAGGCTGATATAAGGCTGTGCGTGCTGCTCTTTGGGACAACGGCTGCTTGTTACCCTTAGGTGTGCATTTTGAACCGTTCCTGCGGCTGCTCTCACAGCCTCTTCATAATTTCTATGATTGAGAGAAGGACAAGTGGTTTTCCAGTAGGCTCACCAGCCCCCTTCCTGCCACAGGCTCAGGCAGGCTTGGATTCAGAGCTAGGGAAGCAAACACCAAACAAGATTCTTTTTCCTTTCGACTTCAACTGCAGGAAGATAATTTTTCTAATCAACACTGTTGCATGACTCAGAGCCACATTTAGAAAAGAACATCAAGAAACATGTCACCCTCTGTAGCCCTTCAACCAGGTACCTGCCCTTCTTCCCTTCCCTGCTTCACGAACTGGAGAGAAACACCTGGAGAATTCAGTGATGATAATCCTGTCAGTCCCACAGCCTCTGGTTTTCATTAGCTTGGGAAACAGTGAGCAACCAAGAGAGAAAGAAGAGCACTCTGAACTATTTCTTTTTTTTTGGTTTGTTTCAGGCAGGCAGGAAGGTGCTTTACAGGCTGTAAGAGTTCCTTTGTTTTTCCTTTTCTTTCTGAGGGATTGTTTGGGCTGAGCAAAGCTTGGCAAGGTTGGTGTGTAAATATGAGAGGATACCAGAAGGAAATGAAGTTGGATTGTTGGAGAGTGTGCTCATTCCTTTGGCAGCAGGCTGCATGGGAAGCTTGTCACAGCAGGCATCTGAACAGACTGGGGGTGGTCAGACCTGTGGCCTGAAGTCTGGCAGGTCTCAACATTTTCTCTGCTGTCAGTCCCTACTCCTTTTTTTGTAGCCCAGCAGTTAGCTGAGACCCACAACATGGCCCATTTCACTAGCTGGAGAAAACAGGCACTTTATATCCCCCAGTTTCTCCTGCAGCTCCTTCTCTGCTCCAAACTTTGGTCGTAGAAGATCTCCTTCCTCTCTTTCACACTGGTTGAGCTCTAACTCCTCATATACAGAGCTGCATGTACCAAGGCTAGAAGCAATTCAAAGCAGAAGAAAGAAGCTGTTGTCAACCCTTTACCAAATTCCTTCATTTTACTAACATGAGTATCTCCTAACAAAATTTACTCTCCTGTATCTCCTCCTAAAATTTACTCTCTTGTAAATTTTCTGCGGTAGAAACGATGTAATATGGTGTATCAGTAGAAAAGGTGGCACTAGACTGAACATCAAACTTGTCTCTTCCTGACATTTCCTTTTAATTGACAAGATGTGTAAACCCTCACATCTCAGTGAATTTTTTGCTCTGTGGGTTCTCCCTCCACCTTTCTCAGTGTGTGTGCCAGTACCAGCCTGAAATACATTCTCATTAAGTATCCCTTACTGACCACGGATGAACACTGGGCTGAGTGTGATGAAAATAGTAAATCTGCTTTTCCTGTGCCTTGATCCAAGCGAAATCGACCTCTTTTCTTTAATAATCCCAGTTACCTGCGTTTCCCAGCAGGATCCTGGAACACCTGAGATAATGAATTTTACACTGTTTTGAACAGGATGGCAGAATTCACTCGATACCTGAAATGCACACCTGCTTGGGAAGCCTGTCTCACTGCCAGCATTACAAGAACAGGGTACAGCAGAAGAAAGCAAATGCCACCCTGAATCCATGCTGATATTTCTGGCTAATACAGAGTGGAGAGGATCATAGAAAAGCAAGAATCAGCTGCCTCTACCAGAAGATTTTGGCTGCCCTGCTTTTCTCTGGACTGGTCCTCATCGGTGAGACCTTTCAGCTGCAGAGGCAGGATTTGCATTTAGAGCACGGGACTGTCCCTGAGGGCCATGTCCTCCTTGTTTTTACTGTTCCAGCCCATTGCTGGGCCCCAGCCAATGCTTCAAGCCCTGCCTTGCCGTTAGATGGCAATGCAGATCCACAGATCCTCCCTCTTCCTCGAGCCTCTGGAAAATGATGGTGCTGCAGCTGGAATGGCTCATAGAGCCCCAAATCTTCTATTTCCGCCCATCTCACTTCTGGAGACTGAGGCACCTGAATTTGTTTTGCCTGAAAGAGAAGGAGCTGGCTGCCTGGGATGGCAGCTCCTCTGAGTCCTCAGTGGCACAGGCCTTCTCTCTCTCTCTCTCCATCCAGGCCCTCCTTTGTGTGCAGAGGTTTGGGGTTTTTTTTGCTCTTCCATCACTTAACTCATTTGTCTTCTGTTTTGCTGTTTCCACGACCATTTTGTTGTCTTGCTTGTTTCTCAGCTTATAGCCAACCCTCTTGGGTGGGTGAGTCATGGGCTGCCTGAGGCCAAAGCCCAAGGATACAGACTTCTTCTGAGGGTCATGAATCTCCCATCTGGGAAGTTATAAAGAAGTGAGAAATAGCTACCACCACAAAATGCTTTCCTCCATATCAATTTTTCAGCTTTCCCATTGTCTGCACTTGACTGGTTCATTTAACATGTGCATTACCAGGGTTTTTTTCCTTCACATTGCCTTTTCCACCAGAAAATGTCACCAACTCACATCCAACTTTTGCTCAGAAAACTTGCAGGTTCATTTGTGTTCCAAACCCAGGCAGGTTTTCTCCTTCAAAACTAAATATAAATAGCTTTTTGCTTTTTTTTTTTTTTTTTTCTGGAGCCTGTTTGAAGTTCAATTCCATGCCAAACAGTCCACCAGCTCCCAGAAGTGCAATTTTTTTGCTGGGCAGCTGGCCAGAGCAGTTGTGGGGTCTTTTGGAATCTGATTTGGGTACTTGCAGCAGGATCTGCTTTACTTGGTGACTTCAGCTGTGTTACTGGCAGAAATCCTCATTTGTAGCAGAAAGAATGACAGCACCATCATTTAAAAAAAAATCTATTATACTGGTGGAGCAGATGGAGAGCTCCTGACCATGGCTTAGAACAGGGCAGGAAGATGTGGACACTTTCCCCCATGCCAGGCAAGGATGGGAGGCTGGGGCTCTGCTTGACAGTCATCCCTCACACATTAAAGTGAGCACCTTCCAGCTTCTCTGGATTTAAAATGCCTAAACAAAGAGGATTTTGTCTTAATCCCCAGGAGAAGTGCTCCTCTATCACAGAAAGGCTCTTTTTTCCTGGTGCACAAGAAGTTACTAGTGTTCCTAAGCCCTCTTGCAGATGTGAGCAGTGTGCTGCAGATAAGTTGTATCAGGAGAAAGCCTTATCACTTGGGCTTACATATTTTGTCCTTATCCGTTGGACTCTTAAAAAGCTGTTGCATTTAATTACTCATTTCTCAAAGCATTTATTAATCATTTATTATCTCTCTGTTCATTTGCTGGAGATGTAACTTGACATATCAAGTGAGCCCAGTCATTTCATAACCAAGCACATCTCAGGAGGAGAGAAGCACTGAGTGATAGGAAAGGCCTTACTCATCCTGGCACGTGGTGGTACAGCTCTAGCTGGGGCCTCTGGTGCTTCAGAAATAGAAATATTTCTGCCTTAAGCTGCCCCATCACCTGAGGTATCTGAAGCACTGAATAATTAGGTGACAGCTGCATATTGGACTGAAGATTATAACCTTGTTTTAGCACTGTTAAGCCTGCACAGCCATTCACTCCATGAATGAAGCTTTCCTGGCCTCCTGTTCTCCAGCACCTGGTTTGGGTGTCAGAGCTCACAGTGCTGCAGCCTTCCCTCTGCACCTTTGGTTAGTGGAGCAGGAGAACAGTGTTTGGGTTGAGAAGGTGCCCACCAGCTGAGCTGAGTCTTTTGGGAATTTGGCAAAAAGCCCCTCTTTAGTACCCTTTAGTACCCCTTTAGTGTTGTGGAAGTGCAGGTAGAGTCTGGTCAGCCTGGGCAGGGTGGTCACCTCCCGTGCTTCATCCCTTGCTCTCTCTCTGCCTCCAAACACAAAGTGTCCCCAAAGAGACATCAGAGGAGGATCCTTAGTGTTCAGCACTGCTGAGCACAAGGCCTGGGATCAGAGGGCTTCAGGGAACAGCAAAGGGTCTGCCTTGGCATGACAGCACTGGCTGAGTGATTTCCTCAAAGACTTACAGGTTCTGCCAGGGCAATCAGATTTCTCTCAAACGTTTCAGTTTCCCTGTGATTGCTACCAGAAAATAAAGAAACCTTTATTTCCCTATTGAAACCTTGATTTCCTTATCAAAACCTTTATTTTCTTATTGAGCAGCATCCCACTTCTCTATTGCCCTTTTCAAGGAGAGCAGCACAGCAAGCAGCAAAACAGCCACTGTCAAACAACCAACCCCACCAAAAACCCACCTGCCTGGGGAATGAATGTCTCTATTCTGTCATTATGAGAAGAAGTTGTAAGGCCCAAGATCATCTCAACCATCATGAGACATCTTAACAAAGCACCTAATTCAGGCAGGTGTTTCTCTTTTGCTCTAGTCAATGGGGTAAGGAAGCTCTGAGAACACAAGAGGAGATATTTTATAAATGCTGTTGCTTTATTTCTTCTGTCCATAAAAAAAAATCACAGCCCACCTGGGTTTTAAATTGCTTTTCAGGCTTTCCTAATGAATGTGTCTGAATATTTGCATGTCTTTTGTTTGCCCTCAATATGGGGAAAAGCTTAAGTCAACAAGTTTTTATTTGATTTGTAAATAATGCCAGAGTGACACTTTATTACAGATTCCCAGAACTCCATGTCTTATCCTCCAGATATGACATACCAGAGACATCACCAGAGACAGGCTGCCAGGTGCAGGGTAGGGGACAGAAATTAAAATAATTTTAAGGAAAGACCACATAGAACTTTACCCTATACCTCTGTTTGGCCTACAAACCATCAGGAGCTGGTGAAATAATTGCTTTGGACAGATAATAAAACATCCTCAAGCAAAACTTAGGTATTTAATATACTGCTCAAGTCAATTTCCCTTATTTCTGCTGTCCTTTTGCTTTTAATAGTGGTTTAATGAAAAATCCAGAATTAATTGAAACTGGCATTAGGCATTCACGTGTTCCGTGAGGATTTCATTGCTTCAATATTTCATAAGCTGACTTCACTACTGTGCTTCTCCTTATGCTGCTTTCATAGGCCAGCATATCATCCCTTTTCACAAAATGAAGGGTCCCAATGTGGGCAGATGGGGGTACATGAGGAAAGTTTGCTACCACATCACAGGCCAAGAAATAAAAATAATAGCTGCTTTCTTCCTGCCACCATCCCCCCTTTTTCTAGAATGATTTGCATCTGAGCCTTGATGGGAAAGAGCTGTCCTAAAAATAAACAGGATCTGTCTGAAAGGTGTCTGAGGGAGGTATTTGGCAACTGTCAGGCTGTCACGTCTGCTGAAGGATGGAGCTGATGGACTCGCTGACACCAGACAGGCTCTGCTGAAGTGAGAATGCCTTATGCTCCCCTTGGCACTCACTGGGCACATTCTGTTGGCCAGAGCCATCAGAGCACGGTGAGTCTGGGGCCTGTGCCAGGTCTGGCTGCTGTCAATGAGAGGCTGCCCTTGGATGGCTCTGAGAACTGGATCAGACCCTTGCTTTACCCCTGAGACTCTGCCTTTACACCAGGGATGAAGTTTGGCTCCCTCAGTGGATGTCACCCCAATGGGGAAGGAATCACCAGGCCCTGGGCTTGAGGGGTTCTGCAGGTGTCTGAAAATGAGACCCCTCACTGAGGTACCTGGATATGGGGACCAGAACCTGACCTTTTGCCTTTTCTTGGCTTTAACAGCTTTATCCCTCAGTTTCTCCATCTCCAACAGGGGTAGTGATGTTCTGTCTTCAAGGTTATTGGCATATTTGTAAATCCAGGCATCCTTAAATGCTCCCAAAGCATGACAGGGCTAAACGCAGTTCCTGTTTCCCACAAGGTGCTTAATGAACATGTGTTACACCATCCTGCAGTCATGAGGTGAGCAAACACAAACACCAAGGCATGACATGACTCATCTCACGCCTTTGCAGCAGCTCAGTGGCAGAGCAAGGACCCAGGAATCCCAGACCCCACCAAAACAATCATACCTTTGGAGTGACCCAAGCTGGAAAGAAATGCTGCAATGGAAGCTTCAGTTCTTCTCAGCTGCACAGGGAAATTTCCACTGCCCGTGGTTGTGGTGCAAGTGAGGATATTTGCTGCTGTTCTGCTGCTGGGGAGGGAAAAGGGAGGTGTGGAGGTAAGGTGGAAACCTCCTTGTTCCCCCATGGGAGAGTGGACACTTCTCTCATTCTCAATGGGAGCTGACTGCTGCCTTATCTGAAAATCAGTCTGTTTTGTTATCTGCTGGGCAAGAGAGCAGCTCCTTTTTAGTGAAGAGCAGACCCTGAACTCAACAGTCTTGCAGTACTTTGGTCTGAAAATACTGGTCTATGTTGAGAAGAATGGCCGAGGGAATTAAAGCCTGTAATATGGGCTGCAGAAAAGTTACCTACAAGATAAGAGGGTGACTTGATCTTTTTGAGAAAAAGAGCAAAAAAGGCTTCCTTATCTTCATAGTGTTTGCTCTGAAGTATCATCTTGTGACTGCCAGAGTCTGCCTTGCAGTATCAGTCAATTACAGCCCGTGGCTGACATCAGCTCCTTCCTTTCAGAGGTGCCATTTGTATTTCCCAAAGTGTGGCTGGTTCCTCTGGGCACTTCAAGGCCTCTGTGCCACCTGTTTGTGGTGCTGACCCCACTGACGCTGCCCAGGACACCCAGCCCTGCAATTAGCAGTCTGAGAGGAAGAGGAAATCAAGACAATGAACCATCGGGGAGCTCATGTGAGTCAGTGTCAGATGTAGGGGGGGTATGATGAGGAGTGGATGAGTCCTACCCCTTCTGGAGGGTCCCAGATTGTTTGTGAGCAGTGACAGTGCAGATCTCCTGGGGGAATCTGCACTGCAACGATGAGAGCTGTTCACACAGCCAGGCTCTGGCTCGTCAGGGTGCTGTGGCTCTCCTCTGTGAGGAATTTGTCACTATGCAGCTGTACTTCTCTTCATTAAAGTGGCCATGTTAAATAGCTGTGAGGTTGCTAAATGCCTACTTTGCTAACTGATCTTCTCCCCAGCTGGCAGCTTTTTAGAGCAGGAGACATGAGGTTGCTAAACCCATTCATTTCTCACATGCACCCACGTTTCTAATGTCTGTGGGGTTCTGGCTTTAAAAGTCCTCTGCCAGCCATTGGAATGAAGAGCACTTCGTGAAAACACTGTAATTATTCTGGGATTTAGGGGTGTGTGGAAATGATTCACGGAGACGTTTCCCAGCCAGCAGGCTCATGGAGCCAGGTGAGCTCTTCCCTGGAATGTGAAGCATGCAGCGTGGCAACTGGGAGGAACAGGTTTGGCAGGACGTTTGAGGCTGTTTGCAGCAGCCAGCCTCTTCAGAGCCACGTCCCTGCCTCGCTGCTGTCCCAGCTGGATGCTCTGCCCTGCCACAGTGGCCCTGCTGAGCCGGAGAGGATGGACACGCTGCGCAGGAGCCTGTCCCGATGGAAGAGGTACCACATCAAGGTGCACCTGGCTGACGAGGACCTGATGATGCCCCTGACGGTGCGGCCCAGGGACACCGTGATGGACCTGCGGGCTCTCCTGGTGCGGGAGGGCATCACCTCCTGGAAGAAGACATTTTATTACAACTCCAGGCAGCTCGAGGAGCATGAGACCCTCAAAGAAGCCAATATCCAGAATGGTTCTGTCCTCCTCCTTGTCAGCAATAAAAGGTAGGCAGGGAGCTCGTCTGCCCTGGGGGTGGTGCAGAGGAAGGGGAACGCTCGGCGTGTCGCAGCCTCTTGGGACACTTTCTTGTCAGGGTTTGTGGAAGGCAGACCAGGAACTCAGATGCTGCCATTTGCAGCAGGATTGAGGCCCCAGGCTCTTCAAATCCAGACATGTGCTGTGAAATAAGCAGCTCAGAGGAGGTTGCTGCTGCCTGTCCTGTCTCTGGTCAGGTCTCGTTTTCCTGGATATGCGGCCAAGCACAGAGAGAGAAACATGACAAGAAAAAGGGCAGGGGAGGTTGTGGGACATGGGAGAGAGTTCTGGGAACCTCTCTCTTGTCCTGTTGTGCCCGTGTCTCCCTGCTTCTTTGTGCAGGTATTTGGGGGTGGCACAGTCCTTGTGACAGGAGAGGTGCAGACAGCTTACAGCGGAGCAGGCAGTGTGGACAGGGACAGCAAGAGGCTGCAGCTGCCCAAAATGTGTCTGAATCACACAGAAAGTACAGTGAGACTGGAGACTCCCAGGAGAGCCAGGGCATGGGAGATCAATCACGGCAAGCACTGTGCTCTGGTGGGGATGAAAGCTGAGATAATGGACCTTGGACTCACTGGCCCACAGGACAGCTTTGATTCAGTGTGGTGAATTTATGCCCACCTGCCCTGTCTTTCCTAATGCCGGGTTGTTGCTGCCAGCATGATTAATTCTGTGAAGCATTTTGGGGATACTGGCTAGAAGAGGTATGTTGTGGGTATGTGGTGCCTAATTCATCTCTCTAAATCCTGAGCCCTCTGAGTTATGTGTCTATGCTGATCAGAGTTTCCTCTGCAGAAAACTCTGCACTAAAGACTTCAGTTCCTGATTATATCCCACATACTGGAATGGTCCTATTTTCCAGTCCAGAGGCAGCTTGAAATCTCACACAAAGAAGATTTAATAAAGCATTTCCTTTCAGAGCTCAGCCAGACACAGGAGATTTCACATCACTCAGCTAACTGCAAACCCCAAGTCACCCACGGCCCTTTTCTCCAACATCTCATTTCAGTTCTCTGATTAACTTGGCTCAGCTCCTCCTTTTCACCTGGTTTTTAATGGCAGAAGCACTTCTATTTGTTGTTGTTTCCAGTATTTATTTTCCTACTTTTTGCAGTCTTAATTTTTGAAAGTAAAAAAGGATTTGGAGGGTCTGAGTTGATGGAGTGCACATACTGATGCTTGTTTGGTAGATGCCTGGTTCCCATAAAAAGGAAACCTTTCCATAAGGTGCTGTGCACCTTCCCACATGCTGCAGCAATGCAAAACTCACCAGGAGATCCTGCCCTGGTGTGCTGAGTTCAGAGGGCCCAGCTGCAGTCACTGGCCATTTTTGAAAATCTAGAGCCTGTTGCTCAAAGTCCCAGCTCAATTTTTGTGAGTACATTAAAAACAAAGTGGTAGTTCTAATATTTTTCTCCATGGATTTCCTGCTAACCTTCCTGGTTCCTAAACTAGCACCTTTGGCCAATCTCCTATTGCTTTTTCCAGGCCTGGGTGCAATGTGGGGAGTGCCCAGTCTCTACCTGAAGTCGTGTCTCCTTGAGTTTTTTTTTTTGACATAAAGGATTATTGGGTTGTGCCAACCTCACCCACTCCCAGAGGCATTTTTGTAAATGCCCAGATACTGGGGACACGTTTCTCTAAAGGTTCATAAAGAGGTGACTGAGCTATGGTGGGATAGTTCCCTGAGATTTTTCTGAGATGTGGAGCCAGGCAGCCCTGGGCTGAGGGCAGGTTGTGACTCAGCACAGAGAGGTTTAGAGGATTTTAGATGCCTGTCTCTCGCTGCCACTGGGACTTAGGAAATACAGAGTGGGAAAAGGCTGCATTGTAACTGAGATTACAGGACCAATTTGGGTCTTAAGATCACTCGGGCAGATCTTTAGGTGTTATAAATCCATGCTGCACCAGGAGTGTCTTTGGAAATACATTGGTGTGTATCAGCTGGGCAATAACCAGTGAATAACCATGGGGATTATAACAAGAGTAGCCCTGTCCTGCTGGGACTGTCTAGGAGCCACAGGAGCAGAGAGGAGAGTGAAAACATGGTGCTGCATTTAGCCAGCAGTCCTGAGGATTTAAGAGTTGGTTTTAGTGTTTCAGCAGCTCAGTGAATTATGGATCCCTGCCCAGCTACTTCTTCAGTTCTCCCTGAAAATCTTGATGTCTCCTCCTTCCTTTTGTGTACCGAGGTACCAGCCAAACAGAGCACTATTAATTCCAAAAGTGGAGTTGCTGTGATTGCCAAGGTCTGCAGCTCAGTGTCGTGCCTATAAATATTAATGGTCACTCTGCATGCTGTGTGTTCCTGCAATGGGCTCACGGGACAGTTTGCTTTGAACCTGAGAAAACATGAAAATGACCCTGTTTTTCATCCTCCCCTCCCCGCCTAATGCCTTTGTAGATAATTGGCATTTAGCAAAGGCCAAGTCAGCAATTCCACTTCTTGCTCGTACTTTCTGGGGTTTGTAACTTAGTCATAAAAATTCACTTAAGGCGGCAGCTTGGCAGGAAAGGGATCAGCATACCAGCTAATGCTGAAAATTTATTTAGACCTTAATGTTTAAAAGTTCGAGCAAGCCGTTCTGGAGATCAGTCAACATGACCTCTCGCCCTGGGAAAACACATGGGCTGGCCAGAACTGCAAATATCACATCCACCTAGGATGCAATTCCCCTTTGTGCAGAGCCTGTTAATCACATTACTGCTGTGCTGACTGAAATTGCAATCCAGTTGCAGTAGAGGCTGAGAAAAGAACTCGCTCAAAACCAGTTCCTGCCCTACAGAGTGACATATTACAGTAACATGGTTTGCCAGTGGGTAAAACAAGCAAAGCAACAGTTGAAATGGGAATGAACAAGCAGAGAAATGCCCCAGCTCAGTGGCCACGGGCCAGCATGTGGTGTTGAAGCCATCAGTGCCTAACAGGAGACCAGCAGTGGGTCTTGGCATGAGCAGAAGCACCCAGCGTGGCTGCAGAAGCATCCACGGGCACGCAATGGGCTGTCCCAAACGCCCAAGGCATGCTCAGTGCTGGCACTGTGGGCCACACCACGGCAGAACCCGTCTGGCAGGCTCTGGAGGCAGGGCCAGGGAGCTGCTCAGCTGGTCTGGTGGTGATGTGGGAGCTCTGAAGCTGGCATGACTCTTCCTGGGTTTTGTCTCCTTGGAGCTCCTTGCTGGCTGTGTTGGAGCACCACCGAACAGGAGGTGGATGCAGTGGTCTGGTCAGAGAGAGAGAAAGCCAGATAAGTTTTCCCATGAATCAACCTGGGAGACCTTAGGGAGATGGAGAGAAAGAATTCTAGACAATCTGGTGTTTTGTAATAAGCTGTTTTGCCCATAAGGCTGTTTACAAATGGTGTCTCGTTAATTAGCCAGTCATGTGAAATGTGCTGGATGTTAAATGACCAGTCAGGTCCACCTGTATGGGACCAGGGAATAAAAGAAGCAGTTTCAGTAAAGCTGGGGCTTTTGGCCTCTCAGCCTTCTGGCCCAGAGTGTGTGATTGGTGACACAGTCTGACCTGGGCTGGGTAGTGGGCACGTGGAATCAGCTGCTCCTTGCTGACCATTTATTGGCTGTGTTTGGATGTTCAGTGGGAGGCGGAGGAATATTGCCTTGAACTGGTGAATCCTCCACTTAACCCAGGAGCTGTTTCAAGCAGAGGATGTCAGTGGCTGATCCAGAGCAATCCCTAGACATGCCCACTGTGCCTGTCACTGCCTGTTCCTGGGGATGTTCCAGCTGGATCTGTGTGTGGTGTAAGCACAAGCACATGGACAGAGCCTTTGCTCTTGGTTCCAGGCTCCTCTCCTGCAGTCACCCAGGCAAGGTCTGTGCCGATAAATTAAGCACTGCCTGGACTCCTCTCTCTTACAATGATGGAGTATTCCACTGCAATTTTTGGCTCAGTCCAGGTGCATTTCAGTAGCCAGCATGGGCCAGGGACTGCTCCTTATGGGATGCCTGGATGTGTCCCCACAGATTTGGAGAGTGAGAATTTAACAGGAAAACCTTGGTAATTCTGTGCCAGCTGTCCTCTGAATGCAGGAGAATGTCCCAGGCACATTTGATTTACTGGCACAGACTCAGCCATGCAGGACATGGGGTCCCCTCAGCCTTTTGGAAGCTGGGGTTCATTGAGGCCAGGCAGCTTTTCTCATCATACATGGCTTGCCTGGAGAATGGGGTTCAGGAAGTCATTGGTGAATAGGTTAAATAAAGTAGACGCCAGCACTGAGTTCAGCTGAAGTCTATTATCTGGAATCTATTGGTGTTGATTTTCTGGCCTGGAGCCACCTGAAAGCATCTATCTCAGGGCATTAGCTCAGTTACCATAACAACTCATCCAGGAAAAACTCCTGACAGCTCCAAGAGCACACCAAGGTCCCACGCTGTGTATTGGAGCCACTCTTAAGTCAAAATAAGCATGTCCAGGTTCCTCCCTCTCCAGCCTCAGTGTCCTCTGTGAGTGCCAGTCCTTACAGAAGCTTTGACATGCTTGGGAAGCTGTTTTATTCTTCAGAGGCTGCTCAGTCTGGTTTTCCAAAGGCCCATCCACTCCAGGATGGATATTTTACCTCCTGCCAGAATAACAAACCCATCCATCCTTGGGGAGCCCATTGCATTCCCTTCTTGGCACTCAGTTTAGAGCCTCTGATTTTTTGGAACTGTAAATGAAAACGATGACTGAGCCACTTGCACAAGGTCCAGTTTAGCTGCTGCTGAGCTCCTGCCTGTGTTTGACTCTGTGCTGACATAAGGACATCATGACAGGCCCTCAGCAGTGGCTCACTCCACACCTGCACCACTGTCCTGTCAGCCCTGCTCACTGTCACTGGAATTACCTGGGACGCAGCCACCAAGCACAGCAGGTGATGTTGGACCTCTAGAAACAAACAAACAAACAAACAAAAGTCATGGGATCTACACAATTTGACCCTGAAGTAAGTTTTTTACTCTGAGTTTCAGAGTGGTTTTGTGATGCCTGCTCTTGGCACTGACCCTCCCGCTCCTGCAGTTGCTCAGCAATTACTCCTCAGCATGAAAGGGAGACTTTTCACCCCCATCCAGCTCTTCCAGCCTTGCCCTGTTAAGCTGAGGCCTAGCAGCAGGCTCTGAGGCCCCTCACAGTGGGATAACGATCCTCTAAATAGCACTGGGAGTCTCTCTACTCAGGGAGAACTAATTAAGTTCTTCAGTACATGCTTAGACATATGCTGACCTGGTATGGCCTTAACAGGTCTGCTTCCACCTACCAGATAAATAATACTGGCTTAAAAATATCCTCCCAGAGATGTGTTACTGAGGCAACAGCCAGGTGGGGGGCTGACTGCATCTCTAGTATTTATGTGTATTATTCACGGGCCAAGCTCTCTTCTGGTGTCCTCAGTTAAGTGATTTTTAAGTTCTGAAAGCATTAGTGCAGTTACCTCTGCTGACACCTCACAGCACACAGGTCAGACAGTCACACCTGTATTTAGCTCCTTTACTTATTGCTCAGCCCAAGAAGCTCATTTGACAGAAGCACAGGGTTGCAGTGGTAGAGAACGCGGTGCACAGGATTTGAATTCCTCCCTGCGCCGTTGCCTGGGATTGCAGCAGATGGAACTGAGCTGATACATCCCCAGGGGTCTGTCTTGGTTCTAGGCAAAGAATTAATGAAGGGGAAGCACATCCTAACGTGGGTTTCTTTCTGGTGTGGTATGGCCCAGCTCACTGGGCTGCCCTGTGGTTGTGCTGATTTATATCAGGTGAGGGTTTTGCCCAGTTGGGGTAAATCCCCCCTCCTGTGTCACGGGGTTTCATGGGACAGGTGTGGGCTACAGGGTGGGCTCACAGCAAACCCTTGGCTGTCAAAATCCCCTGGAATTTCAAGTGAAGAAGAAAGTGCTGAAATATGAATCCTGCTCTGGGTTTCACAGAAAACCCAACCAGAGGCTGATATCAGCCTCACTAGACTGATCCTTTGCTAGAACACAGCAAAAAACTCCCACCCCACAGGCTTTGAAATTCTCTAAGATCTGGTGAAATACTTGCAGCACAGGCTCAGTTCCTTGTCATAAAATGAAAACATAATTGCAAACAGCAATTCACAGGAGTCAAAAGACTCAGCCCCGCTCTTAGTTGCAGTCCAAGGTGGGATAATGAGCTCTCCAAGCAAATCCCAGCCCCCAAGAGGTACCCCAACAAACCTGGAAGAGCTTCAGGTTCTGTTCTGGAGACCCCAGGGGATAGCACTGGGTGATTTCTAAGGGTTTTCAGAAGAGTAACTTAGAAAAGAATTCTGCTTTGCTAAGTTTAGGCCTTCTCTGGAGGGTCTGGGCCCCTGTCAGAAGATGTTGATAGACCCACAACCCCTGAAAGCTGCCTTTGGTGCTAATGCCTGAGGGTGAACGTGTTGAGAGCAGCTCGAGCTCTGTCTTGCTGCAAACATTCTCAAAGTGCTCCTAAAGCTGCAGACCACCCTTGTCCTAAGATGAAAAATGGATTTCCAGGAGCAGGCACTAAAGAGGAAGAGCCTTGCCTATGAGAAAAAGGTTTCAGACAGTTGGGGGTTATCTGAAGGAGGGTGAAGGCATCTTCTGTGGAAGGATAAACAGGTTTGAAACCCTGCAAGTGGCTTATTCTGAGTTGTTTAATGTGATTGAAGAACAAAACCAGCCAGAGGATGCGCTTTACATTCTCCCCATGCCGGGGTCAGTGTCTGCTTGGTGAAATGCCGTTTTTGATTGCGCTTCTGTAGTGCTCCAAGTATTTGCCTCTTTCTCACTCAGATAATGCCAAAGAGCAGAGCCCAAGCCATGAGGGATGGGGAGTGTGACAAGGGCTGCAGGAAGCAGATGGCAGAGAGCTGGCCCATGGAAAGGCAGCCTGGCCACCAGTGCTGGTAAGTCCCCCCTGCACGCCAGCTCAAGGACCGTTCAGGAAGCAGCTCCGAGTGTTTCCAGCATGGTGCCCATGAATAATGAACCCAAACAAAGCAACAAACAGTGTTTCCTCATCAGCATGCCATGTGGACCCAGCTGCCAATGGAGGAGGAGTGTGGTGAGCCTGACTCAGCTCCTGAGGGCAATGAAGCAGTGAGAAATGCCCAGGAAAAGGGAATTTCTGCCTGGGACATGGAGCAGCAAGGAGCTGAGGTGGGCTTTGCTTAGGGCCCCAGATGGGACATGGGACATCCGAGCCTCCTCCTGACTCCATCTCAGGATCCTGCAGTAAGTTGCTGGTCTTGGCTTTTGTTTTCTTACATATATAATGTAGAGATAATGATTTTTCCCTTTCAGCCTGTGAATCCAGGTGTCAATAACTCAGGTTGTGGACTGTCTGGGCTCCAGAACACTTTCTGTCCAGTGGAGCCCCATTTCCAGGTTTTGTACAGCAGAAAGTGGTGAGTGCACTAGGGACAGTCCTGGGCCTGGCAGCCTCCCCAGAGGACAGGGACTGATTGATTTCTGGCACAGCCACCACTCACCTGATCTCAGGGACCCACAGGTGCACCAAAACTGCCTCATTTTGGAGCCAGGGTTTACACAGCAATGAGCCTCCCCTTGTGTTCTTCTATCTGCAGCTGGTCCCCCCCTTTCCCCTGCTCCAATAACTTCTGAACCAGCTGACCTGATTCAACCCAACCTGATGGAATAAGAGAGGTCTCACAGACCCAGGATTCCTGCAATTTTCATGAGCAAACAGCGGTTGGAGAGAAGAGAGACATTTAAGTTAATATTCTATTGAAGGGGAGGTAATTACACCTCTGGCTCCCTGCCTGTTTTGGGATGCAGCAGCCAGGTGACCAGCTGGCATTTAGATATGACTGGTCAATCAGTTCCTGCCCAGCTTCCAGCCAGCCCCCCTGCACTTGCCACCCCCTTCCCTGCAAAGCAAAAAGCTGCTGGAGCAGCCAAGGATTTTTCTGGGCAGGTCTGGAGGGCATCAGGGGCCCTGAGGATATTGCAGTAAGCTGGGAGCACCAAGAAAGGGAGAAATAAAAAGCAGTTGTAATACAAATCAGAGGAAGAACGGGTTTCACCAGTTTCTTACTCACAGAACAAGTTGATTTTTAGGTTCAAACTTATTTTCAGGAAAACAAAATGGATGTTTCGCTAATCTCTACAGTACTTTCCCCAGAAAATTCCAGTGACTGGCAACTCTTAGCAAACATGCCCAGTCTGAATTTTCTGGGGTTTTTTTGGCCATGAGAAAACATTTGATGCTTTTTCTTCCAACACAAGCGTTTGAGAAAAAATGCTATGGAAAACAGAATTTTTAAATTTTTTTTTTTTTTTTCTCAAAGAACAAAAACATTTCCCCCCAAGAAGATTCTGAGACAAAAACACGAACACAGTCACAGCTTGAACATTTTTTAAGCAAATGGGGTGGACAAAGGGTGGGATGGGACTAAGTGTGGGAAGAAGGAATGTGAGTTTTCCAAGGTCAACCAGCAAGGCAGGTACTGACTGTTGGGTCAGCAGTTCTGCCACTTGACCATGCAGTGCCTCTGCATGTCTGTCTATCCTGAAATAATGAATTTCTTGGAGCAGAGCCAGTGCTTTCCTGAGTGCTTGGGAAGTGCCTCATACAGCCCTGGCTGTAGCCACAAATAATAATTAAAATTAGAATAATAATATTGGAGTGGACGTGTGCCACTGGAGATGGGACACACTGAACAACAGAGTTCTAAATCCATGCCCCTCATCCAGTAAAAGGTACAGCTTGCTTCACAAAGCCAGGATTTGCTTCCCTGGGCTTGATAATCACAGTCTTTTACTCTGCAAAAGGCAAACTGACCTGAGCTGAATTAGGTCCAATATCTACTCCAACACCTCCTGCCTGTAGCTGGCAGCTCTGGTCAGCTCTGGAGCCTTTCTGCAGCTCAGGGGGATATCTGGAAAGACTGAATTAACCGTGGGGGTGTGGGGAGCTGCCTGGACTAATGTTTTTTTCAGAGATAGGCTTTGACTGACACCTCAAATCTGCCTGACAATCTTTTATTCTAAGTGCAGTTGCTGCCTTTCTTCAGAGCAGGAGGAGCTGGTTTGGTTGCTGCCCTTCAAATGATGCATCTCATCACATGGGGAAGAGTAGGAAAAAACCACCTAGAAAGAGCCACAGGACCAGCATAAAAAGAGGTAAAACCAACTGGATCTATTTGAGGCATTTCTGCTTTTTTCCTCTATGCCACAATCCATTGCAAGACACTTGGGAACAGGGGCTGTGCTCTGAGGAACAAGAACTGATTGGTTTTGGTTTTTTTTTTTTCCTTTGTTTTCCTGTTTATTGTGTTGTTTTTCACTGCAAGAGGTTTGTCGAATGCTTTGCTGATAGAGCTGTGCAACTTCAGTGGTGAATCATGGAATACCCTGAGCTGGGAGGGACCCTCAGGATCATCCAGAGCTGCCCCTGCCCCTGCCCAGACCCCCAACAACCCCACCCTGGGCACCCCTGAGGGCTCCTGGAGCTCTGGCAGCCTTGGCACCATTCCCTGGGGAGCCTGGGCAGTGCTTGGGGGGAAGAACTCTCCCCAAAACCCAATCTAAACCCCCCTGGCACAGCTGTTCCCTCACGTTTCCAGTCCCGTGCTGGGAAGACAGAGGGATTCTCTCTCTTTTACTCAGTGCTTCTACACTGCCTCTTCTGCCTGTGCTCCCCATGCTGCCTCTTACTCCAGGCTGCAGGTATCCTTAGTGCTTGCTGAGTGGTGGGGTCACACCTCCCAGCTGCTGTCAGAATAGGTAGAAACCACTTTTTGTAGTGGGATTTAGACATTTGGGGTTTACCTTAGTCTGGCCAAGAAGGCTGGATCACCAAATGGGCAGAGGGATGCTTCCAATCCTCTTCTGGACACACCTAGATGAAAAATAAGTCCTTTATTTGAGATGTCCTGTCTCCCCTTGATTTCCTAGGTCCTTCCAAACCAGCCAGGCTCTTTGGAGTTTTGCCTTTCTGCAAAAGGCAAACTGACCTGAGCTGGATTAGGTCCAGGACCTACTCTAACACCTCCTGCCCGTAGCTGGCAGCTCTGGTCAGCTCTGCAATGCTTTCTGCAGCTCAGGGGATATCTGTAATGACTAAATTAACTGTGCTGCTGTGGGGAGCTGCCTGGATACCAGAAGAGCTGCTGGCAGTAAGAACTGCTGTGAAATGGCTGCTTCCCTTGTCTGTGAACACAGGTGTGGACGAGCAGCACTGGAGGTGTGTTAGGTCCTGGGCGTGCTGCAAGATGGAGAAGTTTGCACCCTCACAGGGCTGCCCTGTGCCTGGGACTGCTGCCTGTGGGGACTGTGTCACTCTGGGATCCTGCTGCTGATGGAGCATCACAGACACTGGAGTACCCAAAGCACTGCTGTCCTGTCGGGTCCGTCTGTCTGTCTCTGCCCCGACACGGGCAGGGCGGTTCTTGGGTGGCACGCGATGCAAAGGACGAGTCTGGACTCTTCAGTTTTTCGGTCTTCAGGTTGTTTATTATTTCTTATCTACAAAATTTTCTGTCTGCCCAACACAGGTCTGATCTGCAAGCAGTCACAGGCACTCTCTGACCACCCACGGGGCGGTCATGTCTTTTTATACTAAAATCTACGTACACAATATTTACCTTTATTTCCCAATGCTTTTCACCCATGTTAGCAAGTGCACCTTCACCAGAAACCAATCTCTAAGTGCCAACATCATCACAGGAGATGGAGGACAAGAAGAAGAAAGAAGAAGGACGAGACACGCCCTGATCCCTCCATCTTGTCTCCATAACCCCCCTGTACCAAAAACCTTAAAGTCTATATCTCACCCTCTAAATGTGTCTCTTTTACACCTTTTACTCTAAAGTGATTCTCTTGTCCTCAAACTCTTGTTACTTCTGTGGATGGATCAAAATCAAGCCACCAAACACTCTTGGCAACATTCCAGGATTTTCGAGACCCCCCAAGGGTTCTCCTGGCATCTCTGGACATCGGGAACGATGTGCTGAGATCCCACACTGTCCACCTCCTCCTCCTCCTCCTCCTCCTCCTCGGAGCTGCAGCCAGGCCTTCCCAGGATGAGCGTCCTGAGCAGAAGACAAGCCCAGGCAGGTCCATCTCCAGCAGCAGCAGCTGTGCTCCAGGCAGGCAGCTCAGGCTGGGGCACGTCCCAGTGGCTCCCGTGTGCTCCTCCTGCCCCTGAGACAGGCGTGCATGGTTCAGGTTACAGGGCCGTCAGCCCGGCAAGCTTTCCTCGCTAAATTTACTCTTTGAAGTGCCATCAGTGTTGGATCCAGAGGGAATGGAGGAACAGATGCAGCCTGTGAAGTCTGGCTTTAATTCACCCACCTCGTTGAATTTCCTGCCCTGCCTACTAATCAATGAGTCTGCACTAGCAGCTCTGGGAACACCACAGCTCTTTGCACATCCAGGAGAATCCAGCACAGGGGCTGAACTCCCAGGCTCTCAGGCAGGGCTGTCACTGCCCTCTGAGCCCCCTTCATTTGGGATTTCCCCCCCCCAGAAGCCTTGCAGGCCCTCTCCAGCCCAGGGCAGCTGCTCCTCATTTCCTTGCAGGGCCCAGGGGCAGCTCTGTGCCATTGTCCCCCCCAGCCTGTGTGGCATTTTCCCCTGGAATGTGAGTGCAATACAGCCCTGGAAGTGTTCTCTGTGACCGTGTCCACAGGGGCCTGAGGGTGAGGGAGGAGACGAGGATCTGACTCCATGTTTGAGAAGGCTTGGTTTATTATTTCATTATATATATTACATTAAAACTATACTAAAAGAATAGAAGAAAGGGTTTCATCAGAAGGCTGGCTAAGAATAGAAAAAGAAGGAATGATAACAAAAGCTTCTCAAAGCTTACAAAGTCCAAGACAGAGAGTCCGAGCCAGCTGGGCTGTGATTGGCCATTAATTAGAAACAACCACATGAGGCCAATCCCAGACCCACCTGTTGCATTCCACAGCAGCAGATAACCATTGTTTGCATTTTGTTCCTGAGGCCTCTCAGCTTCTCAGGAGGAAAAAAAACTCCCAAGGAAAGGATTTTCCATGAAAGATGCCTGTGACTGTTCTCCTTCAAAGGTTCCAGCCCCAGGCTTTGCTTTTCAGAGCCGCACTCTTCCTGCTGGGGCTGTGTCAGGCACTGCTGGGGCCGTTTGGGCCTTGTCACCTGCCAGTGGGACCAGCAGAGCCTGGCAGGGCCTCCTGTGTCCCCCCATGTCCCCCACAGCCCCTGAGTGTGTCCCTTCCCTTGTGGCCACAGACACAAACACAACTTTCCCAGGGAAAAGTCCTGGGAAAAGTCTGTCAGAAGATCAGAGAAAAGAATGAGAAACAATCCTTAGCTTAACTTGCTGCACCTTGTATTGTAAAACATGTAAAATGTGTGATAAAGATTTGTTTACCAAAAAGTAGTTTCGTTATTAACCAACAGTAATACTGTTTTAAGTAAAAAAAACCAATTAAGTCAACCTGTGGTGAACTAGTCTATAAAAGAGCAATAAGTTTCTTAATAAAAATATATGAATAAACTTCCTGTCATACATAAAGTCTAGACCAATGATTACCTGCCCAGGGCTGTGTTCTGTGCTAACTTCCATGTCCCTTCTCCCAGGACAGTGGCCCCAGCTCAGCTCCATGCTAAGACCTTCAGGGAGCACCATGAGAGGGTTTCTGGCACTTTTGCTTTGTTTAAGCAGAATTCTTCAGTGCTGGGGTTTTTTTGGGGGGCTCCTGTTGATTCCAGGCAGTGCTGCTCTGTTCAATCAGCCCTGCCAAAGGCTGCCTTTGCTGGTGGTACCCATTTTGTGACACCACTGCTTTGCCTCGCTGCTGTAACCTGTACCAGATTGCTCTTTGCCCGCTGGAATGGACAATGAGGATCCAGTTGTAATGCAAATCACACCGTGGAATGAAAGCTGTGGGGAACAGCATCCCCCATCAGCAGTTATGTCAGCCTTTGCTTTGGTGTGATGGCCTCAACTCTGCTCCTGCTCTCTGAGGGATCAGGAGGAGAGACTCTGTTGTGCCTTTGTGTTTTATGGGCACAAACTCGATGTAAAGCTGCCTTTAGGGTGTGTGTGTGTGCAAACCTAACAGACAGATTCCACCCACTCTGGAAATTCCATGATTGCCTTGTTTTTGTGTTTTTTTTTGTTTTTTCAAGGCTCTGTTTCATGCACCACAGGCCAAACCCACAGGGTAATTGCCAGTCTCTGC
Organism: Agelaius tricolor; assembly: GCF_023055355.1. Taxonomy (NCBI): domain Eukaryota; kingdom Metazoa; phylum Chordata; class Aves; order Passeriformes; family Icteridae; genus Agelaius; species Agelaius tricolor. The sequence continues at coordinate 1,725,651 of NW_027269293.1, read as the reverse complement.
ACAGGGGCTGGGATGATGTGACGAGGGAGAAGCACAGAGATGCTGAAATTTCAATCTGCCACAAAAATGTGCTCCTAATCCCGGTGGCCTTGTGATTGTGATGCTGTCATTGGTGTCATTGCAGTTGTTCTTGTCTCTGTTTTTCCCATGTTTGGTGCTGAATATTGTAAACGAAGAGAAATATTTAGATTTGTAATGGAATCTAAATTTACTGTGGAATTAAACACACAGGAGCCTGAAAAGCCAAATGGAAGAGGTATGTTTTCATGTCAGATGGCAAATCATAGCCATGTAAAGTGATATTTTGTTGATACAGCTGCTTTTACTGCAGATCTGCCTTGCATTTCCCCAGGCCATGGGTAACAGAGAATGAAGCTGAATATTTCTCCCCCTTGAGAGCTGGGGTGGAATATCTGTGTGGTTAGAGCTGGAGGTCGCTGTTGTGAGGGTTACCTGAGTTTGTACCCCACCTGTGAGGCCCAGAGTGAGAGCAGTGCCTGTCCATGTCTCATGGAAACTCTGCCTTCCAGGGCACAGCCAGGAACGAGCGCGAGGCGCGGTGGAGGCAGACGGATGAGCTGGGTTCAAAGTCCTCCTGGCAGCTGTGGCAACACAACTTGTGTATCTGCTCAGAAAAGCCTTTGCAACCACCATAAACGACTTTAAATGGCCTTATTTTTCCTGCTAGCAGTGGAATAAGCAGCTTCGATGGGGAGGAGTAAATCCACTTGATTACACGTGTTGCTGGGAATAGCAATCTTATTGGTTATTGCTAATAACCCAGTTTGTTACTGGTGGTGTGGCTGCTGGCACGGGCAGTCTGAGCTGCCAGGGAACAACTGCACTGCTCCTAAAATTCCAATTACAGTGGAACAAGGGGACTCAGAAGGGCCTCAAGGGAGGAAACTCAGTAGGGAGCAAAAAGCCAACACGGAGCACTTGGGTTATAAATGATGTGAGTGGCCAATGAAATCCATCTTTGGAGGAGGATTTCTGCCAGGCAAGGCTGAGCCCTTCCCACCCTGATGCTTTGCTCAGGCTGTGCATGGTGTTTGTGTGTCAGGCCATGAGCTGATGGAGGTGTTGGCTTATTGGCTGATCTTCTGGAGGAAAGAGGGACTTCTGGGCCTTGGGTGTGCAAAGCAGCTCAAGCTCAGGGCTTGAGTGCAGGATTTAGATGGAATTTCTCCATCGAAATCAATGGCAAAGCACCTGATCACCACAGCAGGAGTGCTCTCACACACCAACGCCCTGGGAAATTCTCTCTTGGAATAGATCAGATTCTGCTCTTATTTATGCAATTATAAATTCAGTGTAGCTCCATTTGAAACAACTGTTTTCATCTGATGCAAATAAAATCAAGATCTGGCCCAGGCTGCTTTTGTACACAATGGAAACTGACTGAATTATGGAAAACAGGAAACAAATCTAATGTAAATCTGAATGGAAATATCATGGTCTCTGTTACATCAGAATAAATTGGAAGGAAGTCTGTTGATTCTAGTGGAATTCATCTGGATTTACACCAGACTGTGGCTCAGCATTTGTCAGTTGGCTGCACACTGACATCAAAACTCAAACCATGGCACCTCATCTGAATAGCTTTGAATATTTTCTCCCTTTTCCTTTATATTTAAGCAGTTGGCTGATTAGCCTTTTCAAGCAAATAAACCCCTGCAAACAGGCATCAACAAATAAGCCTTGCTCTCACTAGCATTTGCAGAATCTAAATGATGAATATGAAGTACCGAGCTTGGGTTTAGAGTCGCTTAAACTTGCTCCTGCTCCTCTGTGTTCACATTTTAGAGGATTGAGCCCAGGGGGTCAGGGATCCTGACAAAACCATTTTGGTTTCCCCAAAGGAGGGAAATCCCAAGGGCAAATTCAAAGGGCTGGGACTCCTGTCCCTGTCCCAGAGCTCAGCCCCTCTGTCCCTGCTCCAGAGGGCTTGCACTGCTCTGCAAATGTCCATCATGCTGGGGAACCAGCTAAAGTCAATTATTTCCCAGCCTCCTTGGAGAGTCTCAGCTGCATCGCTGCTCTTTACTCACTGCCTGCAAATGATCCAAGTGCACACGAGAATGGAGCTGATATTGAGGTGGATGGAATGGGGCCGCCAAGCAGAGTCAAGGGAGAATCACAACTGCAGAGACATTTTCTGCTCCAGCAATACAAGGAGATGGGGGGCAGTTTTCTGTGTTTATAGGAGTAAAACTCTTTGGGCAAGGACCTTAAAAGTGGGAATAATTATAATTTACTGCTCATGCCGTGCAGTGGGGAACCAGGCCCAAGCTTGTAGCTACAAGATTTAGCTGTAAACGCTGTGGACTGACTGTGCTGTACAGAGATTTCCTGAGTCACATTGATTTCAGAACTGCTTTCCCCAGGGAATGGCACTGTTTTATTCCAGTAGGGTTGTGAGACCCTACACTTGATCCTGATCTTATGTTCTGAAAAATAGGGTGATATTTGCTGGGTATATGCCTGACTTACTTGCATATGCATGTAACGTGCCTTCAAGAGCTGATACAACCTTGATAAGGTTCTTATTTGAGTCATTATCCTAATTAAACCCTATTATGTAGGGAAGAATTCCGTCCATTTCCTCACAGAGACTCTGAACACTGAGCTGGGTCTTACAGCAGGAACCAGGTTTGCCCATGATGGCAATAGAACAGGTTAGCCTGTAAACCCAGAGCAAATTTGCAAGCTCCATTTGTTAAAAAGAAATGCATTAATGGATTCTGTGACTGATCTCCTGAAATGCCATTTGAATAGTTTTGACTGTGCTTTTGTTTTATTCCTGGGAAATTTCACAGCACAAAAAGACTTTTATTTTCCCTTCTTCGTTTGCCAAGAATTTCTTTGAACGTTATTTGTAATGTAGACTCGGGTTTGGGCCAGATCTTTAGCTCACATAAGCAGATGCATCTCTATTGTCTGATATACCTGAGCTGAGGATCAGGGCCAAGAAAATTAAAGAAAGAAACTGCTAGGAATGAAGCTTTTTGACCAGGGGAGTAGTTAGTGCAGAAAAGATATTATTTCCTAAAACAAACAAACAAACAAAAATTTTAAAAATTGATTTTTCTAAAATGACAAGCTTATTCTTTGGGATATGAACGCCTAGAACAAGTCTTCCTGACCCAGGGCTGTTCTTCTATCAATCCCTTTTAATGCTGTTAATTTGAGGCCTCTCCCACTGATTTCCTGCTCTGCCTCCCAGGGCGTGTGCAGGAAATGCTGGGTGGTTTGAATTAAAATGTTCCACTGTGGAAAAAGTTAAAAAAAAAAATTAAATAGAAAGTCTTTGCTGATAGCAGAATGGGGAATGTGGTGCTATGGAAGAGTCTGGATTATTTTAAATGATTTTAGTGCTTCTAAAAGCAAATGCCAAAAGCTGAGATGATGTTTTTGGATTGATGTGTACAGATGTGCTCAGATCGAGAAGAGACAGGGACACAAGGCAGATGTGGGAGTAAGGAGAGCAACCCATAGACTGATGACACACTAACATGGGGAATAAAAGGAGAAAAATGGGAAAAATGGGTTAACTGAAGCCTTGGCCTAACCCTGAGCTCATTAGCAAGGGCTCAGAGAGCTGTTCAGGAGGGCTCTGGCCATAAAATCATGAGGCAGGGCTGCATGACAATGAAGAGCTCAAAAAAACCCAATTCAGGTTTAAATCAGGGCCTAAACTCCGGAGAGCTTTGGCTGGATCTGCTCAGTGCTGGCTGCTTCAGCTTCCTCTGGAGCTTTCAGTGCAGTGAAAGGTGCTGGGAGAGAGGAGTCTCCTGCTGCTGCCCAGCATCCCCATCACTGGGGAGGCGACTCTGGTGTGGTTCCACTCTGGGCTGCCCCTCTCAGGCCTTCCTGCCACGGCCAGGAGCTCAGTTTGGGTGCATGGAAGAGGACAGAGCTGCTTTTTGTCCTAAAAGGAGAGAAGAAATACTGCTCCTGACAGAGTCAAGAAATACTGCTCCTGACAGAGTCCCAGTGAAGGTGCTGGGCCATCAAATGCTGGGAGAATTTCCCAAAAGCATTAATGTCGCAGACGTCTTTTATGGAAAATCCTTTCCTTAGGGTTTTTTCCTTCCTGAGAAGCTGAGAGGCCTCAGGAACAAAATGCAAGCAATGGTTATCTGCTGCTGTGGAATGCAACAGGTGCATCTGGGATTGGGCTCATGTGGTTGTTTCTAATTAATGGCCAATCACAGCCCAGCTGGCTCGGACTCTCTGTCCCAAACACAAGCTTTTGTTATCATTCCTTTCTATTCTTAGCCAACCTTCTGATGAGAACCTTTTCTTCTATTTTTTAGTATAGTTTTAATGTAATATATATAATAAAATAATAAACCAAGCCTTCTGAAACATGGAGTCAGATCCTCATCTCTTCCCTCATCCAACACCCCCTGTGAACACGGTCACACATTAATTGTGATTGATTGTGATTGATTGTGGTAATGCCACTGGGAAAGGACACAGGAGGGTGCCCTTGGTGAGGTGCAGGGCCAGGCCATGGAACAGCTGCAGGTGCTTGAGGAGGGAACACAAGATCAGGAGATGCAAGTGGCCTTTCCTATTCCATCCTCTGGAAGCTCATGCTCTTCCCAGCCCTGGTGACTGAATTATTGTTTCTATTTTCTGTCACTTTGAGCGAGGGGAAAGGAGAGGAAGCTGGTCTACAAAGCAATTTCCAATGTGCTTCCCTGTCTGTCTGCTCCCTACAAATAATTGGTTTTTTTTTTCTGAGGGATAAAGGCAGAAGATAATTCCTTTAAGTGGCAATTAAGCTCCAGGTGGCTGTGGAAAGCTGCAGCTTTCTCCAGCTCCTGCAAGGACACAGCTTGAGTCCCAGGTTTCCCTACTTCCCTAAACCAGGAGGTTTTTTTCCCCCTGGCTTTCTTTTGTGTCTGCTGGTGATTACACTTCTTCAGGGTAGCCCAAAGTGATTGGAGCAGCAGGGGAAAATGACAAGCTGAGGATGCTCCATGAACTGGCTGTGCCCTTTTCCCAAAACGCTCTCATTTCACAGAGTAGGGAACAGTTTCATCTCAATCCTGATTTGAACTCCTCGTGTTTCACCTGCAAAGCCTCTGTTTTCCAAGCAGCGAGCCCAGCTCAATTTCCTTTCACCCCTGCTGTGCTGGCAAGCCTTAGGAAGAGACTTTTGCTGGTGTTGGACGGAGCACTGAGGGCTGGTGGAGCAGTCCTGGTGTTCCAGGACTCCGAGGGAGTCTCATCTGCAGCCTGGCGTGGTGGCTTTGGCTCATTAGCTAATGAGGTTAATGAGAACACCTGTATGAGCCATCTGACAGGCAGGGGCTGTGTCTGGCCCTGCTGATTGCTCAGGATGACACAGCCAGGCCCTGGCAGAGCCCAGCAGGGCAGAGCTCCAGCTCTGAACCATCCCTGGAGCAAGGGGATGTGTAAGAGCCGAAAGGAGGGATATGGGACTCCAGGGGCTCTCCAAAATGCAGTTTATTGTATACAAAATGCAGTTTATTGCATACAAAATGCAGTTTATTGCATCCAAAATGCAGTTTATTCCATCCAAGGGGTTACAGCAGTTCAGGGTGCTGGGTGACAGAGCTGTGCCCACAGCTGTCAGCTCCAGCTGCAGGCAGGCCTGGAGACCCTTGGTTTAGGTTACAGTGCATTATAGATTTCTCTTTTGGTTAAAATGCATTCTATACTTTTCTTTTGGTTAAAATGCATTCTAGACTTTTCTTTTGGTTACAATACATTAGATACTTTTCTTTGCTGAGCATCTCAATACAGTAGAACCAATCTATACCTTAACTTTTATCTATAGCCCATCATAACTCCTGTAATTACCATATTCATGTTACTGTTCTCCAATCACTAACAGTCAGTACATTACAGTTTAAGCTAGAAGTTGTTTTTCAGTTTTCTTGCAGTGGAAAATTCTGAGGCCTTTTTTCTACTTGCAGCTTTGCTGCCTTGTTTGCCTGTGCTCTCTTCCTGCTTGGTAAAATCATCTTCTTGTTTCAGGTGGGTTTATCCTTTGCTCTAAGCCATAAAATCCCCTCTAACTCACACTATCCTTTGCCTCCTTGGTTATCCAGTCAGACTGGCTCAGCAATTCTTTTCTTCTCTATCAAAACTTGCTTCCATCTCCATTCCTTCATCATAATCCACATTTAAAAACCTTTCTGCTAAGCATCTGTGAGACTTCCTTGTCAAACTTTCATCCCTCCCAGCAGGGATGGACATGGGGCAGGGCGAGCTCAAGGAATGGGGAATGTCCAGCCTGGTGCTGGGCTTTGCAGGGAGCTGGGAATGTTCCCCACTCTCAGTGAGGTTTGTGAACCTTGAGAGCCCCAGAGCCAGCCCACAGCTCCAGCTGCACAGGAACAGGAGCCACTCACTCTGGGGATCCCCCTTTCTCAGACAGCCTTGCTATCAGTGGCACCTAACAGCACAGTGTTACCATTTCTGCCTGGTTTTAATGATTTATCGCCCCTGGATTATGCACCATGGCTGACAGTAATGTTCTCTGGTGTGGACAGGTGGATGGAATTACATCTTTCTCTGTTTGGTGTGCTAACAGAACCAGAATTAATATTTTGTCTTGCCTGGCTTATCTTAGCTAGCACGAGCTGTTATTTCACCTCCTCTCTTTCTCTTCCCCCTCTCTGTCACAACTGAAATAATTTGAATTTGAGCTGTACTTGAAGCAGGTCTCACCTCAAATGAGATTTCCAATTCCTTTGACTGCAGTCTGATCCCAACACCTTCAATCCCCACTGAGTCCAGGCAAAGTCAGTCATGGAACTGGATGGCTCAAGCAGGGAGAACACATTTTTTGGGTGACTGCAGACCCAGTGTGGGATTCCATGTTTTATTAGATCCCATACATATTGCATTGTTTGCCTTCTTTATTTCCCTTTCTCCTCCCTGCTCGTGGTTGTTTGTTTTCTCTTCATGTGTGGCATAAAAAGGCTGTTTGAAGAGAAACTACCCAATCCAAATGAAAGGGAATGTTGCTTTTGGAACATCCAGCTGAAGCCTGAGCAGAACTGATAGTAAATTATGAATTGGCTGGAGATTTTTATCACTTTTTTAGTTTGTTCTTACTTTTACTTGTCTTATTTTCCTCCTCCCTGTGTATTTTCTTAACCCTAATTAAAATGTGCTGGGCAAAAAAAACCAAGTGTAATGAAGAGCTGGACTCATTACTTCTGTTTATGGCAAAATCCAAGTGGAACAGAACTCTAAATGGGCTCTGGTTGAGTCCCATCTCCCTCCATAAAGAGTGTAATAAATATCAGCCACATTGATTTTCCTTCTCCTGAACCCTTCCTATTTGTTCTGGTCTAAGTGCACTATGTTTTCCTCTGAGGTTCTTTTCTCTAACTGTTCTATTATCTGCTGTTGTTGTTAATCTGTGTTGAGTGTGTAATTGAGATCCTAAGAGCGAGGTTAAGAGAAACCCCCTCAGGAAGACATCTGACCTACATGGAGAAAGAGAAAAAATAAAATAAATAACCCAAGCCATTGAGGCCAACTGCTCCATTTACCTGGTTGAGCCGTTTCCTTCAGCGAGGACTTTCATCCACTCCAGCTCAGCTCTCTTTCTGTAATTAGTTCTGTGTGTGTGTGTTCTTAACTCCAACTTGATTTTGGCATTGATTTCTTTGCCTTGGGGGGACATTTACCTGCTCCTTCCCTCTGATTTTCAGTTGCCTGCTGAACTGTCACAGGCAGAGGTTGGACGTGGCCCCTTTTCCCTTTTTCCTGCTGTGATTTCACCTGGCCCCCGTGGCCCAGGTACATCTTGGGGGTGATGTGGAGGATGGCTCAGAGCACCAACCACAGCTCCTTAATTCCCCTTGGCTTTCCCAGGGGATGAGGAGCTGGAAGCTTCCCGAGGGACTGGGAAACCACGCTCAGCCAGCCCAGCACTGCCTTCATCCCCCTGCAGCTCCTCAAATCTGAGCTGCTGAGCTTCCTGTCCCCCCTGCTCAGCCACTGCCTCCGGGGTGTGTTGCAGATACGTGGAATCCATTATTGCCTGCTTGCTGCACCAGTTCCCAAATCTCAGCAGATAAAGAGTTCTTAGTGTTTTCTTAATGTCTCTTTGTAGTTTATTAAAGGCCTAGGAGGCATGAGGGGGAAATGAGAATGTGACTCAGAAATCCCTGCTCTCAGCCACGTGCTTCCTTCACAATCTCATTTGTAAGCAGACTATTAAAAGTGAATGATCTGAGCCAAGTGGCAGCACTGAAATGGAGGGGCTGGGGGAGGGAAGCAGGATTCTCTCTGGTGCCTCCAGACGTGAGCAGCTTCCTCCAGCCACTTCCCTCTGCCCATATTGGATTTTTGGAACTGTGGTTCCAGGAGGGCTGTTGGCATTGGCAGCTGCAGACATGGCTGGTTTTGCCTCCAGCCTTGATGAGATTTGTCCCTCCTGGCTGCAGTGTGGGTGCCAGGCAGAGCAGAGCAATATATATTATTATAACAATATATTATATATATATAAATAGATATATAAATATAATATATATATATTTATATCATATATAATATAAATAGATATAAATATAATATAATATAATATATTATATTAAATATAATATATTATATTATATTTAGCACAATGCCTGTGTTAAACATAATATAATATAATTATAATATAATATAATATAATATAATATAATATAATATAATATAATATATAACATAATATAATATATGATATTATATGATATATAACATATAGCATATAGCATATAACATATAACATATAATATATAATATATATTATAATATATAATGTATGATATCTAATATACAATATATAATATATAATATATGATATATAATATACAATATATAATATATAATATACAATATATAATATATAATATTGGCTTCTCACTAATATTAAAATGGATTTTATAGGTGTGATGTTAAAGTAACTTTGCTATAAAGATATAGTTTGTATTCCTGTTGTTAATTAAGCTTACACATAGTAGTGAAATAACTGATGTAAGTGTAAACAGAATCTAATTCCTGAATTAGAATCCTAAATCCAGAATAAATCTAATTCCTGAATTAGAATCCTAGTTCCAGAATAAACTGATCTAAAATGCCTGCTTGGATGGGATAACACCCATGAACACAGGATGAGGACCCCTGTACAGATCTGCCAACCATCAGCACTCACTGACTGAAGGCAGAGGTGACCAAGGCCCAAAAACTGGAGGTGATAAAAAGAAGGAGCCAAAACCACAGCCAAGAAACACAAATGCTCTGAAAAGGTGACCCGAGGAGGGGCCATGCAAAATAGTTCCTGGGAAATGTAAGCTAGTTTATGAATATGCATGAGGGTCTATGAATATGCAACAGGCTGATGCAAGGAAAAGGCGTTTAAGGGGTATCCCCAAAGGTGACAGTGGCTGTGATGACCTTTGCTCCATGGTCCTTATGTCCTGTTGTTCTTTATTAAACTCTTCACGTTCTCACAGGAGACTGGACCTGTTTTTCACACCTGTGTGGTGCCAGCCCTGCTCTCCCTGCAGAGCCTCCACTGAGAGCCCCTGAGCTGAGAGCTCCACTGCCACCACGTGTCCCTGGCACTGCCACCATGGCACTGCCACCATGGCATTGCCACCACGTGTCCCTGGCATTGCCCCCATGGCACTGTCACCATGGCACTGCCACCATGGCATTGCCACCATGTGTCCCTGGCATTGCCACCATGGCACTGTCACTGCCACCATGGCACTGTCACCATGGCATTGTCACCATGGCATTGCCACCATGGCACTGTCACTGCCATCATGGCACTGTCACCATGGCACTGTCACCATGGCACTGCCACCATGGCATTGCCACCATGTGTCCCTGGCATTGCCCCCATGGCACTGTCACTGCCACCATGGCACTGTCACCATGGCATTGTCACCATGGCATTGCCACCATGGCTGCCCCCAGGGGTGTCTGATAAACCAGAGGGAATTGGGGTGAGGGATTATCAGCATTCAGCGGTGCTGCTGAGCCAAACCTCCCCCTCCATTCATGGAGGAATCTCTGCTTGCTCCAGGGCCTGCTGTAATCCAAATGGAGCAGGTGAGGGGTGGCAGAGCAGGTGAGGAGGTGGCAGAGCAGGTGAGGGGGTGGCAGAGCAGGTGAGGGGGTGGCAGAGCAGGTGAGGGGTGGGAGGGGGTGGCAGAGCAGGTGAGGAGGTGGCAGAGCAGGGGAGGAGGTGGCAGAGCAGGTGAGGGATGGCAGAGCAGGTGAGGGGTGGCAGAGCAGGTGAGGGATGGCAGAGCAGGTGAGGGGTGGCAGAGCAGGTGAGGGGTGGGAGGAGGTGGCAGAGCAGGTGAGGGATGGCAGAGCAGGTGAGGAGGTGGCAGAGCAGGTGAGGAGGTGGCAGAGCAGGTGAGGGATGGCAGAGCAGGTGAGGAGGTGGAGAGCAGGTGAGGGATGGGAGGAGGTGGCAGAGCAGGTGAGGAGGTGGGAGGGGATGGCAGAGCAGCTGAGGGATGGCAGAGCAGGTGAGGAGGTGGCAGAGCAGGTGAGGGGTGGGAGGAGGTGGCAGAGCAGGTGAGGGGTGGCAGAGCAGGTGAGGAGGTGGCAGAGCAGGTGAGGGATGGGAGGAGGTGGCAGAGCAGGTGAGGGATGGCAGAGCAGGTGAGGAGGTGGCAGAGCAGGTGAGGGGTGGGAGGAGGTGGCAGAGCAGGTGAGGGATGGCAGAGCAGGTGAGGAGGTGGCAGCTGCTCTGTCTGGGCCTGCTGAGGCTCCTCCAGATCCTGGCTTTTCTCTCAGGGAAGGTCAGCTCCTGTTTCTGGTGAAATTTCCCATTCCTCTGAGCAATTTCCTATTTCTCACTAGGGGCTGGGTCAAGCCTTTCAGGAATTAGATTCTGTTTCAGTTCACAGCTCAACCTCTCAAAAATTCCCTTTCGATCTCTCCTCTTCTGTTCAGGAATTGCTCTGAGTGTCTCTATTGACTTTCCATGGAAAGTGGACGTGGCCAAGTAAAAAACCTTGCTGCTGCTGATTTTACAGGAGTAATATTGACCTTCCCATAGATACTGAAGAGAACAGAAAGTCCTGATTCTCAGTAAAACGAAACTAAAATTGGATTTGATGAGTTCTATAAAATGCTTATAGATTTTTATTTTTTTCCTACTCAGGCTGAAACATCTTTTTCTCACAAAGGCCAGATACAGAATATTTACAGAGAAGGGGGGAAACCTTTTTCTTTGAAAAATATTTGTACTGGTAAATCACTGCAAATTGGTAAACTCCCAGATGAATCTAAATAAATAATAGCAGAATTTTGGCTGCATTTGCAAAAAGCCAATTCAAACAAACAAACTAAAACAAAACCAACCCCACCCTGATTTATGGGCTTCAGGTATAATTGAGATCTAAGTAAGGCTTACTGAATATTTACAGATTTTATATAGTTTCCAATGGAAGCAGTAGCTGTGCAATCTTTTGGGGAGTAAATCCAGGTCAGCAGCTCCACTACTGTTTTTATTGGCAGGACCCTGATTGCTGCAGAGTGCCCTGCTGTGGCCACACAGATCCTCCCAGAGATGTCACAGATTTTCCAGTGGTGACATCAGTTCCTTCCTTGGGTGAAAAGCCGAATTTCTGCACAGTGGGAGAAAACAAAGAGCTCAGGGTTAGATTGGAGTGAGAGGGGTTTGAGCTGCCGGGGTCAAACTTCACCTGTGGAAGAGAAAGAGCCCCTCCTGTTCCTGGTGCCCAGGGGGATCCCACAGCCCTCATGCACTCATAAAAATGGGCAGAGTTTAATTCTTTAACTCTTAATTCTTCCTAAGAGCAGCTCAGATCTCCTGTTCCTGCTGCTCCTGAGCTCACCAGCAGGGCTTGAGCCCCATGGCATCGGCCAGAGCTCCTCCCTCTCCAGCACAGGAGCATCCCCAGCAAGCACAGAACATCCTGAAACAACAGCCAGGCCTTTATTTGCTTTTTGGCTCTCATCTTCATATTTTCCAGGGTTTGTGCCATGGACAGAGTACAGAAATATTCCTCTCATTTCAAAAGAAAACTGGGATAATCTGTGCTAAAAGTTTCCAAAGAATATAAAGAGCTCCCACCCTGCGGCCACAGCAACCTGTTGTCTGACCCAAGTGATTATTACAAATTATTATTAATTAAAAATGTATCAACTCTCTCTGTGTGTAAGCTTCACAAAGCACATGATCCCTGCTTTCCTCTGAAACCTCCTCCTTTCCACTGAGTCTTTTATTTCCCTATCAGCTCTCCAAGTCTTCCTTCTCTGTCTTTTCTCAGCCTCTGATGGCTTTGCTCAGTTCATCCTCTGTCGTTTGTGTCTGGAGCTGGAACCATTTCTCAGGATGTTTGACTCATCCATCATTTAGATAATCACAAGGAAAAAACCCCAGTTTCCAGCTATGAACATCCTTAAAAAGCACAAAGGGAAAAAAACCCCCCTCACCTTGAACTTCCCTTCCTGCTTTGCTTTTCATTTAATTTGAGAATCTGACTTGACAGTCTTTGCTCTGGCAAAAGTCCCACTGAAGTTATTAAGGGCAAGAGCTTGTCAGGATTAAGAGGAAGGATTTGAAATATCTGTGAGTGATAGCAATATCCCCAGTTCTATTAGGCCAGATAAGTGTTGGCAAAGGACATTAACCCTGGAGCCTTGAGCCAGCTGCTGACTGCCCTGTGGGGGAAAGGAGAGGAGGATTCCAAAGGGGGAAAGTGCTTCTTAGCTGCTGTAATGGGGTTTTAGGAGCTGAACCCAGCCCAGTCCCTCTGGAAGGGTCCATCAGGCACAGGGTGCTGGGAGAAGGGGGCAGTGGGGAGCTCAAATGGGAATTAAGACTCAAAAGTTGTTGCTGGCACAGAGCCTGGGTGTGCTGGGGTCCCTCAGAGGGGATGGATGGCACAGGGTGCAGCCCTGGACAGCTTTGGGGCTGGGTGTGGGAAGGGAACTGCACTGCAGCCTGTGGGTGCAGGTTTGGGAATGGAGCAGAGGCACCACAGGTGCTGTCACCTGATGTTTGACACCTCCCAGCACCTTAACACCCCTTTCTCCTGATGGAAACTCCTGCTGCTCCTCTGCTCCCATTCCTCAGGCAGTGATTGTCACACAGATCAAACGCTGATTTTGCCATTTGAAGGGCAAGCGTGACTTCTTCAGGGGCAAAGAATAATGGAATGGTTTGGGTTGGAGGGGACCCTAAAAAGCACCCAGAGCCACCCCTGCCATGGCAGGGACACCTCCCACTGCTCCCAGCCCTGTCCAGCCTGGCCTTGGGCACTGCCAGGGATGCAGGGGCAGCCCCAGCTGCTCTGGGCACCCTGTGCCAGGGCCTGCCCACCCTCACTGCCAGGAATTCCTTCCTGGCATCCAATTTCCTGACATCCAATCTAACCCTGCCCTCTGGCAGTGTAAAGCCATGAGGGCAAGGGGACATCAGGATGGGGTCAGCTCAAAAAGCTTCCCTTACACATTTTTATGCTTCCTTGAGCCTGCAGTGCTGGGTGGGTTCAGGAATCCCATGTGTTCAGGGATTCCATGTATTTATTCAGGGATTATTCCAGCTGGGCACATGGAGCACAGTTTACACAAGCAGCAGTGAATGGAAGAGCTGACCCCACTTTTCCCACTTTTCCCACCTTCTCTGCTGTGATTCTGCCCTGGCACCTGTGTGTGCTCGTGGTTCTGCATCCCTCCAGCCAGGGGAGATCACCTCAAATGCCAGTGTTAAAACCAAATAAACGCTGAAATAAATTTAAAACAAAAATAACACTTCCAAGGCTGTTCCATCCCCACCGCCCACCACCATTTATAACTAATTGGGGCTTTGTTAAATTCCCTCACCCAGTGACAGATAAATACTAAACTCCACTGGTTAACAATAATCACCCTAATTATGCCAAGATGACATTTACAATACAGGCAATTGCTAATCCATTACCTCACTCTGCTGAATACTAGAACACTCAAATTAAAAGTTATTCACCCACAAAGAACAATGTTTTAGTAGCTGACACAGCTTAGTAAAGGAATTTATTAAGGTAATTTGCAGTTTTCCCATAAATAAAACATTCTAGTCTTCCCCCATCCTTCTCCCTCCCTTCCCCAAAGTGATCTTTTGTGATAAATCTCTTTTTTTTTTCATCTCTTGTAGACCCTTTAAAAAAATAATAATTTAAACTGTCAGGCAGACTTACATATTTAAATTTGCTCACCTGAAAGACAACAGAGAGCTGCTCATCCATCTCTTCAGGCTCTTTTTGGAGAGCAGGGCTGGCAGTTTGGGGTTTGTGGTGTTGTAGGAGGTCCCCCTGTGATAGAAGCCTCACCATCGTGAAAGGCCTCACTGTAAAGGGTGAGGAAAAGGGGTGCCACGAAAGGCAAGGCTTTAAAACACACATTTCACGTGGGGGTGCCCCTGTTTGGAGATAAAGTGGCGTTAATTTGAATGAACTCCATTCCTTCCCGAGGAAGGTGAGTGCAGCCTGTTTAAAGCCACTTGAGTGCTGAACCAGAGCCTGCCTGGGGAGTTAATGGCCAATAACAGGCAGGAAACAAAGCCAGGCAATGCTCGGCACAGCAGGGCTCAAACTTCAGCGCATGAAACTTCCCGTGACCTGAGAACTGTATTTCATCCCAATAGCCGAACTGACAACCCCAGTTTGTCCAGTGGTGCTGCCATTCCACCTGCTGGAGGCACAGGGAGCCCCGAGAACACAAGTGAGAGGATGAATTTCTAAATTTCTGCCCTTGCAGGGAGGGATGCAGTGAGGGATGCAGGGAGGGATGCAGTGAGGGATGCAGTGAGGGATGCAGGGAGGGATGCAGTGAGGGATGCAGTGAGGGATGCAGGGAGGGATGCAGGGAGGGATGCAGTGAGGGATGCAGGGAGGGATGCAGTGAGGGATGCAGGGAGGGATGCAGTGAGGGATGCAGGGAGGGATGCAGGGAGGGATGCAGTGAGGGATGCAGGGAGGGATGCAGGGAGGGATGCAGTGAGGGATGCAGTGAGGAATGCAGTGAGGAATGCAGTGAGGGATGCAGTGAGGGATGCAGGGAGGGATGCAGGGAGGGATGCAGGAAGGGATGCAGGGAGGGATGCAGTGAGGGATGATCAGCCCTGCTGCTCCCCCAGCTCCGGACCACACCACACTGCAGCTATTAAAGTGCAGAAGTGCCAGTTAATGACTGCTGCCCCAATTAGCACTCTACACCCTAATTCCCCAGCCATTCACCCAGCTTGTTGCCATTAATCTGGTTCTCCGTGTTCCCCTCTGCCAAATTCCTGCCCAGCCGAACCCAGGGGCTCTGCCTCCTCTGTTTCCCCTCTGATGGGAGCTCGGCCCCTCCTGCAGGGGCTGCTCAGCTCTGCTGCTGCCATCCTGCCCAGGCAGGATCCCCATCCTTGCCTCTGAATGCGCTCTGGCTGCTCCAGCACTGGATCTGGAGGGACAATTTCACTCAGACTGGAGCAGAGGGAGGCACTGCACCTGCCTGGAGGGAGCTGAGGAGTTTGTCCCAGAATCCAGCGTCTCTTTATGAGTGTTCCGCAAGCTTGGAACGCTTTCTGACTTCCTGTGATTGCAAAGCTGAATTTTGGTGGTGAGATGCATCCATGACTGCGTGTTTGACCCTCGCCACTCACCCTCTGCCATTAGCAATGCAGAAAATTCATTATCCCACCAAACTTGGGGAAAACTGTGATTGTATCTCCTGGCTGGGGACTGTGAGGAGCAGCAGGGGATTTCCTGTTCTCAAAGTCATGGAAGGATGGAGCTCCCTTGTTGCTCATCAATCACATTTATTTCGTTTTTTCCATTTCTGAGCTACATATTTCTTCCATGCCAGGCTCCCACATCCATTGGACAATGCCTGGTCCTTACACTTAGAGTGCACAGGAGTGATGGAATAGAAGGAAGGAATGAAAAAAAGAGGGAGGGGAGGAGGCTAACACTAAAATCAACAGTTTCTCTTCCTCTCATTTTAGGTCAGAAAAAGTCTTCCCAACTTTATGAAAGGCATATTGAAAAAAAATCAGTAAATTCATGAACATGCAGTTATTACTTAGGAGACAAATTGCATTTCTCCCAAAATGTTCCAAAATGCATTCATTTTCAGAGTACATTACTTTCATAATACTGTGTGGAACATTAAATGAGAATTTCCCTGACTTGGCTACAGAACAGATTTTTATATTTCAGTGTCTGACACAGAGCCCAGGGTAACTAATGAAAATCTTTTCGAAAAGTGACAATCTTGTCTAGCAGCCTTGCCTGTTGAAGAGATTGCAACATAAAACAGATGAGTGCCCTGCTTGACAGCTAATTGTGTCGGGCTTAATTACAACAAGCAGAATTTAATCGGCTGTGCAGTGCAGTTTTTTAGGATGGGGGAACCATCTGGAATATCCCTTGCTCCTGGGCTGATGGAGGGGTGGGCACTGCTGCCTTTCAAAGGCAGGGAGCAACTGTGTGCAGATTGAAATGCAGAAGTGGCTCCTTCCTTGGTGTATTTCATTTGAGCTGTTTGATGAGTTTTGGAGATATTTATGCAAACCTGCATGCTGTTGCTTCACCAAGAGGAGGTTTTGGAAACTTTCCCAGCTCCAGTGTGATGAGCTCTGCTCCCTTCTGTGGCCAGAGCTGGCACAGGGGTGCACCCAGCTCCCTCCCCTCGGTCCCTGGATGGCTCTGCCAGCTGTGGGACAGGGCTGCAGGGCCAGCTTTGTCAGGGACAGCTCTGTGGCACTGCCCTGTCCTGCTCTGCAGCCTGGCACGGGGCTCCTGCCCACAGCAGCACCAGGAGGGCTCTGTCTGTTTGTGCCAGGTCAGCCTGAGAAGTCACACAGGAGCTCCAAGCTCCTGCCATTTTCAAGCCTGCACCCATCTCCCAGAGGCTGCTTTGGGTTTAAATGGAAGGAAAATGAGAGCAGAATTTAGCCCAGCTTCTACATTCCTTGGCCTTATGTGGGATGTGCAGAAACAGAGCAACTGTGCCCTCATTCCTCCCCTTCCAGTGCTGCCCTGGGTCTGCTGCCCTGGGTCCCCTCATCTGTTCGGCATCTGCTGTTCTGGATCTGCTGCCCTGGATTTGCCCTGGATCTGCTCCCCTGGAATTGTTCTGGATCTGTTTTGGATCTGCTGCCCTGAACTTGCTGCCCTGAATTTGCTCTGGATCTGTTCTGGATCTGCTGTTCTGGATCTGCTGTTCTGGATCTCCTGCTCTGGATCTCCTGCCCTGGATCTCCTGCCCTGAACCTGCTGTTCTGGGTCTGCTCTGGACCTGCTGCCCTGGATCTGCTCTGGATCTGCTGCCCTGGATCTGCTCTGGATCTGCTGTTCTGGGTCTGCTCTGGATCTGCTGTTCTGGGTCTGTTCTGTGTCTGCTGCCCTGGATCTGCTCTGGATCTGCTGTTCTGTGTCTGCTGCCCTGGATCTGCTGTTCTGGGTCTGTTCTGTGTCTGCTGCCCTGGATTTGTCCTGGATCTCCTGCCCTGGTCCCAGCTCTGCCCAGAGCCCCCCATGTGGGGAGGTTCTGTGTGTGCTGGCAGCCTTTGCAGCCCTGTGTGTGAGCAGGCAGCACAGCCCAGCACCTGCAGCACTTGGGTTCATTCCAGAATTCCCACATGACCTCGAGCAAATCGCTTGACCTTACATTTCTGTCCCTTAGTTCAAACGAGAGGGATGAGGACATATGCAGGAAACAGCTCTGGATCTCTGGAGAAGCAGCTCCTCCATCCCACACTCACTGCACAACCTTGCTTCTGTTTCTTTTCCACTCTTCTCTGCAATTTCCTAGCCAACAACCATTAGCCACCCCCTAACGAGTTCCCCACCCTGGCAATTAGCATCTTTTATGCCCATTTCACAACGGCAAAAGCCAGAGGCGAGGTCAGGCAGCTGCGGGCTGGAAGTTGGAGGCAGGAGGAGTGTGAGAACAGCCCATTTTCCACAGCAGCATCCCTGCTTTGACCACTGGACCCTGCTACACTCAGAAACCATATCAGGGAGAGCCAGACACGAGCATTGTCCGCAGTGCTAATCTTCAGAGCACCACGTTAGTGCAATTTGGTGTCAAGACGCCTTATCTATGACCAGGCAAAGAGTGAGATTAAAGGACTGGAGTTACAAGTGCCTTTTTGTTTGCACTAACTGGCTGAGTGTCTGTCTGGAAAACAGAGGATTTCCATCTAAATTGCTGTCACGTTTGCCATACAGGAGTAGATTGGTCTCAGCACCCTTATTAAAAATACTCCTGGCATTCTACAGCAGCTGCTCAGGAGGCTGCAGCTCTCAGGAATGGGTTTGAGAGTGGATGCTGAACACCACGTACTGCTCACTGCTTTCCTGGTGTAAATCTGAAGCCAAAGTCAGCTGAATAATCCCTGGATTTACACCAGAACCCCGTGCCTGGGACCTGCCTGTGTTCCCCACCCTCTTTGCACCAACTCAGCTGCAGTGGACCTGGATGCAGCTGCAGGGCTTTGCACTGGGTGATGCTGCCTCCAGTTTGTCAAACCAATATCCCCACTGGTGCAAGAACAGGCAGAATCAGTTCTTCCCCCTGTATTTGGTCAGGTGTTACTCCAGATCGTCCATTAAATGACTGGGGAGAAAAATGAAGGAAGGTAGAAAAAGACTAAATTAATTTAAAAAAGAAAAAGAGAGAGAGAGGGAAACGGGGAAAAAAAATCAAGAGGATGGGGCAGGAGAAATGTGAAAAGGAAAGACAAGGAGGAGCACAGGGCAGAGTGTTATCAAAGGCTTTCCTTGTGTGCTAATGATGCTTTAATCCCCTAATGACACGGAGGCAGCACACCATGAATATGGAAGGCAGGTACATCCAGGATCAAACAGGCCCGGGGTTTTTTGTGTTTGCACCTGAAATGCATCCAAAGCACGCTGTCAAGCAGCGTTTGCTGCACTTGTCTCTGCTGCTGCTGCTGCTCTGCCTGGCAGCTGCACTGACAGGGAAAAGGGGCTGCAAATAAAAGCCCCAGCAGAGCTCAGCATCCTGCCGGGACTGCTGCTGGCACGGACAGCCCCGCAGATGGCAGTGGCAGGTTAAAAAACCCAACTCAGCTCGGGGCTGCAGAGCTCAGCACGGGCAGCTCCTCCGGTGCCCACCGAACCAACCAGCCCCGCTGGCCCACGCTGCTGCCATCCTTCCTCCAGGGAAGGCTGGTGATGAACGTGAGGGTTTCCTTGCTGGTTTCCTCCCTGGGCTGCACAGGAGCTGAGGCCATGCTCAGAGCAGGGTGCTGGTGGAAGGCAGGGACGAGGGAAAATGGGAGAGGTAAAGGCAAAACTGCAGGAGCAGGGAGGAGCAGTGTGAGGTAGAGAGGGGGCAGATGGAGAACAAAGCTGCCCAGCAGGGAAAGGGGAACACAGGCAGGTCCCAGGCACAGGGTTCTGGGGTAAATCCAGCCTGGCACAGGGTGCCCAGAGCAGCTGTGGCAGTGCCCAAGGCCAGGCTGGACACTTGGAGCAGCCTGGGACAGTGGAAGGTGCCCCTGGCTGGGGTACAGGTCTTCCCCCTCACACTTTTTTTGTCATGTACTTCTCTCTAATCCTCTCCCTCTGGCCTGTGAAAGATGGATCTGTCATCTTCGTGTTTCCAGGGTTAATGAAAATAAGTTTCCCTCCAGGCCAGAGGCAGAACAAACCCATTCTGCTGGAAAATTCAAAGCGAGGATTAAAATTTGTAAAGCAGCACACACAACCTAGTGCAGCATCTCCTATTCCTGCCAAGCTGCCCAAGTGGCAGTGCCACTGGCACGGGATTATCCAGAGGATCCCTTGTGCTGTGGAGGGACAGTGCTCACCTGCATGGACAGAGAGTTTTGTGTGTGGGGTTTTACAGCACCAATGGGTCCCTCAAAACCAGCCCTGGTTTCTCTGACTGGATGCAGGCATGGCCTGGGGAGTGGCTTTGTTTTTCACAATGATTCTGCATCTCCCAGCTGGCCTGCCTGGTCCTGTCCTGTCTAATCTGGCAGCATCAAGGACAGAATTAGCAGAACAATTTATGCCCAAGTAGCAGTTCAAGTGGTCTTTAAGCAGGAGCTGGTCTGGGGGGATTGGTGCCCCAAAACCCCTGAGCAACAAAGGTAATGATGCCCCAGGGCACCAGCTGAGGAGATGATGGCCTGGAGCAAACAAATCCACAAGACTTAAAGGGTAACAATTTATGCATTTAATATTTCAGGCCATCAAACATATTTCCTCCCAAATGAAACCTCTGGGCATTGAGCACCTGAGTTCCTCTCTGGAACTGATTCCAAGGCACCTCAGTCTTTAAACACCCAAATTTCTCCTGTGCCTTTGTTCTGCCTCTCACCAAACCAAGCTCCCTGCCCGTGAAGGGTTCACATCCCAGTGATAAGAAAGAGCCAATAGCTGGATGCCAACAGATGGAAGCAATAAGCAAGAACAGGGAGTGTAACAGAAATAATAAACAAGCACACGTAGAACATTTTCTCCTACGCTGGCCAAGGAAAGTCCATTAATTCTCATCTGGAAATCCCTGTAACATTGGCAGCGAGGATCTGCTGCCATGGCTGCTCCTGCTGCTGCCCCACTGCACACATTTGCCTTGGTAATGTGAGCCATCAGCCAGGAAATCCTGCACTTTTCTCCTTGCAGCTCCTTTCCCCAGACCCAGGGAGGAAGAATATGCTGCCTGGTAAGAGCTGAGTGAGGGAAAAGGAAAGGAAAGGAAAGGAAAGGAAAGGAAAGGAAAGGAAAGGAAAGGAAAGGAAAGGAAAGGAAAGGAAAGGAAAGGAAAGGAAAGGAAAGGAAAGGAGGAAGAGAGAGAGAGAAAGATGGAAAGAGAGAAAGAAAGAGAAAGAAAGAAAGAAAGAGAGAAAGAGAAGAAAGAGAGAAAGAGAAGAAAGAGAGAGAAAGAAAGAAAGAGAAAGAAAGAGAAGAAAGAGAAGAAAGAAAGAGAAGAAAGAGAAGAAAGAGAAGAAAGAAAGAGAAGAAAGAGAAGAAAGAAAGAGAAGAAAGAGAAGAGAAGAAAGAAGAAAGAAAGAGAAGAAAGAGAAGAAAGAAAGAGAAGAAAGAAAGAGAAGAAAGAAAGAGAAGAAAGAAAGAGAAGAAAGAAAGAGAAGAGAAGAAAGGTTGGTTTACAGCTTGGGAAACCAGTGTAAAACCCAGAGCCAAACCTGCTGTGCCCCAGGCAAAGGGAGAGGGCAGCAGTGAAATTTTGCTGAGGAGCAGCTCCAGACAGCGAGGACCAAAGGCCCCAGCACCTCTCACCACACCAGCCCTGCATGGTGCAGCCCCAGTGGGCACTGCAGCCACAGATTGTGGCCTTTTTGCCCACAGGGATGGGCAGACACATCAGCCAGCACCAGGGACCACCAAGCCCAAACAGCAGACTCACCTTGACAGCCCTGAGCACCTTCTGGGAGCTCCCAAACTTGAATTCCTGCCCCGGGGACTGACCTTCTCCTCAGGGGCCTTTCCTAGTCCCAGACATCACCTCCAGGGCTTGCTGCACTGGGGGGACTCTGTGGTTTCCCAGCTGCCCCCTCATGCACCCACACCCACGCCCAGCTCTCTGCCTCTCACCTTGGTCACCTGGTAAATGAGAAGGAAGTTGATGCACCAGGCATCAGCGAAACAGCAGCTTCTTTCTCCTTGACATTCAGGAGGCTGAAAAGCTCCTTGTAGGGTCAAGCACAGCAGCTTTTAAATAATGCATCATGTTTGTTAGTGTGCTGGCATTTAAATGCTGGCTGGGAGGAAAAAGGCAACTGGGTTCCAGTGCTCTGTGTTCTTTATAATGGGGCCATTGGAAGCCCCTTGTGCAGCCACAACACTCACACCTCACCTGGCCCTCACTCTCCTGCCTCCTCTCCCCATCCTGACTCCTCCTGCGTGCTCAGGGATGCTGAGCTTCCACCCTCACTGGCACATCCCTGTCTCAGACATCTTTCATGGAAAATCCTTTCCTTAGGAATTTTTTCTCCTGAGAAGCTGAGAGGCCTCAGGGACAAAATGCAAGCATTGATTATCTGCTGCTGTGGAATGCAACAGGTGGATCTGGGATTGGGCTCATGTGGTTGTTTCTAATTAATGGCCAATCACAGCCCAGCTGGCTTGGACACAGAGCCCGAGCCACAAACCTTTGTTATCATTCTTTGCTATTCTATTCTTAGCCAGCCTTCTGATGAAATCCTTTCTTCTATTCTTTCAGTATAGTTTTATGTAATATATATCATAAAATAATAAACCAAGCCTTCTGAAACACGGAGTCAGATCCTCGTCTCTTCCCTCATCCTAAAACCCCTGTGAACCATCACAGATCCCATCCTTCTCCACATCCTCAGAGCTCACTGGGCTGGGAGGATGCACAGACAAACACACCTGGCCCTAAAATTACCTGAGTCCCTCCTGGCCCCCTCCCTTCCCAACAGCCTGAACCCAGTGGCTGTGAGCGCCTGGTGTCTGTCACTGCTCTGGAGATGGGAGGAAGAGGAGGGTTTGTGCTCAGCTCCAGGCTGGGACAGGGCTTCTCTCAGAGGAACAGCCCTGAGCTGTGATGGACAGACCCTGCCCAGCCCCACGTCCCCTGCCAGAGCAAGAGCACTCAGAGGGAGCTGTGCTCTGTGCTCCGTGCTCCTCCTCCACTGTGCTGTGCATGAGGAGAGAGGGGCAGCAGCGAGAATTCACCTTTCTAACAACCAGCTGAACATTTTGGAGCACCTGGGTTGAATTTTCAGGCTTGTGATGTGTTTGCCAAGAGCTGTCACTTCTACTTGGATCAGTCATCTGAGCAGTGGGTTAGCAGGTGGTGTCACAGCTCTGCCTGGGATCAGTGAGCAGAGATGGGGAAGGAGCTGGAGACACGAGTGACCCTCTGGCAGTGCCTGTCCTGCTGCAGTTTGTCACTGCAGAGCATTGCTGGTCTGCAATACCCACCTTTGCATCCAACACCATCCTCAGAGTGCTTGGAAGGGCTTTGTCACACACAACAGATAGCCATGCAAATAGATAACCATGCAGATGGCCATCAGGGGATCTGCTCCAGATTTACACCGTGGCAGGAAGAGAATTGTTGCCCAAATCGTTTGTGGGGGGGTTTTCTTTATTATCCTTCCTCTCCCTCCCACCCTCCCCACCCTGGCAATTAATTAACCTTGGTGGTTTATAGCAAATTGCCTTCCAGCAAAAATCAGGCCTCCTGTGATAGCAGTCCTAATTGCCATGTCAGATATTTCCTAGCCCCATTCATTCCCCAGCACCATCAGCTATTGTTATAAATTAATAAAGCCTGGACACATCCCGTATTTAAGAATGAAAGCACAGAGAGAGAGATGGAGCATTAAAGAGACAGAACATCTGAAGGCTCCTGACAGGACCCCAAGATTCTGATCTCCTTCCCTGCTTTCCAAAAACATCATCAAAATATGAGACTGGAGGTATTTCTAAATGCAGCTCCCTAAAAACTCACCCATCTGCCTGAAAACACACCCATTCAGAATTACAGGGTATTTTTAGACTGTAAAAGAGAGCAGATATAAATATGTCTTCATTCCTGCTGCAATCCCATTGGCTTAATCAATTACATCACTGATAGGTTTGATCCATGACATCCAAACAGAGATTCTATTACAGAGTGAGCATGCAGAGAATGTACATATGTGTGTGCCTGGGGGATATATCTGTTTTTATATATTTGTACATAATATATATAAAAATGTACAAATTTATATACAGGCGTGGACACAAGTACCCTTTCCTTTTCTATTAAAAAACAACAAAAAACCACTGCTCGAATAATTTTCACAAATAAGACAAACCCCATATTTTGCTGGCAAAACGATTATGGCTGTCAGGTCTGATGGATGCAGTGTCTCCCATGAATTATTCATAGAGGCTAATTATAAGCTGGCAGATTTCTGGCACAAATGTGCTGGAGATCCCAGTTATCTGTGACTGATCTGCTCCTCCCAAGCTCCTGAGGCACCAGAGGAGAGCAACAAATGGCTCCAAACTGACTCCATATGAGCTGAGCTCGGTGGGGACTCAGCCCTGCTCCTGCAAGGTCCAGCAGACCCCAGAAGGGACCCCCAAGGCACCAAGGTCGTGTGCCTCAAACTGCCTGAAATCTCTGAGGATCTGATGGCCAATTGCTGTGTGAAACAGGAATCTGCTCCAGGAATCTGCTGCCACAGACCCAGCAGAGGATGTCCAAGGAAAGGCTTGAAATGGGTGATAAAGATTCAAAGGCAGAGCCTCTTCTAATCAGCACTACTTCCTTCACCTCTTGTGCCCTTCCCTCTTGTGATTTCCAGCAGAAGAATTCCTGTGTCTCCTCAGGTGGCTCCAGCACAGCCCCAGCAGCTGCTGGTGAGGAGTCTCTAATGGAAAACAGTGAAAAGTGGATTTTCCAGGCTGGGAAAAGTGGATTTTCCAGGCTGGCAGTGATGAGCTCAGAGGGTTTGAGAGGTCCTGGCCAGCCCACCCTGTTTGGGAAGTGTCTGAGGGGCATTGCCAGCCTTTGCAGAGCCCACAGCCACAGCAGCCCCCCAAAGCCTGCACTGCAGCAAGCCCGAGGTGTGAGGATGAAGAGGAAGAGGGCTGCAGGCTGTGAGGATGAAGAGGAAGAGGGCTGCAGGCTGTGAGGATGAAGAGTGCTGCAGGCTGTGAGGATGAAGAGGAAGAGGGCTGCAGGGCTGTGAGGATGAAGAGGAAGAGGGCTGCAGGCTGTGAGGATGAAGAGGAAGAGGGCTGCAGGCTGTGAGGATGAAGAGGGCTGCAGGCTGTGAGGATGAAGAGGAAGAGGGCTGCAGGGCTGTGAGGATGAAGAGGATGAGGGCTGCAGGCTGTGAGGATGAAGAGAATGAGGGCTGCAGGGCTGTGAGGATGAAGAGGGCTGCAGGCTGTGAGGATGAAGAGGATGAGGGCTGCAGGCTGTGAGGATGAAGAGGATGAGGGCTGCAGGGCTGGGGGATGCAGTGATCCCCTGGCTGGGTCTGCAGCTCTGGTTTAAATCTCTTTGCTTTCTTAGAGGCTTTGGCCACTTTGCAGGAGTTTTATTCACCCATCAGTGGCTGTCTGGAGAACAAAGCTTCAGAGGCAAAACCAAAGGTCAAAAGAAGTTCCCTGTTCAAAGTCTTCTCCTCTGCAGGAGTTAAACACAGCGTCAAACTCCACTGGAAAGGACCATGCCTCTCCAAAGCTCTGCTCCCATGGCTGGAGCTCACCTCTGAGCAATCCAGAGGACAAAACTCCCAGGCTTTCACTGGAAATTTAAGAGAAAGTCCCAGGTTCTGCCCCACACCAGGAAACCTGGCATGAGGACAGCAAAGACCAGAAAATCCACGACCACGAATTCCGTGCCTGAGAGAAAGGGACAAGGCAGATTTCTTGAGGCTTCTCCAACCCATTAATCTTCTGCCCAGTAATATAAAACTTCATTCTTTCAGCAGTGGACACCTTAAGGGGGAAATTCAGGGCTTATTGGTTCAAATAGTCCAGCCAGTCTCCAGCCTCAGTGGATATTTCATTACTGCCCAATGGGGCCAGTTACTAATTGTGCCTTTAGGGCACACCTAGAGAACAGGAACCCCATGGATGAAACCAGCACTGCTCTGGGGGCCTGTCTGAGGCACAGCTTTGGCTCCCAGCTGTTCTGGCTGTGTGTGCAGATCCACCCCAAATCTGAGCGCCTGGGAACACCTGGGGCACAGGGAATAATCTCACCAACATCTCTCCTTGCTCCCTTCAAGACAAAAGGACAGGTTGTGAGCAAGAGAATGAATGGCCCTAATAAGGCCAGGGCTGGTAAATAACATTATGCCTTCGTTTGCTCTGAACCATTCATATTCCTCCAAGCAGAAAGGTAACAGGAATTGTGCAGCAGTAACAGATTCAGTTGTTGGGAGCCTGCAAACTTTGTCTCTTCTCTCAATGCATGCTATAAAAATTACCCCTCTGAGAGCTTTCTCTCTCTTTCCTTTTCCTCTTGACATGCTGTAGATAGAAACTCTCTCCCTGGAAGGGAATTTCTTCTCCCATGCATCCCAAGCTCAGTGACATTCTTCACAGGGCCCTGGAGCACAGGGGCTCTGCGTGCATCTGTCTCCTTGGTGTGAACCTAAAGATCAGGAGGCATTCATTTACAGAAATAGTCAGGACACTTTTTTATTTTCTCCTTCTTGCCTGAGCCTCCTCCTAAATCTAAAGCAAGAAGGAGCTTCCCAGGTGCTGAGGAAGCAGCAGCCTGCCCAGGATAATTGGGATGCAGAGGAGACAGACCTGGCTGATGTCTGTACGCTGCCCTCCCCATCTTACTCTTCCTCTGCACTTTTAATATGTTTTCTCGTATTAAAATATTAATGCTAAGGTTTTATTGTAATTTTATATTCTGCAGTTAATATTTTAATACAATAAAAGCCCAAATGAAATCTTTCAACGTTGTTGGGCGAAGTGATTATGCACAATTGAAACAAAACAATCCATTAGGGCCAGGAAGATGTTTTCTTGTAATTTTCTTTTCCTGAGTGTTAACCAAATGTCATTCTTTTGTTCTGAGGGAAGGACAGCCCTCCCTGCTTTCAAAATATTAAGGATTCAATTGAAGAATGTATTCAGGTGCCTCAAATTGAAACAAACACCCCTGAAGTGGCTCCAGACTTACCTTGCTGTATGATTGGGAACTCAGCTGTTCTGGGCTGAGACCCCTCAGGTCTCAAAACTTTGGGTGCCACCTGTGATCCTCCCCCATTTTATGGCACAAGAAATCTGTTATCACTTCCAAACAATTTTTAAAAAAAAATTTAAGGCAGATTAAGAGCAAAATTCTAGTGGGACCAAGAGTGTGTAATCTCCTTTCCATTCCTCCTCCTGCATTATGAAGGAAAGTTCTCTGCAATGGGGCATTTCACAGTCCTGATGCTGATATTTCAATTTCCTGCTTAAGTTGCAATAAAAACTGCCCACCCTGCTGATGCTCCCCTGAACAATAACTTATGTTGATTGACATTCTTCAATTCCCCTTGGATGCAGCTGATGATTAAAGAGATGCCAGGAAATTTAAAAGCAAGTCCTACCTGTGGACTCCTCTAAGCTCCTCTGAAAAGCTTCCACTTTCAAGCACAAAATACTTGCACAAAAAAAAGCTGCTGGTCTTTAGGCACCTTCCTTGTCTTCCCTTTCTTCCTCTCCTATTTTTTTTTGCCCACCCCACAGGAATTAAATTCCTGATACCAATGAAAGCAAAGGGAATTGAATTCATGGCAACACTGGGAGGAGGCAGCACTCACCTTCCCACAGCTCAGGGCAGGGCAGCTGGCTGCAGGACACCCTTCCTGCATTCCCAAACAGGTCTTTAGGACAGCCAACAGTCTCATTGTGACCGTGTTCACAGGGGTCTGAGGATGAGGGAAGAGATGAGAATGTTGACTCCATGTTTCAGAAGGCTTGATTTGTTATTTTATGAGATATATTACATTAAAACTATGCTGAAAGAATAGAAGAAAAGGTTTAAAGGTTTCATCTCAGAAGGCTGGCGAAGCTAAGAATAGAAAAGAAAGAAGAATGATAACAAAGGTTTGTGGCTCAGACAGAGAGTCCGAGCCAGCTGGGCTGTGATTGACCATTAATTAGAAACATCCACATGAGACCAATCCCAGATGCACCTGTTGCATTCCACAGCAGCAGATAACCATTGTTTCCATTTTGTTCCTGAGGCCTCACAGCTTCTCAGAAGGAAAAAAAAACTCCTAAGGAAAGGATTTTTCATGAAAAGTTGTCTGCGACATTTGCTGAAGCGGAAGAACCCACGACTGGGGTTTGTATTGATCATGGGGTCCACTGGGACTGGTTTAAAGTCCCTGATGGGCATCTTTGTGTCCTGGGCAGCAGAGTGACACCAGTCAGGTGTTGTGGCAGAGGGAGCACCAAGCCCCAGGTGTCAAAGATGTGTCCTGGAATCACTGCCCCAGCTCTGCCATGGGGGCAAACTGCAGCTGAGGATTCAGCCACAGAATCAGGCACCACCAGGCTGTGAAATCAGCTGCAGCCAGGCTGAAATTGCTCCCAAACCAGTCCCTGCACAGAAACTCCCAAGGCAGCTTTGCTGGGAACCTCGTGTTGATCAGACCTGAGGAAACATCACCTTCTTCCCCTCCTCACAGCCACCCTCACCTTGCCCCTGCAATGGAGGAATCGTTTATTTTGTGGCCTTTTGCCAAGACAGTGAAGGTTTTCCTTGTGTTTGGCAAAGCAGCTTTCTCCCTATCTTCTGTGGTCAGGAAGTGTTTCTCCACTGAGGATTTGCCTGTATGGCAAGGATTTACTATTCCAATCAAAATTCAGCTTCTACAGGCCACTAATCCCACGTATCTGCAGCAGAATAATCCATCCAGCACAAGCACACGAGGGAATTTCCCTGGGTGGACAAAATCTTGCAGGCCCTTTGCAGACTGCAAAGTGAGGAGGAAAAGGGAATTGGGCACCAAATTTCTCCCTTCCCTCAGGAGCTGGTGCAGGGTTGCTGAAGCTCAGAGAGTTTCAGAGCAACCCCAAGCAAGGGAAGACTGAACAGCATTTCAAAATGCTGAAGAATCTTCTCATCACAATAATGTCAGAGCCTGTCAGGGAGGAGGGAAAACAAACGCTCTGAACACGATGGATCGGGGAGAAAAGTAAAATGCTGTTTAGTTAAAACAGAGCTCTTTCAAAGCACTCAGTGGGGAAGCAGAGGGAGGGAAGAGTAAAGGCAAAAAGCCCCTCGTTTTGTAAGTTTAAAGGAGATTTAAACCTGTTGAGTGGTGCAGAGCCCTGCCTGGAATTGCTGTCACTCAGGGAGGTGGGATCCCCTTCCCCTGGAGCTGCTCAGGCTCCTGCCCACCCCAGAGCATCCCTTCCCCTGCTCCAGTCATCCTGGGGTGATGGCAGTGGAGGGAAAAGCCTCTTTTAAATAATAGTAGTGGTAGTAATAGTAATAACAATAATAATAGTAATAAAAATATTTTTAAATTATGATTATGATTATGATTATGATTATGATTATGATTATGATTATTATTATTATTATTATCTTTTAAATAATCAGAAGAAATTGAGAGGAGGAAGTGTCACCTGGAACCTTGAAGAACAGTTGCCAAGAGATGTTGCACTTCCTCCTCTCAATTTCTTCTGATTATTTAAAAGATAATAATAATAGCAGTAGTAGTAGTAGTAGTAGTAGTAGTAATAATAATAATAATAATAATAATAATAATAATAATTATTATTATTATTATTATTATTATTATTATTATTATTATTATGTAATGGGATTGCAGCCAGTAGAAAGGGTCTTGAAAACTTTTTGGGGTTCCATCAACTCCTGCATTTTGCTGCTGGGAAGGAGAGCAGGACTCTTGCATGTGCCTGTTACCCCGCCTATAAAATCAAATCAATTTAATCTCCCTCCTCCCTGCTCGTCTATGAGACAGATCCTTTTAACTTGTACTAGTTAATCATAGCAGCCCCAAAGGATAACCCTCAGACAATGAGAGAAATCACAGCAAAGGAAAGAAAAAAAAAACCCATTCAGAATTGTGGAAGATCAGCATACCTGAGGAAAGAGACTTTCATGGACATATCTTTAATCTTTCCTGCTTCCAGCCCTTAATAGCAGAACCTGATTCCAAGACTTGGTGATTGATTTCCAGCCCAGACACAAAGTGACAGGCTCATTTTCAAGTATTGCACAGCTATAATTCCGTGTTTTATTTGTTATTATTGTAACCTGCTGATGGAGTGGGGCTGTATTCAAGGTAGTGGGTAACAACTCTGGCTCAAAGCATTATTTAGAGTTGGGTTTTTAATGCCAGAGCCTCGTGCCTCTTGATATTTATGAAGAAGATGTGCCTGTAGCTCCAGTGCTCATATCTTATTTGTTTGTTGTTCAAACAAAGGCTCAGGAAATTGGATGCTGTTTCTGGCCAGTGATATCATCTCAACAGTTAAGGGAAGGCCACTGGTCTTTACACATTTCTCCAGCACGGCAGTGAGGAGAGCTGCCTGCAATTCAAGGTGAGTGAGTCACCTTGGGAAGTGCTTCATGTCTGTGGAGAGGGCAAAGCTCTGCTCCACAGACCCACGGGGCAGGGCAGCCTCTCAGCTGGGGCTGAGCAGCTCCCCCAAGGGTCTGGGGCAGCCCCACTGCTCAGCACTGAAATTTCTCTTCTGGTTTTCCAGAGTTTTCACCATTTCTTGCCTTAATTTCTCCCTCTAATTTCTCCCTCTAATTTCTCCCTCTTCTAATCAAAGATCAAATGAAGAGATCTTGCCTTGGCATTTTTCTCACTCACAATAAGGTTCTTGGAAGGAAAACCTTCCAGCCAGACCCAGAGAGAGCATTCATCCCACTGGAGACCAGCATGAGCAGCTCCCCCAGGGTTCTGGGACAGCCCCATTGCCCATCACTGAAATTTCTCTTCTGATTTGCCAGAGTTTCCCCCATTTCTTGCCTTAATTTCTCCCTCTTCTAATCAAAGATCAAATTAAGAAATCCTGCCTTGGCATTTTGCTCACTCAGAAGAAGGAAAACGTTCCAGCCAGATTCAGAGAGAGCATTCACCCTGCTGGAGACCAGCATGGGAAATCCTGCTGGGCTTCTCAGGGCATGTTTATGGAGCCAGAGCAAAGGGCCATGCTGGCTGCCCCTTTTCCAGGCCAGGGAAGTGTCTTAGCCCTGATCTGGCAGCCTGGTTTAAACCTCAGCTCGCTCCCCTTGCCTTGCAGCACAAAGGAGAGGAGGGTGCACAACTTGTTGCACCCTGTGACCTCACCTGGGAGCTCCTGAATAACTCTGGCAGCTTGGAAAAGCTCGTTCAGCCTGAGAACCTGAGCCTGCTGCAGCAGCAGAAGCCAAGGAAGGGACTTGATGCCCAGGCTCTGGAGTTTAACCTCTGCTGTCCTCTCTACAGCAGCAACGAGTGGCATTTGTGCCCACAACAGAAAAGTGCAAGCAGTGGTTTCTGGATGCTGCCTAAGGCACAAACCAGGATTTCTTCACAGACTGAGAGTTGATGCTGAGATGTTCAATGTCTCCATGAAGTCTTTGGTGTTGCTGTTGCAGTTTCTGGCTGATTTGTAGCAGCCCAAGCACCGCCTGCTCTCAAAGGGCTGCAGGCTCTGCAGGGCTCTGCAGAGGGCACACAGGTGCCAGCCCCGTGCATTAAAGGAGGGCAATTTGATCTGGTTTTACCTGTTCCTTCAAAACCTCCCATTTTCTAGGCTTTCTCAGTACACCCTGGCCAGCAAGGCAGTTTTGTTCAGGAAAGGAGTCCCTGCAGCACTTTACGGTGTCATTGGCCTGGTGAGATGAGGTCAAAGCTTGAACCTGAGGATCTTGGAGGTCTTCTCCAGCCTCCCAAGTGTCCCTGGTGCTCCCTTCTGTGTGTCCCTCACAGGCAGCAGTGGCTGCACAGCTGTGCCTGCAGGGTGGCTGCAGCTGGCCCTGCCTGCAGAGCCCCTCTGCCACCTTCCCAGCCTGCTCAGGCTGTGCCAGCCACATCCCTGACCCCTCACAGCTGTCCCCAGCACGAAGCAATGCAGGCACCTAAAAAAACCAGAGATCTCCCTGGAGCAGGGAGGAAAATCTCCCAATAGCACACTCATGAGGCCTGAGGCAACTCAGTGCTGTTGTGGGTCTCTATCCACAAGTCAGCTGCTTAAAATCAATATTCTAAAGCTAATTTTTTTTTTGTCCTGTAGTGGATCTAGACTGCAACCTGCCTATGCTTCAGTTTCCCACTGCACAGAGAGGAAATGAGAGCCCTGAGCCCTGGGAGGGCAGGTTTGTAAAATGCAGAATGTGTTCACCTGTCCCAGGGGTGGGACTGGCAGAGGGGCAGAAGGGCAGGAGTGCAGCCGATCCTCCTCAGGCACTGCATCCTCCCCCAGCCCCACCACCTCGGTGTTTCCTCCGGTATTTCCCCTCTATTCCCTTCCCAAGGCTGTTCCCCGCAGCCTCTTCTCTCCACAAACGTGGCCCTCTGGTGTTCACAAGCGAAATACAGAGAAACCAGTAACAACTGCCCGTGAATACGAGAGGATTGTTGGAAAAGTGGCTTTTCCACACCTTAAACTCAGTTCAGGTGGCTCAGGGAGCCGTGAGATGAGCAGCATCCTGAACATCAGCTCGGGCATCACAAAGATTTTACCTTCCCTCTCACTCCCACCTCCCTCTGGTTTGGAAACAAAGATTCCTTGGAGGTTTGCAGCTCTAAATATGCAGCGCTAGGAAGAAATAAACCCCGAGCACGGTTGTCTGGAGGGTGGGAAAGGATGCAGATCAGTGAGGGGTGGCCACACACACCCACAGGGGAGGCTGCAGCACAGCTCAGGCTCGGAAAGGAAACAGAGCTGTCGTTTATATCAGGGTTTCCATAGAGACCCACTTTTGAAGGACTTAAGGTGGAATGGTGATGAATGTTCTGAGGGGTTGGAGGTAAAGCAGCATTGCATGGATGTTGATAATAATTGGATGTTGATCCTCGGCCTGGAGCTCTCCTTGGTGGTGCAGCCCCTGGGCTGGGCCCACACGTTCCTGCTGGTGCAGGGGGCAGTGCAGCACCTCCACAGCAGCAGTGATCGCTGTTGAGGGCTCCCCTGGAGGGATTGATGCTTTTCAGAGCCTTGTCTTTGCCAGCTGAAGCAGAAACAAGGTGTGCTCCAGCCCTTCTGCTCCACCAGCACCAGGCACGGCCCTGGGGTCACACCTCGGCCTTTGGCTGTGGGCTGGCAAAAGGAAGAAAAGCAGAAAGGGAAGAGGGAGCAGCAATTGGCACTGGTGGATTTCCACCTGCTGTGGCAAGGAGAGGAACAAATTCACTGAAACCAGCCCAAAAGCATCAGACAGGGGCATTTGACCTGCTGGGGTTCCAGGAGCTCCAGGGAGTGTCACAGCCAGGGCAGGGAGGGATGGTGGGGACGTGGTGACTTCGCTCCTTGGCTGTAGGAAATGCCTGACCCTGCTGTGTCTGCACTGCTCCCACAGCCAGGCACAAACAGGAAAGCAAAATACAAAAGGCCAAAGAAATGGGAGGGTCTCTGACAGCATCTCCCACCCCGTGTTTTGATGGAGCAATTGCTCAGTCTTGGCCAAACCTTTAATCCCTCAGAGACTGCCTGGGGTTTTTTCCCCACTTACTGAAAATAAAATGCACTTTGGGTTTGCAGGTCAGCAAGAGCTGTTCATGCACTGAGGTCAAAGTGGCAGTGTGGGAAAATTCCTTTTTTTTTTTGAAGGAACCAGAACAACACTTTCTCAATACTCTGCTGTGAAAAAAGGGCATTTTGTTTGGAACTGCAATAACATGGTAAATGCATCCAAGAAAGCAACGGAATCTTTTGTTTTGACGGGGAACAAATATATGGGACTCAATTCTTTGAGTTCAATTACTTCTATTTGGGCAAGGAATGATGGAAAAAAACTTTGTTTCAGGTGCCTCCCCCCTCCCCATACCCATCACTCTTCAGTTTCCTCCAGTTAAAGCCACAAAACAAATTAGAGATTTCTCACTCAGCTGCAGTCCTTAGCCAGAAGAGCAATTTCCATGCTGCCCTCAGCCCAGCTGTCTCACAGTCTGGCTATCTAACAAGCCACACTGACTCTCAGGATATTTTTCCTAAAGCAAATTCCTAATGATGGTTATGAAAACCTCCTTATGGTTTCCCAGCTGATGCAAAAGTAACATACAGTGAGAAGAGGCCCTGATTCACATGTGAGCGTTTCTAGAAGCAGCCTCTGCTTTTTGGGGCCGTGTGGGGGCCATAAAATAATGGAATTAACCCTAATGGAATACCCTGAGCTGGGAGGGACCCTCAGGATCATCCAGAGCAGCCCTGGGAGCTCCTGGAGCTCTGGCAGCCTTGGCACCATTCCCTGGGGAGCCTGGGCAGTGCCCAGCAGCCTTGGGGGGAAGAACCTTGCCCTGAGCTCCGTGCCAAGGCCTGGTATGCTGGGGAAGATGGAACAGGAAAGCCTTATAAATATGATTGCCTGGCAAAAGATTTTGAGAATATGGAAACTATAAGTGAGACTGAAATGAAAGCAAGCTTTGAGATCCCTCAGTTACTGAACAACTGGAAAACAATGGCATGGCCAGCTGAAGGTGATCCCCTTTTGATGGAACAACACCCTCTGCTTGCAGACAGGTCTAAGGGTCAGAGCAGACCCTGCCAGCTTGGCAGAAGGGGCCCAAAGAGGAGTTTTTAGGGTTTAAAATGTAACACAGTATGGTAATGTAATGATTCTTATAGGCTGTATGGAAATGCTGTAGGATTTGTATCTTGTACTAGATTGGTTAGTGAGAATCAGAATATTCAACACAGAAGATGATTTATTGTATTGTAATGGGAATTTCGCTCTCTTACCCTTTTACTCTTTTATGCTTTTACTCTCTTACCCTTTTACTCTCTCACCCTCTCTCCCCCTCTCTTCTCTCAGGCCTGCTCTCAGCTGTGCCTGGCAGCTCCCAGCAGGGTCCTGCACCCAGGCCCTTTGCAATGAACCCCAAGTTCCTGACCTGGCTGCAGGGATCTCTGCTCTCTGTCCACCCCAGCTGTCCTTCCCCCTGATGCTCCTACACTGGCCCAGCTCCAGCCCTTGCTGGGCTCCTGTCCCTGTCCCAGAGCAGAGCTCAGCCCCTGCCCCTGTGCCTGCCCTGGGCAGGAGCTGCAGCCCCCAGGAGCCTCCCCTCAGTCTCCTGGGCTCCAGCTGAACCAGCCAAGGGCCCTCAGCTGCTCCTCAGCCCTTCCCCAGCTCCGTGTCCCTCCTTTGGCCACTCTCCAACAGCTTTGGCTCCTTCTGATCTCGTGGTGCCCAAAGTGCCCCCAGCACTGGAGGTGAGGCTGCCCCAGGGCAGAGCAGAGTGGGACAATCCCTCCCTGGGCCTGGTGCCCCCAGCACAGGGTGGCCCTTGGGGCTGCCAGGGCCCAGCAGTGACTCAGATCCAACTTGCCCCTGACCAGGACCCCCAGGGCCCTTTCTGCAGTGTCTGAGATGAGCCAGATCTGCTGTGATGCCTGGAACAGTTGCTGAGCACATCCCAAGGGATGCTCCTGCCTTAGAAGAGCTCAGCTTGGGCACCTTGGTCTGGTTCTCTGCATGTCTGCTGATTTCCAGGACACCTGGGTCCTGTTTGGCTTTGGGAAAAAATATGCACCAGCTGATTTCTGAGTGTGCCTTGTGCTTCCCTCAGGTGCAAATGGCAGGAGGCTCCAGCATCCATCCCTGCCTCCCCTGGTAGCCCCATAAAGATCAATCCTGCCTGAGCACACCGGGGAGGATTAATTCAGGCAGACAGCCTGTTCCTCTCTGCACACAGTGCCACAGCTCTGGCACCTGCAAAGGTTCCCTGTGACGCAGGAGACACCAGCAGGGAGGGCAGGGGCAGAGCAGGACAGGCTGCAGACAGCCCCAGTGTCCCCTGCTGTCCTCCTGCCAGCAAGAAGGGGGATGTGATGTGCTTTGACGTGAGCAGCAGCAATACAGCTCTCCTCCTCCCAAAAACAGAGAGTTTCCAACTCCTCACCTGCTCTCAACAGAGACAGCAAATTGCCAAATTGATTTAATTTCAGCCTGGCCTCCTACCAGGCCAAGTTTAGGTAATCAGTGTGTGTGCACACTGGTGTGTGCATTTATATCTTTTCCGTTTTTCCTTATCCCCCATAATTTTAACCCACTGGCCAATTCAACTCCAATCTGACAGAGGTCTCAAAAAGGCTAAATCCCAAGGGAAATGGCAAAAATCCATATTTGATCAGGATTGGCAGCCACTGTAATGAAGGGAATATCTGAAATGTCATCTCAAACCTTACTGCACACCCCTCAGAAGGGGCTGAGCCACAGAGATCCTTGCAGCAGCATTTCCTGAGCCTCAGCATGCTTCAACTTCTGCTTTGGGTTTCCCTCCCGAGTTGCCTCTTTCCCTGGATGCCTCCAGAGCTGCCAGGGAAATCTGCTCACCAGGTGAGGGGATAGTGGCTCCCCAGTCCCAGAAAGGCCCCTTTAACCTTGAGAGAAACACAGATTTTGCCACTGTCTCCTTTAAAGACCCTAACATCGATGTACCCATTTATTGACACACATAAATTGGGATTGACTTTTATTACACTTGAGCCTCAGATCACAAACCTGCAGTGGAGCTATTACTGAGTTTCTGCTGGCTCTCAGCCTCACCTTTTCCTCACCTTTGGCTGCCTTGGTGCCCCTGACCCATGGGCAGAGGCAGCTCCTGTGCCAGGCACTGCCTTGGCTCAGTCTGGCAGCTCTGCCCTGACAGGACCTGCAGCAGGAATTTTCCTGGCCCTCCCCACTGTGCCAGGGCTTGATTTTCCCCTGCACAGGGAAAAGCAGCTCAGTGTTGAGCTGTCAGGGTGCCTGGAAGCCCCTGTTCTCCTCCCCACTCCAGGAAGATCAGCAGCAGCTGCTGCAGGTGCTGCCAGGGCTCCTGGGGAAGGAGAACAGCAGAAATCCTCTGCTGAAGGTCAGCAGCACAGCAAAGATTAATGGCACTTCAAGGTTCAGGTCTGTCTGTGCTGGGAGGGTCTCTGGAGACAGCCAATAAAGGCTGATATAATTTTACATACAAATGAATCCTTTTAAGGAGCTGAATGCCCTGAATGAGCCTGGATGTGGCCATGCTGCTGTCCTGAGGAGCAGGGCAGGTGTTCCACCCTGATCTGCAGAGAGGAAGAGAAGAGAAAAGAGAAAGGAGAAAAGAGAAAAAAAGAGGAGAAGAGAGGAGAGGAGAGGAGAGGAGAGAAGAGAAGAGAAGAGAAGAGAAGAGAAGAGAAGAGAAGAGAAGAGAAGAGAAGAGAAGAGAAGAGAAGAGAAGAGAAGAGAGAAGAGAAGAGGTTTTGCAGGCTGGGCCTGTGGGTTTGCAGGGTTTTGCTGCTCAGCCTGGCCCTGGGGCAGTGCAGGGCTGGGCACCCTGGGCTCCCACCCTTGCTCTGGCACTGCAGGCTGGGTGGCCTTGCAGGATTTATGCCCCTCTTAAAACAAGGATCCTGACACTGTCCTCCTTGGTAAAGCACCCTGGGAGCTCCCAGAGAGGAGCAGTGCATCACAGAGAGTTATTGCTCCCTCTGATCCTTTTCTTGCCCTCCTCGAGTGAATTTCTGAGCAGCTCCCAGACCTGACCCAGCAATATGAGTCACATCTGTCAGAGGCAGCTCCTCCATCATCCCCAAGGGAAAATGAGGGATGTGCTGGTGTGTTTTGTCTTGGCAGGGTTGTTTCATGTCCTGGGGAAGGGCTCCCTTTGTGTGTTGAGTTTTCAGTCCCCTACAGGCTCTGTCTGTGTGCAAGGGAAGGCAGGGACAGAAGCTGCTCAGAAACCAGGCAACAGGCAGCCATTGACAGCGTGGGGCCATCCAGACCTGGCATTTAGAGGCAAAATACACTTGGGAGAGGAGGTTTTCCAACCCCAAGGGCACCAGGCTTGGGAAAGCTTGGTTAGGGCTGAGCCTTGGTCCAGTTAAAATCCACTGGGACCTTTATTTCTCCACCTTGTCCTAACTCCTGAGATCTGGGAGAGAGAGAGGGAATTAAAAACCACTGAAATCTTCCCTTTCCTCTCTCCCACTGCCCTGTTTGCCCTGGGAGCAGAGGTGCCGTGGTGGGTGAGGACAGGCAGAGCCCCATCCTGCTGAGGGTTCCATCTGTGGGGCTCTGGGCAATGCGTGAGGTTCCTCCTGCCCACAGAGCACAGAGATCCAAGGTGGCCATGGCCTTCACCACCTCCTGAATCTGATTTTCTTCCAGCTGCAGCTGGGGGAGGAAGCTCAGAGCACTGGAAGGTGTCTGGAGCGTGGTCAGCCCCGTGCCTCTGTTAGCACGAAAGGAGAACGTGGAACATTCTCCTCGAAAAACAACTCCTGGAAGTTTAAGCTTTTAAATTGTTTTTCCAAATAAATGATTTCTTTATTTTCTTTGCAAAAAAAGGTTCCCATGAAAGGACAAGCTTTTAATTTCAAGAACATTTGATTTTAGGATCTTTCTGAAAGCCTCAACCAAAAGTTGAGGGGGTGGCCTGGACACTACTTTAAAATGAGAATTCTCACCGCCCTTCCTTCCCCTTGTCATAAAAGATCTATTCCATGGCCCATTTGGAAAGTCCTGCTTTTTTATTTGGTTCTTTTTTTCTTTCAGACTCAGACCAAACCCCACCTTTCCCAAATTCAGAATTCCCTCCCCTGTGCTGAGGCCTCCTCACCTTGTGAGCACCTCCAGGCACGGATGGAGCCTGCGGGGCAGCAGCCAACCTGGTAATTCTCCAAGGATTTTGTTTAGAGTTTTATAGCATTACACACCAGCCTTATTGGATTTGAATGGCTTAAATTAACTGGGTTATTTAATGGATTGTCCAGATTAGGGAGGAATCTGCAGAGGCTGTTACTTCAAGAAGAGCAGCTGCATGGGAAGAAAAGATCTCCAAGTAACATTAATATCCTGGAGGCTCACAAGTCCTGACAGGCCACTCCTGTCCTTTATTGACATTCTCTCATACGCATTTAGCCAGGTTTGTGTTTAGTTTAATAATCTCCTGAAAGTTTAATTGTTGCTTTATTCATCCATGACCTTTCCTTCTCATCTGGAGACATATTATTGCTAATCTACAAATTTCAAGAACCAGATTTATTTGCAAAACCAATTATTCTACTATGCAAATCTCTTCTCTTCCTGCAGTCTGCCTGAACAGGGCTTTTTACCTCTGCCATAATATATAGACACTATTCAAATATTTGAATGTAAAATTTATCTATATTTCTTTTCAAGCATGCCCAGGCTCTATGTGGTACAAAGTTAATTAAAATCTTCAGAATCAAAAGAGGTCCCCTGACCTTGATCCAGTCCTGGCAGACTTTAACCTCCAAAGTCCTCACTTATGCACAGGGGACCTGGAGCTGCAGGAACCCATTTTTCCTGACAAAGGAACCTCTGGGTACCTGCAGAACTCATTTAGAGGTGGGAGCTGGTTGTCTTTGTAAAGGTTCCTGGCCAGGTAATCAGTTACAAACACTCCCTGCATTACAGAAGGTTGATAAATAATAATTAATAAGAAACTTATTAATAATAAGTTTCTCTAAAATAATAAAAATATAAAATATTATTATATAGATTATAAATAATAATCTATATAATAATATATAATTATAATCTATATAGTAATATATAAAATAATAAAAATATAAATTTATTATTATGAAATAATAATTATTAAGGTTGATTAATAATAATGAATATGAAACTTATTATTACTAAGTTTCTATAAAATAATAAAATAGAAAATACTATTATATAAATAATTTATAATTCATATAATAATTTATAATATAGTAAAATATAAAAATTATTGTAAAATAATAATCAATAAAGTTGATTAATAATTATTAAGAAACTTATTAATAATTAATAAGAAAACAGCAATTAATAATTGCTGTTTTATATCTTAGTTACCTACAGGTGGACTTAATTGGTCCTCCAATCTAAACACTCTCACCATTGGTTAATTACAAAACCACCCTTTGGTAAACAAATTTCTATCATTTCTATTATGAACATTCTACTTGTTCATTATACTAGGTGCAGTGAGTTAAGATAAGAATTATTATTATTATTATTATTATTATTAAGAAGAAGAAGAAGAAGAAGAAGAAGAAGAAGAAGAAGAAGAAGCATTATTATTAAGAATTACTATTAATTATTATTATTTTTATTAAGAATTATTATTAAGAATTATTACTATATTTGTTTTTTATTCTTTTTTCTGATGAGAATGGTGTCTGGGCCAGTTGTGTTTCTCTCTGTGGCCACTGCTGCTCATCTCCTGGTAGCCAAACCCCCTGCTTCAGCAAGAGCTGGCTCAAGCTCTCTGTATTTCAGATCTCAGTGGCTTTAAGCTGTTTTTCACAGTGTGTGGATTGTTTCTCTTGCTCAAATAATTTAGCTTTAACCTGAGGCTGTGGGCTCAATCCTTGCTGTCAAAACCCAGTGTGCAGCTTTGCATGCATCTCCTGAGGGTACGGGGGGGATACAACATGAATCTCCCTGGCTCCTTCAAAGTCCTGCAGAGCTGCTTTATGTGTGTAGAAATCACCATAAATAAAAATAAACCTGACAGGCTTTAGTCTGTGTTCCTCTGGTGTATCCTTGTCTGCACTGGATTTACCCGGGCTGGTTTTTATCTGACAGCATCAGCAGGGGATGTTTACAGTGGGACGGGCTCAGTAAATCCTGGCAGGGATAAGGGTTCCCTCACAAATATTTCCAGGCCAGGTGACAAACGCCGTGCAGCCCATGGAAATGGAGCCAGCAGCAGCCCCTGGTGGGTGCTCCCCCAGCCCCAGCTCCTTTTGGGGCTGTGCTCACATCATCTGCCCCAGCCAAGCTGCTCAGCAGAGCAGGCAGCTCTCACTGCCTCTGGAAATGGAAGTTTCAATGCAAATTGCTCTGTTTTCACTGCTGGTTTCGCTCGAGCTAAGAATCACTTTTTGTTCTTCTACGTGGAGGCAAACAGGACTCGCAAAACCCTGCAACAGTGTCCAATTACACTTGGGGGTGGAAACATCAGAGTTTCTTGTGGGAAAAGAGGCCACATTTCCCTGCTGCTGCCTGTGCCGTGGTGTGGGCACAAATGAAATGTGAATGAATTAAACCACTCTTACCAATGCAAGTGATTACAGGGCAGCTGCAATCCAAGGTGAAGCTCAGCCTTTAGTAGGTTTATTTTAAGCTCAGACACCATTAAATACACCAGAAACATGAAATAAACTTCCCCTCTGTGACATTTGGATGAAAATGTGACTGATTCTAAATGATTCCAGGGTTTTCTGGTGCCCTGCAGCTGGACTCTGGCACCTGTGCTGGGACAAATGTCTCCAGGAGGGTTTGCTGTAACTGGCCATGCTCATTTCGCCAGAGCTGTTTGATATTTTCAGCTTTTCATCACACACTGACTCTCATCTTGCCTCACAAAGCTGCTGTTGAGGCAGAACTGCACTGAAATCCCTCTTCTAATCTAAGTGCAGTCTCACCCGTTGACACTGAGCCCTCTGGAAAGCATCACTCTGCTCTGCTGCATATTCAGGCAGGGAGAGAACTGAGCTGAGCCTTTGGGTGGACCTTCAGTGGCAAATCCAGCCAATTCCAGGCTCTTCTCTCCATCCCTGTGCTCTGTTACCAGTGGAAAGCGGATCAGCTGAGAAGGAAAACAAACTCTGCTTTTGCTGGGTGGATTTTCAGCAAGAGCAGCTCCAGTGCTCACACACAGAGCCCTGGCAGGGCAGGGGAGGAGATGGAGGAGCAGGAGCTGCAAGGGACACCCCCAGTCTGTTCTGTCCCACTGCAAGGGACACCCCCAGTCTGTTCTGTCACCATGGTCTTGCTGCAGGACCCCAGACCTGTCTGCCCAGGTGCCACTCACTTCCCAATGACTCCAGCACTCGGCTCCTCTGCCAAAAGCCTGGGACACGGTTCTGTGTCTCCAGAATGTCACTGACATCTTTTATGGAAAAGCCTTTCCTTAGGAATTTTTTCCTCCTGAGAAGCTGAGAGGCCTCAGGAGCAAAATGTAAGCAATGGTTATCTGCTGCTGTGGAATGCAACAGGTGCATCTGGGATTGGCCTCATGTGGTTGTTTCTAATTAATGGCCAATCACAGCCCAGCTGGCTCAGACACAGAGCCCGAGCCACAAACTTTTGTTGTCATTCTTTGCTATTCTATTCCTTGCAAGCCTTCTGATGAAATCCTTTCTTCTATCCTTTTAGTATAGTTTTAATATAATATGTATCATAAAATAACAAATCAAGCCTTCTGAAACATGGAGTCAGATCCTCGTCTCTTCCCTCATCATTGGACCCGTGTGAACACGGTCACACCAGAACACACTCCACTTCTTTTTCCACTTCTTCAAATTTTATGATTCTTGTAATTTGTCACATAGCTGGTGGTTTCCAATCATCATTTAGCCAGTGGAGGCTGAGGGGGGACAGCTGTTCTTCAGGTCAGCTGGTGAGCATTTGGCTTGCCAGTCAACCAAGTCTCACTGACTTGGAGACAATATATCTGAGCTATAAAACCTCAACTGGAGACATCACTCACCAGATTTAGTGAGTGGCCTGTCATCACTGAGAGCAATGATCCTTAACCCCTTATCTGGCTCCAGGGAATCATTATCTGCACTTGTTAATTTAAGCTTGTTTTAAGTAATAAAAAAGCATTTCTCTCTGCTAAAAATGTCTGATTCTACTACAGCTTCATTATTCAGTTTCATACTAAGAATTTTTTTTTTTATTGATTCAACTTGACATTCCAATAAATACCCAAGATACTAGCCAATTAACACAGTTACTGGCCAAGTTCCCAGGCATTTTTGCTAGCCAGGCAAGGGCTGCAGAAGCCTCTGAAAATGAAACTGAGTTTAATCCATCCTTGTTGAGCTGTGCACATTTGAAATGCGACCCCAGCCCTTGCAGGGGGTGCCAGGCAGGGATTTCCAGGCTGTACAGGGCACAGGTGAGACCCTGGGTTCACCTCAGCAACCCCTTCCAGCACAGCCTCTCAAGCAGAATCCTTCACTTTCTCTTTGGCTTGCACTGCTCTCTGCACA
The DNA here is from genome assembly GCF_023055355.1 of Agelaius tricolor. Taxonomy (NCBI): domain Eukaryota; kingdom Metazoa; phylum Chordata; class Aves; order Passeriformes; family Icteridae; genus Agelaius; species Agelaius tricolor. The sequence continues at coordinate 1,683,010 of NW_027269293.1, read as the reverse complement.
TTTATGTACAAAAATAAAAACAATCGGGTGCAATGGTGCAGTGCCTTGCAGGTTTCAGCTCCTGTTGAGGAATCCATTCCTCACTGAGCTGCAGGGAAGGTTGGGGCAGCTCCTCACACCAAGATCAGCCAGGAAAGGGCTCAAGAGGTAACAGAAATATTCCCTCAGAGCAGGGTGAGCAGGGTCAGGGTAAAGGCTGAACATCAGTCACAAATATATAGAGTGGAAAAAGAAACGTGCCAGAAAACAACAAAAGCGAGTTGGGAACACAATCACCCCCAAACTTCTGAGGTTGGCACAATGACCACAAAGCCTCCAGCAATCCATCTGTCAGCTGGGAAGATGTGATTCAGATAGTGAAGGGAGCCACACTGGTGGACATCTCCATGGGAACCAATTTACTTGAAGAAGGGAGAAACTTTAATCAGTCAGGGTTCAAAAGGCCTGTAACTCATGTCAGAGCAGAGCAAATCTGATTGTACACTCATCACAGGTGAACAAAGGATCAGAGAAGACAAAACAATTACAAGCAGATAATGAACTGGGTAGTCAGCAGCACAGACAGGGTGAATCCAAAGAGTGGATCCAAGGTAACTGTCACAGGCACATTTTATGGAAAATCCTTTCCTTAGGATTTTTTTTTCTCCTGAGAAGCTGAGAGGCCTCAGGAACAAAATGCAAACAATGGTTATCTGCTGCTGTGGAATGAAACAGGTGGATCTGGGATTGGGCTCATGTGGTTGTTTCTAATTAATGGCCAATCACAGCCCAGCTGGCTCGGACTCTCTGTCCCAGACACAAACCTTTGTTATCATTCTTTCTTTTTCTATTTTTAGCCAGCCTTCTGATGAAATCCTTTCTTCTATTCTTTTAGTATAGCTTTAATATAATATATATCATAAAATAATAAACCAAGCCTTGTGAAACATGGAGTCAGATCCTCATCTCTTCCCTCATCCAAGAACCCCATCACAGGTAACCATGCCCAGAACAGCAGGAAGAGCAGGAGGAAGGAGAACCAGCTTCTCTCCATGTGCTGGAGTCCCTGGAAGAGGGGAACAGCCCAAATCTAACCCCAGAGATGCTGTGGTTTGGCAGGCAGTGCTTTTCCAGCCCCTCTCCTTTGTGGCTTGTGTTGCCACCACCAGAATGTGAAGGGAACCTTGAAGCCATTTCCAATTCCTCAGTTGCAAGGCACCAGCTGCTTCAGGATGGCTGCTCCTGCCCTTCCTGCCCTGCTGGAGACCTGACAACTTGCTTTGCAGGGTATGAAGGATTCTTCTCCAAAGCAGCAGATCTGAAGAAATAATTGCCCCAGGGAGCCTGAGCTGCAGTCGTGGGGAGAGGCAGATTAGAGGAATCAGACTCATTTTCCAGTGGAACAGCTGGGAATGCGCAGGCACTGTGGGTGACTGTCTCAGATGAGACAGGTTATGAGCAGCTGACAGAGAGGGATGTCTCAAACTGCTCCAGAGCAGAGGCACAGGCACCCAGCAGGATGTTTGCTCCGCTCCTCCAGCCCTCTGTGGAGCAGGGAAAAGCAAAAATCCACCTCTGCCAAAGGGACTGATGGTGCCCTGTTGGGGAAGATGAAACAGGAAAGCCTTGTAAATATGATTGTCTGGCAAAAAAAATTGAGATTATAGAAACTATAAGCGAGATTGAAATGAAAGCAAGCTTTGAGATCCCTCAGTTACTGAAAAACTGGAAAACAATGGTGTGGCTGCTGAAGGTGATCCCCTTTTGATGGAACAACACCCTCTGCTTGCAGACAGGCCCAAGGGTCAGAGCAGACCCTGCCAGCTTGGCAGAAGGGGCCCAAAGAGGAGTTTTAGGGTTTAAAATGTAACACAGTATGGTAATGTAATGATTCTTATAGGCTGTATGGAAATGCTGTAGGATTTGTATCTTGTACTAGACTGGTTAGTGAGAATCAGAATATTCAACACAGAAGAAGATTTATTGTATTGGAATGGGAACTTAGTATAAACTCTTGCCTCTTAGCTCTTACCTCTTGCCTCTTAGCTCTTGCCTTTTACTCTCTTACCCCCTTTTACTCCCCCTTTTACTGGATCTTTGATTAGTCTATGTTAATTGTTTTTAATTAATAACCAATCACAGTCCAGCTGTCTCAAACTCTCAGTCAAACACAAGCTTTTGTTACCATTCCATTCTCTCCTTTCTTTGCCAGCCTTCTGATGAAATCCTTTCTTCTATTCTTTTAGTATAGTTTTAATATAATGTATATCATAAAATAATATATCAAGCCTTCTAAACATAGAGTCAGCTTTTGATGAAATCCTTTCCTCTATTCTTTTAGTATAGTTTTAATATAATATACATCATAAAATAATACATCAAGCCTTCTAAACATAGAGTCAACTTCTGATGAAATCCTTCCTTCTATTCTTTTAGTATAATTTTAATATAATATATATAATAAAATAATACATATTATAATATACATAATAATATAAATATAATACATAATAATACAATAATAGAGTCAACTTCTGATGAAATCCTTTCTTCTATTCTTTTAGTATAATTTTAATATAATATATATAATAAAATAATACATATTATAATATACATAATAATATAAATATAATACATAATAATACAATAATAGAGTCAACTTCTGATGAAATCCTTTCTTCTATTCTTTTAGTATAATTTTGATATAATATATATAATAAAATAATACATATTATAATATACATAATAATACAATAATATACGTAATAATACAATAATAGAGTCAACTTCTGATGAAATCCTTTATTCTTTTAGTGTAGTTTTATTATAATTATTTTAATAAAATAATAAATCAAGCCTTCTAAACATAAAGTCAACATTGTCATCTCTTCCCTCATCCTAAAACCCCTGTGAACACCAGCACAGCTGTGTGAGAAGAGCCTTGCAGAGAGCAGGAGATGGTTATTTCACAAGAAACCCTATGGGCTTCTTAGAGAACAATGCTTATCTTTCCATCTCTCCTGATGATCCCTTATCATTACCCAACCCTCCTGGGCTTCACAGACATTAGCTAATCTTGTGATAAGAGATTAAGAGGAAAGCCAAGACACTGTTCCCAGCCATTAATGGCTGAGTGTGTGATGCAGAGACCCCCAGATGCCTGCCAGGCACTGCTCTGTGTCAAAGACAAAGGCAGAAACCTGATTACTCCCAGCTGACCTGCTGGCAACTCAGTCATGCCTGTTTGAGTTGTTTTAGGATGAGGAAAATATTATCATTAGGGCGAGATGGTGGAGCAGCAACAGAGCTTTGATTGTGCCCATGGAGAGATGAATGTGCCAGAGGGTAACTGGCAGCATTCTGGGGATATTTCCTGCACCCAAAGCAGAACCATCTCTAAGGGAAGGGCAGGCTGGTGCTCCAGATTGGGATGAACCACACTGAAACTGGAAGCCTTTAACTGCCACTCCTCAGCAGGAGCTGCAGTTAAGTGCATGCACTCACTGAAAACAAGAAGGAAATGCAGGACTGCTCTGAGTGGAATACTTTGAGGAGGATTCCTCGTTTAGTTTGGAGAGGGAGCTATGAAAGGAGGAGCAGAGGAAAGCCAAACACAGGCATGTGTGTCTTGTGGGGAGGCAGGCACACAGAGCACGTTTCTGAGCTGTGTTTGTGTGTGAAATGTTTGGAGCTGTTGCTTTAGGCTGTGGGGTTTCACCCCTGATCTAAAATGCAGACCTTTGTACATCCACGTAAGGAAATTGCCTCAAGGATTCTTGATTTCAGCATTAGCTTCCTCCTGACAAGGGCAGTGTGCAATGTCTCCAACTCAGCTGCAGAATCTCCTGTGTGAGATAAAAAGCACTGAGAGGCAAAATGTAGAATTCCCACCCTGGGACATCACCTGAGTCACTCTGTGGAGGATGGTGACCAGGTCTCACAGCCTGGCTCTCTGTCTTGGCACCACCTTTGGGAAACTGCTCTACATCCAGAATTTGTTGCTCCACAGCAGCATAAATCCAGGATAAACCCCCACAACAGCTGCATTTCCCAGTGCTGTGCGCTCTTCCCTGCCCACAAACAGCAAGTTCCATTGGCCCAAACTGCTTCTGCTCTCACAAGGACTCAAACCAAAGAAGAAATAAAGAACAAAAATAACATCTCTTGCCCAGGATAACACAATGAGTGTATTTTCTGGCTCACTTTCTGCAATGGCAACAGTTTTTGAAGACGAAAATATCCCAGTGGTGGTCTGTGGTGCAGAGAGCAACACTTGATACGAGGACCACAAAGGAACTGATGTTTGCTGCAGGATCAGAGGGCACTGGGGAGAGCAACTTTCTGAGACACATCCCTCTCCACCAGGAGCAAAAATAGCCCAGAAAACCTCTCTCCTGGAATGCATTTCATTCTGCATTAAAGGTGATGGCTTCTGAGAGCTGCTCCTGTGCAAAACCAGCTCTGGTGCTTATGAAACAATGCATCAAAGCCACAGATGGGAACTGGCTCTCCTGGCAGCACAGCCACAAAAAATCCCTGCACTCTCTCTTCTCCCTCCTGTAACAAATGGCCTCTTTCCCCAGTCATCTGCCTAACATTTAATGATTAATGTCTTATGTGGCACGACACGGAGGCTTTTGCTTCCTTTTAGGAGAGCGTAAAGCTCTTTGGAGTCTGGGTTCTGCTTTCAGAGTTATCTGTCTGCAGAGAGAAAACTCATCTCAGATGTTCATCCCAGTTTCTTTAAAGAACAGGCTAAATGGAGAGTTACCAAGGATGGCCTTAATGGACTTTGCTTGGTTTCTGATTGGCTTTCATCTAGTTTTATTGTTCCTTCTTTAAATTTGCAAATGGCTTGGACTGTGAGCAGAGCCTTGGACTGGGTTTGGGCTGGAATCCGCCTGCAGCAAGGAGGGCTGTGCTGTCTGAGGGACAAGGGACAGGCCTGGCACTCAGGAAAATGCAGAGAGATGTTGCACTCCCAAACCCACTGCTTGTCATCCCTACATCCATGAAATGAGGGTAAAGATGCAGTTCCCAGGAGCCCCACACACCAAATCACTTGGGATAAGTAGCACCAACCTTTTGCCCTAATCAAGTCCAGGAATCCACCTGCTCTCAGGTCCCCAAACTATTTTCACCCCCACAGAATAGGACATCTGCACTCTGGGAGTTTGTATTTCTCACCTTTCCTGACAAGGAAAACCTAAACAAGTATTTTAGGTTCAAATTCTTAATTTCCATCTCACTTCTGGCTGCCTTCAGCCCCTGCCAGTCCTTGGGCTCCTTGTCTTTCCCGTTTGGTGCAGCTGCCAACAGGGCAGGTAAAACACCTGCAGGAGCCCCAAGCACAGGTCACCTCTGGGAAATAATCAAGGATTATTCTGATTGTTCCATCAGAACAACAGGATGGGCAGAATGACAAAGCCAGGCCACACATTGCCTGTTAGAGTGGCTCTGTGGAGACCTGTGGTGAGCACAGCAAATTGTTCCAGCAAATTCCCTGGAGAATCCTGAATGTTAAACAAGAAAGGAAAATAATGGAGGAGGCTGCCAGACTCTGGCTGGTTTGAAATGAAACAGTCTGATTGCTTCTAAGCATTTTTTTCTGGTTGGGGCTGGTATTTTCCCTTCCGTGGGATGTTTTGAAATTCGCACCTTTGTTTTGAAAAGGACCGCAGCTCTCCCCCTTGGGATTTCCCAGGGAGCAGAGGTTCCTGGGGCAGCCCAAGGCTTTGTGCCAGCCCTGTGTGTGTGCCAGGAGCTCTCCTGGGCAGGGGAAGCTGCCAGGGGACATTTCCCAATCCTTCCAGGACCTTTGTAGGCTGCCAGAGTGAGGCAGAAGGCTGGAATGGAAACCATGTCCCCAGAGAGGAAATGGGAACAGAATCCTGCCCTGTCTTGAGGCCCTGGGCTTTTCTGGGGGAAAAGTGACTTACTCTGTTTGTTCAGTTGCAGTTACAGAAACCACTCAGGGAAAGAATAAAAGAAAAGCAGACACTTCCCCTCAGAGCTCCATCTTTGTCTTGCAAGCCCTATTTGCTGACCCAGAGGACTTGAAATGCAGCTCCTGGAAGGGTGGAAGGGCTCTGCTCTGGGTGAAAAGGGGACAAAGAGTCCCTGGTGTGCACAGAACCTGCCTGGCTGACCCTCATTCCCCAGGGCTGTGTCTCAGTCTGATTTCAGAGGGGTTTGTCCTGATCAGCACCATCAGAGTGCATGAGCTGAGCCCTTCTCCCACAGCTTGGCACCTCCTGGAGCAGAGGCAGCTCAGGCTCTGGACAGGGGCAGAATCAGAACCAGAACCAGAACCAGAGTCAGAATCAGAGTCAGAATCAGAATCAGAATCTGAGAATCAGAATGAGAATCAGAGAGTCAGAATCAGAGTCAGAATCAGAACCAGCATCAAAATCAGAGTCAGAGTCAGAATCAGCATCAGAATCAGAGTCAGAATCAGAGTCAGAATCAGAGTCAGAATCAGAATCAGAATCAGAGTCAGAATCAGAATCTGAGAATCAGAATGAGAATCAGAGAGTCAGAATCAGAGTCAGAACCAGAATCAGAATCAGAGTCAGAATCAGAATCAGTCAGAACCAGAACCAGAATCAGAACCAGAATCAGAATCAGCATCAGCATCAGAACCAGAATCAGAACCAGAATCAGAATCAGAGTCAGAATCAGAACCAGAATGAGAATCAGAATGAGAATCAGAATCAGAGTCAGAATCAGAGTCAGAGTCAGAACCAGAATCAGAACCAGACCCTCCAATGCTCCAAGTGAGGCTGCAGGGTTTGCCCCCTTTGCCACCAGGGGTGGAGGTGCTTTGTGGTTTTTTTCCCCCGCTGCCTTTTGCCATCTGGGCAAACAACACTTTGGGGAGTCAGTGATAGAACGGTTTAATGTAATAAACATGAATCTGTCAGGCTCAAGTGCCCTAAAATATTCCAGGCTGCAAAGGCAGGACCAACAGCGAGCTTGTTGATAGAGCCCCAAGCCAGAACTAATCAGACAGAGACACCATTTGCTTTCAATAGAAATTATATTCAAGAGGGCTGCTTCCTGCTTGCAGGGAAAGATGGGAGACAAACCAGAGGGATGTGGCACACTGAAAGGAAAGGGCTCTCCCCCATCGGGCAAAACATCACAGGGCTCAGTGTCTTGCAGGGACAGAGGCTCCCTGTTTGACTGGAGGTTCTGCTGACTCAGCTGGTGGCTGAAGATCTCCCCAGGAAGCAAAAGCACACAAATGAATCAAGCAGAGCTGCTCGTTGTGTGCAGGGTTGTAAATAACAGGTACTGAAAGCAGAATCAGCAGCCACCAGGCTGGGGCTGTAAAGCTGCACGTGTTGGTGCTGCATCAGGACGGGGAAACAGCCCTGCACCTCCTCGATCTGGCACAGAGATAACATTAATTTGCCTTTCATCAGCCCCCTCTGATGCCCAGGAAGGCCAATGTCACTCGTTCTGGGGTCTCTGCTGGGAGACTCAGGAAAGAGCTGGCAGGAATCGAGTGCAGAGCTCCCCAGCCTCTGTTCCACTGGGTGTAAATCCAGCCCAGCTCACTGACAGCACAGAGGTGACTTTTACACTGCTGAAAATGAGAGCAGAATTCACTGGAATTAGTGCTCTGGGCTGCTTTGATCTGATCATTAGGGATGGATAACAAGCCTGGGGCCTCCCCAGCCCCACTCCAGGAGCTGTCCCTGAGTTGAGCAGAGCTCCAGCTCTATCTCCCCATTTCCACAGCACTATTATTGCCCGGTTTACTTTGCTCTGCTCCTCCCAGGACCCCTCTCCTCCCACTCCAAGCAGCACACAGGTTATGGCACTTTTCCTCTGAGGACTGCAGGTCCTGGGAGCATTCAACTCCAGGACCTGCTCTTACAAGATCAGCAGCTTTGCTTTGCAAGCTCAGGGACTTCAGAACACTTGGAGGGGATCCAGGCTCAAGGGGACTTAACAGAGATGTGACAAGGGCTCCCTGGTGCTAGAGTAATAAATAATAATTAATAATAATTAATCGGGTGATGACGAGGTTCCCTGATCACAGCTTCATGGCTGATATCACCGTGCTTTGAGGCAGATATGACAGGCTTGACCTTTCCTCCTCACTGCCTTTATGCTGTTATAATTTTGGTAAGGCAAACCCTTGGCTGGTGTAAATCAGCACAGCCAGAGTGACTCCTGATTTATGGCAGTACAGGAAGGGAATCACATCCCCTACATATTTTACCACCTAACAACCTAACACATAGCAAGGCAGAGGCAGAGTAGGACTCCTTTAAACTGCTGTCTCTCACCTGCAGAGAGGAAAATAAAATCAGCTTTCAGGCTTCTAGGTATGATTGCTTCAGGGTCAGCAAGGGGAAACTCATTCTGCCTCTCCTCCCATGCAGTGGGTATTCTCCTCCTTCAGCCTATCACATGGCAGCTGAATTAGTACTGCACTGCCTAATTACATTTTATCACCTCAGGAACGTCAGATTTCAGGCGGCGAAAGAAGGGCTGAGTATTTGTTGCTGCATCCAGGATCCTCCCCTGACTTTACATGGGAAAAAGAATAGGAGAGAAACACTCCTTCCACCCCCTGAAAAGCTTTTAATATTCCTTTCTTCCTCCTGCTGTGGCTCTTTTCACTTTTCCAGAGGCTGCGGTGAGCTGCCTCCCCGGCTGAAGCGAACTCCCTCTCAAGGCTTTATCTCTGGAGCAGGCTGGAGGTGTTCTGGCCCAGTGCTCTGCTGTGTGGGCTCCCTCCCCTCTCCTGATATTCTCATTATCCTCATTGTCATTGGCCTGAGTCATTGAGGGCTCTTTTGTTCCACTCCCTGCAATGGCCTGTGATAAAGACACTTCCACGTTATTATTGCTTTTGCAAAGTTCCTTTTATTTCTTCTGCAGCCAAACAATAATCTAAGGAGCCATATTGGAGGTGAGGCATTAGGAAGTGCCAGCTTTATTATCAGCACAATATGGGCCTGTAATCTGATAATGATAAAAATCTGCCCCTTTGCTTTGCCTCTTATCATTTAATTGGAGCGAAGGAGCACATTGGTTTGTTAATAATTTTATAATTGCTGCTATCTGCAGAGACCCATCAAAGGAACCGTGCACAACAACCTCCTTCAGCAGAAACCATCATCTCCGTGATAAAACGAGCTTTATGGCATTTAAATGTTGCTGTTATTGTTTGCAGGGCCCTCAGGGCACGCACATCCCAACACAGGGCCCACACCTGGGGAGCTGCTGGCTTTTGCAGTCCCTCCTGTTCTGCTTTAGCCACACATCCCAGACTTTTGACAATGCAGGGATGTTTCTGTGTCTCCCCACAATTTTGACAATGCAGGGATGTTTCTGTTCTGGTGTCTCCCCAGAGTTTTGACAATGCAGGGATGTTTCTGTTCTGGTGTCTCCCCACAGTTTTTGACAATGCAGGGATGTTTCTGTTCTGGTGTCTCCCCACAGTTTTGACAATGCAGGGATGTTTCTGTTCTGGTGTCTCCCCAGACTTTTGACAATGCAGGGATGTTTCTGTTCTGGTGTCTCCCCACAGTTTTGGCAATGCAGGGATGTTTCTGTTCTGGTGTCTCCCCACAGTTTGACAATGCAGGGATGTTTCTGTTCTGGTGTCTCCCCACAGTTTTGGCAATGCAGGGATGTTTCTGTTCTGGTGTCTCCCCACAGTTTTGGCAATGCAGGGATGTTTCTGTTCTGGTGTCTCCCCACAGTTTTGGCAATGCAGGGATGTTTCTGTTCCCACTGGTGTCTCCCCACAGTTTTGGCAATGCAGGGATGTTTCTGTTCCCACTGGTGTCTCCCCAGAGTTTTGCCAATGCAGGGATGTTTCTGTTCTGGTGTCTCCCCACAGTTTTAGCAATGCAGGGATGTTTCTGTTCTGGTGTCTCCCCACAGTTTTGACAATGCAGGGATGTTTCTGTTCTGGTGTCTCCCCACAGTTTTTTTTGGCAATGCAGGGATGTTTCTGTTCTGGTGTCTCCCCAGACTTTTGACAATGCAGGGATGTTTCTGTTCTGGTGTCTCCCCACAGTTTTGGCAATGCAGGGATGTTTCTGTTCTGGTGTCTCCCTGTACCCACCTGAGCTCCCTGCTCTGGCCACACCATCTGCTCTGAGCAGGGACAGCTGCACCTGCAGGGGTGAGGGGAGCACAGCCCTGCAAGCTGTGACAAATTAAGTGGAATGATGGTGAATTTATCACGAGGTGAAAAAGTGGATTTTGGGGTTTCTAGAAACAGAGGTTCAGGGGGAAAGATGGAGGGATCTGTGGCAGGGCTGGGCAGCAGCAGAGCCTGCTCTGCTCAGGGGGGAGGAAATGGCAGGGATGGATTTTGGAGCATCACACTGGCTGCCTGAGACACCAGCACTCACCTCAGTGTGGCTGCCAGTCCTGCCCACCCCCTGCTCCACTGCTGCTCCTGAGTTTGGCCCTGCTGTGACCAAGTGACAGCAGCACGCCCAAACTGCCCAGCCTCCCTTGCTGAGCACACAGGAACCAGGGCTGATCCTCCTGAGAGGGGCTGCCAGCACCAGGCACCTGCATTTCTGCTCTTGGAAGCACCCAAAGGGGAAACGTCACCTCCCAAAGGAGAAATATGTCACAGGCATCTTTTATGGAAAATCCTTTCCTTGGGATTTTTTTCCTCCTGAGAAGCTGAGAGGCCTCAGGAAGAAAATGTAAACAATGGTTATCTGCTGCTGTGGAATGCAACAGGTGCATCTGGGATTGGTCTCATGTGGATGTTTCTAATTGATGGCCAATCACAGCCCAGCTGGCTCAGAGAGCCCGAGCCACAAGCCTTTGTTATCATTCTTTGCTATTCTATTCTTAGCCAGCCTTCTGATTAAATCCTTTCTTCTATTCTTTTAGTATAGTTTTAATGTAATATATATAATAAAATAATAAATCAGCCTTCTGAAACATGGAGTGAGATCCTCATCTCTTCCCTCATCATTGCACCCCTGTGAACACGGTCACACAAGAAACAGCACCAGGCAGAGCTGAGGGCACAAGGTACAAATCTTTGGCAATGTGTCCTTTTCAGAGCTGTTTCAGGGCTGGGTCTGATGCTGTGCTGTGGAAAATTGGTTGGAATTTTCTGGTGCTTTCCAGGAATTCCTGGGTCTAAAAGCTCTCGTGCCCAGGATTTCCTGCAAAGCCCTGGAACCCCACAGTTCAGCAGTCTGTCATTAAAATTATTTGGACAGAAGCTGAGAGAAAGTTACCACAGGCTCCCCCACTGCACTCTGATCTGTTTATTCATCACACAGGAATAAAAAAAAATAAATTAACAAAACTGATTAAATTTACATTTGACCTTATCACATCTGTATAGGTCTGTTCATGCATCAATCAAAGGGAGAGCAAAAAAAAACAAAACAAACCCCTCAATCTTTACTAACCCTTTAGAGCAGCTCTGTACCAGCCATCTGTGCATAGATGGATGGCAGGATGGTGGGAGAAGAGGAAAACCCCACAAGCTTTGAGTGCCAGATGCCAAGAGGCTCTGGAGGGGACATCAGGAGCTTGGTGCTGGGGCTGGTTTGGGACCTGCCCCACAGTCCTGGTCCCCAGGCACTGGGATGTCCCTGACCCTGCTCAGCCCCTTGGGCTGGGACAGCTGTGGGTGCAGGTCCTTCCCTGGAGCTCTCAGCCCCATCCCCAGAACAACAAGGAGGGGAACTCTGAGCCATCTGTGCTAGAAAGCACCAAGGGCCAGGGAAGCACAGCCCAGGAATTCAATCAGATATTCCCCTTTCCTTCCTTTAAAAATAGGTACAAATTTCCTCTCCCCCCCACTTCCCAGGGCAGCTGAGAGGGTTAATTAATATTGGATGCACGTTTGGGCCTGACACACTTTATAAGCAGTTAGCATTAATCAGATTGAGTTTGATCAGCTCTGGCTCAGCGTGGCCCTTGTCAGCCCCGGTCACAGCTCAGTGCTCGCTGCCAGCCCTGGGGACCTCACAGAGCTGGGCTGACCCAGCCCTGAGCCCTGCAGGAGCGACCCAGAGCCCCTCAGACCCTGCTCACCACGGCTCCCTTCCAACCCCAGCCATCCTGGGGCTCTGGGGCAGCTTGGGTGTCTGTGAAAAGCCCTTTTCTGGCTGTGAGGTCTCTGCTGAGTGAGGCTTTGGGGATAGAGGAGCTGCTCCATCCCGTTTCCCCCTTTGGCTGATGTGGCACTGCAGGCTGCCCTCAGAGGCAGCTCCACAGCTGCTCTGCCTTGGAGGGGTTGCTGGGGAGCCCCCGGGTGGGACATGCAGGGTGAGCCCCTGTTTGAGCAGCAGGCAGGGAGCTCCTCATCTTCCATCCCATCACAGCTCCCAGCTGTGCTCCGAGTCAGCCAAGGGGGGCAGGACAAGCCCCTTTGGGGGGGAATGAACCCCAAGGTCAGTTTGGGGTGGAAGGACCTGCCCTGAGTGCTCCATGCTGGAGGAACCTCAGTGGGATGCTTCCCTTGCAGAGGACTGATGTCATTTTCTCCTGTTTTCTGTCTGAGTAAAAAAATAAAAATAAAAATCTTTGCCTGGCAGATCTGTTGTACAGTTTTTATTGCTTCAAACTAGAAATAGGAAAAAGCAAAATGGTGTGAGGTGCCAGACTGGTGAGGGAGGAACTGGGACCTCTTTACCCCACTTTCCCCTGCAATAAGGCAGAACAAGCTGACTTTCCCTGGCTATAGATAGACCAAGGCATGTCCTATATCCTGCCTGCAGAGCCAAGTGATGCTGGCTCAGCATTAGCCTGGCTCTCCTCCAAAATTGGATTTCCAATTAATAGCGTCGACTCATCACAGAAAAGAGGGAGCTCAGGTCTCAGCTGAAGGTCAAGGAACTTGAGGATGGATTTACACAGCACCCAACTCCCCAGCCACCTGCAGCACACAGGGCAGGCCGGGCCCAAGGCTGGATGGAGCTTTCTGGATGAGCTCAAGGCTGATCCTAAACCTGCAGTGCTCCCAGCAGGGAGTGGGAGAGGGAGAAGGACACAGAGAGCTCCTGTCCATCCTGGCAGCCCCTGGGATGGGGGAGCATTCCTGCCCTCAGCCAAGAAAGGCACAAACCCACCTGCAGCGGGGTGGAAACGGCTGCAGGAGCACCCAGATCATCTTCAGGAGACTCAGCTCAACCTTCCCTCCCTCCATGCTGAAGGACAAACACCAGCCAGGTGTCCCCAGGCTGTTCCTGCATGAGTCCCATGGAAAAGCACAAATATCACCTTACAGCCACCATTGCATTTGGAAATATTCCATCCCATTCCCATTCCATTCCCATCCCCATTCCAATTCCCATCCCCATCCTCATTCCCATTCCCATCCCATTCCCATTTCCATTCCCATTCCCATTTCCATTCCCATTCCATTCCCATTCCCCATCCCCATCCCCAATCCCATTCCCATCCCCATTCCCCTTCCATTCCCATTCCCATTCCATTCCCATCCCCATCCCCATCTCCATTCCCATTCCCCATTCCCCTTCCATTCCCATCCCCATTCCCATTTCCATCCCTTTCCCATCCCCATTTCATTCCCATTCCCCATTCCCATCCCCATTCCCATTCCCATCCCCATTTCCATTCCATTCCCATTTCATTCTCATTCCCATTCCCCATTCCCATCCCCATCCCCATTCCCATTCCATTCCCATTCCCATTCCCCATCCCCATTCCCATCCCCATCCCCATCCCCATCCCCATTCCCATTCCATTCCCATTCCCATCCCCATTCCCATTCCCCTGCTTGGGCAAAGGTTCACGATTCGAGGCTGGAGGGGAGAAGGGGGAGAAGATATTTTATTTATAACTGCACACATGCATTTGATTAAGAGCTGTTCCTGAAAGATTTGCCCGGAACAATGTGAAGGGAAGGGGTGGGAAGGGAAATGCTGGAGCCCAGTTTGAGCCCAGCAGCCCTGCAGAGGGCTGGGAAGGGGCAGCACTCTCCACAAAAACCCCTTCAGGAGCAGCTCATTCCCAGCTCAAGGAGACAAGATGCTCTCTTCCCACCCACCCTTGGAGTAAGGAGCCTGTTCTGGACACACAGGGTCCCAACCAGCTGGAGAAGATTTAAATTCCCAAGGAAAGCACCAAAAATCCTCTGCTGAGGCTCACCAGATCACCTCCTCCCTCCCTGGCCTGGCAGGACGCAATAATCACCTTATCAGGATTTCTCTGTCATATAAATTCACACGCACAAAAATCAATTAACCACCAGTGTTGCTGATTATAAATCAACTATTTACATAATTAATTACTGTATTTTAATAAATGGTATGCAGGAAAGGAAGCCAGCAAAATACAGCCATTCTTTTGGTCCCTATCAATTATTTGGAAGGGAAGGCAATTATACTAAATCTTTCTTCCACCTAGCTCTCTTGTCAAGGGAAATTCCTCCCCCTCCTTCAGCTGATTCAAAGCCTGGAGCTGAGCCTCCAACATCACATTACTAAATTGCTTAAGCAGCATTTTAAATAACAAAAAGGGATATCATTTAATTTTTCTGAAACATGAAAATCAATAAGCTGTCCTTCAGCCTCCCTGAGTGATTGGCCAGGGCTGTCTCTCTCTGAGCTAATTCAATTTTCAGTCTTATTTGGAGGAACCAAGGCTTCAAAAAATAATCAGGCTGATCTTATGGGCCTATCTGGGATTTCAGGGAGGAATTCCTTTCGCTGGATTAGGTCTCCTGTCTGTTTGGAAAGGAGAGGCATTTCTGACATTATTTGGAGACAGACCCTTGATCAATAATTCTTCCTGCTATTTCTGGCTGCTCTGGGGGTTGCAGTTCCTGTCCTGGGAACAGTGGCTGGGTGAGGAGCCCCTTGGGTGGTTTTGGCAGCCCATCACCTCCAGGAGTGGCCAGCAGAGGATGCTTGGGGAAAGAATAAGAAACAAGTGCAGCATGGATTTTTATCTCACCAGCAAGCCAGTGAAAGGTGGGCTGAGCCAGCTCTTACATCTGGAACGTCCTTTCTGGGGGTAATGCTGCAGGAATTTTTCTGATGTGGATCTGGGATCTGCTGCTGGAGGAGAGCATCTCCCTCCCTCTGGGACTGGGGTGAGGGTGCAGATGTGACAGCAACGGGGGCTGCACCCCTATCAGAGCAGGGAAGACACAGAGCAGGTCATGTCTTTCCAACAGCTCGTGAGATTCAGCGGGAAATGATCACTCATTCGAGATTTCACAGGAAAATCAAGCAGGAGTGTAAATCTGCCCTGCAAACCCTGACGTCAGCTCCAGCATGAGGTCATGCAGCACAGGGGGAGATCCCTGCTCAGTTCTGGGATTGCAGCTCATCCATCACAGCCTGACTGGTTTCATCTCACTGCACTCACCCCACCCTCTTGGGGTCTTTCTGGGTCACTGTGACCCCGAGATTGTTCAAAGTCTCTTTTCTCAGCCTGAGCATTTGAAGAAGGAGTTGGAGCTCTTCATTTCTCGGTCTCAAGGTTGTTGATTGTGTCTTATCTATAAAAAATTTTCTCCTGCCCTGCCGAGGTCAGCCCAGCAAGACAGTCCAGGCACTCTGCCTGCCCCAGGGCAGGGTTATGTCTTTATACTAAAAACTACCTGTACAATGTTTACAATTCCTTTCCAATACCCATCACCTATGTTAGACACTGAGCTTCTACTCTAAACCAATCCAAAAGTGCCACCATCACAGCAGAAGATGGAGGCCAAGAAGAAGAAGGAGAAAGGCTGGACATGCCCAGTTCCCTCCATCTTGCCTCCTGAACCCCCATTCCAAAAACCCCAAAATCTGCTTTTCCACCCCGTGATAACTTCACTGTTATTCTACCTAAACTGTTGTGGCTTGCTGATCTTCATCTAAGGTTGGTTACTTGCTCCACGGGTCATAATCAAACCCACAGGGGCATTCTGGGCTCTGTGCCAGGGTCTCTGAGCCCCTGGCAGGGCTCTTGGCCACCCAGAGGGATGCCCTGGGTTCCCACAGCACCCCAGAGCACAAAGCTGCTGCTGCAGGCATTACCTGGGGGCTGGCACTGCCCCATTTCAGATAAAACAGGACAGGACAGAGCTGAGGGGACCTCCCCAAGGGCAGAAGCTGAGAGCAGAGGAGCGTTTGCCCACTTCCTCCTGCTGGGGCCACAGGAGAGGCTCTCCCCTGGTGCTCCCTCACATCTGTGTGTTTTCAGAGCGTGTGTTTACATGGAGCTCAGTCATAACACAGCAGATCTGAGCATCCACTGAGCACCACAAACAACGCTCGCTCTGGAACATTTTCTCCATCTTTCAAGATTATTGCAGCATCTGTTGATCACATTAAGTTGTAAGTGTGCTGTCTCCATGGAGACTGCAGGGGCTCTCTGGGCTTCCAGCTCCTGGATGTGGCTTCAGCTGCAAGCAGAGTCACCCAGAGTCAATCCCTGCTCTGTGTCAGGAAAGGCAAGGACGTCACCAGGCTGCTTCTTGGACATGCTGGATAATGCAACTGGATTTATCACTGCTCCTTTATTTACTTTTATATATTTTATATATAATTATATAAATTAATTATATATCAATATTAATATATTAGTCACAGATCAAGAATATATTTATATTTATATTTATATTTATATTTACATTTATATCTATATTTATATTTTTAATTTTATTTTTATCTATATCTATATTTATATTTATATTTATATTTATATTTATATTTATATTTATATTTATATTTATATTTACAATTATATTTATATTTATATTTACATTTACATTTATATTTCCTTCCCAATGTCCCTTCTTAAAGGGACATTGGCATGGAAACCACACCCCAAAGGGAGATTTGTGTGAGGTTTGGTTACGTGGCACTCCTTAAAAGCAGCAATCTTTCTTCCTTGGAAATTTCTCCGTTCATCCATGGGGAAGCTCTCCCCATGAATTTGCACAGTAACCATGAAATAACCAGAAACTCTCTTGTGAGACAAGCAGCAAGAGATAAAAGCCACTCTTCAAGGGGAAAAGGACTGTAGTCGAAATCCCTTTTGCTTTTAATCAGCTTGAGGGCCCTCACAAGGAAGGTGAGGAGAGTATTTCTTGTAATGGATCAGGGCTGAACTCAAGAGCATTCAGCCAGCACACAAAGTGACACCAGTAATGAGGAAGCTCAGTTAATTTGGCTCACAGACTTCATTCTGTCAGATGATTGGAAGCCCTGGAATTCTGTCCTTTAACTGTGCATTTGCTTTTAGTTCTCGTGAAGAGAAAAACATTCCCATCATAATATTCCAGTTCAAATCCTACAGGAGGCAAATTAGACACCAAAGCAAGCAATGGCAAGAAGTGAACCACATCTTATTGTGGATGCATTGTAAATAAAAACCCCCAAAGAATCTCTCTCTTTTTTCCTATTTTCCCAAGCTAAGAATTGAAGAGAAGCTGACCAGACTTCACAGCCATTGGTTAATTAAGAAGACACCTTTATGGTAGAAATCTCATGAGAAAACAACAAAACACCAGCTGCAGGACTGTTTCAATTCTTCCTCTCAGCCTTCTCAAAACTCCCCAGAACAGCTCCTGGGAAAGTTTATCTGGTTTTTCTCTCTCTGACTCGGCTGTTGCATCCACACTCACCCACCCTTCCTGCTCTCAGCACAGGGACACAGGCACAGAGGGGCTGCCCAGCCTTTTTGGGGCAGCCAGAGGTGCCAGGACTCTGCATCATTTATTTATTCTCATTGGCAGCAGGGCACAGCAGCCACGGGAGGGCACATCCTGTCCTTGAACCTGTGTGTGGCTGCTCTGGAACCTGTGAATCCAATATTCAAATACAATTCCTTCTTGTAAGCCTCGACGCACAGAGCTCCATTATTAAACTTTAACCTTCCTAATATCTTGCTAGATAAACTTTCTGCAGCTTAGAGAGCTATTCAGACAAGCATTAATACATAGGCTCATTGTTCTATTTGCCCTTGCTTTTTCTTCAGTTTAAATAATTTTTCTGCTGACCTATCCCATGACTGCTGCTTTAGCTCTGCTCACAGTTCTGCTGTATCTGAGGCCTGCCTTTTGCAGCTTTCCCAAAACCCTCTGATTTTATGGAGTCCCACAACTCTCAGCCACACCAGGGCTCTGGGCTTCCCCACCTTTCCTTTCCTTGCCTTTCCTTGCCTTTCCTTTCCTTGCCTTGCCTTGCCTTGCCTT
Organism: Agelaius tricolor; assembly: GCF_023055355.1. Taxonomy (NCBI): domain Eukaryota; kingdom Metazoa; phylum Chordata; class Aves; order Passeriformes; family Icteridae; genus Agelaius; species Agelaius tricolor. The sequence continues at coordinate 1,664,862 of NW_027269293.1, read as the reverse complement.
TCCTTGCCTTGCCTTTCCCTTTCCTTTCCTTTCCTTGCCTTGCCTTGCCTTGCCTTGCCTTGCCTTGCCTTGCCTTTGCCTTCCCTTCCCTTCCCTTCCCTTCCCTTCCCTTCCCTTCCCTTCCCTTCCCTTCCCTTCCCAAAACACCCCCACAGCATCCTGGCCCTGGGATGAGCCTCCCTGGGCTCACAGGCTCTGCACAAGCAGAGCAAACCCCAGAGGGGATAGAGTGTGGCATCCCAAAAGGAGAGGAGGGGACACAGATAAACAAACTGCTCTACTGCAAACCAAAGAGCTGCTGGATTTAATGTGACAGGGCCTGGGATGCTTCATTTGACACAGACTGGCAGCAGCCTGGTGATTGGCAAGAGCTCCCAATAGTGGCTCTCTGGCCTGTCACAACAGCCCAGATCATCTGCAGAGCAGCCCAGGCAGCCTCCAGCCAAGCCTGGCATCTGCTGGGCTGGGGTTAAAAAGGGAATGAGCTCAGGGGCTCAGCACTGTGGCAGACATCTTGAATGGAAAAGCCTTTCTTTGGGAATTTTTTTCCTCCTGAGAAGCTGAGAGGCCTCAGGAACAAAATGTAAGCATTGATTATCTGCTGCTGTGGAATGCAACAGGTGGATCTGGGATTGGGCTCATGTGGTTGTTTCTAATTAATGGCCAATCACAGCCCAGCTGGCTCAGACAGCCTGAGCCACAAGCCTTTGTTATCATTCTTTGCTATTCTATTCTTAGCCAGCTTTCAGAGGAAATCCTTTCTTCTATTCTTTTAGCATAGTTTTAATGTAATATATATCATAAAATAATAACTCAAGCCTTCTAAAACATGGAGTCAGATCCTCATCTCTTCCCTCATCATTGGACCCCTGTGAACACGGTCACACAGGACTCTGCTCTGCCAGGACCTGGGAGGAGGCAGCAGGATCAGGGTCACACACCTGCCTGAGCTTTGGGCCCTGTCTGGCTGTTCACACCTGGGGGAAGAGCAGCCCCAGGACACTCAGAGCTGCAGAGCTGCTGTTTCACGTGTTCCTCCATGAACAGAAAACCTTGAAGGAGGCAAGAACAAGAAAAGTTCAGCTGGGCAGCCCTCAGGAGTACCCTGCAGAGCACTGGGCTCTTTTGTACCCATATTGGCAGCACCACTCTCATTGCAGGACCCGTCACCAGCAGCTGAGTGAACCCCAGAGAGGTCCTGGGGAAAGCTGCAGGCCACAGCCCTACACACAGAGCCAGCCCCAGCTTCCTCTGTGCTGCAGGAAGGATCAAAAATTCTGCTTTTAGCACAGGAGCAAGAGAAAAGAGCCGAGGGAATTCCAAACATGGGCTCTCTTGGACACTACAAAAGCCTGAAACACACCCAGGACTGTGCCTTCCTACAGAAGAGGAGAGCAGGAGCATGGCAAAGACAAACCTTCCCCCAAAGGCCACTGCTCAAACCCAGCAATACCCCAAAGACTTTTATGAGACTTGGAGGGAGGCCAGATTTCCTCTGGGAATAACAGACTGGCTGCCTCCTAGAACACTCCGCCATCAGAAGGCTGCAAATAGCTGAGATTGCTATAAAAGTGTTCATCCTCACAGAGTTCTGCAGGGCAGGGCTGGAGCTGTTCCAGCAGGGCTGACAGGCCTCCAAAGGGGAGTGCAAACACACATTCAGACACTTGTGTTGATTTTATCAGCAACAGCACAGCCAGCAGGACCTGGGAGAGATCAGCTCCCTGTGCTGGGCACTGCTGAGGCTGCACCCCAAAAACCTGGGGCGATTTTGGGCACCCCATGCCAAGCAAGAGCTGGAGGGGCTGGAGTGTGTCCAGGGAAGGGAATGGAGCTGCAGGGTTCCTGAGGGGCTGGGAAGGGGCTCAGCCTGGAGCAAAGGAGGCTCAGGAGGGACCTTGTGGCTCTGCACAGCTCCTGCCAGGAGGGGACAGCCAGGGGGGAACAGGGACAGGAGGAGAGGGAATGGCTCAGGCTGGGCCAGGGCAGGTTTACACTGAATATCAGGGAAAATTTCTCCACCAAAATGTTCTCCAGCCCTGCCATAGGCTGCTCAGGCACTGGTACAGTCACCATCCTTGGGAGGATTTAAAAGATGTGCAGATATGACACCTGGGGACATGGGTTAGTGTGGTGGTGTTTGCAACAGTCCCAGGACCAGGGAAGAGATGAGAATCTTGACCCCATGTTTCAGAAGGCTGATTTATTAATTTATGATATATATTATATTAAAAGAAAATGATATATTAAAACTGTGCTAAAAATAGATGAAAATATTTCATCAGAAGGCTTGAAAGAAAGGAGAGAATGGAATGATAATAAAATCTTGTGACTCTCAGACAGTCTGAGCCAGCTGACTGTGATTGGCCATTAATTAGAAACAACCACATGAGCCCAATACCAGACCCACCTGTTGCATTCCACAGCAGCAGATAACCATTGCTTGCATTTTGTTCCTGAGGCCTCTCAGCTTCTCAGGTGGAAAAAGTCCTGGCAAAGGGATTTTCCATAAAACAGGGCTGGCCTAACCCTCGTTAGGAGGGGAACAGCTGGGCAATGAAACAGTTGAGTGTGACAATGATCTTGGAGACCTTCTCCAGCCTGACTCTGTGGCTGCACCGCTGAATCTCACAGGCAGATTCCACTCTCCCGTGCCTGTGTGCACACCCCAAGCCCCTTCCAGGGGTGTCCAGGGTGAGGAGGTGGTGCTGGCTCTGCTCTGGGCGCTGCAGCCCTGCTGGGCCCTGCTGCTGCTGCTCCTCTGCCTTGGCTGTGGCAGCAGAGCAGCTGTTTGGGTGGGACACTCGTGTGTGTGAGCAGTGCTGGGGCTCAGCTGGTGGCCAGGCTGTATTTATGGTTTCCAAGGCTGCTTTAGAAACTGTGCCTGCTTCCACACTCCGTTTGCAGTGGTGGAAAGGGGTATTTCAAAACAAGCCAGGCACTGCCTTCCTCCTGGGTTAATCCACGAATTCCTGCCTCGTGTATTTGGAAATATCCACGGGCCCCCACAACTGCAATGCAGCAGCTGCCAGGCTTTCCTGCTCACCGCCCTCATGCAAGAAAGAAAATAATCAGATCCTCTTGCATTTTGATAACCTGGGGCTGCACCAGCACCAAACATTGCTCAAATTAAAGGGAAAAAAAAAATAAATGCACGGAGGTCCAGCACTCACAGCAGATGACCCAATGGGCTATTTTCTTTCTTTGCAAGATGCCATCATTTCCTCTGACCAAAGTCTTCCAAATCAATGAGTGTTAAGAGCACTTGGAAAAACATTACTTAAAGATAAATAATTTATTTTTAAAGGGCAGCTGGTGAAACCTACAACCCCAGTTGCTAAAATCAGCATCATCTGTTATTTCCCATACTGTCGCAAAATGTTCCATTTTATCTGAACTAAAAACAGCTTTTCTCTGCTGGAAACATGCAAATATCATTCCTTCATAAAGAAGCCACCAGATGGGAACTTAATAACTGTAGACTCTAATTCGCGTTGCCCGGAGCTGCAAAAACCACCAAACTTTGGAAATTCTTGTTTATACCCTGCTCATTCAATGCTTTAAATATGTTTCCATGCTCAGGCATCTGGCCCACACCCAGCTGTGTTATTTCTCCACACAGGACACAAGCTGCAGTGCCTGGTGATGGTTTTGGCTCTGTTTTTTTTTAAAAAAAGCAGATTTACCTGGGGTAATTGCTCTGAGGGTGAGCTGGTGGGAGTATGTCAGCTCTGCCAAAGCTGCCCTTTTTTTCTCTGGGCTTGTTATTTTACTCACTGTTCATTTTTTTAACATAAAGCCTGTTTCCCCCCACATCAAAATGTCGGTGAAGTGAAGCAGACATTTTTCTGCTCCTGCAAAAGTTGTGGGAGAGAAAATTTTATGGGAGTTTTATGGATGCCTAAATGGCTCTGCTGTAGGAGAGAAAGAAAAAGTGCACAGGAAGGAGATGGACAGCAAAGCACAAAGTAAGAGTGATATCCCTCTATGCTCCAAAACATAAGCAGAGGAATACAGAACCCAGAAACAGCAAAAGAAATAAATTCTTCATGGATCCATTTATAACCAGAACAAGTGTTTGCAGTGCAGGGAATAGAAGGAGGCACTGACAGGGCAGCTTTCACATTAACTCTACCCATCCTCCAGGACTCTTTCAGAGCATTTTGGTGCACGCTGGGCCTGGCTTTGTGTGCCAGAACTTCCAGCAGCTCCTTTCCTACGTGGGAATTCATTCCATTGGTCCATTCCTGCTTGGGAATCCATTCCATTGCTGTATTCCTACATGGGAATCCATTCCACTGCTCCATTCCTACGTGGGAATTCATTCCACTGCTGTATTCCTGCATGGGAATCCATTCTATTGCTGTATTCCTGCATGGGAATTCATTCCATTGCTGTATTCCTGCATGGGAATCCATTCCATTGGTCCATTCCTGCTTGGGAATCCATTCCATTGCTGTATTCCTACATGGGAATCCATTCCATTGCTCTATTCCTGCATGGGAATCCATTCCATTGGTCCATTCCTGCTTGGGAATCCATTCCATTGCTCTATTCCTGCATGGGAATTCATTCCATTGCTGTATTCCTGCATGGGAATTCATTCCATTGCTCTATTCCTGCATGGGAATCCATTCCACTGCTCTATTCCTGCATGGGAATCAATTCCATTGCTGTATTCCTGCATGGGAATCCATTCCATTGCTCCATTCCTACATGGGAATCTATTCCACTGCTCTATTCCTGCATGGGAATCCATTCCACTGCTCTATTCCTGCATGAGAATCCATTCCATTGCTGTATTCCTGCATGGGAATCCATTCCATTGCTGTATCATGGGAATCCATTCCACTGCTCTATTCCTGCATGGGAATTCATTCCACTGCTGTATTCCTGCATGGGAATTCATTCCATTGGTCCATTCCTGCATGGGAATCCATTCCACTGCTGTATTCCTGCATGGGAATCCATTCCACTGCTCTGTTCATGCATGGGAATTCATTCCACTGCTCTATTCCTGCATGGGAATCTTCCAGGCTCTGTGGATATTTCACTCTCTTGAAAGGTAAGCACAGAGGAAGGAAGGCATAAATTCAGGTTTTCTCCGTCCACAACCAAAGGAAAATCCAGCTATTAAAAGGAGGCCCATCAATCCTCCAACACTGAAGCAGAAGCTCAGGAGGAATGAGAGGAACTCACAGCCTCTGTGGGAAAATCTGTGCCTCAATCACCCACTCACCTCAAGCAGGTAATGAGAAGTTAAGACCCATTCTTTAGGGATGAACCCAGAAGAGAGGCTTGAGACTTCACCCAGGCAGTAAATGATAATTAAAACCTGCTAAATCCACCATCATTTTTTTTCTCTCTGGGTGTACAAAGAAGAGAGAAGCAGGAAGGGAGGGAGGCATTTTATTCTTGCATCTAACCTGTTTTCCAGATGAGTTTTTCAATGATCAGATTCAATCTACTGTAAAAACTTCCCAGGGAGAGAAACCCTCAGCGCATGAACCAAAAATGTAATGACCTGGGAAATGTATTCCTCTTCAGGGGGAAGAAAACTGGTTTCAACTTTGTGCTCCAGCTTTTATTGTTCACCAGCTATGAAGGTTTCTTTGCCACAGTGTGGAGAGGCAGTGACTGAGCTGTGACAGGGAGCCAGGCACAGGGGATCAGGTCTGTGTCAAACACAGCCCCTTGGAGGGGCTGCCAAACTGCTCATTCTCCTCCTCACATTAAATGCCATCCTGGACTCTACTTAAATTTGGAAGAGACTGGCCTAAATTTGTGCTTTAATAAAGCTGCAGCAAAATTTATCATCATATTTTATATATTTAAAAAGAAATTATATCTATTCAAAAAATATTCTTCTATACTTTTCCCCTGGGAAAAAATATTCTTCTATATTTTTATTATTATTTTTATTATATTTTTATATTATATGATATATGATATATGATATATGATATATGATATATGATATATTATATATTATATATTATATATTTATTATTATTTTATTATTATTATTATTATTATTATTATTATTATTATTATTATTATTATTATTATTATTATTATTATATTTTTTCTTCTATATTTTTTTTAATATTCTTCTATACTTTTCCCCTGCTGTGCTCAAAGGGAAACCACAGGGTCATGTTTGTCACTTAAACATGGCTCGAAAAATGAGTCCTTCAGAACTTTACGACTTGAACCTTTATGATCCTGGGTGCAACGTGATTTAAAATGTGTGGAAAATTTATCAGAGATAAATATCACAGAAAATATCACCAGAGGCAGGCAGAGAACTGTCCCACTCATTGCATTCAATGTGTTCTGCAGGACAGTGTAGGGCAGCAGGGAGGAACCTTCTGGGGATGGGATGGCCCAGTCAGAGAGAGAAAAAACTGGATAAATTCTCCCAGAATTGGCCTGAGTGTCCCAGAATCTCCCTTTAGGGAGCTGGAGATGAACAATGATAGCCAAATATTAGAACAACCTGCAGGTGGTGTTTTACCAATAATCTATTTTTCTGTTTTTCTCATCAGATCCTTTACAAATGGGTGTCTTGTTAATTAACCAATCATGTGAAATGCATTGATTAAGTGACCAATCCTGGGTCTACCTGCAGCAAACCAAGCTGTAAAAGAAGGGAGGATGAATTCTGTGCCTCTCCAGGCCAGAACTGACCCCTTTCACAAACATCTCCTTTCCTGCAAGCATCCAAATGCTGCTGCATCGTTTAGCACTGGCCATGGACTAATTTTCTCCCTCAGGGACAGTAGATTAGATCCCACAATTTCTCTCTCCCCCTGAGTTTTCGAAAGGTCTTTCAAGCGTAATAAACTCAGGTATTTATATATCAATCTGTGTTACCTGAGGCACATATTACAGGGGCCTGGGTCACTGCAACATCATTACAGAGAGTTTTAAAGAGAGCAATGGGAATAGGGGAGATAAATAATTCTCTCTGTGGTGCCCTTTCTATTTGTATGCTGAGGCTTAGAGCAGTTCCCTGCCTTGGACACACCTTCTGAAATACAGCATTTCACACCACAGCCGAAAAAATTCAAGGTAAGCAGCAACCAATCCTCCAGAGCTAAGAAAATAGCCTTTCCCCCTTTAAATTACAGGCACTTATACTTCACCTTGGCTCCTGTCTTCTGCTGCTTCCTCCCACTTCTTAATCCCTTGAAGCTGTTGCACACCTGCAGTCGCTGCTTTCCACAGCATTTATGCTGCATTTTTTTTCCCATTGCCAGGGATGTTAAAATGTGAGAAAAAGAGGTCATGGCCTGGCTGCCCTGGGGAGCAGCATCAGCCCCTCTGTGCCATCGGGGCAGCTCAGCTCTAGGAATCCCTTCAGCCACGGACACTGAGGGACAATTCCTGTTCAGGCATTTGCTTAATATTTTGTTGGGCTGGAGGCTGAAACTGGGCCAAAAAAAAAAAGGGCTCTGAACACCTGCAGGACTCCTTGGTACAACACTTCTCTGATACCACTTCAGCCAGCTCCTGAAGAACGTAGCGCGCGTTTCTGCGCGAAGAAAAAAGCAAATCACATAAAAGGGCTGCAGAAGGGTTGTGAGCTCTCCTGCTTACTCACCAGCTGACACAAGCAGGTCAGATCACTCCAACAGCAGCGGTTTATTGTTGGATTTGAGGCCAAATGAAAATCAGGTCCCTCTGGCACTGGGTTGAGGTACAAAAACCGCTGCAAAAGCTTCGTGGCAGCTCCAGGCTGAGGAGAGGAAGACAAAGATCTGGAGCCATCCAGCAAACACCAGGGATTTGGAAGGTCTGACCCCAGGCTGGGGCTCTGGCCACGCTTCCACACGGGGCCTGCCCAGCCCTCACCTCTAAATTCCTTCTCACCACATCCTGGTTTACAAAGGCACTTTAATGCATTGACTTGCCTCTGAGGAAGAAAGTGCCTGGTGCTTGTTTAAGTGTCTTTATTAGACCTGAAACAAATACCACATCATTTAACTTGGAGGCTTTTGTTGCTGGTATCAGTGGTGTACTGCAAATCACAGACTCAGGACTGCCTCTAACCCCTAATAAGCACAAACTGCCACTCGTCCACCGCCCTGCTTTCCCCAGCTGCTGTTATCTCTGTGTGAGACAGGGAATTGGAGGAAAGAATGACCCAGTGATTGTCTAAATCAGCCCAGCTCTAATTTACTGGAATATGGTTTGAGCAGCTAATGTAACACCTACTGTGAGCAAGATGGAGCTATCTCCAGGACTTCTGTAGGCTAGGAATATTCACTTAAATGGCATTGTCTGGCTGCACTCACTGGAGGGCTGCTGTACCACAGAGAGCAGTTAACCCTTGGAGTGTGAAATTAGGTCAAAAAGAACCAAGCTTTCAATGGCAATCGGCAAAGTTAACTTTCCACTGGAAATTGGGTGTCCTGTTTGCCTCTGACACGTTCTCAGCTCCTCGAGTAGCAAACAGCTCCAGCAATTACAGAGCCCAGGTAAACAGCCCCTGGCAAGGTGTCCTCAGGGTGCCCTCAGCCCGGCAGGATCCTTCCCCAGCCCTCCCTGAGCAGTTCCATGCCATGTTTCCCGTGGCTGGATTAAGCAGCTGGGCTCTCCTTAGATAGAAAGGATGGGATTTTGTCTTCTTTGAAACGCTGCCTGAGACACACAGGAGTCAGCGCCTTCCCAAAGCTGAGCTCCCCAGAAAATTCCCTTTGCCTCTGTGTCCTTCTGCTGCTCACAAGGAGGTGAAAGGAGTGGTTCCTCCTTTGCTTTGTTGTCTGTGAGCATTTCAAGGCGCACACTGGATTTTGACCTGAGCACATAAAGCACCCAGGACCCCTCAGGAGCAGCACCTGATGGGGCAGGAGGATGCTCATCCCATAATCAGCTTCAGTTCCAACAGCAAGGTCACCTCAGGAAAGTCCACGCTCACAAACCTGCAAGTATAAGACAGAGATCCTCTTTTAACTGGGTTTGGTAGAAAATATATATCATTTAACCTTCTTTTAAAGTGGGAGGGTAGATGCTCAAGAAGCAGTGCTTTCCAGTCAGGTGCTATGGCATTTTACACGAGAATACACCTGAATCAAACAACTTGTCTCCATTTGACAGCTGGGGAAACTGAGGCACGGGAAAGTGGAGTGGTTCCAGGCCGAGCTGGGGTTCGCTGGGCTGTGTGCAGGGAGCACAGAACCACCTGCCCAACCACCATGGCTGTGAGGGGTTAAAACATCTCCCTGCCACACTCCTTGTCCTGCTCTAACTACACCTAAAACCCAGATTTTAGTTATTGCAAAAAAACCCCAAAACCACACAAAACACACACACCCCCCCACCCAAACAATCTTTGTCCTAATTCTCCTGGGAAATAGTGACTTTCTGTTATTAAATAATGTGAAATGATTGAGGTGAGTCACAAAGCATTTGTATTAACACTAATGGATCCGTGATTAATATTTTTTCCTTTATTTTATTGTTATAAAACTTGTCTGTGTCTTCCCTTCCCCCTTTCTCTGTCCTCCCCATCACATTTGGTTCTCGAGGGAGGTAATCAAGACTTCACTTGAATTTCTCATTACTTGAAAGGCTCCACATCACAATATGATAATGGGACAGTTTCATAATTACAATTTTAAAAAATACCGGAGCCAGAGAAATCTGGAGAGGTTTTCTGGAGATGCTTTTGTCTTTGTCACCCAGAAATTAAAGGATTGCTTTAAAACATACTCTGAAAACAAGAGGAGAGGGCGGTTTCATCTCACTGTAATGCAAAAACCATCGTGCCCAAGCTTTATTTTGAGAAGTCCATCCTCCCTTTTTATTTCCTTAGACCACCACCTCCCTCTATTTTTTTTGTTCCTTTTGATAAATTACCAGGCAACGTTAACTTCAGGAAGGTGCAAAACCGGACTGGTAATGAATTCCAGCACTATTTCCCCTAGAGGCAGGTTCCTGTGCCTCAGTTTCCCATTTGCAATGGAAGATGCTCCAGGAGCTAAGGCTATTTTTGTATTTTTATCCAGAATGCTGCAGGCTTACACCGAGTATTTTCAACCCTGCCTTGAGGAGCGGGGCGCAGGTGGCAGAGATGAGCAGAATTAGCCCTGTGCTCTGCTAACAAGCTCTGAGATCCCACAGGATATAAGGTTGGATTAGATGTGACAAATAATAATGATTACTCTTATTATTCCTCCTAGAACCGGTCTAAGGCATCATCAGCTAGAGATGTGTCAAAGTGGCGAGGCATTACGGCTTGTGTGGGACTCTGAAAAAGCTGGGATTTCTGCCTAAAAATCAGGATGGAGAACCACACATTTTCTGCTGAGGGTGCTGCTCCCTTGAGCCTCATTCCCCGAGCAGCAGGAGCAGTGATCCCAGCTCCTGGGATGCCTTTGGGTTTGTGAGGCCCCTGTGCCACCAGAGACACCTTGCAGTGACCCCACCGTGCCTCAGTTCTCTGCTTCCCGCCCTGTGCTGAGGCTGAAGCTGCTCAGGGACACTCTCAGAGGTGCTTCCAGGGCTCGGCAGGGCTGCAGGAGGTGACCATCCCCAACATCCCCCCATCCCAAACATCTCCCCAACATCCCCAACATCCCCCCATCCCAAACATCTCCCATCCCAAACATCTCCCATCCCAAACATCTCCCATCCCAAACATCCCCCTGTCTCCAACATCTCCCTGTCCCCAACATCTCCTTGTCCCCAACATCTCCTTGTCCTCAACACCTCCCTGTCCCCAACATCTCCCTGTCCCCAACATCTCCTTGTCCCCAACATCTCCCTATGCCCAGCATCCCCCCATCCCAACATCTCCCCAACATCCCCAACATCCCCCCATCCCAAACATCTCCCATCCCCAACATTTCCCTGTCCCCAACATCCCCCCCGTCCCAAACACCTCCTTGTCCCCAACACCTCCCTATCCCAACATCTCCCCAACATCCCCCCATCCCAAACATTCCCCCATCCCCAACATCCCCCCCATCCCCAACACCTCCCTGTCCCCAACATCTCCTTGTCCCCAACATCTCCCTATCTCCAGCATCTCCCCAAAATCCCCCCATCCCAACATCTCCCATCCCAAACATCTCCCCATCCCCAACACCTCCTTGTCCCCAACATCTCCCTATCTCCAGCATCTCCCCATCCCCATCTCTCTATCCCAAACATCCCCAATATCCCCAACACCTCTCCATCCCCAACATCCCCCCATCCCCAAAACCTCCCCATCCCAACATCCCCCCATCCCAAACTTCTCCCTGTCCCCAACATCTCCTGTCCCCAATATTCCCCCATCTCCAACACCTCCCCATCCCCAGCATCTCCCCATCCCCAACACCTCCCCATCCCAAACACCTCCCTGTCCCCAACATCCCCCTATCTCCAACACCTCCCCTTCCCCAACACCTCCTCATCCCAGCACAGCCTCCAGCAGGGATGGGGCCACTGAAGTTCCTCTCCTTGCCTTCCCTGCCTGAGCGTGGAAGCTGAGGAGCAGGAACCATCTCAGCTCAGCTTTCCAGTGCTGCCACACCCCCCCTGGCCCCCAGCTGGCAGCACAGAGCTGGAAGGAGCAGGGTGGGCCCAGCTGGAAGCAGCAAACTGGGAACCCCTCAGAGCCATGGAGGGAAGGGCAGCAGGGCCAGGGAGGGCAGAGAGGGAGGGAGGGAGAGCCCTGAGCAGATGGCTGGGGGAGAGATGGTGGAAGAGGAGAGAAGCAGACAGATGGAGGACAGAGAGGAGTGGGGTGAGCCACAGAAGCAATTCTCTGCGCTTGTTCATATTTAATCAAGAATTTGCTGCTGCTGCTATTTGTGTTTTGGCATTATTTGCTTTAGAGGGGCACCTAATCTCTGCCAGGGGCCAGGCCCTGGAGCTGTGCCCGTGCTCAGGGAGCTGCTCCTGCCTCCATCAGCTGTGCCCAGAGCCAGGGGCCTCTCACTGCTGGAACAGGGCAAGGAACGGAGATTCCTGGGCAACCATCAGGGGTGGGAGGCAAGGAGAGGAGCTTCAGTGGCCCCATCCCTGCTGGAGGCTGTGCTGGGATGGGGAGGTGTTGGGGATGGGGAGGTGTTGGGGTTGGGGAGGTTTTGGGGATGGGGAGGTTTTGGGGATGGGGGAATGTTGGGGATGTTGGGATGTTTGGGATGTGGGCATGTTGGGGATGTGGGGATGTTGGGGATGGGGAGGTTTTGGGGATGGGGAGATGCTGGAGATGGGGAGATGTTGGGATGGGGAGATGTTGGGGACGTTGGGATGTTGAGGATGTGGGGGATGTTGGGGATGTCAACATCTCTGCCTGCTGACACAGACAGAGACTGGGTTTGATCCAGACTGGCAAATCCAGGGTTCCTATAAAAGAGCTGAATAAGGGCCCTGTGTCTGACAAGAAGGAAATAAAACCATTGGACTGTTGGCTTTGATAAATCCTTTCCCTGACACATTCCTCTGTCTTTGTTTCAGCAAGGGATAATGGCAGAGGAAGAGAGAGACACACACGCTGTCCTTTTTTTCCCCTGATAATTTAAATACAGTGAAACAATGACCTGATATCAACATAAAGCTGTTGGGGGAATAACCTGACTGTGCACCTTTTTTTTTTTCTAGAGTCCCCAGGGTGAAATCAGTTTAGATTGATGCCTGATAAAGGAACGAGCCTGTTGCCTGAACGGGGCTCTCTCAGAGCAATAGGCAGCGCTGTTATCAGAGCTGTTAAACAAATAAAGCTGTGAAGTGCAGACATTGTCTGAAGCGCACGCTGAGCTTCCCAGGCAGCCAGATCTTCTGAAGGAATCCTTGATAAAGGAAAAGGCTGCTCAGGTTAATGGATATCCTCGGGTGCGTGGGGGGATCCTGGCTGCTGCTGCTCGTCCCTCCTGCACCAACACAGAGGCTTTGGAGCGGCAGGAGGGGATGCTCAGGGTGGGATGTGCAGGGGGATGAGGCCCTGGAGCAGCCCCAGCCCTGCTCAGCAGTGGCAGCAGAGCAGCTCTTGGGTTGTCCTGGGTTGTTGGACCTCAGCTGCTGTCCTGAAAGAGCCACGGGGCAAGGGACACTGCAGAGGGGTCTGGAGACTGAATTACAGCAGTCGAAAATCACAGAGCGACCTTTTTGGGTCATTGTCCTCCTCTTTGGGCATGGGATCCCCTGGGGAAGAAAGGAGTAGCTGTCCAGGTAATTATCATCACCCATGCCCACACACAAAAAGGCTTCATTGGAATGACACAAGCAGCAGCTCTGTTGTGCCCTTGCACATCTCACCCCAAGGTGGGATCTGGCTGCTGTGTCCCAGGCCTCACCTCAGGTGAGCAGAGTCCCTGGAGAAGGGAAAGGAGGGGTGAGCCAGGGTCTGTCCCCAGCACATCCTCCAGGTGAGCATCCTTCAGGAATACCTGAACAGCTCCATCCTCAGCCCGTGCTCAAGCCACAGAGCAGGGATCTGCCCTGACCTTGAGATCTTCTTCCATCTGGGAGCAATAATCAGATGCCAAAGTTCCCTTTCAAAGCAGCTGCACGCCTCCTTCCTGCCACAGCCACCTCTGGGCTTTGTCCTGATTTGCCCCAGCCTGAGAGAGAACAAGGCTGGGCTCCCTTCAGCTGGACTTCTGGCAGCAGCAGGAGAACAGCAATTTCACTGCTATGTTTCTCCTGAGGAGAAAAAAAACCACCCCACAATTTGTTTGTCTGCCTGTGACAGGGAAAATTTTTCATGTTACCATCAGCCCTGGAGTTCATTCACCTATTGGAAAGATGTCCAGCTTTGAGAGGTGTTTAATCTCACTTGAAAGGCAATAATTAGGGAAACACACACAAACACACGTGCCACATGCTCCCAGCCTCATTAGAGCCTGCCTCCTCCTGCAAACAAACCCTTCCCACCTGAGAAAAGGCTTGGTTTGGATGGAGGGGGTGAATGAATGCGGGTTTGTGCTTGGTTAAGGTGTGTGTGCACATGTGTGCACCCACAAGGGGATGGAGGTTCACTCTGGCATGGAGGGGAGAGGTGCTCAAGTGGCTGAAAGCTGTGAGAGGTGTTCAAGTGGCTGAAAGCTGTGAAATTCCCCACCCTGGTTCCATTTTTGGAAGCAGATTTTGATGAGATCTCTCCCGTCACTGCACAAGAGAGGATCTAATCACGCCGTGCAAAGACAGCCACAACTGACAATACATCTCCCTCTTCCAGGAGAAAGGAAGAAGGGAACAAAATGAATAATTCAAATGATAATTAGCAGTGTAATTATTCCTGTTTTTAGAGTAACCTACAGGACAGAACATCAATGCATGAGTCACTGGCAAAGCACAAACAGAAATAATTTGGAAGATGCTGTCCTGATGCTTTACAAAGGAACTTGTCACAGAGTTTTCCTTTTGATCTCACGCTGGCGTCAAGACTCCCCTCCAAGTGCTCCTGTAAGGTCAAAGCTGGCGTTTGTCACCCAGGGCTGGGCTAAGGGACAGAGCAGCTCCAGCTCCAGCAGGGAGGGCACAGCCCAGAGCTCAGAGCCAGAGCCCCAGGCAGGGATTTGGGCTCCCTTCAGCCGGGGAAATTGTTCTGCTGTGTCTGCACAGCAGCTCCCAGCCCTGGCTCCGATGTGCTCCAGCCCTGCCCAGAGATCCCCTGCACACCCTGGGGCCTGCAGGGGCTGAGGCACTGGGAAGGAAGGGGGTGCTGGTTATTTCAGGTGGAACAGGGAGGGGAGAAGGTAAAATCTCAGTCTCAAGGTGTTCCACACTTGTGTTCTTGTGAAGAGCCAAAACCTTGCACGGGAGAGAGCTGTCACAGCTGGTGCTGCACTCATCCTTCCTGACAGGGATTCCTGCATTCAGCTGCAGCCCAGAGACCTTAACCAGCATTCCCAGCCTTTCAAACTTGCTTTTGCTTTTGTTAAAACCAGGAGAATCTCTCTTGAACAGGAGACATGAAGCTGAAGCACTGGGAAGGAAGGGGGTGCTGGTTATTTCAGGTGGAACAGGGAGGGGAGAAGGTAAAATCTCAGCCTCAAGGTGTCCCACACCTGTGTGCTTGTGAAGAGCCAAAACCCTGCACAGGAGAGAGCTGTCACAGCTGGTGCTGCACTCATCCTTCCTGACAGGGATTCCTGCATTCAGCTGCAGCCCGGAGACCTTAACCAGCATTCCCAGCCTTTCAAACTTGCTTTTGCTTCTGTTAAAACCTGGAGAATCCCTCTTGAAAAGGACACATGAAGCTGAAGCACTGGGAAGGAAGGGGGTGCTGGTTATTGCAGGTCCAACAGGGAGGGGAGAAGGTAAAATCTCAGCCTCAAGGTGTCCCACACCTGTGTGCTTGTGAAGAGCCAAAACCTTGCACAGGAGAGAGCTGTCATAGCCCTGGTGCTGCACTCATCCTTCCTGCATTCAGCTGCAGCCCAGAGACCTTAACCAGCATTCCCAGCCTTTCAAACTTGCTTTTGCTTTTGTTAAAACCTGGAGAATCTCTCTTGAACAGGAGGCATGAGGCCTGGGTGGCTGGAGCAGGTCCCACCCAAGAGACACTGAGCACAGCAGCCTCCTGTGAAATCCAGCAGTGGGAGCCTCTTGGCACTGTAACCCAGGAGGAGCAGAAGAAAGATGTCTTTAATTTGCCTGGTAATGATCAATAGAGAATCAGACCCGACCTTGAATTTTAATGGCTCCGTATTAACGGGAGCCACTCACAGATGGAAGGAGGAGGAGCAGGACAGCCTGGGCAGGGAGGGCTGAGAGGCACAGCAGGCTCAGCACCTCTGTGGCCACCCCTGGCCACCAGCAAGGGGCTTTTGGGAGCTGGCAGAGGGAGAATCCCTCTGGGGAAAAGGAAAAGGGGGAAAGGAGGAAAGAATCCCTCTGGGGTGGCAGTGCTGGGCATGGCTGCCGTGGGCACAGCAGCTGGTACAACCCCCAAGCTCTGTTCCACCCAGCAAGGTCACAGCACTCCTTCAAAAACCAAACAGAAAATTGGGGAAATTGAGTGGAGAAACAGGTGGGTCCTTGCCTCAGGTCTCCCAGGCCCTGTGGCTCTTCCCTGTGACATTGGGGCCTCTCTGCTGCTCCCATGTATCAGATGCTGAACAGACAAAATGATTCAACTTCTAACCAAGCACTGACAGCGTTTGAATTGGCAGAGACTCCTTAAAAAGTGAAAAAAAAAGAGAGAGCATAATACATTTATATATATAAATAAATAGAGATTGACCAGCTGAAATTATATAGTAGCTGTTAACATTGGCATCTTTATTTGCTGCATCAATTGTATTTGATTTAATCTTGTTCCCACAACGCTGAAAACATTTGACTCATCTGCTGGGGGTTCTTTCTGTAGATAAAGAATCATTTTGACAGTTATCCTGTTGGCTGCTAATAAATATCTGCACCTTCTATAATCAATCATAAAATAAATCCAATTGCCTTTTCACTTTTTATTTGACCTTAATCCTAACAAATCTCCCACAATTTTATTGAATTTACTCATGAGCCAGCAGAAGAAGAAAGAAGAGAGGGAGGGTATCCACTGATGTCTGTCCATCTGTTTAAGAAGAAGGGAGTTTAGAGGATCTGAGATGGCATCAGGGAAATATTCACCCATAGCTGTATGATGAACCATGGAGGAAAGGGAAAGGAAAAAAGAAAGGAAAAGGGAAAGGGAAAAAGGAAAAGGAAGAGAAAAAGGAAAAGGAAAAAATGGAAAAGGAAAAGGAAAAAAGGAAAAGGGGGAAAGGAGGAAAGAAGAGAGGAAAGGAAAGGAAAGGAAAGGAAAGGAAAGGAAAGGAAAGGAAAGGAAAGGAAAGGAAAGGAAAGGAAAGGAAAGGAAAGGAAAGGAAAGGAAAGGAAAGGAAAGGAAAGGAAAGGAAAGGAAAGGAGGAAGGTCTGGTTGCTGTAATGCAGCAGAAATGAAGCGGAGGGAGCTGCAGGGCAGAGGATGCTCCCTCTGATCCTTCCTCCCCACGTGGCTGCTCCTGCTCTGTGACGTTTGCGTTTTCCCCTCGCTCCCCTCCCAAAAAAGGCAGGTTTGGGGTTTTTTTCTCCTGCAGAACCAATCCATGGAGCACTTCAGGACTGCCAGCGAGGTGAGGTTTGCCTCTGGGCACAAATCCTGTGTCTTGTGCTGGGGAGGAAGGATGCAGGAGCATCATTCTGCTCTTAAATCAGGCGTGGATC
Source organism: Agelaius tricolor (assembly GCF_023055355.1). Classification (NCBI taxonomy): domain Eukaryota; kingdom Metazoa; phylum Chordata; class Aves; order Passeriformes; family Icteridae; genus Agelaius; species Agelaius tricolor. The sequence goes on along the minus strand of NW_027269293.1, from coordinate 1,647,717 downwards.
TGCCCTTGCTTTCCACCACCCCAGGAGGCACAAGGATGCTTTACGAGCAGCTTCTGCTCTGCAAACATTTCCATTCCTCCACCTCTAACAGAACAGGATGCAGAGTTTACATATAAAAATAATAAAAACTGAAACAATCCTGCAGTTAAAAAAGAGAGAGGGAGGAGAAAAAGCACTAAAGAGGAGAGGGAATTTTGTGCTTTGGTGCCAGCAGCAGCAGCAGGCTCCTGTGGGTGGAACCCCAACCAGAAGCAAAGAATCCTCATCATTTTCTAGCTGGAAAAGGCAGCGGCTGCTGGTGGCTCTCAGAGAGCAGAGGGGGAGCAGTGGGGCAGGGAATTCAAATATGGGTCACAAATTGGAACCAGCAGGGGCTGCAGGGGGCTCAGCCCAGCCCAGCCCAGCGTGCTCCCTGTGCATGCAGAGCCAGCGACTCTGCTCTCAAGCAGCTCACAGAAGAGAACATCTCCAACATCTCCAACACCTCCAACATCTCCAACATCTCCAACATCTCCCTGTCTGTGAGAGAAAGGCAAGGAGGATGGGGTTTGATGGGCCAAAGCTGGAATTGGACAATTAGCTGGCCTGAGATGTGCACATGCATCTTGGGGAGGCGACAGTGTTGTGAGGAGCAGAAATAGGAAACAGGAAAAAAAACCAGAAACAGGAAATCTCAAGGCAGGAGTCACATGCTGTTCTCTGTACAGATAGCTGAGATAGGGTCTATATAACATATAATATATTATATATTATATTGCATTATATTATATTATATTATATTATATTATATTATATTATATTAATAGTATATACTATATATAATATAATATATAATACACAATATATAATATATATAATATATAGTATATAGTATATACAATATACTATATATAATATATGATATATAACATATGATATATAACATATAATATACAATATACAATATACAATATATAATATACTATATATAATATACTATATACTATATACTATATATAATATATAATATATAATATATAATATATTCTATAATATATAAGATATAGTATATAGTATATACTATATACTTTATATGGTCCTGTAAACCAGCATTTTGCACAGGGTGAGGGTTTGTGGAGCCCCAAATTCTCTCCACCTCCCTCTGCTCCTCTCCCTCCCTGGAAAAGGCCTTGCCTGCCCCTGTCTGCTCCATCTCCCTCCTTTCCATCGGGTTAATTGGCCCTGCCTTGGCAGGCAGAGCTCAGCCTGGCTGTCAGCCCCGAGCTGTGCTTAGCAGGCTCCAGGAGCTGCTCAGGGAAGGGCTTTAACCTGTCACAGAGGCAGCTGGGGAAAGGAGCAGGGCTTGGCTGCCTCTAATTGCTCTTTGCAGGGAGATGCCTTGTTTATTCGATTAATTTGGAGCCATCAAATACCAAGGCTCAACAAGCAGCTGCTGGGTGGGGGGGATTTTTGCCTCTCCAGAAGGTTGGGGTATGCAAATCTCTTCTTTCCTTTGAGCAACAATAGAACCCCTTCCTAAAAACCTGAATTTCTCAGTCTTTACAGGCATTTACACTCCTTGGTGGGAATTGTATTGAAACATGTCTGCAACGTGTTTTTTGCCCTGAAGTCAGCCAGGAGCTGTGTCAGAGCAGGATGGAAAATGCTGGGCCAGGCCCAGGAGTTAAATCCTTCAGGCTGTGCTATGTGGCCAAAGGAAATTCCTATTTCCATTGATAAATCAAAAGTTAGGAAGTAACAGATATTCCCCCCTTCACAAAGGCTGCAAATCCCAGGCCCAAAGTGTCCTTGTTAGCCAAGAAAATCCCTTGCACTGCTCATCCCTGAGTGTCGTGGACCAGCCCAGGGAAAGAGCCTGGGAGGGGAGGGAAGGACTCCTTGCTCGGAGCCATAAAAGTGTAAATCACATCAGGATGTGCTGCCTCTGCCTGGCTTTCACAGCTCTCTCCATGGTAATTTGGCCACTTCCACTCTCTGCTTGCATCGTGCTGGGAGCCTCTTTCAGCAAGGTCTAAGGATTTAGCTTTTTAGAGAAATAAAAAATAATACATAAAACCTTGTTTCAGCTTGCCTGTTCACAATCAAGTTTTCCCAAGCATGGGCAGCAGCCTTATGAGCCATTTCTGTTTGATAACTTGGGCTTTATTCACGTAGATAATGAGTTTGGCAGGAGGTTAATAAGTGTCAACTGAAAGATAATTTAAGAGTTGTAAAGATAAATTTGTTGTGGGCTCTTTTTCTGGGTCTGTGGCTAATATCTCAGTGCCTATACACATGCACACACACACAGAGCACAGCCTGGTTTCCAAGTCCATAATCCATAATGGTTTTCTTTATTCCTTGAGGTATTGTAAATATCTAAAAGTCCCAGTGAAAATCCTGCTGCATGTAAATTCCCATTGCCTTTTTTTGCCTGATTTTCCTGTGCAAGGCGATTGGATTAATGTGGGGGGAAAGAGAAGAAAGAGGAAAAGAAAAGGAACAGAGCTTTAGAAAAGTGGCTTTTCCTTCCGACACAATGCTCAAGCTGAGAATTTCCTTGCAGGCTGGATAGAGATCTGGTCCTTATGCAGAGTTTTGAGATAGGAAGGGAATATTTGGTGAGGCTCCCCTGGGTTTAGGCATCTGGGTTTTTTTTTTTCTCTCTCATTTTTTTTAAAAAATCACTAAAATAGACTTTTTTTCCTTAAAAATACCCTGAGTTCTGTATGTGCATGCTCCTAGTGGATGTTGGTGCAAACAGGGACACAGGAGGCAAAAACCCTCAGCACCCAAACACTGCTGTCCTGTGCCCTCCATCCCTCCTGCTCCTCATCCCAGAAGGGTTTAAGGGGGATTTTTGGTGGTGGATGCTCTTTGGGGAACAAGAGAGTGCCCAGCAGGTCTTTGTCCCAAGTATCAATAGGATATTTTCCATAAAAACCCCAAGAAGTTAAAGATTATTTACATTTTGGGTATGGGTAACAACCATAATCTATTTGATTAGGTGAGGCTTGGATTAAGTACCAAATTTATCTCTTTACATTGTCAAACTAAAGAGTAGTTTAAAGGCAAACCTCATGGAAACTCTGCCTCCCCTGCTGGCCTAATTAACACCCATTTTAGGCTCTTAAACCTTCGGTGGGTGTTTCTGCTCCAGCTCTTTGGTAATAGGGGAACCACTTTAATAAATCAGACAAAAATCTTGGCCAAGCAGGGCAGACCAAAAGGCTCTGCCCAGGTGTGATGGGATTCCAGGGCAGGAGGGGAGATAAAAGCACTTTCTTGATTAAATACTGCCACCAGGTTGAACCCCTGAGTTTTCTGGTACCACTGCTAATGTGTGCTGAGTGTTTTATTTCAAGGTTGGTCCTGTAAAATGGGCCAGATTAATGGAGAAACTCAGCCAAGAGTGCTGAGCTCAGTGGGTCCTGCCTGAGCATTTGATGGCTTTGGGTTCACGGAGGATTGTGATGACTTCAGACTCTGCTGGATGGGGAGGAATTCTGGTAAAGCAGTTAAAGGGAAAATGGGAATTCTCCCAGGAGAGCTGTGGCTGCTGGAGCTCTGCAGGGCTGGGTGCAGGAGCAAAGGATGCTGACACCAAAAATCAGATCTAAAAACCTCCAGTTTAGTCACTAAAATTATTATCAGATGGGGAAGGGAACTGATCTGCCTGGTGAGCACCAGCACAGGGGCAGCAGAGGAGCAGCACTGCTGGGTGCAGGAGCAAAGGAGGCTGACAAAAATCAGATCTAAAAACCTCCAGTTTAGTCACTAAAATTAATCAGATGGGGAAGGGAGATGATCTGCCTGGTGAGCACCAGCACAGGGGCAGCACTGCTGGGTGCAGGAGCAAAGGAAGCTGACAACAGATACTAAAAATCAGATATATAAATATAAATATAAATATATCTATAAATCATATATGTAAATATAAAAACCTCCAGTTTAGTCACTAAAATTATTATCAGATGGGGAAGGGAACTGATCTGCCTGGTGAGCACCAGCACAGGGGCAGCAGAGGAGCAGCACTGCTGGGTGCAGGAGCAAAGGAAGCTGACAACAGATACTAAAAATCAGATATATAAATATAAATATATCTATAAATCGTATATATAAATATAAAAACCTCCAGTTTAATCAATAAAATTAATATCAGATGGGGAAGGGAACTGATCTGCCTGGTGAGCACCAGCACAGGGGCAGCAGTGCTGGGTGCAGGAGCAGCACAGGGGCAGCACTGCTGGGTGCAGGACCAAAGGAGGCTGACAAAAATCAGATCTAAAAACCTCCATTTTAGTCACTAAAATTAATATCAGATGGGGAAGGGAACTGATCTGCCTGGTGAGCACCAGCACAGGGGCAGCACTGCTGGGTGCAGCTGCTGGACCAGCCTGGACTCCTCCATACCCCTCGGATGCTCCTGCTCTGTCTCTGTCTCTCTGAGCAAGTGCCCAGCTGCTCCTCTGAGTGCCTCAGCCTGGATCCCTCCTGGGACAGGAATGAAATCTGCTCCTGGCTGCTCCAAACCCACCTTTGGACAGGTTTAATCCTGCCCAATCCCTGGTGCCCCAGCTCTGGGTGTCCAAGGCACCCCTGGGGCATTGCCCTGGGCTGCAGTGCCCCAGCTCAGCAAACTGCAGCCAGAAAAAGCCCCAAACTTTGGGGTGCTGCCCTGCACAAGCTGTGGGGGCCCAAATTCCAAATTCTCAAATTCTGCTGTGCCAGGCAGGGGCTGGAGAGGCTCCTTGCTGCTGCCCTGGAGCCCCAGAGTGCTGGGAGGAGGAGAACAGGGCAAGGAGAGATGGTACCACATTTAATTAGCTCTCAGCAAACCCAGGTTATTCTTAACATTAAACTGATCTTCAAAAAGGGAAGCCTTTAAATGAAAAGAAAAAGTGCTAGGCTAGGAAACCATTAATTGATTCCTTATTCATTAACCTTTGCAAACCACTCAAAAGAGCTGGGGAACGGCTTCCTTTGCAGCAAGGGCTGGAAGGAGCTTCTCATAACCTGCACTGCAGAGGGCAAGAGAAGGGCTGGTCCCAAACTGCTCCTTGCTTTGCTAATCAGAGAGCAATTCCTCACAGGGTCTCTGCTGTAAACACTGCTGAGCCTGAGCACGCTCCTGTGAAAGCACCCTGAAGCCATGGCAGCTTCCCTGATATTTAATCTGCAAACCTCCAACTTCTCACGCCCATCCCTGAGCCCAGCAGCTCAAATCTCTCTTGACAGTTATTTTTCCTTTTTCAAACCAGAGCTTCTGGAGTCCAGGGATTTGCATTGAGAAAAAATAAAAAAAAAAGTCCTGGAGAGATGAGAGATTGTGAAAAGCAGTTTGTAAAGGGCTTTTGGGTTTTAAAAAACCCAACCACCCAGAGCCGAAGGAAGCTGACAACAGCTACTAAAAATCAGATATAAAAACCTCCAGTTTAGTCACTGAAATTAATCAGATGGGGAAGGGAGATGGTCCTGGTGAGCACCAGCACAGGAGCAGCACTGCTGGGTGCAGGACCAAAGGAAGCTAACAGATACTAAAACTCAGATATAAAAACCTCCAGTTTAGTCACTGAAATTAATCAGATGGGGAAGGGAGATGATCCTGGTGAGCACCAGCACAGGGGCAGCACTGCTGGGTGCAGGAGCAAAGGAAGCTAACAGATACTAAAACTCAGATATAAAACCCTCCAGTTTAGTCACTGAAATTAATCAGATGGGGAAGGGAGATGATCCTGGTGAGCACCAGCACAGGGGCAGCACTGCTGAGTGCAGGGCCTGCACCACCAGTGTGGCCACTCAGGCTCAGGTCAGAGACAATCAGAAAACCACCCAGATCAGGGTGGTTTGGCTTGGGAGAGACCTTACAGATCATTTCATTCCTACCCCCAGCCATGGGCAGGGACGGCTCCCATTAGATAAATCAGCATTTTGTGGCCAGGGCAGTCCCTGTCCCCCTGTCACCCTCTGCTGCAGGTCCCTGTCCTGCCCCCTGCCCAACCCCAGAGCCCCCAGCCCCTCATGCCCTTGGAGCTCTGGTGCTGCCTCTGTTTGTTCCCTGGGGAGCTCTGCATTCCCACCTTCCTCAGCAAGGACAAACGAGGCAGTTTCCATAGCCACTGGGGAAGGGAAGAAAGGAGAAGGCTGCGTGGCCAACGGCTGCCAAATCGCCTTTTGTTTGTGCCCAGCAGCTCTTGGGTCTGCCCTGATCTGAAATGACACTTTCCTCCCTCACTGGGGTCTTGTTTTTCTGGGTGTTTGATTCTAGTGCCAGGGCTTGGACAGAAACCCATGGCTAAAAGCTTCCTCTTATACACTCTGGAATTAACAAACTTCTTTCCCCGACCTCATTGGCACAGTGAGGTAAAAAAAACCCCAAAAAACAACCTAGACACATTTTCCCTTTTCAGACAGTTTAGGCAGAAGGAAATCAAACCCTTCACAGGAATCCAAGCCCTTTCAGAGGGCAGGCACAACCTGGAGATTTGGTACCTGCATCGCTGAGGTGAAGTTTTGGTGTTCTCACAGGAGTGGCTTTCACAGAATCATGGGTTGGGTGAAAAGGACCTTAAATCCACCCAGTGCCATGGCAGGGACACCTCCCACATTCCCAGGTGCTCCAAGCCCCTTCCAGCCTGGGTTTGGGCAGTGCCAGGGATGCAGGGGCAGCCCCAGCTGCTCTGGGCAGCACATCTCAGTAGGTGGAAGCATTTAAAGATCTGTGCACTCAGTCCTGGAGCATGGGGCACACAGCTCACACTCAGCAGCAAATCTGAGCTGCACTGTGCTCTCAGCACGGGCAGGAGCTGCAGCCTTGGTCAGCAAGAGAATCACCTTCCCAAACACCCCCCTGGCAGAGATCAGCTGCTTGGAAAGTCACAGGGCCTGATCTGGAACAAACTCCCCACAAACCTGAGCATCCCTGTGCTGTGACCATGTTCACAGGGGCCTGAGGATGAGGGGAGAGACGAGGATCTGGCTCCATGCTTCAGAAGGCTTGATTTATTATTTTATGATATATATTACATTAAAACTATACTAAAAGAATAGAAGAAAGGATTTCATCAGAAGGCTGGCTAAGAATAGAAAAGGAAAGAATGATAACAAAGGTTTGTGGCTCAGGCTCTCTGTCCGAGCCAGCTGGGCTGTGATTTGCCATTAATTAGAAACATCCAACATGTGCTAATCAAAGATTTACTTGTTGCATTCCACAGCAGCAGAAAACCATGATTCACATTTTGCTCCTGAGGCCTCTCAGCTTCTCGGGAGGAAAAAAAATTCCTAAGGAAAGGATTTTTCATAAAAAGATGTCAGTGACACCTGTGCAGCTCAAGGGCCATTTCCCCGTGGCTGCTCAGCATCCTCCCCCTTCTCCCAGGCTCTGCCCACTCCCCTGAGAGCTCTGCCTTCCTTTGAAGCTCTTTGGAGCAGTGCCTGATGCCACTCCATTGATCTCAATTACCCAGAGACAACTCTCAGTTATCCTGAGGCCGATTAGGCAGGTTGCAGATTAATCATCCCCTGCTCAGTGGCCCCTTCATCCTCCTCACTGGTTCCTCACATCTTGATTTTGTTCTCTGTAGGAAAACACACACGAGGCACTGTGTGCTCGTGTTTCCCACAGCACAAGGCAGAGCAGGGCCTCTGCTGTGTCTGCCTTCTCCAGCCTGGTTATTAACCTGGACAGGTGAGTATTTGTATTGTTATTTCCTATTTCCATCACTGACAGATGTGCACCCAGGAAAACAGAGAGAAAAAAAAAAAAAAAAGGCCCCAGAAGAGCCTTTTCTCCAAATTCAGCACATTTCTTTTTCTGTTGAAATGGAAATGTTGGTGATCCAGAAGCCCAAGGGAATTTTTCTCCGGTGTTTCAATGATCTGGGCTCATCCCAAACCTGCATTGGTGCAGGGGAGGAAGCCTCAGAACGTGGCCAAGAGCCAAGGTGGTTTGGGATGCTCCTGCAGGGAGGGACAGGAGCTTTCTGGACACCTGGGAAGCACCAAGTGACCAAAGGATTCCTCCTCCAGCTCAGAGGAAGCCCAGGCTGAGGGCACAGCCCTGGGCATGAGCCTGCACCCACAGACACACAGAGGATCATGGAATTAAGGTTGGAAAAGCCCTCCAAGCTTTTCCTAAGAACAGCTCTGCCAGCCCACCACCAACCCACATCCCCACACAGGGGCAGAATGGGTGAGAGAGAAGGGCTATGCCATGCTTGGGAACTCAGAATATTAGGGCAAAATACACTGAAAGAGAAGAGGAAAAAAGGGTTACCAGTAGCACGCTGTCCTTGAAAACCTGGCTGGTTTTCTTTTTTTTTTTCCTTTTTTTTCTTTCTTTTTTTTTTTCCTTTAAGCTCTTGGCTCCAGTTTACCCAAAAGGAAGAAAGGGGAAATAAAGGTGGCAGTGCTGCCCTGCTGGGGCTGGCTGGCACAGCCTGGTGAGGGGCTGAGGACGTCCCTGTGGTCTCCAGATTAAGCACAAGTGCTTTGTGCAGATAAATTGAAAACCCTCAGCCCTGGAACAGCGATTCATGGAACAGCACTGTCAGGTTCGAGAGGCAGAGAGAGAGCAGCTGCCTATGGAAAGGGAGATTAAAAGCTGAGAGAGACAGTGGTGTGCCTTTATGTCTTGAACTGTGAGCCAGAGATGGCTCTGAGACAGGAAAATGCAGAACTTTGCAACCCAGGTATTCATTTATATGTTACAGGTATTTATTTACATAGTACAGGTATTTATTTATATACTACAGGTATTTATTTATATGTTACAGGTATTTATTTATATGTTACAGGTATTCATTTATATATTACAGGTATTCATTTATATATTACAGGTATTTATTTATATATTACAGGTATATATTTATTTATATATTACAGGTATTCATTTACATATTACAGGTATTTATTTATATATTACAGATATATATTTATTTATATATTACAGGTATTCATTTCTATATTACAGGTATTTATTTATATATTACAGATATATATTTATTTACATATTACAGGTATTCATTTATATATTACAGGTATTCATTTATATATTACAGGTATTAATTTATTTATTACAGGCATTTATTTATATATTACAGGTATTTATTTATTTATATATTACACACCCCACATGCAGCTTGGTGTATCCCAAATACAATTTTCCACACAAATGCCTACACAGACACAGACAGACACAGGGCAAACCCCCTGTATTCTTTGAAAAAAAATAAAAATATTACAATTCAATACTAGATTGAAAAGGAGCTGTAGCTTTTCTCACAATAATGTAGTTTGTAATTGTGGGAATTTATCCCAGGAGCAGCTTCTCACCTGGCAGGACAAGCAGGAGGATGACTTCTGGCTCTGTTTGTGCTTTGGGATTGAATCAGGACAGGCAGAAGTGAAATTATTCCCCATCTTCCCCAAGCCTTGCTCACACCCGCCCACAATCCAGCCCGTGATCTTGAAGTGAAACTGGCTTTTATCATTATTGCTCCATCTAGTCAATCAAAATTTCAATTAATGGCAGGGAATTATCATTCCATTCAGCACAAAGAGGGTTTTGTTGTGGGATTTTTTTTTTCTTTATCTATTACAAAGTGGCTGTCCTGTTGCTGATTCCATCTCTGGGCAGCCTCCTGCTCACTGTCAGCCACGCTGAGATGCTGGGGGGTTCCTGGCCTCCCTGCTCAAACCCACTGCTGCTTTTTATAGGTAGGAAGCACTGACCCTGCTGGAAATGTTTATTTTTCCTCCTTTCCTGATTTCCCAATGGGATTTCTCTGTGCACAGCCCAGGGGAAGGGCAGCTCACTCACCCTGTGCTGCTGAGGGACGAGAGGGCAGGGGGGCAGGATGGAGGGAGAGGGGAGTTAGGAGAAGAATCCATTCGTAATTACTGAAATAAACACAAGTCGGAGAGAAATGCAAATGCCTCGTGTTGTGAATTGCTTGACAGAAGAAGTGACAGCTTTTTATTAGGGTGATAACAGCAAGGAGTTTTAAAATAGAATAATCGGTGCAACAAAAGCAATTTTCATTCTGAATTTTCATTTTAAATGGATGATCTCGTTTTAATCAAGTGAGTCATCACAAAATGCTTTTAATTGCCGAAAGTCAAGAGCCATATTGTAATTTTGATGTCTACTTTCAGGCTGATGATTCGATTTATTTAAAATGGGGGGGGGGGGGGCAGGAGGGTGGTGTTGTTGCCCCGTTCCTGTTTTCTGTCATTTCCCCCTCAAGTGAACACAAGATCTGAATTCACTATTCAAAAACCTAAATGGCTCTTTGGAAAGTGCACTCACCTTGCCAACAAATCCAGAACGGGCTCGAAGCAGAAGATGTTTGTTAAAATCTGGGTTTGTTTGTTTTTTTTTCCCCTATCTCCTTCTGTGTTATTTGAAGCAGCTGAGCTGCTAAGGTGAAGTTTGACTTTTTGTGCTTTTGAAGGCATTCTGGGATGGTGCTGTGAGATTGGAGCACTTCCCACAGGCTCAGAGAGATCTGCGTCGACCATCCACCACGGAAAAGGCAAATTTCAGGCTTCATTCCAAGCACAAATCCTGCCTCTTTACAGGAAAAGTGGCTGAGGCTTTGTGACTAGAGCCAAGGCTGCACAGCCAGGTCCTTGCTGGCTCACTGAAGGACTTCTCAGGCTCTCCTCAGGTGAGATTCTAGGGAGTGTTTATTGGCAAAATTGGTGCCAGTCAGGAAGGAAGGGGGAGGAAGAAACTGTCCCTTTTTGTCCCCCTGGTGCATCCTGCTAAAATCCTTCTTCATGCAAAAGTGGAAGGTTCAAGATGGTTCATTTGAAGGAGCATGGCTGCAAAAAGTGGAAATGGTCCTGGCCAGCCCTGGTGGGGGCCCCTGAGCTGGCTGTGCCTCGGGGACACAGAATCAAACTGGGATGGGCTGGGAAGGATTTCCAGGGCTGTGACCTTGCTCACAGGGGTCTGAGGACGAGGGAAGGGATGAGGACCTGACTCCATGTTTCAGAAGGCTTGATTTATTATTTTATGATATATATTACATTAAAACTGTACTAAAAGAATAGAAGAAAGGATTTCATCAGAAGGCTGGCTAAGAATAGAAAAAGAAAGAATGAATAACAAAGGTTTGTGGCTCGGGCTCTCTGTCCGAGCCAGCTGGGCTGTGATTGGCCATTAATTAGAAACATCCAACATGGGCTAATCAGAGATCTATCTGTTGCATTCCACAGCAGCAGATAATCACTGTTTACATTTTGTTCCTGAGGCCTCTCAGCTTCTCAGGAGGAAAAATTCCTAAGGAAAGGATTTTCCAATAAAGATGTCAGTGACACAGGGCCTTCCAGCTCCCACCCCTGCCACGGGCAGGAACAGCTTCCACCCAAAGACCTGGCCAGCCTGGCCTTGCTGCTCTTGGGGAGCTCAGCTGGGGTCTCCTGGAGAAATCCCTCCCTCTGTTTAGGCTTGACCTGGTCTGCAGGAACCTCCAAGGCTGGAGATGGCTGCAGAGCCATGAGCCAAAGGAAGATGCAGAATCATGGGCAGCACCTCCTCCCCAGCGTGAGGACTCTGCCGGGCACTGTGGAGCTGTGGAGCTGCTTTTCAGAGAGGGGAACCCAGCAGGTTGCAGCTCGTCAGGAAGGGAGCACTCAGCCAGAACAAAGAGAGCTTCTGCTGAATTCATGCTTTGAAACCTTCCCCTGTCAAGTCCTACCCTGAAGTCAGAGGGAAGTGGTGTTGGCTCCTGTAGAAGGAACTCTTCCCTCACCCCAAGATCCCACCAGGTGTGATCTCCTCAGTTCAGAGGATGCCCTGAACTTCATGAGCAGCCAAGAGTCAGGAGAACAGGCCCAGCTTTGCCACCAGCTTCCCAAATCTCCCCTTCCAGTCCTTTCAAACTCCAAATACACTGCTCTGAAATAAGGAGAGCTGCTCTGAAAGAAGGAAAGCTACTTAGAGCACCTTTTTTATTTGAACAAGAAGAAATTCCAGTGAGACTTGGAGGCCCTGGCTCTCCGTGCCTTTCCCTCCTCACGCTGCTCCTTTCATGCTGCATGGTGAGAGGGGACAGAAGCCATGTGCAAACATGTTCTCAGAGGAAAATCTGCCTTTCCCCCCCTTATTTAAAAAGCAATTCCTGTTTCTGCTCATTGTGTGAGTGCAGGGATCAAAATCTCCTGAAAGCCCAAGCAGGAGTGAGACAGGAGAACAGGCCCAGCTTTGCCACCAGCTTCCCAAATCTCCCCTTCCAGTCCTTTCAAACTCCAAATACGCTGCTCTGAAATAAGGAGAGCTACTTAGAACATCTTTTTTATTTGAACAAGAAGAAATTCCAGTGAGACTTGGAGTCCCTGGCTCTCCGTGCCTTGCCCTCCTCACGCTGCTCCTTTCATGCTGCACGGTGAGAGGGGACAGAAGCCATGTGCAAACATGTTCTCAGAGGAAAATCTGCCTTTCCCCCCCCTTATTTAAAAAGCAATTCCTGTTTCTGCTCATTGTGTGCATGCAGGGATCAAAATCTCCTGAAAGCCCAAGCAGGAGCGAGACAGGCGAGCAGGCCCAGCTTTGCCACCAGCTTCCCAAATCTCCCCTTCCAGTCCTTTCAAACTCCAAATATACTGCTCTGAAAGAAGGAAAGCTACTTAGAACACCTTTTTTATTCGAACAAGAAGAAATTCCAGTGAGACTTGGAGGCCCTGGCTTTGGAAAGTGGGTGCAACAAGGCTGCCCCATCCTCTGGCTCTTGCCCTCCTCACGCTGCTCCTTTCATGCTGCACGGTGAGAGGGGACAGAAGCCATGTGCAAACATGTTTTTAGAAGAAAATCTGCCTTTCCCTCCCTTATTTAAAAAGCAATTCCTGTTTCTTCTCGTTGTGTGAGTGCAGGGATCAAAATCTCCTGAAAGCCCAAGCAGGAGTGAGACAGGAGAACAGGCCCAGCTTTGCCACCAGCTTCCCAAATCTCCCCTTCCAGTCCTTTCAAACTCCAAATACGCTGCTCTGAAATAAGGAGAGCTACTTAGAGCACCTTTTATATTCGAACAAGAAGAAATTCCAGTGAGACTTGGAGGCCCTGGCTTTGGAAAGTGAGTGCAACAAGGCTGCCCCATCCTCTGGCCCTTGCCCTCCTCACGCTGCTCCTTTCATGCTGCACGGTGAGAGGGGACAGAAGCCATGTGCAAACATGTTCTCAGAGGAAAATCTGCCTTTCCCCCCCTTATTTAAAAAGCAATTCCTGTTTCTGCTCATTGTGTGCGTGCAGGGATTAAAATCTCCTGAAAGCCCAAGCAGGAGCGAGACGTCGCCTCTGGAAATGCTCCGTGAAGGCGTGAATGAGGACACAATGCAGAGCCAGTGCTGACATGCACAAAACAGCTCATTATATGGGAGAAAAACCAGCACCTTTCACCTCTGACAAGCTGGAAAAGAGAAAATCCCTGCCAGATAACCTAAGCAAGAGCCTCGTGGGAGAGGTGCGAGCGTGCTGGGAGCTAATTGGGAGAGCCTCCACCATCCCTGAGCAGCAGCAGCAGAGAAAACGCATCCCTTTGCTGTTAAATAAATAAAATATGCCAGCATTAGTCTCCTTCCCTGTCCTCCCCCGTTCCTGTGTCCCAAACTGAGCTGGAGTTGTGCCCTGGTTTAGCATCTTGCTGCCTGGCTGAGCAGAGCAGGCTTTTAGCAGAATTGTCAGGTTTGTACCCATCCCATCCCCTCAGAAATTTGGGTCAAGGGCTTTCTCCACTTTGGTTTGGTGCCAGAGCTGATACTTGGAGGAGATGAACTTCAAAAGGGTTTTATCCAGTCCTGCTCAGGATCCACCAGCCTTAGCAGGGAATGTTGTCAAGGGCTTCCTTGGCCATCTCCAAAAATTAAAATCACTCATGTTTTAAAGTAAATCCTCTGCTGTATCTGAGTGGCTGGATTGTTTTCCTGGTAGGAATAGCCTAGAAGGGATCCCTTTCCCCTCATCCTGGCCATTTCATGCATCTCTTGACTGAGAGCTAAAGCAACCTTTATTTGTTTTTTAAAGAACTTAATAACGATCCTAAAATATTCAAACAACACAAAGATCCAGCATGGAAATTAGCTGGGCCTTCAGAGGCCAGCTTTTCCCCTTCATTAATATCTATAACAACCATGGAGCTCAATGGAACCACTTTGGAAGTTCCCTTTGGAAAGCTCAGAGCAGCAAGAGAACACTGGGCTGGTTGTCCCAATGGGGCTTGGAGTAACCTGGCCTAGGGGAAGGTGTCCCTGCCCAGGGATAATTCTCTGCCATGAATTGAAATTTGGGGTGCAGCCAAATGATCTTTAAAGCCCCTTCCAACCCAGAACATTCCCTGGTTCTGTTATCACACCTGTTGTGCCTCCTCCTGCAAGCTTGTATCCAAAATCTTCTGGCTCAGGTCTGCAGGAGAGCTGTGGGAGATGGAAAAACCTCCCAAATTGGGTAAAGATCTGCAGGAGAGCTGTGGAAGATAGGGAGAACCTCCCAGCTTGGGTAAAGATCTGCAGGAGAGCGGTGGAATTTGGGGAAAACATCTCAAATTGGGTAAAGATCTGCAGGAGAGCTGTGGAATTTGGGGAAAACATCTCAAATTGGGTAAAGATCTGCAGGAGAGCTGTGGAATTTGGGGAAAACATCTCAAATTGGGTAAAGATCTGCAAGAGAGCTGTGGAATTTGGGGAAAACCTCCCAGCTTGGGTAAAGATCTGCAGGAGAGCTGTGGAAGATGGAAAAACCTCCCAAATTGGGTAAAGATCTGCGGAAGAGCTGTGGAATTTGGGGAAAACCTCCCAGATGGGGAAAGATCTGCGGGAGAGCTGTGGAATTTGGGGAAAACCTCCCAGCTTGGTTAAAGATCTGCAGGAGAGCTGTGGAATTTGGGGAAAACCTCCCAAATTGGGTAAAAATCTGCAGGAGAGCTGTGGAATTTGGGGAAAACCTCCCAGATGGGGAAAGATCTGCGGAAGAGCTGTGGAATTTGGGGAAAACATCTCAAATTGGGTAGAGATCTGCAGGAAAGCTGTGGAATCTGGGGAAAACCCATGGGAAGGAATAAAAAGGATCCTTGTAAATCCTTGGGATCCATTCCCAGCATGAGAACCAGCTCTGCTCCCCCCGGGGATGAACCTGGGGAGAAGCAGGGTGGGATGTGGGCGCTGCAGCTCTGCCTTGGTGTGGTTCTCACCCCGAGCTGTTCCAGCCCTGGGGCTCACCATGGTCCCTGGAATTTAGAGGATCCATGCCTGGAATTTAGAGGATCTCTGTGTTTATCTGCTGCTCTGTTCAAGCTACTGCCTGGGCTGTGCTTGCCGTGGTCTCTTGGGGAGGACACAGCGTGCTACACAGCTTTGTGATCGAAGCAATCTCTCCCTTGAGGTGCTTTTTGCTTTGCACAGGATTAAAAAAAAAAAAAAAGGAAAAAAAAAGCTGCTTTTTTTCCCTTTCTCCCACCTTTTCCCCCCACTTTCTTATTTTTGCCAAAGAGCATCAACTTGAGGTGAAATATCGTCCAGTGCTGACAAAAGCTTTGATATTGTAATGCCAGACCCATCAAGGCAAAGCTTTTAACTCTGGATTGTTCTTTTTTTTTTTAAATATTGGATTTGTGACGTTTGTTCTCCTTCCTCTTGCCCACAATTGATCTGCCTGTCCTATTTATCTCCTCCACCTCACTGGGCCGTGGCCTTGAGCCCACTGGAGACTTTGCATTGATTGCTTGGGATTTTGGATGAAGCCAGCCAGTTATTTTCCTTTCCCCTCTTCACCTCTGTTACCTGTTGTTTATCCTTTAACCAGGCCTGGGCAAGGTTATTTTCTGCATCCAATTGACCAGAAAAAGCACAAATTGCAGTTTGGTTAAACAATGATATGGGAACATACCAAAGTTCTTTCAGAAGTCAAAATTCTTCCTCAGCATTTCAAAACCCCAACATTTCCCACGTGAAGTTTCCACGAAAAGTTTAATCTGGAAATCAATGACATCCATTTGTGAAGTGGCTTCAAAAGAGCATGGAGGAGAAATTATTTGGGTTTTCCCCAACTCCCCAAAAAGATACATCTGAGGTCTGTTTTAAACCATGTTTTCCTGCGCACTGGTGCAACCTCCACATTGGTTAGGGCAATGTCAGCATTTATTTCTCAGTCTGACTCTGATCTCTGAAGGCTCAGCCCGTCCCTCCAGACCTGCCACCACCTCCCTCTCCCCAGGCACTTCCCTGAGGCTCTCCCAGCACTGACTCTTCGGTGTTTCTAAATTAACTACTTATTTTCACTCCTTCTCCCTTCAGTCAACAGAGAGAAACTATCTTCTCCAGAAAACAACTGCAAGCACTGAAGCTGAACTGGCTGTGACAGATAAAAGCTGACTTTGTGTGGAGGAAGAAGGGGAAATGCTGCTGTGAATTTGGTGGTCGCCGCGGCAAACCCAACCAGCCAGGCAGGATGGCAGCTCTGGAACTGCAGATGGGAGCCTGGCAGCAGCACCATGGGTGTAAAGAGTTAGTGTGGAGGATTAAACTTTAATCAGGGCTTTCAGCATTGGAGGGATTGAAAACAAGGAGAAAATAAAACGGGAAAAGGTCTCTGGGTGCTCTCCCCTGCTCACACACACAGAGTTTCTCATCGGGCTTTGCACCCCTCAGCTCTTGAGGGTCATTTTGGGAAGAATAACAATAATCCCATGCTGGAGGTGCTGTTTTCCAGCCACGAGTCCCTGAATGTGCTGCAGGGCTGCCACAGGGCAGATTTCCCCTCTCAGAGCATTCTGCCCTCTCCCTCTGGGAGCAGTTTGTGCAGCCGGAGCATTTGAGGGCTCACAAGGTTCTGCCCTCCACCCCTCCTCCAGGATTTCGGAAAAAACCCCAATCCCCCAGATCAAATCCCATTATTTAAAACGGGGACAAACAGCAGTGAAGTTTCCCCAAAGCAGTAATTACAGATTACACAGGCTGTAGGGAGGAACAGCTCCAAACTCCAAACCTGGTCCCTACAAAATGCTGCAAAAACCTTCCCCCGAAAATCCTTTGAAGCCAGGAAGGAAAGTGCTCACAAGGCTGAGAAACTGTGATATAAACTGACTGAGAAACCTGTGATAGAAACGTCCCCTAGCTCGTTTCTGCCTACTTGAAGACTTAATTAGTATTAAAAGCCCCAGGAAGTCTGAAGATTATTTATGGAGAACGTAGTAGATATGACCTAAGGAAAAAAGGAGGGAAGGCTGAACCACAGAGCTTGTCCCAGGGACTAAATCTACATTTTTACTGCTCCATTCCCTAATTTAGGTGCAAATTTGGGGGTTTTTTTTTCCCCCTCTCCTGCCTAAAATGTCAAGGTATTGCAAAGCTTTTCAAGCCTGGAATTGGGACAAAGAAAAAAAGGTCAAAGCCCTCAAAACAATTGGGAGAAATATTGGCCAAGATGTTTCATTTTTACTCTGACAGGTTTTTTTATTAACTTGCACGATCATTTAAAGCAAAAATTGATCTGCTAAAAGACACCAAGAATCCATTAGCTCTGTGCAGGGACAGGCTTACATGAGTTGGTCTCCCCAGCTCTAAAGGGCCTTTGCTAGCATTAATTAACTCAGAATTTCTTAGTAATTTACAAAGAATAATAATTAATTCTTAGTAATTAATACTAACATTTTTCTTCCTAATTAATATAACTATTTAACAAGACTTTTTTTTTCATAAATTTCTTCATAATTAAAGCCACTGAATCCCAACCCTTTCCAGAGAAGAAGAGTAATGGTAGGGAGGAGGGGGGGGTTTCTGTTGATTTACGTAAAACAGAAGTTGAAGACATGGATGATTATTTACAGAACCAAGAAAATAAATAAAAATATTCCCTGCTTGTCTGGAAAGTGCCAGTTCCCATCTCCAAAAGGCACCAGAGGCTCAATGCATCCCCAGAAATTGAGGTGGTCCATCATCATCATCCCTGTGGGCAGGACTGGGCCCCTCTGCAGACAATGGGTGTCACTGACATCTTTTATGGAAAATCCTTTCCTTGGGATTTTTTTTCCTCCTGAGAAGCTGAGAGGCCTCAGGAACAAAATGTAACCAATGGTTATCTGCTGCTGTGGAATGCAACAAGTAAATCTTTGATTGGCCCATGTTGGATGTTTCTAATTAATGGCAAATCACAGCCCAGCTGGCTCAGACTGTCTGAGAGTCACAAGATTTTATTATCATTCCATTCTTCCTTTCAAGCCTTCTGATGAAATCCTTTCTTCCATTCTTTTAGCACACTTTTAATATATCTTTTTCTTTTAATATAATATATATAATAAAATAATAAATCAGCCTTCAGAATCAAGCAGTCAGATCCTCATCTCTTCCCTGGTCCTGGGACCCCTGTGAACACCACCACGAATGAGTTTTGCCTTTATGATCCCTTCTAAAACACCTCTGGGCTTTGTGTGATCATTTCTGTTTGACCTTTAAAGGAAAGCTCTAATCGACAACCAATTTCTGTCTCATTTGGTGACAGCTTGTTTTCTCCTGTCAGTCCCAGGTGAGTTCCTAAGGAGAAGGGTGGGCAGCCTCCCCCCACCAGAGCTGTGACAAGGGAAAGCCTGGAATGACCCCAGGAATTCCTTTGATCCTGTTTCCAGCTGCTGAAAATGCCACCAAGGGTTCCACAGGGAGGAATCCTCTGAAAATGCCACCAAGGGTTTCACTGGGAGGAATCCTCTGAAAATGCCACCAAGGGTTCCACAGGGAGGATTCCCCCGAAAATGCCACCAAGGGTTTCACTGGGAGGAATCTCTGAAAATGCCATCAAGGGTTTCACATGGAGGAATCTCTGAAAATGCCACCAAGGGTTTCAGTGGGAGGAATCCCCTGAAAATGCCACCAAGGGTTTCACATGGAGGATTCCTCTGAAAATGCCACCAAGGGTTTCACATGGAGGAATCTCTGAAAATGCCACCAAGGGTTCCCCTGGGAGGATTCCCCTGAAAATGCCACCAAGGGTTTCACTGGGAGGATTCCTCTGAAAATGCCACCAAGGGTTTCACTGGGAGGATTCCCCTGAAAATGCCACCAAGGGTTTCACATGGAGGAATCTCTGAAAATGCCACCAAGGGTTTCTCTGGGAGGATTCCCCTGAAAATGCCACCAAGGGTTTCACATGGAGGAATCTCTGAAAATGCCACCAAGGGTTTCACTGGGAGGAATCCCTGAAAATGCCACCAAGGGTTTCACATGGAGGAATCTCTGAAAATGCCACCAAGGGTTTCACTGGGAGGAATCCCCTGAAAATGCCACCAAGGGTTTCACTGGGAGGATTCCTCTCAGTGGCTCCCCAGGCAATGCCCCAGAGGAAGGCAGGGGAAAGCCCAGGGTGAGCTGGGGCTTTGCTTGGGGATCCCTGACACCTTCTCAGTGACCAAATCCCCCAGACCACACCAGGATGGACCCTGGGGGTGGCAGGAGAAGGCTGAATGTCACAGAAGCATAAAGTTTTGGACAAGACCCCTAAATTCATCTGTGCGGTTGATGCGGAGCCTCCTTCCTCAGCAAAATGGTACCAAATGTGGAAAAAAGGGGGGAAAAACGTGGATAAATGCATGTGGGAGAGCACAGAGCTTTGGGGAATCATGTTGGGGTGCTTGGAAAGGTGGAGAGAGGCATTTGGTCACTATCTGACCCACTTTGGTCGCCCTTTTGGCTTGCAGAGCCCCAGTCCTGGTGCCACCAGTGGCTGCCCAGGGCTCAGCCAGCAAACTGCTTTGCTTATCAAACTGTTCAGGCAGCTGAAAAGGTGAGTTCTGCTTCACCCCAAACACAGGCAGCCAGCAGCAAAAGCATTTGTCACTCTTCCCCCCTCCAAAACCAGGAAGCTTAAACAATATGCATCATTTATGCACCTCAAGAAGCAGAGAAAATCAGAATTGAAAACAGGCTGGAGCCTCTGTCTGCATGTGTCTGCATGAAATATTCAGCACAAGCACAGCCCTGCTGTGTGTCAGGGCTCAGGGCTGAGCTCCACAATCAGGAACCACAGCAGCTCCCAGGAAAAGGAGCAGCTGCAGCACACAGCCCACACCATTGCAGGTCAGCTGCCAGGATGGAGAGGTGTTTGGAAGCCTCTGCAATATTTAAAGTGAGAGTGAGACACGTTGAGACCCAGTTGCTAATGGCTCCTTGCCTTTGCTGCCACGGCAGCACCAGGAAATGGGAAACCTTGCTGGGATCCTGCAGGGAGCCAGGGAGGTGAGGACAGAGCAGCTCTGGGCTGTCAGTGCTGCATGCCCAAGTCTGAATTGCAGCATTCAGGCATGAACAAGGAGGGAGATGTGGCAAGTTCTGAGCAATCCAGGCAGCAATGAGGGATCCTGACTCTCAGGTTTTGGGTAATTGCTGCCCTGAGATGTGCAGGATTGTGATGATGTTCACAGGGGTCTGAGGATGAGGGAAGAGATGAGGATCTGACTCCATGTTTCAGAAGGCTTGGTTTATTATTTTATGATATATATTATATTAAAAATATACTAAAAGAATAGAAGAAAAGGTTTAAAGGTTTCATCTCAGAAGGCTGGCTAAGCTAAGAATAGAAAAAAAAGAAGAATGATAACAAAGGTTTGTGGCTCGGACAGAGAGTCCGAGCCAGCTGGACTGTGATTGTCCATTAATTAGAAACAACCACATGAGCCCAATCCCAGATCCACCTGTTGCATTCCACAGCAGCAGATAACCATGGTTTACATTTTGGTTCCTGAGGCCTCTCAGCTTCTCAGGAGGAAAACTCCTAAGGAAAGGATTTTCCATAAAAGATGTCAGTGACATAGGATGTCTCTGTTTCAGCCCATGCAGCTGAAGAACGAGTCAGAACTCTTCACTTTTCAGTCTTGAAGTTGTTTATTAATTCTTATCTATAAATTTTCTTTCTGCCCAGCCGAGATCTGCTCAGCAGGGCAGCCACAGGCACTCTTTGTGTTGTCCTTTTATACTACAAACTACATATAACATATTTACACTTAATTCCCAATACCTATCACCCATGTTAGACAGTGCACTTCTACTCTAAACCAATCCCAAAGTGCCAACATCACAGCAGAAAATGGAGAACAAGAAGAAGAAGGAGAAAGGCTGGACACGCCCAAGTTCCTCCATCTTGTCCCCATAACCCCCATACCAAAAATCCTAAAATCGACATTTTCACCCTGTGATCATTTTATTATTACACTATTTAAACTTCTGTGACTTTCAGGTCCTCATACAAAGCTGGTAACTTGCTCCAGGGGTCACAATCAAATCCCCAGGGGCTCTGGGCTGTGTGCCAGGGTCTCTGAGCCCCCTGGCAGGGATGTGCTGAGTTCTGACACCCCACCTGCCTGCTCTGGGAGCTGCTCCTCAAGTCCTGTCTCTCCAGATAACAGAGAGCAAGTCCTGCTCTCTAAACACAGAGATGACAAGTCAAATCCTCAGACCTTCCCTGGCTGCTTGAGAAAGCTTTGAGGCTTCCCTGGGTGCCTCAGCAGGGATCTGCCCCTGGCACAAAGCCATCACAGGCAGCTCTGCAAAATCTAAAATCTCCTGCAGCACCACGGGTTGGGATGTCCCCACTTGGCTCTGCAGGGCATGGGCTCCTTTTGAGGGTGGATGAAACAGCGAGAATCCCCCCACATTTCCCATCACAGAGAGGCTGATTTAGCTGCCAACTAAATCAGGAAAAAGCAGACTAATGCCTGCTGATTTCCAGTGGCAGATGGATGCTAAAACAGACAGAAAAATCACTGACACACAGGGCTCCTGGTGAATTCCAGCCACCCAAACAGAGACCAAACATCTGCCCTCCAGCTCTGGTGTGGCTTCTGGTGTTTACAGATCACAAAACAGCTGGGAGAGGAGAGCAGGTGAAACATCCTCAGCACAAATTGTCCCGGTGCAAACCATCCCTGCTGGCACGTGCAGCCCCTCTGGTGAAATCCCTGCATTTGAAACATCAGCTGTCAAGGCTGTGAGCTGCTTCCCACACCACCACCAGTGCTCCCAGTCAGAGATAAACAAAGGCCAGATCTCCTCTGGAATAAGGGAAGGGAGGAAATTTCCCAAGGGCAGCTGCAATTAAGTTTATGGTTGAAATTTGTGGTTGTCCTCTTTTAATCCACTTCTCATTTAGCTCTATATCCCTTCCCTGGGACTCTGAGCATGGTTTGCATTGCCCTTGTCTCCTCTCTGTGTTCAGAGTCCTTCAGAGCAGACAGAAGCACTAAAAATAAAATCACCTGTCAGGTTCCCTAGTTATTACAAACAAAACGTCCTTTACCAAAATGCAACAAGTAAAACCTTCATATTGTGTGTGCTTATTCACATAAAATATTTAGAAAGCTCCTAATGTTTTTATGGCTGTAATTAATCTTGTGTCATGTTGGGGAAGAACAGCACATAAAAAAAAATTTCTTTGGCATTAGGCAGAAGCCTGGGCTTCCCAAGGTGTGCACAGTTCCAAGGATAGAGGGGACTCATGAGTGGGGTTTGGGGGACCCCTGCTCTGCCAGGAGAGCCTGATGGGGTGGAGGAGGGTTGAGCCATGTGCCTTTTTGTTTCATGCTGCCTTTGTGGCGCAGATGCTCAAGGCAGCCCTGGCAGCTCTGTCACCGTGTGGAGGAAGGGATTTACCCCAGCTCTGTCAGTACAGCTTGGCCAGGGCTGGGACTCCCTGGGTGCCTTCCTCTGGGCAAGGCTGATCCCACAGGTGCTCCTTTTATTGCCTAAAATCATGGGGATTTTAAGAAAAACCTCTCTGCACGTTCGCTGCAACCGTCTGGAGGACTCTGGCTTGCACAGGAGCCTGAATAGATATAAACTGTCACCAGCCAGAGACTCCTGCCCAGATTGCCTTGCCAACAAACTCTTTGATGGGAATATTCCCAGAAATATGATGCTTTAAAAATCTGATCCAGCCCTTGCTATCTATAGCTTCTCAACGACGAAATTTTGGCCAAAATACAAGAGAGAGCAGCTCCCAGCAGCTCCCAGCGCCACTGGTGGAGAACAACCATCCATGGGGGAACAGCCAGGTGGCCCTGGCTGAGGCCCTGGTGCTGTGGGAGGACAGCTCAGCCCTGTCTGAAATAGGTGCAGACCCAGCATTTTTGGTTCCTGAAATGGTTTCATCATGAGAGAGAGGGAGAAGCTGTGGCTGCACCAGGGGCTGAAGGAGAAATCCACACCTGGGACCAGGCTGGACCAGGGGAGCAAAGCATTGAACCACAGGGACAAGGAAAGGTAGATTTGACATTTGAATCTCGTTCCTTCCACTTCCAAGTTGGCCTTTGGAGGAGGAAGATAACGTGTGGAGTGCAGGGCTGCTCCTGGGGATGGCCCAGCCTGTGAAATTCTGACATCCTGACGGAACCAAGGGCTACAGCTCCAGGGTTTGGATCACCCAAAGGACACAGTGGGCTGTGGAAGAGCTGGCCCAGGGGTTGAGCTGAGCACTGGTACCTGCCCAGCTTGGTTTTCATCCTTGGAGGGAGCCTGCTGTTCATCCAGGCTGGGAATTCACATCCAACAGGATCCAGCCCTGGCTCCCAAAGCCCTGGGCACTGTGAAGGAGAGGGAGGTGCTCTTTGTGGGGAGATGGGGAGATGTCCTGCTGTGACCGTGTTCACAGGGCTTCTAGGATGAGGGGAGAGATGAGGATCTGACTCCATCTTTCAGAAGGCTTGGTTTATTATTTTATGATATATATTATATTATATTATATTATATTATATTATATTATATTATATTATATTATATTATATTATATTATATTATATTATATTATATTATATCATATTATATCATATCATATTAATACTATACTAAAAGGATAGAAGAAAGGATTTCATCACAAGGCTGGCTAAGAATAGAAAAGAAAGAATGATCACAAAGGTTTGTGGCTCAGACAGAGAGTCCGAGCCAGCTGGGCTGTGATTGGCCATTAATTAGAAACAACCACATGAGACCAATCCCAGATGCACCTGTTGCATTCCACAGCAGCAGATAATTGTTGTTTATATTTTGTTCCTGAGGCCTCTCAGCTTCTCAGGAGGGAAAATCCCCAAGGAAATGATTTTCCATAAAATATCATGGCTACATCCTGCCAAGCCCTGCTCCAGGGGGTTCCCTACCCCGTTCTCCATGGATTTCGTTATTCAAAGCCCCCTGGTTTTCAAGCATCCCCTGCAGGGAGCAGCACCCATGAAGCAGAACAGTTGCACACACCCAGAGGCACAGCAAGGAAAGGGGAAATGCTGAAGGGAGAGGAGGTGATGGCCCAGGCACAGCAGGGCTGGGAGAGCGGGGCCATGGGCAGGCAGCTGAACCCCAAACCCATCAGCTCCCTGCTGCAGCCACCCCCTCAACTTCTGTGTGGTTCTGCACGAGCTTTTTTTGTGGTTTTTTTTTTTAGTTGACTTTCAGAGTGGCTGCCCTGCCAAAGCTGCCCATTTTGCCTGCAGATGCTCTGCATTGGCGGCCTCTAAACCCCTTTAAAGATCCCCAGCTCAATCACAGCTCTGTCAGGCGATGCTCTATTTAACAGAAGCTGCCCAGGAATCTCCTCCCGAGTCCATTTTCTCAGTGAGTGGCAGCAATAAATAAAATCCAGCCAGTTGGTCCTTGAAACGCTACCATGGCTTGATTACTTTTGCCCAGGACTTTGCCAACTGTGCTGCAGCCTCCTGCAGATGCTGCCTCCCTCTGCCTGCCCCCTCCCCGGGCTGGAGGGGGAAGAGGCAGGGAAGGAGAGAAGATTCCAGGTCTGGGAAGGAGGGAAAATTCCAGGTCTGGGAAGGAGGGGAGATTCCAGGTCTGAGATGGAGAGAAGATTCCAGGTCTGGGAAGGAGGGGAAAATTCCAGGTCTGGGAAGGAGGGAAGATTCCAGGTCTGGGAAGGAGGGAAAATTCCAGGTCTGGGAAGGATGGAAGATTCCAGGTCTGGGAAGGATGGAAGATTCCATATCTGGGAAGGATGGAAGATTCCAGGTCTGGGAAGGAGAGAAGATTCCAGGTCTGGGAAGGAGAGAAGATTCCAGGTCTGGGAAGGAGGGAAGATTCCAGGTCTGAGAAGGAGGGAAAATTCCAGGTCTGAGAAGGAGGGAAAATTCCATATCTGGGAAGGAGGGAAGATTCCAGGTCTGGGAAGGAGGGAAAATTCCAGGTCTGGGAAGGAGAGAAAATTCCAGATCTGGGAAGGAGGGAAGATTCCATGTCTGGGAAGGAGAGAGGATTCCAGGTTTGGGAAGGAGAGAAGATTCCAAGTCTGAGAAGGAGGGAAAATTCCATGCCTGGGATCAGACCTGGAGTGGGATCTGAGGGCAGGGCAGCCCAGGGGCCTGGAGGAGGCATTTCCTGAAGGATTTGCTCCTCTCGGAGCCCCTGCCCTGCAGCAAAGGGCAAGGCCCTGCCCAGAAAGGCTCCTGGGCTGCTCCTCAGAGGAGCAGGGAATGCTGCCCCTGCCTTGGCCAGCCTCCAGGGCAGTTAATTGCATTCTGCCTGCCCAACATCAATTAATTTGGTGTCGTGCAGAGACCGCTGCGCCGGGTGCATCCGGGGGAAAAAAAAATAAAAACTGAAAAAAAAAAAGAAAAACCAAAGAGAAAAAACCCAACTCCCCACCTCCCACACCCAATAAATAACAGAGGGGGAGGGAGCTGGGCTGGCAGCTGGCCCTGAGCTCAGCAGGGACACGGGTGCTGGTCCCAGGGAGAGGGAGCCTCTTGTCAGGATCCTGTGCTGGACCTGGCTCTGCCAGCTCTGACCCCCATCTGCTGTCCCCCAGAGTGAACAGGGCCAAGCCACACTCAGAGGTCACCCCCAGTTTGCTCCCTGTGTCCGTTCCCAGGGCAGGGGATGCTGGTGTTGGCCAGGAAAGGTTTTCAAGGATCAGCTGGTGGGCAGGGAGGGCTGAGCACCGAGCAGCCCCCTTGGCAGGGCCAGGCTGCTCTCACGGGGAAACCCACAAAGTTCAGTGTGGCTGCAGGATTTGTACAGATCTGGGGGTGCCCTGGGCCTCCTGAGCTGCCCAGGAAACTGATCCCAGCTGGGCAGGCAGAGACAGCACCCCAGAGGTGTCACAGCTGCTTTAAAGGTTTAAAAAGTGAAATGTGCTTTCCCCAGGGAGCAGGGCCCGAGCTCAGCCCCCTGCAAGGGTGGCTTTGGGAGGCAGAGCAGGAGATCCCCTGCTCACACCACAGCAGATGCCTGTGATTCAAACCCTACTGTTCCCTCATTGAAGCAGCTGTCTGCTGTCCCCCAAAGACAGACAAATTAGGAGCCAGCTCAACCAAGAGCACAACAAACGCAGAAATATGTGACTGTGAAATGCTAACAAGGCTGCTCCCCCCACACGGGGCCTGCAGCTCAGACAGGGGCTCAGGGAAGGAGGTGAAAGGAGGCAGAGCAGCAGATTTGTTTTCTTTGCCAAGTCAGAGCCCAGCCCAGCTGTTTTCCCAAACAAGCCAAAGTCATGAGCTGTGTCTAGTTTGATTTTTTTTTTCTTTTAATTCTTGCAACAATGATGTCTCAGATTCACTTGTGGGATCTCAGCTGGGATCACAACTCTCTGTGCCATTCTGGGAGTTGTTTCTCTGACCTGTGTGACCGTGTTCACAGGGGCCTGAGGATGAGGGAAGAGATGAGGATCTGACTCCGTGTTTCAGAAGGTTTGATTTATTATTTTATTATATATATTACATTAAAACTATACTAAAAGAATAGAAGAAAAGGTTTCATCAGAAGGCTGGCTAAGAATAGAATAGCAGAGAATGATCACAAAGGTTTGTGGCTCGGACAGAGAGTCCGAGCCAGCTGGGCTGTGATTGGCCATTAATTAGAAACAACCACATGAGCCAAATCCCAGATCCACCTGTTGCATTCCACAGCAGCAGATAATCAATGATTGCATTTTGTTCCTGAGGCCTCTCAGCTTCTCAGGAGGAAAAAATTCCTAAGGAAAGGATTTTCCATAAAAGATGTCTGTGACAGACCAAAGGGGACAGGGTGAGGGGATGCTGGAGCATGGGGCAGAACCTTCAGCCCCAGAGTGACCTCCCAGCCCCTGGAGAGCCCTTGAGCACCTCTGCAAACCCCATTTCCCTGGAGGGCCTCAGTACTGGAGGGGCAGCACAGCAAATCCTGCTCTGCTCAGGTGTCAGGCACTCAAACCATCCCTGGGAGGGGCAGCACAGCAAATCCTGCTCTGCTCAGGTGTCAGGGGTTCAAACCATCCCTGGGAAGGGCAGCACAGCACATCCTGCTCTGCTCAGGTGTGTCAGGGGTTCAAACCATCCCTGAGAGGGGCAGCACAGCACATCCTGCTCTGCTCAGGTGTCAGGGGTTCAAACCATCCCTGGGAAGGGCAGCACAGCACATCCTGCTCTGCTCAGGTGTGTCAGGGGTTCAAACCATCCCTGAGAGGGGCAGCACAGCACATCCTGCTCTGCTCAGGTGTGTCAGGGGTTCAAACCATCCCTGGGAAGGGCAGCACAGCACATCCTGCTCTGCTCAGGTGTCAGGGGTTCAAACCATCCCTGAGAGGGGCAGCACAGCACATCCTGCTCTGCTCAGGTGTCAGGGGTTCAAACCATCCCTGAGAGGGGCAGCACAGCACATCCTGCTCTGCTCAGGTGTCAGGGGTTCAAACCATCCCTGGGAGGGGCAGCACAGCAAATCCTGCTCTGCTCAGGTGTGTCAGGGGTTCAAACCATCCCTGAGAGGGGCAGCACAGCAAATCCTGCTCTGCTCAGGTGTCAGGGGTTCAAACCATCCCTGGGAAGGGCAGCACAGCACATCCTGCTCTGCTCAGGTGTCAGGCACTCAAACCATCCCTGAGAGGGGCAGCACAGCACATCCTGCTCTGCTCAGGTGTGTCAGGGGTTCAAACCATCCCTGGGAGGGGCAGCACAGCACATCCTGCTCTGCTCAGGTGTCAGGCACCCAAACCATCCCTCCCTCTGCAGCCAGGGGCTGACACAGCCTCCTCCCAGAGCTGGATGTGCATCAGTTCAGGCTCGGTTATTAGTCAAAGGATGCAGGTGATTATTTCCCACCTCCTGTGAGTGACAGCAGATGTTGAGGAGTGATTTGCAGCCTAACAGAGACATTAACCTTTGAAAGCACGTCCCGGTGTCCCCGGGGCTGTCCAGGGACACTCCATTGTGCTGGGAACAAAGAGCCCTGGATGTTACTCAGGAGTGAACGGGCAGGGATGAGCTTTACATGAAAGAGATCAATAAAAATATATCAACAGCCCACGCAGGGCTTTGGGAGGAGGTGAGGGAGAGGTCTGGGAGGAGATGCAGAGTGACTGGCTGGGTCACAGCAGTGTTCCAGGAGCAGATGAAAAGGTTCTGATTGGGCTTTTAATCTCTGCTGAGCATGCAGGTCCCCTGGGCCAAACTCACACCTGGTGTGGCTGCTGATGGGCAGGGGCTCTGCCCTGCTCCTGCTGGGCTTCTGCAGCTCCACCTCCCTGCCACGGCATGGCTGGGGAGCCAACACTGCCCAACAGCTCCAGCTGCAGCCTCATCCCAGCCAGCTCTGCTCCAGAACCCGGGATCAGCTCTGCTGCTCACAGGAGGGGCAGGTCTCATTAGTGCTGGCATCCACACGCCAGGAGGAGGGGTGGCACAACTGTCTCAGGTTGGAAATGGAGGGATTCTACTCCCACCTCTCAGAGCTGGGCAGTGATCTGCTGCTCATTGGGCAGTTTTCTTTATCTCTGCCACAACCAACACTCCTTCCAGGAGATCTCTTCTGTTAATGGGCCGTTAATTATGAATTATCTTCTGTTAATGGGCCAGTGAGTGTCCCTGCGTGGCTGATCAAATTCCACCATCCCATTGGGAGAGGCTCCGCCCAGGGGAGGAGCCAAGCATTCCTACCTGGGTACAATCTGAGGTTTGGGACAGCACAGCAGCCTCTGCCCACTGCATTCCCAGAGGAGCAGTGGGGAATGTGCACCCCAGGGACCCTTTTAGGGCTTGATGGACACCCAGCTCCTATCACCACGTCTGAGGCTGGAAATGGGGGTGTGTATTCTATTTCTATCTGTCAGAGCTGGGGCAGTTATCTCCTGCTCATTGGGCAGTTTTCTTTATCTCTTCCACAGCCAATCCTCTTTCCAGGAGATGTCTTCTGTTAATGGGCCATGAATTATTAATAATCTTCTGTTACTGGGCCATTAATTATTAATTATCTTCTGTTCATGGGCCATTAATTATTAATTATCTTCTGTCCATGGCCGGGGAGTGTCCCTGCAGGGCTGATCCAATTCCATCATCCCATGGGGAGAAGCTCCGCCCAGGGGAGAAGCCAAGCATTCCTACCTGGATACAATCTGAGGTTTTGGGACACCAGAACAGCCTTTACAGTGGATTCCCAGAGGGAGCCCAGGCCCATCCCCAGCAGCCCTGGAGCTGCAGAGGAAAACTCCCCCCTTGTGCAGGATCCCTGCTCCAGCAGAGCCACAGCTGGCACTGCAGGAGGGCTGAGCCCCCATGGGATGGGGCTGTGCCACCCCCTGACACACAGGGGGACAGGGCCTGCTCTGACCCTGGCTGTAGCTTTCTTTTGTTTGTACTATTACATTTGTAATAATGTAATAAATGAATGATGTAATATATTATATTATATAAATGTAATAAATAAATAATTTAATAAGTAATAATGTAATAAATAAATATTTGTACATATTTAATTTTCCTAGTAAAGAACTGTTATCCCTGCTCCCATATCTTTGCCTGAGAGCCCCTTAATTTCAAAATGATAATAATTCATAGGGAAGGGGGTTTACATTTTCCATTTCAGGGGGGGCTCCTGCCTTCCTTAGCAGACACCTGTCTTGTCCAACCAAGACAACAACAAAGGCTGAGAGAACAGAGGGAAAACCCCCTGGGTTTCTGCAGGGATTCTCCCAGCACCCAGGGATCTCAGGGCACCGATGAGGCAGCCCTGAGGCAGGGAGCCTGGGGAAAGGCTGTTCTATTTGTGGCCACGGCTTTCCCAGCAGGCAGCATGCAGCTCCAACTGCAGCAGAGCTAGCCTGGGAAGCAGATGGTCTGTGGAGGTGAGTCCCACTGCAGTTGTACAGCAAGTCTGACACCCTGGGGACAAATCCCACAGACAGGCAGGATCCCCACATCCTCCCCGACAAAACTTTTGGCTGGAGGGACAAAACAACGTGTTCAAACCCAGGATTAGGGTGATGTCACCAGCCTTTGGAGCAGCAGTGGACAGTGGGTGCACACAAAATAAATATATTTAATGGATGCACCCGTGGATCATCAGCAGTCTGTTGTTATCACAGCCTCTGGCCAGCCCTGATCTCTCTTTCACTGCTCAGAGCATTGAACAAACACCTCGAAGAGGCTTGGGGCTGACCTCCCCTGCCGTGGTACACACAGGAGAGGAGAATCTGCGCTTTTCCCCGGCAGCCAAACTCCAGCTGCCCTCAGGAAGGGGATTTGGAGCAGGAGGATCTCACCACGAGGCTGGGCTGGCTGTTTGCACCCACTGGGGTTATTGTGTGAATCAGATTTTAGAGATGCTGAAACAGAGCAGCAGGTACAGCAGGCAGGAGCTGCCAGACTGGGGTGGGATGTGAGAACAGCGGGGCCTCCGTGTGTGGATGGAATGGTGCTTCCAACCCTCCTGCAGAGGATCCTCCTCCACCTGCAGCTGGGTGCTGTTTCCCAAGGGATTCTCTGCCCTGCCAGCCCCACTGAGCTCTCTTGGAGAGCAGGAGCAGATTCCCAACCTTTCTAAAGGGATCCACCAGCAGAGCCCTCCCTGCTGCATCCCCTGTGGGAGCCACCCCTGCACCTCTCAGCCCCGGGGGCACGGCACAAACTGGGACCAACTGGGAGCTGCTCCAGCTCCATCTCCTTGGCTTGGAAGGGAAATGTTTATGTGAGCAGCAGGTTTCCTGCAGATGGGGGTGCACGACACAGGATCCGGTGAAAATCTGATTTCTGCACTGGTTTGCAGGGCAGAGCCAGCAGGAGCAGAGGGGGGAGCTGAGCTGAGCTCCCCAGGCACATTTGGTGCTGGCTGCACCAAACCAGGGCTCTTTGTTTCATTACTGGGCTTTGCTGGGCAGAGAGTGGAATCCTGTCCCTGGGGAGGGTGCAGAAAGTGACACCGTGGGAAAGAGCCTGCTTGGAAATCTGACCCAAGAACAGCACAAATGTGGCATCTGCCTCTGGCCCTCCACAGCCAGAGCAGCTCAAGGGAGCTCAGCTGGTTCCCAGAACTTCCCACCATTGCATTTGTTTCCTTCCACAGGCCAGAGTCTTTTAAAAGCTCGTGCAACACAGGATTGTGTGAAAATGTCTGTTTTGGGCTCAGCTTTTCACTGGGGGCTCCTCCTGGTCACGAAGAGTAAAGAAAAGGGTGACCAAAACACAAAAATGAGCCCCATCAAAACCAAACCATCTTCACAAAGCCCCCTCCTCGCTGGGGATTCCCATCAGCCAGCAGGCACCATCCCTGCTCATTGCAGGGGCTCTGGATGTCCCTTCCAGCCCAAACTCTTCCAGCATTTATGCAAGCATGAATTAAACTGCAGCAAAACCCCACATCTGACTGAGTGTCCATGTTGGTGGAAAGGTCCTGACCAGCCACAAAGGGGAAGAACCATTTGTGACACCTTCACAAGGTAAACACCACTTCCTTTCCCATTTGTAGAGTGCAGGAGCATATATCCCATATATCCCATATATCCCATATATCCCATATATCCCATATATCCCATATATCCCATATATCCCATTTATCCCATATATCCCATATATCCCATATATCCCATATATCCCATATATCCCAATGTTCTTCCATAAACTCTCTCTCAGAGCAGTCCTCACCTAACCCAGGCTGCAAACCCATGATTAACAAGTAGATTGCACTGTCCCTGCTCTCACTGCAAGGCTTATCACACCAATAATACCCCCAAAATCAGCACAGCCCTTCCAGGAACCTGATTTTTGTGCAAGCTGTTACAATTCTTCTGAGTAACATTAATTTTATTCAAATACCTGGGAAACAGGGGAGGTAACAGCTGAAGTTCCTGCTGGACCCTTAAGGCAGGAAAATATTCAGTTAATATCTTAGACATCCAACCAGACCATGTGCTGCAGGGGCTCCTATTCCTCATTTTTATATAATGAAAAACACAAAGCATAATTCAAAAGAAGAAATACATTTTAAAACATGGCATGAAAGGACTTCTTTACTGACAGATCCTTGGTGTACTTTGATTTGCTTTTCCTTACAAGCTCTCTCTCAACTCTTATTTTCTTTCCCAGTGGTGTCATTCTAATTTTCAAACTCAGGCAAAGGAGCTGCTCATTCCTTACCTCTGGTCAGCAGCCACCTCAGGGGGGTTTCTTCAGCTCCTCAGCAAACACCAGCTCAGGCAGAGCCTGCAAACATCTCCCAGTCCTGGGGAGCTGGGCAGTTCTTGTTGACCAGCACCAACAGCTCAACGAGAACAAAGCAGCCTGGCTTTGTTGGAGACCTTCCCCTTCCTGCTGTGTTGAAGGGTTTCCTGAACTTGCTGGAAGGGGAGAATAAATAATTGTGGGTAATAAATAAACTAAACCCTGCAGAAGTTTGGTTTGGGGAATGGCCCAGCAGCCTCAGGATGGAGGTGCACGAGCTTCCAGTGTCCTGACCCTGTCCAGAACAGCCCATTCTTGTTTCTCCAGTGCCCTCTCTCTCCAAGGGAATGACATCGGTCTTTTAGGTTCTTTTCTGAGTCTTTTTCCCATTTTCTTTTTGCTCATCACCCTAAAAATTTTAAGAGAATCTGCCATTTCCCAGCCATCCTGTGGTGGGTTTCCCCGTGGTGCACATCACGCTGACACGAGATGTGACTGGAGCCATAAAGTGCTTTTTTTGTAGCTGTCACAGTGGATAACAGCCTGCAGAAGAAGGATTTATATGTATTTTCTGTCCTCTCTTACCCCACTACCCCCTCCAAGCTCCAACTGCTCAAAGCAGAGCTCTGAGTTCATTACACCCTGCTGAGCAAAGAGACGAGCTGGAAATCCAAGGTTTCCCAAGGAGGGAGCTGTTTAAGGACTCTGCTGGCATTAGGAGGGGAAAGGAGGATAACCTGACGTCCCAGGAGAATGAGAGGGTGCCATGGTGGCAGTCAGTGCTCCTGTGGGCACTCTGCAGTGATGGAGAGCCCAGAGCCCACCAGGCCTTTCAGAGAATCACCCCGTGGGTGCTTGAAAGTCCTCTGTGCCCTCCCTGACACTGGGAGCTGCTCTGCTCTCTCCTGCTTGGACAGAGCCAGCCCAGGGGCCCAGGGTGGGTTTTAGCATCTCCCAGGACACTGAGTGAGGCTCCTGAGTGAGGACATCACACCAGGAAAGCTTTGGCCCCAGCTTGGAGGACCATGTCTGACATATAAACATACCAAGCTGGTTACGTGGTTTTTGTTTATTTCTTTGCTGCTGAGATCTGGTTACCTCTGATAAATCCTGCCAAGATCCTAGCTGGACAAACTCAGGCTTCTGGAGGAAGCAAGCTCTGGTTGAAGGGGGGGTCTTTGAAATATCTCACAAGCAAAAGATCTGAAGAGAGGTAATCCAACCCAACCCGGCCTGCCAAAGCTTCTCCTGCTTGCACAGTTTGTTTAACAGAGTTCAAGGCCAGAAGGCTCCATTATAATCTTCTAAAGCTGTGTTTCTGCATGCAGGGAGGCAGGGAGGGATTAAAGGTGGCCGAGGGTCCCTGAAGAGCCCTGTGAGAGCAGGCAGGCTCAGGAGATAACAGCAGCGTGGGGTTTAGGAATGGTAACGAGATGGGGACACCAGGCTGGGCTCTGACCTCTGCCCTGCCTCCTACCACAGCCCAGCCCATTTTCCTCACCAGCTGGTCCCAGCTGCCTGTCTTTTGTCCCAGGACTTTGTCCCAGTACAAACTGGGACCCAACAAGGAGCTCCACCAGCCCAGCCCGTGTACAAATCACAAACGGGATGGGGCTGCTGTGGGACGTGCCTTGAGCTGTTTTATTTTTCAGCATCACTCTCAGTACATGGTTATGACAGTGGGAAGATGCCACCAGCTTCAAACTTCCTAATATCTTGCTAGATAAACTTTTCTGTAGCTTAGAGAGTTATTCTAGACAAGCGTTAATACACAGACCATTGTTCTATTTGTCCTTGCTTTTCTACTTTTGAAATAATTTTTCTGCTGACCTAACTCATGGCTGCTGCTTAGCTCTAATCACAGTTCTGCTGTATCCGAGGCCTGCCTTTTTCAGCTTTCCCAAAACCCTTTAATTTTGTGGATTCCCACAATTCCCCCTCTCTGTTCACCCAAAAAGAAACCTTCATAACCGCGTCGTTTATTACTTACATTTTGTAGCCTTACTATAACATTTCTGCTTATTACCTACTTACAGCATTTTCTTGCTTGCACTAAGCATTGCTGTATCACAACACAGCAATTTAATGCTCTGAAAGTCCAATCAGTTCGAAGGGCATAAATTATGCTGGACAACAGTTACAAGTCACTGTTCCAAAAATTGTCGATTCCAAGGTCTCAATTCAGCCCAGCCCACACCCAGCAGCGAGGCATCCTTCAGCCTCCTTTCTCCTATAAATATCAAGGCTGTTTACATCTTCTGCCACCCCAATTTGGGTTCCTTTTCCCCCAGAAAGGCTCAGTCTGAGGCTGTCCCACGCGGAGCCCGCGCTGCCGGGCGCGGCTTTGCTTCACTCCTGCTCTGATGGAGCCGCACAAAAACCAGCTTGGGAGGCTTTAATTTTCCAAGCTTAAGATGAAAAGGATTCATTTAAAGCCTTTAAAAAATTTAGCCCACTTCACAGCTCCTTCCGAAGATCGGTGTTGTGCTCTTTAAATAGGAGACATGTTTTAAAGCTGCTGCCATCATTTATTAAATTAGCCTCAGACTTGCAAATGCAGCTCCCTCTTATTGAATCTTGTAATATTTATATGCCAAGTTGTGATATTTGGAACTGTGCACGTTACACACATGGGGGAAAGAGGGAGGTGACGGGGAAGGCGTGAGGGGATGGGGGAAGGAAACCACCTCTACTGTAAATTGTGTAAATACACTTGCACATCCCAGGAGGGGTAGGGAAAAGGCATTGTAATTAAAATGACTGCCAGGGTATTTTAAACAAGGGAGAATAAATAGACTTTTCTCTGCATGGCACAGGCTCCTTTAACTTGGAAACTTCGTGACAGAGGATGATTAAAAATATCTTATGGCGTGTCTGAAATCTGCAAGCTTTGATGAGAAAAATGTTCTTGGGAATGAGAGGAGATCAAGTGAAGGAGGAACAGTCTCCTACACAGTGTTTTATAGGCCCAATTCATGACTGCAGATGTCACCGAAAATAATAATAAAAAAGCCTCTTTTTTTTGCTTCTTAACAGAAGCAAAACACCGAGCAGGGCTCCTGTGTTGAGGAGATCCCTTTTCTGCAGCTCCTGGAGCAGGGATGCTCCAGGAAACCATGGCAATGGCTGGGGAGCTGCACAGCTCCTGCCTGGGGATGTCACCCGAGTCAGAGAGGGCTCAGGGCTGGCCCTGGCACCCCAATCCCAGCCCTTGGCAGGCCAGGGGCACAGCCAGGCCCTGCTGAGCTGGGCTGGGGCTCTCCTCTCTCTGCCCTGCAGCAGCAGCAGCTCCTTCCAGGGCTGATCTCTGCAAGGGAAGGGGCTGCAGGTGCTCCCCACGCCCAGGCAGCTCCTCCTCCTCCTCCTCCTGGGCTTTAGCAGGGCTCAAACCTGGCCCAGGTGGAATCACAAAATGGTTTGGGTTGCAGGGACCTTGAACCCATCCAGTTCCAAACCCCTGACAGGGACAGGGTTAGGGACAGGGGGAGATTGTCCTGGCTACCCTGGCATCCCAATTCCAGCGAGGCAGGAATGGATTTCCCAGGGGCAGAGCTCTGACAGAGCCTCTCTGTGTGCTGCACTCTGAGCCCTGCACACTCCAGAGAGCTGCAGGCACCGGGGCAGCAGCTCTGCCCTGGCAGGGCACAGGGATGGGCTGGGGGAGCTGGGGAAGGGGCTGGAGCTCCAGGAGGGGCTGGGGGAGCTGGGGAAGGGGCTGGAGATGCAGGAGGGGTTGAGGGAGATGGGGAAGGGTTTGGAGCTCCAGGAGGGGCTGGGGGAGCTGGGGAAGGGTTTGGAGATCCAGGAGGGGCTGGGGGAGCTGGGGAAGGGGCTGGAGCCACAGGAGGGGCTGGGGGAGATGGGGAAGGGGCTGGAGCCACAGGAGGGGCTGGGGGAGATGGGGAAGGGGCTGGAGCTCCAGGAGGGGCTGGGGAAGGGACACCCAGGCTGCTCCAAGCCCCATCCAGCCTGGCCTTGGGCACTGCCAGGGATCCAGGGGCAGCCCCAGCTGCAATGGGCACCCTGTGCCAGGGCCTCACTGCCCTCACAGGGAACAATTCCTGATTCCCAAGATCCCATCCAGCCCTGCCCTCTGGCACTGGGAGCCATTCCCATCACGCCATGTCCTTGTATAAAGTCTCACTTCAGATTTCACTTGCCTCTCTCCAAAATCCCACATGGAACCCTCCCAGCTCTCTGGGAGTGGGAGCTCTCCCTTGTTCCATATGCCATGAAGAGTTTCCCCATAAGAAGTAAATCATGGAATCATTAAGGCTGGAAAACACCTCCTGGACCATTGAGTCTAACCTTTGATAAAATAAAAAAGAGATAAAATAATTAAAACAATTAAAAAGTAAAATATTTTAGAATATATTTATGTATTGAGCCTCCCACTGGATGAGAAACCCTGCCCTGAGGTGGTAACACCATCACAGTGTCAGGGATGGAGGAAATTCCCTGTAACCTCAGCCTTGCTGCAAGGGGCTCTGGGATAACACCTCACTGACAGATTTCTTTGAAGACCTTAAAGCTGGGAGTGCCTGATTTCCAAAAGGAGATATTTCACATCATTATGATCAGGCTTTTTTTTCCCCCCCCACCTCTTTTTAATGATTCTAATTTTTCTGCTGCTCAGAGCCCTGGACCTGGTAACCACGGAAACTCAGGAAGAGGGATACAGGAGCACTACCACCAAGCAGAGAATCTAATCATCTTCCCCAAGTGTGACAGGAAAACATGCACCAAGATGCAGGCTGAAAGGGGATTTTGTTGGTGTTCACTCCATAAAACACTGTGTTCACCAGCACAGGGTGTGCTGTGCTTGGGGTGCCCCATGCAGGTCACAGTCCCCATCCCAGGGGAGAGCAAGACTTGACAAACCTGGAAGGACAGGAAGGACAGGAAGGACAGGAAGGTTGTGGCAAGGCAGATGGAAAAAAAATGTTCTGATGTGCTCCTACTGCTCAAGAAAGCAACATAGGAAAAGGGAAAGCTCAGGGGAATTAAAAAATCACCAGAGAAGGTTCTATTTGGCAAACACTGAATGCAAAGCTCATGCCTCAGTTTCCCAATTTCCATCTAAACCTCCCCTGGCCCAGCCTGAGCTGTTCCCTCTGCTCCTGTCCCTGTTCCCTGGAGCAGAGCCCAAACCCCGGCTGTGCCCTCCTGGCAGGAGCTGTGCAGAGCCACAAGGGCCCCCTGAGCCCCCTTTGCTCCAGGCTGAGCCCCTGCCCAGCTCCCTCAGCCTGCCCTGGAGCTCCCCCAGCCCCTCCTGGAGCTCCAGACCCTTCCTTCATCTTCCTCAACCTCTCCTGGTGCTCCAATCCCTTCCCCAGCTCCTTCAGCCCCTCCTGGTGCTCCAATCCCTTCCTTCATCTCCCTCAACCCCTCCTGTGGCTCCAATCCCTTCCCCATCTCCCCCAGTCCCTCCTGGAGCTCCAATCCCTTCCTTCATCTCCCCCAGACTCTCCTGGAGCTCCAATCCCTTCCTTCATCTCCCTCAGCCCCTCCTGGAGCTCCAATCCCTTCCTTCATCTCCCCCAGACTCTCCTGGAGCTCCAATCCCTTCCCCAGCTCTCCCAGCCTCTGCTGGTGCTCCAGACCCTTCCCCATCTCCCTCAACCCCTCCTGTGGCTCCAATCCCTTCCCCAGCTCCCCCAGCCCCTCCTGGAGCTCCAGCCCCTTCCCCAGCTCCCCCAGCCCATCCCATCCCTGTGCTCTGCCAGGGCAGAGCTGCTGCCCCGGTGCCTGCAGCTCTCTGGAGTGTGCAGGGCTCAGAGTGCAGCACACTCTCAGAGAGGTCCTGTCAGAGCTCTGCCCCTGGGGAATCCATTCCTGCCTCGCTGGAATTGGGATGCCAGGATAATCTCAGTCTCCAGGAGAAGGGGAGTGGGATTTTCCCACTCTCTTGGGTCTTAACCCCAGCCCATCGTGGCTGGGTCCCTCTGCACTCACTGGCCCAGCTCTGGCTGGACAGAGGCAGCTGAAGGAGCCCAGAGGAAGAGGAAGAGGAGGGAGCTGCAGGCAGGGGGGGGGAGGCTGTGTGGCCACAGGGATGGGCACAGCTGCTGCCCTGCTGCCCATTCCGCCTGAATGACACACTTGGCACGGGCACTGCCCACGTTCCTCACGGGCCACTGCATCCTCTGCCTCATCCAATTCCTGCACATGCTCCTCCTGGGCCTGGCTCAGCTCTGCTGATGGCTCCAGAGCTGGAAAGAAGGCAAAGATGAAGGGGCAGAGGAGTGGCAGGGGGGCTGCAGTGGCTGCTGTCAGCAGCAGGGCTGGGAGGAGGAGGAGGAGGAGGAGGAAGGAGATGACTTCATCTCATACCAGAGAGCTGACAGCCAGCAGAGGATGAAAGCCTGGCAATCCCTGGGCTCCAGGAGGAGATCTCTCAGCTGCCAAAAGCAGGGCAGGAGCCGAGGTTTGAATTCCAGGCTCAGCTCCTGCCCTGGGCTTTCCCACGCCAGTGAGGAAAAATCAAAGGAGTGACCCAAGTGATGGGCAGGATGCCCAGGAAGGGCTGCCTCCCTCCCTGCTGCTGCCAGGGACAGCATCTGAGGCTGCCCCAGCCCCAGGCAGGGCAGGGACAGCTCTGAGACAGCTCTGAGCCCAGGAGGGTGCACAGCACCCACACCTGAGCCTGCACACCTGAGCCTGCACACCTGAGCCCGCACCTCTGCCTGCTCCCTGCTGCCCTCCCCAGCTCATCACAGAACCCTTTAGGTTGGAAAAGCCCTCTCAGATCAAGTCCAACAGTTTCCCTGCCCCGCCAAGGCCACTCCTAACCTGTGTCCCCAAGTGCCACATTCCCCCATGGCTTTTAAACCCCTCCAGGCACGGGGACTCCACCGCTGCCCTGGCAAACCTGGCCCAGGGCTGCACAAACCTCTGGGGGAAATTTTTTCCCAATATCAACCTAAACGTGCCCTGGCCCAGCCTGAGGCCATTTCCCCTGTCCTGTCCCTGTTCCCTGGGAGCACAGCCCGACCCTCCTGGCTGTCCCCTCCTGGCAGGAGCTGTGCAGAGCCACAAGGTCCCCCCTGAGCCTCCTTTGCTCCAGGCTGAGCCCCTTCCCAGCTCCCTGAGCCCCTTCCCAGCTCCCTGAGCCCCTTCTCAGCTCCCTCAGTCCTTCCCAGCTCCTTGAGCCCCTTCCCATCTCCCTGAGCCCCTTCCCAGCTCCCTCAGCCCCTTTCCCAGCTCCCTCAGCCCCTGCCCAGCTCCTTCAGCCCCTTCCCCACCTCCCTGAGCCCCTTCCCAGCTCCTTCAGCCCCTTTCCATCTCCCTCAGCCCCTTCCCAGCTCCCTCAGCCCCTTCTCAGCTCCCTCAGCCCCTTTCCATCTCCCTCAGCCCCTTCCCAGCTCCCTCAGCCCCTTCCCCATCTCCCCTGCCCTCATTCCCTTGCTGAACAAAGCAGCTCATGGGGAGCAAACTCACAGAACAGTTTTGGTTCTTCCAAGGTCGTCAAGTCCAAGCCCCCAAGGTTTGCTCCACCAGGTTTGGACTCCTTACAGAAACTTTGCTTTTTTTTCCCCCTCATCTCTCAGTTTTTTTAGCTGCTACTTTAAACCTCAGGCCCAACCTCCAGCTGCCATTTAGAAAATAAACCACAAATGTAATCAAAGCAATTACTACCTCCACTTCAAACATTACATTATCAACCAACCAGCTCCCCATTGAAGACAATTAATCTGCACACAGCCACCAAAAGAAACTGTCAGCAATTAGAAGTGGAAGCACAACTTTGTAGTTAATTGGGAATATTGCACCTCTGATACATGTTTAATTAGTTGATGGAGTGTGTCCCTTCTCAGACATTTTTCTTTTAAAATTATAGCTGAAATTCGTTCCTTATCCCCCCCACTTTGTTTTTTCCCAATGCAAAATAATAAAGGAAATAAATAAAGCATGAGCAATCTGAAACCCGATTCTGGCTCTCCCTGAGTTTGCAGCTTGTAATGTGTACACAGGAGTTTAGAGACCTCCAAGAGATAAGGAGGAAAAGATCTTTCTTTTCTTTCAGAGCTCCTCTTTTTTCATTAATCTGATTTTAAGACCTTGCCTGTGCATTTTCACACTTCCCTCATAAATCTCATTTTTGTCCCGTTTCCCCTGGGATTATCAGGTGAAGGAACAGGAGGGCCCAGAGCTGAGCAGAGGCAGGCACACGCTGTGATACATTCATTTCAACACTTATTTTACAAAGGGTCTAAATTTTATCTTTGCATAATGATGCTGCTTTGCATATCTATAGCTGCTTTCATCCCATGATCTCAGAGCATTCTGCAGACTGTTAATTAAGTCTCAAAACACCGTGGTGCAGTCAATAGGAGGGCTTTATTGGGGTGGGTTTATCTAATTTGTAGAAGAAAAGGGTAAACTGAGGCAGGGGGGCAGTGAGGAGGTGTTTCCAGGCATGGCCAAGTGTGTTAGAGGAGCCTTGTCTGTAACCCCAGAGACAGAACCACAGCCCCCACATCTCTTGGTCCACCTGAGGTGAAATCCTCCTGCTTTAGGCCACAAGCTCAGCTTTAAAGGAGGGGACAGAAGATGGAAATTTTCCTTTGAGAAGATGATGTTAAAATATTCAGAAAGGTAGCAGCACATCCCTGGGGCTGGGATGGGCTCTGGAGTGACCTGGCCTCATGGAAGGGGCTGGAACAAGATGATCTTTGAGGTTCCTCCCAGCCCAAACCTTCCTACAATTCCATGACCCCAGGTTACCAACAATGCAGTGCCCAGCTGCCCCCAGCCCAGCAGCTGTGCTTGGGCTGCCCAGAGCTCCCCCAGGCCACGTTCCCCCGTGCTTCCATGCCAGCACACTCCTCCCAGCACCAGCCAGCTCTCAAAGCACCCTGCAGATGCTCCTGGGAGCGGTCCTTGCTCGGGGTGGGTGTTTGCTTTTGTCGTCCTTGGCGCCGCTTTCCAAACACTCTGAAATGAAAACATTTCTATGCCCACAAGGGCCTATTTCTCATCACCTCAGAGCAGCATGGACCAAGAATAACTTTGCTGAGAGCCAGAAAATCCACGCAGTGGCTCGAGGCAGGAGGCAGCCTGGCAGATACCCCCTGTTTGCCACGAGCAGAAAAACAGCTCAGGGCCAGCCCCATCCTGATGAGCATCACTCCCACGCTGGGGAGGGTGCAGCATGGGTGGCACATGGGGTCCTTTCTGCCAACTCCAGCTCCAGGAGAAAACTCTGCCAAAATCCCATCCCTTCAAGCAGAAAGATCCAGCCTGGAGGAATTCAACGTGCCTGGAGAATTGCTGGGGGAAACCACAACAACAAACCTGCAGAGAATGGAGCTGGCAAAGCTGAGAACACCAGCGTGGCTGCCATCCTTCCCACTGCCCTGCAGAAAAGCCTTTTCCACGTTATCAAACATCATCAAACATCAGCACCTTGTTTGGAGCAGCGTTGCAAGAAGCAACATCCTGGTTGCAAATCACCTTCTTCATTTTGTTACTTGCTGGAGCAAAACCATCCAAGTTACAGCTCAGGTTTGGAGAAGGGAGGAAGAGTTTGCAACTGGTGAACTGGTGGGGGGAAAGAATAAGTTTTCAAGTTGCCTGAGAACAGCTGCACGCTTTAAAGGTCAAGAATTTGTGTGGGTGAGTCTGCATTGCTCTGCATCCTCGGGCAGGAGGAATTTCAGCAGCTCAGGGGGACCCTGGTGGGGTTGTGTTTGTGTTTGCCTCTCCTCCTATCTCCAGGTAACAGGTACAGCTCACCAACCATCTTCTGGAGATGGAAGCAGATGAAACAAATGAGAGAAGCTCTCAGAACCATGAGGTCACTGCTGGCAGCAGCAGCAGCCACCCCGTGCAGCAGAGATCCCCCTTTGTTCTGTGCCCAAGTCAGAGGGGATGGATCCACCAGGCTCTGGATCAGCCTGCAGAGCACAGGCAGAGCGTGGGTGCTTTCTTCTTCTGCCAGGGACAATCCAAGCAAAACTCAGCCTCCTTCTTCCTTCAGCTGAAAGAAAGCATCAACAGAAGACAGAAATTCTGGCCTGAAAAGCAGCCAAGCACTGCTGAGTGCTGGCCCGCGGTCCTTGCAGGGGGATAATGAGAATTACTGAAGTGCCTTTGAAAAGCGCCTTGAGATTGTGCCATCTTGAGTCCTCCTGGAACACTGGGATGAGGGAACAGCCAGCCTTGGAGCAGGGCCAGGCTCCCATGCTGACCACGAGGCTGCAGCCCTGCACTCCCTGCGGGCTGGGCACTTTGCACCATTGCAATGCAGCCCCAGGGCTCCTCCTCACCCTGAGCCCCTCTGGCAAATGGGGGGAGCCAGGCTGCCTTGGGAGAGTGTCCTGGGGTAGGAGCAGAGAGATGCAGCAGGGCAGTGCAGTGGAGGTCCCCCCATCTCGTGAAGGCATCCTCAAAATGAGCCCTGCTGAGAAAAATATAAATGTTTGCACCCCCTGTGCTCCTGCTACACAGCCTTGGTGTGCAGCAGGTATTTGAGACTCCCTTGGCTGGTCCATCTCCTACACCTCACACTATCAGCTGTTGCAGGCAAAGATGCAAATCCTCTCCTATCAAATCAAACACCTTTTTGAAAGTTTTAACATAATCTTCTCAAAGGAAAATTTCCATCTTGTCCCCTCCTTTAAAGTTGAGCTTGTGCCCTAAAGCAGGAGGACTTCACCTCAATTCCAACACTCAGAGATGCTTTTAAATCCTTGCTGTGCAGCTCTGGCCACTCCAGCAACTCCCTGTGATAAAGGGAAATCTCTTTGTGGAGAACAGTTCTCAATGTGTGCCTGAAAGGCAGCCACACTTGCACAGCCCTGACCTGCTTTTCTCACGACCTGAAAAGACCCAGGGCTGGCAATGGCAGCCCAGGGTGACAATGCCATGGTGACAATGCCAGGGTGACAATGCCAGGGTGACAATGCCAGGGTGACAATCCCATGGTGACCATCCCATGGTGACAATCCCATGGTGACAATGCCACGGTGACAATCCCATGGTGACAATCCCACAGTGACAATGCCATGGTGACAATCCCACAGTGACCATCCCATGGTGACAATCCCATGGTGACAATCCCATGGTGACAATGCCATGGTGACAATCCTACAGTGACAATCCCACAGTGACAATCCCATGGTGACAATCCCACAGTGACCATCCCATGGTGACAATGCCATGGTGACAATCCCACAGTGACAATCCCACAGCAGCATCCTGGGCAGCACCAGCCACTGCCCCAGCACAGCTCAGCTGCAGGGAGGTGATGCAGAGACAGCCCACTGTGCCAAGGGAGGGAAAAAATGAAATAAAATGAAATAAAATGAAATGAAATGAAATGAAATGAAATGAAATGAAATAAAATAAAATAAAATAAAATAAAATAAACCAACTCTTCCCTTTCTGCTCCCAGTTTTGTTTTCCTTGCAGGCTATGCCCCTCCCCAGCTGTGCTGCTCATGGGGATCCAAGTGGGCAGAGAAATGGGCATTACCCAAAGCCCAAAGTGGGCAGAGAAATGGGCAGCACCCAAAGGGTTTTGGGGGCAGAGAAATGGGCAGCACCCAAAGCCCAAAGTGGGCAGAGAAATGGGCAGCACCCAAAGGGTTTTGGGGGCAGAGAAATGGGCAGCACCCAAAGGGTTTTGGGGGCAGAGAAATGGGCAGCACCCAAAGCCCAAAGTGGGCAGAGAAATGGGCAGCACCCAAAGGGTTTTGGGGGCAGAGAAATGGGCAGCACCCAAAGCCCAAAGTGGGCAGAGAAATGAGCATCACCCAAAGGGTTTTTCCCCATGAACATGCCCAGGATCACTTGGCTGCAGGATGGTGGCTCCCAGCTGGACGTCCCCTCACAGCTCTGGTGCTCTGCTCTC
Organism: Agelaius tricolor; assembly: GCF_023055355.1. Taxonomy (NCBI): domain Eukaryota; kingdom Metazoa; phylum Chordata; class Aves; order Passeriformes; family Icteridae; genus Agelaius; species Agelaius tricolor. The sequence continues at coordinate 1,603,507 of NW_027269293.1, read as the reverse complement.
CCAGGAGCTTCCCTGTGCCCCGAAATGCCAGGGTGGGACCTCTCCCCACCCCTCTGTGAGCCCTGGGGAGCTGGGAAGGGGCTGCTCCATCTGCAGAGCTCTGAGCCAGGGAAAGCCCAGCTTGGGCCCATCTGGAAGGAATTAGCAGAGGAGCTTTTTGTCAGCTGCTTCCACACAGAGCAAGGGTTGGGGTTTTACACCATTTGCCTCGCCCAGAATGAAAACCAGATCGGCAAGGAGATTTATTGCACACACAAATCTCTCAGGATTACAGCTGCCCCACGGAAGGACCTGCCTGAGAGGGTTTTGTAACTGGCATGGAAGAGCACAGCAGCCTCGCCAAAATCACCTTGGAGCATGGAAAATGGAGCAGATCCTTGGCTGGATCCAACAATGGCATCAGCAAATGCCTTGTTTGAGAAAGGAGGGGGAAAGGGGAGATGAGGGCTCAGACTTAGGGACCACCCAGGAGATGAAAGAGGCTTGAGCTGCTGCTGAGCTCTGCAGCCTCAGCTGGGGCCTGCATCAAACTGGAAGCTGTGATGATCCCCCCAGCCTGATCCAGTTGCAAATTACTTCAGTGGGATTTGGGACCCTGGGGACTGGGATCTGCTCTCGTTCCTCCCTTCACCAAAGATGTGTTTACATGTGAGAAATCATCCCTAGGGACGACCGTGCAGTGTTTTCATTGATTTTTAATACCTCTTGTTTACCTGTTTCCAAATTGCAGGAGTCATTTTTTATTTCTTTGCTGCTACGTTTTCCACAAAAGCTTTTCTAAAAAAAAAAAAAAATAAAAAAAAAAATCCAAATTATCTGTCTTTGAAACAGATATCGAGCATGTTTTGTTTCCTGACAACCACACGTAGAGATTCAATTTGTATACACTCCTCTGTGGATATGTCATACTGTGATTGCTCACACATTAACTGACACAGCAGAGCTGGGTGGCAGATATTTTATCTGTTCCTCAAGAATTTCAGAGACTAATAAAAACACCAGTGGATCTAAAAGAGACCTTGATGTTTCGTAATGTGTAAGACAAAAGGGTTTCCTGTTTAATTAGTCAAAATGTTAGATCAAAAAAGATGCCTTAGATTTTGAAATGAGTCAGTGCTGAAACTTATAACTACTTTAAAAGGATTTCAAATAGGGAGAATGAAAATAATAACTTCAGGACAATGAATTTTTGTTTCACAAACGAGCTGCACCAAACTGAGCATTTTCTGCTGGAGCCCAAATCAAAGCTGTGACCCTGATCCAGCTGCTCTTGCAGAGGCATCACCCCAACCACTCCTCTCCTTACAAAACTGGCTCATTTCCTCTAGAAAACACAGATAACAACCAACTTCCACGCTCTGTGTGTAGACAGAGAGTAAACTTGCACTGCCTATTATCCTGCAAGTAGGGACATAACACTGCCCTTGATCTCCACTCAAGAGAGAAGGGAAATTCCACGGTTCCAGAGCCTTGGTTATTATCGTGAGAGGCAGGGCAGCAACCAAAGAGAGAATCCAGCAAGACGAGGCAGAGGAAGGGTTTCTGAGGCAGGGCACAGCAGCTGATGTGCATCAGGGCTGTGAAGCTGAGCTGGAGAGCTCCCAGCAGCCAAGCTTTCATCTGCCCATCAGCGTTCCTGCCCTGGGAACTGCAGAGTCAGAAAAACCAAAAGAAAAGAAAAAGAAGGAAAGTAATTATCAAACCCCCACATTCATTCTCGTGTTGTGAACACAAGGGTTGCTCCAAACACAGATCTGTGATTTCCAGAGCAGGGCAGTGTGAGTTGGAGCACGGTGCTGCTCGTGGTTTGATCCCTCTGTGGGCTGCTCGTTGAGGAGCTGGACTCTGATCCTTGTGGCTCCCTTGCAGCTCAGGATTTCTGTGATTCTGGGTCAGATTTGCTCCAGCTGCACCCTGGGCTGCCCCGCGGTCAGGGCTGTCCGTCTGTCCCTGGGGACAGCACCCTGAGGGCTGTCCATCTGTCCCTGGGCATGGAAATCCTGGCCAGAGCAGCCCGAGGCTGGTCCATCTGTCCCCCCCAGGCTGTCTGTCTGTCTGTCCTTCCCAGGCTGGTCCATCTGTCCCTCCCAGGCTGTCTGGCTGTCTGTCTGTCCCTCCCAGGCTGGTCCATCTGTCCCCCTCAGGCTGTCTGTCTGTCTGTCCCTCCCAGGCTGTCCATCTGTCCCTGGGGAGGGAGAGCGCCCTGGTCTGTCTGTCCCTCCCAGGCTGTCTGTCTGTCCCTCCCAGGCTGGTCCGTCTGTCCCTGGGGAGAGCACCCTGGTCCATCTGTCCCTCCCAGGCTGTCTGTCTGTCCCTCCCAGGCTCTCTGTCTGTCCTTCCCAGGCTGTCTGTCTGTCTGTCTGTCCCTCCCAGGCTGTCCCCCTGTCCCTGGGGAGAACACCCCGAGGCTGGTCCTCCTGTCTCTCCCAGGCTCTTTGTCTGTCTCTCCCAGGCTGTCTGTCTGTCCCTCCCAGGCTGTCTGGCTGTCCCTCCCAGGCTGTCTGTCTGTCTGTCCCTCCCAGGCTGGTCCATCTGTCCCCCCCAGGCTGTCTGTCTGTCTGTCCCTCCCAGGCTCTCTGTCTGTCCTTCCCAGGCTGTCTGTCTGTCTGTCTGTCTGCCCACAGCTGGAGCAGCAGCCACGGCCTCCATTCCTAATTTCCCCAGGACAGCCCCGCGCCCGCTGCAGCCCGGCCAATGGAGATGGATGAAGGTGACTTTGGGTGCTCCATCTGCCTCTGTTTGTGCACTGCGCTGAGCTCTGGAACACAGGAAACACCACAAGGAGAAAACAGCGACGATTTCCTCCTGAACCTCACGAAATGTTGTGTTTAGCCACAGAGCTGAAACACTGAGAAACCCCGAGCTTTGAGTCTTGCCTGGTTCCACCTCTCCATCACTTTGCTGGGGTGGATCTCAGGGCATTTATCAACCATAATTCTCCACATGGGAAAGGAGCAGTGGCATTCCCACTAAAAACAAAAATAATCCATGATAAAAACCCATAAAGCTGGGGAAGCTATGAGGATCTTCCTCCAAGGAATGGAGCACCACCAGCAGCTTCACCTGGTGCAGGGTGAGGAGGGCCAAGCATGGAGCTCCCTCAGCACCTGAAATAACCTCCCAGAGCCAAAAACACATTTTGTGGGCATGTATGAAAATCTGGCCTGAATTTCAAGGTCATGTGGTAAATTAGCAGCAAGACCCAGATGTCCTGAGCATGATCCCTTCCTCCCCTACGAGGCACAGCCTCCCATAACCATTTGTGCAATTGCCTTATTTCCCAGAGTGACTTATAGATGCTCTTGTAAGCAGATCCAGTCAATATATTTATTTTCCTTTTGATATACAGCTACAATAGGAAGCCATGCATGAAGTTTATTAAACCTGGCTAATTTTCTATCAGTTCTGCAAAATATCGATTCCATGCATTCAGCTATCTGGCTCAGACTCAGCCTGGAAAGAGAATCATTTAAAAACAACACAAAGAAGCATCCAATTCCTCTGAAACAACACTAATCTGAGCCTGCAAAGTGTCCCCATCCTCATGGGCAGAGCCCTTTGATCGACTGAGCCAAAGACAACTGTGTTATTTAGGAGCCATTTGCAAGCTGGCAGATTAAACAAGGCTTCCTTTTTTTTCCCCCCCTAAAGGGTGGGTGGGGAAAAAGTAACAGCTTTACAGTAGCAGTAAAACATCCAAATGATTTTTTTTTTTTCCTCTGACAGAGTCAGATTCTTCAGGTTATATGGGCAGGAAAGCAGCACAGAAGGTTCTGCTGTTCTTCAGCTGCCAGGGATAGTGTGAGGGCTAAAAAACCACAAATAAACAACCCAAAAAAACCCAAAACCCCAAGGTTTTGGTGAGCCAAGAGAAGGGCTGACCACTGTAGGGGTGCAGGGCAGGGTCTGGCACACAGGGAAAGCACGAGGGATGCATCAGCAGCATCCAAACCTGACTGATGTATGAGCATCCTCCTCAGAGGGTGCCTTGCACTGCCCGTGCTGGCCACACAATGCCTCTGACAAAACACCAGTTTTTGCAGATGTCTGGCTCTGGAGAGCACAAGTCCTGTCCAGCAGGCAAGTCTAAGCCTTAATGCTGTCTGTCCACCTTTCTCACATAATTTGAAATCCCAGAAGAGTTTGATTTGGAAGGAACCTTAAAGATCCTCTAGTTCTAACCCCCTGCCATGTGCGGGGAAATTTCACATTTGCATAATAAAATCAGAAAGAGGGAGTTTTCTACCTTCAGTTCTTCGAGCTTAACTGATCCTCTGCACAAACAAACTGTTACTGTGCCCAAATTACTGTGGAAACCAGCAATAAACACAGAGATGCTATCTAAGCCAGTATGGCAGGGTGTTTTACCACATCAATCTCGGGGGGCCTGCCCTGGGATCCTCACATCAGGCCAGCTTTCAGTGAATTCCAGGGGTTCAAACTTCACCTGCTGCTTCCCCCGTGCCCTGGGCTGCTCCAGACCAGCTGCAGAGCATCATCCTACAAGACAGAACATATGCAGGAGTAAACAAATTAAGGCCATCTCCAAAACAACAGGGCCCTGGCTTCCTGGAAGAGCTGCGGGAGAAACTCAATCAGCAGCAGCAGCAGAGGGTGAAACGGTGATGGGGAGGAGATAAACCCAGCTGAGCACTGAGCAGGGCCATGCTCTGGGATGGGTGAAACAATCACAGGGTGTTGGGGTCTCTGCTGCTCACAGTGACCCCGAGAAGAGTTGGAAAATCTCTTTTCCCAGCCCGGTGCTTGAAGAAGGAGTCAGGGCTCTTCATTTCTCGGTCTCAATGTTGTTTATTGTGCCTTATCTATAAAATTCTTTCTCCTGTCCTGCCGAGGTCCACTCAGCAAGACAGCCCAGGGCACTCTGCCTGCCCCCAGGGCAGTGTTATGTCTTTATACTAAATACTATGTATACAATATTTACAATTACTTTCCAATACCTATCACCTGTGTTAGACACTGAGCTTTCACTCTAAACCAATCCAAAAGTGCCAACATCACAGCAGAAGATGGAGGCCAAGAAGAAGAAGGATTCCCTGGTTTTCCTTTTACCCCAAAAGAGCAAGACAGCCAACATGTGCTCCCTTGGCAGCCTGGAAGGCCTCTGAGGTATCAGAGCTTCTCAGGCCAGTCCTTGCAGCCTGACTCCTCACTCAGCATGCCAGACTCATCCTGCTTTGCCCCAGAAAGCTGCTGAGAAGCACCTGGGAGCCCCAGCTCCTCCTCAGCCCAGGCCCAGCCTCAGAGCAGAGTCTGGCACTGAAGTCTAACACAAATCCCCTGGTGTGATAACAGGCAGGCAGGGCACTGACAGCTAACAGAGAAGTATTTAAAATAACTGGCTGATTTAAGACAAGTGTCTCCTTAATCCTAAGCAGTTAGAGGTTGTTTTATGCCCTGGATGACAAAGGTTTGTATAGCTAGTTTATCATATGTTTAAAGCTGCCTTGGTGTAACAGCAGAGGATCTGCTATTCATCTTAGGCAAAGCAGGGGAAAGCTGGGCTCGCACGTCTGTGGGAAGAAATGAGGAATGTGTAATAACCAAGAGCTCCTTACTGCACAACCTAAGATCCACCAGAAGAAAACAGTGCCCTCACGACTGCAAAGCCATTGGAATTTCTTTGCTGTGTCCTCTTTGCAGGACTCTCCAGCTGGTAGGGCCCATGTCTGGGATGGAAATGTGGAGAAGGAGGCCAGACGCTGCAGGAGCAGTGGGATCACTGCAGGGCAGAATGAAAAGAGGGCACTGAGGGCTGGCACTGGTCACACCTGAGCAGTGTGAGGCTCCCCAGGACCCCTGGGAGAGAGCTGCAGGTGCAGGGAGCCATCTCCACAAGGAGGATCTGCCCACCACCGTGCCAAGCTGAGCTCCAGCTCGGATTTTGGCTCTGCTGCACGGCCCCATCTCACCCCCTGAACCCAGCAATGTTCAAACCTGGCCTTTTGCTCGGCTTTCATCGCTCATCAGGAGGGGATTGCAGGAGTTAAACTCCTTGTTGCAAAGCAGAGATTCCATTTTCCTCTGGTCTTAAGCAGCTTCAATCCATCTTTCTGCATTACAGAGCCCTTGCTGATTGTTCTGCTGTAGTGAGTAATAACAACTTGTACTTTGCAGATTCCCCCAGGGAGCCACGTTCCTGGCTCTGCTGCACCGCTGGCTCCACAGGGCAGGCACACATCTGCCAGGCACCCAGAGAGGGATGGGGCTGCAGGGACAGGGCAGGGACAAATTGGGATGGGAAGGGCGCAACAGTGAAGGGCACCCATGTGGCGGATGGCCCTGGGGAAACTGGGGTGCCCACTCCTGTGAGGGGTGAACATCACAGCACGGTGGGCACAGAGAGAGGAGGAATATTAGGAATTATATTAGGAATATTAGGAATTATATGAGGAATATTAGGAATTATATTATTATAGTCTATTAGGAATTGTACCCCCACTCCTGTGAGGGGTGAACATCGCAGCACGGTGGACACAGAGAGAGGAGGAATATTAGGAATTTTATTAGGAATATTAGGAATTATATGAGGAATATTAGGAATTATATGAGGAATATTAGGAATTATATTATTATAGTCTATTAGGAATTATAGCCCCACTCCTGTGAGGGGTGAACATCGCAGCACGGTGGGCACAGAGAGAGGAGGAATATTAGGAATTTTATTAGGAATATTAGGAATTATATGAGGAATATTAGGAATTATATGAGGAATATTAGGAATTATATTATATATTCTCTCAGGAATTGTACCCCCACTCCTGTGAGGGGTGAACATCACAGCACGGTGGACACAGAGAGAGGAGGAATATTAGGAATTATATTAGGAGATAGGATATTTGGAATATTAGGAATATTAAGAGAGTAGGATATTAGGAATATTAGAAATTATCTTAGGAAAGTAGGATATTAGGAATATTTGGAATTATATTAGGAAAGTAGGATATTAGGAATATTAGGAATATTAGGAATATTAGGAATATTAGAAATTATCTTAGGAAAGTAGGATATTAGGAATATTAGGATATTAGGAATATTAGGAATATTAAGAGAGTAGGATATTAGGAATATTAGGAGAGTAGGATATTAGGAACATTAGGAATATTAGGAGAGTAGGATATTAGGAATTTCTTCCCCTCACAAAAGCTTCACAGACAGGTTTTCTCCAAAGGAATCCATGACCAGATTTTTACCATCATTTTTATCACAAGACCTGGGTTTATGAAATAAGTACCAATCTCTACACATTTTTTTTACAAAGATAGTTTAAAAAGAGGAAAAAAACCCACTGCTAAACAGAGACAGCTTTGCTTTATGTCCAAGCTTTGCAAGGCATTTTGCCAAAACTAGGAAAGATATTATTTCCAGAACCAATATTTAATAAAGATGTCATCTTCTATTGCAAGGCCAACAGCTGGAGCTGGAATCCATTTCCAGACATGGGCACTGAGCTGCAAGGGCCCGGATTTGCTCAACTGCCTTTTTTAATTGTGGGCATTAGCAGATTATGTGTCCTTTTGTGTCCATGAAACGCTGCTTTGTAATCTCCTGTGGGCATTAGGGTCCAGATTACGGTGCTTGTAGTTGATGATAACAGAGAGGGGATTGCCTGCACCCCTGGGAAATCCAGGTGAGGCACCTGGAGGAGCGCATGGTGCCCAGCCACGTGCAGGGCATGGCGCACATGGCCCAGCTCCTGCTGCCCACCCTGGCCCTGCTGACAAACCCTGAGCCACAAACGTCCCCATTTCTCCTCTCCCCAGCTCACGCTCTGAGGGGGGCTCTGTTTCAGCTCCCTCTTCTCTAAAGACACGGGTTATCCTTCTCTTTCATCCTAGATGAAAGGAGGTGGTTACATGCACCAGTTTCTAAATCAGCTCCTAGCAAAGAAAAAAAAAAAATAAAATCATTAAGAGGGTGCAGGTCTGCCTTGCAGCCAGCTCACTGCCAAGCTGGGGATTGCTCTGTCAGCAGCGGGGAGGAAACGTGTCCCACAAATCTTCTGAGAGCAACTGGGAGCACTGGGAGCTCAAGGTTTGCAGGGGAAGGTCACTAGATGGCCCCAGCTCTTCCTCTGCTGCAGCCAGCAGTGTTGCAGCTCTGCGGCCTGGGCTGCACTGGTGCTGCAGCCTGAGCCAAAGGAGCAGCATGTCCTGCAGGGAAGGGCACCCTGAGGAGCAGGGATGCTTGCCAAGGCGTCCTGAGCCAAGCACTTACCCCCCTGATGGCTTTTTCTGCTCCTGGCCTTTGGCTGTGAAGGCAGGAGAGCCTGGAGTGTGTCTGGGCAGTGCCAGGGCCACAGGGACCCTGACCTCACACAGAAAAAGGACGAGAAATCTGATTATGAACAAACTGCCATCATCTCCCTGCCAGGCTGCTGCCAAACCCTCAGAGGAGGGGAAAAAGCCACCCACACTTGGTGCTCCAGGTAAATCCTGCTGGGTGGGGCCTGCAGGGCCTGTGCTGCTGGGGCTGCAATGGTTCCACACAGGACAGGCTCCCCAGAAAGTCACAGACAACTTTTATGGAAAATCCTTTCAGGATTTTTCCTCCTGAGAAGCTGAGAGGCCTCAGGAACAAAATGCAAACAATGGTAATCTGCTGCTGTGGAATGCAACAGGTGCATCTGGGATTGGCCTCATGTGGTTGTTTCTAATTAATGGCCAATCACAGCTCAGCTGGCTCGGACTGTGGTCAGTCACAAGCTTTTGTTATTCATTTCATTCTTCTTGCTTGCTAGCCTTCTGATGAAATCCTTTTTTCTAGTATAGTTTTAATGTAATATATATCATAAAATAATAAATCAAGCCTTCTGAAACATGGAGTCAGATCCTCATCTCTTCCCTGCTCCTGAGACCCCTGTGAGCACCACCACACCTGATCTCTGCAATGATTCCACACAGGTCAGGCTCAGGCTCCCCTGATCTCTGCAACGATGTCCACTCAGACTCCCCTGATCTCTGCTTCAGCTCAAGCTGTTTGGACAGCACCAGAATCAGATTCTCTGAGCAGTTACGTGGGTCTAAATCACCACTAAATTCCTGTGGCTGAGCAGATGCTCCTGTGGAGAGCATGCCAAAGGCAGAGCTGCTTTTATCCCAGCCTGTGCACTGAGTGGTGGCCCAAGAAGAGGCAGGAAGGTTCCTGGGGGCTTGGGGAGTGGGGGGCTAAGTGATCAGTTAATAGAGGCAAATGATCTTTTCCTTTTTCCTGGCTCAGATCTTGGTTCAAGTGCTGGAATGGAACCCGTTCCCTGTAATTGCTCTGCTCTTGCACACAACTGCTGTCTCCCACGTGTGCCTTGTTGACATTTAAATAAATTGCAATTATTCCGACAAAGTAAATTGCAGGGACTCCAGAGAAAATGGGTCAAAAATACGTCCAGGAGCATCTGCAATGTATTTAACACATGGTTATAAGAGGGCAGGGTGAGGAGGAGGGTGGGTGCTGACAATGATGGATTGGAGAGAGCCGTGGTGGGAGCCTTGGCCCAGCCCCAGCAGCAGGAGCCAAAGCCTGGGATGGGGAGGCAGCAGAGGTGCAGATGGAAACCCCAGAGGGGATGGCAGCAGCCAGGGCACCCCTTGGGCTCTGAGAGTGAAGAGCATCGTGGCCAAACCCTCCAGCTCTCCTCTCCTTCCTTCTGCAGGAGCACCCACAGGAGGCTGAGGGCTGTGCTCACCTCACACTGCCTGTGCCCAGCAGATGGGTGCCCTGCTGGCCACCCAGGCTCCAGCTTTCCCTCTTTCTTCACTCCTGGAGCCTTCCCTCTACCCCATTCCCTTCTTCCTCACCCTCCAATCCCTTGGAGAGGATTTGTCCTTTTGCCCACATCAATCTGAGCTCCTGAGAGCTGCAAACCCTGGGTTTCTCCTTCCATCTGAGGGCTTTCAGAAGCCACCCAGGATGGCTGCTCCCTGCTGCCTTGCCTGCTGTGGGATGGAAGAGGTGGTGCTGGAGCAGCCAGGACCCAGCAGGTTCCTGACCCCACTCACACAGACACACACACAGCTCCTCGTGCAGCCCAAAGACAGAGCTACCCCTCTGAGAAAGCTCAGATCTGAGGCAGAAATAGAGCCCTGAGAGGAAGGAAAGAGGCAAAGATTTTAGACAGCACTACACAAGGCTGGATGCCATGACAAGAAGCACAAGAGCAATGCAGGAATGCACCTTCAAAAAAGGTCTCCCCAATGTCTTCCTTATCCCTCATTCTGCTGGAAAGCCTTTGCCTTCTCCCCACACCACGAACCTTTTTCCTTGTTTTGTTTCCCAATACATCAAAATGTCTCCCTGTAAGTGTAAAACTCTTTAGATGAGGGGAAAATAAAATCAATTTGAAATCCCAGCTGCTGGGAGTCTCTGGCACACACACACGCTGTCTGCTGACATTTTCTGTAGCTCTTTTCCCAGTGAAATCTGTCTCAAACAGAGCCCAAGGGGGCCAGTAACAAATCAGTTGCCTGGTACACAAGTGATTTTTTTTAACTACAGGTCCAACACAAGTGCACTGGAAACCACAGGTTTGGTCTCTCATGGATCATTAAACCAAAAGGGCTGTTTGTTAAAAGGTACAGGTTTTTAGGGATTTGTGGTTCTGAACCAGCCTGGGTGCGTTGCATATTCAGTCCTGCTTTGTTCTGACAAGCAGTGGAGTTCTGCACTCCCACCAGACTGGCATTCCTCTGGGCACTGAGCAGTCACCATCTGAGTTGGGAATTGCCTGAAGGATGGGAGTTCTGCTGTCAAACACTCTGTGAGGGAGGGACAGCACTGGTGCCTTATGCTTTCCCTTCCTTTCCCAGCTTTCTTCACCATTACCACAATTTTAAAGTCAGTTTTTGTAGACAGAAGCGAAAAATCTTTTTAGCCCTCTGATATGGGGCAAACAGGAAGCAATTCCAGCAATTCCTCCCTCTCCCAGCAGAGCCCCCAAGCCCCCAGAGGAGTCTCTGCAGAGGGGAGCTCTTGGGGCTTTTCTGGGTCACTGCGACTTCAAGAATGTTCAAAGTCTCTTTTCCCAGCCCAGTGCTTGAAGAATGAGTTGGAGCTGTTCATTTCTAGGTCTCAAGGTTGTTGATTGTGTCTTATCTATAAAAAATTTTCTCCTGCCCTGTTGAGGTCTGTCCAGCAGGACAGTTCCAGGCACTCTGCCTCCCCCTGGGGTGGTTTTATGTCTTTATACTAAAAACTACGTGTACAATGTTTGCAATTCCTTCCCAATACCTATCACCTGTGTTAGACACTGAGCTTCTACTCTAAACCAATCTGTGAGTGCCAACATCACAGCAGAAGATGGAGGCCAAGAAGAAGAAGAAGGAAAAAGGCTGGACATGCCCAGTTCCCTCCATCTTGCCTCCTGAACCCCCATCCCAAAAACCCCAAAATCTACTTTTCCACCCCGTGATAACTTCACTATTATATATTACTATATTACTAACCTAAACTGTTGTGGCTTGCTGATCTTCATACAAGATTGGTAATTTGCTCCAGGGGTCATAATCAAACCCACAGGGGCATTTTGGGCTCTGTGCCAGGGTCTCTGAGCCCCCTGGCAGTCCTGGCACAGCCAGAGGGATGCCCTGGGTTCCCACAGGGAGCACAGCTTTTAACTGCAGCAGCAGAAAAACACTGAGGACACTGCACACACACTATCTCCTCAGACAGGAGGTGATGCCAGCAGGAGGCACGGGTCTCCACAGCAGGATTTGCTTTGTGGAGCTGGGGAGAGGGGGAAAAAAAATAAAAATAAAGAGTGAAATGCTTCTGAGCGTGGCGTAATTGGCTGCCTTTGCCTGCTGGCTGGCAATCTCCCCGCTCACAGAGGCTGCCCTGACAGGTACATGGAACCTCCTGCTACCCAGGTTGTTCCAGGTCATTATCCAAATATGCCTAAGCACCTGAAGGGGAGCTGGATTTATGTACTAACACGATGCAAACAGATCTGCATCTTTTCTCCAGACACAGCAGGTACAGGAGTCCTGTCTGGGCAGGCTCTGGGTGCATTTCCACGAGCTGCAGGAAGCTCTGGCTCCCTGGGCTGGCTCCTGTGGCTCCAACACCCACTGGGGATGGGGCAGGCAGCCAAGCCCCAACTGCAAATGGGGATACAGAGCTGGAAACACTCACAGAACCACCATCAGCATTTAATCTCATATAAAAGGCATAAACCGTCTTTAGTAAATGCCAAAAATTAAGAAAATGAGCAGCTCCAACATACTTTGACCAAGACATCAAACCTGCACAGCTGCACCAAGGCTGAACTCCCAAATCAAAGCTTTTCCTAAAACATAAACCAGCCTATTTCTCCTGGGCACCATCCAAGGACTGGGCTGTCTCCAGAGCACTTTTGGACCATGCAACAGGATGACACAATTATGGCCATCAAGTAAGATTCTTGCCTTGAAATATTTTCTTTTTTAGTGGTTACATTAGTACTCAAAAGGCCAGGAGTTCAGAAAAATATAGTCTGCAAAAATCATCCTGCAAAACTGAGAAGAAAGATCTCTGCAACACAGAAACCTTTGTGACTTCTGAAAATAACAGCACCCAAGCTATTTGGGCTTGGAAGAGAGACATGAATACATGCACTGGCCCTTGACAAAGTGGACCTGAATCCATCACTTCTGGCCCAAGGCAATCCAGACAGCTTCAGGTGGGAGGAAGACAAGAAAATGTACTTTCAGGTTTTTATTTCTTTTTTTCTTTTTTTCTTTTTGGCAATGGAGAAGTTTCAAACCAATTTCTCCTGGAATGAAACATGACAGCGTTTCCAGGGGCTTGATGGAAACAAGTCTTTCTGCAAGTCCTCAGACTGAGCTGTTTCATTTCATTTGTGGAACAAAGGGGGAAAAAATGATTTTTAAGTCAGTTCCCAAGAAAACTCCCTTCTTCTGCAGGGTGTGCAGCCTGCTGGGAGCTGTGAATTACTTCCAGAGCAGCACAAGGCCTTGGAAGCACCTGAGGAGGCAGAGGCTGTTGTCTCCTGAGCAAGCAGGTCCTTTGGATGGTGCCAGGAAGCTCATTTAGGGATTTTAATTGGCTTTTGGAGGTGGTAACTGCTGCCAGCAGCTTAGGAGGGGATAGGACTGGCTTAGCTAAGCTGCACGAGCATCATCTTCATCCACTGCTGAGCACCTGGGGCTGAGCTGGAATCCTCCCTGTGTGCACAGCCCTGGAAGGGAAGGAAGGATGCTGGGGACACAGGGAGCAGGCTGAGAGCCTGAACTGAGTGCTGCTGGCACCAGGGCCACAGCTGGATGCTGCCTCACATCTGGCTGAGGAGGGGGAGCACACAGGACCCCTGAGCCAGGGCTGGAGCTGGTTCTTGGTAATGTCACACAAAGCCATGGTGACATCCAGGGGAGAACCCAGGGGGAAACTCTCCAGGCTGTTCTGCATGAGGTGAGATGAGTTGATCTCAGTGTCCTTAATATCTGTGAATCTCTTTCCATCTTCACAAGAAGCATATGCTCTAGATGGGCTGAAGTTTTACTGAAATGGGTCAGTAGAAAAATAGATCCTTCTTACAACACAACGCTGCAGTGCCTTAATTTAAAAAGGAGCAACAAAAAAAAAAGGGAACAGGATCTGGGTGAGGGAGAAACCCTTTGCTGCATTTAATATTATCAAAGGAGTCAGTGCTGAAACCTGAGATGTGTGCACAGTGAGCCTGGAGCTGCCAGACCCAGAGCCCTCCATCAGCACTGATGGCGCTGCCAGAACAGCTCATGCCAGGCTGGGACACAGCCCTGGCAGCTGGAGGAGCATTATTGACTCCTCTGGAGGCAGCAGCATCCCAGCCTTCAAAATAAACCCCAGCAGACAATACATGAGAGGGGAACAGGGGAATAAAGGCTCTGGGTCCTGCTGAGGCAGGGCTGTTGATGTGAGAGCAGTGATGGAGCTGAGTATCCTGCATGCCATAAATCCCACAGCACCTCAGGGATGTGTCTGTGTCTGTCCCAGTTCAGCTGCAGTTTGCTTGGCAAGCAGGAGAGAAGCTGAGGGAAGTTAAGGCAGGTTAAGGAATGGATGAGGTCTGGAAAAGGCCGTGCTGGGAGGTGGAACAGGCAAATCTTCCAGGAGGATTCATGGCTTCTGCAGAAATGAGGCAAAGGCAGTGAGTTAATTGTCACCAAATCACACAGAAAAGCAGGAGATGAGAAGACAGTAGGTACTGGGAAAGGAGCCCTGGTTTTTCCATGTCCCAGAGCTCAAGCAGAAGGGAAATGGTATATGCAGAACTTCACATTTATGCCAAAAAAAAAAAAAAAAAGGATAACTTGAAATATTCGCTACAAGCCCTGTGCAGAAAATTAACTGGGAGTGCTGGGGAAAGTGACTGCAGCCTCATGGGTTCAGGAGCTTGGTGCAGCCCTAGAGAACCCACCAGAGCCCTGGTGTGGGGAGAGCCAAGGCTGCTCCTGCAGTGGAAGCCCCAGAACAACCCACTGGAGCCTCCTCTGGTGGTTCTGCCCCGGGGGAACCCCCCAACATTGTGCTGAGCTGAGCTGCCAGGAGCCTGCCCTCCTCCTGGGAAGTTCCTGGCCCATAAACCAAGCTCCACTGCACCCACTCTATTAAGCAATAACCAGGTTCCAGCATGGCCTCAAAGGGTGACTTACAGACCTCATTTATCAGGCAGTTCTTTGCCGTTTCTTGCACATTTTATTGCAGGCTTTTCCTGCACAAACATGGCTCGGTTTATTGCTGGGAGAGTCACCAGACTGTGACCCAGAGGGGAGCAGCTGCTGATCCAGCACTGGGAGCCATTGGCTGCACCACCAGCACACCAAGGTGGATTTAATTGTCACCTTATTTAATTTACAGATCACCAGGAGCAATTGGGGTGGCTGATTACCCCGTGGGCGTGCAGCCTGTGCACTGGAGACATTTTGCTCCTTGCAGGGAACCAGCACTGAGCCTTGGCAGCAGCATGTAAAAACTACTGTGAGAGTTGATGTGAGATTTGAGTGATCTACAGACCCTGGGCAGGCCAAAGGTAGGAATTTGAACCTTGAGCACTCAGGTTTAATACTGACTGTAATTAAAAGGAGAGAGCCAATTTCCCTGCCTCACAAGGTGATTGACATCAGTGGCACCACAGCAGCAGGGAGCCTTCCCTTGTCTTTTACTGACTCAAGTGCTTTATTCTCTCCCAGAAACCAGGGGCTGTGAATGCTTCTGTGGGGAAGGCCAAGAGTCTGGCAGCAGGAACAGAGGAAAATCCAGGTTCCACTTTACAGGCAGGGAGCTGAGGTGCTTGGAGAGCAGGGCACAGCCAAGGCTCCCTCTTTACCCATTCCACAGAGCATCTCCTTATTACTCCTCTTTATTGACTAAGTGTAAACTACTGTAGGAGTTCAAGGATGGAGATCTGAGTGGATTTTTTTCCTGACCTCTGAGCCCCTCTGCCACAAGGCTGGAGGAAAGAGGAGAAAAACCTGACCTGGTCCCGACTGCTCTAATTAACTGGAATGCTGATTGATTTTGATATGTGGCTCTGGCCTCATTCATCAGCACAACATTTACCCAGATAAGGAGAGGAGCTGAGCATCAGCCCAGACCACCCTGAGCAGCACAGAGCTCAGCCTCTTCCCCATTCCAACCCCTCAATTTGTTGGATTTCCTAAAGAAAATCATTCACCCCTTTTGGGCATACAGCAAAAATAACCTCTAAGGGCTCAGCCCTGTTAAATTTCACCTTTGGGGCTGCAGGAAACCCTGATCCCATCAGAGCCAGGGCCAGCAGCAGTGACTGGTTCCAGGGCCAGGACTGGGTGTGCAGCCCCTGTCAGGACACAGCACAGAGGCACATGCAAGGTCAGTAGGTGGAAATCAAGCAGGGAGACTGGAGATGGGCTAAAACAAGGCTTGAGATGAAGATTTGATTCACAGAAGGAAGGGGGGGCCCCAGCAGAGCCCTGCAGTCCAGAGGAAGAGGCTCCAAGCACTTTGCCCATTGGATTTGAAAACCCTATCAGCTGTCAGTTTGATTTTGCTCTCCTTCGAGCATGTGATGGAGAGAGAAAATGAGTGCAACAAAAGAGATACTGTTCATTTAATTGGTCATATTTGTCACTGGAGCAAGAAAAATAACCCCAGCAACAGCCTTAGCTGAGTGGCACTCATTTAATTAGTATTTGAGAGGCATTTGCTTTGGCCAGTGAAATAAATATATTAAATCTTCATCTGGACCTGACCTTTCCAGGCCAGCTCTGCTCTACCCAGCACTGCCCAATGCTGCTGACACCCATGAGGCTTCTGGTCAGGGGTTTGCAGCTCAGCTGCTCTGCTGAACCTTCCTCACACCCTTCCTGCTGTGGATTATTTAGGACAGCCCTGGAAGCACTTGGTGCAAAGGCAGAGCCAGGCAGAGCCAGTGGGGCCCAGTGCCTGCCCAATGTTGGGATTCCACTGCAGGAATAAATGAATGCTCCATGGCACAGATTCCATGGAATTAGAGCAGCGACAGGGTGCTCAAGGAACAGCACTGTACAAATATTTGTTCAGGTCTTCAAAGAGGCCTTTGCAAGATGCAGAGCAAACAATTTCTGCAGCCACTGTCAGTCCTTGCAGCCAGGCAGGATGGCAGGAGGACAAAGCCATCCATCAGTGTGGCAGCAGCTCTCTGGCCACAGAGAGAAACACAGCTTTTCCAGGCACTGTCCTGTGAGGAGTCTGTGAGATCAGAGAAAAAAATGAGAAACAATTCTTATCTTCACTTGCTGCACCTGTGGAATGTGTTATGGGATGTGTTCACCAAAGGGTGGTTTCTTCATTAGCCAATGGTGATGGTGTTTGGCTTGGAGGACAAATTGGGTGCACCTGTATCAGGTCTATAAAAGCAATGGGTTTCTCAATAAAGATTATTGATCAGCCCTCTGTGATACATGGAGTCTCTGCTCATTCTTACCTGGCTGGGGGCCCTGCTTGCTTTGACACCTGAGCTCATCCCCTGACTCCAGGCAGGGTTTCCAGGCCTCTCTGGGCAGGATTTGTGAGTGTTTGAGGGCAGTGTCCCTTGGCAGCTCAAGGTCAGAGCATCCATGGATCTCTGGGCAGGATTCGTGAGGCTTTGAGGGCAGAGTGTCCTTTGAGGCACAAGGTCAGAGCATCCAGGCCTCTCTGGGCAGGATTTGTGAGGCTTTGAGGGCAGTGTCCCTTGCAGCACAAGGTGAGACCATCCAGGCCTCTCTGGGCAGGATTTGTGAATGTTTGAGGGCAGAGTGTCCTTTGAGGCACAAGGTCAGAGCATCCAGGCCTCTGAGGCACCAGGTCAGACCATCCAGGCCTCTCTGGGCAGGATTTGTGAGGCTTTGAGGGCAGAGTGTCCCTTGGCAGCACCAGGTCAGAGCATCCAGGCCTCTCTGGGCAGGATTTGTGAGTGTTTGAGGGCAGTGTCCCTTGGTGGCACAAGGTCAGACCATCCAGGCCTCTCTCTGGGCAGGATTTGTGAATGTTTGAGGGCAGAGTGTCCTTTGAGGCACAAGGTTAGAGCATCCAGGCCTCTGAGGCACCAGGTCAGACCATCCAGGCCTCTCTAGGCAGGATTTGTGAATGTTTGAGGGCAAAGTGTCCCTTGGCACCACAAGGTCAGAGCATCCAGGCCTCTCTAGGCAGGATTTGTGAATGTTTGAGGGCAAAGTGTCCCTTGGCACCACAAGGTCAGAGCATCCAGGCCTCTCTGGGCAGGATTTGTGAGGCTTTGAGGGCAGAGTGTCCCTTGGCAGCACCAGGTCAGAGCATCCAGGCCTCTCTGGGCAGGATTTGTGAATGTTTGAGGGCAGAGTGTCCTTTGAGGCACAAGGTCAGAGCATCCAGGCCTCTCTGGCCAGGATTTGAGGGCAAAGTGTCCCTTGGCAGCACAAGGGCAGAGCATCCAGGCCTCTCTGGGCAGGATTTGTGAGTGTTTGAGGGCAGAGTGTCCTTTGAGGCACAAGGTGAGACCATCCAGGCCTCTCTGGGCAGGATTTGTGAGGCTTTGAGGGCAGTGTCCCTTTTCAGCACAAGGTCAGACCATCCATCTCCTCCTTCCTCAGGTTTATCCTGCTGTAACTCCCTCCACCTCACCAGTTCGATTTTGGCACTGCTGCCTCTCTTTTCTTTCAGAAGTCCCTTCCTAAAGCACGAGGAGACACCTGGCAGAAGGGTTCTGCTGGAAATCCATCCTTGGGCTGTTTTATCTCTATTATCCCCATGAGCAGATGACAGGGGAGCACGCAGCCAGCGTGGGATGAGACATTCACCCAGCTGCTAGCTCAAAGGCATGTCATCATTTATAGCACTCCCAGCTATTCCAACTCTACCTACTCGCTCTCACTTAAAAGGAAGAAAGAGCAGCAAGCCGTTTCTAGTTCCGGATATTTAATTTTCATGGGGATGTTGTTTGTTTTGGTGCCTTTGCTCTTGGGTTTGCAGAGTTTCCCCAGCTCCATGGGGCATTCCTGGTCCAGAGCAGCACTGCCAAGCTGTGCTGTAACCCCTTGGCATCCCACAGAGTGCCAGGGACAGCACAAACAGTGAGGAGAGAAGGAGAAGAAGAAAAGGAGAAGGAGAAGAAGAAAAAAAGGAGAAGAAGAAAAGGAGAAGGAGAAGAACCTCTCTGGGTACCCCTTGGCCCTGCCTGCACCTTGCCCATCCCACCCAGGTCCTTTGCAGCCCTGCTGTGCCCCACGTGTGCAGCCTGTCATTGACAAGTGAGCCTCTGCTCCCCTGCACTGGGAACGAGTTCAAAACCAATATTGAATCAATCTGCTAAAAGGTTTTCTCTCTGTTGTGCCAGAATCCCTGTGGGGCCAGCCCATGCACACCTCCCTGAGATGAGACACCCCCCAAAATCCAAGTCACAGCCAGCCCAGGGCCTCTGCAGCACTGGGAGCCACAGCAGAGTGGAGGGGAAGCTGCTCTGCTGCCACCTCCATCAGTGTCACAGCCTGCAGGTGACACCCAGCCCAGCCTTGGAAACAGCTCTACACACCCAGGGTAGAGCCAGATGTCCTCCACACTCACTCCCAGCATGGGAGGAGTCCCTGGGAGTCACAAACCCCCTGAAATAACGCGGGCTCCTTCCCAGCCCATCGCCAGGACCACGCAGAACTGACTCATCCCCGGAGACTGCAAATGCTCCGATCCAAATTCCAGCGGAGCCCCAGCAAGGCTCATTACCTCCATCTGGCATCAGCTCTGGCTCTCTGCTCACGAGAGCTCGGGGAAGGAAGGAAGGAAGGAGCTCCAGCACACGGCTGGGGAAGCATCGCTCCCGCTCCAAAGCTGGGAAAAGCCCCCGACCCTTCCCCACCCAGCCTGGGCACCCAGCACCGCCCCGGCCGTTCAGGCTGGGCCCAATAGAGGGCAACAATATCCCACGAACTGCTTCATTAGGCTAATTGCGAGCAGCCCAGGTGGGAAGCGCTGCCCACCTTGCCCCAGGGTGGTTTCATCCATCCCCGTTCTCCCGGGATGCAGCGGCAGCCGGAGCCACGGTCGGGAAGAAGGGCTCCAAAACCTTCGAATTTGGGATTTCACTGGGGCTGGAGGCAGCGGAGATGAAGGAGCTGGGATTGATTTCACTGGGGCAGAAGGAGCTGGGATTGATTTCATTGGGGCAGAAGGAGCTGGGATTGATTTCACTGGAGCTGAAGGAGCTGGGATTGATTTCACTGGAGCTGAAGGAGCTGGGATTGATTTCACTGGGGCAGAAGGAGCTGGGATTGATTTCTCTGGGGCTGGAGGAGCTGGGATTGATTTCACTGGGGCTGGAGGAGCTGGGATTGATTTCATTGGGGCAGAAGGAGCTGGGATTGATTTTACCGGGGCAGAAGGAGCTGGGATTGATTTCACTGGAGCTGAAGGAGCTGGGATTGATTTCACTGGGGCTGAAGGAGCTGGAATTTCACTGGGGCAGAGGCTCAGCCCCAGTGAAATCAATCCCAGTTCCTCTGCCCCACTGGAACAGGCTCAGACGGGCAGCTCGTGTCAGAGCAGGGACAAAAGCCTGGATTACCCAAATCCCAGGCTCCTGTCCTTCTGAAGCCATCCCCTACCCCCAGCTCCCTGCCCTAAGCTGCTCTCCAGCTTTGGACATCTTTGTAGAGGCCACCAGAGAGGCTCCATCCCAGCACCAACAAAACCATTCACTGCATGAGGCAGCACAAGGGCAAGAGTGGAGAGCTCAGGAGGGAGAAAGCAGGAGCCAAGACAGTGTTGAGCTGAGGGATTAAATGACCTCCCCGTTTGGGGAGCTGGGAGGAAAGGCTCTGTTTGACCCTGAAACCAGCAGCTGGCACAGGCTGGGAGCTGCAGTTTGACCAAAGCAATTCCTCTCACCAGCAGCTGCTGAGCCCTGTTCAAAGCCACCAATCCAGGGCTTGGCCCAGAGCCTGGGGGCCAGCTCCTCTCTCGCTGGAGATGTATTTGTTTTCAGCTAGATTTACATGATGAGATGGTGAGATCAAAGCAGCTGCGCTGAGGTTGGGCTGGGTTTACTGAGGGCACAGCTCTGGGGCAGCATTTGGTGGCAGAGTTTTGCCCCATCCCAGTTTCACCCATGGGGTCCTGGTGTGTTTGAAGATGAGCTGGGTTGATTTGCCCCAGCACCAGTCCCCTCTCATCATCCACAGGGCAGCCTCTGGCAAGATGTGCCCAAACGAGCTCCCAGGGCCTGGATTTTGCTGGCTACAGACTAAGGTCATTCATGTCTGCTCAGATGGACAGCCTGAAATCAGGAACAACTGCAACCCCACCTTTGGGACACAGCTGGGGACTGGGTGCTTGTGTGAGCACACTGGGGTTCCCTTTTCAGGCTGGGGATGTTGCCAGATTTGCTTTTCCAGAAGGGATGGGGTTGGTGTCCCTCCAGCAGTGCTGTCCCACAGCAGGGCAGCTTTGGAGCCTTTCTCCCAGCCCTCAGTTCCCACCCATTCCTGCACACAGCACACCCCAAAGGCTCCCACAAGGAGCCCTGGCACGTGCTGCTGGAGCAGCCAACCACCAGCCTCCCTGTGCTGTGAGCTAAGAGCTGATCCTCCCCTGAAATCCCTGATTTCACATCCTCCAGAGCTGGTCCCTGCAGAGCAGCAGTGCTGGGAGCTGTGATTCACCCCCTGCTCCATCACCATCAGTGGGTGACACCTTCCCACAGCAGCTGTGGCTACCCCAGCTCCACCAGAGCAACCTCCCCAGCACCAAAATTACCAGGGCTGAAATTTGGGGGAGGCAGTTCAAAGAACAGATGGCCGTGCTTCGGTATGGCAACACACTGCCAGTTAATTAATGCTAGCTGTAATTAAACTTTACACAAATTAGCTGTCAGCTATGCTAAAGGGAATCATTTCTCTCAAATGCCACCTTGAATCGCTGAGTTGTGAGACTTTTCTACAACGTAATTAAAGGCAGGAGGCTGGGGAGGGGGCAGGAGATGGGAGCAGCTGGGGATCCCACCCTGCTCCTCTCTGCTCTGGGGCACCTCAGGGGCTCCACTTGGCTTTTATCCTTCCAGCAAAGAGAGAGGTTCCTCCCCACCAGTCAAAGTTTTTAGCCTGAAGCTGAATTTTTGACTCTGGAGCTCAAGAAGCTGTGGTGGGACCTTGGCAGGGTCAGGAGCTGCTGCACCGGAGCCCTTCTTCCCTTTGGAGAAGAAGAAAACAAGATCTGTTCAGAGGGAGAGGGCTGGCTTTGACAAATCTGCTTAGATGGAAAAAAAGTCTGTCAAAACAGCCATGTTGACATTTTCCAACAAGTCACATTTTATTCTGAGTGATGATTTGGAAATTTTAGCTCATCCCTTCCTTGATGTGTTTGCCAGTGCTCGCTGAGCTGAGGGATGACTTACACAAGAGCACCATGGCCAAGCAGGCCAGTGCTGGAAACTGGGAATATCAAGGTTAATTTATCCCAAATTAGCACAGATTTTGGTGGAAATAAATGGAGAAACAGACAACAACTCTCTTAGCATCAGATACATTGATGGTGACCAGCAGAGGTTTACAAACACAAACACACAGGGCACACTGTGGGCACCCAAGCACGGTGACAACCACATCTGGAGGGAGCTCCAGGGTCCTGAGAGGCAGGAGATGAGACTGGAGACAAGGCAAGCCACAAGTAAAGGAGAGCTGGAGAGGAACAAGCTCAAAACACAGCCCACACTGAGCTAAAATAGCACTTGGGGTGAGCAGGTGGGGTTCAAGGTGAGGCTGCTCTGCACAATTAAAGCCAATTAATGCACTCAGGCTCCATTAAGCCAAACCACAGCCTTAAGGAGGGACCTAAACCCAGTCAGGCTTAACCCCACTTAGTTAACCCTCAGGGTTATTTCCCCACTTTCCAGTGAAGCACCTGAAGCTTGTGCAGGTGCTGTGGGTGAAGCATCCCCAGCCCTGCGTGGGTGCTGGGCCCCAGAGGGAGCCCAGGGGCTGTGCAGGGCCCCAGGGATGTGTCAGGCTGCTGCTGCTCAGGCTCCTGCAGCCACAGGTGATTGATGTGCCCAGGTGTTTTCCACTCCCTGACACTGAGGGAGGCAAAAACCTCCCTGGGTCCTGCCAGAGCAGCTGTGCAGAATTCCTTCCCCATCTCAGGTCTGTCCAGCAAATGGAGCACTCAGGGGGACCTGGCAGGCCTGGGGAGGGGTCCCTGCACCCTCCTGGCCACGCCTGCTGCCCTCCCTGCTCCCACATCTGGGAGCACAGCTGGCCAGATGTGCCCCACAGCTGGATCCTGGACCCTGCAGGCAGCTGGAGGAGGCTCAGGGTGAGTTACAGCCACGGCCTCCCTGCAGAGCTCCAAGGGCTGGGAACATGTTGAGGGCAGAGAGGGACAGCAGGAGGGATTTATGAGCTGGGGTCAGGAAGGGCCACTCAGGAGAGTCACCCTCCCTCCTGCTCCTCCCAAATGCAGCTCTTCCTCTCCTCCAGCAGCTGAATTAAAGCCTCTGGTTTGTAGCAACACCAAACCTCATTTGATAGGCTCTGAGCTGCAGTAAATCCCTGGTCCCCCTGCCCTCCCCAGCCTCCCTGCCCTGCAGTGTGTCCTCCTCCAAGGTTGCCTTCAGCTTCCAGCAATCAGGGCTTCTCCAGCATTGGGCTTGACAGGCTCTGGGCTCTGCTTCCAGCCTGACACACACACAGGAATTCAATTCCTCTGCCCCAGTGCTCTCCAACCTCTCCTGGGGAACCCAGGGGAGCCCCTGTGCCCTCTGGTGTGATGAGCAGGGCTGGCCCAGCCTCCAAGCAGATTCCTCAGTCACATTCCCCTGCACACTCTGCAGACTCCAGAACACATCTCAGCTCTTCTTTTTTTTTTTTTTTTTCTTTTTTTTTTTCTGTTTAGATTTATTATTTAAAGCTCAATCAAGGGTCACATCAACTTGTCTTTCTCCTGCAGCTCTGTGCTGGGAGCTCATGATGAGGGAGTTATACAGCCATGACCCCTAAATCCTGTTCTGAGTCACTGCTGCTGCAAGCTCTGCTCTCCATCCCAGAGGCAAACACTCCAGCTCCTTTATGGCTCATACAAAGCCACCAAGTCGTTGTTATTGAACACCTGGGGAAGCTTTGCCTTCCCCAAAGGCAGCCATGGAATGGAGGTACCTGGAGTGCCCAGCACAGGCACAGGGGACTGAGCTGTGTGTGTGGCTGAGGGCTCTTTTTTACTAAAGCAGGCATGGAAAGGCTGAAGCTGGATGTTGAAGTGAGCCTGCACCAAAATATTTGTCCTTTCTGCATTTCCAAGCTCCTGGAAAGAGGAGCCAGGCTCCCACCAAGCTGCTGTGCTGGGTGTGGCTGTCCTGTGTTCACACTTGTGTGCAGGGCTGGGCTGAGATGATCTTCCAGGACCTTTCCAAGCCAGGGATTCTGTGATTATCCCACCCCTACAGCAGCTCTGACACTGGGGAGCCCCTTCTGGGGCTGGCAGGGCTGCAGGCTGGGGGTAAGAACAGGGTTTTTCAGCAGGAGAGAGGTGGGAGTTGGCCAGGGCTGTGCCAGGGCTGAGCTGTGCCAGGGCTGGGGGTAAGAACAGGGTTTTTCAGCAGGAGAGGGGTGGGAATTGGCCAGGGCTGTGCCAGGGCTGAGCTGTGCCAGGGCTGAGCTGTGCCCCAGCAAACACCTGGGGCTGCCCCGTGCTCTCCCTGATGCAGATGCTGAGCTGGGGAGGGATGAAGCACAGCCCTGGGAAGGTCTGAGTGAAGGCAAAGGTGGTGGGGAGGAAGGACAGGGGACACAGAGGTGCTGCTTAGGTGGGTTTGCATCTCCTCCTGCAGCTGTGCCCAATCCCCATTTCCATCTCATTGCTGCAGATTTAAGGGCTCGGCTGCTCCCTGCACCATCAGGTTTTTCTCTCCTGCAGAAAAACCCAAACAAACCCCACACACAGACCTGCCCTGCCCAGGTAAAAGGTCTCAGCTGTCACAAGGGGCTCCAGACAATTTGTAGAAGCCACAAATAAAGTTGACAGCGTTGACAGGGGACAACTCGAGGACATCGCCCGCAGGGAGACCCCAGCGGAGTTACAGGCATCAGCTGTGCTGAAATTGTTCAATAAATCCCCGGGTTTAAGGCCAGGAGAGAGAGTTCAATCATCCTGGCTGACCTCATCCATCACATTCCTCCCTTGCAGTGGGAATTGTGGAGATGGGGTTATTAGAGGTGGCTCAGAGTGGTACCTGGAGGTGACTGGACAGGGATGCGCTGCTGCTGCTGCTGCCCCAAATGCACCTCCCTGCCTGAGTCAGCTCCTGTCTCACACATCCCTCACCCAGTCAAAGGTGCCTGTGCTCCCAGAGGGTGAAGCTGTGCTGGCATCTCAGCAGGGAGCTCTTCTCAGCCCTCAGGGGCTTCCTCTGAGCTCCCTGTGCCTGCCCAGCCCTGTGATCAGCGAGTCAGGGTCTGCAGAGGGGCAGGGGGGTCTCACCCCACCAATTCCCCTTCCAGGAGGGGATTTGCCTTCAGGTAAATAACTGGGGTGAGCCACAGAGATGATTGGAAGGATGGAACATCTCTCCTATGAAGAATGACTGAGGGAGTTGGGATTGCTCAGCCTGGAGAAGGGAAGGGCCTGGGAAGAACCTTCCAGAGCCTGAAGGGGCTCCAGGAGAGCTGCAGAGGGACTGGGGACAAGGGATGGAGGGACAGGACCCAGGGAATGGCTCCCAGTGCCAGAGGAGGGGATGGGTGGGACATTGGGAATTGGGAATTCCTCCCTGTGAGGATGATGAGGGCCTGGCACAGAGCGCCCAGAGAAGCTGTGGCTGCCCCATCCCTGGAAGTGTTCAGGAAATATCTCCTTAAACTGGACTGAATTTCATGACTCTGTGCTCTGCTTTGCCTTTGCTTTGTGTGGGCTGTGGCTGACAAGGACACCATTATTATTATTATTATTATTATTATTATTATTATTATTATTATTATTATTATTATTAACTGGTGTTTTATTTTTTTTATTTTATTTTATTTTATTTTATTTTATTTTATTTTATTTTATTTTATTTTAATTTCTATTATCAACTCTTGCACCTGCACGCCTGCCACTGGCTCAGGTGTCTGTGGGTCGGAATAAATTACAGAAGAAACGTTGTGTTTCATTAAAGCCCTGCTTTCCATTGGCACTGGGAGTTTCTCTGGTTACAAGTCAAACTGCACACCAGCCACTTGCTAATTGCACTTTGCAGAATCAAAGGCTTTAGCCAAAGGGATAAATATATAAAATTGTCGGGAAGGAAACATTTTCTTCTTGAATTCCAAGCAAAAACTGAACTAACACGAATTTCTTTTGATAATAAGAGCAGCAGAAACAGATATCTGATCTCTGTGGCTAAAGGCTACTTGAAGTAAAAGATTCACTTATCAGGCCAGGACTGTTCTGAGCGACTGAAATTACATTAGGAAAATCATGCCCTTGTTTTTCTTCTATAATTGTCTTTTGTTGTTTTAGCCTCCTTTTCCAGGTAACTCTGTCACTGAGCTATTTGTTCAATCTCTGCTTTTTCTGTCTCGTTGGCTCATCTTGCCAAAAGGGCCAGCGATGAGCACTGATGACAGAACATTTACATCATTTGAGCATCTCAACATTTGAATTTTGGGGGATTTTGGGGGGATGCTCCCCTCGCCGTCTTCCCTGGGTTTCCCATTCCAGCCTCCTTTTCCCAGGCAAGCAGCGACCATCGCTCACCGCAGCCCTGGGGACAGGGAGATGGAGGATGGAGTCACGCCTTGTTAACCCCCACTTTGCTGTGATTTATTCGGGGCAGCGAGGCATGGGGACAGTGAGGGGACGCTGTGGCTCCATCCCAGCCCGGGGCTGGTTAATAACCCGAGAAAAGGGAAGGGAAGACCGGGGGGGACAGCACTCGCTGGGTGAAAAAGTAGAAAAGGACGTGGAGTTTTATTTATTTCATGCCTTAAAGAGGAAAAACGTCTCTGTTTCAGATGGGGAAGCACAACATCTGCAGTGCCAGCGTCGAGCAGAGAGGGCAGATCCTGCTCTCAGCCCCGGGGTGGATTTTAGGGTGAAACAAACCCCTCCACCACTGCCTAATAAAGGCAGAACTCCTGCGTGTGCCCCCGTATTTATGTATTCTCCCGCGGTTTCTGGATCAGCTTTCATCATCTGATTTGCTTTTTACCCTAAGAATCAAGTTAGTTCACTGATTAAAAAAAGGGAAAAAAGTGATTACTAATTAAATAAATACATAACAAGAATAAAAAAAAAAACCAACTCTACTGGAAGCTGCAGCTTTTTGCAAAACTGACTGTGAAATTTATGGAACGACAGCTAAATTGAATGAAATTAGGAAGAAAAGGGCCTGTCTGTTTATGTGAAGAGTTTTCCGAGTTATCATAATTAATTATAACAAACATTTCACGTTGCACATTAAATCTCTGGCTCCAAGACTTGGGCTGGATGAGAGGGGCTGAGCCCTGGAGGCAGCTTCACCTCACCCTGGCCAGCAGGAAATGATGGCCCAGGTGTGCCCAGGTGTGCCCAGGTGTGCCCCAGGTGTGCCCAGGTGTGCCCCTGGAAATGATGCCCAGGTGTGCCCAGGTGTGCCCCAGGTGATGAATAAAGCCAGGGCACGCTCCAGAACACCTCACACAGACTTTAAGGGCTCTAAGGAGTTAATGCTGGGCTCAACTTTAAAAATTTTAAGGAGTTAATGCTGGGCTCAGCTTTAAGGGCTTTAAATAATTAATGTTGGGCTCAGCTTTAAGGACTTTAAGGAGTTAATGTTAGGCTCAGCTTTAAGGGTTCTAAGGAGTTCAAGCTGGGCTCAGCTTTAAGGACTTTAAGGAGTTAATGCTGTGCTCAGCTTTAAGAACTTGAAGGAGTTAATGTTAGGCTCAGCTTTAAGGGTTTTAAGGAGTTCAAGCTGGGCTCAGCTTTAAGGGTTCTAAGGAGTTCAAGCTGGGCTCAGCTTTAAGGACTTTAGGGAGTTAATGTTAGGCTCAGCTTTAAGGGCTCTAAGGAGTTAATGTTAGGCTCAGCTTTAAAGGGTTCTAAGGAGTTAATGCTGGTCTCAGCTTTAAGGACTTTAAGGAGTTAATGCTGGGCTCAGCTTTAAGGGCTCCAAGGAGTTAATGCTGGGCTCAGGTTTAAGGGCTCTAAGGAGTTAATGTTAGGCTCAGCTTTAAGGGTTCTAAGGAGTTCAAGCTGGGCTCAGCTTTGCCCCTGCTCCTTCCTGCTGGTGCCAGGCACAGCCCCTGCCCTACCCACAGCAGGGGGGGTCTCTTAGCACAGCTCAGGGCAATCCTGGCTCGTTTTGGGCTCATTTTGGGCTCGTTCTGGGCTCATTTTGGGTCCCAGACGCCCAATCTTACCCCGTGGGCACAGCAGTGTCCTCAGAGCCAGCTGTCCCCAGCCCCTGCCCCGGCTCAGTTACCCCCACAATTAAATTAAACACAATTAGAACCAAGACAGGTGCAGCTGCAGGCTCCAAAAAAAAGGGGGTTTTGGGGTCCCTGTGGTGCTTGGTCCCCCCACAGACACCCCCAGTGGAGGCTCAGCCCAGCCCAGCATCCTGCACCCCTGGCCCTGCTCCAAGGCTCTCCCTGCACAGCTGATTTGTGGCTGCCTGTGGCCCTCAGCCCGCTGTGTCAGGAGGTAAATCATAACAACTTTTTGTGCTTTCAGCAGAAATGAGAAAGGAAAGGAAGCTGGAATAATAATAATAAAAATCCTCCTGCCCCCCAGCAAGGCAATAAAGTGCTGTGGAGGCCTGAGTGCCTCCAGCTGCAGCTCCAGGAGGGATGTGGAAGGTTCTGGATGCTCTGCAGTGCTGGAGCAGGGGGGGTTACCTGGGATGGGGTCAGTGTGGGACCCCTGGTGCCATCCCCACCACTGAGCAGTGCCAGGAAATCTGGGGGAGCCCTGGGTTTAGGGCAGTGGGCAGGGTTGAAGTGTCCCCTGCATTCCCTGGGCTTTGGTGAGGTGGAGATGTTTTATTTCCACAGCACTAAGTGATTCAGGTTTGACTTCTGATAATAAAAATAAATATTTAAATTTAATATACACAACAGGCTAAATATTCTAATCCACAGAGCTCGTCCAAACAATCTGCTTTAACCACTTGGAGAAAAGGATTGTGCAGGTCCCAAATCTCAGCTTTGTGCAGATCCCAAATCTCAGCTTTGTGCAGGTCCCACACCTCAGCTTTGTGCAGGTCCCAAACATCAGCTTTGTGCAGATCCCAAATCTCAGCTTTGTGCAGATCCCAAACCTCAGCTTTGTGCAGATCCCACACCTCAGCTTTGTGCAGATCCCAAACCTCAGCTCTGTGCAGGTCCCAAACCTCAGCTTTGTGCAGATCCCAAACCTCAGCTTTGTGCAGATCCCAAATCTCAGCTCTGTGCAGATCCCAAACCTCAGCTTTGTGCAGGTCCCAAATCTCAGCTCTATGCAGATCCCAAATCTCAGCTCTGTGCAGGTCCCAAATCTCAGCTTTGTGCAGATCCCAAGCCTCAGCTTTGTGCCCCAATGATGACCACTGACAAAACACTCAACGTCCACTGCAATTTTTAGCCCCTTTTGTGAAACCCAGGGGACAAAAGGACAATCTGGGGACAGACAGAAAAGGCCCAGGGCTGGCACAGGTGCCCAGAGCAGCTGGGGCTGCCCCTGCATCCCTGGCAGTGCCCAAGGCCAGGCTGGGCAGGGGACAGTGGGAGGTGTCCCTGCCATAGCAGGAGTGGCACTGGGTGGGATTTAATGTCCCTCCACCTCAATTCTGTGATTCTCTGAGTTTTTTTTGTGGCAGTTTTCACCATTTTTTGTGGCACTTTTCACCATTCCCAGCGTTCCCCTGAGCAGCTCATTGGCACCAGAGGTGCTGGTGAAAAGAGCAGAGTGGTTCCTCCTACATCCCATGTAGAATTCCTGATGCTGGACCAAGTCCCAGCATTGCAGATCCAAGGGGTTGGATTATTAAAAAGAAAAAAAAATATATATAAAAATAAAAAAAGCTTGTTTTGGTGCAGGGTTTGGTTTGAAGCAATTCATTAATTCAGCTGCCAGCCAAGGGTGCCTGGCTGGGACCCACAGGAAAAAAGAAAAAGCAAGAAATACAATTAGATTCCGCCCCAGACCAGAAACTACCTCAATATTTAAGTAAAAAAAAAAAAAAAAGCCAAGTTATGCCAACGCAACTCCACTGAAAATTTTTACTTAATCTGCAGCCATGATTGAGCCAGATGGATAAAATTAAACCTACTGGGGAAGAGCCACACGTGCTTCTCTTCATTTGCAACCAATATATCAACTCAGCCTTCCTGCATGGATTATGAAACACAAATCTTCCTGCTTTCAGAGCCCAGAAATAAAGCAATAATGGCATAGAATTAATATAAATATTGGGGGAAATCATGTTTCCTGTCATTTAAAGAAGAAATCTTTGTACAGCAGAAAAGCTGGCAGGTCCATCACGGTGCTGCGGGGTAGAAAAAATAAAATATCATTAGACAGGACCCAGGAATCATGAGACTGATGCAGAGCCACTCTATTTTTTAAAGCAGAGGGTAAATTACACCCTTTGATACGCATCCCACGTGGTGTCAGAGCAGCAACAGGGTCTGGGAGGATCATTGGAAGGTAAATCCAAGGCTTGTGCTTCTCCCTGAAGAGCTGCAGGTTTGCCTTGGCGCTTCCAGTGCTGGGTTGAGGAGGTATTTAGTGTGTTTGTAAATAGAAATATGTACACACACTCCCTGCCCCTCCTTGCCATCCCTTTGGGGAGGTTGTGGAGCCATCCCTGCCTCCCCCTTGCTGCAGCAGATCCATTATGTAGATGGAGCTGCCTTTGACTCATCAGCCTGTACCTTTGATGCATTTTGGCAGAGAAACATCATTGACTCATAGCATAAATCAAATATTCCTCTCCATGGAGCTCCAGGCAGGCTGTGAACGCTTCCATTAGGGTTTGGGGACACCCTGTCCTGGCCAGCAGGGCTGGCACCCAAACCCTTCCCTCCTTTATCCCTGGCCTGAGCAGAGGGGAAGGGGCTGGGGACAGGGCTGACCCCTCTCAGGGAGATTTCTGCAGCACTGGGACAAGGGATGGAGAGACAGGACACAGGGGATAGGGATGGGTGGGATTTTGGGAATTAGGAACTGTTCCCTGGCAGGGTGGGGAGAGGCTGGGATGGGATTCCCAGAGCAGCTGGGGCTGCCCCTGGAGCCCTGGCAGTGCCCAAGGCCAGGCTGGGGCAGCCTGGGGCAGTGGGAGGTGTCCCTGCCATGGCAGGGGTGGCACTGGGGGGGATTGAAGGTCCCTCCCAAGCCATTCTGGGATTCTGTGACAGCCATGGATAAATTGCAGCCTGGGAGTTGCTCTGTCAGGCTGCTGGGCAGGCTTAACCCTTCAAGGAAAGGAAGGAAGGAAGGAAGGAAGGAAGGAAGGAAGGAAGGAAGGAAGGAAGGAAGGAAGGAAGGAAGGAAGGAAGGAAGGAAGGAAGGAAGGAAGGGAGGGAGAGAGGGAGAAAGAAAAGAAAGAAAGAAAGAAAGAAAGAAAGAAAGAAAGAAAGAAAGAAAGAAAGAAAGAAAGAAAGAAAGAAAGAAAGAAAAGAAAGAAAGAAAGAAAGAAAGAAAGAAAGAAAGAAAGAAAGAAAGAAAGAAAGAAAGAAAGAAAGAAAGAAAGAAAGAAAGAAAGAAAGAAAGAAAGAAAGAAAGAAAGAAAGAAAGAAAGAAAGAAAGAAAGAAAGAAAGAAAGAAAGAAAGAAAGAAAAAGAGGAAAGAAAGAAAAGCAGAGGGCAGCTGGGCTCAGGCTGTGGGGAAGCAGAACAGACCAAATCTCACTCTGGAGGGCTCTGAGGTCCCTCCCAGCCCCATCCCCTCTGTGAATGTGCAGTGCTGGGCCCTGCAGGTGACCAGAGCCCCATGTCCCACCACAGCACTGCCCCAGAGCTGAGCCCCTCCAGCCCTGGAGCCTCGGCCAGGACCCAACCACCACCACCAGAGGCTCCTTCAGGAACGTTCCAGCCCAAGGCTCTAAAAGCAAGTTAGGGACAGGGGAAAAAAAAAAAAAGGCAAATTAATTTAATGAGAGCTTAATTGGATTCTCCACAGCAGAGAAAGCTGCTGCTGCTGCTTCCCAGCAAATGTCCCCTGCAGCAGCTGCTGAGGCCACCAGCTCCCCCAGCTCTGCAGAAGCCCAGGTCCCTCCTTCCATCTGGGCATTTCCATCCAGCCCAGGAGCCTGGCCCAGGAAATGTCCATGGGGTGATGGGGCTGCAGTGGAGCAGCCCCCAGTGAGGGAAAACCACTGGCACAGGGTTGTGGGAACCCAGGAAATCCCTCTGGCTGCCCTGGAAGGTGTGAGACCCTGTCAGGGGGCTCTGGGACCCTGGCACAGAGCCCCAGACCCCTGTGCCTTTGATTCAGTGCTTGGAAAACAACAATTCCCAACCTTTATGAGAAGAATTACAACCCACGAAAGTTTAGGTAGAATGATAGTGAATTTATCACGGGGTGGAAAAACAGATTTTTAGGGGTTTTTACAATGGGGGTTCAGGGTGCAAGATGGAGGGATCTGGGCATGTCCAGCATTTCTCCTTCTTCTTCTTGGCCTCCATCTTCTGCTGTGATGGTGGCACTTTGGGATTGGTTTAGAGTAGAAGCTCAGTGTCTAACACAGGTGATGGGTGTTGGGAAGTAATTGTAAATATTGTACACGTAGTTTTTAGTATAAAGACATAAAACCATCCTGGGGGCAGGCAGAGTGCCTGGAACTGCCTTGCTGAGTGGACCTCAGTGGGACAGGAGGAAGAATTTTATAGATAAGACACAATCAACAACCTTGAGACCGAGAAATGAAGAGCCCTGACTCCTTCTTTGAGTGCCTGGCTGGGAAAAGAGATTTTCTAACACATCTCAGGGTCACTGTGAGCAGCAGAGACCCCGAGGCAGGGTGAGGCTGCCCCTGGTCCCAGGCACAAGGAGGGGATGAGTTTGTCCCTGGATACCTCACTCAGCTCCAGGCAGTGCCTGTTGACTGCAGCCAGGGCCCAAAGCTCCTCCAGGGCGGGTGGGACCCTCAGGGCAGGGGGGTCCCCAGAGCTTCTCACTCTGCTGAGCTGGACCTGGAGCTGCTCATGAGGGGCAGATCCAGGAGGAGAAACCCAGCCTGGCTGCAAGGACAAATCCAGACGAAGATCCATGGGTGGAGACTGCGTGGGGTGCAGGTGGGATTCCCTCAGTTGGGATTTACTGCCACAGACTGTCACAGAGTGTCACAGAGTGTCACAGACTGGCACAGACTGTCACAGACTGCCACAGACTGTCACAGACCGGCACAGACTGGCACAGACTGGCACAGACTGCCACAAACTGCCACAAACTGCCACAGACCGGCACAGACTGGCACAGACTGCCACAGACTGCCACAGACTGCCACAAACTGCCACAGACCGGCACAGACTGGCACAGACTGCCACAGACTGGCACAGACTGGCACAAACTGCCACAGACTGCCACAGACTGCCACAGAGTGCCACAGACTGTCACAGAGTGTCACAGACTGCCACAAACTGCCACAGACTGGCACAGAGTGTCACAGAGTGTCACAGACTGCCACAGACTGCCACAAACTGCCACAGACTGGCACAGACTGGCACAGACTGGCACAAACTGCCACAGACTGGCACAGACTGGCACAGACTGCCACAGACTGCCACAAACTGCCACAGACTGGCACAGACTGTCACAGAGTGTCACAGACTGTCACAGAGTGTCACAGACTGGCACAAACTGCCACAGACTATCACAGACTATCACAGAGTGTCTCAGACCGGCACAGACTGTCACAGACTGGCACAGACTGGCACAGACTGGCACAGACTGGCACAGACTATCACAGAGTGTCACAGAGTGTCACAGAACCCCTCCCTGGGGCTCTGGGCCCTCTCAGCTCCCCCATCCCTGCCCACCCTCCCCAGCCCCGCTTCCCCCAGCGAGCAGCTCCAAATCAAAGCTGTGTGGAGCAAAGCTGCTCGGATCAATGAGCCACCGTGCCTGCTGCTCAGCCAAGCACGGCTACCAGGGCGTCTTTAGTGCTTTAGTGCTGCCTCAGAGGATCCTCAGAGCCAGGAGACCCAGGGAGGCTCATTAGAGGAGCAGCACTCGTGGCTGGGTGTGCAGAGCGGCTCCGCAGCCTCCTCCTCTGCAGGCAGCCCTGCCCCTGCTCTGATCTGGGATGCAGCCACGAGGCTCTCACGAATGAAACGCTGTTTAAAAGGGTTTTAATCAGAATTCCTCCAGCCAAGGCAGAGAACCCGCTGTCTTTGGCAGAAAGGACGCGGAGGAATTAAGTGATGATGGGAGAAGTGATTTCAAAAAGCCTGACTGTATCTCCCTCTCTTGAGGTGGACCTGGAGCTTTTCACGAGGAGGAGAAACCCAGCCTGGCTGTGAGAACAAACGGAGATGAAGAGATGAAGATCCAGCCCCAGCCTCTGCCTCTGATGGAGTTTTTCCCATGGCAGCTTCTCCCTGCCTCGACTTCCCCAGCAATCCAAGCAGTTTCTGCTCCTCTTTCCTCCTCCCTTGCCTCCCTCTCGGAGTCAGGGAGTTTGCAGAGCTGGTTTTGATCTCAGCTCCACCACTGCAGAGGAAGCAAGGTGGGGAAATCAGGATGGCAGGCAGGGAGCTGGCAGGAGCCCGGCAGAAATCAACCCCAGAGACGACACTTGAAGGAGCAATCCTGGTGTTTGTGGATTCCAGCTCCCCTTTGGCACCTGGGGGACTCTGTAGGACCAAGGCTCAACTCAGGGCTGGATCCAACAGCACTGGCTGCATCAAAAACTCTGCTTCACCCAAAACGTGGCTCAGCTTCACACACAGCAAGGGCCACTTTTAAATTACATTTTAAAAGGTGGTTTTATTTAAACTACACTCTGTCTGAGAGTAGTTAATTTGTCCAGAGCCTGATATTCTGATTTTCTTAGGGCAAGTATTAACCTTCTGTATTAACCCCAAACCCACCAGGCACAGAGCAACCCACCCCTGGTGCCCTGGGCAGGAGGGGGGTGAGGGCACCCTGAAAATCATTCAAATCCCTGCAGAAATATTTGGGAGTGCAGATTTGGGAGTGCAGACCTGGAGTGCACAGCAGCCTGAGCAGGAGTGTGTTCAGAAAGAAAACAGATGGTTTATAGCCCAGAGAAACAGGCAAACACTGAGTGCAGGGGCTGGGGAAAGCCAGAAAAAGCCAGACTCGAAGATTGCTTGAATAACCTTAAAATACACTTCTTCTTTTCATTCATAAACTGCTATGAAATGGGGTTTTCCCTCTATTTCTCTGCCTATTCCCATCCCAAATGGAGGAGCAGGCTGGCCCCACTCTCTTTCCTGTGCTTTTCAGGGAAAGTTGGGTGCAGCCCTTACTGTCCTGCAAAAAAATCCCTTCCCCTCACACACCTGGGGGCTGCCAGAGCCCAGTTCTCCCAGTTCCCAAACCCCTGAGCAGTGCTTTGCTGGACAGACATCATCCCCAGGAGGTTCCTGTCCATGGATTTAATTAAAATAAAATATCCCACGCCAACAGGAGCCTCGTTGTCTTTCAGGGTTGTCTCGATAATTATAAAATAAATTGCATTTCTATCGCTCCTTTCATCCCTGGATCTCCACGTGTTTTTACAAGCATTAATTAATTTAGCTCTCAAATAACCCTTCCCTCTGATGCCACATAAAAATTTAATAAACAGGTGCTGGGAGAGGCAGGGACATGCTCTGGGACATGAGGATGGCCAGCACAGAGGGAAAGCCCCAAATCCTGGAACTTGTAAGAAATGAGAGTGTCAGAAAAGAGGGGAAAAGCTGTGAATTAGGGATCTGAGCATCCAGGGCCCCTCTGGGAGCCCAGAGCCCCCCATGGCTCTGTGCCAGGGTGGGAATTGCTGCCAGGGATGGGGGAAACCCAGGGTGGGAGTGGCAGAGCTGATGGAACTGTAACACATTTAGGGAAATCTCCAAATAGGTCTTTTCCTTTTTTCTTTCTTTTTTTTTTTCTTGTCTTTTTTTATTCCTTCTGTTTCCCTTTTTTTTTTTTAGCTTTAAAGAATAACACTGCCTGTCTCAAGCTGTGGTAATGTATTCAGGCAACACAACTGAGTCAGAGCTAATTGAATTTAAAAGCAGGTATTACATCTGTGCCTTCGGAGTGAGTACATCCTGAAAATCACTTCAGTGATGAAGTGTTTTACCCAACTACTACTTAATCTTTTTACATAGAAAGCAGAATTAACCCCGCTGCGCAGCCTTCATTAAGGAAACCAAATGAAGTTACCTGGTGAGATTCAAATGTGCTCCAAGTGGTGAAACTTCAGCTGAAGTTTCTTAAATCCAAAGGGACTCTTCTTTCTTTTTTCCTCTCTTTTTTTCTTTTTTTGGTTAAAAGTCCTACAAAGTGGTTTAAAGCAGGTCAGTTATCTGGGTCCTGTTTTACTTTCAGTCATTAAATCTGAGAGGAAATCAGAAATAAGCACACCAGGCCCTGTGTGTGAATGTGACTGGGGAAATGGGTCAGCTTCCTGCCCAGAACCATCAGTGCCTGCCCTCTTTTCCCCATTCCCACCCTGTCCAGACTGCCCCCCTCTCTCCAGCAGGATAAAATAAATAAAGGAGAAAGCAAGCCTTGAAGAAAGCTCCAGAAATAACCCAAGCCCCCTGTGCAGCAGCACTGAGCATCACCCAGAGCTCCCCCTGGGAAACAGGACAGGGCAGCAGCCCTAAAGCAGCAAGACATGGACCCTCTGTGGGCAGAGTGAAAGAACACAGCTCTTTGTAGAGAGAGAGAGGCATAAAATACAAATATATATCTTTTATATTTTTATTTTATATTATAGCATAAAATTAATTTATATTATTATTATTATATATAA
Organism: Agelaius tricolor; assembly: GCF_023055355.1. NCBI lineage: Eukaryota > Metazoa > Chordata > Aves > Passeriformes > Icteridae > Agelaius > Agelaius tricolor. Next base: position 1,567,128 of record NW_027269293.1, on the reverse strand, counting down.
TATACATAATATAATATAATATATAATATACAATATATTATATATAATATATAATATACAATATATTATATATGGTATATTATATGTTATATATTATATATTATACATTATACATTATACATTATATACTCTATACTATATATTATACATTATACATTATATATTATATTATATCTAGTTTATATTTTTATATTATATATTAATATGCTTTATATACACATATAGGTGTATATAATATATATTATATATAATACATAAAAATATAACATATCTATTATATACAATAGATGTCTATATATATAATATATATATGTGTGTAACAGATTTATACACACACATATGTCTATATTCAAGTGTGTATATATATATATATATATATATATATATATATACACATATAGATATTTTTACTTTACATTCTATTACTTTTCCCACTTGGTATATTACTTTATGCATATATATATATATATATATCACACATATAAATATCCCTTGATACACTTGGCTGTTACTTTACACCAAGCAAAAGCCCAAAGCAATGAATTGAGCTCAGAGCTCGCTGCACCCACCTCGCTCCCATCCTTGAGCTGCTGCAGGGTCCTGGGGGAGGAGAGGAGGCAGATTCTCCTTCTCTGGGCCAGAAAAGGAGCAGGGAAAGCAGCCCAAGGAGCCATCTGCAAAGCTATTCCAGCAAACCAACATTTCTGGCTGGCTGTGTTTATCCATCAGTTCCCAAGGCAGCCACGAGGGAGCTGGGAAAGCTGTGGGGATCCCCTCGATGCTTCATGAATTTCAAGCGCAGACAATTGATTTGCATCGGCAGGAATTTGCATGGGGAGGAAAAAAAAAATAAAAAAAAAAAGCTGGAAAAAAAAAAACTAAAAAATGAGCTCTTCACCATTCATTAATTTTCTCTAAAATTCATTCATCCAATTAGGCAGCTGAAATGGTGCGTTGTAATTTGGATACCCTGTGACACACCATGACTATTGATGGCTCCTGATTCAAAGGGAACAGAAATGGAATAAATCTCAGGCTGTGGCCTCTTCAAAACCTAATTTCCTTCTAGTTCTGAACCAGGAAATCATCCAGAGAAATCAGGAGAGGTTCAGCCAAATTTAGGTTGGGCATCAAGGAATGAAGGAGGTTCTTTGCTCACGGCTCTGAATTTGGGGGAATTTTCACTTTATGAAGCATTTCATCAGTTGTACCTGATGGGTGTGGAACAGGGGCACCCACCCTTGTGTGCCCACCCCAGGGGGAATCTCCTGCACCACCAGGGCCGATAACTGGGGTCATTTTCAACCTCTGCACCTCCATGAGCAGCCAGAGGGGTTTTTTGGAACTGCCAAAGTCAGGACATGAGGTTTGTGCTGCAGAGGATTCAACTGCAATGAGCAGGGGGGGGGTTTGTGTTGCCTCTTTGCCATTAAGATCTGCTGGCTGAGGTGGAGGGGTCCTTATCAGGGTGAGGAGGGGTCCTTATCAGTGTGAGGAGGGGTCCTTATCAGGGTGAGGAGGGGTCCTTATCAGGGTGAGGAGGGGTCCTTATCAGGGTGATAAAGCAGCGTCCTGGGGGCCCTGAGGATGCTCCCAGCCAGGTCTTCCCACTCCCTGTGGTTTGACCCATTTTGCAGAGGAGGAGAGTGAAGTGCAGAGTATGTTCAAGCTCTTCAAGGTAATTTTCAAGTTGAAAAGTTGCAATTCCAGAAAAAGAAATCTCGCTGAGGTCCTAAAACACGTGGCAATTATGTTTTCCCAGTTTCTCTGAGTGACCTCGCTGGGATCAGGGACACTCCATCCACTTGTCCACAAAATGCGTTTAAGTGTCCCCATTTAACAGAGCTGAAGAGGGAAATCTGGGGCCAGGCTGTCATTTGGAGACTTTCCACAAACCTTCCACAAGATTTCCAATCACAGGCTGCGGGAAGGAGCTGAGAACTCCACATTGCCCCAAGGAGCACAAATCCCCAGGGCTGGGAGCAGGGTCCTGTCCCCCTGCAGGAGCTCAGAGCATCAATAACACAGCAATAAATCCTGCAGGCAGCTGGTTCCATCCTGGGAGGGAATATGGAGATGAATACAGAGATGTGTTTGGAGAATTATGGGCAACTCATCACCATCACATGTGAGCACTTATTGAGTTCCCCAGGATTTAGGGGGAGATCCAGAGATGCACTTTAGGTGCTGCAGCTGAGGTAATGAGATGCCCAAAATAGGTGCTGGGAGGCTCAAGGACACATTCCCAGGGTGTTGGATGCAGAGATTTCCATGAGGGAAGTCTCCTTTCCCTGGCTGCACCAGAGGAAACGTTCCTGATGTTCCTCTGAAACCTTGGGGCTTTTAATCCAGGCTTTAAATCCACATCCTCATCTCTAGACCAGCACCTTGGCTCCCAACACACACAGTGCCAAAACCCATATGTAATGTAATATAATATAATATAATATAATATAATATAATATAATATAATATAATATAATATAATATAATATAATATAATATAATATAATATAATATAATATAATATATAATGTAATGTAGCGTAATATACATAACATAACATAATACAATATAACATAACATAATATTACATAACATAACATAATATAATTAATATAACATATTATAATATAATATAATATAATATAATATAATTAATATAATTAATATATAATTCTACAATTATATAACCCATGATTTGGGGAGGCACAGAAGCTTTATCCCCCCACCATCTCTTGTAAAATCATGGAATGGTTTCACAGAACTCACAGAATGACCAGGATTCACTGGAAGACCTTTAAGATCATCCAGTCCAACCCAGCCCCAACACCTCAACTGAACCCTGGCACCCAGTGCCACATCCAGGCTTTGTTAAACGCACCCAGGGATGGGGACTCCACCTCCTCCCTGGGCAGAACATTCCAGAACTTTATCACCCTTCCTATAAGGAACTTTTCCCTAATATCCAACCTATATTTCCCTTGAAATTTGGGTTGGAAGGGATCTTAAAACAGCCCAGCCCCACCCCTGCCATGGCAGGGACACCTCCCACTGTCCCAGGTGCTCCCAGCCCCTGTGTCCATCCTCGAAAGAGAATTAAACTCTGCACAAACACAGAGTTAAGGTCTGGAGGCGAAAAGGAAACTCCTGGTGCCAGGTTCTGTCATCACTGGGGGAAAAAAAAAGGTCCCCAGTCCCCAAAAGCCTCCCAGAAAAAAAAAAAAAAACCAGGAAGAAGTAAATAAATTTCACTGAGCCTTTTAAAATGGTTTAATTGCCTTTGTGCTCTAATTGCTCCTGGTTTTACAGCCTCATTTCTTGTCATAAAATTAGTCCCACTTTTTATGCCTTTTTCCTTTTCTTCTGGTCTGTGATTATTATTTTTTAATTGCTTTGGTGTGTTGATCTCTCCCACGTCTCCCCCGGGAAGGGGAAGAGGGACCTGATTCTGTGTCTGCCGCCTGCACAGAGGATGCTGCAGCTGCTGGGAGGAGATGGAGGCTCCCATTTTGGGGGGGAATTTCAACACTGATCCCTCCCAAACTGTCACAAACACCCAGAGCAGGGCTGGGCACAGGAACTCTGCATCCAGCCCCGAGAGGAGGAACTGTGCTTTGGAGCACAGTGACTTCTGGCAGGATTCTCTGGGGAAAGATTTCTTGCTGCAAACCATCAGGAACACAATAAATAAATAAATAAATGAAATAAAATATAAAATATAAAATATAAAATATAAAATATAAAATATAAAATATAAAATATAAAGATATAAAGATATAAAGATATAAAGATATAAAATATAAAGATATAAAATATAATATATGATAATTAATATGTAATGATTAATAAATAATAATAAATAATTAATAATTAAAAAATAAAAGCATAGGAAGGAACCAGAGCACCAGAAAAAGACGAAAGCTGCGTCATCTGTAACCCTTTTAACAGCCCCCCTGTTTCAGGCAGCACCTCCCAGCACAGCCTCTGTCTGTCTGTCTGTCTGTCTGGGCTGATGTACAGCTGCAATAGGAAGCCGTGCCTGAAGTTTATTAAGGCTGGGTAATTCCTGTGTACTATTGATTCCATCTCTGCTGCTATCTTGCCCTGTCTGGACCTAAAAAGTGATTTAAAAACAAGGGAAAAAAACCCAAATAATCCTTTAAAAATTGCAAGTATTATGGGATGTGGGACGCTGCCATTTTGGATACATTAGCAACACACTGCAAAGGAATGTGTCTGAGATACAAATCTAATTAAGGGGACTTTGATGGTGTTGAGACTAAAAATGAGGGAGCACTTTGGGCTGAACCAAAACACGAAGTTGAATCTGAGCTTAGCTCCGCAAATTCCTGTCTCAGCGGTGGAAGGAAAATTGGATTTGCTTTGGCTTCCAGCCAGCCTTGCTTCATCCTGAACGAGCTCTCCACTGCCCAACCTCTCCCACGTCCTTGGAGTTACTCCCAGCTTGTGGCAGGAGCAGGAGTGAGCTCAGAGGAGCAGCTCTGCCCACTGAGATGCTCAGGGCTGGCGTGGCTCCACCTGGGCACAACTCCTGAGGCATCAGAAATGCAGAGAAGCAAAACTTGAGTCCTCCTCCGGGGCTCCGAGGGGTTGCACGCATCTCCAGCCCAGCCCAGAGCTTCCCTGCTGCTCCTCCATGAGAGGAGAACACAGCAGGAAGGGGCCATGTCCCACACGTGAGCCAGGCCCACACATGGCCCACACATGAGCCAGGCCCACACATGAGCCAGGCCCACACATGTCCCACATATGAGCCAGGCCCACACATGGCCCACACTTGTCCCAGGCCCACACATGGCCCATACTTGTCCCAGGCCCACACATGTCCCAGGCCCACACATATCCCACACATGAGCCAGGCCCACACATGTCCCACACTTGTCCCAGGCCCACACATGAGCCAGGCCCACACATGTCCCACACATGAGCCAGGCCCACATTTGTCCCAGGCCCACACATGGCCCACACTTGTCCCAGGCCCACACACGTCCCACACTTGTCCCAGGCCCACACACGTCCCACACATGTCTCACACATGTCCCACACATGTCCCACACATGTGCCAGGCCCGCCCCAAGAGCAGCATTCCCAAGGGGACCAGGCTGGATCAGCAGCCTCGTGTCCTGGGCTCCAGAAAACAAAACTACAGCAGTGACAGAGCCAGTCAGACACGGATCCCAGCTGAACCCAAACCTTCCCAGACTTTGCAGAGAAGGAGAGTGAAGTTCCGAGTGTGTTCAAGCTTTTCAAGGTAATTTTCAAGCTGAATAAAGTTGCAATTCCAGAAAATAAATCTCACCGAGGTCCTAAAACACATGGAAATTATGTTTCCCCCAGTTTCTCTTAGTGACCTGGCTGGTCAGAGCTGGGGGATGCAGGATTTGGGTCAGGCCCATCTGTACCCAGCTCTCTCAGCCCCCTGCAGTGACATTTAAAACATAATAATTGAGAAATCAAGATGTAGTCCTCTCCTTTAGCCCATTGTCCCTGTCAGCCACAGGCACAGCCTGCCCTGTCCAGCCCTCCCACAGCCCTCCCTGCTCTGCCATCACCACAAATGTTCTTATTCATCCCAATTTTCCATGGGGTTGGGTCACCTCCACCCCCTTACCAGGAAATCCAGGGCCATCAGCCACTGCAGAGCCACAGCACAAGGAGAATTTGTCCTGGCTGGACTGAAAAAAAAGAAGTGAAGTAGAGCTGAAGGCTGCAAGATGAGTTGTGGGAATGAGAGTGCTTTGTGGGACATCATCCAATTCCTGCTGGACAAAATCCATCATCCCCTTGGTCCTCACCTGCCTCTGTGCCCAAAGAGACACCAAAGATGCCCAGAAGCCTCCAAGACCCCCAAAACTTTGTCCTACCAAGTTGGGGTGGAGCACCCTGGGGGGACATTGAAGGGAAACCCCAAATGAGGTTGATGAGGGCTGAGGAACACCTGGAAGAAAGGGTGGGAAGCAGCAGGAGGGTTCCCTGTGGCTGCAGCCCATAACCTTGTGTTTGTCCCTGGTGTTTTCCAAACTTTTCCTGGAGAACATCTCTGCAGCACAACATCCCACCTTGCAGAAAGCCCAGGGGAAGGGACAAAGGATTTTGAGCCTGAGCCTGCTCTGAATTCAGCTCCTGCCAGCACCTGGGGGCATTTGGAAAGGGGCCTTTAACTCTCACTGAGATACCCAGAGAACTGCTGAGCTTGTACTCAGAACTGAGAACTTGTAGGTTTGGGGGTGTTTTTGGTGCTGCAGTGTACTCACAGCATCCCCAGACAGTTTGGGCTGGCAGGAACCTTAAATTCCACTGTGTTCCACCCCTGCCATGGGCAGGGAGACTTTCCCTGGAGCAGGTCACTCCAACCCAGCCTGGAACACTCAGCATTGCAGGGAAGGGGTGGGCACAGGGCAGGAAATGACAAACTCCATCCCCAGTGCTCCATCAGCAGCCAGGCACCTCCCAAAGCAGCGAGGAGCAGCCCCACGGCTGTGACATTTGCGATGCATTAAGTTTAAACATTTTCAATAAAGAAAAACAATCCATTCAGACTTGCTTTATGATTCATAGTAATTGCAAATAGGAGCAGTTAATATAATTGTCCAGCTGAGACCAGCAGGCTGGGAACATGTAGCAGTGAGATGTACAATCAGGGAAGGTTGGGAGGGAATTTAAGTGCAGGTTAAGCAAATGCATTACTTTAATAACACACAGAGACAGCCCTTGTAGTTATAAAGAGGATAAAATAAATATTGTACCAGAAATCTACAGAATGGGAGGTTTTATCACCAAGGACTGCCCGCTCCCTATTTACTTTCAATTTAGATTTTACAAAAGCTGCACTTGCCATGTTTTTTATGTGTGGAAGACAATGACTGGAATTGACAAATGACCTTATTTCTCCATAAGTTTTGCAAGGGAGCCTCAGTTTCTCAAAGAAAAATTATCACCTCCCAGCAGTCATCCTGGAGACAGAAAAAAGCTTTTTTTTTTTTTTTTTCTCTTTTTATTTTTTATTTCAGAAAGGGAGGACTATTATCCAAAGAGGAGATGGTGTTCCTGCTCCTCTCTGCCTTGGAGGTGAACCAAGCCCTTTGGCTTCCCCAAGCACAAAGGGAAGGGACCTGTTTCTCTGCAGTGGTTCTGTCCAGCTCTTGTGCACCACCCTACTTCAGCTTTCCCAATCCTGGAAATTGGAGTTTCCACCCTTTTAAATAATTAACTTGAGCTGGTTCAGTGTGAAGCAAGCAGAGAAGAGAGGAAAGAAGAAGCTATTGAAAGACATCATCTTCATCACCATTTATCCAGCTTAACCAGCCTCTCTCCAGAGAAGAGCTATGGTGCTTTATTAAAAGATATTTTTGAGGGCAACCCATTAAATTAAAGTATCTTGTTCACAGACTTAACGACACATAAACAGCCAAACAAAACAGAGCATGGGCTCATTAGAACCGTTTATAAAATATTAAGGGTCCTAAAAAGTAAATATGCACAGGCACCTTTCTCCTGGTGATGGAGGAGGATGAGGATGTTCAGGTTTGCTACCTGCAATAGAGAAAAGGAAATATTCTTGTCAGACTCCTTCTGCCTGGTGTCCTCTGTTGTTCTGGGCGTGGTGGATTAATGCAGTGCAATAATTCTGGGGTGCCAGTGCCTGGGTGTTGTCACCTCCCCAACCAGGTGAATATTCCAGCACCCCCCATACAGGTGATGGGTTAAAAATGCAGGATAAGGCAGGCAAAAAATATCAATCCTCCTCAAAAAAAAAAAAAAAACCCAAAAAACCAACAAAAAACCCAACCGAACTCCAACCCAAATGAATGGCATCTCTTTCAGGGCCCCCAGCACCATCTGTGACACCCCAAGCTGCAGGTGAACCCTCCTGTATCCAGGGGGATAAACACCAGGAGGAGGAGGAGGAGGCAGGGAATGCAATTTTAAAGTCACAGAATTTAGCATAAGGAGGTAATGGGATTGCGGTGGCTTTCCAGTAAATGTCATTGCTGTAATTAGGAGAACAATTATTGTCAACCGGCAGAATTGTCCCCTATCTGTCATTTCAGCAGGAGCAGCCAGAGCCACAATTAAGCCCCGCACGGGTGGGGCGAGGTTCGAGCGCCGCTAATTGGGATCGGCCGGGGTGGAGCAGCCCCTGGCAGCGGGGACAGGGAATTAGGGACGGGAAATTGGGGACAGGGAGCTGGGGACAGGGAATTCGGGGGTAAGGATCCGGGGACAGGGATCTGGGGGTCCCTCCCCACTGCTCCCGCCCCTCCATCTCCCCTCGGGAGGATGCTGCAGACAGAAACTTCATTTATTACAGCCCCAGCCCGATGTCCTGGGCTGGTACAGGGGAGAAATTTCACTTATTACAGCCCCATGTCCTGGGCTGGTACAGGGGAGAAATTGCACTTATTCCATCCTGATGTCCTGGGCTTGTACAGGGGAGAAATTTCATTTTTATTCCAGCCCCATGTCCTGGGCTTGTACAGGGGAGAAATTTCACTTATTCCATCCTGATGTCCTGGGCTTGTACAGGGGAGAAATTTCATTTTTATTCCAGCCCCATGTCCTGGGCTTGTACAGGGGAGAAATTTCACTTATTCCATCCCGATGTCCTGGGCTGGTACAGGGGAGAAACTTCATTTATTCCAGCCCCATGTCCTGGGCTGGTACAGGGAAGAAATTGCACTTATTCCATCCTGATGTCCTGGGCTTGTACAGGGAAGAAACTTCGTTTTTATTCCAGCCCCATGTCCTGGGCTGGTACAGGGGAGAAACTTCATTTATTACAGCACCAGCCCAATGTCCTGGACTTGTACAGGGAAGACTTCAAGCAACTGCTTAACTCTGAAAAAAACCAAAGTGCTGAACTGATTTACAAATTGAAGAGCTGGGAGGTCAAACCTTCCTCCACCTGCAGCAGCAGGGAGCTGGAGCAGCTCCAGAAGGGGAGAGGGATGTCCTGGGGATGAGGCCAGGCCGGGATCTCGGATGGCATCTCCAGCTCATCCCCCTCCAGCTCATCCCCCTGGGGATGCAGCCAGCCCAGGATCTCGGATGGCATCTCCAGCTCATCCCCCTCCAGTTCATCCCCCTGGAGGTGCAGCCAGCCCTGCACACTCCAGTTCTCTCCAGTTCATCCCCCTGGGGATGAGGCCAGCCCGGCACACTCCAGTTCTCTCCAGTTCATCCCCCTGGAGGTGCAGCCAGCCCTGCACACTCCAGTTCTCTCCAGTTCATCCCCCTGGGGATGCAGCCAGCCCGGCACACTCCAGTTCTCTCCAGTTCATCCCCCTGGGGATGCAGCCAGCCCGGGATCCCGGACATTCTCTCCCGTCCATCCCCTCCTCTCACGGTCCAGGAGCCGAGGCTGCTGCAGCGCATCCGAGCCTCGGGGCACCGATGGGTGGAAAAGCTCCTCGGAGGTTTGGAAAGGCCAAACTGCAGCCGTATCCTGTTGTTGACAGCATCCACGTCCCCAGGGAGCTCTGATGTGCAGCTCGGCCCTGCCTTTCTCCTGCCCCGCGCTCCCAAATCCCCTCTCCCGCTGCACACCCGAGCTGCTGCAGCTCGGACAGGTCCCCACAGCCCTTCCCCGACTCCCTCCGGGTGTCACCACCAGCCAAGCCAAAATCGAAAAAGCCAGAAGTGTCCTGCATCCAAATTTCCCAACGTGGGTAGAGGAGAGAATTCTGCATTAAAGGAAAAAGGGATGCAGCGGAGGGAAGGAACAGGGAGGCAATTATTCCACTGAAAGCATTTGCAGCATCCTTGCAGCTCGTTGTGATTAACCGTGGCCAGAGTGCTATTAGCAGCCTGGGATGATGATTAACAAGCTCTCCTAATAGCTGTTTTTAAACCTGCTTTAAAAAAAAAAAAAAAAATTGAAAAAAAAATTGAAAAAATAAAAAAGCTGGAGCAGAGCTGGAAGGGGGTGGGGAGACCGGGTGGTATCTCCAAGGAAACCAGAAACAAAATGGGCTTTGGCACATCGCAGAACCAGGCGGGCAATCAAAGATTACAAGCAGTTTTAATTTAAGGTTAATTATTGTTTACTCTCTGGAGCCCGCCCCATCCGGAAAGCAGCGGCTGCTCTGACCTTGAGCAGCTCCTGCTGGGGCCCTCGGGTCCCTTGCCCTGGATGGGCTCCGGCACCTCCCGGTGGGAGCAGGGATGGAGGCGCCACGCAGGGGGATGGTCAAAGGCACCGGCGGGAGGATCCTGCCCCAGCTGCGGCCTGAAAAGCTTCATTCAGCTTTATTGAACTGCTTGCCCCAACTGCAGGCACGGTTAATTAATTTTGGACTCCTATTGATTTCCCATTTGGAGGAATCACAGCGGCGCTTTCGCTCCGAGCCGGCCCCGTTTCTACCGGGGAAAATTCTGTGTAGAGGCACCTTCCCCTGGCCAGACCTTCTGCCCCCACCGAGGAGGAGGAGGAGGAAGCCTCAGGCACGGGGCTTGCCCAGCCTGGGGCATCCTGCCAGGGGATGGAGCCTCGGGGTGCCAGGGGAGCTTCTCCTGATGAGGGATGGAGCCTCTGGGTCCCAGGGGAGCTTCTCCTGCCCAGGGATGGAGCCTGATGGGTGCCAGGGTTAGAGGAGCTTCTTGTGATGAGGGATGGAGCCTTTAGGTGCCAGGGTTTGGGAGCTTCTCCTGATGAGGGATGGAGCCTTTGGGTGCCAGGGTTTGGGGAGTTTCTCCTGCCCAGGGCCAGGGCTGAGCAGGCACCAGCTCCAGCTCCTCTTGGAGCTCCCCAGCTGGTGGACAAGGCTGGCTCCACGCCCATGGAGAGAGGGGGCTCAGCACCCCGTGCTCACACATCCCCACCCCATCTCCACCCTCCTCAGCTCCCAAAGATGCCCAGGAGTCCAACCCAACCAGTGCAAAATGCTCTACAAAATGCTCAGGAATCCAACCCAACCAGTGCAACCCCAGCTCTACAAAATGCTCAGGAGTCCAACCCCACCAGTGCAAAATGCTCCACAAAATGCCCAGGAGTCCAACCCCACCAGTGCAACCCCAGTTCTACAAAATGCTCAGGAATCCAACCCAACCAGTGCAAAATGCTCTACAAAATGCTCCACAAAATGCTCCACAAAATGCTCCTCCTCTCTGATTGCACCTCGCGCCTCCCCAGGCTGGATCCACGCTGCTTTCACACACCAAGGCAGACTGCAAGCATGGGACATTTCTCAAAGTCTGTCCTGGAAGATGCGTTTTACCCCAAGTCCCTGTTTTGAAGCTGCTGTGACAGTGCTGCTGAGGAGTGGCAGCTGAGATTAAGGAGGTGACAACTCCCCCGAGCTCTCCTCCCTTTGCTGGAGACAGACGCATTTAATTATGATAGAAAGGAGATCCTGGTGCGTGCTGCAAATGCTTAAGGTGATTTGAAGCGTGAAGCTGCATAAGGTTTGTGAGATTTGAGGTTTCCAATCTGTTTGGACTTGTTTAGGCTGTTTCTGCTGTTTATTCCCTCTGTATTTTCAGATGTTCTCAAGCACATGGGGACTTCAAGGAGACAAGTCTGAAGAAATCGGTGCAGAAAGGTTTTGATAACTTAATTTTCCATTTGATGCCATCGCTGGGAGTGATGGGATCGTGGGGCTGGATGAGGAGATGGGTACCAAAGGAAGCATCACCTCTCTCCAGAAGCAGTTTCAGTCCCTCTCTGCAGGATTCCTCTCCCCTGTGATCATCACTTTGCTGATCCCTTTGCTTTGGATTTGCCAAGGGCTTTGTAACCCGCTGTGCACAGCACACAGGGGATGGAGAGGGCTTCCCCACCATGCTGATCTCCCTTGGTGAGACCCAGGTGTCCTTTCCCTGCCACAAAATTTAGGATTGGTGCCGTGGCATCAGCAGGAGCACCAAGGACACCAATGGTCCTCCCAGGGCAGCCGAGAGGGGCAGCAGCAAAACCTCCCCTGGCCCTGCATCCTGAGACACAGAGACACAGAGAGAGCAGCTCCAAGGTCACTTTTCTGTCCCCTGGATCCCAGAGACCCAGGGCTGGCTGGGGACCAGCCCATGCCTCGTCCTTTTGCTCCCGATCCCAGCAGGAACTGACCCAAAGCAGATCCCAGAGCTTGATAAGAGCAGGTTTAAATCCTGCCTGCTTGGGAACGCCTCAGGCATTTGGAGAGTATAAAACAAATGGCTTTCCAGTGTTAATATTTACCTGGGAGATCAAATGATTAAACTATAATCTGCTCAGAACTTTTCTTCTACGTTGCCTTTGGAAATATCCATTTCCCCTCTGCAGCAACCCCCATGTCCTCCCATCCCAAGTAGACCTGTCCAGTGCACCAGAGAATTTCAAACCAGGAAAAGCATCCCCAAACTGCCCCATTTTCTGCCAAAAGTGAGGTTTTGGCTCCTGTGCCATCAGAGGATGCTCTGGAGCAGCGTGTGCCACCCCAAGGGTTTGGAGAAATCACCCTCCTGCTGTCACAGTGAGATGGGATGGAGCCAGGAGGCTTCTCAGGGGCTTCCCCTAAAAGCTGCCCAAAATATCTGCAGAGTCCTTCAGCCACAATTGTCCCCCTTGCAGACTGAGGGATCCTCTGGCTCCAGTGCTCACTTTGTCACTGCTCCACCTTCTTTCCCAAAAGCTTCATTTAATTAAAGGCAAACCTTTGTGTTCACCCCACCCCTCCAGATTTTAAAATACTCAGAGAAATATAATCAGATCTTCAGCATTTCTACAGATTCATTTCCTACAGGAGATGGGCTGTTTTCCCTACAGGATCATTTCTATGGACTCCCATTGGTTTTTATCCCCATTAAATATTACAAGCATCTCTCAGGATTTCCTTCATAAGGACTTACCAGGGTTCCCAAGGGAGTAACTCATATCAGTCTAAGCTCTCTCCCTGCAGCTCCCAGAGCAGCCTGGAGTCCCTGCATGGGCTTTTTCTGGGAGATCTGACCCAGGCTGGTGAGCTGAGAGCAGCCACACAGCCTGGCTTTGCCTGAGCTGGGTGTTTGGGCCCAGCCAGTGAGTGTTGATGAAGGTGCAAAGCTGAATATTTCCTCTGATGAAAAACAAATCTCAATTTTCAGGCAAAAAAATAAGTTGTGACGTGTATAAATGTGATGGTGTTCACAGGGGCTCTTGGATGAGGGAAGAGATGAGGATGTGACTCCATGGTTCAGAAGGCTTGATTTATTATTTTATGATATATATTACATTAAAACTATACTAAAAGAATAGAAGAAAGGATTTCATCAGAAGGCTGGCTAAGAATAGAATAGGAAGGAATGATCACAAAGGTTTGTGTCTGGGACAGAGAGTCCGAGCCAGCTGGGCTGTGATTGGCCATTAATTAGAAACATCCACATGAGCCCAATCCCAGATCCCCCTGTTGCATTCCACAGCAGCAGATAATCATTGTTTGCATTTTGTTCCTGAGGCCTCTCAGCTTCTCAGGAGGAAAAAATCCCAAGGAAAGGATTTTCCATAAAAGTTGTCTGCGACATTTAAACGCCAGATTTGGGCCAGACCAAACACTTAAAACCTGTGGCCATGACTGGTGGCCATAACACGGTGTCCCTGTGCTGTGAGCAGGTCAGAGGCTCCTGCAGGTGTGGCCATGCCCTGGATCACTGCATCACCCCCCTGGACACCCCAGGGCAGCCTGGAGCCCTCAGGAGAGCTCAGGAAGAGAAAATTGGACCCTGCAAGGGGGAACTGGACAGGAAAGGCTTGGTCAGGGTGTCACTGGATATCTCATTTTTTGGACGGGGTTATTTTCCCCCTCTAAAGCTCTCAAAGCAAGGAGCACACCCCAAACTGTAGCAGCTCAGTGGTCAAGGTGGATGCTCCTCTGCACTAAGGAAAGTGGAAAAAATGGGGGAGGGAAAATCTGCAATTTTGGTAAATGCACTCACAACAGGGTCTGTTTGAGGCCTGGGGACACAGAGGCGTGGGGAACAGGGGTGTCCCACCCCTGGTGTGAGCGTGTCCCCAGCCAGGAGCAGCTCCTCAGCAGCTCCCAGGAGAGGAAACAGCGTGGGCAGCCAGGTGGAAGGATGCCTTGGCTTTGGAGGTGTGCAGGATTTGTTTGTTTGGGGATTTAAGCAGCAGTTTTGCATCCCTGGTTGCCATGGCAGCACAGGCACTGCCTTGAGCAAGGCCAGCAGTGGCCACACCCAGCCAGAGCCCAAAAGTGCAGCCCCAAACCTGCAGAGAGGCTCTGAGAGAGCAACCCCAGGGCCCTGGGCTGGGCTGGGAGCCTGCCTGGGACAGGGGACACCCCAGCCCCACCCAGGAGCTCCAACACAGCTGCCAGAGCTCCTGGGCCACTGCTTCTCGCTGAGGTGTGGGGGCACAGCTTGGACTCGATGGCCTTAGAGCCTCTTCCAACCTCATTATTCTGGGATTCTGGGATTCCAGGGAGGAGGTGTCTGCTCACCATCTCCCAGGAGGTTCTTGGCCTCCCCTTTCCAGAAGGTTCTTGGCCAGCTTTTTCCAGGTTGTTCTTGGCCATTGTTTTCCAGGAGGTTCTTGGCCATCACTTTCCAGAAGGTTCTTAACTACCTTTCCAGAAGGTTCTTGGCCACCCCTTTTGAGGAGGTTCTGGGCCACCCCTTTCCAGAAGGTTCTTGGCCATCATTTTCAAGGTTGTTTTCGGCCATCGTTTTCCAGAAGGTTCTTGGCCATCACTTTCCAGAAGGTTCTTGGCCAGCTTTTTCCAGAAGGTTTTTCGCCTCCCCTTTCCAGAAGGTTCTTGGCCTCCTTCTTATCCATCACTTTCCAGAAGGTTCTTGGCCATCCCTTTCCAGAAGGTTCTTGGCCACCCCTTTTGAGGAGGTTCTGGGCCACCCCTTTCCAGAAGGTTCTTGGCCAGCTTTTTCCAGAAGGTTCTTGGCCATCACTTTCCAGAAGATTCTTAACTACCTTTCCAGAAGGTTCTTGGCCATCACTTTCCAGAAGATTCTTGGCCTCCTTCTTATCCATCACTTTCCAGGATGTTCATGGCCACCCCTTTCCAGAAGGTTCTTGGCCACCCCTTTTGAGGAGGTTCTTGGCCATCAGAAGGTTGGCCAAGAACCTTTCCAGAAGGTTCTTGGCAGGCAGGGAGGGCTGCAGACCCAACCTCCACACCTCCAGCACATTCCTGGTTCTTTTTGCCCCAGCACAGCCCCCAGGGCCTCTGCTCCCACCCCAAACCCTGCTGTGCCCCTCCCTGCTGCCTGGAGTGCTTCTCTTTATTGTCCTGTAATTTTATCTGGTTAGAGAAGCACTGGGCAGTGTTTACTTTTGTTTTACTTCTGTGGCGCTTTTAATTCTAAACTCTCTTCATCTGGGCAGCACTTTATCAGCCACGGGAAGCTGAAGGAAGCTATCTTTCATCCTTATCAAAATTCCTCTCCTTTCATTATCTCCAGTACTGCTACAAAGCATCAAAAGGGCATCTTTGTTCTTGCAATCTAATATAATTCCAAATACAGCAATTCGAGCCTTTTGAGGAAGTTCTGGGCACAAGCACACGTCCAGTACCTCCCTCAGTGCCCCAGAAATGCTCCCACAGGGGCCCTGCAGCTGCTCGGGGGACAGCAAAGCATCCCCACACTGCCCCATTTTGTTTCAAGGGGTGCAGAGTGGGGGGAAATGACATTTTTGGGGCTGAGGATGAGGATGGGGATGAGGCAGTGGAGGAAAAGGACATTTTTGGGGCTGAGGATGAGGATGGGGAGGTCTCGAGCATGGTGTGGCCTTGGGGGGGACACGG
Organism: Agelaius tricolor; assembly: GCF_023055355.1. Classification (NCBI taxonomy): domain Eukaryota; kingdom Metazoa; phylum Chordata; class Aves; order Passeriformes; family Icteridae; genus Agelaius; species Agelaius tricolor. The sequence goes on along the minus strand of NW_027269293.1, from coordinate 1,551,376 downwards.
GCAGTGCCGTCCCTGCCGATGTGCTCAGCTGGAAGGGCTGCTCCCCCTCCAGATGCCAGGAGAGGGTCCAGATGTTTCCTCCTTTGTGCCTGCCCTGTGAAGGGCTGTGCAGGGCCCAGGGGGGCCTGAGGAGCTGCTGGTGGCATCTGGCCACGGGCAGGAGGTGGCAGATGTGGCAGGGGTGGACAGAGTGGCCAAGAGAGGCGAAAGCAAAGCCAGGGGGAGCTTCTGCCCGGGAGCCTTGAGGGGAGTCTGGCTTGAAATCCTCCCTGCTGGGGCAGCCAGGAGCCCTGGCCCTCACGGCCTCACCCTCCCCAAGCCCCAGCCAGGAAGAAAACCCAAGTTTTGCTCAGCCAGCACGCCCTGAGAGCCAGTGCAGGGGTTCCTCCCCACCTCAGAGCCCCACGTGTGTTTCTAAGAGCTCAGGAAAACCCATCCTCACACTGTCCCAGCCCAGATCCCTGGGCAGAGCAGATCCTGGAGCTCAGGGATGGCACAGGCACCCACCTTCCCCTTCCACACCCCCCTGAGCCCTCCCCTGGCTCACCCACATCTCACTGATAACCAGGTGTGAAGGTGGAAAAGCTTTTTACAGCTCCTGGAATTAAGGAACACGAGGGGGCTTCGATGGGTTTTGGGATAAATTGCCCATGAAAGTGCTGGGGAAAAACTATCTAGGGAAAAAAATAAAAAAAAAAAAACAGAGAGAAAGAGGGTGAGATAATGATATATCTAGGAAGTAGGGAAGAGGAGAGATCAGGAAGCAACTGGCTGATTGTTCCATGAGCACCTCTTAAAAGCAAACACAATAGACATGAGCAGTTTTTAAAATGACAGACAATACAATGGGAGATAATATATTTAAAACCCATATCAGTTGTTAACAGACCATAAAAACGCCGGTACATTAATCTGTGCTGTCTGTCACACACTCATGAAGCAGCTGTGTTATTTTATAGTATCATTCCTGCGGGCTCCTCTGACACTTCCACAAATACATCTCAATTTATTTGGGTAAGAACAAATAGAAATATTGAATTCTTCTCACTCTGCCTCTGCTGCTCCTCTATTCCAGCCCCCCAGCCCTGACAACGTGTGGGAGGCACTCGGTACAGATTTGACAGTGAATTTTACCTGCCCAAGTTTAATTTAGGGTTAAGGTTTAACAGAAAGGTTTAATAGAAATGCTCCCACAGAGTCACAGGAGATGCTCCCAGCCCTTCCCTGTCCCTGTCCCTGTCCCAGGCCAGGAGAGAGGGCAGCTCTGCTCCCACACCACCACCAGCAGAGGTTTAACATGAATTATTGCAGGCAGTGGCACGTGGTTGGTTCAAAGCTCCACTCAGGCTTTGGTGTGGGCCCTTCAAAGGAGGAATTTCGGGCTGGGATCCCACGGGAGGCTGAGAGGAGCAGCTCAGGAGGCTGCCAAGTGTCTAATGAGGGTGGAAGGAGGGCAGGAGCCAGCCTGGGGAAAAGCAGGCAGGGCTGCAAAGGGCTGGTGCTGGGGAAGCTGGGGGGGCTCTCTCTAATGCTGAACCCAGAGCTTTGATCTCTGTGAGGGCAGGGGCGCTGGGCCCACCCAGCCTGGACCCCAAACCCCGGGCCAGGGCCCTGGGAACCTGTGGGCACCTCCAGCAGCAGCAAAAGGAGCACAAACCTCTGCACTGGCAGGGAAGGAGAGCGCCCAGGCTGCAGCTCCACAGGTGAGGGGCACCTGGGACTCATCACCTCCCATCTGGATGTGGCCCCATCAGGAGATCACTGGGCAGATCTCCATCACTGCCCTGGGAGAGGGAAAATCTTCTGCAAACAGATGGGTAGAGAGACGGGAAAACAAAATTATTATTATTATTATTATTATTATTATTATTATCATCATCATCATCATCATCATCATTATTATTATATTTTAAATTTAAATTTTAATTTTATTTTTATTTTCATTTATATTTTTTATTTTTTTATTTTTATTTTTTATTTTATTTTTATTTATATTTTTACTTTTATTTTTATTTATTTATTTATTTTTATTATTATCATCATCATCATAATCATCATCATCATTATTATATTTTAAATTTAAATTTTAATTTTATTTTTATTTTCATTTATATTTTATATTTTTTATTTTTATTTTTTTTATTTATATTTTTACTTTTATTTTTATTTATTTATTTATTCATTTTTATTATTATCATCATCATTATCATCATGAAGAAAGAAAGAAAGAAAGAAAGAAAGAAAGAAAGAAAGAAAGAAAGAAAGAAAGAAAGAAAGAAAGAAAGAAAGAAAGAAAGAGAAAGGAAATAAAAACTAGAAAAGCAGAAGGCAGCTGGGCTCAGGCTGTGGGGAAGCAGCACGGATCAAATCTCACTCTGCAGGGCTGGCAGCACTGAGATCTTCACAGATTATTGAAGGGATGTGGGGCTGGGCTGGCCCAAATCACTTTGCCATGGTCAGAGAGGCCAAGCACACTTTGGGGCAGGAATTGGCAGTTTGGTGATGCAGGTACAGATCTCTGCCCACGTGTGCAGGACTCATCTCCCCACGGTGCCATCCTCCCAGCTCGTTAGAAGAAAACAATTACTATGCAAATCTTAATGAATCAAGGCCACAACCCACAACTGGGAACATAAATATCAAAGTGCAGCCTTCGATTGAAGGCAGAGGAAGAACTGTAATTAATTCCACCACAAACCAAGAGCCAGGCTGAGACTCACTGTGGGCAGGACAGGCATGGATGTGCCCAATCCCAAACTGGGACTCACAGGGATGGATGTGCCCAGTCCCAAACTGGGACTCACAGGGATGGATGTGCCCAATCCCAAACTGGGACTCACAGGGATGGATGTGCCCAGTCCCAAACTGGGACTCACAGGGATGGATGTGTCCAGTCCCAAACTGGGACTCACAGGGATGGATGTGCCTGTGCCCAGTCCCAAACTGGGGCTCACAGGGATGGATGTGCCTGTGCCCAATCCCAAACTGGGGCTCACAGAGATGGATGTGCCCATGCCCAGTCCCAAACTGGGGCTCACAGAGATGGATGTGCCCGTGCCCAATCCCAAACTGGGACTCACAGGGATGGATGTGCCTGTGCCCAGTCCCAAACTGGGGCTCACAGGGATGGATGTGCCCATGCCCAGTCCCAAACTGGGACTCACAGGGATGGATGTGCCCATGCCCATGCCCAAACTGGGACTCACAGGGATGGATGTGCCCATTCCCAGTCCCAAACTGGGACTCACAGGGATGGATGTGCCCATGCCCAAACTGGGACTCACAGAGATGGATGTGCCTGTGCCCAAACTGGGACTCACAGGGATGGATGTGCCCATGCCCAGTCCCAAACTGGGACTCACAGGGATGGAGGTGCCCAACCCCAAACTGGGACTCACAGGGATGGATGTGCCCATGCCCAAACTGGGGCTCACAGGGATGGATGTGCCCGTGCCCAGTCCCAAACTGGGGTGCTGGACCCCATCCTGCCCAGCCAGTGCCCCTCCAGAGGACACAGCTCCATGGTTCTGGATCTTGGCTTCCAATTCAGAATTAAAAGGTTATTTGAGACTTTGCCAATTGCTTTTAATCTGGTGATGAAAGATGATGATAAATCTTAAGAGACCCAAATTAATAGAGAGGAAATTGATTTTGTAACGTGTGGACTTGTTTTATTAGACTCCTGCAGGCTGGATGGGATTGGGGAGGCAGCTCTGTAGGGCTGGGTGAGAGCTCTGGCAGGGCTTTGCCATCCCTGTCCACGCCCCACACAGGCACCACCTCCAGCCCATCCTCACGTGGATCCAGGCAAACCAAACCCATCTCCTGCTGCTGCCCCCAGAGCAGCCCCCAGCCCTGGCACAGAGGGGACCCTGCAGCTGCCCAGACCCTTCCCCATCACCGCCTCCTTCCCTTTTCTCATTGAAAGGCTGCAGATCCTGGTTCTTCTCGCCCCTCCCAAGATCAGCCCCAGCCCTGGAGCGTGACCCTGGAGCTGGGAGGATCTCAGTGCTGCAGTGACAGCCTTGCAATTAAGGGAGCTGGCAGCCCAAGGGCTGGGCACGTCTGCTCGTTAATTAAAAACACGTGGTGCCGTTCATTAAGAGCTGGGATGCATCCATCAGGAGAGAGCTGGAGTGCCATGCAGCGTTAGGGCTCGGTTTTGGTTTGGGAGGTGGCAGAGGAGCCCAGGGGCTGGGAAGGGCCCAGTGCATTGGGCAGGAGGGAGATGAGGGGCTGGAGCTTGGGGTGTGAGAGGGAGCAGGATTGAGATCCATGGCCCACGCTCCCAGGGAGCAAATGCATGTACACATTATTATTGCAATATAATTTGAGCAAAGTATTTTCCTAGGATCTGGAGCATTTGCTAGAGTTAATTGAGATCCCTGAGTTCAGTGGCTTTCATTATTGCAGAGCTCTGGAGCGGAATGCTCCCCTCTAATGATCAGAGCAAGATGGAAAGGGCATTCACTGGGGCTGCAGAATGCATCTGCCAGGGGGGAGCGCCAACAAACACCCCCTGACTCCTGGGCCTGGTGCTGGAAAGCTGCAGAAAGCTGGGAGAGCCTTCCTGGGGGGCAAGGAGGGGCAAACTTGGCTTGGTGGGGTCAAGGGCTCGCATGGAGAACTCCACATGGGCCAATTCCCAGGGGGCTGAGCCCCACAGCCGCGCCAGCAGCGTTTGCTGCCCAGGTCTGTGTGTCTGGATGTGTCTCCCTGTGTCAGAACTCAGGACATCCCTCAGATTGCCCAGAGTGCCAGGAGCCCGGCCAGGGGGCTCAGAGACCCTGGCACACAGCCCAGAGCACCTGGGGGTTTGATTATGACCTGTGGAGCAAATTGCCAGCTTTGTATGAGGACCTGAAAGCCACAGAAGCTTAAGTAGTGTAATAATGAAATTGTCACTGGGTGAAAAAGTAGATTTTGGGGTTTTTATAATAGGGGTTTTGGGGACAAGATGGAGGGAACTGGGCGTGTCCAGCCTTTGTTCTTGTTCTTGTTCTTCTTCTTCTTCTTCTTCTTCTTCTTCTTCTTCTTGTTCTTCTTCTTCTTCTTCTTCTTCTTCTCTACCTGCATCTTCTGCTGTGATGTTGGCACTTTTGAATTGGTTTAGAGTAGAAGCTCACTGTCTAACACAGGTGATAGGTATTGGGAAGTAATTGTAAACATGTTTTATGTAGTTGGTAGTATAAAGGCATAACCCTGCCCTGGGGCAGGCAGAGTGCCTGGAACTGTCCTGCTGGACAGACCTCGGCAGGGCAGGAGAAAATTTTTTACAGATAAGACACAATCAACAACCTTGAGACTGAGAAATGAAGAACTCCTGTCACAGACATCTTTGATGGAAAATCCTTTCCTTGGGATTTTTTCCTCCTGAGAAGCTGAGAGGCCTCAGGAACAAAATGTAAGCAATGGTTATCTGCTGCTGTGGAATGCAACAGGTGCATCTGGGATTGGGCTCATGTGGTTGTTTCTAATTAATGGCCAATCACAGCCCAGCTGGCTCGGACACAGGGCCTGAGCCACAAACCTTTGTTATCATTCTTTCTGATTCTATTCTATTCTTAGCCAGCCTTCTGATGAAATCCTTTCTTCTATTCTTTTAGTATAGTTTTAATGTAATATATATCACAAAATAATAAATCAAGCCTTCTGAAACATGGAGTCAGATCCTCGTCTCTTCCCTCATCCTCAGACCCCTGTGAGCACCATCACAAACTCCGACTCATCCTTTGAACCTGCAGCTGAATCAGAGACTTTTCACGTGCCTTGGGGCTGCAATAAACTCCAACCTTCCCAAATCCCTGCCCACCTCCCTGGCAAGGAGGGGGACTGGACCCTCCCGTGGCCCTGTGGAGCCTGGAGGGACAGCAGGGCTTTCCAATGGATAACCACACTGCTTTCCAAGCAGCAGCTTCTCTCTGCCTTTCTCCATCTCAAACTAATCTCAACTAACCACAGGAGCAGTTATCCTAATAACCTCCACCCTGCTGGAGAAATAATTGCTGCCAGTCCAGAAATAAATGTTAAAAAAGTAATAACAGAGCTCAGCGACTGACTGTGCCCATGGGATGGGAGCCCAGCTCCGGTTCTGTGTGCCACCATCCCCTGCCTGAACCCCACCAGGGACAAGCTGCAATTCCAAAAGGTCCATCCCCTTCTATTACACAAGGCTGCTCCAAGCTGTGTGCAACACGGCCTTGGACACTTGCAGAGCTCAAAGTCATTTATTGAAGCCGAATTTCATTCTTTTCTGAGGGCTGGACACAGCCCTGCAGGTCAGGACAGCCTCGCTTCAAGGAGGAAAATCCACCATGGACCCTGCTGGGGTCAGCCAGGTTCTGCCCCTGCCTGTGTTTGACACACCAAGCCCTGGCTCACTTTCATGCCTCTGGAATGTGTTTGATGCTCCATATTTATGCCACAAACTGACCCCGTGCTTGTGGGATCAGCAAAACACAAACCAGAGGCTCGGCTTGAGCCATGGTGCAGGCACAGCCCCTCATCCCAAAAAGGGAGGATTTTGTCACCAAAGGGGGGATTTTGTCACCAACCAGGCTGCAAAATACAAACCACAGGCTTGGCTTCAGCTGTGGTGCAAGCACAGCCTCTCACCCTGCAGCCCTCCAAAACAAGTGGGGATTTTATCACCAATTGGGCTGCAAAATACAAACCAGAGCCATGGTGCAGGCACAGCCCCTCACCCTGCACCCCTCATCCCAGAAAGGGGGGATTTTATCACCAAAGGGGGATTTGGTCACCAAAGGGGGGATGTGGTCACCAAAGGGGGGATTTTGTCACCCTGCACCCTTCCCAAAAAGGGGGGATTTTGTCACCAAAGGGGGGATTGTGTCACCCTACACCCCTCCCAAAAAGGGGGGATTTTATCACCAAAGGGGGGATTGTGTCACCCTACACCCCTCCCAAAAAGGGGGGATTTAATCACCAAAGGGGGGATTTGGTCACCAAAGGGGGGATTTTGTCACCCTGCAACCCTCCCAAAAAGAGGGATTTTATCACCAAAAGGGGGATTTTGCCACCCTACACCCCTCCCAAAAAGGGGGGATTTGGTCACCAAAGGGGGGATTTTGTCACCCTGCACCCCTCCCAAAAAGGGGGGATTTTATCACTAAAGGGGGAATTTGGTCACCAAAGGGGGATATGGTCACCAAAGAGGGGATTTTGCCACCCTGAACCCCTCCCAAAAAGGGGGGATTTTGTCACCAAAGAGGGGATTTTGTCGCCCTGCACCCCTCCCAAAAAGGGGGGGATTTTGTCACTAAAGGGGGGATTTTGTCACCCTGCACCCCTCATCCCAAAAAGGGGGGATTTGGTCACCAAAGAGGGGATTTTGCCACCCCGCACCCCTCCCAAAAAGGGAGGATTTTATCACCAAAGGGGGAATTTCATCACCAACCAGGCTGAGACACCACAAAACACCATCAGCCCAGGGGGATCCTCTCCCTGTACCCATTACCCCTGGGCAATGTGAGCCCTCGATGGCGGCTCCTGCCGTCCGTCCCACTCCACCTGTGCACAGCAGGCTCTGCTTTCCATTAGAAATGAAAATAAGCCTTGTCAGAAGGTGCTGGGGCTCTGTCCGCGCTCCAGCGCCGCGCCGGCAGATGAGTGTCGGCTGAGCCAGGGCCCCCTGGCAGGCCTGGGAGCTGCAGGGTTCCTCTGGAGTTGTTTTTTTCTGGGCTCAGCCAGGTGGAAAATAGACAAGGAGAACACAAAAGCAAAGGGCCGTCACTCAGGGTAACTTTATCTTGAATTGATCCTGCCAAACCGTGGTGGTAAGGGAAGGGCTGGCGGGGGAAGGGGGAAAGAAAAGCAGATGTAATATGGAGGGAGTTCTCATCAAAAAGTGGGGTTTTTTCCCCTCTGGTCAGGGTGTCTGGCAGATCCAGCACTCTGAAATAGCTCTGACACAGCTCCCCAGGTGCCAGATTGTCGCTATAGGACACAAAGGAACACACGCTCACACCGTTCTCAAGGTGAAAGAGAAAAAAGGGGCTGTTTATTTTCTGACTCCAACATTTATAGTTTTCCAAAAGTGACAGTGGATTGGAGGGTGACAGTGGCACCTCTCCAATGCCACTGGTCAAACCAACAGTCCATCAACTCTCTCCTCCTCCATAAAGGAATGCAAAACAATGAGTTATTTACAGAAAGTGTGTGAGAAAATTCACCACAAGAATGTCAACATCATCAGAAGGCTTAGAAAATCTTAAAAACTCAGGGTGACACCAGATTTTGGATTTTTTTTTCCCACTTTTTTTCCCTCAGCATGAGGCCAGGGTGGTGCCCAGCACATCACAGCACCAGCCAGAGCAAGGCTTGCAGCAAGAACACAGCCCCAGGTTCCTTTTAGAGCCAAGGGTTGGGTGGGGTGGAGGATCAGCCCCAGAAATGCAGGCTGGATGGTGCTGGGGGATGAGGGGTGACAGTTCCCACTGCTGGGAGGGAAAGGGGTGAGAGAGAGAGACCCTGCAGGGATGAGAAGCTGGGAATTTCTGTGGGAGTTTGGGACAGCAGAACACCCAGTTCCTTCCTTCCTGTGCCATTCTGCTCTTTGGGAATTTTTAGTGTAAAAGCACCCAAGAGAAATACCACTGGATGTTTTGGCACCAGGTTGCACCCTGGGGATCTCCTGATTCCTTTTACCATCACTCTGCTTTCCCCCCAGTGCTTTTATTTTATTTATTTCCCCTCTCAGCTTTTTCCAAGCACCTTCAGGCGGTTGCTATAGCACCTCTCGTGCTAGAAATGTCCTCCTTGCCCACAAATCTGAGTGATTTCAACTCAAAAGAGTTTGGGGCAGCTGGGGCAGCCAGGGGTCACCTAGGGCTGGTTTTGGGGTGCAGTTTGTAGTTCTGGTGCCACCAACCCCCTCTCCCAGTGTCTATTTCTAGCTAAGTAGTTCTTCATTGGGAAAAAAAAAAAAAACCAAAAAAAAAACCAAACCAACCTCCTGATTGCTGGAAAATAAAAACTACACATCTGCCTGGGGTTAGCAGGGTGTTATTTTAAGGCAGATCTATTTTAAGGTGGTGCTGGTGCCAGGGGAAGTGAGGCAGAGCGTGTGTGTGTGTGTGTGCATGGGGGGATCTGTGCCACTGTCACTCAGACACATCTGGTGGCCAGGCTCTTTATCCCTGAGCCCAGCCCAGCGAAGGCTGAGAGCCACACAGGTGAGATGGACAAATGGACAAATGGACAAATGGACAAATGGACAATGGGAGCTGCTCCAAGAGCAGCTGGCACGTCCAGAGGAAAATCAGCCAAGCCACCGGGCAAGCAGCCAGGTGGCAACTTGAGGCTGGGAAGGGGCTCAAAACCTGAAAGATTTACGGCCACCCTGCACTCTGAAACCTTTTTCCATGATTAGAGAGATGGGCCCAGGCTGGGTGCCAGGGAGGAGCAGGACTGCTTGTACCCAGTGTGCAGCCATGGGGCATCCAAAGCCCCTTCCAGAGAGAGGCAGAAACAGCCTGGAACCTCTGCAGGGCTCTGGAGGCTCAGGTATGCCAGAGAGAGGCTCCTGTGTGCCCCTGATGGCATCCAGGTGAATTGGTGTCACTGTGCCTGGTGGGTGCTGGGAGCACAGGGAGAGCATCCCAGGGTCAGGGGGTACCTGGGACTGGTACTGGAAGGGGCTGGGAGCACAAGGAGAACATTCCAGGGTCAGAAATGTCCCTGGAATTGGCACCTGGAGGGTGCTGGGAGCACAGGGAGAACACCCCAGTGTCCCTGGCACTGGCACCTGGAGGGTGCTGGGAGCCCACCCAGCACAGCCCCATGTCAGGATGCACGTGGGCACTGTGCCATGGACAAACCTGTGTCATCCCCAGTGCCACCACAGATACAAACCTGTGTCATGCCCAGTGCCATCACAGATACAAACCTGTGTCACACCCAGTGCCATCACAGGTACAAACCTGTGTCATGCCCAGTGCCATCACAGGTACAAACCTGTGTCATGCCCAGGTGCCATCACAGGTACAAACCTGTGTCATCCCCAGTGCCATCACAGGTACAAACCTGTGCCATGCCCAGGTGCCATCACAGATACAAACCTGTGTCATCCCCAGTGCCACCACAGGTACAAACCTGTGTCACACCCAGGTAGCCATCACAGGTACAAACCTGTGTCATCCCCAGTGCCATCACAGGTACAAACCTGTGTCATGCCCAGGTGCCATCACAGGTACAAACCTGTGCCATGCCCAGGTGCCATCACAGGTACAAACCTGTGTCATCCCCAGTGCCATCACAGGTACAAACCTGTGTCATCCCCAGTGCCATCACAGGTACAAACCTGTGTCATGCCCAGGTGCTATCACAGGTACAAACCCGTGTCATGCCCAGGTGCCATCACAGGTACAAACCTGTGTCATCCCCAGGTGCCATCACAGATACAAACCTGTGTCATGCCCAGGTGCTATCACAGGTACAAACCCGTGCCATGCCCCAGGTGCCATCACAGGTACAAACCTGTGTCATGCCCAGGTGCCATCACAGGTACAAACCTGTGTCACACCCAGTGCCATCACAGGTACAAACCTGTGTCATCCCCAGTGCCATCACAGGTACAAACCTGTGTCACACCCAGGTGCCATCACAGATACAAACCCGTGCCATGCCCCAGGTGCCATCACAGGTACAAACCTGTGTCATGCCCCAGTGCCATCACAGGTACAAACCTGTGTCATGCCCAGGTGCTATCACAGGTACAAACCTGTGTCATCCCCAGTGCCATCACAGGTACAAACCTGTGTCATGCCCAGTGCCATCACAGATACAAACCCGTGCCATGCCCCAGGTGCCATCACAGGTACAAACCTGTGTCACACCCAGTGCCATCACAGGTACAAACCTGTGTCATGCCCAGGTGCCATCACAGGTACAAACCCGTGCCATGCCCAGTGCCATCACAGGTACAAACCTGTGTCATGCCCAGGTGCCATCACAGGTACAAACCTGTGTCATCCCCAGTGCCATCACAGGTACAAACCTGTGTCATGCCCAGGTGCCATCACAGGTACAAACCTGTGTCATCCCCAGTGCCATCACAGGTACAAACCCGTGTCATGCCCAGGTGCCATCACAGGTACAAACCTGTGTCATCCCCAGTGCCATCACAGGTACAAACCTGTGTCACACCCAGGTGCCATCACAGGTACAAACCTGTGCCATGCCCAGTGCCATCACAGGTACAAACCTGTGTCATCCCCAGTGCCATCACAGGTACAAACCTGTGTCATGCCCTAGGTGCCATCACAGGTACAAACCTGTGTCATCCCCAGTGCCATCACAGGTACAAACCTGTGCCATGCCCAGTGCCATCACAGGTACAAACCTGTGTCATCCCCAGTGCCATCACAGGTACAAACCCGTGTCATGCCCAGGTGCCACCACAGGTACAAACCCATGTCACACCCAGGTGCCACCACAGGTACAAACCTGTGTCACACCCAGCATGCCCAAGGGTCAGGCCTGGCGTGTCCCAGTGATCCCACAGAGATGTTTCCTCTGAGGTTATCCACAGGTCACTTCCCAGCACTAGCACAGAAGAAAGACAATTTTTTATTTTTTTTCCTGCTCAGTGACCAGGCTGAACTTCCCAAGCTGTTTGAGTGCCTGTGCATGAAAACTTCAGCTCATTAATTAAGGCCAGAAAATTAGAAACTGACCTAAATATAGCGGCCCAATGAGAGTGAAAAACGAAAGGAAAACATCCTTCCAACTGCCTCGCCCACCCACCCGCCTGTGCTGGCAGGGAAATAAAAGACAGAAATTCCCTTTTCAACTCTGCTTCCCCCGTGCACCAGCAAAGCGTCAGGACCCACGTTGGGGAGAAATTCAATCAGAAAAGGAGAAGTTTGCAGAGAGGTTGGTCCTGTCTCCCATCCTGCAGCTCTCTGGGATGCAGGAACTTCCTCCAGGATGGGGAAACCTTCACTTCACTGCTCACCAGCTCCAGGAAAGGAAAGGGAAAGGAAAGGGAAGGAAAGGAAAGGGAAGGAAGGAAGGAAGGAAGGAAGGAAGGAAGGAAGGAAGGAAGGAAGGAAGGAAGGAAGGAAGGAAGGAAGGAATATAAATATATAAATTTATAAATATATAAAGTTATCTCTTCCTCCCCAAGGGCTGGCACAGCATTAAGACCTCATTTGTTTGGCACAGGGATCACGGAGTCCCATATGGCACAGCTCATCCAGCTCTAGCAGACTCTTTCCTATTTTATATTCTGGATAATTGAACCCACTTCAAACAAAAGCTTCTCTCCCTGCCCCAAGCACAGTGATTCTCCACCAGGCTCTGGCTCTCCAACAGGCCACAGACCTGCAGAGAGGAATCCTGGGGATCAGAGCTGGGCTTTTTTAGCCATGGGATCGTGTTGCAGGTCACAGATCCTGCAGGACATGAGATAACTTTATATATTTATAAACTTTATATATTTATAAACTTTATATATTTATATTCCTTCCTTCCTTCCTTCCTTCCTTCCTTCCTTCCTTCCTTCCTTCCTTCCTTCCTTCCTTCTGCTTTTTGCTTTGCTCTCACTCTTACTCCTGCTTTTCTCTCACTTCTGCTCATTAGTTAGTTTAGCTAAACAGTCCAAATTTCTTCCTGGACTGTTTTTCCTTTCCTTTTTTTTGCACCTACTCGAACCTGCTCCAAACTGGGACCTGGGAACACCAAGAGTTTGCACCTTGTGGCTGCAGCAGCTGCCCCAGCACAGGAAGGACTGATAACAGAGCGAGCACCCCCAAGAGAGACTTTCTGAATTTGTCATCTTTTTCAGAGCGGTGACAGAGTGGTGTCACCCAGTATTGTTCATTCTGTGTGCTGGGGGTGCTGTGCCTGTTAAATAAACAGGTTCTTTCCACTTCTCTCCAAGGAATCCTTCCCACACTGGTTGGGCAGAAGGGGTTGTGTGGGTTTGCTTTCTGGAGGGGCCCTTGTGGAGGTTTTCTCCCAAATTTGCCCTAAACCAGGACAGGGATAATGGCAGCCTCGGGGCTGGACCTGCGTCTGTGACCCAGGAGGGCACGCAGGGATCTCCTCTCCTCTCCTCTCCTCTCCTCTCCTCTCCTCTCCTCTCCTCTCCTCTCCTCTCCTCTCCTCTCCTCTCCTCTCCTCTCCTCTCCTCTCCTCTCCTCTCCTCTCCTCTCCTCTCCTCTCCTCTCCTCTCCTCTCCTCTCCTCTCCTCCTGGGCTGTGTCTGGCTGAGCTGTGATGCTCTGCCACGGCCCTTTGGAACTGATGAACCCATTTCTCTTCTTCTTTCAGAGGACTGACCCCAAAGTGGTGCGGACACCCACGGACACGGCAGGGGGGTCTGAGCAGTGGGGCTGGGGTGACTCAGCCGCAGCAGTACCTGAGTGCCTCAATTAGCAGCAGCTCCTGAGGAAGGTGAAATGACTAATGACTAATCTCCCCGCACCGTTCCATCCAGTTTTGTTCTCATTTCATTCAGACAAAAAGCCTCTGCTGCCTGCTCCGGCTGGGGAGGAGCGGCAATAATGAGCAGCGAGCGCAATTCCCGCAGCAGCGGGAGCGGGGGCGGCTCCTGCTCCAAGGGTTGGGATTTTGGAGGCAGCTCCGTGGGGTGACCAGGTTTGGGGGGGTCCGTGGGGTTTGGAACAACCCGGTCTAGTGGGGTTGGAACGAGAGGATCCTTTGGGTCGCTTCCAACACAAACCGTTCTGTGATTCCAGAACCCTGAGTACAGGGCAGGAGAAACGGGGCCACCGGAGCTCAGCAGGACCTCGGGGTGCAGTGGGGAAAGGGATTTAGGAACGATTTGGCTCAGTCCTTCAAGGATCCTTCTGTGTTGAGCTGGGGAAAGTGAGCGTGGCTTGGGAGCAGCGCAGGGGAAGCAGGAAGATGAGGACAAAGCCCCGGGTCCAGCTGGTGGTTGGGAAGTCCCTCTGGGAGGTCTCCCCACCGTGCTGTGGCTCCCCATCAGCTCTGGCTCACGGTGGGGAAAGCCAAACCCAGCGTGGGTGAGTTTGGACCTTCCATATGGAGTGGGTTACGTCTGCGGCGAGCTGTTCACAGCATCCCACACAGCCCTGCCTTATTTAGCCCAAGCCTTTTTTATCCCACAGTCTCCTCTCCCCACACCAAAAGCGATCTGGATGCAGCTACCACGGCACAGAGGGTGAGCTGCAGCCCCTCTGAGCAGCTGGGCTGGGAGCATCCCTGCTGGAAGGGAGCCCCGAGGGGAAGCAGCTGCTGGGTTATTTCCCCAAGAGAGCAATTCCTGTGTATAACAAGTTCCCACCAGCACTGGGCATCAGGATGCTCCTGCCCTCATCCACGGCACCCACGTTTGCACCCAGCCAGGCTGGAAAAACCAAAGAGCTGCTTCAGGCTCCAAAGCTGAAAAGATTCATCAGGATTTTATAGCTTTTTTGCTCTGCAGTTACGAAACGGTGACCACAAGCCAAATACTTGTGTCCTTTACCTTCCCGCAACACCGATGACTTTGGTGCAATGGAGAGGCAAAGCCCAGCCCGTCATTTTTCACTGCACAGACAGAACTCAGCCCATAATGTTCTTGATAAAGCAAAGTACCAATGACACAGCTGAAAAACATCAGCGGAGCAAAGAGCGGAGAAAACTTCCCTGGGCTTCCATATGGCATGGCTCCATCTTGGACGGCGTGGTTATTATATTTCATCCAGCCTCAGCTGCTTTCTGTGTTATCTGACACGGGGAAAATGGGGATGGGAGGACTCCGGTGCAGACACTTGGATTGCTCTCCCACCGGTGCCTGCCACATTTGTATTCTCCCCAGGACTGCGCCATTTTCAAAATGTTTTGTTAAGTTAATTTGTATCCGCAGCCACTTGTGAATTTTTCAGATTATTTGATCTGTAACTGAACTAACATGAAGAGTAACTATTGTTCTGCAGGAGCAGACGGTGCCCAAGCATGCCTGACGTGTTTGACACGTGCCTGTCTTCTAACCCCAGGAGAAATCCCCAGGCACCAGCAGTGCTGCTGGAAACCAGTCTGGGGATGGCACTGTGTCCCTGCACTGTGTCACTGCACTGTGTCCCTGCACTGTGTCCCTGCACTGTGTCCCTGCACTGTCCCTGCATTGTGTCCCTGCATTGTGTCAGTGCACTGTGTCCCTGCACTGTGTCACTGCACTGTGTCACTGCACTGTCCCTGCACTGTGTCCCTGCACTGTGTCCCTGCACTGTGTCACTGCACTGTGTCACTGCACTGTGTCCCTGCACTGTGTCACTGCATTGTGTCCCTGCACTGTGTCCCTGCATTGTGTCACTGCACTGTGTCACTGCATTGTGTCACTGCACTGTGTCCCTGCATTGTGTCCCTGCATTGTGTCCCTTCTCTGTGTCCCTGCACTGTGTCCCTGCACTGTGTCCCTGCATTGTGTCACTGCACTGTCCCTTCACTGTGTCCCTTCTCTGTGTCCCTGCACTGTGTCCCTGCACTGTGCCCCTGCACTGTGTCCCTGCACTGTGTCCCTTCACTGTGTCCCTGCATTGTGTCACTGCACTGTGTCCCTGCACTGTGTCCCTGCACTTTGTCACTGTACTGTGTCCCTTCACTATCCCTTTGTGTCCCTTCACTGTGTCCCTTCACTGTCCCTTGACTGTCCCTTCACTGTCCCTGCACTGTGTCACTGCACTGTGTCCCTTCTCTGTCCCTTCAGTGTCCCTGCACTGTCCCTGCACTGTGTCCCTTCACTGTCCCTTTGTGTCCCTTCACTGTGTCCCTGCACTGTGTCCCTGCACTGTCCCTTCACTGCCCCCTTTCACTGTCCCTTCACTGTGTCCCTTCACTGTCCCACTGTGTCCCTGCACTGCTCCCACCCCAGCTGCCACCCTGCAGACCCCAGCCCCAAAACCTCCTCTCTGGGAGGCATTACCTCCGTTATAAACGCCCCCAGGTGTGTAATTGTGCCTCAAGCACGTTCCTGCAGCCCAGGGAGCCTCCTCCATGGACCCAGGGATGTTGGGCAGTGCCTGGGAAGGGTGGGTTTGCCAAGGCCGGGCTGGACAGGGCTTGGCACAACCTAGGACAGCAGGAGGTGTCCCTGCCCATGGCAGGGGTGGAATTAGAGGCTTTGTGGTCTCTTCTAACCCAAACCATTCAGCGGGGTGCTGAGCCTCCCAGGGCACTCCCTGCCACTGCTTGCTTTACACCAGAGAAGGGTTTCAATTTTCTGTTGAAAATTGAAAAAAAAAACAGCTTTGCCAACTCTGCAGTGAGCTCCTCTGTGTCCCTGCTTCTGCAGGAATTCATTCCTCGCTGGTTTCCTGTAAAAAACACGTGGTAAGGGCTTGGGAGCAAGGCGAGGGCACAAAGCTTGAGGGGGCTGCTGGTGGCGAGCTCGGTTTTACCCTTCCTGCTGCTCCTTCAGCCTCGCTGCCTTGGCACTGCTGCTGCGTGGGAGCCAGCATCCAGTGGGATGGCAGCAAAAATGGAGAATTTCTCCAGAAGTTCCACCAGGAGATGAGTTTCTGCCTCGCAAAGACCCCAGGCTCAGAAAGGGACACGCTTTGGGAAGTGGTTTCTCAGCTGCTGCTGCGACCTTCTCCCAGAGGTGATGGACGAGGCAGGTTCTGGAAGCCAGGGCTTGTTCTGACCAGCCAAAACCTTCCTGTGAGATGAAAGGAAGTGGAAATGGAACAGGTCTGTGCCCATTTGGCCCCAGCCTGGGCTGGGGTCACGGTGCAGGGTCTGGGTTTGTGGCTGGCACGTGCCCATCCAGCCGGGATCGATGGCGCCCAGCTGGAGCTGCTGGGTTGGCAGCGCTGCTCAAGGAATAAATTCAAACACCATCAGGGCAGATCAATAGCTTTTCTCACAACCCACCAGTGACCGTGTCTGGGCTCAGCAGCTGCAGCTCAGGCTCACTCTTCATACAGCTTTTACATGGATTAAATCCCAGCAGAAACAAAAAAGGGTGGGAAAAGGAGTCGGGAGTAAAGTTGGCGCCAGCACAAACCCCCGGTGTCATGGTCAAGCCCAAACTATTTATTCCTTTAGGTGATAGGAAGTGTGCATTGGATTTCCAGGATGGTAAAATTCATTATTACACTGGGCAAGCCTCACAAAATGTGTCTGCAGGGCCTGGATCACATCTGGGGTGAGGCATGGATGGGCTGGGAGCAGCCTGGGACAGTGGAAGGTGTCCCTGCCTGTGGCAAAGCTGGGACAAGAGGACGCTCAAGGTTCCCCCAACCCAAACCACTCCATGGTTCCATGACCATTCCACACTGCAGGAGCACTGCAGGAGCTTCTCTGTGACCGTGTCTGGGCTCAGCAGCTGCAGCTCAGGCTCACCCTTCACACAGCTTTTACATGGATTAAATCCCAGCAGAAACAAAAAAGGGTTGGAAAAGGAGTTGGGAGTAAAGTTGGCACCAGCACAAACCCCCGGTGTCAAGGTCAAGCCCAAACCATTTATTCCTTTAGGTGATAGGAAGTGTGCATTGGATTTCCAGGATGTTAAAATGCATTATTACACTGGGCAAGCCTCACAAAATGTGTCTGCAGGGCCTGGATCACATCTGGGGTGAGGCATGGATGGGCTGGGAGCAGCCTGGGACACTGGAAGGGACAAGGGCTGGGACAAGAGGACGCTCAAGGCTCCCCCAACCCAAACCACTCCATGGTTCCATGACCATCCCACGCTGCAGGAGCTTCTCTGCTGGGCTGCTGAGATCTGCTCTCATCCCCTTCAGCAGATTGACAAAAAAGCCCAAAGCAGGCAGGATTTGGGGCACATCTCCCCAGGCTCCACGTGCACCTGAGAGCTCACCCGTGAGTCATGAGGCCGGGCAGGAATTGCGCATCCCCGCAGTCATTCACGGCTCCATGGCAAGTCATGAGATATTTGGTATTTTCCTTCCAGCAAACAAAAGCAGATGATTAAGGAAGAGGCGCAGCTTGCTCGCTTTCAGGAGGAAGACAGCTTGCAAAATGCAGCTCTCAGAGCTTCAATAAGACTCCAGAAAGCAAATAAACAGCCTGGCTGAGAGGAGAGCGCTCCCAGTTCCCTGAGTTTTAAGCCAAAATTGGGATTTTTGGGGGGAAGGATGGGGATTACCTCCTGTAAAACTGGCACCAGTGAAATGTCAGGAGAGCGTGGATGCTGAAATGCCAGGACAAATGCGTGTCACAGCCCCAGCTTGACTTCTCAGGCTACACAGACACCAGAAACTTCCAAAGCTTTGGGTGGAAAACCATCTCCAAATGGGAAACCAAAAAGAAAGCAACCGAGTTTCATCTTTCTTCTAATTTTATTTCACTTTTTTTTTGTTATTATTTTCGTTTCCAAAGCCTTTTTTGCCTAAGGCAGCGTGTTTATACAAATTGCCTCACTCTCACGAGAAAATAATAAAAAAAATAGAACTATTTGCAGATGGAAAAATATTCTGTCAGAAATTTCCTGGCCACCTCTCCATTTCATGCCAACGCTCTGAAGGGCTATAAATGACTGTAGAGCAGCAAATTTGGCTACTGAGATTTTGAACCATGGTGTAGCAGCTCTCTACGCACAGGATTTAAAACCCCCCACTTATTTTACATTTTTCTGCACAACTATCTCTCCACTATAAAATATACATGGAGACATTGTTCGCTCTAGTGATCAAATATCTCCCCCTTCAAAAATACAGCCCATCCAGAAATGCAAGCATCCAAATTAAGAATGAGTTTGAGCCTTGAATTGCAAATGAATCAATTCCTTCCTCCAAAAAAAAAAAATAAAAAAATAAATATCCAGTCAAGCAAGACCAGAATGGGCTGGTTAATAATTGATATTTACATTTCTCCCGTGTCTGATCAAAGGATTTGATTGCATGACAAATGAGGAAATTACTGTAAAATACGATACATCCATTAAGAACACAGATGCAGCAGATAGGACGTGGGGCCCTGGTGATGCAGGGCCTGTGCAAAGGGGCTGGGCTGGGGGACAGTGAGAGAATCGGGGATTGGTCCCTGCTCTGCAGGAAAAGATGGGAAAAGGGTCTGGGGCAGGGGCTGGACCCTCATAGGAGGTGAGAGGGTGGGGCTGGACCCCACAGCAGCGTGGGGCACCTTGGAGCTGCTCCTGGGGGTCCCTCGGGGCTCCTGGGGGTCCCCGGGGGTCCCATGGGTCCCTCTGGGCTCCTATGGGAAAACAAGGGCAAGATCATTCCTCCAATTATTGCTGCGAATATGTTAAACACGGGAAGTATGAAGAATTACGTATTAAGCATATTTACTATTAAATATATTTAACATATTTACAAGTATACATTATATATTGCCTATTATATATTATATATTATTTAGTACATGTTATATATTCTAATAAATAATATATATATGATATATTATAATATACTATATATGATATATTATAAAATATATTTTATATCATAATACATAAATAAATATTATCTATGATATATAATATATAATATATTAATTATATTATATATTGTTATAAATAAATAAATATTATGTATAATATATTACAATATATTACAACATATTCTAATATATAATATATAATTTATGATATATAATAATTTTATATTATTATAAATAATAATATAATATATACTATATGACATATAGTATATTATATATCATATATATGATATATAATATATAATATATATTATATATTATATATTATATATTATATATTATATATTATATATTATATATTATAATATATTATATATATATTATGATAAATAAATATAAATCTATTAAATGTTAAATATGGGAGATGGGGCGCACATGAAGCATTTTCTCAGCGTCGGGCTGTGTTACAGGGGGGGCGCACAGAGCCTGCACTAAACGCGGTCGGGGCAGGACCCCCCAAAACCCGCGCTCTCCTCGCGCCTCCGCTCCCACCTGCGCGGCGCCTTTAAGGCGCGGCCACGCCCTAACCTCCCGCGGTGACGTCACGGCCCCCGCGGGCCCCTCCCGAGCCCGCGGGGCGTGTCCGGGGTGTCCCGCCCCGCGGTGACGTCACGCGGCGGCCCGGGGAATGACATCACCGGTGCGAGCGGGCGGCGGGCGGGAGCGCGGCTCGCCGCAGTGTCCCCGCGCCCGGCGCGGCCCCGGCTCGCCAGCCCCGGGCGGAGCGGAACGGGCGGCGGCGGAACGGGCGGCGGCGAGGCGGAGCAGGGCCCCGCGCAGCCCCTCCGCCGGCAGCATGGCAGCGGGCGGCCGCGCCGGCAGGTACCGGCGGCGCGGTATAGCGGGGCAGGCTGCGGGAGCGCTCCCGGCAGCCGCGGGGCTGGGGAGGGGTCGCGGTATATGGGGGAGCGCAGAGGCGGGTGCGGGGTGCCGGTGCAGCGGGGAGCGCTCGGGTGGGGTGGGCAGGCGGGCGGGGGGCTCGGTGCGGGGGCGCGGCCGGTGGCGATGGGGGGTCGCGGGTGGGTGGCACCGGAGAATGGGGGGCGTGTTATGGGGGGGATGCATGGGAGGGGTAGGGGGGGAAGGGGCCGCGCTATAGCGGGGGTGCGGGGA
Organism: Agelaius tricolor; assembly: GCF_023055355.1. Taxonomy (NCBI): domain Eukaryota; kingdom Metazoa; phylum Chordata; class Aves; order Passeriformes; family Icteridae; genus Agelaius; species Agelaius tricolor. Next base: position 1,530,851 of record NW_027269293.1, on the reverse strand, counting down.
GGGGGCGCGCCGGACCGCGGGCACGGCCGGGGGCGCCGGGGTGCGCTGGAGCTCGGGCGGCTCTGCCCGACCGGGGGGTCCTGGGGCAGCGCCCGCCCCGCGCCCCGCTCCGTCCCCCGCCGCACCGCGATGTGTCCGCGCCCGGCTCCATCCCCCGCCCCGCCGCCGCTGCCTCCCCCCCGCTTTAGGACCCCCCGCTCCCCGCCGTGCTCTTTTCTCGCTGCCGCCGCGCCTCCGCCCCGTCCCTCCGGCGCCTCCCGAGCGCGGTCCCCGCGGGTTCGGCGGGTGCGGGGTTCGGGGTGCGGCCCCGCGCGGGGCCGTGCGGGCACCGGCATCACCGCCGTGCTCAGGGCTGCGCTCCCTCGGAGAGCACCGTGGGACCGCCCGTGCCGGGTGAGGCTCGGCAGAACCGTCCGGGGCTTCCCCAGCTCCGGGCTCCGGGCGCGTTGGGATGCTCTGATGCTGGAGCCCGTGCCGCTCCCGGCTCCGGGCGCGTTGGGATGCTCCGGTGCTGGAGCCGGTGCCGCTCCCGGAGCGGCATCGCCGGGGTGCGGTGTCGGAGGAGCCATGGGAGCGTTGCTCTGTGCGGTGCCGTATCCTGGTGACACGGCTGTGTCCCCCGGGCTGCTGCCTGCTCCCACCCCAGACACCGCGCTGCCTTGTCCTGCCGCCACCCCGAGCCCCGCAGCAGGTGGGGTTTGTCCTGCTGTCATCGGCAGTAGCAAGGAAGGGACGTGGATCACCCCAAAAGCAGCCAAATCCCCGTGTTGGGTGGGGGGGTTTCTTCCCCTACACCAAACCTCCGTCTTCTGAAAGGGGAATCGGCTCTGGCGCTGGGGACAGCCGTGGAGTCACAGAGGGACACCCCTGGGGTGACAGCAGGTGGTGTTTTCCATCTGCCCTCGGGGATCTCAGCTGAAATCTCGAGCCCTGGCTTCATCCCGCAGCCGGCAAGAGCTGGCCCCGGGGCCAAAATTTGTCCCAATGAGGGTGAAACCCCCCCCAGCCCTTCAATAAGAGCAATGATGAACGATGTTTGTGCCTCCCCAGGAGGATCCCGTTCCAGTCCGGGCTGGGCAGACAGACTGGGTGCAATGTGGGACAAGGGGAGCAGCGCGGCTGTGGAGGTGACAGCCCTGGCAGGGTGGATCTGGACTCCCTGGGGCAGGGGACATCTCTGCTCTTGGGGTGTTCGCCCTCTCCGAGTCCCGGGAGGCTTTGTTCCCACAAAGGTGGAAGGAAAAAAAGCAGATTTGTTTTTTCTGGGGGGTTTCAGCCCTTCCTGCAGGGTGAGGGGAGTGCCGCCCGTCCCCTCTGGGCTGTGCAGGGGATGCTCCCGTGCCACTCCTGCTGCGCTCACAGCTTGGCTTGGCCACGACAAAATACTCGGGATTTCTATGATTTTTTTTTCCCCATAAATGGTGTTCTGGGGGGTTGTGTAGCTGCACCTGGCTGTTTGTGTCACCTGGAGGGAGTCTGGCTGTGGGGGATTGGGCTGTTTGTCCCTGTGATGGGCTGTTTGTCCCTGTGAGAGAGGGAAATGGAGCTGGACCAGGCTGCTGGGCACAAAGGCTGCTGGGTTCAGCAGGGCAGGGCGTGTGCTGATGGAGAGGACCCTCCTGCCTTCCCCAGGGGGAAGAAACCCCCCTTCTGCACCCCCAGCAGTGGGAATGCTGTTAATTGTTCCCTGCCAGATTGACTTATAAATTAACAGGTTTGCTGGCACTCTCCTCCTCCTTCCTGTGCGTGGTAAGGGCCCATATTTCAGATGGGAAAAAGTCATAAATACTTTGAGTAATGTGCGAGGAGCTTCCAGCTGAAGCTGTGCCACCAAGGGCTGTGGGGGGAGAGGGGTCCCCTCCAGCAGAGCTGTTTGTACACTCGGGTGTGGGGTGATGGAGGGGATGGGCAGCAGCTCCTCGGGTCCTTTGGTGGCTCTCTTTGGCATTGGCCTCGCTGGCAGGACAGGGTTGGGCTCTTTGTGCCCCCCAAGAGGTGTCTCTGCCCCCCTGGTGCTTACTGGGCTGATAAATGCAGGTTTGCTAAACAAAGCCTCTTCCTGGGGCATCCCTTTTGTCTGGTCCCGAGGGGAGCAGCTTTGCTCTGCCTTTCCCTAGGTGCTGAGGAGTGTGACATCTTCCCGAAGCAGCAGAGGAAAAACCTCTCTTTGCTCTCTCTCTCCAGGAGCCTGAATTCCTGTTAGCCCCCTAATCCTGCTGCTGCCTTGGGAATAGAGGTGGCACTGAGGCTGGAGAGGCAGCTGAGCTCCAGCCAGGTGGGATGTCCAAGGAGATGACGTGGCCACGCTCCAGGGAAACTGAGGCTGGAGAGGGGTGGTGGCTGTGGCTCCTCAGAGCCCTGGAACAGCTCCAAAGGCTCGGACATCCTAAGGCACCCAGAGCTGATTTTGAGTCAGGAAAGGGCTCGAGCCATCCTAAGGCACCCAGGAACTGATTTTGAGCTGGGAAAGGGCTCGAGCATCCTAAGGCACCCCGGAGCTGATTTTGAGCCGGGAAAGGGCTCAGACCATCCTAAAGCACCCCAGAGCTGACTCTGAGCTGGGAAAGGGCTCAAAGCACCATCCTAAAGCACCCCAGAGCTGATTTTGAGCCAGGAAAGGGCTCAGACCATCCTAAAGCACCCCAGAGCTGACCTGAGCCAGGACACCCCAACCCGAGGCTGCTCCAAGCTCCCTGGCGTGGGTGCCCAGGCTGGCAGCCCGTCCAGCTGCTCTCCCAGAGCAGAGTTACTCCAGGTAGTAAAGTCCTGTGAGCCGTGGATGCTCTCCCCACGTGGAGCGTGGGAGGGGAGCTGTGTGACGGATGGAGCGCGGCACGGGCTGCGTTTGAACTCGCTCTGTGCCCTGCTCAATCGGTTTTTCTTTTGCTCAAACAGTTTTTTCTTTTGCTCAAACAGTTTTTTCTTTTGCTCAAACAGTTTTTCCTTTGCGTTGCAGAGATAAAATTGCCAGTGTAGGAAGCCGAGATAAAGGGAAGGCAGATCTAACCCGAGTCAGTGTGGGCAGTGCCAGCCTGTGGTAAGGAGAGAGGTTACTCAGTTGCATTAAAAAGATACTGCCAAGTACTTTAATCCACACTTGCTGAACTTTGAGCTTTAAATTCTTCTTATATGAGTTGATAAGAACATGCATATTATTCATAACTCTCTCCTCAAAAAAAAGGAAAATCTGTAAATGACTTCTGTTAAATATCATTGCTTCAACAGCATGAAAAATGTGCCTGACTTGTACTCCAAATAATCCCTTCCCCTGGCCCTGCTCAGTCCATCCATGGAGCTCTTTGGTACCTGCAGAGGATGGAGGGAATGGGGTCAGGACCTGAGGGCTTTGCTGTCTCTGGGCAGAAGCCCCAGGAACGTATATTTTATTATTTTTTTAATATTTGCAAATGGACGGAGCCAGCTGAGCTGGGCAGCTTCTGGCTATGTCAGTATTGCTTTTTAAAAATTGTGGTCGATTTTAAACCTCTGAGCCCTGAAGTAGCAACGCTCAGTCCAGCTTCCTTTCTGCAAAGTTTATTACACAATAAGCTGGAACAATCTGCAGACTCTGTTTGTTAGACCTTTCTTTTTACTCTTGTCCTCTCTGTCTGATTATTTTCTTTGTAACTTGACCAATTTTTTCTTTCTCCTTGACATCAGCCTAGAAAACTGGAAATTGTCTTTTATTTCCCCCCGTCTTTCAACTCATAAACCCTCTAGAGTTCTGAGCCTGATCCAACATAATTCTTTCGGACTTTTTATTTTCTTTTCTAGCTTGGGTATCATTGTCTTGCCTTGGTAATTTATCCAGCTTGGTGTTCCTGCTGCAAAGGCTGCCTGTGCTGTTGGATTATTTGCTCATCTGACACACCCGTGCTGAGCTGCCTGCCCTGCAGCCCCCAGCATCCTCCAAAAAAAAAAACCAGGAATTTTCAGAGCCACCTTGCCTTCTTGACATGGTTCCACAAGGAGCTGGTTGGGAGGTGTCGTTTCTTTGAACTCTATTTATTATTTTTTATAACCTGTGACGCCTCTTGGCTCCCAAAACCCCCACACATGTGGGAACAGCCCAGGGAGGGGGCAGAGGTGCTGCCCTGCAGGGGAAGGAGGGGATGAGCATCCCTGGGATGCCCAGGTGAGAGGGTGGGGAGCGTGGCACAGGCTGTGCACTCACCTGTGCACTCACCTGGAGGTGCAGCACGAGCTCTTCAGGGATGCTCTGGAGCCAAAGGAATCACGGGGGTGACACAGCCCAGCTGATGGAAAGGGGGGCACAGCAGCACCCAACCCAAAGCTGGGGTTTCTCCCTTTTCCTGGCCCCTCAGGAGCTTCTGTGCCCTGCTCCATACCCTGCTCCTGCCATCCTGCCTCACCTGGGCTCCTGCAGCTTTGGGAATGGCCTTTGCACAGCTCCTGGTGCAGCAGGAGGGATTTGGGAGCCCTGCTGGTGTGGGCCAGCCCTGGGGGAGATGGGATTTTAGCATTCCTGCTGTCACTCAGTGCTAGCACGCTGTGAGTGGTGCTGCACAGCCAGGATCCATCAGAACCTCCATGCTCCAGTTCCCTGGCAACATTTGCACAAAGCAAGAGCTGCTCTAGATTAGACAGCAGATACTAGTTTGTCCAAACAGGTTTAAAAACCTATCAAATTAAACTGGGCCAGGCAACTCGTACAATGTGTACACCTAAATTGGTTTAACATTTGCATAAATCAGATTAAATCGGGGCTGTGGGATGGCTCAGGTTGGGAAGCCTGTGGCTGTTTGTGCCCAGCTTCTGGAGTTCTCCACTCCTGCTGCCGTGTCAGGGTTGTTTGTGCACGGCAGCAGCTGAATCCCTGCTTTTCAGCCCCATTTCATAGGCAGGTGCTCTGTCAGTGCTGGTTTACACCACACCAGGGGGGCTGCAGTGGCCTCTGAGCAGCTGGGCTGTCCCCACCCAGCCCAGGGACGAGGCTGCATTGCTGTGGCAGGTCCTGCAGGGCTCTGCAAGAAGGATCTCTCCATCCAGGAGGATTTTGAAGCTGTTGGGGTTCGAGGAGTGAAGGGTTCACAGGTGGATCCATACCTGGGCAGCTCCGTGCCCAGGCCCTGCCTCTCCTGCTGCCATCTCTGCATCAGTCTTGGGGTTTCTGGGCATGGCCTGCAGGGATGGTGGTGGTGGGGATTTTCCCCTTGCATTCCCTTAGGGCTCTTGGGCATGGCCTGCAGGGATGGTGGTGATGGGGATTTTCCCCCTCCTTTCCCTTGGGGTTCTTGGGCATGGCCTGCAGGGATGTTGGTGATGGGGCTTTTCCCCTGCTTTCCCTTGGGGTTCTGGGCATGGCCTGCAGGGATGTTGGTGATGGGGATTTTCCCCCTGTTCTCCCTTGGGGTTCTGGGCATGGCCTGCAGGGATGTTGGTGATGGGGCTTTTCCCCTTGCATTCCCTTAGGGCTCTTGGGCATGACCTGCAGGGATGGTGGTGGTGGGGATTTTCCCCCTGTTTTCCCTTCTCTCTGTGGGCACTGGCACCCGAGGTGCTGTGGGATCACAGAGGGTGCAGAAGGCACAAAGCTGGGACAAAGTGCTCAGGAAGCACAGGAGCAGCCAGCTGGGGTGGCACAGGTGAGCACGAGAGGGAGGACGTGGTGTGAGTGTGGCTCCTCAAACTGCACTGATCCCATCCAGGGAAAACAGCTGCCAGCTCGGGAATTCAGTGCTTTGTCTCTTTGTGGTGCTGGAGCTGAATCTCCCCATCTTTCCCTCTGATTTGTTATTTAATTCTTTTCTTCCTGGTGTCCCTGTGTCCAAATCAGCCTTGTGAGTAATTCCACGGCTGATTTAAGTCTGAAAGCTTTTTTTCTGATCGTGCTTCCCTCCATTTTGCTGTTGTGATCCAGCAGGGATGGACAGACCCTCTGCTGCCACAGGCGTGTGTGTGTGTGCAGCACAACCTGCAGCAGTTCAGGGTTTTTGGCTCTTTTCTGAGCTAATCATCAGCTCTGACATCACCCAGTGTTTGTTCTGGTGCCTGTGAATCACAGATGGGTGCTGCTCCGGGCTCGCAGTGCTCGAGGTTTCCCTCCTGCTGCCTCTCTCCTTTGTTTCCCTGGCGGCAGCTCCAGCTCCTTCCCTGCTCGGGCTGCAGAGGGGGGCTGGAAAATGAGCAGCACTTTGCCCTTGCCCAGCACAGCCAGGACATGTGGGAAGCAGAGGGGATGGGCAGTGTGTCCTGCTGAGGGGGAAGGAGATGCTCCTTAAGGCCTCTTCTAACCCCAGCCATCCCACACGTGTGTGAAGGGTGTTTCTCAGGCTGCTGGGGTTTCTGCCATTAAAAACACCATTAGGAACACCAACCTGTTGTTCCTTGGGGCTGTTCCCATCCCCTCCAGGCTGGTGCCCCCAGGACAGGGGCTGAGCACCACAGACAGGTCCCTGGGAGCAGGCGGGTGCTGTCACCTGCCCAGGTGGGACCTGCTTGACCTGAGCATCCTTCAAAGGGCTCAGGGGGTGCTCAGGACACCCTGGAGCACTGGGGCAGGGGGGGCTGCAGAGGGCTGGGCCCTGTGGTTCTGTCCCCTGGCCCTGCCATGGTGGCCATCAGTGAACCTCAGGTGTGACCGTGCTCACAGGGGTCTGAGGATGAGGGGAGAGATGAGGATGTGACTCCATGTTTCAGAAGGCTTGATTTGTTATTTTATGATATATATTACATTAAAACTGTACTAAAAGAATAGAAGAAAGGATTTCACCAGAAGGCTGGCTAAGAATAGAAAAGGAAGGATAACAAAGGCTTGTGACTGACCAGAGAGTCCAAGCCAGCTGGGCTGTGATTGGCCATTAATTAGAAACAACCACATGAGCCCAATCCCAGATCCACCTGTTGCATTCCACAGCAGCAGATAACCATTGTTTGCATTTTGTTCCTGAGGCCTCTCAGCTTCTCAGGAGAAAAGATCCTAAGGAAAGGATTTTCCATAAAAATGCCTGTGGCACTCAGGCCTGTGGCATTTTGCCCTGGACCATCAGGTACCACCTCCCAGCCATGTCCTTCCCTCCAAGTCGCCATTTTATTTTTCTTAAACATTTATGTATAACCGTACACTAACCTATAAAAATTAGTTTAGGATGGCTGCCAAGAAAATCTCTGCGGTGCCTTGTGGGTAACTCCCTGTGAATTACCATAAAAGCTGTAGTGTGAGGCTGTGGTGGCAGTTGTGAGGATGCCAGTCATCATGCTCTGTATTTAAAATTCAGATGAATGTGTAATGCCTGCGTGGCTGGATTGCAGCAGCTCAGAGCACTCCTGGTGTCCCTGCCCTGCACCCACTCTGCTTTTCTTTCCTGTCCTCTTACCTTCTTCCAGTGTTTTGCTTGATTGTAAAATGCAACAGGTAGCAAATTGTGGGCAAGCCATGCTGGGAGGGAGAGTGGTTTCTGATAGCTTCCTCCCTGGGGGCACCAACCTCCTGCTTCCATCCACAGAGCCAGGGGCAATAATTCACGAAGGGAAAAGCCACTCCATAACCCTTCCCCTCCACATCCTGCCCAAACCATGGCCCATTTCCAGGGCTCTCTGCTCCTGGGGGTGCTCAGAGTCGTGCCCACATTCTGGGGGTGTCCCACTGCCGTGCTGTAGCTCCCTTGCCACCAAGCCCAGGCCCATGCTGCTGTTTTACCCTTTACTGTGTGCCCTTGGAAATCCAGAGTGTTTCTCTTCACCTGTCACTGCTGCTTTTCCTCTGGAAAAGCCAAGGTGACTGTGGGGCTCCTCAGCCCTGGAGCTGCTCTGCTCGGTGCAGGGCTTGGCAGGAGGTGGTGCTGATCTGCTGGGCATGATGGATCATTTCATTTAAATTTCCCTGAAATATAATATTCATCTTGGTGTCACTGTCCCCACCTTTATTATAGTTCACTGATAAGCATCTGTAATCTGAGAGCCATCCTCACCCTGCCAGACACAGCCTGGCAATAATGAACACATTTCTGGAGCCAGGGAAGGTGGCTCAGGGATGTGTCCCTGCTCTCCCAGCCCTGGCTGATAAATAAAGCAAGAAGCAAATCTGTTTTTTCCCAGGTGTATTTACATGTGGCTGTTGGGTTCAGGGCTCTAAAATGGTGGCAGTTGGATGTAACCTGGTGTCCCTGATAATACCTAAAAGGGATTTCTGATAGTAGCTATCAGGGATTTCTGAACACGGCCTCTGTCCTGGCTCTGGCTGAGGGTTCAGGGCACCACCCCAATGAATCCCCCCCATGCTGGGCAGTCTTTTTCACCCTGTGCTAAATCCCTGCCCTTCTCCCAGCTGGATTTCATCGGGAGGGGATGCAGCTCTCCCAGGGTGCTGGCTGTGTGGCAAGGCTCATGGTTTCACCTTTTCCCTGCTCGCCCACAGGAGCTGACAGGACCAGTGCCAGGAATGGTTCAACCTCAGCAGCTCAGTGAGATCCCAGGGGGCACAGGCTGGTTTGGGGCTCCAGCACAGCCTCTGTGTCCCCACAGTGCTGCCTAGGGAGCACCCATCAGGCTGCTGCTCCTCACTGGTTCTGCCCCAGAGGCTGCTGTTCCTCTGAGCCCGGGGTCACCTCCCTGTGAGCACAGCCAGGTGGGTCAGCGTGTCCCAGCTCGGCCACCCACTCCAGAGCAAGGCTGAGGTCACATCTGCTGTGCCTGGGATGGGTTTTTTTGTTTTTTGCCAGTGCAGCAGTGGGAGGTGACAGCTGCTGGTCCCACGTGCCACTGGCACCGCTCTGCCTCCACGGGGAGAGCTGGTGGCTGATCATGCTCTGGGGAGGCAGCTCCTGACCACCTCCAGGCTGTTGTGGAAGTGTTGTGGATATCCCCAGGAGCCTCGTACAGACCTGACCTCCTGAAAGGGCTTTCCTCTGCCTCTGCTTGTGCCTCCACTTCCTCCTCTGCGTTTGACCCAGAACAAGCTGCATTTTCTGCTGGTTTGGGATTTCCTGCCACCTCTGCTCCTTTCTGGCATCCAGGTCCTGAGACTTGCAGCCTTTTGCAAAACTCGTCTGGAAGAGGAAAATCCCTGGATTTGGAGTCCCCCCAGCAGAATCCATCTGGAATTGACAGCTGCTCCACCCTGGCTCTGCTTTGGGCTGTGCTCAGATCCCCCAGGAGAGCAGCCAAACAAGATCCTTGCTAACCCCTTGCTGGAAGGACTCGTTGCACCGATGCTGATGGGAAGATTGATGTTTTTCCAGGAGCCCAGAGCACAGCTCAGCACTCCCAGGGGCTGAGGCTGAGCTGACAGCGGAGCTCTGAGCAGAGCTGGGTGCAGGCAGAGCCCCAGCACCCTCACCACGCGTCCTGGTTCCTGCAGCAGGGGTGAGGATGAAGCTGCAGCCATCCCCTGCGTGTCTCAGCACCATTTCAGCGGGCTGGCCTGGCTGCTGCCTCGAGGGGGGAGCACCAATGGCATTTCTGGCTCCTGGGCTGCAGTGCTGAGGGTGCTGTGAGGGGCTTCAGGTGAGGCTGCCTGGCTTTTGGGAAGGAGCACGGCCCTGCTGTGGGATGGCAGCTTCCATGCTTTTTGCAGGGCTCCCTGTGGAAAGCAGCTGCCCCAGAGGTGTGGAGAGCTGGAGCTTCCCTCTGCAGGACATCCAGTTCCTCCCTTCCTGTGCCGTTCTGCTCTTTGGGAATTTTTAGTGTAAAAGCACCCAAGAGAAATACCACTGGATGTTTTGGCACCAGGTTGCGCCCTGGGGAATCTCCTGCTCCTCTTCTCCTTTTACCATCACTCTGCTTTTCTTTTATTTTATTTATTTCCCCTCTCAGCTTTTTCCAAGCACTTTCAGGCGGTTGCTATAGCACCTCTCGTGCTAGAAATGTCCTCCTTGCCCACAAATCTGAGTGATTTCAACTCAAAAGAGTTTTGAGCAGCTGGGGCAGCCAGGGGTCACCTAGGGCTGGTTTTGGGGTGCAGTTTGTAGTTCTGGTGCCACCAACCCCCTCTCCCAGTGTCTATTTCTAGCTAAGTAGTTCTTCATTGGAAAAACAAAAAACAAAAACCAACAAACCAACCTCCTGATTGCTGGAAAATAAAAACTACACATCTGCCTGGGGTTAGCAGGGTGTTATTTTAAGGCAGATCTATTTTAAGGTGGTGCTGGTGCCAGGGGAAGTGAGGCAGAGCGTGTGTGTGTGTGTGTGTGTACATGGGGGGATCTGTGCCACTGTCACTCAGACACACCTGGTGGCCAGGCTGAGAGCTCTCCCTGCTGCCTCCCAAACTGGGGAACCAAACTGGGGAACCAAACTGGGGAACCAAACTGGAAAACCAAACTGGGAAACCAAACTGGGGAACCAAACTGGGACCAGTGTGGGAGCTGTGCTGGGCAGGGGCTGCTGTGCTTTCAGCATCTGCCCCCAGGCAGTGGGATGGCAGCTTCCATGCTTTTTGCAGTGCTGCCTGTGGGAAGCAGCTGCCCCAGAGGTGTGGAGGGAGAGCAGGAGCTCCCCTTTGCTCTCCTCCCGGCGTGGGTGGCACCCATCCGGCAGCACTGGGATGTGCTGCTCTAAAAATAACTGAAATAACTGCCAGGTTGCTTTGAAAAGAGGGAAAAGAAGGAAGGTGGGAGGCACTGAAGTGTTTCTGAGGAGTAAGATAGAAAGGTGAATGAAATCCTCAGTGGCTCTCACAGCTTCTCATCCCCGAGCACGCCGAGGGTCTGGGGGCTCAGTGGGGGCTCCCATGGGTGCCTTGGGCTCCTGGAGCTGGATTTTGGGCTGGCTGAGGAGTGATGAGGAAGGGGCAAGGAGAAGACACGCACTTTTCGTGCTGGAGGTGCATTTTCAGCTGGCAGGGTCCCCCTGTCCCTGCGGGGGGATCATCCCCGTGTCCTCGCCCTGTGCTGTCCCCTCCTGTCACGCATGGGTGCCATGGCTGTGCCTCTGCTCTGTGTCTCGGGGGGCTGGGGGCGGCACTGCTGATGTGGGGGGAACAGGAATTTCTGTCTCTGCCGCCTTGGGGTGAGGGTGAGCTCCCAGGGTGAGCTGGACCTGGTGTTTCCTACGGGCAACGCTCAGAAATCTGCGGAGCCCAACCAGAGCCTCACAGCAACCGTAGCAGAATCCACCCCACTCGCCAACCTCGAAACTGATCCTCTCTAATATCATCCCAATCATTAAGAAGATATCAACCAGCATTAGCCCTTTAAGCTAAAGAAAGAGGGGTTTCCCCCCTCCCTAATGATGTCCCTCAACTAAACCCCGGCCCCTGATTTTTTATCGTGCTCACTTCATGGCTGTGAAAAACGCCAAGCGCTTGTTTTTAAAATTTTCAAAGTTTAATAGTAATTAAATGGTTATAAAAATAAAAATAGTAATATAATTAGAGTAATAATAATTTGGACAATTTGGATTAGGACAATATGAGACAATAAATACAAAGAGTTACGGATGTCCAGGTACCTTTTTCGGGGCAGCACGAGCTCAAAAAAGGGCACAGTTAACAGAGGATTAACCCTTAAAAACAACAGCCTGTTGCATATTCATACACTCCATACATGATGCATAAATTCCATTCAAACACAGGATTCTGGCTGGTCATTGTCAGCTTCTTCCTCTGAATCCTGACAGCGCCTTCGAGGGAGGAAGAAGTTCGTTTCTTCTGATAAGAGAGCAATAAATTCTTTTTCTCTGAAAGATTTAGGTGTCCTGTGGCTGCTATCTCCCTGCGAGTCCTTTCTTTAATAAAAGTATCCTACATAGCATCGTTTCTATTTTGGCAATTTTTATAACCTAAAACTATATTTATATATTATATATTTATTATATATTTATATTTATATATTTATAACCTAAAACTATATTTAACCCACTACTTAAGAGAATTAATACAGCATCACTTTCTAACACAACACATATAATATTCATTTTAATATTTGCAAAAAGCCAGTCATAAAATACATGCATTTTTCACACTGATCTAATACCATCCCAATCATTAAGAAGCTATGAACCAGCATTAGCCTCTTAAGCTAAAGAAAGAGGGGTTTCCCCCCCTCCTTAATGATGTGCCTCAACTAAACCCCAGCCCCTGATGTTTTTATCATGCTCACTTCATGACTCACTTTCTCTTTAATCATCCAGCAGGGAAGGGAAGCTTGGGGAGAAGCTCCTGCCTTTCCTGCCAGGCTCTTTGCAGGGGGACAGAGGGCTCTGTGCCCCAGAGCCGCTGTCCCCAGCCAGGGCAGCCCATGGAGCACACAGGGCTTGGATTTCTCCCTTCCAGCCCACAGAGGCAGGCTGTAATTAGCTGCGTTGTCTGTAACCCGACCTCCCATCCCAGGGCTTTGTTCTTGACTTACCCTTGGCGTTTTCCAGCGTCTCTGAGCGAGCTGTATCCCTTGCCCATGGCCCGTTCTGCCTCCTGCACACAGACAGAGGCTCTGGAGGCAGGGCAGTGCCCTGGGCAGCGTGTCCCCCGAGAGCCTGCTTCTCCTCCAGCCCCTCTGAACCTTCTCATGAGGAGCATTTAGGGCCGGCTCAATTGCAGGTTTTTCTAGGAAGTATCAGAGGAGCTTGTGGTCCTCGCATCAGGGCCCTGGAACACTCTGCAGAGGGCTTTAATCTTAAAATAAAATCAAAGCAAGGCTTTCAACTTGGATTTTCTTTGGAAGTCACTTTATTTTAAACCCTTTTTTTTTTTTTTTCTGAGTAGTCCTTTAGGAGTAAAAAAAAAGCCCCACATCATGAAATCTTGCCTATGGAAATAATTTTTGGGCTTGGGCTTTTTGAAGCCACAAGAAGGGTGTGCTGCTCAGTGCCCTCTGCCAAGCTGGCATCGCTTGGAGTCCATCCCCTTCCACCTCTATGTGCATCCCTGCTTGTAGCCACAAGCTCAGGGTGTGGGTGAAGGCAGGGCTGGGATCTGACACTGTGGCCGTGCTCAGAGGGGTCTCAGCTTGAGGGAAGGGATGAGGATCTGACTCCATGTTTCAGAAGGCTTGATTTATTATTTTATATTTTATTTTATTTTATATTACATTAAAACTGTACTAAAAGAATAGAAGAAAGGATTTCATCAGAAGGCTGGCTAAGAATAGAAAAGGAAAGAATGATCACAAGGGTTTGTGGCTCAGAGAGTCCGAGCCAGCTGGGCTGTGATTGGCCATTAATTAGAAACATCCACATGACACCAATCCCAGATGCACCTATTGGTGGCCTCAGGAACAAAATGTAAGCATTGATTATCTGCTGCTGTGGAATGCAACAGGTGGGTCTGGGATTAGTCTCATGTGGTTGTTTCTAATTAATGGCCAATCACAGCCCAGCTGGCTCAGACTCTCTGTATGAGCCACAAGCCTTTGTTATTCATTCTTTGCTATTCTATTCTCAGCCAGCCTTCTGATGAAACCTTTTCTTCTACTCTTCTAGTATAGTTTTAATATAATATATATCATAAGATAATAAACCAAGCCTTCTGATACACGGAGTCAGATCCTCGTCTCCTCCCTCATCCTCAGACCCCTGTGAGCACCACCATCCACCCGCTGTGCTCTGCTGGGAGCTGGGAGCTGGGCTGGGAGCCCTGGGCTGTGTGTGGGCTGCTGGCCCTGTCCCCTGCAATCACAGTGGCCCTGTTTGCCCTGTTCCCTTCAGACCGAGCAGGGGCGACTCTTGGAGAGCTTCTCCCGACCTTTCCAGCTCTGTGCCCTCAGCTGCCACCAAGTGACACGGTGACATTTCCAGTCTTGAATGTCTGAGCAATTCTATTACACAAAAAAACCCCACCAAAAAGCCAGCAGAAATGAAATGCTTTGGCTTTTTGTCTCTTGACAAATTGGATTTGTTGACCTGGAGCTGCATCTGTCAGCTGGCAGGGCCCCTGTGCAGCTGGCAGCCTTTGGGATGGTGGGAAGAGGAGTGGAAGTGTCTCTGGGACACGAGGGAGAGGGAGGGGTGGTACCTGCAGTGGGATATCTGCTGCATTTTCAGCAGTGCATTTCTGGAGGCCCTTTTGGAAGAGATGGGGCAAGCTCAGCCATGGATCCACAGATAGTTTGGCTTGGGAGGACCTTAAAATTCATCCAGTGCCACCCCTGCCATGGCAGGGACCCCTTCCACTGTCCCAGCCTGGCCCTGGGTGCTTCCAGGGATCCAGGGGCAGCCACAGCTGCTCTGGGCACCCTGTGCCAGGGTTTGCCCACCCTCACAGCCAGGAATTCCTGCCCAACATCCCATCCATGCCTGCCCAACTTCCCATCCCATTCCTGCCCAACATCCCATCCATGCCTGCCCAACTTCCCATCCCATTCCTGCCCAACATCCCATCCTTCCCTTCCCAACATCCCATCCCATTCCTGCCCAACATCCCATCCCATTCCTGCCCAACTTCCCATCCATTCCTTCCCAACATCCCATCCTTCCCTTCCCAACATCCCATCCATGCCTGCCCAACATCCCATCCCATTCATTCCCAAAATTCCATCCATTCCTGCCCAACATCCCATCCCATTCCTGCCCAACATCCCATCCCATCCCTTCCCAACATCCCATCCCATTCATTCCCAACATCCCATCCATCTCTTCCCAACATCCCATCCCATTCCTGCCCAATATACCATCCCATCCCATCCCATCCCATCCCATCCCATCCCATCCCATCCCTTCCCAACATCCCATCCCATCCCATCCATCTCTTCCCAACATCCCATCCATCCCTGCCCAACATCCCATCCCATCCCATCCCATCCCATTCATTCCCAAATTCCCATCCCATTCATTCCCAAAATCCCATCCCATCCCATCCCATCCATCCTTTCCCAACATCCCATCCCATCCCTGCCCTCTGGCAGTGGGAAACCATCCCCCTTGCCCTCCCAGGTCCCTCCCCAGCTCTCCTGCAGCCCTGGTAGGTGCTGGAAGGTTCTCTCAGGTCTCCCTGCAAGCCCACAGCAGGGCGTGTTGGGGCAGGGCAGGGCTCTGAACCTCAGCGAAAGGAAAAACAATTCTTCTCATTTGCTGTGCCTGTGTTTGTGCCAAGGCAGAATGCTTGGAACACAAGCCCTGTGAGGAGTGTTTGAAGGAGCTGGGGCTGTTCAGCCTGCAGAAGAGGAGGCTCAGAGGTGACCTCATTGCTCTCTACACCTTCCTGAAGGGAGGTTGCAGACAGGTGGGGTCAGTCTCTGACAGAACCAGAGGACGCAGTGTCCAGCTACAGCAGGGAAGGGATAGGTTGGATATTGGGAAAAAATAAATAAAGTTTTTATTTATGGGATGCTCTTCCCAGGGAGGTGGATGTGTTTAAAGAAAGACTGGACATGGCACTGGGTGCTATAGTCTGGTTGAGGTGTTAGGGCACGGGTTGGACTCTTCCAACCTCATTATTCTGTGATTGATTCTGTGACTGGAACCTGGTTCCTGCTGGATGCCAGTGATGGATCAGATCCTCAGCCTCATCCTTAGGCTGTGGATGTCTTCATCCCATGGTGTGAGGCTTGGATTATTCCAACAGAACCTCTGGGTTGTGTTGGAGCCTCCATCTGCCCCCGTCCCACCAGGCAGGGCCCTCAGCACCAGCTCCTGATAACCTCATGTGGCAGCCACTGCCAGCAGCCCAGCCCTTCTCTGGCACAGAAAGGACAAATTAAATAAACATGCTTGATTGCTTAAACATTTGTTTTTTAAATTAGCAGCAGCTTTTTTGTATTAAAGTCTGTGGATATGCTGCTGGGGAACACTTCAGCAAGTTGTTGGGTTTTTTTTTCTTCCTGGTGCTACTTTTCCAGAGTGGTTGGTGATTTAGAAACCAAATGCAAAATGCAGGCCAAGTTTGAGGTTTAATCCAGCAGAAGATGTGGATGGGAAGGAACTGCACTGCTTGGAGCTGTGGGGCCCTGTTTGGATGCATGATGGGACAGGCCTTGAAGGCAGCAGCATTTCTAAATTGTGCTGGGGAGAAGTGTCTGAATTATGGAATCACAGAATGGCTTGGGTTGGTTGGAAGGGACCTTAAGGATTAAGTTTTTCCAACCCTCAGCCCCTTCCACTGGCCCAGGTTGCTCCAAGCCCCATCCAGCCTGGCCTTGGACCCTCAGGAATGGCTCAAGGTGCTCCATGACTGTCCCCAGCTCCTTGCAGAAAGTTTCAGTTGCCCATAAACTGTCCAAATGCTGGAATCTCCTGCAGGAAGGTGTCTGCAGATGCTGTGCATGGGTCTGTGTGCTGGCAGGGAGTGGATTTGCAGCCTTTGCACCAGGTGGGTTGGACTTGGGCACCTTCCCCTCATGGTCCCTGCTCCCAGCCCTTCCCTGGCTGTGCCCCTGGGTTGGTTTGTCCTGTGTCTGTCCTGTGTGGATGGCAGAGCCAGCCCAGCGTGAGGGTGCAGCCTGTGTGCCCCTGGATGCTGCCCTGAGAGGAGCCAGCTCTGCTAATTGGCATCTCTGGAAGGCAGAATGAGCAGCTGATGCTGCAGCTGACCTTGCTTGGAGCATGTGGGGCTTGGCTGCTCCCACAGCCTTGCTCTCAGTGTCCTGGAACAGCATCTGTGCAGGGGGATAACCCAAAATCCAGGTGTGGATGCCCTGGGTACCTGCAGGAGCCCCTGCTGGGGATAAGGGCAGTGCACAGGAGCTGTGACTGTAAAATAGAATCAGTCGAGCTCCACGGTCCCGCTGCTTTTTGTGTCATCCCTCTGGGTTATTCTGAGCTGCTGGCAGCTGGCTCAGGGACCAGCCTGGCTTGGGGGAACCCACGGGCTGGTGCTGCTCATTTTCCCTTTGCACGGACTCCAGGGCACATCCTTAATTTTTTAATTAGTGGCTGCATCCCCCATGAGCACAGCTCCAGCTCAGCTGAGTGTCCATGCATGGATGGAGGATTGCCTCCATCCAAGCCCTGGGCGACAAGCAGTGGCTTTTATTGTTGTTTTGTTTTTACCTATTAAAGGTTTAATAAATGGAATTAAATACTGTGAAACTTAAGGTAATTAAATGTAGAAGCAGAAGGAAAAGAATTGTAAAGCATCCTCTCCAGGAAACTAATAGGCTCCATGCCTCCTTATCTTAATGATTTTCATAATTTAGCTGAATGCAGAGATAATGGATCTGATGAACCTTTCTGGAGCTGATCTGAGATTTAATGGGCGCCTTGCTGGGGAGGTGCAATCAGTGTGCCTGGGCAGGGAGATGAGAGCAGGAGGGGCTGGGATGGAGGCTTCCCATCCATCCATCCATCCATCCATCCATCCATCCATCCATCCATCCATCCATCCATCCATCCATCCATCCATCCATCCATCCATCCATCCATCCATCCTGTGATGGTGTTCACAGGGGCTCTTGGATGAGGGAAGGGATCAGGATGTGACTCCATGTTTCAGAAGGCTTGGTTTATTATTTTATGATATATATTACATTAAAACTGTACTAAAAGAGTAGAAGAAAAGGTTTCATCAGAAGGCTGGCTAAGAATAGAAAGGAAAAAATGATCACAAAGGCTTGTGGCTCAGACAGGGAGTCCGAGCCAGCTGGGCTGTGATTGGCCATCAATTAGAAACAACCACATGAGCCCAATCCCAGATACACCTGTTGCATTCCACAGCAGCAGATAACCATTGTTTGCATTTTGTTCCTGAGGCCTCTCAGCTTCTCAGGAGGACAAAAACCCTAAGGAAAGGGATTTTCCATAAAAGATGCCTGCGACACCATTGCAGGCTGAGTGCTCCCCCCTTCCCAGCTGGAATTACCTGGAGAAATTCCCCAGCCCTGGGCTCCCTCTGCCAGCGGGCTCAGCCTCCCTGCACCACCTCTGACCCTCTGGGCCGAGGGAGCTGCAAAGCCGGGATCATCTCTGCTAATCTGGTCTCACTGAGGCAGGATCAGTGAAACCACCTCGCAGATCCACTGTATTATGGAGCAGATTGAGGGACTTAGAGAGCAAATTTAATAAATATCATTTCGATATTACTTGGCGGGGGAAAAAAAAAATATTAAAAAAAAAATAAAAATCCTCTGAGCGGCTGAAGCTGGAGGAGAGGCCCTGGGAAGGAGCTTGGTGGGGATGTGGGGTGTGGAGCTGGGGCAGAGGGGATGGGACATCCCTGGGGGTTGGCACGGTGTGCTGGGGATGGCAGGAGAGTGGGACCGTGTTCACAGGGGTCTGAGGGTGAGGGAGGAGACGAGGATCTGACTCCATGTTTCAGAAGGCTTGATTTATTATTTTATGATATATATTATATTAAAACTGTACTAAAAGGATAGAAGAAAGGATTTCATCAGAAGGCTGGCTAAGAATAGAAAAAGAAAGAATGATAACAAAGGTTTGTGGCTCGAACTCTCTGTCTGAGCCAGCTGGGCTGTGATTGGCCATTAATTAGAAACATCCACATGAGCCCAATCCCAGATGCACCTGTTGCATTCCACAGCAGCAGATAATCAATGTTTGCATTTTGTTCCTGAGGCCTCTCAGCTTCTCAGGAGGAAAAAATCCTAAGGAAAGGATTTTCCATAAAAGATGGCTGTGACAGGAGAGAGAGGATGTGCCTGGGGCAGGTGGCAGTGCCTGGGGCAGGTGGCAGTGCCTGGGGCAGGTGGCAGGGGGCAGTTTGGGGTCTCTCAGGTGCAGCTGTGAGTCTCCTCCTCCTGCCTGGCTCTGCTGGCAGTGGGCAGAGTGCTCCAGCAGCTGCAGGGTGTGGATGCTGCAGCTGGCCCCAAACAGCTTTGCTGGGGCACTGTGGGCACTGTGGGTCACAGGGGTCACTGTGGGCACTGTGGGCACTCTGTGTCACTCTGGGCACTGTGGACATTGTGGGCACTGTGGGCACTGTGGGCACTCTGGGTCACTCTGGGCACTCTGGGTCACTCTGTGTCACCATGGGCACTGTGGGCACTGTGGGTCACTCTGTGTCACTCTGTGTCACTCTGTGTCACCATGGGCACTGTGGGCACTGTGGGTCACTCTGTGTCACTCTGTGTCACTCTGTGTCACCATGGGCACTGTGGGCACTGTGGGTCACCATGGGCACTGTGGGCACTGTGGGTCACTCTGGGCACTGTGGGCACTCTGTGTCACTCTGTGTCACTCTGTGTCACCATGGGCACTGTGGGCACTGTGGGCACTGTGGGCACTCTGTGTCACTCTGTGTCACCATGGGCACTGTGGACACTGTGGGTCACTCTGGGCACTGTGGGCACTCTGTGTCACTCTGGGTCACTCTGTGTCACTCTGTGTCACCGTGGCCACCGTGTCAGTGCCCTGATGGGGGTGCAGACCCAGCCCAGGTGCTGTTTGCAGCTGGCTCTCCTGCCCATCCCTGAGGACAGCAGCACAACCAAGCGAAATCCTGCCGGGAGGGCAGGCCCTGCCCGCAGGGGGAAGGAGGGAAAGGGATTACAAAGGCAAATCCCACACTCTGCAGGGCTGGCTGTGGTGAGGGAGCTTTGGGCCGTGCCAGGGCGAGGGGTGGGCACTGCTGCCCGCTGTCTGTCTGTCTGTCTGTCTGTCCCTGGATGGAGCCCTTGCAGCCAACACAGCCCGAGGGGCTGCTCCTCTTTGTCCCCAGCAGGACCCCCTGCCTGCTGCAAAAACACTCGGGTTAGGAGAAATGTGTGACCTCTTGCTAACCCTCTTCCCTTTCCCCTCTCGCTCTGCAAGATGGTAAAAAGAAGGGGAGGGGGGGAAAGGAAAAAAAAAAAAAAAGGAAAAAAACCCCCACGCTGGGGCCAATGCAAGGAGGGTGAAAGCCGGGGACCATATCATTAAAATGCTAAAAATGAGCGTGCTGAAAACAGACACAATTGGGTATTTAAAGCTCTGAATGAAAAGAGTGTGTGTTAGCCGGCTTGGGGAGAGCCGGTCTCCCAGAGCCCCTGGAAAATATGTGGTCAAGCCCACACCATTAACTTTTTGTTCCTGGTTTGTAAAGTAGCTGTGAAATCTTGGGGGGACGGGGACCCCAGGTCCCTGCCAGGCCCATGGGACACCCATAGTGGAGGAGCAGCTGTGCCAGTGCCACGGGCTGTGCTGGGCAGGGCTTTGTGCACACCGAGCCTTTGGCAGTGATTTTTGTCCCAAAATGAGGTTAAAAATCCCCCCCATTGCACAGATTCGTGTGTCCACTGCATCCCCAGGGTGGGGGAGACACAGATAATGTAATGGTTGCTGGACATATTAATTATTTTACCATTTCCTAGGAACTAATATTTAAATTCCATTTTACGCATTCAATTTTTATATCTTGACTTTTTTTTTTTAAATCAAATAATTAAACCATATATCCCTACATTATCCAAATCATTTGTCATCGATACACTTTCAATTAACCTTCCTCCATATTTCCTAGTATCAAAACCAACAACCAACTGTCATCATCACTCCATAACCACCCCCAAACATAAAATTAAGCCCAGAACTAAGCCCTCCACCAAAAAAAAAAAAAAAAAAAAAAAAAAAAAAAAAAAATACCAAAGATGATCATAAATCATCAACCAATCACCCACCAAATTTCCAAATTTTACGTTCTTGTAG
Organism: Agelaius tricolor; assembly: GCF_023055355.1. Lineage (NCBI taxonomy): Eukaryota > Metazoa > Chordata > Aves > Passeriformes > Icteridae > Agelaius > Agelaius tricolor. The sequence goes on along the minus strand of NW_027269293.1, from coordinate 1,510,382 downwards.
CTTATAAAAAGCATGACACTGAGGGTGTCACTTTTCTGCCTCTTTTGCTGGGATTTGCAGCAGCCGCTGAGGAGGGGGTGTGTGGCTGGAGAGGGGAGCAGGAGGTGGGACCCAGAGCGTGACCCACTCCTCCAGCCCTGCCTCAAACCCACTCCTGCATGAATCACTGCCAAGTCACTTTGGGGCTGTTGTAGCACTTGGGCACAGCTTGGAACCGTGGGGTTTTTGAGGTTGGAAAAGCCCCCTCAGATCAGCGAGTCCATCCCTGTCCCCTGGCACTGCCAAGGCCACCGTGTCCCCCAGTGCCACATCCACACAGGGCTTTTAAATCCTGCAGGCATGGGGACTCTACCACCCTTTAGATGAAACAATCTGAACCTCCCCTGGTACAGTTTGAGGCCGTTTCCCCCTGTCCTGTCCCTGTTCCCTGCAGCACAGCCTGACCCTCCTGGCTGTCCCCTCCTGGCAGGAGCTGTGCAGAGCCACAGGGTCCCCCCTGAGCCTCCTTTGCTCCAGGCTGAGCCCCTTCCCAGCCCCTCAGGAATCCTCCAGCCCCTTCCCAGCTCCTTTCCTTTCTCTGGACACACTCCAGCCCCTTCATGTCCTTAATCCTGGATTCCTTGAACCTGCACATCTTGGGCTGCTGGTGGCCAGGGCTGTGCCAAGTCCTCCAGCGTTTTATGGTGCCTTTTTCCATGGAAATGTGGATTTTTGCAGCCCCACTCCAGCATGTTTCCTGCATCCAGCTCACCCCTGGGTGGAGGTAGTGGCCTGTGTGCCCTGTGGGGTTATTTCTGTGCACAGACACGGGTTTCCCTTTTGAGCATACGCACAGGGATCCGCAGCAGTGCAAAATGCCCCTAAAATGTCTCCCAGGGCAAGTATTAACTGCCAGGCTGGGCTGGGCTCCAGCAGGCAGGAACAGATGAATCAGACACTTCATGGTAAAATCGAGCCCCTCAAAGTATATAAAAAAAAAACCCCAGCTCCAGCAGGCTCCTCTCTGCTGACCCCAGAGCCCCAGCCTGGGGGGAACGAGGAGGGATTTCAAACCAAACTGGGGATTTTTTTTTTCTTTTTTTTTTTGGGGGGGGGTGGGCCCCCTCCACCGTATCTCTTGGCTGCCAGCCTCTCTGAAGGGAAGTTTCACCCCGCCTCCCGCGGTCTCGGATGTCAGGTTGGCAAGAAAAATCCCATCTGTTTTCAATCTGGATCCTCACTTCCATCCACCCAGCCTCTGCTCTCCCCCGCTCCCAGCCCCCAGAGCTGGCGTGTGCGCCAGGCAGGCCTCGCTGACGCTTTTTTTTTTTCGCTTTTTTTTTTGCTTTTTTTTTTTTCCCTCCTGGTTTTTATTTTTTTTTTTTTTCCTTCTAAAAATGTATGTGGCCTCTTTTGCCCCCCCCCTTAACCTCCCCCTCCTTTCTCCCAGCACATGCTCCAGCACAGCCCTCTCCACGCTGGGGCCTGCCAAGAACCGCTCGGCCCCGCTACGGCCGCTGGCTCCGAGAATTCCCAAATGACCCAGGATTTTCAACCCAGAGCTTTTTTTTAAAAAAAAAAAAAAAAAAAAAAAAAAACAGAAAAATATCTCTCTGTGCAGAAAAGGAAAAAAAAAAACCAAACAAAAAAAAAACTGAAAAAAAACAGGGAAAATTGAGAGGGGAGCAGAGGGAAGAAGGAATTTTGTTGTTGTTGTTGTTGTGAGTTTTCGGGGTTTTTTTTTTTTTTTTCTGGTTGGTTCCAACTTTTTGGTGTGATTTGGAAAAGAGCAAGTACAGAGTGTTTTGTTCCTGCCTGGAGATAACAGAGCTGCTCTGAAATCCCATATAGAGTCAATGCAAAGGCGTATATACGTTGCAGTGGTGATATCCTAATCTCCCTCTGAAGAAAGCCTTTGTTGCACACCCCCTCTCGCCGCTCCCTTCGCTGTCCTCTCACGCTGCGTTTATATCTTATTTAAACTCTAAAGTCCTTAGGCTAGGAATTACCTTCTCCCTTTACAGATGGCTGCAAGAGCTCAGCACGGCTGTGCAGCTCCATGAAAAATAGATGAAGAAGGTTGTGGCTTTTGTTGATGGTTTTACTTCCTTTTTTCTTTTTCTTTTTTCTTTTTTTTTTTTTTTTTGGTGTGTTTTTAGAGGTGAGAGCTTATCATAGACGAGCGGTGCTGGGCTTTGTATGGCCATGAATCTCAAGGCAAGGGTTCTCCCCAGCCCCGTGCCTCAGTTTCCCCTTCGGGCTGCCCTGGTGAACGGGGTGCGGGGAGCGCAGCGAGGGGATTCTCCTGCGATTGCGGGGGGCAGCTTTAGGAACGGGGAGGGATGGCTGAGAGGGCCCGGCATGGAGGGAGACAGCAGCTTTAGGAACGGGGGGATGGCTGAGAGGATCCCAAGGGTCCGGCATGGAGGGACACAGCAGCTTTAGGAACGGGGGGGATGTCGGAGAGGATCCGGCATTGGGGGATGTTGGAGAGGATCCGGAGAGGATCCGGCATTGGGGACAGAGCAGCTTTAGGAACGGGAGATGTCGGAGAGGATCCGGCATTGGGGACAGAGCAGCTTTAGGAACGAGGGGGATGTTGGAGAGGGTCCAGCATGGAGGGAGACAGCAGCTTTAGGAACGGGGGATGTCGGAGAGGATCCGGCATTGGGGACAGAGCAGCTTTAGGAACGAGGGGGATGTTGGAGAGGGTCCAGCATGGAGGGACACAGCAGCTTTAGGAACGGGGGATGTCGGAGAGGGCCCGGCACTGGGGACACAGCAGCTTTAGGAACGGGAGATGTCGGAGAGGGCCCGGCATGGAGGGACACAGCAGCTTTAGGAACGGGGGATGTCGGAGAGGGCCCGGCACTGGGGACAGAGCAGCTTTAGGAACGGGGGGGATGTCGGAGAGGATCCGCACTGGGGACAGAGCAGCTTTAGAAACGGGGGATGTCGGAGAGGATCCGCACTGGGGACAGAGCCCCGCGGGCCCGGCGGAGCCCCAGGGCAGGCTCGGGGGGACGCTGAGTGACCGGGCTGCGGCTGAGCCCCCGGCTTTGCTCTCGGGGTCCCCCCGGCCGGGCCCCTCCGCCCCCGGCCCGCCCCGGCCCCGCCCCGGCCCCGCCCAGCCCGGCCGGGCCGCCGTGGGCTCCGCCGAGGGTCGGGGGTCCCTCCGTGTGCCGAGGGTCGGGGGTCCCCGGGCCGCCCTCGCCCCGGAGCCTCCGCACGCCGCCAGCGCCGGGACGAGCCGGAGACGGTCGGTTTGATTTGAAAATGGAATTACCGAAGGGATTTTTTATTTATTTTTTATTTAACAAGGGAGAGCTGTTTGCCCGCTGGAGCGGGCGGGGGGCCTCGGGAGGCCGGGGTGGGCGATGGGCAGCGGGGATGGCAGCGATGGCAGCGGGGATGGCAGCGATGGCAGCGGGGATGGCAGGGGGGCTGCGGGGCGGCGCTGGGGAGGGAATTCCGCTCCCTTTTCCTCTCCCCGTCCCTCTCCCCCTCCCCTGGCTCTGCCCATCCCTCTCCCACTTCCTCTCCCCTCTCCCCCTTTTTTCCCCCAGCCGAGGGCTCGCAGGGGCGCTTTGCTGCGGAGCGAGGAAATGTGCGAGCCGCATCCAGCGTGGCCCCGTGCCGCACAAAGGAGCGGCTCCGCAGCTCGCCCTCTTGCCCAAACCGCCCCTCTTACTACGCTTCCTTTCCGTGCTGGAAATGCCTTTTATTTTTAATGAGTTGGAGGCAGCCCGGGATGCTCTCGGGGCAGGACTCGGGCTGCAGCCTTGGAGTAACGGGCAGAGTTTATTCACTGTAAACATTGCACAACTCCTGTGCTCCCTTCCCAGGATTAAACACAACTCGTTTTCTCGGCTTTACGTGACTTGTTTGCTAGTGCTAATAGGCTGCTGCTCAAGCTGAAGATGCAGATTTGTCTAAAATGTGTAATTTTAGAAATGTAATAGATGGGTGAAAAAAACCACCTCCGTTTGGCTGCGGGAACTGTGTAGCTGGAGCTTTCATGAGAAATAACCACATTTATTATTTTTTTCTCACTTTGGCAAAAGCAAAGAACTTTTCTGTTGCAGGTAACTCAGGTAACTTTTATGTCAAGGCTCTGACTTGAATTCGCAGCAGTTGGTCTGACTGGAGGCAGTTACAACAACTGCTGAAATTAAATTTAAATTTATGTTGTTCGTTGTTTGAGAACTCTCCTGCAGCTAAGGAAAGGAGTGTAAAGATTAAGCTGATCATTGCTATATATGAAAAGTGGTTTCTAACATTAACATTATGGTTCTTCTCCAAAAAAAAAGAAAAAAAAAAAGAGAGAGAGAGAGAATTCTCTAGCCTGTACAGCTCTATCTTTCTATAGCTGCATCTTGTTATTCTTTAATTTCCCTTTTCCTGAAAACGTCACTTAGCGGAGGAAAAATCACAAATTCAAGCGCACTGGGATTGCCACACATGGTACAGGGGAACATCTGCTGGAAAGAGACTCTGAGAATAACAAACCACCTGCACTGAGACGCTTCTCTGCTCTGGAGCCAGCTCGGTTTGCTGGTGTGGGGCTCAGCCAGCCCTGCCATTTTCGGGGCTAACGCTGCTGCTTGGGGCTTATTGAGGGGTGGAAAGGAAGGAGTGAGAAATCTGCCTCGGAGTGAATCAGGGCTGTTTTAGCACTTCTCGGTGATTTGCGTAAGGAGCCTTCGAGAGGGGGTTGGTGCCTTCTGCCGCCCCCTCGCTGGGCTGGCTGGGGCTGGGGGCGGTGGGATGGGGCTGGAGGAGGGGGCTTCAGTCCCTTTCACTCCCCTTCATCCCCTCCTCTCGCCTTCATCCCCTCCTCTCCTCTCCATCCCCTTCATCCCCTCCTCTCTTCATCCCCTCCTCTCCCCTTCACTCTTCTCCAGCCCCTTCATCCCCTCCTCTCCGTCCCCTTCATCCCCTCCTCTCCCCTTCATCCCCTCCTCTCCCCTTCACTCCCCTCCATCCCCTTCACTCTTCTCCATCCCCTTCATCCCCTCCTCTCCCCTTCATCCCCTCCTCTCTTCATCCTCTCCTCTCCCTTTCATCCCCTCCTCTCCCCTTCACTCCTCTCCATCCCCTCCATCCCCTCCTCTCCCTTTCATCCCCTCCACTCCTCTCCATCCCCTCCTCTCCCTTTCATCCCCTCCTCTCCTCTCCATCCCCTCCTCTCCCTTTCATCCCCTCCTCCGTCCATCCCCGGGGAGCAGCCGAGCTCCTTCACACTCCTGCTCCGAAAGCAGCCCCGGGGAGAGGCGGAGAAGGGATCATTGTCTTTTATCTCCACGGGAAATAGTTGTTGGTCCCTAGTGCAGGAAGAGGGACAGCATCTCCCGGAGAATAATTCCAAAATTTTCCTGCCGGGTCCGAGCAGAGCCCAGGGAGTGAGACATCCCCCCCCTGGTTCCACAAAGCTCCTGCTCTGCAGCCTCCTCCTGCAGCCAAAGCAGGGATTTATCAAAGGCATTGGAACCAGAGAAGGCCCAGTTATACTTTTGACTTGGAAGAGATGTGCATCGTTTTTTGGGGTGTTTTTTTTGGGAGGTGGAGGTTCCGAAATAAACCGGCGAAGGTTCAATGTGCAGAGAGAGAGAGTGAATTTAGTATTAAGCACTAAATTCCTGCGAGGGTGACAGTTGCGGCAGATACACGAGGAAATCCCTCATTACCCTGAAGAGCTGGAAAAGCAGGATACGGTGTTTTATTATGTTTCTTAACCTTGATCACAGCAAGTTTCAAACACCTTCTTTACCCTGGCTGTTGAGTGCCCTGTGGGTACAGATTCTTGTAAAGGCGAAGCTATTTCACTAGATTTAATCTCTGAGGAGCGTGCCAGAAAAACAGCCTTTGGGGGAATGGCAATCTGCTGGCTTCCCTGCCTGCAGAATGGCAATGGCAGCGCGCAGCTCCTTGCTGGGAAGAGCTTTGGGGTCCGGCGGTGAGCAGAGCTGCAGTGCCGTGGCTGAGTCACCCAGCCCGAGGAGAGGAGAGGAGAGGAGAGGCGAGGAGAGGCGAGGAGAGGAGAGGAGAGGAGAGGAGAGGAGAGGAGAGGAGAGGAGAGGAGAGGAGAGGAGAGGAGAGGAGAGGAGAGGAGAGGCTCGCCCCGCTCCCGGCGGGCGGTGATGCCAGGGATAGATGCAGGAGCTCCGGTTCCTGCTCCATGTGGGCACCGGGCAGGAGCAGCAGCAGCACCGGTGTCAGAGCAGAGGAGAGGGCAGGGGTTGCACAACCCCGTCCCCGGTGCTTTTCTGGGGGCTGCCCTGCCATGCCCAGGGGTAGGAGCTGTCTTGACACCCGAGGCAGAGTGGAAATTTTCCAGAAATCCATTTTGATTTTAGGTGGAATGTACATCTTTAAGCATGTAGCTTGCTGTTGTGTAGTCTGACTGCAAAAGCCAAAGCTCAGAGAAGCTGCTTCAGTGAAGGACAGAGGTAAGGGTGGGGGGACACAGAGGGTGATAGAGAGAGGCAGAGACTGCTGTGAGAGCAGCTCAACCTGGCCTGAGAATTCTTTCTGATGAAGAAGAACTAGCGGCAAACGTCACGCGAAATTCGTAAAAATTAAATGTATGAACCTATTGTGAAATTGTGTGCATATGTATTTGAGAGGGGGGTAAAAAGGGACCTGAAGTTCCCAGAGGCACACATGGCATTTTAGGGGAACGATTCCCAGCGCTGTAATAAACACACCAGCTTTACAACTCTCACAAAAGTTGTGGAGTTTTGTTTATCTCCACAAAACAGCCGAGAGCTGGAGTGGAGCCACTGCTCCTCATTTCGTGCAGCCCTCGTGTAGGAACAGCTCGGCAAGGCTGCTCACCTGGGCTGAGGTGCAAGGCTCACCTGGAGATGAAAGGCACTGCATCCCATTACCACTGCCCCCCAGCCATCCCCTGCCCTCTGCTTGAGGAGATTTTGAGCCCTGGCTGCATTTCGTTCCTTTGCTGGCGGAGCAGGCAGAGTTTGCAGCGCCAGGGAAGCTGCAATCTTGTTACATGTGAATTTATTTCATGCTGCGTTCGCGGGTGCGAAGAATGAACTGGTAAAATCAGGGACTGTGGAAGGTGTGAGACACCGAGTTTGTTCGAGTGCTGGCGGTGGGAAAACATCTGTTGGAAGCTCTCTTTGAAGGAGTAGCTGCCCTTCCAGAACTCTTTTGTAGGAGTAATAACTGTTGTGGTAGGTGAAACTTCCTGAACCAGGAGGCACCTGGGAGCTGTGAACGTGCACAGGCTGAGGCAGGGAGGGAGATCTGAGGTCTGTGAAACTCACATCTCTACAGGACCTTGATTTTTCTTGTCTGCCTTATGCCACTTCTGAGGTGACGTCTGCCTTAATTTTACACGATCTCGTGTGCACTCGGGTGAGTTTGGATTCTTAAAGGAGCTGTTCTGCCCTTCCTTGCTATTTTCAGGTAACTTTCATGGGGTGGTAAGGGTGTGTTTCCATTTCTCCATGTACTGATTAATGCTCTCGTTAGCACTTAGTAAGTGCATTGCAAAAATTCTTTATTAAATCTGTGCGGAGGTAGATTTTATTTGTGTGATGAAGCCACAGAGTGCTCAGTTGCAGCAGCAGCTCCCAAATCACACGATGACTTACCTGCTAATTTTGACTTGCTATCTATTTCTGAGCAGGCAGGAAGCAGCGCTGCAGCTGAGGGAATTGAGGCAAGGCCCCTGGTTATGGTAATCCTTAAGCAGTTCATTTGGGTGTAATGCCTTTTTTTACAGTTGCTTCCCTATTACAAACAGATTTTCTGATAATGGCACCTGTGCCATTCAGATGGGATCATTATTATAATAGCAGCAAGTATTGTTGGGGAATCGGGACGTGGAATTTATGTAGGATCGTTACAACGGCAGAAGCAATACCATAAATAAAACGATGCCGTAGCAGCAGCAGCACTAAACCTGGGTGTAAGAGGGAAAATGACAGTTCAAATTTCCCCCGGATTTGTGGCAGAGGAGGAGGAGGAGGAGGAGGGAGCGTGGGTGGCAGGGGCCGTCCCTGGATGCGCGGCAGGGAGGAGGGATGCTCACAACCATCAGCTGGAGTCCTTTCAGAAGCCAGCCGGGAAGATTGCTGCGATTAATTAGCTGTAGAAACGGGGCGTTGTTCCTCTCCTGGGTGTTGTTCCCCCGGCTCCTTTAACACAGATTTTCGGGGATGGCTTTGGCGTGCCCAGCTTGTCCCTCCTGCGTGGCTGGGACAAGCTGTGCCTGCCCACGCGTCTCTTCTTCTCCGAGGGAAATGTGGGAAAAGCTCGAAATTGCGTTTGTGAAATAATGATGGAGGTTGGGAGAGTGAACAGCCAGCAGGACTTGACAGAGGAGGCTGATGGAAGCAATAGTACCAAACTGAAGGGAAAGGGAGAAAAGGTAAAAGATTCCTGTGTTTGAAAGGTTACTGAGGGTGTGGAGGGGAAACTACCCTGCTCTGCACCTCCTTCTGTGAGCAGATCCCTGGAGGTGGGTGTGCTGTCTCCAAGGCCGGGCTGGCAGTCAGGTTCAGCTAAACCAGATAATCCAGATGGCCAATCTGGAGCTTGGTTTGGCCAGCAAAGCCCTGGCAGGGCGCAGAGGGTGCCGGGAGCAGAGCAGTGCTCTTCAAACAAAGTCCTTGCTAATGCAGCTTCAGCCTCGTGTGGACAGAGCACAGATGTCTTGCTCAGGGTTTGATTATTTATTTTTTTTTTTTAAATAAAATCCCTTTTGTTTTCTATCAGTGACCCCTGGTTTAAATCCCTGACGCCAGAGGGGAGCTGTAACCCTTCGGTGGGCTCGGAGGTGGTTGGAGTTTGGTGCCCGTGTCCCCAGAGAGGGCAGTGGTCCCTCCTGTGAGGAGTGGCAGTGGCAGAAAGATGCTGAGATGCTGCTCTGCTCCTTGGGCTTTGAACTCTGCTGGTTTTTTTTTTGCCCGGGGGCCCCATCGGGACAGGGGTGATGGGCAATTGCTTTTTGATGCTTGGCTCTGCCTTTGTCAGTGGACATCTGGTGCCAGGATTGCTGCTGTCGGGGCTGGGGGTGGGCTGCAGGGCCGGGAATTTGATGGATTAGTGTGGTTGGAGGGCTGGGGGAGGGGACGGGTAGGGTTTCAGCTCTCCCCGCAGGTAGAGAGGGAATTTGGGGATTTGGGGATTAGGGCCAAGCTGCAGAGGGCGGCGAGGATTCAGAGCGGGCGGAAGGGTTGGGAAGAAAAGAGTCTGTGCAGTTTTTCCCGAAGAGGTGACATTTGTTTGCTCTGGGAAGGCAGCACGAGGGAGATGTGTGAGGGGATGAAAAAAATCCACAGCAAATCTGGTGCTGGTCTGTCCCCCCCAGCTTTGTCACCCCTGGGAACCCTCCTTGCTCGTGCCTGGCTTCAGGGTCACTCGGTTCATTCCCTGCTGCTTCCTATGGATCCAATAACCTTCTTCTCTCCCCAGAGATCAGCTTAAATTAAAACTTTATCCTTTACTTAAGGGAGCAGGCAGCAGCCTCTCCCCATGCTCTGTTACAGGATCTGGGTACTTTGCATGGCCTGTCCATCTCTTTCCCCGAGGTCACCAAAAGGGGGATTGGCAGCTCTGGAGGAGCACGTGGGGCATTTTCTGCTGCTGATCTCCTTCAGCGAAGGAGTATGAAAGAAAAACCTGATTTTTAAAAGCTGCCCTGAGGGCAAATAATTTGATATGCCCTGGCCTGGGAAGGGGAAACCAGCTGGTGTTGCTGGTGTGGGAGCAGTGTCCTGGTGGTGCCCCTGGGATGATCCTTGCCCCAGGTCACTGTGCCAGCCCTGCCCATGGAAATGCCACCAAGCAGGGTTTCCACAGCCATGAAAGCCACCAGGAGCTGGCCAGAATGGGCACCTCGAGGAGCAGCCCCAGTGACATCCAATCCTTTGTGTTCCAGCATCAAACCCACGAGGGAAATCTGCCCAGAAGGGTCAGGGCGTGCTGGCTCTGCCTCCTGGAGATGCTGCAGGGGGAGGGCACAGGCACAGGCCTTGGGGTTGGGTTTTTTGGGGGGCTGTGGGTTATTTTTGGGGCTGTGTTTTTTGGGGGCTGTGGGGTTTTTTTGGGGCTGTGTTTTTTTGGGTCTGTGGGTTATTTTTGGTGCTGGGTTTTTTGGGTCTGTGTTTTTTTGGGGGCTGGGTTTGTTCAGGGCTGTGGTTTTCTTGGGGCTGTGTTTTTTAGTGCTGTGGTTTTTGGGACTGGGCTTTTTTGGGGGCTGGGGTTTCTTTGGCGTTGTGTTTTTGGGGGCTGGGGTTTTTTTGGGGCAGGGTTTTCTTTTGGGGGGCTGGTGGTTTTTTGGGGGGCTGTGGGTTTTTTTGGGGCTGTGTTTTTTTGGTGCTGTGTTTTTTGGGGCTGTGGTTTTTTTGGGGGGGCTGGGTTTTTTAGTGCTGTGGTTTTTGGGGGTTTTTTTGGGTTGTGGGGTTTTTTTGGGCTGTGGTTTTTTGGGGCTGCGTTTTTTTGGGACTGGGTTTTTTTGGGGGCTGGGGTTTTTATTTTGGAGCTGTGTTATTTTGGGGGCTGGTGTTTTTTCGGGGGCTCGGTTTTTTGGGGCGAGCTGGGTTTTTGGGGGCTGTGTTTTTTTGGGGGCTGTGTTTTTTGGGATTGGTTTTTTTTTTGGGCTGTGTTTTTTTGGGGCTGTGGGTTTTTGGGGGCACTGTGTTTTTTTGGTGCTGTGTTTTTTGGGGTTGGTTTTTTATGGGGCTGTAGTTTTTTTGGGGGGCTGGGTTGTTCCATGTGGGAAGGATGTTGGAACCCTCGGGATTTTCTTTGCGTCTTTTCCATCAGAAACTGAGAAAACTGGGAGCAAGGAGGAGCAGGAAATTGGTGTGCAATGGGGGGAACGTTGGGATGAGATGAGGATGGTATTGCAGAAGATGAAATGAGGGGTGTTGGGACTGTGGGATCTTTGGTCCTTCCCTGTGTTGCACAATGCCAAGGTGCTGAACAGCCTCGTGAATTTTGGTTTCTTCTCTGTGTTGAATAAAGTGGTGGCCAAGGGCCATGACAGTGCAGCAAACCTGGTGTATGCAAGGTTTCTGAGGACATAAAACCTTTAAATATTGGCCTGAAGAAGACAGGGGAATGAAAAATAAGGGATGAAGTTACAACTCCCATCCTGAAAACGCGTTTATTTAACTTTAGCAGCAAAAGGCAGAAAAATCTGGGGGAGGGGAGAAGGAGGGAAGAAGTGACCATAAAAATGCGTGCAGGGAAGTGAACAGCTGTGTCCTGTGAAATGGGAGCTGCTGGGATTCAGAGGATTATGTCACTAACCAAGACCTGGTGTTTGCTCTGGAGCTGAAGGCTGGAGCCCCAAGCATGCAGGCAGGAGGGAAAATCAGAGTCAGGCAATGGCTGGGGCTGGAAAGGACCTGCAGAGGTCCAGGCTGCCCAGCTGGGTTCTGTCCTGCTGGAGAAGGGTTCCAGCAGCCAGGGAGGCTCTGGTTTTGCAGTGGGTCCTGTTGTGGTGCCATCCACGCCTTGTTGCTGGAGCACTGAGTATGTGTGGAGGAGAGAAAACTTGGTTATTTATTATTTATTTTATTATTTTTCTATAATTTATTATTATATTTATTATTTTCATCTATATATTATATATAAATTCAATAGTATTTATCAATATTTTGATAAATAATATATAAAATATATAATATATATAAATATATTAAATATATAAATATATAAATATATATTATATATAATAAATAATTATATATTATATATATTTATATTTATATATATTATATACATTGTTATATATTATATATAGTTATTACTATATATAATATATAATATAATATATATTATATTATATATATTGTTATATTATTATAATAATACATTTTATATTATTATTACAATTACATTATTTATAAATATATATTCACATAAAATGTATTATTATTTATTATATATTATTATCTATTTTATTTTTATTTATTACTTAATTTACTATTTTATTTCATGCTGGAGAATCTAGAAATTCTCCAGCATTTCTAGATTTGGTGCTTGCATGGCACAGCAAGCCATGGGCACGTGCCAGCTCTGTGCCAAGCAGCTCTGGCTTGGCTCAAGGAGAAGCTTCACCCAGACAGGTAATTCCTCTGAAGCTCTGCTTTTGGGTGCTGCAGGACTGGATGGATGAATCACCAGTGCCTGCAGCCTGACGTGTTTGATGGCGGCAGGGCTGTGCCTGCAGGGGAGGAATTGCACTCCATTACCACCAGCCCATTTCTCTCTCTGAGGGTGGAGCGCGGTTCCTGCTCACTCGTGGGCCATGAAACACCCCTGACAGCAGCTCCAGAGCAATATCCCCCCGTGAGTGATGGCCCCAGACTTGCTTTATGCACTGCCCTGAGAGGTGGGGATGTGTAAATCCCATCCTCTGAGTGATTTAGCCCCAAGTGCAGTTGTGATTCAGAATGAATTTCTGGCCTCGCTTCTCGCCTGTAACAACTCCTTGGAAACCAGGAGGAAATTGCAGCAGCCCCTGTGCCAGGAGGATGTGGCTGTCCCTTTGTGTCCCCTGGGCCAGCACAGGTGGGTTTGGTGTCAGTCCCAGTCTGTCTCTGGGATGGAGAGATCCAAATCCCATCCCTCAGCAGGAGCCATGGCACACTTTCCATCAGGCTGAAGAGGGAAGATGAGTGGCACGTTAAAAGTGGCTTTAGGTTTTATGCAAAGCCAGTGATGCTTAAGACAGGTGGGAAATTTTAGGGTTTTCAGCAAGTTTTGTTGGGCAAAAAATTCCTTTGGCAAGTGTCTCAGGTCCAGTGTGAAATTTCGGTGGATTCAGGGTGATGGGAGTGGGTGACTCGTGCTTCACACCTCGCTGCCACTCTGGGGAGTTGATTTCCTTCCCTCCTGCTTTGGGGAAGAAAATGTCAAAGTCAGGAGAAAGACACATTTTTATTTGTGGCAAGGGATAAGCATTAATATTAAAACTTCTGGGGATTTTTTTTCTTTTTTTTTAAGATTAGTTTTGCTTCTTGGCTGTACTCTGGTTTAGATCTGGAATTGCTCTGGAAATGCAAGTTTAGGCAAACACAGAGAAGAGGTGAAGTGTGGACTCCACTGTGCTGTTTTCCTCATGGTTTGCAGAACTCTTCTAGTGCTTCACCATTCTCCTGGCTCTGCTTGATGTCCAGGACTTGGTTGTTCCTAAAAATGTAAAGGTCAGGGGTACTGAAAAGAGATGAACCCCAAAAACCCTCAATCCCTGTTTGAGGTTTGGCTCTCCTAACACAGACCTTCTTACAAATTCCTAAATCCACCTGTGTTCATTTCACTGTTTCAAAGTGAAAGAATTTTTTTGAGAAAAATCTGCATTTGCTGTTCCTCGCCTGTAACCAAGCGTGGTTTGTGGATAACCAAATAAAATTCTCAGTTCAAAGTGTTTCAGCAATGTGTTAAAGTTTATGGAGCATTTAACAAACTTTTTTAGTGTGCAATAGTTTATAGTGCCAGCAAACAGCCAAGTGTCACATCAAAGTTGTAGTCTTCTCTCACTTAATGGCTCAGTGTTTAGTGCTTTTCCAGTTTATCTTGGGTGGCTTTTCAGCCCACAGCTCAGAATGGCTTTTTCTTTCCTTTTTTTCCTCCCCCAAAAACTCTAAAAGTCAGATCATGGATACTGATTTAGGGCCCACAATTCAAGCCAAGTGTTCGGATTTATTTTTATCTTTAAAGACAGAAAACAACCAAAGGCAAATAATCCCAGTGACTTGAGGGGAGTTCTGCCTGGGCAGTTCCCTGCTGGGCTGGGAGAGTGGAGGAACAAATGAAATCTGCTCCCATCAGAGGCAAGGACAGTTTTGCCATCACCTCTTGTAAATCCTGAATTATTCTCCTCTTCCCCAGGAGCTGGGATGCGTTTGCAGCTGAGCCTGAGCCCCCTGACACCAGCGGGGCTCCACATTTGCTGCTTTTTGCCCAGATTTTGGGAATTGCTCCTGTTCTGGACTGGAGAGGATGGGTTAGGGTTAGGTTGAGGGAGTTTGGTTAGGATTAGGTTGACCAGCCTGCCTAGGTCCTGCAGGAGAGGAATAAGGAGGGAATGTTCAGGAATCTGAGCCTCCAGAGCAGCTGCTGCCATTGGGAGTGTCCCAGAGCTGGGGGCTGTCACTTCTACTCAACTCAAACTAAATAGGTGTAAAAACCCAGCAACAGCTTCCAGATAATGCATCATAAACCATCCGATTCCCTTTATTGTGAATTTAATTATGCTAATGCACACACATATAATCATGTCTGTGCACAAGATCTACTCAGCAGCACGGGGTTTATATAATATTATAAATAATGAAACTCCTTGTGGCATCCTTCATCGTGCCCTGGAAGTGGGAATTCTCCTTTTCCACACGGGTGACACAGGGCTGGCTTCTGCTGAGGTTCAGCCATTTCCTGGGGGCTGGGCTGTGGTGGCAGGGGTGTGATTTTCGTCACAGCCTGCGTTTCGCTCTGAGCTCGCTTTGGAAAATTTCCTGTGGAGTGGAGGACGGCGTAAAATGCCTGATTAATGCTGATGGGATCTGGCTTTGGCATAGCCAGCGAATTGGGGTATGAGAGGCATGTAAACAAATCTGAAAAGCAGAATAATCTGCCCGTGCATTATTGAAAAACAAGGCGGTGTGCAGCAATAGAATGTGAGGAAATGCCATTTTGGGTTTCACGCGACAAAACTCCTGCACGTTCCCGCCGTGATTTATATAATTGCCAAATGGCTTTGATGGCTTGATGGAATTACAGCTCTGCATCACACGCTGGATAATCAATCAGAATAAACGGTGTTTACCCCTCTGCTGCAGCGTGTGTGTGAAACAGGCACACCTGAGAGGGAATTCTCCTTCAACGCTGGCATTCGGGCTCAGTTTCGGGTGTGATTTTGGGATCTGATATCTCTGCAAACCTGACCTCACCTTGTAGGCTTCAAACTCCTGCTGCCTTCAGCAGGGGCTGTAGTAACTTGCTTTTTCAATGGTGCGTGTAGGAACATTTCTGCCTAAATATGCAGTGGGCTTGTTTGGTTAAATATCTCAGAAAATCAAACCACAGCGAAGAGGCAGAAGGTGCCAACACCTGAGCTCTCTGTCAGGGCTGGGTGAAGCTTGTGGGTGAAATTCTGCCTTTCTAGGCAGGCTGGGAGCTGGGCTTGGCTGATATTAAATGGGCTGCTCTCCGCCTCATTTGCTGCACAAGTTATTGGAGTTTTAGTGTCTGGCTTTAGAAGAATTTCTTACCCTATTTACCAGATGTGCTGTTGTGGAATGTGAAAACCATTTTCTGCAGGGTTTCTGGAGTAAAAATTAAACCCAGGCTTTGCAGGCAGCGGTGGCTGGGGTAATGGATGGGTGGTTGATATTTGTGTTTAAAGAGGTGGCTTTGCAGGAGATGCTGCTCTCTGTTACTGCAGAAGGCACAATCCTACCCCCCCAGTGGCTCTTTCCCTCTTGCCTACCCCTGTTTTCACTCAGTTTCCCTGGCTCCAGGGGTTTTTGGGGAGCTCGGTGTGGGTCTGAGTGGTTTCCCCATGGCTGCAGAGCTGGGCTGTGCAGGGCTCAGAGCTTGGCAGATGCTGAGGAGAGGAGATGGAATGGAGGGGCTGGAGCTGAGCTTGTTTGTTTAAATATCCTGTGTAAATATCACAGCCCCCCAGCACTGCCCCTTCCTCCCTGGCTCAGCCAGTGAGGGGATTTTGGGATTTTTGGCCTCTCTCCATCGCTGTCCCCAGAGGATCCCCTCTCCTCTCCCTCCTCGCCTCGCTGTAAGGGGATCACAGCTGCTGAGTAAATGTTAAGATAATGGTGTTATTACGGAGTAATTATACTGCAAGTTATTGAATTAAAAGTGATGAGGCTGAGTGGGGAGAGGAGGGAGAGGCTGAGTGGGGAGAGGAGGGAGAGGCTGGGTGGGAGAGCAGGGAAGGTGGAGAGGGAGAAAACCTAATAAATTTCCTCTTGTCGAGAGCCCCTCGCTGCTGCCGGGACTGGGGCTGAGAATGAATGAAAGGGAAGCTCAAAGAGCTAATAAATAAACCATTTCCCTGAGAATAGAGGGTATAATTAGAAACCGTGGCCCTGTGGTTTTGTGTCTGCCCTGGGGTGGAATCTGCTCAGCGCTGTGCCGCGGTGATAAAACAGGGAGACAATGTGGAGATGATGTCGCACAGTTGTTAACTTTTGAGGAGGGAGATGCTTTGTTCCTCTCTTTTTCTAGGAAAAAAAATATAATAATAATAAATAATTTAGGCTTTATGTTGCAAAACTTCAATAACTGACTATACCCTGGGGCCTCTCCATCAGCAATCTGGCTGATCCTGCATTTTCCTTTCTGTATATTTTCTTGGAGGGGAGGGTGGTTTTCACTGTAGACCTTAGAAAACTTTACTTTGTCTCATTTTTCTTTTTTTTTTTTTTTTCCTCTCAAGAGAGCCAAACCTGTTTGTTTGTTGGGGTTTTTTTTCCTATCTCCAGCTGAGCTTTATCTGCAAATGGAACATCTCCCACTCCTGTCCAGCCACAGCATTGGTGTAGCTCTGCTCCAGGGGTGTTTGGACACATCCCAGGGATGCCCAGGGTGGGATTGCTGGGGCTGAGCAGGGCCAGGGGTTGGACTGGGTGATCTCTGTGGGTCCCCTCCCAGCTCAGGGTATTCCATGGCTCGGTTTTGCATTTTTGGGATGGTGGTAACGAGCGCGCTGTGGCCTCCCCAGGGGATGCAGCAGGAGCACCAGGGCTGAGAGGATGGCAAACAGTGGCAGCATCACCTGGCAGTGCCAGGGAGCAGGGGGAGGGCATGGGCACCGTGCTCTCTGTGGCTCTGGACAGGCTCGAACACCCCCAGGCTTCCCCTGGTTTAAAGCATAAATAACTTGCTGTGCCCTTGCCCTGCCAGCAAGGTGTACCCTGGGTGCTGCTCCTGTCGTGGGCAGGAGAGGAGGCAGAAACTGCAGGTGGAATAGAGGAAAGAGGAACCAGCCTCCTGCTGCCCTTCAGCCTCCCAGGGTCCTGGGTGGAAAGGGGATTTTGCATAAAAAGGGGGGGATGCTCAGGTGCTTGTGAAGATTGAGTGATTCTCTCTCAGAAGCTCTTTGGTAGGTGTTAGAGAAATGTGGAGTGTTTACCTTACTTTACAGTTCAAAAAGCCCTAATAAAATACACAACAGGAGTATTAACAATGAAACTATTTTGAGGATTATTAAGCTCTTATAAAAGAATGGAAGGAAATCTGCCTGGCATTATGTTCTATGCCACTAGATATTTAAATTAATGCCTTCCTATAGCAGCTCCTTCAGAAATCTTTAAGGCACTTAATCATCTTCAGTGAATTAGAGACTTGGTGGTGTTAAAAAGCTCTTCAGCATCCTCTGTTCACTGAGCAGGGGAGGAAACTGAGGCAGAGTGATTTGGGCAGCTCATTCACCATGGCAAGGGCGGAGTGGGAATTTGATTCTCGTGGAGTGTGATGGGAACGCCCTTGTCCAGCTGTGCTTCCTGGGAGTGCTGGGTCCTGATCTTTTCCCCTTTCCCTCTCACCCTGTGTCAGCACCCAGGGCATCCCTCTGGCTGTCCTGAGCAGCCCAGACCCCTGCCAGGGGCTCAGAGACCCTGGCACAGAGCCCAAAATGCCCCTGTGGGTTTGATTATGACCCCTGGAGCAAGTTACCAACCTTAGATGAAGATCAGCAAGCCACAACAGTTTAGGTAGAATAATAGTGAATTTATCACAGGGTGGAAAAGTAGATTTTGGGGTTTTTGGGATGGGGGTTCAGGGGGCAAGATGGAGGGAACTGGGTGTGTCCAGCCTTTCTCCTTCTTCTTCTTGGCCTCCATCTTCTGCTGTGATGTTGGCACTCACAGATTGATTTAGAGTAGAGGTGCACTGTTTAACATAGGTGATAGGTATTGGAAAGTAATTGTAAATATTATACACATAGTTTTTAGTATAAAGACATAAAACCACCCTGGGGCCAGGCAGGGTGCCTGGACTGCCTTGCTGAGTGGACCTCGGCAGGGCAGGAGAAAATTTTTTATAGATAAGACACAATCAACAACCTTGAGACAGAGAAATGAAGAGCCCTGACTCCTCCTTCAAGCACTGGGCTGGGAGCAGAGACTTTCCAACACATCTTGGGGTCACTGTGAGCAGCAGAGACCCCAACAACCCCGCAGGTGGGGAGCAGAGCTGTGCTGCTGGCCCCAGGAATTCCTCATGGAATTGCCCTTCCCCTGGTGCCTGCTGTGGCAGCATTTACAGCTCTGCCTGTGCCCATCTCAGGGAGGCCCATAAACCCTGATAAAATGGCATTTCCTGGTGAAAGGCAATTTGTCCAGATCTGTCTGGGGGCTGCTGTCACCATATCCACGGGATTTACTTCCCGTTTATTTACGCTTTGTGCTCATGTATATGCAGCTCTTCTCTCCCATCATAATCCAAAACCCGATTGTCCCTTGGGCTTGGCTGTCACTTGCAGGTCCCTGGGCTGCCTCTCTCGTGCAGGTTGGTTTTTCATTTGGTTTTTCTGTTTAGAAGGATGGAGAGCAACGTCTGCAGGCATTGCATCAACCTTGCTGCAGCTGCTCTGAGCAGGGCAGAGCCCTCAGCCTGGGGCAGAGCCCTGCCCCACAAAGGGCTGGGAAATCCATGGCTGAGATTTAGGCTGATCAATGATTTCCTGACTTTGGTGGTGCGTGAATTCTTTGGTTTAGGAGTGAATTTGGTTTAGGAGGAATTCTTTGATTTTAAGGGGTGATTTCTCCTTGGTCTCTGCAATGTTTGTGATGGGATCTGGGGACTCTTTTCTTTACCTGTTCCTTACAAGTCCTGAGTGTAGGAGGTCAATACCTGGAAGTGCCCGTTTAGAAATAAGGTTATGGCATCCAGCAAAGGGCTGCAATGCTTTAAATGCCTTCAGCTGCCAAAATTTGGTGTGTGCTCAAGATCCCTGCTTGCTTTCTCTCCCAATGATCCCAGCTGGGTATCCTTGGTGGAAGTCAGGGCTCTGCCTTGGAAGGTGTAGGTAGGACACAGAGCAACACAAATGCACACACTGCTGTTCCCAGGATGAAAAAAGGGAAATTTCAATTTCTGCCTCCCAACATTGATAGATTTCCAGAAGTGGCAGTGGATGGGAGGGTGACAGTGCCACCTCTGCAATGCCACTGGACAAACCCAACAGCCCATCAAACTTCTCCTCCTCCACAAAAGAATGCAGAACAATGAGTTATTTACAGAAAGTGCGTGAGAAAATTCACTACAAGAACGCCAACATCAGAAGGCTTAGAAAATCTTAAAAAATCAGGGTGGCAGGAGGGGAGCAGCCACTGCAGGGCTGAGCAAGCCTTGGAACACATCCCTTGAAGCACAGCCCCAGTCCTGGGAGAGCTGCAGAGCCAGGGCTGCTCTCTCCAAGGAGCAGCTCAGACAAGGGGACCTGAGCTGGTGGATTCCTTTGCTACGTGGAGGAACACGCTGTAGATATTCTGAAAAAAAAAACCAAAATCAAATGGGAGAACAGGTCCTGGAGCTCTTTGAAAGGTGTTCAAAGAGACTCTGTCAATGTGAAACTCCTATTTATGTTGGTTTTTTTTTTTCTGCCTCCTCTTTTCTTTTGTTGATACAATCTTGGAAGTGGGAGGAGGGTTTACAAAAATGCTTGTGTTTATAAGCTGCTGCTTCAGACACCTTTTTTCCCCTTGTAAATATTGCGCAAGAAGCCAAAAAAGAAAAACACAGAGACCAAGCACAGGGGAGTCCTCGTTGGAGCATTCCTCTGATCACTCCAGAACCTGAAAATCAGCTTTGTGCTGCACATGTGTCCCCACAGATGCACCATAAAACCCAGCCCAGGCTTTGCAGCACAGCAGGGACTGCTCTGAAGGGACAGAGCAGGGGCTCAGCTCCACCAGGGCACCTCCAGACTCCTCTGGTCCTTCCCCGGGTGGATTCATCACTCTCTGGCTGGGAAGGATCCCGCTGGGTTACATAAAATAGCCTCAAAGTCAAGGGAAGAGGAGCATCCGGCCTGAGGACATCCCCCAGGCCCACGCTTCAAGCAATAAAAGTGAGTTTTTTGGAGGTTTTCTGCCGCTGGTTTCAGCAGCAGCACTGGGGTGGCGTGGATGGTGTCCAGACCTGGCACAGGCAGCCAAGGGGAGCTGAGGAAGGTGTGGATTTACTGAAACAAGCAGCAGGAGCTTTGTGGGTGCTGCTTTTTTTTTTTTGTTTTTTCCTCCTTCAGGTGCTCCCTGGTTACTCGGAGGCTCTGTATGGGCTGAGCAGCCTCAGGAGAAGGTTATATCAAAGCAGGCTTAAATTTCCCTGAAAAGTAACAAGTGAGGGCAGAGCTTGTGGGGTCCCTTGGCTTTTCCTTGCCTGCCTGGCTCGTGGGAGCTCCATCTGTGCTTTGGCTGCTGGGCAATGCCCAAACAAGCTCAGGCTAAAGCTGTGCCAGCCCCTGCTTTGCAAGGAGCAAAAATAATGTTTTTCTTGGGGATTTGCTTGGCTTTGGCTGAGCCATTTGCAAAGGTGCAAGGGAGCAGGGAATGGGCCAGCTCTGCCCCGTGGCTGGGCCATGGATCTGTGCTGGCAGGGAAGGGTTTAATTACAGGGAAGGATGTGGAAACTCCTGTGCTGGAAGGATGTGGGGAGATGGAGCTCATGGTTCAGCTGCAGCTCTGGTTCTTGTGCTGGATCCCAGTGCCCAGGCTGCTGCTCCTGCTGGGAATGGTTTTGGTGTCCATTTCCAGGACCTTCACCTTGGTTTTTCTGGCTGTCAGAAAAGCTGTGAGGGTTTGAGGACCCGAGCTCAGCTGCTCTGGATGTGTCTCCCTGGAAGCTATGGAAAGCAGTGCTTGCAGTCCTGTTTGAACTTGTTGGCTGACAAGTTTAAAGGTTGTTTTGACCCTTCGGGATATATTTTTTTTTTTTAAAAAAATATTTCTTTCACCTTCCTTCTTGCAGCTTTATGAGAGGGCCAAGGCAGGAGCTTTGTACCCAGCAGTAGGAGTGTAATTACAGCAAGTCTGGGCGAGTGGCTCTCCCCCAGGGCTCTTTCAGAGTTGGGTTTTGCTTCTCTTTTTTTCCCCCTCTCCCTGCTCCATGTTATTGTTCTTGTCCCTCCACCTCCTTTTCTGGGGAAAACTCTTTGGGGTCTGATGTTCCTTTGTGCAGGTTTCCATTTCCCTGTGCCTTTCCATCTCACCTGGAAGCTGGATTTTTCTGGAATAAGCTGGGTGCAACCCCAGATTGGTTCTGCTGGGTGAGCAGTGCTCATCAAAGTCCCTTAATTCCCAATTAGTCTGTCCACCCAAGGCTTTAAAATTGGTTCGATAAAGCGCATTAGAGTTAAATCTGAATTAACCTTTCCTGGCACAGGCGACCCCTGGGGAACCCCGGGGGCAGCAGAGCTGGTTCCCAAGGGGGGCACAGCCCCTTCCTGGGCCAAATGGGGGCATTTGG
Source organism: Agelaius tricolor (assembly GCF_023055355.1). Lineage (NCBI taxonomy): Eukaryota > Metazoa > Chordata > Aves > Passeriformes > Icteridae > Agelaius > Agelaius tricolor. Next base: position 1,488,932 of record NW_027269293.1, on the reverse strand, counting down.
GGGCATTTGGGGGCATTCTCCTGGTGGGACACCCAGCACTGCAGGGCTCTGAGCTGGCCCTGGCACGGGGCTGCTGCGCTGGGGAATTTTTAGAGAAGAAAAGAGGTGGTGGCAGGAGAGAGGTCTCCATCCCGAGGCACCCGGACTCTTTAATTATGTTTTTGGTCTGGAAGATTATATGGTTCCTAAGCATAAATAGAGATCCCAGGGGAGGTAATTGCACCTCTGGGTGCAGATGGGTGCTGGCAGAGGCTGTGTGAGGGCAGGATCAGCGGGAGGAGGTGCAGGAGAGGGAGGAATGGGCTCCTTGGAGCTGCTGGAATTAGCATTGCACCCCGAGTTCCTGGCACCCCGTCCTGTCCATGGTGCTCCTGGGGGACCCACAGCCCCAGGAAGCCCTGGGAGCCACCCCACTGCCATTAATCCCTGCATTTGGGGCAAACCAGCCCCTGGGCCCTCCCTGAGTCGTGCACAAAAATCGTGGTCGTGGTCTGCCCCTGCCAGAATTACCCTTTGCCCACTTGGAGCTGATTTCAGCACAATTGCTGACTTGGCTTTATTAGTTCCTTCATTATCTTTGGAGTCCTGCCAGATGTCCTTGTGGCCTGCAAATTCTGCATTCTTTGCATCCATTATCAGTGGTACATCCTTCTTTCCAAGCTTTGTTAACCTCCCTCTAGCTCTGAGATCATGAGGAGCATGTCCAGCCCTAAACTCTAACAAGGCAATTCTACCAAGCAGTGATTTGTTTTTCTAACACCTGGATATCACTTAGAGCTTGTTTGTTCCTCTGTTTCGTGGATTAAATCTCCCTTTTTTTGCTGATTAGGCTTGAAAGCATACAAAGACCAAACATCAAAGAACGATCTCACTTAAGAAATTTTTACATATTCCACATTTTGCAACACCTGGGTGCAATAGCCAGCCCAGGTTTTCTGGAGATGGTGGAGATGTGCCCCTGCCTTTGGCTGGGGTGTGCCCTGACCTGCACTTGGCTCTGCAGGGAGGAAAGACATTTCAAAAGTGTTTCCACATTTGTACCTTCCAGCTCTGCTCCTGAGTGGGGAACCTGCAGGGAGAGCCTCAATTTTTCCCTGCATTTCCCTTTCCTTGCCTTGACTTCCAGCTGTACTCCTCACCAAGCATGCCTTGCCTCTGTGTGCTGCCCAAAATGATGTTTTCAAGGGTGAAGCAGGACCATTCTCTCTTTCCAGTGCCTTATTTCAATACAGACAAGCTGAAATATTTGGGGTGTGCTTTTCTTTTAAAGCATTTAATTAAAGCAAAACCCCCGAAACCCTGCGCTGGCAGTTTTCCCGCGTGTCCCCACATTTGCATGGCTCCTGTGATTGCACAAGGAGGCTCCTCCAGGTGGGACCTCATTTTTTCAAGCACTTCCCACCCCATCCCTGGAGCCCTGATGTTCCTGGGATCTGCAGCCTCGTTCTTGGGGTGAGTCCAGCAAACTCTTTGCTTGGGAGGGAAACCAAAGGTCCTGGTGATGGGAGGGAGCCCTGACAGCTGGAGCTGGGGGATAGGAGAGGGACTCTGGAGAAAACAGCTGGGGTTGGGTGAGGAAATTTGGGCTTCAAACCCATCTCCAGCTGCAGTTTGTGGAGCAGTTCTGCAGAGCCTTGCCCCTCTGGTTTAACCCTTCACATGGCTGAGTGCTGGAGATGGGAACCTTCCCCTCCTCCTTCCTCACTGTTCCCAGTGTGAACCCCCGGAGCAGAGCCGCCAGCTCTGTTTATTGAACACAAATAGGAGATAAAATAGTGGAAAACTCATTTTTTCATGCTCATTGGTGGGAAAGATTAAAATTATGCAAATCCTCGGCAGCGAGCTTGGTGCAGAGATAAGGGGATGTTCAAGTCAGCTGGCTGCCTGCTAATTCACTCATTGAAAACGAAATGAGCAGGAAAGCTGCGAGCTGGGGATCCTGTGCTGGGAGGGAGCAAACAAAGAAAAATCCCTTTTTGGAGGCGTGCAGGATCCATGCTGGGATGCTCAGGCCAGAATCACGTGTGTGCCCAATGCCTGGGGAGCTCTGGGATGCAGCACCTCCACCTTGGCCAGGTGTATCTGCAGCCAGTGTCCCATCCCCATCCCATCCCATCCTCATTCCCATCCTCATTCCCATCCTCATTCCCATCCCCATCCCCATCCTCATTTCCATCCCCATCCCCATCCCATCCCCACAGCTATCCCATCCCTATCCTATCCCCATCCCAATTCCATTTCCATTCCCATCCCATCCCCATCTCATCCCATCCCCATCTCATTCCATTACATCCCATCCCCATCCCCATCTCATCCCCATCCCCATTTCCATCCCCATTTCCATCCCCATTTCCATCCCCATTTCCATCCCCATCCCATCCCATCCCCATCCCATCCCATCCCATCCCATCCCATCCCCACAGCTATCCCCATCTTATCCCCATCCCAATTCCATTTCCATCCCCATCCCAATTCCATCCCATCCCCATCCCCATCCCCATCCTATCCCCATCCCATCCCATCCCATCCCATCCCATCCCATCCCATCCCATCCCCACAGCTATCCCCATCTTATCCCCATCCCAATTCCATTTCCATCCCCATCCCAATTCCATCCCATCCCCATCCCATCCCCATCCCATCCCCATCCCATCCCCAACCCAATTCCATTTCCATCCCCATCCCATCCCCATCCCATCCCATCCCATCCCCATCCCCATCCCCATCCCCATCCTATCCCCATCCCATCCCCATCCTCATCCCCATCCCATCCCATCCCCATCCCATCCCCATCCCATCCCATCCCATCCCCATCCCCATCCCCATCCCCATCCTATCCCCATCCCATCCCCATCCCCATCCCATCCCATTCCCATTCCCATCCCCATCCCATCCTATTCCATTCCCATCCCATCCCCATCCCCATCCCATCCCATTCCCATTCCCATCCCCATCCCATCCCCATCCCATCCCCACTGGGACACTGGCTGCAGATACACCTGGCCAAGGTGGAGGTGCTGCATCCCAGAGCTCCCCAGGCACTGGGCACACACGTGATTCTGGCCTGAGCATCTCAGCATGGATCCTGCACCAAAAAAGGGTTTTTTTTTCCCTGAACCTGCCTCCAAAAAAAGGTTTTTTCTTTGTTTGCTCCCTCCCAGCACAGAAACCCCAGCACCGTGAGCACCCTCAGGTCTCAATGACCCCAGATCCCCTGATGTGGTGGTTCTGGGGGTGAATCAGCTGAAATCTGCCCCCTTGGTCCCTCAGTTGGATTCCATGAGCAGAGCAAGGCTGGGAATTGAGTGGGAAGCCACCAGATAAGAGCAGTGCTGCTCTCGGTGCTTTCTGCTGCACCTCTGTGGCTCTGGGGGGCTGCAGGAGCCCCAGTGGGTTCAGCAGGACACAAGGTGGCATGAGGGGCCCTGCAGGGCAGGGCAGGGGCAGCTCCCTGGGCCTGGGCCTCCCCCACCATCCCAGGGGTGCCATGGAGGAACCTGTGCCCATCTCTCCCACCCATCTCCCTGGCCATGCCTGCTTTGTAGTGGGAGCCAGGAGCTGAAATTCCCTGCATGGGCACGTCAATGAGCCCTGCAGGGCTGTGGGGCTTTCCCGGGATGAAAGGGCCCTGTGTGTGTCTGGGGAGGAGCAGGGAGTGTGCAGATGTGGTTGTGGTCAGGAAGGAGCGAGGGAAGGAGCAAACCCTGGCCCTCTGACTCTGGCTCTGACTCAGCCCTGAGCTTTGGCTGAAGGGAGCCTCACTCCTTTTGCCTGACTCAGTTTTGCCTCACTCCTTTAGACCAAACTGAGCCTGCAGTGCTGGAGAGAATTAAGGGCCACCCCAGCAGAGGAATTGGGGTGAACAGTGGGGATTTTTGCTCTCTGTGCTGCTGGCTTTGCCCAGCACAGGCTCCTTAGGCTGTGCATTTATTTCTGGGGATCTCTCAAGGTGTTCCAGGCACAGGGGAGACCAAAAACCCCCACAACCCAAAATCTTGCAGAGCAGCTGAAGCTGCCAACCGTGCAAAGGCACCCAGGAAATGATGAGGACTGCTCATTGTGCTGGGAGAGGGACCCAGTGCCAGAGAGTGCTTTTGGAAGGGTTTGTCTCACTTCCTGTCAAATCAATATTTATTCACAAATCTATTTGTTTGCTTTTGTCATTGAAAACTCTTGTGGGCTTTTTTTTGTGTGTGTGTGTGCGCGTTGTTTTGTTCCCCTTGTGTATTTTTGGCTGTGCAGTGCTGGCCAGAGGGGCTGCCACAGCCTTTCCTGGCTCCTCTCCTTCCAGCTGCTTCTCCCAGCCCAAAAGAGGTTTGGAGGCTCTTTTGTAAGGTGGGACCTGCCTGGCAGCTCTCCTGTGCCCGGGCACAGCTTCCTCCCCATTCCCCCCTGGTGCCCTTGGGCTGGAGGGATGAGGGATAGGAAGGGGCTGACCTCAGTGAACACGAGCAGTGATTTTCCATTTCTGGGTTATGGATCCCAGTGGAGCAGGGGTGTGGAATAGATCAACCAGCCCCCAAAATCGTGGGATCACAGAGTGGTTTGGCTTGGCAGGACCTTAGAGCCCATCCCATTCCACCCCCTGCCATGGGCAGGGACCCTTTCCAGTGTCCCAGGCTGCTCCAAGCCCATCCAACCTGGCCTTGGGCACTTCCAGGGATGCAGGGGCAGCCCCAGCTTTGGTCCTGCTTGAGTTTCACCATTCCCACCAACCTTCCCCTTCATTTCTGCCCCGTTTTACTGTGAGTGAAACAAATCGTGGCTGGAGCTCCATCCTCCCTCAGCTGCTCTCCCTCCTCTGTCCTCCTCCATGCCCTGACTCATTCCTGATGCCAGAGCTGTTTGTGCCCTCCCTGCCCTGCTCTCACCTCCTCTGGTTCATTTGTGCTGTTGAGGGGATGGGGATGAGGATGAGGATGGGGAAGGGGATGGGAATGGGGTGAGAACGGGAATGGGGATGGGACGGGATGGAATGGAATGGAATGAGATGGGGATGGGGACAGGATGGGGATGGGGATGGGATGGGAATGGAAATGGAATTGGGATGGGGATAGGATGGGGATGGGATAGCTGTGGGGATGGGATGGAATGTGATGGGAATGGGGATGTGATGGAATGGAATGGAATGGAATGGAATGGAATGGAATGAGATGGGGATGGAGACAGGATGGGATGGGGATGGGATGGAATGGAATGGAATGGAGAGATTGGGATGGGATGGGGATGTGGATGTGGATGTGATGGGGATGTGATGGAATGGAATGAGATGGGGATGGGGATGGGGATGGGGATGTGATGGGGATGGGGATGGGATGGGGATGTGATGGAATGGAATGGAATGGAATGAGATGTGGATGTGATGGGGATGGGTTTTCAGCACCTCTGCCTCCCTCCCCTCCCTGGCCCAGCCCTTTGCACCTGCCCAGAGCTGCAGGATGGGGACACTGCCGTGACAGAGCTGCAGGTGGAATAAACCAGGGATTTTTGGAGCCAGCTGAGGACCTGCTATGCCCCAGGGGGTGTGGGGAGGGCTTTGCCTCCTCCTGGGTTTGTCTGCTGAGCCCCAGAGCTGGAATATTATTTATCTGCCCCCAGCCAAATCACGCAAAGCTAAATTGAGCTGTGGCAGGCGAAAGTGTGAAGCGTATTATTAGGAACAGGGAGCTCTTGTTCCACAGCTGCTGCTGCTGCTGCTGCCGTTGGTAATTAATGTTTGAGGAATTGCAGATCTTCATTAGGAGAACAATTAGATTAACGAGAGAACTCGAGCCGAAGCTGTAGTGGGAAAGGGCTGGGGGGAGGCTTTAAAAAACAAACTCCAGTCCCTCCCTGGCAGCCTGCCTCGCTGCTCCAGAGCTGTGCTGCTGCTCTTGGAGGCCCTGGGAGGAGGAGACTGGTCTGTGACAGGCACGCAGGGAGCGTGTGGGGGCTTCGTTACGGGCAGGAAAGCAGCAATCCTTGATTGCCATAAATATTTCAGGCAGCCCAGCACCCATTGCTCAGCCCCAGCCCAGGGTTATTAGCAGAGAGAGCTCTGGGCAGAGGCTGCTCAGGGCTCTGCAAGGTCCTGGGCTTGCATCATTAAAAGCTTTAATTGGTGTCCTTGTTGCTGGAATCACTGACCCCTTCCAGGCAAGAGCACCCTGGCCACAAGGTATCACCTGCAGGGCCTGGGCTTAATTCAGGCCAGTAAACAGCCCTGAAGTTGAGGGATTTAAGATGCTTCTCATTAATATCCTTCCAGCAAGAGTTGTTTGGGGTTCTCCCCACCCCCTGCTTTCTTCCCCGTGCCCTGCCCTGCGCCGGGTCCATCCATGAACTTGCAGCAGCTCTGCCCTCACACAAGCGAGGTGCTCACAGCTGGCTGATGAGCAGGATGCAGCAGGAATTCACTCAGGATAAATGAACCATTTAGAGAGGTTGTAAAACCACAGAAAGTAACGACAGAAGGGAGGTTGGAAGGTCAATTAGTCCCTCTGGCTGGCCCAAGTGTGTTTGGAAGTCGTTGGAGGCAGATGCATGCCTGGCCTTCCTAAAACCCTGCAGTGGTGGTGCTCCCATCCCTGGGCTGTGTCCCCAGAGCTGCTCAGCCCCACAGAGCCTCCCCCATGGGGCACCAGCAGTTCTCTCCCCATGGGAGATGCTCTCAGCACCCTCTGCACCAGCCACACCATGCCCAGCCTCTGGTGAGAGGGATGTCCTGGAGGTTTTTTCATCTCTTCTGGTTTCAGGAAATGTCACCACAGGAATCTCTTGCTCTCCAGCAAGGCGGGAGCCCCTGAGTGCTGCCAACAGTCTGAGCTGGGCTGGTTCCACCCTCTGGTGGAGCCATGGCAGGGGATGGGAGCAAGAGGATCCTTAAGGTCCCTTCCAACCCAAACCACTCTGGGATTCTGAGGGGAGGCTGTGGGGCAGCTCCCAAAAGCAGAGAGAGTTGGGCACAGGGTGTTACAAATCCCAGAGGTGCTGGAAGGGGGCTCAGCTCCCAAGCCCTGTCCCCAGCCCCAGGAGAAAGCTGCAAGCTTTGCCTTTCAGGGGACAGCACATTTCTCCCTTTGCTAATTGATGGGGACAAAAAAAGTTTCATTTCCTGGCGACTCCAGATGGTGCAGCGCCAATGAAGCCATTTTCTGCAATATGGTGGCTTCTGCCTGTCCAAGGAGAGATTTGCTGTTGGAGCAGCTCCTGCTTGGCTCGGTGCCCCAAAGGTGGACGAGTCACTCTGAGCCCTGGCTGGGGCTCTGGGCCTTGGGAATCTCCTGCAGCCCTGCTGAGCAAGAGGGCAGGAATCTGCTGCTGTGAGGCAGTGCCTTGCTGGGGGTGGAGGACACACAGCACCCTCCTCCCTGGGCATGCACAGCCCAGGAAATATCATTGCATGTTTAATTCATGGCCCTGCAAAACCATGGCTCAGCCAGCCTCCTCCTGCTGATCCTTCTGGTGATTGACTGCCACAAAGACCCCGAGATGATCTCAGCAGCTTGTCAGAAGGAGCCCTTCTGTTGGTTTCAAGTGAAATCCAAGCCGACGTGCCGAGCAGGTGGAGGCTTTCTGAATGCTGGGTGATGGGAATGTTCTCCCAGGGTGCTCTCACAAGCTCCTTTCCTACAGCAGGGATGTTACCAATCTCCAGATGCTTATAAATGTTTTAAGGCACCTCTGATGCGTGGCTGGGCTGTGCAGGGGCTGCTGGATGCCAGGCAGTGGGAGCAGCACCTCTGGGCTGGGCTGGGCTGGGCTCTGCAGCTGCTCAGAGCAGAAGGGGAGGAAGATCAGATTCAGCAGCAGCAAACCAGCTGGGTGAGATCAGGCTGTCAGGCAGGAGCTGGGGTACTGTGAGGATGGTGTTGCTCCCAGTTTCTGCCTAGTTAGCAGCCTCTTAATTATTTTGCATCTTGTGCAGGAGATGGAATGGCAGCAGAACCCTGCCTGCCTGAGCTGCTTGGCTTAGGAGCACCCCTGGCTTGTGCCTTCTGAGGGTTGCTGTGATTTGTGGGCCTTCAGTCAATGCATGAGGAGGATTTCTGGAGGCACCTGCTGCAGCTGGGGCTCTCTGCAAGGATGTGACAAGAGCCAGAGGCTTCCCCAGACAGACAGCCCAGAATTAAATCAGAGGGAAATCAAGCATGGAGTGTGGACGTGGCTTCCTGACCCTGCTGCTGACCTTGAGCAGCGCAGCCTCAGACTCTGTCCAGTCTCTTCTGGTGTCCCCGGGTCTGCAGGGCTCCACCAGCCCAAGCAGTGACCCAGCATCCTCCCAGCTTAGCTCTTAAATTCAGATGAGATCACGACAGCAAGTGATGGATGGGTTTTTTTCTTTCTCTCCTCCTTTCTTAATCTCCCCTGGCTGGTGGGTCTGAGACACAGGATTCCTGCCAGAGCAAGGGGAGGGATTTGCTCATCTTCTGTCTTGCAAGCTCAAAACCAAATCCTCTTTATGGAATTTAACCCCCTGTGTTGGCTGGCGGGGCTGGAGTGCCTGGCACGTGGGGAGGGGATGAGTGCTGAAGGAGAAGGCAGCAGGGTGAGCTCCAGAGGGCAGGCCCAGGAGCATCTCAGTGCCCAGGGGGTGCACTCTGAGTGGGGCTTGGTGGCAGCACTGTCGGTCCTGGGGTGGACAAAGGGCATTGCTGGGCCCATGGCTGTGGAGCTGCCCTGCCCCGAGCCCTCCCGAGCAACACCCAGGGAAGGGAACACCTCCTAATCACCTTGATGAGCTTTCCTTGCTGGTCACTAATCAGCAGGACGGTGATGAAGGCAGCTCTGTGCCAGGACAGAGGAAGACAAGGCTCTTTATCCTCCTTGCTGCAGCCCAGCAGCCCCTCCTCGCCTGCAGGGGGATTTGCTGGGGGTTTTGTGGCTGCTGCTCTGTCCCCTCCTCACTGGAGCACAGCTCTGCCTCTTCCAGGGGGTGTGAGGAGAGCAAGGAGCTCATCAGCTGCGCTGCTGCCACGAGGATTTCCATTTACCATCAGACAGCAATTAGGAGAAACTTTGCGTGTTTGCTTCCCTCCTTTTGTTTCCTGTGTGTTTTTCACCGGTGAGCAGAGTGCGCTGCAGCAACCCCGGGGCCTCTCCCAGCCTGCTGCCCAGGGATGTGCAGACAAGGCTGCCCATGAGGGCTGCAGGCCTTAAAAAGGAAACTGATCTCTTGTCTCTTGTGCTTCCCAAGGCTCTTGGCTTGGGGTGTTCCTGGGCTGGAATTGCTGAGAAAGGAGGGACAGTCCCTCTGTATCTCAGGTGTGGGGGACCCTCATGATGAGCACTTAACTCAGTGTAAATCCAGACCAGCATCCTCCATGGAAGCCTCTTGGGGCTGTTTGGGCTGGGTTCCTTGCCTGTGGCTGATTAAATCTTCCGGTTGTTGCATTTAGAGAGAATTTCCTACTTTGCTTTTGGTGTGAGGTGCGTGCCTGCATGCAGGTTGGGGATATTTTTGGGGGTCATTTCACTCATAACTCCTATTGCTGGGGACTGTTTCTGCTTGGGGACCAAAATGAGCTGGGCAAAATCTGGAGGCAGCTGGGACTGTTAGTGCTGCCCTCCCTGGTGGCTCTGCCCAAGGTGGCTCTGCCCTGGTGGCCCTGCCCTGGTGGCCCTGCCCTGGTGGCCCTGGTGGCCTTGCCCTGGTGGCCCCGGTGGCCCTGCCCTGGTGGCCTTGCCCTGGTGTCATTGCCCAGGTGGCTTTGCCCTGGTGGCTTTGCCCTGGTGGCTCTGCCCTGGTGGCCTTGCCCTGGTGGCCTTGCCCAGGTGGCCCTGCCCTGGTGGCTCTGCCCTGGTGTCATTGCCCTGGTGGCTCTGCCCAAGGTGGCCTTGCCCTGGTGGCCCTACCCTGGTGTCATTGCCCTGGTGGCCTTGCCCTGGTGTCATTGCCCTGGTGGCCTTGCCCTGGTGGCCCTGGGTGTGCTCAGAGGAGCAGCAGGAGCTGATGGAGACAACAGAAGGAGGCGATTGATCGGCGATCGATCGGCGATCCCGGTAATGAGGAGCTCATTCTTGGCAGGGGTTGGTGACATCCTACACCCACCCAGCCCTCACAGCTGGAGCTGATAAAGCACCCTCGTGTTCCTAATTAACTTTCTTGAATGGTTTTTTCCTTCCTTTCGATTTTTCATCTCTTTTTTTTTTCCCTTCTGCTCGTGCTGTGGGCTGGCGGGAGATGCTCTGCTGGGCCAGGAGGAGGAGAGGAGCAGGTTTGCCACCCTCTGCACCCTGCAGCAGGGATCTCTGTGGGCTTGGATTGATTTCCCCTGCTCCTGGCCTGGCTGCAGGGGCTGAGAACCCACTGCTTGTCCTCAGGGGATGGCTTGCACGAGAGTTTTTGGTGAGAAGCACCTGATTTGTGAGAAGCCAGTCCCCAGGAGAGTTGAGGAGCTGGGGGAAGGCCAGGCAGGTGTCTGTCAGCAGGTGAGCTGCCATCAGGGAGGAGCAGCAGTGCCAGGAATGGGCTTTGCCCCCCTCCTTTGGCTGTCATTCCCTGCTGCTGAGCACAAAGGGGGTCCCTGTGCAGACCTGGCCGAGCGCTTTGGAGGCTGGAGAAGGTCACAAGATGCAGCAGCATCCAGATTTCTGTGTGAGGGGAGCAGAAAGCCAAAGCTGGAGGGATTAGCCTGGTCAGAGGGACTGATGCCATCTGGATGGGCTCTTCCTGGTCCAGGTCATCTTCGTGCCATGCTGCAAGCCAGGAAAGCACCAGCTCCTCATTGCTGAGTGGATTTCCTGTGTTCTTAGTTGGACACGCAGAGATGTGAGGCCAGGCAGTCTTTCCTCCCCAGGAATGTGGAGCTGACCTGAACCTGCACTTGATCTCACAAAAAATCTTTTTTTTTTTTTTAGCTTGGACTCCAGACATGAGAAAGGCCATTGCACTTTTGCTGGTGTGGGCAGCAAAAGCAGCTCTTTGGGCTCTTGGTTGAGATTTTCCCTTTTTCCCTTGTGCTGGGTGCATAACTCAGTGTCACCCACCAGCCCAGGTGCCAGGCTCGGGGAGCAGGAGCTTTGGGAGGGGGATGTTGGTGCTTTAGCAGTGCTGAGTAGGTGATGCTGGTGGCCCTGGGAGGGAGATATTGGTGGTTTAGCAGTGGTTGGTGATTTTAGCAGTGCTGAGTGTCACAAGGTGGTGTTGGTGGTCCTGGAAGGGAGATGTTGGTGCTTTAGCAGTGCTGAGTGTCACAAGGTGATATTGGTGGCCCTGGAATGGAGATGTTGGTGGTTTAGCAGTGCTGAGTGTCACAAGGTGATATTGGTGGCCCTGGAAGGGAGATGCTGGTGGTTTAGCAGTGCTGAGTGTCACAAGGTGATATTGGTGGCCCTGGAAGGGAGATGTTGATGGTTTAGCAATGCTGAGTGTCACAAGGTGATATTGGTGGTCCTGGGAGGGAGATGCTGGTGGTTTAGCAGTGCTGAGTGTCACAGGGTGCTGTTGGTGGCCCTGGCAGAGCTGCAGGATGGGCTGGGATGCGGTTCCTCCCCAGCACTGCCAGTGCCAGCACAGAGACACAGGGATGCGGTCTGTGCCCTGAGGAGCTCCCAGTCTGTCAGGCAGCTGAGCTGGCCCTAATGATGAATGACTTCCTAAATAAATAAATAAAGCCCAGAGGCAGGGAAAAAGAAACGTGCAGCATTACCCTGAGCCACAAGGCAATTTTAGCTGACGGTTTGTGCTGCCCAGGGGCGCTCGGCAGAGATTGGGGTGGTTTGCTGGGAAATGCTGAAGGATGGGGAGAATTTGTGTGGGAGGGGAGGGGAATGGGGGCCCTGGGTCAGATCCTTCCCTTTGTGCATCCTGGAGGAGAGCCCAGCCCTGCAGAGAGCCGCATCTCCCGCTCTGCACCGGTCCATGAGGATGCTCCTGGGCTTTCTGGTGGTTCTGGGGCTGCCTCTGTCTGGACTTGGAGCAGGGGGATCCTTTGGGCTCCTCCCTGTGCTGTGGCCACAGTGCCCAGGGTGTGGATGGGCTCCCTCAGCAGGGTGCAGCCAGGCCAGGGGAGCTGTGCTTCCTCCTCCTCCTCCTCCTCCTCCCCATCCCCATCCTGGTGCTGCCCCTGTGCCCTGTCCGTGCTGGGCTGCACCTGCTGAACGCTCCTGACACATCCCTGCCTGTCACAGCCCTCACTGCAGGGCGAAATTAATTCCCCCTGACCATCCCAGCCCTGCCCTGAGCTCTCCCTCTGCTTTGTCCTGCAGTGACCACAGCTTAACCCTTGCTGTGCCATCACAGCCCGGGCAGGGAGCAGCGAATCCTGGAGCACCCACAGGGCTGCGCCCCAAAATGTCCCTTGTGCCCATTGCTTGGGGACAGTGCTGGGCACTTCACACACGTGGGAGGAGCAGAAATGCCACAGGGGGAACAAAAGGAGAGAAAGAGAGGCTCTGTGTGTGTGTATACGTGCAAACACAGCGAGCTGTCTTGGTGTGCAGTTTCCTCTGGTTTCCCACATTGTAGAAAGGGATAATTCTGTCATATTAAAGCACTTGGAGATCTGGGGATGAAAAGCAGCGAATGGGACCGAAGACAGTCCTGATCAAAGCTCTTTTTTTTCCCTCCATCTGTGTTTGTTTCCCCGTGGAAGATAATGCTCTGCCTCTTTCTTGTAAATATTTTTTTAAGATCTAAGTAACTCCGTGATAGATAAACAGCCATGCTTCACTCTGAAGGATCTCTGCTGCCTGCTCTAATTGTGTTTGCCAAACCCCTGGCCTGCCTTCAGCAGTGCCTTGGGGAGCTGCATTCAGGCCCAGAGGAGAAACTCTGTCCAGCAGCTTTGGGGTGCAAAGGTGAAATGCTCCATCACCCTTTTTCCTTTGGGCAGGATCAGGCCTCTGTTGAGATCTGCACAGCTGGTGAGATGGCCCCTAAAGCACCCAGTGTGGCTGCCCCATCCCTGGCAGTGCTGCAGGCCAGGCTGGAAGGGGCCCTGGGTACCCCAGGGATGCCCTGAGTGCCACCCCTGCCTCTGGGGGAATGAGGGCATCTCTGGGTATCCTGATCCCTGAGTGCCATCCCTGCCTTTGAGGGAATGAGGGCATCTCTGGGTACCCTGATCCCTGAGTGCCACCCCTGCCTCTGGGGGAATGAGGGCATCTCTGGGTATCCTGATCCCTGAGTGCCATCCCTGCCTCTGGGGGAATGAGGGCATCTCTGGGTACCCTGATCCCTGAGTGCCACCCCTGCCTCTGGGGGAACCAGGGCATCTCTGGGTACCCTGATCCCTGAGTGCCATCCCTGCCTCTGGGGGAATGAGGGCATCTCTGGGTACCCTGATCCCTGAGTGCCATCCCTGCCTTTAGGGGAATGAGGGCATCTCTGGGTACCCTGATCCCTGAGTGCCATCCCTGCCTCTGGGGGAGCCAGGGCATCTCTGGGTACCCCAAGGATGCCCTGAGTGCCATCCCTGCCTCTGGGGGAACCAGGGCATCTCTGGGTATCCTGATCCCTGAGTGCCATCCCTGCCTTTAGGGGAATGAGGGCATCTCTGGGTACCTCAGGGATGCCCTGAGTGCCATCCCTGCCTCTGGGGGAATGAGGGCATCTCTGGGTACCCTGATCCCTGAGTGCCATCCCTGCCTTTAGGGGAACCAGGGCCTCTCTGGGGTCCTGTCCAGCCCAGTCCATCCTGTACCTGCTGGGCTGTGCAGGGCTCCAGAGCCAGCTCTGCACCTTGGCACCTCCTCATTGCCCCGGGCCAAGTCCCTGTCCCAGCCCTGGCCAGGCTGGGTTTACCAAGGCCAGAGGAGCAAGCTGGAGCTGTGGGGCAGCGAATTCAAATTTCATCTCTGCCCTCCCCAGGGGAGGTGACAAATGAGCTGGTGGTTGTGCTAAAAGCTTTTCTTTCTCTCTTTAAAGAGGTTGCTGGGAGGAAATGAAGTGACCCACTGACCTCTGTTAATGTGCAGCACAAACGAAGCTGCTGCTGCAAGGAGGAGCCCCCAGTGCAGCCCTGTGCCTGCAAGGTGTTTGCTTCCATTGATGGGCCTAATGGGAGCAATTCTCCCTCGACAGCTGCTGGAAATGAAGATATTTAATCATCTCCTAGATCCTAGTGGAACTTTTTTTGCACAGAATTTCTTTAAAATCGCCCTTCTCCTTCTCACAGGCAGGTGAAACACAAAAGAAGCCCAAGTGCTTATTTTTTTAATTTTTTTTGCTTTTTTTTTTTTTTTTTTGGTGATTTATTTCTCCAGGTTGTCATACTCTTAATGAACCTGAAATGAATGCATGGTTCCTCCCTCCTGGATTTTTTTCAAACACAGAGCAAACGTTCCAATTACCAGCTCCGTGGGGGCTAAGAACAGGTAACATATGGCCAAATGTTGCCCAGAGAGGCTGTGGATGATGCCCCATGCCTGGGACTGTTCAAGGCCACCTCTGAGCAGCCTGGTCTAAAGGAAGGTGTGTCCCTGTCTCCAGCACGATCCTGAATGTCCCTTGCAGCATTCTGTGTTCCTGTGAAAACCCCTGCCCAGCTCTGCCCCATCCCCGTGCCTGTCACTGTGCAGATATTGGCTTTTAGCAGCATTTCCCTCCCTGAGCAGCGAGGACCAAGGCAGCCAAACCCCTCCTCCTGTATCCCCTCCATTCCCAAAGCAGCTTAAGGGAGTTAGGTGTCCAGCACCCTCTGAAATGGGACTTGCTGGGGGGAAAATCTCCAAAAGCATCTTAGCAGCTTAGGTTAAGTCCCTTTGACTCCCAGGGGAACTTAAGCTCTTAAGAAATGTGGGTGCTTCAGAGCATTTCAGCCTCTGTGCCTCGCTCCCCTGGCTCCTGGCTGGCTCCCAGCTGCAGGAGCCGCACTGGGAGGCTGCTCCTTGCGAACACTCCTCACTTTTATTATTTTTAATAATGCTCTGCAAGGCCCCGTGCTCTGCGCCTGCAAGCTGCACACATGGCCTTGCTTAGAGCTGGAGATTAGGCAGCACACAGGAATGAATGTCTTACAGGAGCTCCTTTACTGTAAGAATTAATCTTATTCCTGAAATGTGACCGTATCTAGCACAAATCTGACCCCACTGGGGGCCGTGGCTTCACTTAATTGCATTCTTTAGCAAGGATTGAGGTCTATTAGGTGGTTTGCTTGTGTTGCAGGGGACCCTGTGCCAGGGAATTTAGCGAATTTTGCAGGTCTGTGGAGCAGCACAGGAAAAGTGCCATTATGTTGGCTCGGCTGGTGCCAGGAGCTTGGCTGGGTGCTCAGAGACAGGCAGGGCTGAGCAGACCTGCTCCAGAGAGAGCAAGGTAAGCCCTGAGGAGGGGAGAGCAGGGGTGGCAGCGCCCCTTGGGATTGGAGCTTTCACCAGAACGATTCCCACTGGGTTTCAGCCTCCTTGTGTGGCAGCAGCGTGGGGACAGGAACTGTGGCTGCTCCTATTGCCTGCCAAGGAGGCAGGGCAAGCTGTGCCCCAGCCTGTCCTGTGCACATCCTGCTGTCTTGGCAGTGCCTCAGCCAGGGGCCAGCAGGGATGGAGCTGCTCTGAAGGATGAGCTGCTGGATCGAGGCTGACATGCCCTAATATCTCTGCCAGCACTTTGTGTCTCCGGCAGGGGCTGGGGAAGCACATTAGCACTGGAGTGGAAGTGTCACCCTCTGGCATCTCCTCCTCTCATCTTGGAGCTGTTCTGGATCTCCTTTTCCAGACCTTCTCCTTCAGAGCCCATTACAGGGCAGGAAAAGCCGTGCTGGCTGTGGGAGGGTGGCACTGCCAGGCTCCTCTCTCTGGGGGAGGCAGAACATTTCCCTGACATTCAGCTCCATCCCGGGGGGACTTTAGGGATTGTGCTGCTTCTCTTGGCTGCTCTCAGCTGTGGAGGATCATCACTGCCGTGTCTGGGGAGCACACGAGGCTCAAGGAGGTGTTTGGTGGCATTTTTGGCACTGGTGGGGGTGGATGTGCTGCTCTGATAAAGGAAAACGGGAGTTTCTGAAACGGTGGCTGAGCCAGCGGGGTTTGCTGGGTTTTATTTTGACACAGGCACCCGAAATAGCCGGGTGCATTCTTGCTCCCTGCAACGCCAGCCTCGCTGGTGGGAACGGGAGAAGGGAGAGCCAGGGAGCTGCAGCACAGCTCTGTGTGCTGTGCTGGCATCGCTGCCACATCCCCAGTTTAATTAACAGTTCCCATCACAGCCATTCACGCTGCTCCCGCTCTCTGCTCACCCCTGACAGCCACAAAAGAAACCCCAACGTGTTGTTCTGTGCCCTGGAACCCTGTGAACCCCGAGCTGGGGCTGGCTGGAGCCTCTCTGTGTTTCTCTGAGTGTGTCTAGAACAAACATTTGAAGAGATTCCCAGTGATAGGATTGGGGTTTTTTTTTTTCCCTTTTTTTGTTCCAGTATTTGTGCTCGTTTGTCACTGAAGCGTGGTGGATCTGGGCTAGCACAGAGCACACAGCAGAGGCTTTGTAATCCTCAAAGTCCAAAGCTTCTCTCTGAAAAGTTGTTCTTTAGGGCTGAGTACGTATGGGGACGTCTTGTTTATCCTGGCTTTTCTTTTAATTCTGCACAGTTCAGCCTTGGAGAGTTAATGGGACAGAAAAAGATGAAAATGCCCCTTCACACTGCCTGTCCCGACAGTCTCCCACCCCGATGTGTGTCAGAAAGCTTAAACAGCCTCACTATCCCCTTAGTCCTCTCAAAGCCTTTGATCATTGTACAATATCTCCTACCTGGCTTTCCTCCAAAAGGTGATAAACCCCGGGTTTGATTTCTAATTGGAGGAACGATAGCGGGAAGGAATCTGTCAGATCTGAGAGATCCTTGCCCAGCTCTGGCCATTATCCCGTGCTCAGAGCCTGCCTGGTGGAAACCTCTGAGCTGCCGACCCCGGGAGGAGGCTGTGGCTGCAGCTTCCACTCTATTTTCAGCCCTTCTGGGGCAGATCCCACCTGTGTGACTGAGGGAAGCGTTTCCCAGTGTTGACACACAGGGCTGAGAACACACAGCTGCCTTCATGCCACTCCAGCTTTGCACGGGGATCAGGATAAAGCTGTGAGCAGGGAGCTCCCTTTGGAGGCAGCAGTTTGTCTCCATGGAAATGTGCTGGCAGGCTGGTGCTGAGCTGGATCTGCCCTGCCACAGCCCTGCTGATCTGCTGCTTCTGTCCTGCTGCCACGTTCTGCCACGTCCAGGGCAGAACTGAGCAGGAGAAAATCTCCCTCACCTCCTGTGGAGGCTGCATGGACTCGATCCACCAGGATCAGCTGTGGCAGCCCCTGCTCTCCAGGTATTCTCTCCTCCAGTTTTGTGTGGCTCGCCTCTCTTCCACCTCTGTGTGGTGCAAGTGGGGAAACTGAGGCACTGAGTGGTGGAGGGGCTCTCAGACGTGCAGAGTGGCTGCTGCAAGCCCAGCCTTGCTGGAGCCTTTCCAGTGTGTGTTTCCTGTGCAAGAGGGGCTCTGGGACACCCCCAGTGACACCTGGCTGGGGGTCAGGGCTGCTGTGCTGGGGGAGCACGGCCTGTCTGGGCAGGAGCATCTCTCATGGGGGGCATTTGTTGCTTTCCTTGCTGGGTTCTTCATGTGTGAGGTTTCAGCTTTGCTTCCTCGCCCTGCGCTTTCTTGGAAAAATCTCCCTTTTTTCAGAGGGTCCTTGGGCCCTGTGCTGGGGAGGGAGAGAACCTGATGGGTTAAACTCCAAACATGGGCTGGGTTCTGCCCATGGAGCTGGGCTTAACCCATGGAGCTGGGCTCACCCCATGGAGCTGGGCTCAACCCATGGAGCTGGGCTTAACCCATGGAGCTGGGCTCACCCTGTGGAGCTGGGCTCAACCCATGGAGCTGGGCTCTGCCCATAGAGCTGGGCTTAATCCATGGAGCTGGGCTCATCCCATGGAGCTGGTCCATGGGGCTGGGCTCACCCTGTGGAGCTGGGCTCATCTTGTGGAGCTGGGCTCTGCCCATAGAGCTGGGCTCTGCCCATAGAGCTGGGCTCTGCCCATAGAGCTGGGCTCACCCCATGGAGCTGGGCTTAACCCATGGAGCCGGGCTTATCCCATGGAGCTGGAGCCCCTGATGGAGCTGGGCTCTGCCCATAGAGCTGGGCTTACCCCATGGAACTGGTCCATGGGGCTGGGCTCATCCTGTGGAGCTGGGCTCATCCTGTGGAGCTGGGCTCAACCTATAGAGTTGGGCTTATCCCATGGAGCTGGTCCATGGGGCTGGGCTCTGCCCATGGAACTGGGCTCCCATCATGGAGTTGGGCTCACCCCATGGAGCTGGAGCCTCTGATGGAGCCGGGCTCACCCCATGGAGCCGGGTGGGTGCCCAGTGCCACCCCTCAGTGCCACCCTGGGGAAGGGAAGGTGCCCCTGTCCCTGCAGGGACCGTGCGCCGCCGTGGCCACTCGGGCTCTGCCCAGCCCCTGCCCAGCCCCTGCCCAGCCCCTGGCCTCAGAGCTGTCCCTTTGTGCCCCACAGGTGCTGACCAGGCTGGGGAGACGCCGCAGTTGCCACTGAGCCGGAGCCTTCCCGGCTGGGGCCCAGCGCCTTTGCAGAGGATGAGGATCCTTCCCAGCCCTGGAATGTCTTCGCTGCTCTCCCTCGTGAACGTCCTCTCCGTGCTGCTGATGGACTGCCTTGCTGAGAGTGAGTGGCTCTGCTCCTTTCCTCCCCCTTCTCAATAGCTGAGGATGCAGTGTTTCATCTCCCAGCATCCTGAACTCTCCGCCGGTGCCTTCCCGTTGTTCCCAGCTCCACCTCGGAGGGACACAGGGCAGCTGGGTCCTCATTTCAGGCTGCCAAAGAGCTGGAGAGAAGGGAGAGAAGGCCTGAGAGCCTTCCCCCACCTTCTCCCAACCCCATCTTACCCATATTGTCCCCTCCTGCTCCTGCCTTTCAGCATCTGTCAGACACTGCTGGTGACTGTTGTCAGGTTACTTTCTGGGGCTGGATTCCAAACAGCATTTCAAGAAAGAGCATTATGTTTCTCCTTCCCCTGAGTGAACCAGTTCCAGTTCAACACAGTTTTTATCTGTGCTGCCTTTCAATTCCTGCTTTAAAAAATGAAAAGGGGAAGGGAAAAAAAAAAAAAAAAGAAGTGAAGTGAAAATCTTCAGCGACTTGAGTGTAATGTTCCTTCAACATGAAGGCTGATCGCTTGGGATCAGTGGGGAATAGACTTTTCCAAGCTGATTGAATTATGAGGTTTTTTTTTTTCCTCCCCAGCAAAGCTGCTTGAAGCTGGTGAGAGGGCTGCTCTGGTCAGCAGAGCCCTTGACAGCTTTTCACGTAATCACTTGGTTATCAGGGTTTATTAGGATGACAGGGATTGAATGGATCCGCGACCTTTTGTTGCTGGGAGATGTTTTTGGAAGGGTGCTTTCCATCCTCTCTGCAGCAGACAAGTGGGGATGTGTTTTGCCCTTGCCTCTCTCTGAGTTTTGCTGGGTTCGTGCTTAATCCCTCTTTGCAGGGAGGAGCACTCACGTGCAGAAAGATAAAGTTGTATTTTATTCTTCTTTCGTTTCGTGAGCCTGGTGGGCGAGCTGGGCTCTGGGAGGTTCATGCTGGGGTGAAGTGCTGGCTGGGGGTCAGTCTGCACCTCAGATGGTGTCCAGAAAGAGACCCAGAGCTTCAGCTGAGCTGTCTGGGGTGGCAGCAGCACTGCAGAGCGTGGCAGGGAGCTGCCACGAGCCTCTTGCCCCAGGGTTTATCCAGGGATTTGTCCTATGTTGGTGTTGGAGCTGAGGCTCTGCAGGGTCTTTATGAGCACCCAGAGTCAGTGGGTGCTGCTCTGTGGGCTCAGGGTGGCTCTGTTGGCTTTGTGGTGAAAGTGGGCACTGGGAATCTCCACTCCTGGCTCTTGGTGCAGTGGAGTCAGGAGTGGGGAATCAGTGGAAATCTGGAGTCAGGGCTCCAGGGTCTTGTTCTTGCCACTGGTTTCCTGTAACCACACCTGGCAAAATCAGTTTGCAAAGCAAACTGCAGCTCTGCAGGCGTGGATGGAGGGCTCAGGTGTTCTGCAGCTCTACAGCCTCTCTGTGTAAGGAGAGCCCCCACTGATACCCGAGTGCCTGTGAAAATTGGGGTCCATTTGAATTTTGAGTGCACAGGAGTCCTGTGTGCTCAGTGCTGACAGGGACATGGCAGCATCAAGGCCTCTCCAAACCATGGCTGAGAGACCCCAGTTCTCTCGTGGTTTTCATTTTCCTGGGAAGGAGCAAACATCTTGGCCGTCCCTCCTCTTTGGGGAGAGGTTTGCTCAGAGATTCCAGCAGAGCTGGGAGATCCCTCGTGCTGCCTGACTGCTCCAGAGGGATCTGGATCCCTTCTGGGGGAACTGTGCCCTCAGGAAGGGTTGGTGCTGGCCAGACACAGAATGCACCGGTGGTGTGGCCTGAGCCCTGCTGAAATCTGGCACTGCTCTGCAGACACCTTGCTGCTTGCAGCCAAGTTTCCCCCTCCTGTAGTTCTGCAGTGTCCTTGGATCCTGAACTGTGAGGGTTTGTGCTGTTTTCCCTCTGGCTGCTCACAGATGTCCGTGCAGGAAGTTTGCAGGTTGCTGGGATGGGGCTGGCTGCTCTTACCTGCTTGCTGTGCAGATGTTGGGCCAGATGTTGTGTCTCCTCTTGACCTGCAGCACCTCCCTGCCCTGTGCCCTGGGGGTGCTGCCTGGTACCAGCTGTGTGAGTCTCTCTGGAGCTGAGGATGAGTGGGCAGTGAGCTGATGATGGCTCCTGCCCTTGGAGGGGCTCCTGGGCCATCCCATTTCAGCCAGGCTGGTCTGTGCAGCTCCCCAAAGAGCAACCAGCTCTGTCTGCCACAGCTGCAGAGCCTGTGAGAGGAGCTGTCCCTGCTCTGACAATGTCCCCTCCCATCAGATGGCCCCGGGCTCTGTCACATTCCTGTAATCCCTTGGCCAGCTTCCATTTGGCCACAGCACTGACCCCATTTCTGCCCTGATTCACCCCGGGCCCTGCAGCCCCCAGGCACACGGTGCTGGTGCCTGCCCTGTGCTGGGAAGAGAGATGGGAAACCCCTGGGACTGTGGATTTTGGAGGGCATCACCTCCCAGCTTGGCAGGGAGCAGATCCCAGAGCAGAGCCTGGGCTGAGCTGGGACTCCCCCAGTGCAGCTCTGGAGGAGCTGTGGTCTCTGCAATCAAAGGACCATTAAAACACTTCCCTTCTTTCTGAGCCTAATTGATCTCAGTCAGTGATTTAAACCTTTCTGTGGCAGGAGCATTCTATTTAAAGGAAACTGCCATTTAAATTAAAAATCCAAAGCACCACACTACTTTCTGCCCGCTGTTCCTCCTTGGGAAGCTGAAGAGAACAATAATTGAAAGGTGTGACACAGGCATGTTCCTTCTCTTTTCTCTTTGCTTCAATATGGACATTTTCTTTGTTTCTTCCATATGGTCAAAGGCAGCCATGGAACTGGAAATTACTGAATTCCATGATTATTTTCAGTGGTATCATTAAATGGAAAGTGTTACCCTTTTCTTGAGGGTTCTGCTGTTTGTGTGAGTACCATGAATTGGCATGGCTGCAGGAGGTTAGAGAAGGCCTCCCCAGGAGCTGCACAGTCAAATGTGCCCCTTGAAGCTGTGAGAAACCAGGCAGCAGAGACAGATGAGGCCTGGAGATGAGTCTGGAGAGGGGAATAGCTCCCAAATTGCTGATGGGCACAGCACCAAGCCTTGCTGTTTCCTGTTCACCCACCCAGAGCCATAAAGCTTCTGTGGTGAGCACCCTAAAACCTCTCATTGTGTGTGTGCAGGACGAGTGAGAACCCTAAAACCTCTCATTGTGTGTATGAAGAATGAGTGAGCACCCCAAAACCTCTCATTGTGCGTGTGCAGGATAACTGAGCACCCCAAAACCTCTCATTGTGTGTGTGCAGAATGAATGAGCACCCCAAAACCTCTCATTGTGTGTGTGCAGGATAACTGAGCACCCCAAAACCTCTCATTGTGTGTGTGCAGAATGAATGAGCACCCCAAAACCTCTCATTGTGTGTGTGCAGGATAACTGAGCACCCCAAAACCTCTCATTGTGTGTGTGCAGGATAACTGAGCACCCCAAAACCTCTCATTGTGTGTGTGCAGGATAACTGAGCACCCCAAAACCTCTCATTGTGCGTGTGCAGGATAACTGAGCACCCCAAAACCTCTCATTGTGTGTGTGCAGGATAACTGAGCACCCCAAAACCTCTCATTGTGCGTGTGCAGAACGAATGAGCACCCCAAAACCTCTCATTGTGTGTGTGCAGAATAACTGAGCACTATAAAACCTCCTAATCTGTGTGTGCAGAATGAATGAGCACCCCAAAACCTCTCATTGTGTGTGTGCAGGATAACTGAGCACCCCAAAACCTCTCATTGTGCGTGTGCAGGATAACTGAGCACCCCAAAACCTCTCATTGTGTGTGTGCAGGATAACTGAGCACCCCAAAACCTCACATTTTGTGTGTGCAGAATGAATGAGCACCCCAAAACCTCTCATTGTGTGTGTGCAGGATAACTGAGCACCCCAAAACCTCTCATTGTGTGTGTGCAGAATGAATGAGCACCCCAAAACCTCTCATTGTGTGTGTGCAGGATAACTGAGCACCCCAAAACCTCTCATTGTGTGTGTGCAGAATAACTGAGCACCCCAAAACCTCTCATTGTGCGTGTGCAGGATAACTGAGCACCCCAAAACCTCTCATTGTGTGTGTGCAGAATAACTGAGCACCCCAAAACCTCTCATTGTGTGTGTGCAGAATAACTGAGCACCCCAAAACCTCTCATTGTGCGTGTGCAGAATAACTGAGCACCCCAAAACCTCTCATTGTGCGTGTCCCTCGTGTGGCTGGGCAGGAGCTGCTCCTGCCCAGCTGTGCAGGGCACAGCTGCTTTTGGCCCATGGCAGTGCTCAGGTCCCTGTGCCACCCGAAGGAGCCACGTGCCCCCTCCAAGTGCTCCTCAGCTGCACATTAAAAGCCATTTACTGCATGGAAATGTGGCCATTTTTCTGACCGGAATCAGCACGCTCGCTGTTTTCAAGTGGATTTTTCTCATTGATTAAACCTTTGTGTTTTACAATAGCACTTTGCTAATTGGCACTTTGCATACACAGAAGGCTGGTGCATGGCTCTCTCCACCCCAGCAAAGATTTAAGGGCAGGGAACATTACTTATTACTTACATTTCCTTCCTTTTATAAATCACTGTATAGAAGCCTTACTAGCGCACTCTGAAGTATTACCATAAATAATTAAATCTAAATTGCAATTGACAAAATAAAAGAATAAAGCCCCTTTTATGATGCATTACCCTGGCTTTCTTCCCTTTTAATTGCCCTTGCTCCATCATTAATTTGCAGAACACAGTAATTCACGGGAGGTGCATGTGAGGGGGGCTCTGTGAGCACCCAGCAGAGGCAGCAGCCAGGTTTGCAGCACGTGGGGCTCACAGGGGTGATGCAAAAGCTGTGATGGGATGGCCCTGGGGCCCCTCCAGGTCCACGTTCAGGCTGTGTTTGGGGAGCTGGTGCCTTGTGGAGGGTGTGTGGCATGGAAGGGCTGTGCTCTGTGCCACCAGGGGCAGCAGCTGGGGGCTTTTTGGGGCCTTTCTGGGTCACTGTGACCCCGAGGTTGTTCAAAGTCTCTTTTCCCAGCCTGGGGACTTAAAGAATGAGTCAGGGCTCTTCAGTTTTTGGTCTCAGAGTTGTTTATTTTATCTTATCTATAAAAATTTTCTCCAGCCCTGTTGAGGTCCATCCAGCAGGACAGTTCCAGGCACTCTGCCTGGCCCCAGGGTGGTTTTATGTCTTTATACTAAAAACTACCTGTACAATGTTTGCAATTCCTTTCCAATACCCATCACCTGTGTTAGACAGTGAGCTTCTACTCTAAACCAATCTGTCAGTGCCACCATCACAGCAGAAGATGGAGGCCAAGAAGAAGAAGGAGAAAGGCTGGACATGCCCAGTTCCCTCCATCTTGCCCCCTGAACCCCCATTCAAAAAACCCCAAAATCTACTTTTCCACCCTGTGATAACTTCACTGTTATTCTACCTAAACTGTTGTGGCTTGCTGATCTTCATCTAAGGTTGGTAACTTGCTCCATGGGTCATAATCAAACCCACAGGGACATTTTGGGCTCTGTGCCAGGGTCTCTGAGCCCCCTGGCAGGGGTTGTGATGGTGTTCACAGGGGTCTGAGGATGAGGGAAGAGACGAGGATCTGACTCCGTGTTTCAGAAGGCTTGATTTATTATTTTATGATATATATTACATTAAAACTATACTAAAAGAATAGAAGAAAGGATTTCCTCAGAAGGCTGGCTAAGAATAGAATAGCAAAGAATGATCACAAAGGTTTGTGGCTTGGGCTCTGTGTCTGAGCCAGCTGGGCTGTGATTGGCCATTAATTAGAAACAACCACATGAGCCCAATCCCAGACCCACCTGTTGCATTCCACAGCAGCAGATAATCTTTGTTTGCATTTTGTTCCTGAGGCCTCTCAGCTTCTCAGGAGGAAAAAATCCTAAGGAAAGGATTTTCCATCAAAGATGTGTGTGACAAGGGGTCCTGGACAGGCAGAGAGATGTCCTGGCAGCACAGCTTGGCTCACTGGGATGCAGGTCCCAGCCCTTCCAGGTGTATCTGCCTGCTGTCCTGAGCAGCCCCTCCCAGCAGGATGAGCCCCTCCTGCACAGCTCACAGCTTTCAGCTCTGCAGGCCCAGGCTTGGATCTGCTGCTGCTGCCAGGTGAGATGGGAGCAGAAACCCAGGAGGCTCCATCTCAGGGCTTGGTAGACACATGGAGCTGACATCAGTGGGAAGGAGATCCCTGCATGGTGGGGAAGCTGCTCCAGTTGGAAGTGCTGGAGGTGGATCCAGGAGAGCCCAGCAGAGCTGTCCCAGGGGCTGAGGCTGAGCTGTCCCACAGGCTGGGGCACAGACCCTGATTGTTGTGGGCCCTCAAAAGGACAGGGAACCTGCACAGGGCTGAGGAGCCAGGGAGATGCTGCAGAAAGGCTTTTCCCCCTTGGGAAAGCAGAATTTATGAATTTAAGGTGGGAGCATACAGGAGGTTTTGTGGTCGGTTGGAGCGTGGTGGAGTTTGCACATTGTCCCTGCAGTGAGGGGAGTCTGAGAGAGGAGACAGCAGCTGAATCCTGGACAGGCAGAGATCACTGCTCCCCTGCCCAGATCCACCTGCTGCTCCTGTTCCTCATGCCCCAGCTGCCTCTGCAGGCAGGGAACATCTCCCTGTCCTTGTGGTGCACTACCCTTCCCTTCCCTTCCCTTCCCTTCCCTTCCCATTGCTGCCTTCCCCATGTGCCAGCTGTGATCTTGCTGAGGGTTCTGGACTGGTTGTTGTCTCACTCAAGGACACTGAATTAAGCCTCTGTGTCACCTTGTTTAAGTGCCTGATTAAATTAAACCTTGCCTGACTGGATCAAGTGATGTAGCTTTTCTTTTCTTTTTTTCTCCTTTCTTTCTTTTCTTTAAGATAACTCAAATTGGAAAGTTTGTGTCTCCTGTAGGATCCAGAGAGGAAATAAATCATGTGTTGAAAGAGCTTCCTTGGGGGCAGAGGGGGCTGTCACTTGCCAGGTCTCAGCTGTGCCCCATGCTGGGGATGCTCATTAGATTAATCTCTGCTGAGGAGCACCTGGGGACAGCAGCAGCCACGGTGTTTGGGACCCAGCCATGGGTGTCTCCTGCTGAAGGATCTTTTCCCAGCCAGAGGCTCTTTCTGCTCAGCTTCATTAGATGGTTAAGTTAGGGGAAAAGAGCATCTGTTTGTTGTGTAAACAAGTGGCTCGTGTGAAAATGTCACCTGCAGAGGATTGGGGTGGAGGAAGTGTCTGTCTTCATACCTGGATGCCAAAACTGGGGCTGTTCCTCTGTGTCAGGCTTTGCTAAGGAGCCAAGACTTCTTTCTTTATGACTCCTCCCCTTGGTTGTCCTTTCCACACCAGCACTTTTGCCCTTGCTGCCAGGAAGGATGGGATCTTTCCGGAGCCTCTCCTGGCTCACCTTGGCTTTTCCCCTCTCCCTGTGCTTGTGTCTTCTCGAGACCAACTCAGCACAAATCTCCTGGGTCACTGAAGGGAATCTGTGAGGGATTCCTCCCTTTCTGTGGCCTGGCAAGCCCAGTATTATTCTTAGAAGGCAGGCAGAGTGTTTTTCAAGGACGCCCGACCAGAGGAATGTCATTCCTCCGTGCGTGGGATGGAATCTGGGCTCGAGCTGGCCTGTGAGACACAATCTCCCAAGAACAGTTTTATTTACTCCCAGCCACTCTTCCCCTCCAGTCAAGGATGTTCTCTTGCAACATAATTGGTCCCAGTTCCCACCTTAGAAAGCTGTGATGTTCTCTGCGCTGCAGCTGCCTTTAATTTTTGGGGGGGATTGTTAAAGTTCACGAAAACAGTCACGTTTTACACCATCTGCTGTGTGCAGGGAGGTAACCAGGGTACAGGCTGCAGGCCAGGGAGTGGGGAGCATCCTCACTCTGGGACTGCACCTTCCCAGTGCTCCTTTGCCTTGCCTCCATTGGCTTTTTTGAGCAAGGGCTTCCCTCGCTGTGTTGTCCAGTGTGATGAGCCCCAGGTTTGGTTCCTGCAGCCCCTGAGTGGTGTGTGGGGCTCTGATAGCCCCAGGTTTGGTTCCAGCAGCCCCTGAGTGGTTTGGGGGGCTCTGATGAGCCCCAGGTTTGGTTCCAGCAGCCCCTGAGTGGTTTGGGGGGCTCTGATGAGCCCCAGGTTTGATTCCAGCAGCCCCTGAGTGGTTTGGGGGGCTCTGATAGCCCCAGGTTTGGTTCCAGCAGCCTGGGCTCTCCTCCTGCAGTTTCTGAGCAGTGTGGGGAGCTCTGATAGCCCCAGGTTTGGTTCCAGCAGCCTGGACTCTCCTTCTGTAGCCCCTGAGCATCCCTGTGGAGCTCTGATGAGGCCCAGGTTTGGTTCCAGGAGCCCCTGAGCAGTGTGGGAGGCTCTGATAAGCCCCAGATTAGGTTCCAGCAGCCTGGGCTCTCCTCCTGCAGCCCCTGTGGGTCTCTGATGAGCCCCAGATTTGGTTCCAGCAGCCCCTGAGTGGTTTGGGGAGCTCTGATAGCCCCAGGTTTGGTTCCAGCAGCCCCTGAGTGGTTTGGGGGGCTCTGATGAGCCCCAGGTTTGGTTCCAGCAGCCCCTGAGTGGTTTGGGGGGCTCTGATGAGCCCCAGGTTTGGTTCCAGCAGCCCCTGAGTGGTTTGGGGGGCTCTGATAGCCCCAGGTTTGGTTCCAGCAGCCCCTGAGTGGTTTGGGGGGCTCTGATGAGCCCCAGGTTTGGTTCCAGCAGCCCCTGAGTGGTTTGGGGAGCTCTGATGAGCCCCAGGTTTGGTTCCAGCAGCCTGGGCTCTCCTCCTGCAGCCCCTGTGGGGTTTAGCAGCAGATCCCAGGGACAGAGAGAGCTGCGGGATGTGGCAGCGACCCCAGACCCGAGCAGAGAGCAGCATGAATACGTTTTGGCTGTCTGCTGCTTTGACTTTGACAGGGGATATTGGGGTGAATGATTTCAGGCATTGACAGGAGGGGCTCTGGGCTGACCTGCTTTCCCAGAATCATGCACACAGAGCCCTGAGCATGTCCCATCCTGGTGGGTGCAGACATGAAACGCTCCGTGAGCGGGGCGGAACCAGCGCCGCTCGTTTCATCTGCAGCGCACGGAGTCATTTCTGTTTCCTTTTGAGGCCGAGAGGAAAAGCAAAGCTTTAAAGAAGGAAAAAAAAATTAAAAAAAAATAAAATAGAAGGAGCTGCAACTGGTTTAGCATTCTACAAAGTTTCTCCGAGTCCTCCAAATCTTTAATTGACTCAGGAGCATAAAATTGAGAAGGGGAGAGAGTGAGGGAGCGTGCGAGTGGCGCGAGTGATTTGAATAATTTATTGTCCTTTGAAGTTGCAAGAGAAATTTCAGCTGCCTTGGGGAGTAATTTCTCCCCATTCTGAAAGGGTTTCTCCTTATTTTAAACTCATTCAGAGGATGATAGTTTTGCATTTTCTGCATAATTAATGAGCATAGCTCCCCCCACTCTCACACAACCTCTAAAGAGTGGTGGGGTGATGAAACTTGGTGGTTTTTTTAATTAATAAAGTCAAATTAATTTGACTGTGTCCTCATCCTCCCTCACCTCCGTTGGAATCCATGGATTTATTTATAAATTAGTCTGAGCATGCTGCTAGGAGTGCCGACAGATCATACAAATCTTTAGCCTGGACTTTGATTTGTTTGGATGAATTTGTGAAAAGATGCTGTAAGGTTTTTTTTTTTCAGTTCAGCTCTTGAAGATCACCTTGAGACTGGCTCCAGTGATCTCCCAGGGAGCCAGGAAGATCCTCCAGCTCTCATTTCCCTTTATCTGTCTGTTTGGGGAGGATCTCTTTGCTTTTGAGGCCGTTTGTGGGTTTTTTCTCTATCAGTACTGTGATACACCCCTTTTCTTCCAGGATCTGCTAATTGTGATTAATTCCAGGAGCTGCCCCTTGAGGCAATGAAAGGGAGAGGGATCTTCTTCCTGGTGCCTGGGAGGGCTGCAGGACAAGCCATCCCTTGACAGTGTCAAACACGAACAGGAGCTGTCCTCCCCCAGAAAAGCTCACCTTCCTCAATTGCTGTCTTTGATAGAAGAATTTAAGGCATTGCTGCTGCTTTTCCACGTTTCCATTTCTCTCTCATTCACATCTTGCACTGTTTTCCTGGCTCACTGGGTCTGTGGTGTCCCAAAGCTGAATCCATCACATTCCCACTGCTGTCAGTTCTTTCTCAGCACTGTTGTTGAAATCTCATTTTTTTGGATTCTTTTCTGTTGATGTTCCCACTGCAGCTCTGAATGATGAGTGGTGTGGTTCAGAGGCAGAAATTGCAATGACTCGTGTGGTAAGAGTCCAAGTTCACCACTGTTGGAGGTTGTGCTCATCCTTTAGTCATGGCTTTATCAGGTCTTGGTTTCTCATTTTTGAGATCTCCTGTCCCAAGCTCCTCGACATCCCAGTTTCAATAAGCAGTGCAGGCTCACAGGACTGTTTAGACCCAGGTATTCCAAGCTTGTATATCCAGAATCTTCTTTTGTTCCATGGAAAATAAGGGCTGGAGTCTCTCACCAGAGGTTGGACAGGAATGGTGTAATGATACCCCAAGTTCTGGGCTCTAGGAATTGCACCTCACCCTGTTCCTGCAGACTCCTTCTCTTGCCTGAAGGAAAGAAGCAGTAAGTGGAAGTAATACAGCTTTTATTTACAGAGCGAGAGAGCAGAGCTTTATCAGACATATTTTATTTGCCTGGTGTGCCTTTCTGGGCTGCCCAGAAGATCCCCACACACCCCTGTGGGCTGCCCCATCTTGGCTGGGCTCACCCGCTTGTGCATGAGCCCTGCAGAGCCGCAGGTGCGGGGCAGGAATTCCAAAACCCAGGAATTCCAAAACCCAGGAATTCCAAAACCCAGGATTCCCAACACCAGGATTTCCAAAACCCAGGATTTTCAACCCCAGGATTTCCCTGGCTGCTTGCAGGTACAGGGCAGGAATTCCAAACCCAGGAATTCCAAAACCCAAGATTTCCAAAACCCAGGATTTCCCTGGTGTTTACAGGTGCAGGGCAGGATTTCCAAGCCCCAGGATTTCCAAACCCCAGGGTTTCCAAGCCCCAGGATTTCCCTGGTGTTTAGAGGTGCAGAGCAGGATTTCCAAAACCCAGGATTTCCCTGGTGTTTGCAGGTACAGGGCAGGATTTCCAAAACCCAGGATTTCCAAACCCAGGATTTCCCTGGTGTTTGCAGGTACAGGGCAGGATTTCCAAAACCCAGGATTTCCAAAACCCAGGGTTTCCAAAACCCAGGATTTCCAACCCCAGGATTTCCCTGGCTGTTTGCAGGTGTAGGGCAGGGTTTCCAAGCCCCAGGATTTTCAAAACCCAGGGTTTCCAAAACCCAGGATTTCCCTGGTGTTTGCAGGTGCAGAGCTCTGGGTGCTCTCGCTGACCAGGGCTGATCTCCCAGACCTCACCCTTGGCAGGACCCCGAGCTGCAGGAGCTTGTAGCAGTTTGTTTTGCCCTTGCTGCTGACTCTGCTGTCACTTTGCAGTGGCACAGGACCACGGCTGGGCTGGACTGAGATGCCATTGCCCCCTGGGAGCTGGCTCTGGGCTCCTTTAGCTTTTGCTCCTTGCCGGCTCCTCCCGTAGGAAATGTTTTTTTCATGTTCTGGTATCCCCTGTGGACTGTGGTTCTTTAGTGACTCAATCAGAGCAGTGGAGGTTGAGCAAAGAGCCAAATCCTTTTCAGCTGGGTCCTTTCTAGGTGGGTGGTGAATCAGGCTGCTGCAGGATGCCAATCTCAATGACATGGCCGGAGGAGAAGCTGTCTGAGCGATATGGCAAGGGCAGGCAGAGCCCCCTGCCTCCAGCTGCTGCTTGCTAACAACCTGGGATCGCTGTCATTGATGGACAAGGGGCCCTCATTAATTGCCAGGACAGCTCCTTGGGTCTCTGGCTCTGCTCTGGGCTGTTGTGCCTTGTTATGGGATGTGTGGACAGATGTGGGATGAGATGCTGATGGACAGCACCCGGGTACCCCCAGGGTCCTGGCTGGCCACGCTCTTGTGCTTGCTGGAGCTTCCTCATCAAGGGAAATATAGGCTGGATATCGGGAAAAAGTTTTATACAGAAAGAGCGATGAAGTTCTGGAATGTTCTGCTCAGGAAGGTGATGGAGTCCCCATCCCTGGGTGTGTTTAACAAAGCCTGGATGTGGCACTGGGTGCCAGGGCTCAGTTGAGCTGTTGGGGCTGGGTTGGGCTCAATGACCTTTAGGGTCTCTTCCAACCTGGTGATTCTGTGAATTCTATGAATTTGGGGGAATTTAGGGAATTCCCAGGGATCAGGGAGGTGGTGGAGTCACCATCTCCAGGTGTGTTTAACAAAGCCTGGATGTGGCACTGGGTGCCAGGGCTCAGTTGAGCTGTTGGGGCTGAGTTGGAGCTGATGACCTCTGGGGTCTCTTCCAACCCAGTAATTCTGTGAATTCGGGGGAATTTTGGGAATTCCCAGGGATCAGGGAGGTGGTGGAGTCACCATCTCCAGATGTGTTTAACAAAGCCTGGATGTGGCACTGGGTGCCAGGGCTCAGTTGAGCTGTGGGGCTGGGTTGGGCTCAATGACCTTTAGGGTCTCTTCCAAGCCAGTGATTCTGTGAATTCTGTGCATCCCAGGCTGCCATCCTCCATTTCAACAGTGCTCCTCTCCTTCAGCTCCCGCTCACCAGCAGCAGCAGCTTTCTCCTGGCCGTGCCAGCAGGTGAAGGAGGATCCTGGCCAGAGCTCCACCTGCACTCCCACCTGGCTGCTCCTTGGCTGGTGGGAGCAGAGATCAGCAGCTGGGGCTCCTGCTGTGCTCCC
This sequence comes from Agelaius tricolor, assembly GCF_023055355.1. Lineage (NCBI taxonomy): Eukaryota > Metazoa > Chordata > Aves > Passeriformes > Icteridae > Agelaius > Agelaius tricolor. The sequence goes on along the minus strand of NW_027269293.1, from coordinate 1,457,573 downwards.
AGTGGGATGGGTGAGCGAAGGGAGGTGGGGAAACTGAGGCATGGGAGGAGGAGCTTTGTGGGATGGGCACTCAGCTCCCCGTCCTGTCCCACCCAGCAGTTTCCATCCCCTGTGTATCACTACACGTGCCCTCACCCTCAGCATGAATCCCAGCTGGAGGAATGCTCTCCTGGGCTGTATCAAGGTGCCCCTCTGGAGCTGGGGCTCATCCTGCTTGCCATGGAGAGAGGTGGATCCTTTCCATGCACGGGGATGTGCAGGGGTAGCCTGGAGGAGTCCTGGCAGAGCAGGATGACTCCATCCCAGCTGCTGCTCCCAGGTGATAAGGAACAGCCCCAGCCCTGAAAACCAGCAGTTCCAACAGAGCAGGAGCAAGGATTATGCTTCCCCTCCAGCAGGCAGGATAACGTGGTTTTTCTCACCTTGGATGTCAGAACTAGGAGCAGATTTTTGGTAGCCTCAGTCTCCTCCTGCCTCAGTGCTGCAGGCTCCCAAAGGTCTGGATCCCAGTGCACTGCAGACAGGAGCTTGTGTGGATGTGCCAGAGCCCCAAATTACCATCCTCATGTGAGAACAGCTTGGCATGTGCTGCCTCAGGCCAGCCAGGGGGAGAGGGGGGAGCTGGCACAGGGGTTGGAGCTGTTGGGCTTGTGCAGTGAAGGTGAACTAAACGAGTCCTTCATCTTCCTCACCCATTCTCTGTGTGTGTGTGTGTTAACTCCTGTGCTGGTGCCATCCTCCACTGCTGTCCTCCCTCCTCTGGGGCCTTGCAGGAAAGCAGAGGGGAGGAAAGGAATCCTCCAAGTGACATTCCCCCTGCCCACAGGGGAACAGGCTGCTTCCTGTGGCAACCCAGCTTTTCCAAGGCAGGTGAGGGCTTTGGTGGCTCAGCAGCAGGGGAACAGCCAGGTGCAAGCATTTCACTTCTAAAAAAAAACCACACATCCTCAGTCTTTTTTTACCCTCCTCTGCCCAACCTTGCCAGTCCCATCTCCCTGAAGAGAGCCAAGAGCTGCTGACAGTAAGAGGAAGTCTCCATCTGAAGCCTATAATTATCCTGTCTGCCTTCCCAGAAAGGGCCAGTTGGGGAGCAGGCGTGCTCCTGTTCCCTGGGCCAGCCCTGCCCTCCCCTGCCTCCCCAATTACTGCCTAATGGACTTTTTATGATGATAAGACCGGGTTGGGGAGAAGTTATTGACAGGGAAATGGAATATAATTCACTCCCTGTTTGTTTGTTCTGTCAGAAAACCCTCATTTTAATTTTATTTGCGAGGCGCCGAGAAACGGCCCTCAGAAAGGAAAAAGTGCAAAAATCTGTCAGTAAAACCCTGGGTTTTGTGAGGTTCAGAGTGTCTGCAGGACCCCTCCAAGGGGTGTCCTCAATCCTGTGGAGTGCATCCATAAAAATGTGAGTTCTGGAGCTTTCTCAGTTGTCCTGAAGGGAAATTGTGAATTCTGGTTGTCCTGAAGGGAAATTGTGAATTCTGGTTGTCCTGTAGGAAAAATGTGAATTCTGGTTGTCCTGAAGGGAAATTGTGAATTCTGGTTGTCCTGAAGGGAAATTGTGAATTCTGGTTGTCCTGAAGGAAAAATGTGAATTCTGGTTGTCCTGAAGGGAAATTGTGAATTCTGGTTGTCCTGAAGGGAAATTGTGAATTCTGGTTGTCCTGAAGGAAAAATGTGAATTCTGGTTGTCCTGAAGGGAAAATGTGAATTCTGGTTGTCCTGAAGGAAAAATGTGAATTCTGGTTGTCCTGAAGGGAAATTGTGAATTCTGGTTGTCCTGTAGGAAAAATGTGAATTCTGGTTGTCCTGAAGGGAAAATGTGAATTCTGGTTGTCCTGAAGGGAAATTGTGAATTCTGGTTGTCCTGAAGGGAAATTGTGAATTCTGGAGCTTTCTCACTTGTCCTGAAGGAAAAATGTGAATTCTGGTTGTCCTGAAGGAAATGTGAATTCTGGAGCTGTGTTCCTGTAGCCCTGTGTGCAGCTCCCCCGCTGCTGCTGTGGAGCACAGCCCCATTCCAAACAGCCCATCCCTGCTCCCCACTCTCCATCTGTCTCAAATTTGGCTGCTCTCTCCTGTTTTCATCTGCTCTGTGGTTTGTCTCCTCCATCTCATCCTCACTTCCTTGCTCTGAGAGCGCCTCCCTCCTCTCCAGCCTGCTCCAGTTCTCCTGGCTTGGAAGGGGCCCACGAGGACCATCAGGGTCCAACTCCAGGCCCAGGAATCAGCCCCAGGCAATCCCACTCTGTGCCATTTCCCCTGCTGGTGTCTTCTCATTGCCACTGCTTCTCCCATCCTTGCTGCTTTCTGCTCCCCATTTTGTCTCCCTGTCCCCTGGGGTGACAGAGCTGCTCCTCATGGAGTCCAGGGCGGGGATGTCCATGTACAGGCAGAGCACAGCAGCAGCTCTGTGTAAAACTGATCCCTGGAGTAGGAGAGAAACCCTGGGAGCAGCAGGAAAACCCTGGGAACAGCAGGGAAACCTTGGGGGCAGCAGCAGAGAAACCCTGGGGGCAGCAGGAGAGAAACCCTGGGAGCAGCAGGAAAACCCTGGAAGCAGCAGGAAAACCCTGGGAGCAGCAGAGAAAGCCTGGGAGTAGCAGGAGAGAAATCCTGGGAGCAGCAGCAGAGAAACCCTGGGAGAAGGAGACAAACTCAGGGAGCAGCAGGAAAACCCTGGGGGCAGCAGGAGAGAAACCCTGGGAGCAGCTGGAAAACCTTGGAAGCAGCAGAGAAACCCTGGGAGCAGCAGCAGAGAAATCCTGGGAGAGGGAGACAAACTCTGGGGGCAGCAGAGAAACCTTGGGGGCAGCAGAAAAGAAACCCTGGGATCAGCTGGAAAACCTTGGGAGCAGCAGGAGAGAAAGCCTGGGAGAAGGAGACAAATCCTGGGAGCAGCAAGAAAACCCAGGGAGCAGCAGAGAAACCTTGGGAGCAGCAGAGAAACCTTGGGAGCAGCAGGAAAACCTTGGGAGCAGCAGAGAAACCCAGGGAGCATGGCTGGACCCCAGTCCCACCTTCCTGGACCCCAGTCCCACCTTCCTGGACCCCAGTCCCACCTTCCTGGACAGGAATTCAAGCACAGCTGCCCAGGGCTGGGGTTGTGGAGCGTCTTGGGCTCATTCTCCAGCTGGGAGCAGTTGTGGAAAAGGGAGATGGAGTTCCATTGGAGCAGCAGAAAGCTCCAGCCCAGAAACCAAAGGGAAAGGGGGAGGAGGAAGAGGAGGAGAAGGGGGGGGTTAATGCTGTGCATGGCAGTGGGAATGACATCAAATTTGCTCCAGGTTGCTCTGGAAATTAGCAGGAGGTGAGAAGTAACAGGGAGAGATGTCTCATTCCAGCTGACACGGCTTGGTCATTGGGAAATTCCAGAGGAATTTCAGTTTTTATCTTCTTCCCCCAAGAAGCACCTCCTGGGGAAGGTCTCTGAGCTCTCTCTGGCCAGGTTTTTGTGGTTGTTTTGTTTTCCTCTCTGCCTTCCAAGGCTGCAGCTGTGCTCGGTGCCACCCGGGGTGCTGAGAGTGGAGCAGGTCTGTGCCCTGTCTGGAGCAGGACAGACAGACAGACAGGTGTGAGGGATGAGGGCTGTCACCTCCCTGCCTCGTGGGACAGCTGGGGGTGCAGCAAGGGCGAGCCCAAGGTCAGCTGGGCTTGCACCAGAGCCAGAATCCCAATTATGGGAGCAGTCTGGAGCCCAGGGCAGCTCGCTGGGCTGTGCAACTAAAAGCAAAATAACCTCAGCCATGAGTGGCTCTGTGGTCTCATCTTTTACCTTTGCTCTCAGACGTGGAGCTGCACTGAGCAAGTGTCTGTGTGTGTGCACAAAATGGTGAATTTCCTTCTGATTTTGGGCAAGGATGGAAGCTGCCTCTGCCTCTCCTGCAGCATGGACACGCTCCCAATGTGGGTTCTCCATGGGGGATTTGGGGCTCAGACCATGGGGTCGAATTTCCTCCTGCTGAGTGATTTTGGGTGTGGATAGAAGCTGTCTCTGCCTCTCCTTTGCTGCAGGTGGAGCAGGAGTGATGAGCACCAGGAGGGCTGTGCTGGTGGGCAGGGGCTGGAGCCCAGGGCAGCTCGCTGGGCTGTGCAACTAAAAGCAAAATAACCTCAGCCATGAGTGGCTCCGTGGTCTCATCTCTTACCTTTGCTCTCAGATGTGGAGCTGCACTGAGCAAGTGTCTGTGTGTGTGTGCACAAAATGGTGAATTTCCTTCTGATTTTGGGCAAGGATGGAAGCTGTCTCTGCCTCTCCTGCAGCATGGACACGCTCCCAAGTGGGTTCTCCATGGGGGATCCCTCCTGATTCCTGTGCCCTTGGATAGAGAGGGATCCCTCCTGATTCCTGTGGACAGAGAGGGATCCCTCCTGGTTCCTGTGCCCTTGGACAGAGAGAGATCCCTCCTGATTCCTGTGCCCTGGATTCCATAGGGACAGAGAGAGATCCCTCCTGGTTCCTGTGGATAGAGAGAGATCCCTCCTGGTTCCTGTGGACAGAGAGAGATCCTTCCTGATTCCTGTGCCCTGGATTCCATAGGGACAGAGAGAAATCCCCCCTGGTTCCTGTGCCCTGTGCTCCACAGGATTTTGGGGCTCAGGTGAGAAGGGTGGGGGTCTCCTCCTCCTCCCCAGCCCACGGGGCAGGGCTGCTGCACACCCAGGCAGCTCCTCACCAAACACAAAGATGCTGCTGCCTCCTCTCCCCTCTCCTCCTTCCCCCTTCCACGCGACACCAAAGCAGGAAAAGTTACTGGAACACAGTGGTGTAAAAAAAGCAGCCAACAACTCCCTGTAAGGATGACACAAGAGGCTGAGAGCTCTGCAGCAGGGAGGCTGGAGGGGTGTAGGAGTGGGGAGAAGGAGGGGACAGCTCAGCCTTTACACCCAGAGTCCCTCAGGAAGGGCTGCCACGCTGGATGGGCGGTGATGGACGAGCAGCGAGGGAGACAGCCCAGCCACCATATGCCTGTCTGAAACATCAAAAAACAGAGACAGGGAGAGGGATGGGGAGCCCAGAGGTGCTTTGAGGGGTGGGAGACAGGCAGGAGAACAAATGAGCTTCACAGATCTGAGCTGACAGCTGATGGCAGCAGGGGGAGAAGAAGAAGGAGCCAGTTATGGAAGGGCACAGGAACCAGGAGGGATCTCTCTCTATCCACAGGAACCAGGAGGGATCTCTCTTTATCCACAGGAACCAGGGGGGATTTCTCTCTATCCAAGGGCACAGGAACCAGGAGGGATCTCTCTTTCTGTTCCTGCAGAGCCCGGGGCACAGGAACCAGGAGGAATCTCTCTCTATCCACAGGAACCAGGAGGGATCTCTTTTTATCCACAGGAACCAGGAGGGATCTCTCTCTATCCAAGGGCACAGGAATCAGGAGGGATCTCTCTCTATCCACAGGAACCAGGAGGGATCTCTCTTTATCCACAGGAACCAGGAGGGATCTCTCTTTATCCACAGGAACCAGGAGGGATCTCTCTCTATCCACAGGAACCAGCAGGGATCTCTCTCTATCCACAGGAACCAGGAGGGATCTCTCTCTATCCACAGGAACCAGCAGGGATCTCTCTCTATCCACAGGAACCAGGAGGGATCTCTCTCTATCCACAGGAACCAGGAGGGATCCCTCTCTATCCAAGGGCACAGGAATCAGGAGGAATCTCTCTCTATCCACAGGAACCAGGGGGGATCTCTCTCTATCCCAGGGCACAAGAACAAGGAGGGATCCCTCTGTATCCACAGGAATCAGGAGGGATCTCTCCATCCAAGGGCAATTTTCAAATCAACAGCTCAGCTCTGATTCTCACCCATTTTCCAAGTGACCAGTAAAATCTACTGGGTTGGGTGGTGGGGATTTTTTTTTTTTTGTTTGGCTCCTTGTAGGCAGCTGGGAGTTGCAGGAGCTCAGGAAAAGCCCCATGCACAGACAGCTCAGCCCACCCTGAGGCAGCACAGGACCCCACAAAGGGATGCTGAGCCATGACTCCAAATTCAGTGGCTTTTTTGGAGCACTGTCCCTTTCTCAGGACGGAAATAGAACCTTGTTTTTCTCCTCGTCTCAGCTCTCATCAGGCAGCCTGCACCCATTTAAATGCATACGTGACATTAAGGTTTATTAGGGGCTTTTATTTTTAGGAAATGAACTTGCATCAATAAAGTGTTCTTAAAAGCCCTGGATGTTTTTAGCTGTACCTTCAGAATTGACTTCTGCAAACCCTTCAGATATCGAGCGGAGGTGAGGGCAGGAAGGAAGTCAGGGGCAGAGTGAGCATTTATATCTTAGCCTGGAGCAAAGTTTGGGTTTTACCTTTCTCAGATGCAAGACAGATCCCCCAGTGCCAGTTCCTCCAGTGGGACCTGCCTGATAACCTTTAGCTGTAACATTGCAAAGAAGGCTCTGACCTCTAAATATAGATTTGGATATTTATAAATGCGCTGCTTTGTACACACAGCGTTCGGTGGGACGTAAACAGCTCCAGCAAATTGTATTTACCTCCAGCATGGAAACAAATGCTTGATTGCATCACATGAGCTTGCTCAGTGCCTTTTATTTATATACTGCTGGCCACGGCAGGCAGGGAAGGGGAGAAGGTTTCCTTTTGTCTTTTGACCCCCAAAAGACCCTGGAGATTTCTCCCCAGCTCCCCTTTGCCCCCATGGGGGAGGCTGTTTGCATCTTCTTTTATAGCCCCCTGAGTATGAGCAGATAAATACACACAGTTCAGAGTCACATGCTCTGCTCTTCTCAAGAAAACAGACAGCAGCTTTATGATCTGAGTGATTTTATTTGAAGACAGCTGTTGGCCTTGTGATTTAAATATTTCAATAAATTTTAAACTAACTAGATGAGAGGAAACCGTTCAAGGGAAACAGGTTAGGGCACGGAAGGAGGGTTCCCAGAGGGTGGGGTCAATGTGGGCCCTGCACAAATCCTGCTGGCCTTGGCTTCCTCTGGTGAGCAGCTCAGAGAGCCCATCCCAGGCTCTGCCATCCCTGCAGGGCTGCTCTGAAGGCAGGGGGATGATGATGGCACCAGGGAGGGGCTGAGGGAGAGGGGCTCAGGTGTTGTTCTTTGCCTGAGTGTGTGGAGGCATTGCTGCCCTGCTGCTGGCTCAGGGGAGGTTGGAGGGGACCCTGGCTCCCTCCTGGAGCAGCAGGAATCCCATGGGAGTCTCGTGCTGGGCAGAGGGGAAGGGCAGGCTGGGCTCTGCTCCTGCCTTTGGCGGCTGCCCTGGTGGTTCTGACCTGATCCCAGCTCTGTGCCCCATCACATTTCCCCTTCTGAGGGGTCCCTGTGTAAATGGACCCGTGAGGGCCACAGGAAGGACTTGCAGGTGGAAGCAGAGGTGCCACAACCAAAGGGGTTTCACATCCCAAAGCCACTGGCGTCAGCCTCTTTGTGACACCGTTGTCCTCAGGATCTCTGTATGCCAACTCCTGCTCCATCTGTTTCAGGGTCCTTCTCCCACCTTCTCCCCTTCCCTGGCTTTGCTCCTGTAAATCTCCCCTGTTCTTGGTGTTTTGGCCATCTCCAAGGGGCTGGGAAGTGCAGTTCACTGTTTCTAAGTGTTGTTTTCAGCTCTACTAGCTGCTGGTGATGCTCATTAGATGGCTTTTGCAAGGGCAATTTCCCCTGTACAAAACAATTTAAAAGTCCACTTTTCAGGAGTAAAAGAGGTTTTGCAACGTTGAAATCTCTTTGAAGGATCAGGCCCTCAATCATTTTCTGCTGGGGCTACTTCATATGTAGAGTGGAGGTAAAGGCTGCTCTGAAAAAGGCCAAGAGGTTTAATTTCAACTGGGATCATTAAGAATAGCAACAACAACATTACTATTAATTACAAACCCTGTTTGCTGGAGTTTGTCTTTGTGAGTGCCGCTGCTGATGTTTCCTTTTTTGTCCCCAAGGTCCCCCTGTGTTCATTAAAAAGCCCGTGGACCAAATTGGTGTGTCAGGAGGGGTGGCCTCCTTCGTGTGCCAAGCCACTGGAGACCCAAAGCCAAGGGTCACCTGGAACAAGAAAGGGAAGAAAGTGAACTCTCAGAGGTTTGAGGTAAGAGATGCCCTTGAAATCTGGTGTCACTGGGAAGAGAGACTGACACAAAGCAGCCCCTGCTCCTCTTTGGCCCCCCTAGACCTGATAATAAAGGGAAATTTGGAAGGGGAGGAGTTTTAACAGCAGGAGGAGAGAAATGCAAGCTCTTGGCCATGTCAACAGCTGGGTTTGTTCCAAAGCAAGAGAGAACTTGGCTCAATTACATTATTGAAGATTTTTATTTTGTTTTGTTGGGTTTTTCCCCTTCCTGGGATATAATATAACTTCCTGCTTTCCTAAGAAACCCCAGCTAAGCTGGTGGTACTTCAGCTCTGTAAATGTACCTTTCATACCCATCTGTGGCTCAGCATTTCAACCCTGGGACAGTCTGGAGTAAACACTGCAGTTGTTGGCATCCAGACCCAAGCAATTGGCATTGTTTAGATAGAAATGAGAGCAGAGGAGCAAGGACTGGGAGGTCATCCTGTGGAATTTGCTGTGGGACTCAGCCCTGCCAGGCAGCTGTGTGCTCAGAGGAGCTTTGTGCTGTCAGCTGCCCCTGCAGATGGAGGAACAAGGCAGGGCTCCATTTTTATTTTGTTTTCCTTTGGTCTCTGTCATCCTCCTTCACCCCAGTTGTGCTCTGAACACCCAGCCCATCACCACGGCTTGTTCTTTCAGAGCCTTTCAGATGCACCCTGGGGGTTTGGTGGGTCAGTGGTCACTGGCAGGGCTTGGCTGTGGCAGCTCTGTCACCTGGAGCTGTGGGAGAGCCAGGCTGAGTGTGGGGGGCTGAGGGTGTGTGTGTGTGTGGTGTCTCTGAGAAGCAGCACCCCAGGACATTGATGATGTGTGTGTGATGGTGTTCACAGGGGTTTCAGGATGAGGGAAGAGATGAGGATCTGACTCCATGTTTCAGAAGGCTTGATTTATTATTTTATGATATATATTACATTAAAACGATACTAAAAGAATAGAAGAAAGGATTTCATCAGAAAGCTGGCTAAGAGTAGAATAGCAAAAAATGATAACAAAGGTTTGTGGCTCAGGCTCTGTGTCCGAGCCAGCTGGGCTGTGATTGGCCATTAATTAGAAACATCCACATGAGCCCAATCCCAGATGCACCTGTTGCATTCCACAGCAGGGAGATAATCAATATTTACATTTTGTTCCTGAGGCCTCTCAGCTTCTCAGGAAGAAAAAATTCCTAAAGAAAGGATTTTTCATGAAAGATGTCTGTGACAGGTGTGTGTGTGTGTGTGGTGTCTCTCAGAAGCAGCAGCCCAGGGCACTGATGATGTGTGTCTCTCTGTCCCCAGACCATTGAGTTTGATGAGAGTGCAGGAGCTGTCCTGAGGATCCAGCCCCTGAGGACCCCCCGGGATGAGAACATTTATGAGTGTGTTGCTCAGAACCCCCATGGGGAGGTCACTGTCCACGCCAAGCTCACCGTGCTCCGAGGTAAGAACCTGCCTCAGCTGGCTGGGAAGGCTCTCAAAAACCCCTGGCTGAGGTACAAAATCCTCCTGGGTTTGGAGTTTTGGTTGGGTTCGGTTGAGTTCAGTTGAGTTGGTTGGGTTTGGTTGGGTTTGTTGGGTTGGGTTTGTTGGGTTTGGTTGAGTTTGTTGTTGGGTTGGGTTTGGTCGGGTTTGTTGGGTTGGGTTTGTTGGGTTTGGTCGGGTTTGTTGGGTTGGGTTTGGTCGAGTTTGTTGGGTTGAGTTTGGTTGGGTTTGTTGAGTTGGGTTTGTTGGATTTGGTTGAGTTTGTTGGGTTGGGTTTGGTTGAGTTTGTTGGATTGGGTTTGTTTGGTTTAGTTGGGTTTGTTGGGTTGGGTTTGTTGGATTTGGTTGGGTTTGTTGGGTTGGGTTTGTTGGGTTGGGTTTGGTTGGGTTTGGTTGAGTTTGTTGTTGGGTTGGGTTTGTTGGGTTTGGTTTGGTTGGGTTTGGTTGAGTTTGTTGTTGGGTTGGGTTTGTTGGGTTTGGTTTGTTGGGTTTGGTTGGGTTTGGTTGAGTTTGTTGTTGGGTTGGGTTTGGTTGGGTTTGGTTTGTTCTGACCCGTCAGATCTGTTTGCTGCTCTTACCCCCAAGAGGAATAAAAGTGCTGTGTAAGAAATAGAGCTAACCCTCACTTCAGGGGGTTTGACTGATGGTGTGCTGGGGTTCCTTCCACCCTGAGTTATCCTATGACTCTTATGATCTTCCTCCCCTCCAAAAATGCCTTCCCCAGATTTAGGAGCAGCACCAGGAGCTCCCCATTACACAGAAATGCAGCTTCAGGAAAACCCTCGCTGAGGAATCACTCAGTGGGCTGGGGTTAGGGTCATTATTATGGATCTGCATGGGCTTTCACACATTTGGTAGCAGCACAAACGTTTTTCCTTGTGCAGGATACCTATTGTGCCTTTCTGGGCTTCTCCCCTCTTCCCAGAGGTCCTTGGCTCTGAGCACTCTCCAAGAAAACAATTCCCTTCTCCATTTTGTTCTGGTTCTTTTTCCCACTTGTCCCTGTTACAGAGGATGTTTACATGGATGCCTCCCTCGTGTCATCTGTTTGAAATATGCTCCCTGAACTGGATGTGGGGGAGGGAACAATATGCTGCTGCTCTGGATGCCTCTGGATGTTTGCTGCTATTGCCCTGGAGATCCCCAAAATCCCTGGGCGAGGCTGGCTGCTAAACCTGACCCATTTGAGGGTTTGGAGCACCCACCAGTGATGTTCTCTGTTCCAAGCACAGGGCAGTGCAGGTGATCCTGGCAGGAATGGGGTGGTGGGTAACTGCCTGAGAGCTCTCAAGGGGAATTCAGCTTGGCTGTGGGTGAAGCCATGGGTGTTTGAGCAGCAGCAGCAGCAGTAAAAGCCATTCTCTCTGCAGTGAACAAGACTAACAACAATCCCAGGAGCTGCAGGCAGGAGCCCTGCAGGGCCAAGGGGTAGCTCTGCCTATGGGCCAGTCAGAAATTCCAGTGCTCCCTCCAGGAGCAGCTCAAATCCTTTTGGATATTTATGTTTGAACAGGCAGTGAGCACGTCCTTCATAGTGCAGAGCAGGATTGCTGTGAGACTCCCCAGAGTGCAGCAGGGAATTCACAGCAGACACGAGGGGCACGAGGCAAAGCCCCCAGCCTCCCTTTTCAGCTGGGAATATCCCTGCCTGGGCTCGCTGCTGTCAGGATTTGGGCTGCCTGGGAGCGTGGGGGGCTGTGGTCCAGTCATGCCTGACAGATTTGTGTAGGTGCCTTAGATGTGTGTGCAGCTCCTGTGCCTGGCATGGCATTTAACCTTCTGTTGGAGGGAGGTGGTGGGATGGAGCTGTCAGGAGCTTGGAGCGGTGCAGTGTGACAGGAGTGTGTCTAACTGTGGTTACCCCAGAGGGTGGGAGCCTTATTCTTCACACTTATTCCCATGGATTCCTTTGGAGCTGTGACAGCCTGGGAGAAGGGCCCCTGCAGTGATATTCAGAGCTGGTACCCCTTGAATTCAGCTACAAGCAGTGGTAGGGGAAGGTTCTGCAGTGATATTCAGAGCTTTTACCCCTTGAATTTAGCTACAAGCAGTGGCAGGGGAAGGTTCTGCAGTGATATTCAGAGCTGGTACCCCTTAAATTCAGCTACAAGCAGTGGCAGGGGAAGGTTCTGCAGTGATATTCAGAGCTGTTACCCCTTAAATTCTGCTACAAGCAGTGGTAGGGGAAGGTTCTGCCCCTGCAGTGATCTTCAGAGCTGGTACCCCTTGAAATCAGCTACAAGCAGTGGCAGGGTTGGGTTCTCCTGCAGTGCCTTCAGTGTTTTTAATGCCCTGCCCACCAGCAGTGAGCTGCAGGGTGTGGGATCATTGCAGCTCTCAATCATCAAGGTTGGGAGGACCTCCAAGGTCACCAAGCCCAACCTTTGACCATGCCCACCTTGCTCCCCACCCAGAGCACTGAGGGCCACGTCCACTTGTTCCTTGGGCAGGGATGGGCACTCCAAACCTCCCTGGGCAGCCCCTTGCAAGGCCTGAGCACCCCTTCCATGGGGAAATTCCTGCTGGTGTCCAACCTGAGCCATCTCCTGCTCCTCTCTCTGGCTGCCTGGGAGCAGAGCCCGGCCCCACCTGGCCACAGCCTCCTGCCAGGGAGTTGTGGAGGCTGAACCAGGGCTGAACTGAGCTCAGGGCTCTTTGTACGTGTCCTTGTGCAGCTTTTCCCTCTGGGATCAGCACCATCCACGTCGGGCAGAGACAGGGACAGCTCAGGGGCTGCCTCTGCCCACTGCTGACTAATCCCAGCCTCTGCTGAGCCCACCAGAGCACTCTGAGTGTGGCTCTGCTCTCACAGCTCCCCTGCTCTGTTTGCCTGATGTCAGGGACCAGGTTTGGAGTCTCCTGGAGCGCTGGGGGTTCCTGTTCATGGAACCTGAGGGAGCAGGGATCACCTGCAGGGTGGGCAAGGCGATGCTGAAGAGCATCAGGGAAACAGATTTTGTAGCATATTCCCCCCTTCTCTCTCAGCTGGAGTTACTCCATCCTCCATCACTCCTCAGCTCTCACACAGCAGAGTTTGTCTCCTCTTTATCAGCGTTTTCAAGTGCTGGGGGTTCCTGTTCATGGAACCTGAGGGAGCAGGGATCACCTGCAGGGTGGGCAAGGCGATGCTGAAGAGCATCAGGGAAGCAGATTTTGTAGCTTCTCTCTCCACCCTCCATCACTCCTCAGCTCTCACACAGCAGAGTTTGTCTCCTCTTTATCTGCGCTTTCAAGTGCTGGGAAAGTGAAAAGCACCGAGCCAAAGGCACTGATCTGCACAATGACAAAGTGAGCATGTTGGCATCCACTCCTCTCCCGTTCCTCCCCTCTTCTGCACTCACCCACTCTCCTGTTTGTCTTTTCTCTCCCTGCTCAGCCTCCTCCTCTGTGTCTCTGCTCTCGCTTGCAGAGCTGGTGCTGAGCAGAGGGAGGGGGCAGCCTGGAGATGGATGGGAGCTGTCATTTGCAGAACCTGTTACCTTGGCACACTCTGGAGGGTGGAAACCTGAGCCCAGCTGCTGCAAGCAGCACGGGGGGCTCTGGGGCAGCTGTGCAGCCTGGGCTGCTGGGATCCCACACGTTCCTGGGGGTACCTTCCTGCATTTCCTCAGCACCAGTGCAGCCTCCTCACAGCAAATAGCACAGAAAACATTTCCTCTTTTCAGAAGAGAAAGCAATACATCCTTCCCTACTAGATGCAGCTGCTGAAGGGATTGAGCACAAGCCCCTCTTGCTTTTGCACATGATCACTCCTGGATCAGACCCTGCTGGAAACCCACATGCCTTCACTTGAAAACAGGAAACTGCAGGAGAGGAAACCTTGGGGAGCTTCTGAGCAGCAGAGCTGTGATGGACACTGTTCAACTCACGCAGTCCCTTCCCACCAGCTCTGCTGGCTTGCTTGTCCTTCCTGCTCTGCTTCTCCAGGGATCCCAGTTTGGGAGGGCTCTGGAGACTGCCTGTTCTTCCCACAGCTGGCTAGACACAGTGCCTGCAAGCCTGACTCCTGCAGAGCTCAGAGAAAAAGAAAGAAAGTGGATTTGGGAAGCATTTTCCAGTTGTCTCTGACTCCAGCTGCTGTTGTTTTTCGTTGTAACTCGGGCAGGAAAAAAGGTTGTTGGCACAGGAACCCCAGCCCCCAGCTGGTGGAGATTCTCTAAGCTGCCCACTGCCAAGAAGGATATTTATACTTACATTTATATTTATAGGTATATTTATAATTAGATGTATATTTATATTTTATATTTATATGTATATTTATATCTGTATCTGCATCTCTTGGGATGGATACAGACAGAGATGCTGTGAATTCCCCATCCCTGGAGGTGTTCCAGGCCAGGCTGGAGCAGCCTGGGACAGTGCAAGGTGTCCCTGCATGGCAGGGGTGGGGTGAGATGGGCTCTAAGGTCCCTCCTGTCCCAAACCACCCTGGAATCCCATCTGTGTCCACATTTATATCTCTATCATCTCTGTCTGTGTTATGATGATTATTATTGCTTCCTGCATGCTGATTATCCTTTCCCTCCCTGTCTTTAGGAGGCTGTGGAGGCTTGGCCGTGCTGTCAGAGCTCAGTGGGCTCAGGGGACAGGCACAGGCTGGGTTTCAAACAGGGACCAGGCTGCCTCAGCTCTCTGCTCTGGGGCAGCTGATGGAGGGGGTTCTGTGGGGGTTACCCCTGTGAGCCATCAGTAAATGCAGCACCAAAAGCAGTGGTTAGTCCAGATCAGTGTAAGGGAGCAGAGTTTGGTGTGCCCTGAGCCAGCCCTGGGCAGTGCTGGTGTTCCTGGGGCTGGGAAGGAGCAATCAGGGGGAGAAGGGGCTCTGGGGCTCCCTCCTGGGCTCTGTGGACAGACTTTCACAGCTTCTCGTGTGTCCCTCTTGGTTTCCTTTCATGAAGCATTCAGGCATTTCTTTAACGATTCCAGCCTGAAATCTCCCTCACACATTCCCTCCTCCAAGAGCACATCTGGTGTGGGAATGTGTAAAGTTCTAGCAAGATCCCTGTGGTTTGCTGGGTGTTGTTTTTTTTTTATTATTATTTTTTTGTAATTGTTGGCTTTAAATCACAAAAGGTAAACAAGAAGCAGCTCTGGATGCTCAGCAGAGTGTCCCATGGGAAAGGGAAGCTGCCCCCTCCAAAATGTTACCTTGCCATTTGGAAAATTCCTGGCAGTCTTTCTTCAAACTTGACTTGTTTTGCTTTTCTTGTAGTGACCTGAAAATTGGGTGACATTGACAGCAGATTAATTCTGTAGCTCCTGAATAACATCAAAGTAATTTTACCAGAGATGCCTGTAGAAGGAGGGTACCTGGGGACACGTTAGTGGAGGGAACACAGGCACTGCCTGCACTGCTTTGGGGTGCAGCACACATATCTGAGGGTGCCTTTAGTGCCTGTGAGCCCACAAATTTTAATAACATTGTTAGGCTATTACTGCCTTCACGGTGGAACTTTCAGCTCCAAAGAAATGGAATCAACAGACAGAGCACATTACTGAGACTGAGGCTCCTCCCTGCATTAAAAATTGCCTTTGTCTGGGCAGTAACAGAGAACTGAGACGCAGGGACAGGCACATGGGTGGAAATAACTTGTTGATGTAATTTCACAAGGCACACAGTGCCAGGATACCTGGGGACAGGGCAGCTCTAGTATTCAGAAACATAATGAAAGGAACAGGGACAGGTTCAAGAGTGCTGGATTTTGATTTTGATCCTGATTAAAACTCGTGTCACTCGAGCTGCTCCATCCCTGTACTCCTGCTTCTTCCACCCTGAATGAGGACAGCTGACTGTAGAGACCAGCCAGCATCCAGAGGAGAGTGAAAAATCCCTCCTCCTCTTCCCTTCAGAGCATCCTCATGGCTCCCTGCACCGGCTCCGTGGCACGGCTGCTCACGCTCACACCCTCCTCCTCTAAATTATTAAACAGCTGTGTACACCCTGCGGGGAAAAGAGCACAGCAACACCCTCTTTATCTTCCTTAATCATCCTCATTTCCAGCACAGCTAATTAGCTACACCCACAGTGACAGGGGGCCAGAGCAGCCCTGTCCCCTGGCTGGGGCTGGACCCTGGCTGTGTGTGCACCTGAGCTGGGTCCAGGCACAGAACGTGTCCCCAGAGGGGATTTATTGTAAATGACAGCTGAAGTGCTCCTCTCTCTCTTCCCCTGCCTCTCTGCATCCCTCCTCCCCTGTTCTGTCTCACCCTCCTTTGCTCAGTGAGGCATTGAGGTGTTTCACCAGCTGGACTGGGGGGCTCTGAGAGCTGGGTCTGGGTCAGGCATGAACAAGGTGTGGGGCTGCTCCCTCCCATGGCATGAACAAGGTGTGGGGCTGTTCCTTTCCCATGGCATGAACAAGGTGTGGGGCTGTTCCTTTCCCATGGCATGAACAAGGTGTGGGGCTGTTCCTGCCCATGGCATGAACAAGGTGTGGGGCTGCTCCTGCCCATGGCATGAACAAGGTGTGGGGCTGCTCCTGCCCATGGCATGAACAAGGTGTGGGGCTGTACCTTCCCATGGCATGAACAAGGTGTGGGGCTGCTCCTCCCCATGGCATGAACAAGGTGTGGGGCTGTTCCTTTCCCATGGCATGAACAAGGTGTGGGGCTGTTTCTCCCCATAGCATGAACAAGGTGTGGGGCTGCTTCTCCCCATGGCATGAACAAGGTCTGGGGCTCCTTTCCCATGGCATGAACAAGGTGTGGGGCTCCTTCTCCCCATGGCATGAACAAGGTGTGGGGCTGCTCCTGCCCATGGCATGAACAAGGTGTGGGGCTCCTTTCCCATATAGCATGAACAAGGTCTGGGGCTCCTTTCCCATGGCATGAACAAGGTGTGGGGCTGTTCCTTCCCATGGCAGCTGCACCTCAGGAAAGCTCTGCCTGCAGAGCCAGCACGGCTCCAGCAGCAGCAGCTGCCCAGATGTGCCCTTGAAGCATCTCCAGCTTGTGCCTGCTTCTTTTGTTCCTGCAGTTGCCTTCAGGAGGAGATTTCACCACCAGACCCGTTCCTGGTTTATTCAGGGACAGCTCTGGGGGTGTTTGGGGATGGCTGGGGAGGGTGGCAGGGCACGTGTGTGCGCGTCCCGTGGGGATTGCAATGAGGCTGTAACTGCATTGTTACAGGGAACCCAGCTGGTGAGGGATGGAGCAGTTCCACTTCCCTGGGAGGAAGGAAATGTGAGCCCTTGAATGGGAGCAGCCTGTGATGTTCAGAGATGCTTCCCCTGCTCATCTGATCCTCAAATCTGATCACGCCTCCAGTCGCAGTTGTTTTAATTAAACTCAGAGGAATTCTGCACATTGTGCTGCAAGATGAACGTTTTTGTTTAATTAGAAGCACTCGGTAATGACGGTTGTAGAGGCCTCCCCCAGCACACACTCACACACACACACTCATGTGCACACACACCCCACCAGGGCTGCTCCCTCTGTGCCCGAGCTGGCTCCTGGCAGGAAGGGGCAGGGGCTGCAGGCAGGTGGAGCAGCATCACCAGGGAGCAGGAGGAAAGCAGGAGGAAGGCAGGAGGAAGGCAGGGATCAATAGTGATGTCATCTGCAGCCAATGCGGCTCTGGCTCCTCAGCCTCCCACGGCTGCTGGGGGAGAGCAGGGGAGGGAGGGCCATTAAAGCCTGCCTGAGAGCTGAGCACAGGCACAGCAATTCCCAGAGCCCCTGTGCTGGCCTGGCAGCGCTGCTGGGGCTGGGGGGCTGCAGGAACACTCGGTTTGGGGGGTCCTGCAGGGCCCCAGCGCAGCCCAGGGAGCTCAGAGGGCTGGGTCGGTCCCTGGTTAGAGATGTGTGCCAACAGCCCCAATTTATGATACAAAATTCTGGTTTAGAGGTGCTTCAGATGCACCAAAACAGCTTTAAACCGAAAGAGGGATGGCTTAGATTAGATACCAGGAAGGAATTCCTCCCTGGGAGGGTGGGCAGTGCTGGATCCCTGGCAGTGCTCAAGGCCAGGCTGGATATTGGGGCTGGGAACACCTGGGACAGTGGGAGATGTCCCTGCCATGGCAGGGGTGGCACTGGCCGGGTTCTGAGGTCCCTTCCAGCCTAAACCACTCTGGGATTCCATGAAAAGGCACCCACCACTGGCTTTCTCCCTTGTCCTGCTGTCTCTGGGCTGTGCCATTTGTATTTGGCTCCATTCCTCCTTATCCACCGTGTGCCAGCCCTAGGAAAGAAGCTCTGGGTGTGTTTGCAGTTGGCAGGATTGTCCCCAGCCAAGGCCAGCCCCATCTCAGTGCCACTGTGGGAGCTCCCATCGCTGTCACTGGGGGGCTGGTTGTGATGGATGTTCATTTTTTAAGAATCCCACCTTTTTTTCCTAATTCCCTGCATTATTTCCCTTCTGTTCCCTCGCCTGTTTTGGGCTGGATTCCATGCCCCAGACTCCCAGGGCTGTGCTTCCCTGACACGGCTCATTGGAGATGACAGAGGATCCCTCCCAAACCTCCTCCCAAGCTTCCCTCCCCTAAACATTTTCTGGGGGAAAAAATTGCACTTTGCTGAGATGAGACAGCTCTCCCCATCCCAGAGTGAGGGGCTGGGTCAGATATTGCTGGGGAAGCACTGGGGTTTCATAGGGGTTACCACAAATTAGTCAGCATTGTTGGGATTGCCCTCCTCACCCTCATTAGTGAAGGCAAGGGCAGCACTGAGAGGAGCAGGAAGCTCAGCTGAAGCTCAGTTGAGCCTCTCTGCTGGGTGCTGGTGCCACTGTTCTTGGAGGGCAGCAGCACTCAGAATTAATAAACCCAAAAATCACACCCTGGCTGACAGCACTTGGCATGCTGCTGTTGTGTGTGTGTCCCCTCTGGTCACTGCAGCTGAAGGAGGAGATTTTCCTCTCCTTTCTCTGCCAGTCCCACTGTTTTTGACAGCCTTTTCCACGTGGGCTCTTCCTTTATTTCTCTTGTGCAGCGTGTTCTGTGCTGGGAGGTTTGGAGGGCAAGGCTTCTGTTACCTGTGGCTGCTCAGAGAGTGAAGGTTCCCCTTACCTGTGGCTGCTCAGAGAATTGTGTGAAGATTCCTCTTACCTATGGCTGCTCAGAGTGTGCAGGTTCCTGTTACCTGTGGCTGCTCAGAGAGTGAAGGTTCCTGTTACCTGTGGCTGCTCAGATTGTGCAGGTTCCCCTTACCTGTGGCTGCTCAGAGAATTGTGTGAAGATTCCTCTTACCTATGGCTGCTCAGAGTGTGCAGGTTCCTGTTAGTTACCTATGGCTGCTCAGAGTGTGCAGGTTCCTGTTATCTGTGGCTGCTCAGAGTGTGCAGGTTCCTGTTACCTGTGGCTGCTCAGAGAGTGAAGGTTCCTGTTACCTGTGGCTGCTCAGATCTGTGGGCAGTGCAGGGATCAGAGCTCAGGGCGTTGTGGGCAGTGCAGGGATCAGAGCTCAGAGGGTTGTGGGCAGTGCAGGGATGCCCACACAGCCTCTGCTCTGCTCACCCAGTGCCAGCCCTGCCCTGGCAGAGCTTCCTGGCAGCACCTGCAGAAACTCTGACACGGTGACTCGAGCACAAATCCTGGGAGGAGCAGGAGAGGGAGCTGGGGGGCTCAGCCTGGAGGAAAGGGACCCCAGGAAGGACCTTCTCACTCCCTGCAGCTCCCTCACAAGAGGTGTGGGGTGCTCTGTGCTCCCAGGTAACGAGTGACAGCACAAGGGGAAATGGCCTCAAGTTGCTCCAAATTGTTCAGGCTGGGTATCAGGAAACATTTATTCACTGAGAAAGGGAATAAACATAGAACATAGATATGAATAAACATAGAACAGGCTGCCTGGTGGAGTCACCATCCCTGGATGTGTTCAAAAAATGAGTTGACGTGGCACTTGAGGACATGGTGGACCTGGGGATCTGGAGTCCTTTTCCAACCTTAATGGCTGTCTAATTCTATTCTGCCATTCCTCAAAGGGTTTTAAAAGGTTTCACTTAAATGTAGAATCCCGTGGGACACTGAAATAATCCCCCAAAATGCACAAGCTGGTGAATCTGACCGTGCCACGCCTTTTCCATCTTGGTGTTTGAACTTGCACAGGGCAGTGCTGCTTTCCTTGGGCTGTTCCACTGCACCCTGTTGAAGCCCTTCCCTTTGCTCTCCATCCCCAGAGGACCAGCTACCCCCTGGCTAATGTACAATCCTGTGGGACACTGAAATAATCCCCCCAAAAAATGCAGAACCTGGTGAATCTGACCGCGCCACGCCTTTTCCATCTTGGAGCACTCAGTGTTTCCAAGGCACTGCACGGGGCAGTGCTGCTTTCCTTGGGCTGTTCCACTGCACCCTGTTGAAGCCCTTCCCTTTGCTCTCCATCCCCAGAGGACCAGCTACCCCCTGGCTAATGTACAATCCTGTGGGACACTGAAATAATCCCCCCAAAAAATGCACAAGCTGGTGAATCTCACTGCGCCACGCGTTTTCCATTTGGAGCACTCAGTGTTCCCAAGGCACTGCACGGGGCAGTGCTGCTTTCCTTGGGCTGTTCCACTGCACCCTGTTGAAGCCCTTCCCTTTGTTCTCCATCCCCAGAGGACCAGCTGCCCCCTGGTTGATGTAGAATCCCGTGGGACACTGAAATAATCCCCCAAAATGCAGAACCTGGTGAATCTCACCGCGCCATGCGTTTTCCATTTGGAGCACTCAGTGTTCCCAAGGCACTGCACGGGGCAGTGCTGCTTTCCTTGGGCTGTTCCACTGCACCCTGCTGAATGCCTTTCCCTTTGTTCTCCATCCCCAGAGGACCAGCTGCCCCCTGGCTTCCCCAACATCGACATGGGGCCGCAGCTGAAGGTGGTGGAGCGCACGCGGACGGCCACGATGCTGTGTGCAGCCAGCGGCAACCCCGACCCCGAGATCACCTGGTTCAAGGATTTCCTGCCCGTGGACCCCAGCGCCAGCAATGGCAGGATAAAACAGCTGAGATCAGGTAAGGGCCCACCCTGCAGGAGGTGAGAGCTGATGCAGACCCGAGGGGAGTTGTGGTGGTGTTGGCTGGGGTGTTAGGATGAGGATCTGACTCCTCGTCAGATGTTTCAGAAGGCTTGATTTATTATTTTATGATATGTATTATATTAAAACTATGCTAAAAGAATAGAAGAAAGGATTTCATCAGAAGGCTGGCTAAGAATAGAAAAAAAAATTATAACAAAGGTTTGTGACTGACCAAGACAGTCCAGACAGCTGGGCTGTGATTGGCCATTAATTAGAAACAACCACATGAGACCAATCACAGATCCACCTGTTGCATTCCACAGCAGCAGATAACCATTGTTTGCATTTTGTTCCTGAGGCCTCTCAGCTTCTCAGGAGGAAAAAAATCCTAAGGAAAGGCTTTTTCATAAAATATCATGGCTACAGGGACTGCTCAGAGGGTCCTGAAGCAGAGGGGAGGGCTAAGAGATGCAGGCCCCGCTGCTGTGGATTGGGGAGTTTGAGGTTTTTGGTTTTTACACCAAGAAGGGTTGGAGTTTCCACTTTGAGCCCTCCTGGTCTTCTCTGCTGCCCAGCTGGCACGAAGGGGATGGCAGCAGGGAAGCCCACCCAGATGAGATCCCTGGGTCACAGTACTCAGGGGAAGCTGGGGCCTGCCTGGGGCTGGGGGTTTGCTCCTCAGAGCGAGAACTGGCAAAGGAGCACAGAGCCACC
The DNA here is from genome assembly GCF_023055355.1 of Agelaius tricolor. Classification (NCBI taxonomy): domain Eukaryota; kingdom Metazoa; phylum Chordata; class Aves; order Passeriformes; family Icteridae; genus Agelaius; species Agelaius tricolor. Next base: position 1,436,377 of record NW_027269293.1, on the reverse strand, counting down.
CTGGCACACACGGCCTTTAGGCCACACACAGCTGGTGCAGGGGCTCAGGCAGCCCCTGGCTGTCCCAACACCATGGTGTGAGCAGAGCCCCTCAGAGCTGGTGCTGAAGAGCAGCTCCTGCAGGATGTCCCCAGCATCACCTTGGGAATGTTCTGGAGTGACCCCTCGGTGCCTCTGCCCATGGAGTCCATCTCCACCAACAGATGTACCCCAGCTCCGTGGCTCTTGTCAGTTTTCCATCTTTCCCCATCTGCTTGTCCATCTGTCTCTCTTGTTTGTTTTCTGTTTGCTGTTTTGTGTGTGTGGCAACGTGACATCTCTTAATATTCACGTTTCAGGAGCTGTTTCTGTACTTGTTAAATCTGCCAGTTCTCTGTGTGAGAGTGTGTGCAAGGAGGGCATAGGTGGACTTATTTTTGAGTACTACTGATAAAACACTTCCATTGATAGCTGCAAAAATGAAACAAGTTTTGCAAGTTCTACCTTTTGACAAAAACTAACCCAAGAAATGATCCTTTCCACAAACTGCTGGGGCCGACTGCTTTGACCCAGCCTAGAGGAAAAGTGTCCATGGTTCATTTTTAAGGATTCTTTGGCAAAAGAAAGGCATTGTTGTAGGCAGAGGGAAGGCTTTGGCGAGGCAGCTGGAGTTGATTTGTTCATGTTAGACCTTTCACAAGTTCTTCAGTAAAATGTTAACCACCTGCTCCTGCCCAGATCTCTGCTGGCCCTGGAGAAATCAGTTCTGATTCCTGCTGGATCTGCACAGCAAGGCATGGAAACACCTGGCTTTTCTCTTGCCCCGTTTGGCAGAGATTCTACACAAAGTTCTATGAGCCACTGGTGGAAAAGCTTCAGCATAGCTCCAGTTTAATGTAGCTTTTACACACCTGCATAAATGCCTCCTTGTTCAGTGAAGCAAAGGCACAAGCAGATCCTTAAACTGCTTTGTTGAATTAGAATGGCTTGTTGAGTCCCACGAACACAGATGAGATTGACCTCCCTGTTTTATCATAACAGCTGAGGCAAATGCAAATAAAAAAAATCACTCAGCATAAATAATGAGAGGTAAACTAGAATTATATTATGCTCTGTGACCATGATCTGAAGTGTGAGTAATGCACAGGCAGATTATTTTTAATACATTCATCATCTTGCTAGAATGCCTTTACTCTTCAGCTGGGTTTGATCTGGTGTTTTCCTTGAAGCCACCTGAGTGCTGCCTTTTTATTCCAGTGAATTTATTAACCTCAGAGTGAACCCTTGACCCTTCTGATAAATAGAAGGTACCTGCTGAGATTTAATCTCATTTACAGCTGCTTTAAATTAGTAAACTGGTGAAGCCCTGAAGCATCCCTGTAGTCTCCAGGGCACAAACCTGGTGCCTGTATGTCAGGGAGTGCAGATCCTTGGGCAGCCAGGGCTTCCCAGCTCTCCAATTCCATCTGCTTCCATGGCCTTCCAAGCCTTGTGCAAAGAGAGGCCTGCAGAAGTGCAGAATATCAGCATTAGGGTCTTTAATGTGCACAGTGTCAGCACTTGTGTCTGTGCAAGGGAGTCAGGGCAGATTTGAGGGTGGGATTTGAGTGAGGCGAGCTCTGCTTGAGCTGCTAAAGTCAGGCCTTAATTTAATACCTTCATCTTTCCAGAAAGCAAACTCTGCCTCCAGAGGGGTGGCACCAGCACACATCAGGGCACTGGGGGTGCTGCTGATGGCACCAGGGTCTGTCCCCCACCAGAGGGACTCCAGCCAAGGTCCTTGGGGTGCCTGACAGAGCTCTGGGAGCAGGGAGGAGCAGCTCTGCAGCTAAATCACAACTGCTAACACACCTCTGCTAGCAGGCTTAGGAGGATTTTAGGGAGAAGTTCTCCCTAGGAGGGTGGGCAGAAGTGCCCAGAGCTGCTGTGGATCTCTGGAACTGTGGATCTCTGGAATGTCCAAGGGCAGGTTGGACATTGGGGCTGGGAGCAGCCTGGGACACGGGAAGGTGTCCCTGCCATGGCAGGGGTGGAATTGGATGGGTTTAAGGTTCCTTCCAACCCAAACCAGGCTGGGACATTGGGGCTGGGAGCAGCCTGGGACACGGGAAGGTGTCCCTGCCATGGCAGGGGTGGCACTGGGTGGGCTTTAATCCAATCCAACCCAAAGCAGGCTGGGATTTAGTGACTGCTCCCTCTGAGGACTGAGCTGTGTGTGGCTGGGACAGGACAGACAGACACCCAGGTTCCCCCTGGCCATGAAGCCAGCAGGATAACAGCCACGCTGCTGGAGGACAGGGGCTGTGAAGAGCTGAATTTTTATCAATTATGAGTTAGTGGCAAATACACAAATGAGCTCATTAAAAGGAACGAGTGGAAATGTCAGACGAGGAGATTGTGGGGTGGGGTTTGGTTCTCATTTGTGTTAAATCTGGATGTTTGGCTGGCAGCACAAACAGACCTCTGAGACCTTGGTGATTACAGTGCCACCATCCCAGGAAGCCGTGTGGAATGTGGGTCTTCACTCTGACCAGGGCAGGGCTGACACAGCATTAACCACAGGGGCTTTCCTCCAGTGGATGTTTCTGCTTTTCCTTTCCATCTCCAGATAAAGTTGCCAAGCAGTTGGAAATCTTTCCATGCTTGGGGGCTTGGGCTGAGTTGTCAGTCAGAGGAGGATGGGAAGGAGCTCTGGCTGGGCTTCTGCTTCTCTTAGACATCATGGACATCTCAGCCTTGGAGATCCAGCTTGGACAAGAGTTCGAGTGGCCTTGGAAAATGGATATTTCTGCTTATCTTGGGACATTTAAAGCAGAAGGCAAAGGCAATGTCCTCTGCTCAGCTGCCATCTAGGGGGGACACGGGAGGCAGCCTTCAGCACCTTCCTCAGCACTCAAACACTAAAACCTTTTGTGTCTTGTGTGTGTCTTCTGTTTGCTAAATAACTTGCTATAACAAGCTTTTCTTTTCTTTTTTTTTTCACTTTTTATTTAACATTCAGAGACTTTTGGTAAGTTTGTTCAATTAAAAAAAAAATTTTTAAATCAAACCAAAAAACCCCAAACCTGCTAATGTGCAGATTTGTAACCCTTGCCCTTTAAACTAATTCCTTTGTAACAGCTTCTTGAGAGGCATGCTCTGCATTTCTTCTACTAACTCTTTCAGTAGGGATGTTCTGCCCTCTAAATTAATTTCTGCAGGGGTATTGCAGGCTACAAAAAAAAAAATAGTAATAATAATTCTAATTAATTTATCTGTATAAAGAGATAACAGCTAAATATGAACCTCCTAACATTGGATAGATTTTTTTTTTTTTTTGGTATCTTAGCAACAGTTGTCCTGGAATTCCCCAATTACACAATAGCTTGTACCCTGGAACTGTGATAATTGTGTTCACACCTGCAGGAGGTCCTGGAGTTTCACATCTAACGGGGTTATTGGCATTTGGAGGAGGGAGAAGAGGGGGTGCAGTGTGACAGCGTTTGCAGGGGTCTGAGGATGAGGGGAGAGACGAGGATCTGACTCCATGTTTCAGAAGGCTTGATTTATTATTTTATGAGATATATTATATTAAAACTATACTGAAAGAATAGAAGAAAAGATTTAATCAGAAGGCTGGCTAAGAATAGAATAAGAAGGAATGATAACAAAGGTTTGTGGCTCAGGCTCTCTGTCTGAGCCAACTGGGCTGTGATTGGCCATTAATTAGAAACAACCAACATGGGCCAATCAAAGATTTACTTGTTCCATTCCACAGCAGCAGATAATCACTGTTTACATTTTGTTCAGCTTCTCAGGAGGAAAAACCCTAAGGCAAGGATTTTCCATAAGAGATGCCTGCGACAGTGCAGCATTTCCAAAGTGAAGCTGTAAATCACAGGCCAGAGGGGAAGGGCTGGGGAAGGGAAGAGCCCCCTTTGGAGCCCCAGAGGGCAGGACCTGCCCCAGAGCTCATGTCCCTGTCCCTCCAAGTCCCCTTTGCCCCCAGGGCCCTGCAGCTGCCAGCCAGCATCACCCTGCAGAGCTGCAGGGACCCTGCTCGTCACAGGGTTATTGGCATCGTGAGGAGGGAGAACAGGGGGTGCAGCATTTCCAACGTGAAGCTGCAAACCACAGGCCAGAGGGGAAGGGGAGAGCCCCCTCTGCAGCCCCAGAGGGCAGGACCTGCCCCAGAGCTCCTGTCCCTGCCAGGTCCCCTTTGTCCCAGGGATGTGGGGCCGCAGTTCTCAGCCAGCATCACCCTGCAGAGCTGCAGGGACCCTGCCTGTGTGGAGCAGAGCTGCTGCAGCCCTGGGCAGAGCAGCCCAGCACACACATGTTCCCACACGTGGCTGACAGAAGGTGGGGATGTGTTTTCTGCCATTGCCATGGCAATGGTGCCTGTCCTCCTCCCCAGGCTCAGGGAAGCCGTGGGCAGCTCAGCCTGTGGGAGAGCAGGGGAGGGGTGGTGGGAGAGCAGACCCCAGCCTCAGTGACAGAGGGGGGCACCTGCACAGGGAGCTCTGCCTGGCACCATTTTGGGCCTTTAGAATCCAGAGGCAAGGCCTTTCTGCTGCCTTTTGCCTCTGCTGCTAAACCCTGCGCTGGCCATCTGGGCTCATGCAGCCTCAACATTTGCCCTAAATAGGCAGATCTGGAGGTCCAGGGAGGCTGTGCAAGGCAGTGTGAAAAGTCTGCAGGGAGCATCTCAAAACCAGCTTTTCACTCCAAAAGTCAGCATCCAGTGGGAGCTCTTCCCTCTGTAGTTGTCCTGCAAAGGTGCCCTCACTGTGCCCCAGGCCCTGGCAGCCTCGTGCAGCTGCTCCTGCCCTGTACAGCACACCAGGGATGGACAGAGTCCCTCAGAATGGTTAATCCAGTGCACATCCTCTTCCAGCACCCTCCTGCTGCCCCTGTGTTGAACGTGGAGCTGGTTAGATGTGAAACTCCAGCAGTGAAAATCTCCCATCTGTGTCTGTGCCCCACCCAAAGTGCTGCTTGAGCTGATTGCACTCCAGTTCTGGCGTGGGGCTCATCCCAAAGCTGTCCTGCCCCTCCCCGTGTGCCAGGTGAGAGCTGGGTGGCACTGCCTGCTCCCCCAGAGCCCTGTCCCCAGGCCAGGCTGTCCCCAGGGCTCTGGCAGCCCCTTCCCAGGGGCGCAGGCAGTGCCAGCCTGCGGTGACACAAGGGGCGATGCTGATCTTGTGCCTGGGCTTGCACAGCTCTAACTTCCAGCACCTTTCTGCTGTCAATTAGAGTGAATTTTTGCAGGAAACTGCCAGGCTTAGCCAAGGCCAGAGAAGCTTTTGAGCCATGGGTGATGTTGGGATCTCTTCCCCTTCTCTACCCTCTCCCCATTAGCCTTGTTCCATATTGGTGCCACAGATGGCAGATTTTCACTCCAATTTTGAGACAGAAGGATGTATCAGAGGCTGTTTTTGTTTCCACTGAATTGATCTATAACCTTTTGCTGCTTTCTCTCTCTCTCTCTCTCTTGCTTTTTAAACCTTCCTGCCACCTCCTGGGTGAGGGTCTGCCCAAGGCCATGCTCCCCCACCTCTTCCAAGCGCTGTCTCTCCAACCTTTGTCCTGAGAGCTAACAACCTGCTTCATTAACCTTAGCTAGTTCCTAACCCTAACTAGATGCTAACTTTTCTCTAGCTAATAACCTAACCTCATAACTAGAAGCTGAGTCTAACTAGAGTCTAATCCCTAACACTATAATGCCTCTGTTCCCTTAGCTCCTTTGAAAAATGAAGGTGAACTCTACTTAGTATCTGTATATTTTTACCTTCTATCCTGAGAATGGAGGATTGAACCGCAGCAGAAGGATGAGCAGGGCTGAAGGATAAGGAGGGAAGGGGTTTTTGGTGATTAAGGCAGAAGATTGGCACGGGGGAGGCTTTGACTCCTGTTCTTGCCTCTGCCAGTCTTCCCTCCGTGACCTTGGGCAAGTTGCTTCACCTCTACCTCAGTTTTCCCCGTGTGTAAATCAGGATCACAGCTCTGCTGTTCCTCCCCAGGGGAGAGGAGAGGCTGAGAGGCTGGTGTTTGTCATTTAAGGTGCTCCACAGCCCTGGCTGGGAGTGCTGCAGGGTGGCAGCAGTGTCACCGCTGCAGAGGAGCTCGTGCATCCCTCCCTGGCGAGAGGCAGAACTTGGCCCTGCGGGATCTGCCCTGTTCTCAGGATTGGGGTAAAAACCCACCAGCTAAACCCCCTTCTCTGATAAGTTCTGAATGCCACTGTGAGCAAAAGGACCTGCCGTGTTTTCAAAGGAAGATGGTTGGGTTGCCAGCCCAGGGGGTCAGGTGGGGGACAGGGGTTTTGTTTTACCCTCACTGTCACTCCCTCCCACCTGGGAGCCCTGCCCGGGGCTGGGCACTGACAGACAAACAGGAGGGGTTGGAATAAAAGAACCCAGGGGAGAGGCAGCCAGCAGGCCCGAGCAGCAGGGCTCTTCTCTCCACACTGCCCCTCCTCGCTCAGGGTGGCATCAGGGTGGCTCCAGAGCCACTGCAGGAGGTTCCAGGTAGTTCCTGTCACCTCTTCAGGGCCCCGAGGGATGGCCAGAGGTCCTGAGCAGCACATGCACTGAGCTCACACATCTGGGCCGAGAGCTAAAGTTTGGAGCTAGCCAAGGTGGGACCAAACCTGCAGCTTAATGTGGTGCAAGGTGCCCACGTGTCCCTCTCCCTGCCTGGGCTACCACAGCCCTGTGTCCCCAGGGGTGGGGAAGGTAAATGTGGTCAGTGAGTAGCAGGCAGTGATGTTAGCTGAGAGCCTGAGGGGTTTCTTTACATTCCTGCACCAAAATGGAGCCAGTCTGAAGCCTTTTGAAGCCAAGAGCCACGGGAGGCTCTGCAAACAGCCAGCTGGATTGGGCTGCTGGAAGGGACACCCCACTAAAGTATCCCAAGCCCTCTTCAGTGTCCTGTAATTTGAGATGAGACAGACCAAGAAGTTTCCTACTGGGAACTGTCTTCCTTGCCTCAGGTCCTTTTCCCACGGGCAGTGCAGGTGTTTGGGGTTTTGCAGTCATTTCACTCATTTTCTTTGTTTTCTTTGCAGAAGGTACACCGATCCGAGGTAAGACACCCCCAGCTCACTCACTCACCCACTCTCCAAACACTTCTCTCCACACAGATCCCGTTTCATTGCCCTCTGCTCAATACAGATCCGTGTTGTTGTTACGTTTCCTTGTCCTGCTTCACCTCTGGATATTTCTTTTTTTTACCTGTCTTTATTTTATCTATGGTTATAATGTCCTTTTTTGTTTGCTGGGTGCACAGTAATACTGATACCATTATTCTAATAACGTCTCCGGCTGCGCTGCCTCAGATTTATGGCAGAGTTTTAAGAGCTAATCTCTCCAGGACTATGAAGGACTGAAGTTTATCTCGAGCATTAAATGCTCTCAAAGCTTGGTAAATACTTAGGACTTTCTCTTGATTGGTGCAAAGTGCTGCCAAGCTGCTGATGGCCATGGGAGTTTTCCAGTCCTTTTTCTCAGGCAGATCTTCAGCACTTACCATCTCAGCCTACTCATTTGTTTGGCTCCAGAGCCTCTTTCCACTTCCTCCCCACTCTCTTACCCTTAGGTTTCTCTGGGACAGATCCACGGTAAGTAGCTTCTGCACTGTCTCTTTAATGGAGTCAATAATTGACCTCAAGCTGAAAGGCAGGAGGAGTTGGGTAGGAAGACCCTGCTTTGGTTTTTATCTCCACTGGCACATTTAGAATTCCATAATTCTCTACTGGTAAAAGCACCAGGAGGTGCTGTAGGTGAGATTTACGTTTTCACACATCGTGGCCGTTGGCTCCTGACAGGTGCTGAGCACTCCTCACCCCCTCTGCAGCCTCATTTCTGCCATTGCCTTGACCAGCAGGGGTGAGGAGTGGGCAGGGAGGGAGGGCTGAGTCCCTGTTCCCCAGGGAAAGCTGCCCACTGCAGTCCTTGGTTCCCTTCCTGCTCCAGAGTGAGGCCTCATCTCCCCTGGGTACTCTCAGACCAGCGATGCTCATGAGCAGCACAGAAAATGGATCTGGAACCAATGGGAACAACCCACAGATTTGTCCAAATTAACAGAAATTTCTGGGAAAACTCACCAGCGGCTTTCCACCCAAGTGGAGCTCTCCAACAGCAGAGCTGGAGCTGTAATTCCATATGAAAAATGCTCAGCTGGGTGCTCAGTGGGAAGCTCCAGCCAGTTTGGGTTTTAACTCCTGTTGTGCTGAAATCCCCGCAGATTCTTGTGGAATGGATTTTGTTTGGTTTACTGGTCCGGGTGGGGTTTTTGGGGGTTTCATTCCCTCTGTTCTGCCTTCGGGAGAGCACAGGGGATGCTGTGGGGAATTGCACTCACACCCCAGCCCTGTCCCAAATCCTCTGCCAGCCCCACGTTCCCCCACCAGCATCGTTCCACCCACGCACACGCAGAGGAACGTGAGCTCTGTGTCCTCCTCTGTGAACACACTGCTTTTTCCTTCCTGAAAAGGCTCTATCTGCAATCAACAATGATCTCATTTGCGCTCCTCTCACTTAAGATTTTATCAATACTATTACACTGAGCTGGAATTGTTTGGTTTTCATATTTAGGTGGGGTTTTTTTTCCAGAGATGGGAGTTAAGAGTCTTACCACATGTGAGCTCTGTCCATATCTGTAGTATAATCATGTACTCCTAATACATAAAACATTTGAGAGCCTGTTGAATTATTTATGTAGTATGTATTTTAACTGGAGTTTTGCAGGGATGAAGCCTTCTGAGGTAAATGAGGCAATTTTCTTCCATGTAGTTCCATGCTGCATCTCTCTGCATATTTGCTGACAGGAATCTTTAGTTTGGGCTCTGGGTATATTCTTGTAGCCTGCAATAATATACAAGTTTAAGAAAAGCCTTAATCCTTTTGGCCCAGATGATGTAAACCATGCAGGCAATTTTGAAGTTCCAATGCAGTATTTACAGGGTTTTCCCTGGGGAATATTTACTATCAGTAAGGTGCTTTTCACAGGGGCTCTTATCTCCCGTAGGCTTCCTGAGGAGCAGGCACTGGGCACGAAACAAAGGCAGCAACGATAGAAATTCCCCAGGCAGTGGGTGACAAAGCCTTTCACTTTTATGGTCACTGCTTCAAATTGAGCAGGGGAAAGTCAACTGCCTGCTGATGGATTTCTGGGGATCACAGTAATATGGATTATTGAGGCTGATTTCGGGAGTTCTGGTGCAGAACGCCTGCATTGCAGAAGCCACAAAAACTTGGTGCCTTTGCTGATGAGTTCAGGACAAAGAGGGGGAATTGCATTTTCCCAGCGCGTCGGGTCCGCGGGGGCTCCGTGCTCCTGCCCCGGTGTGCGTGAGCCCGGGGGGAGCCAAGAGCCCGAGCAGAGGCTGATGCTGTGTCTGTGCTGCCGTGTCTTGTCCCCTCACAGGTGGGCTGCAGATCGAGAGCAGCGAGGAGACGGACCAGGGCAAGTACGAGTGCGTGGCCAGCAACAGCGCCGGGGTGCGCTACTCGTCCCCCGCTAACCTTTACGTGAGAGGTAGGGAGCACAGCGGCTCACCGGCACTCAGCCTCCTCCTCCTCCTCTTCCTCCCGGCCCATCCCACCCCTGCCCAGCTCGGGGGGTCCCCGCTGCCCCCCGCATCCCTGCAGGGCAGGGCTCACCCACGGCCGAGTCAAAGAGCGCGCCCCAAAATGTGCCAGGTCAGCCCGCAGAGCATCCCTCCGGCCCCGGAGGGAATTGCCCTTCCTCCCAAAGGATCCCTGCTCTCAGTCCTGCTGCTGTGGCTGTGAGAGGAGGGCAGGGCCCCTCTGTGTCCCTGGATGCCCCCAGACTGCAGCAGGAGGGTGCATTGGCACCGCCGCCCTCAGTCCCAGCTGCTTTTCCCTCTGCCAGCAGTAATTTGTCCCTGGTTCCTTGGGCACAGAGCTGGGAACACCAGCAGCCATCCCTGAGCCCCTTTCACCCTGCAGCAGGGGAACAGATGACAGGGGATTGGCTTCTGCTCCATGTCCCTTCGATGTTCTCCCACCCCCTGGGCCAACAGCCTCTCCACTTTCTCTTATTTTAATCTCTCTGACCTGTAATATTTTGTGCGTAGCTTCGGTTTAACATCTTTCCACAGCAAAAGCCCTTTTGGTAATGAGAGAGCAGGGCTGGTCCTTCTCGATTAAAATTAAAAAAAAAGAAAAAAGAAAAAGAAAAATGCCGTTGGGAGGAAAAAAGAAAAGTTACATCCCAGCAAACTGTTCCCATTTCCATCCCATCGACAGAGGAGGCGCCTCCCCACCTACACTCACGTTAATCTGCAGTCCAATGCAGAGCCATGCTCCTGTGTGCACTCCTTTCTCTCTCTCTTTCTCTCTCTCTCGTGTCTCACGCTCACTAAATCACATGCACATGGAGAGAAGGCTTTTAATAATTTAATGTTTCCAAGCTAAATTTTTAAATAGCCTTTTGTGGCCAGCTGGAAAATTGCGTTTGAAATTTGCCCTGTCGCCTGGGCCCCCAAACTCCGCTTTTGGGAGTGTCAATCTGGATCCAATACTAATTCAGGGCTGAATCCATTGCAGACAGCTTAGCTGGAATGGTTTGGGTTCTTTTAAAAAAAAAAAAAAAAAGAAAAAAAACCTAAAAAGAAAAGAAACAGGAAAAATGTGGGGATTTTTCATTATTGTTTTGTTTCTAAATTTCCTCTACTTTTCTGGCCACTCGGAAACTACCCAGGAGACAAAGGTTGTAACACGGTGTTGTCTCCACACCTGGATGAGAGGGCTCCAGGTGATAGCCCTGTTCCTACCCCAGTTAGGCCGTGTGTACCTGGGCCTGCCTGCAAACCAGCACTAACCTGCCGAGAGAGTGCAGAACACAGCGTGTGCCAGCTCGGCCTGTGGTTTGGGTGTTTTTCATGCTGTTTAATTCCTTGTTTCTTGTGTGTTAATATCGTGGAAAGGTAACAAGTTTCTGAAATGGATTTGCTTTGGTGGGAGGGAGAGTTCATGCACATTTTTCTTCCCTTTTTTTTTTTTTTTTTTTCTTTTTTTTGTTTTAAAAGAGTCTCGAGCACTCTTGTGTTTCCAATTGACTTGTTTCTCCCATAACATGCTTGTCTCTATAGACCACCTGGGATAGGAGTTGTAAGTTTGAACATTGCAAGGAAATGGTTTGGTTTGGTTTTTTTGCTTTTCTTTTTCCTTCTTCTAATTATTTCTGTTTTCCTTATTCAGTCCCATGGTGGAGGCAGAGCGAGCAGGGCTGGGTGTGGGGCCGGGGGGCTGCTCTGCCCGGGGGCTCCGCTCCCCTTCTCCGAGGAGCAGAGGGGCTGCAGGGAGGGCGAATCCTGCCTGGGCTCAGCACCCCTGTGGGGCTGACTCTGAGCTAGGATTGCTCCCAGCCTGGCCTCCCTGCGGAGCTTGGTTGGGCTTAAAGGGATGGGAGGGGGAGCCTTAGGAAGGCAGGAAAGAGGGTCGTTACTATCTTCATTTTTTTTTTTTTTTCCTTTCTTTTTATTTTGGTTAAGAGAAAAAAAAAAAATCAATCAATTTGCAGCTGACAGCCTTGAGAAGGCCTTTTTTTACTCTCTCTGTGTTTCCCCTATTTTTCTCTTCTCCTCATGTCATTGTGTTCCGCATCAAACCCCCTTAACATCCCTCAGAGCTACGAGAAGGTTGGTGTGGTTTTTTTCTTTTTTACTTTCTTTACCCACATTTTTACATTCGTAAGAGAAAAAAAAAAAAAAAAAAGAAAAAAAGAAATTAAAAAAAAAAAATGAAAAGAGAAAAAGCAAGAAATCTTTAAGATGAGCGAGACCCGCGCATTCCCGGGTCTCACGGAGATGAGTTGAGTTGCATTGTGGGCCTCTCTATGCATCCTTTGGTAATGTTGCTGAGTTCTTGCACTTTTTTGTCGTCATGGTTACCTTGCCGTTTGGACATTGGGCCTGATGCATGATAGGAGAATGTAACAATCTTCTTTGCATGCCACTTTTTAAATTAATTATGAATTATTTTTTCGATATATAAATATGTATCGTTTCTTTCCGTTACACAATTCTGGTTTCTTTGAAGTGGATTTACTCTTACTTTCCAAATTTTTGGTTCTGTTGGGTTTTTTGCTTTCTCTTGATTTCCTGTTTCTGTTTTGATTGGTTATGCTGTGCTGTAGTTTATTCCAAACGCATTGTGAGAAGCCAGTGTTCCTGCCCACCCGGTGGTAACTGAACTCCTCAATCCCTGCAGGAGGAAAGGAGTCACACAGCTCTAACGCCTGTCCATGGAAGCCCTGCTATTTGGGACAAGCCTTTGTTTTGGGGGAGGGAGGGATCTGGGAAGTGGAAAAGATGGTGAGAACCCAGGGGGTCATTCCAAGAGTTAGAACAGACCCTGGGTCATGTTATTGCTTATTTATTTCTTGAGGTGTGGCTCTTGTTCCACCTCCTGCACACAAAGAAAAGCCCTGACCCCGCTCCAGGGGCGTCCCCAGCCGTGGGGGCTCGCTCACTGCTCACTGCCCAGCTCCCTCCAGTAACACCAGGAGCAGTCAGCCCAGCAGGGCACTGACAGAGAGCTTCCTGCTGATCCCAAATCCCACTCTGTTCTCTCCTGGAGCACCCACGAGTGCCAGGCAGAGCCCCAGCCCCAGGCAGAGCCTGGCAGAATCCCGTGGAGGAGGTGGCACCTCGTCCTGGGAGGGCTGGGAGGGAAGGGCAGCTGCCTCCTGGCTCTGCCTCTCCCCATTGTCCTGCTCCCTTCTGGGATTTACCCACTGCTGCCTGGTGCAGGCACCTCAAAACCCAGCCAGGCACAGCCAAGGCAGAGCCTCCTTCCTAAAGGAGCGTGGGAGGAGAAGTGCAGCTGTGCAGGCACTGCAACAGTGCTGGGGCACATCTGGCAGCTGCAGCTATTGCAAACAGCAAGCAGCAATCTGGCCAGTGACATTGGAGCTGAAAATGCCTCTTTTCCCTCTTCTCATCTCCCTGTTTATCCCCAAGAAGCTCCTGTTGCCTCCCATGTGTGCATCCCCAGCGGGTGAGGCACATGGAGAGTGGACAGGGGGTTTGCAGTGTGTCAGTGGTACCAGTGGTGCTTGGTGCTTCCCCTGTGCAGAATGCCAGCCCTTTCCCTGGCTATGCCTTTCCCTCCCCTGCCAGTCCCCACCTCTCAATCAGCTGCCAAAGGAGTGGCTTTCCTAGGGCACAGGTATTAAAGCTGTGTGATTTTTTTGAGAAATCCAGTGCAGTATTGACACAGTATCTGTCTCTCTCTTTCTCTCTCTCTCTCTTTCTCTCTGTCTGTCCTTCTCTTTTTTCTTAAAATGCTGAGATTTCAGTGCTCGGACCCTCAGTGCTGGTATTCTCCCCTCCCCTTCTGAGTCTCCTCCCTCCCCATAGGTACCAGGGTACCCCTCCCAAATGCTGCTCTCTTGAGAATTCTCTGGGAAGAGACCAGCTGTGGCTCTTCTGACTTGGATGCCAACAATAGCCAAAAAACATCCCTCAGTCCCAAGGCTCTTTTTAAAGGAAAAAAGAAAAAAAAATGCTTGTTCTATTTAAAAAAAAGAAAAAGGAATAGCATTTGAAATAAGGTTTTCCCATCCCACCTCCCTCCTGCCTAGGACTAAAAGGTGATAATCACTCCTAATTACAGGATTTTCCTTCATGACTAGGAGTTTGAGTTTCAGGATTTAGGTGCAATTAAAAAGGGATTTATACACCATTATTTTTTATTTGTTTATTTTCTCTTTTATAAAGTATTTCTAACATGGCCAAACTGCACTGCTGCTGCTAAGAATCTCTTGTGATCTGAGAAGGCTTGAAGATTAAATTCTTCCTTAAGAGCCAATAAAAATAAAAGTAATGATAATGATATCAACAACAATAAACTAAAGCTAAATGGGATGCAATCATGATAGGCTGGAATGACACTGGGTGAGGAAATAGAGACTTGATACCTGGCTAGAAGAGGTTGTGTGGTTTGCTAAAGTTATGGTCTCTGAGCAGCCTGCTCTAGTGGAGGGTGTCCTGGGAGAACAGGGTGAGCTTTAGGGTCCTTCCAACCCAAACCATGGGCATGGTCTTGAAATTATTGGTGCAGGGTTTGCCTCGTGTGTTGTTGCAGCTCAGATCTGCCATGGTCCAAAATAACAGGGGATGCCCGAGGTCAGAGGCAGAAGATTCTCTCTGGAGACCACAAAAGCAGGCCAGAAGCAGGTGAGGTGATCCCTGCTACCAGCCCAGGTGTGTGGCAGTTTAGGCTGAGCCACCTGCCCAGGGTTCACCTGTGGCTGGTGACAAGATGGGTGCAGTTCTAGGGGCAGGCCAGCACCTCGGTGGGAGTCCTGGTTTTTATGGGCTCACCTGGCTTTCAAAAGTCTCCTTGGATGCTTCTCTGTATCCCCAGGGACACAAGTGCCATCACACTTGTGGCCCATAGTGATTGCAGGAAAGGATGGATTCAAAACCCTGCAAATGAAGAGCTGCCTGCCCATGGTGGTGTTTGAGAGGCTGCCCCTGCATCCCTGGCAGTGCCCAAGGCCAGGCTGGACAGGGCTGGGAGCAGCCTGGGGCAGTGGGAGGTGTCCCTGCCATGGCAGGGGTGGCACTGGGTGGGCTTTGAGGTCCCCTCCAGCCCAAAGCACTCTGTGGTGTTTCTGTCTGTATTTAGGGACCACGTGGGGGGCTCAGCCATTACCCCAGAGAGGGCAAATGTCCCCTCAGCCAGGACCTGTGGCCAGAGCTGCTTTGCCCCCTGGAAATGGAGCACTTTGCAGTTCTCCTCTTAATTTGGGAAGCTGCAGGCGGCCACCTCACTTGTTCTGGTTTGATCCCAAAATCCAGCTGCTGGCTGGGATGGAGCCCTGCGTGTGAGGACCTCACGTCCCTGTGCTCCTCCATGTCCCAGAGGAAGGAGGGATGAGCTGTGGGGGCCGAGTTTCAGATGCCCTGAGTGTGCAGAGCTGCTGCTGCTGCTGGTACAGGCTGCCTTGTCGTGGTTGAATTTAGCAGAATGAAGAATTCTCCCCCTTTTCACGCAGTGGGGCCCTGTCAGGAGGTACAAAAGGCAGCAGTTGGGATAATCCTTCCTGCTCTCTGCTCCAGCTTCTTGTGGCTCTGCTCTTTTCCAGCCCTGGGAGCTGTGGATGGCTCAGCAGGCATTTAAAGCAGCCCAGTGCCTGCTCAGGCCCTGCCTTTGCTGCTTGTCACCATCAGCATGAGCTTTGTCACCCCTGAGCCAGGTTCTGCAGCCCAGGCCCTGCTGAGGACATTCCCGAGGCTTTTTGGAAAACCTCAGCTCATTGAGAGACCAAAGATGAAACCAAGCCAGGACAAAACATGTAAGAGCTGAACTAGTGGAAATCAATTAAAATAAAACCCACAGAAAGGGCAGGGATAGTGTGCCGAGCACCTCAGGAAATAAAGCTTCAAAATAGATTAAAATGTGACTAATTTAAGCAATAATTTAGCCTGTAGCCTGGGTTAAGTTTGGCACATGAGTAATTTGGCCATCAGACCAGAGCTGCTGGTTTGGTCCCAGGTGGAACCATTGGTGAGCTTTTCCCTTTCAGTCCCATTTAGAGGTTGAAGGAAATAATTCCACATGCACTAGAGATTTAACAAATAGCCACAAGGTCAAAGCAGTCATTGGTATTTTAAACTGTAGGAATTTTAATACCTTTTTAGAGTAGATTGATAAATTCTTAAATGGAGAAGGAGGGAGGCAGAACCACCACTGGGTTGTACAGCTGCCTCTGCAGTGCCCAGTTTCCAGGTGCTAAAATTGAGGGATGGAGAGTTCTGGGATGATTTTAAAGGGTTATTTTAGCATTTCTGTGGGTGGGGGAGCGCCCTGTCCGTGTTTGGGGTGTCCTCAGCTCTGAAATTCTAGTTCCAAACCAAACAAAGCAAACAAAAACTTCACTGTGTTTCTGCAGAAGGATTTCTCAAGGGTATCAGGAAATGGAAATGGATACAAAAAGCCACCCCCCAAAAAAAAAAAAAACCAATCAAAAAAAAATCCAAACTGTGTATATATCTATGTATATACATGACTATCTCTCTATAGAGGGCACTTTGCAGGAACACTGTGCTGTACTGATCTCGAAATCTCTGCCTGCCTGTGTCTCTTACACCTTTTGCATCGCTGTTCTCTTTGTTTTAGGGGAAAAAATTAGATTACACCTTGTCAAATTAAAATAACAAAAACAAAACCAGTCAAGTCTGTGTTTAAAATTACAGAGCTGCGTGAAAATCAATTGGATTCTGATTATTTTCTGTTCAATCCTGTAAAAAAAACAACAGGAAAAAAAAAAAAAAAGAATTGCAAAAGACCAGAGATGTTCAGCCAGCCTGTTGCTCAGCTAATGTGGTTTTTTTTAAGTGAAAAGTAACAATTATTGGGAAGGTAATGGATTTCCTCCAGACCAAATCCAAGCCTTGGTCTCATTCTTTATTTATCTACCTATTTACGTATTTATTTTCTTTGCTGTGAAGGAAATGAGGAAGGAGATGGGCAGGAGGAGGGAAGCTTCTCGTCCTGTGGAGGGGCAGAGGTCGGAAATCCAAAGCCCAAAAGGTCTCACCCCAGGGGAATGAGCCTGGAATTGGGACAGGGAGAGGCAGAGGCGGCTGCACGGACACGCAGGGGCAGGGACAGACCACATTTGGGAGGGGAGGACAGGTGTAATCTAAGCTTCACTAATAATGTAGAGGCTGCACATTATTTTGGCACCCTTTCCCCTACCCCTCCTCATTTTGGAGCAAGACGGAATGACTCCTGTCTCCCCAAAATGGCCAATAATGTCCGCCTTCTCACCTCATTTGGAGCAGCAGCTTGCTGAGTGTCAAAATGTTTAATACCATTTGGTTTTGTTTGGTGCTTTCAACCAGTCACTTCACTTTCTTTCGTTTCCTTTTTTCGATTGGTTTCTTCTTTAAGGTATAAGATGCATTTCTCTTTGAGTTGGTTTAATGTGAATCGGGGTTTGAAGTGACAGGTTCTTGTCCAGGACATTCTCCTTTCCCCACCTCGCTCCTCCTCCCAACATTTTTTCTCTCTGAGGGAATCTGGAAGGGGCTTTAAAAGAGCAGCTGGTGGGGTTCCTCAGCACAAACTGGTTGGTCCTCAGGTCTCTCTCATTAGCAGCATCATGGGAACACATTTTAAGGATGGATTCTGGTGTTGCAAAAGTCAACCCTGGACCTCCCAGTGTCTCTTCCAATCAGGTCTGTAAATCTTGCAAAAACACCTCTCACCTTGTGGACCCTGAGTGGTGGTGGGGAACCTGAGCCGTGCTGATTGGGACCAAAACAGCCAAAAATGCCACTCACAGAACACAAACTGGGCCAACCTCTGCCTCCGTGAGCAGCAACAAAACCAATTGGCTTCCCAAGGGTGTGAAAAGTTATGGATCTGTTCTGTTTCTAAAGAAGAGCACAAGTTGGGGTGCAGATTTGCAGTGTGAAATGCTTATCCAACAATTAAACAGACTCATAACTAACTGCACTTACAAAATTTTCCTGTGCCTCTGAAATGGCTTCTCTGCACTGAAATAATTTAATTGCATCCCAAACATCCAGCTCCAGTCCTGGAATCTGGTTCTATGCGTAACAAGCTGTATCCTTGTTTGAAAAAAAAGCTCCTGAGAGTTTTTTGGCCATGGACAATGTCTGTTTGTGTGTGCCTGCCTGTGTGTGTCTGTCGGGAGCTGTTGCACATGGAGCATGCACATCCGTGTACGCATGCGGGGTCTGCCAGAGCTGGCCTGGAAACCAAACACCCCTGGAACTCAGGGAAGGTCCTTCTTGCACCAGAAACTGGGAAAAGTGTTCTTAGGCGAGTGTTTATAAAGCAGAGCCCTGACTGCCCCATCCCAATGTTTCCTTCCCAGAGAGGGCGGTTCTGTTCTTCCCGATCCTTTGAAAGTGCTCGATAGCAAAATGGAAGGGATCTCTTCACCTGATTTTTTTCCTTGTGAAATTCCCCCTCCTTCAGCTGCTATGGAGCTGGACCCAGAGCTGAAATTGGTCTTGATTCCATCTCCAGCTTCCTTTCCACCACGGCTCTCCTCCTCCTGGGCCTTGACCTAAAGGCTGACCCAGAGATTCTCAGCTTGACAAATTCCCTGTCTCCAGCCAAATGCAAATGTTTCAGCAATTAAAATAAGCAGCAGCCTGATGGCTCTGGGTAGCCAGAGATGAACCCTGTGCCTTATTGTGGTTGTCACAGCCCTGAGCCATCACAGGGCTGTATCCAGGGGACTCTCTGAGGTCCCCAACGTTTAACTGGAGCTCTTTTCTCATCCTAGGTCAGTGTGTGGATGTTGGTATATCTGTGCACACAGGAGAGTCTAGTTTTTTTTAAACCAGGATGCACCAAGTGCTGCTGCCTGTTTTGGGCTCGTATCAGCCCTAATCCAAATTCTCCCTCCTTGTGAAAGGGCTGGTTCTGAGGGCTGGCACCCAGAGGTGCTGGATGCTTCCCTTGGAGGGGGACAAATGCGAGTAAACCAGCCCAAAGTAAGGATCCCTGAGAGCCCAGGGCTGACCTGCACCCTGGGAGCTGTCAGGAGGAGGGCAGGGCTGCTCTGCAGCTTTTTGGGAATGTGCTCTGTGCAGCCCTAGAGCTTGTGTTTTGTGAGTGGATTTCTCCTTCCCTGCCCAAAACCACAGGCAGGAACAGTGGGTTCCCTTCAGACTCCGATTCTCAGCACTCCGCCCTACATCAGATGATGCTTTTCAGTTATTAAATTCTGGTTTGTTCTTTCTTTTTCTTTTCTTGTTTATTTTTAGTTTATTTTTTTCCCTTTCTTTTTCGGTTGGGTTTCATTTCTTTGTGATTAGCTTCGGTTTGGATTAATTGTCTTGTTCTGTTCCCATGACAACTCAGTGTTTGCATCCCACCTGCCGTTGTTTGTTGCTGTTGATGCTGTTTGCTGCCCGGATCCTGTCCGGACGTGTCTCCCCATTCCTCCTCACCTTTCCCACCTTGCCTCCCCTCTCCAGAAGGTCACCCACCAGCCCCCCCCTCAGAAAAGTCATCCCCACCCCAAGATCTGTCTGCATGTTGACCCCACTTGTTTCTTTCCGAGTTCTCTCCATCTTGTCTCAGACTGTGACAGGTGTGGTTTCCACCTGGCTCCATTTTCTGAAGTGTGGAACTTCTGGGAGCAGTGGGAAGCAGGATGGAGTGGGAAACAGGGATGCACCCTCGTGGCTAGGGCTGAGTGTTCTCCCTAGTGGCAGGAGGGAGCAAGGAGCAGCTCGCCTGATCCTCTGAGCCAGTGCTGGTGCCTGAGGTGGAACCAACACCTCCCTACACCTTTCTGCAGGTAGAAAATCATCTCCTAATGTCAGTGGCCAGGTGAGCTTGCAGCCCCTCCCTGCACATCCCCGTCCTTCTCCCAGCTGAGGGCATGGCCCTGTTCTCTCTGCAGATCCCTGCATGCAGGAATTCCCCTTTGCCCCCTCCGAGCTCCTCATGCCACCAGTCTGGAAGTCTTCTCTTCCTTGCCTCCCAGTGCTGGTTCCTGGCTACTGGTTCTCACAGAGAAAGGTCTGACAGCCCAATGGGGAGAGCAGACCTTGCTGTGACAATGTCCCTTGTCACCTTGCAGGGGCTGCAGTTGGCTTTTGTTTGCCAAAGCCCCACTAAATGGCAAACAGCCTCTCCTGGCAGTGCCCTTCCCCTTGGAAAAGATCCACAAAGCTGGAAGATAAACACTAGCAAGCCCCAAGACAGTTCCAGGGGACATCTGAAGGCACTGGGAGGGACAATGGCAGGCTCAGCCCTGCTGTCCTTTGCTTTGCTTTGCTTTGCTTTGGCATGAGGCAAAGCCGCCAAGCTTTGGAGAGGTTGTGCAGAGGTTACCTTGGAACAGACAGCAGGAGCAGGGAGTTCTCAGCCCCCCAGACCCTCCTGCCCCTTGCCCACCCTGCCTGTGGCAGTTCCTGCATGGCTGTCCCTGGAGCTGGAGGAATCCTGCACCCCTGCTCCCCTCCAGCTGCTGCAGTTCCTGCATTTTCCCCAGCTCCTGTATCCTTTTGTCTTTCTTGTGAGAGGAGACCCTGCCCTCAGCCCCTTCCCTAGGCCCTCTCTGATCCACACACGCTCTCCTTTGTCCATTCCCCTGCTTTCCCCCCTGAGGAAGGGCACCCAGCATCCCTCCAGCCAGCCCAGGCAGCTCAGAAAATGGAGCCAAGGAAACCACAGCCTCCCCTTTGCGTCCATGTTCTTCCTGTGTAAGGTCTGGAAGCTGCATCCACCTCTCTGCTAAGGAGATGCACAGAACATGTCACTGTTTTCTCAACGTTAAAAGTTTCATTACCTTGTTTTTCTTATTAATTCTATTCTATTTATTATTCCGCCAGGGCTGAGATGTGACAATGTGAGCCACCACATTGAGTCACATCAGCTAGAAAAAGTATGCAGCATTAAAGTGGGTTTCCCCCTCCCCTCCCTCTCTCTCTCTCTTCTTTCTCCCTTCCCCTCTTGTTCTCCTTCTCCTGGTCTTCCTTCCTTTCTCTGTTGCTCACTTTCTATCCAGTATCCATGTGGGCATTTGCTACCGCCCAGAAATTATATTTCTCTGCATTTTCCTCTCTCTTTCTCTCTTTCTCTCTCTCTCTTTTTTACCTATTTTGCATGATGTTTGTGACTCTGAGAGCTGCATCTATCGATGGAACCGTGTCAGATCTTAAAGAGGCTTCGTTAGGGTTTCTATACCCGAAAACCACAAAAATTTCATTAGAGTTTCTCATCTTTTCCACACTCTCTCTCGCTCCAGGGGGGCTGTGTTCCCCTGGACGCTTCTCACACGCAGACACCAACCAAATTCTGTCCCGCTCCGGGGACTCCCTCTCCTCCCTCGTTTATCCTTTTGCCTTTCACTTCTCAAGTGGAGCGCCTGGAACCTGGGGATGCCGTACTTCTCTCTTTGTTGAATTCTCTGGGTCCAACAAGGCAAAACGCTGAGAAGTTTCCATCTCCATCCCAACCTTCTCCTGGCCCCCCACCCCACGTCCGCAGCAGCCCCGGGTGGGAGAGGGCCCCTCTCTGGAGGGGGCACCTGGACCACGCCGGGTGCTGGTGGAGGGGCTGTTCCTCAGGAGAAGGGGGTCAGGAGCCAGGCCCCACGGGGAGAGAGAGGGAGGAGCAGGTTCCCGGGGTGTGGAGCGGGGAGCTGGGGGCCCCAGAGGCCACGGAGGAGAAGTTTGGGCTCTCGCCATGCCAGCTCTTGCCAGTAAAGATGAGAAATTGCTAATAAATTTTTGTGTATTTATCTGTGCTGTGATGGGTCTAATCTTGATCAATGGAACCCTGTTGCTATGAAATATCGCTTTTATGTCTATATTCTATATATTGTTTGTGAAGTACGAATTTATTTGGAGTTTATTTTTTTGGTTTTCGGTTTGATTTTTTAATTTCTTTGGCTTTTTGTTTTGTTTTTATGAAGGAAGAAAATAAACTGTGACAAACCCCATCTATATTTAAATTATCTTTTACTCTTTTTTCTTTTTCTCCTTTCTTTTCTTTCCTTTCCTTTTTCCTTTCTTTTTTTTTTTTTTTGATTTTTTTTTTTCCCTCTTCGTTTTTCTGTTCGTTCGTTTCTTTTGGTTTTGCTTTTCCGTTTTTGTTTTTTTTTTTTTTGTTACCTCTGTGCGTCTCGTCCACAGTTCGCCGTGTGGCCCCTCGCTTCTCCATCCTCCCTGTCAGCCATGAAATCATGCCCGGGGGCAACGTCAACATCACCTGCGTGGCCGTGGGGTCCCCCATGCCCTACGTGAAGTGGATGCAGGGAGCAGAGGACCTGACGCCCGAGGATGACATGCCCGTGGGCAGGAACGTCCTGGAGCTCACGGACGTCAAGGACTCTGCCAACTACACCTGCGTGGCCATGTCCAGCCTGGGAGTCATAGAAGCCGTGGCCCAGATCACGGTGAAATGTAAGGGAGTGGGGAGCAGGGCCCTGAGTGCACGTGTGGGAGTGGGCACGGCCAGAGCCGAGTGTCCGAGCATGAGCGCAGGGGATGCCTGGGCACGTGTCCTGCTCGTGCATGGGAGCCTTGCTGGGACCTGTGGCAGAGTGGGAATGTGCCAAGGTTTGTGCCTGTGTCACTGTGTGTCTGCATGGGGAGAGCCTGTGACTGCCTGACCTGCACAGGGGACACGGTCCTGCATGGCCAGGTGTCCTGCACAAATAGGGGGTGTGTGTGCATGGACAGGGACAGTCCTGCATGGCCAGGTGTCCTGCACAAGTGGGGTTTGTGTGTGCATGGACAGGGACAGTCCTGCATGGCCAGGTGTCCTGCACAAATAGGGGGTGTGTGTGCATGGACAGGGACAGTCCTGCATGGCCAGGTGTCCTGCACAAGTGGGGTTTGTGTGTGCATGGACAGGGACAGTCCTGCATGAATGGGGGGTGTGTGTGTGCATGGAGAGGGACAGTTCTGCATGTCCTGGTGCTCCTGCACAGGTGGGATGTGTGTCCATGGATAGGGACAGTCCTGCATGTCCTGGTGCACAAATGGGATGTGTGTGCATGGATAGGGACACAGTTCTGCATGGCCAGGTGCTCCTGCACAAATGGGATATGTGTGCATGGACAGGGACACAGTTCTGCATGTCCTGGTGCACAAATGGGATGTGTGTGCATGGACAGGGACAGTTCTGCATGGCCAGCTGTCCTGCATGAATGGGATGTGTGTCCACGGATAGGGACACAGTTCTGCATGTCCTGGTGCACAAATGGGATGTGTGTGCATGGACAGGGACAGTTCTGCATGTCCAACTGGGATGTGTGTGCATGAGCAGGGACACCATGGCTGTATCATGGGCACCTGGCTGCAGGGGTGTCAGTCCCTGTCCTTTCCTGTTGTACACGTGGAGCTCTGTGAGCACGAGCAGCAGGGCAGACCTGTGCAGCATGAGTGCCCCATGCTGGGATCTGTGCATGTCCTCAGGGATCCCCCACACAGGGAAACCCACAGTGGAGGGGAAGCTGGTGGTTGGAGACCTTCCCTGGCTTTAGGACACCTGAGCTGCTTGTTATGAAGAAAACTGTGGCTCAAATCCCCGCATGCTGTGTCTGTCCTGACAAATGAGGCTGGCTGGGCACTGTGCAAGGAGCCTTGGATGGCTTGGAGCCTGCATGCCATCCTGTTCCAAGGCCTGAGATTCAGCCAAGGCCCTGAGGATCTCTGGCATGTGCACCCTTGCAGTAGAGCTTAGTTCCAGCATCTTAGTGGCCGTTGTTGCCTCAGCAAGATGGGGAATAAGCCCAGCTTCCAGCTAGTGATTCCCAGGAGGAGCACGGGTGCCATCTTCAATCTATTCTGTCCTCAGCAGGGGAGTATTAAACCCAAGCAGGAACCCCTGAGGTTGGGTGAGTGTAGAGCTCTGTGTGAGCTGCTGTCTGCTCCAAGTGCTGGTGTTGCCCATGAGGGATCTGGGAGAGGCGGGGTGGGAAAGGATCCAAGGGTGGGGGAGAGGAGAAACACTTGGGAGAAAGGGAGGGATGAGGAAGAACAATCCTGTTGTATCAGTGATCTGTCTGAGGAAGGTCTGACAGGAGGAATGAGTAGGGGCTAGAGAATCTTGGCATGGCACCCGTTCTGAGCTGCTGCACAGGCAGTGAGGTTCTCATGCCAGCAGAAGGATGCCTGGGGCTGGACTCAGGTGCTCTTCATTTTCCTCAGTATTTCCTTCCTTTCTTTTTTTCCCTGTCTTACTCCCTCAATCTAAAAAGCTGATGTGTAGGGCAGATTGCTTCTGCTTCCAACTCTCCCATCTCTTCACATGGGAATCTCACCCGGCTGGTACCTTCTGTCTTTTGTAATTTTGTTTGGATCCTGTTCCCTGCACTGTTCCTGTGTGTGAGCTCTCCTGGGCAGAAGGTGAAAGGAGAAGTTTGAGCTTTACTGTGACCAGGCCTAGAGAAGTCAGGCTTCAGGGCCAGGTTGGAAAGGGCTTGGAGCCACCTGGGCCAGTGGAAGGTGTCCCTGCCCATGGCAGGGGTTTCACTGGATGGGCTTTAAGGCCCCTTTCAACCCAAAACATTCTGGGATTCCATGATAAGAAGAAGTTGCAAAGGAGGCTTGAAAAGGGTCTGAAGTGTGCAGTGAGGACTGCACATGAAGCTTGAGAACAGGTGAAGTGAGAACACCTATCAGTCCCAGCGGGCTCAGGGGGGACTCCCTGGCTGAGGGAGAGGGGAGATGGGGATTAACACAGTTTGTGCCTTGAGGGGAAGCCCTTCCAGCATTTCTGGAGATTTGTTCTGGAGAGCAGAGCCTGCCCTGTGTCATTCCTTGCCCGTGGAGGCTCAGCAGAGAGATGTGAGCACGTGCTGGGAGGGAGCTGAGGAGCCGCTCTCCCTCCCTGCCCCGGGAGGGTGGATGTGCAGCTGAAGCCTTGCTAATGATTCCAGATGTTTAGCTGAACACTTTGCCTTTGATGGAGCAGTTTAAGGAGGATAATAGAGTGGATAACTAGGTTCCTCATGTTCCAGCAGCACTTCCCTGAGCTGCTGGGATTGGTGCTGTGCCTCCGGCTCCTGCAGCCCTAACCAGACCAATTAGGTGCCATTTCAGCATCTGTGGTTTTTTTTAAATGCCTGTTCTTCCTGATTCTCAGCACTTCCCAAGGCTCCTGGGACGCCAGTGGTGACAGAGACAACAGCAACGAGTATCACCATCACCTGGGACTCTGGCAACCCAGACCCCGTGTCCTACTATGTCATTGAGTACAAGTCCAAGAGCCAGGATGGACCCTACCAGATCAAGGAGGACATCACCACCACGCGCTACAGCATCGGGGGGCTCAGCCCCAACTCCGAGTACGAGATCTGGGTCTCTGCAGTGAACAGCATCGGGCAGGGCCCCCCCAGTGAGTCAGTGGTCACCCGCACGGGGGAGCAGGCCCCTGCCAGTGCCCCCCGCAACGTGCAGGGCCGCATGCTGAGCAGCACCACCATGATCATCCAGTGGGAGGAACCGGTGGAGCCCAACGGGCAGATCCGAGGCTACCGGGTCTATTACACCATGGAGCCCGAGCAGCCCGTCAGCAACTGGCAGAAGCACAACGTGGATGACAGCCTGCTGACCACCGTGGGCAGCCTCCTGGAGGATGAGACCTACACCGTGAGAGTGCTGGCCTTCACCTCCGTGGGGGACGGGCCCCTGTCCGACCCCATCCAGGTTAAGACACAGCAAGGAGGTGAGCACCTGTGTGGCTGAGCTGGGCTGTGGGAGGGAGAGCTGTTGGTTGGATTTAGAGGTTTAGATGAGATGTTATTTACTTGGAGGGTGGGGAGGACCTGGCACAGGTTGCCCAGAGAAGATGTGGCTGCCCCATGATCCCTGGAAGTGTCCAAGGCCAGGCTGGACAGGGCTTGCAGTAACCTGGGATAGTGGAAGGTGTCCCTGCTCAGGGAACTGGATGAGCTTTATGGTTCTCTTCCAACCCAAATCATTCCATGATTCTAAATGTCTTTAACAGATGTAAAACTGCCCAGGTAGTGGTGACACTTTAACTCTCCCTAAAATACCCAGGAACTACTTTGTCAGAGATAAGTGGGGAATGAGCCTTATGTGTTGAGCTGCAAACACAAGGTGTTTTACCACAGGCTGTCACCCAGCACATTTTTGGCTTGGGCTATGGGAGGAAACCCTGTGTCCTCAATGGGCTGCTCATGGGCTTCCTACTTCCAGAATCTTGTGATACTGGGATTGATGGGAAAGGTTGTATTCTGCATTGCTGAAAAAGAGGCATATGATCCACTGGGATTCTTCCATCTCCAGCAGCTCTGCTCACACTGGAGTCCTGCAGTGGGTTGTAGCTCCACAGCTTTAGAGGCAGGACCTGCCCACGCTGCAGTGTGGCATTTTGCTGCTGACGTGCTCTTCCCACACAGGCTTTGAAGAAAACAGGGCAAGAGCCTCCTAGTCAGCCAAGTTAATGTGGTTTCTCCTGTTTCTCACCTTGCCTCCTCTGCCCCATCGGCTCCCTCTCTGTGCCAGTTCCCGGGCAGCCGATGAACTTCCGAGCAGAAGCCAAGACCGAGACGAGCATTGTGCTGTCGTGGAGCCCCCCACGCCAGGAGATCATAGTGAAGTACGAGCTCCTCTACAAGGAGGGAGACCACAGCAAGGAGGTGAGCCCAAAGTGCGGCAGGGTTGGGGCCGAGGAGCTCCCCGGCCCCGCCGTGGAGCGAGGGGAGCAGGGCAGTGTCTCTGGGCAGGCCTCACCTCTGCTGCCTGTTGTTTGGGTTTATTTTTCTCTTCCCCCCTCGCCCATCCCCAGGTGCTGAAGAACTTCGAGCCCACGACCTCGTTCACGGTGGAAGGCCTGAAGCCCAACACTGAGTATGTCTTCCGGCTGGCCGCCCGCTCGGCCCTGGGGCTGGGGGCCTTCACCCCGGAGGTCCGAGAGCGCACCTTGCAGTCTAGTAGGTGTCTCTCCTTTCCCACCCTTCTCTGAGGGGACCACGGTCAGGGAGCCAGAGATGGTGGGCACAGGGGGACAGAGCTGGGGGCTCCGTTTCACTCCAGGGAGGGGGGACACCTTTGGGAGCTGCTCCCCTCTCCCCTCGCCGCTCCAGCTAGCTGAGACGTGAGCCCAGGAGCAGAGCTGGGCTCTGGGGTGCCGGGGTTGGGCAGCACCGTCCTCTGGTGGTGGCCACGCTGGCCATGGTGCTGAGCATGCTCAGGGGATGGCAGGGATGGCAGCCGCAGCCAGGCCGTCCCACACAGGCCCAGTGCTGCCACGAAGGGGAGAGGTGGGGAAGAGGGAGGGAGAGGAGCAGGGAAGGTGATTGTTCACAGGCCCAGCCTTCCCCAGCCTTCGGGGAAGCAGTCCCCATGCTCTTGTCCATGAGCACCTCCACAGCCAAGGGGAGGAGGGCCTGGAGCTCTGGGAATGGCCCGGTTTGGGCTCCAGCAGAGCGGGAGAGAGGAGCCCTGTGGAGGCTGGGAGGGGGATGCTGATGACACCAGGATGGAGTGTATGCAACTCAAAACGTGCTGGTTTTAGTTTAATGGATTGTCTCCCTTCGCTGTTGCCCTGGGGACAATAACCCTGGATGGCAATATTTCAACCTGGGCTTTTCACAGATCTTTGCTTTTAAATGAGGTGTTTTTTCACTGCATGAGTGGCTGTGGCAGCTGTTCTTTGTGTTTTCTGTCTCCTCTCATCTCTACTAAATCACTCCGCTGCAGTTTGGAGTAGCCGGGAGCAGAACTAACTCAGAAGTGGCTCTGGTCACCAGTGTGAGGAGGGAGAGCCCTGCTCCCATCCCTCAGAGTCCCTAACAAGGGGGAGCAGCAGGCTGTCGGCTGGGCTTTTTAATTGTCACATCCTGCTGTCTCTCCCTTTCCCTGTCTCCTTCTCTTTCTGTCCCCTGAGGAGTGGGAAGAAAGGGGAGTCTGTTTCTGCATAGACAGAATTCCTTACTGGGGCTTTCTCAGGCCTCCACTCCATTCAAAGATTTTTTGGTTTTTCTTTCCTTCAAATGTTTTTCCCCTTTTTTCTTTCTTTTCTTTTTCTCCATACTCTCTCTACGTTTCATAGGAAAATCCTTTCCTGACTCTGCTGCACATCTGCTGGTTCTGATCCCAGTGTGGTACTGTCAGAGGGAGCATCTCTGTGGGGTGGGGGAAATGAACTGAAAGGACCTGAAAAATAAGTGTTAATCTTACACTCTGCTTCTGTTTTCCAAGGGGTTTCTCTCCTTGAGACCTGTGGGGATGGGAGGCAAAGATGGTCTGGGATTTGTGCTTTCTGGTTCAATAAAACAAGCTGGAAGAGGGGTGTGGGAGCTGCTGGCAGTAGGCCTCAGTGAAAATTTGTCCCTTAAGGGTGAGGAAAAGGGGATCTGGGAAAAGGGAAGGCTTTGGGGCTTTTTCTAACTTGGCATCTGCCCAGAACACGGACGGGTTTCTCTCTCTGTAGCTCAGCTTTCATAGGGAGAGTCTCATTAATTTAATGCTCTTAAGAACATCAGCTGGGAGCTGTCAGTGTCCTGTAACACGGTGAAACATTTTTTCCTGGCTGGCTGTTGGAGGAACGAGTCAATTCTCCCTGCTCCGGGTGACATCCTTCGGCTCACAGACCTTCTGGCTCGGGACAGGCTTTTGTGTCTTCCCTCCTCAGCTCCTTTTCCGTTCAGCTCCTCCTTGGCCTGCTCCATGCCTCTTCTTTCTTCTCTCTCTGCTCTCTGCTTGCCTGCCTGCATGCCCTGCACCCGATGAGCCGGCTCCCTGCTGTCCCTGTCCCTGGCTGGGCCATGTCACCCCACGATGGCATCTTGTCCTTGGAGTGACAGAGCCTCTCCCTGCTCTCCCCTCTGCTCCTGCTGTCCCCTCCCAGCACCCACCCGCATGTGGCAGCCCCTCCCTGCACCTCCCTGCCAGGGTGGCTCCTCCTGAGCATCATAACCCAAGTAAAATCCATTAAACTAAAGGTAAAGTATCTTTTTCTTCTTGAAGTAGCTGGGTTTTAACTCTTCAAGTACCAGAGACATAGCTTGTAAAACGGACAGGCTCTCGTGGCTGGGAGAAGCTGGTTTGCCCTTTCTGGTTAGCCATGACCTTCCCAGGCTCCCTGGCAACTCTCCCAGTGGGAAATTCCAGAGGGCAAAGCGTGCTCAGCAGGCAGGGGTGGCAGGGTGGGTGCTGTGAGGCTGCACGTGCAGGCGTAGAGGAACAACGGGGCTTTCTCACCCTCTGTTCCTGCCCAAGGAAGGATTTCCCCCCACGTAGCTCCGCTCTCCCTCCTGTCCCCCTCCTCACAGAACACGAAGTGAATGAAATACCCAAAGTCTGTGGTACCTAAAGGGTTAAAAAACATGATATTGTGCAAGGTCAGTAAGGGTCATTCTTGTGGCTTGGACAGTCAACTTTAAAGCATGTAAAAGGTGCAGCTCAGGTGAGTACTGGCTGGTCTCAAGCAGATTCACAAATACAGTCCACCCTGTGGCTGCAGGCTCACCACCGGTGGCTCTGCAGACACTCCCAGATGTCCTGGAGCCCTGGGAGGGTGGGGAGGGGTCCCAAAAGGCTGGTGGAACCGGCCAGCAGGCCAAGGCAGAGCTCTGCTGCCTGGGGGCTCCTGGCTGAGCCCAGGGAGGGGCTGGTTGCAGAGCTGAGCTCGCAGCCCCAGCGGGGTTGGTGGCACTGGGCTCCTGGCGCTGTCCCCAGCGTCCCCAGGGTCACACAGGTTGGGCTGGATTGTGAAGGGAACAGGGCCATGAGCTCCCAGAGGCGTGTCCAGCGTGGCCAGCCAGCACCCCTGGCTGTTCTCCTCCGACGGGGAGGGGGCCGGGCAGCACTTGGGCCTTCTCCCCCATCACCCACCCCCAACCGTGCCTTTTTGACCAGAGAAAGTGCAAAACCATCCCCAAAGGAGGCCTCACCCCAGGGCCTCTCAGTAGGTCCCTGTGCTGGAGCGTAGAGGGTGAGTGAGCGAGCGTGGCAGCGCAGACAGTGAGCCCAGTGCCAGCTGGAGCTGAGCTCTGCTTCTGGGGCTTTCAGAATGAGGTGCAGGATGAAGGGTAGGTCAGGTCAGACCCTCTCTGCAGTGGGTTTCTCAGCTGTGGTGGCTTTGGCTGGAACTAAGCAGGAAAGGTGGATTTTTAATATGCCCAGCCTCTGATGAAGACCAAAAAAAGAAGGGAATGGCACCGTGGCAGCAATGGGAGAGGGCTGAGTCTGTCCCTCCATACCTTGAAACCATCCTTGAGCTGGTTCTGGGACATGGGATGAGCTGTGCACCTCTGTCCTGGAGAGGTGCAACAATCACAGCAGATGGAGAGAGCCAGAGGGAAGGAGATCTGGGAACGTGCTCTCCTGCTCTCTGTGCTGACAGTGTAGCAAAAGAGAACAGATTGGGGTCCAAAATTGCCATTTCTGCAATAGTAGCTGGGGTTCTGCTGGTGGGGGAGGACTTGGGGGGATCATCATGAGCAGAGTGACATTTAAAAAGCCAGTCATGTGCAGAAACCCACCAGGAGCTTGGTCTGGCCTCGTAGCTCAGTTCCTCTTGTTCTCTTGTAAGAAAGTCTTATAAGTTAGCAGTTGAAGCGTGGAAGGTAGGTAAACAGACTGGGAATGTTCTGGAAGGAGTCACTTTTTATATCAGTATTATTTTATTATTATGATTTCCTTTCTGGTGTTTTGTTTTGTTGGTTTTTTTTTTTTTTTTTTTTTTTTTGTTTCAAATTATTGGCTTGATTTATGTTTTATTTCCCAGTTTGTTCCTTTCGGTTTGGTTCATTTGACATCTTTTGTGTTGTTTTGCGTGGCCAGCCATGGCCAGGGCTTGTCAGCCTCCTCACTGGGAGTGCTGGGGAGAAGGGGGCCATTCTGCCAGGTTAAAGACAGCAATAGTGCATAAAAATAGAAGGAAAACACCCAAAATGTCCTACTGGGCAGGGTGCTCAGAGAGCAGTGGAGGGATTATCTCTGCCCTTTTTGAAAAGCCACTTCCCTCTGTCTCCTGCAAAGTGTGTGGCTCTCACTCCAGTGCCAGCTGGGCTAGGTGTGACTGGATTTAGCAGAGTCCTCGAGGCAAACTGGGCCTAAACATCTGGGTTTGACTCAAGGATGGGAGTTAGAGGCTTGAAAACAATCATTCCTCACTAAAAGAGCTTTTTGTTGATTAAAAAGCATCAGAGGAATGAGAAGCAGTGACCAGCACTGACCTACTTCTTCTTGCAGGTGATACTTGGGGGGCTTGTGAGTCAACCCCAGTTTCCTGCCCTGTCTGCAGAGGCTTAAAAGCTCTTTATTGCAGCTGGGTGATATTGGAGATATTGATTTGCCCTGAGAATGGATCACACTCTGCTTCCCTGTGCTGATCAGTTGTCCTTAGTGACAGGCAGAAGTGTGGGCCAGCTCCTGGAAGTGTTCAGGGCCAGGAAGGAGCCCCCTGGATGGTGGCAGCTGCTCCTGCCCAGGGCAGGGGATGGAACCAGAGGAGCTTTAAGGGAGAGCTGTGGGTTCTACCTTCCCCACCTCCTGGTCACCCTCCTGCTGCCACCCTGAGAAGGTGCCTGGGTAGGGCCACAGTTCCCAAGGTTTTCTCCCAGAAACGCCCTGGTGTAGTTCAGGCAGAGAGTGCAGTGGGAATTAGACCTGTGCTGCTTTGGAAAATCCCCTGGATACACAAATACCTCACCAAACCCACTGCCTCCCTCCTTCTGCAAGTGCTTTCTCAAAACCCTCCTCTCTAAACACCATGGCTTGGCAGTGTCCTGGGCATTCCTGCTGTGGGATTTGGCCTCCTCCAGCCTGGGGACAGCTAATCACTTCCATCTGGAGGTACAGACTCTTAAATTTAAGCCTCCTGGCAAAAGATTTGCTTTTCTTACTTAATTTTCACAGATCCCTTCAAAGAAATTCAAGATCCCAGAGACTGAGGTTGGAAAGTGTTTTCCCAGCCAGAGCAGGATTTGCCAGGCTGCTGTAAAACAGGGAGCCAAAGGAGAGGGTTTTTATAGGGTGCAGCTGGGTGTGTAGCTGGTGCCAGCTTAGTGGAAGCAGCAGGACCCTCTTGGCTGGCCCGCTTGCTGGTTTAGTCCTTTGCTTTACACCATTTCAGTTTTGATGCCCCATTTAATTTCTGTTGGCTTTTTTTTTTTTTTTTTTTAAAAAAAAACCCTCTTCATTTCGGAAAAAAAAAAAAAAAAAAGACAACAACAAAAAGCTCTCTTCTCTTTTAATTTTATCTTCCTAAACCAAACTTTCGTACGTTTTATTTTAGATTTTTTTGTTATCATTTTCCTTTTTTTTTTTCTTTTATCTTTCCCATCTTTTGTTTGTTTTTTTTTTCTCCCTCCCCTTCTTTCCCTTTTTTCCCTGCTCCTGAATTTTCCCCCCCTCCTAGAACCGTCTGCCCCCCCTCAAGATGTAAAATGTGTCAGCACCCGCTCCACCGCCATTCTGGTAAGTTGGCGGCCGCCGCCGGCCGAGAGCCAGAACGGCGTCCTGGCCGGCTACAGCGTCCACTATCGAGCGCTGGACTCGGAGGACACGGAGCTAAAGGAGGTGAATGATATCCCCCCAACCACCAGTCAGATCCTGCTGGAGTCCCTGGAGAAGTGGACCGAGTACCGCGTCACCGTGGTGGCTCACACGGAGGTGGGGCCGGGCCCGGAGAGCTCGCCGGTCATCGTGCGCACGGATGAAGATGGTGAGTGAGAAGGGTTTGGGTTCTGCTGGGGAGGGTTCCTGTCCCTGCAGGGGGTTGTTCCCATCAGCAATCTCACAGCCAGGCCCTTCCCGTGGCTCTTGAGTGGTGCCAGGCCAGAGCTGGAGTGGGATCCAAGATCTGGGTTGTGCGGCATCTTCTGGTGCCGTCACCTGGCATCCTCTGGTGCCATCACCCCATCACCTGGTGCCACCACCCCATCATCTGGCATCCTCTGGCGCTATCTGGGGTCTGTAGGGTTCCCCTCCCCTGCATTTATGGGGTCTGTAGGGTTCTCCTCCCCTGGATTTACGGAGTCTGTAGGGTTCTCCTCCCCTGCATTTATGGGGTCTGTGGGGTTGCCCTCCCCTGCATTTATGGGATCTGTAGGGTTCCCCTCCCCTGCATTTATGAGGTCTGTAGGGTTCTCCTCCCCTGCATTTATGGGGTCTTGATATCTCCAAGTCTTGACTGCACCATCCTCTGGTGCTATCCGAGCACTGGGGTCTGTAGGGTTCTCCTCCCGTGCATTTATGGGGTCTGTAGGGTTGCCCTCCCCTGGATTTAAGGGGTCTGTAGGGTTCTCCTCTCCTGGATTTACGGAGTCTGTAGGGTTCCCCTTCCCTGCATTTATGGGGTCTGTAGGGGTCCCCTCTCCTGGATTTACAGGGTCTTAATATCTCCAAGTCTTGACTGCACCATCCTCTGGTGCTATCTGAGCACTGGGGTCTGTAGGGTTCTCTTCCCCTGCATTTATGGGGTCTGTAGGGTTCCCCTCCCCTGGATTGGTCTTAATATCTCTGAGTCTTGACTGCACCACTCCCCCTGCAAAGATGCTCTCACTGAGCCAGGAGCAGCCAAGGCACTAAAAACCTTTGCTCTGAGGAAAACCTTTGCTGCCAGAACTTGAATCATTGTATATCCTGAGTTGGAAGGGACCCACGAGGATCAGCCAAGTCCAGCTCCTGGTCCTACATGGGACAGCCCCAAGAATCCCACCCTGTGCCTGGGAGCACATGTTTTAAAGTATTAAAGAGTTCTTCCCACACATTCCTTGTTACTACCTCCTCCTTAGGTCAGAGCTTTTGTCAGTCATAGAAAGGAGGAATCTGTTAAAGTTTCAAAAACCTTGAGTGACAACAGGTCAGTGACCCCGCTGAGAGACCTGACTTTTCCTGGTATTTCTACAGTAAAATAAAACCAGGGAAAAGCATGAATGGGTGTATGAAGGGAGAGGAGCACCCTCAATGTGAGGGTAGAACCTCAAATAATATTGGGGGAATTTAGGGAGCTGGAGATAAACAATGATAGCTTATTATTAAAAACAACCTGCAGGTGTTGTTTTCCTAATACCTGTTTTCTTGTTATTCTCATAAGATTGTTTATAAATGGGTGTTAATTAGCCAGTCAGGTGAAATGTATTGATTAGATGACCAATCAGGTCTACCTGGATCAGAGCAATGCATAAAAGGAGCTGTCTGAAGTAAAGACGTGTGCTTTATGCCACTCATCTCTCTGATGGCTCTGAAGAGTGACACCATCCCTGTGTCCAGGTTGTGCGGATCAGGTCCCACAGAACTTCACAATCCCCCAGAACTGGGAGGGCAGTGCCAGGTGAGCTCAGGTGCTCAGGTCTCCTCCCAGAGCTCAAATCCAGTGTGTGCACAGCCCAGAGGAGCAGGGACGGGCTCCCAGCAGACCCTCAGTTGTCAGCACCCAGGACATCCCTCTGGCTGTCCTGAGCAGCCAAGAGCCCTGCCAGGGGGCTCAGAGACCTGGCACAGAGCCCAGAATGCCCCTGTGGGTTTGATTATGACCCATGGAGCAAGTTACCAACCTTAGATGAAGATCAGCAAGCCACAAAAAATTAAGTAGAACGATAGTGAATTTATCAGGGGGTGGAAAAGTAGATTTTGGGGTTTCTAGAATGAAGGTCCAGAGGGCAAGATGGAGGGATCTGGGTGTGTCCAGCCTTTCTCCTTCTTCTTGCCTCCATCTTCTGCTATGATGTTGGCACTTTTAGATTGGTTTAGAGTAGAAGCTCACTGTCTAACATAGGTGATGGGTATTGGAAAGTAATTGCAAACATTGTATACATATTATTTAGTATAAAGACATAACACCACCCCAGGGGCAGGCAGAGTGTCCTGGGCTGTCTTGCTGAACTGACCTCAGAAGGACAGGAGAAAAAATTTTATCAATAAAGAACAATAAACAACCTTGAGACCGAGAACTGAAGAGCTCTGACTCCTTCGAGTGCCGGGCTGGGAAAAGAGACTTCGGAATTTTGACCCCCAATGACCAGAGCCCCCTGGCTTGCCTCCCTCCCTGCAGTGCCCAGCGCTCCACCACGGAAGGTGGAGGTGGAGGTGCTCAACTCCTCGGCCATCCAGGTGTTCTGGCGCTCGCCGGTGCCCAGCCGGCAGCACGGCCAGATCCGCGGCTACCAGGTGCACTACGTGCGCATGGAGAACGGCGAGGCCAGGGGGCTGCCCCACATCAAGGACATCATGCTGGCTGATGCCCAGGTAAGGGTGAGCCTGGGCGAGCCTCAGGAGGCTGGGGAAGGGGGGATGTGGCTGTTCTGGGCAGTGTGACTCTGCAGAAGGGCCAAAAGGGGACGTGGGACAAGATGTGGCTGTGTGTCTGCCACACCTCTGTCTCTGCCGCACCTCTGTGTCTCGTTTGTGCTCCCAGACAATGTTGCTGTGGAAGAGTATGAGCTGCTGTCCCAGCACTGAGATAGATAAATATCCATCCATCCATTCATCCTTGCTGTGTCTGGGAAGTCTTTTAATTCAGGCCAAGGCCACAGTGGAATCTACTAATTTCTCCCACTCTACTTCTTCCCTCATGCTTGCCTGGTAACTTCTGACCTTGTGTGGCTGCTTGCTCAGGGACTCCTTCCTCATGCTGTGTCTCTGTCTTTCCCTTCTTTCCCCTCTTGTATTCTCACGTGCCAAACCTCTCTTGTTCTCTGCCCAGTGGGAAACGGATGACACTGCTGAATACGTAAGTAAAAACATCAAAACCCTCCCATGCTGGTTCTGCCTCTTCCCTTCTCCCACTTCCTGTTGTGGTGTAATATTTATATTTTCCTTTTCCTTTTTTTTTGTTTTTGTTTTTTGCAGTGCAAGTGTGCCTGTTTTAGAGCCTGTTTTTGGTGTTCCCATGCATTGTCCCCTCCCTGTCACTGCTCCGTGCCCCTCTGTGATCGTGTCGTTTGTCAGCACGCAGCAATCCCACAGGGTTTTCCCTTTGGCTCTGAAGGAAAGATGGGTCTGCTGCTCCTCCACGGGGAAGCAGATGGCATATTGAATTTGGGACTGCTTTGAACAGATGAGAATCCTAAAATAGTTTGGATTGGAAGGGACCTTAAAGGCCATCTTGTTCTACTCCCAGCCAGGAGCAGGGACGCCTTCCACCAGACCAGGGAGCTCAGATGGGCTGCTTTGTAACCTCTGTGTCTGGAAAAGATAGCCTGGGAAGCACTGGGAGCACAGAATCCATGAGTCCTGAGCTACCACGGCATGAACAAATGCTTTGTACTCTCAAAGGGCCAAGATTTTTAGAAACTCATTGATGCAAAGCACTGAATCATTATTGGTGCTTTTCCTTTTGAAGTACCTTCAAATCAGCTTGGCTGTTAGGCATTTGCTATTTCTGCTAAAATGATAAATGTTTTCCAAAATCCTCCAGCTACCAAGAAGTAGGAGAAAGCATTTTCTTCTTGGAATGGCAAGGTTCTGAGATAACACACAACTAAACTGGTGGTGTCTGTGTCTCCTGGGCATTGCCAAGTGCCCTGCACAAGTGAGGGACCTCCCTTTGAAGGATGGAGAATGAGCCTCAGGGAGGCAAAGCCCCTTTCCTAAAATCTTCATAAAGCTCAGTGGCAGGTGTGAGAGCAGAACAATTTTCTTGACTTCCAGAAGCCAGACCTGTCCCTGCAGCTGACGGCCTCAAAGTCACTGATCAAAATCCCACCGTTCCAAAGTTCTGCTGTTCCACTCTCAACTCACCATCAGGGGAAATAGTTATTTCCAGGACTAACAAATTCTTCCCAAGTGCTGCCCTGAGATTTAATATTGAATGCACGAAGGGGTGAGGAGAGTGGAAAGCCATAAAACATGCACAACATTCCCATCTCCCTCCTTTCTGGGGCCTTGGGGAAAACCCTGCTGCATGTGCTGTCATCCTGTTTGATTTAGCACGGGTGTTCCTTTTCCAACACAGCCCTTTGAAAGGCTGCATCCCTCCTGGGGAAGGGCTGTTCTTGAGGCCAGTGTTCCAACAAAAGCTCCTGGGAGCCAGGTGTGGGGAGGCTGATAGAGGATGGGAAGGAGGGGGTGGGATTTAGCAGGGAGCTTTAGCGTGAGCAGAATGTGTCGTCTTGCACTTTGCATTCAAGCAATCCCTTTAATATTATGAAAGCATTAAAAATATCTCTTGAGGAGAGAAGAGAGGGGTAATGGTGAAAAAAAAAAATGTAATCTCCCTGAAACCTCTGAGCCTCCTCTGAGGCCGCACAGTGGAGAGGAAAGCTTTGAAGGGAGCGACAGCATTTGGATGCTGAAGTGGTTTGTGTGAAGACAGGGAATGTGTGAGAGGCAGATCTGGAGGAGGCTGCCTTGCACAGGGCCCTGCAGAGCCAGGCTGTGTTTGCAGAGCTGTGAGTGGCTCTCCAGGGGAATGGGGCTCTCCCCCTCTGCCACTTCCCACAGAAGCCCCAGAGTGTCTCGTGCCCTTGGATTTGGTGTTCCTGCATGCTGGAAAAGGGCTGAGCCTCCTGCCAGGAGGAGAGAGCTGCTCTTGGGTGTGGGTCTGAATATTGACACGATTTCCCTTTGGCATCTGGCAAACAGGAAATGATCATTGCTGGGCTCCAGCCCGAGACTGCCTATTCCATCACCGTGGCCGCCTACACCATGAAGGGAGATGGTGCCCGCAGCAAACCCAAAGTGGTCACCACCAAGGGTGCAGGTGAGAGCCTTTTCCTCAGCCAGTGTGATTCACCCCTTCCCTAAAGCCAGGGGCTTCTCCACACTCAGCTTCTTTCATCCCACTCCCTTCTCAAAGGACAGACTTGCAGCAAGAGCCAGACTGCCCCGAAGGCAAAATTAGATGTAGGGAGGCAGAAACACCTTCATTCCTCACATGCAGCCCTCACCAAATGTCACAGTTTTCTGTCCAGTGCTTCAGAAAGCCCAGGCACACCCAGAAACAGAACAGAGGATAATTTGTCCCTTGTAGTGTCTTGGGCTGCAAATTCCAGTGCATCAGAAGGAAAGTGACTGGAGAGGCTGCAGCTTTGCCAGGTGGCCCACGCAGGTACACTGGGGACAGCACAGCTCTGCTCTCAGGGTGGTGACTTGCAAAGACCTGAGGAGCAGCAGGCAGACAGTGGTGCTTGTCCTGCCCACTCTTCTCTTCTGCTGCCATGTCTGGTGTACATCCCCTGTGTTCAGAACTGCTGGAGGGAGAAACTCTGACAGTATTGACCTTTCCTGGCTCCCATTTCTGGGATCTGAGCTCTGCCTGCACGTACCAGCCAAAGCCTTTTTATTCACTCACCCTCTTCTCCTTCCCCTGCAGTTCTGCCCATGTTTCTCTTCCCTAACTCCCTGCTTCTCTGCTTTCCTTCTTCCTGAGGCTCTCCACCCTTTCTGTTTTCCTCTCCTGGAGCCTTTCTCTCTGCCTGGCTCCCTTGTCACTCTCCCTTGTCACCCTCCCTCATCTCTTCCATTAGGATTTGCAGTGCAGGTGATCAGTCACAGAGGGATGTTTTCTCCAGCACAGCAGCTATTACCCAAAACTCAATTTCCCCTGACTTGAAATAGCTATTTTAAAAAAAAATCTTTCAAATGGCTCTGTAACATTCTTACCTTCTTTGCAGTATTGAGTCAATACACCTTCTGAGAGGAGAGATTTCTTTCTTTATCATTCAGGGCTGGGGGCTGAATTTAAATACAATAATACATCTAATTTTCTCCTTTACTGTCCAAACCAATTGCAAAATAAAACACTTCCCCGTCTCTGAACTTTCTTCTCACCTTTATTCCAAACAATATTTGTTGTGCAGATGTAATACTTTCAAGCTCAGCTGATTACAGTAAGGTTTGTGATAAAAACTGAAACATAAAGGTAATGGCACTCTTTTTCTCTTTAATGTGTTCCTTAGGCATTCCCAGGGGAGGAGGCTGGCTCTCCCTGCCATTCTTTGGCACTTTGGAAGGAATGCAGCATTTGTTTCAGAGACAGCCCCTCATCCCCAAGGAGGTGTCAGTGGAGGCAGCAGGCAGAGTTCCCCAGTGTGACCCTTTCAAACCCTGCCCTGCTCCCTCCTTCCAGCATTCCAGCCCTCACCCCTTGGGCAGGCTCCTGCTGTGGGACATCTCCCAGCTCCATTTTCTCTCCTCCTGTCCAACCAGGAGGAATAATACCAAGGCGGAGAGAAGGAAATTAGATCTCTAATAGTGGAGCTGAGTGTCAATGACGCGTGAGCTGCTGGAATTAATGCTCTGCTTTCTCTGGCTTCGGGGATCTCTGGGCCTGCACGTGTCATTTAACTGTGGCTGTGGGCTTGCTTAGCAGTCAGCCAGTGCCAGGGCTCATTAGGCAGAGACATGGCACTGCTGAGCTCCCCAGAACCCCCAGACGTGGGGGAGCTCACTGAAAATGCACCAGCACTGTGAGTTCCCTTCCTCCAGAGGAGAGGAGCAGCTCAGAGCAAGCAGCAGCTCTCCCTGCCCTCTGCCTCACACACATTTTGGGCTCTGGCTCCTCTGCCTGTGCTTCCTTCTGTACCCAAGTGGGCGATGAGCTGCCTGCCAGCCGTGTGAGCTGGCCCTGTGCCCACTGCTCAGGACCTGGGGCTGCCCAGACTTCCTTCCATCCTTCATTGCTTCACCCTCAGCTGCTCTGGACTCCCCAGCCTGGGCCAATCTGTTCCAGGCTCTTTCTGCATGAGTTGGGCTGTGTAATGGAGAGAGGGAGGGAGGCTGGGACTTTGGAGACTCCAGGTTTGTTTTTCCCTGCCCTGGGAAGCAGCTGGGACAGGAGGCTGGGAGTCTGACCCCTGAGTCTGTTCTTCCCAGTGGTGGAGGATGAGTGGTCCAGGGATGGGGGAGGAGCTGTGTGTACATCTTTCCATCCTGAACAAAGGGAAGAATATAAATTCAGGAATGTGTCAGCAGCTCACAGCTGACATGTTGGCAGTGCTCCTCATTTCCCAAACTGTTTAGGGCCCATCCACCTGTGCAGGGTGGCAGCAGTTTGGGGTTCCGTGGAGCCCAGCTGGAACATCGCTGCAGCTGAAGAGTCCCTGCAGCTCCTGTGTCTCTCTTCTCTCCCAGTCCCAGGAAAGCCCATCCTGTCTGTGCACCAGACAGAGGAGAACACTCTGCTGGTGAAGTGGGAGCCCCCGCTGGGCGCCGAGGGCCAGGTGCTGGGCTACCGGCTGCAGTTTGGCCGCAAGGACGTGGCCCCCCTGGCCACGCTGGAGTTCTCAGCTCTGGAGGATAAGTACATCGCCACCAGCATCCACAAGGGCGCCACCTACGTCTTCAAGCTGGCCGTGAAAAGCCGGGCTGGCTTCGGGGAGGAAGCCGTGCAGGAACTCAGCACCCCCGAGGACATCCCCAAGGGGTACCCCCAGATCCTGGAGGCCAGCAATGTCACATCCATGTCGGTGCAGTTCGGCTGGCTGCCCCCCGTGCTGGCCGAGAGGAACGGCGCCATCGTCAAATACACCGTGGCCTACCGGGAAGCCGGTTCTCCCGGGAACCTGCTGGAAAAAGAGCTGCCCCCCTCCCCAGAGAACTCGTACACCCTCAACGGCCTCAAACCCAACACCGCCTATGACGTTAAAATCCGTGCTCACACCAGTAAAGGCCCCGGGCCCTACAGCCCGACCGTCCAGTATCGGACGTTCCAGCTGGACCAAGGTAGGACTCACCGGTTTCTCCTCCCTCTCTCCCCTTGTATCCGGGGCTGGTGAGGCAAGAGAGCTGGAGAGGTCAGGCCGGGCTCAGCCAGGCTCGTGAGTAAATGCAAAGCACTCTGGTGTCACACTCAGTCCCTCCGCTCCTCTCTGCCTTGGGCCAGGTAAGTCCCTTTTACCGCTTTCTTCTAAGTTAAGTCCGGACACCTCCTGTCACTGGCACCTGAAGGGGGGGGCCAGTCGCTGTACAGGTGGGAAGAGCATTTTCTTCAGCTTTTGCAAGCAGCCAAAAGAAAAGAGCAAAAACTAAAAAAAAAAAAAAAGAAAAAAAAACAAACCCTCAAGCCATGACCTGGGATGGGTTTTTCTTCACCTGAGCATGCTCAGCCAGGCAGCACCTCGTTCCTGCAGCAGCCACCCAGGCCCAGAGTGTGGGGGCAAAGCCACGTGCCCTGCTGGGGTTAGGCATGGGGACAGGGAGCACTGGGAGATGGACCTTGGCAAAACTCAAGCACAGTGGAGGAGGGAGCAATCCCTTCAGTTCCTGCAGCCGCAGCCAGACCCAGCCTGGCAGGGCCCTCTTCCAGCACTTGACATTCTCTTCCTTCTCTTTCCTGCTCTTCCTTCCCTCTGCTGCCTTTTCTTCTCCTTTCTCCCCTTCCTCCTCACTTTTTTCTCTGCAGTTTTACCCAAAAACTTCAAGGTGAAGATGGTGACAAAGACATCTGTCCTTTTGAGCTGGGAGTTCCCTGAGAATTACAACTCTCCTACCCCATACAAGGCAAGTGGAGGGCAGGAGTTTTTCCCCCGTGTGTGCCCCAGCTCTGCAGGGCTGGGTGCTCTGTGTTCCCTGCACATGGAAGGGATAGGGAGGAAGGAGCTGGAGCAGCACCAGCCTTGCTCAGGGAAGGCTCTCCTCTCCCACAGATCCAGTACAACGGGCTGCACGTCGACGTGGACGGCCGGACCACCAAGAAACTCATCACACACCTGAGGCCCCGCACCTTCTACAACTTCGTGCTGATGAACCAGGGCAACAGCATGGGGGGGCTGCAGCAGAACGTTGCAGCCTGGACCGCTGCTGACATGTTGTCCAAGAAGCCAGAGGTGACCCACAAGCCTGATGCTGATGGCAACGTGGTGGTGATTCTCCCCGATGTGAAGAGCTCTGTGCCTGTCCAGTAGGTTTCTGTTTAACTGCGGGGGTGGGGGGCTGAGTTTGTGTTTTGGGGGTCAGCCCTGATGGCTGGAGAGCACCACAGAGCCCCGGGGGCAATAGCAGGAGGGTGATCCCTGCATTTCCAGCCTTCCTGACTGTTGCCTTTTGGAGGCACTTCCACAACTAGCAGGGAAAGCCGAAGAAGTGTGCAGGGAGTGCACAAGGAGATGTGGGGCTGCCACTGAGTCCAGCTCTTCCCAGGAACAACAGCTGTGCTGAATGCAGAATAAGGGGCTCGAGCCAGTGGGGCACTTTGTGCAAACTCACATCAGTGTGTGCTCTCCCTTCTTCCATGGCTAATTCCTTCCGTTTTTTCTTGTCATTCCCAACATTTAGAGCTTTCTACATTGTGGTGGTGCCTCTGAGGAAGTCCCGGGGGGGACAGTTCCTCAACCCCCTGGGCAGCCCTGAGGAGATGGACCTGGAGGAGGTGAGTGTGGCTGAAGCTGGACTCAGCTCAGGGGGGAGAGAGAACAGCGGGAATGGGATGGGGACCTGAGGGCTGGGAGGGGGATTTGGGGTACCTGTGCTCCTCATTCAGGGCAGCCAGGCTGGGAGGGGGGTTTGGGGTATCTGTGCTCCTCATCAGGGCAGCCAGGCTGGGAGGGGGTTTGGGGTACCTGTGCTCCTCATCAGGGCAGCCAGGCTGGGAGGGGGGTTTGGGGTACCTGTGCTCCTCATTCAGTGCAGCCAGGCTGGGAGGGAGGATTGAGGTACCTGTGCTCCTCATCAGGGCAGGCAGGCTGGGAGGGGGATTTGGGGTACCTGTGCTCCTCATCAGGGCAGCCAGGCTGGGAGGGGGGTTTGGGGTACCTGTGCTCCTCACTCAGGGCAGGCAGGCTGGGAGGGGGTTTGGGGTACCTGTGCTCCTCATCAGGGCAGCCAGGCTGGGAGGGGGGTTTGGGGTACCTGTGCTCCTCATCAGGGCAGGCAGGCTGGGAGGAGGGTTTGGGGTACCTGTGCTCCTCATTCAGTGCAGCCAGGCTGGGAGGGGGGTTTGGGGTACCTGTGCTCCTCATTCAGGGCAGCCAGGGAGCAGCCAGGCTGGGAGAGAGGTTTGGGGTACCTGTGCTCCTCACTCAGGGCAGCCAGGCTGGGAGAGAGGTTTGGGGTACCTGTGCTCCTCATTCAGGGCAGCCAGGCTGGGAGGGGGATTTGGGGTTCCTGTGCTCCTCATTCAGGGCAGGCAGGCTGGGAGGGGGTTTGGGGTACCTGTGCTCCTCATTCAGGGCAGCCAGGGAGCAGCCAGGCTGGGAGGGGGGTTTGGGGTACCTGTGCTCCTCACTCAGGGCAGGCAGGCTGGGAGGGGGGTTTGGGGTACCTGTGCTCCTCATTCAGGGCAGCCAGGCTGGGAATACCTGTGCTCCTCATTCAGGGCAGCCAGGGAGCAGCCAGGCTGGGAGGGGGCTTTGGCTCTCCCTGCTGCTCCCGTGCAGGCTCTCAGGTGCTCTGTGCCCCCGCAGCTGGTGCAGGACATCGCGCGGCTGCGGCGCCGGAGCCTGCGGCACTCGCGGCAGCTGGACTTCCCCCGGCCCTACATCGCCGCCCGCTTCCGCTCCCTGCCCTCCCACTTCATCCTGGGGGACATGAAACACTACGACAACTTTGAGAACAGAGCCCTGGAGCCAGGCCAGAAATACGTGCTCTTCATCCTGGCCGTGCTGCAGGAACCCGAGGCCGTAAGTGCCGCCTGCTTCCCCCGGCCCTTCTGCTCTTCTGCTCCCTGCCCCAGCCCTGCTGCCCTCCTGGCATCCT
This sequence comes from Agelaius tricolor, assembly GCF_023055355.1. Lineage (NCBI taxonomy): Eukaryota > Metazoa > Chordata > Aves > Passeriformes > Icteridae > Agelaius > Agelaius tricolor. The sequence goes on along the minus strand of NW_027269293.1, from coordinate 1,393,323 downwards.
GGAGGGGTTTTCTTTCCAGCTGTGGCTCTTGTGCTCGATGAGCTGCTTGTGCTTGTGCCTGCATTTGTCTCTTCCAAGCAGCAAGGACAAGAGGAGCTGTGATTGTCCCAGTTGTTGTGGGCAGACCTTGCACACTTGGCTCCAGACTGGAGTCCAGAATGGGGGGGAACAGTGAGCTGTCCCCTCAGGACAGCACAAGAGTTCAGAGAGCCCTGGGTCAAACCCCTTTTTGAACAGTAGTTTCCTTTAAAGGCTGTTCTTTAACTCCTCAGAGCAATGGCCCCAGACATCCTGCTCCTAGAGCATGTCACACTCTGGGCATTGCTAAGTTCCTCTTCAAGCACAGAGGTTTCCATTTTTTTATGGAAAACTACAAGTTCTCTCTACCAATTCAGCATCTCTGCTGTTTTCACTGGGGCTGTACTTGGCTTTATGAAAACAACTATTTTAATATTTACCTGCCTCCTCCCTCACACACAATAGGAAACAGCCTAATACTTTGTTGTTTTTAAATCCCCCTATGGAATTGTAGCAGAGAGCTATTGGAAATTAAGGGTTTTCAGAGGTTTTTTTCCCCTGTAAATATTTACTTGTGTATTTGATATTAAAGGATTAGGCTGACATGCTCCTGAATGGGTTTCTCAATCGGATTACTGCAGCTTGAGGTAATTTCTGCTTTAGAACAAGGTGCTGCAGACTCACTCCCAGTGGCCTGGATCCACAGCAGCTCCTCAGTGTGGAGCAGCATTCCAGCCTGCTCAGAGCTGATGGAGTTCAAGGAGCCAGAGCCCCTGTTCTTGTCCTGTCCCTGGCTGCTCTCCCAAAGCCGTGCCAGTTCTCTGTGCTGTTAGTTCCTGTGTAGGATGGGAATTCATCCTTTGTCAGGACTCTGAAGGGTTTGGATGTGCCTCTGATCCTCCTCAAGAACCCAGCTCGGTGCAGAGGCAGCAGAGGACACACACAGTGTTTCACTACTTTGTATTTATTTGTCAGGGTTGGTTTTTTTCAGTCACCAGACCAAGCGTTAATTCTTGTTTTAATCCCTTCCCTCTTGCTCTGTAATCCCCTCTGACTGTCAAAATCCAGATGGTTACGTGAGAGCTTGGGGAAAGTGTCTGTGTGTTTGTGGCAGGGGTGAGGGCTCAGGGCTGTGCTGGAACAGAAGCAGCAGGAATGACAGACACAGGGCAGGCTGCAGCCTCACGTGAGTGTGATCTCTCTGTGCTCTGTCTCACTGGAGCATTGGGAGATACCCCTCATGTGGATGCCCAGGAACAGGGCATTTTCTCTGGGCTGAAGAGGGCATTTTCCCTGGCAGCACTTGGGTTGTGCTGCAGAGAGCTCACATCCTCTCCAGCAATTCCTCCTGTGGAATATCCTGTGCTTGGTCCTCTTCAGTCCCATCCCACCTCTGAGCTGTGTTCCACCCTGTTCCCTGTCTTGCAGACCTATGCTGCCAGTCCCTTCTCTGACCCCATCCAGCTGGACAACCCCGACCCCCAGCCCATCATTGATGGTGAGGAGGGGCTCATCTGGGTCATTGGGCCCGTCCTGGCCGTGGTCTTCATCATCTGCATCGTCATCGCCATCCTGCTCTACAAAAAGTAAGAGCTGCTCACACCTCAGATGGTTCTGAGTGTCCCCAGGGACCTAAAGGGGATTTCTGTCCTGCTCCTGAGGGGAAATCCTTCCCTGAGGCACAAATGCTGGGATGGGAGAGTCTGCCCAGCACAGGAGGGATTAGCAGGGATTTGCTGCTGCAGATGGTGCCCCATGGCCCTCCCAGGAAAGCTGTGCTTGTCCCACAGACACTCCCTTGGGCAGTGAGTGTGTCAGGACCCAGCCTTGCTGCTGCCTGTGGGCACTGGGGGGATGCAGGGGAGGCACCCCTGAGCTGGGGGGCAGCAGAGACCTCCACTGCTCTCAGCCTGGTTTTCTGCTGGAGCTGGGAGACAGGAGCAGGGTGTGATTCTTCAGGAGAGAGAAGGGAAAACCCCTTTTTGTCTCCCTTTCCCTTGGCTTTCTGAGCAGCTCATGGGGGTCCCTGAGCACACACAGGGCAAGGGAAGGGGGCAGCAGGGGCTGAGCAAAGTCAGTAAAGGTGGCAATGGCCAGCAGAGGTGGCTCTGCTCAGCCCTGCTCTCCCAGCCCTGCTCCATCTCTGACCTGTGTGTTCCCTCATGCACAGGACGGTGCCCTCTGCACCCCAGCATGGGAGGCTGCTCTGGGCCAGGGCTCAGGGCTCCTGCTTGGTGTCCCTGTGGCTGGGTGGTCTTTGCTGCTCCCACCTCTGCTGCCAGGGTTAGAGCTGAGCAAATGCTTCCCCCTAGCTCTGCAAGTCCTTTCTAACCCGAGCATTTTTCTTGTCTTCTCTCCACTTACTGCTTTCCTGGACAGCAAACCAGACAGGTAAGAGCACCAGATTTGCCATTTATTCGGGTTCTTGCTTGCTGTGTGTTAAGCAGTGTTTGCTGTGTGGTGTTGGGGCTTTGTTGGTGCAGTTCCCACCTCTAGATCTGTCCTCACAGAAATCCCATATCAGACTAGCTGGGACCACGTTTGAATTGGGGCAGAAAAAGCAAAGCAAGCCCAGCTTTCTCCTGTTTGTCCATTCCTAAATGAAACGGCCCTTTCTCAGGTTGAGCAGCAGTGACAGTAAATGGCTCATAAAGTGCTGGGTTAATGGAGCAGAGAAGCTCTCATTTGTGTGGCAGTCAGAGGTGAAAGTGGGTTTCTGCCTGTCTGGCTGCTCCACACGGGCTGTCCCTGAGCCACTGGCACAGTGCAAGCAGGATTCTCACAGCTGGGCTGGCCTTGTCCTGTGGCAGAAGCTGCTCTGTCCCCTCAGCCAAGGGCTTCTGACAGAGTCTGTTTATGACTGCAGAAATGAGGCTTTTTCCCAAGCATTTCCAAGACTGGAAGAGCTTTCACTGAAAGTAACTGATGGGTTCAGTCCATGAACTGTTAACAGCAGTTTCAGAACTGCAGCAAAAATAAACCCAAACTGCAAAGTGGTGTCATTCCAAAATGCTGCCCCATGCAGAGCTGGCAGGGCTCAGACCACTTCTTCTGGCTATTAATGACATCAAGAGACAGCTAAAAATGTCCTGAATAACCTCCTGTCTGCCTAAGTGATTGCCATTGCTGCTGCAGGCAGATGATTGGAGGCTTGAATAGGAGAGGTGAGCAGCTCCACAGCCCCTTGCTGGAAGGGCTGGGACCACCTTTCCCACCTCGGGGTTTGGGGCCAAATTCTCTGCCCTCTGGAGAGCTTCAGCTCCCAGCAGCAGCTCATCACTGCTTCTCTGCTAGGAGTTATCACATCTTTAGGTCAGCACTGGGCTTTGCTTCTAAATTCTCTTCAAGGAGAATGAGCCAGGTCAGCAAAGACTTTTTCAGCTGCCTAAGCTAACCTAAGCCATTTGGAGGGAAATATATTAGGAAGCACTTCCATGTGCAGCTCAGCTGGCGGGTTGGAGCAGGCTCTGGTGCCTGGCAAGGAGAGGTGGATCTCAGCAGGCACAGCTGTGCTGGGAGAGGATGTGTCTACACTGTTTGTTGAACCCACATTTTTAGGGTTCTGCAGTTCACAGAAGATTGAAAACTGCTGCTCTGACTTCTCTGCCTGCAGCAGGGCAGCTCTGAGAGCTCCTGAACAAGCCAACAGCAATATCAGAGCTCAAAACCCAAGGTCATGGCCAGGAGATTCTGTACTTTTCCAAACGATTCTGCTGGCTCTGGTGCTCTCAGGCTGGAAATGGCTTGGCCAGATTGGAACATTTTTTGCTCTGCAGAGTTCAGTGGGGGCTGCTCTGAGCAGGGAGGGTGAGGTATGAGTTCACAGCACCTCAGCTGCTCCTGGCTGCCAGTTTGTGCTGCTGCTGGGAGAAGGGGGGGAATTTCCAGACTTACCTGAAAGCTGCTGAGGGGCTCCCAGGCCATTGTCAACCCCTAAAACAGCATTGGCAAGCCTTCCAAACCTCATCCCTTTTCTGATGTTTTATGTACTTTACACCCTTGGCTGCACCTTTGCTTTTCTGTGGGAGCTTTGCTCGTGCCTGAACATGAGTAGCTGAGAAATAGCTGAGACCACAAGGCCCAGAAGCTAAGCTGCTTTTTCTTTCTGGTCTCTTTTGTTTCTTTTTTTGGCTTTGTTGTGAAGCAAACGGAAAGATTCAGAGCCACGGACCAAGTGCCTCTTGAACAACGCTGAGATTGCCCCCCACCACCCCAAGGACCCCGTGGAGATGAGGAGAATCAACTTCCAGACTCCAGGTAACCTGCTGCTGACCAGCCTGTCCTGCTGGGGAGGCAGGAGAGGGCACCTGGCCCTTCCCTGAGCCCTCCCTGCCTGCCTGCAGCTGCTGAGGCACAGCCTGGAGAGCCAGAGCTGCCCTTGGGCATTGCCAGGAGAGCCAGAGCTGCCTTTGGGCACTGCCTGGAGAGCCAGAGCTGCCTTAGGGCACAGCCTGGAGAGCCAGAGCTGCCTTTGGGCACAGCCTGGAGAGCCAGAGCTGCCCTTGGGCATTGCCAGGAGAGCCAGAGCTGCCTTTGGGCACAGCCTGGAGAGCCAGAGCTGCCTTAGGGCACAGCCTGGAGAGCCAGAGCTGCCTTTGGGCACAGCCTGGAGAGCCAGAGCTGCCCTTGGGCATTGCCAGGAGAGCCAGAGCTGCCCTTGGGCACAGCCAGGGAGAGCCAGAGCTGCCCTTGGGCACTGCCAGGAGAGCCAGAGCTGCCCTTGGGCACTGCCAGGAGAGCCAGAGCTGCCCTTGGGCACTGCCTGGAGAGCCAGAGCTGCCTTTGGGTACAGCCAGGAGAGCCAGAGCTGCCCTTGGGCATTGCCAGGAGAGCCAGAGCTGCCCTAAGGCACAGCCTGGAGAGCCAGAGCTGCCTTAGGGCACAGCCTGGAGAGCCAGAGCTGCCCTTGGGCATTGCCTGGAGAGCCAGAGCTGCCCTAAGGCACAGCCTGGAGAGCCAGAGCTGCCCTTGGGCACAGCCTGGAGAGCCAGAGCTGCCCTTGGACATTGCCAGGAGAGCCAGAGCTGCCCTTGGGCACAGCCAGGAGAGCCAGAGCTGCCCTTGGGCACAGCCTGGAGAGCCAGAGCTGCCTTTGGGCACTGCCTGGAGAGCCAGAGCTGCCTTTGGGCACTGCCTGGAGAGCCAGAGCTGCCCTTGGGCATTGCCTGGAGAGCCAGAGCTGCCCTAAGGCACAGCCAGGGAGAGCCAGAGCTGCCCTTGGGCACTGCCTGGAGAGCCAGAGCTGCCCTAAGGCACAGCCTGGAGAGCCAGAGCTGCCCTAGGGCACAGTGAGGGAGCCCCAGCCCTGTCTGTGCTCAGTGGGGATGCTGGGAGCCACCTTTGCTGGCATCCTCAAGGACCTTGCACAGGCTGTGCCCAGTGCTGGCAAGGCAGAAGAAGGGTTTTCCTGGATTTCCAGAGAAATTGGTGCCTTCTGGGCTGAGCTCCGAGTGCAGTGGCTGTGCCAGTGCTGCCCTGCGCCCCAGCTGGGAGCTCCTGGGTGGGGAGATGCAGTGTGGCAGCCTGCCCAGCACCCAGTGCTCCAGCCACACCTGGAGCTGGTGTTTTCTGGTGCCAAACCACTCCTGCTGGGAGCCAGGGGCTGTGCAAGGGGAAAGGAGCTGGTTGGTGCAGGTGAGGCAGCTTCTCCTCACTTGGTGCAGATGCTGTGATGGAACCCCAGGCTGGTTGGGCTTTGGGAGCACCTTCAAGGCCACTCAGTTCCACCCCAGGCTGCTCCCAGCTTTGTCCAGCCTGGCCCTGGGCACTGCCAGGGCTGGGCCAGCCTGTGCCACAGTGCTGAGCTCTGGGCACCTCCCTCCTGCACACACGTGTCCCCATGTCCATGCATGTCCCAGCTGCCTGCATGGCACCTCTGCAGCACCCCTGGCGAGTCCTCACCCAGATGGACACGTGGCCATGCTGACCCAGTGCCTGGCCACACCTCTGCCTCCAAGTTCCTGGTGCTCGAGGCTTTGGAAGGGAATTTATTGTGCTTTTTGGGGGCTGGCTGTTGTTTTCAGTTTGTTTGTATTTTTTTTTCTTTGCTGTGTGCTCGTTGGTAATGTTTCTGTAGCTCCTGTTTCCCCTTCCCATCCCAGTCCTGTCCTTAGCATTGTCCAGTTTCCTTAGAGTGGGGCTGGCAGGAGGGACAGAGAGCAGGGCTGAGCTGAGGGGCTCTTATCAAAATGAGATAGGAAGCACTGTGGGGATCAGCCCAGGCTCAGGAGCAGTGCTGAGCTGAGGGATGGCAGCAGGTTCACTGCAGGTCCAGCACAGGTAGGTCCCTAAATCAGCTCTTAGAGCAGCTCTTGCAGCAGAGTCTGCAGGTGTTGGAGATCTTCTGAGTGCTCCCAGCTCAGCACTTTGTCTGGCTTGGTTTGGGTTTTTTGCCCTTGTCTGGTGCTTCCTTTGGGAGCATCCTGTGGCTGCTCCAGGTGGAGGGAGGTGGGAGAGACCCAAGAGAAGGAGCTGCACTGCCTCAGATGAAAAGACTGTGCTGAGATAAAAGTAAAAAGCTGTGGCCTTCCAGCTTGGTGCCAAGAGGCAGCTGGAAGTGCTGGTTCATGGGTTTCCCTCACTGGGGGTTTCTCTGTGTGCCACAGGACAGCAGAGTCAGCTGGTAATGGGATGGATGGAGTCAGTCTTGTGTTGACCCCACTGCTTTGGACATCCTGTACCTCTGAATTCTGGCTCTGGGAGGTTTATAAAGGGTACCTGAGACATCAAGACCTGCATTAAGGCTCTGCAGATCCCAAAAGACACTGCCTGTGTCCAGTCTGCCTTTAGGAGATGCTTTCCTTTCCAAGTCTCTCTGGCCAGAGTTGACCTACCTGGTGTTACTCTGCTCTATCGTTTGTTAAGCACTAAAAGGTTTTAAAGGATTTGGGGGAGTTGGTCACCTGCCTCCCACAGAATTTTGGAAACGTTGGGTGAAAATGGGAATGGATGGAAAAATGAGCTTGGAATGTGTTGGTGGTTGTGGTGCAGTTTGCAGGGGAAGAATCCACAGGTGCTCTCTGAGTTAAAGACATTGAAATTCAATAAATTGTGGTGCAGAAGGGGCCTGTAGGTTCTTCTCCAGACCCCAGGCAGAATCTCCATCGTGTCCCCAGCAGTGGAACAGAGGAGGGACATGGGAATGGGAATGTGCAGCTCAGAGAGGGGACAGCATAGCACACCTTAGATATCCTGTCCTAATCAGCACAAAAATACCTTTCTTTTCCTCTTTAGATTTATGTTGGTTTTTGTTTTTGTTTTTTTTTTAATTAGCATGAAATTTTTACAAAAGTGTATCTTTTATTTATTTATTTTTTACTGTTTTCTGCAGATTCTGGTCTGAGCAGCCCTCTCAGTGACCCTGAGTTTGACTTGGAAAGTTAGTTCCTGTGTGTTTTTGTTCCTGTTGGTTTCATTTTCCCCCCTCCCATTATTATTTTCCTCTTCTATCACTTTCCTTTCCAATTCTTGTTCCGTTCCTGTTACTATTTTTTGATTTTTCTCCGTGTTCCTGCGGTGTTTGCCCATCTCATCCCTTTTCTGTGCCATCTGTGTGTCTGAACTGTGCTTCCAGTTTTACAGTTTCCCCTCAGAGCCCTTTGGAGGACACGGGGAGCAGCTGGGGTCTCGTCCAGCCCTCGCTGTCCCAGGAGGATCCAGGGCTGCCTTTCCCCCTGTGGCAGATGTTCCGTGGCTGCTGCTTGGCTCAGTGTCCTCAGTGTCCCCTGTTTTTGTGCCCTGGTGTCACTGGGGGGGGGTTGTGCTTTGGTGTTTGCAATGCAGGGAAAGGGAAACTGGAGCTGCAGCTGCTGATCCCCCTCTGAAAGAGCCACGCAGGCACCTTTTCATTCATGGGGGGAAAAAAGTGATTTCCCAGCTGTGGCAGGTGCCTGCTCCTTGGCACTGAGCTGTTCCAGCAGCACAGGGAGCAGAGGCCACCCCAGATTTCACAGGAGTTCCTCCAGCCACGGTGACTTTGCAGGATAATGGGCTCTGGCAGATGTCAGGGTGATGTCTTGGCTGGTGCACAGAGAATCAAGTCTTTTGTGATAAGATTAGAGAGATTCAAGTGATTGAAATGTTAGATGAGACTGGCTCGAAAAGATTTCATCCCATTAGGAGCCAAGATCCCAGCCTTGCTGGGTGGTGTGGGCTTGGATTTTTTTTTTAATACTGGGCAGGGAAGGATGTGAGGTTTCAGCTGACAAATGTGAAGAGTCACAGATGCTGCTTGTGCTGGGAGATGCAAGGGCTGGGAAATTTCCCTGGGTAGCTACACCCAAATATTGGTCTCTTTGGTATGGAATATGTCACCATTGTCCTTTCATTGTAACAGAGGGGATGTGGGAATTTTCCTGGCTGAACTCAGCCCCTCACACCCCAGATGAGTTCCTGCATTAAAGGAGAGAAGAGCTGAGGCAGTGCCACTCCTGCCTCATCCCATGGCAAACTCAGGATCCTACTGCAAACCCCGTGCACTTGGCATTTAGACCAGGGCAGTGTTTATTGCTTCAGAGGTTCTTTTATTCCAAAGAGCCCTGGGAAACAATCCCATGAGGAGTTTCTGTCCTTAACAGCAGCAGAACAGGGTGAGTTGCCACGTGCTCCCAGCCAGGCTCTGTGCAGGGAGGGCTGGAGGGGGAGCAGGATGATCCCAGCAAAGGGCAGAGCTGCTGGGGTCACACTCTGGGCTTTTCCTGGGGTTTTATGAAGGAAATCTGTGAAATTCCTTCAAGGGCAAGGTGAGTCCTCATTCCAGATTGGCACAGTGGGCCTTTCCCATGCAGCCCACAGGCTCAGAGCTTCTTGCTCATGTTGCTCCATGACTTCTGAGCCAAGGAGGATCTGGGGTTTTTCTTCCTTGTTACAACTGGGGTTTCAGATTGTTTATTTTCTCCTTTTAACATACACGTCCATGGAGTGTTGGTGGTGTTAAACTGGTTTGGTCTGATGTGGAACATCCCAGCCAGGGTGGCCTCCCCATCCCACACTGAGAGAGGAGCAGCTCCTCCCACCAGCCCAGCCTGCAGCTGGTGCTGGGGTGGATGGCAGCCCCCCTCCATGCAGGTGGAGAAATAACCTTCCTCCAGGTGTGATGGGACAGGACAACAAGAGATTAAATGGGAGTTTTTTCTCCATGAGCCAAGAGAGGTTTCCTGCCCTGATCCCAGCAGGCTGGGATGGAGCCAGCACAGCCCCCAGGATAGTTCAGGGTTATTTTTGTGAGCTTTTTTTGGTGTATTTCCCCTCTTCATCTATTTTCAGCCCTATTTCCTCGTGCTGAAAATAGATGTGTGGTGAGCTTAGGAGAAACCTGTCCAGATTTGGCAGACTCACCCCGTGCCCAGGCCTGGGGGAAGCAGCACCTCTCCCAAGTCACTGTAAAACTGAGGATGTCATGCTTGCTTTGCCATCTCTGTGCTGAGTTTTCAGAGTATCTGACCATGCTGCTGCCACGCCGCTGCTTTGTCACCCACCAACACCCACGGGGCTCGAAATTCTCCCTGGCTTCCATCTCTTCTCCACTCCTGTCCTTCTCATCGGGGGCACTGCCCAGGGCTTCTCACAATGCTGCTCTCCAGGCCTCTGGGGAGGCTGGCAGACAGCATGGGAAGCCTTTGGAAAAACATAATCTGATGCAGATGAGCAAAGCACGGAGAGCTTTTCCTTTCCTGTGGGTTTGCAGCAAAGCCTTTGAGGGACTGTGGGCAGGGAAGGGTCTCTGCTCTTCCCAGAGCTCCAGCTGCCCCTTTCAGAGCACGATGTGCAAATCCCAGGCTGAGAACTGAGTCAGCCATGGCTGCTCACCCCAATGCTGGCTGAGATGTGCCCCAGTTGGACCAGTCCGACCCAGTGGGACCTCCCAGTATGGCCCCAGTGAGTTCCCTGGCAGCTCTGGCTGCCTCAACACCAGCACACCCAAGTGCTGGGGGCATTGCAGGGGCAGCAGCTGAACCATCTCAGGAGCATCAGGCCCAATCCCCGTGCCTGAGCAGGATCTGCTGCCCGTCCATCCCAGCTGGATGGGGCTGGATGTTCAGAGGGAACATCCCCCAGCAGCCAGGAGTGGGAGCAGGAGCCTGCTGGGTGCTTCCAGGCCTGGCTGCTCTCTGGGAATGCTGGAGGTCAGAGCTCAGTGCCCATGAGCAGACCGAGAATTTCCAGAGGCAGCGCTGCGCAAAAAGCAACCCAGAGAATCCCTGAGGTCGGAAAAGACCTTCAAGATCATCAAGTCCAGTTCCTGAAAAGCCTCCCCTGCTTCCCCCCATCTGCATATTCCCATCTCCTGCCCACATCTCCATGGTTGGCTGGATCTGCCCCTGCCTCCCTTTCTGTTGGAGCTGGTTCCTGATCCTGGCGGGTGCTGTGCCATTTGCTGCGTGGGTTCCTCTGGCAGCGTTTGCTCATTCCAAGTCCACTTTGGAATCGCTAACACGCATCTGCTCTTCGGATTTTCCTTTTTGTTTTGCTCTGATTTCCACATTGAAAATGGGGCCATCACGGGAACACTCTCATTTTACTGTGGTTTTATTTTTTTTTAATTTCCTTGATTTTTATTTTTTTACTTCCAAGGACACAATTTCGAGCCCTGAATTCTTCTCTTCTAACCTCCCTACTTTCATTGCAGATCTTACATTGTAATTTATTTTCTTTTCTTGTTCCTTCTTTCTTATAAAATGCGCAACGGTTGTGAATTTTAGTCATTATTAAATGAGATTCTTTTCCTGCTGTCTTGTCTTTTAGGTATGCTCAGCCACCCACCCATCCCCGTTTCCGAGCTGGCTGAACACACAGAGCATCTCAAAGCTAATGATAACCTGAAATTATCCCAAGAGTATGAGGTATGAGCAAGAGTGAGTGCTGTGCATGGGTTTGCAGAGCCAGGAATTAGGGAATTCAGACAGGCCTTCATCCAAATGAACAGCTTCATTTTAAAGACCTGGTTAGCTGAAATTTAAAAGCTATTTATGTATTGAAAATTAAGTACTTGCTGAGAGCTTTGCTGGGTTCAATTCTAGCTCATAAAAAGAAAGAGGTTGGTCCATGAGCTGCTCCTGTTGGCTCAGCAGAGGCTGAGCTCCCTCAGAGAAGGGATGCAGTCCTGGAAGGGATGGAGCTGCCCTTGGGGTGCCCATGACTTGCTGCTGGACACAGGAGACCGAGTGAAGGACTGTGACACCCAGTTTTTACAGCTGAGCTTGGGTGAGATGAGCAGGGAGTGCTCCACAGCTGATGCCATCAGCAGCCATGGAGCTAAAGATGGGAAAACAGGATGATTTGTGCTTGCTTGTCTTTTCTGAGGGGTTTAGGCACGTTTTCCCTATCCTGGTAGTGACAGGGAAAAGGTAATGACCAATCCCAGACTGGTCTGGGTTGGAAGCACCTGAAAGCCCATCCAGGGCCACCCCTGCCATCAGCAGGGACCTTCCACTGTCCCAGGGTGCCCCAAGCCCTGTCCAGCCTGGCCTTGGGCACTGCCAGGGATCCAAGGGCAGCTACAGCTGCTCAGGGCCTCCCCACCTCACAGGCAGGAATTTCTCCTAATACCCAACCTAAAACCTCTGTCAGTTTAAAGCCTCTTGTGCTATCATTCCATGCCCGTGTAAAAAGCCTCTCTCTGCTCCTGGTTTTGTTGCTGAAAGACATCAAATGCCCTGGCATTTTTAGGCTAATGGTGAGTCTGGACTGCCCGTGTCTGTTTGCAGGCAGGGAGCCTGGGGATGTTTTCCAAACCAAGGGATGCTTCTCCCTGCCCTGACTCCCTGATCCCCGGGCACCTGGAGCAGGGTCAGGCCTTGGAGAAGGCCCATTCTGCTCTGCCTGGGTCTCTCCTCCCACGCTGGGTCTCAGGGGCAGCAGCAGCTCGTTCTGTGCTCCATCCAGATTCCAGAGGCTGATCTGCATAATGCCACATCCCGAGTGCCCTGGCTCTGAGCCAGCCCAGCCTCCTCCAGAGGGAGAGCCAGAGCTGAACAAACATCGCTAATGAAGTGAAGGCGAGGCATGATTAGAGGGATGGAGAGCAAACAGACACATTACAATAGTATAAATACCCATTAGTTAGGAATTCTCCACAGCCAGAGCGAGCTCTGAGCTCTGTTTTGTGGATGGTTTTGTAGCAGCTGTGCCCGGGGGCTGGGCACAGCCAGGGAGGGTAGCAGGGGCTGGCTCAGAGGGGTGGGTCTGGGATCTGGGACCCCGTCCCCAAAGGGTGGCAGTCAGAGGGAGAGCAAGCAGCAGCAAACACAGCTCTGCACGTTCCTGCCAAGCCTCCAATTGAGGCAAACCCCAAGGGCTCTGCAAAATGATGAAGGAATTAAGCCCTTGTTTTATTTAATTCTCTGGCTGAGGATTTAGAGGTAAACGTAATTAACCTAATTTCCATATCTGGGACAGCTGGACTTTAGAGAGGGAAAAAAACCCGACCACCAAACCTGGCATAAATCACTAGGACAGGCAGAGGGGATTTTTCTCTCCAGTGCGTTTCATTGTTTATTCCTTCATCCCTTCTAGGAAAAATCCATGTTGATTGAGTGTCCTAGGGCTGGGGTCCCTACCCCTGTTTTGTGCTGGGGGATGCACTCTTGTCCCTGCCAGGTTCCTGTGGGGCTTCCTCCCCATTTGCACTGGAAACCTTTGGTGCTGAGTCCAGAGGGGGAATGACCTCAGATATTCCACCTGGGGCCAAGGGAGATGGGACCAAGGGGCTGGGGCTGTCCCACAGCAAAGCTGGGTTTTGGCAGATTGTGATTGCTGTGCTCCTCAGTGCGACCTGCAGAGCCACGTGGAGCAAGAGCTCAGAACTGCATTTGCTGCTTTTCTCCTCACTGGCTCTCCCATTTCCTCTCCCAATCCCTCCAGTCCATCGACCCTGGCCAGCAGTTCACCTGGGAGCACTCCAACCTGGAGGTGAACAAGCCCAAGAACCGCTACGCCAACGTGATCGCCTACGACCACTCCCGGGTCATCCTGCTGCCCATCGAAGGTAGGCAGGGAGCACCCCCTGCTCCAGGCAGGGCTGGGCTGCATTCCTGCAGGGAACACACGCTCTTCTCTCATCTCTATTTGTATTCTTCTCTTTACGTCTCCCTGGGAGTTTGGCAAGCAGGAGATACCTCTGTAAACCAGGCATTTGTTAAATTCTGGTGACTGACATATTCCCCTGGAGCTGCAATCCCTCATATCAAGGGCTGGTTTATCAAGAAACTGCCTTCCCTTTGCTTGGAGATGCCTGTTTGATGCATCTCTGACTAACAGGAAGCATTCAGACCACATAGTGCTTTAGAGGGAGCAGAGCAGGGTGGTGGGAATGCAGAGCAGGGCTGCTCAGGAGGAGTGGAAGCAAGCCCAGGGCTGGTTGTACAAATGTGAGAGGCAGCAGGAGCAGCAGAGATGTGGCCACTGAGTTGTACAGGCACAAAGATCACTTGATATGAGGCCCCTGCTGCAGCCCTGGCCCCTAAAAGGCTGGGGATAAGAAGGGGTTAGAGCAGGCCTGGCAGGTCATAAATTGTTTCCTGAGCTGCTTATGTGAGCAATGGTGCAGTCAGAAAATTTACATTAAATTTCACAACTCGTGGCTCTTGACAGAGCTGCTCCAGTGCACGCCAGGATAAGAGGGGCTTGAGATGGAGTTGAACAGGGCACCTGCTTGGGTTGCTGCTGCCAAGATAATGCTGGAGTTTCATGGGCTCAGGATGTGGCTGTGCCGGGTGGATAAAGCCTTCGAGGCCAGTCTTGCGTTGCCAAGAGCTGATCATCAGAGCAGAGAGGATGTGGGATGTCCTGGTAACTGCCTGGTGAATGGAGAGGTTAATTCCAAAGCCTTTGAGACCAGGGAATTGCTAAAATAATCTCCCTGTGCCACGGTAGCTCTGAGGGGCACGGGGAAGGGGGAGAGCTGAAGCAGCAGCGGAGCAGGGTGATTTGCCAAAAACCTGCACAAATCTGGATTGCTCTGGTCTGCTATTAGAGGGCTTTAAATGTTTCTCCTTGTGAAGCTGACTGTGTTCTGCCTTGGTTTAATTCCGAGATTAATATTGTATGAGCCAAGGAAAGCAGAGGCTTTAAAAAGTTGCTTTGTCATTCAAGGGAGGGGAGAAGAGCACAAGCAAGGGAGTGAAGGACACTTGGGCTGGTCTTGGATCTGGGGCTGGATGCAGGCAGCAGTTCCAGCTCTGCCCAGGGCTCTGTGAGGGACCAACAGTGCAAGGATGATGGGCCAAGGTTGAATTTTCAAGCATGTGAGAGGTTCTGACATGTCTTGGCTCCTGTGCTCCTTCCTACTGGGCTCTATTTTATGTTCAGGGCTGGAAGATGAAAGGAGCTGGAGGAATTATAGTTTTGTTGCTTTTTCTTTGTTTGAAATCTGGATTTGTCGAGGATGCAGACTGCCTGCTTGGTCAGGAAGAAGCAGTGGCTTTAATTCTGTGACTTCTCTGAAGCTGAGGCTGTCACACAGTGAAACCTTGCAGGAGCTCACGCCACCATTTCAAATGACAGAGTGGACCCTAGGGGGCTGCAGAGGAGATTAATTCTGGAAGCTCAGCCTTAAACATGCTCCTGCCATGGCAGCCACCTTCTCTCCCTCCTGAAATTTCAGGCTGGGAAGCAGCAAGGGTAGGGAACCCTGCAGAAATTTCATCAAAAGCCATTTCCCAGCAGCTGAAGTTCCCGAGTGCCCTTGAGGACAGGGAGGTTGCTCTGGGCTCACCCCTGGCCAGGAGCAGCCCCCATTGCTGCAGCCCAATCCCCGCTGGTGCTGCTCCCAGCCTTGGCTCCCCTGCAGACAGGAGTGAAGGGCTCTGCACCGAGTTAATCATGGGTTTGCAGATCCTGCCAGCCTTGCCAGGCACTCGCTGTGCTCGGGAGCAGCCAAAGCAGCCCCGAGTGCTCCGTGCCAGGCGCCGGCTCTGGAGCTGAACCTGGGCAGCGCCGCCTGCCAGGGGCGTTTTAACTTCAGAGCAGCTTTCTCCTGCCATGTCCCAATCAACCTCTTCACTCTGGCAGTGCCTCCTGCTCATCCCAAACCCTCAAGCAGGGACCCAGGCGAGCAGCTGGAGCTCAATAGCCTGTAACTCATGCGAGTAGGGAAAAAAAACACTCTTAAAAATGACAGCGGGCAATTTACAGCAAGTCAAAGCCTGTAATTTCAAAGCCTTCATTGGCTAAATCAAGCCTGGCTTTATTCTTTACTCTGTCCAGCTGTAGCTCAATGCCTGGCATTAGACTATGGGCCACACAGTCATTGACCAGGTGCATTTGCTGCCTGGGCTCGGGGCAGGCTGGGACAAGGACTCGGGTTTGTCCTACGGACACTGATGCAGCAGGAGCCCTGCTCCAGGACTTTGCTTCTGTTGAACACATGAGTAAAAACACCACAGTTTCAAGGCCTGATATTTGGTCTCTTTAATACCTTTTGCAAGGAGTTACTGTCTCTCTGCAGTGCAGGAGCTTGAGCTGAGAAAGCCTTGCCAGGAGCTTGGGTCATCCTAACCCACCAAGGCTCTGATGTTTCTGCAGTGAGCTTCTCTCTAACAGCAACCCTGCAAAAATCTCCTCGTGCTTCCAGCTGTGTGAAGTCCTTGCAGATGCCTGATTTTTGCTGATTTGACACAGGAATTGTGGGCAGTGATTACATCAATGCCAACTACATCGACGGGTACCGGAAGCAGAACGCCTACATTGCCACCCAGGGGCCCCTGCCAGAGACCTTTGGGGACTTCTGGAGGATGGTGTGGGAGCAGCGCTCAGCCACCATTGTCATGATGACTAAGCTGGAGGAGAAATCACGGGTAAGATGCATGAGAGGGATGACTGGTTAGTCATAATCCAGGGGGATTGGAGGGGAGAGTCGAGGGAACAGCAAATCCCTTTGATGTGCAGCCAGGGGGGGATTTCTGCCTGCTCTGCCAGCACCCTGAAAGTTCAGTGATTCATTGCTTTCAAAAAAACAAACCATTCACCCTGGAAAGCTGCAGCCTCCTTGGCAACTCCAGGAGAAGGGGCTGCTGGATCCTACTGCATGTCTGTCTTGGAGTTAATCATGTGGCAAGTTTCACATTCACTTCTCTTGTTTAACAAGCCCCAGTACATTCCCTCTAATCTTCAGGATCATTCCAGTCTGTTGTCTGTGGGATTGGTGTAGCATCAAAGTCTGTGCTTAGTCAGTGGGAGCTTTTTCTGATGGGTTTGTCCCTGTCCTGGTGCTGTGCAGAGACACTCCTTGCACCTCCCTTGCCTTTGCCACCAGCTTCCCCTGTACCAGGGCGGTTTGGAAATGAGCATCCCCTCCCAGTGAAGGGTTTGCCCAGCACTGAGCCATCCCTCCTGCCTTGCAGATAAAGTGTGACCAGTACTGGCCAGGCCGAGGCACAGACACCTACGGAATGATCCAGGTGACCTTGCTGGACACCATTGAGCTGGCCACCTTCTGCGTCAGGACCTTCTCCCTGCACAAGGTGAGCTGCCTCCTGCTCCTCTTCTCCCTGCAGAGGGGCTGGAACACTCCTGGTGAACTGCAGGAATACTCAAGGGTTTCTCTTAAGGGAAAAGCTCAGAACAGTGGAGGGGAAGGGGTCACATAACCTGAACTATTTACACCTGCAGGCTCCAGTTACAAAGGGGTCTCAGGCTGCAACATTCCAAAAGATCAATAAATCTTTGATGTCACCACTTTGGCTCATGGCAGTTCCAAACCTTCATTCCCACCCCCAAGAGCTCTGGATTTCCCTCCTAACAAGGAGGGAGGCACACCCTCTGCATGGGAGGGGTGGCACTGGACGAGCTTTAATGTCCCCTTCACCATCCTGTGAATGTGCCATTATTCCCAACCGAGCTGGGTGATAGCTGGCTGCCTGTGAAACAATTCTTGTCCAAGGAAAACCCACGAACCCACAAAAATAGCCCTTAATGAAGTGTTTTAAGGGCTATTTCAAAGGAGTATAGCTCCTTTAAAAAATAATACAATCTCTATGAGTGGATAAATGTTGATTCCCCAATTATACTGTGGGCCCATCAACAAAGAGTGCGTTAAAGCTCTACACTACAAAAATATCAGAACTTTATAACTCCCTCCCCATTAACAACCTATATTTAAGTAGGAGAATGAGTAACCAGGGTCCTCCCTCTACAAGGCAAGCTTACATCTGTACATTATCAACAAATAATATGGGCCATTCAGGGGGTGGCACTGGATGAGCTTTAACGTCCCCCTCAAACCATCCCATGATTCGACTTTAATAAAATTAAAATAACAACAAGCATTACAGACATTATTAATAAGCAGGGTCCTTCTGAAGCACCTCCCACCCTTCCCTGTATGCAGTGGGGGAGCACAGCCAGGGCTGTGGCTCAGGGCACACCCAGCCCAGGCAGTTTGGGTTCTGCTCTCCCTGACCCTGTGCCTGTGCTGTGCTCAGTGCACACCCAGCCCAGGCAGTTTGGTTTTGCTGTCCCTGACCCTGTGTTGTGCTGTGCTGCTGTCCTGACCCTGTGCTGTGCTGTGCTATGCCCAGGGCACTCCCAGCCCAGGCAGTTTGGTGCTGCTGTCCCTGACCCTGTGCTGTCTGTGCCTGTGCTGTGCTCAGTGCACACCCAGGCCAGGCAGTTTGGTTTTGCTGTCCCTGACCCTGTGCCATGCTGTGCTGCTGTCCCTGACCCCGTGCCATGCTGTGCTGCTGTCCCTGACCCTGTGCCATGCTGTGCTGCTGTCCCTGACCCCGTGCCATGCTGTGCTGCTGTCCCTGACCCCGTGCCATGCTGTGCTGCTGTCCCTGACCCTGTGCCTGTGCTGTGCTGCTGTCCTGACCCTGTGCCATGCTGTGCTGCTGTCCCTGACCCCGTGCCATGCTGTGCTGCTGTCCCTGACCCCGTGCCATGCTGTGCTGCTGTCCTGACCCTGTGCCATGCTGTGCTGCTGTCCTGACCCCGTGCCATGCTGTGCTGCTGTCCTGACCCCGTGCCATGCTGTACTGCTGTCCCTGACCCCGTGCTGTGCCTGTGCTGCAGAACGGCTCCAGCGAGAAGCGCGAGGTGCGGCAGTTCCAGTTCACGGCCTGGCCCGACCACGGCGTGCCCGAGTACCCCACGCCCTTCCTGGCCTTCCTCAGACGGGTCAAAACCTGCAACCCCCCGGACGCCGGGCCCATCGTGGTGCACTGCAGGTACTGCTGCCCTCCCCTGGCACGGGGCCACTGCGAGGGAGGGGGTGGCTTTACCTGGGGACAGGGACAGCTCTGGGCCACAGGTGCATCCCCAGGCAGCAGCTGAGAAGGGAACCTGGGCATTCCATTGAGCTCAGCGTTTCCTGAGATGATGAGGAACAGGATGATGGGGAACAGGATGATGGGGATTTTGAAGTTTATAATGAACTTTCACTCCCAGAAGGAGGTGAGGCTTTCTGTTCCGGAGTGGATGTAGATTGTTATTGGGATGAGGCTGATGAAGAAGGAAGTTTTGACTGTGTTTGTGATTGTGCTAGGAGTGTTTCTGAGGTTGTTGGATAGAAGAGGGAATAGGATGGGGGTGGAGAGGGTTACTAGGGTTAAGATTATGAATGTGTTCAGGACTAGTGAGAGGTCCATTACTTTCACTTGGACTTGCACCAAGATGAGTGGCTCCTAAGACCACTGGATTACTATTTGGGCCAAATCACTTGGATCAAGTGCTCCAGGCCAGGCTGGACAGGGCTTGGGGTAACCTGCTCTAGTGGAAAGTGTCCCGGGCCATGGCAGGGGGTGGGACTGGATGAGCTTTAGGGTCCCTTTGCAACCAAACCATTCCGGGATTTGATGGTCTTGTTAAGCAAAAGGAAATGCCTGGTGCTGTACCAGGGTCTGGTTCTGTGTGGTGGGGCTGTCTGTGGCCACAGTTAGAAAGGAGGAGAGGATCAGGTGTGACCTCAGAGGGTGTTGGAGGTGTTTGGGAGGCAGAGCTGCCTCAGCTGCCCAAGGCAGGGCTGACAGTGATTGACAGAGGGTTTCTGAGTGCTGCAGCCTTCCTGATAATGCCAGGCTGAAGGCAGGTAACATTCCCTAATTCAATTTACAACCCAGTGAGGAATCCTTGAGGCCTCAATGCAGATAAATCCCTGTGTTCCTCAGGAGGGTGTGGAGGAGCCTGCAGGTTCCTGGGCACTGGGGGAAGATCTGAATTGTGCAGGCTGCTGGGGAAGCTAATCCTGCCTCTGCTGGAGGATGCCATTTAAACAGTCTTTGTGAGTGGGCAACTTATCACTACCCTTGCAGATGGCAATTATTGTGCACCTCAGAAAATGAATAAAGAGCTGTCAGCTCACAACCAGCTCCCAGATCAGCTGCTAAATTCTTGCCAAAGCTCCAGTCACCTGCTTGGTTCAGGTGTTAGGCAGTCTAATTAACAGAGATCAAGGGGGCTCGAGGAAAAAAGGGACAGCACTGGAATGGTAAAAGGAAACCCTTTATTAGCAGTGGCACAAGAGAGCACAGAGCCCTGCTGAGGCACAAATGCCATTACACACAGGTCTGATGTTACCTGATGCACAAAAACATTGAGGGAGAGAGGTGACGCATGTTACTCTTTACAACATCGGTGCTTTTTCAGCTGCAGAGATCTGAGAGATTAAACAGGGGTTTTTAGATCCTGCCAGCCCTCAGGGGGGGCTGCTACAGCTGTGCCTGGCCCGGGGTGTCACAGTGGAGGGGGGACAGGACAGAGAGGTGTGGAGGGGGAATGGAGCAGTGTGGAGAGGGGACAGGACAGAGAGGTGTGGAGAGGGGACAGAAAGGTGTGGAGGGGGAATGGAGCAGTGTGGAGAGGGGAGAGAGGGGTTTGGAGGGAGAATGGAGCAGTGTGGAGAGGGGAGAGAGGGGTTTGGAGGGGGAATGGAGCAGTGTGGAGGGGGGAATGGAGCAGTGTGGAGAGGGGACAGAGAGGTTTGGAGGGGGAATGGAGCAGTGTGGAGGGGGGAATGGAGCAGTGTGGAGAGGGGACAGGACAGAGGAGTGTGGAGAGGGGATGGAGGGGTGTGCAGGGGGGACAGGACAGTGTAGAGAGGGGACAGAGCAGCGTGCAGGGGACACAGAGCAGCGTGCAGGGGACACAGAGCAGCATGCAGGGGCGGCAGGCACTGCCCAGTGAAGGCCAATCCTGTGCCCTGTCCCCAGCGCGGGCGTGGGACGCACCGGCTGCTTCATCGTGATCGACGCCATGCTGGAGAGGATCAAGCACGAGAAGACCGTGGACATCTACGGGCACGTCACCCTCATGAGGTCCCAGCGCAACTACATGGTGCAGACAGAGGACCAGTACAGCTTCATCCACGATGCCTTGCTGGAGGCCGTGGCCTGCGGCAACACCGAGGTCCCAGCTCGGAACCTCTACAGCTACATCCAGAAACTGGCACAGATCGAGGCCAGGGAGCACGTCACGGGCATGGAGCTGGAGTTCAAGGTGAGGCTGGGCCTGCCCAGGGCTTGGTGGTCGCAGGGAGCCTTCGGCAGGCTGGTGGCACCTTGCTGCTTCCATGTGGGAGGTACTTGCATTGCTGGGTATGCAGTTCCCTGGAAAAGCCTGCCTGGCACTGCAGGCTGCTTCCCTGCTCATTCCAGATCCAGAATGGATTTGCTCCCTCTTAAATTGGAGAGGGTTTTAACTTTTTTAGTAGTAGTGCTGTTTTCTGAAAGCTTTGCTAAGGGAAAGGCCTTGGTCTCTGTGCCCCAGCCCCAAAAACAAACCCCAGGAGGGCACCCAGAGGGGTAGGACAGGTTAAGGGGCTGGCAGGGGGTCAGGAACAGCCTCCAGCTCGGTGTCCCCTGCCTGCAGCGCCTGGCCAACTCCAAGGCCCACACCTCACGCTTCATCAGCGCCAACCTGCCCTGCAACAAGTTCAAGAACCGCCTGGTGAACATCATGCCCTACGAGACCACGCGGGTGTGCCTGCAGCCCATCCGCGGCGTCGAGGGCTCCGACTACATCAACGCCAGCTTCATCGACGGCTACAGGTACGGCCCCGCCCCGCCCCGCCCCGAGCCCCGGCTGCCTCTGCACGGGCAGCCCCTGCTGGCCATCACCTGCCCCATCACCTGCACGGCCATCACCTCTGCTGGCCATCACCTGCACCATCCCCTGTACTGCCCATCACCTGCCCCATCACCTGCACGGGCAGCCCCTGCTGGCCATCACCTCTGCTGCCCATCACCTGCCCCATCACCTGCCCCATCACAGGAGCCAGGGCTAAATCCCACCCCACACCCAAATCCAGCCTGCTGAGGAGATTTTCCCCTGTGGTGGTCTTAAATTGCCTCTGTGATGGCTAAATTATTACATTATTACATTATTATTAAATGATCCTCTAAAGCAGCGCAGCCCCTCCTCAGCTGCAGGTCCTGAGCACAGAGGGTCAGCCCAGGGTGGATTTGGCTGTTGGGAGGTTTCTAAGTATGGATTGGGCTTTTTGTTACCTCTGTGATTTGGGGGCATTGCAATCCCCGCAGGAAACTCCAGCCCTGGGAGCTGCAGCCCTGCATGGGTGGATTTGGAGGGAACAAAGCAACTGCATGTGCAGGTTTTCCTCCTGTCCAGGACCAGCAGTGCTGGCCATGACTGTGGCACTGGGATTAATCCAGCCTGGAGGTTGGATTTACCCCTTGGAAGTGATATTTAAGGAGAACTTCACCATTGGCTCTTTTTTCTTTTTTTTTTTGACCACTGGCACCAAAGACATCCCAACCCCTTTAGACCCTGTGCAGTTCTAGTCCTTCCCCAGCACTTCCATGTGCTCTCCCACTCTCCAGCCTTTCCCTGCATTCCCCAAAGCTGCTGCCCCTGCAGTGCTCACCCCCCTGACCCCTCCTTGCTTTGGGCTCCCCAGGCAGCAGAGAGCCTACATAGCCACGCAGGGGCCGCTGGCAGAGACCACCGAGGACTTCTGGAGGATGCTCTGGGAAAACAACTCCACCATCGTGGTGATGCTGACCAAGCTGCGTGAGATGGGGCGGGTAAGTGGGGCTG
Organism: Agelaius tricolor; assembly: GCF_023055355.1. NCBI lineage: Eukaryota > Metazoa > Chordata > Aves > Passeriformes > Icteridae > Agelaius > Agelaius tricolor. The sequence goes on along the minus strand of NW_027269293.1, from coordinate 1,371,315 downwards.
GGAGGGATCCTGGAGGGCAGGGCAGGGGATCCTGCAGCAAGGGACAGGGGCTAACAGGACCTGTTTGCCCTGGCAGGAGAAGTGCCATCAGTACTGGCCTGCAGAGCGCTCAGCACGGTACCAGTACTTCGTGGTGGACCCCATGGCTGAGTACAACATGCCCCAGTACATCCTGAGGGAGTTCAAGGTCACAGATGCCAGGGTAGGTGCTGGCGTGGGGCAGTTCAAACTGCATGGAAAGGGGCTGGCAGAAGGGTTTGGTGGGCTTGGCTGAGGTGGCCACACTTTCTCTGGGGTTATCAGTGGAGGAGAGCTCATGGAATGTCCTGGTAGGAAGGGACCCACAAGGATCATCGAGTCCAGCCCCTGCACAGATTAAGGTGCTCTGCTCACAGGACAAGATGAAACAGCCTCAGGCTGTGCCAGGGGAGGTTCAGGTTGGACATCAGCAGGAATTTCTTCATGGAAAGTGTGGTCAGGTAGTGGAAGGGGCTGCCCAGGGAGGTTTGGAGTCCATGTGCCCAAGAGCTCAGTTGTGATGAGGAACAGAGCACACACACACAGATTGGACTGGAATATTTGTTCTTACAAATTGAAAGTAGTTTCAAACCTCTCTCACTTGCTTTGTTAGAGAGGTGCCTGGCTTTGGGGTTTAGCTGCAGCTTATTTGAGGTGAAAGCAGAAAGCATTTCCCCACAAAAGCTGATAAAAATCTTGCAAAGGTTTTTCTGCACCCTTCAGAAAATGAGCACTTCTATGGCTTGGAGAGGAGCCACTGTCAGTCATGTTCAAAGGGACAAATTCACTCCAATAATCTTCGATTCAATGTCAGGTTTCTCATCTGAAGGAACATTTCAATACCTTCTCAAATTTCTGTAGCAGACATAACCCTCCCTCTCACAGCACAGCCTTTGAGGTTGCCAAAGTATTCCAGAACCTGATAATTCAATTTGCAAGGTTGAGGAGGAGGATGCCTCATCAGTCCTCATAGAACAAGATTTATCTTCCTGTCAGCTGTAATTCTGACACTGTGGCAATTCTTTGTGAAGATTGATTAGAGGGGCCAACACCTCACCTTGAACGTTCCTTTGCTGAAGACTCCATCTGTGCTGTCTGCAGTGGTCAGAGCTTTCAGCACCTGCCAGGATATGGATCTGTGCTGACAGCCTGACTCCAGGAATGTCAGCTGCAACACAAGCAGCTTCATCATGATGGGGCTGGATAATAAATACGTGTGCACTTGACTACAACACTGAGCTGCCACAACTTTTCATGCCCTTTAACAAACTAGCAGCAAAAATAGGGGGGTTTTTTTGCCTTTTGTGTGTGTTGTCACAAACACAGGTGTTGAACTATTCCTGTTTTGTCCCCCAGGATGGTCAGTCACGAACTGTCCGTCAGTTCCAGTTCACTGACTGGCCAGAACAAGGTGTGCCAAAATCAGGAGAAGGTTTCATCGACTTCATTGGGCAGGTGCACAAGACCAAGGAGCAGTTTGGCCAGGATGGCCCCATCTCTGTCCACTGCAGGTAGGCACCTGCACACACCTCACCCAGATGGGATGTGGGAGAGCAGAAGGAATTGAAATCCAGATATCCTCCATTTCCACCCCATCCTTGCAAGGAGATTTCTTGCGGGTGTTGGTGCCAAACATTTGCCTCTGCCAGCCAAACTCATCTCCCTTCAGCCCTGGCACTGCTCTCAAGGCTTTTGACTCTTTATATTTAGAGAGATGAAATGTCTCTGAAGGAGATGGGAGCCACAGTGTGACATATAGCATATCTATAGAATATCTACAACATTTGACCTAAAGAATTAGAAGTATTTTTTACCAGTCTCAGCCCAATTTACACCTCCAGCACTGCTAGGCTGTTTGCTGCTAGCAAGAATTGTACCTCCTTACCCACAGGCAGGACAGGATGATCCATTCTTATTAGAATTACTCATTTTCAAAAGCCCAATATTACATATTATGAATCATTTTCCCACTGAACGCTGTTTACCACTACCTAAAGCTCTTAACTTCTTAAATTTCCCTTCCTCAAAGGAAAATGTTTCCCTACCCAAACATTTTTTGGGTCACACTGTGGCACTTGGGTTATTTCTGGGTGTCTCTCCTGGAGGACTGACCCAGGCTCTCCACTTCCAACACATTCACAGGGCGCAGCCCCACCCCAAGCAGCATTGACAGGAACATTTGGACATTGCAGCACACAGTTCTCTGATGATTTCCTCCCTTTCCTGCAGTGCTGGCGTGGGCAGGACCGGAGTGTTCATCACCCTGAGCATCGTCCTGGAGCGGATGCGCTACGAGGGGGTTGTAGATATTTTCCAGACAGTGAAGATGCTGCGAACACAACGACCTGCAATGGTGCAAACAGAGGTGAGGGGGGGTCCCACCTGTCCCAGGGATCATGAAATGGATTGGGTTGGAACCTCCAGCCCCTCTCTTTTCACTCCCTTCACTGGCTGCTCCAAGCCCTGTCCAGCCTGGCCTTTCTGACCATTACCAAACCCTCACCTGAGGTCACTCAGCAAGCCCAGGCTGTACTGCTGACTTCACCTAAGAAGTACAAAATGAATTTTAAAATAAATATAGATTCCTATTGTTAGAAATTCCCTTAAAGATTCCATGCCAGTCTGGAGGCTCTATTCTTAGCCAAGCACAAGAATCTGGCTGTGGAGCTGACAGGAGAGGGGGATGTTCAATATCTGAGAGGCACAGGCATAAAGGGAGAGCTGGAACTTCCCTCCCCCAGGAGTTTTCAGCTCTTTGAGAATCACAGAGGTTCCTGCTCAGCTTTGTGCTGTGTGGAAAGCAGGACAGGGATCCTGAGGAGCCATTCCCAACCTCTGAGGCTGCTTCTCTTTGCTGTTGGCAGGATGAATACCAGTTCTGTTACCAGGCAGCTCTGGAGTATCTGGGAAGTTTTGATCACTATGCAACATAAAAAGCCATCGTTGTGCAGACTCTACCAACCACTTCAGTCCTGGAAGGCCTCTTCTGACCCAGGAGGAGCGCTTGAACTTACAAAACTGACTCAGAAGAAGAACCTTTTCATCTGGACAGTGCATCGGGAGCAGGGGGGAGGATTGGAAGGAACACCCCTTGGGCATCTCCACCTTGTGACCTGGCCCTCGCAGGGGCAGCCCAGGAGGGCTGCTCACACCTGCTCTGGAACCTCAGGAGGTGTTCCCTGGGGAGGATGGATGGATGGATGGACATGGGGAAACTGATCCAAAAGCTACAACACACCTTGGGAACCGTTTCTGCTGGAGAAGGGAAGGAAAAACCGACTTTGGTTACATCATTAGAGTTCAGTTTATTTACTAATGTAGTTGGCAGTCTTTAAAGGAAGTCACTTGCAGAATTGAAGGTGTTCTGTGAAAGAAAAGGAGCTAAATCTCAACACTTAGGCAGATTTAGGGTCAGGAGTTCTTCTAGCTGGAGTCTTAATAACCTCAGTATCAGCATTGGGATGATTCTGGGCTTGCAGGCACCTTGCAAACATCCACGGGATGCCCCTGCCACGCCAGAGGTTTTATAGCTCACATTTTGAATACTTGGAACATTCCTCATTTCTTCTAATTCCAAAATTTATTTTTTAGGGTATTTAAAAGGATAAAAGAGCGAGTCACAACCCCCAGAGCTGGCTGTGGGGGGTAACCCCTCCCTTGCTTGGGCTGGGGTCTCTGGCTGCTGGGCCTGGGCCCCCTCCCAGCACATCAGGCTTCCCTTGGAGCAGGGTGGGAAGCAGGCAGCCCCTTCCCCAGGCTCTTTGCACACCCACAGCCCACTGCTGCCCCCTGCTCCTGCCAGCAGCATCTCCCTGCCAGGAGCCCCACAAGCACCTGCAGCAATTGATTGCCCAAATCCAGCTGGTACCTGGTGCCAGCCCCTCAACGCCTCTGAACTCAGCAGCTCTCGGGAGCTCCTCTCAGGACTGGCCCAGCACCAGGCACTCCTTGCACATCTCCCACTGTCCCCAACATGCCCCAGCTGTAAAAGAACTGGGAAAGATCCAGGAAGGTGCATCCAATGGCAAATACTGTGAGTGGCTTTCTTTAAAGTATCGATGTAACTGTAACAAGTGACATTACCTTTTTTTTAAATAGTGTATTTTTTCCTTTTTTTTTTTTTAAAGACAAAGAATATCAGTCAATGAATTTAAAAGAAAAAATTTGCTTATTTGTTCATATTATGTTCAAAGACAGTCTATTTTTTCACTGTAGAAATGTTACGTGTAATGGCTGTGATATATAAAAATGCAGTGCAAATTGCTACTTCTACATATTGCTTTTCTACCATTTAAAAGGTTTAACTTGCTCATGTAAGAACAAAATGTCCTTTCTGGATTTTTTTTTTTTTATTATTAGTAATTTTATTTTTTTTTTCTGGGTTCTCTTGTTTTCAATCACAGACATATCCCAGGTCCCTGGAAGGGGGGAGCAGCAGGTGCAGGGCTGGTGGTGGTGCCAATTCCCCTCCAGCCGTGGCCATGCAGGGCCAGGGCTGAACTGGGACATTCAACACCACCAGTGGCTTTTGCTGACTGGAGACAGAGGTGTGAATTTGGAGCTTTGACACCCATCAGGTGTTTCACCATCCCAGGTGTGTTGCAGACCCAGCCTGGCCTCTCTCTGTGCTGGCTGTGGCTCCAGGAGTTTTCCTGCAGCTGCACACAGAGCTCAGAATATCTGAGAAAAGCCACCCTGCCCCAAACTCTGCTCACCTCTGCCCTCTCCTTTTGTTTTTTTTTTTATTTTTCTAGAAGGGGTAATCATGGCCATCAAGTGCTGCCCAGAGCCCCCCACACAACCCATTTCCTGTCTTTAACTGAAAAAACGAAAAAGAAAAAAAAAAAAAACAAAACAAAACCAGAACCGACTGAAAGGCTTCTTCGAGATTTTACTTATTTGTGTGAAAGTTGCCCAAAATTTCTAAGTATGTTGCAGCAAAATCTTACTGGACAAGTTGGGGGGAGGGGGGAGGTTTTTTTCTTTGTATGAGAGCAAAGTGCTGTTGCTTTCACACTGTTATTTCAAACTGAAACAGTAAGTGGTTTTCATACCACGGTGTATGTAGATATATTGACTTTGTATTAAAGGAAGATTGTCTGAACGTGCTGCAGCCCTGTGTGTGTGGGAGAGCCTCCCAAACCTGTCCTGCTGAAAACAGGCGCCTGTAAAAGCCAAACGTGGCTGCAGAGAAGGAAATTGCTCATCTGGGGAGATTTGGGAAGGTTTCCCTGCCATGGCAGGGGTGGCACTGATGGAAGAGTTGAGCTGGGATCCTTCCCTCCCTTCCATAGCTCCCCCTCTCCTTCCCTACACTGACACCAGCAGCAGCAGCTTGACTCCAGCTTAAAGAAATGAACAAAAAATTAATTAAAAATTAAATAAGAGAGCCACGATCAGCATCAGGTGAGCTGAGAGCCCAGGGAATGGCACCACCTCCAAAATGTGAGAGATGGAGGGGAGGGAGCCAAGCACACATCAAACCCAATGGCACAGGAAAAAAGGGACAGGAATAAAAGCCAGGAATCTCCTGGTTTACACCCACAGCTCGTGGCCCTCCAGGCAGTCTGGGAACAGCAACGAGTTTTGCCTTCATGGTCTGGACTCAAAGGGAATTTGTAGCAGGAGTGGCCCCAGAGCTCGGCCGTGAGCCACAGGAGAGGCACCTCAGCCTCTCTCATCAGGGAGGGATTCCTGTTGCTCTCTTCATGTTATCACTGAAGAGTAGGAAGGAAAAACTGATTCTTCTTCTGAGCTCTGTTTCTCAGCCTCCCCCTGCGCTCCCAGCTCTGCCATTCCTGTCTCTCTGTGCCAATAACCATCCCCAGCACTGCTCTCCAGGCTCTCATTCTGCTCCCATCCTTTTCTGAGCTGAAATGCAAACCCCTCACGGAACTGAAATAAATTCCACAAGGAGCACAGGAAGGTGAGTGGCAGAGAGAATTGGAACAGCAGCTGGGAGCTAAGGGAATCTTTCAAAAAATCCCAACCAACTCCACAGGAAGCCAGTTAGGGAGGCAAATACTGGATGAAATCTTTTCACAGGATCATGGAATATCTTTAATTGGAAGGGATCATCAGGGCAGCCCCTGTCCCTGCACAGACCCCAGCAATCCCAGCCTGGGCATCCCTGAGAGCTCCTGGAGCTCTGGCAGCCTCGGGACCATTCCCTGGGACCCTGGCAGTGCCCACCAGGATTGAGGCTCCCAGGGAGCAGCCCCAGGAGCAGCTGCTGGAATCACATCCCAGCTGCAGTTTTTGAATGCGGCAGCCCGATGGAGGGATTAATAAAAGGTAAAAAAATGATAAAATAAATGAAAACAGCAATGATTCCAGGCTCTGGGATTGCAGCCTGGTCCCCATCCCAGGTGCAAAGGGCAAATGAAAGAGGAATTCCTGCTCTGAGCTCAGTCTCTCTGGGTTTGCTGTGCCAGACCTGGCACGGGGCTGACTTTGGTTTTAATTAAACTCGAAGTGATGGCTCATTAATGCCCCTTTGCAGCAGGGAGGGAGGCAGGGTTATTGTTCCTTATTGATCCCAGGGATTTTTCCCTCTCTCTGTCACACAAGCTCCAAATGGCAGCTTTGACAGAGATTTTATCAGAGGTGTGAGCAGGGAGGGAAGGAGGAAATCATTGCAGGGAATGTTTCACAGGGCAGGGGCTGCAGAGCCACACAGACCCAGTTCCCCACACAGAGCAGGGTTAAGGCATGGACAGGTTTCACCAGGGATCTCAGAGCCCCCTTTTATTTTATGAGAGATGAGAAGGAGCCTGAGAGCAGAGCCAAACCCATCCCTGCAGCTCAGCTTTTCCTGCTGGGATGTGCAGGGCATGGCTCAGTGCAGGCTCCAAGCAGGACCATCCTGGCAGGACCCAGAGCCAGCGCTGATCCCATCCCTGAGGGGATCCTGCTCCCACTTTGATCAATTCTGTGCCAGCCCCAGCCCTGCCCCAGGCTCACCCAGACCTCCCCAGTGCTGCCCACAAAGCTCAGAGCAGCAAAGCCCATCCCAGGGCTGCTCCAGCTCCCATTCACACCCTGGGCAGGACCAGTCTGTGCCTCAGCTGGAGTTTGCAGCAGCCTGGATGCCAAATCCCTGAGGGATTGATTTGCAAAAGCCCCCAGGCCCCTGCACAGCCCTGAACCAAGAGCCCCCAGCCCCTGCAGCAGAACAAAGGCTTTAAAGCAGCTGTAGCTGTAATTTACATTCCAGAGGAAAAGGAAAAGCTTTTCTTGGTTTACAGAATTACCCAAGTGGCAAAGCAGTTCCCAGGCCAGGAGAAATTCCTCACGTTGCAATATGCTTTAATTATAGCAAGAGCAGCAGTAACAGAGCGAGAAATCAATTCCTTCTCCTAAATAAGATGGTTGCAAATTCCAAGTCGGCGAGTGAACAGATGTAGAACTGAAATGGAAAAAGTAAATACCCTCAGAGGTGCTGAGAAAATTGTCTGACTATTGCTCCAAGTTCATCCTCTGGGAAGGGGGTACAGGGAGCCTGCTCCCACATTTCCCAGGGAGGAAACCGCGAGTTCAGTCACTGCAGCAGCCCCACAATTGTGACAATTCCTGCCTGGGAGGGTGGGCAGGGCCTGGCACAGGTGCCCAGAGCATCCCTGCATCCCTGGCAGTGCCCAAGGCCGGGCTGGATGGGATATGGAGCATCCTGGGACAGTGGAAGGTGTCCCTGTCCCTGTCCCTGTCCCTGTCCCTGTCCCTGTCCCAATCCCTGGCAGGATGGGGTGCCCAGTGGCTGAAGCAGAGCAGCAGTGACCCTGCTGTGTGATAAAGTGTGATAGAGTGTGATAAAGTGTGATAAAGTGTGATAAAGTTTGATAACCACACTCTCTCCATCCATTTGATGCATCCACCCTTTAACCCCCCAGGTTTTCCCATTGCCTGCTGACCCCCACGGGATCCCTCTGCAATCAAAGCCTCAAATCCCAACCCCACCGTGCCTTTATCTCCCCACACCCCAAATCCCAGCTCCTCCCAGCCATGGGGGCAGAAATTGGGGTTCAGGAGCCGGGGCTGGCCCTGTGCCCACAGCGGGCACACAGGGTGCAGATGGCAGCCCCAGATTAAGGGGTTACACAAGGGCTTTAGCCCGGGCTTACTGAGGATAAGAAACCCCCCAGGGAAAGAAAAATTGTGTCCAAATGATTAAAAAAAAAAGAAAAAATCTCTTCTATTTAAATGTACAACGCTGTGCCTGAGCTGTGGAAGGTGTTGTTCAGGAAATTGCTGAGCACCAGTGAGTCAGGACCCACTCCCATGCCAGGCCTGGGAGAGCCAAGAACTTCCCAGGGCAAGAACCGGCAGAATGGCAGCCTGGGGATGCCATGGATTTTTATTTTTATATCTCATATTTTTAGTATATTTGTATTTTTATATTTATGCACCTATTCATACATAGATGTAATTTTATATTTAGTATTTTAGTATATTTGTATTTTTATATTTATACACCTATTAATCCATAGATGTAACTTTATATTTAGTATTTTAGTATATTTGTATTTTTATATTTATACACCTATTAATCCACAGATGTATTTTATATTTTTTTTATATTTTTTAGGACAGCAATCACCCTGCTAAGGCTCAGACTGATGGGGCTCCAGGTGTCTGTCCGTGAGATGAGTTTTAGGTTCTTTCCAACCCAAACCATCCTGGAATTCTCCTGCTGAGGCTCAGGAGAGGGATGGGGCTGTCCAAAATGTGGGATAACCACATCCACCTCCACCCCTCCAGAGCAGAGCAGGGAGAGGTGCAAACCTTTCCCCAGCCAAGGTCACACAGCCAGAAATGCAAGGAAAACTACCAAAAAAAATTTAAAAATAAATAAAACAAAATTAAATTAAATTAATTAAAATAAAATGAAATAAAATAAAATAAAATGAAATAAAATAAAATAAAATAATAAAATATAAAATATAAAATAAAATAAAATAAAATAAAATAAAATAAAATAAAATAAAATAAAATAACTAAAATAAACCCACCGTGGGCCCTGCAGGTTTGGGCCATGGGATATTTTCAGAGGCTGGGGAGGAGATGCTGGAGGTGCCCTCAGAGCTCTTGGACCTGCAGGAGGGGTCTGATTTTATGGTATCCCCTTTTAGCTCCAAATAAATTTTTTAGGTTGAAACCTAAAGATAAATCAAACCAAATTACTATTCCTTCAGGAAAAGCAGATTCAAATTGCTGCACAATTTTTTATCTAAATAATGTTTAAATTTTAAAAAGGGGGGAGAAAAAACTAATTACATCTTTGTGTGGAAGATCATAAATCACATAATTACAATGGGAACCTCTGCATCTTTCCAACACACCAAAAGCAGACTACACAAGTTCTTATCTCATTGCTGTTTAATTAAGAATTATGTTTGAGCATCTTCTTTTTAATTATCACGGAGCCCAGATGACTTCTAATCTCCTTTTTACCCAAAATGAGAGAAGGTGCAGTCCAAAACGGGCCCTAATGAATTTACAATTTGCTCTTTGGGGAACTTTAATAAAATTTTCTCTGCACTGAAGATGAGCAGCGATAAAGTGAACTTCCAAAGAGAACATTTGGTTCCCTTCAGCTGGCACCACGGGAGCTGCAGAGGGGTCACTTTTTGGGGGGTTTCTCACGTGGTTCTGTAGCTGCACCTGCACCCCAAAATCAAAATATGTCCCTGCTCTGAACATGAGCAGAAACTTCTCCCCTCCTGAAGCTTTTCCCACTGTGTCCTGCTGACCCTGTGACCCCAGGTGACAACACACACACACACACACACACAGAGAAATATTTATAAATATCTGAGGGGGTTGTTTGAGCCCAGCACACAGCAAATACCTTTTAATTCAATTGGCTGAATCGACACAGGGAGATTATTAGTTTTCAGTAAGATTTGATTCAATTAATTAGCCTGAAAATATCAGCACAGCCAGGCGAGCAAAGAAAAACAGAGATAAATCCCTGCCATGGCACTGCTTCATCTTTTAAAGGCAATTAACTCTTAGTTATTAGCTTTTAATTAGGGAATAATAATGACACCATTAATACAGTTTATTATACTTGTCAGCAGACAGCTGCTCCAAGCAGGCTCTGTTATCAGATCTCAGCTTTGGCTGCTCCTCGCAGGGAAGGGGGCAGAGCTGGGGGGTCCCTGCTGGAGCCCTGGGCTGGTTCCCCCTCCCACCTGCCCAGGGAGGGATGGAGCAGAGCAGGAGGGAGCAGAGCAAAATGGAACAGAACAGGATGGAGCAGAATAGGATGGAACAGAGCAAAATGGAGCAGAGCAGAGCAGGATGGAGCAGAGCAGGATGGAACAGAAGAGGATGGAGCAGAGCAGGACAGAGCAGAGAAGGATGGAACAGAGCAGGGATGGAGCAGAGCAGTGATGGAACAGAATAAGATGGAGCAGAATAGGATGGAGCAGAGCAGGATGGAGCAGAGCAAAATGGAACAGAGCAAAATGGAACAGAGCAGGATGGAACAGAAGAGGATGGAACAGAACAAGATGGAGCAGAATAAGATGGAGCAGAGCAGGATGGAGCAAAGCAGGGATGGAGCACAGCAGGATGGAGCAGAGCAGGATGGAGCTGAGCATCCCTCCCAGAGGAGCTCCAGGGCAGCTCTCAGTGCCAAGGGTGCCAGGAACACCTTGGAATTCTCTTTCTTTTTGCCCCAAATTTATTGTGAAACTTCAAATCCTGCTGTAAGAGCAACAGCCACGACCTTGGCAGTGGCCAAATGCCTCAAGATTTCATTTCTGTGTCTGCTGAGTCACCAAAATAAAATCTCCAGAGGCCAGTGATTACACAGCAAACCACATTTCCCATTATTTTTCCCATTATCTTGTTTCACTGTGTTCTAGCAGAGCCTGGAAACCATTTCCAGGGCACAAGCCTGACTTCACTGTGGTTTTTTATTCCTTTATCACACAGGAATTAATCTTACCCCAAATTATGCACAACACAAAAACACAATGCCATAAATTTCCCCGATCTACTCTGGACTTAATAAATCACCAAAATTAATGTGAAATATTCTGGTGGGTTCCACCAGCTTGGTTTGAATTTGTTTTCCTTGCTCTGGACTGGAGGGAGCCCCAAGGGAAACACCAGGAGCTCCTTGAACTGGCAGCCTGCTCGTGGAAGGAATTTTCTTCCTCCTCTCCCAACACAAATCCTGAGGAAAGAAAGGAGCAGGGAGTAGGAACAAAGCAGCTGGGAGAGCCTATTTGCAATTTTTCTGCAGGAAAGCAGAGCTGTTACATTGAAAGCAAAGTTGTACAAAAGGGAAAACTTCCCCCACTGAGCACTGACATCAAAATAAGGAGGAGGATGGAAGGAGAAAACCAGATTATAACCATGGAGCTGGGAAAGGTGGCACAGAGAGGGTGCACTGCAGGGAAAGGAACAAGGAAAAGGGAAAAAGGGAAAGGGAAAAGGGAAAAGGGAAAAGGGAAAGGGAAAAGGGAAAGGGAAAAGGGAAAAGGGGAAAGGAGAAAGGGAAAAGGGAAAAAGGAAAGGGAAAAGGAGAAAGGGAAAAGGGAAAGGGGAAAGGGAAAAGGGAAAGGGGAAAGGAAAAGGGGAAAAGGGAAAGGGGAGAGGGGAAAGGGAAAAGGGAAAAGGAGAAAGGGAAAAGGGGAAAGGAGAATGGGGAAAGGGAAAGGGGAAAGGGAAAAGGGAAAGGGGAAAGGAAAAAGGGGAAAAGGGGAAGGGGAAAAGGGGAAAAGGGAAAAGGGAACAGGGAAAAAGGGAAAGGGAAAAGGAGAAAGGGAAAAGGGAGAAGGGAAAAGGGGAAAGGGAGAAGGGAAAAGGGAAAAAGGGAGAAGGGAAAAGGAGAAAGGGAAAAGGGGAAAGGGAAAAGGGAAAAGGGGAAAGGGAAAGAGGAAAGAGGGAAAGGAAAAAGGAAACAAGGAAAATGGAACAGGGAACAGGGAAAAGGGAAAAGGGAAAAGGAGAAAGGGAAAATGGAAAAGAGAACAGGGAAAAGGGAAAAGGGAAAAGGGAAAAGGGAAAAGGGAAAAGGGAAAAGGGAAAGGTCCATCAGTGCTGGGAAGCTGCAGCAGGACATGGCAGCTCCCAGGACGGGCTGATCCCTGTTCCCAGGCTGGCAGGGCCCAGGTGTGGTGCCAGAGGTGTTGTCACCCCTGTGCCACCCCTGTGCCACCCCTGTGCCACAGCAGCTCCCAGCCGAGCTCCCTCTGCCCTCACGCCCAGACTGAGCCCCAGGATTTCAGGAGAAACTCTTGGGAGAACGTCAGGACTGAGCACAAACACCTGCAGCCAGAAAAATCCCGAGGACATCTCTCACTTCTGAGAAAAACCACAAGGAAATGCATGTGGACAAAATGGACCAAGCCCTTGGTTTGGGAGTATCACAGAAGTGAGAGAAATTGCAGTGTTTAACAAGCAGCCAATTGTCTCTAAGCTGAATTAGTGAAAAATGTGATGATAAATTGCTCCTGGAGCCCAGACCCATCCCTGAGCCGAGGGATCTCACACTGTGGTTCTCAGGCAGATTTTTCACTTTGTGCTGACAAAAATCTCACACTAATCACCCAAGCCAGGCCACAAAGCTCCTGGATTGCAGTGTTAATTCCATGTTTCAGCTGAATCCCAGATCATCCAGGCACACCACAGCTCCAAGAGGCTCTGAGCTGTTCAGGTGACAAAGGGAAGGAAACCTCAGCTCCAAAGCAGAGCCAGGAGCAAATCACACCTGCACAGAGCCCTTCTCCAAAGAGAAAACTGGGACCCTCCTGGACCTGAATCAGCTCCAATCCATCTCTTGGGCCCTTCTCCAAAGAGAAAACTGCCCAGGGACCCTCCTGCACCTGAATCAGCTCCAATCCATCTCTTGGGCCAGGCAGATGAATCCCTGCAGCAGCATCTTGGCCTGGACCAGGGGCACTGACCATTCCCTCCTGATCAAAGACAATTTGCTGCATTTTCCAGCGATGGCTCTGTTAAATGAAGCAGATGAGCAGAGGATCTGGCCATTTCTTTATTTTTAAACGCTGATCTGGGGCACAGGGGAGGGGATCACTCCTGTTTCAGGGACAGGCTGGCTCGTTTGCTGGGGGATATCAGCAGCTGGCATCTGAAATGGCAAGGCTGGGCTGGAGAGGTTGAGCCAAAGTGAACTGTGCTGAAGCAGAGCCAAAATCCTGTTTGTTCCACAGGAAAAGTGGTTAAACTGTGGTCACTGTGCAATTCCAAACAGCATTTGCACAGCGACCTTTACATTTCCCCTGATGGAAACCAAAAATTTAATTGTTTTGCTGCTTTCAAGCAGAATAAATAACTCCCACTGATTTTCTATTGGTGAGCAAGTAACCCAAGGACTTCTCTTCTTCTGCTACCAAAGCTGCCAAATAATTCTGTGTCAACAGCTCCAGCTCATTTGAGTCTCAGGATTGTGCCAAAACTGCCTTTTTTTGTGTGCCTGTGCCAGCACAGTCATCCTTGGGAACAAGAGATGACCTGAAAGCTCTGGAGGGGAAATTAAAGGGGTTTAAATGGAGTTTCAGGAAGATGCTGTTTGAGGAGGTTCAGCGACCTCCTGCTGCACAAGACTTCAAACTTAGAAATGAAGAGACTTCAACCCCCCAAAAAGTGTCATTCTGAAATGCTCAACAGCTTTTAATTCATTTTGAACCTAGAGGCAGAGAAAAAAAAAATAGGCAAAAAATACATCACAGCCTTAATCTAGGGGGAGAAAGGAAAAAAAAAAATCATTATTTTTATAGCACATAATCAGACACAAATATATTTCACTGGAGGAAGGGGTAGGAATGTGCATTTCCTATTTCCTTTTCAACAGGCTGATGCCCAGGGGCCATCAGTATGGCCACTACCCTGAATCTGCACAAGTCATTCCTAAACCAAAATGAGGGATTTTAAAAACCAACAAAAAGAGAGAAAATCCTTGCACCAAGGAAGGGCATTCGACAGTTCCAGGTTCACGTTTCAACATAACTCAGCATCTGAATATGGGGTGAGGGAACACACTTGTGTTTTTACAATATAAATAGCATTTGGGAAAGGTACTACACATGGATACAGCTACTGCAGGACTCCAGCATGCAGAGGAAATTCCCCGTCGCTCACAACCACTCATCCCATCCCACCCTTCCCTCCCACCTCCAAAAAAATTCCTCTGCTGGTTAAATTTCTCTTTCAATTGTTTTAAATATTTCTCTCGTGGCCTGGCAACATTCTTAGTCTTTTATACAGCAAGTTTTCTATTTAATCACATTTCAACCGACAGGAGACAGCTCTGTGGGAGGAACAACCCAGGCTCGGGAGAACCTTGCCAATTTTTAAACTTTTATTAGTCTCAGTTTGGTTTTATTCGTGGAGACATCCACTGAAAACGTCAGAAACTCAGAAACAAAAGAACCCAAAAGCAGAGCCCTGTTTGCAGGGTCTCACAACCACGCAGGCGCAGCCAGGCACAGGAAAAGGACCCGTAGCAGAGGCAGGGGAAAGGATGGGACCTCCAATCCTCCAGGGAGAACAAAACCAAAGTAAAAAAGGAATTAAATCGCTTTATTCTATCTCCACTCTTTCACTAGGACAGTTTAATACCCATGGAGTCTCTTAAGATGCTAATCTACCATCTGCTAGCCCACAAATCCTTCCCACTTATTCCCTTAAAGATCCAGCCAGAGCTTTGCTTAACAGCCTCTCCCCAGAACGACAACCACCTTGCAAAGGGGCTTAAAAATAATAATAAAAACAAGAATATTGTCTCTCTCCATCCAGTAATTTCAGGGAATTAAGTGGAAGAGATTGCAGGGCAGCATTCCAGGCTGGGCTGTGGGGAGAGGGGAGGGTCTGGGTGCCCTCTGCTCTGCTCTCCCCCCTGCACCTGAACCTTCCCAGCTCTGCCATGGCCCCTCCAGCTCGGGACCAGCACTGCCTCCTTCTCTCCTCTGAACTGACTGAGCTCCTCCAAAGAGAGGGGAAGATTTTCCAGTGGCTCCAGCAGGGTTTGGAGCAGGCTCTTTGCCAAGCACTGCTCCACAGCAGCTCTTCAGCCCAGGGCATTTCCAAACGTCCAGGGGGGAGCTGCCCCCTCAACACTTCAGGGCTGGGCTCTGCCTTTAATGCTCCTTCAATCCTCAGTGAGCTGAGTCCAGTCAAGGCAGGGCTTGCACTCCTCTTCCCCAGGAGGAACTCACAGGCTCAGTCTTGGCTTAAGGAAAGGATGTCACGACAATCAGATGTTTGAGGAATTTCTTCTTTAATAGGATAAAAGAAAAACATACAAACACCTCCCAAGCTTCTGTCATGGAATGATTCTCACACTGTAAGGAGCACAACTCAAAAAACAAAAAAAAAAATTAAAATTAAAAAATAAAGAGACAAAGGAAAGAGAAAGGAGAAGTGCTGAGGGAGAAGCGCTGCCGGGGAGCCTCTGGCTCGTGGGGAGCTAACACAAGCAGCAACAGAACACTTGCCAAACCAGGGTGGCACACTGGAACTCAAAGCCATGCTGATCCTGAACTAGAAAGCAACTGTGATGGCAAAGATGGGGAAGGAAGGTGAGAGGAATGACCCAAACCTGGTCACGTCTTCCCTAAGCCCCTCCCTGGGGACGTGACAGCGATGCCAGGGCCCATCCCAGGGCGTGCAGAGAGCCAATGGCAGGAACAGCCCAGGGGAACATTGCTGCCCCACCTTCCCCAGCTTACAAAGATAGTGTTTCTTTACAAAAGAAGAACCCAGAACATTCCAGGACATCTGCTCTTGCTCTCCCTCTCCCCGCTGTAACATCAGTCACAATTCATTTGGGGGTGAGGGGGGAGGATTTAATTTATTTTCTGTTTTAAAGCCATAATCTAGAAAAATGTTTTGTGGAAACTTTCATTTTCCTATTTTTGCTTGCTTTTTTTTTTTAATAATGCTCATTCATAGAAAACTTCACAAAGGTGACGTCTATGTACAGAAAACACGATTCCAAAGGCTGCTTCAGTAGTCAATGTAATAGCACCTTGAAAGACAAAAGTTTGACAGATTTGAAAAAGTCCTTTTGTTAAATTTTAACCCTTTCCTCATAAAAAAAGAACCAGTCACAAAGCTCCATCTGTAGAAACTCTTCCAAAGTCTCCATGTGAAAAGCTGAAGGGTTTCCAAGCTCCCCAGCTCTTGGTCAGCAACTCCTGGCAAGGTCGAGGTAGCAGCCAGACAGGGATTTCCTGCAGTCCAAACCAAGAGGAGATGAAAGAAATTCACAGCAGGCTATTGCACAGGGCTGGTCTTCCATTCCACAGTTTCCTATTTGTTTTTCCACTAACTCAAAAAGGGTTAATTGAATATTTTGGATGAATCCTGGTTAAAACATGTTGCTCTGAGTCCCAGGCTGGTACTGTGTCTGCAACAGGCTCTCCATAAAGGCCAGGTAGTCTGGGGTTTGTCCATATTCCTCAGGATTCCTGGGATTCCCCAGCCGGGGACGCTTGGCTGCTCTCACTTCATCTCCCGAGAACACATCTTCCTGAGGGGCCCCGGTGCTAAGGGACTGCAGGAGACACAAAACAGCCATTAGGGGCACAGCAGGAGCACAGGGAGAGACCCACAGTCCCCCTGGGCTGGGAACAACCTGGGCACTCCCCAGCCCCATCACCTGGTTAAATGGAATGGCTTTAAAGGGTCTGAAAACACCCAGCAAGTCTGGAATATATTTTAAAAAAAAGCTAAGAAATAAATCCCTCATCTTTTCTAGGCTCACTAATTCCACTGTATGCACTCAAAGACAGCCTGATCTTGTAGATTAAAAGATTTATAGGTAAGAGCCACACTCTAAATCTCCAGTTTGGTGAGAAAAGGGGGTTTGGTCCCACGGAGATAATCAGTTCTCCAGAAAGCCCTGAGCTGCAGCCCAGCTCACCTCACCCTTGGACAGGATGACTCCATATAACTGAATTCATATGGTGTAAAATGATCTGAACATAATCTTTTAACCAGAGAAAATAAAACTCTGAGCTGAACACATGCAAGGGGAAATCATTTCTGTGATTCTCAAGCATCCGTGGCCAGGATTCCTTCCACTCTGTGTATTTTGGGAATGAAAAGCAATTTTACAGCCACAGAAACTGGAGGCTGCATTCACCTAATGTCTAAAAAATACATGAAGAAAATGTGAAGGGGTTCTGCAAGCTGCAGCTGGTTTCTTGTTTGCTATTTTGGTACCCACCAGGCGAGACTTGACTCTCTTGGGAAGCTCTTCCTCCAAGGTATAAATATCCCCACGCTTCACCATCAGCTGAGAGCCATCTTCAAACTCCACCTGCAGGGGGGCAAAAGGTGAACTCAGAGCCACGTCTGAACAGCCCAGTCCCAGCCTGTGGCACAGCTGGGCCCCCCAGGCACACCCAGGAAGCATCAGGGGCCAGCTCCCGTGGGTGTCTCTGTGGAATGAGCACTCCCAAACCATGGGGAGGATGCTGAGCCCAAAAAGTGCTGCTTTCAGTGCTGTTCAGGCACCTCTGTCTTATCCAAGTGGATTCATTCAGTGCTCCATGGATCCCAAAATATCTGTACTCCAGCTGGCCCAGCACCTCACATTTCTGCTGATTTTTGATTCATACCCTGAAAAAAGCAGCTTTTCACTTATGATAAAAGCAGCCCTTTATTCAGGCCAATATGGTAATAAGAATTTCTTTCATCTTAAACAAAGCATTTTTACAGGTCACAAGGAAACAACTCCAGCTACTAAAGTACATTTGTATTTCAACCAGCAGAAATAGTCAGCCAGGTACAAAAAACTCCTCCCATGAAACCCTTTCTGCTAAGCACTGATTATATCATGAATTATGCATCAGATGTTCCAGGGATGTTTATTCATGGAAACGTGCACAGCAAAATGTTAAAACTATTAAAAGTTTTTAAGGGATTCTTATTTCCTTTGCCCAAGATTTTAATACACTTTTCTGCATAAAGCAGAAGGACACAGAGCACAGTTTAATAGGGGTGTCAAGTTCAGGCTGGACAAACTCAGAGGGAATAAACCATCTGCTCCCAAATCCTCCTCCTGCTCTGCCCAGCTCCTGTAGCCCATCTCTGGTGCAGGCTCAAGCTCTCCCATCCTGGAGCAGAGCCCAGGGATGCCTCTGGCACTCACCTGGTAAATCTGACTGATCTGGGCTGCAATGAACTTGGCCTTGTAGATGATCCCGTCCGTCCACTGCAGCTGCACCAGCTCCCCCTCCGGAGGGGGCCCCATCTGGATGCAGTCCCTGCTCTGAGGACAGAGAGAGAGGGGTCAGAGACACAGCTCCAGCAGAGCTCAGGGGCCAGAGGTGTGCTAAAATCACATGGTAATGAGCAATGGGATGCATTTCTGCACTTGTGATTAATTGTGGGCATCTCAAACAAAACCAGCCTGAGAGAGCAGCAATTGACTCTGGCAGCTCCTTCTGCTGCCAGCACCCAGTTCATGGACATTTCTCATTACAAATCCCACAGCATCACATCTCCTGTATCTCAGAAACAAGCAGGGCAACTCAGTGAATCAGTGGCACAATCAGGAAGGCAATGCATGAGCTGACAAATCAGCCTCTTCTAGACATTCCCTCTATTAAGTGAATTCCCTGTTTTGAACCAGAAGTGCTTACGAACAATCTGCTTCCCCCATGAATCACACTTGTCAGTTGAAAAATAAGATTATTCAACCACAAAACAAATAGGATGAAATTTAGAACAAACACTGCTTTCTGTGAAGTCATCTGCATTCAGCAAGATCACATCTTTGTAAAGCAACCAAAAAATAAATGAGATAATGTCAGAAACAAGATCTGTCACGAAGAGCGGGATGAGATTTTTCTAGGCGAGCAGCAACTTAAAAATTAAAATGAAAAAGTTAAGCTTTGCTTTGCTGTTCCAGCCCAAGGCACAGCTCAGTCTGTAGTGCCTGTGCCACAGCAGTGTCCCAGCAGTGCCTTACAATGATGCTCTCGGGGTAGACGTTGTCGCTGTAGGAGCCGTCGTCGAAGTTGACCTCGTAGAAGGTCTGGGTGCTGGTGCCAATGACCCTGCAGCGATAGTAGAGCCCGTTCCTGTTCTTGGTGATCACTGTCTGCCCCAGGGCCACCTCCCTGCGGAACGGGACCTGCAGGGACACAGGAACAGCTGCCAGACACAGCTCCAAAAGCTGGGTCTGAAATTCCATGGAATCACAGAATGGTATGGGTTGGAAGGGACCTTCAGTCCCACCCAGTGCCACCCCTGCCATGGCAGGGACACCTCCCACTGCCCCAGGCTGCTCCAAGCCCCATCCAGCCTGGCTTTGGGCACTGCCAGGGATGCAGGGGCAGCCCCAGCTCTCTGTGCCACTGTTCCACCCTCTTCACAGCCAGGAATTCCTTCCCAATACCCCATCCAAACCAGCCCTCTTGCAGATGAAAGCCATCCCCAACAACGGCTTCCTGGACAATCCTTCTGCATGAAAAACACAAAACGTTTGGAGCCAATACAGGTGGGGGAAAAACTATTTTTAAAAAACCCCAGGAACCAAAAAAACCAACAAAACCCCAAATCCCCCAGCCCAAAACCTACATTCTGGTTTGCTGCTTTGTGCTTGAAGCAGGTGATGGACACCACGTAGGGCCAGTCGTCGGGCTCCATGGGCACGCCGGCCGCGTGCGCGCACGTCACGTGGAAGGACGTGGAGCAGTGCTCGTAGGAGCACTGCACA
Source organism: Agelaius tricolor (assembly GCF_023055355.1). Classification (NCBI taxonomy): domain Eukaryota; kingdom Metazoa; phylum Chordata; class Aves; order Passeriformes; family Icteridae; genus Agelaius; species Agelaius tricolor. Next base: position 1,351,592 of record NW_027269293.1, on the reverse strand, counting down.
CAGGCCCCAGACACCTTCTTCATCCTCTTCCTGCAGTACACACACCTCTGCAAGGGAACACAGCTGGGGTCACAGCCAGCTTGGCAGGGGAGCACAGCTGGAGTCACCTCTGCAAGGGAACACAGCTGGAATCACACCCAGCTCTGCAAGGGGACACAGCTGGGGTCACACCTCTGTAAGGGAGCACAGCTGGAATCACCTCTGCAAGGGAGCACAGCTGGAATCACCTCTGCAAGGGAACACAGCTGGAATCACACCCAGCTCTGCAAGGGGACACAGCTGGGGTCACCTCTGCAAGGGAGCACAGCTGGAATCACCTCTGCAGGGGAACACAGCTGGGGTCACAGCCAGCTCTGCAAGGGGACACAGCTGGAGTCACCTCTGCAAGGGAACACAGCTGGGGTCACAGCCAGCTCTGCAGGGGGACACAGCTGGAATCACACCCAGCTCTGCAAGGGAACACAGCTGGGGTCACCTCTGCAAGGGAACACAGCTGGAATCACCTCTGTAAGGGAGCACAGCCAGAGCTCAGATCTCTCCAGGAGCAGAGCCTGGAGCCCTGCAGAGACCCCACAGCCCCCACAGGAGTGGCACAGGGCACAGGGCACAGGGCACAGAGCCCCTGGCAGCAGTGCCACAGCCAAAGGATGCTCTGTGCCAGGACTGTCTGTGTCACCCACTCAGGATCCCTCCAAGGCAATGTCCAGCAGCCACTGTCATTCCCTGCCTCACCACTCCCATGGCCCTGCAGAGCCACACTGGGCACAGACAGACTGGACTGGGCAAACACCCACCAGTGGCACCAGAGAACTGCTGCACCCTCATCCTCCTCACACAAACAGTGCCCCTTCACTTCATTAACTCCAACAGCAGCTGGATGCTCACAGGTGCACTGCTGGAAAATAACATTTCCATTTTTCTGAAGGAACAGAACACAGTAACTGGGTGGCAATTTGCTCGATTATATTTAATGGGACATTGTATTGATCAGATCTCATGGAATATAAAATCATATAATGGAACAAAAATACTGTGTGTTTATTTTAGATGCATAAGCACATCAACCATAAATATTTTATTGGCATCCATGTCAGATGAGCCACTGTAGATAATTCAGTCAGTTTTGCAAACAAAAGAAATAAAAACATTGTAGGGAAAAAAAACAGAATTATCAGGGAAAAGGTCTGAAATCTCAGAGACATTTTCACACTCATTTTCTGCAAAGCAGATCCAGTTATGAGGTAAATCGATGTAAGATGTGGGACTGCTTTAAAAAGAAATTACATTTTCTCAAAGCTAAAAATCCTGAGCCTGATGGCACTGACAGTGAGCAGGAGCTGTAGTGGGAACAAGACAAATTTCCTCACTCCCTATAACAGCACCATTTCTTGTTTCCAGCCCCTCAGAAATACAGAAAAGGAGATTTTGGGAATCCCAGTCTAAAGAATGGATTCTTGCATAATGTTCCCAGGGATCCACTTGGAAACACCACTCAGTTTTTAATGTTTCCAGGAATCTGTCCCTGATCAGCAAATCCCAGAGTGGTTTGGGCTGAAGGACCCTAAAGCTCATCCCAATCATCCAGTCCATGCACTGGCCTTGGACACTTCCAGGGGTGGGGCAGCTTCTTTACCTTATCTGAGGCTGGCACAAGGCAAATCAGGGCAAAATTAATACCAAACATAGGAGACAAATGTGCCCTTCATGATTAAAATGAACAAAAGGTGTCCCTGATCATGGCAGGGGGTGGAACTCCAAAGCCTTCAAGGTCCCATCCAACTCGAATCATTCTGGGATTCTGGGATTCCTTCTCCAGGAACAATTCTCTTCCTTGAAAGCAAAAGATGCCAAAGAACAGAAGATTTGTTCTTCCTTATTCCTGTGCAACACCCCCTCCCTGCCTGGGCTCTGCCCCACATTTCTATGAAATAAGTCCCATGAATTAACTGAAGGCAGTTTGTTTACACCAAAGATTAATTTGGCCTTTTTACACAAACGAACAAAAGCCAGGAAATTCAAAGCCAGAGCCTGAGTGCTGCCAGAACGTGGGTTTAGCCTTTAATAAGCTGAGCCTTTATCACTCTGCAAACCATGTTCCAGAGCTGATAAGCAGCAGGAAAGTGCACAGCAGGACTGAGGGGAGTCAATGGCACTGGTGCCATTATTAACCTGTCCATATCCCCCTGTCCCAGCAGCAGGGACAGCTGCTGACACACAGGGGGCTCAGGGAGCATTAACCCTGCCAGGGCAGGAGGAATCTGCCCCTCCTGATGCCAACAGGGATCTGCCAAGCCAGGATTAGCACACACCCAGTGCCTCCCTGTGCCCACACAAACTCCCTGTGACAGGCACAAGAGCTGCAGCAAAGGGATGTTCAGAGCAAATATGATCAACAGATAAATGTGAGTGACAGTGAGCTTGATGTGTAAGGAGTGATGGAGCAAGTGACAGTTCTTGGCTGTGAGGGTGGTAAAACACTGGCACAGGGTGCCCACATCCCTGGCAGTGCCCAAAGCCAGGCTGGACAGGGCTGGCAGCAGCCTGGGACACTGGAAAGGGTCCCTGACCATGGCAGGGGTGGCTCTGGGTGGGATTTAAGGCCCCTTCCAACCCAAACCAGTCTGGGATCGTATGAAAATGCAGATCTGGAAGTGTGGGAGATGGGATGGACAGAAACACCAGTGCCAAGTGCTGTGGGAAAGCTGCACAAGGAGATTTAAAAGCATTTTCTGTGGGAGGGAAAAGAGTCCAAAGCACAGAAGAGAAATCTTCAGAATAAATGCACACCAGAGTCAGGTCACTGCTGAGAGTAAGAAATGGGCTGTCTGCTGCATGATGAACACTGCAATTCATTTACTCCACTGAGGAATGACAGCTAATTATTCCAAATTTCCACGTCATAAATAATTTACGTGCACAGGCCTGTAATGTGCCATCAATCTGGGAGCAGGAAACTGCAGTTCTGAAAATGGTGCCATACCCACAAATGGACTGAAAAGTCTGTGCTTGGTCCATGCTTAGAGAACAGGTTATACCTTTCACCAGATCACTGCCACTCCTTGGCACCTCAGCCCTCATCACAGGAAAACAATACAAACATATTAAAAAATCAAATTATAACCATGGATAACCCCTGCCCCCTCTCTCCTCCACTACCCTCATCTATTTACATCAACTATCCTCACCCTTCACATCATTCCTTCTCTCCTGTTCCAGCTTTTCCAGCCACAAAGGTCATCTTTCCAATTTTATCAAGTACTGCACCACGTCCATCATTGCCAAAGTCAGGAGCTCCAATGCCATCACCTTTCAGTCTCCCTCAGTTTATCTTCCTAACTGCAGCTGCTCACCTCCAAAGCTCTCAGCCCCCAGCTCCTCCAGTGACTCCCCACATGCTCCAGGAATCACCTGGAAATTCCCATGAAGAATCCTAAACCTGCCCACCATGGCTCATGAGTCTCTGCACACAATCTTGTCCAATTTACACTCCCTTTGTACCTCACACCCCACAGCACTACTGCCTCTGTATTCTGCCATCCAAATTAATTGTTTAATCCTTACCTAATTGAAAACTCTAAAACTTTCCCAGTGAAGGGCTTAAAGCCAGGCTTTGACATTTGAGCTACAAGCCAGGCTCTGGCTAACAGCAGCATAAGGAATATGTGCCTGTAAATTCCAACACTGGCCTGTGTAAATCAAGGCACTTCATGTAAAAATTCTCCAGGTTCCCTGAGAAAGGAAGAAAACACGAGGTGCAAATCGAATACAACAGAAGAAATCAAACAAAATTTCCTTCCAGAGCTCCAGCAGCATTTGGACAACTCTCTCAGGGTGGATTGTTGGGGTGTCTGTGCAGGGCCAGGAACTGGACTGATGGCCTTTGGGGACTCTCGTAACTCAAGATATTCTGGGATTCTATGAAACTTTGCAGTTTTAATTGAGGAATGAAGGAGAAATGAGTGCAGTGGGTCCGTGCAGAGGCTCTGGCAGGCACAGGCTCTGCTTTGGAGCAGAGCAAAGCAGCAGAGTCAGACACACACAGACACTGCCCCGGCTCTGCAGCACTGCCAGGCAGCCAAGGAAGGGTTAAAGAATTAAGTCATGTTTCCTTGTGAGGCTCCATTAAGCAATACAAGTGAGTGTTGTGTAAAAGGATTTTAAGTTCAGCGTTACAAGTGCTGGTAATGAAGAGGATGCACGTTGGAAGTGTCAGCTGATCCATAAAGAGCCACGGCTGCAAGATTTATCACCCTGGCACTGCGCTGCCCCATCACTCCTGCTGAATAATGGATGCTTTTTACATTCACATTTGTGTACAAAACCCATTTGCACAACAGAGAAATAACTCTGGAAGCAGGGATAGGTTCCTCCTAATCTCTCACCCGGGCTGGCTGCACTAAGTAGCAGCTCTGTTAACGAATCCATCAGCACTAACCCATCTATCACTGCTCCAGCACCTTCCCCATCCCACACTGTGTCACCCAGCTGACTTCTGTACCAAAAAAAGCAGCAAAAGCACAATTTATTTTGCAATAACACACTATAGTGATGGAGCATTAACTAACATTAAGATAAATTGCTCTGAGCTAATGAATCGTCCATTACTAATCCCTCGGATGAGGCCACACAGCTAAATAACAACTTGGAGCTGGGCTGGTATTAAAATCCTTGCAGTCTTGCCTTGCAGTCGGGGTCACAGAAATGTTTATTCATTTCTACAAGAGGTTTCTTGATAGAAAGAAAGAAATGTTGCAAGGAAAGGTGAATTAGAGATGAACAATTCAGCTTCTCTCTTGTCACCATGTCCCTCTGCACTCCTGCTGTGCAGCACTTGGAGTAAATGGAGCTTTTAGGCACTTTCCACCTGACTGCAGGTGGGAAGGAGTCCCAGGCTCTGCCCAGGGTACAGCACACTCACAGAGAGTAAAGGCACATCTGGAAATCAGAGCTGGTTGTGAGTCAAAGCACTGACAGGGCTCAGCAGACACAAATGCAGCTTTTGTTTGGAAATGAGAGCGAGATCGCCTCCAATCTCAGCTGCTTCACGAACCCACACAATGATTTCCTGTCTAGTTACAGCTTTTCCCTTTGGCTCCTGTTCCCAACCACTGTCCCCAGGAAAAGGCACCCACCAGTTTCCACCTCTGCTCGGGGATGGCGCTGATGTCCACAGGGTGACGCTCTATGACATTGAGGAAACGCGCCTCGGGGACAGCGATGGCACAGATCACATGGACCCACCTGGGGAGCAGAGTGAGGACACAAATCAGGGCCTGCCACCATCTGAATGAAATGCTCAGGAGGGCAGTTAACATTTCCCTGCCTCCCTCAGCACCGAGGCACATTTCCAGGGGTTGGCAGCCGTGGCAATGCTCCCAATTGACTGTTAATCAGGGTGGCACAAAGTAAATGTCTCTGGAACAACAGAGATCAACCTTCCCCTACACCTCCTACACCTGATACTGCACAATGCTGAACATTCTCTGACAAGACTTTTCTCTGAGCAACAACCACATTCAGCAGGAGTTCAGAAGTTCTGCTGTCAAGTAGCCTGGTGCAGTGTAGGGCAGTACAGTCCCTCGGGCTCATCCTGCCAAGTCAGCGAGGAGCAGTTCCCTCCAGAACCCCAAAATTTGCTGCTACACTGAGCATTAAGACCAAATTCACGAGACAAGGAGATCAGGTGCAGCATGGACGGAAAACACCCTCAGAACCAGCACTCACCGGCCATCAGTGGTCATCTGGAGAGCTCCTCCCCTGAGATTGCACAGGCAACATTCCTGCGGGAACACAACTCCTTCAGAACGGGCCCAAAAGCTCTGCCAGGCTCTTCATCCTCCCCAGAAAGTGACCACACCCCACCTGGGACGTCAAAGGCAATGTGAATCCTCCCCCCTGTGTGTGTGGAGCAGTGGGTGGGTGATGCCAGCAGTGCCAGGGCTGCTGTGCCAGTCCTTAGCACTGCCCATCTCCCACCTGGGATGTCCAAGGCAATGTGAATCCTCCCCCAGCCATGTGTGTGGAGCAGTGGGTGATGCCAGCAGTGCTGTGCCAGTCCTTAGCACTGCCCATCTCCCACCTGGGACATCCAAGGCAATGTGAATCCTCCCCCAGCCATGTGTGTTTGGAGCAGTGGGTGATGCCAGGGTGCTGTGCCAGTCCTTAGCACTGCCCATCTCCCACCTGGGATGTCCAAGGCAATATGAATCCTCCTCCCCTGTGTGTGTGGAGCAGTGGGTGATGCCAGGGTGCTGTGCCAGTCCTTAGCAGTGCCCATCTCCCACCTGGGATGTCCAAGGCAATGTGAATCCTGCCCCAGCCATGAGTGTGGAGCAGTGGGTGGGTGATGCCAGGGTGCTGTGCCAGTCCTTAGCACTGCCCATCTCCCACCTGGGATGTCCAAGGCAATGTGAATCCTGCCCCAGCCATGTGTATGGAGCAGTGGGTGATGCCAGCAGTGCCAGGGCTGCTGTGCCAGTCCTTAGCACTGCCCATCTCCCACCTGGGATGTCCAAGGCAATGTGAATCCTGCCCCAGCCATGTGTATGGAGCAGTGGGTGATGCCAGCAGTGCCAGGGCTGCTGTGCCAGTCCTTAGCACTGCCCATCTCCCACCTGGGATGTCCAAGGCAATGTGAATCCTCCCCCAGCCATGAGTGTGGAGCAGTGGGTGGGTGATGCCAGCAGTGCCAGGGTGCTGTGCCAGTCCTTAGCACTGCCCATCTCCCACCTGGGATGTCCAAGGCAATGTGAATCCTCCCCCCTGTGTGTGTGGAGCAGTGGGTGGGTGATGCCAGCAGTGCCAGGGTGCTGTGCCAGTCCTTAGCACTGCCCATCTCCCACCTGGGATGTCCAAGGCAATGTGAATCCTCCCCCTCTGTGTGTGTGGAGCAGTGGGTGGGTGATGCCAGCAGTGCCAGGGTGCTGTGCCAGTCCTTACCGCTGCCCAGGCGCCGGCCGAGCATCGCGAGCAGGACCAGCCCTCGTTCACCAGCTCCGGGCGTATCCCGTAACAGCCTGCAACAAACAGAGCCACAGCCTGTCAGAGCAGCCCTTCCACAACGCCTCTGTTCCACTCAGTTTCACTTCTCAGTTCCACTCCATGACTTTTCAGTTCAGAAGCAACTCTGAGAGCGTTCGAGGAACTGTATTCCAACAAAATGGGAATTGGGACCAGCAGGTCTGAAAAGAACAAACCAAACCCCCCCACACAGGTAACCCTCACATTTGTTTTTCACTTTTCTAAGGACTACAATAGTAAGATTTTGTTTCCTTAGGCAGGAACTGGGCTCCAAGGTGATGCCACCACTGCTGGAGTGCACTCATGCATGGAAACACGCATGAATTTTAGCAAAGTTGAAGCAGTTGAAGCAGTTGAACTTTGAAGCAGTTACTTTTGCTGAGTGGTGTTATGAGGAAGGACAAGGCAAATAATACTGTAAGGAAATTAAATACCTGCATTCCACATGGTTACCAGTATTTAATTTATGGTTATAGGAAGTGTGAAAACCATCTCATTTTACAGAGCATCAATTACTGTAACATGCAAACACCAAATCCTCCTACAACACCACCAAAATAGTAAAGTGGTATTATGCCCATTATAAAGACAGGGAAATAAGAACAAAAAAAAGTCCTTAAAATTCTATAAAAGGCACTGAGGTTTGTCACCAAAAACAATGGGGAAAAGACACAAGTACAGTTTTGGAAAAGTAGATTTGTGATTCCTGCAAGCTTGTAAAGTGAGTAGAAAATTGAAGATAAACATCTCAACTAACACACAACTCATTCCACCCAGGCTCTATCCCTCCTAACAAAATCTCATCCAGCCTTCACCTATCCTAACAAACTGAACAGAAAATTTCAGCTGGGAACAACAGTCTCAAATTACTGAATTAAACTTAAAAGAAGACATTCAGAAAGCAGTGGGATTGCCACCACAGCCTGATTTATAAATATCATCCACTTAACCAGATAAACAGCATGTCAAAAAAAGTCAATACTATGGATCTGCAGCTGCTCTCCACATCTGAGGTCTCTTTTCATCATATGGCAAATCAGGGCAGCAAATTCCACCCAGGCCTAGAACAGGGACAGGGGTGTTCAGTCCAAAACTGAGCTGAGGGAGAGCCAGACCCTGAGCACAGCCTCAAGCTGCACCAAGGGAGGTTTAGATTGAAAACTAGGAAAAATATCTTCATGGAAAGGGTTGGAACAGCCTGCCCAGGGCAGAGGTGGAATCACCATCTCTGGAAGGGTTAAAAACATCCATGGATGTGGCACCTGGGGACATGGCTGCTGGCAGGCAGGGTGGTGGTGCTGGGCTAACGTTTGGCCTTGATGGCCTTAAAGGACTTTTCCAGCTTCAGTGATTCTGTGAGGGCAGAACAGTCCCATTTACTGAGCCCCAGGTTGTCCCATAGGGATAATCCAAGAAAAATATGCTCTTTTTATAGCTTTTGTCAGTGCCTCAAAAGCCCAGAAACCTTCCCAAACCTTCCCCTCTCCACAGGGCCTGGCTGCTGGAACCCAGCACAGTTTGAGAGGGCACTTCCCAAGAACACACAGGCTGCCAGCTGCTTTACAGCCAGCCAAAATACACCTCACCACTGCAATCCTGCAATAAAAGCAAATGGATTCTCTGCAGCAAAGTCAAAGGGATGTCACAGAGCACAAGGAAACAACCAGGCACTGGAGCTTCCATCAGATTTAACACCTGTCCTGTCCTACCCTCAAGGGGAGAGTACAGCCAAAATATAAAGCTGAGTTTCTCTAAAAACAGATGGATCTCAGGTCTGAGCCTGCAGATTAACATCATCTTGCCCACAGCCCTCTGTCCTTAAATAGAATTTGGCCACAGAAACCATTCTGATAGACTGGACTATTGCAGGCCTAAGGATAGAGAAGATGCAGGAGCACTGAATGGTGAAGGCAGGATGAAATCTTCCTCCTCACACCCACTCTGAATCCCATGGCCTGATTAGCCAGAAATGACCATAATCAGGGATTCAGCACAGAAACCAAAGTTGCTTCCAGTTCCCCAGCCCTGCTGAGCTGCACAGGGACCTGCAGGCTCTAAAATTGGAACAACAAAAGTAATTCCAGCTGATGCAAGTCAAATAAGATTCCCCATCTGTCAAGATCAAACAGCTGAACAGTAATTCGTCACAAATGTTAACTGGATGCTGTACAATCTCCACTGAAGGTACACTCCACCAGGATTAATCAGATCTTCTTTTAGACATAACTATCAGGGAAGCAAACAGACATACGTTCCCTTTTGTAATCAAGTGCCATTACTACAAACACTATCACAGACACTAATAAAATATATCTCAAACTACTCCATAATCTCTGCTGCATGCAGGAACAATATAGCCTCCCCCAGCAGAACAATATTGGAACAAAATATGTGAGAGAAAAGAGTGCAATAAAGCCTTTGAGTTCTGCTTTATTACAAAAAATGAAAGGTATCAAAAGAAAGAATCTTTTCTCTGAGACAGAGAAGAATCAACCAACAAAATAAGCAGTAAAAAGAATATTGGTGTGTATTTTTAAGATCAGTGGCTGCCAAGATGGACTTGAATACACAGATGTGCTTTGAGAGAAAGGTTCCCTGCCCATGGCAGGGGATGGGAACTGGATGAGCTTTAAGCTCCTTCCAACCCAAACCTTTCTGGGATTCCTGATATCCTTGTACCAAGAAAGATAAAAATGGAAGTGACAGGATACAAACCTGACAAGAAGGAACTCAAATACAGCAACACAAACTCCTGGTTTCTGGGGAGCCAAAGGCTTTGGGGAAGGTGAAACACTCACTGGCATGAACCTGCAGGCAGCATTTGGCACAGGATATCAAGGGACTGGTTCCATCCTCTCCAATGTAGGAGTTTGAAGGAAGGGGCTCGGTGTTTTCTCCACTTGAGGTAAAGCACATCTCTGGGATCAGGGGCTTGGTCTTCTGCCCACACTTGGAAAGGTGCACAAATGAGGATGGCTCCCCTGTGGAGCTCGGGGCAGCTTCCTTCTCCACCTGTGAGGACTGCAGAGAAAAGCCCATCACTGGAACCTCCTCTTCCTGGCCATGGTGCTCACTGTCCACTCTGAGCACTCCCCTTGCACAGAGGTCACCCACACCTGACACCAAACAGCCAACAAGCAGCCTAAAATCCTGATTCCCCCCTTGCTTGTCCCCCTCAGGCATCAACTGGGATCTGTAATTTGTTGTGGAAGCTCAAAGAAGCATTAGAATAACGAGCAGCTTCTCCTGGTTTTCTTCTGCAAAAATCTAAATTCCTAAATTGCAGCTGAAAACACCAAGGAAAAATAAAAAGGAAAATATTACTAAAAGCAAGGCTTTCCCTCCCTCTCTCCCATCCCCTTGGCATCCTTCCCTACTTTTCCTGCAAGAAGTTCTCCTGAAGGACATTTCAAGGTTTCTGGTAGCTGACAGAGTTAATAGCAATGGATAAAACCAGCTCAGCTGCACCCAGCTTTCCTCACAACAGCCAGCAATCAGAACAGATATTTTCTTTTCAGTCTGTATAATAAATCAAGAGATTTTATTGAAAGGGGAGGTGGGTTCTGCTTTCCTCAGGAAAAGCTTCCAACACAGCTACAAGTATCTAAGGCACGAATTCCTGGTGGACACACAAAGCCAGATTTGGCTCTATGTGAGAACAAATCAATGCACAACTGCACAAATAACTAATTCATCTGATGAATTTTGCCTTTCTGCTTATAACATCTCCCAAAGCATATTGGTAGTTTCCAAAAAAAGGTGATGGATGTGCTTACTCAGTAAATTTTTATTTTGTGGCTTGTTTGCATAAATTCAGCAATTCGGGCCCGTATGGAATCAGGAGCCTGGTGTGACTTTTCTCTGCATGGAACAGTGTTTGCAAAGCTCTTTCAGTGTGATTTCAAAATGAACACTGAGCAAGGCAGAGAAGCCAGGAAAGATAACAAAAAAAGGCTCCAGCCACTGCCAAATCCAAACACATTTCTTTGGTGTGCAAATTTGTGTGGGTTTGTCTGTATCAGAAATGTCTGCATCCTAACTCAGCCATCTGAGCAGTGGCAGAGGTTTAGGTGAGATATATGGGGAAATCTCTTCATGGAAGGTGTGGTCAGGCAATGGCACAGGCTGCCCAGAGAACTGGGGTCACCATCCCAAAAAAAACATGGATACAAAACCCATGGATACAGAGGGGGGGACGTGGCTTTAGGGTGAGCACAGTGGTGGGGGATTAACAGCTGGACTTGATCCTAGATCCATTTCCAACCTTAATGATTCCCTGACTCACTGATGAGGAATTACCTGGTTATAGGGGTAGAAGAGGGTGCAGACAGCACAGTATGGCTCACTCAGGGCAGCAGCTGCATTGAACTTCCTTTCAGCTGGGAAATTAAGTGCTTTGTTCTTCCACTGGAAGGAAAGTAAAGATTTCAAAGCCTCTGGATCACTCATATCTTCCTCTCCAGAAAATGGAAACATTTCTAGAATGAAAAGGAAAAAGAGAAATCCCAAAACAATGAGCAGTAAGTAAAGACAAAAGAGTTTATGGTGAGAAGAGGCAAAAGGAGCAAGGGTGAGTTAAACAGCTCAGGTCTCAACAACACAAGAAGTGCAATAAACAAAAACATTCAACTCCTCCATGGCCTCCCATATGCCTATGCCCCAAACACTTCCTTAAATGGACAGGACATCCCCTTTGGGGACAGGACACACAAGACAGGGGCAGCAGTGACCTGAAGGAACTGGCCACGAGGAAGGAGAGAATGGAGATTTACTGCCATTTACTGCCTGTGCAACTCCATCCCCTTCCCAGCTGGGAAACCTCCACCATCCTTTTCATGAAGATTTCATTTGAACTTTGCTAAGTTCCAACCACATGATGCCAGTGCAAGGAAATGCCCCTTTCCTGTCTCCAGCAGGGAGCTGTGTGCTCTGGGGATGGAACTGGTGCTGCTGGGGGCCAGGCCAGCTCCCAGTTCTCAGCTCCCAGTTCCCAGCTCCCAGTTCTCAGCTCCCAGCTCCCAGTTCCCAGTTCCCAGCTCCCAGTTCCCAGTTCCCAGTTCTCAGCTCCCAGTTCCCAGTTCCCAGTTCCCAGTTCTCGGCTCCCAGTTCCCAGCTCCCAGTTCTCAGCTCCCAGCTCCCAGTTCCCAGTTCCCAGTTCCCAGTTCCCAGTTCCCAGCTCCCAGTTCTCAGCTCCCAGCTCCCAGTTCTCAGCTCCCAGTTCTCAGCTCCCAGTTCCCAGTTCCCAGTTCCCAGTTCTCAGCTCCCAGTTCCCAGTTCTCAGCTCCCAGTTCTCAGCTCCCAGTTCCCAGTTCCCAACTCCCAGCTCCCAGTTCCCAACTCCCAGCTCCCAGTTCCCAGCTCCCAGCTCCCAGTTCCCAACTCCCAGTTCCCAGCTCCCAGCTCCCAGCTCCCAGTTCCCAGTTCCCAGTTCTCAGCTCCCAGTTCCCAACTCCCAGCTCCCAGTTCCCAGCTCCCAGTTCTCAGTTCCCAGTTCCCAGCTCCCAGTTCCCAGTTCCCAGCTCCCAGCTCCCAACTCCCAGTTCCCAGTTCCCAGCTCCCAGTTCCCAACTCCCAGCTCCCAGTTCCCAGTTCCCAGTTCCCAACTCCCAGTTCCCAGTTCCCAGTTCCCAGCTCCCAGTTCCCAGCTCCCAGCTCCCAGCTCCCAGTTCCCAGTTCCCAGCTCCCAGTTCCCAGTTCCCAGTTCCCAGCTCCCAGTTCCCAGTTCCCAGCTCCCAGTTCCCACTCCAGGCTGGCCCAGCTCTCCCCAGGTGCATCCCAGAGCTGCCCTGCACTCACCAACCCTGCCTGGGGGTGCCTGGGCTCAGTGCTCTGCACAGCCATTCCCACAGCACTGCACCTCCCACTGCACTCCCCACCACCCAGAGCTCTGCCACAGCTCTGCCAGCAACTGCTCCTGCTAATTAGTTTGCTAATTCTTTATTTTATAAACCTTTCAAAGGTCCTTGGCATTTCATGATTAAACCACTGCCGAATCCATCTGTGGCAGTCTGGGGGTCTGAGTTCTTTACCCTTCCTAATGAAGGAGCTTTGAGTCACTGTAAGTGTTAAAGACATTTTCCACACAAGGCTGAGTGTAAATCACTCCCTGCATCACCAATCTGCAAAGTTTCCAAAAGAACAGAGAACTCAAAACCATCTTGGAAGAACATTATCCCCAGAGCTCAGCACATTAAACCAAATTGTTCACTGCTTCACTGTTAATTACTGGAAATAAGCAGTTTATGTTCTGCTCTACAAGTCTAAGTCTCCTCCTCAGTTCTCCCTCCCTTTGAAGATTTTCTGACTCTTGGGTTACCTGAAAGGATAAAAGGAATTTGGAGTAAAATGTTAATGGCTGAGTTTACATCTCAGATTTTAAATGTTGCCCATAACATATTTGTCAGACAATGTGGAAATTTTATTGTGTTTTATTAATCCCTTTTTTGAGATGATGAGTGCTGGGTGTGTGGCTCTGTCACATTTCATATGAGGGTTACCCTCTAAAAAGTGTTTATTTACAAGACATGAATCAAAACCCACATTTCTTCAAATTTCAGTCGAGGCACATCAGGTGACAGAGCAGGATTTATGACACCAGTGAAATCAGTGAGAGCAGCAGCCTAATCCAGAGTGACAGATGGAGAGAAGAAAGGGAATGGCTGTCGTGTGCTGTCACCTTGGCTCCTCCTAGGATGGATCCAGGGGGACACAAGGCATTCAGGATGGCTCCCACATTGCAAACAACTTGTCTGGGCTGAATCTTTGTGTAAAATGTGCATTGCCTTAATTTACATGCTCACTGTTCCTGCTGCAGCCTGCAGCTCATCCTGCACATCATTCCCTGGAAAAGCCTGGGGTGCAGAGAGCTGCCTCTATTCCCTGCTGGGGAGGGAAGAATCTGTTTGATCAGGTTTTGCCCAGCAGAGCTGGAAATCACTCCCCAAGAAATGCCAGCTTCCACAAGAGCTGCTCCTGCTCCACCAGCCAAGTCCCCAAACAGCATCCAACAAGTCAAAGCAGTGAGAAGAATCTGCCTAATGAGGATCCTCCAGCTCTGAGCTGGTTCCAAGGTCTCACACCAAAACAAGATAACAAGTCTCAGCTGCCTCTGCACACTTAACTCCATGTTACACACTTGGAAGGCATCAAATGCATCCTCCTTGGTGAGGAAAGGAGCTCTGTGAGCTCAGGAGAAGCCTTTCCTGCAGGAGGGAAAGGCAGGAAAAGGCTCTAAAATCAATGGCTGCACTCCTGAAGGAGGGTGAATAGGAAAGATAATGTCCTTTGGAATGAGGAGCTGTGAGCAGAGACTGCCAGCTACACCCACTGACCAGCACACAAAAGCTCTTTCCTGGGGCATTGTCCATATTCTGAGTAATGTGGAAAAGGCCTCAAAGTGGGGAATACACCACAAAACAGTGTGAGAGGTAAGAATCTTTTCTTTCCCCTTGGTCCACACTGTTGGAGACTGGAATGTGGGGAAAGAAGAATCAGTTAAACACCAAAAAACATTTTAATTCTCATTTCTGCATCTGCCAAGGAAAGCTGGACCCCAACACTGATGTGAATTAGGAGACAAGCAAAAGGTTAGAATTGGTTTTCTTCACACACATGGGAGCAGATCTGACCTCCACTGCCTCCAAGGACCAGCTCTCAATCCACTGCAATATCCAAGACAGAGCTTTGCCTTTAAGTTATTATTTTCTGCAAACTCTTTTTTTCCCTTTGCCCAAAATGCTGCCTCATTCTGCAGCCAGCAAAATATTTTTCTTGAGTGAAAAAAGGGTGGGAGGTGAGAAGTGACACTTCCCACGGAGGAGTTTTGTTTCCAGCTGGGTTATCAAAACGGGAACACGCTGCATTTCCTACCAGCTACATGTAACACAGAGTTTCAGGCCACCCAGTTTTGTCAAGAGGCTGCAGCAATTCCCTGGCTCAGACAGGACCTGCCCAGGTCCCTGGTGCTGCTCACTCACCCTCGTCACTCGAGGTCTCCTGCTTGACCACGGACAGCGGCGAGCGCGTCGGGGGCTTGCCCAGAGGGTGCCGACGGCTCTTCTTGATCTCCATCTTCATCTTGGAGAAGGCAGAAGCAGCCTGGAAGGAAGCACAACAAGCTGGATGGGCACCCCAAAGGAGGGAACAGGACAAGAGAGTCAGAGCCCCTGTCAAAGAGAGTTCTCGGATTCACACGGAAAACTTTTCTGCCTTTTGGCTGAACCACTGAAGCCTTCCAAGCCAATTCCTGGAGCAGATAAAAGCCAACACCAACTCTTAAGAAGTTGGGTAAACTACAGAGTTTTCTTCAAATCAGGACAGCCTCAGAACATCTGCAAGCTGCCAATTCCATCAGCTTGTGAAAAGTCTGCTCAACCACATACACAGTTGGGAACTCCACGGAAATCACGACTCATGGAGTCCCAGACTGGTTTGGGTTGGCAGGGACCTAAAAGACCATGCAGTTCCAACCCTGCCACAGGGCTGTAGACCTCTAGACCAGGTGGTGCTTGCACCCAGCCTGGCCTTGGGGCTGTCCTCACACTGGTCACCGCAGCCTGCGAGCCACTGACTGTCACAGTCACATTTTCTGGAAAAATCCCTTCACCCAGGATTTCTCTCCTGGGAAGCTGAGAAGCCTCAGAGAAAAAGGAAAACAATAATTATCTCATTGCTTCTCCTGTGTTTTGCTGCTTTGGAATGTCATTGGACATTGTTTACCAACAGGTGATTGTTTCATTGGTTTCATGTGAATTGTTTTGACTTATTGGGCAATCATGGCCAAGCTGTGTCGGGGCTCTGGAAGGAGTCACAAGTTTTCATTATTATCTTGTTAGCATTGTTTAAGTATTCTTTCTGTATTCTTTAGTATAGTATTCTTTAGTATAATATAATATCATAAAATAATAAATCAGCCTTCAAGAACGTGAATATACACTTCAAGAATTCTCTCCCCAAACAGCACCTCAAATGCCATTCACCAGCTTTACTGACTTCTAAAGGGTAATTTGACAGCAGCTGGCACTGAGAACTGTGCTTGAAAGTTTTTGCTCATTAAGATGAACAAACCAGCTTGCAAGTGAATCTATGGAGTCAGACTGATCATTCCTCCCTGCCACAAGAACTGACCTCGGCGGCGAGCTCGGCGCGCTCGGCCTCGGCGCCGTCCTGCTCCTTGCCGGGGCCCTGCTGGCGCCAGCCCAGCCCCTTCTGCGTGGCGAACTGCTCGAAGGCCTGCTGGCAGGACATGTGCTCCTTGTCAAACACCACCTTCTTGCTGCGGGGCACCACGTACAGCATGGGGATGATGGGCCGCGGCCTGAAGTCGTCCTCCTCGGCTGGCACCTCCGAGGGCTGCACCACGTTCAGGGGGGCCGTGGGCCGGGCCTGCTCCGGGCCCGGGGCTGGGGAGGGTCCCGGGGGCCGTGCTGGGCCCGGCCCGGCCTCGGGGGGCGGCTGGGGGGCCGGGACGGGCCCTGGGACAGGCCCCGGGGGCTGAGGGGGGAACAGCTGCTTCTTCTTGCGCTCGCCCTTGGCCTTCGGGGGCCGCGCCTTGGCCTTGCACTCCCCTGTGGAGACAAAGGCGACACTGAGCCCCCAAATTCTGGGAATGCAGCACTGAGCCAGATTCTGGGAATGCAGCACTGCCCTCCCTTCCCAGAGCCCTGTGCTGGGCTAGCATGTTCCATCATGGAATTCAGCATTTCCCTCCCTCCTCAGGGCTCCGCTCTGGGCTAGCAAGTTCCACCATGGAATTACTGCTTTCTCTCCTTCCCAGAGCTCCGTCACGGAATTCAGCACGTTCCATCATGGAATTACTGCTTTCCCTTCCCAGAGCTCCACTCTGGGCTAGCACATTCCACCATGGAATTGCTGCTTTCCCTTCCCAGAGCTCCACTCTGGGCTAGCACATTCCACCATGAAATTACTGCTTTCCCTTCCCAGAGCTCTGCTGGGCCAGCACATTCCACCATGGAATTGCTGCTTTCCCTTCTCAGAGCTCCACTCTGGGCTAGCACATTCCACCATGGAATTGCTGCTTTCCCTTCTCAGAGCTCTGTGCTGGGCTAGCACATTCCACCATGGAATTGCTGCTTTCCCTTCTCAGAACTCCACTCTGGGCTAGCACATTCCACCATGGAATTGCTGCTTTCCCTTCTCATAGCTCCACTCTGGGCTAGCACATTCCACCATGGAATTGCTGCTTTCCAACGGGTGCTCTGAAAGCTGCATGCACCCAGCTGTGCCTCAGCAATGACCTAGAGAAGCCACTTCAGAAAGAAAATACTTGTGTCATTTCTATGGACTATTAAATTCCTGACTGGAACACAAAGGCTGCTAAAAGCAACGTTTCCTAGAGGGAAAATATCTAAATCCCTAGGAAACTGGACAGTGTGCCAAAAACCCTGTAATATGTCACATTAGCCATGACTCTGTGCTTCAGGTTTTTTGTCCTCCAAAGTCAGAGGCACAAAACCATCCACCGGGGTGCAGGAATGAAATATTTTTGTACCATTAATATTTTTGTACCATTAATAAAATAAATATATTTAAAAGTTTTTTTTTTTAATCTTTATGCCTTCCTTTTCTAATCTCTGTTTTTCTGTATATTCACATTAGCATAGAAATACACGTGTGCATGTGTATTCCTGTGCTATATTTGAATAAATGTGTACATAAATAAAGACATACATCAGGAGGTGTGCTTAGATTCTTTTTTTTTTTGCTGATAAGGAGGTGCAATCAAAAGAGTTTGGAGACCCCCATTCTATATCAGTAGTTTGCTGCTCCCTGTGTTTGCAAGCACAGCTCTTATCTGGGTATTACTGCGTGTCAATGCACCCAACAGCCCCAGGAAATGAAGAACTGAAAACAAACTGAAAACAACTGAATCATTATTACCCAAAGATTTCTGCTATCAAGCTCTTTTAAAAAACGCTTTTAAAGCATAAATCAGGTGCAGCACGGAGCTCAGCTGGATCCTGAGATATCCTTTACTCACACCCATGTCCTTGTTTCTCCCAGCTCACTGTCACTCAGTTTATCTGCACAGCCCTCATGGATGTGACAACACTTCTTGAGCAGATAAACATCTCAGCATTGTCACCAGAGGCAGAATTGCCCTGGAAAAGTCTTCCCCACCTCTCTTCCCTGTGAAGGGATTCACACACTCCCATTTTACAGCAGGGATTAAAATTCCTGCTCTCCACTGAGGGGGAGTCTCCAGGTTGGGATGATCAGGGACAGCCTGCTCACCCCAGGGAAGAAATTTCACCAACCCCAACCCATCCAGACCCCTCCACTTCAGGCTACACCAAACCTGACCAGCCCAACCCATGAATGGAAAACCAGAATAACCATCACACAATAGAGGTTTCTGCATGAAGAAGGGTGAATAATCCCACAATAGGATAAAGTGCCAAAATCCCTGCTGAAATCCCTTAGGGATCACCTTAACCCCAGCATTCCACAGAAGTCTGATCACTTTATTTACAATTTACACTAACTTATAAAAATGGGAACAAGTCCAGCTCAAATAATTATAGTTGTACTCATGTAGGCAGTCCCTCAGATAAACTGGTTTGTTCTATCACAGAGAAAGGAATATTGAATTTCCTTAGAGAAACAAACATATTGAATGAAAGGCAAATTGGATTTCTCCCCAGTTGCACAAAACCAGATCATATTTACTCTCTATACACTCCAAGAATTCTCTCCCCAACAGCACCACAAATGCCATTCACCAGCTTTATTGACTTCTAAAGGGTAATTTGACAGCAGCTGGCACTGAGAAACTGTGCTTGAAAGTTTTTGCATTAAGATGAACAAACCAGTTTGCAAGTGAATCTATGGAATCAGAAGCCAGGAAAAAGAGAGGAAAAATTCCAAGAGCCTATCTGGCTATCCTGAACACTTCCAGGAAGGAAAAGGATCTGAAGGCACACATGCACAGGCAGGTTCAGAGAGGAATGTCTTTCCTGTCCTTGCACTGCAGGATGGCAGCTGTGGGTGGGACATGAGGAACTGCAGGTGACACAAGGTGACACAAGGAACAATCTGAATCCTCAACAGAGCTCAGGAAACTGGGGAGCAGCTGAGGGAGCTGGGAAGGGGCTCAGCCTGGAGAAAAGGAGGCTCAGGGGGATCTTGTGGCTCTGCACAGCTCCTGACAGGAGGGGACAGCCAGGGGACAACAGGCTCTGCTCCCAGGGGACACCAGGACAAGAGGGAACAGCCTCACACTGCACCAGGGGAGGGTCAGGCTGGACACCTGCAGGAATTCCTCCCTGGAAAGGCTGGGGAGGGCTGGAAAGAGCTGCCAGGGAGGTTTGGAGCCCCCAGGCCTGGAGGTGGCACTCAGGTTTGCAGTTTCCCTGCTGCCTCACAGGGGGATTTCTGTTCCTCAGCACCCCCAGACAAGGGCAAAGCCTCAACACTCTCCTTCCTAACGTCCCAAGACAACCTGCTAAAATTCTAAATATATTAATAGCAACATAATAAATTATGAATATAAAGCTGAGTCATAAAAACCAAAAGTAAACACCATAAGGGATCTGGGTCAGAAATCCTGAAAACCTCGAGTTATAAATACTCAGCTTGTCCAAATAACCAACACAAAGCACCAGACCTACTTTGGAACCATGACTGCTTTGAAATCCCATTCTTTCTCCTTCTCAAGGTCATGTCTTCTGGTGTAATAGAAAATGAAGTCAAATTAAAACCAGGGCAATAAAGAAAGGAAGTGCAGGAGGGGGTGGGAGCAGCGTTACCACAAGCAGGGCCATCCAAACAGATGCTGTTTTCTTCTTCAAGATGAAACCCTAAGACACTGGTGAGAGGCAATGCAGACAGCAGGATGTGGAAAACTAGAGAAGCCATTGGGATTTAATTGCTGTATTGCAGTGGGAAAGCTGAACATTTGCAAGCAGCCACACCAAGCTGGAGTTTGCTCCAGTGGCACTTCTGCAATGGTGCTGAAAATCAGCTTCTCCCTCCTGAGCCAACAGTCACAGAGCTCTTCAGAAGTAGTGGAAGTGTATGATTTGGAAGCCATTCAGCTAGAACAGAGTTTTTATTATTCCTTGGCCATTCTAATGATCTCAGATCTGTCCTTGTCACTTATCTCTCGTCTCCGAAGAAAAATCAGCATTTTTGGGCCATTTATTACAAGCATCAAGTGTTAAACTTGTACAAGAGCTAAGAGCAGACAATTTAACACACTGCTGATGCTCTCAAGCTTAGGGCAATAGAAATTAAGTATCTGCACTGTGCAACAATGGTTTTCCAACTCCTTATTTCCCATGAAAAGAGAAAATACACTGTCTAGCTGAGAGACTGAACAAAGCCCTCAATCCTCTTCCCAGAGCTTCCACAGATTTCCTTTATGATCCTTATTGAGGCTCTCTAAACAGTTTGCAGCATCAGTTTCTCCAAATGCTAAACAAATAATGGATATATACAATAGATGTAAATTAACTCCCTGTAAGCAGTGCTGGAGAAGCCTCGAAGAGGGAGTGAGTGTGTCACAGACATAAAAACCACTTCTCCACACATCAGGGGGGGAAAAGCAGCTTTTTCCCAGCAAGAACTCCAACCTTTTCTACACAGCCAAGAACAGGGTAGCACAGAGAGAGCCCCCTGCACAAAGGGGACTGGATGTGCAGAAGGAATCCCAAAGGACTGGGAGTTGTCGTGGCCTGGTTTTATTTTCAGCAAAGGTTTTATATTTCATGCAGAGGAAGCTGCAAAGCTGCCCTGCCCCAGCTGAACTTGAAGAAACCCAAGTGGGACTCGTGCAGCAGCTGGGGATCCCACCCAAACTGAGCTCTCTGGATTCAGCCTCTGAAAAATGGCAACAAGGGAGGGGAAGAGGAAAGATGAATTGCACAAGGCACTGCACAAATCATTCTTTTTTCAGAGCAGGACATAAAACTACATCTATTTGTTTCTCTATGAAATAATTTAAAATATTCCTCACATAATATATATTTTTTACAATCCTGTAATAGTTTGAGCCTATAGAATTTTCAAGCCCTGCCAAAAAAGCTATTTGGATTGAATCCTTAAAGGAAGGGAAAAATCAATTGCTGCTGTGAGTGATGACATATTTCAGTGAGTTTTTAATATTGGGGAAAACTCTGCTGATATTTCAACAGAAATCAACAGCAGCAGACAAGTTATTCACAGAGGTGTTTCAGAGCTCACCCCAGCCCCTCACTGCTCTGGCCTCACCTTCTCCCTCCATCCCTTTGCTTCTCTCCTCTTCCTCCAGATCTGGCCCTCTTTTCAGCTCCTCTTTTACTTTCACATCTTCCAAGGCAGTTTCAATAGCCATGACATCCCCAAGAGACTTCTGATCCTCTGTTTTGTGTCTTCTGGGTTGACTCCTTTTTCTGTGAGACCTGAAAGTACAGAAGTGTGATTTGACATAAAAGAACAGCCTTCAAAATAGCAAACCAGCACTGACTTAAAAAGCTGAATAAAAAACAAAAGGATCTTCTTTGGAGAGAAAACACAAGGTAGCTAAAATAGCTACAGGGCAAAAGAGATATCTGAAAAGGAGCAGATGAACCTTGCATAACACAACATTTAAGATCCATTCACAGCAGCCATTAATTGTCTGGGTTTCCTGAAGAGCTTTTTCCTACCATTACTAATGTAAGCTCACAAGCTGCAGTTAAAGTGATTTTAATTGTGTTTTCAATCTATTTTGCTTGTATTTCAAAATACAGATGAAAACTTGTTTAAATCTCTCTTTCATCCTCTGCCTCCATTCCATTATTTCTTTTCATTCTGTCCGTGCCTCCCTTTGGCAAACTGCTGGAAGTCTGCAAAACATCATCTTCCAGCTCTGAGACATTACCCAGCACTGCCAGTTCCCAAAAACACACTATAATGAATGCTCACAGCACAATCAATAGGCAGTCTATGATTTTTCAGCAGTAAATTCAGAAGGTCCAAGTCCTTGAAGAAATCTAACTAAAAAATATGCATGTTAATAAGAACAGACAAATACTAACGAGGCAACAGCAATGCTGTTCATTCTTTTTAAAGCCAATGCCACTAAGGCAAAGATTACAGGAGCCACAATGCAAAGAAAAATGGAAATTCAGAAGCCAGGACAAGATTTTTGGGCTGGGAACTGTACCCTGACAGACACTCCCCACTGCTCAAGAGGGACAGGGAGGGAAAACTGGAAGAACAAGAGCCAGAAACTTGAAAGTCAAGACAAATGCAGTTTAGTAGGTGAATAAAAGAATTAAGGAGGAAAGAAGCCCAGGAAATCCACTCACCACCTCCCCAGGCACAGCAATGCCCAGCCAGTCCCCAAAAAAGGCACCTTAGAAGCCAAAGCCCTCCTTCCTCCTCTCCCCCAGTTTTTATTGCTCCCCATAACATTTTATGGCACAGAATTTCCCCTTGGCCACTCATGGCCAGCTGGGTCCCCTCCCCAGCTCTCACCCATCCCCAGGGTCCCTCTGGGCCAGAGGGGGACAAGATAAAGCCTTGACACTGTGCAAGCACAGCCAAAACTTCAGAGCCCCAAACCCCAGTCACTCCATCCCAGCCAGCCCCAGCACAGGGCTTTACAAAATCTGCAGAATTGCTACTTGAATTTCAGGTTTAAATCTAACAAGCTCTCCTTTTCCAAAAGGACTGATTCAGAAACTTGTGATTTTTCCCCATTTTCAGCATGTAGGCACTTCTTCTTTGGTTGAAAGCTGCATTTTCCTTATGGCCTCACATCCATCATCGTGTGACAAAGACTAAAACACACTTTACTCATCAGTCCCAAAGTCTAGAAAAGCTAAAAAGCAGCTCCTGATCCTCAGAGCCCAGAAAACTCAGCTGCTAATTACATTTGGAGCACAACAGACTTAAGAGCCCTTAATCAGCCTTTAAACTGACAAAGAAGGGAGAAAAAAACTTCAACCTGAGCTGAATGATGAATAGAAAAGCAAGTTGATCCATATGCACGGGGACCTCTAATTGCCAGACTCTGAGCAGATGGTGGCCCTCCAAGAGGAGCTGGTGCCTTCACACCTGCAGGACAGCCACCAGCAGGAACAGGGGCTGAGCCCAGGGGGACCAGCTCTGCTCTTCAGCCATACTGCAAGAACGAACACACCACCTTCCCTGGGAGGGGAGGGCAGGGTGGGAGGTGAAGATAAAGCTGTAAGACTTTGCCACTGCAGCTGGAATGTTCTGTAGCCGAAGGAGGAGTTGAGTCGAGCGTTGCAGGCTGGTTTTAGCAAAGTGTGTTTTACTCCTGTGGTGTGTGGAAGTGCCAGGCAAAAATTACAGCACAGAGCTTTGTACTCACAGGAGAGAAAAAAAAAAAAGATCTGTTTTGCAGTGCTCTTCTCACTCAGGGGTTGTGGGGGAGAGAGGCAGAAAGCTCAGCATTTAAAGAAAGTGCTTCCAGAACTGCAGGCTGAAGGCTGAGCACTTCCAGAAGTGAAGCTGTTCTGTGTCTGACAAATTCACACACCAGAAATGAAATGGGAACTGGACTAAAACAGTCTCTTGCTGAAGCCATAAAGTAAACAAAGTTGGGTTTTTTAAGGTAACCAAGTCTGACTGACCTTAGAGAAGAAATAACACCTCTCTGCAGAGTTTAAAAGCTCCATTTTTCCAAGAGGACTGACAAAAAAGCACCGTTTGTACTCTTTGAAGAACAGACCACAAAGTGACTTAAATTAAGTAGCTACAACTGTGAAGGTTTGGGCAGAGGTGAATCCCATCCCTCCATCCTGCTGAGAAAAGTCAGGCTTCAAGTAAAACCATGTCTTGGAAAGACATAAGCACAGGAGAAAGTACAGCTAAGGAGTATTGAACAGCTTCAAAACTGCTTCAGGATAATGCTGCAATAATCCAGGAAACGCTGAACTGATAAGCAAAAAAAGCACCTGGATCTTTTGCAATAGGCTCAGGCTGAGACAGAGGCTTCTCTGCTGGGTAATAGGCTCAGGGAGGGAAAATAATCCTTGGTGCTCATACAGTACCTTCCAGTGGGCACACCAGCTACATCAGGAACCTGAACAGTCTCAAAACAGCAGCAGCACTTCCACCAGTGAGGATTTGCCTTACCCCACCCCCAGGTACAGCACACACCCCTGCCAGCCCAGGAGAGCAGCCCAAGAGGGAGAACCACAGGAGCCACGAGGCAGTTGAGGTTCTCCAGTGATGGAGATCACAGAAATCCAAACCAAGATGAAACCTGAGGAGCCTCAAGGCTTGAAGATTTCCTGGGGGCTTTCACAAAATGAGGAAAAGAGTCCCAGGGCTGCTGTTTAAGGAATTGCCAGGAAAAAGAATGAAGGGGTTGATGTTGCTGAGGGAAGTCACATACCGGTGTTTGTTGTCCTCTTCCTCATCTCCTATCCTATAAAGCAAGATTCCAACAGGAAAAGGTTAGCATGCCAAATTTTCAATTCAAGCATGCTGTAACACACAAAAATCACAGACTTGTAGAAAATTAATACAAAGATCAAAGGAAGCACAGAAAGGCATGCATAAAATCCCCTTTGCAACCGATGGGCTTTTTTAAACTCCTGCTTTCTGATCAGTGAAGCTCTAAATGTTCACTATAGATTTTTTTTTTTGTCTTCCAGGATAAGAGATGAGATGTGAGGAAGCACAAAGTGTCCCACTTTGAAAAGCATGTGCTTTTATAACATGGGAAGGAAACAGCACCACGAGGGACACATTCCCCCAGACAAACGGCACGAGGAACTGTACGAAAAGAACAAAGGCAGAAAATAAAAGAGTTTGAACCATCTCCAGTGGAGAAGTGCAGCATTTACAAGCGGAGCACTTGAACTCCAGGCAGGGCTCAGCCCCTCTCTGGCCTTACCTGCGGAGCAGCTTTGCCTTCAGCTCTGCCTTGGTCTCGTTCCAGGCGTCCAGCTCGGGGCTGCTCAGGGCCGTGGGCTTCATGTGGTCCAGCACTGCACTGTCCTTGCCCTGCTTCCAGAGCTCGTAGCGTTCTGGCTGCAGCACCCTGACAAACACGTCCATGGAGATCTTCACCATGTCCTTGCGGCACGTGCACTGCGAGAGAGCCCACACGGTGACAGGAAATGGCATTTGCCAGAGGAAAACCAGCTCTCCCCACGCTGCCTGCTCCTGGAACACCAGCTGCCACTCCAGCACCATCCAAGGCTAGTGGAAAACTCTTTCCCAAGGATTTTGTTCTCCCTTTTAAGCCCCCCAACAAGCCAAAGCCTCCTGGGAGTGGCAGTGCTCGAGTTCTGTGCTGCAGGCATTGGACACAATCACTGTGTCTGGTGCAGCCCAGGTCAGAGCCTGCCCTCGAGCCCATTTCCCTCCATCAGCCTCTCTCTGGCAGAGTTTTCCAGGCTGAAAAGATATTATTGGTACCAACTTCATAACTCAGAAAAGCCTTACAGGAACCAAAGCCTGACCTAGAGCACAGGGCAGTTAAACCTCATAATGATACATCCTGACATGGCACAGCAATCCTGCACAAAAGGGAAGAAATAAAAACCCTGCAGTAACTATAACCTGCATCCAAAGCATTAAGTGGGAGAAAATGTGCTTTATTCATTTCAGCTGGCATATGCTCATTAAAACTAACCTGGAGTTACACCCCTGCCATTGCACAGAGAGGACTCACAGGTGGTTTTCCTTGGATGAATCCCTTTGCTGTGATGGATCAACAGATTGAGTGCAGCAAAGGGATTCTCACCCTGGGCACTGATGTCAGTCTCAAAGACTCAGCCTTTAGAAACTCCATCAGAAGAAGGCAGAGGATGGAAAAGGACCCAGGAACCCCCAGGTGCCTCTGGGGGCTGCAGCCACAGCTCTCCTGGGGGTTCTGCTCTAAGGTGCAAAGCTTTGCTTGCACTAAATTGCTTTTCAACTCCAAGCTGGGGCTGAGGTAATTGGAGCCACTTTGCAGGATTGGTTTGGGGTTTTTTCCACCTTTCCTTCATATCTTTTCAATACCATTCTATCCATGCTTTTGGCAGAAGTGTCTGAAATTAAACCTGCTTCTCCCCTTTCTCCCTTCCCTCTTCACCACCAGCACTAAATAATTTATGGCCATAGTTGAGAATTCACTGAGAGAGGGAGAGAGAAGATTTCTTCTGCACAGTTCTCCACCATCCCACATCCTCCAGCTCCTGTTTCTCACTGTGCAGGGGCTGGGGCAGTGCTGGTAACCCCAGTGTGCTGAGTGGGAAGGAGCATTTATGGACAGGCACTTTCAGGAAAACTCCATTTAATGAAAAACAGCTGAGGCCAGAGAGGCTGGAAATGCAATTTGGCCACAACATGGCAGGAACACAGATGGCACCCAAGCTTCCAACCCCAGCCCAGGCAGGAGCTTCCCACAGCACCTCCACCAGTGCTGGCCTGAGGGATTGAGCAGATTTTCCTTCAGAAAGTTTAAAAGCACCTGTGCAGAGCTCAAAGAGGAACACAAAAGAGCATCCCCAGCACAGCTCTGGGGATTACCCTCCTCAGAGGCTGAAAAATGGCTTCAAAGGGGAGCTCTGCCTTAGGCGATGCTGAGCTGGACCCAAGGGGTGCAGCACAGACACCCCCACACCTTCAAATCTGCCAGCACAGCCCAAGGCACTCAGGGCCAGGGTCTGCAGAGCAGTTTCCAGCCCCCAGCAGCCCCAGAGGCTCCCCCAGCAGCCCCAGAGGCTCCCCCAGCCCCTGGGCAGTGCTGGAGAAGCCCAGGCTGAGCTCTGGGGACGCTGCTGGGCTGGACTCAGCCCTGGCACTGTGGCCTCCACACCCCCCAGCAGCCAAGCTCCTTTTTGTCCACAAATCTACCATGATGGATGTTTATATTTCAATTTTAATTTAATTCCATTGCTTTCACAGCAGCCAGCATGAATAATTTACAAAGCCCTCCTCCTCTGGGGCTCCTTCTGGAGCGTGCAGCGCTGTTTCCTCAGCTGCTGCAGTTGTGTCACAGCCACATCCCCAGCATGGCCAGGACATTGTTCCATAGCCTCCCCTCAGACAGCACTGGGATCCTGCTGATGCTTCCAACACAGCTGGGAAAGGGAATGTTCTGTGTGTGTGAGAGAGCTGGAGAGGGAGAATGGGGGAGGCCAGGAGGAGGGTGAGGCTACAGAAGGGTGAGGAATGGCCTTTGCCATCAATTCCCTGCTCTGCTCCATTCCAGCAGGACAAAAGCAGCAAGGTTGTTTCAGTCCCACACCCTGCCTCCCCCCTTCCACACACACAGAGCTGTATTTCATTCAAAGTGTTTCACTGTGGCCATAAACACATGTATTTCCTAAAAGACATTATGCCTACACCCCCATCTCTGTCCCTCCCCATCCCAATTTCTGCTGAATATATCCTCCCAAATTCCCTCCAATTCTAACACTTTTCTATTCCACTATTATTAAACTTTATAGAAAAAAAAACCCCCTAACATATCTACACTAAAACACCAGCACTAAGGAGAGATCTGAAACCTCATTTCCTTTACGTGAGACAAAACTGAACCACGAGGCTCCAGTTTGGGAATTCACAGAATTCCTATGGATCAACAGCCCTGAGAAGGATTTTGGGGTGATGTGATCACCCAAAGCACAGGACTGAAGGGCAGCACAAACATTTGGTCCAAATGGCAGGTGAGAAATTCCAGGAACTCTGAGATCCCACCCAGCACCTTCCCCTCTCCCCTCCATCCCTCAGCCCTGGGAGCAGCAGGGCTGGCAGAGCCGCAGATCAAACAGAGGAATGAACAACAGAATATTCACAAAAACAACAGAATATTCACAAAAACAACAGAATATTCACAACTGGCATCTCCAAGGACCCTCTGCAAGTCCTGAAAATGGGAGTGAAAAAAACCAAACAAAAATCAACAGCTTTAGGGTCAGTTCTGTGCCCTTGGTTACAGGGGAGCTGAGACCCAAAAGAGCAACAAGAGAGGAGTTTCCATATTCACCAAATCTGCAGGAACTTCACTTTTTCCACCCTCTGAAGGCTTTTCCCAGCCTCACCTCTCCTTTTCCATAAGTTAATGGCTTTATTAACTATAAGCACATGGAAAAATACTGTAAGGAAATGCACAATTAAACCTTTTTCCAGCCTAAAACCTCAACATTCTTCCTTTCCTCATTATTTTATTATCTGCAACTGTAATTTGGAGCCTGTGGTAAAACATGTGACCACACCAGGAGCCCTGCCCCATCAATTCTAACTCCAAGACTGATAGGGGGGAATTTGTGGCTATGGAATGTACAGCCATTATCTTATTTGCAATATTTTTAAACATAAAAACACAAATAAGTCTCTATAAAATAACAGTCAAATAAAATGACTGTCTCCTTGAAGTCATAAAATCAAACGATTTATGGAAAAGTGCAGACTCATTCAACTTCAACCTTCAGCAACAGTTTTGGGAGGATATTTCCTTCAATTCCCAACTATTAACACTGAACTGAACCTCAGCAGTTCCACCACATAGGAAAGGTTAATGGAAAATAATCCTTTTCCTTATGCAGAAATAGTCACCAAAATGACATCTTTTAAGTGGCACCACTGGTTTTCACGGACAAAACCCTTCATATTCAGATGAAAGCAGTTGGTAAGACTCAGCTGAGCCTCCCACTTTCCCTAAATGGAAATTCATCCATCACAAAACCCAACATGCTCGAAATTGAAGCTCTTTCAGCTTTGAAATGCCAGACCAAGATCTTTGCTTAAAGCTTTTCTACCTGCTTTTCAATATAAATGGAGCCTAAAAGCAACTTCCTGGGAAGGAGGGGTGGTTCTGGGAAAAGGCAGCAGAGGAACACAGACAACACCTCCCAGCTTCTCCCTGGGCACTCCCAGCACAGAATTTCAACTTTTGGGAGAAATCTCAGCTTTTGGGAGAAACAAGCCCCCAGGAAGCCAGGGCTTGCACAGCAGCAGCAATCCAGCTTGTTCCCATACCACAGGTGAGCTGCTGGGATCCAAGAGGACACCAAAAAACCCAGGCTGAGGCTCCAGGTTCCTTCTCCTTGCACTGAGGCAGCCCAAGAGGGCTCCTGAAAGATGAATGGCAGCGATTCTGTGAGTGAATGAGGATCCAGCTCGGAGGAGGAGGAGGAAAAGCCCAAAGTGCAGTTTGTGGGTTTAATGCTGGTGGTTGGAAGCTGGTGGGAAGGAAGATGAGCCCTGACCCCCCGTTTGCAGAGTAATTAGCGGTATCAACAACAACCCAGCTCATTAGCAAACCCACTGGAAACCTTTCCAGAGCCTCACAAACAAAACCATTAGGAAAAATTGCCATGGACTCCCCCCTGTCCTGGCTGCAGGGCACGATTCCTGCCTGCTTTGCTTCCCTGCCTGCCCCACAGCTCCCTGAGCATCCCTGGGGTGCAGGAGTGGGGCTGGGGGCACAGCCACCCCCTCCCTTCAGACACAGCATTTGTGGGGCACAGGAATGCTCTGGGAGCATTATCCCAGAGCTGGGATAAAAAATAAAATAAATCAATAAAATAAAAAATATTATTATATTAAAAATATAAAATAATAAATAATAAATAAAAAAAACATTATCCCAGAGCTGGGATAAAAAATAAAATAAATCAATAAAATTAAAAAATATTATTATATTAAAAATAATAAATAATAAATAATAAATTAAAAAAAAACATTATACCAGAGCTGGGATAAAAAATAAAATAAATCAATGAGCTGGGATAAAAAATAAAATAAATCAATAAAATAAAAAAATATTCTCATATTAAAAATATAAAATAATAAATAATAAATTAAAAAAAAAAACACTATCCCAGAGCTGGGATAAAAAATAAAATAAATCAATAAAATAAAAAATATTCTCATATTAAAAATATAAAATAAATAATAAATTTTTAAAAAACATTATCCCAGAGCTGGGATAAAAAATGAAATAAATCAATGAGCTGGGATAAAAAAATAAAATAAATCAATAAAATAAAAAAATATTCTCATATTAAAAATATAAAATAATAAATAATAAATTAAAAAAAACACTATCCCAGAGCTGGGATAAAAAATAAAATAAATCAATAAAATAAAAAATATCATATTAAAAATATAAAATAATAAATAAAAAAAAACGTTATCCCAGAGCTGGGATAAAAAATAAAAAAATAAATCAATAAATAACCCATGCCAAGACCCAGAAGGAGCTGGTGGCACTGAGCCCCCCAGGGCCATTCAGTCACCCCACCCAGCAGCACCCCCAGCACTGGAATCCTGGAAATCCCAGCAAATCCAGGATTGATTCTGCTCACAAAACCCCACTTTGGTTTTTCATTAACAAAAATCGTGCCCAGAACCTCCCAGCCAGAACTGCAGGAGAGGAGCTTGGAAAAGTGTTGATAAAACAAAGCTTCCAGACAGTTTCCAAAAAAATAACCATCCCCTTTCCACCTCAGCATAAAAAAAAAAAAGCTGTAAAAGTTCCTTTTTCTTGCACAGAATCAAGAGCATTAGGGGTGTTTACAAATAATACAAGAAAATAAGTATGAAGAAAGGTGGAAGAATTTGTTCAAGAGCAATTTTGAATCTGTCTGATGGAAATAAACCATGGAAATGTTATTCCATAATAGATTTCTTTAATGTATTCTAAGCTTAAAAGGTCTAATTAGAGTAAAAGAGCAATTTTGAACGTCTGACAAAAATAAACTATGGAAATGCTATTTCATAATAGATTTTTTATGTGTTCTAAGCTTAAAAGGTCTAATTAGAGTCAGTTGAAGCATAGACACAAAGTAATGCAAAAATACAGCTCTGATTTGCCTTATTTTGGGACCAATTTTGCAGTATTACCAAACAGGCTTCTGCAAAAACCTCACAAGTTTTATTTTCTTGGGAAATACAGACATATTGAAGGGAAAAAAAAATATCTACCAAAATGTGAATAGTAAGAAGAAAGCTTCAATTTCAGCTGGAAAATGATATGCTAGACAACATGAAATCACAGATATTCCAAGTGTAAATTTGAGATTATTTCTATATTACATATACAGTACAGAAAAAAGAAATGAGCAGAAGGTTTAGAAGCAACAAGCCACGTAAAGGATCCTGGGATGAAGTGAAAGCTGTTTATTTCAAGCCCAAAATGCAGGACCTGGGCAGGAGGGGCAGCCTGACCCCATTTTATGTTGAGAGAGAGAATTCCAGCAGTTTTTCTGGAGTAAACAGGAGATAAAGGAAGGTGTGAAAGTGGCAGCCAGCAGGAACCCAGACCTTCTCCAGGAGTGGCTGCACTTAATTGAAAGGAGAGTGCAGGGATTGTTGCACTCCCATCCATTTATTTTCAGTCCAGTTTGCCAAAGAAATAGAAAAGCTGAGGTGGGATTTGAATTTCTGCTAAAACTCTGAAAGGGTCTGTGAATAGCAGGAGGCTCACAGGCCACTGTGACTGCAGGGAGGGCACTTTCCTGAAGCCCCTGCTTTAAAAGGGTTGTTTGGGCAAAGACACAGCTGTTAAAATCCTCTGGTGGTGCCATCCAAGGGTTTTCAGAAA
The DNA here is from genome assembly GCF_023055355.1 of Agelaius tricolor. Lineage (NCBI taxonomy): Eukaryota > Metazoa > Chordata > Aves > Passeriformes > Icteridae > Agelaius > Agelaius tricolor. The sequence continues at coordinate 1,320,070 of NW_027269293.1, read as the reverse complement.
CAAAAAGCCAGGCAGGAACTGCAGGCTCGTGGTGCAAAATAAAAAGAAATTTAATAAAAAAGATGGTAAGGAATGAAAATTATAATTTCCTGCCTTTCACTCAGCAGCTTTTTTCAACAACTAAACAGAAAAAAAAAAATATGACAAATGGAAGACAAATGGCTGAGGAACTCCAAGTGCAGAGAACAAAGGGAAATATTTCTCCCTAATTCCTAAGCTCTGCCTATGCAGGCAAACATTAACTGTAGTACACACAAATAAACCCATCCCTCCTCAGCTGAATCAGGAATGCTGAAGTCCAAAGCAAATATTTGGATTACAGCTGACTCTGAAACATTGTGCCAGGATCTCCAAGGCTGTGAAACCCCTCTGAACTCCCTTCCCCTGTCTCCTTTTGCTGCACTGTGACAGTGACACCCAACAGGAGTGCAGCTGCCAGGAGCATTCCCTGCCACAGCTCTGGGGGTCTGGAATGGGATGAATCCACAGGAGACCCCTGGGAAGAGCCCTGGGACATGGGACCAGCCCTGGCAGCCCCAGGACCACTGGGGGTTTCTCCATCCCTGAACAAGGATCTGGGCTCAGCTTTAGCCCAGGATCACTGAGGGTCTCTCCATTCCTGAACAAGGATCTGCTGCTCAGCTTTAGCCCAGGATCACTGGGGGTCTCTCCATTCCTGAACAAGGATCTGGGCTCAGCTTTAATCCCAGGATCTCTGCAGGTCTCTCCATTTTTGAACAAGGATCTGGGCTCAGCTTTTGCCCAGGATCACTGCAGGTCTCTCCATTCCTGAACAAGGATCTGCTGCTCAGCTTTAGCCCAGGATCACTGGGGGTCTCTCCATTCCTGAACAAGAATTTAGGCTCAGCTTTACCCCAGGATCACTGCAGATCTCTCCCATCCCTGAACAAGGATCTGGGCTCAGCTTTACCCCAGGATCACTGCAGATCTCTCCATTTCTGAACAAGAATTTAGGCTCAGCTTTACCACAGGATCACTGCAGGTCTCTCCATTTCTGAACAAGAATTTAGGCTCAGCTTTTGCCCAGGATCACTGGGGGTCTCTCCATTTCTGAACAAGGATCTGGGCTCAGCTTTACCCCAGGATCACTGCAGATCTCTCCCATCCCTGAACAAGGATCTGGGCTCAGTTTTACCCCAGGATCACTGCAGATCTCTCCCATCCCTAAACAAGGATCTGGTGCCCAGCTTTAGCCCAGGATCAGGTGCAGGAGGAAAGCTGAGCTTGGCCTCAGAGTCACCCTGGCTGGGAGGACTCAGCTGCAGCACCAGGCTCCTCCAGGCCAGATGGAGACATTTCCATCAGCACAACAGCTCAAATCTGTTATTTCCCTGTCCAGCTGGATGGGGACACCCACCTCCCACTGGGGCACCCTCAAGGCTGTGAAGGATCCAGACCCTTCCTCTGGACCTGACACTGGCTGAGAGCACAGAGAACCAGTCCTGAGGATTTCTGCACATCACAAAGGACAATTTGTGCAATTTGTCTGTCACAAACCACTCTCAGCACTGGGGCTGGAGGAGTGATTAGCAGGAGGATCAGAAAATCAGACCCAAGGGGCAAAAGCACCTGTTCTAACTAAAAACCCACAGAGAGAAAGACTCCACATTCTAAAAAAACTTTGAACCAAACAGGACAGCTCAGATTATTCACTTGCTATTCACCAAACCAAATTCCACTGGAATTTCTAAGGATCTGCCCCTCCTGGTTACTCATTTACAGACACAAGTGGATTTACCCACTGTTAGTTTCCCACACTACTCTGCAGCCATTGCTATTTTTTTTTTTTTTTTTTGCTAATCCTGACACTTGTTCTACAATTAGAGCAGGACCAGTGTCTCAGCAGCTGATCTTTACACTCCAGGCTGGTTATTCTGTATTTTTTACAGGTTCTCTGTGGGATGCAGAACATTGCACCCATCTGGCAGGCAATTAGCACAGCTCTGCTCTCCGAGGTGAACCATTACCTTCCTCCCCTGCACTGCACCACTGCCACACAGCTCTCAGCAGAGCACAACCCAAATCTCCTCCCCAGGATAATGTCCAGGAGAACATTACAACTGGCTAATTATGAACCTGGCCTTGTCCCCATTCTCCTGAAGGCAGGCAGGACAAGAGAGCTGTGCTGGCAGCCCAAGGAAAGGAGGGAATCACCACCTGGGTCACTGCAGGAACAGCAGGGGCCTGTAAAGCTTTGCCCAGCTCAGACTTCCCAAGATCTTCTTTAAATGAGTACATGGTAAGGAAAAAACCCCAAACCTGTCTGCATGTGAGCAAGGACAATCTAATTGTGCCTGGGAGCATAGAAATCAATGAAGCCATTTCTGAAATAGAGGAAAGCTGCAGTAGTTAACTAAAAATCACATATACTCAGGAATGGGGTAGGTAGGGAGGGATAAATCCCTCTCATCCATTAAAATCCCATCTCATCCCACTCCTGCCATGGCAGAGACTCCTTCCACTGTCCTGGAGTGTCCAGCCTGGCCTTGGGCACTGCCAGGGATGCAGGGGCAGCCCCAGCTGCTCTGGGCACCTGCGCCAGGGCCTGCCCACCCCTCCAGGGAGGAATTTCCTCCTCTCCAGGAATTCTCTGCCCACAGAGGTGCAGGCAGCTCCCAGTGCACACCCTCAGCTGATCACTCCCTGCTTCACCTCAAATGAGATTTCAGCAAAGCTTTGCCCCCACAGTGTAACAGAGTCCCCCCTCAGCTGGCACCCCCAGCCTGGCAGCCCAGGTTAATTAACCCTGCTTTGGAGCAGTATGAAGCAGGAAGCTCAGAACAGACAAGTGCCACGGAGTGCAGGGGGAATAAATCGGGCATCTCCTTCCACACTTCCACTTTGTGTCCCCAGATCTGCTCCTGCCCTGCTGCTGCTTGTTCAGTAATTTCACGCTACGCTGCCTAACAATGTAAGCATGGAGGCTCCATCTAAAACTGCACTTCCCAAATGTCACTTGTTTGTGAACACATGGCTGAACCCAAAATTGCTTTTAATATTCGAGTGGTGCCTGCTGGCTCTGTTGTAGTTAAGGGTCTGTCTGAATTTCCATGATAAACCCCATTTTCTGGGGTGTAATACCATGACCACTCACTACACAGAAACCTGCTTTACAAGGTCACAGCAGACAAACATCATTTTTTACATTTTTAAACCAAGACTGCTTGGCTATTTTTGAGTTTCAGACACCTGCCACTGATTTGAGGTCTCTTACAGTTTAAGGTTTTTCTTACCATCCCTTTAACTCCAGAACAAATCCAAATGTCTGACCCATCCCTGGAAGTGTCCAAGGCCAGGATGGACAGGGCTTGGAGCAACCTGGGATAGTGGAAGGTGTCCCTGCCCATGGCAAAACTTCCCAGATTCTACTGAATGAGCTTTGCTGGTCAGTTATTCTGCAGACTTCAAACCAGGAGAGCTGTCACAAACCAAAGTACACCAGGAACCTGCCCTAATGAGAAATAACCACACAATCATAACCCTCCAAACTTAACTGAGTGCACAGATTAAAGGAATTCAGGTATTTTCAGTGTTATTACCATAGTGTTATTAAAGCTTAAAAGTATTTCCAGCTTATTCCTTCCCCTCCAGTGTGTACCTAATGAGTTGTGCTCAGTTACATCAGTCACCTTATTCACTGTGAAACACAGCTTGGATGCACCAGAAAACTAATTCCACTTTACCAATCCCAAAACAACCTGTTAAGAACCTGAATGCAGCACTCGAGAAAGCCATTCCTACACCCTCAGAATAAAATGGAGCTGGGGGTGCTCAGCCTGGAGAAAAGGAGACTCAGGGGTGAGCTTATCACTCTCTACAGCTCCCTGAAAGGTGCCTGTGCTCAGCTGGGGCTGGGCTCTTTCTCCAGGAACTGACAGAACCAGAGCACACAGACTTGAGCTGCACCAAGGGAAATACAGGTTGGATATTGGGAAAATGTGTTTTACAGGAAGGGTGATAAAGTTCTGGAATAGTTTTCCCGGGGAGGTGGTGGAGTCACCATCCCTGGGTGTGTTTAACAAAGCCTGGATGTGGCACTGGGTGCCAGGGTTGAGTTGAGGTGTTGGGGCTGGGTTGGACTCAATGATCTTTAGGGTCTCTTCCAAGCCAGTGATTCTGTGAGTTCTGTGAGTTCTGTGAGTTCTGTGAGTTCTGTGAGTTCTGTGATTTCTGTGAATTCTGTGAGTTCTGTGAATTCTGTGAGTTCTGAGAAAACAAATTATCGAGAGGCAAAACCAGCAGCGTGGGACAGTGAGAGAGCCCATCCCAAAGCAGAGGCACTTTCTGTGCTCTCCTCGGGAATGAGGACAAACAGGTGGCATGGCTGTGTGTGCCAGCACTGCCCCAGCTGTCCCTGCCAGCTGCCCACCTGTGTTGCCATCTTGCCGTAGTCGATCCAGCGCAGGGTGGCAAAGTTGGTGGACTCGGCGCAGTTGAAGCCGTGGTTGAAGCCAGCGTGGTACCCGTAGGGAAATGTGATCATGAACTCCCCAGCTTCCTGGGTGATCTGCAAAGCAAAGGAAAAAGGAGGAGACACCCCACAGGGCACTTAATGCAGCAGTTTGAGAACAGAGACCCATTAAAAAGCCCCACAGATGAAATCTCTTCCCACTGGAGGGTTGGCAGAGCAGCACTGCCTGAGTCTGGTGAACTGCAGGAATACTCAAGGATTTCTCTTAAGGGAAAAACTCAGAACAGTGGATGGAAGGGGTTACATGACCTAACTATTTACACCTGCAGGCTCCAGTTACAAAGGAACATTCAGGCTGCAACATTCCAAAAGATCAGTGCAGCACCTCCCCTCCACAGGGCATGGAAGAGGCAGAGCTTGACCTTCCCTGTCCTTCCAACCAGCAGTGCTGACAGAGCTCCCACAGCTGTCACAGGCCAAGAATTCTGCTTGGATTCCTTCCCACAGCCACAGCCCACACCCCAGCAGCTCTGAGCCCACAGAGACCCCAGGGGACTGCACTTCCAAACACAAGGATGGGGCCAAATGCAAAATGGAAACACACAGAAGTTCAAACGCTCCCCCCTCAGCTGGGCCGACATCTGAACTTGCAGATGTCATTAACATTAGAAGAATAATTCAAGAAAGAGGGAATAAAAGCTGCTGTGATACACAAGAAGCTCCTGCAGGATTTCAGGAGGAGGAGGAGGTGCTGAAGTCCAGCCTGCATCCATCCCCTCCACAAACCCCAGCAGTGCCACTCTGCTGGCTCCAGGAGATGGACAGATGATGTTCCTGTCAGTGAATGCACATCCTGATGTCTCCATTTCAAGCCCACATCATCCATGGCACTGCTGTCAACATTATCCCACAATAAATTAGAAAACACTCCAGATGATGGATAGGCCATGCAGAAAAGTAATAACTATTGAAGGAAAGCCAGCACAAACTGCCACTCATGAAGAAAGCCCCAAATTTACTGACTTCTGCAAGCTCTTGAGGAATAAATGGAGAAATCAATAGGAGATTACAGAAATACACATTTTTAATTATTAAAAAGCCCTAGTATTGATCTGTTTCTTTTTTTTTTTCCAGAACAGCATTATAGAGATTTATAAATGCTGCCTATTTCAACTTCATTGAAATCTGCCAAGGATTTGGATGCAGGGATCCTATCTCTGTTCCTCAGGAAAAATGGCACTTGTTCCCTGTTTGTGAATAACAGCCTCCACTGTTTCAGGACAGGGCTTGGAGCTTGGGACAGTGGAAGGTGTCCCTGCCCATGTTTGGGATTTAAGGTCCCTTCCCACTCCATGATTCCATGAGAGCACTTTGGAGCAGGCCTCTGTGACACTTCCCCCGTCCACAGGCAGCTCTGGCTCCGTGTGCTGGGAGCAGCCAGCAGCAGCAGCAGCAGCAGTTTGAGTGATTCTGCACAGATACAAATCCCTGTAACCATCCCTGGCTGAGGAGATTTACTTCTTGCCACAAGACTTTAAGAATAAGCACATTAAAACGATCATACCAAATAAACATGACCCCGCTTTTCAAATCAGGGCTTAAGAGCTGCAGGGATCCTTCCAGGCTTAGAGCAGCATGAACACTTACACAACAGGGAACCAGCACAGCCAGCTCCACTTTGGATCACACTGGATCCACAAGAAAATCAAAAAGTGTTTCTGAATCACCACTGGGGGTGATTATCAGCTCGCCCCTCTCTATATGAGAGGCTCCCTAACTGCCAGAGTTTGTTCAGTGACAGCTTTTCCTCTCCTCAGTGTCTCAGCCAAAACCCAAACTCTCCTTTTTGCAGCAGAGCCGGTTTGAACCCCAGGCTGCCCTCAGCACAGCAATGCCCTTGGAAATAAAGCCAATTCCCTGGGTGGACTCCTCAGGAGAGAGGAGCTGTGCAGGGCCAGCCTGCAGGACCTACCCTGTCAAAGGGAATCCCATATTTCTTCAGGATGGAGGGAGAAATGAGGGTCATCTTGTGACGGAGGAAAGCATCACATCCCTGAGAGCTTCCTGGGAAGAATCCTGTGGAGACATTCAAAGGAGGAGCATCACTACAGGGCTGTCCTTGGGAAAACAACACAGCCTGCTGGATTCCACATCAACCTGCCCTACATATCACTATCTAAAGGGAGAACATGTTAATATTCAGGGAAAGGAAAGGGCTCCATGCCAGGCAGTGGCACAAGGGACACGTTCACAGTGGTCACCAACAAGTGGCAGAGGCACCAGGACCTGACCCAGTCAGCACCTCAACACCCCCAAGCCTTAAATTCTGCTACTGAGTTATAAATTGTGCCACTAATCACAAATAATTAATTAGTAAACACTGCCCAAACCCCTCAATGGCAGCTCAGCCAATGTAACCCAATTTTCCTCACTATGTCCTTCCCTCCAAGTGGCTGATTCCATAACAAATTGTGCTTGTAGGAACTCAAACCCATCACAGTTTAGGAAAACAAATAACCCAAGCCCTGGAACCAAAACTAATTGATGAGACATAATGGAAGGGGTTTCAGAAAGTCAAAAGGATTACTGGATTCCAGGTTTACTTATATTTTTGTACTAAAAGCATTTCAATTCAAATTATGACTGTCTGCTACCCAGTCTGTCGTCCCTCTCTGCAGTTCCTCTTTTTAATGCACAGTTTAAGTGGCTCTCATTAAAGCCACTAATAAAGAAGCACATTTTAAGTGATTAGCACCAATAACATGGCAACACATTAACATTCTCTCCATGGGCTCCATGGCTCTCCCAGTGAGCCCATTTACAGCTCAGCTATTCATTTTCCATATTAATTGCACACTCATTTCTCCATAGTAAACTTCTCCCCACTGATGCACAGGACAGGAGAATGGCCAGGCAGCAATTTTGGCTCTTTGCAGAGTTAAATCATCACCCACCCATCTTTTAGAGACAGGAAACTAAAATAAAGACCAGATCATTGATAATTTGCTCCTGGTTTTACAGCACAAACCATCTCCATGCCTCAAAATTGATCATCCGTAAAAATTAGTTACAAACAGCAAGAAACTTATTATTGCTCCTGTCAGACTTGGAGTGGTATTTCAGAGTCTGCAGAACACAAGTCATCTGATTGATTGACTTCTTATAAAAATTACTTTTTTCATCTATTAAAACCTGGCAAATTACTGAGCTGTAGCTTTGAAATGCAACATTTCTGAGCAGCCATTTCCAGTGTTATTTGTATTTAGGGATCAGGGAGCTCAGTGCCCATGAGAACAGCACCAAGCCCCAGGACACTCATCCCCAGTTATTCTGCATTTACCCCACACAATCAGCTGCTCCCCTGGACACCCTGGAGTGTGCTCAGCAGGAAAAAGCAGTACAGGAATTTGTCTGTTTTCTGGGAAATCAGCATTAGAACTTTTCTTTTGCATCGGAGTAGAACCTTCCAGATTTCCCTGCCTGCTCCTGCCTTCACCACCACATTAAAACCACCCCACTTCCCTCACTGGAGATGAACCACAGAAATTTGGAGTTAATTATTCTGAGCCAGCAGCTTTTTTTTAGCTGGGCAGCTCCTTGAACATTTGCAAGTGAACAAAAATAGAAACAACACCAACAAGTTAAAACATATCCACTTCTGCAGCCAGACATCTTCCCTGAAGCTTGAGAGGTGGGAGTTTGCCACAGCTCAAAGTAACTCTCCCTCCCCTCCACTCCCATTTTCCTTTTCTTTTCCCCTCGCTTTCATTTTTTCTTCCTTTTCAATAGGAACTCTATGGCACTGAAAAATAAAGGAAGATGAGGCTAAAATAAAAGGAAAACAACCAAATGCAAAATGTGTTTATAGGGTGAAGGAGCAATGGCTACAAACTGGAAGAGGGGAAATTTAGGCTCAGTATCAGCCAGAAAATGTCTGTTGTGGTGTGGTGAGGCTCTGGAACAGGCTGTGGCTGCCCCATCCCTGGGAGCATTCCTGGTCCAGGGGAAGGTGCAGTGAAAGGATTTTTGGAGTCCTTTCCAACCCAAACCCTTGTGGACTAAACCCACTGCCCAGACATGGGAGGGTTTGGCCTTAATGCCTCAAAATCCAAAGGTTTTTAAGGAATTTTAGTTCAGGTCAGGTTTGGTTTAGTTTAGTTTAGTTTAGTTTAGCTCAGTTTAGTTTAGTTTAGTTTAGTTTAGTTTAGTTTAGTTCAGGTCAGGCCACGCCAGGAGACCGAGGCTTGGAGGGAAGAGCTGAAGGAAAATTAAAATTCCCTGTCAAGTTCTCTGGCTCTGAAGCTGCTCCCCCAGCTCAGCAGGTTCCTCAAGCAGCCCCTGACGTCCCCAGCAGGTCCAGTCAGTGCCAGTCCTTGCTGAGCCCAGCCCAAAGCCAGGCTCACCTTTTGCCAGGCGTTCCAGCCTCTTGCCGTGCTCCGGGGGAATGGCATACCTGGGAGAACAGAAACCAAAAGATCATTATATGTGATGGAACCAAGGCATTTTTCATGTAAAAACAGGGAGAGGACAAGGCTAGGAACAAGTGGGGCAATAACCCTGAGCACAGCACACAATGGCTGCAATAAAACCAAAATTCTGTGTGTCTGAAAGGCATCAGTAACACACAATCCATGGAAAAATGGAAAAAACAGCATTTAATAAAAGTCCTCAGACATGTCACATGAAATGTGTGTTTTCCTGGCACCTTCTCAAACAGCATCAGGTAAGGTAAAAGGAAAATGGAGAAGACAAAGTGATGATGCAGCACTGGAAACCCCAGGAATAACTGAGTGCAGGGAACAGCAGGTGTGTTCTCCATGGGGAAAATATCTGCAAAATAAAACTGTGCTAAATATTAATAAGCAAGAAACAGATGGGCTGAAAAGGTGTGAAGGAGGGTCTGTGTGCTTTGGAAAAGAATAAGCCTTTTTCTGTGCAAATAGCTTTCATTTTATTCAAAAAAGTGAATATTCTTCAGCTCAAGCAGTCATGGCTCAATCCTTATGTCCCTGCTGGATTTTATTGTCTGATGTGAAATAATGGAATTCAAGTATTCAATAATTTTCTTGATGAGGTGACCCTGAAAATGCAGGGTCTGCTGATGAAAACATCATTAAAGGGTGTAGGGAACAACTTCTACACTTCCCAAAGCCAGCGTTCTTAGATTTTGGGTCAGTAAAGTGCAAAAGAATTTGACTGGAATTTTTTCAAGAGTGCAAATAATTGAATGTAATTCTGGAAGAACAATCAACTGTCCCTCAGGTCCCAGCCACAGGGCTGGGTGTGCCCAGCACGTACAAACACCAGGGAAGTTTCAAATGGCTTTTTCTTCCCTAAAGCTGTTGGTTCTCTTAGTGCTTTGAGGTTCACAACATTCTCAGGAGCAAAGCCCAGGTGACAAAGATTTATGTGTTCAGGTTATAAGAAGGGAGCTGAACACCAGGACACATTTCAATGTGTTTAACATGATGACACACAATAATATTGCCAATGGAAATTTGTAAATCGTTGGTTACATCCTGCAGCAAATTAAATATGGCTCTCCTTGCTTTTTGTGACAGAGAATTCTGAGAATTTACATTTGTGGGAATGGCATTTATTGCCAGCTATAACTTCTCTTCAAAGTGAATAATAAAAAATGCATTATTTTTGCTATTTCCAATAAAGATGTCAAACCCATCCTTCTCATTACCCCTCACTGGGATCAGGAAATTGCAGGAGGGGGCTCAGCAACAGGTGCCCAGCACTGCCCCTCCTGGGCTGGGGGCTCAGAATGCACCTGAATTTGGGAGGGGTTTCAGCCAGACAAATTCTGCATTTTCCAGTGTAAAACCATGACTGGGAGAAGCAGCTCAAGGCCCAACCTGTGCCAGGAACTCAAACACACCTGGGCTGGGCTGGCAGGGGGATGGCAGCGCACAAATCCCACACGGGGCCCTGCAGGGTTTAGGCACTAAGCTGATTTGAACTGATGGCTTGGAAAAAATTTAAGGTAAAACACGATGCAGCACCTAATCTTGTAAAATAATAAATGCAGCAATGGACTCCCAACATTCCCTGACCAAAGTTTGACAGTGCCTTAAATTGCATAATTATCAAACAATTCAATTTCATTTGTCTGGGACAAAGCTTGTGGCTTTTATTTTACAAAGACCATTCATCACTTACATAAATGTGATAAAACTAATCCCGATCCAAAGCTCCTTTGTGGGATTAATGTCCCTTAAAACAGGGAAATGAGACATTCCATTCCTTCTGGGAAAAATGCTGAAGGATTGGGAAAGAACTAATTTATGGCTACAAGGCTGCTGATGATTAATGTAATATCCCCAGTCTACAATGCAACCTTCACTTAATTAGTGCCTGTAATTGGGAGTTGTAAAGATAAGATTAATTGAATCTTGAGGATGTTAAAAGTTTAATACATTGGAACATGGTTATTGTGTTATCTGAAACTGCAGCCTGCAAAAAGCCAAGCAAGGCTTCAGAGAACAGCCCATGGAGAGACAAAGAAAAAAGACTTGCTTGGACAGAAACCAGCCAGAGAGGAGGAATTTCCAGCTTACAAAAAAGAACTATATGGAATAATATACAAATCAAAATACCCCAGCACAGAATGGTAATAGCTGACTCTGATTTTAGAAATTAACTTTTTTCTTTGGGCCAGTCTTTAGGAAGCAGAGCCTACACATCCCTCTGCCTTTATTCTTAGGAATTCAAAATATTAACTGCAGAAGAGAATTAAAATTAGGTCAAATTCTGCTTTAAGTTATGCTCACAAATCTGACTGATTTACATAAAGATAGGCAATAAAGACAGAATTTGGGCTGCTATTTAAAACCAGAAAGAGAAACAGAAGGCTCCTGCACGTATGGCACAGATTGAGCTGCATCTACACACAAAATGATTGATTCCAAGGCAGAACAACAATGGAAAGATTAAAAACTGCTGCAACCCAAGGGGTGCAGTCCCTGAGCCACGAGCACCCGGCAGGGCTGGCTCTGGGTGCCACTGATGCCCCTGCTCTCTGTGAGAGCCAGCACTCCTGTGCCTCTCAGCAGTTTGCCACCATCCCCACAGCTCAGCTCAGCTGCAAAGCCTCAATTCCACAGGCAAGCCACAGGTAAAAAACATCCAATAATTTCCTTTTCTTCAGGCACGACTTCAGGAGCCCCCAGTGCTGGGAACACTGGGCTGGATGTGCCCCTCTGGCTCAGCTGTCCCCAGCACAAGGGGCACTGATGGCCAAAGCAGCAGTGGCTGGAGATAAATCACAAATCCAGCCCGATTCCAAGGGTCAGCCTTGCCCAGAGTGACCAAGACAAAGGGCCAGGCTTCACCCAAAACCCTGCCACTCAGCACTTTGGGGATTGCAGCAGGAAAAATGTGCTGCTGCTCTGCCAGGGAACAGGAGATTTACACAATGGGGAAAGAAAAAGCAGCTTGAGATAAAAAAAAGTTATAGTTCTGTGACTCAAATGTCATCTTACCCCCAAGTCAACAACCTGAAAGTAATATACTGAGCCTTTTAAATTACCTTTTTCTACTTTCCACCAAAACAACAGAAAATCCCTGAAGTGGATCAAGTACCACTTGTACACATCTAGAACTTGCTGTTCTCTGGGAAAGACACTCAGCTCCCAAACTTATTTCATGAAACCTAAATCCAGCATTTCTGAACTCCACTTCCACGCAATTTTCTGAGTCTTTGAGTCAGAATCACAAGTCCAAAAGGTTTTGCCCCAAAGCTATAAATGAGTCAGAAAAAGATCTTCCTGGAGTGGTGGCTTGCTTTTGGTAATACGGAATCCCAAAATGGTTTGGCTTGGAAGAGATCTTAAATATCCATTTCCACCCCTGCCATGGCAGGGACACCTTCCACTGTCCCAGGTGCTCCCAGCCCTGTCCAGCCTGGCCTTGGGCATTCCAGGGATGCAGGGGCAGCCCCAGCTGCTCTGGGCACCTGTGCCAGGGCCTGCCCACCCTCACAGGGAGGAATTCCTTCCCAACATGAGTTGAACTGGACAGTTCTCCTCTCCTTAACACTAAAGAGAGGTCTGTCCTATTTGCCATCATAGGATATCATTAATAGAGTAATTTTCTTGGTGTTTTGTTTATTCCCTTGGAATGGGGCTTGATGGATGTGGATAATTATCAGACTATAAAAGCCAGCAAATGTGCTATTTTCTATCGCTCTAAATCATCAAACAAATAAAGTGTGAAACAGCATTTCTGAATACAATTTTCCCCTCTAATGGTTTAGAATTATTATCAGGAACAATGAGAATAAATAAGCAAATGTCTTGTGAATTAAGAATTAAACAAGTGTGTCAGTAAAAAGGAGCATTCAGGCCATCCTGGGATACAGGGATGCCTTTGGGGCCACCAAGGAATGATGAAACAGGGAATTCACTTGGGCAGCTTCCAGCACCAGGTGCTGCTCAGGGACCTCCCAGTCCCAGGTTCTCCCCTCCCTGCTGCTTCCTCAAAGGGAGCCAAGCTCAGCTTTGGCTTCCAGTGGCCAAAACCCTAAAACTCCATCCATAGCAAAGGCTCATAGCTGTTTTCTCCTTGTTTGAGAGGAATTTTTCTCACCTGAAGCCATCCCTACCTTTGGCAGAGGACCAGACCATCCTGTCCCTTCGCCCAAAGCTTCCAAGACCTTTTCCCACTCCAGCTGTCACCCCCAGAGTTTTTGCCAGTTCCACCTTGTTCCACACCTCATTTACACTCTCTTGCACCAACACAGAGCAATTAAACAGTGATTATTAGTTCACCAAATCCCACACCCCACTCTCTGGGAGCCTGGGCTCCATGGGCAGGGGGAGGTTTGAACACAAGACTCTGGAAATGTCACTCCAGTGCCATTCCTGGGAGAAGGTAAGAAACTCAATTTCACAGTGTCTGCACAAGGTCTGCCCAAGCAGGCCCCACACAGTTTAACACACCATAATTATGGAATAAGGAACACAAACACAACAGGAGCAGCACATTTAAAATGTCCAGGCCAACGTGTCAAGCTGGGGTGAGTTATCTGTCTTCAAAGCAGATTTAATTGTGCCAAGAACACTGACCCTTCAAGATTCAAATGCCAACCTGCTCTCAGCCACGACAGGCAGAATGAAAAGCTGCTATTTCAGCCCCTGTAAGGCAAAGGGTGCCCATAAACACAGAATCTGAACCCTGACTTCCAACATCTTTAGCCCCCACAACAGCAGCAAAGCCTCCAAAGGAAACCCCTTGGTCTATCAGGAATATTTATCACCCAACAGAAGCATTAAGAACCAGCATTAGCACAGGGTGGTCCCTCCCTGCAAAGTTCAGATCCTGCTCCTGAGGCCTCATTTTTCTACAAGGTAAAACATTAAACGACATCTCCTCACTGTGTCAGAGCAAAGCTCAGGGTAGAAGTGGGGGTTTCCATGCTAGAATCTCCCAGAATATCCTGAGCTGGAAGGGACCCACAGGGATCCTGCTGTGCAACACTATTTTTAAGCTGGTTTGCCTGTATGAGAAAAGAAAAAAAAGGTATTTCAAGAAGAACAGGTTGTTCCTTTGTTGGTAGCATTGTCACCTCCCTTCCACGGTCACCTCTCTTTTCCTCACCTTTACCCTCCTCCAAAATTAACCTCCCTTCACCCCTCTCTCCCAACAATTTGTTAAAATATTGAAATCAACTCCCTTTCCTCTTCCCCTCACATCAAATCTGAGGTTGGCCCGCGCTGAATGGGCTGGAAATCTCCCATTTCCCATTTTCTCAAGATCCTGGTTAGGAAAGGAGAATCCCTGGCCTCCTTCTCCTGCCCCCTTCTGCTGTGGCTCCTGCCATCAGCAATGCAAACCCTGCCTGCAGATAGGATCACAGAGGGACCAGAGAGCTCCCTGCTCCTAGGACAGAGCCTTTATCAAGTGCCTGCAGTTTTATCTTGAATGGATCATTCCACAGCACAATGGATGATGGAATTCAGTGTCTTTAACTAGCAGCATCAATGAATTCAAATAATGACATTTTTATTGAAATACACCCAGAGTGAGAGATAAACACACAGGCTGGGGAGCATCAACTCCAAAAGCCATAATTAGGAGTAAACAGGACCAAATCCCAACTCCAAAACACACCAAACCCACCTGCCTCCCACAGCTGCTCAATGCAACCCCTGGGCAAGCAGCACAGGGAGAAAATCAGGGCAAACCTGCTCAGGAAGGGCCTGGGCACCACCAAACACACCCAGCCCTCACCCACAGGGCCCATTTCACTGCAGACAGTCCCTTCCCACACACAGAACTTGCTCATGACCCACAATGGGAAGAAATGGCAGCGATTTTGCTGCCAACAGAACAGCAGGATGAAAAACTTCCTCCTTCCCCAGAGAAACTGAAGTTGTGACTGCAAAGTCTCCGTTTGTTTTCCAGTAAGGATGGGCAGAATATCTCAGGTTACTCTGAAGCTGGGATCAAACCCCTGGAGATTGAGCACTGGAAGATTAGAGCCAAGCCTAACTTGTGCCAATCATGTACTTCTGAAAGACTCTCCAACCCTTAGAGCTGCCTTGAGCTAGAAATAGGATTAAAGAGCCATTAGTTTCAAGAAGTGACATTAGACAGGAGCTTTTTAAAATGCAGATTTTAAAGCAATATGAATTTTCAAGAGGTACAACTGAGCTCCAAGATTAGCACAATGGGCTACTTCCAGTGTGATTCACTCACCCCCGACTCAAGGAACACAAAGAGGAGATTTTTCCAGAACTCCAAATGCAATTTTCAAATACATTTTTTTTTTTAAAGCAGAGAATTTAATGTGAACAACCATCTGCTCTTGGAAAGACTCTCAGTGCCCCAGTCCAGTCAGCTCCACAGCACAAGTGCCAGGCACAAAGCACAAAATTGCAGAGCACATTGGAGTCTCTCCCTCCACATGTAAAAATAACCCAGGGCCTGCCTCTCTGCCTGCAGTGAATGAGCAGCATGAAGGAGCCATTTTACTAAGAAAAGGTGTTTGGGGAAAAACATTATGAAGTCATTTACTCATTCAGTTTAGCCAAGAAGATAATTAGTACACAATTCAACAGAGATGAATGACTACAATATTCATCCCCTTGCCATTCCCCATTATTTGTTTGGAAGAACCTGTTCACATCAGATTTATTTCCCTAAACTGGCAATCAGATTATTAATTACTGGTTGTTTTTGTAGTGCATACCATACAAACAGAAAGAAAAGCAAAGATTATGCTTCAAAGAGCCTGTATTCTGAAATAATAGCTCATTTCAGCTCCAGGAACAAGGAGAAAAAAGGCAACCAGGGGAGATCAGAGCTATCTGTGCCTTGTACCAAGTGACCTGTGTGAGCTGCCTCCCTCACCGGGCCCAGCACCACGAATTCCTGAAAAAAACACCAGGATAATTGCCTCCAGCAGAACAAAAGAAATTTGCTCCTGAGTAATGAAAGATATTCTTAGATTAGGAAACCCCTTGTGCTAGAGGTGCAATGCCTCTACACACACACACACACACACACTCTCTTTTCTTTTCTGAGAGAAAAAAATCCAGCATTCCAAAGGTTTAATGCTCCTCATCCATCAAACTGCACCGTTCCCAGCTACAACTGCTTTGAAGTGAGAGCTGTGTTCTTGTCAGCATCAAAGCCACAAGTGTTGTAGCTGAGATTTGATAAAGATCACTGACACAGTTTGGAAAGTTTCCTTTATTTCTCCTGTTTGATCCCCTTTGTGTGGCTGATTGGGCAGCTGGAAATGAAGTGGATGCAAACCCAGCACATTTATTCCTTGGAACATTAAGGGGTTAACGAGTGCTCAGCTCTCAGACAGCACCGAGTGCTATTTAAGTGCTGTCATTACTACAGGCTCCTCTTATTTTAAACCTCACTTGTGCTGCACTTGGCATCACCCCTCGACAATTTTCCCCGCTGAGTAAAGGAAAAAAAAAAAAAAAAATCCCCGCTGATTTGTGCCAATGTGTTAACAAAATGTGAATAAAGACAAAGCTCTGCAGCAGCACTCCTGCTCCCTCCCAGCCCTCCCAAGCCCTGCTCCCAGCTCTGTGCCAAGCTGGAATCTGCAAGCTCATTGTCCCACGGGGAGGCAGATCAGGCTGAAGGAGTGAGATGGAGCATGGAAGCACATCTCCCTCCCCTCCAGCCCCAGTGCTCTGCTCAAAAGCCTCTGTTATTAAACCAATCTGTGATCCTGTCAGACTTCCATAGATCTTCATTTCAAAGCAGGCCTGAGCTCGGAGCAGACACTTTCAGAAGGCAGGAATGGTTGGAGCCCTCCTGGATCAAAGAGCTGCTTCTCTCAGTCCAGCTGGGGCTCCTGGGCTGCAGCCACAGCAGGGACCACCCCAGGATGCTGCTGGGACCCCAGATCAGCACCTCCTCCTGCTAACATCATCCTGCAAAGTGCCAGGAGGGAGCACAGGTGGGAAGGGTCTCCTCTCTGCTGGGCCAGGTACCACAGATGAACCTCAGCCTCAAAGATTTCTAATTTCAACCAACAGAACAGGCTCAGTACAGATGGACATAAAATGCACGGACTGAAAAGTGAAATGGCAGCAAAGCACAAAATAATTCCATGCCTTTTGCAGGGGGTTTGGGTGAAAATAAAAACCAAAGATGCTCTGGAGGGGAAGCACAAACAGCAGGGAGCTGAGAGAAAGGGGTGCTGAGGCTGAGATCAATCCATCTGTGCCTCCTCACACAAGTCCCACAGCTGATTCCATCAATCCCCCAGCCTGGCTTGACCTTCATTTTCTGGCATTTTCTCTCAGTTAGATGAGGGTGAATGAAGAAAGGCAATACTTGAGTCCTAACTCCCCAAATCCTGTGCCTCCTCTGCAGCACAAAAATGACCTTTTAATAATCTGTCTACAACAGCCTAATGAAAGACCACAAAAACTTGAGTCTATTAAAAAGAGAAATCTCCACTATTCCAGCAGCAGCACCTGATTGGGAAGATAATCCAAGGCAGAGCTCATTCAGGTCCTGCCCAACGTGGTGACCCCATGGATTCTGAAAGCAAACCAGCAGCGAGCACTGAACCCCTCACCCTTCTCCCACAGCACCACCTCCAGGAGGAAGGGCTGGGGAGAGGGCTGGGAGTGCTTTGTGTTGATTAACTAATGACTGCAGCTTGCAGGGCTGGATTAATGACTCCCTGCTCCCAGTTATCAGGGAATTACAGGGGGATACAGCTCTGCATCCCAACACCTCCCTCCTCCCATGCATCTCCAGCAAACCCACATGCACACGGATTCTCGGGGCAGAAAGCAAAGCAGATTTCACCTTCATTTTAGAAAAGTCAGGAGAGTGAAAAGCTGTTCTGCCTGGCCATACTTTATCTCACTTTCCTTTTATCCCTTTTAATGAATATCCCTGTTCTTTTCTCTCTGCCTTTTATCAACAGAAAAGGGTCTTGCTCTGCCAAATCTGCCTGAGAGCAAATGGTGTTGCAGTTAATCTATAAATCAACCATCACCATAAATTCTGCTCTTTCTCCATCCAAAACAGCAGAGCTGTAAAACAGATTACATGGGACAGCAGAGGCAGGAAGGAAATCTGGGAGCTGTGAGGAGCTGCCATCACAGCCAAATGGCCTTGCCTGCTTCTCCTTTCTCCCCACTCCACCCAAAAAGCCTCCAAACCTCTGCTGCCAGGCCTGGAACAGTTTTAGGAGCAAGGACACCTCACACACTTCCCATGGAAGATGATGCAGACTTGGGGATTGAGGGAAGAAAGGGAATTCAGGAGAAGATTCTGCAGCCTAACACCAAGAAACAGGAAAAGCAAAATTCAGAAAAATAAAAATCTCGTGTGGAGCATCAGCTGTGAATCCCAGCTGTGACTCCAGCTAACGCAGCCTAAGGAATCTCAGCATCTCCAGGGTGCAAGAGACCCCAACAAGCAGCACTGGCAGTGACACCTGACCCTGCAGGGATCCCAGCAGCCTGGGCAGAGCCCCCTGAGGGGAGGCAAGAAATGATGGAGGGACCATGGCTGGCCCTGCAGCCGCAGAGCTCTGTGCCAAACATGACAGCAGCTGCCTGCAATGGGTCACCCCGAGCCTGTGGAACACCTGGGGGATGGCAGAGCAGGGGCAGAGCCCAGCAGCACAGGGATGGTGACAGGTGAGGGGCAGCACCCTGCAAAGGAACAGTTAAGCTCCATGACTGCTTCAGGTCATTTTCCTCCTCCAAGGCGGTTTTCCAGGGATGAACATTTCCTGTCCTGTGAGGGGAGGACAGGACGAGAGTTCAGCAAAGAAAGCTGCAGCTCTTGCAGACCAGAGTGAGCAATAAACCCAGGGAGATGCTGAGAAGCTCAGAGGGGCTCTCAGCCAAGGCCAGAGAGGGCTCCTTTGAGAATCCCTCCCCAGGGAACAGCCAGTCCTGGCTGGAATCTCCCCTCACAGGCCTGTGGAAAGGTGAGCTGGCCCTGACGACAAATGAATTAAACTGTAGATGTGACAAGAGAGCCATGGAGCCCCTGGCTGGTTTGGCTTGGAAGGGACCTTCAATCCCCCCCAGTGCCACCCCTGCCATGGCAGGGACACCTCCCACTACCCCAGGCTGCCCCATCCAGCCTGGCCTTGGGCACTGCCAGGGATCCAGGGGCAGCCACAGGGAGGATTTGCCCTCCTTGACTGGATTTGTCCCATGCAGGGAGCCCCACTGGGTACCTGGAGGGAAGAAAGCAGAAATTCTAAAATATTTCAACCAACAAAGGTTAGGGGTAACTGCATGGACTCTCAGGTTTGCAGTCCTTTCACAAGACAGAATTCCAGAAGTGTTTCTGGAATGTAATTGTATCTGTGACCAGCGCTTCCAACTAATCATATTATTTTAAAGTTCCTTTGGTAATTTGTCCTTAATTCCACACAAACTGCTGTTCTGGCATAAAGTGTACTTTGTGATATCAAAGTCAAACAGATTAGGCATGATCCACTTCCAGTGAGGGAGTGTTTTGGAGAGGAGATGATATAACTTAAAAGCTAAAGCTGGCTCCCTGTTTTAATTAAAGGGGATTAAACATCCATCATGATAAGGGAAAAGGGACATTTTATAAAAATCAATTACCTTCCTCAGTGTCAGTCTGGTTTAACACCTGTGGTTTCTGGGAGAAGGGAGAGTGTAACATCCCACCATTAAGGTAAATTAAATACTGTTACTGTACAGCAAGACCACAAAATATCCAGGAAAAATAACTGTATCACCCAATCAGGCGGTACTGACAAAATAAAATGTTACACTCCCAAAGTGTATCAGGCAAATTCACAAGACTCAGATTCAAAGTTTCCTGCAGCACTTCCCCAGCCAGGAAGCCTCCAGGTAGGGACTGCACATCTTTATGGAGATAAAAGGAAGCGCTGGTGGAAGACCTCAGCGTCTAAAAATATTCTTTTGGAATTGCAAAGGCTGAGCCACATCCATTCCTCAATAAAATGCCGTAATAACCATGAAGAATGAGGCCTGGCACTCAGCTTTGTTGCTTCTGTCATTATAAAATCAGTTTCTGCTCGCACCGTTTGACAATATGCTCAATTTTAGGTCTCACACAGGAGTGTATGAGGTAATTATACACAATATGTATAATTGATACAGCAAAAATTCCCACCACCAGAGGTTTAATATGGGGCTGCAGAATTAAATACATTTCAGTCATTTCAAAAGTTTGAGACTGTGAAAAGGTGGCAATTAAATTCCTAATGCGAGAGGGACATTTTAGTGTAATTTGAGAAAAAAGCAAGTGAAAGGCTGGATCTGGCAGCTCCTGCCTGAGGGGCTTCACACGAGGTTACACAACTGCTGCCAGCCCCGGGGGTCAGTGCCCACACCTCCTGCTCCAGCTGTCAGACTGCATTTCCAGCTGCAGCAGCAGCAGGGTGGGAAGGTGAGGAGCAGAGCCTGTGCCTGGGAACAGCATTTCCACAGGGAAAACCCCCCTGGAAAGGAGGGTTGTGAGGGAAGCAGCTCCTTTCTCCTCTTCCCTTCAGAAGGCAGCAGGGCTGGTGGCTCCTCACCCTTCCCACAGCCCCAGATAATTTATGGGAGGCACAAAGAAAGAGTTATGGTTTTTAACGAGCAATTTTGAAGCAGATACTACCAATATACAGAGTCCTTGGTTCCGCTGAATAAATATCCCTGACAGCCAAACAATAACTCTGCCTCTTATTTTAGAGCTCAACCCCAAACTGGTAGACTCTGTAACTCTCCACACTCCTGCTATTCCCTGAGGTGCTTCCAAGATGATCACTGTCAGAGCCACGGAGTCTATAAAAAGGATGAAGGAAGCTGGGAAATTTCCACAGAGGTGGTGCCAGCAAAGCAGAAGGAACATTTCAGCCATCCCTGAGCAAAGCCAGGCTGCAGCACTGCAATTCCAGCAGTGCAGTCCAAGAGCTCCCCCAGCTGAGCTCTGGGACAGCTGCAGTCACTCCCAGAACAGCTCAGGTACCTGGAAAGTTCCAGATCTGCTCCAAGGGGATTCAGATTTACTCTCTGCAGCCAGTGCTTGTTCAGAGAAGAGCTGGAGAACTCTTGAGAGGAGCTGTCATGGTGCAGGACAAGGAGTGGCTTGGGAAGTGGCAAACTCCTGCCTGATGCTCAAGGGAAGGGCAGGGAGGCCCTGCCAAACCAGCAGTGGCATCCTGTCACAATGCATCCCATCCCGTGTCACACACTGTCCCCTACCCATGAAAACTCCACTGAGAGGGAAAAGCTTCTGCTCCAAACACGGCCTTGTCCTCAAAACCCTCACCTTCCCCAGCTGGGGCAGCTGCAGAGGAGGAGTGACTCTCCCAAACACAGGAAGGCTGGAGAAAGGATGGAACAACCCAGCCCAAAGCTCAGGCCAGCTGCTGCCACCCCTCCTGGAGCAGCCCAGTCCTGCTGGGACACTGCTGGTGGCCCTGAGCTCCACAGCCAAAGGGGACCAGGAGCTTCCCATGGGCTGTGGCACCATCTGCTGGAGATGGCACCAGGAAAATGGGTTGGAATTAAGGGATTCTGGAGGAAGAACTGACAGGATCCAAACTGAATCATATTCTGAGCTGGAAACCCACAGGATCATGTGTCCAACCCCTGGCCCTGCACAGACACCCCAACAATCCCAGCCTGTCCCAGAGCAGTGCCCAAACACTCCTGGAGCTCTGGCAGCCTTGGGGCTGGGGCCATTCCCTGGGCAGTGCCCCAGCAGCCTCTGGGGGAAGAACCTTTCCCTGGGATCAGTCACATCCCAGTCATAATCCAGAACCACATTTCTGGAGCTCCACTTGCTTAACAGAGGTATCACAAGAGATTCTGCAAAATCCTCCTGCAGCTGCCTCAGAGAGCGAGCCCAAGGGCCAGGAATGTTGGGAAACAGACTTCATGATGTGCTGGAAGGGTTTTAAAAACTCCCATTGACGTTCCAGAGAGTCAGCCCCTCCCTGCACCCTTCCCAGGCCTGGAAAAGAGCACTGGAGCCATTCATTTACAGCCTCCTGGCTCCTGGGGGCTTTTATGTGCCACAGGCACCAAGACCCAGAGCCCCCAGGGAGCCATAGCCCTGAGAGGTGGGAGGATGCTGCTGCCACTGCCAGGGCACGGTGACAGCACAGCCTCCCTGTGACATTTCTGCTCTCATTTGCACGCAAATGTCAATATTTATTAGTCACATTGAGATCTTCAGCAAAGCTCCCCTGGGTTGCTGAGTCTCTGCACTTATACTTTTAAATTGCTTTAAAAAGAAGCACATTGGCTCTTGGTAACTTATTCCAGACTTCCTACATTCTTTATTTCATCCTTAACTATCTACTGCTTTTGTGGGAAGTTATTTCCAAGCAGTCTATGCATCAACAGTGTTGAAAAATGCTTTACCATCACACCAAAAAATGACCATGGAAAAGTAACCTTTTCACTTAACTCGTCCCTGGAGCTGTGAACATATTTATGTATTTAAATAATGGAAATCTGAAAGTAACAGATGTTTCCTGCCTAGAGCACAGAGCAAGAACAACAGTGCTTCACTATTACAGTGCCTCTGAAGCATCCACACACTCCCATCCCCATTTGCTCTCCTGTGCATTAGTTTGCAACAATCCCCAAGTGTTGAAATCTGGTTTTAATCGTGATGTCAACAAGTCTCCCTAATCCTGCTGAAAGTCAGGAATTAGGCCTCTGAGCAAGCCAGCATGAAAGAAAGTGAAATTGCTTTTAAATGTAAAGTAGGAGGGAAGAGGAGAGAAAAAATGGGAATTGAGAGATTAGGTAAACCTGATGGAATTTGGTAGAGCTGGGGAAAGGATATTTTAGTGGTGTCCAAGAGCCCTCACTTACCAGGATTTGGGCTCCCCAAAATGCAAGTAGTTGATGCTGTAGAGATCCATGTCCTCTGTATGCCAAGCAAAAGTTGTTTTCCACATGCCAAAGTAGAGGTAGGGAGTGTTCACCCCCTCGATGATGATGCCACACTCGTGTTCCACCATGTCCAGGAGGGTGTTCAGGTTGCCAATGTTCCACTCATCCACGTCCTGGAAGCCAACAGAAATGGTTTGTGCTGGGAATGGCAGGGGCAGGCACAGCCCTCAGCGCCCTGCAGGGCCTCAGGGGCTGCTGCTGGTGCCACCTGCATTGACTGAACCCCCTCTGCCTCCAGGAAGGTTTCTTTGGTGCTCCAGCACTCTGAAGAGGCTCTTGCACTGTGCAATACCTCAGCAGTAATTAATTGTTCTGGTAATGAACGCAGCAAACACTCAGGGTAAAACACACTCCTCTCAGATGTTCTTCCCCTGGGCAGAAACCCCAGTGTTTCCAAAGGGGCAGAACCTTCTGCCTCAGGCCAGAGCTTCAGGTAAAACCAGGAAACCACCTGAGAACAGCTGTGCTGGTGCCTGGTTGTGTCCCCACCCTGATGGCAGCAGGGGAAGGATGTGACACTCCCAGCCAAGCACCAAATCCCCTGCACCCCTGAGAGTGCATGGCTCTGAGCACCTCAGATACCTCTGCTTATTCTAATTAATCCCATATTAAACCACAGTGATAATAAAAAGATACTCATGCACTCAGACACAATCAGACAACACTCCAAAGAAAGCCACTTCCCACTCAAAAGAAAACTACAGAGGAAGAGATTTAAATTATCTGCCTAAAAAGAGTAAGAAGAGAGAAACCTTTATCGTTTACAGAATTACTTGAAGCAGAGGATGAAATTTCACCATGGAAAAGCTCAAACAATTTGAATTGTAAAATAATTCAGTGTGCAGGTGCATTGTATCCTAATGGAGTTGCCTACAAGGAAAAGATCCAAATGCAAATAATTTAAAATCCAAATGTAAATAATTTAAAATCCAAATGCAAATTATTTATGTTAAGACTCAAAAAATATTTTTGATGTAGCACAATTTCCTTAAAATGCTGTTTTTCTCTGGCTTTCTAAGGAGCTTCAGCAGAAATCTCCATTTTATTCCTTTAAAAAAGAAACAAAACCCAAAGTATAGACAATTTTTTGCCACAGTGTGCAAAAGAATTTGTTTAAATCACACTTTTCTTCATTTTTCTACTAAAAGTCAGCTTTTCACAGCTTCCACTGACTATTATCCTGAATCTCAGGGGAAGTTTAGTCCCACTTTTGTAATGAGGGGAAAAACACAAAGGTATTGGGGTTTTTTTAGGGTGGCTACATCAATGAAATTCTGAATTACAGCTCCTCAATGAAAAAAGTGCAATAAAGAGGTCAGCATCTGAAATAAATGAAGGAGAAGCACTGCACTTACTGCATCATAGAGGGAGCCACTGATGTCAGCCCCATAGATGGGGGACACAAAGGTGAGATTCTTCCAGTACTTGCGCTCCAGGTCCTCAAAATCCTGGTGCCGAGGGGTGCAGTACCTGCCAGGGAACACAGGGATGGAGGAGTCCTGAGAGCAGCCAGCACAGCAGCTCTGAGGGTGTATTTCACCTCTAATTCACAGAATTGCTGCTTTCCCACCTCTGCACAAACCCTCTGGGGCAGGCTGGACGTGCAGCACCACATCCCCATCCCATGGAAACGTGAGGTGAGGTTATCCCACCTCAGGGAAACTCCAAAGCTGATTATCCTGGAATGGTTTGGCTTGGAAGGGACCTTAAATCCCACCCAGAACCACCCTTGCCATGGGCAGGGACATCTTCCACTGTCCCAGGTGCTCCAAGCTCCAATGTCCAACCTGGCCTTGGGCACTGCCAGGATCCAGGGGCAGCCCCAGCTGCTCTGGGCACCCTGTGCCTGCCCACCCTGCCAGGGAACAATTCCTGCCCAATATCCCATCTCAATCCACCCTCCTTCAGCTTAAAGCCATGACTGCATCATCTCAGTCCTGATTAAAGCCCAGGGTCTTCCAGAACTCTGGAGAACTCCAGACTCTGGAAGCAGGATGAGACTGCAGCTGGCACATCCCAGCTGACTGAAGTGCCCTGCAGAGTCCCCAGGCACTGTGGAAGACACTCCTGTCACCAGTCTCAGCCCAAGCACCCCAAAGTATTTGGATTTCTACCCCAGCCATGGAACACCTTTTCCAGAAGAGCCAAGAGATCTTTTTTTGGTCCCAAGCCATTCTCTTCAGAAAGATCCTCAGCCAAATGCTGACCCTGAACAATCCCTCTACACCAACTCTCAGCTCCGAGATACACCAAAACCCAGCAAGTCACAAACTGGTTTGAGACTCAATAAAAGCAGTTTCCCCCCAAATGCTCCACATTTAACACGGCTGCACTTTCTCATCAGCCAGTTTAGGGAAAGGAAACCTTCCCAGGAGCTGCCCCACGCCCATGTGGAGCCCTTGCAGGCACACGCACTTCTCGCTGTTGGCCAGGCGCCGGTACTCGCCCACGGTCATGGGCTTCTTCTGGATGTTGTACTGGGTGAAGAGCCCTGACTGGCCCGTGACCACCTGCTGGATGGGAGCTGGGATCACCATGTCATCAATGTCATCGTAGGTGCGCCGGGGCTTCCACTCCTTGGGGGGGATCACCTGCAATGGGGACAGAAACATGGAACTGTCACAGACACTGCAGAACAAAACCATGGAACTGTCACAGACACTGCAGGGGACAAAACCATGGAACTGTCACAGACACTGCAGGGACAGAAACATGGAACTGTCACAGACACTGCAGGGAACAGAAACATGGAACTGTCACAGACACTGCAGGGAATAAAACCATGGAACTGTCACAGACACTGCAGCTGTGGGTATCACCTGCACAGGGACAGAAACATGGAACTGTCACAGACACTGCAGGGACAGAAACATGGAACTGTCACAGACACTGCAGGGAATAAAACCATGGAACTGTCACAGACACTGCAGGGACAGAAACATGGAACTGTCACAGACACTGCAGGGAACAGAAACATGGAACTGTCACAGACACTGCAGCTGTGGGTATCACCTGCACAGGGACAGAAACATGGAACTGTCACAGACACTGCAGGGAACAGAAACATGGAACTGTCACAGACACTGCAGGGACAAAACCATGGAACTGTCACAGACACTGCAGGGACAGAAACATGGAACTGTCACAGACACTGCAGGGACAGAAACATGGAACTGTCACAGACACTGCAGCCCTGGGTTTGGTGGGCACCAGGGGCTCCACTTCCTTAGGGGGGATCACCTGAGTGGGGACAAACCATGGAACTGTCACAGACACTGCAGAAAACAAAACCATGGAACTGTCACAGACACTGCAGCCCTGGGTTTGGGGGCTTGTCAGCACTTGGGCCATGTCAGCACAGGCTGATGAGATCATTTGCTCTGACAAGGACTTGTTATGAGTGGTGTTTAGCTGGCCTTAATAAAGCACAGTGGAGAAATAAAGCTGTTAGGCATGAAATAATTCTTATTTCTTCTAAAACACAGGTCAATTACTGGGTTTATTGCTGCTCTAAAGAGAGCTGGCTATTGATGAAGAGCTCTCCGTGGAATGTTTCCTTGTCCACTCAAGTGTACAAGCAATTACCTTCCAGGACTTTGCTAGGGAGATTATTTTAATAGAGCTTGTTGGTGACTTCCAGATATTGTAAAGAAATTACTTTACTTGTAGGATTAATATGAGTATTCCAGGTCAGCCAGCCCCTCACCTTGGCCAGTGCTCACCTTGCCCAGCCCTGCCCCGGCCATGCCCTCACCTTGCCCACCCTCACCTTGCCCAGCTCCTCACCTTGGCCATTCCCTCACCTTGCCCAGCTCCTCACCTTGCCCAGCCCTGCCCGAGCCATCCCCTCACCTTGCCCACCCTCACCTTGCCCAGCTCCTCACCTTGCCCAGCCCTGCCCTCACCCAGCCCCTCACCTTGCCCAGCTCCTCACCTTGCCCACTTTCACCTTGCCCACCCCCTCACCTTGCCCAGCCCTCAGCTCCTCACCTTGGCCATCCCCTCACCTTGCCCAGCCTTGCCCTCACCCAGCCCTCACCTTGCCCACCCTCACCTTGGCCATCCCCTCACCTTGGCCACCCTCACCTTGCCCAACCCCTCACCTTGCCCAGCTCCTCACCTTGGCCATCCCCTCACCTTGGCCACCCTCACCTTGCCCAGCCCCTCACCTTGGCCATCCCCTCACCTTGCCCAGCCCTCACCTTGCCCATCCCCTCACCTTGCCCAGCTCCTCACCTTGCCCACCCTCACCTTGCCCATCCCCTCACCTTGCCCAGCTCCTCACCTTGCCCATCCTCACCTTGCCCAGCTCCTCACCTTGCCCAGCTCCTCACCTTGCCCAGCCCTGCCCTCACCCAGCCCTCACCTTGCCCACCCTCACCTTGCCCAGCCCTCACCTTGCCCATCCTCACCTTGCCCAGCCCTCACCTTGCCCATCCTCACCTTGCCCAGCCTCACCTTGACCATCCCCTCACCTTGCCCAGCCCCTCACCTTGGCCAGCCCTGCCCTGTGGGCTCCCTGGGACTCCATGAAGGCGATGAACCTCCCGAAGTCGCGGAACTCCTCCAGCGAGGGCCGGAAGGTCATGATCTTACAGCCAGGGTTCTGCGGGCTGGGGTTTTCCGACCCCATAGCTCCAGTCCTGCACAGGGGACACACAGAGAGGAAAGGACACACTGGTTAAACCTTTGGTTTTTAACTCCCAGCTCTGAGGAGCTCCACAGAAAGCCTGCAGAGATTTTTCATTTCCTCCCTTGACTCCCGCAAGGGGGGATTTGGAAGAACGACCCTCTGACATGGACATGAGGAGCTCCCAACCAAAAATCCACTTAGTCAGGAGCTCCTGACACCAGGATCACCCGAGAGCTCGGCCAGGGGCTAAATATAAACCACATCTGCCCCCAGTTCAGCACAGAAAGTGGTGCCTCATGAGGATGGTGCCACAAAAATAACAACTCCTCACCGCCTTCAGCTTTGGCACTGTGCACAACCTGCCACCCCACAAGTGTTCCAACAAACACTTCACCGTTTTCTGTTTAGGTTCAACCCAACAGCTTTCCCAAATTTGGGGTTTTTTTTCATGTGCTAAACTACACTAAAAATTATAAAATTAAGGGGTTTCTTTTTTTTTAATGTATTTTCATTACACTTTGTCTTTGCAACGTACATAAACAGAACAAAGTGTCAGGCAAGTCTTACAAGAAATACAGACACACAATTCCAAACCACCCAAAACAAACTCTCAAACCGTTCAGGGTGAAATCCCGATTTTTAAAATGGACTTTTTTAAGGTTATGCAGGAAATCCGTAAGGGAAATAAGAGGTTTTAGTGGCATTTCAGCTGCAAATATGCCCAGGAAGGAGCTCTCCATGAGGAGGAGCTGCAGCAGCTCCACACCCTGAGCACTCACGAGATGGCAGTGCTGGGCTGTGGAGGATGAACTGCAGGGAAACAGCTCCTGCCAGGCTTTAACGTGGAAAAAAAAGCATTTAAAGTGTGTTTAAACTGATTTCAAAGCAGCCAAGGAGCATTGCAGATGCTCCTGGAAGTACTCACAGTGTTAGGAAAACACCAAATGAAGCAGGGAGTTCTCCCAGCTCTGTGTTTGAATGGGTGAGTGTGGCACAGAACTCACCCCAGAGAGAGCCAGTGCTCCCAGCCCCTGGAATTAAAACCAGCTAAAGTGGGCAGACTCCACACCCAGGGCACCAAGGTTTCATTTTAACTGGGTAAAACTTTTTATTTCGAAGGCACATGAACAGTTTTGAGTGAAATTTTAGAAGCCAGAAAACATTAGAGTTTTACACAGTAACTTTTATGCAAATTTGTCTCAAAACAAGGATCTGCAAGTCTTATGTCCTTCCCCAAGGAGTCTTTAAAAGAATTTTATGCATAAAATCACAGCTTCTCACAGGCAGAAAAGCCCTTCCCAAGCCAGGAGCCAGAGATGCAGAACCCAGCCCAGAATAAAATCAAATTATGAATCCCAGTATTGCAGGAAATCCCAGAGCAAAACAAATTGAGGGAGAAAAACACCATTTCACCCTGTTCACCCCAAGATACTTCACTTCTCATCTCCAACAGGAATTGTTGCAGCTTGGAAACAAAAGGGCCATTTAAGCAACCCCTCCATCTTCAGGGTGGCCCTGCCCAAGGAGATTCCCAACCTTGCCAAAGAAGGAACAAAAATTGCCTTTTGAGAACAAAACCTGCTGTTCCAGGGTCAGCACTGCAGGAGAAGCAGCAGATTGATCCGTGCCCAGGGGGAGGCTTTCCTGCACAAATGTCTTGCAGGAGTACGAGGAGGAAATCCCTGGGATGAGCCAGGGGAGCTGGGGACCCATCTGCCAGAGGTTTGCTCAAATCCCCCAGGAAAAGGGGGCTGAGCTGGAGGAAAGGGCTGCAGGGGATGGGACAGGGGCAGAAACCACCCCACAGCCTGCCACAACCTTCTGGGAACACTGGGGCTATTTTTGGGCAGGGTCTGGAAAAGGCAGGGGCCGAGGGGAGCGGGGAGCCCCGGCAGGAGCTGGCTCAGGAGTGAATTCCACCCTGAGCAGGAGCCCTGCCAGCACCATCTGCTCCAGAGAGGCTGCCCAGGATCTGCAGCTTTACCCACAGCCAGGGCAAAACAAACAGCCAAAGCCAGGCTTTATGCCGTCCTTCCCTCAAGATTCTCTCACAAAATTCCAATTTTTTAGGCAATAAACTCGGAGCAAAGAGTGAAAATACGTGCTCCTGTAAGGAAGGGAGAACAAAAACTACTGCATGCAAAGCTTAATCAATTAATCAAAGGATAAAACTACTTCCTGCAAAGCTTAACTAATCAATTAAAAGGTCTACTGCCTCAATACAAGCAGCATCACCTGGCACTCTGGAATTCTATAGTCCAGAGACAGCAAAACACAAGATTTTTCCATGTGCAGTCCCATCTAAAGAAGACTTCAACACCTGCCCCAGATAATGTACATTTAGCTAATCAAACTAATTAAACTATTGCAATAAAATGGCCAGAGAGCTCATGGGAAGAGGGGGGAATCAGCTCCATGAGCTCAGTGAGATGTGGGAGCTTCCCCCAGCAGCCCCAAGGAGCTGGGAACACCCAGGCCCAGGGAAAGCTTGGGGAGGGGAGAATTTCTGTCCCAAGCGCTTCCCACATGGAATTGTTCTGGGAAAGCACTGCCAGGACCTGGACTCGTGGCCACCTCCATCCCAGGAGTCGTGGCCAGCTCTGTCCCAGCTCCTGGGATCACCCAGGACACGCAGCAGGACAGGGGCTGCAGCTTCATCCGGCATTTTCAGGAGATGGCCCCAATTAAGCAGCGCCCTAACGAGCTGCCAGCATCCCTGGAAGGTTCCAGAGAGGGATCTGTCTGTCCTGAGAGCACTGAGGGCCCCTCCCAGCCCCAGCAGGGCTGCAGGTGAGGGCCAGGGGGGAACAAACCCTTCTCTCAATACTGAGGAGGAGGATTCTGCACTCAGAGCCCCCATCAGCTCCCGAAAAGAAGAGTGAAGGTATTTGTCTCAGCTGGATCCATTCTGTTTCTTTGTGAGAGAGTAACAACCTGGAATATTATGAAAACCTTCTAATTTTCAACCATTGTGAGGAAGCACAAAAACTTGTCTCCAGAGGGACGATCTCGGTGCACACAAAGAATTGAGCTTTAATTTCAATGACTTTCACATGAGACGTTTCCCTTCCAAAACTGATGTGAACCAAGGCACTTTTGTGACTGAAATGCTGCACCTGTTGGCTGAAACCTTTGTACAGCACAGAAAAAGTCCAAGACACCCAGCTGAGATCAAGGACTGAGCTTGCTACAGGACTGACAGGCTGGGAATCCTTCCTCCAGGAGAAGGGCTGGGATTTCTGAGCAGTTCCTGCTGCTGCCCCACTGATGATCTCCTTCCCCTCTATTCCCAAGAATCAGATTCCAGCACTTAGACAAACAAAATGTAAATTTTTAAGTCTGAAGTTTGCTGTTGCTCGGCCCGGTTTTAAACAACTGTGCAATTACAGCAAGGATTTAAACTAACACCTTTCCCCCAGAAATATTTATAGATTCAATTCATCACATTTTTAACATTCAAATTGCTTTGAGTCTTGTATATCCTCCATAAAGGCTAAGTAAACACAACAGAGGAAATATTTGGGAAAGAGGAACAGAAACAACATTCCCACCCAGCACAGGGATGAAGATCTACAGTGCTTGGGATTTGACAAATTGAGAGTTATTTTCTATCAAATTTTACACTCCACGAGACTCCTCCACAATTCCAGATCCTCCTGTACTTGAAATCAAGCAGCATATGTAGCTCATTAAGGGAAAATAAAATTTTCCCCCAAAACACCCTCTTTGCTGTAGAAGTGCACAGTTACTCACACACTTCTCTAACAACAAAATTATTTAGTCACAAACTGTATTTAAAAGGGAAAAAAAAAAAAGTGGTTGCATTTAAGAGCAATAAATGGGGATGACTTTAAAACAGTTTATTATTGCCTGAGGCAATAACAAATAACAATAACATGTAATGGTTATTTCTGACTAAATCCAGATCAGAACCTCAAAACCTCAAAAGTTTGACCGAACAGACGAGATAAACTCACCCTAAAACCACACAAATCAGTTCACAAAGCTGATTGTGAACTGACTGAGGCCCAGCCTCCCCAAGACCTGCAGGAGGCTCAGTTTGCTGCATGGCACCAGTTATCTCTGCTGCATTTATTATCTCCACTGCGAGGCTTCAGGGGTCTTTCAAAAACAACTTAAACGAGTGTTATAAAAGGCACTTGACGTGGACTGAGCCGTGGAATCTGAACAGGAATTCCAAGTTTTAACCCACGGCACCTCAATCCAAGGCAGCATCACTGCAAATGTTAAAATAAATTATCCCACAGTCTTTATCCCTACAGGAAAGGACATCAGAAACTTTGCAAGGCAAGCAGGAGCCTCGATTATTTGTCACAACTTAGGGGTAGAGCCATTTGCTGCCGTGGCTTAATTAAGGTACTTATTTTCATTTATATTTTCATGGGGTCAATCACTCTCCTTTATAAATGAGGCAGCTCCTCACAGTCTTTATTCCTACAGGAAAGGACATCACAACCTTGCAAAGCAAGCAGGAACCCCAATTACTGCAGAGCTTTGCCCAAAAGGTGATTCCTGCATCAGAAAACACCTTAGTGGGGACTAATTCCCAGTTTTCCTTCCAGAACAGAAAGCCTGGGGTTCTCAGCAACTTGCTCGACTTCTCTAAGCTCCTTTAGATTTTTATAACAAAAGCCCTCAACAAACGGGGCTGTCAGAGGCGTTTTTAACCACCCTGCCCATACAAAAGGAAGCCCTGGGCTGGTTTTGTGCCCGAGGCAATGCCCGGGCTGGGTGTGACACACTGACCCACTTCCAGCCGCCGGCACATGCCGGGAATGCTCCCGAGCTCGGGCAGAGGAGCAGCGAGCCTGGCTCAGCCCTGCGGGACTGCAGCGAGCCTGGACAGGAACCCCAGGGAACCCCAGGAACCCCAGCCCAGCACAGCCCTGCAGAACCCCAGCTCACCTGGACAGGTACCCCAGGTACACCCAGGTACCCCCAGGAACCCCAGCCCAGCATGGCCCTGCAGAACCCCAGCGAGCCTGGACAGGTACCCCAGGTACACCCAGGTACCCCCAGGAACCCCAGCCTGGCACAGCCCTGCAGATCCCCAGCGAGCCTGGACAGGTACCCCAGGTACACCCAGGTACCCCCAGGAACCCCAGCCCAGCATGGCCCTGCAGAACACCTGCCCAGGTAACCCCCAGGAACCCCAGATACCCCCAACCCCTCCCCAGCTCACCTGGACAGGAACCCCCAGGTAACCCCCAGGAACCCCAGCCCTTTCCTGGCTCACCTGCCCAGGTACCCCCAGGTACCTCATTCCCCCCCAGGCTTCTCCCAGCTCGCATCCATTTCACACCTTTCAGCCAAACCTGCAGCTCCAGGAGTGACAATTTAAAGCCTAAATTAACCCCAGAGCTTTGAGGTGAAATGAGACAATTTGGATCTCTCCCAGCTCTGTTTTACCCAGGTCTCTCTGGAAGCTGCAGCTCCAAACTTGACCCACCCCACCCAGGCAAAGCTGCGCTGCTTGTTCTGCCAACAGAACTGAGATCAAATATGGGAAACTCCATAAAAAGTTCTTATCTGCACCAAAACCTCACCAAAGGCCTCTCCATTGCCCTGGGCTGTATCCAAAATTGTGAAGGAATATCAGAAAACCTCAGAAATCACCTCAGCCCCCCACCAACCTCCAACATTCACTTGTGGGTCATATTCAAAAGCAGGATTTCTAAGAGATTTAGGAACAAAAGGGCAATCCTGTATTCTCTGGGGATCTGGGAACTGTGGCTTGTTCATGAGCCTTATAAAACACAAAAATAACGAAGCTTCAGGTCACTTCTGCCAGGAGTGAGGCACACCCAGACCAAGGCAGGGCAGAACACAAAAGTGTTCTCCTGGGTAATCCAGTGAGAGCACGACTGAGGAGCTGCCTCATTTATAAAGGAGAGTGAATATGAACATATAAATGAAAATATAAATGAAAATATAAATGAAAATATAAATGAAAATAAGCACCTTAATTAAGCCATGGTAGCAAACGGCTCTACCCCTAAGATGTGACAAGACAGAACATATTTGGTCCAAAACAAAGGTTAAAAAGAGAAAATCTTATTAAGCAACAATCAGTTTAGTGAAGAACAGGGGAAAGGGAGAAACCTTTCTCATATCCCACAGTGATAAGCCATTAATATCCCCCAGCCTGTGGGAAATCACAGGATTTCTGCCAACATTCTGCAGCATCCAGGGTTTCAGCTGCTACTGCAAACGGACAAACCCCCTCGAATTCCTCACCAGATGACAAATAATTCCTTCCAGCAGCGCCCCGTGCGGCCCCGGAGGATCCCAGTGGCATCCAAAGCCATTAAGCAAATCCCTCACTTGTGTGACACATGGAGCTGTCATCCATCTTCGCTATTAACAGATGCTCCAGTGAAGGAACGCGGGGCAGCGCAGGCTCTGCAAACCCTTCCCCGCAGCACAGCCTGAGCCTGGGTGAGTCAGGAAGGGGAATCCACCAGTCCCGAGCCCTCCTGACTGCCCAGAACTCAGTGAGGAGCACCCAAGTTTCCCCTGACTGCCAAGAGCTCTCCCTCCCTTGCTCCCAGGCTGCTGCAGCTCACCACGATCATTTCTGCTCTCAGGTGGATTGCCCGCTCTAAAAATGAGATTTAAACTTGTGAGGCGAATCAGAGCCTCCTGATGCTGACACTGTTTGCTGGACATCCCAGGAGGAAATAAAACATAACCCTGCATAAATGTGAAATCCCCACAGAGCCCTTCCAGCAGGGCTGGCCAAACTGGTTCTCCCAACTCACATCAAATTTCTTACAACCTTTTATATGGAAATAGCTCCGAGTTTTTCAGGAGCTGTCTGTGTTTTGGGTGATCTAAACCACCTGCAGAGCCGTGGAACTCCCACTTTAGCTGCTGAATCTTTCCCTGGTGCTTGACAGGAGTTGAGAACAGCTCCCAGTGAGAGCAGCAGTGTCCCCACAGCTCAGGGGAATGGGTGAGCACTCCCCATGACCAATAGCCAGGATTATCTACAGCAAACAGGTGGGATTCTCCCTGAAAGTGAATTTTTCTCTTGACTTCCCATCAAAAGCTGGCGAAATCTCTATTTATTTTTATTTATAAAGGCCCACGTTCATCCTAAAGCCAAACTTGGAATGTGACACCAAAGTGCTCTGACTTACTGACAAAACTGACTCCTTCTATATATTTTTATATATAAAAATATATTTTATGTCCCTTTGTATATATATTAATATATAACATATTTCATACATCACGTTTATATATAGGACCATATATATATATATATATATATTCTGGTCCCACTGGGCCAGTCAAGGCAATTATCTCTTTCCAATCAGCTTAAAAAGAACAATCCACCACGGAGGGTTAGACAGAATTTTCCTGTCAAAAGATGCTCCAGTGAATGTTTCATCCATGAACATCAGCTCTGGAACAAGGAATCACTTTATATCCACCTACATCTCCTTTTCTCTTTTGCATGGGAGGAACTCCTGCCTCTCATGAGGCAGGAACAGCCGTGGATTCCTTCAGGATTCCTTCAGGATCCTTCTGGCACTGCAGGAGTTGGTCAGCCCGCCCCAACTTCCTTCTCTTGTTACAGGGAAGCCCAAGAACTGGGAACTTGCTGTCACAGAGCAATTACTGGGTGCTCCAACAGTTACTTGATGTAATTGCTAAAATGTAACTGTAAGTTTGAGATTCTAGGCTTGAGGTTTCCCTGACTCTGTGAATTTCAGTGAAACGGGAAAAGGAAAGTGACGAGAAAAAAGCAAAAGTTCCCAGGAAATAAGCAATGTTGTGGGTGAAATACTATCAGGTTTCAGACGGACAGAGCTCCTTAAAATTCACTCTTTTTGGTTAAAGGAAATTTAGTTTTGGGAGGGTCCTGCTTTCACAAACGAGTTACAGAGCACAGATCCAGTGTCCCAGGGCAGAGCAGCAGCCCAGCCCCTGCAGCAGCTCCATCCCAACGCAGAGGGAGCGGGGATGAAATGGACCCTCCCTGGTGCCTTCATTCTTCAGTACACAGGGCTCCAAAGCTGCCTCTCTGCAACACCCCTGGCTCCTCAACACCTTCAAAACCACGAGCCTCAGGAAAGCCAAGAACACCTTTGGGCGAACCCCAGAACGTCCCGAACCGGGAGGGACCCACAGGAGAATCCAGTGCAGCCCCCGGCCCTGCACAGACCCCCAACAATCCCACCCTGGGCATCCTGACGGGGCCGGGACCATTCCCTGGGGAACCGGGCAGTGCCCAGCACCTTGGGCAGTGCCCAGCACCTTCCCCTGAGCTCCATGCCAAGCCCTGGCACCGCTCCAGCCCTCCCGAGCTCCTGTCCCCTCTGCAGAGCCCAAGGAAGGGTTTCCTGAAGGGTTCCCCCTCCATCTCATCCCCTCCATCCTCTCTGCTGCCGCACTCAGGAGCGGCTGGGGCCGGGGCAGTCCCCAGAGCCCGGGCACACAAACCCCGCAGCTCCCGAGGGTCCGGGGCTGTGCCCGTTCCCCCGGCCCGGGGACAGCGGGGCTGTGCCGGGCTCACACGGCGCACACGCACGAGGAATTCACAGAGGAATTCACAGAAACGGGAGAGAAGCGCCTCGGCTGGGCCCAGACTCTGACAGTGTCGGAGGAGGGAAGCACCGATAGAACAGCCCAGCCCCGGCCGCTGTCACCTTCCTGCCCCCGGTTTTCCCAGCACCGAATCACGGAGCCAGCGGCAGCTCCTGCTCGCCCCCAGCCCCCGGCCCCGAGCCGAGCCCCGGGGTCGCCATTGATCCCCGTGTGCGCCCGAACCCCGCGAGCGGTGAATCCCCGCGGGCAGCCCCGGCTCGGGGCACCGGGACCCCCGGGGCCGCCGCTTCCCGGGGGTGCCACCCACACAAAGCGCGGCGGGGCCGGTGCGGGCCCGTCCGGGCCGGCCTGCGGGGGAGGCCGCGCGGGGGCCGCGGGCCCGGAAGGGAGCGGCAGCGCCGGGGCCGCGCCGGGAGGAGCGGCGGGGACGGGGCCGGGGCCGGGAGCGGCGGCGGGCCCGGCGCGGCGGGGGGCGCAGCGCGGGGTGGCGGGGTGCGGGCCCGCTCGGGCCGGGGCCGGTGGCGGTGCCGGTGTCGGGGCGGGGGCGCGGTCCGGCCGTACCTGCGCGCGGGGCCCTCGGCGGCGCGGGGGGCGCAGCGAAGGGGGGGCGCCCAGGCGAGCGCAGCGCCCCGCGGCCACCACCTGCGCCCGCCTCCCCGCCGCGCCCATTGGCCGCGCGCGGCACCGCCCTCGCGTCCATTGGCCGCGCCGCCGGGGACGGACGGCGAGTTCAGCCAGTGGCGAGCCCGATCGCCGAATAACAAGGGGAGCGCGGGTGTTGATTGGCCGGCGGCGCGGAGCGACGGTCCGCCCACCGACGGGCGGGGCAGCGGGGAGCGCTCCCGTCACTCAGGCGCTTTCCGCCAGTCGCACGCCGCCTTCTGCTGCCGGCGGCCCGCCCCCAGCGGCCATTGGGCGAGGCGGGCGTCGGACGGGCGCTGATTGGCGGCGCGAGGTGCCCGTCGGGCGTGGGGCGGGGCGGTGAGGACGTGAGGAGCCGCACAGAGCGGGGCGGGGGCGCTGCGGCCGCGCTGCGCCAATGGGGGAGCGGCGAGCGCGCGCGCCCCCGCGCCGCCGGGCGGGGAACGGCGGGGACCGGAGGGGACAGCGGGGATTGAGGGGGTATCGGAGATCGGGGGGATACCGGGGACCGGGGGAGACAAGCAGGGACTGAGGGGGACAGCGGGGATTGGGAACCGGCACTGACCGGGGGGTCCCAGGATCACCGATCCCCGTCCCCGCAGCCCCCGGGCACAGCCGAGGCTCGGCCGGCGCTGCCCGGGGAGCTCTGGGGTCCCGGTCCCCGCCGGTGTCCGGGCACAGCTCGGGGCACGGCGCCTGTCCCAGCCCCGGGAAGGAGCGGGGGCATTCGCCCATTTGCGCTCAGTTAGGCCCAGCAGAGCGCGCAGTCCGTGCCCGGCCTGGGAATGCCCAGAACAGGAGCCGGTCCTTGGTTGGGCTCTTGCTGCTGTCGTTCCCCTCCCTGAGTCTTGCCCCAGGAAATTTCATTCCTGTTCCCCTTCCCATCCGGGGATTTGGCCCAGAAACGGGCCCGGGTGGGAGTGGGAGGTGAAACATCAGCCCAGCACATCAGCCCCAGCACAAAATCCCTTTGTACCCACAGCCAAACCCGCTCACTGAGCAGCACAGGCATTTCCCCGGTAGGGCTTTGTAATTTGGGACAGGTAATTTTGGCACATCTCACCAGAAAGTGTCCAATTTGCAGAGGAATTGTGATTGTTGCTTAAAAAAGCCACGAACAGAACAGTACATTGGCACCTATGGAGGAAACAAAGTTTGTTTTTCAAGTTCTAAATAACGGCAAAACCAATAAACGAAGGAAATCGTTGCAGTTATTGCTATTTAAATGCAGAAATACTTCCTCACTTTCACTCGCTCACCCCCAATTCTTCCCCTCACAACACAGAATAAAAAGCACAAGAACATTTCCAATGAAATCTAAATATCTGAAAGTGTTTCATGTGAACAATGACCTTAAAATAAACTTATTTTAAAGAGGGCAGATGGTGCTAGTGCTGCCTAATTTAACAGATTCTGTTTTTACCACCTTAATGTTGCTTTATTTCTTTCATCTGCCTTTGTGAAAACCTCAGTGGCTGAATTTATTCCTCTGGTTTGTGGAGAAGCTCACACTTGTTCCTGTAACACCTCAAATATGATGCAGGACTTGGCATTTGCAACAGTTTTGGAGTTTATTCATTCAATGGACAAACAATTCCAACTGCCAGTTGGTATTTGTGATTCTGGAGCACTGGAAATTAATCCAAGTTAAAAGAAAAGTTTGGGGAATCTTGAACATGACACACGGCCTCAGTAGTGCCTAGAAGCAATTATGTTGAAGAACAGCAAATGAGGATTCTCCAAATTTGCAGTGAAAAATCATAATGAAAATCACAACCCTTAGAAAAATAAAAGGCATGGCTTAATGGGGCATAAATTCAACCACAAATTCAAATTCCTGCACAAGGAACTGGGTCTGGGAACCCACTCTGGATCAAAAGAATTGAAGGAGAACAGTCAATAATCAATCTGAAAAGATATTTATTTTGAGAACATCAGCTTGCACATTATACAAAAAATTGACAAATTCACCAAAAAACGTATAAAATGTTGCGGGGTCTTTTTCCCTAACATATTAACATAATCACTTTGCAAAGGGTAAGAATTGAGGAAACCAATAATAGGCACATTTGTTCCAGTCTGTCTGCAGAAAAGTGTGATTAAAAATATCCCTGTCTTGCTGAGGTATCAAACTGCAAACTTTGGTAATGTTAGAGGGAGACCAAGGGAGCCTTCTCTAGGCATGGCCAATACAAAATGGTTCATAAAAAGTCAGAATTGGTTATTTTTCATTTCCAAGTAGAAATGCAATGAAACAAAGAAAAAAAAAACTCCCCAATACACCTATAACTAGGAAACCTGATCCTCTGCAAATCCCCACTAATCACACACAGCTACAGTGATCCACGCTCCCAAAGAATCCGGCTGGCAAGTCCCAACAATTCAGTGCTTATGAAAAAAAGGAGACCTTGATGGTGATTCAGAGCCCAGTCTTCCAGCAAAGGACAAAAGGCACTTAAGAATGGCTTTAGGATATTCCACAATGGCATTTCGGGACAGGGGACAGCGCCCAGCTGAACAAATCCTTCCCTAAAGAGAAGTCCAGTGAGGTAGTACTTCATATTGCTCCAACCACTTGGCTCTAAGCAAGCAGCCTTCTGGTTCTGAGATACAAAATTAGCGGGAAATGGCTTTTTGTCAAACGTATAAAACCCAGTTCTTACAAAAAATAGTAAAAACCCACTTGTGGTAGAAAGCCAGGAACCATCTTGTACAAATTGAGTATCAAAATGCTGCCAAGGTGATGCACGAGTCTACCTTGATGGCCAAATCCCCAGACAGTGAAGATTGTTCTAGCAACCAAGCCATTTTTGGAATAAAAAATAAAAACAAAGGGGGCACAGGGGCACTCTGAGAACTTTCCTCATCATTAGCAGCCTCACCGGAAGCACTTTCAGTCCATTAGAAACAAATAATTCTGTGCTGATGAATGGCAGGTTTGAGGGGATGAAAAACAAAAATAAAAATGCAAAGTTCAACACAGAGAACAAAAACAAAACCCAGGAACATACAAAAGGATAATCCTTGGAGTTTACAGGTTTGTTTTCAAAACAAGGAAGACTTCAAACCATTTTTTGCGAAGGGGGCGGGGGGTGGGAGAAAACACAGACTAACATTTTTTTTTTGTTTTAAATTAAGCCCAGGGTGGGTGTGGCAGGCAGGGAGGGAGGCAGGGAGGGAGAAGTGCTCTGGGGGATCACCGGCCGCTGCCGTAGCCGGGGAAGAGCTGGGCCAGGACGCTCTGCAGGGCCTCGTTCACCTCCATGCTGTAGCTGCGGCCCAGCTCGTAGCGGCACGCGGGGCAGCTGAACACCGAGGCCTTGAAGGACCTGTCCAGGCAGTCCTGGGGACAGAAGCCAGCAGGGTCAGGGACAGGGAGCTGGGCTCATTTGGCACAGCTCTGACACAGCGAGCCAGCCCTGAGACTGCTGGGGAGGGACCAGAGAGAACGGGGGCACTGCACTCCCAGCTGAGAGCATTGCTGTGGACACAGCAGAGAGCAGGGAATTCCAGACTGGCTGGACATGGAGAGACCTTAAATCCCATCCAGCCAGTGCTGCTGGACACAGCAGAGAACAGGGAACTCCAGCCTGGCTGGACATGGGGAGACCTTAAATCCCATCCAGCCAGTGCTGCTGGACACAGCAGAGAGCAGGGAACTGATCCCTCCCAGCCTGGCTGGGATGGAGAGACCTTAAATCCACCCCAATGCTGCTGGACACAGCAGAGAGCAGGGAACTCCATCCTGGCTGGGCATGGAGGGTCCTTAAACCCCACCCCAGTGCTGCTGGACACAACAGAGAGCAGGGAACTCCAGCCTGGCTGGGATGGAGAGACCTTAAATCCACCCCAGTGCTGCTGGACACAGCAGAGAGCAGGGAACTCCATCCTGGCTGGGCATGGAGGGTCCTTAAACCCCACCCCAGTGCTGCTGGACACAACAGAGAGCAGGGAACTCCAGCCTGGCTGGGATGGAGAGACCTTAAATCCACCCCAGTGCTGCTGGACACAGCAGAGAGCAGGGAACTTCAGCCTGGCTGGGATGGAGGGACCCTAAATCCCACCCAGTGCCACCCCTGCCATGGCAGGGACACCTCCCACTGCCCCAGGTGCTCCAAGCCCCAGTGTCCAACCTGGCCTTGGGCACTGCCAGGGATCCAGGGGCAGCCCCAGCTGCTCTGGGAATTCCATCCCAGGGCCTGCCCACCCTCACAGGGAACAATTCCTCCCCAACAGCCCAGGCCCAGCCCAGCAGAGCCCAGCCCAGCAGAGCCCAGCCCAGCAGAGCCCAGCCCACCTTGCAGACGTTGTGCTGGCACACGGTGGTGACTGGCCTGAACACGACCTCCTGACAGCAAATACACAGAAAGGCCTCCTCCACTTTATTCAGAAATTTCTGCAAAGAGAACGTTTGAATCAACTTAGTGCTGAAAGATAAATTAACCCAAACCCCCATCATTAAATGCAAGGGATTACTTTGATCATAGAAAGATTCTCAACAAATCTTAATATGCAAATCCTGTCCCATTAAACCTGCTGGGAGTGTTTACACTAAAATCAATCATTTTAGGTCTGAGGCTGTTCTTTAATTCAGCCAAGGGTTTGTGTCTGGGAACAGCACAATTACAGCTGGGGAAAAGCCCAACGTACCGGTCCATCTTTGAGAGCCTCTAGGACTTCATTCCACAGTTTTTCATTGGCTTCATCACTTTTTATAAGAGATTTCTGCTGGGATGTCAGTTTGTATGGCTCAACTTTAGTTTTCTTTGGAGTCCCTGCTGGAGAGGTGACGGGTGTTTCCTCCCCACCTGAAAGAAAACACAAAGATTTTTTTTAAAAACAAAAAACCACCAGGAAAGAGTAACCAAGTAAAATGCACAAAAACCTCCAAGGTTTTCTATATCCACTTGCCTACTCCACAAACCTGCTGATTTCCTTTTCCTCTTCCCTTTCCCTGGGGTATCAAACTCATCTTCCCCGTTATTTTCTTTTTCCTTGTCTTTGTTTGCAACAGCTTCCAAATATCCTTCAGGATACTGCAGGGAAACAAAACAAAGAGCACTCAATGCCAACACACTGGATCAAACTTGCAGACCAGGACAGGTCCAAGAGTGACCTCTGGAGAACAGCTCCAAGGGCACTTTGAATCTATTTTAAGCAACAGATCCCTGCTAAAGGGAAGCACTTCACAGCCTATAGAAATTCCATACCAGAAATAAAGTGAGTTTTATCCTTTTAGCCTCTTGATGTATAAAAACAAACAACCCAGCAGACTGGAAGCATTTATGTCCCCTTTAGTCTCAATTTTTTGCTAAGGATCATCCTCATTAAGAGCATGTAACAGAAAAATCCCTGCTCTCCATCAAGCTGAGAGTCCAGCTGATATCCCAGGCCAGTACCTGCATTGTCAGGCCAAGCTTTTTCATCCTGTCCTTCCCCTCTTTGGTCCAAGGAGCAGGTTCTTCATCGTCCCTCCTCAGCAGGTAACGCCACACCAGGAACCCAGATTTCCCTGTCTCGGGCCAGTATTTCACAACCTGAAAAAGCCACAGCAAGTCCATCACCCTCTGTACAAGCCCCCTGGCCACGAGCACGTGCTCTTGTCCCAGCTCAGCCCTCCTCACCTTGTAGATGCCGTCGTATCTGTTGCCCTCCAGGGGAGCATACTTGCTGTGCTTGCCTCCCTTGACGTTCCTGACCACCCTCACCGGCTTCCCCGCCCGCCAGTCCTTGGCCTCAGCCCCGTGCTTGTCATTGATGGGGGCACTGCAGTTCAGAGCCAGGGCCCTGCAGGAGAGGCCAGAGTTCAGTGTGGTACTGCCATGGAACCCTGTGTGTGACACTGGGGACCCTCCTGATGGGGGCACAGCTGATTATTGATGGCATGACCCTAATGCACCAGCCCAGAGCACCTCCTCCGCTCAAGTCCAGGCTTATCTGTGAGAGTAACAGTTCAGAATTACAAATGGTCTGGTCTCCTGCAATCAGTGGCTGCAAAGGTCTCCAGGAGAGAGCAGGAGAACTCCTACACCAATGTATTGCTCTGTTCCTTAAGTGTCAGCCAGCATTGCAGGTGACACCAACCCCACTCACAGTTCTGTCCCACACAGTGCTCTGAAAGGAGCCTTCCCATCCTGTAACTGATCTGCAGCCTAAAGCACAGCCCAGACCCAGTTCTGGCCCTTGTTCCAAAGCTTAAACAGCCCCAACACCCCCTGTGCTGACAGACTGCCAGGTGCTGAGGCCAGAATGGAGCACAGACGTTGCCAACCTGTTCATGTTGGTGAGTTTCTGATCACAGGACTGCTCTGCCGTGCGCTTGTTCCCAGAGAGGTCTCGGCCCCCACTCCCCGTGTAGGTGAAGGAATTCCCATGATCCTGAAACGAACACGGATGGATTTCACAGTCACAAAAAGAATTCAACAAAAGCAGCAGGAGAGTCTCTCAACCAGGTAGGTTTAGCAGGGCATTCTCAAAAAGGAAAGGTGCTTCCTGTGTATTTAAGCTCCCAGACTGGGCCAGTCTCTGGCTCTCCCTCAGGACAGGAGACCAGGTGACAATGGTGACAATGTTGTCTTGTCACACCCCTGAGCAGCCCAGGCTCACACAGGATCTGCTGCAAGTGAACAGCTGGCAGCACAGCCCACGAGACTGTTCCAATGTGGGTGTAAGGCAGACCTTGGAAAGTCAGAACTCTGGCATCAAAAGCTGACACAGGGATATCAGACTGGGTTTGGATGATCCTGTGGCTCAGGCTGGCACAGATCACTGCAGTTTTTTCAGAACTCTGGGATCAAAAGCTGACACAGGGATATCAGACTGGGTTTGGATGATCCTGTGGCTCAGGCTGGCACAGATCAATGCAGTTTTTCCTTGCCTCGTTTGCTTCTGAAGGGAATGGGTGAAGCTGGGCAAGTGTTTGGTGTGGAGTTTTACCAAGTTTGTTTGGTTCTGCACATAAATAATCAGAATCCACTCACAATGTCATCTTCATATCCTCCTGCCAGCACCAAGGAGTAGGCCCCATCATTGCTCCTGCCGTGGATCCCTGCCACGTGGGGCCTGTGCACCCCAGACTCGCTCACCTGGGAGACAAAAGCAGCTTTGGAGGCACCTGCCCTCAACAGGCCCCACACAGCACTGGGCTTGGAGCTGAACCAACTGTGCTACTTCACATTTGCTTTCCATGTGTCACAGGGGGAAGCTGCTCTCACCATCATCCTCC
Organism: Agelaius tricolor; assembly: GCF_023055355.1. Lineage (NCBI taxonomy): Eukaryota > Metazoa > Chordata > Aves > Passeriformes > Icteridae > Agelaius > Agelaius tricolor. The sequence goes on along the minus strand of NW_027269293.1, from coordinate 1,276,151 downwards.
AAAAAGCTCCAGGCAGAAGAAACAAAAAATAAAAACACGTCTAAAAAAATAAGGCACTGACTGTATCGGTAAATTGAACACATGGATAAGGTTTGTGTGCAAATCTAACAATTTGGATATTTCTTACTGAAATTGCTTATTAAAAGCCTCCAGGTATTTAAGAATAATACAGATATTAAATATCTGTATAGTTTTGAAAGAGCTGTAATAGCAACCTTCCCTCAATACTTGAAAGCAAGATCTGGACAGGCCTGTGCTTTTTTTCTGCCCCAGCTTTCTAACAGGATGGGAAAGCTTCTGTTTCATGTATGTGGATATTTGAGACACCCTTGCCAGGGCACACTACACACCTCCAGGACAAACTACTGGGAACAAATCCGCTTGCTTTGGGGTTTTTGAGTTACCAAAAAGAGCACTACAACAAAATAAACCAGCCCTTGACGGTCCAACAATGCAGCATTAGTTATGGAACACTTGATCCAGACAAAGCCAGAATTCTTTTCCTTCTGCACTTCCATATATCCAGTGACACACACGTTTCCACATTAACTGTTTCAGTTTCTTGTAGGGGCTGGATCACTCCCATTTTTCCCCACAGTAGGTCAGGCCAGGATTCAGCTTCATACCTGAACTCTGAATTTCCACATGGTGCCAACAGGGATGCCAGGGATTGGTCCATAGTGGTTGGAGGGGACAATGGTGCATTCCTTGGTGCGCCCCACACACGCCATGCCCTGGGCAGAGAGCAGCATCAGCCAAGAGCCCAAAGGAACAAACACAATTCCAAGTAAAACAGCTTTGGACTGACCTTGCCCCAGTCTCTCCGGGAGGAGGAATTAGCAGATGCCATCTTTTGTTTCTTTTTACTTTCTTTTAATTTCTCTCCTGCTAAAACCACCTCACTTGCATCATTTCGACATTCAGGGCAGTACCTAAAGTCAGTGAAAATTAACAAGTAGCAAAGCCTTCAATTAGGAGCATTTCCTCCAAACACAGTGAGTTATGTTACAATTTCCCCATGTGAAACTAGACAGGACATGGAAACACTTTCCATACTGGAATTTAACCTACAACAGCTCCTGTCCTTGCACCAGCCACTGCAGATGTGTCAGGAAATGGCTGTGCCATAAAATCATTGTACACAGTATTGAAACACTGAGGGGATAAACCAGTGCATTTCACTGACTCTGTGTCTATTGAAAGGTGTATTTCACTACCCACTACTCTCAGTGTACACATCTCATGCAAACCTGCCTGATCTGATGATGGGGCCTGCCTGCAGTGACCCATAAAAGCCACTGCACAGCTGAAGCATCAAGCTCTCATTTGTTCCTCTTTGGATCCCAGGTTTGGGCTGGAAGGACCCTAAAGTTTATCTCATTCCAAGCCCTGCCATGGCAGGGACACCCTCCTCTATCCCAGGTTGCTCCAAGCCCTGGCCTTAGGCAGGTACACAAAAAAGGCATCTAGATCCCAGAGCTAGGAAAAGGAGTGTGCAAGCCATGGGCTTAAAACCTACTCTCATTAAGCTCATGAAAATTATGAAGTTTTACCAAAAAAAAAAAAAAAACCCCAAACACCCACATCCCTCCCTGTTGCTAATCAGATGTAACTGTGACACCCCACACACCTCCTCAGAACCTACCAGTCCTCATCATCTGGGATTCTGCTGAGGGGAGGGTTGAGGCAGTAGATGTGGAAGGCCATGTCACACTCATCACACATGAGCTGCTTGTCTGGATCCTGCTTCCCCCCACAGATGTGACAAGCACAGACCCTGCAGGTCTTGTTTGGGTTGTCCTTGCAGGCTTTACACACGGGTCCACTCTGTCCTGTGGGCAAACACAAACCACACTCAGCAAGTGCCAAGATCCACTGGCAACGGTCAAAGGAGGCACAAGTGAATGTGTCTTGGACTCTTTAAACCTCTGACCCTCACAGAGACATCTGGCAGGACATCACAGGGTAAGACAGACATGCAAGAACTCCACATCAGACTCACGTTTTGGGGTTCCAGAACTGATGGGTGAAGCAGTGCCTGGCTCTTCAATTTTATAGATTTCATCCACTAATATAATTGTGCAGTCATTCAAGGAATCACCAGCTTCCCTAGAAGAAGTTGAGGAAACATCAGAGTTTGGAAGTATCCCACAGCTCGAGTTCACAGATGCCAGCAGAGTCACTCAGACCTCAGAAAGCTGAAGCAGAGCAGGAAAACTCCATTTATTCCACATGAACAGCTTACCCAAGTAGTATCTTTGCATTGAGCTCCCTGGTCATTTTTGTTTCCCTTTTCTGCAGGATCTCAGCATCGTACCAGAAGCCCCTCTCCTTGGGCTCATCAGGGTTGTAGTTGACCATCACCACCTGCCCCACCTCCAGCTGGTGCCACTTGAGGATGGTCCGTGCCCGAGCCCGCACGTTGCCCGAGCTCATCTGCACCACCCCATTCTCTGGATAACTTGAAGGGAGGGACACAACAGAAATCAGATTCAACATCAGCTCTGGGGAGGAACAGGTGTTATGCAGACAGGTTGACTTTGCTGTGCAACACAACAATACCATCAAGGATAAAATCTCCTCCCACACAGACACAGCCAGAACCAACCAGGCTGACTTTGATATTATTGCCTCCCTTCAACCCTTGGACACCAGCACTTCCTATAAATGCTGGTGTCCATAAAAACATGATTCCAGCCCCCTGGAATTCCAACTGCAAAACAACCCTATAGTTGCCAGGACACAATGACATAATTACTATGTCACTGCCCAGTTCTGTTTTAATTTGTGCAATATCTACAATAGAATTTCCCATCAACATCACAACCCAAATGACTTTATTGGGCCAAGAAAGCAACAAAACAAAACTCACTCATCGTATTTCACATGATAAATTACATCCTCTTCAGGGACAGCTGTGGGCTGGTCAGGATCTGTGCAGCTCTCAGCTGATCCACTGGTGGGTTTTTTCCTGGTTACATTCACCACTGTGGCTTCAAACCACGCTCCCATGTCCGTGTCCCGAGCATCCACCAAGTCATTGATCTATAGAGAGCCAAGAGCACAGCTCACCAAAACAGATTTGAAAATTAGGCATTCATTTCCAATCTACTTAAAGATTTAACCATCTCAAGAACTGCACCATTATCAACATATTTAACTGACCACCTTAAAAATTAAGATTTCCTCTGCTCTCCCGGTCCTGTTGTGCAGCCCTACAGCCTGCTTAGGTTGAATTTGTAAGGTTATAAATCCATTCTACACCAGCATGTGTAAACCCAGCCTTGTTAGCGAGCCCAAACCATTATTGGTTAGTCTGAAATAGAGTTTCAAAGCGTCTTGCTCGTAACCTGGCAAAGACATCACTAGATCTGTAATAAAACCCATTGAAACAGAGAAATAAAATGATTCTGAATAGCTGCTCGAGATTTTCTTTTGTTCATTCGAGAAAGTTTCAGCTTTGACAAATGTAGTGACTCCAAGCAAAAATATTGGGAAAATTTGTAAAAAAATCAAACCAGACACTCTGAATACTTTTTTTTTTTAATTAATGCATTGTAGTTTTATTTCAAAGGACAAAACGAAAAAATTAAGTTTTTTGACCTAGAGCATTTTGCACTGAATTGGTTTGTGGGTTGGTTGGTATTTCTGCCTTTGTTGTCGGAGTGTTTGAGAGGAAGAAAGGCACTGCCCACACAATTGGAGTGCGAAAGATTTCCAGCGATTCTCCAGGCCAGAGAACGACTGCCCTGGGCAGGCGCAGGCTGAGGGCTCCCAGCGTGCCAGCACCCACCTTGTAGAGGCCGAAGCAGGGGTCAGTCCAGTCGGGCTGGGCGGCTGTGCCGGGCTGTCCCTCCAGCTCCAGCGCAGCCTCCCCGTTGTGGGAGCTCTTGTCGGACTCACTGGGGCCGGAGCCGCAGCCGGAGTCGCTGTCCGAGAGCTCGGGGTCCTTGTCCTTGCTGCCCGCAGGCAGCACGGCCGGGCTTTGTCTGACCAGCAGCTGCACGATGTCGTTCAGCCCCACGCTGTAGTCGAACAGGGAGTGCCCATCTTCCATCTGCAGGGAAAGCACAGAGCTGCTCACGGAACCGCTGACGGAACCGCTGACGGAGCCGCTCACGGAACCGCTCACGGAGCCGCTCGCGGAGCCGCTCATGCCGGGCTGGCTCCAGCCTCCCATCGAGCTCAGAGCCCGCCAGCATCCACCACCACGTGGCTTGGGAACCATTATCAGCCAGATCTGGGCCCTTCTTCTCTCTCAGCTGTGATATTTAAATGCTGTTTTTTCAATCTGCCAGAGCAAGGCTTCCATGCTGCTCTGGACTCGCTACCCAGCCTCTAGGAGATGTGGAAAAGTTTGCAGCACGTTCCCTAGAAACATCAATTAACTACAGACCCCCCACATTCCCATCAGGATTCAAAGATAATTCCACGTTACCTACAAACACAAAGGGAAATTATTTCTTCCTCAATTCAGACACATCCCAAAGCTAATGCAGATTATCTTTATATTTTAATTGTGTGTGATAATAATAATCCAGATTATTGTTACACCATCTCCATAATTCGTAGCAGTAAGTAGAAGCCAGAGTTAATCACACACTTTTCTCCCAGCAAACACACATTTTTTCCATTGAAAGTAAAATCAAAAAAGATTCAATTCAACTTGAAACTACTCGATCGCTCTTCAGCGTAGCCTGGCGTGTCCTAATTTCACACTCCCTCTAATTCTAAGAGTTTATCTGGCAAGTCTGGCACGGTTTGTAGTCAAATCAAGACCCTGCCCCTGCAAAAAGAGAAGTACAGAGGCAGAAAGAGGCCCCTCAATAGCCTCTCAAGAGCTCTAAGGAGCACAACCATTTTAGAGTTAACATGTAAGGCTGGAGCCCACGGAGCAGTCAGAAGTTCAGACAAGCTTCCCCACATATTTAAGGTCTGACTAAGAAATTATACAGGAAATGATCATCCCTTTCCAGCCTAAACCACCAGAAAAAGCAATCCCTGGAGCTTTGTTCTCTATCAGGGGGAAGCAGAGCAAAACCACAAAAATTTACACTTCACAGGAATCACTATGATAATTCAATTCTGATTTATGGCATCAAATGGCTGTGGAACAATCCCTGGAAATCTGACTGCACAGGAAGAGGTCTGAGCTTTTTTGCTGGTTCAGAGATGAAAACTCCTCGAGGGGCATAAGAACACACCAGAAATTGGTTGTTCTTCTCAGCCAGGACACAGTGTCACCAACATGGGAACAGCAGCAGAGGACATGAGTGACAACAGGTGCAAAGTGAAATGGAAGAGCACAGGAACAGGACAGGAAACCACAGGAGCTCAAAGCACAGCCAGAAAGAAGAGCCCGGCACTGAGGACAAGCCTCAAACAAAAGAGGCAGGTTTGAACTCACAGCTAATTCCCCAACCCCACTGACAAACGCTCATGAGTAAGAATTGGAACATTTGCAGGGGTTCCAAGAGCCAGACAAAGCACAATGGGAACAAGGCCTAAGAGAGGCTGGGTCACGTTCCTGCCTGAGCCAGGGAACACTGGAACTGCAGGAGGAGGGGTTCCCTTTGTAGGGCAAGGGCAAACTGACTGAAAGTCACCACTTCTGAAAATCTGCTTAACCCCAGCTGCCTGCACAGACCTCAGGGAAAGGCTGACAGGTAGCACCTGCCCTGAACCAACCTCCCTTATCACTTGATTTACAACACAAATGGGTCATCAATGCATCCAAATCTACACCAAGCCAACAGAAAGGTGATGCTACACCATCCTACAGGCCTCTGTTTATGCTAGAACTGGTACCTGAGCTCAGACTGAGGCTAGTCCAGGTGTATTTCCATGTTCTACAGCCACACCTGCTAATTACAGAGTACAGTTAGCTCAAGACTGCCTAAAACAGAAAGAAAAGCAGCCAGAAAAAATAGTCCATCTGCAGTCAACTCAGCATCCCGCTGCTTTTCCAGACACTAATCCTGTGATCAACCAAACACCAGCTCAGGAGTTTCTCTAGGACGAAGGTTTAGCAGCATAGAACTAGGCAGAATACAGCAATTGTATTTTTAAATGGTTTTGATTGACTTCACTGCTAATTTAGTTACATTATTAACTGACAGAGAATAAAACAGCTGTGCAACAGCAATTGTAAACGTATTATTGAGAACATAACACAGCACTGAGCCACTCAAGTGTTCTGTACCTAGTGAGAATTTGACATCAGACCTGAAGAACTTCAAAATCATGAGTTGCTTTTCCCAATTTACAAAGGAAAATGAGATCTTTACGGCTTTCAGAGCGGTGAAACTTGCAAGGCACAAAAACATTGAGCACTTTAAAGACCATAAAATCACTGGTAATTTCCAGACACTTCATAAAGGCGATGTCAAGGCAGAAGAGCAACACATTAGGTAGAAAACAGTAAAGGAAAGTAAGAATAAAGGCAGCGGGCACCTCTACTTGCAAACCCACGGACAGGGCAGCGCGGGAGGGAGCGGGGATCACTAGATGGCAGCAAAACCCCTTATTTCCACGCAATTAAAAATAAATAAATAAAACCATCCGTCCGCAGCTGGAGGGGAGCAGGGGCAGGGTGGGGGTGTCCGGCACCGCGCTGCTGCCGCTCCCCGGCTGTCAATGCCCGCGCCGCGCCGGTACCTGCTTGCCGCGGTAGAAGAGCCGCTGCCGGTGGGGCTCCACGCCGAACACCTCGTGAATCCGCAGGCGCAGCCCCTCCACCTTGGTGAGCTTGGAGAGGGAGTCCACGCGGTGCGTCTGGCTGCCGTCCATGGTGCGCACCTGGATCCACATGGCGCCGGCGCTGCCCCGGGAATGGGACCGCGCTCAGCGGCGGCACCGGCGGGGCGGGCCCGCACCCGCGGCCGCGCCCCCCTCACGCGTCCGCCGCACGCCATTGGCCGGCGGCCCGGCCGGCTCGGCCGCTGATTGGCTGCGGCGGGCGGGCCTCGCCCACCCACGCGGGAGCCTAACGGCTCCGCTCGCGCCGGCCGTATCTCGCGCCACAATTGAAACCCGCCCGCCGCGCCCACGCGCCAAGTCTCGCGCGATCATGCAAATGAGAGAGGGGATAAAGGGGGATAGGGGGCGAAGCGCGTGGTCTTAAAGGGGCCGTCACCGGCACAACGCGGCCCGCGGCCCCTCCGCCGCACACCCACCCGGGACAGGACGGGAACCGCGGGCCGTCAGCGACCCCCGCCGCGCCCGGACCCGCCCCAGCCCGGCCGCGTCATCCCCGCGCAGCCCCCGGGGCGATGCCACTCCCCGGGCCCGAGGGCACCGGTGCCGCCGGCACCGCCCCTGATGGCCACACCCCCTCCCGCGGGCCCGTTCAGGGGCGGGGGTCGGTCCCGCAGTCGCAGCCCCGAGCGACGCGACCCCTCCGGGGCACCAGACCCAGCTGTCACCGCCCGGGCACCGCGGAGCGCTCCCGCCGCTTCTCGCACCCCCCGGGCAGGGCGGGGAAACCCCCGCGCCCCTCGCTGCCCTCCCGCTCCCGGTGCCACCGGCCGCTCCCCGGCCCGCGGCAGCATCGCCATGGGCGGCGGGGCCGGGGCTGGGTGTCCCGGCGGACTCACCGGGTGCGGGGCCGGTGCCGGGGTTGGGGGTCCCGGCGGACTCACCGGTTGCGGGGCCGGGGCTGGGGGTCCCGGCGGACTCACCGGGTGCGGTGCCGGGGTTGGGGCTGGGGGTCCCGGCGGACTCACCGGGTGCGGTGCCGGAGCCGGTGCCGCGCGCGCTTTCCGCGGGCTTTGGAGTTTGGCGCGGAAAAGCCCCGCGCGCGCCCCGTGCGCGCCCATTGGCCGCCGCTGGCGGGAACGCGCGGGCGGGGCGGGGCCGCCACCGCCTCCCGGGGCCGGGGGGCCCTGGGAGGGAAACGGGACCGGGAAAATACCGCCGGCGACCGGGGGCGACAATGGGGATCCCCCGCCAATGACCCGGCCCGGCGCCCCCTGCTCCGCTGCGATACCGGGGGCAAAACCCCCCCGAATCCCCAAGGGCTCCGTCCGCCCTGAACCCCCGGGGCCGCGGGCACGGCACCGGTTATTGTCCTAAACCTGGTGAGCCCCAGCTGAGAGGAGACTCCAATGACCCCTCTATGACAGCCACCCTTCCCCAGGGGTCCTGTTCCCCCAGGGGGGCTCCAGGAGGATTCTTGTCCCCCTGGGGGGCTCCAGGCCCTACCCTGATGCGAATAAACCGAATAATCCGAATAACCGAATAATCCGAATAACCGAATTCCAATAAACAGAGCAATCCGAATAAACCAAATAATCCGCAAAAGGGCTCTAACTCCCCAGGCCGTTAGCTCCAGGGGCACTCATGGCGCTGTGCAGGGCCCCACTGGTGACAACGTGGCCTGGGTGACACGGCACGGCCGCGGCGTGGCCGTGTGAGCTGACAGAAAGGGCAGATCCAGCAGGATGTTTATCCCCAAACCCACCGATGCTATGAGGAAATCAAAAATGATAATATTTGCTTAAAACAACCGTCGGATGGGGGAAAAGCGTGGCCAAGAGGCCCCTGAGAGAAGCCTGCTCCAAGAGGAGGATGAGAGGCCGAGGGTTGGCGCTTGTGGGGGAGAGAGAGGCCAGGCTGGGGCCGCGGGGATGGCGCGGCCTGGGCTGGAACAAAGGAGCGCGAGGCGCGGGAGGCCGCGGCACGGCCCGGCACGGCCCGGCACACCCCGTTTCCGTGCTCCCCTCCCCGCCCCCACGGCCTCCCCTCGGCACTGGAGCACAGCCAGCAGCGGGATGTGGTGCCCTCCCACGTAGGGGACACGTAGGGGACAGGCAGGACAGGTGCCATCCTCCCTTGGAGCCGCCATGCACCCCAGGGATGAGCCACGGTCGCAGGAGCCGGGATGGGCTCGATGTCGGGGCACTCAGGCAGCCTGCAGCAGCCAGGCTTCATCTCCTGCCAGGGCTGGAGGCTCTGCCTCGACACAAAGGCATTGCTGGCCCTTGCAGATGTACTGGAGGATGAAGCTGAAGCCGCTTCCTGCAGCCTGGGAGGGTTCTGGGATACTGGGCAGGAATTCCTCCCTGCCAGAGGTGCCCAGCAGAGTTGTTCACCACTGCTGAGCCAGCTCGTCCCACAGCAGGGACAGACAGGTCCCAGCCTCCCGGTTCCTGCACTGGCAGGATGTTCTGTGGAGTGGAATATCCCTCTGGCCATGCTCCCACCCAGCTCCTTGTGCCCCTGCTCGCTGGCAGAGCCTGGGAAACTGAAAAGTCCTTGATTTGGAGGGCAGGTGCTGGGGAGCCCAGGTGGGTGCTGGAAGGGGAGCAGGAGTGGCTCACCTGGAGCAGGCACAGGAGACAGGAGGGTCCTGCTGGGCTGATGCAGAGGGAGGGCAGCAGAGACCTGCAGCAGGTCCTGGCCCAGGAGAGTGCTCTGAAGGCCTGGGGGCACCAGGAAGGTTGGTGGGCTTTGCACAGCAGTGAATGACAATGACCCAGAGCTGGCCCCTCCGTGGGCCCTGCAGAGCTGCCCAGGCAGCTCTGGGAGCCCAAGGGCTTCGCTTACCTGAGGAACAGAACCAGAGCTCCTCGTGCCCCAGCCCTGAATCATCATTCTCATCCCTTCTCGTGCCTGTGCCTGCCCCAGGGGAGGTGACAAGGGGAAGGTGACCATGGCAGGGTGGCAGGTTACTCATGCACTGGGAGAGCAGCAGGATGATTTCCGCTGCAGCGGATGAACACTTGCAGGGGGGACTCCAGTGTCACATGTGGCCTCTGGGCCCCAGAGGGACAATGCTGAGCTGTGACACACCTCAGAGCAGGGAAAGGAATGGCTCCCAACACAGGGGTCTGACCCTCCAAATCCCACACACACCTGCAGGTTTGCACTCAACAGAAACCCCAGCAGGACGGGACAAGTGAGAAGCTCAAGGCTGAGGCCTCGTCCCCAGGCAGAGCCAGGAGGGAGCTGAAGGAGCTGGGAGGCAGCTGAAGGAGCTGGGAGGCAGCTGAAGCAGCAGGCCTGAGGGACAGGGGCTCCTGGCCCCCACAGGAGCAGCAGGTGGGGTTCACATCTGAAGGATCCTGCCCTGGGTCTGGATGCTGCAGCTTTGCTCAGGGCTCCCAACCAACACAGCTCCTCTCCCTTCCCCAAACGTGTTTCTCCACTTCCTCCCACGCCCTTCCCACCCCACCAAACCTCTTATGATGATTTTATCTTGGATTTAGATCTGTGGCTTTCATACAGCACCAAGGGTCACAGAAGCAAATTGTGCAAAGCTTTGCTCTGATACTGCAATCTCCCAAATCCGGTGTCCTGACCCTGCAGGCAGCTCTGCCACCCAGCAGGAAATCCCAGCACTGACATTTTACCCTAATATCAAAGCCACTCATTAGATATTAAACACTGCCTGGTTAATTTTAATTACTGGCTATCACTTCTCCCATTCCCCTGTGCCCCACCACAGCCATATGGGTTGTATCATGCAGACAGTGCTGTTGCACTCACTTAGGGGAAGAAATAAAACCTGTCCCATGAGACTTTCACCATGCCCACAGCACTGACCCACTGGGGCACTTCACACCCAGGAGCCACCTGGCAGCTGGAGCACTGACACCTTACCTGAGGATGCAGCACCAGCTATGGCAGGCCAACACTCCAAAATACACAGGACTCATTTCTTGATTCCTGGTTCCTGTAAAAAAAACTTCATTCCATCAATTCTTCACAGGCCAAGAACAATTTTTATTTCCCTTACAAACGTCACAATTGCTGGCTTCAGTTTTAGTACAAGATATCAAACACTTCAGAACTGCATCAAAAATTTAAGGTCCTTCCCACCCAGGCCATTCTGGATCCTGTGACTCTGTGACAGGCTCCCAGGTGGTGATGGAATATGGAGCTTGTGTCACACAGACAAATGCACAAGGACTGTTTCCAGCAGTGCAGGTGATCAAACAAGAGGCAAAAGCCACAATTTGTAGCTGGAGAGGCTCAGAGTGGACACTGGGAGCAGCTTCTCCATTAATGCAACATCCAGACCCAATGGGTCCAGCAGCCAGAGAAGCTGTGGGACATCTCCATCCCTGGGAGGTTCCCAGACTCAGCCAGGTCCCAGCTCCCAGGACCTCCTGAGCTCCAGAGGCCTTTCCAGCCAGCCTCAGGGTGAGGATTCCTGCCAGCCCCAAAGCTCAGGAGTGACAATTCTCTACATTTTTGTCAGCTTAACAGCACATTTTTCAAAAACCACTGGCACCCCCCTGCCTGAATGGTAATACAGAACCAGAGCCAAGGTCTCCTGCATCCAGAGGCCCAAAACAAGGTGACTCAATCGCTGTAATAGTGTTAGAAGACTTCAGATAATTTTTACCTGTGCCTCAGTTTCCTCCCCCGCTGATCTTGGAAACAGACAACAGGAAGCTTAATTGATGTTTTCAAACCAGTTTTTGAGAGCTGAAGATGAAAATAGAAAATAAAAGCATTGACTGGAGTTTTCAGTATTTGTTATAGCTGTTAAAAAGCCCTGAGCTCCCTGGAGTCCTGCACTGCTGGGCCCTCTGCAAGGATAGAAACATAAATTAACTCCTACCCTGAAAATCCCAGCAAACAGGAGAAGCAAAAGTTTCATCATCAGGTGTCTGCAGGGCCTGGCACAGGCTGAGGTGGGAGAGCACTTCTGGCTCCTCAGGGAGGCACAGCAGCCCCCATGTGGGGAGGGGGAGCTTTGCCGAGAAAACATCAGGATGATGATGATGATGATGATGGTTCACACCACAAACAGCATGTCCTGCTTCCCTGGGACTTGGTGACAACAGCTGTGACCCCTGCAAGGAGCAGCCCCGGGGCTGGGGGACAGACAGGGGCTCATTCCTGTTCCAGCACCCCGTTCCCAGTGCTTGGCCTCCACGAGCAGCTCTTGCAGGAGCAGCCTTCGGGCACGGGGGGATTGTTGGGGTGGCTGTGCAGGGCCAGGGGGTCCCAGTTCAGGGTGTTCCACCATCCCATGGCCCCAAGGCCAAAGCACCAGGGCATGGGACACCCTCTGACAGATCCCCTGCACACCCTGCCAGGTCCGTCCCTCCTGGGGGGACAAACAGCAGCTCCCAGCACCCGAGGGGACCCCAAGGGGACCCTCAGCCCCTCACCTGCAGCCCCACCCCGCTGAGCTCCCCTGCCATTGGCCAGGCCGGCTCCGGATTCCATCGGCCCCGCGCTGCCAATCACCCTGCGGGGTATTTAAGTGGGGCGGCGCCCCGCGCTCCCAGTCTCACCAGTGCTCCCAGTGCCAGCGGTGCCGGGCGTGGAGGAGGCAGGTAAGGCTGGGCTGGGGGCTCTGTGCCTTGTCTGGGGGCTTGGGGTGGCTCCCCAGAGGCTCTGCAGCCCTGGCCAGGGCAGAGGCTGGGTGGCCCCGGCTCGGTCCCCGCGGGAGCTGTGGCTCAGAGCTCCCTGGTGGCACCCGGTGTGCCGTAGGGCCCTTCCAGCACCCTGGCAGGGCAGGAGCTGGGTGCTTGTCCCCGCTTTTTCTGTGCGTGGGGGGGCTTTGCTCTCTGAGGCCAAAGGTGACATTTTCTGGTGCTGTGATGTGTCTGCCTTGGGTAACGGCTGGGAGGCTTGGGGGGTGGAACCAGGTGATCCTTTCCAATTCAGACCGTTCCCTAAAGGCTCCTTCCCAGCCCTGAGACCACTCCTTGGTTACTCTGTGGATCTCTGACCTGCGATAGAGCAGTTTGGGGTTTAAAAGCTGCGTCCTGCTTCTTGTTTGCTGCGGATCTCAGCTGGGGGGTCCGCAGGAGGTGACTCCCACCAGTCACCTGCACAGCGTTGTGTTTGGGGATGGTGGGGACGAGGTGGATGCTCCAGGGGCAGGTGACCAGCCCGGCATTCCCTTCCTGTGACAGCGCTGCCAGCCCTGCCCGGGGCTGCTTCTCGTGATCCTTTGGTGGAGGCACGAGAGCCGAGTGACGAGAGAGCTCCTGCTCAGGAGCACCCTGTCCCTGCAGGGCTCTGCCAGCCCCCAGAGGGAGCTTAGGCAAACTGGATTAGTGTTTCTCAAGACTAACGAGGCTTTAAATGTGGTCATGACTACGCTGAGCTGTGGATGGCTGGGAAAGATTTCAGCTTCTGTAGCTGGTTCTGCTGAAAATTCCAGATGGGAATGTGCTGAGCTGCTTGCTCTGCAAGTTACAGCTGCCAGATGAAACCAAGAACTCTGTCCTCATGGAAAGATTGGGAAGCCCTGAGAAGCTGTTTCAGTTAAAGCTTCCTCTCCTCTTTCCTAAACTATCTCTGTTCCAGGCAGTTGCTGACCCAGTGGTGGCCATTGGCTGGTGTTTAATTTCTGCTGGAGGTGTGTGGGGGAAGCCCTGCATCCATCAGCAAGGGTGGCTTTGATCTTTGAGGTTTCCTAGTGCTGCTGGTTTATCCAGAAAGGTGAGATGGGCACCTCTACCAGCCCTCGAAACTACTGTCCTCAGGTCAAAGCTGGGAATCGTTTGATCTTCCTCCTAAAACTAATTCTGTCCTCAAAGCATTTGCAGCCCATTCCTCACAGACACCCCATGACCCAGTTCTGCATTTTTGGGAACCGGGTATCAGTGGCAAATCTCGAAAAGAATGTAAATAGGTGCTTTAAGCACAATTGAATTCCTGTGCCCTGATTAGCCCTCCCTGCTCACATCTAAAGCACTAAATTTAGCTTTGTTTTCCTCGGTGGTCATTAAGGAATTGCCAGTTAGGCCCCTGAACCAGCCATGCTGGCTGTGGCTCAGGTTATCTCCCAAGGTGAAATCCCTTGGAAGGGGGAGAAGCTTCCTGAACATGAAGATGCTACAGGAGCCCACACCAGAGCCTGTTTGCTCTCATGGAGCTGAGCTGCTTCCTGCAGGGAAACCTCCCAGCCAAGGGGAATAAAGAACCAGTTTTGCATGAGCTGGTCACTGCCAGTGCCAGAAATCAGGGAGCCAGCCCTTGTTCCTTCACTGACTCCAAATGGGCAATGATCAGGAGTTCAGCTCCTGAAACCAGAAAATCTCTTGACCTTGATGCCAGAAAAAAGCACTGAAGTTTCATTGTTCTGAAACCACCTGTTTCAAGAGCTTTCTCCAGCAGTGACCTAATATTTCAGATGTAGCAATGGTGTGAAGTCATCTGATCATCACTTTCATATGAAGGAAACCACAGCCAAAACAAAGTGCTGCTGTTTCTGTTCCTCTGCCTGCTGGGATTTCCACTCCCAACCATCCTGGCTTGGCTGTGGCTTCTCCAAAGGATTCAGAACCACCTGACCCAGAGTTGCCAAGCACTGGGCTTTCCTGCAATCTCTGAAGCAGAGCAAGGGTTGTTCAGCACTTCTGCAGGGAGAGAGAAAAGAAAACCATGCTGTGGAGATCTGCCCACACTGCAAATCTGAGTGTTGCAAAACATGGATTTCTCCTCCACAGTGGAGAACAAACCTTGTTCCAGCATGACTGTGCTGAAGGATTGTCCCTGGCAGGCTGCATCCATAATTAACACGGGATCCCTGTACTTCAGAGATTGATCCAACCTTACAGCAGTTTTTACATCAGCCAAGAAGTTACTCCTGAATTGTTCTAACCAGAGTCCTCCCCTCTTCCCTTTGCTGCTGTCTCTGTGCTGGCCTTGACACCAAGGCCACCACACTGTCAAACTCCACAGTTGGAGCTTTTTCCACCTGTCCAGAAGCAAAATAACTGAGCAAAGGGGTTGTTTGTGATGGTGTTGAAAGAGCTGTGCTTTGCCCCCAAGTCAGCCCTGCAAGGCTCTGAAGAAATAACAAACCTGCCCTGAGGCAGAGCAGGAGGGGCAGCCACTGACAGAAACCCTGTGGACTTTGGGACTCAGATTTCACATTCAGCCTTGCTTCCTTTGCAGCAGCTTTTTACAACTTCTCCCAGCCTGGTGAAGATCCAGTGGTGGTTTTGCTGTGCAGATAAATGGGGAGGGCTCCCAGAGGAGCACTGGCTCCCAGCTTCTCACTGGGGAGGCTGGAGGTGACAACTTGTGTGACACTTTTGCTATAGGCATGGGGCACTTGGCATCCCTGCCCTGCTCAAAGCTCACTGAATTCTGCCTGATTCAGTGGTTATTGCAGCAATATTTGGTGTTTTGCCAAGTCGCCTCCTGAGGTGTCCCTGGCCAGTGGCAGAGCCCAGTCCAGGGCTCACAAATGCTGGTTTCACTGCTTCTCTCCATCTCTCTGTTCCTGTTTCTCAGCAAAATCAAAACCTTGCATGAGGCAAAGAACACAAGAAACAGGACAATGGGCTCCACCACAACTCAGATGGAAAGGTTTTTGGGAAGAGTCTGCCAGTGAGCCTGGGGCAGTGCGTGGCTTGGAAATCCAGTTGGGGAGGAATTCTGGTTTGAGGGTTTTCCACTGGAAAATGCCATAGCAAATCTAAGAATAGGAGTTAACTGGCAAAGGAGAGAAAAGCAGACTCTGTCCCAAAGAACAAATGTGCTGAAATCCCTGCTGTGCCTGGCTAAGGCTCAGAGTAAAGCTGGGTTTATTACCAATACAGGAGTGACCAGATACCACAGGAGATCTGTGCTGGGGAACCAATACCCGTTTGGATTATTGCAACATTTTATACTTCTTCAATCCCATTGTGTCATGAGAATGTCTCTGAGCCTGGGTTTCACAGGAAGTGAGATTTCCTGCCTTGCTGGTCAGTAGGATGTGAAGGCAAGTCTCCAGGTAGCCATGGAATGCTGCAGCTGGGAATCCTGGCTCACCCTCCAGGGAAAACTCCACAGGATTTTCATGTCCTTCCCAGCCAGCTCTATTGTTATATTTTCTCTCCCCTGCCCAGCTGAGGAGGGGGGTGATGGAGTTGTTTTAGTGGGTACCTGATGTCCTGGCAGGGTCATCCCACCTCACAGAGAAAACACAAGAAAGATAAAATAGTTCTCACCTATTTCTAACCTGACCCTTCCTGGGATCAGCTGAATGTTGGATCCCAGCTTTGTTGCTCTCTGCTTTTCCCCTGTTCTGGCAGGATTTTATTTCTTTGGAGGCAATGAAGTTGTGCTCATGATAATCTTGTTTTTCCTTCCAGCTGCAGCTGAAGTCAGTATGGCCTCAGGAAAGACCCCAACCCCAGACCTGCTGAAGGCTGAGGAGCAGCAGACTGTGGTAGGTGCCAGGGCACCCACAGCACTTAAATCACCCCCTGACATGTACTGGCAAACCTCTGCCAGCACCCCAAAACCAGGCTGGGGGGACAGATTAGCCCTATGAAGCTGTGGCCAAATCCAAACCCCCTCAGTACAGAAGGTAATTGTTTTGCTCAAGAGACAACTTCAGGGCTGGCCAAATGATGCAAGTATTTCTGAAACAGGAGCTGTTACAGGTCCTGCTTCCACACCTGCTTTGGTGCTGAAATTGGAGTGACTCAGAATTCACCAGCTCAGAGTTCAGAGTTCTTAACCCTGGTGTGTTGGAGGCCTGTGGATGAGCAGAAGGATGAGGAGATGGATTTGCTGGGACCTTTCTGGACAGCCACATGGCTGTGTTCACCCACCAGCTTGGGCTGGGCTCTAATGTCAGGGTTTCTCTTGGGTTTAGAGCGCTGTCAATCGAGTCACCAGCCTGCCCTTGCTCAATTCTGCCTTCAACCTGGTCTCCTCTGCCTACAACCAGACCAAGGAGTCCCACCCCTGCCTCAGTGGTGTGTGCAGCGTGGCCGAGACCGTGGCTGCCGTGGCTGTGGGCAGCGTGGTCGGAGGGGCACAGCCCATCCTGAGCCAGCTCGAGCCACAGAGTAAGTGCAGGGCTGGGGGAGCCTGGGGACAGGAGGGAGGGGAGGTTCAGGTGCCTGTCAGGTGATGCCACCTCCCACAGCAGCTTCTCCTCTGCACTGGGCCTCCCACCCGGCAGCTCCTGGACGCTGAACTGCCTGGGAATGAAACTGTTGGCAGCAGAAGCAGAGTTTAATTTCTTGAGGTTACTGAATAGTAACTCCCTGCTCACTGGCTCTCACTGCAAGTTCTGACCATCGCAGGGAGGAGCTGTGTCAGTCTGGAACAGAGCTCAGTCTGGCTTATCCCAACGCTTTTCAACCCTTTAAACCCAGTTTCCTACCCACCTAGGGCAGGTGCTACAGTGCAGTTGGATTAAAGTCTGCTGTTAGAAAGGTGGGAAGGCAAAATGGAGACTATTTGAACCTGCTGAATTTTAGGGTCTGTTCACTTTTAACAAGATGCCCACACACATCCTGCCCTAGAATGGGGATTTATTTTTCTGGGGTTTGTTTTCATGAGTGTATCCTGAACTGGCCATTGTAGGGTCAAAAACCCATCCCCAAATGTAAGAATAAACAGGAGCCTGTTGTCTCTTCCAGTTGCTCTTGTGAATGAATATGCCTGTAAAGGTCTGGATCAGCTGGAGGAGAACTTGCCCTTCCTGCAGCAGCCAGCAGACAAGGTAAGGAAAGGCTTTTCCTGGGGAAGCCATGGCTTGGTGGAACTGCTATGGGTGCAGAAGAATATGAGGAAATAAATAAAGCTCAGCAGCAGGGAAAGCTAGAGAGGTGCTCTCAGCAGGCAGGAGTGAACATGTCCATGTCAGTACAGGTGTGCTCACCTCCCTGGCCATCCCACACACTGCAAGCACAACTAACCCAAGTGGAAAAGCTTTGTCAGGGAGGGAAAACATATTTTGGAACAACAACCAAAAAATATTTCTCTGCCTCTCCCTGGTGCAGGTGATCTCAGACACCAAGCAGCTGGTGGCCACCAAAGTGACATCTGCTATGGATGCTGCCTGCGAGGCCAAGGAAGCAGTGGCTGACAAAGTCACTGAAGCTGTGGACCTCACTAAAAGCGTTGTTGGGGACAGTGTCAAGCTGACCAGGTCTGTGGTCACCTCCACTGTCAGCAGCGCTGTGGAGGCTGCCCAGGGGGCCAAGGAGCTGGTGACCAGCAAGGTGACAGAGGCTGTGGATGTCACCAAGCACATGGTGGAGGACAGTGTTGACAGGACCAAGTCTGCAGTTGCTTCTACAATTGTCAATGCAGTGGAGGCTGCCCAGGGGGCCAAGGAGCTGGTGACCAGCAAGGTGACAGAGGCTGTGGACAAGGTCACCAAGGCCGTGGATGTCACCAAGCACATGGTGGAGGACAGTGTTGACCTGACCAAGTCTGCAGTTGCTTCCACAATTGTCAGTGCTGTGGAGGCTGCTCAAGGGGCCAAGGAGCTGGTGACAGACAAGGTGACCAAGGCAGTGGACCTCAGTAAACACATCGTAGAAGACAGTGTTGATATGACCAAGTCTGCAGTTGCCTCTACAATTGTCAATGCTGTGGAAGCTGCCCAGGGTGCCAAGGAGCTGGTGACCACCAAGGTGACAGAGGCTGTGGATGTCACCAAGCACACGGTGGAGGACAGCATTGACAGGACCAAGTCTGCTGTTGCTTCCACCATCACTGCAGCTGTGGGGGCTGCCCAGGGGGCCAAGGACCTGGTGGCCAACAAGGTGACCGAGGCAGTGGACCTGACCAAAGGGGCTGTTCAAGACAGTGTTGAGAAGACCAAATCTGTGGTCACCTCTACGGTCAGTACAGCTCTGGATGCTGCCTACGGCACCATCACCAGCAAGATCAACACAGCCCTGGAGCAGGGCAAGGAGGTTCTCCAGGAGGGTGTGGAGATGACCAACTCAGTGGTGACCAGCAGCATAAGCAAAGCCAAGGCAGTGAGCCAGGCAGTGGCTGGAGGTGTGGAATCTGTCCTGGGAATGTCAGAAGATCTGGTGGATCATTACCTCCCAATGACCGAGGAAGAGCTAGGTAAGAAACTATGTACCTGGCGCTTGTAGATGCAAGTCCTTTCCCATGTGAGCAGAGAGCACCTGACACAGCAAGACTCAGCTTCTGAAGCAGACAGGTGCTCTGAATTTGTCACCAAGTTGCTGGCTGTCAACACCAAATTGCCACATGGCATGGGACAGAGTTCAAGCATTTGCTGGCTGGTCCTTGTCCACCAGCCTCAAAGTAAATAAATATATGGGTTCATGCTTCAACCTCTCCATCAAGTCTGCTTACCTGAAGATTGAGCAGGGACTAACCTGCCTTTAGCACATGAGCAACTACAAACCTCCTGCTCCCACACAAGCTTCAGCCTTCATGTTTTCCAATGGGTGATCCCACCCCTCCGAGCTGGCAGTGAGCCTGGCTGCACTGTGTTCTTGTTTCCTCCAGGTAAACTGGCCACCACGGTGCAGGGCTTTGGCGTGGCCTCGGTGGAGGAGCAGAAGAGGCAGAGGAGTTACTTTGTGCGCCTGGGCTCGCTGTCGGGCCGGGTGCGGCACCGAGCCTACCAGCACTCCCTGGCCAAGCTGCAGGGCTTCAGGCAGCGCACCCAGGACCCCCTGTCACGGCTGCAGCTGGCAATAAAACTGGTACCAACATGCTTTGCCCTCCTTCCTCCTGTCTGTAGCCTTTCCTGCCCGGCTATCCAGCTGGAAGCTCTTCCTCCATCCCCCACCAGCTCCGTGCCACCTTGGATCCTTCCCTGGCAGGGAAGAGCTTGTGCCTCTCTGTGCGTGCTTGCAGTACAACCTTTCCTCTCATTTTTCCCATCAGATTGAATCTGTGAAACAGGAGGTCGGCCAGAAGCTGCTGGAGGGGCAGCAGAAGCTCCATCAGCTGTGGGTGGACTGGAGCCTGACACAGCCCAAAGGAAACCAAGTCAGAACGGCGTGCCAGGCAGAGGTACCCGGCAGAGCACGGAGCAGCCCCGCGGGGCCGGGCCCTCCCGAGCCGGCCCTGAGCTCTTCTCTCCCGGCAGGTGGAGCCGCGCACTCTGGCCATGCTGAGGATCCTCACCCAGCAGCTGCAGCCCGCCTACCACCGCCTCAAGCTCAGCATCCACGGCCTCCCCAGCAGCATCCAGGACGCGGTGTCTCGGGCCGCTCGACACATCCACAAGCTCCACAGCTCTTTCTCCAGGGCCGGGTCCTTCCAGGACCTCTCCAGAACCACCCTGGCCCGCAGCCGGGACCGCGTGGCAGAGGCCCGCAGGTCCCTGGATGTCCTCTTTGAGTATGTCACTCACAACACCCCTCTGAACTGGATTGTGGGGCCCTTCAGGGCCATGGCCAAGGTGGCACAGGACAGCAGGAGGCACAAGAAGGAAGAGATGAGGAGTGATAGAAAATTACCCAAGTTGGAAAAGGCTCCGCTATCACAGGAGGTGAAAAAGGCACCTGAAGAGCCAAAGGGAACCAACAGGCTCTCAGAAAAATGGTATGAAGTGCTAGAGAAGCTGGAGGAGAAGGCAGGGAAGGACACAGAGGTGGCCCTGGCTGCAAAGGAGATAAAAACCAGTGCAGCAAAGGAAGATCTCTGATAAATCCCAGCTCTTCTGGCCAAGGCTACTTGGCTAGAACAGCACTGGATCTTCTAATTGTGTGCCCACTTGTGCCATGAGTGCCTCTGCTGTCTGAATTTAGAGTCAGATGTAGTTGTAAGGAGGTCTGATAACCAAGGTGGGGAGATTCTGAATCTTGATTTACTGTTTTTAAATCCAACTGCTGTGCTGAAAGGGGAGATGGGACCTGCACTGCAGCTTTTTAACTCAGCCCAGCTGTAGCTGTGAGTGCCTAAGTCCTGCTGAGACAAGTTGTGGGAGAGAAGTGATTTCAATTTATTTTTAATGCTGGATTTGTTTTTAATTTGCCCAAGCTGCGGAACTCTTGAGAAGATGCTATGCTTGACTTTGATACCATCTCCCACCTTCTCCACATTTAAAAATACAGGTTCAGACACAACTTCCTTTGTGCCTGTTGTACTTCTGGGAAGGCTCAGCCCTGCAGCACATCTGGCACAGCTGGGGGCAAGGAGCTGCTTCTCAAGAAGAGATTTCTCTTCATGGATCAGCCAAACTCTTCTTCCTTCATGGAGAAGCACTCAGCAGTGTGTGGTTTTCTTTAATCATCTTTCTAATTTCTGTGAATGACTTCAGGGATTATCTGTGAGTAACTCCATGTGTGAAACACTTCACAGCCATTAACTGAGGCAGCTTTTCCCAAGAGTTACTCTGCCATGGGATTAGGATATCCTGTTATTAAAATAGGGGGCATTTTAATCCAGGTGCTGGTTCTTTCCCAGAAAATGCTACTTTGTAATAATTTCTAATGTAACTTATTCTGGTAACTGTTCCTGGCATTGTCCCTGTGCCAGGGCTGGTGAGCAGACACTGGAATAAAGCGTGACCTGTGTTCAAAAACCATGTGGGTTTGTGTGTACCTAAAGCTGCAGCCTTGTGTTCTCCCCTTACCTGAGCTGTGCTGAAGCTTTGCCTTTACCAGATCTTGTCCCTGGCCTGCTTGTCTGCCTTTAGCAGGTCCCATGCTTTCTTAAGCAGAAAAACACCTTAATCCTTTTGTCTCCCTGACTTCTGTCCTCCCGAGGCTCAGGTGCGTCTATCCATACCCCACTGTTCCTCCTCACCCCTGGATCCTGGCCTTTGCATTGCTCGTCCGTATTCCAGCACTGCCCGCAGGGGAAGCTCGGTCCCTGCCTGTCCCCAGCGCTCTGTGTCACCTCCGGCTGCCCATGCGGGGCCAGCGGAAGGTGCGGGTGGCTCACCCGGCCAGGGCCCTCGTGCCCGAGCAGTTCCCGAGCCCGGGCTGTGCCCGCCCGGTGCCTTCCCGGTGCCCGGTTCCTGCTCCGCCCCGCTCTGCCCCGCCCGCGCTCATCGGCCCGCGCTGCTTCCGCCTGTCCCGGGCCCCGGCCGCAGGTAGGCTGCTCCCCTGCTTCCCTCCATTCCCGGCTGCTCCCCTCCTTCCCTCCCGCCTGACCCCTTCCTTCCCTCCCTCCCCGGGGCACGGGGCTCGCCCCGAGCGCTGCCCCGGCTCCAACTTCCTGCAGCCCGGCCGTGCCACCCCCGAGCCCATCGGGGGACACAGGGCAGGGCCCCGGGAGGGAGGGAGGGCAATTGGGCAATTGCAGGCTTTTCATGAGACAGGAAAACAAAACCGAAATTGGGAAGTTTCTCTCTAGCTGAGAGTTATTTCGGGGCGTTTGCTGGGGCTGCCTTTATATAGGGAAATGTTCTGCAGCGGGCTCAGGCAGCGCCTGGAGCAGTGTCCCAGCGGGACCCACTCCTCCCCTCCAGACACTCCTGTTGTTTAATTAAAATCCCATCAGAGGCCTGGGGTGAGTGCAGGGGCTCAGGGATCACCTGTGGATGGGGATATAAAGTCTCCCAATGAAAGGACGTGGAGCTGCTGGGACAGAGTCCAGAGGAGGCCATGGAGCTGCTCCAAGGGCTGGAGCCAGGCTGGGAGAGCTGGGGGTGCTCAGCTGGAGAAGGCTCCAGGAGAGCTGCAGAGGGACTGGGGACAAGGCCTGGAGGGACAGGACACAGCGAATGGCTCCCACTGCCAGAGGGCAGGGTTAGGTGGGATATTGGGAAGGAATTCTTTCCTGTGAATCTTCCCTGGTAACACAGGTTATCGGCTGGAAAGGGTTTCCTCCACACCCGTTTCATTCCTCGACTGCCATCACAAGGAGCCTGCAAGACCCCTGGAACCAGCTGCCTGAAGGAGACATTTGGATTTACCTAAATCTAGCATTCTTTCATCAATTATCTTAAACCAGTTGTAATTAATGTGAAATGAATGCAAAGAATGTGCTCTCTTTGGTTAATCACAGAGTTGGAATAATGCACAGAGCACTGGCACAGCTGCAGGCACCGAACAGATGCAAAAACATTCGGGAGGTGTGAGAGAGAAGCTGTCAGCTCCAGAGCATCCCCCAGTGCCCACAGCACCCCTCTGAACGCTGTCCTCTGTTCTCCTCACAGACTGCCAGCACTGAGAGGCCCCAGCTCCCAGCAGCGTCCCTGGGCACCGGAGGTTCGTGCGGTACAAGGAGCGTGAGCGGGGCACCCCCAGCCCCACAGGCTGCCAACCCTCTGCCATAAGATGCTTTTGCCATCCCTGCTCCAGTCCGTGCTCTGGGCCAGCAGCTGCTGAGATGGCACAGAGCGCTGAGCTGCAGCCCAGCTTCGAGGACGTGTTCAACATCCTGTCCCAGGCCCCAGCAGAGAAACTGCTGAGCCTCAAACTCAAACTGAAGCACCTGATACCTGGGCCCTGCAGCAAGTTACTGCAAGCCATGGTCCTGCTCACTCTGGGGCAAGAAACGGATGCAAGAATTTGTCTGGATGCCTTGAGGGACAACCGGGCAGCCCAGTACATCCAGCAGATCAAACTGGGCCCTGCAGGAGTGCAGGAAGATGGGGAGGATTTGCAGCCTCCCCAGCTGGATGCAGGGGCTGTGGCAATGCTGGCACAGGTGTACACAGTGCTGGCACAGGAACAGCTGTGCAGTCCTGAGGCCAGGGACAAAGCCTGCCACGCCAGCAAGGACACTCAGCGGGGGACACTGGACAACATCCCTGCCAAGGAACGGGACAAGGAGCGCTCTGCAGCCAGCGGGGGCTCAGGGGACAGCTTTGGGACACTGAGATCCCATGAGGATGCAGGATTTCCCCACACAGCCAGCTCCCACTGCATGCTGAGGAGCTCACCAGTGGAGATCAGAGGCAGCTCAGACCTTTCAGGCCCACGGACCCTGTGCTCTGTGGGGAGCTCCTCCCTGTCCAGCTGTTTGGAGATCAGTGCATCACCAACAGTTGCTTTTCACACCCAGCCCTCTGTCTCCGAGTGCATCCCCTGGCCCAGCCGTGCTGCACACCCCAACGGGGACACAGAGAGCCACGACCCACAGGAATCCAGCTGGGCCAGCACACCCAGCTCTGCCCCCGGGCAGGGCACAGCTGCTCAAGAGCCCCAGCCAGAGAAGGTTCTGCAGGTCAGTCCCTGTCACCCCACCCATCTCCCCGTTCCTGAGACACCGCTGCCCTCGGAGCCTGCCCAAAGCAGTGACGTGTCCAGCACAGTGACAGAGCCTCAGACACCAAGGGAAAAGCAGGATGAAAAGCAGGATGAAAAGCAGGATGAAAAGCAATTACCTGCTGATGTCCCTGACTCAAGGGCTGCAGTGGATACTGCCCCTGCCCTCACATCCATACAGGACTCCTACATTCCAGGAGGCATTTCCTGTAACTCTGATTCTACTTCAACCTGTTCCCTTCCTCCTCCTACTTATTCCTCCTCCTCAACTCTTCCTCCTCTTCAGGAATCTTCCTTCAAACTACCATATCCCCCTCCCCTGCGTTCATCCCCCTCTCCAGCCAGGCCTCCTGCTCCCCCAGCCATGGATCCAGCAGGGCCAGATGGTGCCGAGTTCTTCACGTTTGTTGTCCTGCACGCCAGTGAAGATGAGCTTGTGGCCCACCAGATCAAGCACCTGCTGGAGAGCATGGGGGTGTCCCCCGGTGCCACACTCAGTGAGGATTTCTTCATCGCCGGGCGCAGCCACATGACTTGCTTCCTGGAGGCCATGGAAAACTCTGCCTTCATCATCCTCCTGCTGACCAAGAACTTTCCCTGCAACCTGTGCCTGTACCAGACAGACACTGCTCTGATGCAGTCCATCCTGGACCCCTCCAAGCAAGACTCAGTCATCCCATTTCTACCCAAGGCAAACGCCCTGGAGTGCAGCCAGATCCCCAGGATGCTCAATGTGCTCATCACCCTGAAAGAGAGCTCTCCTCTCTTCCCCAAGCATGTGCAGAACACCTTTAACCCCAAGAAGATCAGCGAGAAGAAAGCCATGTGGGAGCAGCTGCAGAGAAGGAAGCTCCAGGAACGCTGGCAACAGCACCAAGCCCAGCAGAACCTGGCTGCCCTGAGCCTGGGCTCCCCTCCCTGGGTGCCTCCAGCAGCACGGCCGGGGCCACCAGGGCCATCAGCCCAAGCCTGGTGTCCCCCTGCCCCCATGGACCCCCCTCCTGCTCAGAGGGGTCCTCTCCCTTCCCAAGCACAGCTGCCCCCAGGCCACTACAACTTCACAGCGGGCCAGGCAGGGATGCCACCCCTCATCATCCACAACGCCCGCATGGTTCAGATCGGGGACCACAACGTGATGCAGGTGGAAACTGCCCCACCTGGGCCAGGGCACAGCCAGGAGCAACCCAGGAACAACCTCTGACCCGGGGCAGCCAAGTCAGAGGCACAATTCATTTCAAATCCTGGATTACAGTGATTCTCCAGGGACTGGGACTATTACTCTATGCATCAAGATTGCCATTTTCCTGAAGCACAAAAGAAAATTCTTCAATTATTGTCAGAAAAAAAGATGTAGTGATCTCTTGAAAATGTTTTTCCAAGTAACTGAGAAAATTATTTTCCTGATTGTCTGGAACTACTTGAAGATTTTATAAATAAATTTTAATTAATTTATTTGTGTTCTTCTGGTTCTTTCCTGAAGAATTAGAAAAGGGGTAGTCAGGGACATATGGAAAACTATTCTGCATGTTGGCTGGAGGGGCTGGGAGATGGCACTGACCAAATGATTTGAGGGCCAATCTGCAAGGCATGCTTTGGGAAGCTGCCTTTAAGGAAAAAGCAGAATGAAAAACGAAAACCAGTGAGCAGAATAGTGCAGAAGGGTGGAGAAATCCAGGAATGGAGAGCAGGAGGGGTAAGTCTGCAGGATCTGAGCCAGGGATGTACCAGGGTGGTACCTACTGAGCTTTAACACCAGGAGGGCACCTGGAGCAAAGCCCTTGCTGCTCCTCCCATGCTCCAGGCACAGCCATTTTCCTGATCGTCAGCAGAGGTCACCCCAAAGCCACCGAGAGACTGGAACTGGGGCTGTTCCCTCCCGGAGCAGAGCCCGGAGCCGGCTCAGCCTGTGCCAGGAGCAGGGCAGAGCTCCAGGCTCCTCAGGAGCCACTCCCAGCACACGTGGAGGCCCCTGGGATGAGAACAGGGAAGGGACCCCATTGCAGGAATCCCTGCAGGTCTGTGTGTGCCCCTTGGCTGTCCCAGCAGGGCCCAGGAGGATCCAAGCCCATCCCTGCCCTGTCAGGCCTCATTCCAGACTGCAGCCTTGGTCCAAGAGCCCTCTGAGCCCCAAGCCACCCCCTGAGTGAGACAGATGTTATTAAATCCTTGGAGGAGGCTCTGAGATGCCCCCAATTCCTGGCTTCCAGCTCTCAAAGATTGGATTTTAACTCTGCAGGACCCAGTGTCGATGGATGAACTCATCCACTCCTTCCAGAGCCTGCTGGCATCCTCCAAGTGCTCCAATTCCTTTGATTTTCCCGGTTTCTCTCCTCCACAGCACCATTAGGAGTTGCTGTGTTAGTGCAGCTCCTGTCCCCTGCCGTTGGTGCAGGACAGTCCCTCCCCTTGGGAGCACTCCCACATCCCTCCCTTTCCAGCTCCTCTCCTACTATAAATAATCATGCAAAATTAGTCAGCTGGAAGCTGCTCCAGCTTGTAAACAAGCTCAGCACAGCCACATCCAGCGTGCTTGGATCACACACAGGGGAGGCAGAGCTGTGTCTGGGGTACAGGAGGCTCTGCAGCCACCACAGTGGAGAGAAAGCTCCTCTCTGTCCAAGAATTAACAAAATAATCACTGAAACATTGCCCTGCTCCTCACAACTCTGTGTTTTGCCCACATGGAGCTGGCCCTACACTCAATCAGGCCTGTTCAGTGTAATTACCCCTAAATCATGCAATGATTTCTTCCACCCTGTAATTACTATCAACATTTAATTGCTGGGGCTCTCTATGTAATTACAGATTATTTATGTGTTTAAAAAAAGTGAAGCCTTTTCCATCACACAGAATATTCTCCTCCTTGGGGCTCTTGCACCTGACTGGGTCCCCCAGCTCCCTGACCACGAGAGTTCCAGAGTTGCTCCTGCCTGGATTAACCCCCTTCCCTCCCACCTCTCTGGGTGCAGATGGAATTGCCCTGAGGCCACCTGGCTCCTGGCACCTGCCTGGCAGCTGCTCTGCCACACCTGGAGATCACCTGCAGCACAGGAGGAATGGGAGAAGCACAGCCCCAGGCTCTACAGACACTGCTTAAATGGCATTTTTAGCACGAAGGCACCATCCTTCAGCAAGAACTAAGGATGGAGCAATAGACAACAGGACAAACATTCAAATATTTTATCCACCCACCCTCCCTGAGGAAGACCAAGCAGTTTTGGGATCCAGGTCCCTGTGTGGAACTAACTCCAGTACCATTCATTCTGGTTTTACAATCCCTGATGGATTTGGGGTTGGAAACCAAACTGATGCCAGTGTCCCTCCTTCTGCTTGCTGTGTCCACTGTCCCACACGTGTAAGGCAGGTAATTCCTGAATCAACACAGATTCTCTCACGTTGTTTGATTTGCAAAGGCAAAACACAGAGGCAGAGCTGTCATTTCAGTGTCAGGGTTACTCTTTTCCAGGGGAAGTTTGCCAATGCAGCACAGATTGGTTTTTCACAGGAGTAACCATGAAATGAACCAATCACACCTGTTTAATTGCAAACACCCCAGAATTCCATACCCACAGTGTCCCATCCCTGGGAAACAAACTGAAAATAGAGGAAAACACCTGAATGTAGAGGCTTATCAGGAAGAAGTCCAAGGCACTTGCATTCTAGCAGCCATTTTTTGTTTTATTATTTAAAGTTAAGAGCGCTCATCAGCTCACAAAGGAACAAATCCCATTCCTGCAGTTTAGTTCAGGTTTCAGCCAAAAGGAAAAAAAAAAAAATAGAAGGCAGCTAAACTAACTCTGCACTTTACAGCTCAATTCAAGTTAAACCTCCTCGCTTTATAAATAAATGTTATAGTTAACACTGCAAAATGTACTGGCAGATCTACAATATCTCGAAGGGGCAGAGAGCGTGGTTATTGAGGCTGATAAATACAAGTAGAGAAGCTTCAGTAGCACAGAGAGCGAGGGTGGGGCCAGGGGTCTGCTCTGCCAGGTGGACCTTTCCCAGAGCTCCAGGCAGCTGCTCCCCCCTCAGCTGTGCTTCCCAGCCTGCTCAGGGCCAGGGAAGGAGCCACAGGCTGCCCATCACCGCCTGCACGAGGACAAACTGCTGGAAACTCTTTGTTTTCCACCATGGAGGGGGTCTGCTCATAGAGGCAAAAACCTGCCCTGAGACTACAGAGTTAAAAAGAAGGTGTGTGCAGATCCTCATCAAAGGAAGGAGCTTGCCCAAACAGCAGCCAGGTGAGATTTCAAATTCCACCTTGGAAGTAGCACCATCCTCAGTGAAGTTACAAAAAAAAAAAAAAAAGAAAAAAAAAAAGAAAAAAAGACTCAAAAGCCCAAACCAGCTGCTAAGAACCCACTGCATGAGGTTTCAGAATGGGGCAATAACAGAGCCCAAGCACATGATACTAAAACCTCAGAAGGACAAGGAGGCACCTTAAACTTTCATTTCTTGCTTCTTCCTTCAGCCCACCCTGGTGCAAACCCACCACAGACACTCACTTGCTTTCATAACCCCCTCCAAGCACCTCCACACTGCAGGTACCTCCTGGCCTAAAGGGCTTGCAAGAGCTCAGCTTTGAAAATAGCTCAAAATGTGCTGTTTTGGCTCCCAAACCATCCACATTCACCCTTCCAACTCAATCCCTGCTGCCCTCTGGAGCCAAAGCACACACATGCTGGGAATGGAGCAAATGGGTGTGCCATGGACAAGCCAAGGGCCTGAACACCACATCAGGATTTTGTTCTTAAGTTTTTTTCCTCCCCATTCATAAACTACAACATCTATGGATGAAACTGTATAACCAGAACTGACCTTCCTCTATCTTACAGGATTGGAGAAGTCTTGCAGCATAGATAGGGCCTGGCTCTACGAGAGAAAAAACATCCCAGCTTTATGCACAATCATGGAAATCTCAGGCCTTTAACACCATTTGCTACTTGGCCAACCAAGAGAGAGACAAACCCCATCCTCAGCACACCCAGCCCTGTGCCATCCCTGGGCAGAGCATGAGCTCCTCAGCTGTTGGGCATGGGCTGTCCCAAACCTGACAGGAGGGAGGGGAAGGGATTAACTGGAGGGTATTTCATTCCTCACTCACTTTCTATCTGTTGGGTGTGTGGGGTGGGAAGGGCCAGAGCACATGAGGGATGTGTAGCTGCTCCAAAGCTGAACACTGAGTTAATCCAGCACTAACGGGAGAGGCAGCAGGTCCCAGGGAATCTCCATTTCCTTCCTCCTCAGGACACGATGGTGGCATGGGGAAGGGCAGGGGCTGTGGCCTCTGTGGACAGAGTGCACTGGAGAGAGCTGGTACCTGAAGGTGACAACGAGGGACAGCCATGAGCTCTGGGGCCTCCTCCTCCCCTGCCCCGACACGCCAGCTGGGTGGTGACAGATGGGGACAAAGCTCAGCACAGCGACAGCCCTGGGCACTTTGGCACAGCCAGCCCGAGCCCTCCAGCTGCACAACCTCAGCAGGGCGGGACAGGCTGGGGACCATCGTGTCACGCCCTAGTGCAGCTCAATGAAGGCTTCCAGCTCCTCAGGGATGAATCCCTTGTAGGGAATCTTGTGCTTGTCCAGGGCACGAGCAGCAAGGCACTGGAGGGTGATGTAGTTGAAGGGCTGCATGGTGCTCTTGGTGAGCAGCTTCTCGTCCAGCAGCTCGTAGGCCGTCTGCTTGAAGGCGTTGGTAGCGTCCATGTGCGCCCCGGCCTCCATCAGGGCGCTCATGATCAGCGGGCAGTTGTTGCGGGCGGCCACGTGCAGGGGGGTGTTGTTGTCATAGTCCCGGCTGTCCGGGTCCGCCCCGCACTCCAGCAGCAAGTTCACCACGTGCAGGGATGGGAATTTGCCCACGGGGTACCGCCCCACCGTCGTGGTGTCCTTGTCCACGGCCATGTGCAGGAGGGTGAAGCCGTTCTTGGCGCGGGGGCTGCACTTGAGCAGGCGGTAGATGGTCTGGCGCTTCTGGTGCTCCTGCTCCGGGGTGCACTCCACCTTCTCCAGCAGGAAAACCAGGTGCAGGATGATGGCCAAGGTCTTGGTGAACTGCGCCGAGTCGGCCACGGGGTCCTTGCCGTGCACCAGGGCCCTCTCCACCTCCCGGACCCCCTTGCTCAGCACCCCGATGAGGTCGGAGAAGCCCAGGTGGGTGGCTAAAGTGCCTTTGGAACGGTCCTGGAGCACGTAGGAGTAAAGCTCAGCAAAGGAAAGGAAACTGCTGGCAGTCATGGGGCTGAGGGGCTCCAGGTTGCCTTGCTGCATGTCCAGGGCGTACTTCCACAGGTTAATGCAGCGCTCGAAGTTGCCCGAGTCGGCGTAGACGGCGCCACGGTATCGGATGTAGTAGGAGGTGTCGGGGTGGGAAGGGCCCAGGATGCGCTCCCGGATCAGCAGCGCCTGCATGCGCATCTCGTCGGGGTCGGTGATCAGGGCTTCCAGCTCCTCCAGAGAGCTCACCTCCCGCGAGTAGTCGTAGGCCAGCACCAGCTGCCGGGGCTCGGGCTTAGGCAGGTACTTCCCGCCCTCGCAGCGCAGCTCCATCGCCCTGCGCCAGTATTTGTGGGCTCCCAACAGGTCTCGTTTCTTGTCCACAAACGTGGCACCCAGCAGCTCCAGCGCTTCCACGGCAGCCTCTCGAGTGCAGAACACGTTCGGGACCTCGTCCTGACTGGAAGCCGAAGCACCGCAGCCCTCACAGCCCTCTTCACTGCAGCCCCTCTGATGGCTCCCACCTGAGGCACCGCAGCTCCCACTCTGGCCCCCCGCAGCCTCGTCCTGCTGCAGCCCCCCCTGGATCAGGTACTCCACGATGTTGGTGTGGCCGGTGACGCTGGCGGCGAGCAGAGGAGTCATGCCATAGCCGTCCTTCTCCATGCGGGCCTTGGAGCGGAGCAGCAGCTGCAGGATCTCCAGGCTGCCCGACTCGGCGCAGTCGTGCAAGGCCGTGTTTCCCTTCACGCTGCGCCGGTTCACATCGGCCCCTTTCTCCAGCAAGTACCGGGCGATCTCGCGGTGCCCTTTGTAGCAGGAAATCATCAAGCACGTGTGGCCGTGCCGGTTGGCCACCTCCAGGTCGGCCCCGCGTTCGCCCACCAGGTACCGCACGATCTCCAGGTGCCCATCGAAGCAGGCGGCCCGCAGGGGGGTGGAGTTGGTCAGCGTGGTCTGGTTCACCGAGGCGCCGTGGTCCAGCAGGCTCCGCACCACGCCCAGGTGCCCCGCAGCCGAGGCCGCCCACAGCGGCGGGGCCCCCTCGATGGTCTCACCGTCGAAGCTGACGGAGCCGCCCTCCTCCACGCGAGCCCCGCAGTGATCCAGCAGGTACTCCACCACCTCCAGGTGCCCGTGCCGGGCCGCGATCAGCAGCGGGGTGCTGCCGGCCCCGGGGCCGCCTCCGCCGCCGGGCCCCGCCGTCAGTGCCTCCAGCTCCTCCCGGCTGCGGCTGCCCAGCAGCTTCTGCAGCAGCTTCAGCTTCCCGTCGCGGGCCGCATTGTACACGGCCGTGCGCAGGTCCATGGCGCCAGCGGCCGCCTCCAGGCCATTGACCGCCGGCGGCGGCGCGGCCCCAGCGCGGCGCGGGGCGGGCGGGGGGCGGCGGGACCCCCCTGCCCTCAGTGCGGCGGGACCTTCACCGCCCGGGCCCGGCCGCCATCTCAGGCTGCGCCGCGGAACAAAATGGCGCCGCGCGGGGCGGAGCGGGAGGCGCGGTGGATGATGAGAATTGTAGTCCCGGGAGCGGCGCTGTTCGCCCGACGCAGCACCGTGCGCACTCTGTTTCCCAGAAGGCAGAGCGGGTGGGGGGAGAGGTGGGAAAGATGTGCGCCCTCTCCTTGCGGGGCATGCTGGGCAGTGTAGTCTCCTTGGCCCTCTGCGGGTAGCGCCGCTAACGGGATTGTACCAGCGCCAGGACTACACTTCCCAGTGAGCCCCGTGCGGCCCAGGTGCTGTCCAGGTGTGTCTGTGACTCCCAGCGTGTGCTGCTTTCATAGCGGTTTTATTTCTCTTAAATCCCTTGATGTTATGGCACTTCAAAACACAGCGGCTGCACAGCATTAATTTGACGTGGTTTAATTGCAGGTTTTATGAAGCCATAAGGTCCTGAGCTGTAACGGAGCCACATGGATGACGCAGGCCAGTCCACGGCCCTGCACAGGTCTGGTGGTGCGTTTTAAAATACGAGTTTCCCGCCTTGGAGGTTGCAAATCCTCGTCCCCACCAGCGAACACAGATTTATTCGCTCCAATTCCCCCCATGGAGCATTAAGTCCGGCTCACTCCATCCCTGAGCGACAATACCTGCCCAGAGTGAGGGAAAACACTCAAGCAATAAATAGCCCGGCTTAGATGAGCAAAGCTTTACTCACCAGAGTCTATTTTTAGGGCAGAAATTGAGTTTAGGTGTCCCTAATCTTTATACAGAGAACTGGCACAGGGTTTCTCCCATTGTATTTTATTTATAGCTGGGTTTTTCCTACCCAGGGAAATAAGCTTAGTCTCATTATTTCCATTATTATTATTCTGTCTGTCATGATTATTATTCAGTCCATCCACCCATTTTAGGTCTTGTCTGGAATTACAGTGGATTATCCCACTGATGCCTGTTGCCTTCACACAGAATATCACTTTTGTTGCTAAGAAACTGCTTTTGCATAACAGGCAGCAGGAGCCCAATTTTCACTCCAACAGCTTCTGCAAGTCCCCGGGAGCAGCAGCAGCTGCTCCTGGAGCAGAGTGTCCGTGGCACAATTCCCACACCAGGTCTGTGCCCGGGGATTGTTCCCTGGCAGGCTGGGATGGAATTCCCAGAGCAGCTGGGGCTGCCCCTGGATCCCTGGCAGTGCCCGAGGCCAGGCTGGACAGGGCTGGGAGCACCTGGGACAGTGGGAGGTGTCCCTGCTATGGCAGGGGTGGCACTGGATGGGCTCTGAGGTCCCTCCAGCCCAAAACTTCCTGGAATTCTGTGGCACAGCGAGTTTGTGTTTGAGAAGAAAAGGGGCAAAGGTCCCTTAAACACCTGCAGGGTGCCTGTGCTGAGCAAGGGCAGCTCCCTGCACGCCAGGGCAGGAGGAACCAGGGAACCCTTCAGCTTGGAAAAGCCCTCCAGGACCACCAAGTCCAACCTCTCCCTCAGGGCTGTGGAGACACAACTCTGGGCACGAGTTCATCATGTTTTCACCCCGAAAAAACCCCACGACTTCCATCTGAACACTGTGAACCCTCTGGGTGTGTCAGGGCATTCCCGGGCTGTGAATATCCAAGCTGGGAGTGTCCCTGTCCCCTGTGAGCACAGGCAGTGCCACCCCCAGCTGCCAGGCTGTTTGTGCTGCAGGTCAAGGCACAGGCACGGTGACATTTCCTCTCCCCGCTGGCTCTCGTGTTGCCATGGTGACCAGATGCACTCGCTCTTTTATCTGAAGTATCTATTAACCAAAGCTTCCTATTAATTTCCCCTCCATAGAATCCATTAGGAATTCACCAGAACACCACACAGGTTTTTAGGTCCCAAACCCAGCTCTGGGTGGGCTCAGAGACATCACGGGGTAAAGTGCAGCTGATGGAAATGGGTTTTCCATTAATAAGAAATTTCTCAGTAATGAGGGAATAAAGAGCAGGAGGAGAAGTGTCACAGCAGCCTCTCCCTGCAGATCCCTGGGTGTGGAACGTGCTGGAGCCTCAGGAACTCACCCCAAACCTTTTATAGACCACGGCTCCAAAACCAGTCCAGGCTGGCCTTGGGCACTGCCAGGATCCAGGGGCAGCCACAGCTGCTCTGGGCACCCTGTGCCACCCTCACAGCCAGGAATTCCTGCCCAAAATCCCATCCAGCCCTGCCCTGTGGCAGTGGGAGCCATTCCCTGTGTCCTGTCCCTCTATCCTTTGTCCCAATTCTGCCTCCAGCTCTCCTGGAGCCCCTTCAGGCCCTGGAGGTGGGGCTGCTCCCCAGGTGTGATCTGTGCCATGCCCTGAGGGTGCCAGGGACCTGTGGCTGCTCCCCTGTGATCTGTGCCATCCCCTGAGGGTATCAGGGACCTGTGGCTGCTCCCCTCTGATCTGTGCCATCCCCTGAGGGTGCCAGGGACCTGTGGCTGCTCCCCTGTGATCTGTGCCATCCTCTGAGGGTATCAGGGACCTGTGGCTGCTCCCCTGTGATCTGTGCCATCCCCTGAGGGTGCCAGGGATGTGTGGCTGCTCCCCAGGTGTGATCTGTGCCATCCCCTGAGGGTATCAGGGACCTGTGGTGCTCCCCAGGTGTGATCTGTGCCATCCCCTGAGGGTGCCAGGGACCTGTGGCTGCTCCCCTCTGATCTGTGCCATCCCCTGAGGGTGCCAGGGACCTGTGGCTGCTCCCCAGGTGTGATCTGTGCCATGCCCTGAGGGTGCCAGGGATGTGTGGCTGCTCCCAGGTGTGATCTGTGCCATCCCCTGAGGGTGCCAGGGACCTGTGGCTGCTCCCAGGTGTGATCTGTGCCATGCCCTGAGGGTATCAGGGACCTGTGGCTGCTCCCCTCTGATCTGTGCCATGCCCTGAGGGTGCCAGGGACCTGTGGCTGCTCCCCTGTGATCTGTGCCATGCCCTGAGGGTGCCAGGGACGTGTGGCTGCTCCCAGGTGTGATCTGTGCCATCCCCTGAGGGTGCCAGGGACGTGTGGCTGCTCCCAGGTGCTCCTGTTGAGCTACAGCTGCTGCTGCTCCTCCCTGGAGCTGCCAGGATCCTCCCCAGCTCAGGAATTGGGTGAATCCCCACAGCTGGGGCAGGAACGAGGGGCTCCGGGCCCCCACATCCCTCCCCTGCAGACCCCACAGGGGACACCTGTGTAGGGTTTTTGGGACAGCACGGAAAAAGCCCCAGCCAGAGTTCTGGGAAGAAGAGGGGAGTTAAATCCCCACGGGAGGAAGAGCAGATAATAAATGAGACGTTGTGACAGGGCTGCCAGGCTGCGTGGCAGGAGGGTTAATTTTTTGTGAAACTGCCATTTCATATTCCCTTTCAGACAAGCAGAATTACACGGTGCTGGCTGCTGCAGGAGGAGCATAATTTCCTTCACAGAAATAATGACAGGGTACTTAAAGAGCAAGTGAATGGATGGCTGAAGTACTGGGCAGAGACTTCAGAAATCCAGGCTGAGCCTTCACCTTTACAGAAGGCTCCTTTGGTGACCTTGGGCCAGTCATTTAATCTTCCTGTGTCTCAATTCCCTGCCAATAACACAGGAATAATAACTGTTCTCTGCCTGCCTGGCTTATTTAGGCTGCAAACTCGGAATTTACAGCTCGTGTTTGCTGTGCTTTGAAGCCCAAGAGCTTCAGTCCATGCTGAGGTGTCTGGGACAACCACGGTGTTCAATGTGGAGAATAACGAAGGGCTGGGATGGATGGTTTGGAACATCCTCAGTGTGAAAGGCTCCAGAATTCCTAATCCATTGCTCCCCAACTCTTCCCTCAAAATGTGGAGAAGTTTGGAGCTGTGCTAAGAGTTCCAAAAGCATCAAAATAATTTAGGAGCAGAGCCCATAGTGATTTATTGAATCCCTGAGTTCCTTCTGAAGCAGAGAGTGGATAATTTAGAAACCTGCAGAAATTTCCTTTGTGCTCACTCAGGGCTGCAGCAGCTGCTCAGGTTTTTCAGTGTAAATTGAAGTTCCCGTGTACCCAGGTTTTATCCATCTCCAGCTTTCAGCAGTTTGTGTGATTTCCTGAAGGCAGGAAAGATGGGTCCCTGCTCCCAGAGCCCCTGAACACCAGATTGTCTCTATAGTTAAGCAATTTGCTGTACAAAGGGAACAATTCTAAAAATAGGGAGAAATGGCACCCTGACATTAGCAGGAACGATGACCCAATCCCCACCTTGCTGCAGGGCCTTTGTCCTGTAACTGCCTCCATCAGCAGGGCTCTGATGACATTATTTTCTGTGCTTATGTGGGGCACAAGGCTGCAGGTACCTGGGAGGGAGGATTTTGATCAGCCTGCAGAGGATGAACACGCTGGGGAGGCTTCTGGGGGAACACTAAATCAAAGTTTCATTTACATCAGGCACCAGCCTGGCCATTGCAGCATTAATGGCTGCACTGCTGCCCTCGACATTTTGTGTGGATTTAATCTGTCAGTGGGGAAGTCAAAAACAGGGGGAGAGAGAGTCCTTGTGGTTTATGAAACCTGGATCTTTTCTTTCAGGCACTATCAGATGACAGCGATTTGTACAGGTTTAAAACTCTTCTGGCAACGGATTTATGGCTGCCCCTGGACCCCTGGAATGTCCAAGGCCAGGTTGGACATCGGGGCTTGGAGCAACCTGGGATAGGGGAAGGTGTCCCTGGGAGAGCTTTAAGGTCCTTCCAACCCAAACCATTCTGTGATTCCTAAATCACATCTGCCACAGTACCAGTGATGTGGACAATGCTGAGCCTGGGCAGTTAAAAAAAAAAAGAAAAAGGAAAAAGAGAAAAGTGCTTGACAGCACGAACAACCCAAATTATTAAAGATATTTCAGTGCTTTTACCACTGGCCTCGGCAGGATTCAAGAGTTTCATTTTCACACCTAAATACCTTTGAGAATGGAGGCTCTGAGTGGTGTTGAAAATTTGGTTTTTTTTATATTTTAAGGCCCTATTGGAAGCAAAGGGCTCAGCTCTCCAAACAAGCCCTGCCAGGCACTGAAGTCCCAGCAGTGTCTGGGTGCCCTGACCCTGCTCTGGTGCATTTGGGGGGGTCCCTTGGCTCCTGTGCTGCTTTCAGCTGGGGCAGAGTGAATTTCCTTCTCAGTGGCTGCTCTGGGGCTGTGTTTGGGTTTGTGCTGAGCACAGGGCTGATAACTCAGAGATGTTTTTGTTCTTGCTGAGCTCTCTCAGAGCCAAGGCCTTTCCTGTCCTTGTCCAGCCACACTGGGGAGGGGCTGGGGGTGCCTGGGACTGACCCAAACTGACCCCAGGGATGACCACAGGACATCATGCTCAGGATAGAAATGGGGCCAAAGGAAGAATTGGGGGACATTTGGACTGAGGAGCAGAATAAGCTCACAGGACAGGAGCTCCAGCACCCCAAAACACTTGCACACCTGGGCCGTGGCAGCCTGGGCTGTATGGCAGGCTATGATTTGTTGTCACTTTTACAAACACAACAACAAAATCACTAGTCTTCCACACAGAGCCAGGCCAGGAGAGCAGCCATTCCTCCTCAGGGACGTCTTCTCCCAGCATCCTTCCTCAGTTCTTCTCATCCTGTAATCCTTGTTCCTGTCACCCCTTCAGGGATGGATGCTGCCCTTTGCAGCGTTCCTCCTGAGACCACATCAAACCTCCCTGTAATCATCTCTCCAATTTGTGCTGTTCCCGTGAGTTTCTGCTCCATTTTCTCGCTCCAGAGACTCTACAGGGACATCAGGGCTCAGCAGGGGCTCCTCTGCCTTACCCTGGGATAAACTTCTCCAGAAGTGCTCTGTCAACTGCCTGTCTCCCAGCTGTATTTGAGTCTGACTACAATAAGCAAATGCAATATATGCTGGGGAACACTGGAGAAAAGGACTCTGCAAAGAGAAAGATAATGATAGTGCAGAGATTCCTGGAATCCCACTGAGAGGCTGATTTCAGCAAGGAAAACAAACCCCTTTTGCTGTTCCATTTCTCTGGATTTGTTGATGAGCAATCTTTGGTTCGGGTCCAGCTTTTCTTTCACTGCCCAGGTTTTCTCTGTTAATCCCTCACGTGGATGAGGTGTGGAAGGACAGTTCTGGCTCACAGCCACGGAAAGGATCTTTATTCCCTGTCCAGCAGAGCTTTGCTCACCTCAGCCACTGAAATCAGGCAGGGAACAGCCTCTTCCCATCTTCACCCAGCTGTTATGGGTACTTTTATAAGCAGGTGGGGGAAAAGGGAAAGAAATAAAACCATTCCTCAGCGTCCATGGGAGGATGAAGAGTGTGCAGCAACAGGAGAGGGTTTGGGTTTGCTGCTGCTGGCAGGGGCTGTGCCCTGTGGGAGCTCATGGGGAGCAGTCCCATCCCTCCCTCTCTTTTTTTTATAACATATGTGCTTTCTATGGACACTTTATTCTAACTCCAGATGGGTGTTTCAGTCTGGGGATTTGTGCTGCCCTGAGATAACAGCCCTTTGTGCTGGCCTAGGTAGCAGGAGTGTTTGTGATAGCTGAGGCTGATACCAGCAGATGTCCAGGTGGTCTTATTTAACAGGGAGCATTAGTGATACTGCCATTGTCCAGGAAATCAGATAAAAACGGGCCCAGGTGTTACCCAACACCCTGTTTGTGTAAGGACAGAGCCAGCTGCTGAACACAGGGGGATGTGTTCCTGTACAAAAGTGCTGTCACCCCAAACCTCCCGGGTAAAATTTAACCAGGAGCTGAACTTGGATGATCCTTGTGAGTCCCTTACGACTCAGGATATTCTGTGATTCTAATCTGAATATTTAAGTGGAACAGTAGTGAGTGTGCAGTGAAAACATCTGGGGAGTCAGACAATATTTAGAAATAGAAATTCAGGACAATTCAGTCTTCGGCCCAAGATAACTGGAAGAGAGGATGAATTGTAAAGAAGAATAAATTTGAGAGAGAAGGCAGTTTGGGAAGTGCTAAGCTGGACTGGAATTCCAGGTGACCAGGACACTTTTCAGTCCTTTTTCTGGGACACAGCTCCACCAAGGGATTTACCACAAATCATTGCCAGCCAGTCAAGTAAAAATCAAGACAGAGACATGTGAGCAAGAGCTCCTCTCTTGGTTTCACACCCAGCCATTCCCTGTTCAGAGTGAGGTAGGTGTTCAGTAGGAAACATAAATTGCAGGCTCAGAGGCACGTGAGGTTTTGTCTAGACTGTCTCTGTGGGGCTGTATTTCTCTGTGTGGCATTTGCCAGGAGGGGATCTGCCACTCCTGCTTTGTCCCAGACATTTCAGGGACCTGGCTCCTTGTCCTGTGGCAGCTGGACCTCGCCCCTCTCCCCTGCACTGGGAGGCTCCTTGGGAATCATTTCTAAGGATGGGAGCTAAACTTAGCTCTGGACCACGGGAAAAAGCCTGTCTGGAAAGAGTGGGGACTCTTGGCCTGCAGCTATCTCCAAGCAGGCTCATCACAGAGAGATCCCCAGCTGCACTTCCAGGCTGTAAATTAAACAAACAGAATTTCCTGCAC
The DNA here is from genome assembly GCF_023055355.1 of Agelaius tricolor. NCBI lineage: Eukaryota > Metazoa > Chordata > Aves > Passeriformes > Icteridae > Agelaius > Agelaius tricolor. The sequence continues at coordinate 1,237,136 of NW_027269293.1, read as the reverse complement.
ACCAGACCACAGGGAGGGCAGAGAGAACAATGTGGCCTTATTGCTGTTATTTCCTTTGGTTTCAATCTCTGTCCTCTGCCCTCCACCTCCTCCCCAGCCCCGTGTCTCCCACTTTACCCGATTTGTCATTTATTACCGTGCTTTAAAGAGAGGCAGGGGGAAAAATGCTCAGTGCAAATTATATTTTGAGCTGTTGTGCTTTGCCTCTTTGGCGGATAATAAATCTCTCTGGCAATGCTCCTCTGTATAGGATTTGTCATTAAATGCAATTAAACAAACCCTGCAGGTGTCCATGATCAGGCCTGCAGCAGCCCATTCACAACTGCAATGTTATTATCAGCCTGACAACAAAACACCAGATATTTCCTGAGCTCCTCTGATCGATGAGCTTGCCTGATTTGGAACTGGAGGGAGGAGAGAAGGGGGACCAGAGCGGTTCAAATGCTCTTTAGACTTATTGATGGAAAAGTCAAAAAGCTGCTCAGCAATCAGAGGGAAGGTGGAGAGAGAAAAGGGCTGAGGGACAGAAGGGCTAAAAGGGAAAATGAGAGAGGAGTGTTTGGGAGTCAAAAGGCAGAAACAAGGCGAGTTATCACATGGTGCCCTTCCACCCAGTGAGCTGATCCATGACAGGGCTGGAGTTTAAGGGGCAAGGAGGGTATTTCAGGGAGGATTCTATGGCATTTGGGCTTTCAGTGTGGTCATGCAGCCTCCCTGCCCAGCTGGCCCAACAATTCCTCTCACCCTGGGACAGGACTTGACTGGCAGGTTCTCCTGCTGTCCAGGGATGTCCGTCTGTCTCTACAAACTGCAGCCCAATGGTTGGATCAGACACCCAACCGATTTCAAACCCCACCTGGATCAGTCAATGGAACTGGATGGGGCTTGGAGTGACCTGGGACAGTGGAAGGTGTCCCTGGCCATGGCAGCAGAGACACTGGATGGGCTTTGTGGTCCTTCCAGCCCAAACTCTTTGGGATTCTGTGAAGTGCAAATTCTTCCCTATCCTCATTCTCACCCTGAAGCATGTCCTGGCACAGCTTTGGGAAGCTGCAGAGGTGCTGCTGACAGGACTTGTCCAAAGCAGATGCAACAACATTCACACCAGAGTTGCTGTGTGCTCTGACAATCAGGAACAGGAGAGAATCTCCTGTGGTTTCTGTGAGCCATCCCAGGCAGCCTGTGGAGTGTGAAGGTCAGGGATTCACAGGGGACTGGCTGCCATCAAGCCCAGTGAGAGAGAAGAATTTGCCAGCACTGGTGGAATTCTTCTGCCTGACCTGTTTGCTCAGCTCAGCCTCGGGGTGCTCTCAGGATGAACCTCTGGCCCCTCCTGTCCTCACCCCAGGAATCCTGGTTCAGCCCAGTTGATTCTGGGCACACAGGGAATTGCAGTGACAAGGGACAAAGCCCACACTACTGTTCTAATGCCACCTAAAACAATGGATTTTGGGATTGGGTAAGGGGAGTCAAGGGTATCACTACTGCCTGTGTAGAGTGGAAGGGTGGTTATTTACTCCTACAATAAAAAGCTTTTGCAGGGGTCTTTGACTTAAGTTTTAGAGGCAAATAGCCTGGGACCCTGCTTGCTGCCATCTGAGGTCACACTGGGACTATGACAGCAGGAGCCAGGAGTTCTGTGATCAAGCCATGGGTCTCAGAATGAGAATTTTCCTGGAGCCTGCACCTAGATCACCCTCTTGCAGCGGGAGGGACAAGAGCCGGGGGCCGCTGGGCAGCGTCAGTGAGCCAGGGCTGCTGGGAGCCCTCCCGGACCCTGTGAAACCGCGGGTTTCATTGAGCCGGGGCTGCTCTGAGCCCTCATGGACCCTTCGGAACCCGGATTTCATTGAGCCGGGGCTGATCTGAGCCCTCATGGACCCTGCAGAACCGTGGATTTCACTGAGCCGGGGCTGCTGTGAGCCCTCCCGGACCCTTCGGAACCCGGATTTCACTGAGCTGGGGCCGCTCTGAGCCCTCATGGACCCTGCAGAACCGTGGATTTCACTGAGCTGGGGCCGCTCTGAGCCCTCATGGACCCTGCAGAACCGTGGATTTCACTGAGCTGGGGCTGCTGTGAGCCCTCCCGGACCCTGTGAAACCGCGGGTTTCACTGAGCTGGGGCTGCTCTGAGCCCTCATGGACCCTGGGGAACCGCGGGTTTCACTGAGCCGGGGCTGATCTGAGCCCTCATGGACCCTTCGGAACCCGGGTTTCACTGAGCCGGGGTTGCTGTGAGCCCTCATGGACCCTGTGGAACCGCAGATTTCACTGAGCTGGGGCTGATCTGAGCCCTCATGGACCCTTCGGAACCCGGATTTCACTGAGCCAGGGATGCTGTGAGCCCTCATGGACCCTGCAGAACCGCGGGTTTCACTGAGCTGGGGTTGCTCTAAGCCCTCATGGACCCTTCGGAACCGCGGGTTTCATTGAGCCGGGGCTGCTGTGAGCCCTCCCGGACCCTTCGGAACCGCGGATTCCACCCCAGGAGCAGCGGGGCCGGGGCTGGGCTGGTGGGGAAACCCCCCCGGAGCTTCCATCAGTGGCTGCGAGAGCGCGGAGGGAGCAAATCTAGGGCAGGATGGAAATGTACAACTGATTGGATCGACTTCAACAAACACCTTTTCCCCCCTTCTTTCCACTTCTCTTCCTCCCCACCTCCAGCAGCTCCTCTCTCCGCGCTGCTCATCTCCCTTTGTGCACCTCTTACCCGCACTCTCCTCTCTAAACAGGTGCAGTTGCCACTCAATAGACTTTAATTACCACTTCAAGGGCTCTCACCGGGGTCTGCGGGAGGGTGGAGATGAATTTTCCCGAGGATTATGCGTGTGGCTGAGTTCTCTTCAGTCAGATGGTGATACCGCTGCCAGCCAGGATCCTTCGAGAGATCGGTTCTTCGGTTCTCTGTTCGTGTTAACAAAAAGGGAAAACTGCTGCTGAAGGGAAAAAAAAACAACCCAGCCATTACCTGGATTAATTAGCAGGACAGCAAATGGGTCTGGAGAAAAACATTACAGAAAATTTACAGCCCAGGAGTCTCAGCTGGGCTTCCAAACTATTATTCCTTGCAAATCAGAAGTGGAGAGCTCAGCATCTCGGAAGATTTCTGTGGGAGACTGGGCTCTAAAAATACAAGTTGTTTTTAACCACTTTACCTTTTTTTTTTGCTCCGTGCTCTTCCCATCACGGCTCACTGGAGAGACGTGCTGTTAATGCATCCTGCTGGGACCCCAGGGATTCCTCCCAGGGAACGTGGGGGTTCATTCCTGCCTGCAGCACAGTTCGCCTGTGATGGAGGAATTATTCCCAGTGTTTAACTAGTAACATAACATTATTTTTATTATTAAGATCCTCTTCAAAAAAAAGGCACTCCTGGAGAATGCAGAGCAGCTTATGCCTGTCAGGACTGCCTGGAGTTGTTTGCCCAGAGTGTGAGTGCACACTTGTGGGGATGCACACAGAAATTTGGATATGTGCTCCTCTAAGCTGATACATGCAGAGAGGAGCTGGGAATATAACAGCATCTTTTGGGACAAGGAAGATTTCCAAACATTTAAAAAATCATTTCTTTCACTCAACGTTAACATTTCTAACTTTTTTTCATAAAATGAAATGTAGGAAGAAGATTTTTTATAGCAAATTAAGCAACAATTTGTTCTGCTGCAATTAAGTTTGTTTTCCTAAACAAGAAATTCAGCAAAACTGGGGAAATCTTGCAGCCAAATGGGCTTCTGCAGATGTGTTTTCCATGAAACATTTTGCCTAGCTCCAAAACAGCTGGGTATGTGCAACATCTGAGCTCCTGCTTGGCTTCTGTCCTGGGCTGGCAGCAGAGTCTGTGTGGGCTCTGTGCTTCCAGTCCAGCCGGGATAGCCAGGCCTGAGCTCATCCCCAAACTCAGTGGCTCTGTGCAATAACTCTGGACAAGAGCAGAGTGCCCATGACACATGTCAGCCCTGAGGCATCCCCTCAGGCCCTGGGAATGTTCTGCTCCTCTTTCCTCAGGCTCAGGATGGAGCTGTGCCCTGATAAGTGAAGAGGTGGAAGACCTGGCCTGAGATGGGCAAAGGAAGTCACAGGTTCCCACTCACATTTCTCAGGTTCTCTCCTGCTCATGTAACTCATTCTTTCAGCTTCTGTGATTTAAAATCCTTCTGGCTTCATCACCTCCTCCTCCCACCCTTCCTTTCCTTGTGCATTTTGATTTCCAGGCCCATCTACCACATGTTTTTCTGCCATTTCTGCGGGACTGGGGTGAACATTGATCACAGCCATCTCAAGCCCATCTCTCATTTTTCCCAAAGAGCCGATGAAAATGTCACCCATGAGATAATAATCATGTTGCTTACATCCCTTAATTGCTCTCAAAGTACATGTGGAGGCTTCAGAGCCTCTTTGAAAGGCAGGTTCTGGCCTTTGGCACATTATTGACAGGCTGTTGATAAGCCCCTTTGTTGAGAAGCAATTTTGTCCTTTTTCCTGTACAATTTTTGGGGTTTTTTAAAGACAGCCCTTTCAGAAAGAGTAGATTTTTAAAATAGAGCTGAGCTTTGAACGAGCAGGCATCAGAGTTATTCCCAAGGAGCAGTGGCACACGTGGGAGAGGAGAGCTACCAGCACACTTCATGCAGGACTCAAACAGGAGATCAAACTGAGATGACAAATGGCTTCATCCTTGTTGCTTTTTAGGCCTTCCCCTCTCAGCCCTGATAATTAGATGTTTATTTGCAGTGTATTACTAAAGCATTGGATGTCTTGTGTGTTCCAGTGGATTGTTCCATGGTAAACAGTAGAAAGTGGACATTTCAGCTGTGCAGTGACTCATTTGTATCTATTAATGATAATTCTTAGGGGTTTTTAATACCTGCTGATAAAAGTGGACTGAGATTTCCTCATCACAACTGCCCCTCCTGGTTTCAAAAGCTTTGCAGGTCTGGGCCAGGGACAGAGCAGAACCAGGCACACAGACAGAGCCTCCATCAGCAGAGCAGAGCCTGTGGCTCACACTTGAGCAATTCCCACCTCAGCTGCTGATTCCCAGAGGACACACAGGCTTTTAAGTCACCTTTTTAACAAAGATTTAGTTTAATGTGCCCCTGAGGCAAGCCAGGGTCTCTCTGGGGCAGATGCTGTGGGTCCCTCTCAGGGTAACCCCACCACAGCCTCTGGCACGGCCAAGCTCCACACTCCAACACAGCCCTGAGCAAAATCCCCAGGCTCTTTGCAACTCAACCCCAGCCCTGAGAGAAATTAAATTCTTTCCTTTCTGAAACAATGTCCCTTGGAATGATTTTGCCCTTAATGAGCCCCGACTGGGCTGCTGTGTTCTGGAGCCACTGGTGTGCATGTTAACGAGGAGCCCTCTCCGTGTGGAAGTGTGGAGATGGCTGGCCCTGTAATGGGAGCCTGTTCAGCATCCTAAGTCCCACATTAGGCTGTGCCTGTAGGAACCCTGGGATGTTCCACGGAGACTGCCTGAAGGTAATCATCTCTCCCAGCCTCCTGGCTGTCCCTAAGCAAGTGCTCAGCTTGCAGCTATTCCAGGAACTGCTGCAGACAGGATAAAGTTCAGCTCCTAACGCATTCACCAGCAGCAAGGTGAGGAAAGTGCCCGTTGATTTGGGATGAAAAGGGAAAGGCAAAGGGCTGTGGGATACACAGAAACCTCCATCCCACTGGGATTTGGGCCTTAAACCCTGTGAGGGACTGGGAGCCCTGGAATTTCATTGTTTTCTCTGAGTGGGTTCAAACCATGAGCGATACTCAAAAACCATCATCTGCCTCAAATTTATCTTTGAGTCCCGCTTGATTCAAATGATGCATCCCAGTACTTTCCATCCCAGAAACCAATTTCATACCTCACATCCACTTAAATACACATTGTACAACAGGTATAGGTGTACACACACACACTTAGATTTATGTGTTACATGGAATTAGCCCATTTTTAAAAAATTCTGGAAAAGGAGTTCTTCCAAACCCATTCCCTCATTGACAGACCAGCAGAGAGATATAACACTGCTCTCCTAGAAAAATATACCAGCTCATTTATTTTTGAAAGTTGTGAACTCATTAGCTGGCAATTAATGTTCCACCCACCTGTGCAGCCCCCGTGAGGTCACGTAAAACCTGCCCAGAGCTCCAAGCCCACCGTCGTCAGCACTGGGTGAGAACTGCTGAGATAAAATGTTGGCTGAATTAGATGGGGAGGATTAGAAAGGTGATAAAAGCTAAGCCAGGAGAAAATCAGACGATAAATAGGTCTGGCAAGATAGATGGATAATCTTCCTCCCAGGCCAAACCTGACAGGATAATCACCTTTTTCTGTTCTCTGGTTCCATTTGCTCTCAGATCACCAGAGCCTTACAGATTTCACTGAATTTGGTTTTCTGGTACCCTGGAGATGGGGATCACTAGGTCTGTCTTTATGGACAAGAGATTTGAGGTGCCTCATTTAGGACTGGCTTTAGGTTTCTGACGAGGATTACAAAAATCAGTCAAAGCATTGCCTTTTCTTAGTTTGCTTCTCACCTCTCGCTGTGCCTCGGGCAGGGTCGAGGAGGAGCTGGTCAAAGCAGAGCTGCAGCCACCTTTTCCCAGCTGAGCCAGAATGGCAGGCAGTCTGTCCTGTCCCAGGGGTGTCCCTGTCCCTGTCACCTGCAGCTGTTCCCAGAGGCAGGCTCTGTGCAAGGGCACGGCTCTGCTGCTGCTCCCTGCGCCTGGTGGGATCTGCATTCAGCCCTGCACTGTCCTCCTGTCTGTCCCCTCTGCTTTCAGGCTACAGATTATCTCTGAGCAGGTCTGAACAACCCATTGGAGCAACTGAAAACTTTTTCAACATTCCCAGCTCTTTCCCCCTTGGGAAAGGGTTTGTCTGAACGGGCCTTTGCTCTCCTTTCTCCTGAGAAATTCCCAGTGCTCCTGATCCATGCAAGGTGTGAGCCTGCAGAGCACTGCCCTTTGCTGCAGCCTTTGTCCCCCAGGTGGGGACTCCTTGTCTGAGGAGAGCAACTCAGGATAAGTTTTCCATCTCTTTGTGGCATTGATTTCTCCATGAACAATCGACTGGCAACACGGAGCAACAGAATATTTGATTAGCCAGAATTACAGACCGCAACATTAATAATTTTGTGAGCTGAACTGAAAAGATTTGCACTTGTTCTCACTGGGTATTGTGCAATTTTCTCCTTTCTAAGAGAAACTTTGCTCTAATGGCAGGGTGCATTGTCATCCCACAGGAGCAGGTATTGACTATTGCCTCTAAGTTTGGGGGGCTTGAATCCATGCAATTTTCACCTGGGCTGGAATCTTGTAGGTGGACTGTTCGTCATGGCTCTGGATTTTCAAAGTTAGCAATTTTGGACACCTTATATTTGTGTTTGAGACACTCTGAAAGGGACCGTTTACAAGAGGCAGGTGCTTAGAAGTCCCTGAAAATCAGGATTAATTGGAATATGTCATGCTGAGCACCTGAAAACAGTAAAATGCTTTGGAAAATCACAGGGGAGGGAGCTGTGTTTCTGAACATGACTTGGGAAGAATGTACAGCCTTAAGTAACACAGGATAAAAAGATCTTTGCATAACATTATGGAAACATCCTTTAATCCTCAGTGCAGCCAAGTGCTTGACTTTAGTTTGATTCCTGAGGGAGTTCAGTGCTGAAGTTTGTGCATTTGTATTCTCCTGAAGTGGAGCCTGACATTGTGTAAGTTACTGTAGGTTTATGAAAAATTCTGAGTCTCCAAATTAAAATGAATCAAAAGACAAAGTTCTCTTCTTGAGGCCAGGGTTTGCTGGCTTGCTGCAGGTCCATGTGTTCACCTGCAGAGCCACAGACAGGGTGTGCCATGAAAGAGCTTTTCTTTGCCCTTCCTAAACCCCTGAGCCAGTCCCAGAGTAAGAATCTGAATCTTTAAGTGCTGAACACACATGGAACACAATTTCCACGTCCCAAGGAGCTTTAAGGTCCCTTCCAACCCAAACCATTCTGTGATTCTATGATGTGGAGGGGCAGAAAAACCAAATCCTTTGCTCAGACTTCCCTGAGATCCCACTCTGGCCATGGGCTGTGGCCTGAAGCCTGCAGGAGTGGGGTGGGGCAGGTGCTGTGTCCCCAGGGCAGCGTTTGAGAGAGGCTGGAGGTGAATCCCTGCAGGGGCAGAACAAATCCCTGCCAAAGGCACAACAGCCTCATCCTGTTTGCCCAGGCTCAAAAGCTGTCGCAGATCTGGTGTCTGAAATCCACTCTCTTTTTCCTGCTGAGATTCCCAAGCACCTCCCAGTCTCCCAGCTACTACCAGAGGCCACGATTGCAGCGGAGTGGCAGCGACACACAGACAAATATTTGTGCAAGGCACACAGAGCCAGGAGCCTGGAACATTGTCTGTGTGGAGGGAGGGGAGAGGCCAAGAAGGATCTTGCCTTGAACAGGCTTTATTTCTATTGAATTTTAAACAATAAAAATCTGGGTGTCTGTATGGTGTTTATTTCTGGTAAAACTTCAAATATTTGCTTCCAGCGGGTGACATGGAACCCTCCTGCCAGATTCATTTCATGAGTTTACTCATTTTGAAGAATACTTAAAGGGTCAGGAATTAAATTGAATTAAGTTCAGACCTTACCCTGAGTCCCCTGTTCTTCAGAGACCTCTGGGTTGGATCCATCTATGAGATCTACAGAAAATTGCCAGTAAAAAAAAATAAAATAAAAAGGTGACAAAATATGCCCTGAACAAATGGAAATAAAACTTTGATTAAGCAAGACTGCACAATACAAAATTTAGTTAGCTTTGAGGATATGATATCATCTGTCCTGCTATTTTTTATATTAAATATGAAATCTGATTAGGTAATTTCCCAGAATGTGGAGATAAACCCATAAAAGCAGGAATAGGTATTTGGTACAATATCATTTTCTGGCTGCTTCTGCATGGCTTTTTGGGGCAGGAGGTGAAGAATATGGGATTTTTTTCCCCCTTATTTTACAGCTGCACTTCAGGAGAAAAGCCTGATATTGGTGTTGGCAGAGAGAAGGCACTGCCCAGACTGAACTTCAGCAGTTGTTGGGAGATGTTAGAAGATTTACAGAGAGATAACAAAGATATCTCCCCACTCCAGTTCCACAGGGAAACATTACCACCCTTACTTTGTTCAATGTCTGTAAAATATGTCTAAAGGTTGTGTGGATAGTCAAGGCCTGAAAGGAAATAACTTTCTTTTCAAGTGTTTTTCTTCTTTTTTTCCCCAGAAATATTTAATTCTGAAGTAAAAAATAGGAGTTTTCTTAAAATGGAGAACAGCTTGTTTCCTTTTCCTCCGAGAGGCCAACATCACTCAGGAAAAATACAAGTGTAAGGACAGATGTGGCCAGGCTGAGCCTGGATTAAATCACCTTGAGCCTCTGTTCAGCAAAGTGTTTAAACACACATTTAGTAGAGCTGGGGCAGAATTTCCAATGAACAGGGATTCATTCAGGGAATATCCCAGCTTCCAAAAATGGACATAAAACAAATGCAGCAAATCACTTCAGCTGGCAATAATTCTGTGAAATGCTTAATTTCCAAAGTGCTCAAACACTTGAACATTTTATCTTTTTTTTATTTTCTAGATTAGATCCTTGGTTTAATAATCTAAAAAGAAAATAATGTTTTATTTCAGCATGAGCCAGAGATAAATACTTGGTTGTTTTAATTTTGTCAAAATTAAAAACAAAACACAACAACTGTGTTTAATTTGATCACACTCAATCTTAAATTTCTTTTCTCTGGAGGTGAGCATTTTGGGAAAAAATACACTCTGATTTAGCCATTGAGCACTTCAAGATAACACAATCTGTCAATGGACCCAAAGTGTGCCACTACTGCACAGATTTTGAGTAGTCACATAGAATCAGCCATGGAGGAAAAATAATTTCAATTAACTGTTCATGAAGCATCATCTCCAACAGTACCTTGGTGAAATGTCCTGTTTCTCCTACAAACTAGGGAATTTTAAGAGCAACTTTACACATGAACTACCAGTCAGGCACATTTTCAAAACGAGAGTGTTGGCTTTTCCAGCATAAAGCTTTGATGTTGAGTAGATGCGAAGTGCAGGTTACATTTGGATTCATGCAATCACACCGTGCTTCCCAAATGTTTTCAATCCCTGCCCTACCCGAGGCTGTGAGCGTGTCTTACCTGAGGATGTTTGGAAAACGCCCCCATCCCACCGTCCCTTCCCACCTCAGCCGGCCCTGGGCTCCCAGCCCGAGCCCGAGTCCCTCCCGAGTGGCTCCGGGCCCCTGGCTCCGTGCGGGCAGGGCTGGATGGGGACGCGAGCCGGGCATCCCTGGCCGGTACCTGCGGGCAGGTGGCCGGGCTGTGCCGCTCCCTTTGCCGCTCTCCTGCCGCCCCTCTCCCGCAGAGACCCCTCCGGGCCGGACTCACCCCGGCCCCGGCCAACATCCAGCGCCGCCTCGGTGCCTCCGGGTGGGCGGTGATGTCCCGGGAGGGTCCTGCCCGCAGCCGCCGGTGCGCGGTGCCGCTTCCCGGTGCCGGGCTCGCGTCCCGGTCCAGCCCCGCCTGGGAGGCGCCGCCGGGCGCTGTCCGTGGTGCTGATCCGCGGCCCCGCCGCCGGGATCCGGTCGGGATCCCCCCGGATCGCCCGCCCCGGCTGCCCCCAGGGCCGGCGGAGAGCGGCCCCGTCCCCCGAGCGCTGCCCGCAGCCGCCGGGTCCCTGCGCCGGCCGAGCCGCCCGGCAGAGGCGGGAGCGGCTCCACAGGTGGCCGAGGAGCCCCTGGCAGCGTCCCCGAGCCTGCGGGGCTCACCTGTCCCTGGGTCACCTGAGCGGCGGAGGGGCCGGGGAAGCTGCCCTGCCTCTGCCTCGGGGCTTTTATGGCCCGCCGGGGGGGCGGCGGGCGGAGCGCCCGGGCGGGGACTCCGCGCCTCGGCCAACGGCAGCGGCCGCTCCGGGCAGCTGCGGCAGCATTACATCATGGGACCGCCCGCCTTCAGTGTAAGAGTCTCACCGGCGCCCGGCACCGGGGCCGCACGGCAACAGGTCCGTGCGGGGAGCGGCGAGCCCCGGGAACGGGGCAGCGCCGGCGGAGCGCGCTCCGAGCTCTCCCCGGGAGGGGGAACGGCGGGAACGGCCCGCAGGGAGAGAGAGCGCACCTGGCTCCAGCGTGAGCACGGAAGCTTTGCTTCGTGCGGGTCGCTCGCTCCGCATTCCCCAGGACCAGCCTGTCCTCTCCATCCTGCCGCGGTGTCCCTCGGACTGAGGGGCTCGTACCCGCTGCTTTCCCACTCCAATGAACAAGCCAAGCTTCAGCCCTGATCATTCTGTTTTTGGGGCTGGAACGAACCCCAACCCTCCATTTCTTCCCAGACACACCAAACTGAAAGACAGCCCAGGTCTGAGTAGCTGGATTCGTTTGGACCTCTCCTGTTTCCAGAGCAAGGAGGTCAGACAAGTGTGCCAAGGAGCACAGCATTCAGCACTGAGAACAAATTTATTTCCTAACCCTCACCTCCAGAAACACTCATGTCCCTGGGTTTGACTGGGGGTGTCAGCAGGGATGGGTTTGAGACGCACCTCTAGGATGGAAAACACACAGGTTGCAGACACCAATTTTTCAAGACTGCCCTAAGTTACCCTGGATGGTCAGCCTGTTGAGTAAAGCTTTGTCTTTTGGTATATCCTGTGCATGGGATGTGTTACCACATGATACCAAAGGAAAAATAATAATTGGTGGCAACATTAATTAGATAGAAATCAAAATGGTCCAGAATTGAAGGCTTGTCTGGGTAATACTTGAGACCCACATTCATGTCTGATTTGGGAAATTTTTGCTATGAATGGATCCCTGTGGGTAAAATGGGGCTCTTAAGACCTGCAAGTAAGAGCAGATGACATGAAGGAGCCCATTTTCAAGTGGCACTGGATCCTATTCAAATTACAGAGCGATTACAATAAAGCCAGGTGCTCTGTTTCCAACTCTTCTTGTTTGTTTGTTTGTTTGTTTGTTTGTCTTCCCCCACTACCATGGATCACAGGCCAAATGCCGGTCCAGGCCCTGCCCAGCCACAGCAACACCATTGTTTTGCCTGAGATAAAAGCTGGTTTGGGGCAGAATGTACCAGTGTGTGACACCAATCACAACCTAGGAGACAAACCCTGCAGCAGGGCATGAGCCTGGCAGGACCTGATGAACCTTCCATGAATTAGTCACAGCACAAAGAATGTAAGATTGGTGTTGGGGTAAGAGAAGACGTTACAGCCTTGCTGGTGCCTGACCTTGGACGTGCGTCTGCAAGAGATTTTCCTTCAGGAGACAAATCTGGAAGCCATTGCTGTCCCTTGGTCCAGGCAAAGCAGAAATTTGGAGGAAATATGAAAAGAATGAGAGCTGAAGCTGTAAACAACATCTTATGGAAAATGTTGAGGGGTGCCCAAGTCCTTGGATACCTAATTCCCTCAGAAGATCCTAGAAAGGAAACCCAGGGTAAAGGAACCCCAATTCTCCCAGGGTAAAGGAACCCCAATTCTCCCAGGGTAAAGGAACAACCCCAATTCTCCAGCCTGGCTCCAGAGCAGAGGGGCTCCAGGTCTCTGTATTACAAAGAACAGCCATTTTGCAGCTGTTCACAAGGATGAGACGTGCACAGGCACTGCCTGTTTTCCTGAGAGCTGCAGCCTCTTCTTTTAGGGCTGTTGGGCAGGAGTTTGGACTCAAGTCCTTTCCCTCCATTCTAATTGGTGATGCTGGCCAGAAAATTCAGTTGAGGCTTCAGAAATATGATTTTCAAAAGGATCCAAGTGATGAACACAAGCTGTACCTGTCCAGCCCAAACTATCTCAAGTCTGATCTATGTATTCAAAAGATTCTTTTGAAATGTTGGGATTATTTTGAGTAGAGAGCTGGGAACTCTCTGTGTCCATGGCACATTCATTCTCCTTGGTTTTTCCACCTGGGGAGACTCCTCTGCCCCACTCATTTGCATTCAAGATTTGTTTCAGTGGAAGAGGGGATCAGACAGATTTTTTTCGTGGAGATATTCTGGGATGAACTTAGAATCCACAACAAGAAAGGTCACTGTTTGATTTAATTATTTTGAGTTGTTTTCCACCCCGTACTCTGAGCAGCCCTCGCAGCTCAGTAATTAGCAGTGGAGTGGAGGGGGAGCGTGCTGGACTTTGGCCCCATCTGACCTGATCCATACAACATTTCTGATTAATGCACCTGGTCACATGGCAGCTGTCAGCGACTTGTTGCTGGGCATCCAGAGGTTTCCAAGGGAACCGCTCCCTCTCCTGCCGATGCTCCTCAACAAGTGAGCGAGAGTCGCGGTTCGGTCCCGAGGGCTGACGCCAGCCGGACAGAAGAGGGGAGCACAGGTGTGCGGAGGAACGCCCGAAACAGAAAGCCCTGGCGTGGAATTCGGTGGTGCCGCTGGCGGAGCGGCTCGGGCAGAGCCCTGCGGGGCGTGCTCGGCTCCCCGAGCCGTGCGCTGCCTTTGGCCCAGCCCTGCCGGCCGCCGCTGCACGCCCATCCCAGCCCACGCACCCCGCACACGCCCATCTGAGCAAAGCACACCGCAAACTCAGCAACAGCTCCAGAGCAGAGATGCTCCGTGCGAGTTCTGCAAGAGGAGCTCCAGGACACGTTTGAAACCCCTTTCCTGAGGTGTGTTTCAAAAGTCTCTTACAATGACAGAGGCCTCGGTGGAAGCTTTCCACCACTGCACGCGTGGATCCAGCCTACCTGCATCCTTTGCAGGCTGGCACAGAGCTCCCACGTAGACCAATCTCCTCTCCCTCCCCCAAATCCCTTTCCCTGCACATGCAGCTGGAGCTCTGCCCACAGGCAGGCGTGGCAGCCTCCGCACACAGCAGCTCCTCACACCTCCCTCCACAGTCCCTCCCTGTGGAGGTGCTACCTGCAAGGCATCGGGCTCTGAGCACCACACAGCCCTGGAGTAATCCCCGCCTGTGTGCACACAGAGCAGAGAGCCACGGGCAAGTTTAAGTTGGAAAAAGCCTCTAATATCACTGAGTCCAACTGTTAACTCAGTACTGCCAAATCTACCTACAAACCTTCCAGTGCAAAGGGAAACTGAGGCACGGGCAGTCTCTGAAAAGGTCTCTGCAGTGCAGAGAGTACTCAGAGCCAGAGCTCTGAGCACAGCAGGAGGAGGCTGCAGGACAGAGGATCCCAGAGTGGTTTGGATTGGAAGAGACCTTTAAGATCAGTTCCATCCCCTGTCACAGGCAGGGACACCTTCCACTAAACCATTTACATGATGGGAAGGGAAAGATTCAGAATCTGGTTCCTCTACCTGTTAACTTATACATACATCAGAAGGTTTCATGCAGGAGGTGTATCCGACTGAGGAGAAACGTTATTTGGACTAAGACCAAAGGATTTGCAAGAGGAGTGTCCTGGGTTTGGTTTGGGTAATGCTAATTTTCATTCTAGTAGCTGGAGGCACGATCCAAACTGCTTGTGAGACAGTGTTAAGTGAAGGATGCACCAGGAAAGTACAACTCCAGGAGGGGCAGAGAAGGCTACAAATGAACAGCAGCTCGTTAGAGTGGAGGTCTGGACAGACTCAGACGCTGCTGTGGGGCTGAGCTCCCCCTCCACGCTCAGATTACGCCTGCAAAAGGACAAGGGGGTGTTTGTGTGGAATAACCCACTTTTAATGAGGTGTCTGCCAAAGGCACAATCAAGGAGCGGCAGAGTCGCTGACGCCTCGGGGGAGTGGGGATGTCTCTCCTGCCTTTATCTCGGTGCTGCATTGAACCCCGTGTGCCTGTGCTTGAACTGGTGACATTGAGACCATCACAAACATAATGAGGAGGAAGAGGTCGCTCCGAGGCGTGTGCCTGTCCTTGGTGGGGTTTGTGCTCGCAGCTCCCGCGAGAGACGCTCGGCTGCTGCAGCACTTCAGAGGAGAATATTGTAAAAAACAAAGCCCATGCAAACAGAGTAAACAAGGAGCTTGAGAACTGGATCTGTCAGGGACTAGGGTAGATTGTAAAGAGAGGTTAAGGGAAAAAAATTAAATAAATAAAAACAAGCTGAAGAGCAAACAAGAGCACTGGAGGCAATATTTCCACAAGCATTAAAAGTAGAACCTGTGCTCCATTTTCAGAAGTGCTTTTAACACATAGAAGTCATAATCACATGCCCTTCCAATAAAAACTGGGATTCTACTTCCCTCAGGTATTTTAGACGCTGTTTCTCACAACACAGGGAGTCAGTGCCCCAGTGAAATTACCAGGCCAGTTTAAAACAAACAAAAAGAATTGGTTTTTCACACAGCACATAATTAAATCTTGGACTTGTTTGCCACAGGATATCTTGTAGCCTGAAAATATAAATAGGTTCAAAAGGTTTTAGACAAGATTATGGAGGTTTGGTCTATCAGTGATGATTAAACCTAATAGTTTGGATGCAACATCCAAGCAGACCCCACAGATTGCTGGAAGCTACAAAACTGCAGTTGGGAGAAGCCTTATTCTTTACACAGCCTTGTGACCTGTCCTGGCTATCTTCCTCTGGTTGCATCCACGGCCAGCACATTGGGATAAGGACATGTCTCCTGTGGAGCAGTCAGACCATGTTTATAGTCCTCCCTGCACCCCACTCCAACTCAAACACCCAAGCCTTGTTTTGGATGAAAATTATGGAAAATAAACCCCTTGTGAGGCGCTGCAGCGTGTGCTCTGCTAGAGAGCAGTCTTATTCATTAAGGGAATGGTCTTGTATGCATTTGGGCCTGTTATCAGTAACACTCCAAAGGGAAATGGACTACTTAAACCTATTATATCACTGCTTTATTCACCGTGTGCTGCCATTTACCTCCTACATGACGCTGGGCTCTAATAGCACCAGTTCTGAGAAACCCTGCACATTAGCCACAAGCAGCTCATTAATCCACTGTTTTCATTCTTGCAAAAAAATGGGCTCCAACCACATGAGAGCTCAGATGCCGAGTGCTCAGCCAGAACCAAAACAGCTTTGTTGTGCCAGCAGTTCTGAGGTAGCCCCAAACAGAACAGCACTTCCAGCTGATGGAGCACAAAGGGGGATCCTTGGCCTTGGAGGAATGAGGGCTGTGCAGCCAGGGAACAGGACAAAGCTGTCAGCCAGCAGCTGCTGTGGGGAGACTTGGAAAATCCAATTCCCGGAGGCTTCAAGTCAGGTGTGTGTGGTGTGCACCAGGATGCAGCTCCATCCCAGGATATCAATTGTCCCAGAGAGAAGAAAAAAAAAATGAAAGGCATGTCTTGAACTCCAGCATGGGGAGTCCATGAGCAGGCTGGGGACTGGCAGAATTAATTCCGAGCAGGTACAATGAGCTCTTCCTCGAGAGCCCTTGAGGAAAATGAAAGGCCCCATGTGCCAGCCCGAGGCACAGCCCGGGGAGTCCTTTGGCCGCTCCGCAAACGCGCGGAGGCTGTGGCACAAAGCAGCTGCCACATCTGTTCCATCAGGGACAAGAGCCCTGTAAGGGCCTGGCCTTTCTCTCCCAAGCCTGCTCCTGCTCTGTGCTGAGGAGCCAAGCTGCTCCATCTCCTGGCTGCTGCATTCCCTGACCCAGCTCCTCTCCATCCCAGGGCAGAGCTCCTGCAGGGCTGCGTGGGTGTCTCCAAACAGGATTGCTGCTGCTGAAATCTCCAAGGCCAACAAATGAACCCTTAACTGGAAGATGGACAGGAGCTCACATGAAAACAACTGCTCGTCCATGTGGGAGCTCACATGAAAACAACTGCTCATCCATGTGGGAGTAACAGAACATCTGTTTTCACAAATGAGGCACAAAGCAGGAACAAGGGGCAATACTTTTTCATGAATGAGACTTCAGGAATCTGAGTTCTGTTCTTCTGGTTACTTTTTCCTGTCTTATTTATCCTGCCAGCTCTGTCCCTGTCACAGATCTCTCCCAGAGCCATCAGGGTGCACAGAATGTGGAATATCCTGAGTTGGAAGGGCCCCACATGGATCATCAAGTCCAATTCCTGAAAGTGTTGCTTTATTTGAGCTGGCTCAGTGAAAAATGTAAGCAGGGAAATCAGACTTAGAGGTGAGCAGTTGAGTTTATTTCTGCTCTTGTGTGAGGACATGAGTGAAATGGGAGGCAAGGGATAGAGGGCTGCTGGTGGTGCCAGAATTCCTGCCTGGCTGGGCTCTTAGTCCTGCTCAGGGGAACTGACAGCCCCACCATGCACGCTGCCCAGGAAGACTGAGGTAGATAAAATCCCTCTTGCCAAAAGGAAATGTGATTCCAGGATCCTGCACCCTCCCTGCTCCAATGTGTCTGTGCAGAACAGCTCTCAATGAGCAGGGAGCTGAGAGGCACTTACAGAGGCATTTAGTCTCACACAAAACATTCTCCTGGGGCACGAGGGGGATGGAGCAGGGCCGGGCAGACTCAGCTCAGCTCCACTGAAATCAATACATGATTAGGCAGCAACTCCAGCCCCTAATATTCCACCTCTGCACAGTACCATGTTTGTGTTGAACAAGGAAGATCTAGGTTAGACATGGGGAAAAATTCTTTGCAGTGATGGGAATAATATACCCTGCAACAATCAGTGCCCAGCTACATGACCTCCAGAGCTCTGACCCGTGTGGGTGACAGGCCCCAGCTCCAGGCTGTCTCTGACCCTTTCCAGCTGAAGCTGCCATGCCAAGTGCCACGACAAACAAGCTGCAAACCCCTCTCCCCACCTCCTGCCTCTCCCTGCCTCACCTGAGGCCCTGTTTTCTCTGGTGATGCTTCTAATGAAACTAAGTGGCTGCAAGCAGAAAGTTTCCACTTCCTGCCTCGGGGCTGATTAGCGCAGAGCTGCCAGCGGCAGAGTCCCGGCTGGATGGGAACCCTCGGGGGAGGGATGAAGCCGTGCTCCGTGCCCTCTGCTCAGCGAGCACCATTAGAGCACTGGCTGCCTAACCTGGCAACTGAGAGAGCAGGACCTCGCTGCTCTGGCTGCTGGGGCTGAGGTCTCTGGAAAACACGGGCTGGTGCATGGATGGATGGTCTCCTCCAGTCCTTGACACAGAGTTGCAGCAGCAGAACCCAGAGAAGAAGAAGTAAAGTACTTCTGTCGGGCATGCAGCAATAATCTTGGCTGGTGCTGCTCAAGGAGAGCTGGTCTCACCTATTTTTGTGTGTGCTTAATGCTGTCAGGAGACAGTTCCCTGCATCCCTGGTGGATGGAGACTCTTTGTGTCCTGGGGGGAAGGAAAGGGGCAGGTGCCAGGTGCTGCTCCATCTCTCCATCACTGAACAGTGACAGAGATCAGGGCTGGCCAGTGCCACATGCCCTCTCTTGCTCTTGGGTAACACTCCCACACCTTGGAGGCCCTGGCAGTTCCTGGAAATCTGGGCTGAAACAGAAGGCTTGGGTTGCCCTGCGATCACCTTAGGGATGGGAGGGGAAAGTAAACAAGATTCTGCTCAGCACTGCAGAGACCAACTGCTCCAGCGTTGCCTGGCAGATGGGGCCCAAGAGGGAGACCATCTGTTTGTGAGTGAAGCCCTAAACTTCTCCCTGTGAGATCTCTGTTGGGCTGAAGAGATCCAACAGAGTTCCGTGGGCGCAGAGGCACAGGGGAGCAGCCATGACCTGGAGGGCTCCTTCAGTCCTTGGTGGGCAACTTCCAGAGCTGGGCCAGGGCTTGGACCCTGAGTCTGGGGGCCGTCGGATTCCTGAGTGTTCCTTTTCCCTACATTCATTTATTTTTTCTCTCTCTCCACATCTCCACCCTCTTTTCCTCTTGGCAGTCCTTCCCATGTTCGTGCAGTGCTGTGGAACAGTCTGTGTTCCCTGCTGCAGAGCTGGGCAGGGGCTGTGTGCTTCACAGCTGTCACAGCTCTGCCCTCTGCCACTCTCCTTGTGCCACAGACCCCACCTGGCTGTGCCAAGGCCACCTGCCCAGTCCCTGGCTGCTGACATTTCACCTGGCTCCTGCAGCACATCCCAGTGACACCAACAGGGGTTAAAAAGAGGCACACTGGGGAGGTTGGAGAAATGCTGTTAGACCTAAAGGCAAGGGCTGGCATCTCAGAGAGAAGGGGATGGCATCCAGGGAAAGCTGGAGAAGGAAAGAGCAATTTGCTGATAGTCAGCATGTCTGGGAAGCTGGGAACATATTGCACTAAACCGATAATAACACCTTGAACAGCAGGGTGGTCCTTTCCATCTGGCCTCGTGCTGGGCTCGGGCTCTCTCATTTCTTCCCCCCCTGCAGCCAGGGAATCTGAGGCCCTGGGATGGCACAGGTCACCCAGGCAGGCTGCAGCTGGAAGGAGGAGAGCTGCCACAGCCCCTTGGCTCTCCTTCTGCCCCAACTCCATCCTCCTTCGGCTGGGGAGCGGGAAGGCGCTGGAGCTCTTCGCTTAATTAGAAGTAACAGCTGAAGCACTTGAGAAACAAAAGCTCCTTTCTATCTCTGCCCCACTTTTACTTGGGAGCCAGGGGTGGGGAGCAAATTGCTTGGAAGCCAGAAAGCGCCCTGGATCTTGTCACCATGGCTGCACAGGCACAGCCTCCTGTTATCTCCAGAGGAACAAAACCCTCCTCCCGCCCTCCCTTGTCTCAGCTGGAGCTGATAAATGGAGAAGAAATAAACAAAACAAATAATAGTAGTAATAAGAATAGAAAAATACCCCAGCCTAAACCAGCAAATAAATATTCAGAGAATGAACCAATCATCTGCAGAACATATTATTTTCTGCAGTGGATTTTGGGTTGTTGGAGAGGACTCCAATGAGTATTTCAGGTTATAGAGGCCATCTCAGGAATACTGGGATTTACACAGTCACAACTCAGGAGCATCCCAGATGATGCCATTTGCTGGAGAATAACAATCTCTACCTATATCCACATAATTGTATCATTCTGATTTATTTGTATATATGGATGCCTGCACTAATAACGTGATCAGCTATAGCTTTTATGTCTTCTTGTTTGGAACCCACAATGATCACATTCCTCAGCTGTAAACAAGAGCTGGATTCCTGCCTCTTCTGCTTCTGGGTCACCCCACGTGCAGGGACAGAGAGTGTTGTGCAAATGCTCCCTGAACTCTGGCAGCCTTGGGGCTGTCACCATTCCCTGGGGAGCCTGGTCAGTGCCCACCACCCTCTGGGGGAAGAACCTTTTCCTAATATTCCACCTAACCTTCCCCTGACAGACAGCACATTTTTGTGCTATCACAGTTAAACTGCTTTTGGTACCTGGGCACCTCCAGTGTCCCCTCAGTGTGGGCTTTAGAATGTAAATCATAACACAAACCAAAGTGGGCTGTTGCTGTTTTTGTTGTGTTCTCACAACTAAACAGCTAAAAATACACCAAATAGTATGGCTGTAAAGCAGTGAAAACTAGCAACCATATATTTGTATGTTGAGAGAAATTAGGGCTATTATGGCTGCTCCAGACGGGCTTCCTACAGGAGCTGGGTGGATAATTTCACTGGGTGCTTCATGCACCAGAGCTCTGACCATCTGCTGAAGGGAACATACCTTTTAACAACATGTCTCGTTTTGGCTCCGTGCCTTCAGGGCCACCTCCCTACACAGGCACTATTTCAGTGCTTAATTACATTTACTGTTAAAAAGGACAACTTATTTTTAGTGCCTGTCTTTCCAGTATCAGCTGGTGGCCACGGAATATTCCGCTGCCTGTGTGTGCCCATGGGAAGCAGAGTGTTTCAATCAGCCTGGGAATTATGTAGGCCATTGGAGCTGATGGCCCAGGGTAGCTCTAAGCTGTCTTGTATTTAAGAAAAAAATTATTCATGTGTGAACAAACAAATGAAGGGGAATAGGAACAACTGATACTTCAGCTTAACCTAGTTTCCTCCTTTTGGCACTGGCTGGCACACTCAGTGCTTTGGCTCACCTACTTCTTTACTATCAGTAGTAGAAATTATAACACTTGCAATTTTAGCATGCAAATTATGACTTTGTAATACAATCAACATTTTTCTTAAGTATTGTTTTTTGTTTACAGCTTTTTCTTGCAACTGAAAAAGAATATAAAGCTGTCCTTCCAAAAGGACTGAATTAAATGGCTGATTATGTCTTTCCACTTTTCCACACCCACAATTTCCCCCACTGTTTTTTGGCCCAATGTAGCAAAGTGGGACCTGTAAAAGTCCAATCTGGGGCACAAAAGACCATTTATTTATTCCTGGGAGACTTGAAGGGGTGGACTCTTATTTATACACTTACCTGCCCTTCCTTTGCATATGGATTTACCTGGATAAATTAATTTAGACCATGCCAACAGCTTGCTGAAAAGATCAGGCTCTTGCTGGTAGCTCTGAGCACGCTGCTCTTGTGTCCTCCCATGGCCAGATAAACATGAACATCTGCATTGCCCCTGTAAAAACAGCAATGAGGATATTAATGAAACTGGGGGAGAGAACTGGGACGAGGCTCCAGTGCTCACATCCTCCTGGAAATCTCTCCCCAGGACCTCCCTCTGAAGGCAGACACTTGGATGGCTTTGAGAACCTGAGCTGAGATCATTTTGAGGGAGCTGCTGGCATTTCCCCAAATACACCCATCCATAGAGAAGCCAGTGTAGGATTTCACAGCACACCAGGTGCTCAGGCCAGGCATGGACTTTTGGGGAACTTGTGAGGGGAGAGAAATCGGGCAACGCTGGGGATTGCAACTCAGGTCATGGAATCATGGAATACCCTGAGTTGGAAGGGTCCCCAAGGATCATCAGTCCAACTCCAGGCCCTGCACAGGACATCCCAACAATCAGGAAGGTTCCCCTGAGCCTCCTTTTCTCCAGGCTGAGCCCTCTTAGCTCCCTCAGCTGCTCCTGGTGCTCCAGACCCTTCCCCAGCTCTGCTCCCTTCCCTGGACACACTCCAGCCTTTCAATGTCCTTCTTGTCCTGAGAGATCCAAAACTTGTCACCCCTTTGTCTCATAACCAGCGATGGTCAAAGACCAATTTCCCAGGGGCACATGGCTGTGGTGTGGCAGAGCTTGTTTGTGCCCAGGCAGTGTGTGACCCCCGTGTCCCCCGCTGGCCATGCCGCCCCTTTTATGCCTCAGCATCACGTGCTGGGTGAGCGTCTGCCCCTCCGCTATCCCCAGCACACACCCCCGAGGTCCCAGCACCCACCAACTCCCAGCATCTGTGCCGCTTGCTTGGCCTCTTTTCCTTTATGCTGCTCCCCTCCGCCGTCGTGTGACAGCTATTGTGTGGTCCCTGCCGCACAAAAGCCAGCCTGACCTAATTTAAATCAGCGCTATTGAAGCCGTTCTTGTTTTATCTCCCAGCACAAGGGCTGTGCTCCCCGTTTCAGAGGCAGAAGAAATGAATGGCTAATTGGGGGGGTATTGTGCACGGCAGCAGCGTCGTCTCCCGGCCCTGATTGTCGGCTCTCCTGCTCCACGGTGCTTCCAGCTTCCCTCTTGGAGCAGCCACGCAGGCTTTGGGAGTGGAGGGAGGAGAAGGGGAGAATGGGACTGTGCGGCCAGCGCAGCGTGGCAGGGAAACAAAGCCGAGCACGGCCGCCGGTGAGAGCTGGGGGAGGGCTCCTCGCTCAGAAAGGGCAGATGCTGGTGATAATAGAAGAGAATATCCAGCCTTCACCTCCAAATGAGCCCCCGGGGTGTTTTTTCCCTGCCACAGTCCTTCCTCCTGCTCTGGGGAGCGGGTGAGGCTCAGGGGTGCAGCTCCACACGGGTGGGAAGTGCTGGCAGCGGAGGAAGTGGGATAGGTCACGGACTGGAAGGGGGAATGCTGCAGGATCTTTGTCCTGTGGGCAAAGTTTGAGCCGTCCCTGACAATGGATTTTTGTCAGAAAAGCCAGACCATCCCCGGGAGCCACTCCAGCAAGCAGGAAGCAGCGGGAAGAGGGCCCCAAAGCCAGCGCTGCCCACACGAGGAGCATCCAGAGCCCACAGCTCGGTGTGGTGCTGCCAGAACCGGCACCACCACGGGATCCGGGTGGGTTTGGGAGTTCACACCGACAGCACGACAATCTTCCATGGAATTCCTGCCTCTGCCTCCCACAGGGACCTTCCAGGAGCTTCCTCGCTGGTGCTGTTTGCTCTGCGGCTCCTCTCTCCACCATCGCCAGGCTGAAAGAGGGCTGCAGAAAACAGCAAAACCCAAAGGGTTTGAATCTTCCCATGGATGCTCTTGGGTCACTCACAGATCCACTTCCCCCTGCTCGAGGGAGGGGACCTTGCCCCCAGCTATTGATCAGCTCTGCCCCAGCACGCTCAGCTGATGCTCAGAGCAAAGGTTGTAACCAATCCTCTCTGCAGCTCTGCCAGCTGCAGGCAAAAAGGGTTTCATTCCAGGATGTTTAACAACAACACGAAGCAAACAAGTCTCAAGACATCAGGTTTGTCACGGAATTGGATGTAACATTATAATCCTTATCATAAATCAGAGCAGAATAAAGCACTGGCAAGCCCTGAAGTTAAAGGACAAGTGACAACCTCTTCTCTACCCCTTTTGGCCCCAAATCAAAAGATAAGCTACAAAATTGTAAAATGAAATTGTAAAATCAAAGGAGATTTTATTAAGAGCAAGTGTTATTAAAAGTGAGGTTCTTTTTGCTTTCATCTGAGTTTATGATTCATTTCTCCCTTCTAAGCTTTTCTCTGCAACCAGCAGAGCATAAAATACACTTCAACAAAGAAAACAAAACAAGAAAACATAATTCTCATGTTACCACCTGATTCCACCACTTCAACAAAGAAAACAAAACAAGAAAACATAATTCTCATGTTACCACCTGATTCCAAGGGCCAAGGTTTTACCAAAAAGAGAAAGATTGCCATTAAGTAAGTTGATAACATTGCAGTAGGGTGAGAGGAACAAACTTAGAACTATCTGGGATTGTCAGCTTTTGACTGAGGGTGGTGAGACCCTGGGATGGAATTCCCAGAGCAGCTGGGGCTGCCCCTGGATCCCTGAAAGTGTCCAAGGCCAGGCTGGATGGGATTTGGAGCATCCCAGACAGTGGAAGGTGTCCCTGCTCATGGCAGGGTGTGGAATGATGAGATTTAAAGTCCTTCCAATTCAAACCGGTCTGGCATCTTGTCAGTCTGTGGTTGTCAACAGGTCTGTCCTTGGGGCCGTTCCTCTTCCAGCCCCTGTCCCCTGGGCCAGGCGGGTTCTGTCCATCCCAGGCGGCTCTCCAGGGAGCTCCACTCCCTGTCGCCACTATTCTACCGACATCTGGTGGCAGCTGCCTTAGGGAAAAGCGACATTTCCTCAGCAGCGCCCTGCGCCCCCTCAGCGGGAACCTCCCTGTGGGGCTGTGTCGTCTCTGAGGGGACCCCCGAAACACTGCCCGGGACACGCACCTCAGTCCTCTCATGAGACCAGCGGGTGTCTGGGAGCTCCAATTAGTCATTGATGATAATCACTGGGTGTTCCGCGCGGCGCTTCCAGGGGTTTGCGGGGGTTTATTTTGAGGTCGCCGTGAAGGAGGTCCGCGTCCCCTCAGCCACCATGGCGGGAACATCAGCCATTGCTAGCCAGAGCCTCACATGGCCGGTTTCCGTAGTGTAGCGGTTATCACGTTCGCCTCACACGCGAAAGGTCCCCGGTTCGATCCCGGGCGGAAACACCTGTTTTTTTCCTTCGTCTTGGGGTGGTTTTTTGTGTCTGTTCATTTCCTTGTTGTTTTGGTTAAGGGGGTTTAAGTTTTTGGTTTGGTTTTTTCTTTTGTGTTTTTTCTTAATTTATTTATTCTGAATTATGTATTTATTTCCCCGCCGTCTCCTCTCGACTTGGGAAGAGAAGTAACCGGCAGCACTCGCCCCATCGCTGACCAGCGCCCGCCTCCCGCCAGGGCTCAAGTGGGCAAAGCGCAGTCGGGCGGGCGCTCTGCGCGCCGGTGCATCTCAATTCGGTTCGGATCAATGAGAAACGGGAAAAAAAAAAGATAATGGAGAAGAAAAAAAAAAACGAAGTTGCGTTGGCCGGGAATCGAACCCGGGTCAACTGCTTGGAAGGCAGCTATGCTAACCACTATACCACCAACGCCCGCTGATATGAGTCTTCCTGGCTTCCCTCAGAAACATCACTCTGCGGGACCCAATTATTCTTCCGAAACAGGAAGCACAGCGCAACGAAAGATGAGAATGGTTTCACAGCCGCCCCACGACGGCAATAAATGCTGAATTTGGGGCCCATCTCCGAGGGAGAGAAGGCTCTTTTCTCCGTGCTTTTTTTACCCTGTATCAGCCTCAATTCTCTCCGTGCCCACCCTCTCCAAGAAGGTGTTGCACGCTCTGCCCAGGGAGGCGGCAGACTCACCGTCCCTGGAGGTGTTTAAGGACACACTTAGCTCCATGGTCTGGATGATAAAGTGAGTATCGATCATTGTTGCACTGGATGACCTCAGAGAGCTTTTTCCCACACCTAATGTGTTCATTTTCTAACAGCTCCGTACTCCGGCAGGCATCTCCCTCCCGCTAGAGGCACTGGTTCCTCCCGTGCCGCCCGGGCGCGCTCCCGCCGCGCGCCCGCGCGCTCCCGCCACTTCCGCCGCCGGGTGAGAGGTCGCGCCGTGGCCGCCGCCGCCCCCGCGCCCCCGTTTCCGGGGCTGCCCCGCGCCCGGGACATGGAGCGGCACTGACGAAGCCGCCGCCGCTCCCTCCCTCCCCCGCCCTCCCTCCCGCGCAGGAGCCGCCCCCACCCCCGCCCGGCACGGGGAGGTCGCCGCGCCCCGCGGTGAGTGAGGAGGGGAGGGGGGGATGGCGGGGACGGAGGGTCCCGCCCCGGCACGGGCATGGCTGGGTGGGGCCCACGCCCGTGAGGGGCGGCTGAGGCGGGCGGGGAGCGCTTGCCCGCTCCGTGGGCCGCATCCCCGCTGCCCGGGGCGGGGGGTGCCCGGGGATTGCGGTGTTTGCCCCTTCCGAGGGCTCTTTCCCCCCTAGGCATGGCGGCGGCCTCTCCTTGCCCCGGGGGGCGTGTGCGCGCCCGGGTTAGGCCCAGGCCTGGCCCTCGGCGTGGTTTGCAGTTCACTTCCCCCATAGGCTGCCCATGGATGGGGTGATGTGGGGTCCCTGCCCTTGGAGGAGGTCCCGTGTGCCCGCAGCAGCCCCCGCTGGGCGCAGGAGGGTGAGGGGCTGCTCACTGCCCTTGCACGGGAAGGAGCCACGAGGGGCACGGGATGCTCCATCCCCGGGGATTCCCCCTCTCCTGCTGTCCCGAATCCCGGCCTTTCCTCCGCACCAAGGGCAGAGCTCCCGGCGAGAGCTGCAGAGGGACACGGGCTGCTGGCAGCCTTTGCCAGAGCTCATCCTTCTCTGGAGAAATCTCCACAGCTTTATCGCACATTCGGTGCTTTAATTTTTGGAGATCTTAAAGCTCCCGGCCACGTTGTAAGGGCTCCTGTAGGTGACTTTGTTCCTGTGTTCCGTTGGCTCTTCCCGAATGATTCATGCTGGTTCCTGATCTCTTTTGTGTATTTTGCTCATTTTCTTGGTTTTTTTTTCCTGGTTCGAGATTTTACCGTTCCTTCCCTGTGTGAAATGCGTGATCTGGGCTGGGTGCAATGAGGGTGAAGATGTTCCTCATTAAAATCACAGAGCAGCCGAGCCTGGCAGGACCTGGGGAAGTCTCTGGTCCAACCCCTGCTCAAGGCAGGGTCAGCTGGGAGATCAGACCAGGTTACTCAGCATTCCTGAGCATCGCTCTGCTGCCCTTCGTGCCTGCATCAAAAACTGCCCTTAAACTGCTGAACGCTGCTGCTTCCTCCCTCTCTGCCCTCCTCTGCAGCAGAGGAGTTTCTTTGTGAGGCTTTGTCTCTCCTGGTCCCCTGTGAGTGTGCTTTTGGTGGAGGAATGGCTGTTTGGGGAGCCTCGACAAAAGGCAGTGGCGGGTCTTGAGTGTGTCTGTGATTCAGAGCTAAAAACCTTTGTACTTGGGGAGACAGGACAGCAGTGAAGCACCTTCCTGTGCTCCTGGAGAGCAGATTGGTGTGGGGAGCCAGGGTTCCTCGTGACAGCAGGCTGAGGGAGCAGCATTCAGGCTTGGAAGATAAATGTGGTTTTTATGTCCCAGGTGGGACTGTGACCCTCTAGCTGGCTCCTTATGGTGTGTCCTTTGTTTGACTCTTCCCTCTAAGAGTATGGACCAGACCTCTGTTTTATCAGATTTTAGTGCTTGATACTTGCAGGAATTCCAGGATTTTGGGAAGGGGATGACAGAAAGGTTCAGTACACAAGATTCTCGGATTTTAAGAATTTTCTGGGAAGGAACGAGGCACACCACAGAGTTCACAGGGCCTCGTTGTTCAGATGAACTCTCTCATATTTATCAGGGCTGTTCAAACCCAGGCTGACAGAACAGATTTGGACCAAGGAATGAAACCCAAGGATTCCCCACTCAGCTGGAAATGTGACCTATGGAAGATGCTTTTACCCAGCAGTTGTATGAAATCTCCTTTCTCCCCTCTTCCTCCCCAGTTTCCTGTCCTGCCCAGCTCTCTGAGTAGTTAATGCAGAAGATAAAGAGGGTTCGTCTGGAAAACGAGACTGCAGGAAGTTGGAGAAGGTATGTCCAGGCCCCCGTGTGGCCTCTGTGCACTGTGGGACAGAGCAGCCATCACCTCTGCACTGACAGAAACCCCATCTGTACAGTCCTGCCCAGGCAGCTGTGTCAGGATCTGTGAGTCAGGAAGTGACTCAGGACAATAACTTGTTTCACTCACTTCCAGTATTGAGCTTTACAGTTTTTTCTGGGTTCTGATTTCCCACCTGTGCTTGTTGTCCCCTCCAGACTAACACCTTGCTCAGAGGAGGGCTTGGTGGCTCACCCACCTCACCTGACAGGGCACCAAGGGTATTATAAGACCCCCAAGAGGCAGCTCCATGTTTTTGGGGGTGGAGAGAGCAGTGATCCTGCAACAGCTCTGAGTCATCTCAGTCCCTGCCTCAGCATGGGGCAGAAGGGACAGGGCCTCTCCAGCAAGGTGGAAATCTTCTGTGTGCTGTTGCTGCCTGTCTAAGATGGTTAATAACTGGTGTCTTGATCCAGCTCACGTTTGAGTAATGTAATCCCCAAATCTACTCTGAGATAAGTTACTCCATGCACTTATTTACTTACATACACGGCGTTGCCAAACACTGACTACGACTTTTTCAGAGGTGGCTGCAGTGACAGGGGCAGAAATCTGAGTTTCCTTTTACTCTCTATCATGCCAGGACCTAAGTTTTAGGAGTTTTTTTTTTTTCCCTTCTAGTGGGAGGTATCCCTGCCCATGGCAGGGGTTTGGAATTAGATGATCATTAAGGTTGCTTCCAGTTCAAACCATTCTGTGATTTTGTGAGAGTCCACCAAACTCCAGCAGTGCCAGTGGTAATTCTCAACACTCTCACCTCAGTTTGTGTGGTGGCTACTGTGCTTATCCCACTTCCCCACTCCATTCTAGTGTCAAAATCACCAGGATGAGAACAGTGCCAAGCTTGGAGCTGTGCAATTCACATGATAAAATCATGGCAGTATATTCTGGAAGGGGCTCCAGGCTCCAGTTCAGCTGGGGACAGGTACCAGTATCACATTTGTGGATTGGTTTTAAAGGTTAAACTTGCACTTGTGAGGAGCCAGCCTGGCTGAGTGAGATGGATTCATCAGCTGGGTGAGAGTTGGCCAGGCTTTGTGAGCTAAAGCCAGGGTATTTAACTGGCTGAGT
This sequence comes from Agelaius tricolor, assembly GCF_023055355.1. Taxonomy (NCBI): domain Eukaryota; kingdom Metazoa; phylum Chordata; class Aves; order Passeriformes; family Icteridae; genus Agelaius; species Agelaius tricolor. The sequence continues at coordinate 1,208,453 of NW_027269293.1, read as the reverse complement.
TGACCTGCAGTGGGATGGGGTTGGGAGAATTGCTCTCAGTTTATGCATTTTCATGGTCTTTCTGTCATGTGTTTCTGACAGGCAGCACTTCTGCCTTCAGCTGTGATTTTAGCTGCTGCAGTGGAGAGCCTGGATACAGGCAGAGGCCGCAGACACACAGTCTTAAAACATCCCACATCTCTTTTGTGGTTTCACTTGGGCTTCCTGCCTGCCTTTGATTGGAAAATACTCCTCTTTATCCATTTTCAAGCTGTGGATTTACTGCTGGGCAGTGGGTACCAGGAGTACCTAAAGAATTATTTTAGGATCTTGTTCTTGTGTTACTATTGGCACATTTTGTACAATTTTGGGACTTAAGAGTCTGAGGAGATGTTACGTTTTCAGCCCTTGCACAAGGCTGATTCTGTTTCCTTGGAGTAAAATTATCCAAGCTAATTTTGTGCAGTAAACTGAAGTTCTTCTGAAATTCTCTGTAACATTCTTTCAGGTACCTCCAAAACCCCTCAAGTGTCCTCTTGGAGGGACATCCTGCTTCTCAAGTGGGGTGTCAGAAACAGGTTTCCCTAGTCCTCAGCTCATTCCTGCTTTGCAGTGGATGACATCACTGACCTTGGGCAAGTCTGTGGGTCCACCTCACCTCAAATTAACATTTGTGTTAATTGTGGAGGTGGTTCTTATCCTCTCCTTCCACACCTGCTCACTTGGAAATCTCTGAGGAATGTGTCCCACGTTTCTCAGGATACAACCAGGGTCTGCTCCTGCTGCCTTCTCTCTCTTAGCAAAGCACTTGCACTTTTTTTTCCTGATTTCCCATCTCTCTTACATCATTCCTGGCCTCAGTATCTCCTCAGGTGAGTGAATGGGTCTGAACCTCTCTCCCCAAGTGATGGGCAGGTTTTCCTTTGGGATAGGAAGGGGATTCCACTTCTGTGGTCTCACAGGTCAGGAGTTTTTGTGCCTTTATGATAGCTCATAACTTTGATGACATATCCATACGAATTCCTGGAGTGGTTTTCCTTTGAGTCAAGCTGCTTGTTGTCTGCACCAGATCTGCTGCTTGAGCTTCCTTTAACAGCTTATTCTAGAGCCAGCCCTGGGAGAGGGAGTTCTCTGAGGTCAATATCTTCATTTACAGGACTCCATATGGGATGGGAGATGGACTTTTCCTTTCAATGTGTTTAAAATGTGATCCTTGAGTGCAGAGAATCCCAGAGATCTGTAGTTTAAGGAGCACCTGCTTGATTTTTAAGGCTCAATTCTGTCCCTCTACTCCTCCCTCAGTTTTTTGCCCAGCTCTGAAGGGGAAGCGAGGATGACTGCAGTGGACACGCTCTCGGACAGCTCCGAAGTGGTCGAGATGGAGGATGTGCCTTCCCAATTCCAGGTGCAAAAGCATTCTTGGGATGGGCTGCGTGACATTATTCACAGCAGCAGGAAGTACTCGGGCATGATAGTGAACAAAGCTCCCCATGATTTCCAGTTTGTCCGGAAAACAGAGGAGTCCAGCCCGCACTCTCACCGCCTCTATTACCTGGGTAAGCCTCGTGCCAGCACTGGGGGAACGTGGGGCTCTTCCAAACTCAGCAGGGAAGGGGAGGGGTGGGAGAGATCTCCCTCTGTGAGATTTGGGAACTGAGATTGGCTCAGGGCCTGCAGGATCTTCTGCAAAGCCTGGGACTGAGCAGGGGCTCCCCAGTGCCAGACAAGCCTCGAACACAGGGATCGGCTGTGACAAGAGGAAGCGTTGGCCAGCCAGCCCTTCTGTGTCCTTTGTCACGCAGGGGATGGGCCAAGAGAAGGGACTGCCTCGTGCCTCTGTAGCTTGGGAGAAGTGGGATTTACTTGCTTCATTAACCAGACTGACTTTCCAAGAAATTCGCTGCCAGTAATGACTAATTACGTGTTGCAACATATTAATGGCAAGGTGGTGGTGTCTCCTCTGTATTAGGTATCATGAAGGTAGGATGCTTGCAAGAGCAGGGAAGAAAATTGAGGTGGGAATGAGCTGTTCCTGGCATTTGCAGGGAAATATCCCTTTCCTTCAGTGGGACTGAAAGCAGAATTCTGTGTTGTACAGGTCCCTTGCTACAGATGGAGCCACGATGTAATTAGTGACAGAGTTGTTGGATTTTAGTAACTGGATCATTTTGTGGCTGGTAACATGGGAAGCTTTATAGACTATAAAGAATTTGTTGTGCTTTGGGGCATGAGCTGATCATTACTGGGCCAGTACAAAAATTGCCAGATGTGCAACTCTGTGCAGTTATCCCTGCCCTGAAGTGACCCTGTTGTTCTTCCTTCTTTTTCCAGGTTTTGAGTGTAGGTCACTGTAGGTTGCTGGATTTGAGGGACTGATTTGTGTTGTCACTAGGCAGCTCCTGTGTGCCAGTGACTTGATTTGTGTAGTTCTCATAAATTCTTGGGACACAAGTGCTGCTCTGAAGGGCAGGATCTAGAACTGGCATATTTTTCTTGTCAAGTCTGAGCAGTGAGGCTTGATTTAAAGCTTGAATGTATTTCCAGTTCACTTTGATACTGGTTTTGATCTAGATGATTAAAGAACTAGGTGGCTAATTTAAAATTTTTTTTAATGTTCTGTTGTATGAAATGGCAACCAAACCAGCTACGGGGTGGTTGGTGTTCTGCCAGGGTGTGACTGCTTCAGGAGCCAGAAGCAGGAATGAGGATACACAAGTGCCTTTTCAGTGTTTCCTTCCTTAAGGAATTGTACAGGGCTTAGAGCAGATTAATCCCTCGGTTAAGATCAGCATCAGCCAGGTAATCTCAGGGTACCTCTGCTCAGATGTCCCTAATAAAGGGTAAATGCTGATTGAGATGCTGATTCTTTTCCATAATAAATGGACACTCCCAGGGATGGGGCAGCCACAGCTTCTCTGGGCAGCCTGTAAGTTCACAAGTGTTTAACTCAGTGTGCTGTTACTGCCCCAGCATGAAATAACATTTTAAAGTGTTTAAATAAAGCTGAGCAGTGGATGGAGAGTCCTGATGAACTTTGCTGTAGGGTTGAATATTTCATCTGGAAGCAAAGTAAACTCTCTTTTGGGAAGGAAGGCAATATTTTCCTTGTAAATGCCAATTGATTGTAGTCAGCCTGAGGTCATTGGAGAAAGTTCTAACATAAGGGGAAGGGAAGTCCAGGTCACATTTGCCTCAGTGTCAGATATGTGTGTCCAGAGTCATTTGTTCCTCTCTGCAGTTTTTCCTGTATGGCCATCCTCAATCATTCCTGGGCCATCCCCACAGAGTTTTGTGTTGTATCGTGGCAGATGCTGCTTATGTTAAACACCACATGCTCAGCACTTTGGTGTTCCTGGATCTCTGAGGATTAGATCTTCACATATTGCTCTGCTTCCTGAGCACTTATTAATATTTCAGTTTTAATTTGAAGTAACTACTGCTGGGTCAGCCAGCTCAGAAATCTCTCTGTTCTGCCCAAAACATGTGCAGAGTAGGCAGTATCAGGGCACAGATCCCTCTGTGAATTTCTGATCCAGGGAGTCTCTGCAGCATAAGTAGAGGGCAAGTTCATGGTCTTTGTTTTGGTGGAAACTGTCAAAATCACAAGTCAGGATATTTGATGGTTGTTTTGGAAGTTGGATTAAGGCCAGGAGCTCATTTGATAACCGCAGTCAAAGGCTTATGTAAAATGACAAGGGCTTTTGACTCTGTAGGATACTGTTTCACATTTGAATGGGCTCTCTGGAGCTTCCAAGCTTTTCCTTCCCCCCTTGCAAGCTGCTGCCTTGGCCTGAATCAGATCCCTGTAGCAAATTTCTGCATGAGAAGTGTGGAGAGTAATGTTGAGTCACCCATTCAGGGAGTGGTGCTCTTAGAGTGGATCTGGAGCATGGGAGGACAGGCACAGAGGGGAAAGTTGGACCTAAAACATTCTGGAGAGGTGGGGTAGTGTTAAATCTTGCTTAGGAAAGTTCCAAACAAATCCATATCTAAGTGGTTTAGATGTTATTCTGGGATTGATCTGGGAGCTGCTTGGGAAGGAATGTGGGTAAAGGTCTCTGGGCAGCCCCAGCCCCTGTTTCCAGCCTTCTGTTTGAATTTGCTCTTTGTCCTGGCTAATTCATCTTAAGTAGAATGATGCTTTTGTCCTCCTAATAGGAATGCCATATGGTAGCAGAGAGAATTCCCTTCTTTACTCAGAGATTCCCAAAAAGGTACGGAAGGAGGCCTTGCTGCTCTTGTCCTGGAAACAGATGCTGGATCACTTTCAGGTAAGCCAGAGTGGGAAGACCTGGGGAAACTGGGTGGTGCTGTGGTGGGGACATCTGTGTGGTGTCTGTCATCCTTCCTGCTTTTAAAAAGTTGGGAAAGTTGAGTTTAAATTGTGAGTGCACCAGAAAGGGAGGGAACTTTCCCCTGCCTGCTTTCAGTGTCCTCATGTCCTTTGTCACTGGCAGCATTGGAGGGTGTTGGTCTTTTCAGCCCTACTTAAAAAGTTCCAGGTGGAACAGAATTTATCTGTCTTGACCCCATTTGGGCTGTGAGTTCTCTCCAGGGTAATTCAAGATCCCGGAAGAACTTTTGTTTGCAGTGTCTGACATGGAAACTGTTTGTGAAGGCTGCAGATAACGTCATTAAGTTAATTGGTTACATCTGATTTGCATAAGCAGAGCAAGTGCAGCTGTTCTCTCACTTCATGCTGAAGTGCCAACTGTAGAACTGAGAGATTCACAGCTCAGCCCTCCTGTAGGGGGAATTTTGGGGGGTTTAGGTCTCCTGGACCCCGCAGCTGTAGCCTGGAGTACAGGAATTGGGCACCTGTACCCTGACAGTGCTGCCTGTTTGAGCTGGGTGTTGTGACAGGCTCAGAGCACTCCTGTGGACATTGCTCTCCTTGCAGATCCTTTCAGATATTCCTTTCCTTCCATTCCAGGCAACCCCTCACCACGGGATGTATTCCAGAGAGGAGGAGCTCTTGAGGGAGCGCAAGAGACTGGGTGTCTTTGGGATAACATCCTATGATTTCCACAGTGAGAGTGGCCTGTTCCTCTTCCAGGCCAGCAACAGCCTCTTCCATTGTCGAGATGGGGGCAAGAATGGCTTCATGGTGAGTCTGCCAGGGATTGATTTCATGGACTCACCTCAAAGGGGCTTGATGGTTTGGATTGGAGATGGCTGCACGTGGAATCCCAGGCTGGACTGGGGTGGAAGGGACCTTAAATCCCATCCCAGTGTCCCCTCCTGCCATGGGCAGGGACACCTTCCACTATCCCAGGGTGCTCCAAGCCCCATGCAGCCTGGCCTTGGACACCGCCAGGGATCCAGGGCCACCCACAGCTGCTCTGGGCACCTGTGCCAGGGCCTCCCACCCTCACAGGAGGTTCTCCTGGAGCCCCTTCATGCACTGCAAAGGGCTCTGAGGTCTTCTCCACATCTTCCACATCTTCATCCCTTTGGTTATGGTGGCTGCTCTTTTGTCCTGTCAGGGCCACTTTTACCATCATCCCCTGGCTGTGCTGTGTCTCTTTTAGGCTTTTTCTCTGCAGAGCTGGGAGCTGATGTGGCACCCAGCTCTGTGTGTGTCTCTCTTGCCACAGGTGTCTCCAATGAAGCCTCTGGAGATCAAGACTCAGTGCACGGGGCCACGGATGGATCCCAAAATCTGCCCTGCTGACCCAGCCTTCTTCTCCTTCATTAACAACAATGACCTGTGGGTGGCAAACATCGAGACGGGCGAGGAGAGGCGGCTGACATACTGCCATAAAGGTGTGGGGCTCCCTCCACCCCAAGGGGAATTCCTCTGAGGAGTCTGGCCTGCAATGCCCACATTCCTGCCTTATTTCTTACAAGTGCATTTGTCTTTTGGGTCAGCATTTTCCAAGGAGATGTAAATGCAAAATGCAAATGCTGTCTCATCTTTGTTCCTCTCCAGGCTTATCCAATGTTCTGGATGACCCCAAGTCTGCTGGTGTAGCCACTTTTGTCATTCAGGAGGAGTTTGATCGGTTCACGGGCTATTGGTGGTGTCCCACAGCTTCCACAGAAGGTCAGTCACTGTTCTGCTCATCAAATCCTGGCACTGGGACTGCTGCCTCTGGCTAGGAATGAGTTTTGAGCATGATTTTCCTTTGGGCTGTTCTGGGGAGATCACCTGAAGGAACAAAGCACTGTGGGGATTATAATTGTGGAGTGTTTGCAGGTGGTCACTAAGAGCTGGGGCTGTACAGGTGTTGCCTCTGCACCAGGGCTCCAGGCAAGCCAGAAACAGCAGGAAATGCTGTTGTAAACATTCCTGCTCTCTGTCCCAGGTTCAGAGGATTTGAAAACACTGCGGATCCTGTATGAGGAAGTTGATGAGTCAGAGGTGGAGATAATTCATGTTCCTTCACCTGCCTTGGAGGAGAGAAAAACAGATTCCTATCGGTACCCCAGGACAGGTGGGTGAAACACGTGGAGCTGCTGAGGCAGCTCTGGACTCCTGCTGGAATCAGCACTGGAATTGAGGCCATAAACTTGGCATCATTAATCTGGGTGCTTACTGGGATGTAGGAACAGGTTGTAAAAGTTGACACCTAATTGACTCTCTGATCCCAAAACCTGCTGCAAGAAAGTCTGAAGTTCAAATCCCAACCCTAAATGAAAGGATTGCTGAGGAAGTGGAATATATCTGGTGGCATATTGTGGAATACATTCTGAATCCCATCTTTCCTCTGCCTCCTGGGAATATGCACAGCCAGCAAGGGAAGGCAAAGCAAACTGTTCCCATTCCCAGAATGACTCTGGTGTTTGCTCACATACATTTTTGGTATTTGTAAATTCACACAGAGCCATTTCAGTAGGACCAGGGGCAGTTCTCCTTTAGAAGCTGTATTTTGTGTAACCACAGAATGTTCAACTTGATCATCTTGGTGTTTTTTCACTTCTTCTCTGCAGGCAGCAAAAACCCCAAGATTACATTGAAACTGGCAGAATTTAAAACAGACAGCAAGGGTAAGGTAAGTGATAACTCAGAAAGGGACATTGCACAGGAGGGTTTTTGAAGCTCCCTAGAAACAAGGTCACAAAGAAATCCTAAATAATGTTAGTCTGGGTTTTTTATTCTCTTGTAATAGCTGGATCTCTAATGTGTTTATCCAAGAAATAGAAAGACTTGAAAATGCTGACAAGAATCATTCTGGGGGAGATTCAGCTGGGAATGTGGAGGGAAGGGGGAATTGGGGCTTGCCTGGTGCACCATGGCAGAGACAGGAGGGCTGGAGCCAGGTCTAATCTGGGGCTTCAGTCCCTGCCTGTGTCCTTTCCTGTGGCTCAATGCCAAAATCATTTTGCTTTGAAGCTGTTTTTCCCTTCTCTTCCTGCTCTTTGTAGCAAGGCTTGCTTCTCCTGGCCTGACCCTTGTTGATGCCAGTAGCTAAACTTCCTTGTTCTGCCATCTCTCCCTGAGCTTCCCTGGGAGAAGGTGATGAGCTCTGGTGCTCTGATTTGATGTTGGGCCTTGGTTTTGCTGCAGATTGTGTGTGCTCAGGACAAGGAGCTGGTGCAACCCTTTGCTGCCTTGTTTCCCACTGTGGAGTACATTGCCCGTGCTGGATGGACCCGGGATGGCAAATAGTAAGTTCATTTTCCTCCCAAAATAACTTTCCCAAGGGCTTCTCTGGTTGCAGACCCTCAGCATGATTCTGCTGTGTTCATGACCTGGTTTTAAAGCCCTGAGTGCCAGAAATGGCACATGAATATTTGGCTTCTTCAGTGCTGTAACATCCTAAAAGTAGGAGCGAAGCAGAGCAGAGTGACAGGCTGTGGGGTTTGTCACAACCAGAGTTAAATGACATTGATACAGTAAGTGGGCAGTCCTGGGGAATTCTTTGGAGCTGAAGATGTTTAACACAGGTACAAGGTGTTTCCTGCTGAAAATGGGGCTGTTCTGTGGGCAGTTTTATCTTTGTTCATTGGCAGTTTGTCCTGAGTCACAGGACAAGGGCAGGGTCTGTGGTGCCACATTCTTCATGCAGTGTGTCCAAAGAGAAGGATTACTCTGGGGCTGGCTATTGCTCCAAACAGTCTTGCCTGAAGAGTTACAGAATTCACCCCAATCTGATTGAAATTTTAAAGTTCTTAATTTTTCCCCCTCCCAAGCTTGGCTGTTAACTGGTGTATGTGCAGATTAAGTTAAGGTGACTTGGCTGTCTTTGAAGGTGGCATTCTGTAACTCATCATTAATTTTCTGCTCTGGAAAGGAAATTTAGAGAGCTTTCCAGCAGGTAATCCCAGAGGTGATTGTGATGTTCTGCACCAGAGCTTATCTAAATGTGCTGAATATCTCAGTTCCTGAAATCCTGCGGTGCTGGGGGAGAACTGGCTCTTTTCAAATCTGTCTTTCGTGATGAAACCCCCCTGGATGCACTCACAGGCCTTGGGGTGGCTGTGCTTTGCCATCTGTCATGCTGAGAGCTGCAGTGCAGCACCACTTCCAGGGACTCTCCTTGGAGGGGAGCAGGGCTGGGACTGAAGCAGCTCCTTCCCCTGGCACCCGTGTTGGGTCTGTGCCTCTCCCTGGCAGAGCACGAGGAGGAGGCTGCAGACAGAGCTCTGGGAGGGTGCTCACTTGAGCTGGAGGAGAGCTGGAGCACAAACAGTGCTTCCTGGTGGAGGGGTTCCATTCTGGAGACAGGGCTGTGTTAGCAGTGCTCCCTTGGAACAGGCACTGGCAGATCTGTCAGACAGCTCGCCTGAGCGGTACCCCTGTGAAATACCAGAGCTGTCTGGCAGTACGTGTGTGTTGGCACAGCTTCCAGGGGATTAGAAAGCAGCAGTGATGAGAAAAGCTTTGCATTCAGATGCCCAAATCCTTTCTGGCTGCGGGGGGAAGAAAGGGATGCATGTTCTGAGTGTTGGAAAGGGACCTCTATTCTGTGGTGCTGACATTCACCTCCGACTTCTTTCCCCAGTGCCTGGGCTATGTTCCTAGACAGACCTCAGCAGAGGCTCCAGCTAGTCCTTCTGCCTCCAGCACTCTTTATTCCAGTCCCAGAAAATGAGGAGCAGCGTGCTGAATTTGCCAAAACTGTGCCAGAAAATGTCCAGCCATTTGTGATCTATGAAGAAACCACTGATGTGTGGATAAATGTAAGAGGCTCAGGGCTGGGAGGAGAACACAGGCTGCCCCCTCCTCCCCTCAGTTAACCATTCTCATGTTGATTGGTGTCCAGTTAAGTCCTTGCTGTGGCAGCTTTGCTACTCAGTCCCAAATTTGGTGTTGAATGAGGGGTTTGGTAAATCACTCACAGGTTTCTCATCTTGTGTGGCAGGTACATGACATCTTCTATCCTTTCATCCAGCCGGAGGGGGAGGAGGAAGAGCTCTGCTTTATCCGAGCCAACGAGTGCAAAACGGGGTTCTGCCACCTGTACAGGGTGACAGCAATCCTGAAGCCAGGCAGCCACGACTGGGTGCAGCCCTGTGTCCACAGTGAGGGTAAGGGCTGCAGCCCTGGCAGCTCCCCCTCCTGTTGGCCTTTGGGGAGGGCAGTGATTGATGCTCGTGGTCTCTCTTGTAGATGATTTCAAATGTCCCATCAAGGAGGAGGTTGCCCTGACTGGTGGGGAATGGGAGGTGCTGGCGAGGCATGGATCCAAGGTAGGGGCTATTTTTATTCTCTTGCAGTGCTCAGCTCTGCATTGTCTGCTCCCAGTCCTGGCCTGAGTCCTCCCTTACACTTGGGACCTGCTAGAACTGCTTAAGCTTCATTTTGTTGCTGTTTTTATTGCTGCCTCTGCTTTCCCCAGAAGTGCTGTAGGCCAGTGCACATGGATCTGATTGCCTTCTTAATCAGACTTCAGATTGCTCCTTAGGTAAATCCCAGGAGTGGGTCAGGCCATAAAAAAGGACACAAGTCTGAGGTTTAAGAGCAACAAAGAACCATTTTGTGGAGAAGCTGGGGATTGCTGCCTTTGCTGAGGCATTTTAACTCCAATGAGTTCTTGCAATGTGGAAATGTGTCCTGGCACTCAGAGTGAACTCTTGGTCTCCAGCTGATCCCTCAACAGAGCCTTTAGGAACAAGGCAGCTGGGGAATATAAAGCAATTTAGAATATGGAGAAGCTGTATCTGTTGTCACTTGCAGAACAGCCAGAAATGAATTTTTATTAATCTTGTAGAAACCCAGTTTCATTTTTGCTTCAGGAATTAACTCCGAGTCTGATCTTTAACACTCCCAGGTGATTCTGTCAAAATAAAGACCTTGGCTGTTCATTTCCAATTAATCTGGATTTTCACTTCTCGCTTTTTAAAAGACCAACAGCTCCAAGCTTTTGGTTTCTGCTGCTTTTCCTCAATCTGCAATTAACCTGCTGTCCCTCCCCATGTGGATTCTCACTGTACATGCTGTTGATTTTGGCCAGAGCTCTTCCCTGCATGTGTTATGGCTAAAATTGTGTTAGCAGCAATTATTTTGATGCATTTGTTGCTCCACAGGGCTCTGCCTGGTTTTCCTGGCCAATTGAGTTGGATGTTTTTCCCTTTGCTGTTCACAGGGGTCTTCAAACTGTGGGTTAGCCAGAAATAGCACTTGGAAACTGTAAGGTGGAAAAACAGTTCAGTTACTGTTGCTGAATCAATGCAGGATTTAAAAGCTGTCACCTCTGTTCCTGCCTGACCGGGTGGTTTTTAGAAACAGCTTTATCTGGACAGTAAAACCTATTTTAATGTGTCTCAAAGTTTGGTGCTGAGAGCTGTTAGACTGGTCCTCCCACGAATGGGAACTCATTACCATGATGGCTGGAAAAAAGGGACCTGTACCTTTATAATCCAGCCATGCTGGCTGTGGCCAGGTGAAGGTTGGGCTCTTCTGCCAGGTAACAAGGGACAGGAGCAGAGGAAACAGCCTCACGTTGCTCCAGGGGGATTTAGGTTGGAAATGGGGGAAATGGCTGCACTGGAAAGGTGATCAGACACTGGGACAGGCTGTCCAGGACAGTGGGAAGTCACCACCCCTGGAAGTGTTGAGCAGGGTGTGGATGTGGCACCTGGGGATGTGGGTTAGTGGTGAACACAGTGCTGCTGGGTTCATGCTTGATCTTGGAGGAGTTTTTCCATTTTCTAAATGATTCCATGGTTCTGTAAGATGTCATATAAGCACAGAATGTTCCTTGTTAAGAGGATGGCTTCCTGTTAACCTGCAGGGAGCAAAGCCCAGCTTTTTATGCCCATTAATAAGCAAATGTTTTGAGTCTTCAACAAAAGGGCTGAGGGACTGCTGTCTGTTACTGCATTGTGTTGGCTGCAGTTCTCCCAAGTGCTGTGTGTGTTCTCTGGCCCCTCAACCCCCTGCCCTGAGCAGCCCTGTCATGGTCTGTGCGTGTTCTGGGCTGGCAGAGGAGCAGAGCTTGTCCCTGCCTGTCCCTGAGGCCTCTCTCCTGGCACAGATCTGGGTCAATGAGGCCACCAAGCTGGTGTATTTCCAAGGCACGAAGGACACCCCGCTGGAGCACCACCTCTACGTGGTCAGCTACGAGTCTCCTGGGGAGATCATGCGCCTCACCACTCCAGGCTTCTCCCACAGCTGCTCCATGAGCCAGGTTTGTTGTTCCATGGATTCCTGACTGCCAGGGATCCTAACTGGGAATGGCAATGACTCGTGGCCAGTGCATCACCTCATGCCCTGACTGTGCTGTGTTCCCTGCCAGAACTTTGACATGTTCATCAGCCACTACAGCAGTGTGAGCACTCCTCCCTGTGTGCACATCTACAAGCTCAGCGGCTCTGACGATGACCCTCTCCACAAGCAGCCCAAGTTTTGGGCCAGCATGATGGAGGCAGCCAGTAAGTCCTGGGGAGGGGGCAGTGGGGCCTTTGAGTGAGAACTCCCCAGCAGTGGCCAGGAGTGATGGGGAGGGAAGGGGTCTGAGTACCTTCACTCTGAGGGAAGGTGAATCATGTTAACTTGTGGGGGAGATATTTCTCACTTTTGCTCGGCGTTTCACACATGGAGCAAAAGTCCTGCTCCAGGGTGTACAGAGTTGACACACACACACAGGGATGTGGTTTTACTGTGGAATCACTGAATGGTTTAGGTGAGAATGGACATTAAAGTCCATCCTGTTCTCATGCCCTGCCATGGACAGGGACATCTTCCACTAGTCCAGGATGCTCCAAACCCTGTTCAACCTGGCCTTGAACACTTCAAGGTGCTTTTTAAAGAGGGAAGGGACAAGTACCTGGGATACAGTGGCTGCTCCATTCTGCACTGCAGGTTTTAAAGGTTTAGGTACAGCTCACAGCAGCACCTGAACCCCTGCTGCAAACACATTTTCCCATCCCTGTTGTTGGGCACAGTGCCCATTGGAGAGCTCCCACCTGGGGAGGTTTTCCTGTGGAATCCCCTCCCTGTGCAGGCAGGTGGAGGCTGTGCTTCCCAGGGAGGGGCTTTGCTAAGCCTTGGTGTGGTTTGGTGTTGAAGGAGCCGTGCTGAGGGTCAGCTTTGGACAGGGCTGGTTCAGGGGGTGGGAGCAGAGCCTGCTCAGTCCCTCAGCACTGTGTGTGACCCTCCTGTCCAGGCTGTCCCCCAGACTACGTCCCCCCGGAGATCTTCCACTTCCGCACGCAGTCGGACGTGGAGCTCTACGGAATGGTCTACAAACCCCACGATGTCCAGCCTGGCAAGAAACATCCCACGGTGCTCTTTGTGTATGGAGGCCCTCAGGTAAAAACCCAGGGGAATGCTGGGGTCAGGGCTGGGGCTGCTGCCCAGGGCAGAGCTCTGTCAGTCATGCGTCAGGACTTGCACTTTGGGTAGCAATGAACACTGTCATGGGATCATGAAATCATGGAATGGTTTGGGTTGGAGCGACCTTAAAGCCCATCCAGTCCCACCTCTGCCATGGCCAGGGACACCTTTCACTGTCCTAGGTCGTTCAGAGATCCAGCCTGACCTCAAACACATCCAGAGATGGGGCAGCCACAGCTTCTCTGGGCACCCTGTGCCAGGGCTTCACCACCATTACAGCAAAAACCTTCCTCATAATATCTAATCTAAACCTACTCTTTTTGTCCCTGTGTTTGACCTCTGCTTCAAACCTCAGATGACTTTTCCAGCATGTGGTTTGATTTCTATGGCTCTGACAGCTCGATGAGTGGCTGCTGTCCAGCTCAGGATCCTCCATGACACAGGAAGGCACTGGAAGGCAGCTGCTGAGCTCTGAAACTCTTCCTCCCTCCTTGTGCAGGTGCAGCTGGTGAACAACTCCTTCAAAGGCATCAAGTACCTGCGGCTGAACACGTTGGCATCCCTGGGCTATGCTGTGGTGGTGATTGATGGAAGGGGATCGTGCCAGCGAGGCCTCAAATTTGAAGGCGCCCTGAAAAACCAAATGGTAACGCCCTCCTTGTGCTGGGGAATCTCTGATGGTTTGTCCTTCCTAAGGGTTGTGGCTGCTCATTTCCTGGGTGAGTGTTTCTGTCTCAAGTTTCTACATTTATCAAGTCCACTAACATGAGCCTTCTTTTTGCTTTTTAGGGTCAGGTGGAGATAGAGGACCAGGTGGAAGGTTTACATTATGTAGCAGAAAAATACGGGTTCATCGACTTGAGCCGGGTCGCCATCCACGGCTGGTCCTATGGGGGCTTTCTGTCCCTCATGGGGCTCATCTGTAAACCCAATGTCTTCAAGGTGAGCCTGCACGTGGGGCTGGCACCTTTGGGACACTTGGTTCTCACAGCTTCTGTCCCTTTTGGCAGCTGGAATTGGCATTTTTGTTTATGTGTGGTGGAAATGTCCCCCTGTCCTACCTGGCTGGAGCTCCTGACTCCAGTCCTGTGTCCTGCTGCAGCTCATCCTTGGTGGGGGCTGGAGGAGGATGGCTCTGGGATGGGCTTGGTCTGCTCTACAGGGAGATACTGATGTGCTAATCCCCATCCCAAGCCCCCAGCACAGTTTCTGGATCATTCACAGCTCCTCCTTGCAGAGGGGAAGCCTTTAGTGCTGATGTGCAGGAATTCTTCCCACTGTGACCGCAAGAGGAACAGCAGGAGGAGGAATCTGGGTTGTGTGTGGGATTGCTGAAGGAGAATCCTGCTCTCAGGGACAGAACAGCCCAGAGCCTTTCTGCTGCCTCTCCAGGAAAGCAGGGGACACTTGGGCTGTTGAGCAGGTGCTAATGGAGGCTTGGTGGCACCTCTCTGTTTGCCAGATTGCCATAGCAGGTGCCCCTGTCACCGTGTGGATGGCCTACGACACCGGCTACACCGAGCGCTACATGGACGTCCCCGAGAACAACCAGCAGGGCTACGAGGCTGGCTCGGTGGCACTGCACGTGGAAAAGCTTCCCAATGAGTGAGTACCCACCCCAGACCTGCTCCTGGACCTCTGCTCAATCCCAGAGGAATGGAAATGGAGGATTTCTGATCCTCTTTAACTCGGCAGCAGCTGGGCCACAGCACCCCCAGCTCCGCTGCCAGGCAGGGCTTGAGGCCCACGGCCATGGCCTGGCACTGCCCTTGCTTGGGTTTGGCTTGTCCAGCTGGAAGCTCTTTGCTCAAACCTTCTGCAGACCTTTTATCTGGTGCCTCATTGTGTTTTCCATCTGGTTTCTCATCCTGTTTCTCTGCTTATCTCTCACCCCGTGTCCAGGCCAAATCGTTTGCTGATCCTCCATGGCTTTTTGGATGAAAATGTGCACTTTTTTCACACCAACTTCCTGGTATCGCAGCTAATCCGGGCTGGAAAACCTTACCAGCTGCAGGTAGGAGGGACAGGAGTGGGGAGGAAAGGTTCCATCAATCTGGAGAAAGTTCCCTGCTGTGTGTTCTGGGGATGGGAGGGGATGGAGGCAGATCCCCATGTGCCGTTGTGATGCTGGTGCCAGTGAAGACCTCGCTGGACTCAGAGGAGGCCGGGAGGTGGCACTGTGGCTGTTCCATGGCTGCCAGATGTGCCATGTGCAGGCAGAGCTGGTGCCCCGGGGCCTGGAACTTTCCTCCTCCATGAGCTGTTGTGTCCCACTTGGCAGGGGTGGCTGCAGTGAGGGGGGGGGGGGGTGCTCCAGACCTTCCCTGGCACTTCTTTGTCCTGATGGAGACTGGATGGAGGGAGCAGGGCTGAGGGGAGGGAGTTCTGTGCCTGCTGAGTGACCAATGCCCCGTGTCTGCCCTGGCACAGATCTACCCCAACGAGAGACACAGTATTCGGTGCCCTGAGTCAGGAGAGCACTACGAAATCACGCTGCTGCACTTTCTACAAGAATACCTCTGAGAGCACGAGCCTCTGCAAACTGGACACTGACAGCTCACCTGCCCCGTGCCCTCCCGCTCCCCAGCAGCGTCCAACCCTGAGCACAAGGGGCTGAGTGCCCACATTGGGCTGGGGATACCCCCAGGCCAGGGGGAAAAGCTGGAGGGCACCTTCCCTTTGGACAGTGCCACCTTCTCTCACTTTCCAAGCTGGAGGTCTGCTCCTGCTCGGCTGCTCGTCCTCCTCCTCTCCTCCAGCCTGGCTGTTCAATGCTTTTTTTGCTGCTACTCCCTCTCTCCTGGGAATCAATGGACAGTGGTCTGTCCCGAGGCTGAGGTTTGTGTCCATCTCTCTCTCCCCAATCCTTTTCTTCTTCCACTGCACCTGTGCAGTTCCCAAACTCTCACCTGCAAGAACTCAGTGCCTGTGTTGGAAATGGAAGAGCCGAATCAGAAGCTGCCTTAAGCCAGGAGTGTGAGGGAAGAGAACTACCTACTGCTCACCTGGGGATCTGCTCTGTGTCCTGGCCCTGCTGCCACACTGGAGCCCTGGGAGCTGAAGAGAGGTCTACAGAAGCATGCAACACTAGTCTTTTTTTTTTTATATCTATCTATTTTCAAGTTTAAATTTGCAGAGCAGATGGAGGAAGTGGCCGGGGCCAGTAACGGCGCCCTCTGATCCTTCCTCTCATGGCCGCTCTCACTCAGAGTTGTGCCAACAGGTAGCACAGGCAGCTGGCTACAGCCAGAGCCTCTCTCCAGAGCTCACAGCAGCATTTGGGTTTTTGCAACACAAGATGGATGATATTTATGCAAATCCTCCCTCCCTCCGTTCTCTGTGCCGCCTCCTTGTCCCCTTGTCCTTCCCTGAGCTTTCCAATGTGCACTGAAATTGGCTGTGCTTCAGTTCTCTGCGGGTCAGTGACTGGTCCCCCTGCCCGTCTACTCAGCAATGCTCTCTCCTGGTTTTTATTTACCTGGGCAACAGGAACTGCAGTTCTGGGGAGGGGGATTGAGCAATCACACCTCAGGGGAGCACATCCCCCCCTCAAGCCAAGGGTTCTGCCAGGGGCAAAACGAAAACACAAACAAAACCCACCCAAATGAACCACGTTGACTTGCCCTGGAGTATTTTAAGTGCGTATTATGAAAAGAAAATATTTTTATGGATTCTTATTCTTTTATAATTATGAGTGTAAGATGTAGCGACTCATTAAAATATTGGAAAGAGACGTGGTGGCTGCTTTGGGGGAAAGGAGGAAGCAGCAGCTGCTGCCACAGCCAGCGCAGCTCTGCTGCAAGCCAAGTGCTCTGTTCTTTCTGTGCCGAGCAGTGGAGAGAATATTAAATCCCTGATGTTCCTCAGGGGAAGCACGATCCAAGCAACTGAGGGTTGGGAATCCTGGGCTGTGTGCTTGGCTCACAGTGACCTTGAGCAGTCAGCAGCAGCCTGGGGTGGGCACCTCCCTCCCTGCGATGGGATTGGGGGTGCAGCTGCTCTGCTCCCACTCTGGGACACACTGAGCTGTTTGTGCAGAGCTGGGCCTGCCTCTGCTCGCCCTCCCAGCCCAAAGCTCCCAAACCTGGCCTTGCTTTGCCTTCCTCCGTGGGAGCTGCTGTTAATTAACCCACTGTTAATGGCCTGAGGGTGCTGCTGGAGGCTTGTTCTAAATGCAGAACTTCTTCCAGATGGAGCATTTGGGTTCCTGGGGATGACTGGGAGCAGATTTTCCCCTCCTTCTTCTTGTCCCTGTGCTCAAATAATTGTCCCAGTATTGCAGTCGTGGTTTAGCTGCTACAAAGCACCTCAGGTGTGAGTTTTGAGGTCAAAGGGGTGAAAGGAGGGACTGGGATGGAGGAAGTTACACCTGGGAGATGTGTCTATAGGAGCACCCTGCACCCTCTGTTCCTCACAGCTGGGTGGGTGCTGCTGGATGGTAAGAAGCTTTATTTTTGCGGAGTTTGTTTCTGTGCTTCCCTAATTTAATTTTTAGGCCTAATTTAAACTGCTTTTTCCTGTCCCCAAAAGGCTGAGTGTTTCTTAAAATGTCTTAAAGACACTCTTGTCTAGAAGAGTTTGCAGATCTGTTGGCTCCTCTGATCCCCCAGCTTGCTGCTGGATTTTTTGGCACCCTAAAAAGAGGTTGGTCATCTTCTTTTGAGGATTGAGAATCCCGAGAGGAATTAGCTGGGAAATCTCCTCGAGGAGCTGTTCCATATGGAACAGGCTCTGTCGGGGATTGAAACACAAATGATGTGGGAGGCCCCACCCCGGGAAGGGCGATGAGAGCAGGGTGGCTCTGGGTGGAGGATTTGCAGCTGGAGGATGAAATGAAGCTGAGTTAATTTCCTGAGTGAGTGGTAATGACAGAGGAACCAGCAGGTGCTGGGGAAACCAGGCAAAAACCATTTTTCCTCAAGAATTTGGGACTTGAGAAGGGCTTGGGAGGCATTTCTCTCCCAAAACTCACCCTGTGGGGCTTTATTTTTAGGTGGATGGTGTGGAGGGAGAACAGATGTTCTGGAGGACTTATTTTTAAAACAAAATCACTCCTCAAGCTACAAAATTAGCTCAGAAAAGTCACTCCTTGCCCTGAAAGATGCTCGAATGGAAAACTTCCTGGCATCTCCATTCCCAAAGTGGGTGTGATAAAGGTGCCACCACAGCTCTGGCTCTGGAAAAGCCACGTCAGTGGAAACTCTGGGTGCTTGGGGGTCTCAGGCACTTGATCTCTGTCCTGGCCATGCAGGCTGCACCCCAGAACAACTGGAGCAGCTCAGAAATCCCAGGGTCCCCCAAAGGAGGAGTGGGGTGTCCAAGGACAGGGCAGGGCTGGGCTCTGGGTGTGTCTGTGCTGCCCAAACCAAAGGGTGTAAATTGATCTTGGAGAATCCTCTGGGAGGGATTTCGGTGAAATCACAGGCATCCCAGCTCCGTGCTGGGACTCAGGGAATGCTCAGGCACAGCCTCTGCACAGAACCCTCCTGTCCCTGGTGCCCCTCCAGCCCCTCTCGGAGCTGGCACGGATTTCTGTACCTCCCCTCTGCTCTAATCCAAGATTTTCCTGCTCCCAGCCCCTGGCTGTGCTGGGGGGCTCAGCCCGGGGCCCCCTGACCCCCTCTCCCCTTCCCATGGCCTTGACCCTGGGGCTGCTGCTGGCCCTGCTGGGCTGTGCCACAGCGCCGGACCCTGCCCTGGAGGAGGCCTGGCAAGGGTGGAAGAGTCTCTATGCCAAGGAATGTCTGGTGCCTTTGTCCCCTGACCACAGGGCCCGTGTCCCTCTGTCCCCATGTCCCCCTGTCCATCCGCTTTGGCCGCCCGGCCTCCTGCCCACACCCAAAATGGCCGCCGTGCCGCCGCTGCCGCCGCGCTGACCCCTGCCGGCCGCCGTACCCGCGCTTCCTCTCAAAGATGGCGGCGCCCAGCGGAAGGAGCGGCGGCCGCGCGTGGGCCGCGCTGGTGCCCGCGGCCCTGCTGTGCCTGGCGGCCCGGGCGGCCGCGGGACCGGGCACGGCCCCGGAAGCGGCCTCGAGCACGGCCGAGTTCGACGTGCGGCCCGGCGGGGAGGTTCACTCCTTCTCCCGGAGCCTGGTGAGCGACCCGGAGGGAGGGAGCGGGAGCGGAGAGGGTACGCGCCCGTCGCTGATTGGCTGCGCGACACGTCACTCATATCGCTTGCTGTGGGGACTGGCTGGGCGCGAGGGAGGGCGGGGCGAGCGGGTGGTGAGGGGTCCCCAGGGAAAGAGGGGTCCCCAAAGGGGGCTGCAAAGGCAGGGGGACCCCAGGGATCTGCAAGGGAAAGGGGGTCCCAAATGGGATGCAAGGGCAGGGGAACCCTAGGGGTCTGCAAGTGAAAGGGAGTCCCCAGGGAGAACGGGAGTCTGCAAGGGGAAGGGGGGTGTCAAAGAAAGAAGGGTCCTCATGGGAGGGGGTTCAGCAAGGGAAGGGCCCCAGTGCAGAAGGGGCTGGGGGTCCCTGGGCACCCCAGAACACGATTCCTCACCCCAGCACACCAGGCAGGAGGAAATGGTGGTGCCGGGGGAGGTTTAGGCTGGATATTGGGGAACATTCTTCATGGAAAGGGAGGTGGGCACTGGCACAGTGGCACTGGCGGAGTCCCCATCCCTGGAGGGATTTAAGGCCATGTGGCACTTGGGGACAGGCTCAGCGTGGCCTTGGCACTGCTGGACTTGGTGGCCTGGGGGGCTTCTCCAAGCTCAGCAATTCCTGAAAAGCTGGTGCTAAACGAGGCTGCTGCTGTTCCTCTCTCTGGCAGGGGGATTACAGCTGCTCCTTCACCTACTCGGCCCAGGGCGGCACCAACGAGGTGAGCTGGGCCCCTCCTGCTGCAATCAGCTCCTTTTTCTCACCCTGAAAGGAAAAGAGGCTGGGAACTGTTTGTGTGAGAGCACAGTCCTAACTGCAGGGAGCAGGAGGGGCCAGCAGGGAGGGCTGGGGGTGGTGGTGGGTGATTCTGGAGCTGCTGCTGCCTCTGGAGGGGAGGGTTGGGTGATTCTGGAGCTGCTGCTGCCTCTGGAGGGGAGGGTTGGATGATTCTGGAGCTGCTGCTGCCTCTGGAAGGCAGGGTTTGGGTGATTTTGGAGCTGCTGCTGCCTCTGGAGGGGAGGGTTGGGTGATTCTGGAGCTGCTGCTGCCTCTGGAGGGGAGGGTTGGGTGATTCTGGAGCTGCTGCTGCCTCTGGAGGGGAGGGTTGGGTGATTCTGGAGCTGCTGCTGCCTCTGGAGGGGAGGGTTTGGGTGATTCTGGAGCTCCCGCTGCCTCTGGAGGGCAGGCTCGGCCCCGCAGGGCTCTCCCCACGCTGACCCCGGCTCTCCCCGTGCAGCAGTGGCAGATGACGGTCGGAGTGAGCGAGGACAGCGGGCTCTTCTCCTGCTCCATCTGGAGGTGTGTCCTGAGCACAGCGGGGCAGGGACAAGGACCCTGCAGGGATTTACACCTGGGCAGGGAGGGTTTTCCTCTGCCAGGGATGCTCTGGGGGTTTTTGGTGCAGCTGCTGGTTTAGAAATTCTCTGTTCCCCTCTCCCCTGCTCTGCACAAAGCTATAAGAGATCCAGAGGTGGCTGTGGGGGCAGGGAGGGAGCCAGGAATCCTTCACTCCTCTCCTCCTCCTCCTCTGCACCTCTGTGCCGATGACAAAGGCTCTGCTTTCTTCTTTCAGGCCCCAAGGGAAGTCTTATCTCTTCTTTACCCAGTTTAAAGCTGAAGTGAAAGGAGCCAAGATAGAGCATGCCATGGCTTATGTAAGTCCCAGCTGATCCCGGGGAAGCAGGAGTGTGGGAGGCTGCTATAAAACATGAATTAGACATGGAAAACATTTATTAGACATCTGTGCCATAAAATGTGCTCCATCACGTCCCTAATTAGAGGCTGGTGGCAGGCAGAGAGGGGCTGCAGGTGGGCAGCCTGCTCCATTGTGTTCCTGCCCTCAGTCACAGCATTTGCTGGGAGGGGGCTCCAAAGGCACCAGGGCACAAAGGGAGTCTTGGATTGCCTCAACAAATTGCATGTGACAAAGCAAATGAAACCTCTGCTGGTGTTTTTGTCTGGCTCATTCTTCCATTTCCCAGTTTCCAGGGGAGAGGCTTTCACTCACCCCAAGGACACGAGTCTGCGGTTTAATAGGACATAGAAAAACAGACAGAGACTTTCCTTCAGACTTCCTTTGTGCACTTAATTTTTTCCCTGCATGCAAATCTCAAACCCCTTCATTTTCAGTTGGTTTGAATTCTGTGACCTGTTGGATTGCCTCAGCCTCTCACCCTTCCTTCCTTCCTTCCTGTTTCAGTCTCAGGCTGCTGCGGGTGCCCTGAACGACATCCCCTTAAAACAGGAGGAGTTTGGAGTCACTGAAACCACAGGTGTGTGCCTGAGGGGCTGTGAGAGAGGGGCTGGGCTGGGGGACATGCCAGGCAGCAGTTTATCTCCAATCCTGGTGGCAGTGCCATGGAGCTGGGGTACAGTGCTCTCAATCCACCACTGGCAGCTGGATTTTGTGGGTCCATCCCAGTTAAATCCCTGGCTAAGGAGGGGTTTCTCCCCCAGCCTGGCATGTGCAGGAGTGGGAAAAGCAGTGCCCAGCACCCTGGGAAGGGCTCAGTGGGGCTGTTTTGTTCCTGCTTTTCCAGCTGCTGACCCTGGGCTGTCCTCTCTGTCTCTCTGCAGTGTCTCACAGGGAAGGCAAGTTCCGTTTCGAGCTGTCCAAGCTGATGATTGTGGCAAAAACCCCCCGTGACGAGCTGTGAGGCCAGGCCAGCCCTGGGCAGGGGCCATGGCCACACCAGCACGGCAGGGAAGGCATTTCCTGCTTACCTGCAGGGTTTTTCTTTTGGTTGACCAAACCTTTTATGTTTTCCATACTGCAATGTGCTGGGGACCGACACGAGTGGGGGCTTGGAGGGCTGGGGACAGATTTGTTCTGCCTTGTGTCAGAGTAACACCCCAGGAGGCTCCTGATCCTCCTGTGCCCCTTCCTGCTTGGCTGAGCTGCTGAGCAGGGCAGAGCTCCCTGCAAAGGGGCTCCTTATCTGCCTGCCTGGGAAGAGCAGTGCAGGGAGATAAGGGGCTGGACTTAAGCAGGGCTTGCTAAAGGGAGGTTTTAACTCTGTAGTCCCTGGAGGGGAGATGGGATTGCTCTCTCCACCAGCGTGACAGGAGGAAATAATTCATTCAGGGGGAGGGAGGGAGGGGATTGGCCAAAGCTCTGACTCCGTGCTGAGTGTGGGGCTGGGCTGGGGGAAGGCAGAGCAGCTTATTCTGACACAATCAGGAATCAATCCAGGCAACACTTCCCCGTGTCAGCACAACCAGGGGACTATTTTATACCTACAGAAAAGTGATCTTTTTCTTATCCAGAGTAATAACAGGGAATGTGCAATTCCTTTCCTGTGTAAATACAGCACCAATAAAGAAATAAAGCATCGTGCTCTGGCCTGAAGCTGCTCTGTTCTGTCCCTCCTCCCCTCTCCAGCTGTGTGGACCTTTGTTGCTGCTTGGCCAGGAGGAGCTGAGGTGTCTCACAGGAATTGGGGGCTGCAGAGGGTTTAGGGGGATTTTCCAGCTGCCACAGACACACACCTTGGGAACAGCAAAGCATTTCTGGCTGGGCATTCCTCAGCCCCAGCCCACCACACCTGCCTGGGATTCCCAGCTCTGGTTCCTGCCCTTCTGAGGGACCAGCACCTCCTGGGCTCCTGCTGTTCTCCACACCCCCTTGTGAATGGGCTTTGCCCCCACCCAAGCTGTGTCACACAATTATCGGTGACAGCTGCAGCCAGGCCTGTGAAATGACAGAGACAGGGCCTTTGTGTCTTTTCTTTCATCTTCTAAGGCTGAGAGTTATCAGTGCCAGGGGTGGGGAGGGAGCAGGAGCCCGTGCCTGGAGACATCCAGGGAACAGGAGGCACCAGAAGGTCACAGAGATAAGGCCAGTGGAGATTGTGTGGTGTCTTGGGTGCTAAAAGGGCAATTTCCAGTGCTCAGAGCTGAGCTCAGTGTGCTGGGAGTGACCTGAGCATCCCCTCTGCTCTGGGCTGTGCCTGCAGAGCCACCCCTGCTGCCAGGGCTCTGCTCCTGGGCCCTGAGGGGATATGGGGCTGCAGAGGAGCCCTTGGAGGTGGCATCTCACCAAATCATGGAACGGTTGGGGTTTGGACAGGCCTTAAAGCTCATCCTTGCCATGGGCAGGGACACCTTCCACTGTCCCAGATCGCTCCAGACCTTGTCCAGCCTGGCTTTGGGCACTTCCAGGCAAGGGGCACCCTGTGCCAGGTGCCACAGACAGGAACTCCTTCCCAATATCCCATCCAACCCTGCCCTCTGGTAGGGGAAGCCATTCCCCTTTGTCCATGCAAATCCAGGAGCTGCTGGGCCACTGAGCAGGGACAGCACAACCAGCAGCAGTGCCAGGGGACAGAGAGCACAAACCCCAGGTCACAGAGAGCCACCAGCAGCTGGGGGCAAAGCCAGCTGTCCCCAGGGCTCATCCTGTCACTGTCACCACTGCTAGAACACCCTCACAGAGCTCCCAGGCCACACAGTGAGTTTATTTCAATAACTCATCAGGGCTACAGAGTTTGCCAAAAACGAACATCACTCAGTCAAGGGCGTGGAAAAGGGATGAAATCCCAGGGGGGCTTTGGGTGACCACCAAGGACAGCGCTGGAGCTGCCAGGTGGCACCACCACTGGAGGCTGGTGGGCAGTTGGGTGCTGGGTGCTTCCAGGGATCCAGGATGAGCTCCCCCCAGCTCTCCTCCAGGAGAGGAGGGATCCTCCTGGCCTCAGGGATTTGTCTTTGAGGACACCTAAGCCCAGGCAGAAGCGCCTTCCTGCCTGAGGCAGCCAGCACAAGTCTGGACCATGATTTGCTCCCACCACGTTGTGGAGCTGCTGGAAGAAAACCACGGCGTTCCACAGCCCTCCAGTTGTGGGGTCTCAGAACTGATCCCCCCAACAACATCCCCCCTGCACAGAGACACCTCAGAGGTGCTTCACACCGCGAGTCTTTGGTTCAGTTTCCCCTCAGAGGGAACAGAGTTCAAGGCAAAGAGTCCAAACCCTTGGACTCTGAGCTAAAGGCACTTGGTGGGCAAAGGAAATCCAACTGTACAGCAGGGGCCCAAAATCCCAGGATGGCCTGGAGAGGGCTCAGCCCAGCACAGGGAGGGGTTTGCAGACCCTGGGCAAGGGGGACATAAAGCCAAGAGGTTCAATCTCTTGGAGAAACGAGGAGAACACAAGCCAGCACTACAGAGGAGGAGGAGGAGGAGGAGGGGACGGCGAGCCCGGCAAAGGCCAAAGCAGACATCGCATCTTCGGCCTCGCGGGAGGCAGAGTCCGGCTGCCAGGAGCAGCCCAGCTCAGATGCTCTCCTCCTCCAGCATCTTGTTGACCCCCTCGCAGATCCTCTGGAGGTGGGTGCGGTAGGGCTCGGCCGGGCCGTACAGCGCCGACAGGAACTCGTAGTCCGCAAAGTGGTTGAAGACGTGGTTGATGCGCGAGTGCGACTTGGCCGTCAGGTGCCCGTTGACCGCCTGGTGCAGCAGGTCCCGGCACTCGGTCAGCACGCTGGACATGACCCTGCGGTCGAAGGTGAAGTCTATCTGGTGGAAGCTGACGGCCGTCATGGCCAAGGTGTGAACCTTCTTGCGGAAGCGCTCCATGACCAGCAGCTCCTCGGGGCTGAACTGCCCGTTGCGGTAGAGGACGCCCAGCTTCATCACGATCTTGATGAGGTTCTTGATGATCTTCTGGGCCTCCTTGCGGTTGTGGGTGTACTCCTTGGTGGCCCGGTACAGCTCATCCAGGATCTCGCTGCTGGTGTCGTCGATGAAGGCGTTGGCGATGGTCTTGGTGGCCATTTTGCTCAGGAGCTTCTTCTGGGCCTGCAGGGCCAAGTTCTTGGTGCTGAAGGTGTCCATCTCTGCGGGGGAAGAGGCACACACGGGTCAGTCCCTGCTCTGCATCCATCCCCATCTCACCTGGGCTGGTGGAGTGTCCCAGTCCATGGCAGGGGATGTCCCAGGCCATGTTCTGTGATTCCTCACCTCCCCACACAGATTTTTGGCAGGAGAAAGAGCATCTCCAGCTAATGCCAAGACTTGAGGAAGCTCCTGGCTGCCAGGGCAGGTGAGAGCTGAGCTCACCCCCCAGGTTTGGTTGGTGGGATCAGTTCCAAGGTGTTCCCACCTCCCTCTTCCCAAACTCTGTGGAGAGGCTGCAGGGAGCGAGGTGTCCCTACCTGAGCACCGACCCTCCATCCCGCTGTCCCTCCTGTCACCGACGCCTCCCTCCCTCTGGTGCCGGAAGGACTCTTGCCCCATCGTTTTTGAACATTTTTCCTTCCTCAAAACCTGACTCACTTCCTGCAGGGTGAGCTGGGGACAGCCCAGGTGGCAGCTGAGTCACCCCCTTTGCCATGTGCCACATCCACCCCGCTCTGGCCGTGGTCGGGGCGGCACAGCCGGTTTGCAGCACCCAGCAATGGCTGGGAGCCCTCTTCCCTGGCACTGCTCACCCTGGAACACCCACACAAGCTGGGACTTGTTGTGCTGCTGCCCCAGCCTCCTCCAGAGGTGAATAATTCACCCAGACAGGAGCCTCACCTACAGCCCCGCTCCCACATCCCGGCGGGACCAAATCCATCACCTGGGGCAGAGCACGGCTTTAAACTCTGCTGAGAACGGTGAAAACCAAGCCTGGAGATGCATCTTGGCCTGGGAAGCCGCAGAGCTACAAATCACAGGGAGGGGAGAACAGCAGGAAAACAACCAGGATGGATGGGCAGAGCTGGGAGCTGCTTCTGCAAGAGCCTGCACATGGCAGGGACAGCCTGGCAGAGCAGGAGGGGAGTGGATCAGCCTATAAATACATCCCCGGGGAGGGGAGAGGAGATATTTCAGCTGAAGGATGCTGCTGGTGTGAGGATGGATGGGGATAAATTGCTCATGGATAGGGAGAAGGTTTAGATTTGATGTTAAGAAGGAATTGTTCCCTGACAGGGAGCTGAGGCCATGGCACAGGGGGCCCAGAGCAGCTGTGGCTGTCCCTGGATCCCTGGAAGTGTCCAAGGCCAGGCTGGAGCAGCCTGGGGTAGTGGAAAGTGTCCCTGCCCATGGCAGGGGTGGGATGAGATGAGATTTTGGTCTTTTTCCGACCCAAACCATTCCACGACTCTGGGGTTCTGTCACAAACAAAGTCTGTCCCCATCACAGGCAGCTCTGTCATTCCCCCCTGGCCAAGCTGAAAGCCCCAGACCCCTGTGGGGATCCCCAGTGCTGCTCCCACCACTCTGGAGCGCACAGCAGCCCCTCAGGAGCAAACCCCAGCTCCTCAGGGCTCCCCAGCTGTGGCCAAGGCTGCCCAGGCAGTCATGCCAGGATGATGGAGCTGAGCCCTGGCTCCCTGAGCATCTCCCAGCCACCAGCTCCCAAACCTGAGGGCAGCCAAGGCTCCGTGGGGATGAGAATGCCGGGAGCAGTGACAGAGACGTCGCCTGCAGGGTTATTTACAGCCCTCAGGAAAAACACGGAGGTTTGGAAGCATTTCCTACGGTGGGAAAACATTGATTTTTGTCAGCCTGAGCCTCAAGCTGAGGCTCACGCGCTTAATAAGACAAAAATGACAGCGCAGAGCCTGGTGACAGCAGCTCCTGGGTCAGGCTCATGGAATTCCAATGGCTGCATGCAGGAGGGAGGGATGGGCAGGATGGGCAGAGGCAGCTCCAGCTCCTCTCACTTCACCCGTGCCAGGCATCCTGTCCGGAAGGAGCAGGGCTGTGCTGTGCTGTTGACAGCCTGGAATTTCCCTCCCCAGGCTTGTGGGGTGCCCTGGGAACGCTGCCTGGATAAATAGGAATTCCCACACCCATAGGAATTCCCACACCCGAGCTCTGCCCTGGGTGACCACAGACACAAAGCCAAGTGCAAACTCCACCTCCAGAGCACATGAAAAATAGGAAGTGCCAAGTCCTGCGAGCTGCCCACGGCTCCTAAATGCCAGCTGCAATAATGGATCAACCCTCTGCTCCCTGCAGCCAATAACACCCAGCTGCTCACAGCCCTCCCATGCTCCAGAGCAGGAGCATTGCTCCAGGGGGGAAACTGAGGCACAAAGCATTATTGGGGGGGTCCTAGGGACCCCAAAATGGTATAGGCGGGTATGGGGATCCCAAAAATGCAACCAGCTCCCTCTCCAGTGCCCAGGGATGGTTTTGTAGGCTGCTTCCTGCAAACCCCGAGGAAAGCCAGGCTCACCTCCTGCTGCACCGGGATGGTGCCCCTGGCGCCCTGCACTGCACACTGGGCCCAGCAGGAGCTGCTGAGTCAGCAGCAGCGGGAGATTTCACCGGAATGAGCCGTGTTCCTGCCGGGAAGGGCCCCAGGCCCCCATTGTTCACGAGGGGCTGCTATCAGAGCACGGAAGAGTCGAGCCTTGCCCCGAGCAGCCAACGGGAGCCTGAAATAACCCACTCCACTTCCTTCCTGTCTGTCGCTGAAGTTTACAGGCCAGCTCAGGGCTTGGGCTCCCCCCTTCTTCTTTTTAATGAAAACGCCCTAAAAAACAGTTTGTTCTTCTTCTTCCTAAGTGGAGCAGCCCAGTGCTGCTGTCACCCAGTTCCTCCCTGCTCCGGAAGAGTGCGGCAGGGCTGCGGTCCCAACAGTGGCTTTGGGGACAGGTACAGCCCTTTCTTGGAGGGTTTCCACCCATCTTGGAGGTTTTGGGGGAAGTTTTGCAGCCCTGAGTGGTGGTGTGAGGGTTGGGGTGAGCACACAGAGGGTGGCCCTGTCACAGGACGGACACGGTCCCCTTGGGGACAGACACGTGCCGTATTCATCTCCGGTTTGGCGTTCACCCCGCTGGGCTTGCGCCTCACCCAACACCCAGCTGTGACCTGATTGCCCAAAAAAACCTCTATTGCCCAAAAAAACCTCTCCCACAGCACTGAGGGCACAAGCATCAATCATCAATCATCATCAGAAAGCTCCTGTCTGAGGGGGGAAGACAAGACCCTGTCACCCTGTGGTCACCTGGCGCCAATGGCACGACAGCAGCGATATCATCCCAATTATCATTTTTACCTGCTCCAAAGATCCCTCTCCCTGCCTGTCCCTTCCACCTGGCTCCCACCAGCAGCTCCATGGACTTGGTCCCCCGAGCCCCCCCAGTTCCCTTGGCAGCAGGTGAATATTTCATGCAGGAAAGGAAAAGCACTTAATTAATTCATGGAGCAGTGCAGAGGGGGAGGCTCCACAAAGCTCCAACTCAGAGCAAGGCGCCTCTGCCTCCTCTTCCTCCTCCTCCCCTCCCTCCTCCACCTTCCCGCTGCGGCCGTAGTAACTTGGATTGTCTTGCTACAAGTTTGCTCCAACATGGAAACATCGTTTCCCAACAGGATAAACACTGAATTGCGGCCATCTCCCTGGATTTCCCTCCCACTGCTTTGGGAAACACCCCTGCTCTGTCCCCCAGCATTCCCAGTCCCCTGAATCCGTGGCTGAATGCCAAGTTGGTGGATGGCATCCCACTGCTCTGCTCTCCATCCCCCGGCATCGCTTTCCCCGTGCTCCAACCCCTATTAATTAATTAAACCCTCCTGGATTACAGGAGCCAGGTCGGAGCGCTGGGCAGTAACCTGAGAGCCCCAGCAGCATCTTCAGCCTGTCCCCATCATCCATGACCCCACATCCAGCCCCAGCAGCATCTCCATCCTGTCCCTCACTATCCATGACCCCACATCCAGCCCCAGCAGCATCTCCATCCTCTCCCCACCATCCACAACCCCACATCCAGCCCCAGCAGCGTCTCCATCCTGTCCCTCACCATCCATGACCCCACATCCAGCCCCAGCAGCGTCTCCATCCTGTCCCTCACCATCCATGACCCCACATCCAGCCCCAGCAGCGTCTCCAGCCTGTCCCTCACCAGCCATGACCCCACATCCAGCCCCAGCAGTTTCCATCCTGTCCCCCACCCTCCGTGCCCCCACACAGCTCCCAGGCCCCATTACCAGCGCCGGGAGAGCCGAGGAAGAGGAGTGGGAGGAAGGAGGGAGGGCGCGTGCCGGCCCTCGCAGGTTGCCATGGGTGCAGAGAGCAGCCGGAGACGCTGCCCGGGCGCGTGTGTGCCCAGCGGGGTGAGGCCGGGAGGAAGGCACTGAGCAAACACCTCGCCCCAGGAAAAGCTCCTTTCCTGGCACGGCCGGGTGAATCCGCGGCTGGAAGGGGCACCGGGAATGCTGAGGGGCACCGGGAATGCTGAGGGGGACAGAGAATGCTGAGGGGAACTGGGAATGCTGAGGGGGACTGGGAATGCTGAGGGGGACAGGGAATGCTGAGGGGAACTGGGAATGCTGAGGGGGACCGGGGATGCTGAGGGGGACAGGGAATGCTGAGGGGGACAGAGAATGCTGAGGGGAACAGGAATGCTTAGGGGCACTGGGAATGCTGAGGGGAACAGGAATTCTGTGGGGCACTGGGAATGCTGAGGGGCACCGGGAATGCTGAGGAGGACCAGGAATGCTGCAGGCACCGCCACACCTGGTGCTTCCCCCTTGCCCTGCTCACTCCCGGTGCCAGCGCCGGTGCCAAGCACTTGGCGTGTCCCCATCACCGTCCCCTCCGCCTCTGGCACAGAGCTGAGCTCCTCCATCCCAAAATCTCCTTCCTGCGGGGCTCCAGATGCAGCCATGGGAAGGAGCCGGGTTTTGGTTTTGCCTGGGAATGCTGATCCGCCCTGGCAGCTCCGACGTGTCTGTGCAAGGAGCTGAGCCGCCCGTCCGAGGGGGCTCCGGCAGTGCCAACCCCGGGCATGGGTGGGGAATGGGACCCTGGATCCACAGGGAGGGGGCTCAGGGGTGCTCACCCCCACACAGGGCAGGGGGGCATCCTGGGGGTTGATTTGGCACCAAGGAATTCCCCCTGGGATTATTGTGCCCCGCGGGGGAGGCAGCTGCAAAATTGGAGAGGAGGAGGAGGAGGAGGAGGAGGAGGAATGGAGGTTATTTTAAGGAGAGGAGGAGGAGGAAGAGGAGGAGGAAGGGGGGTTGTTTTATGGAGGGGAGGAGGAAGAGGAGGAAGAAAGGGGGATTCTATGGAGAAAAGGCAGAGGAAGAGGAGGAGGAAGGGGGTATTTTACAGAGAGGAGGAAGGGGGGGGTTATTTTGGAGCATCTGTCTCGCCTTCCATTTCCTCCTTTTCTTTCTCCAGCTGCCATCAAGCTGCTCTCTCTGGCAGCAACTTCCTTTCCCCTTCACTCGGAGCAGACGGAGCCTCATGGGGAAGTAGAAAACAGAGGCTGGGAGAGGGGAAACTGAGGCCAAACCACCATCCGTCCGTCTGTCCGGCTGCGGAGGGGGCCAGGGCACATCACATGCTTCCTGCCCCGGGATCGGGAGGACAAAGTCGCTCTGGGAGGGAGGAAAACTCCACGGGACGATTCGGATCCAAAGCCGGGCCTGGGGTCAGTAAAGAACGGCCCAAACCCTCCCGTGTCCCAGGGAAGATCGGGCAGAGTTGGGAGTTTTACACCCAGCTCTGCCCCCGGGGCGATCCGGCCTCTCCCAAGGGATTCGTCTTTCCAGGAATCGAGGAATTTCATCCTCTGGAGCGCAGGGACAGGCGATGCTCGAAGCCAAGTGCTGCCATGGGGCACCCGGCCCTGCCCTGGCACGTGGGGCCGTGACAGCCCCACGGGGGTGGCTCCGGTGCCTCCTCCCGGCTCCCGTTATCCAGCACCCGCCGGGCCCTTCCCAGCCCCATCGCGTTTCCCTTGAATCCGGGGGGAAATCGCCCTTGCCCCGCGTTTTATCCCCCTGGGAGAGCCGCGGCACAGCCGGGGGGTGCCGGGGCAGCTCCGGGCTCTGCCCGCCCGCAGCTCCCGGCCCTCGCCGCTCCCCGAGCCTCCTCTCCCCCCGGGCTCCCGACACCGGGCGGGGGGGACACACACGGATGATTCCCAGGGTGGGGGGCGAGAGGCTTCGCCTCCCAGAGCAAGCACGGAACGGTGCCGGTACCGAGCGCCCCCGCACCCACGGACCGGGGATGATGGGAGGAACCGGGGGAACCGGGAGGAACTGGGAGGTACCGGGAGGTACCGGGGGAACCGGCCCTTACCTGCAGCCTGCCTCGGGGAGAGCGGCGCCGGGACCGGGACCGGGGCTTCTCCGGTGCCCCCGGCGGGACGGGACGGGGCGGGACGGGGCTGGACGGGGCGGGGCCAGGCGAGGGTCCCGCTTTCCCCGGCGCCTCTCCCTGCCCGGAGGGCCCCGCAGACGCTACCAGTGCCCGGTCCCCGATGCCGGCGCCCGGTGACGAAGCTCGGTGTTCGGTCTTCGATGCTCGGTGCCAGTCCCGGTGTCCGATATTCCGTTCCCGGCTCCCGTTCAGTTCACCGCTTCCCAGTGTCCAGTGTCCGGTGCCCGGTTCCCGGTGCCAGTCCCCCGTGTCTGTTTCCCGATTCCCGATGCTGGTTCCCGGTGCCGGTTCCCGTCTCTCAGTGTCGGGTTCCCGGTTCCCGGTTCCCGGTGCCGGTTCCCGGCTCTCAGTGTCCGGTTGGCGGTGCCGGTTCCCGGCTCTCGGTGCCGGTTCCCGGCGGGTCGGGGCCTCCCGCCCGCGGTCGCCGCCAAGTCCCGCGCGGGGCCGGGAGCGGCGGGGGCGTGGCCGGGGGGCGTGTCTCGCGGTGGGCGCCAGCCAATGGCGGCGCGGGGCTTGCTACGAAGCAGCCAATGGGAGGGCGCGGACGGTGCGTGGGCGGGGCCGGGGCGGGCGCGTCCCCGTGGGTCCCGCGCGCGTGGGCCGGTCCCGGTAACGCGCACGGGGCGGGCTCGGGGCTCCCCAGGCTACACGGGGGGAACCGGGACACGCGGGGGGGACGGGGACACGCGGGGCGGACGCGGACACCGGTGGGCGGCGGGGAGGCGCGGGGTGAGAGCGTCACGCGTGGGAGAGGCGCGGGACGGCGGGCGGGAGCGGCGGCGCTGATGAACCGGGGCTGAGGATGGCGCTGCTGGACCGGGCGGAGCGGGGGCAGCGCCGCGGGGTCCGGCAAAGCTCCCCCTCCTCCTCCTCCTCCTCCTCCTCCTCCTCCACACACCGCGGCCCCACGAGGGGATGGGACACGCGGGGGCTGCCGTGCTGCCGGCCGGGAGCAGCGGGTGCGGGAGGGTTTGGGCCCGAGGGCCGTGGCTATCCGTTCATCCCGGTGCTGGGAGCCCCCCGACATCCCAGAGATTCGGAGCTGCCCAGCATCGGGAGTGTCGGAGCATCCTTCCTCTTCCTCCTCCCGGCTCAGTGGGTACGAGCCGCGGCACGGGATCCTAATTCCCAAAGGTGGCATTAAACAGATTAAAGGTGGGATTTAGAGCGGATTAAAGTCTGGATTAACGGGAGCCTTGACTTGAGTCTTGGTCTCACGCAGCGGCTGGAAAGCGAACCCCAGATCCTCACCAGCCCCCTGGCCCTGCTGCCCCCCGCCCCACGGCAGTGCCCGACACCCCCGGGCCCCCACTCCAGATATCCCCGAGGATTTGCTCTGGTGCCAGATCGTGCCGGAACAGCCGGAGCAGCTGTTACCGCACTTCCGAACAGTTGTGGCCCCAGCCTGCCCGGCATAAATCACCCTGCGGGCTCCTCCGATCCCGGTGGCCACCAGGAGCCTGCTCCTGTGTCCCCATCACTGCCCTGTTCTGCACTGCCACTGCTGTCCTGCCCCACGTTCCCATTGCTGTCCTGTGCCGGCACCATTTCCCCATCCCGTGTCCCCATTCCTGCCCTGTCCTGTGTCCCCATTGCTGCCCCATCCCGTGTCCCCATCCCGTGTCCCCACTCCTGCTCTGTCCTGTGTCCCCATTCCTGCCCCATCCCGTGTCCCCATCCCGTGTCCCCATTGCTGCCCCATCCCGTGTCCCCATTCCTGCCCTGTCCTGTGTCCCCATTCCTGCCCCATCCCGTGTCCCCACCCCGTGTCCCCATTCCTGCCCTGTCCTGCACCCCGCCGCTGTCCCATCCCACATTCCCATCGCTGGGACACCCCGCAGGTTTTCACCTGGCTCAGGCTGTTGCTGAAGGTGTTTTGGAGGGTGATGGGATGGGGTGGGCGTGTGGGGAGCACCCCCAGCGCACTCCGGTGTGCCCAACACGCAGATCCCACAATTCCCAGCTCGGGAAGAATCTCAGCAATGTCCCCACGTCTCGCGGAGCTCTGCACCTCCCTGCAGCGGCTGGGTCACACAGGGGGAGCCCCCACAAATCCATGTCCCTGCCCGGAGTGGATGGAGCAGCCGCTGCGGATCAGCGGGGCTGGGGTCACACAGGGGGAGCCCCCACAAATCCATGTCCCTGCCCGGAGTGGATGGAGCAGCCGCTGCGGATCAGCGGGGATGGGAGCTGGCGCCGCATGAAAACAGGGAATAAAAAAAGAGAGGCAGCAGGATCTGGTCCAGCTCCGAGCGGCCTCTCCCCCCGTCCCTCCTCTCCTTTCAGGGAGATGAAATGGGGCTTTGCAGCCGCCGCTCTCCTGCCCGAGAGCATCGCCCGTCCTCGGGGAGGCGGCACGGCTCATCCCCGTCCCTGTGCTGGGGCAGGTCCCACCCGGACACCGCCCGAGCTCCGGGAGCTCCAGTCCCGGCTGCTCCTCCTTGAGACACCCCCAGATCTCCAGGAGCTCCAGTCCCGGCTGCTCCCCTCGGGCCGGGAGCGGGGGCTGCGCTGCGCTGCGGGCAGGGGGAGCATCCCCAGGGAGGCAGCGCCTGAATAATTCAGGAGAGCTCAGCGAGCCAAGGGGGATCCGCTGCCCGCCGGCCGCCGAGGGCGCTGGGGAGGGCACGGAGCCGCTTTCCGTGCTGCCCTCAGCCCCGGTGTCACTGTGCCAGGACAGCTCAGGGCCCATCACCCTCCAGAGCAGG
Source organism: Agelaius tricolor (assembly GCF_023055355.1). Lineage (NCBI taxonomy): Eukaryota > Metazoa > Chordata > Aves > Passeriformes > Icteridae > Agelaius > Agelaius tricolor. The sequence continues at coordinate 1,174,828 of NW_027269293.1, read as the reverse complement.
CTGCTGGCCCTGCCCGGCCCCAGGAGGACCCAGCACCTCGTTTGGCTGAGCAGGGGGACAGCATGGGGACAGGTGGGCACAGCAGGGACATGATGGCACACGGGAACGGGATGGGGACAGCATGTCCCCAACACCCCCCTGTGCCCGTGGTGGCACATGGGGACAGGATGGGGACAGCGTGTCCCCAACACCCACCTGTGCCCGTGGTGGCACACGCTGGGCCCCGGCAGCTCCTGGGACAGGCGCTGGTGTCCCTGCCCATAAAGCCGCCATTGTCACCGGGGCACGTGCGGGGTGGGGGAACCCCCGTGGCGGGGCGCTGCATCCCTCAGGCCCTTCCCTCCGCAGCATTTTGCATTCCCACTGCTCCCTGCCCGCGCCGCACAGCTGTGCCTGGCCACAATGGCCCCTTCTTGCCGCGTCACCGGCGCCGGCTGCGCTCCCTCGGCCCCTTCCCCGGGGCCGAGCCACCCCGCTGGCAGCCGAGGCGGAAAAATTCATCCCAGCTAAAAAAAAAAAAAAAAAAAAAAAAAAAAAAAAAGAAAAAGAGAAAAAAAATCCATCCTGGCAGGCACCGGCTCCGGAGGAGAGCACACTCTCCTGACCAGTTATCCCAGTGACGCTCCAGGATTGTTAGCTGGTGTCGAATGGAAGGAAAGGGACGCTGGAGGTGTCACTCAGGGGTGCTGGCGGTGCCCAAAGGCAGCTGGTGACACCCTGGGGCTGTCCTGGAGCCGTGGGGACAGGCTGTGGCTCCTGAGTGCTGGGCTTGGATCCAAACCGAGCTGCTGGCCCTCTCAGGGCACAGGGGCCTCCTGGGTCCCCAGTGCCACATTCCTGAGCAGAGCAATCCCCTGTCCCTCCCACCCTCCCCGCTGCACATCTGGCCTGGTGCCACAGCTGGATCGGGCCCTTCTCTCTCCGGTGTTCGCTCAGGGAGCGGGGAGCACCGAGCCTCGTTAGTTAATTAAAATTAAAGCTCGATCGAAGCTGTCAGGCAGTGCCGCTCCTCCAGAGGCTGCAGCGCTGCCGTGCTCCCGGGGAGGGATGGAGGAGGATGCTCCAGGGGAAGGGAAGAGGTTTCTGTGATCCCCCTCCCTGCGAGGACACGAACCTCCATCCCTGCCCTGGGGACACTGCCGTGTGTCCCGCCTGAGCGTGACCCACTTACCCCGGCTCAGCTGAGCCCTGCCTGCTGCATTTGGGGCTGGGGGCTGCTGAGAGGGACCCGGACATCAGAGCCGAGCCCAGCGCAGAGCCCCGGGCGGCTCCGGCTGCGGCGGCCGGCGGCCGGGACAAAAGCAAATGTAGGTTAAGCACAAAGTGCTGCGGCTCGGCCGCACGGGGAGGGGCCGGGGCAGGGCCCACCGCTGCAATTAGCTAATTGCTCCTGTCACTGCTCCCTGCTTCGCTCTCCATCGGATAAAACTGCCCTGGGGGGCACCGTGCCCCCCGCCTGCCCCCCGTGCGCTGCTCAGCGCTGGGGGGCTCAGGATGGAGGGAAGGGGAGCCCCCCCAAAGCTGCTGTTCCCAGCCCCGCTGGATGTGACATCCCTGGTGTCACCTGCTGGGGACAATGTCCTTAACACCAGGCATGGATCTGGCTTCCCCTCCCCTTTTTGGGGGTGTCCTGCTGCACCCCAAGGCTTCAGGATCCCTCGTGGCCAAATTCCATCCAAGCTGTGGAGTGGGAACCTGGGGTGAGTGTGGGAGGCTGTGACACCACCAGGAGCCTGAGTGACAAATTGCATCATCAGAGGGGGTCCTTGTGTCACCAGTGGGACAAACAGACCCCCAGCCTGTTGGGTGACGGCAGCACGGATGGGCCAGGGGACAGACAGGATGCTGGTGACGTCATCAGGATGATCTGTGACATCACCAGGTGCCCATGAACAGGGGGCAGAGAGAGGGGCCCGAGCAGGCTGGGACAGCTGGATGTGGAGGAAGAGGAGCAGGAGCAGGAGCAGGAGCAGACGGGGCCCTATGGAGATATGTCCCCAGCTCGTGTTTGCCAAGCCTGTCCTTGTGCTGGTGACATATTGACTGACAATTCTTAATCAAGTGGATTATTAATTAGCAGCAGAGCTGGCTGGTTAATCCTCAGCCGGGCTGGGAGCTGCTGGTTTGTGCTGACACAGCTGGGTATGGTGACAGTGCCACCGTGCTGGGTGTCCCCGAGCCAGGACACCCACGCTGGCCCAGGGAGGGGATGGATGCCATCCCCCAGGGCTCGGGTGGTGGCTTCACCCCTGTGCACACCCGAGATCCAAATCTTGCAAGGTTTCACCCCAGAACTGCTGGGTGGCACCACAGGAATGGCCCTGGCACAGCAGGAGGGTGGCTGGTGGGTGGGCACCCGTCTGTGGCGTGCCTCGGTGCCATCTGGGCCGTTCAGGGGGAGGTGACATGCGTGTCACTAGTGCCACACGTGTCCCCAGCCCCTGCTGTGGAAGTGGTGCCATGGAGGGTGCGGGGGACCAGCCCTGCCCGGTGCATCCCCGTGCCTGCCCACGTGTGGGGCCTTGTCCCCACTGTCCCCAGCAGCGCGGGGGTCCCAGCGGGCTGGGGACAGGGGAGGGGGCTGGGAGCGGCTCCTCCATCCCCATCTGAGCCGGCTCCAGGGCTGTTCTCACCGCAGCTGCTGCGGGGCCGGCTCCATCCCGCATTTCCCCGCGGCGTGTCCCAGCCATCTGCCGAGATCCCGGCGGGCAGGGCTGCTCCCGCACCGGGAGCTGCTCTCGGAGCGCTCTGCTCCCGTTTCGGTGCAGACCATTGAATTCCGGCCCCAATCCGTGCCGGGTTCGCTTCCCCGCGCGGCTCTCGGGGCGATTTCCCAGCCCCAATTAACGCTCGGAGCGTGTGACGGCGGCTCCCTGGGGATGCTCCCCGTGCTTCCCAGCTCCCGTCAAGATCGAGCGGATAAACCGATGCTGCCGGCGAAGTTAAGGCCGGCGGCAGCTCCGGGAGGCGGTGACGAGCCCGGGGCTGGCGGCAGCCGGAGGCGAATCCAGCGGGAGCGGAGCCTCGGGCCCTGCGGGGGGAGCGGGCTCGGCGCTGCCGGGATGAGCCCGCAGGTCCCAGCCCTGCTCTGAGCCCCATCTGTGACTGCTCCCTGTGTGCCGACCCCAGCCGGCCACATCCCCTGGCCGAGCCTCCCCGGGTCCGGCAGGAGGGGAGGTTTTGGGGGCCATAGCCCCTGCCAGCGTCTCGCTGTCCCCCTCCCGCCCCACACCTGCACCCCGCAATGACCCGCGGGGAGGGACAGCTGGGCTGGCACCCCCTGGCAACCAGGGAGAGCCGGGAGAGCAGAGCTGCTCCTCGCAGGCACCTGCCAAGCACACAGCCCGGACAGCTGTGCCCTCTGCCAGCTGCCCCGGGCACCCAAAAACGCACCCGCAGCCCCGCGGGTGCATTCCCAGGCCTGGCAGGGGGACGGCTGCTGCAGGCAGGGATGCTCCTGCTGCCTGGCACGGCTGCTGCCTGCTTAATTGCGCTGAAAGCACAACAGATGGCAGAAGGGCTTCAAGATGTTCTTTTCCAACATTTTGGGCTCTTTTGCTCGCCTTCCTCCAAAACAGCTCCAAGGAGGGAGGCTGGGAAGAGCCCTGTGCTCATGGGGAGGGTTGATGACCCCGGGGATGAGTCCAGGGCCACGGTGCAGCCAAGGAATTCAAGGGAATTAAAACATTTGCCGGGCTCACACTGCAGTGCTTTCTTCCCTCTGTAATCCCTGTGCCTGCTGCCCTTCCTGCCCGCACCTCCAGCACCTGCCCGCTGCTCCCAGGGCACAAAAGCCCCTTTGCCACGTCTGGGGGCAGCTGGTGGCAGCAGCTGGGTGCTGGGGGGTCACTCTGGGCCCTGGGGGGCTGCAAAGGGACCCCTTGGCTTCTTCCCAGAGATGGGGGTCCTGCCACGCTGCAGGCCCAGCCCTGGCTGTGCTGGGCTGTCCCTCAGGGCACTGAGAGTGGCACCGGGCCCAGCACCCAGCAGGCACCCCAGGACACTGTGCCACCCCCACCCTGAGCCTTGCTGGGGCTGGGCACCATCATCCTGTGCCCTGGGCAAGGCTGGCACCTGGCATGGCTGAGCTGGAGCAGGACCCAGCACCCACCCCTGGCTCCAGCACCCGTCCCTGTCCCAAACAGTCGCCCCTGTCCCCGGCACCCATCCCAAACACCCATCCCTGTCCCAGACACCCATCCCTGTCCCCATCCCCAGCACCCATCCCTGTCCCAAACACCCATCCCTGTCCCAAACAGCCGCCCCTGTCCCCAGCATCCATCCCCAGCACCCACCCTTGTCCCAAACACCCATCCCTGTCCCAAACACCCATCCCAGCCCCTAACACCCATCTCCAGCACCCATCCCTGTCCCAAACACCCATCCCAGCCCCTAACACCCATCTCCAGCACCCACCCCAGCTCCCAGCACCTCACCCCTGTCCCAAACACCCACTCTTGTCCCCAGCACCCATCCTGGCCCAAACACCCACCTCAGCACCCACCCTATCCCTGACACCCACCCCAATCCCAAACACCCACCCCAGTCCCAAACACCCATCCCCAGCACCCATCCGAGCCCCCAGCACCCATCCCAGCACCCACCCCTATCCCCTGCACCCATCCGAGCCCCCAGCACCCATCCCAGCACCCACCCCTATCCCCTGCACCCATCCCAGCCCCCAGCACCCACCCCTGTCCCCGCACCCATCCCGGCCCGCGCTCCCCGCCTGCCCCCGCGGCTCCCGGGCCGGGGTGTGTTACCACGCGCCTTTGATGAATTATTTATGAGGCAGGTGACCTCATTCATTCAGATTGATTTTCCTCCCTGTCACTCCAATTCCATCGTGCTCCTGGAAGCCACGGGGGCCCGTCAGGTGCTGGGCTGTGGGGACGGACCTGGGCACCAGGCAAGAGCCCTTTGACAGCCCGGGAATAATTAGCGTTAATAATAATATTATTAATGGTATTAGTACTTCCATTGCCAGCATTGTTATTATTAAAATTAAGATTTTAAAAATAATTGTATTATTATTATTGCTCTTATCATCATCGTTATTATTATCATTATTGATAATATTGGTATTATTACAGTTGTTACCACCCTCCTGTCCTCCCCAGGACCCCGGGCTGTGCCCACCCTGCCTTGCCCAGTACAGACAGACCCACATCTGCCAGTGGCTGGGTGGCCCAGGGCCACCAAGGGCAATGTTGTCACCTCTGCAGGTGTCCCCAAGCCGGAGGGTGGGAGGTGGCAGCCTGGGCGCTCTCCCAGTGCCTTAAAGATGTGTTTACAAACACACCATTGGATTAAAACTGCACATATTTGAAGCTATATTTAATTTTAAGTGTTCTCTGTGTTCAACCAGTTGCTCGAGCTTATTAAAAAGATATATTAAAAAAGCAATGTGTATTTATTTGTGTACACACACGGCTGCAGCTCCTGCAGCCCCTTCCCAGCACTCGCTGCCTGTCTGAGCGCTCCGTGCCTCAGTTTCCCTCCCAGATGGATGAGAGGAGCACCCCGGGGCTGTGGGAGGAAGGCTCAGGGAGGATTTGCTGCCTCTGGGGAATGGATGGCGGGGAAAGGCTGAGCCCAGGGAAAGGCTGAGCCCAGGGAAAAGCTGAGCCCAGGGAAAGGCTGAGCCCAGGGAAAGGCTGAGCCCAGGGAAAAGCTGAGCCCAGGGAAAGGCTGAGCCCAGGTCTGTGACAGATCCATACGGGAGGGGACAGAGCGGGGCTGGCAGCGCCCCCGGTGCTGCTGAACTTGTGACACGGTGGCACTGCAGGACAGCGCCAGCACCGTGAGCGTTCACCCTCCCAACAGCCCCTGAATCCAGCCGAGCATCCCCTGCCAGAGCATTCCCGGGGTAAACATCCCTGGACAGGCATCCTTGAGCCAGGGCATCCCTCAAACGAGCATCCCTGAGCCAGAGCATCCCTGAGCCAGGGCATTCCCGGGGTAAACATCCCTGGACAGGCATCCCTGAGCCAGGGCATCCCTCAAACGAGCATCCCTGAGCCAGGGCCTCCCTCGGGCCGGGTACCCAGCACTGCCTCGTGGCCGATTCCCATCAGGAGCCGCCCACAGCTCAAATTCCCCCCGCGCTGCCCCTGAGAGCGGCTCGGTGGCAGCTGCCCATCCCCATTGTCACCCCTGCCCATCCCCATTGTCACCCGACAATGGGAAGAGCCCAGTCCTGCTCCCCGGGAGTGCTATTAGCCCAAATATTTGCTTCCCGTCTCCAGGGTGACAGGGTTGCCAGCGCTCACCCACATCCCTCCTTTGATCATTTCCCTCTTGATCTTCCACCGCCGCCGGTTCCCGGCGCTCCTCCCCGGCGCCCTCGCCTCGTGGGGATGCGGGAGCCGGTGGCACCCGCGGGGTCCGGGAGTGGCGGTGGAGGAGCTGGGGGAGATGGGGGAGAGGGGTGGGGGAGAGGAAAGCAGGACTGGGAGTGATGGAGGTGAAGAGTGGAGGGTGAAGGCACAGCTGGGGGGGAGGATGGAGATGGGGGAAAGGGAGATGGGTGTGACCTTGGGGAAATGGATGTGGCCCTGGGGTTGGGATCAGGTGCTTGAATCTGCAATCACCATTCCTTCATGGCCACAGCCACCATCCCCCCATGGCCACCACCACCATTCCCCTATGGCCAAAACCATCTCCTTCCCATGGCTACCACCTTCTCCTCCCCATGGCCACCATCATCTTCTCCCCATGGCCACAGCCACCATCCCCCCATGGCCAAAACCATCTTCTCCCCATGGCCACCACCATCTCCTCCCTATGGCCACCATGTCCCCATGGCCACCATCATCTCCTCCCCATGGCCACCACCATCTCCTCCCCACACCCACCATGTCCCCATGGCCACAACCATCTCCTTCCCATGGCCACCAGCATCTCCTCCCCATGGCCACCACCATCCCCCCATGGCCACCAGCATCCCCTCCCCATGGCCACCACCATGCCCCCATGGCCACCACCATCTCCTCCCCATGGCCACCACCATCTCGCCCCCATGGCCACCACCACATCCCCTCGTTCAAGCAGGGCACTTCAATGACCAGGGATGGGAGAACAGAGACTCTCTGGTGGGACCATGCTCCCTCCACCCTGCTGGGACAGCAGGACCTGGCTCAGCAGAAGCCCTGGGCAGGACTGACCCAGCTGCTCCCACTCCTTCCCCCTGCTCCTGCACACTCTTCCTGGAACAAGTTTTTCCCAGCCCAGGGAGCCAAGCAGAGCCACAGCAGATCCAAGCTTGTTTCTATCTTTCCCAAATCTCACCCAGGTCCAACACTGGCTCTGAGGGCGGGGGATGGAGCTGAGAAATTTCTCCCAGAATAAGAAGAATTTTGGAGCCAGGTGGGATCAGCTCCAACATCTCTGGAATTTGGCGGTGGCAGGGGAGGGACCGACAGTGCCGAGCCATTTCTAAGCAGCGTTTTTAAAAAACAAAGCGAAATCTTCGCCAGAAAATGTTATTTCCATCCCTTTGGCAAGCACGAGTCATTTGGAAGCGACGCTTTGTGTTGGGAATGGGACCCAAATCTAAAGGAGCTGGGAATGGAGCTCTGGGAAAGCTGCTGGGAGCTGGGATGGAGCCACAGCGAGGGCTGGTGGGGTTTGGCAGCTGGGATCCACACCCCCACCATGCCCCTGCACTGTGGCACCTCAGGGGCTGTTCAGGGGCTGTCACCACCCTTGGTGACAGGCTGTGTCCTGTGTCCCTGTCCCTGAGGTGGTCTGGGGAGCTGTGACCCTGTGGCCTTTCCCTCACAGAGCCAAACCCCTTTGCTTTGCAAAGTCCCGGCCCCATGCTGCAAATCCCCTGGGAAAAGGGCAAAATCCAGCCCCCCTTCCATGGGGGACCCCATCATGGACCAGGAGGGACCAGGAGGGACCAGGAGGGACCAGGAGGGATGTGATTGTGGGACCTGAAAGGACAAGAGGGGACATCAGAGCAGCATCATCACATGGGGCGAGGAGGGACACGGCTGGAGAACCAGGAGGTCTGGAGGAACCAAAGGACCAGGAGAACATGGAGGGACCATTAGGGACAAACCTTCAGGCGCAGGGGCCATGCTGTCACAGCAGGGACACCCTCAGAGGAGCGGAGGACACCAGGACGGACCCTGTCACCAGGTGGGAGCACCCGGGGACACCGCGGGCACCGGGAAGCGGCGGCGCCGGGGGTGGCAGCGGCCGGGGGAGCCGTGCCCGCCCGCACTTTGCTGCATGACGGTGATTAAGTTGCTTCCCCTCGTTATGGTCCCTCGGGGAGGTGTTAACCAGCTGCTAATAAAGACGGATGGTTCTGAAGTGGCGTCTCCGGAGCCTTTGTGTCCGTGGAATTTCGGGAGAAGCCACCGGGGTGCCCGGAGGCACCGGGCAGAGCCGCGGCACCCTCCAACAGCCGGCACTGGTGGGGACAAATCTGCTCTGCGGGGGTGACAGGGGGGACGAGGGGAGGATTTGGGAGGCTCGGAGGGTGCCGAGAGCCGGAGCAGCCCCGAGGAGGAAAAGGGCGACCCGAAGGGCTGCGGGGGGCGGGAAAGCAGCGGGAAGAGGAGAAATCCAGCAGCAACTGCCCATTAAAATTCATGAAAGCTGTTAAAAAGCAGAGCGCAGCGCGAGCTCCCGGCTGCTGCTGACAAAGCCGGCGAGGGAGGCGGCGGTGCCAGCTCCGTGCAGTGGCGAATTCGGGGTTCAGCCCCCCCTTCCCAAACCGATTTCCCGCTGGGTGACACCACCACGGCCCCGGCTCCCTCGGCACCCACCCGCTGCCGGGCGGAGGGGGTGGATGGAGGCACCAAAGCGCATCCCCCACCACGGTACCCCTTCCCTCACAGGGGACCCCAAACTCCCTCCGCTGCCTGGAGGAAGATTTGCATCTTAGAGCTCATTTATTTTCCTTTTTCTCATATATTTTTAGCCCCCCAGCCCCCCCCCCCCCGCCATTCACAACCCCCCTCCCAGCTGCCTGCGAACGAGCCCCGGCGCGATTCCCTCGCCGTAATTAGCAACGTTTCTGCAGGCAAATGGCAGTCGGGAGTGGAGGTGGCATTTCCTTAATTAAAACAATTAATTAGGGTGGGGTGAGAGGGAAGATAAAACATCTTCCCCATAGAAAAGCCTCTTGGAGCTGCCGGTCCCTCGCGGTGGTGCCAGCGATGTGGCTGCCCCAGGGTGACCGTGCCACACGTGCCCCTGTGGGTGCCCACCCTTGGGTGCTGCCCGGCCACTGAGCACCCCGGGGCGGCTCTGGGACCCTCATCCCAGCTCCTTGGCCTGCGAGGCCGGGCTGTTTGTCCCAAAATGTCCCCGTCACGGCCAGGGCCGGTCCCAGCCGGAGCATCCCGGCCGTGGCGATGCCGGCATCGTGCCGGCCCCGGTTCTGTGCCGGGGTATAAATATCCGTGTGTTACTTAGCGACTAATTGCACGGAGCGCAACAGCGGGGGGTGCCAGCCCCTAATGAGGATCTGGAATCAGAGCTGCTAATTACCCCTGTGCCGAGCTGCCGCATCGCTCCTGCTGGGCTCTGCCTGTCCGGCCACGCCGCGCGGCTCCCACCGCATCCCGGTGGCGTCCCTGGCACCGCCGGGCCCAGACCCCCGTGCCAAGGGGGTTTTGGGCCGGTGAGAGGCCAAATCCAACCATGTCCCCGTTTGGATGGCCTCCCTGAGGCAGGTGCCTCCCCGCACCCTGCTCACGTCCCTTCGGGTGACCTGGCACAGCCACACCGGTGCCAAGGAGCGAGGGCTGCCGTGAGTGGCCTGGTGAATGCCCGGGCACACGCGGGGCCGTCTGTGTGTCCGTGGGGGTGTGCGAGGCCAGCTTGGGACAGGGGTGTTTGAAATCCAAACCTTTCCATGGACTGGGGGAGCGCCCCGGGCCAGGCCGGTGGAACCCCGAACCCCTCAGCAACACCAACCCAGCAGCAACGTGGTGGTGTTGGCCCCTCTTGCCGAGCTCACCCACCCCCTGCTCGGACTGAAACCTTTCACTTGGTCCCAGAAGCTCCAGCACGCACAGGACGAGGCTCTGGCACCCCTGGCACAGCCGATTCCAGCACCGGGGGAGCCCCGGCCGAGCCACGGCACAACCCGGTGCCCGGTGCATCCCTTGTACGGGGGTCACCCTTCCCCAGAGCACAGAATTTGGGGTGCCCAGGAACATCCCTCCGGGCTCATCATCTTCCCGTGGCTGGGGGATTTTTTTCCTGGGCTCTGCACACCACGTGGATGGTGGGAAGCAGGTCCCGGGTAAATATCTCCCGGCGGGTGCGTGCGGGGATGCTGCCTTCACAGGATTTACAGCTTCAAAGCCTCGGCCTCAAAGCCTGCAGATATCTTTTCATCATTTCAGCCGCGGTCTAATTACCCCGCTGGCCGCCGGCGCTGCCCGGCGCTCCCAGGTACAGCCTCTCTTAATAGCTGGAATTTATTATTTAAATGTCGTTTTTCAGCTCCTCGCTCCCGTTCCGGCTCCGGGGGTGCCTGTGCCCCCCCCCCCCCCCCACCCCGCACCCCAAAACCTGGGCGCCCTGATCCGCCAGCACCCGGCGTTCACGCTTTCCGCCTGCTCTGAGCCGTGACGAGTTATTAATTAACGGCGAGGTATCGTTCCCTGCTTCATCTTCGCTGTAATTAGATGGTGGGGATGCCGGGAAGCCGAGCTGCTTAACGCTTGCCGGAGGGCGATGAAGGGAACCGGAGTCCTCCCGACCCAGCCGGCGCATCCCGGTGCCGCCGGAACCGGGGCTTTGCTCCCCGCCAACCGAGGGCCCCTCCCGCCGGCCCGGAGCTCTGGCGCAGAGCCCCGGTACCGCTGATTTACGGCGGGCACCGACCCCGCCGGCGGCGGGGCCGTGATGGATGCGGGGCCGCGTGCCGTGATGGATGCGGGGAGCAGCCCCGGCCGCGGCGCCTGTTAATTAGTCGCTCTGGATTGATGAGAAATTGCAGCTCCCGCTAACGATGGCAGCGGCTGAGCCGCGGCGGCGGGGCCGGGGTCGATGCCGGCGGTGCCGCTTCCCCGGCTCTCCGAGGGGCTGCCCGGCCCCGCAGCCGGCACAGCCGGAGGATAATTTATGGTTTCGTATCAGTGCCGCTGATCTTGGAGCTTTTCCAGCTTCCTCTTCCCTCTCCCCACATTGCTTTTCCTCGAAAGCCGATTGCCCAGGATGGGATCCAGCTCCTGGCCGAGATGTCGCTGTCCCCAGCGCCCCCCTGGCCGTGTCACCCCCCAGGTACCCCTGGGCTGAGCCGGGACAGGGCTCTGCCGTGGGCCGGGCCGGTTCCTCCTCCTCTGCAGGGAGGGATGAGGGCATTGCCCGGCCTGGAGCCCGCTCAGGACACGCACCCACCCGGGAGCAGCGTGGGCAGCCCCGCACCCGCTTGCAGAGCGTCATTTGAAGGTGTCAAATCGCCTTTTAGTGATTAAATTGCTCTGTGGAAGTGGAGCGCGGGGATCTGGCAGGGCGTCTGGGAAGGGATCTGGAAAAGGGTCTGGAAAAGGGTCTGGCAGGGCAGGGAAAGGATTTGGGAAGGGAGCCTGGAAGGGGAAGCTCAGCAACGGGCGGTGGCGTCCCCCCATTCAGGGAAATGACCCCAGTGCCACCAGCTGCTCCGGTTTTGGGGAGATTTTGGTGGATTTTGGTGTTTTCTCGGCGGCTGTGGGAGCTGTTTGCAGCCGCAGGAAGGGCAGGCGCAGACAGAGCCCTGGGGGCGGTGGTGGCAGAGCCCCGGTGATGGGCACAGGCGGGTGGCACTGCCCGGGAGCCTGGTGACACCAGGGCAGGGCAGGGCTGAGGTGAGCGCTGCAGGCAGAGCCCTGCCAGGGGGATCATCCTCGTCCCTCGGCGCCGGCAATTCCCTGCCTTGTCCATCGATCCCTGCGAGGTGTTAAGAGAGGCTGGAGCATCGATTGGAGCAAAGCCCGGGCTCAGCGAGGCCCAAGGCTTCCCCAGCAAGGCGTGCGGGGTCCTGCCTGGGGTCTGGAGGCCGGAGGAGGTGCAGAAACCTCGGCGGGGACAAAGGATGGCGGGGTGGGGACGTGCTGGGCCATGGGAAACGCCGATGAACCCCGGGCGCGCCTGCCAGGCGCCCGCGGCTGCCGGCTTGGCACTGCCTCGCCACAAACCGCTCCTGGACCGTGTCCCGGGCGCTCGCCGTGACAGACGGGGACGCTCAACAAGGCACGGGCGGGTGCCCAAGGCAGCCGGGCCCGCCGCTCCCGAGGCACCGGGAACGGCAGCGAGCCCAGGCCGGGATGCGGCGGGAGCATCCCCGGCCCGTGGCACCAAACAACGGCGACGGAAAAAAAATCGGATTCCATTTTCCTGAGGAGAAAGGAAGGGCTAAAGACAAAAGAGGCCGTTTACCAACCGGCTGGCAGCCCAGGGGAAATCGCTATCCAGATAAAAAATCACAGATTAAGGAAGGAAAGAGCTGACCTTAACTCCAGTCCTTAGGCAGGGAGGAAGGGCAGGATTTTCACCGTTTAATTGGGGTTTTTTAACCATTTCGGGCGGTTTGTTTGCTCTACTTCAAAGCCAGGAGCGCATCATTTTTACTCGGTGGCTGTAATAATGGCATAAATAAAGAGTTGGGGGATTTTAAAGCGGCTTTTTTGACTCTGATTGCCCTTGAATTAATGAATCTTTTTGAGAAACAGAAAGAACCCCAGTTCCTAGGGATTTATCCTCGTGCAGAGACGACATCAGGGCTACAGCACTGGGCTGAAAGCTGGAAAATAGCTGATGGAAAAGGCAAAAAATCCCCAGTAAACGTCAGGATGGGTTCAGCAGCCTGCTCCCAGTCTGCACCATTATTTTGGGTGAAATCCTTACGGTGGCTTTGCTGGCTGTGGGGGGGGACCCCCATCCCCAGGTTTGTCCCTGCAGGGGCTGTTGCTGGAGCCCCCCCGGGGCATGGAAATGCTTTGGCTTGGGCCGCGGGGCCGGCGTTAGCCACGCTTGAGGGGAAAATCACAATCGCTGCCGGGGCCCCACGCCAGGAGCCGGCCCCGGAGCTTCCCCGGGAAGAGCCAGGGGGGATCCGCATGGGGGGGCCCTGGGAGCTGGCAGGGTCATTTTGGGGGGCTGGGGGTGGGTTTGGGGGGGGTCTGCTGGTGCATTGGGTCACTGGGGAAACTGAGGCACGAGCTGAGAGGAACGGGCTCAGGGAAAGGGTGGGAGGGGACAGGGGTTGGGGGTGATGTCAGGCATCCCCCACCGCCACACCAAGACCGCGGGAAGGGGGAAAAAACCCTGCACACCCAAAAGCCTCGGCTTTGCTCCTCCTCCTCCTCCTCGGTAGGACACGGAAATCTTGGGGATTTCATCCTCGTGAGGAGAAAGGAGGAAAGCTGAGGAGGGAGCAGGCATGGGGGCAGCTCCTCCGTGTGGCAAAGTCCCTCAGCGGGGATTTGGGGGCCACGAGCACCTCTGGGCCCCCCCCAACCCCTCCCCTCCGGGTCTGGTTCATTGCCAGAGGGAGGGAGAACTGAAAGTCTGGGCTTGGAATAAAGGAGGTTGTGAAAGTCACTGACTCCGGATGGAACCGGAGCAGGAGAGAGCTGAAAGGAGGATAAAAATAACCCGGGCTCGGTGCGGGGGCACGGGGGCACGGGCATGGGGTGGGGTTCGGGGGGCACGGGCCATGGACCGGGGCGGAACAGCTGGGCTGGGCCAGACCGGGCTCCTGGGAGCACATCTGGATGGGGAAGCAGCGGGAACAGCTGGTTTGGGAGCCTGGGGGCAGCAGCTGGATGGACGGCCCTGGGGTGCCAGCGGGAACAGCTGGACCGGGGGCATGGCGGGCACATCTGGGGCTGGGCAGGGCTGCCAACATCTGGATTTGGCCTCGGGGTGCACCCGGGCGGGAGAGGCCGGTGAAGGTGACAGCCCTGGCTGGGTGACACCGATGGGGACGAGGGGCTGGCCCAGGTCCCCCCGGGGCTTGGGGAGCTCAGCTCCTTCCCGCCCCATCCCCGAGCAGCCACGGAGGGTCCTTCTCCCTCCCCATGAACCCGATGAAGTCACCAGTCGCCTCCCGGAGCAGGGAGATGGCAGCGGGGTGGCAGGAACAAGGTCATTAAAGCAGAAAGAAAAATACATTAGAAATGTTCAACTGCTCAGTCTTGCCTGAAATGTGCTTAAATCAGCCCCGAGTAAACAATGAGACGGGATTAATGGCAATTAGTTTTCATTAGAAAGGTGGCATCACCCTCCCCTGCTCCCCGGGGGCCGCTCCCTGCCTTGCTGGGGACCGCGGGAGCTCCCGGCCGGATCCAGCCCGGGGCAGGGACGGTGACCGCGTCCTGCCGAGCCCCGGGGCTGCGGGAACCGCCTTATCTCGGCCGAGGCAGCGGCGCGGGGCCGCGGCTTCAAAGGGAACCCGCAAATCCGGCACATGCAAAGCCCCAGCTGCTCCTGCAGATAACCGGGGGCTGGCCTGGGGTGGCCTCAGCCGCTCGTTCTGGGACGTGGTTGGCTTTGGGGGGGTGGCTTTGGGGTGAGGTTTGGCCCTGGGGTGCTGCAGGGCCCCAGGGAGCTGCTCAGCCTTGGGTGATGCTCGGCTTGGAGGTGATGCTCAGCCCTGGAGGGATGGCCAGGCCCTGGGGTGCTCAGCCTCAGGGCAGTGTTTGGGCTGTTCCTCATCCTCAGGGCAGTGTTTGGGCTGTTCCTCATCCTCAGGGCAGTGTTTGGGCTGTTCCTCAGCCTCAGGGCAGTGTTTGGGGTGTTCCTCATCCTCAGGGCAGGATTTGGGGCCATTCTCATCCTCAGGGCAGGATTTGGGGCCATTCTCATCCTCAGGGCAGGATTTGGGGCCATTCTCACCCTCAGGGCAGTGTTTGGGGTGTTCCTCATCCCCAGGGCAGTGTTTGGGGTGTTCCTCAGCCTCAGGGCAGTGTTTGGGGTGTTCCTCACCCTCAGGGCAGTATTTGGGGCCATGCTCATCCTCAGGGCAGTGTTTGGGGTTTTCCTCACCCTCAGGGCAGTATTTGGGGCCATGTTTAGCCTGGGCACAGCCCCAGTTTTTGCAGCTGCCCCGGGGTGCAGGGGAAGGGGGAGGATTCTGTGTCTCCTGCACTTTGGGGTGCTGATGGTCGGTGCTGGGTGCTGCCACCAAGGCCATCGGTGACCCTGCAGGGTGGGGACGCTCTGGTGGCCACTACAGCCCCTCAGCTGAGTGTCCAGGGCTCATCACCATCACCCCAAAACACTTCCTGGGCAGGAGGGGTGGAAAGAACCCTCCCTGCCTCCAGAATGGGGCAAATTCCGTCAGTTTTGGGGCTGGCCCGAGCGCACACCGGCCTCGCCGGGTGGGACACAGCCAATCCCGGTGGTGGCTGAGCCCCGGTGCCCCACCAGACCCGAGACCCCCGGGGGTCCCTGTCCCCCCGCCCGGGGCACGGCCCCTGTCATTAGCACCCAGAAAATGTTGGGTTTCTGCCTGGGAAAACACAGCAGATATGTACATTAAACATCAAATTATAAAATTAACAGATTCCAACTGCGGATGATTTGCATGTGCAAATTAACTTAATTACCGCTCTTCCTCCCCAGCGCCCGCGTGCCGGGAAGGGCCGGCCCCGGCACGGCCGCGGCAGCTGCGGGAACGGGAACGGGAACGGGAACGGGAACGGGAACGGGAACGGGAACGGAGGGGCCGGGGGGCGGCAGCTGCGGGGGCCGCGGTGCTCCGGGAGAGGCGCACGCGTGTGCAAACACACACAAAAACACACGTGTGCAAACACACACACACACACAAACACACACAAACACACACAAACACACGTGTGCAAACACACACACACACACAAACACACGTGTGCAAACACACACAAAAACACACGTGTGCAAACACACACACACACACACACACACACACAAACACACGTGTGCAAACACACACACACACGTGTGCACAGCAGTGCAGGGAGGCCCTGGATGTGGCTGGAAGATGTGGATGGACACACAGACGGACACACAGATGGATGGACACAGGGATGGATGGACACACGGATGGACACACATGGATGGACACACATGGATGGACACACGGATGGATGGACATACACATGGAATGGACACAAGTGAATGGAAACACACGTATGGACACCTGGGTGGACACACACGGATGGACAAACAAATGAATGGACACATGGATGGACACATGGATGGATGGACACACGGAATGGACACACATGGATGGACACATGGATGGACACACGGATGGATACACATGGAATGGGCACATGGATGGATGGACAGACACATGGAAACACACATAGATGGAGACATGGATGCATGGATGGATGGATGGATGGACACATGGACACACACATGGATGGACACACATGGATGGATACATGGATGGACACACGGATGGACATACATGGATGGACACACGGACACACAGATGGACACACGGACAAATGGACACACACGTGAACACAGGTGCAAACCCACGGACACACGTGTGTGCACAGCCACACCCACACAGGGACGGGCACGCCCAGGGCTCCTGATCCAGGGGTTCTGCCCAGGGGGACGGGGCTGCCACGCCGGGGTACCCCCGAATGGGGCTCCTCCTGCCCCCCACATTCCATCCCCCAGGGCAGAGGGGCCCAGGGCTGCTGTGCCAGGGTCCCCTGGGGCGGGGGCTCCTCCTGCCCCCCACATTCCCTCCCCCCGGGGCAGAGGGGCTGCCGGGCTCCATCCCCAGCTGGGGGGGATCTGCCGGTGCTCCCGGGGGGGCTGTGAAGGCACCGCTCCCCAAAAGCCCGGCCTGGGCCCCCGCAGGGAGCGGCGGGGCCGGGGCCGGCGCTGGGATCTCGTGCCGAGCCCAGGCGTGCCGGGCCAGGCCGGGGGTCGGCGCTGGGATCTCGTGCCGAGCCGAGGCGTGCCGGGCCAGGCCGGGGGTCGGCGCTGGGATCTCGTGCCGAGCCCAGGCGTGCCGGGCCAGGCCGGGGGTCGCGGCTGCCACCCCGCGTGCTCGGGATGCACGAGGCCGGCGGGCACAGCCGGGGGGGCCCCGACACACCCCGACCCCCCCCCCCCCGATTCCACCGCACCCCGCGGTGAGACCGACCCTGCCCTGAGCCCCCCAACCCCACCGGCCCCGCTCCTCGCACGTGGGGCTCGCCCGAGCCCGTGGACTCCTCCGCGGCGCCGCTCTTCCCTTAAAGGTCACCCAAATCCCCAAATCCCGGAGTAAATCCCGAGCTGGAGGCTGCGGATGGGAAGAGCCCTCCCAGGGCCGATGTTTTCCAAAGTGGCGGCCAAAATTCCTGCACGGGAGGAGTCCTGGGACCGCCACGGCCGGGGGGTGTCGGGGTGCCGTGGGATATGGGGTGTTAGGGTGCAGTGGGATATTAAAAATGCCATGGGACGTTGTGGGATGGCGGGGAACCGGGATATTGGGGTGCCACGGGGTGTGGGGTGCAGTGGGATGGGGGTACCGGGATATTGGGGTGCCACGGGATATCTGTGGGGATATCGGGGTGCCTGCCCCAGGATGTTCAGCAAAAGGCGTCAGGACAGGAATTGTGGAGGAATGAATTCCGAGGAGGGTTGATTAATTAGCCCTAATGAGCCCGAGCCGGGGGAGCGGAGGTCCGGGGCTGTGTGAACAGGTCAAGGGGTTTGCGGTGTCCCCTCGCTGTCCCCCTGGGGACGCTGATTCAGGCGCTGAGTCATGGCTGTGTTTCCTTGCCCTGGAGACCCCCCCTTCCGTCAGTGTCCCCCCGGGGGTGGCCGTGCCCTCCCTGCCCTGGGAACCGGCAGGGACCGGAGGGATGCAGGAAGGGGTGAATCAGTTCCGAACCTCCCGCTCGCCAGGGCGGGCTGGGCCCGGGCACAGCTCGGGGCACCCCTGACACCGCTCAGTTTTACCCTGGTTTGGGGTTTTTCGGGCTAAAACAACCGGGACAAAGCAACAAAGCGACCGAAGGAACGCCGTGCTAGGCCCCCACCCTGGTGTCACCCCCGGACCCCCGGGTGCCCCCCGGGGCCCATCCTGGCGTGCCCTGCAGCCCGAGGGGGGCAGATTTGGGTGGGCAGCACCCGTGGGGTGAGGGGAAACTGAGGCAGGGGATGGGGGGGGCTCACAGCGAGGGAGGGGGTCCAGCCTGGGGACAGGGACAGCAGCGGAGGGGAATCGAGGCTGCGGGGGAATGGGGGGGTCCCAGCCCTCGCCGGGATGCGAATGATGGAAACTGAGGCAAGGGGCGGAGGGGATCGGCCTCAGCCCCTCTTCGTGCCAAGGATGGAGGGAAACCGAGGCAGGAGATGGGGGGGGATCAACCCCAGCCCCTCCCGGCACCCGGAATGGGCGAAACTGATGGAGGGGACGCGGGGGGGGGGGGGGCCGGTCCCAGCCCTGCCGGTGCCCGGGAATGCGGGGGGAGCGCTGCCCCTTTTCGGGGGGCCGAGGCAGGCGGGGCCGGTTCCCCCCGCGCTCCCCCCTCCCTGCCGGGGGCGGGGGGCCCGGGGCCGGGCCGGGCCGAGCCGCCTCCCCGGGGCGGGGGCAGGGCGGGGGGCGCAGCCGCTCCGGGAGCGCCGGCGGCGGCGGCTCCTCCATCGCCGCTGCTGCCGGAGCGGCCCCGGTGCCGCCGCAGCCACCGGGCGGGCCCGGCCCCGGCCCCCCGCCCCCCCCCGCGGCCCCGCCCCGCCCGGCCCCGGTACCGGCTCTCCCGCCGCGGCGGAGCGGAGCCGAGCGGGGCCGGGCCGAGCCGCTGCCGGTGGGCGCAGGTGCGCGGTGCCCCGAGCCCCCCCCGGAACCCCCCGGGACCGAGAGGTAAGAGCGCGGCCGCTGCCCCCCCCCCCCGCCCGATGCCGCCCCCCTCCCGATGCGCTCCCGTCCCGCTCCATCCTCCTCCTGCTCCATCCGCTGCCCCTCCTGGGCTGGGGGGGAAGGGAGAAAACGGGGTGCCCCCCCCCCCCCACCTCAGCCCTCCCCCCTCCCGCCGCCGCCGCTGCTGCATTGGGAAGCGGCGCTTTTGTTAGCGGAGCGGGCGGAACCTTGAAGGGTCACGGGCTGGAGGGGCCCCCCCCGCGCCCCCCAACCCGCACCCCTCTGTCCCCCCCTCGCCGCAGCCTGAGCCCCCCCGGCACCTCCATCCCGCATCGCCATCCCCACCCCGGCACTCCTGGGGGGGTCCCACCCGCACCCCAATTCTTCCCCCCCCCGTCCCCCATAGCCCCCTCCCGTACCCCCCAGCTCTATCCCGCACCCCCAGCCCTCTCCTGCACCCCGCGAGCATCCCGGCACCCTCATCCCGCACCCCCGGCCCCCCCGGCACCCCGGAGACCCTCCCCGCACCCCGATCCCGCAGCCTCACGCCCCCACCCCAGCACCCCTGCTCTCCCCAGCACCCCGATGTGCCCCCCCCATCCTCATCCCCCCCCCTCAGCGCCCCGATCCCGCACCCCTCTCCCCAGCCCGGCACCCCGACAGCCCCCCCGCACCCTTGAGCCCCCCCCCCCCCCATCCCCTTCACCCAGAACCCCCGTCCCACCCCGCATCCCCTCCCACGCCCCCCCCGCACCCATCAGCCCCCCGGACCGGCACCCCGACCCCCCCCCCCCAGCCCCGGGACACGGCGATGGGCGCGGGAGCCGGAGCCCCCCCCGCCCCGAGCCGGGAGGATGGGATGGGATGGGGATGGGATGGGATGAGGATGAGGATGAGGATGAGGATGAGGATGGGGATCGGGGGGTGTCTCTGCTTCGTCGGGCTCCGTTTTGCCTCCGCTGTTTCTTTGGGAAGCAGCCAGAGCTCGTTGTTTTTATTTTTTGGGGGGGTGGGGGTGAAAAGGAGGGGTTGGTCTGTGCCCCCCACCCCGGGCAGCCTCTGCTGGCCTGGGGGGGCAGAGGGACGGAAATGGGGGGGGTCCGGCCAATGCAGCCCCCAAAAGGGAGCAGCGAGGCTCAGCCTGGGGGGGCTCGGTGCTTGCGCCCCCCCTCAAACAATCCCGCAGGGCTGGGTGGGGGGCAGAGCGAGATCCCCACAAATCCAGGGGTGCCCGGCTCTGTCTCGGGGCTGTAACTTGGTGGGAACCAGACCTGGGGGGGGCACCCGGCAGGAGTGGGGGACCCGCCGTGCACGGGGGGGCTCTGACACCCCCCCGATATCAGGGCAGGGCCGGGGGCGCCGTGCAGGCAGCGCCTGCCAGGCTGGGGGGGCTCTGTGCCCCCTTTTGGGGCTCAGCACCGCAGCACCGAGGCGAGGGAGGACCCTAAACCACCGCGGCTGGGGGGGGGCTTTGCCTGACCCCCATCCTCCCCTGCCACCCTCACTTCGGGTGCCCCGAGCCCCCCCAGACCCCGCAAACCCCCCTGCCCCCCCCAGCCTGACCTCCATGTCCCACATCTCCCAGAGCAGTCGGGGGCTGGGGCACCCCGAGCCCCCCAGGCCCCCCCATGGGGCAGAGGGGAGTGGGGAGCCCCTCCCTGTGCAGGGGCTTTGGGGAGGGGGCTCAGCACCCCCCGTTAGAGCAGGGGGGGCGATGCCCACGGGGCTGTGCCGTCGGCACGGGGTGACCTTGGGTGAGCTCTGCCTCCCGCCGTGCCTCAGTTTCCCTCTGCCAAACCAGGTCATGAGCTCGGGGGGTTGCAGAGGGGACCCCCCCCATCCATGCCCCAGCCCTGCGGTGCGGGGGGGCTCAGGCACCTGCCATGAGTGACCCCCCCACGGGGCACTGCTCGCCTGGGAGGGGTGGGGGTGACAATGGCACGAGTGGCACCGCCGTGTCCCCCCTCCGGGTGTCCCCCTCGGTCTCTTTGGGTCCGGCAGGGCCGGGTCCCACCCCGAGATGTGCTGGGAGGGGGCACAGGGCTCCCTGAGCTCCCTGCCCTACAGACACAGCCTTGGGGAGGCGTTGGGTCGCTTTGGGGGTCCCCCTGTGTGTCCCCCCGGCATTTACCCCACAAAATGAGGCCGAGGGTGCCAGGTCCGTGCAGTGCCATGTGTCTCCCACATGGGGTGGGTGCTGTGGGTGTCCCCGCCAGGTCTTGGGGTGCCATCCTGGCGGGTCTCGGGTGCCAGGGTGGCTCTGCAGCCCCCGGGCAGCATCCCTGGGGTGCCACAGGAACTGGGTCACCGCTGCCACCGCTGCCACCGGGGCACGTGGCTGCACGGGGACGGTTTGTGCAGGGGGACAGGAGGTGGCTCCGGGGCTCAGGTTCAGCTCTGGGGGTGCCGGTGGCAGTGCCAGGTGTTGGTGTGGGGGGCACAGCTCATCCCCCCTCCCAGGAGCCCCCCATGGTTCTGGTGCCGTTCCCATAAACAAAGGGGGACAGCCCAGCTCGGCCACAGGGATGCCCATGTGTGCCCCCCACGGCAGAGCTGTCCCCTCTGGGGGGGCTCCCGTGCTCCCCCAGCCCAGGGCCCTGCTGTGTGTGCGTCCCTTCCAGCCCCAGCAGGAGCCCCCAGGCACGGGACAGGACAGTGACACCGGGCTGGGTGTCCCTGTCCCCACAGGGCTGGGTGTCCCTGTCCCCACCGGGCTGGGTGTCCCTGTCCCCTCGGCCCTGGCTGGGTTTGGCTCCCAGTTAAACCAGTAACTGCTGCGCTGCCAGGAGCGCTCCCCCGGCGCTGCGGGGGCACGGCCGGGCTCTGCTCACCAGGCCCTGGAGCTGGATGCAGATCCCTGCTGCAGTGCCGGATGCGGTTTGTATCCCCAGACAAGCTGGAATATTTTTAATTAAACCTGCCAGTTTGGATGCGATTTCATTTTTCAGTGGGCTGAGCTGTGCCGGGCCCTTGGAGCATCTCCCGTGCTGGGGCCGGATCCCAGCTCGTGGCAGGGTGGGGACACCGGGCATGGTGACACGGACACCAGGCAGGGACACTGGGCACGGTGACACGGACACAGGACAGGGACACCGGGCATGGTGACACGGACACAGGACAGGGACACTGGGCACGGTGACACGGACACAGGGCAGGGACACCGGGCACGGTGGCACGGACACCAGGCAGGGACACTGGGCACGGTGACACGGACACCAGGCAGGGACACTGGGCACAGTGACATGGACACAGGGCAGGGACACCGGGCACGGTGACACGGACACAGGGCAGGGACACACGGACACTGCACTGTCCAGGGTGGCTGGATCCCTCACTGTGCCAGGCCGGCAGGGTCGGGATGGTTTCCCTGTGGTGCCACTGTGGTGGCATTCGCTGTGTTTGGGGGACACAAAGAGTGGCAAAGCAAAGCAGGAGCAATCCCAGCTCTGGGATCTGTTGGTGCCCATCGCCGCTGGCACCTCCAGATCAGCACCGGAGCCTCGGGAGCCGCGTCCTGGGGAGCTCTGGGCTCTGCCCCCCATGCCCAGGCTGGGGCTGGAGGTGGAACCAGAACGGGGCACCCAAAGGAGGCTCTGCAGCCCTGGCAGTGCCTGGCCCAGCAGCAAATGGGACACAGTGGCCTCGGGGCCATCCAGGGACCCCCAGGCTGTGGTGGCATCCCCAGAAGGGGATGATGAAGGGTTGGATTCCCTGAGTGAAGCAGGGGGAGAGGAAGAGCAGTGGGCTGGCACGGAGGAGCTCCCAGAGGGGCTGCCGTGTGCTACCGGGATTTTGCTCCCTATTTAATTACAATTTTGTCAAATTAAAAAAAAAAAAAGGGGGATAAAGAGATCCCTCTCGTCTCTTTGTGCCGGCTCCCAGCAGCCGGTTAATTAAACAGCGGCTGCTGAAGCCACTGCTCCCGGAGGAGCCCTGCCAGGCTGGGGCTTGGCACCACACCGAGGCTCCAGTTGCTCCCAGTTGAGCCCAGTTCGGGCAGCTGGCAGCACCGCGGTGGCTGTGACAGTGTTGTGGCAGTGACAGTGGCTGTGGCAGTGACAATGGTGGCAGTGGTGGTGGCAGTGTCTGTGGCTGTGGCAGTGACAGTGGTGGCAGTAGTGGTGGCGGTGACAGTGGTGGCAGTGTCGTGGCAATGACAGTGGCTGTGGCAATGGCAGTGGCGGTGGTGGTGGCTGTGGCAGTGGCTGTGAGAGTGGTGGCAATGACAGTGGTGGCAATGGCAGTGGTGGCAATGGCAGTGGTGGCAATGGCAGTGGCTGTGGCTGTGGCAATGGCAGTAGCTGTTGCAATGGCAATGTCGTGGCTGTGGCTGTGGCAGTGACAGTGGTGGCAGTGTCGTGGCAGTGGCAGTGGCAGTGGCAGTGAGAGTGGTGGCAGTGGCTGTGGTTGTGGCAGTGTCATGGCAATGGCAGTGGCAGTGGCAGTGTCATGGCAATGGCAGTGGCAGTGGCAGTGTCGTGGCAATGGCAGTGGCAGTGGCAGTGTCGTGGCAGTGGTGGCAGTGGCAGTGTCGTGCCGATGCGCCGTGCCTAATCCTCACTCTTCCCGTGTAATCCCGCCCGCCGGGATAATCCCATCAAACCCGGCAGCGCCGCGGCCGAGCTCAGCGCCGGGTTTGGCGCCGGGGGGATCTGGGAGGGACACGGGAGGGGACGCGGGAGGGGACACAGCGGCCCTCGGGAGCGGCGGCTGCGGGAGCCTGCGGGGGGCTCGGGTGGGGAAACTGAGGCACGGAGCAGGGAGCGGGAGTGGAGGGAGGCGGTGCTGGGGACAGCCCCAGGGTGATGGAGGAGGGTGGGACGGGTCACCCCGAGAGATGCATGGTGGGAGCATCGCAGGCATTTCTGACCGCCCCATCCATCGCCTCCCGCCGGCAACGCTGGGACACAGCGCCGGGAAACCGGGAAGGGTCAAGGTGGAGCTTTGGGAGGTGGGAGCTGGGATCCATCCTTGCCATGTGCCCAAAATAACCCGTCCCTGCTGTGCCAGCAATGCCTGCACAGCCCTGGTCACATGTGTGACAGCCATGAACACACCTGTGCATGTGTGACGTGTGACAGCCATGAACACACCTGTGCATGTGTGACGTGTGACAGCCGTGAACACACCTGTGCATGTGGGACACCCCTCTGCACACTTGCACACGTGTGACACCCCCTGCACACGTGTCACAGCCATGAACACACCGGCACACATGTGACGTGTGGCACCCCGTTCACACCCGTGCACGTGTGACACCCCCTGCACACCTGCACACGCGTGACACCCCAGGCACAGGCACATGGGTGCCACCCGGTGTCCGCACAGTGTCACACACAGGTGCCAGCTGGTGCCCACATTCCTGCACATGTGTGTCACCCGCTGCCTCCTGCCAGCCCTGCACACGCACACTGTGACATGTGACACGTGTGACACCTGCTGTGCGCACCGACACCTGCACACACACACACACACACACACACACACACACACACATATGACACACGGTGACACCCCCCGCACACACGTGCCACCCCGTGCACACCCCCCACGCACAGCTGGCAGCTGGCACAGCTGGCACACCTGGCAGGGCCTGGCAGGGGACAGGGACACCCTCGCGCCCCGAGGCTTTTGGCGCCGGTGGTGGCGGTGGCAGCGGTGGCAGCGGTGCCCGGTGGGTGCCGGGAGAACGAGGAGCAGCTCCGAGGGCGGCGGGGCCGCTCGGACCTTCCGGCGAGGCGGCAGCGCAGAGGCGGCGCTGGGAACAATGGCCCTTTGTTCTGCCGCCGCTGGCATCCCGGAGCCCGGCCTGCATCCCCGAGCCTGAATCCTACATCCCAGAGCCTGAATCCTGCATCCCTGAGCCTGAATCCTGCATCCCTGAGCCTGAATCCTGCATCCCACAGCCTGAATCCTGCATCCCTGAGCCTGAATCCTGCATCCCTGAGCCTGAATCCTGCATCCCACAGCCCTGCCTGCATCTCAGCCTGCATCCTGCATCCCATCCTGCATCCCATCCTGAATCCTGCATCCCACAGCCCTGCTTGCATCCCAGAGCCTGAATCCTGCATCCCCGAGCCTGAGTCCTGCATCCCAGAGCCCTGCTTGCATCCTGCATCCCATCCTGCATCCCATAGCCTTGCCTGCATCCCAGAGCCCAGCCTGGATCCCATCCTGCATCCCACAGCCCATCCTGCATCTCATCCTGCATCCTGCATCCCACAGCCCAGCCTGCTTCCTATATCCTGACCTGCATCCCACTCCATACCCTGGCCTGCATCCCATCCCACATTCCACTCTGTGTCCCCTAACCCAGCCTGCATCCTCCATCCCATCCTCCATCCCATCCTCCATCCCATCCTCCATCCTCCATCCCATCCTCCATCCCATCCTCCATCCCATCCTCCATCCCATCCTCCATCCTCCATCCCATCCTCCCCGCTGCCTCCCAGCCCACGTCCCCCTGCACATCCCACATCCCTGCTCCATCTGCACATCCCCTGCACCTCCTGCATCCTCCCTCCTCCCCCTCCCACGCTCCCCCCGTCCCCCAGCACTGCCAGGGCCCATCCCAGCCCCATGGGGCCCTGAGCTGGGGGCTCATGGGGCTGGGGGGGGTGGGTGTCACCCCACAAAGCCCCCACCTGTCCCCAGCC
Organism: Agelaius tricolor; assembly: GCF_023055355.1. NCBI lineage: Eukaryota > Metazoa > Chordata > Aves > Passeriformes > Icteridae > Agelaius > Agelaius tricolor. The sequence continues at coordinate 1,149,361 of NW_027269293.1, read as the reverse complement.
GGCTCAGAGGACACTTCCAAAACAGAGAGCGGGATGGAGAGGGTGGGAAGGAGGAGGAGGAGGGTGAAGGCTCACGTGCTCTCACCCACACCTTGGCACCGGAAGCCACTTGTCACTTTGTCACCCTCTGGGCACACCGGGGGTGGCAGGAGGAGATTTCCTGGGGGTGGCCGTGTCTCCTGTCCCCTCTGGTGTCCCCATCCCCGGGTGTCCCTGGGAGGTGGAGGGCTCCAGGAGGGAATGGAGCACCCTGAGTGCCACCTCCAGGGCCATCATCACAGCAGGGCACAGCACTGAGGTGACACTGCGGTGACACTGAGGTGACCTGCCACCCCCAGCCCTTCTCTGCCCATTGAAGCCAGCAGATATTTAAATTTAACCTTATTTAAATACAAGTAGGAGTTTGAAGATAATCCTAATGGGAACTGCTGGTTCTGGGCCTGGAGAGTGGAGCAGCCCCATTGTCCCCAGCAGGACAGCAGAGCTGGCACAGGGAGGGGAGACCTGAATCCAGCAAACCCCCAAAAACCCCCAAAACCCCCCAAAACCATCATCCCAACTTTGTTAGGGCTTAAAAACTCATCTGGCTTTGGGACTGACCCTTGGTCCTGACCTCCCAGAGCCTCCTCCAGCTCATCTGGCTCTGGGATCGGTGGGTTGTGATTGTAGGCTGGTCTCTGAACCATGGGGTGGGTTTGGGGTTAATTTGGGGTGGGTTCGGGGTGGGTTTGGGGTGGGTTTGGGGTTAATTTGGGGTGGGTTCGGGGTGGGTTTGGGGTGGGTTTGGGGATGGGTTCGGGGTTAATTTGGGGTGGGTTTGGGTGCCTGTGGGTGCTGTGGGTGTGTTCAGCTGCCTCCCATCCCGGGAATGCCGGGGCTCCCTGTCCTGGCTGTAATTGCAGGGTTCCCTGAGCCGGATGTAAACACTGCAGGTGTTATTGCAGGGTCTCCATGGGGCCGAGCCAGGCGCTGCTGCCCCCCAGGGATCCCACGGGGACACAGAAAAGGGACACTGGGGACGGGGGCTCCATCAGGAGGTGACAGGAACCCCTGGGGACAGGCGGGGTGCCCGGGGTGGTGCCATCCCGGGACTGGCAGGGCTCTGGGTGGGGGTTCCCAGGGTGGTGCCAGGCTGGGGCAGGAACAGGGGGTTTCCTCTTCCCTCCCTGAAGGGGAACTGAGGCACGAGGCCGGAGGAGGTGACTCGGAGCTGCCAGATCTGCTCCTGTCACCGCCCTGGGGCCATGCGGGTGACAAAGAGGGGTGGCAGGGTGACACCGAGGGGACCCCGCCAGGGCACAGAGCCCCTGGGGTGGCACAGGAGCAGGGTGAGTGCCCTGGGGACAAGGGGGGCTTTGGGGAGGAGGGGGATGAGGGCAATGGGTGTTTTGGAGGTGCCTGCCCTTTGGGGACAAGGGGGGTGACAGTTTTTGGGGGGACAGGAGGGACAGGGGGGGATGTGTGCCAGCAGGGACGAGTGGCTTGGGGAGAGCAGCAGGACGGGAGGGTCCTGTCCCATAGAACCGGGGGGGACAAGGAGACAAAGGCAGTGAACTGGGGGGGGGGGGGGGACAACAGGGGACAAGGGCTGTGAATTGGGGAGGGGGGATCCAGCATTCCGTCTGCCACCCCCTCTGTGTCCCGTCCCCCCCTCCCCGGGGTTTATTTCGGCGTGACGCGCGATCCTCCTCGCTAGGAAACCGTTCTTAATATGCAGATGAGCCTGGATTTAATATGCAAATCACCATGCGGCTCTGGCCGGCCACCAGCACCGGCGGCGTGCTGGAGGGGACGCGTCGGGGCACCCATGGGTGGCACCCTGGGGGGGATCGAGGGGGCTCCCAGCAACTGGGGCCACCTCTGGGCACCCACGGTGGGTGACAAAGCCACCCAAGGTGACCGCGGGGTCCGCACCACGGTCCGCACCGGACGCCCTCGGTCGCTGGTGGTGTCCTGGGGGGCTCGGAGCCCGCGTCCCCACCCGGTGGGCGATGGGGAGGGGACGGGGACAAGGGACAAGGGACAGGGAGCGGGGCTATAAACGGCAGCTGTAAGCGGAGCCGGTAACCGGAGCGGGAGGCCCGGGGGGACATTTGAGCCGCCGGCGGGGCCGTGGAAGCGCCAAGGTAAATGGTGGGTGCTGTGTCCCCCCCCGGGGACCCCCCCGTCCCTGTCACCACGCGGGGACCCTTCCGGTGCTTGTGTTCCCCCGTCCTCTCGGCAGCTCCGCGGCTCTGGGGGTGCTGCCCGCACCCGCTCGCAAAGGGGGGGACCCGCGGCAGGAGACGGGGACGGGGACAAGGCCAGCGCGCGGTGCCAGGTGGCCGGGGTGACATTTGCTCCGTCCCTGCCGTGGGGGACAGCTGCTTCCTGGCTCTGCCATCTGAACCGGCCCCGGAACGGAAACCCGGGGGGGGCTCAGCCCCCCAGCCCCGGCGGCAGCAGCAGCTGGGATTGGGGGGGGGGGCACTTGGGGGGGCTCTGCCGGTGACCCCCAAACCCCTCTGTGCCAATGGGGGTGGCACCGTGTGACCCCACGGAGCGAGTACCGGGGGGCCACGTTTTGGGGGGCTGGAGCATGTGGGGGGTGTGTAAATGCCTCATTAGCATAACTAATTACTGATTTCTTATTGGCGTTGGGCGCCTTCTGAAGGAAATGACCCCAAAATCCGGCATTAGACGGACGGAGAGGGATGTGGGCATTGAGATTACACCAGGAAGGCAATTCCCAAAAAGTTGAATTTTCAGGGATTTCATTGTTGGTGTCCTGCGCCTTTGCCACCCCCCATCCATCCCTCAGTGTGTCCCCCCTTTCCCAGACCGTCCCCTTCCCAATGTCCCCCCATTCTGCAGTGTCCCTCCCATTCTCCGCTGTCTCCCCCTTTCTCAGTGTCCCCTCCTTTCCCACTGTCCCCCGTGTTTCCCAGGCTGTGTCCCCCTTCCCTGGCGTCCCTCCCTTCTTGGTGTCCCCCCCATTCCCGGTGTGTCCCCCCCTCTTTCCCAGTGCCCTCCTAGGGGGTTTATGAGAATGGGGGACCTGCTTGGGGTGTCCCCTCTGTCCCCCTGTCCCTGCTCCGTGGCCGGGGGTGTCTCACGGGTGGCTCCGTGCTGCTGCTTCCCCGTGGGGACGCCGCGGTGCCGCTCGGGGGGGGTCCCAGGGGTGCCCCCCCGGTGACAGCTGCCGGGGCGGGGGGGGGGGGTTGGTGGCTCCGGTTACGGTGACATCAGCCCTACCTTCCCACCTGGCGCGGGCGGGGGGCACGGGCCCCCTCCCCGGGGGTCGCGGGGGGTTGATGTGACAGCTGAGCGGCTCTCGGGACGCCGGGGCGTCCTGGAGGGGGTGCGGGGGTGGCACCCCCGGGCATGGGACCCCCCTGCCAGCGCAGGGGACAGCGGTGACACCGGGCGGCGGCGGAGGCGGCCGGAGCAGCTCAGGTGGGCAGAGCGCGGCGCTGGGCGGGGAGGGGGGCGCGGATGGCACGGGAAGGGCTCCCACACCCCCGGGAAGGGACGGGAAGGGGGGGCCCCCCCGGCATGGACACCCCCTCGGTGGGATCAGAGATCCCGCTGCGCTCAGAGCCCCTGGGATTGCAGCAAGAGGGGGAGAGCTGGGGCTGCCCCCCCTTTCCTGCCCCAGTCCCCAGTGCCGGGGGTCGCGGAGATGCTGGGGAGGGGGGGGTGGGACAGGTCAAGCAGCTCCCCCCGCCCCCCCGAGCTTTGTGTGTGGGGGTGAGGGCTGAGCGTGCCCTGCGCTGGGGAAACTGAGGCACGCAGCAGGGACAGGGATGAGGGCCATGCCCGAGGCCGCTCACCCACTGCGTGTCGGGGATACCCGAGTGCAGCCCCCCCCTCACCCCCGGCACATCCCCCTGTCCCCCCCACGCTGCCTCAGTTTCCCCACAGCCAGGCTGGGCACCGTCCCCCTGCTCCGCCGCCGCCGTGAATGGGTCCCTGTTTGTCACCCCCCTGTGGCCGTGTCCCCCTCCCCGCCGTGCCCCCTCCTCCCCGTGCCCCCCTCTTCCCGCTGCTGCCTTTTCTTTTCCCGCACAATCGCCGGCATTTATGGCGCCGGAGGCTCCGCTTACCCTGCGCCGCTCGCTGTCACCACCCGGCTGGGGACGGTGACACCGGAGCCCCGCTCGGGGTCCCCAGGCTGCGGCGCGGCCCCCCCGGCCCTCGAACCCCCCGAGGATTCTCAGGTGGCCGATGGACACCGAGCCCTGCCCTGGGGTGGCTTTTTGGGGTCCCCTTTCCTCCCTCCGGCGCTTGGTGGCTTTCGGGTGCCGCCGTGTGACAAAGCGGGCACAAACAGCTCATTTCCTGCTTCTTGGGGACACCGTGGGGACAAAGCTGGGCGTCACTGGGAGCTGTGGCACTGGGGGGACGGGTTTGGGTGTCCCTCAGACAGTGGGGACGTGGTTGGGTGTCCCAGGGGTGGTGACACCCTGGGGATGGGGTCAGTTGTCCCCAGGGGCTGTGACACCAGGGTCGGGTCCCACTGGGGTCACCTCCTGCCCGGGGCTGTGACACAGCAGGGTCGGGCTCAGATGTCCCCGGGGCTGTGGCACCGCAGAGGGGACGGGTTGGGGACAGAGCCGGGTCTCACGCGGGGCCGGTGACACCACGGAGGGGCTGGGGACGCGTCCCGTGACCCCCAGCGCCCACAATGTCACGGTCCCCAACCCCGCACAATGTCACGGTCCCCAACCCCGCACAATGTCACCGTCCCCAACCCCGCACAGTGTCACCGTCCCCAACCCCGCACAATGTCACCGTCCCCAACCCCGCACAATGTCACCGTGCCCGCTCCCCGCGGGGGAGGAGGGCGCCGCTTCGATCGCTCCCGCTGCCGGCTCCCATGGAATTAATGATCAATTAATTCCCTGCCCGGCTGCTAATTACCCAGCCCGGCCCCAGCCCCTCGGGGACGCGCGGCAGGTGGGGATGGTGGCCCGGCGTGGTGAGGGGACAGTGGCGGTGGCACCGGGGCTGTCTGCATGGGGGGTGCTGTGACGCTCTGAGGCGTCCCGGGAGATTTTCCAAGACATCCCGGTGGCGTTTGGGGAGGGGGAAGAGCCTCTGTGGCTTCCCTCTTGTCCCCGTGTCTCTCTGTCCATGTGTCCCCATGTCCCCAGCCCTGCCGTGTCACCGGCAGCGCCTTCCCCACGTGCTGCCGGTGACAAAGCCCCAGCACGGCCCCAATCCCCGCAGGTTTGGGGTGCTCCGGGGGGGTTCCCGGTGGGTGCTGCCCCTCCCAGCCCTGCCCGTGCCCGCAGGTGCGGTGGGTGCCCGGCCAGGGCGGGGGCCACCATGGCACCCCCAGCCCGCGTCCCCCTGGTGCTGCTGCTGCTGCTGGCGGCCGAGAGGACGGCGAGGGGCACCTTCCCCGAGGAGCCCGGACCCATCGCCGTGGCCCCCCCCGACTGTGAGTGCCCACCGGGGCTGGGGGGAGCAGGGGGGCTGCCCTGGGGCATGGTGGGCACGGCCTGGCATGGAAAGGGAGAGGGGCTGGGGCATGGAGGGCACTGGGGCATGGAGGGCACTGGGGCATGGGGGGCATGGACTGGCATGGAAAGGGAAGAGGGGCTGGGGGGTTTGGGGTGAAGGGAGAAGGGGGCACCCAAGGGAGGGTTTTGGAATAGGAGAGGACAGAACCAGGGCTGGGCTTTGGGGTGCTTTTAGGGGTACCTATGGAAAGGGGTTTGGGGTGCTTTAGGGTCAAGGCAGGTGGGAGGCACTGGTGGGGAGGGATTTTGGGCTGATGGCAGGAGGGAGGTGACCCGGGCTGTGTGGGGGTGCCCGGCCCCGTGTGACCCCCACCGTGCCCCCCCAGATGTGAAGCACTACCCCGTGTTCGTGGGGCACGGCACCGCCCGCCCGGGGGGCCCCGAGGGGGCGGGCACCCAGCGCCTCAACATCCAGCGCATCCTCAAGGTCAACAGGACCCTCTTCATCGGGGACAGGTCTGGAGCTGGCACCCCAAAGCCTCCCCTCCACCGGGGGGGGCACCCCACAGCCTCCCCACTCCTCTCTGCTGGGGAGGACCCTGCCTGGGGCACCCCAAAATCTGCCACGGGGCACTGGGGGGGTCACCGGCACTGACACTGCCCTGGTGATGCTCATTGTCCACCCCAGCACCCCAAACCTTCCTCATTGTCCACCCCAGCACCCCAAACCTTCCCGGGGGGGTGGGGGTGGATCCCGTACCCCCAATGCTGAGGGGCACATCCCAGCTGGGGGGTGGTGACACCCGTGTCCCCCTCCCCAGGGACAATGTCTATCGGGTCAGCCTGGAGCCCAGCGGGGCTGCTGAGATGCGCTACCACCGGGTAAGTGCTGCAGGTGCCAGGGGTGTTGGGGGGTCCCGGGGGGTGCTGGGGGTCTCAGGGAGCTCTGGGGGGCCTCAGGGAGCTCTGGGGGGCCTCAGGGGGGTCTCACGGGGGTGCTGTTGCCTTGTCCCCATGCCCACACTGCTTTTCCCCACCCAGAAGTTGACGTGGCGCTCGAACCAGCACGACATCAGCATCTGCAGGATGAAGGGCAAGCACGAGGTACAGCTGTGGCATCTGCACCCCTGGGGACCCCCGGGTGGGGGCTGAGCACCCTCTGTGGCCGTGTCACACCCTGTCCCCTCCCCAGTGTCACCACGCCACTCCCTCCCAGCGGCTGTGTCACTGGTTTATTGGCTGATCGGCTAAATTGATTTGGAATCAATTATTGGGGGCCAGAAATCCCATTCCCAGCTCCCATAAATGCGGTTCTGGGGTGAGAACAGCCCCCTCCAAGCCGTCCCCTGGCAATGATGAGGGTCTGGGTGGGGTGGGATGAGGTGAGGGGGGTTTTGGGGTGCTGAGGGTGACGGTCCCCTCTCCTGGCACAGGCAGAGTGCCGAAATTTCATCAAGGTGCTGCTGGTGAGGAACGAGAGCCTCCTGTTTGTCTGTGGCACCAACGCCTTCAACCCTGTCTGCGCCAACTACAGCGTGAGCCCCTGGATGGGTCCCTGTGAGGGAGGGGGGCTGCGGTCAGGGGAGGACAGGACACCCCTGGGAAGGGTTTTGGGGTCAGAGAAGGAGGGGGCACCCCTGGGAAGGGTTTTGGGGTCAGAGAAGGAGGGGGCACCCCTGGGAAGGGTTTTGGGGTTAAGGAAGGAGGGGGCAACCATGGGAAGGGTTTTGGGGTGAAGGCAGAAAGGGGCACCCATGGGAAGGTTCTGCAGCATCAACACCTTCAACCCTGCCTGTGCCAACTGCAGCCAGAGCCCCCCTGGGGATGGGGACCCCGGGTCCCCCCCGTGCCCGGGTGTCCCCTCACGTCCCCCTGTCACCTGCTCTAGATGGACACGCTGGAGCCCATCGGGGACAACATCAGCGGCATGGCCCGGTGTCCCTACGACCCCAAGCACGCCAACGTGGCCCTGTTCACAGGTCAGTGGTGGCACTGCCGGTGTCACAGCGGGCCCCGTGTCCCCCAGCCCCGCTGACACCCTGTCCCCTGCAGGGGGGATGCTCTTCACCGCCACGGTGACGGATTTCCTGGCCATCGACGCCGTCATCTACCGCAGCCTCGGGGACAGCCCCACCCTGCGCACCGTCAAACACGACTCCAAGTGGTTCAAAGGTGTGTCCCCACCCTGGGCCGTGCCAGGACAGGGCACGTGTCCCCTGCGACCCCAGGCTGGGCCATCCCTGACCCCGCTGTCCCCGCAGAGCCCTACTTCGTGCACGCCGTGGAATGGAGGAGCCACGTCTACTTCTTCTTCCGGGAGATCGCCATGGAGTTCAACTACCTGGAGAAGGTGGGACACGTCCCACTGGGAGGGAGATTCACAGAATTCACAGAATTCACAGAATTCACAGAATTCACAGAATCATTGGGTTGGAAGAGACCTTAAAGGTCATTGAGTCCAACCCAGCCCCAACAGCTCAACTGAACCCTGGCACCCAGTGCCACATCCAGGCTTTGTTAAACGCACCCAGGGATGGGGACTCCATCACCTCCCTGGGCAGAACATTCCAGAACTTTATCACCCTTCCTGTAAAAAACTTTTTCCCAATATCCAGCCTATATTTCCCTTGACGCTAGAGGATCCCATTGCTCCCTTCCAACCCAAACCATTCTGGGATGCCCACAGGGACACCCAGGGTGGGGACAGGGACACAGGGGTTGGGTGGGGACAGGGACACAGGGGTTGGGTGGTGACGGGTGTCCTCCCCACAGGTGGTGGTGTCACGGGTGGCCCGGGTGTGCAAGAACGACATGGGGGGCTCGCAGCGGGTGCTGGAGAAGCAGTGGACCTCCTTCCTCAAGGCCCGGCTCAACTGCTCCGTGCCGGGCGATTCCCACTTCTACTTCAACGTCATCCAAGCCGTGACGGACATCCTGGAGCTGGACGGGCGCCCCGTGGTCCTGGCCGTGTTCTCCACCCCCACCAACAGGTCAGAGCCTTTTGTGCCCTGCCCAGACTGCCTGGGCTCAGTGGGGTCTGAGCTGGGTGCCAGCTGGGGTCTGAGTGGAATCAAAGCTGGATCCTGAGTGGGATTTGGGATGGGTCCTGGACAGGAAATGGACTCGTTTCCATTTGGGATGTGCAGGGCCCCTGGCACTCGCTGGGGCCTCCCCGTGCTCACCCCACAGCCGTGTCCCCACAGCATTCCCGGCTCTGCCGTCTGCGCCTTCGACATGACCCAGGTGGCCGCCGTCTTCGAGGGACGGTTCCGGGAGCAGAAATCACCCGAGTCCATCTGGACACCCGTGCCAGAGGACATGGTGCCAAAGCCACGGTGAGGGACAGGGCTGGGGACAGAGCTGGCAAGGACTGTTAGCGGCAGGGACAGTGGTGGGACTGGGGAAAGGAACAGGGATGGGGACAGGGACAGTGGCAGCCATTCTGCTGGGGTGGGGACAGGGGTGATGACAACCACAGCCAGTACCAGCGGGGCTGGGGACAGGCTGGGGACCCTCTGGGGACAGCGCCACTGAGCCGTGCCCTGGCCGCAGGCCCGGCTGCTGCGCCTCCCCGGGGATGCGCTACAACTCCTCCAGCGCCTTCCCCGACGAGATCCTCAACTTCGTCAAGACGCACCCGCTGATGGACGAGGCGGTGCCGGCCCTGGGCAACGCCCCCTGGATCCTCCGTACCATGACCCGGTGGGTGCCCGGGGGGCTGGGGGGCACTGGGGGGCACTGGGAGGGGCTGGCCAGGGCCTCCTGTGCTGCCTTTCCATGCTTGTGCCATCACTGGGAGAGCTGATAAATCTCAGACACTTTACAGTCAAGATTGTCTCGTCCTAATTAAATCTGCCTTAATTGCTGCTTGATGGGGAATTAATTAAGCTGCGCTCTTGGGCCACAGCCTCCCGCCGGCAGGGCAGCCGGGGCGTGAGCAGGGATGGGGACAGGGACAGGAATGGGGACAGGGACACGGAATGGGGACAGGGAGCTGAGGATGGGGGGCTGGGAATAGGGACAGGGATGTGGGCCTGGAGCTGGGGACATAGGGCTGGGGACGGGGACATGGAGATGGGGATGTGGGGCTGGGGGCCTCATCCTTTCCCCTCCCTGGGGACCCCTGGATTCCCCCACACCCCAGCACTGCTCCCTCCCCCTCGCAGGTACCAGCTCCGTAAGATCGTGGTGGACAACGCGGCGGGGCCCTGGGGCAACCACACCGTGGTGTTCCTGGGCTCCAGCACCGGCACCGTGCTCAAGTTCCTCATCCTGCCCAACGCCACCAGCAGCCCTGTGCCCGCTGCCCCTGGCAGCCAGAGCATCTTCCTGGAGGAGTTTGAGACCTACCAGCCTGGGAGGTGGGTGCCAGGGTGCCAGGGGAAGGAGAGGGGGCAGTAAAAGGGGTGGGTGGGGTGCTTGGATGGATGTTGGATGGATGGATGGATCCATGGATGGATCCATGGATGGATGATGGATGGATCCATGGATGGATGGATGGATGGATGGATGGATGAGAGGGATGCAAGGCTGGGGGGAATGCATGAGGAAATCTCCTCTGGACTGGGCCAGGCTCTGTGGAGGGCCCCCCAGGGCTGGGGCTATGACGAGCTCTGCCCTGTCCCCAGGTGTGGCCGGGACACGGAGGACGAGCGGCGGCTCCTGGGGCTGGAGCTGGACAAGGCTGCGGGGTCCCTGCTGCTGGCCTTCCCCCCGTGCGTGGCCAGGGTGCCCGTGGCTCGCTGCCAGCAGCACTCAGGCTGCATGAAGTGAGTGCCTGGGGCTGGGCAGGGCTCGGCACGGCTGGGAACATGGCTGGGGAAACTGAGGCACAGCACGGGCCAGGGACAGAGTCCCTTGTGGAGACCGGGCTGTTGTGTCCCCCCATCGGGGCTGACCCTGACATCTCTGCTCCCTGCCAGGAACTGCCTGGGGAGCCGGGATCCCTACTGTGGCTGGACACCCGAGGGCTCCTGCATCTTCCTGGAGCCCAGCCCCAGGTAACGCTGCCGGCCCTGGGGACGTGCAGGGGGACAGTGGTGTCCCCAGAGAGCTCCTGCAGCCCCCAACCAACTCATTGCTCGCTGAAGGGAGCTGGGAGACCCTGCCGGGCCATTTGGGGCCCACTGACCCCCCTCAATTTGCACCCCCAGGGTGGCCTTCGAGCAGGACATCGGCGGCGGCAGCACGTCCCACCTGGGCGAGTGCGAGGGTGAGTGCGGGGCCGGCACCGGGCTCGGGGACGCGGTGGCGGCGCCCGCAGGTCCCTGACGTGTCCCCAACGCCAGGGCTGGTGACGGAGAGCTTCGTGGACGAGCCGGACGGGCTGGTGTCGGTGAACCTCCTGGTGATCTCCTCCGTCGCCGCCTTCGTCATCGGCGCCGTCATCTCCGGCTTCAGCGTGTGCTGGTTCATCGGGCACCGGGACCGCAAGGAGCTGGCGCGGCGCAAGGACAAGGAGACGATCCTGGCGCACAGTGAGTCGGTGGTGAGCGTCAGCCGCCTGGGCGAGCGGCGGGCACGGGGAGCTCTGCTGGCCCCGCTCATGCCCAACGGGTGGCCCAAGGAGCTGGGCAAGGTCACCCAGCACGACCTGGACTCGGGGGTGCTGCCCACGCCGGAGCAGACCCCGCTGCAGCAGAAACGCTGCCCCGGCGCCCTCCAAAACTGCACCTGGGAGCAGAGTCACAACATCATCAACGCGGCTTTGCGGGACCCTGGAGGCGGCTCCGGCCCCGCGGGCGCCGGGCGGGGGCACGGCGGCTCCGGCCGCCCGCCGCGGGGCATCCCCCTCTCCTGCCACGCCATCCTGGTGGACCAGGAGCTGGAGGCCGAACTCAGCGACTCCTCAGGTGACGGGCACTGGGGTCGAGACCCTCAGGAGGGGCCCCGCACCCGGCAGCACCCACCCGCCGGCGCCCGCCGCCCGCCCCGCGGCTCCTACGGCGACTTCGGCGGGACGCCGCACCCCAGCCCCGAGCGCCGGCGGGTGGTCTCGGCACCCAGCGGGGAGGGGGGAGACTTTACCGAGGGGCCGCCCTGGCACCCCGAGCAGCTGAACTTCAACGCCAACAACGGCACGGGCCGCCCCGGCGCCCACCTCAAGAGGAACCACACGTTCAATAGCGGCGAGGCGGCGGCGGGCGGCTACGGGCGGCACGGGACGGCAGCGCGGGCAGCGCGGGCACCGGGCACCCCGCGGCCGCTGACGGACCTGCACCACCTCCTGCGCTACGGCGTGGAGCGGACTCCCTCGGGAAAATAGGGTGCCAGCCTGTGTGCGTGCCCCCGGCCAGGACACTGATGGGGACCCCGGCTCCCTGGGGACAGGGACGGGCGGCGGGGCAGGAGCTGCGGGCGTGGGGTGAGGGGGGGACAGGCACCCCCTGCGTGCCCCCGGCTGGCGTGGGGCAGTGCCCTGCGCTCCGGCTGCGTTGTTGTCCCTTGTGCCGGGGTGGACCGTCCACCGTGTCCCCTCCCCAGGCCGGAGCCAGGGCCCGCAGCACCCTGGGAGGGGCGTGCCTGGGGCAGCAGGATGGACAGACGGACACGGGCACTGGGCTGTGCCCCCCAGCCCGCAGCCCCGCAGTGGCACCTGGGGGTGCTTTGGTTGTGGTGATGGAACCTGGTGAGCATTTTGGGTGCGGGGGGCTGGGGGTCCCCCGAGTGTGGCGTTATCTGGGGATGGGGCACATCCCACCCCCAGTCTGGGGTCAGCCCTTTCCCAGTGCCAGCCTGGGGGGTGCCCATCCTTCTCCCCCGGCACCACCCCCTCCTGGAAAGCACAGCCGGGGTGGGGGGCACCGCGGGGGGGTCCCCACCGAACCCACTCTCTGCTGGCAAAGGGTGCCCTTTCGGTGCCACCCCTGCCCGGCACCCACCCGGGGTGGCGTGTCGCGGGGGAGTGGCAGGTCCCCGGGGGATGGCAGGTCCCCAGGGGGTGGCAGGCTGTAAATAGGGCAGGGGGCGGCGGGAGCCCCCCCCCCAGCGGCCATGCATGCGGCCGCCCGCGGGCTGTACCCCGCGGCCCCAATAAACACCCGGTTACCGGAGGCGACTCCCCCGCCGCCGCCTCGGCATCTTCTTAACCCCCCCTGGGAGCCGGGACCGGCCGGGGGAGGGAGGCACAGGGCAGGGGGGGCACGGGGTGGCACCCGCTCCGTGGGCACCCGCACACCCAGCGCGCACACGCGCACCCACCCGCGCACCCGGCCCCACGAATGTCCCCACCCTATTTCCCCATGAATTCCCCTGGGATAAGGCGGTGCCACCCCACACCCACCGTGTCCCCTGCCTGTCCCCTTTCCCGGCTGTCTCTCACCCCCCGAGGCCACCCACGGGGGTCACCCACGTTCCTCTGTCCCCTGGCCTGAGCACCCGCAGGGGCTGGGGACACCCGACACCCTGAGGTGGCACGGGAACACCTGGGGTGGGCACATCTGGCAAAGGGACACTTGAAGTGGCGTGGGCACACCCGGCTTTGGGTTCCTTGGGGTTGGGGGCGCCAATCATTGGGTCCCTTAGCGTGGGGACACCGGGGGCTGGGGACATCTGGCTTGGGGACACCTCGGCTGGCGACTGTCGGGTCTCCGGGAGTTGGTTCACCTGGGATGGGGACGCTTGGAGAGGGTGGGGACAGCGGCCACTGAGTCCCTTGAGGTGGGAACAAGTGGCAAGGGCACACGTGGCAAGGGGACACCTGCGCTGGGGACACCGGAGGAGGGGATAACGGGGGCGGAGACGCCTGGGGCGGGGGTGGGACACCGGCCACGGGTTCCTCGGCGCGGGGACACGTGAGGGGTGAGCGGGGGCTCGTTCCCGCCGCCCGGGCTGGGCTGTCCCCGCTGTCCCCGCTGTCCCCGCTGTCCCCGCTGTCCCCGCCGCCGTCCCCGGACCCCGTGGCGAGCGCGCCCCATCCCCAAGCCACGCCCCCGGTCATGCCCGTCCCTCCTCATTGGCTGCGATCCGGCCCCGCCCCTTCTCTGATTGGCTCCCGCCGCTCCCCGCGGGTGCGGGATGGGCGGGGCCCGGGGTCGCGATCTCGCCCGGGGGTCGCGACAGAACCACACCCCCAGCCCCGTGAGTACCGAGCCCGGGGCTTGGCGGGAGCGGGAGGGCGGGAAACGGGGCCGGGGGCGTCCCTGGAGGCTCTGGAAACGCTCCGGGGGGGGCTCCGGGTGGTCCCGGGGGGAGTCCGGAGGTCCCCGGGGGCCTCCGGGGGGTGCAGGGGAGGTCGGGGGTCCCAAGGTCCCCGGAACACCCCAGGGACACCAGAGAGACACCGAGAAACTCCGGGGGACAGCGCAGGGTCCCAGGGGAGCTCTCCCCCGCAGTGACCCGCCTGAAGCCCCCCGAATCCCCCTGGAACTCGTCCCCGGAGAGCACAGGGTCAGCTCGGGGGTGCCACGGGAGACCCCAAAGGGCAGAGGGGCTGCCGGGGTCCGGAGGGGCTGCCGGGGGTCCTGGGGGGCTGCCGGGGTCCGGGGAGGCTGCCGGGGGTCCGGGGAGGCTGCCGGGGGCCCGGAGGGGCTGCCGGGGCTCGGATCCCTGCGGGGGCTGCCCCGGCCGAGGCGGCGGTGACGGGCGGCACGTCCCCAGTCCCCAGCGCGGGATTGCGACAGACCAGTCCGGTCTGGCTTCGCTGAATCACCCAAAAACCCCTCCCCGGCCCAAAAGGGGGTGTGGGGATCCCGGAGGGGGTAGGGGGGTCCAAGAGGAGTTGAGGGGAGCCAGTCCCCCCGTTTCCTGGCAGGGAAGGAGGCCAACCCCATTCCAAAACCCCTCTCAGACCCCTCAAAACAGCACCGAGAGCCCCTCAGAACCCGCCAGCCGCTCCCACTCCGGTCAGGAGTTGGGGGCTCCTGGCCCTCGGGGAGCAGGGGCTGGGGGGTGCTGGGGGTGTCATCCCCAGGGGGATCCCCACCAGTCTCACCCACCCATGGCCCCCCAAAATCTCCCTGTCCCCATCACAGCCGCCGCTGCCATGTCGGCCGAGAACGCTGCGGCGCCGGCCGAGCCCGGCCCGGAGACACAGGTAGGGGGGCATGGAGGGTTCGGGGGGGCTGCGGGTGGCTCTGGGGACCCCATCTCATTGTCCCCCACCCTCAGAGCGTGGTGAGCCGCGTGGCCAGCCTGCCCCTGGTGAGCTGTGCCTGCGGGGCCGTGGCCTCGGCGTACGGGCGCACCAAGGAGCGGCACCCGTGCGTGGGCTCCGTCTGCCGCGTGGCTGAGAAGGGCCTGAGGACGCTGACAGCGGCGGCAGCCAGCGGGGCCCAGCCCCTCCTCACCCGGCTGGAGCCCCAGAGTGAGTGCAGGGTGGGGGACAGCACCCTAAGGGATGGGGGACCCCAAAACTGGCTGAGGAACCAGGAGAGGGAGGACCTGGTTTCGCATCTCCAGTTTGTATCAGCGATGAATACAGGGCTGGACAAGCTGGAGGGTTGGAGGGGAAACACCCCACAGGTTTTGGGGTAGCCCAAAACCCTGCCCTGGCAGAGCTCCTGCAAGGCAGCAGGGTGCTAAACTCACCTCTTTTCCCATCCCCAGTTTCCACCGCCAACAAGTTTGCCTGCAGAGGGCTGGACAAGCTGGAGGAGAAGCTGCCCATGCTGCAGCAGCCCCCCGAGAGGGTAACGCCACCTAGGGGGCACGGGCAGGGCTCCGGGGCTGGCTGAGCAGTGGGGACAAGCTGTCCTTGGGCTGTCCCCTGGCAGGTGGTGGCCGGGACCAGGGAGCTGGTGTCGGGCACGGTGAGCGGGGCCGTGGCCAGGACGCGCTCGGCGCTCGGGGCCGTGGCGGGCGTGGGGCGGCTGCTGGCCACAGGCGTGGGCACCGTGCTGGGCAAGTCAGAGGAGCTGCTGGATCGGTACCTCCCTGGGACAGAGGAGCAGCTGGGTGAGTGCCCACCATCTCCCAAAGCTCCCAGTGCCAGGCCCTCACCCTGTTGCTCAGTCTTGGCATTGGCTATACTTGGTGGTGGTCCCACAGTGGTGCCAGTGAGGTCACCGTGACCCCACACAGGGGACAGTCCCTGTCTGAAGGACAGGGGATGGCACTGCATGAACTCTCACCTGGAAACCCAAGAGCAGATATAGTCCCATGTGCCCGCCTGGGTATTTATAGCCTGGCACTGGGTGACATTAGCAGAGCTGGCCCCATGTCACAGCTGAGGTGACCGCAGAGGCCACCTGGCGCTTAGGGTGGCATCTCCACATGACCTGGTGGCCAAGCATCCTGCGAGTGCCCATGCTGGGCTCCAGTGCCCAGCACAGGATGGCCCAGCCACGCTGCCCTCACCCCTGGTCCCACAGCAGCAGCAGCAGCAGGCACAGAGGTAACCACGGGCACGGAGGTGACCAGAGGCAGCGAGGTGACCACGGGCACAGAGGTGACCACAGGCACAGAGGTGATCAGGGGCACGGAGGTGACCATGGGCACAGAGGTTACCAGGGGCACGGAGGTGACCGCAGGGACAGAGGTGACCAGGGGCACGGAGGTGGCCCCGCAGGAGCGGCAGAGGCGGTGGCAGAGCTACTTTGTCCGCGTGGGCTCCCTGTCAGCCAGGCTGCCACACCGGGCCCTGCGGCGCTCGCTGGGCGACCTGCAGCGGGCACGGCTCCGTGCCCAGCGCCTCCTGGGCCAGCTCCACCACGTCATCCGGCTGGTAAGGATGGGGCAGGGACCGTGCCAGCGCCGTGCCGGCCCCAGGCACCCCCAGGTGTGCTCCCACCTGGCTGAACCTCCCCCCAGATCGAGGAGGGGCAGCAGGGCACGGATGGGCCCTGGCACAGCACCCGGGAGCACCTGCATCACCTGTGGCTGGAGTGGAGCCAGCAGGACGCGGTGCCCATGGAGGACAGCGAGGTACGGGGTGGGGGGACTGTGGGGGACAGATGGCTCCATCTGGAGAGGGTGGAACAGCAGCCATCGAGTCCCTTGGGGTGGGGACACGTGGCAAGGGAACACCTGGGGTGGGGACACCTGGAGCAGGGGTGGAACAGCAGCCACAGAGTCCAGTTGTGGGTCCATCCAGCTGTGGATCCATCCAGCTGTGGATCCATCCAGCCATGGAGTCCAGCTATGGATCCATCCAGCTGTGGGTCCATCCAGCTGTGGGTCCATCCAGCTGTGGATCCATCCAGCTGTGTATCCATCCAGCTGTGGGTCCATCCAGCTGTGGGTCCATCCAGGCAGGGGTGGGGTCCATCACCCCCAGCCCCCACTGCCCACCCCGCAGGTGGAGGCTCGGACTCTGGCCATGCTCCAGGGGCTCCTGCACCAGCTCCACGCCGCCTGCTCCCACCTGGCCGTGGGTGCCCGAGCGTTCCCCAGCAGCGTGCAGGAGACGGCAGGACACGTCCGGCACGGCGTGGAGGGCATCCAGGCCTCCCTGGCCAGCGCCCGCTCCTTCCAGGAGCTGTCGGGGCTGGTGCTGGCGCAGAGCAGGGAGGCGGTGACGCGGGCGCAGCTCAGCCTCGAGGGGCTGCTGGAGCACGTGGGGCAGCACACGCCCCTGCCCTGGCTCGTGGGACCTTTCGCCCCCGCGCTCGTGGAGTACCCGGAGGACGTCCCGGTGGATATGTCCAAGTGGGAGGGCTGTGTCACCGTGGGGGGGACGCACCGGGTGCCCGCTGCCCCCCAGGTCTGCGGCCGGCACTGAGGTGCCACTGAGCTGGGGGAGCAGCCGCCCACCCGGGGGCACGAACCCCAGTCCCCCCAGGAAGGAGGGGATGATGGACCTGGTGACCCAGCGTGGGACCCCAGCGTCACGGCCGGGGACTCCTGTGGGGTTGGTGGCACATGGAGGACACAGTGTGAGCCTGTCTGGGATCCAGCGCTGCCCTAAGCCCCGGGAGTACTGGAATTTCGTGTCTTAACAGCTTCAAACCAGTTTAAAGAGGAAGAAAACAACTTTTTTGGCCTTAAAATGACTCAGAGCCTGCAGTGCTGTGGCAGAGCCACCGTGCCGGGATCACCGGGGGGCTCTGCACGGGCGGCAGAGCCGGGGGCACCCCCGAGGGGGGCTCAATAAGGGGGTGCCAGGATGGGACAGTGGGACGGGATTCCCTGGGGTACTGGGACAGAGGGTGCCACAAGGTGCCAGGACATCTGGACTGTGACCCGCAGCCGTGTGGCACTGAACTTTGTCCCACTTGTCGCCGTGGAGGGGCTGGGCCTGCCCGGGGTATCCCCGACGTCACAAGCACAGCGCGGTCACAACACCCGGTGGGGCGACACCGGGAGCCCCAGGACCGCCCATCGTCCCGCCGCCGGCACCCACCGGGGCCAGCCTGACCAGCTCCACTGGGCCAGGTGTGCGGGGGCACCGGGACCCCCGGGCTCGGGAGCCGCACGAGGGGAGGGGACGCTCGGGAGGGTCGGGGCGCGGTCTGTCCCGGGGGATCGGTGCCACGGAGCGGCGGGGGCGGGGGTTCTCTAGTTCCGGGCTCGGGGTGTCCCTGCAGAGCCGTCCCGGGGGTGTCCGGTCCCCAGGGAGTGTCAGTGCAGCCCAGTCCGGGGGATCCGGTACCGGGGAGGGAGGGGGGGTCAGTGCAGCACCGGCCGAGGAATGGGGGGGTCCGGGGGGGCTCAGCGCAGCCCAGTCCCGGCGGATCCGGTGCTGGGCCGGGGACTCGGGGCAGGCGGGTCCCGGGGGTTCGCTGCCCTCCCGTTCCCGGGGTTCGCGGCCCCGCGCTCCCCGCCGGTCGCTGCTCCCGGTCCGCCCCGGGCCGGCCCCGCTGGGCGGCCCCGGTCACATGCGCTCGGGGCGGGCTCCGGGGTATAAAGGGCGGCGGGGAGGAGCGGGGCGAGCCCGGAGCCGAACCGAGCGGAGCAGAACCGACCCCAGGCACCAGCGGTGAGCACGATCCGGGGCCGGCCCGCGATCCTGGTTCCGATCGCGATCGCGATCCTGGTTCCGATCGCGATCCCGGTTCCGATCGCGATCTCGGTCCTGTTCCCTATCGCGATCCCCGTCCTGTTCCCGATGGCGGTCCCTGTCCCGGTCCCGGTCTCAATCCTGGTCCCGATCGCGATCCCGGTCCCGATCCCGCCTGTGATCCCGATCGTGATCCCGGTCCCGGTCCCCGGGACCCCCCTGTCCCGGGATTTTCCAATCGCGTGGGAGCTGCCCCGTTCCGGGGAGCGGTAACTTGGGGCCCTCCCTTCGAGAGGCAGGAGGGGGGCGCTGGGGGGGCCTGACCCCGCTCACGGTCCCGTCTGTGCCCCCCAGCCCCACCATGGCCACCAGCGAGCCCACGCCGGCGCAGCCCAAGGCAGAGGAGCAGCAGGTCAGTGCGGGCGAGGCGGGGAATCTGGGGGCAACCCACGGGGTCCCTGCTTGGAGACGGGGATCGGGGTTCTCCCACCCTCCGATGGGCTTGGAGGGCCACGGGAGCGCCCCAAAACCATCCCCGGGGTGTTGGGAACACACACCACGCTCCATTCCCTGTGAGATTTGGGGGTCCCTCAGTCCCACGCTTACGCTGAGCCCTTCTGGCCCCCAGAACATCGGGACACGCGTGGCCAACCTGCCCCTGGTGAGCTCTGCTTACGACATGGTGTCCTCCGCCTACACCTGCACCAAGGAGAGCCACCCCTACGTGCGCTCCGTCTGCGATGTGGCCGAGAAGGGCGTGAAGACGCTGACGGCGGCAGCAGTGAGCGGGGCCCAGCCCCTCCTCACCCGGCTGGAGCCCCAGAGTGAGTGCAGGGGGGGGACAGCACCCTACAGGGATGGGGAACCCCCCAAAACCGGCTCTCCCCGAGCTCTCGTGAGGAACCAGGAGAGGGAGGACCTGGTTTTGTGTCTCTGGTTTGTATGGTGGAGGAGTAAGTGGCTGGAGAAGCTGGATGAAAAGATGTGCGGGCAGCACCCCCTGAATTTTGGGGTGATGGAAAATTGGGCCTGGCAGAGCTCCTGCAAGGCAGCAGGGTGCTAAACTCACCTCTTCTTCCATCTCCAGTTTCTTCTGCCAATGAATTTGCCTGCAAAGGGCTGGACAAGCTGGAGGAGAAGCTGCCCATCCTGCAGCAGCCCCCCCAGAAGGTACCAGGGTTGGCTGGGCTGGGGTGGGCAGCACACTCGGGGCCCCACAGCGCTTAACAGAGGTTTGTGTGTCTGCCCAGATCATCTCAGACACCAAACTGCTGGTGACCTCCACGGTGACGGGGGCCAGGGATGTGCTGACCAGCACCATGGCCGGGGCCAGGGATGCAGTGTCCAGCAGGATGGCCGGGGCTAAGGATGCAGTGTCCAGCACCGTGGCTGGGGCCAAGGATGCAGTGTCCAGCACCGTGGCCGGGGCCAGGGATGCAGTGTCCAACACGGTGTGTGGGGCCAGGGATGCAGTGTCCAACACGGTGTGTGGGGCCAGGGATGCAGTGTCCAGCACCATGGCTGGAGCCAAGGATGCAGTGTCCAGCACCGTGACCGGAGCCAAGGATGCAGTGGCCGGAGCCAAGGATGCAGTGTCCTGCACCGTGACCGGGGCCAAGGATGCGGTGACCAGCAGAGTGACCGGTGTGATGGACATGACCAAAGGGGCCGTGCAGGGTGGTGTGGAGATGACCAGGTCAGCGGTCAGCAGCGGTGTCAGCACCATGGGTCAGATGGTGGCCAGCGGGGTGGACTCCGTGCTGGGCAAGTCAGAGGAGCTGGTGGACCATTACCTGCCCATGACAGATGAGGAGCTGGGTGAGCAGCTGATCCCCACCCTCCAGACAGGGTGGGCAGAGCCTGGGCAGAGCAGGGGGGGCTCTGTGGGGTGGTGATGGTGGTGCTGGGACCCCCTGAGCAGCTCCTGTCCCACAGCCAAGCTGGCCACGGCCGTGGAGGGCTTCGAGCCGGAGCAGCAGAGGCAGCAGCAGAGCTACTTCGTGCGCCTGGGCTCCCTCTCCACCAAGGTGCGGCACCGAGCGCTCCAGCACTCCCTGAGCAAACTGCAGAGCGCCCGCCAGAGCAGCCAGGACCTGCTGGCCCAGCTCCAGCGCACCCTTGACCTGGTAGGACCCAGCCCCGCGCCCCCTGTGCCACCCCAGGGTGTCCCCCCTCAGCCCCCTCACCCAGCCGGGCTCTGCCCCTCTCTAGGTGGAGACCCTGAAGCAGGGCGTGGACCAGAGGCTGCAGGGAGGGCAGGAGAAGCTGCAGCAGCTGTGGCTGGAGTGGAGCAAGAAGCAGCCAGATGGTGGCAAGGACCAGGTGCCACCGGAGGTAGGAGCAGGGCAGGAGGGGTCCCCAGGGTGACCGGGGTGCCCCCCAGGCCTCACCGCCCGTGTCCCCCCGCAGGCGGTGGAGTCGGGCACGGTGACCATGCTGCAGGGCTTGAGCCAGCAGCTGCAGAGCTCCTGCCAGCCCCTGGTGTGCAGCCTGCAGGGCCTCCCCGCCACCGTGCAGGACAAGGCGGGCCAGGTCCGGCAGAACGTGGAGGAGCTGCGGGCATCGCTGGCCTCTGTCACCTCCCTGCAGGACGTGACGGGCCCCGTGCTGGCCCGGGCCCGCGGCCACGCCACCAAAGCCCGGCAGCTGATGGACGAGCTGGTGGAACACGTGGCCTTCAACACCCCCCTGACGTGGCTGGTGGGACCCTTCGCCCCCTCGGGCAAGCGCCCGGTGGAGCTGGAGGCGGAGTAGCGATTCTGGGCTGCTTCCCTCCCCAAAAAGCCTCGTTAGGAGTCTTTGCTACACCCCCCCCAGTCCCCCTCACCTTGTGCCTGTCTCTGTGGGGACCCTCCTGCCTGCCCCAGCTCTGTCACTTGTCCCCTTGCTGGGGACCTGCAGTTATGTGCCTTGGCTGCCCCAAGTGCCTGTTGAGGATCCCCCATGTGCTTGGTGCCTTCAGACTCCCACCCTTGTAGGGTCAGAACAGCACAAGAAGCAATAAACTCTGGTTAGTTTTGCACTGGACTGAGATTTCTTTGGGGGTGTGGGAGGGAGGAATTGGGCTCTGGAGGAACAACCCCCCTCCAAGACCTGGGGACCCCCATGGCCTGAGCCCCCATTCCCCAGCCAGCCCCCCCAGCCCAGGGGTGGCAGGAGAGGAGCTGGCAGTGGATCAGGAGTGGGGTCCTGGAGTTCCCAGCAGTTGGGCAAGAGGCACTCGGGAGGGTTTGGGCTTTATTTAGGTCTTGTTTACGGAGCGAGTGTGAAATCAGTCCTGGAAAAAGCAAACGCTGAGAGTCCCCAGGGCAGAGTTACTGCAGCCTGCGAGGGGAGGGGGGATCGGGGCATCCTCCCCCGGGGCTCGGGCACAAAGAGCAGGCGGCGCCGGGTGGGGCCGGGAGCTCTTTATTGGACACGGACAAAAGCTCCGGAGCCTTGCAACACAGCAAAACCACTGAGCTGCTGCCCAGCACGGGCAGGATGGTGCCAGGGTCAGTCCCTCCCTGCCACACACCCTTTTTACCCTTATTTTACCCCAAGAAGTTGGTGCCCAGCCCTGCTGCTCCCCCATGGGGCAGAGGGATCCGGCCCCAGCAGCTGCCTCTGGATGGAGAGAGGATTGTGATGGTGGGGAAAGGGGCTTGGAGCAGCCCCTGATTGCCTGATCCTGGTCAGAGGGAATTTGGGGACCCAGGGGATGTTCTCCAGCCCTGACCCTGGTTAAGGTTCTCCCCTCGTCCCAGCCTGAGACGAGGACAACTTGACAACTCAAGAAAGAGACACTGGGGTTCCTTCTGTTTTTCATTAGAAAACCCTTTATATTCATTTCATGTCGGTTGAAATCACAAGAAATTAGGTAGGAGGGGAAAAAAAAAAAAACCAAAACAAAAATTAAAAACGGGATGGGGGGGGACAAATACAGACACCAGCACAGCCCCCCCGCGGGTGCTGCCTCCGCAGGGACGGGACACGGGACAAGACCAAGGACATCGGCTACGGTGGGACAGAGTGAAGTGACTCAGGCAGGAGATGAGGCAGAGGCTGCTCTTCCTTCACAGCCTCTCCTCCTCCTCCTCCACGTGGGAGCTGCTTCCTCAGCTCTCCTCCTCCTCCTCCTCATCCGCAGCCTCCGACTCCCCGCGAGCTCGCTCCGGCCCGGCCTTGGGACAGTCCTGGACACTGCTGGGGGAGAGCAGGGCCAGGGAGAGCTCAGCCCCCTGCCCCTCTGCCTCCCCTGGCCCCTCTCCCCCATCCCAGCTCCTTCCCAAGCTGGGAGAACCCTTTCACAACCCACACAATGTCCCCAAATGATCCCTGCAGCCCCCAGTCCCCCACACTCACTTGTTGTGGGGCTCCTCTGTGGATGCCTCCAGCTCCCCAGCTCCTGGCCCTTGGCTCTTGTCCTTCTCCTCTGTGCCCTCTGACTTTTGGGACAGGGATTCACCATTCACAGGACCTGACAGGTCTGAAGGGAAGAGAGAGAGGCTCAGGCTCTTGGACCCCCTCATCCATCCTGACCCTCGTGGACTGAGGATCCATGGCCACAGACATGCAGCCAAGCCTGAGGGGACCCCAGTACTGCCCTGACCCCCCACAGCTGCAAGAAGAGCCCCAAAACCTCCATCCCCAGCCCACAAACACCATAAGGGTGGATTTTCCCTGTCAGTTCCTCTGGGAAGGCTCTTGCAGCATCACCAGGACAGCCCCAAAGGGAGACCTGGCTCTGAGGGTGGAAGATCCCAGTCACCACTCCCTGTGCAAGAGCCTGAGCCAGTGTCCAAGGACATCTCCACATTCCTTCATGCCTGGACCAGAGCTCAGGCTGGCAGGGAGGAGCTGTCCTGAGCCAAAAGGCAGCAGGGGAGGCCTCCAGAGCCTGGGCGTGGGGCTTGAGGTTTGCCCTCTGCTCTCACTGCATTCCCCATCCAGCCCTTTCCCTCTCCTGGCACTCCAGCAAAGCAGGGCCTGGAGGTGCTGATCCCTCCACCACGAGGCCAACAGCCACCTCCCCATGTCCTGTGTCCCCAGCAGGACAGGGCATGCCCCAAGGAGGGGACTGTGACCTGCCCAGACAGGGCAGGGAGTAGTCCCGGGATGTTCAGGGATGTTCAGGAACGTTACCAGCATTTGTCTCCTCTTCCCCCTTCTCATTCCGTGTCTCTGCTCCCGACAGCTTCTCCTGGCCCTTCTCTGCCTCCCCCTTGTCCTTCTCAGGCCCAGCTTTGTTGGCTTTCTGGATGGATTCCATCTTTGGTCCCAGCACACGCGACTTCAACCGGGTGTAGACTTCGGCCGCTTTTTCCATCACGTCCTTGTTGGCCTTGTAGCGCCGGATCTGCCCCGGGAGCAGGAGGAGGGACCCCCTTAGGGCTGGGGCCAGGCAGGCTCCCTGCTCGCCCCAGGGAGGGCTCAGCCCTCTGCTCTACCTTCTTGAGTGTAGCCACCACATCCGTGTGCTTCTGGAGGATGTGGGAAGTGACCTGGAGCGTGCCCAGCTCCTCGAGCGCGTTCAGGCACCGCTTGATGTCCTGCAGGGGTGGCAGCGGGATCAGGAGCTGCCCTGGGGGCACCTGGGGCCTCCCAGCACCCCCAAAGGGAGGAGGAGGAGCATTCCTGGGTATCACAGCAGGGCAAGGATGAGCAGGGATGTCCCAGGCCAGGCACTCACCGGGTTATCCACCTTCAGCGCAAACTTGATCTCACTGTGAAGTTTCTGGAGTTTCTCTTCCACTGTGGGCTCTGGAGCAGACAGAGAGACACAGCCCGAGATGTCAGGGCACCAGCAGAGCCCACGGCCCTGCCCAGAGCCCACGGTCTGCTCTGGGGCCTGGAATCACTCCCAGGCAGGGGTTTGTGTCCTCCTGCACGTCCAAAGTTGAGCACAGCCCCAGGAATGTCTCTGGAGAGGATGGGTTGGGCTGTGCCAAGATAGGGAGGGGATGCCAGGGAAGTGATCAAAGCAGTGCTGGGAAAAACCCTGGCACAACCTCACTGATCCCTCCCTGTCCCAGGGATGGGGGAACCAACCCTGGAGCCCTCTCCTCTCTCTCCTCCCCTCTGTGATGGGAAGCACTGGGTCTCTCACCCTTTTTCTTCTCCACCCTCCTTTCAGGGATTGGGTCGGATTTCTTCCGGCCTCGTTCCACTTTCAGAGGTCTGTGTGAAGGGAAGGAAAAAGGGAAGATGGTGGTGGTGAACCCTCTGCTCAGCACTGGGCTAACAAGGGGGGTGGCACTGGCTGGAGCATCCAAGACCCCTCCACCCTGGTCACAGCTCCCTTATGCCCCAACTTCCCAGAAACGCAGACAGGAAAAGCCCCACAAGAAAGAAAACCCCACGAATTTCAGCCTGGTTACCCCCAACAGCTCCTCCAGCCCCTTCAGCTCAGGAGGAGGGGAGGAACAGGCCCAGCCCCTCTGCTGGTGCTGCAGCCCCAGGAGCCCCATGCCCACCCCGGGGTGCCAGGGCTGGAGCTGTGCAGGAACAGCCCCATTGCCAGGGGGAAAGGGGAGGGAGGGAGATGTGGAGCTGCTGACTTGTTCCGTGGCTTCTCCTCTGCTCGGCCCCTCTTCTCCTTCTGGTTTGGTTTCCTTGACAACTCTGAGGGCTGTTTCTTCACTGGCTTCTTTACCTTGGAGGATAGAACAATGCAGGGAGAGCAGCAGAGCCCTCCCTGCTGCGGCACACACGGAGCCACGGCCACGCCACAACAGCACCCATGGCCACCCCACAGTCACCCCACTGCCCTGGCACAGCATCACCCCATGGGGCATGGTCACCCTACATGCTCCCAAAAGCTCCAGGGGGACAGTGGAGCAAATCCCCTGACTGTGGTGGAAGAGCATCTTGGAGATCACGGAATGGTTTGGGTTGGGAGGGAACATAAAGCTCACCCCGTCCCACCCCTGCCATGGGCAGGGACACCTTCCACTGTCCCAAGGTGCTCCAAGCCCCATCCAACCTGGTCTTGGACACTTCCAGGGATGGAGCAGCCACAGCTGCTCTGGGCACTCTGTGCCAGATGTGAGGCCCACAGCTGGATGAGGCATCCTGGGCCAGGGGAAGAGCTCCCACTCCAAGGCATGGATACAACCCTTCCCAACACCATGTGGGCAGCTGTAGGCTAACCCAAGACCACGAGGGCAGGTCCCTGCCCCTCCTGGAAGTCCCTGATGGCCTGACAGATTGTCTATCCACCCCCAGGTCCCACGGCTCTGCACTCACCTCCTTCTCCTGCTCCAGCTCAGAGTCCGAGGAGGACGGAGCCTTGGCCCGGCCTCTCCGGCCCTTTTTGGCCGTTTCATCCTCGGCGCTGCTGTCCGAGTCCGAGTGCACCTCCTCTCCCTTCTCTGCCTTCTCCTTCCTTTTCTCCTTCTCCTCCTTCTCCTGCTCCCGGAGCCGGCGGATCTCCTCCTCCTGCTCCCTCTTCCTCTTCTCCTCCAGCTCCCGCCGCCGCTCCTCGTCCCGCCTCTTCCACTCGCTGATGCGATCCACGTCGCTGTCGCTGTCACTGCCGGGACAGGGCAGGCTCGGACCCCTGCGTGACCCCCAGCCCAGCCCAAGGGTGGCACTGTCCCAGCTGAGCTCACCTGTCACTGCTGGAGCTGCTGGGGACACGCTCTGGCTTCGGTTTCCTGCCCCGGGGCTTGGGAGGGGGTTTCTCAGCTGCAAGGCAACAGGGACACGTTCAGCAGGAGCCCTGCAGGTCCCTCTGTTAAAACAGCCCCAAGCTCCAGAGGCAGAGGGGCTCTAGAATGTGCCAGAATTTGGGATGGAAGCCCAGAGCCTTGGGAATGCCTGAGCTGCCACAGTCCCATCCCGAGGTGGTGGCAGGAGCAGGAGCAGCCCCGGGGTACCTGGCTTGCGGCCCCGTGGTGCCTTTTTCACCGACACATCTGAGTCCGAGTCCGAGTCCGACTTGGTCATGTCCACGGTGGCATTGCCCATCTCCAGATCCGAGTCCACTTTGGAGTCGGAGTCAGAGCCAGACTCCACTTTCTGCAGGCAGAGAGCAGGGCTGGGATGGAGGGTGGCTGTGGGGTGGCACTGTCACAGTCTCAGCAATGCCCCCAAACCCAGCAGTGTCCTGGATGCCAGCACCCAGAGCCCCCACAGGTCACCAAGAGATCAGCGAGGTCCATCCAGGTGCTCCAGCCCAGGGCACAGCCCTGTCACCCTCAGCTCCCCCCTCCCCACAGTGCAGACCCTGGCTCCTCTCCAGCCTTCCTCAGATTTGAGGTCCTTTACCTTCTTCTTCCTCCCCGCTGCCGGCATCCTGCGTGGAGCCCGGGCCACTGGCTTCTTTTCAGGAGTGAAATCCTGGAGGAAAACAGGAATATGAGGAAATGTGGAACAGCGTCACCATGGAATCAAGCTGGTCAGGTTCCCTTCAGCCTCTGCCCCACTCCCACAGGGACGTTCTCCCCACAACCCTGTAAGTGTATCCCAAAATCCTCTCACCTGGTCACTGTTTTTTTCCGACTCAGAAGATGTTTCTGAGTTCTCCTCTTCTGTGACAGAGGGGCTGCCCTGATCCAAGTCACTGGAGGATTTCCGAGGCCGTTTTATCACAGGCATCTGGCAAAGGAGAGGTGACAAGATGAGAGAAGCCCATTCCTCCTCCATCCACCGTGAAAAGCAAACGCTTCCTGGGAAGGGCTTTCTCCAACTCTTCCCAACAGGCCCTGCAAGAGCTGCACTCAGATCTGCAGCTCTGGATCCTGCTCCAGGCTGCAAACCCAGCCAGGACAGGCCATCCCACCACCCCACAGGCATCACGAGACAGCCGTGAGACCCCCAAACCACGCTGAGCCCCATTTCCCACTGGAGAATCCAGAGGGAGCTGGTTTCACCACCACCTTCTGCCGCGGTGGGCTCAAGGAAAACTCCGTGATGGAGCCCCAGTGTCCCCTGGCTGGGCCACCCTCCTGCCCCCAGCCCACACTCACTTTCATGGCCAAGGATTTCCTCTTGAGCCCGCTGTGGTCGCTGCCTCGATCCGAGTCCTCGTCGCTGTCCACCTTCTCCGTGGGGCCCGTGGCCATGGCAGAGTCGTCCTCGTCGTCCCCGGCGTCGCTGCCCGCCATGGGGTCGTTCTCGGGGACATCGCTGTCGGAGGAGCTCGCAGGCTAAAGGCAGCGGGAGGACAGCGGGGTTAGGGGGGCTGTGAGGCATTTGTGGGGCCAAGAGAGGACAGAGAGGGGGCACCAAGGGTGGGGAGTGAAGGAAGGCAGAGCTGGGTGTGCAGAGCAGTGCAGGGCAGCCTCTCCCCCCAGCACGGATCCCTCCGGAGCAGCCCCGGACAAGGGCACCGGCCCTGGGGAGCGCGGTCCCCGTTCCCACAGCCCCACACGCCCCTCTGAGAGCACCAGTGACAGATTCCTGGGATGCTGCTGCCCCCCTGCCCTCTGCCCCCCATCCTCACGCCCTGCCAAAATCCCTGGAGCAGCCTGGAGCTGGGAGCAGAGCCCAGCCCTCCTCTGCCCTGACGGCGCCAGACAGGCCGGGGTGGCCGGGTTCAGCCTCTCCTTCTGCCTCCACTTGGATCAGGCCTCTTCCTGTCCTCTTCGCACACTTTCCCCATGGGAAAGGTCCACACAAGGAGTCCAGGTGCTCTTCCCAGATGGGATCTCCTGTGTCCTGCTCTCTGAAGGTTCTCCTTGTTTCTCCAGGTTCCTCGCACAGGATATCACACCCCAACTTCATCTTCTGGGCTGCTCCTCTGTGTGTGGCAGCACTGACATTCCTAGAGCCGAGTTCTTCCAGCTGCTGGAAAGCCTCTCCTCACCCTTGGCTGTTCCTGGCACCTTGCTTCACTCAGGTCTCAAAGCCAAGGAAACTTCAGTGTCTTCTCCTCCTCCTTTTGCCCACAGGACGCAGTGGGAGTTGGTGAACCCTCAGCCTTGCTGGGTCCCTGATGGGAGCTCCCAGCAGATTCCTGGCCATAGCAGTTGGTACCTCCCTCACCATCAAGAATCTCCAGGTTTTCAAGCACCTCCACAGCCTCGCCTTACCCTACATCCAGTTTTGGGTGGAGCATTTCCCAACCCCTGCCCCTCACATGACATCCTCACTCCTGCCCGGCCATGGCACGGCCCGGGGGGCTCATTCCCTGCACCTGCTGACCTCCAGGGACCACCTCGACCTTGCTGCCCACCCTACCAACCTTCCTCTGCCTCTTCAGCCCTACTGCCTACAAAGCCGACGCCTCCTGTGATGATCTTTACAGGATAAATTGGATCTCAATTATGGCCATGAGATGCCCCCACAAGAAGTTGACAAAGAGCTGTTCCCTGGCCTGGCCCACTCCAAATCCTGCTGGAGGGCTCAGGAACCTCGGGAATGGATGGAGGAGGGGACTTCCCAACAGTCCACAAGCAGATCCAAGAGCCAGGGACGAGCAAGCCTCAAGTTCTTGCTCTGACAACAAAACCTCCATGATTTTGGGCAAGCAGCACAAAGCACGACCCCGGTTCCACCATGACAATGGGGCAGAAGCGCCTTCCTCCAGAGCAAGTGGGAACTTCCAGTGCTCCTGGAAGCCTGAGGGAAACCCCTCCATGGAGGAAGATGAGCAGAGCAAACTCCCTGAGGAAGGGAGAGGGCAGGGAAGCAGAGGGGAGCTAATTCCACCCCAAGGAAGCCAAGCTGGAAGCTGGAAGCAATCGGCACAGCAGCGAGGAGAAGCAGAGACAGGAGGAGTGACTCGGGGGGACGGAGGGGCCGCAGCCCCATCCCCTGCCCAGCCCACACTCACCGCAGGGGCACTGTAACTGGCGTGGGGGTTGTTCTGGATTTCCCACAAGCCCTCGTTGAAGCCTTTTCTCTTGTTTGGTTTCCCATATTTGTCTTTATATTTTTCATAAGGGAACAGATCTTTAGGGCCCAAGAAGGCGCTGGAGAGAGACAAAGCAGAGGTGAGGCCGGAGCGGAGGCAGAGCCCGGCGGGGGGAGCGAGGCAGCGCTTACGTCTCGTGGGTGCCGAAGAAGAAGATGGGGTACTTGTTCGGGGGGGGTTTCACGGCGCCGTCCGCGATGTCATCGATCTGAAAGGAAACCCAAAGCACGAGGAGGTCAGAGACAGCGTCCTCAGCCCCGGCAAGCGGCGTCGGGTCCGGCACCCGCTTGGAGCCAAGCGCGGCAGGAAAGCACCCGGACGGGGCCCTGGCTACGGATCCGAGTCCCTGCGGGATTTCTACCAGAGAAACGGGAAGGATCCGGCACCGAGGTCTTGTGGGCAACGTGGGCCTTGCGCTACTCCCCCGGGGTCGGTGGCCGGGGCCCGGCAGCGCGGGCGGGGGCGATGGACGAGCGGCCGCAGGGTCCGTCCTGGCTGGAGGCCCCGCTGCCGGCCGGACACCCCCGTCTTCTGTGCTCCGGGCGTCTGGGCCGTGGGCAGGGAGAGCCTCGGGGTGAGCAGGGGGTGCTGGGGAGGTCTTCGGGGCGGGGGGACCCTTCCCCAGAAAGCAAGCGAGCTAAAGCAGAGGGGCTGTCCTGGCGGGAGCGGCAGTCCCGGGTCTCACGGCGAGGTGCAGCCAAGCGGTGTCAGCTCCGGCCCCCTGAGCTCCCCGAGCCCGCACGGTTCCACCTGCCAGTCTCTTCCCATCCGAGGGCCGTGTGTGAACCTGCCGCGCCCTCGGCTGCTCCCCGCAGAGCCCCCAAGCACCCCCCAGCTGAGCACATCCCAAAGCAGCTCCTGCTCTCCAGAAGCACCGCGGCACGACGCTGTCACCCGGCCAGTGGCACCAGCTGTCCCCCTCCCCAAACGCTCCAGCATCCCAAATAACCTCCCCAAAGCGCAGCAGCACCCGCTCGTCCCGCACCGTGAGCGCTCACAGCAGCCCCCCGCCCATGTCACACCCACAGTGTCCCCTCGCTGTCCCCAACAAGGGAGAGAAGCCCAGGCCTCACAGTGCAGTACTGAGCTCCCATCCCAACATGAGTTCCCATAGGGGATCTCTGAGCCAGTGCTGGACCCTCATCCCAGTACAGCTGCTCATATGGGGTCCCCCATTCCGGTACAGGACACCCCATTCCAGTACTGGGCCCCCATCCCAGTAGAGGGGCTGGAATGGGAGCTCCCATCCCAGAATGGGACACCCCGCACTGGTACTGGGCCCCATCCCAGTACAGGACATTGCAATCCGGTACAGGTGCTGGGGGGTGACCCCACATCCCAGTCTGTGAGCTGGGACAGGTCTCTCTTGCCGCCACCGGCTCACACTCCATGACAGATACCGACCTGGGTCCCCCATCCCGAACGGGACACCCATCCGTACCGGGTCCCCACTCGGTACAGACCCTCCTATCCCGGTACAGGTACCGTTACAGCATGTCCACCCCGGTACCGGCTCCTCGTGCCGGTACAGGGCGTCCCGTCCCGGTGCGGGTCCCGTTATGGCACCTCCATCCCGGTACGTGTTCCCACATCGGTAGCGTGTCCCCATCCCGGTCCGGGATCCCCATCCCGGTACAGGTACCGTTATGGCATCTCCATCCCGGAAGGGGCCTCCGCTCCGGGGACAAGGGTCGGTACGCGTCCCCATCCCGTCTCGAGTCCCCCGTCCCGATCCTGCCCCCATCCCGGTCCGGGACCCCCGCCCCCCTCCCGCTCCGTCACCCCGCGGCGCGGCCCCGCGGTCTCACCCGGGCCGGCCAGTGCGGGTAGCCCTTCATCTTGGCGAAGACGAGGTCCCCGGGTTTGAAGCTGTGTGGCATGGCGGCACCGGGGGGCGCGGCGGGCGCGGGGGGCACCGGGCGCGGGCAGGCCCAGCCCAGGCCGCGGCAGCACCGGGCAGGCGGCGGGGGCGGCCCGCACCGCACGGCACGCAGGATGTCCCACCCCCGGTCGCGACCGCGCCGTCCATTGGCTTCGCCGCAGGTCGCTCAGCCTATCCGACCAATAGGAGCGAGGCGGTGGCGCGGCGGGATAACGGGATTGGGCCGCGCCCCGGAGGCGCCGAAGCGGGGGGCGCTGGGGGGCGGGGCCTGAGGGGCGGGGGGGACGGGGATGGGGACAAGGCCTGGGGGACTGGGACTGAGGGGGGACTGGGATTGGGAATTGGGACCTGAGAGGGAACAGGGATAGGGACAGGATTGGAATTGGAACCTAAGAGGGGACAGGGCTATGGGGGGGGCTGGGCGGAACAAGGGTGTGGGGACAGGGTCAGGGCTATGGGTGGGACAGACGCCGATCCTGCCCCATCCACTGCCCCCAGCTCAGCCCCCCAGCCTGGGGATGCAGTTCCTGGCTGAATTCCTTCCCTGGGGCCATCCCGGGGCTTCAAACTCCTTCTGGGCTGGGGAGGGTGGTGAGTGGCCACGTCTCTGGCCCAGGACAGGGCCACCGGGAGAGTCACTTAGGGCCACTTGGGGGGAATCTGACCCACCAGGTTCCAAACTTGGGCTGAGCCTGGCTAAGCTGGAGCAAACACTGTGCAGCTGGCCTGGCAACTGCCCTGGGGTTTAACCTGCTTTTAACCCAAACTGGATTCTCTGCAAGGTCATGGAAAGGAAAACAGTCCCTGCCCACACCAGGCTGCAAAACCCAAACCACAACCCTGATTCTGGGGAGAAACTCCTCATTCCCAGGGGTTTGGGGGAGGTGTGTGAGGAGGGGAATTCGTGAAGGTGGTGTCGGGGTGTTGGGAGTGCTCCCTGTCACACTGTGAGTGAGGCCTCGCTCCTGCTGGGCTGTGCCATGTCCCTGCTGTGCCACGTCCCTGTTGTGCCTCGTCCTGGCCTTGCCATATCCCATCCATGCTGCATCCTGACCGTGCCACATCCAGTCTGTGCCATATTCTGGCCTTGCCGTGTCCCAGGCTGTGCCATGTCCCAGCTGTGCAATATTTTGGGCTGTGCCACATCCTGGCCGTGCTGTATCCCAGCTCTGCCACATCCCAACAACGTCAGGGCTCTGTACATTCCCCTCAGCCTGTCCTGTGCCATGGCGGTGTCCCTGGAGGGCAGGTCCGTGTCTCAACCCGTGACTCCCACTGGCGATGCCGGTGACGGTGCGTGTCCAGCCTTCATCCAGGTGTTCCTGGC
Source organism: Agelaius tricolor (assembly GCF_023055355.1). NCBI lineage: Eukaryota > Metazoa > Chordata > Aves > Passeriformes > Icteridae > Agelaius > Agelaius tricolor. The sequence continues at coordinate 1,116,988 of NW_027269293.1, read as the reverse complement.
CTTCGGTGCCGCCGGGGTCGATCCCTGTGCCACCGGAGGGGCAGTGCCAGGTGCCGACAGCCCCGTTCGGGGTGGGGTCTGCCCGATGCCGAGAGCCGCAGCCCCTTTCTCGGCTGCGAGTGTCCCGTGTCCCAGAGGAGGGGAGCAGGAGCTGTACCGTGGAAATAACCCCGTGAACCCGCAGCACACGCGGGGATGTTTACTGTGTGCATCCTCAGGTTTGGAGCCCTGGGCCGATCTGCCAGAGACGGGAGACACGAGGCTCCGTGTCCGTGAGCTTTAGACGCCGCAGCCCCGGCTGTGTCCCAGCTCCGGAGCTGCCCAGGGCTCCGTTCAGCCTGCTTTGCTCACGGTACCGGGCTGCTCCCGGGGTACCGCGAGCCGAGGCTGTTCCGTGGGGCTGCGGGTGCAGCTTTGGGGGGGTCTGGGGCGCTCTGGGCTCCGTGAGGCTCCGTGGGTGCCGCCGGGGCTCCAGGGATGCAACCGGGGCTCTGTGGAGGTCCGTGGGTCCCGCTCCGGGGTCCGTGAGTCCCGCTCATGGGTCCGTAGGTCCCGTTCTGGGGTCCGTGAGTCCTGCTCTGTGGTCCGTAGGTCCCGTTCTGGGGTCCGTGGGTCCTGCTCCGAGGTCCGCGGGTCCCGCTCACGGCTCCGCGGGTGCCGCAGCCCCCGTGATGCCGGTGCCGGTATCCCTCGCCCCCCTGCCGCCCCATCCCCGCCGCCCGAGCGGGGCCGGTCCCGCCCCGTTCCGGTGACGGCGCGGGCGGGCCGGAAGCGCGGGGGGGGCGCGGCAGCCCCGCTCCCGTCCCGGTGCTGCTCCCGTCCCGGTGCTGCTCCCGTCCCGGCCCGGTCCCAGCCCGGCACCACCATGCGCAAGTTCTTCCAGGAGATCAAGGCCGACCTGAAGTTCAAGACGGCAGGGCCCGGGCAGAAGCTCTCGGAGCCATCCCGGTACGGGCTGGGGGGACCCTCCGGTAACGTCACCACGGGTAACGCCACCCCCGGGCACCCTCCGCGGCCGGTACCCCCCGCCCCGGGCCCGGTACCTGCCCGGGGCACGAGGGGGACACGGGGCCGGCAGCGGTGACAGCGCCGGGCCCGAGCGCCCCTTCCCGCGTCCCCGCGCTGTCACCGGCGGGTGGGCGCGCACGGGCGGTCCCCGAGCCGTGTCCTCCGTGCCAGGGCCCCCAAGGAGAAGCCGAAAGCCGAGGTGGCCCCGAAGCCCCGGCAGGCCCCGACGGATGAGGCGCAGAGAGCGGCGGCCGCGGCGCTGGCCCGGCTGGAGGTGAAGCCCAAGGGAGGAAAGGCTCCGTCCGCATCCCAGGAGGCCATCAGGAACCAGGGTAGGAGCGGCCGGGGGAATCACGGCTCGAAAAGCGCCCGGGGACGGCTCTCTGGCCAGCCTGTTTTGGGGCAGCTGTCCTGGAAATGGGGTCATGTGTAGCCCTGGGCTGGGACGCCACACCTGAGCAGGTGTTTGCTTCCCAGGGCAGCGCTGAGCTGTCCAGAAGGCTCTGGAATGTGCTGAGCCTCCACTCCAACCCGGGTTTGTGTGTTGTAGTGAGGAAAGAGCTAATGGCCGAGGCAGCTGCCAGCGAGAAGCGGCTCTCCATGGAGGAAAAGGTGAGGGAGATGCTGCCATGCCCTGCTCAGCACCCCTTGGGGCTGCTCTCCTTATCCTGAGGATATTTGTAAACAGAGCTCTCCCCAAAACCTCCCCGTGCTCAGTTTGGTTTTATCTCCTTCAGGAGCAAGAGGAGGAAGGGGCAGCTGCTCCCTCTGTCTCAGGGGTTTATTTCATCTGCCCCTTGACTGGTACTGTTGTGAGGAAAGACCAGAAGGAAAAGCAGCTCCGAGAAGCCATCCAGGCAGTGAGTGCTTCCCTTCAAACTCCTCCCCTTTCCTCTTCAAACTCCTTTTGTGCCAGCAGTGACCTCACCAACCCTCCACCTCCTTGGTGTAAAATCTCCCCCAGGACAATTTCACTTTACCTGTTCAATCATCTCTAGCCCAGCAAATGGTGAACGATTGAGATGAGCTGGGGTCAGCTCCTCCCTGAGCAGCTTCTCTCCCTCTCCCCCAGTATTTCTCCGTGGACCCAGTGGCTGCTTCCATCATGGAGATCCACACCTTCAACAAGGACCGGGAGAAGGTCCGGCTGTGCGTGGAGACCATGGCCAAGTGAGTGTCACTGAGGGCACGGGCAGCTCATCCCTTCCCTGCTGGGTTTTCTTGCTCAGCTTCTAGCCAAGACTTTTTTTCGGAAGAAAATGGAACTCTTGAACCACCCAGTTTGTCAGTTGACCTGATGTCAGCATCCTGGAGGAGTTGGTCCCACTAATCCAAGAGGTTTGGGAGCTGCTGGTTGTTCAGTTTGATGAACAAAACATTGATGTATATTTTTTTTTCCTGGATTTCTCAGCTTTTTTTCTCTGTGAGGTCTCTGTTTTCTCTCTGACCTCGGAGTGTCCTGCTTTGACCCAGGCAGTGCATTCCTCTTCCTGCAGGTACCTGGATAACATCTATCTCCATCCAGAAGAGGAGAAATACCGGAAAATCAAACTGCAGAACAAGGTGTTTCAGGTGAGCTCAGGCTCCACAGCTGCTCAGCCTTGGAAAGCCCTTGCTTGGAGCAAACTCCATTTAAATTCTGTCCTTTTTTTTCCAGGAAAGGATAAGCTGCTTGGAAGGGACACACAAATTTTTCCAGGCTGTTGGGTTTGAGACAAAAACACTTCCTGTTCCAGGACAAGGCAAGAACTCATGGTGTTAACGTGGAGTCAGGGCTTTGTGGGGTGCTGGGATGCTGGGGGCAGCTCTGGTTGCTGACAGCTCCACAGAGGTCATTCCTCCAAGGCTGGAACAAAAACACGCTCAAACACGCTCTGAGCCTGCACGTTCCTTGTCCCCATATGACATTTCCTTGTCCCCATGTCACTGCTCTAAAGACCAAGAGCCTGATGCCATCTTTGCCTTTGCAGAGACCACGGAGGAGTTCTACGTGCTGAAGGAGGAGGTGCTGAGCAGGCTGGAAGACCTGAAGGAGCACAAGGAGCAGCTGCTGAGCTCGGAGCCCGTGCGGGCGCAGCTGCACCGGCAGCTCGCCGTGTTCCAGCCCTCGCCCGCGGCCGCGCACTTCGAGCTGCCCCACGACTTCTTCAGCCTCACTGCGGAGGAGCTGCGCAGGGAGCAGAGGCTCCGGTGAGGGGCTGCAGCAGCAGGGCCAGGGGACAGCAGCCAAGCCAGCAGCTGGTGGCTCTCCTCAGGGCCTACAAGGGTCTGTCCCCGCAGGACAGAGGCGGTGGAGAAGGCGTCGATGCTGAGGACCAGAGCCATGCGCGAGAAGGACGAGCAGAGGGAGATGAGGAAGTACAACTACACGCTGCTGAGGGTGCGCTTCCCCGATGGATACATCCTCCAGGGTAAGGGGGACCCCTCACCCTTCCTTTGGGCACCTCCAGAAGCTGCTGAGGGTCCTTGGAGTGTAAGGAGGAGGTGCTGAGTTCAGCTGGTGGGATAAACCACTCCAAAACCACAGCAAGGGTAACATTTCTCCATGAACTCTTCCCATCTCCAAACCCTCTCCCCCTGCTCAGGGTTGGGGTTTTAAGCCAGGATTGGACAGAGAGGGAAGAATCTCAAGGCATCATTAATTAAAGTCTGCTCTTCCCAGGCCTCTGGAAACAAGCTGGACTCATTAGATCAGTGTGTGACAGCAGCCAGCGTGAGGCTGCCTGTGTGATGTCAGATTGTACAACAGCATAAATCCTCTTCAAATTTTCCTGTAGAACTCTGGAAATCATTTCAGGCTTCCCCAGCTCTTTGTTACAGGCTGGCAGGGGCTCCCAACAATTGACTATTTTTCTTTGGGGATTCTGCTTTTAAAGTTTTCAGTTAAATCAGGCTGGCTGTGTGGCAGGGAAGTCGTTGATCAAGTCAGCATCAGTAGGTGAAGCCCCACAGAACCGACCACAAAAGGTTAGATTTTGGTAAATGCCAGACTGTCTCACCTTGTTTTCTCATGGCAGGGACTTTTTATGCCCGAGAATCAGTGTCTGTGCTCTACAACTTTGTGAGAGAAGCACTCAGAGATGACTGGCTGCCCTTTGAGCTCCTGGGACCTGGAGGTCTCAAACTGACTGATGAGAACTTGGCCTTCAATGAATGTGGGTTGGTGAGTGAAAAATATTATTGTTGGTACCTTCCGGAGCATCTTGAGGCTGTCAGAGACTTCTGCTGCTCAGAGGTGGGGGAGAAGTTTGTGTTCTTTAAGAGCCCCAAGCTGTGCTCTGTCCTCTCATTTTAAGCACAAACAAAGCAGTAACTGCTTGGGGGCTTGGAGGTGTGGAGGGAAATGCAGGGTCCTCCTGGAGCACAGAGCTCTCAGGGGCTGGGAAAGAGGGAAGGCAGCGATGGTGAGGGAGGGTATGAACAGAAAGCCCACGGTAACATCCCCTAAAAGGAGCTGCTTGCAGAATCCAGCCTTGTCCTTCTCAGTCTGAGCAGTCCCAGCTCTGTGAACGCTCCCAGGGTGTTCCACAGCAGCCGTGGGAGTGCCCGAGGCCGGGATGCAGCCAGCTGGGGCAGTGGGAGGTGGCCCTGGCCCAGGCAGGGGTGGCACTGGATGGCAGTCAGGCCTCCCCACACCCTTCCCTGGCTGTGCTCAGTGCTGCTGTCCTGCCCAGGTGCCCTCGGCCCTGCTGAGCCTGGCCTGGGACGCCGCGGTCATGGCGGACGTGGAGGCGGCGGCGGCGGAGGAGCAGCGCAGCCCCCTCAGGCCCGAGCTGCTGGCCAGGGCCCAGCCCCTGTCCTGAAATAAAGGGCAGAGCCTCCAGTGCTGCTGGCTTTGGACTCGTCCCTCCTTTTGCCGAGACTGCTGGAGGTGGCTTTGGTTCAGCTCTGCGCAGGGGCTGGGCCCCGCTGTCCCCTCCCAGCTCCAGACTCACAGGTGGCCTCGCCAGTGGCTCCTCCCTGGGGCTTCCAACACCGAACTGGAGCAGGGACTGCCCGAGGTGTTCCCAAGGCAGTGGTGGAGCAGGGATTAGGGGCTGGTAAAGCTGGATTACCAGCCTGAGCCTGGGGAGGGGGCTGGGTTCAGAGCTCAGCTTCCCGTTCTGCTTCTGTGTGCACTGTAACTCCTACTGGAGAGAAGCTATTTGGATAAAGTTACACTTAGTCTGATTAAATGGAATTTAAATTTAAAGACTCAGTTCTGATCCCAGTTGCTTGAGTTGCGTTGTTGTTGTTGTAGGTTTGAGATGCCAAACCAGTCTGTGCTGGGGCTGGCACTGGTGTTACTGGGGCAGCATCACCCCCTTGTCCCTTCAGAGTGACAGCAGGGAACAGCTACTGCTGCTGCCCAGGGGGAGATAACAAACCTGAAATTACAGACAATCCTTTAAAGAAGTAATTGATAACTCACCAGTTGTATAAAGCTGAAAGCCCCAGCAAGTTTGTCCTGTGTGTCCCCAAGTTTGATGCCAGCTCAGTCCTTCAATACCTCAAGCAGAGTTTTTCTGTGAGACAGAGCCCAGCTCTGATGTAGACAAGAGACTGAGAATCTAGCCCTGACCTGTCCAGCCTGTCCTAAAATAAGAGAAACAAAGCATTTTTCCTCTTCCAAAGGTAAAGCCCTGCTGCTGTTCTCTGGAGCAAGTAAGACCACAAACAGGATGGTACAAGAGCATAAATTCATATATAATTGTACATCATTTATACCCAAGGCCACGCTGTACAACATTATGAACAGTCATTCCCCAGTGGCATCACAATAAGCTTATTCCAAAATCCCTCAAGCTACTTTTAGAGATAACTTAGATACCTTCCATTACAAAGAAGTATCAAAATTTCAATAATGCTTTATTAAGGACAGATTAATATGCAGTATTTAAAAAAAAAAAAGCTAAAAAGCTAAAGCTAAAAATTTAAGCTTCCATCTGGTCTGAAGCAGAACAAAGTGCTGTCTTCTCTTTACAAGAAATGTGGAATACTTTCAAGTATCTTGGTCAAAGATACACAAGGTTTAAAACTTTCTAACTCATTCTACATACATACAGGAGTTAGTAGCATTTAAGTCTCAAACTGTATTAGATGGGCTGACCATGCTGCTGTCCTGGTGAGCAGCTCTTGTGCCACTGGATTCTGAAGCTGTGGAACCTGCAAAGGAGAGAATGTGTTTGGTTTGTTTTTATGAATATCCTCATTAATCCAGTAAAATTTGACTACTTTATGTTTTATCTGTCTTAGCTTCCTGCATCTGTTGTGAGTCTCCTTTTCAACACTATTTAAAAACTGGTTTTAATACTGGCTTCGTATTCAATATCACCAATCCAGAATAAAAAAAATCACTTCAACCATAAAAAGGATTTTCATAATCTTTTCAGTGCTTTAGAGTCAGGCAGAGCCAAACAAATCGAGCTGCTTGCATGTCAGCAGAGCCTGAGGGAGGGAAGCTGCTCAGTGGCATCCTCAGAACAAGAGGGGACGAACCTGAGGCGAGGTTTTCATCTCAGAGCCTGGTAATAAGCAAAAGCAGCTTAAGATTAAAGCCAGGCTCCTTGTCAAGCAGTCCCAATGTCTGTTTTGGGGAGGTGAGAGGAGCTCAGAGAGGAAGGAGAGCCCAGATAATGCCTGGAATGGGTCAAACACTCCAGAATTTCTGTGCACGAGTCCTTATCTGTCAGAGGAGCTGCCCAACACAAACCACTTCCCTCAGAGCAGGCTGGGAGAGCTCCATTGTGAGCAGCAAGAAAGAGCCCAGAGCTTTGGAAAGCACAGCACGTGCTTGGAGTCAGCTCATTGATCTGTGTGATCACGTCCAAAAGCTCCTGGAGATGAAAGGAGCTGCTCCACAGCCTCATCCCAGCGTGGCCTGAAAGGAGAGGCTGCAGCAGAGGGGCTTTGAAGCCATTTTCCAAGGGATAACTGGGACACAAACACAAGCAAGTGCTTGGATTGTGGAGCAGAGCAGCAGCCAGGCTGCTCCCTGATGTGACTTCCATCAGACAATTTGCACCTCCTGAGGAGGCACCAGAGGGGTGATAACCCAGCCCCTGCCAGGCTCTGCATCCCCAGAGGGCAGCAATATTTGCCAGAATGTGCCCGTGGATGTGCTGGCACTGCCCCTGTGCTCACCTGTGCCCCCAGGAACAGGCAGGTGACCCTGGCAGCCAAGGGCTGCTCACAGGGGCTTTGTGCCACTGAGGCAAAAGGGGAGGAGGAGGGCAGCAAAGGCAAGAGCAGCTTAGAGAAGGCCATAAATAGCAAAGAAGCATCTTTTCAAAAAAGGATAAAAAGCAGCAGTATCTGGAATAAGATCTCTATAGAGAGAAAAGCTCAAGGAGTGGTGAAAAGGGCAGAAAAGCCCAAGTTTAGCTCACACAGGTGCTGCTCCCTTGGTCTCCCTTCCCACCTTTTCCTGGCTGTACATCCACAATCATGCAGTCATCATCTTCCTCATCTTCCTCAGTGTCTGCCTGAAATCCATCCATCTCTGCAGCCTGCAGGGAAAGAGCAGGTCCCAGCTGTGAGCCAGGAGGTGCCAGAGCTGGCACAGGCAGCGCTGGGCACCCTCTGGGCAGGTGGGCACATCTGGAAGCAAGGAAATCTGCAATTGCCAGCTCCACGAGCTGGGACCTGTGACAAAAGGGCTCCTGTGCAGGGCACACACAGTGGGAAAGAGGCCAAGCTCTGCTCCAGGATCCTCCCCTGTTACACAACGTGCAGAGCAGCCCCCGCAGCACAGGCAGCTCAGGCTCCATGGGAATCTGACTCCTGCTGCATTTTTGGAAGGGAAATCTCTCCCCCCTCTGTTTATTATTCCCATAGAATCACAGACTCATAAAGGTCAGCGAGTCCAACTGCTCCCCAGCACTGCCAAGGCCAGCACTGGCCCTGTCCCCAAGTGCCACATCCCCATGGAGTTTAAATCCCTCCAGGGCTGGGGACTCCAGCTGTGCCCAGGGCAGCTGTGCCAGGGCTTTACAACCCTTTCCATGAAGGAATTTTCCCAATATCCCACCTAAACCCCCCTGGCACAGCTTGAGGCTGTTCCCTCTTGTCCTGTTGTCCCCTGGCTGTCCCCTCCTGCCAGGAGCTGTGCAGAGCCACATGGGCCCCCCTGAGCCTCCTTGGCTCCAGGCTGAGCCCCTTTGGAGGTCCTCTCTCTTCTGAAGATGGAGAATTACTGCTGCTGGTCAAGTCTGGGCCTTGTTCTCTCCTGACTCCTCCTCCTCTTTGCCAATCAGCTTTTCTTCAGGGAGTGGTGCCCAGTTCTTCCCTTGCTGCCATGGGAAAAGCCCAAATTCCCCATTTTGAATGGAGAACACAGAACCCAAGGAGTGACACAAACCAAAGCTGCCCAGCTGTGAGGTTCTGTTGAGTTGGGTTGTTTTTTGTTTTTTCTCCTTCAGATAGAACTGGAATAAAAATCCTGATCCCCATCCCCTAAAAACTCTTCCAAGCCAAGAAAATTTTCAATTTCCATCTTTCAATAAAAGTCCCAGTTCTCAAATTAAATCCCTCCTACACGTGGGCAGGTACTGCCCACTTCAGCACCACATTTTTCTCTCCACAGCTTATGTAAGAGCACCTTGACTCACACAAGCCCTGGTGTGAGCTTCCCAGCAGAGAAACACGTGCCAGAGTGGGAATCTGGCAGCTCCAGGCTCTCTCCACAGCCCAGCCTGGCTCCACAGGTGGGGTGGGATCTTCACACCTGAGCAGGGCTGATTGAGACATCAGGAATGAAAAGCTTCTGGGGCTGTGACACCTCTGCTCGGAGCTGCACCTCCCCAGCACAGCTCTGAGAAGCTTTGAAGCATTCAGGCTGGTGATGTAATTCTCCTAAAAGCCTTTGTTTTGCTATTTCTGCTCCCTTATAAGCTGAATTTCCAGTGGGTGCCAAGCAGAGACTTTTATCTCTGCCTTTATTTAGTGTACAAGAAAAAACCCAAGCAGATGGAGTTTGGGGGCTGAACAGCTTCTCACAAGTCTCTGATCTCTATCAATACCTGAATGCTGAGCTTTTTCAGTAGAAAAGCCAAAAAAGCCAAGAATAAATTGGGAAGGCAAAGCATAAAAAGCATCAAAAGCCTCATCTGTGGTCCATGGGAGGGGGGTGGAACGAGATCAGCTTTAAGGTCCCTCCCAACCCAAACCATTCTGGGGCTCTTTCCTAAGCTGGTGCACAGGGAGGGAGGAATAAATCCACTGGCAGGGACTTCAAACCCTGCCCTGCCTGGGGGATTGGAAGCCAAAGGTTGATAACCCCAAATTCCAGCACCTAAAGCCTCCACAGAGCATCCCAGGCTTTGTGGGGACTCAGCTCCTCCCAAGCTTTGTGGCTCCTCCAGGGCCTGAAGGGGCCAAGAGGAAACGCAGAGAGAGAATCTGGGCAAGGGATGGAAGGATCAGGACACAGGGAATGGCTCCCATTGTCAGGTGGCAGGGCTGGATGGATGTTGGGAAGGAATTCCTCCCTGTGATGGTGGGGAGGGGCTGGGATGGGATTCTGGATCCCTGGCAGTGCCCAAGGCCAGGCTGGAGCCCCCTGGGATGGTGGGAGGTGTCCCTGCCATGGCAGGGGTGGCACTGGGTGGGATTGAAGGTCCCTTCCAAGCCAAAGCATTCTGGAATTCCATGATCCCATTTTTCAGTCATGATTAGGCTCCAGCACTACCTGTGGTTGCCCTGAAAAGCAGAAGCAACAACAGGAAAACCACAACACAGCTCCCAGGCAGCAACCACTGCAATTCCATCTCATTTTGTCCCTATGAATTATTATGATTTTAAACCAGCTCTTGAAATTCAGCTTTATGTGTGTCAGGATGAGCTGGAGCCTTTACAGACTGCTCTGGGCTGAGTTGCAGCACTTGGGAATCACATTTAATCCGTTCACATGCAACTGCTGTAAGTCATCAGCTCGGGCTGTACATCTGGCAGCCACAGGCACACATAAAACCTGCACACAAATTACACACAGCTGTAAAACCAGGGCCAAGCAGACTCTCAAACTATTCACAGCTTGGATGCAATCGCTGCCAAATAGCAGAGAATGGAAGAACAGCAGGAGAGCAACGTTTCAAATGGAACAGAGAGTCCAAGCTGCAGACACACAAAAGAAACCCATCTCTTTAGTCCCATCATTTCACTCCTTTCCCCATAAAAAGGGTCTTCTGGCGTGCAGGACAGTGGCTAGAGCTAACAGGCTGACCTGGGGGGTACAAACACCCCCAGCCCTCATCCTGGGCCACAAGGAACTCACCTGCTCAGCACCCCGAGGCCTCTTCATGAACTTGGTGATGGACATGCTTCCCACAGCCTTCCTCTTGGCTGCCAGGGGGGTGAGCTGGGGCACGGCCACTCCTGGCACGCTGGCCCCCTCCTCCTTGCCCGTGCAGGGCACCTGGGTGACGTAGCTCCACTGGCAGGGCACGGGCAGCTGCTCCTGGCCGAAGCTGCGCAGCACCTCGGCGTGCACGTACCAGCACATCCTGAACTCGGGCCTCTTCTCGTACACTGAGCTCTCTGAGATGATCCTCTTGAGCCTGGCCTTGGAGGGCACCCCGCTGTCCTCGCCGCCCGCGGGCTCTGGGGGGCTCCTGGAGCCGTGGCTGAAGCGTCCCTGGCGGCAGCACTCCTGGAACTCCTGGATGATCACCCTGCTCCCGTGCACGTTCCCGTGCAGCAGCGGCAGCAGCTGGGCCAGGACTGCGGGGGAAAGGGGCACAGAATGGGTTAAAGGTGGGAAAGAATTCAGCACAGGTACTCCAGAGCTGGGCCAGGACTGTGGGGGAAAGGTGGCACAGAATGGGTTAAAGGTGGGAAAGAATTCAGCACAGGTACTCCAGAGCTGGCCCAGCACTGCAGGGGAAAAGTGGCACAGAATGGGTTAAAGGTGGGAGAGAAAGCAGCATGGGCACTGCAGGATTGGTTTTAGAGATGGATTGCCCAGAGAAGCCGGGGGTGCCCCATGCCTGGAAGGCTCCAAGGTGAGGTTTGATGGCCTTTGGAGCAAGGGGAAGGTGCCCCTGCCCATGGCAGGAACTGGGTGGTCTTTAAGGTGTCCCCCAACCCAACCCAACACAACCCACTCTGGGAGTCCATGGTTGTAACAGCTTCTAGATCTGATGTAGAAAACTCACCCCCAATAATAACAACAGCCTGGAGTGAAATCTCCAGCCCCTGCTTGGCCTTTTGTGAGTTATTCACAGCCCTGTGTTAATCAGGTGCAGGAAAAGCTCAGGACTGGAACCAAACACAGAAACCAAACCATTTCCCCCAAACAATAAACAGGCTCAGGCCCATCCTAAATCTGAGCTTGCTCAAGTCTGGTTGGCTTTAGTTCCTAGATTGCCCAGAGCAAGACTTTTTGGAGAGGCACTGCCAGAAAACTCCTTTCCAAGAGCTCTCAGAGATTCCTTGGATTCCAGCCCTGTCAGAAACAGGTCATTCTGAATGCAGCACTCACTAATCCCCCTGCTCCCTCCAAAGCAGAGCACAACACTGTGGAAGCACTGTTTAGCCCTTCAGGTCTTACTTTGCTGATCTTTTGCTCTTTTTTTGCTACATTTCTGTGTCTGCTGCTCCTCCTCTGGCACAGGTGGATCCAGGACACAGGCTGTGAACTGCTGGAGCACCTTCAGGTCCGGGTTGGTGCCGTTGTCCTTTGCTGCCCTGTCCCAGACACAGCCAATCTTCACAGGCTGTAGGACATGGAACCTCTTCCCCTTGGCTATCAGCTCATCCCACTCCTTTGCTTTCAGTTTCTGACGAACCTTCTGGTTCTCTGGGTCACACTCCTGCAGCCACAGGGGACAAAAGGCTTGTTACAGCCAGACCAGGAGAAAAAAAAAGAGCTTTTTGAAGGCAGCTTTGCCTCGTGTTCCCTGAGGCACACAGGGCTCCTGAACCCTGCAGGCACAGAGCACGTGCTCTCCTCCCCTGCCAATATTGACAGGGCACAGTTCACTGGAAACAGAGATGGAAACCCAGGGACACCCAGCTCCCTTACCTCTGTCACACCTTCATCTTCAGATAGGTACCCATGGGGTACAAAAAACCCATCGTCCTCATCTTCATCCTCTCCCTCCTCTTCGTCATCCTACAAATAAATGGGTTAAAGTTACACTGCCAAGGGCAAGTGGTTCCTGGTTTTATTCAGCATGCAGGATCCTCACCTCTTCACTATGGGAGAGACTTTCCCCTGGCTCCTCCTCTTCCCACTCTTCATCACTGTCTACTTCATAGTCCAGCAATTTCTGCAAGAAATGCCAACATTTCTGTCCATCACTGGAGAGAGCACAGCCCCAAACCCAGGCTGGGCTTTCAAAGGGAACAAAATGGCTCAGAAATGCCAGGGAAGCAGAAGGCCTTGGCCAAGCACATTCACTTTTAGAGCATAAAGGATGCAGCAGGCTGAGGTGCTTACAGTGTCCTTGGACCATGGATTCCTGGCACGGATCAGGGAGGTTCTCTTGTTCCAGGTGCCCCAGTAGGCAGGGCGGTGATTCTCACTGAACTGCAGGAGCTTCATCCTGCCAAACTTCTCCCTCTCAGGAACAGCATCTGCCTGGCAGCTGTCCACCACCACCACGTCACTGGGAACACAGGGGAAGGTGGCTGAGCCCCACAGAGCAGCTCCAGCCTTCTTCCCTCCTCTCCAATCCTCAATCCCTCTCTGCAGTTCATTTCATAAACCAGAAGCAAAAGAAGCCCCCAGGTGCAGACTGACCTGTTGACACTGTCACTGCTGTCACTGACCAAAGTGGGCCCAGTTTTTCGTGGTTTACGACATTTTAGATCCTTCAAGAAAGAATCTTCACCATTCTGGGCGTGCAGGAGCTTATCCAGCTGCTCCAGGTCCTCTGGATCCAGGGCAACACGGCTGAGGGGGGCTAAGACCATGTTCTCCTTAATTTCAAAAGGAGCAAACTTCCCACAGGAGCCAGCAAGGGTCTGAAACATCAAGTGAGGAATGTCAGGGTTTGGACACTGAGAAGCTGCAGCACCAACACGTGCAAGAAACACCTGCTGTTGAGGTGTTGTCTGAGGTGAAGATTTAGGTTAAGTGAAGATTTAGGTTAAGCCCTTCCTGTCCAAGACTCCAGATCTTCCAGGCAATGCAGAAGACAGAGCTGAGGTTCACTGAACCAACCACAAATGTCTTCTGTAGTCTCTGCTCTGGCCTTTTTCTTAAAATCCTTTGCACTTTTGGGACCAGGAAATTAAGAAAAAACAATGTTTTGACCACCTAAGAAGCTGTAAGGGGCAGCTGAGAAGGAAATCAGGGTATTTTTGTTAGGAACAACTGTGAGAGACCAACACACACACACAGAGGCACAGCAGTCCCTCACCTTGGGGGCTTGTGGAGTCTTTGGTTTCTGGAAGAACCTGGTGATCTCTGCTTTCTGTGCATTGATGCGCTGAAATGAGAACCCAAATGCAAACGTGAGATGGGACAAAGCTTTGGAATGCCAGGTGAGCTCATGCATGACTCAACTTCAAATGAGGCACAAAGCAAAGTTCAGGCAGTCAGCAGCTCCTGTGACTCAACAGAAACACTGATTGTCCTCCCTGGCACAAGCAGGGCTCCAGTGTCACTGCCAGGGGAGAGGTCACTTGTGCCCATTCAGAAACACACACAGAAAACACCCACGAGGGGAGAAGCAAAGGAACCAACAGGTGTGAAAGTAACAGGTAAAATCTGCATGAAGCAGCCCCAGCAGGTCAGGGGGACAGGCTGCACTCAAAGGAACCTGCTGCACCATTTCACCCCAGAAAGAATTTAGAGACAAGCCAGAAAAAACATTTTTACCTTTTCTTCCTCCTTTAACCGTTTCTCCTCTTCTTTCTTTCTCTTCTCCTCAAGTTTTGCCCTTGAAAACAAAGATCATGTGAACTGTCACCCTCCAGGAAGGGTTTATTTGCACTGAGGAAGAGGTGGGAAGCCCCAGACCCCACCACGAGGATCATCTGTCAACCCAGCCAAGAACCCCACTTGGTTAAGTGCAGAGGACACTTTGTTCATTCCTTCTAGAGCAAATATTGACCCATTTCAGGTTAATGGGCTGCCTCAAGTTTCTCTCAGTCCCAGGGAGTTTCAGGGGTTACCAAGTCCCAGGTCACTTCCTCCACAAACAGCACAGGAGAGCCAGGTCCTGCTCAGGGCAGCAGAGGCACCGCTGGGATGGGGGCACAGAGTCCCTCAAGCATTTCAGAGCCACCCCCTGACCCCAGGCCTGTGCTGCTGGAGCAGGAGGGCAGGGAAAGTGGGCATGGAAATCAGCACAGGCACCCCCAGGATGTGCACGAGCCCAGGCACTCACTCCAGAGCCTCCTGCCTCTCCTTGCGCTTCTCCTCCTTCACTCGCAGCTTCTCAGCTTTCTCCTTCTCTTCCTTTTCTTTCTTTTCCCTCCTTTCTCTCTCCTTCAACTCTTTCTCTTCCTCTTTCCTCTTCTTTGCCTCCTCCTTGGCTCGTTCCTTCGCAGCTTTTGCCTCTTCCTTCAGCCTCCCCTTCTCCTCCCTCTCTGCCTGCAGCTTCTGGAGCTTGTCCGCGCGCTCCTGGTCCTGGGGCACAAAGGGGACACTCAGAACTGCAGCTCTGTGCTCCCCAAAGCCCCAGGGAAAATCAGCATTTTTGCATTTATTGCTCAAAAAGGAAGCTGGACCCACCCAGTGCTTGACCTGCAGCACCACAAAAATATCCTGGACTGGGAGGGCCCCTCATGCTCCTCTCCAGGAGTGCAGGTGGGAGCACATCCACAGCCCCCCTGCCTCAGGCAGCTGAGCTTCCCTGGGCTGCCTCTCTGAAAGCTTTAATTATTCTTAAAAAAGGTATTTTCATTTCTCTAAGCATCAAAGAAAGCTTTGTATTGAGTCATCTTCATTACCACTGTGGCATTATGGAAAATTAGATGGGAATTAAAAAATCATAATGATTCCCTTATTCAATAGGAGATTTCAGATTCTTTCCAAAATATTTCCTCCTGAGCAAAGCTTTTCATGCTTTGGTGTCATCACAGGGCTACAGTGGTGTCACTTCCACAAGTGAATTAGAGCTGATTTGACATCACAAACCCACAAGGATTTTCTGATTGTTTCCACAAGCACAGAAATCACTTTGATGATCCTTGTGGGTCCCCCCAAGCTGGGCTATTCCATGATCTCAGGGAGTAAAGTCAGCCTCCAAACCCCAGACTGTGGAGCTTATCCCTTGTTTTCTTCCATTCTACATCATCAGACATCACCAGTGCCCTGAGATTGTTCAAGGGGCACTCTGGGAACAGATTTTATTGGAAGTGTTGCCTTTTATGGTGTTTCCTCCCAAAACAACTGCAATTCCCACCGTGGCTCTGCTGACACAAAGGGGGAAGATGTCAAATTAAAGAGAAAAAGCTTTTCTGTGCTGCAGGCACTGGTGATGTCACCAGGAAAGGAGGATCTGCCTGTGCCCAGACACTCCAACTCCTCCCTGAGTATTTTCAGTTTTCTTTTATTGATTTCACATCTTCCCTTGTCAACATCAAGGCTTCCTTGAGCAGTGTCACAACACAAATAACTGCAGAAAGCCACCAACAGCCAAATGGTGCCAATGGCAAGGAAACAACACTGTCAGCCTGAGTCATGGAATGTGCAGGGTGCTGGTGTGAAGCTGACAGCTCACTGGTGGCTTTGGTTCATTCCCAGCATCATTTTTAGCTTCCATTCTCCTCTCTCCCTCCCATCCCTGCTATTTTTAACACAGCTATAAGAAGGGAAGAAAACAACAGATTGGAATTCTATATGGGGCACTGGGAAAAGCTGAAAAGCTCTGCAGCTACAACTTACATAAAACACACAAGTTTATAAACAAGCCACTGAGAGACACAGAATTCCTGAGCACAAACCTTCCCAGGTGCAGACAAAAACAAGCCCAAAAAAGCCCCATTCCTGCAGCAGTGACCCCTCAGCCTCCAGGAGTGGCAGCAGAATGAGGGAGCAGAGTTTGCTGAGGAGCTGCAGCCAAGCAAACAGAACCTGGAGCTTGAGCATTCCCAGTGGTGGCATCCAGTGGTGACATCCTCTGGGAAGTCACAGACACAGTGCCCCATTTGCCTCATGGATTAATAAAAACAGAACCTAAATCTTGGGGCTTCAATCTCTTCCCAAAGAGCCCCAAATGCACCCAGGGCTCCATTCAGGAGCTTTGGAAAGAGCCAAACACTTGAACTGCCTGCATGAAAGGTTCTTCCATGCTCCTCAGGGTGAGGAAAAATGGCAAAAGAGATGTTCCAGCTGGGCTGAGATAAAAGGCAAAGCCTTTGCTGGCTCCTCAGGGGAGGTCTGGGTGTCAGGGAAATGCCTTACTCTTTGCAATCTCAGCTTCTCCTTCTCTGCTGAACTTCTGTGGAATTTCTGAGGTACCTGCAATTACAAAATGCAAGTTTTAGAGGAGATCCTGGTCCCCCCTTTCCAGCCTGAGTGGCACCAGGGTTGCTCCTGCAGATCCCATCCAGTCACTCCCAAATCCCCCAGAGCAGGGAATGAGGACACACAAGGGAACATCCAATGTCCCCAGAGCAGGGAATGAGGACACACAAAGGGACATCCAATGTCCCCAGAGCAGGGAATGAGGACACACAAAGGGACATCCAATGTCCCCAGAGCAGGGAATGAGGACACACAAAGGGACATCCAATGTCCCCAAATCAGGGAATGAGGACACACAAAGGGACATCCAATGTCCCCAAATCAGGGAATGAGGACACACAAAGGGACATCCAATGTCCCCAGAGCAGGGAATGATGACACACAAGGGAACATCCAATGTCCCCAGAGCAGGGGATGAGGACACACAAAGGGACATCCAATGTCCCCAAATCAGGGAATGAGGACACACAAAGGGACATCCAATGTCCCCAAATCAGGGAATGAGGACACACAAGGGGACATCCAATGTCCCCAAATCAGGGAATGAGGACACACAAAGGGACATCCAATGTCCCCAAATCAGGGAATGAGGACACACAAAGGGACATCCAATGTCCCCAAATCAGGGAATGAGGACACACAAAGGGACATCCAATGTCCCCAGAGCAGGGAATGGGGACACACAAAGGGACATCCAATGTCCCCAAATCAGGGAATGGGGACACACAAAGGGACATCCAACCTCCCCACTCCCACCCCAGCCTGGATCCACCTCTTGTCCCCCTGAACAAACCCCTCTGGTGCCCTCAGCCCTACAGGATCCCTTGCAAGGGGGGACACCACACCAGGGGAGCTGCTCTGAACCACAGGGGACATTTCAACGTGGCAAACTCACTTCCTTCCAGCTAAACTTCTGTTTGTTTGCTTTTGGGTTGGGTTTTTTTTTTGCATCCACCTATCTTGCTGTGCTATTTAGCTGTAACTTTATGAACACAAGGACTGTTTTCCATGTTTTAACACTTTCTTCTTGTCCTCACAGTCCACTTGACCTTCCACCAGTAGCAGCTCACTGACCCTCAATTGCAAACAGGGCACCTTTCTCATTTATCTTTTATTTATGGGGGGAAGAAAAAGGTGTTTTATGCATAAGAGCATTGTTCATAGACTGGTTAAAGGCCTAATTTGTCAATATTTCAGCACACTGGGACTTGATTTACTGGATGCCTCCTCCTCCTGCTGCCATTCACAGCATCCCATTTAAATTGTGATTAACAGGCTAACACAGCCCAACTGCTTTATTTTCTATATTTATCTGATATAAAACAGGAGTTCTGTCAAGTGGGGGCTTCAGCTCCTCAGAGCTATTTCCCTCCAGGAAAACAAAGCTGCCAGGACTCCCAGCTGCCAGCTTTGGGCTACAAACTCCCATTTTGGGGAGCAGCACGTGAGCAAATCCAGCCCCACTGGCAGTGTTGGATTACACCAGGAGTGCTTTCTGCTCTTCTGCTACACTGGAAATACTTCATGCCTGCTTGAGTGTGTCTGTTTATTTTAGAGAGGGAAGGCTGGGAGTTTTCACAGAGGAGGAATTAATTGATCACTGGACTTGATAAACACAACAAAAGGACTGGGAGAACCATCCCGTGGTGTTTGAGCCACCTGAGCAGGTGCTGCCACCCTTGGAAGCTTCTCTGTCCAAACTGCCCCAAAAATCAGAGTGGCTGAAACTCAGGTGATCAAAAACCCCCTCATCCCGAGCTTTTTCATGGAATCCCAGAATGATTTGGGTTGGGAGGGACCTTAGAGCCCATCCAGTGCCACCCTTGCCATGGGGCACATTCCACTGTGCCAGGCTGCTCCAATCCCTACCCAGCCTTGGGCACTGCCAGGGATGAGGCAGGAGAGCTGCCCTGGGCACCCTGTGCCAGAGCTTTTCCATGGCAGCTGCAGAAATTCAGAGCTGGGAAAGCATCTGCACTGGCTGTACTGGGGGAACAGCCTCACAGGAACCCCAGCAGCTCTGGGGAGGATGAAAACACAGCTTGGGAAAAACCACCTAAACACAGAACTGCTGTTCCTAAAACACCAAGCCCCAAGTGGGGATTTCACTAAAGAAACGTAAATACAGCAGCAGCCAGAACCAGGGAGGATCAAACCCTTGAGCTGCAGGATTTAGAGACCCCCCAAAGGCCAACAATTCATTAATTAACCCCCACCACCTTTCCTACACTCCTCACTGCCCCACTCACCCTCTTCCCCAGACCCCCAGGCACCCAAGCACTCCAGCACAGCAAGTGCACCCCAAAGCAGAGCAGACCAACCTTCCTGGCAGGCGTGGAGGCAGCCAGGGGGCTGCTGCTGCTGCCCTTGCTCTGTGCCAGGAGCTCGGGGGAGCCCCCAGAGCTCAGTGAGGAGTTGGTCAGTCCCGAGTCCCCCTCGTGGGACGACTCCAGGGCCTCGCTCTCCGACGCGTCCAGAGAGGCCACCTGGGGGCATTTCAGGGTCATGATGTCCTCCAGCAGCACCACGGGCACCTTCCCCTCAAAGAGCACATCCTTCAGTTCTCCCTGAGCGCCCTTCCTGCCCGCCCCATCCTGGCAGGCCGTGGGGCTGCAGCGTGGGGGGCTCCCGGCTCCTGCAGCCTGCCCCGGCCCAGCTGCAGCTGCACAGGGCCCCTCAGTCCCCACGGAGTCACCTGCTGGGCTGCTCTGCGAGGGGCTCAGGCAGCCCAGCTCCTTTCCTATGGTGCCATTGCTCACAGCAGCTGTAGAATCCACAGCCCCGCGCTCTGCGCCGTCCCCGAGTCCGCGGGCAGAGCCCCTGGAGGGGTCAGGAACACCCCCAGGGTCACTGGTGTCACCGCCTGGGGTTTTCTGGATAAAATGGTCCAAAGGACCCTTCCCGTTCACGAGTTTTGGAGTCAAATTCCCGTCGGAGCCCAGCTGGCAGTCGTTCTCCACATTGTCCAGGGAGGCACCTGAGGCATCCAGGGAGGGATCCTTGCTGGCAGCAAAAGCACTCGGGGAGCTCTTGACTTTTTTGACTTCTGAACTGACATCGAGATTCTCCTTTGGCACAGGATTGAGGCGCTTGAAGGGCAGCCGAGCTGCAACAACAACACCACATTAGACACAGGAAACACCAAAGGCTTTCATTCATTCTGGAGCGCATTGAGAATTGAGATGAGCTACTTAGAGATTATTTAATCATCCCCAAGCAATGTGTTTCATAAAATCAGGTCTGAGATGTTCTTAATGTGTTAAAACTGCGCTGGATGAGAGACACTCCCTTACCTTGGACGAGCTTCCGTGGAGGAACAGCAGCTTTGTCTCTGCACTCCATGGCTACGGGAGAAAACAACAAATCAACACTTGTGGCAGCTCCCAGTGAGCTGTTGCCTCCCGGGGACGGCTGAGACAGAGCGCAACAGCTCTCTCAGGGCCGCTGAGGGAGGACAAAGGGGTCCCAGTGTCACCCCCAAGCCAAAGGAACCCCCGACCCAGCGGGTCCCGGCAGCCACACTGTCCCCCTCACACTGTCCTGGGGCAGGAACATCCCCAGGAGCCTGTGCCTGCACCCAAGGAGATGTGAGGAGGGAATTCCTGGCTGTGAGGGCGGGCAGGCCTGGTACAGGTGCCCAGAGCAGCTCTGGCTGCCCCTGGATCCCTGGCAGTGCCCAGGCCCGGCTGCAGCACCCGGGGACAGTGCGAGGTGTCCCTGCCCATGGCACGGGTGGGACGGGACGGGCTTTCAGATCGCTCCCCACCCAAACCGGTCTGTGACTGCACGAGTGCGGCTGCAGGGCGGGCCCGCGCCCAGCCCCGGGGCGCGGCGGCAGCTCCGGCACCTCCTTTGTTACCCCGGGCAGGCCCCGCGCACCCCGTGGCCCAACCGCCGCCGGAAACACCTCGCGCCCCGGCCGCGCGGCACCCCCAGCCCGGTCCTACCTGTGGCGCCGGCGGCGGGCGCGGCTCGCGGCGGTGCCGGGGGGCGGCGGCCGACCCTGAGGCGGCCCGGCCCGCACAGCCCCCGCCGCTCCGGGCCCGGTCCCGCCCGGCCCGTCCCGCTCGTACTTGGCGGGAGCCGGGGCGACCCCGCGTACCGCGCCACTGATTGGCCGAGCGCGCCCCACGTGATCCGCCCAGCCACACTCCCCGCTGCGTCTCGCCTTTGGATTGGCCGCCGCCGGGAGCGCCGCTGATTGGCGGAGGGGGATGTCGGTCTGGCGCGCTGCAGGCGCTGATTGGGTGGCTTTATAAAGGGCCGGCGGGAGGCCACTGGGTCCCTGTGTTTGGGCCCGAGGCCTACCGGCTCACCGGGCGGGACCGATGCCGCGGCGGGCCGGAGCGGCCTGTCCGGAGCAGCGGGCGGAGGGGGCGGAGTCAGCACTGCCGCCCGCCGCGCTGCTACGGGCATTGAGCCAACGCGCGAAATGGCGGCGGCGCCGGCGGCCAATCAGTGCCCGCCGCTGCGAGGCGCAGGCGCAATGGTTGTCACAAAGCATGCTGGGAGTCGTAGTTTTCAATTTGGAGTGTTTGTCGCCCCATTTTTCCCCCAGACCTATGGCGGGGGTCCTTGCCCGGTTGTCCCCGTGTCGCACACGCGGTCCGCTCCCCGCGGGCAGTGCCGAATCCTTCAGGAGAAATACACAGCTGTGCCACAGTCATCTCCCAACATGACCGCCCGGCCCGCGTGTCGCGACAGAACGATTCCATTCGCCGCTCAGTCGCGCCCTCAGCGGTTCCGCCCGGCCGGCAGGGGGCGCGCTGGCGGCGCTCCGGCCGGGCCGCTCGGTGGTGGCGGCCGGGGGCGGGGCCGGGCGGCGGCGGAAGCGGCGGCGGGGACGGGCCGGGCAGGGACGGGCGGAGCGTCCTGAGGCTCCCGAGGCTCCCGCCGCCCCCGCTCCAGGTCCTGCCGCCCGCACACCGGCTCCCCGCCGCCACCGGGCCAGGCAGCGGCACCGGCACCATGTCGGTGGCGGGGCTGAAGAAGCAGTTCTACAAAGCGACCCAGGTGAGACACCGGCACCCCGCGCCCGTTCCCGCCGCCGTTGGGCTCCAGGGAGGCCGCTCTTCCCTTGGCGGTTCGGAGAAGCCGTCCCGGCCGCTGCTGCCCCGGCAGTGCCCGCTCCCCGCCGTTATCCCGTCCCGGCATCCCGGCGCTGGGCCCGCCGGGCATCCCCCGGTACCCCCCGGTGTCCAGGGTATCTCCCGGTTCTCAGTGTCGCTCCCGGAGTTCGGTGCGGGTCGTGAGCGGAGCTCAGCAGCCGGGGAGGGAGGCCCGGTTTGGCAGAGCCGTTCTCCGGTGGGACCGGGGAGGGGACCCGGGCACGGAAACTCCTCCGGGGGAAGCGGCGGCTGCGGGGCCGGTGACACCACGGGGGTCCCGGGGGTGCTTCCCTTTCCCTAAACCGGGACGGATCCAGCCTGGAGCCGGAGGGAGCCCCGGGAGCAGCGGCCCCGGTAACCTCGGGAAGCTCCCGGTTCGTGCGGGGTTGGGGAGCCCCGGGCTGGGCAGAGTTCCAGAGGTTCGGGAATTGCCCCCAGGATGGAGGAGTTCGTTCATCCTTGGAATTCTTCCCCCGAGTTCCCCGCCCTGGAGGTGCCCAAGGCCCGGCCGGGAGCAGCCTGGCACGGTGCGAGGGGATATTCCATGCGAAGGAATATTCCATGAATTCCAAAGGAATTTCCACGATTCCCTGTGGGAATGGGCCCCAAACAGGGCTCACAAACACCTCTCCCTCTCCCTCAAACGAGGGGAGTCCATCCCCAATCCCCCCGAGCAGAATTCCCCTTCCCAGCGCTTCCTGTTAACAGTTGTGAGCTTTTGTTAATGCATTTTGGGAACGGTTCAGGAATCACAAATCCCCCTCTGCTGCTGCTTTCCTGCCCCTGCTTTGAATTCCAGATAAATTTGGCACGGGTGGTGTTTTCCATCCCTGAGTTTAAACCCTTTCAGCTCATCCCACCCCTGCGTGCAACGTGTGTCGCCTTCCTCCTCGGCTGTTTCCCCAAATCCATTTCATTTACCCAGCAAAGCAAAAGAACAAATTCCTGAAGTCATCCTCCACCGCCTTTCCCACCAAACCCATCGTGGGGTGGTGTTTTAGGGTGGTTTTTTCACAACTTCCATGGGGAAAGGTCGTGCTGGGGGCTCGGTGTGGGAGGATTTTGCTGGCCTGGATGTGCTGTGCTGGTGTCAGGAGGTGGAAACCCCTGGGTGACTCAGGACTAACGTGTTCCTAAGCCCAAAAATATCATTTGAAACCCCAGATGAAGCCGTTTTTTGGAGGAATTGCAAATTGCCACCCCTTGCAACGCTCCAGGGACAGGGACAGAGGTGTCCAGGACTTGGAGATGCTCTGACTGGAAACTGGGACTCACTGGTTCCACTTTGGCCATTTTCTTGTCTCCTCCTCCCTTCCTTCCCTTTCCCCCCTTTCTCCCCTTTCTCCCCTCTGGTCCCACTCAGCCCTTGGCTGAAGGAGAGGAGGATTAGTTATTTTTTGGCTCCCTTCAAACCATCAGAAGCTGCCAAAGCCCAACATGTGGAAGATCTTTTCCCTAAAACGTTACGTTTTGTTCCACGTCTGGCCTTAATTGAGGGCAAACAGAGCCAGGAGCGGGGTCTGCAGGGACCCCAAAGGGTTTGGGATCCCTGTCCAGGATCCAGGGGGAGCAGGGCTTGGCTCCTGGGGCTCATCCATGTGAATCCTGCAAGCCCACGTCTCCCCTGGGTGAGGCAGCCGGGCGCCCACACGCAGGAGAGAGCCTGGAGTATCCTGGAAAAAAAAAATAAATAAAATGAAATAAATCTGAGTCGTGCTGGCAAATGCTGCAGATGGGGAGCAGCTCTGAGTGTGTCCAGAACAGGTTCTGCCTGTTCACAGCAAACTGTTCTCTAAAAAAAAAATAAAGCAAGCTGGAGAAAACATCCTGAGGAAGGGGGAGAAAGAAACAGCAGCAGCAGCTTGGAGCTGGGAACAGGGTGGGAAATCCCTGCCTGGTCCAAGGTTTCATCCAGCCTGGGATTCACAGGGACCTTCTGGTGTGGAAACAGCTTCCCTTGCACCCTTTGGGTTTTGTACAAACTGCTGGGAATCCTCAAATCCTGCAGATCTTCCCAGGCGGTGGGCAGGACAGGCTGCTGCTCCTGGGGAATCCTGAGGGCTGTCACAAGGGGTAGGGAGCAGCACCAGGGCTGCAGGGAACCTGGGATTCCTGCCTCACCTGGAGCAGGAGCAGCTCTTTGGGAACAGGGGAATCCAGGGCTGGGTCTGTGCTGGGATGCAGGGCTGGGTCTGTGCTGCTCACCTGGAGCAGGAGGAGGTCAGGAGAATCCAGGGCTGGGTCTGTGCTGCTCACCTGGCGCAGGAGGAGCTCTCTGGGATGCAGGGCTGGGTCTGTGCTGGGATGCAAGGCTGGGTCTGTGCTGCTCACCTGGAACAGGAGCAGCTCTTTGGGAACAGGGAATGCAGGGCTGGGTCTGTGCTGCTCACCTGGAGCAGGAGGAGGTCAGGGGGATGCAGGGTTGGGTCTGTGCTGTTCACCTGGAGCAGGAGGTCAGGGGAATCCAGGGATGGGTCTGTGCTGTTCACCTGGCACAGGAGCAGTTCTCTGGGATGCAGGGCTGAGTCTGTGCTGTTCATCTGGAGCAGGAGCAGCTCTCTGGAGTCAGGGGGATGCAGGGCTGAGTCTGTGCTGCTCACCTGGCACAGGAGCAGCTCTTTGGGAACAGGGAATGCAGGGATGGGTCTGTGCTGCTCACCTGGAACAGGAGGAGGTCAGGGGAATCCAGGGCTAGGCCTGTGCTGGGATGCAGGGCTGGGTCTGTGCTGCTCACTTGGAACAGGAGGAGCTCTTTGGGAACAGGGGATGCAGGGAAGGGTCTGTGCTGCTCACCTGGAACAGGAGGAACTCTGGGGATGCAGGGCTGGGTCTGTGCTGTTCACCTGGAGCAGCAGGAGCTCTCTGGGATGCAGGGCTGGGTCTGTGCTGCTCACTTGGAACAGGAGGAACTCTGGGGATGCAGGGCTGGGTCTGTGCTGCTCACCTGGAGCAGGAGGAGCTCTTTGGGAACAGGGAATCCAGGGCTGGGTCTGTGCTGCCCCTCCCAGAGCCCAGCTGTGGGTGGGAGCTCTGGGATTCCCAGCCCAGCTGCTGGGGGTGCTGCCCCTGGAGCACAGCAGGGTTTGGGATGGAGGAGAGCTCAGAGCTCCTCTCCTGGCAGTGCCCAAGGCCATCTGGGGCTGGGACAGGATGGGATTGAGGTCCCTTCCAAGCCCAGCCAGGCTGGGGCTCAGCCCTGCCATTCCAAACTGGATTAACGTGCTCCCGAGGCCTGTGTGAGCTGAGCCTAAACCCTGCCAGGCCTGCCTGGGCTCAGGAGCTCGTGCTGGCCCAAGCCACAGCCCAGCCTCCTCCTCCTCCTCATCCAGAGCCATTTTCCAGAAGGGGAAAAGGCAACTGCTAATTAAATCTCAGCAGCCCTTGACACACACACACACATTTCCCTGTGTTTGATGACAGCTCCCAGGGCTTCCAGGGGTATTTTTGGCCATAAAGAGCCCCTTGCTGCCTGCCTGGCCTGGGATGTGCTCCAGAGCCTGGGACAGGCAGCTCAGCCCTTCCTTCCCCAGCTCCCTGGGCCAGCAGGGAAAGCTTTGCCTGCCCTGGGAGCTTGCTCCAGGTGCTGCTGTGAGCTGAGGATGTGCTCATGGGTGACACTGAGGGACAGGGTGCACCTGCCAGGGAGGGCATTTCCTCTTTCTTTTGGCCTTTGTGGTCATTCATTGCTCTTGGTGCTGCTGAACTGGGATTTCCTTCACTTCTCCTTGGGTTTCCTTTCTTCCCCCCTCAGCTGTGCTGATTTTGTGCTCTGCTTTCACACGTGGGATTTTTCTTCCCTTTCCCAGGTGAACCTTCCGAAAGCTCCTTTTATTTTTTTGTTCATTTTGGCTTTTTTTTTGATATTAACTCAGCCCTGCTCCCATTGGCCTCTGCAGGCTTTCTCTTTGGGGTGGTTTGGGTTGGAAGGGACCTTCAAGCTCGTCCTACCCCATGGGCAGGGACACCTTGCACTGCCCCAGGCTGCTCCAAGCCTTGGGCACTCGCAGGGATGAGGGGGCTGGCAGTGCCTGGAGGTGCCCAAGGTCCTGGAGAATCCACCAGGAGAGTCTGGATTGCTCCTGCCTCCAAGAAAAGCCTTGTAACCCCCTGTCCCAGGGGGGGCTGCAGGGATGGGGCAGGCACAGCATCTTTGGGAAGCTGTGCCAGGGCCTCAGCGCCCTGTGAGCAAAGAGGGGAGCAGGGAGTTGCTGTGGGAGGGGTTTGGCAGCATCAGCCTCTGAGCTCCTTATCTGTACATGGGAATTTGGACTGGCAAGTCGAGGGATTTTGCTGATTCCTGCCAGCCTGGAGCCTCCTGCCAACCTCTGTCCCTCAGCACTGATGTTTCTGTATTAACATTAACCTGGGCTGGATTCCCCTGCAGCTCCTGGCTTTATCTTTCCACATGAATCTGCTCCTGAGGCTGGGGCAAAGCTGGATTTGCTGGGGTGACATCCCAGAGCATCCTCCCCTGGCTGCTGCAGCTGTGCTGGCCCTGGGGAGGGCTCTCCTGGTGCTGTGTTTGCAGATCCACAGGGAAAGGGGGGCTCAGGGCAGACCTCACCCCTCTGCACAGCTCCCTGGAGGGGGACAGGGCTCAGCCTGCCAGGGGACGAGTGACAGGAGGGAGGAAATGGCCTCAGCAAGGCTGAAATTTGATATTGATGCAAATTTTTCCATGGAAAAGGCTGTGAGGCATTGGAGCAGGCTGCCCAGGGCAGTGGTGGAGCCCCATCCTGAAGTGTTCAAAAGCCACGTTGGATGTGGCAGCTCACAGTGCTGAGCCTGGTGCTGGGCTGGACTCAGGGCTCCTGAAGCTCCTTTCCAGCCTTGCCCATTCCATGATTCCACCTGTGGCAGGTGGAAAGCAGAGGCTGAGTGTCCCCAGAGCTCGTGGGGACAGGGATGAGGCGCCAGGGCACCCCTTCAGGGCTGCCTGGACACTCACAGAGGTGCCTGGGCCACATCCAGGGGAAAAGCTGCAGCCAGGATGTTTTCCTGTGGATTCCCTCTCCTTACCTGGGTGATTTCCATCAAAACCCTGTCCCTGCACTGGCTGGTCAATCATTGCTGGAGCTCAGCAGCCCCACAACCAAACAGGTTTCATTTTTTCCAGGATTGTTTCTCTGCAGAGTTTCCTATAAATTGGCTTTTCCCCCCCCCTCCATTTTAGGGTTGTTTTTGCAGACAGCAACGGGAGCTCTGATTCCTGGAAGGCAGAGACAAAAAGCAGAGCTGGGAAAGTCCAGCTCTCCATATCCTGCTCTGTTTGCTCCCCTTCCCGTGGCTGATGTCAGAGCAGGGAAAGTGTTATCCTGTGCCTGCAGCTGGGGGAATCTGGGCTCAGGGCAGGAGCTGTGACTCAGGGGGGGTCATGTGGTGCTGGGATGCTGAATCCACGTCATGAAACCCTGGATTTATCCAGCTGCTTGCACGGGGGATGCTTCCTGCCTGAGCTAAAGGAAATCCTTCCTCCCCCTTTTCCCTGCCACTGCTTTCCTCCTGGGAAAGAGCAAAATGGGGATGAGCTCAGGCAGCCCTGCCTTGTCAAAGCTGATTCATTTCTTTAGCACTTTGTTGTTTTTTTTTTTTTTTTTCCCTCCTTCTTCCTCCTCTCCCCCATCCCTGCTCATGCCAGTGCCTTTTGCAGGGCTCCCAGCCCCATCCCTGTGGGAATTGCAGGGCTGGGCAGGGAGCAGGGCAGCTCCTCCTGCCTGACACTGCACAAACCCCAGTGCCAAGATCCAGCTGGTGCCTGCAGGGATGTGAGGGGCTGATCCTGCTGGATCCCTGCTGCTGGCCCTCCCAGGCAGGATGGAGAGCTCCTGAGAAGCCCAGAAATGTAAGAAATCCCTAATCCACGTGGTTTTGGCTGTGTAATTCCAGCTGAACTCATTCACATGGAAACTCATCCCAGCCCTGGGTGTTTCATAAGACTCTGAGGTTGCTGTCCCTGCTCCTTCCCATCCTTAACTGCACAGATTCACCCAGCCTGGGATGTGGTGCCTGGAGTGGCAGCAGGCAGGAGGCTGATGCTGTCTTTTCCTGTGGATCTGCTCCCTCTGAGCTGTGCCCTGACCATGTCCCAGCCTTCATCCCTGGGTCAGATGGGGAAAGATCCAGCTCATGGCCCTGGGAGAGCCCCACAGCATCCCAGAGCTTCCCTTTTCCTAAGCTGCTCCATGACAGGACCTGGTGCAGGATCCAGCCCATCCTGGCCTCTCCCTGGCATTATAAAAGTGATAATTAATATTATTTTCCAGATTTCCTTTTCCTGTTCCCCTCACAGCCCCATCCCTGCATGCAGTGATCCCGTGGCTTTCAGCAAAGGGCCTGGCCCAGACTCAGAGCTGGGGCTTCCTCTCCTGCTTTTGGGGCTGGCAGTGCCTGGAGGTGCCCAAGGTCCTGGAGAATCCATCAGGAGACTCTGGATTACTCCAAGAAAAGCCTTAACCCCCCCTCCCAGCATTGCCACCAATAGCTAATTAATAGAACCAGTCCTTTTAAAGCCATTGGGAATTTTAGGATCTCCTAATGCCTGGCTATTAATAAAGTTCATGGTACTGTCACTAATTAAATTGCTTTTCTGCTCCATAGGAGAAAAAAAAAGATGAGTTAAACATCTCCATAATGAAATTCTGTCTTTGAGACAGAAGGTTAAATTTGCATGATTAAAGCTTTAAAGGGCTTTTCCTAATTGAGAAAATGCTTCATAATTCATCCTAGAGCCTGAAACCCCGGCTGCACCCCCTTGCTGGGCCAGACTTTATTCTGCAGTGATAATTTATTAACCACTTTCCTGACCAAATCTGGTTTGGCATCCCAGGATCAGCTGCATTTAAACTTAATTTTCCCACTTTCATGATGGAAAAGGCAGAAGAAGGGTAAACAAAAATTATCCACACCCAAAGCAAACCCACTGCAGGAGAAGGTGCTGGGTTGTTTTGGGGGTTTTGTTTTCCTGATTTTCTTCCTTGGATTAGGAACCACCTTTTGCTGCTGCCGTGTGTCTGAGGGAGCAGGGGCAGCACAAATGCAGAGTGCCAGATGCTGGAGCAGCTCCTGTCCCAGTAAAGCTCCTCCTGATTGTACTGGGGGAGTTAGAAAGGGCAAAGGCTCTGGCCTTTTGTGCCTGCCTGGGATAAAACATCATCCAAATGTCATCTCCCAGCGTTTCTGGGCCACCTCTGGCTCTGCCTGCAGGGCAGGAAGGGCCACAGTGATGCCACAGTGATGCCACAGTGATGCCAAGTGCTGGGGGGGGGATTTTATCCCAATTAAACCATCCCAAAATGAGTCTCAGTGTGCAGCGAGGGGGAAAAACAGATTCAGCAGCACCTTGGATGGGCTGGAAGCTGCCAGAAGCCCTGGGATGTGGGGAGGGCCCTGGTGCAGCTCTGGAGGAGCTGATGCAGGAGTTTAACCCAACCCTGGCAGCCTTAGGGGTGCTGGGGTCGCTCCTTCCCGCTCTCCCTTTCCTTAGGATGCTGTGCTCTGCTCTGATAGCCACAGAGCTTTTCCTAGAATTCAAAGGAACAAGGAAAACAAGTGTTTACAGTGTCCTCAGCCACTTCTGTCCCCTTTGATGTGTGAGCCCTGCTCCCCGTGTGAAACGTGCTGTGCGTGGGGCTCTCCCAGCCAGCCCACGCCAGGAGCAGGACTTTGCCTTCCTCTGGGGGGATTTGGGTCTTTTTTGATCTCCCTGATGGCTGTAGAGCCGTGTCCCAGCAGCTCTTTGTGTCACCAGCTCTGTGTGTCCCACCAGCCTGGCTTGCTCCCCTCATCCTGCAAATCCAGAGGTTTTCTGGCTCCTTCCCAGCTCCTGACTTGCCTCCTGCTGTATCCCAGCTTTGGGTGATCCCAGCACCTCAGGGAGGTGTTTCTCCTGGTTTTCACAGCTTGGTGTTCTCTCCAGGGATTTACAGGTGTCTTGCACCCTCCTTTCCCTCTTTTGCCCCTTGTTTTTTGGGAAATCCCTCAGAGCTGACCCTCCAAATGCTGACTGCAGGACAAGGCTGCTCTGTGCTCCTCCTGAAGCTTTGCAGCTGGGAAAAAAACCAAGGATTGCAATTCCTAGGAGGCACTTTCAGTGCTTTGCACTTTTCTATCCCATCTCAGGAGCAACTCCAGAGCAGCTCCAAGGCTCCAGGGCGAGGAGCCTCTGCTGCCCTGGCTCCTGGGGCCGGGTGGAGCTGCCCAGGAGTGATGGCTCAGCAGCTTTGGAAAAGCCAGGCCGTGATTCACTGGGGCAGGACACGGGCAGGCTGTGCAGGAAGTCTGGATGCAAGGCCACTATTCCATGTTTCCCCTCAGTTTACTGAACTTCCTCTCAGTTGCTGAAGTCACTGGAAGCCTGTGAGGGGAGATCACTGCTGGGAGAGAGGAGCTGCTGCTGCTGCTCCTGGTGTGTTTGTGTTTTCCCTGGAATTTGACCCAATTCTATTATTTATTTTTTTTTCCCCAGCTGAGTAGAAATTGTGTCTGGTTTGGTTCAGAGCGTGTGAGAAATAACAACAGGAGAAAACAGGATGCAAATGGCTGCTGGGAGGTGCCCCCATCCATCCCTCCAGCACGAGCATTCCAAGACCCCTATGGAAACCTTGGGTTGTGCCCTTCTCTGTCTCCTGCTGGAAAAAGGAGCTGGGAGATCACCCCAGTGAGCAGGGAGCCTGGTGGTGAGCAGGGTTTGGGCTCTGCCCTGCAGCCCAGGAGAGCAGGAATTCCCAAAGCCGGGAGGAGGGAGCAGCTGCATTGCAGAGCATCCTCCCGGTGCCCTTGGCTGGCCCAGCCCCGGGGCTGCTGCTGCAATCCCGGGTTTGCCTTTAATTCCCGCTGTCCTCGTTCCTGCAGCCCATCTGCTGGATGGAGATGAGTCACCCGAGCCCGAGGAGGAGGAGGAGGAGGAGGAGGAGGAGGGCTGGCAGGTGGCTCCTGGAAAGCCGCCTGTGCAGCTCTTCCCTGCCCTTTCCATAGGATAAGATTACGACCCGAGGTCACTGGGAAGCCTCTCCTCCTCTGCAGAGGGAAGGGAAGGAGCTGCTCATTGTTCCAGCCTGACCTTCCTGCTCCAGATCAAGGAATTCCTGTGGTGCTGCAGGGAGGGGAGAGATCCCAGCCTCAGCTGCTGAGGGGGTGGGAAGCTCGGGGTGTTCCGAGCCACGTTTTTCCCTGAGCACGTGTCTGGAGGCAGCCAAGCACCTCCAGTGCCTTGGCACGAGTCTGTTCCAAGGCAGAGACTCCCTGGATCCATCATGGGGCTCGTCCCCAGCACTTGGGTGCAAGGCTCAGCCAGGACTGGCCTCTCGTGGAAGATGGGAATGGGAAAATGGCAGGGAAGGAACTGCAGGAGAGGGCTGAGAGTTGGGTAATGGGGTGGAAAGGTCCCTGGGAGCTGTTTGTCTGGAAGATCTGACAGTAGAGGGGCTGCTGGAGTGTCCAGGTGCCCCCAGGCAGGTCAGATCCTGGGGATGGCATTTGGAGCCAGCAGCAGGGTGTGCTCAGAGGGGCTGGAGCCTGAGAGCAGCTGCTGCTCCTCCTCCTCCTCTGCTTTGCCATGAGGGGATGTGAAAAATCCCAGAGTGGTTTGGGTTGGAGGGGACCTTGAAGGTCACAGAGTCCCCCCCTGCCATGGCAGGGACACCCTGGACTGTCCCAGGCTGCTGCAAGCCCCGGCCTTGGGCAGTGCCAGGGATGGGGCAGCTGTGGGAGCTCGGGAGTGTGCCTCCCTCTTGCAAGGCTGGAGGTAATTGTTCCTCCCTCCTCTGCACAACAAACACTGGGATCTGTTTTCTGCTCAAAGTAGGTCAGGAGTTGCTCAGATCAGTGTGAGCTGTGCTGTGGGTGTGCCCAGCTCACCCCAACCCGGGCTGCCTGCTGCTCTGGGGCAGGCACAGGGCTGGGATCCTGGGATGGGATCCTGGGATGGGCTGAGCCCAGCAAGGCTGGGATCCTGGGATGGGATCCTGGGATGGGCTGAGCCCAGCAGGGCTGGGATCCTGGGATGGGATCCTGGGATGGGCTGAGCCCAGCAAGGCTGGGATCCTGGAATGGGATCCTGGGATAGGCTGAGCCCAGCAGGGCTGGGATCCTGGGATAGGCTGAGCCCAGCAAGGCTGGGATCCTGGGATGGGATCCTGGGATAGGCTGAGCCCAGCAGGGCTGGGATCCTGGGATAGGCTGAGCCCAGCAGGGCTGGGATCCTGGGATGGGATCCTGGGATGGGCTGAGCCCAGCAGAGCTTTGATCCCAGGATGAGCTGATCCCACCAGGGCTGGGATCCCAGGATGGCCCAGGAACCCTCCCAGGACCAGCTGGTTCTGCAGGGAGCTCCATGGAGCCGTGTGGGGCATTCCAGGAGAACCCCCAGGCTTTTCCAGGCTGCAGCTGGGCTGGTTGTGTTTTTCCAGGAGGTTTTGGGACCTTTCCAGCCCTGCCAGTGCCAAGCCCCACTGGCTGAGTGGCTGAAGGCCTTTGCTGTGTTCCCAAGCTCCCACACACACACGGAGCTGGGCAGGGTCACGTTGGCTCTGAGGGATGGTGGGGATGACCCAAAGTGAAGCTGAAAGCCAGGGAGTCACACCCTGCTGAGCTGGGGAGGTGCTGGTGCCTCTCTTTAGGCTTCATGGAGCATCCCACAAATTCAACTGGGCACCAGCAATCCCAGTTAACCCTGGGTTTCCTTCACTCCTTCTCCTGTGCCAAACTTTGGGGGCTCAAAACATTCCCACCCCTTTTTCCCTGGGTTTGTGGGCTGGCTTTTTGCCCTGAGCTGGGATGAAGGTAGCCAGGCTAGAGCTGCTTCTCTGTTTGCTCATCTGTGGGTTTGTTTTTGTATTTCTTGAGGGGAACTTGCTGTTGGGAGGGTGGAGGGGAGGAAGAGGAAGGCTTTGATACCCCAGAGTCTGCAGGAATAAGGTTTTCAGTCGACTGTAGGGAACTGTTTTGATTGCAAGGATGGCAAATGTTTGATGTGTTATAAATAGGGCTGACTGCGATGGAAAAAAGAAAGCGAGTTTAAAAAGAAAAAAAACCCCTGATTTTTGGGTTTCTCTTGGTGTGTTTTGCTTGTTTGAGGCTGAGGGAATTAGGGATAATTTTCCGTTTTAAAATATTTAAAGGCTGGAGAGCAAAATATCAAAATCTGTGAAATCCCATGGGGGAGCTGGTGATTAGCAGAGAATAACACAGACTTGGGCTCCCTCATCCATGAGCTGGGCAGATGAGACCTTCAGGGTGGATGTGCTGGAATCTGCCCTCAGCTGGGGAACTTTGGCTGCTGGCATCTTCCCAGGTTTATCAGGGATTTTGCTGATGGTGCAGCCCAAAAATCACCTTTGATTCTCCACATCTTTCCCACCTCTCCACCTGGAATGATGCAGGAATTCCCCAGCTGGGACCGCCCAGCTCTGCTCCCACAATCTCTCCTAATCCTCCCTGCTCCTGAATTTACCCAGGCACATCCCAGCCAGCCTGGGAGCTGGGAGCAGCATTCTCGTGTTCCTTCCCCAGCCCAGCTGCCAGGAGAATCCCTGTGCATCCCTCCTTGCCCTTTTCCATGCACACACACCGTTCCTGCCTCTCCCCTGGCCACCCTGGCTCTTTCCAACAATGGTTCTTTCATTCCTGAGATCTTCCCCCACAAGGGGAGCTCGGGATTGTTCCCATTCCCACGCCCCTGCCAAGGAATCTGCAGGAATCCCCTGTGAGCTCCAAAACAAAGCTGTGGAGCGAGGCTGGAGCAGCCTTGAGTGGAGAGGGGCCCTGTCCAATCCCTCTGGATGAACTCTGCCAAGGAATCTGAAGGAATCTGTAGGAATCCCCCCTGAGCTCCAGAATGAAGCTGTGGAGTGAGGCTGGAGCAGCCTTGAGTGGAGAGGAGCCATGTCCAATCCCTCTGGATGGGCCCTGCCAAGGAATCTGCCAAGGAATCTGAAGGAATCTGCAGGAATCCCCCCTGAGCTCCAAAACAAAGCTGTAGAGTGAGGCTGGAGCAGCTTTGAGTGGAGAGGGGCCCTGTCCAATCCCTCTGGATGAACTCTGCCAAGGAATCTGAAGGAATCTGCAGGAATCCCCTGTGAGCTCCAGAATGAAGCTGTGAAGCAATGCTAGAGCAGCTTTGAGTGGAGAGGGGCTGTATCCAATCCCTCTGGATGAGCCCTGCCAAGGAACCTGCAGGAATCTGCCAAGGAATCTACCAAGGAATCCCCCCTGAGCTCCAGAATGAAGCTGTGGAGCGAGGCTGGAGCAGCTTTGAGAGGAGAGGGGCTGTGTCCAGTCCCTGTGGATGAGCCCTGCCAAGGAATCTGCCAAGGAATCTGCAGGAATCCCCCCTGAGCTCCAGAATGAAGCTGTGGAGCGAGGCTGGAGCAGCCTTGGCTGGACAGGGGCCGTGCCCAGTCCCTGTGGATGAGCTCTCCTGAGGATGAGCCTGGCTGGATGCTGAGCTCCCAGGAATGCTCCCTGCACCCCAGCAGGCTGAGGCAGTGCTCCCATCTCGGGCTGGAGCTGTATGGGGCCCACTGGAGCTGTGACATTTTACTGGAGCACAGCTGGAAGTGAGGGCTGAGAGCTCCTGGCCCTCAGCTCAGCCCTCACCTCCCTTGCAGGACCTGTGGGTGGAATTCCAGGTGAAATACCTGCCAGGAGCAGCCAAGTGGGAGCAGATTGTATCTGCCCAGTGCCAGCTGCAGCGCCCTGGGCCAATATTTGCTCTGGGAGGTGTTTGGCCAAAAGCTCAGGCTCTCAGTGCTCCCAGGGTGAACCCCTTGGATGTTTCCTATCCACAGACCAGGGAGGCCAGACTTGTTCTGCTCTTCCACTCCCGGGGAATGTTTGGTTTGGTTTGGTTTGGTTTGGTTTGGTTTGGTTTGGTTTGGTTTTTAACCATTTCCATATCTGCCCTCATCCCTTCCCAGTCTGGCTTCAGGAGAGGTGAGATCCCAGCTGGGGAGCAGGGATGTATCCCAAGCCTTCTCCTGGCTCCTCAGGAAATCAAAATGCAGAAAAACTGCCAGCACATCCTCCAAAAAGCCCCATAGCTGCTTCCTGGGGGAAGGGGCTGCTGGAATCTGCAGCACCAGCATTCCTCCAGCTGCCTTCCTTAGGCCAAGCAATGGATGGATAAACCCTTCCTTCCTTCCTCCCTTCCTTCCTTCCTTCCATGGATCCTGGAGAGGTCAGTGCTGCCCAGGGGAAGGCAGGCACCCCCTTCCCATCCTTCCCAGGCCCTTTGGGGGCAGCACCATGGCATTCACAATGGGCACTTTGGGAATTCAGCTCCCTGAGTGTGCTGAGGCTCCAGGTCAAACAAGGAACCAGTGGCAGCTCCTCCAGGCTCGTGTCTGGGGGATCTGTGTGGCTTTGTCTCCCTTCCTGATGGGTCTGGGGGTGTGGGGATGGGGGTCCCTCCTCCTTTCCTCCCGTGCTGACGCCTCCCAGTTTAATTAGAGCCAGCAGGGAGAGAACCTCAATCTTATTATTCCCTCCCAGCAGGGCAGCAGCAGCATTTCTTGGACGTCAAAAGAAGGATTAAATTAGTCTGGAAATGAGGGGGTTTTGCTTCCTTCACTTCTCTGGGCTCTCCAGAGGGTGTGGAGCCTCCAGAATCACTGTGGTGATGGATTCTGCCAGCCTGGCACGCAGGCCCCTCAGAGCAGAGTCCTGCCAGGGGTTATTTACAGCTTCCCAGGCCACAAATCCAGGGAGGAAAGTGGGATTGGAAGTGCTTGGGATGGCTGCAGCCTTCCCAGGTGTGTTAGGGAGCAGTGCAGGCTGCCAGGGCTGCCACCTCGGTGGAAGGGATCCCGTCCTGGCTGTGGGGTTCTTGGCAGGGGACAGGGGTGGCAGCTGGGGCAGAGCTGCTGTGCCCTGCTGAGCTTGTCCTGGCAGGCCTGGCAGCTGCTCCTGGGCCGTTTTCCAGGCTCGAGAGAGAAGCGTGCCTGCCCAGCTCGGGGCTGGGGTGTGGAGCAGGCGGCCAAGGAAAGCAGGAAATCACACTCAGATGGGTTCTGGGGCACCTGGGGTGATGGGATCCCCTGGAGCTGCTTCTGAGGGCTGGGCATGGCATGGCAGGGAGCAGGGAATGGGAGCAGGGATTGGGGAGCAGGGATTGAGAGCAGGGATTGAGAGCAGGGATATGGGAGCAGGGAATGGGGAGCACAGAGCAGGGATTGAGAGCAGGGATTGGGGAGCAGGGATTGAGAGCAGGGATTGAGAGCAGGGATTGGGGAGCAGAGATTGAGAGCAGGGATTGAGAGCAGGGATTGGGGAGCAGGGATTGAGAGCAGGGATTGAGAGCAGGGATTGGGGAGCAGGGATTGAGAGCAGGGACTGAAAGCAGGGATATGGGAGCAGGCAATGGGGAGCAGGGATTGAGAGCAGGGATTGGGGAGCAGAGATTGAGAGCAGGGATTGGGGAGCAGGGAATGGGGAGCACAGAGCAGGGATTGGAAGCAGGGAATGGGGAGCAGGCAATGGGGAGCAGGGATTGAGAGCAGGGATTGGGGAGCAGAGATTGAGAGCAGGGATTGGGGAGCAGGGAATGGGGAGCACAGAGCAGGGATTGGAAGCAGGGAATGGGGAGCAGGGATTGAGAGCAGGGAATGGGGAGCAGGGAATGGGGAGCAGGGATTGGGAGCAAGGATGGAGAGCAGGGATTGGGGAGCAGGGAATGGGGAGCAGGGATTGGGGAGCAGGGATTGAGAGCAGGGAATGGGGAGCATGGAGCAGGGATTGGGAGCAAGGATGGAGAGCAGGGATTGGGGAGCAAGGAATGGGGAGCACGGAGCAAAGATTGCCCAGCCTGGTCCACTCTGGCTGTGTCCTCTGTCCCTTATCAGAGGGTTAAAGTAGGAGAGTGAAATCCAGAGCTGGGTGAACCAAGAGGGATTTCCTTCCCTTCCTTTCTCTTTTTCCTTGCCTGTCTCTTTCTTCCCTTCCCTGTGGCTGGTTTGGGGTCTCCAGGTGCTTCTGAACCTGGATACTTCCCTAAAGGGATGCCTCCCCCTCTTCCTCAGAAAACATCCAGCCCCATTTTGTATCCTCATGGGAGCAGGAGTGTTCCAGAGGAAGAAAGCCTCGATAAAAATCAAATATTTGATGTTGGAGTAAACAAACCCAATTGTTCCTTCAGATCTGGAGTTTTCAGCACAAACAGGAGGAATCCTGGCAATGCCCTGGGGCAGGCCTGGAGCCCTGGGAGCCAGTGCCAGGTTTCCCAGACCACTTTGGATGTCTGGATGGGGAATTTGCTGTTGTTTGGAGCAAAATAATCTCTAATTGCTCCCCACAGCTCCCTGACAGGAGGGTGGAGCCAGGTGGGGGTCGGGCTCTGCTCCCAGAGAGCAGCAGGACAAGAGGAAACAGCCTCACATTGCACCAGGAAGGTTTAGGTTGGGAATCAGGGGAAAATTGTTCATGGAAAGAGTGGCCAGGCATTGGCACAGCTGCCCAGAGCACTGCTGGAGTCCCCATCCCTGGAGGTGCCCAAAAATCACACAGATGTGGCACCTGGGGACATGGGTTACAGGTGGACATGGTCAGACTCCGTGATCTTGGAGGTCTTTTCCAACCTCAGCCATTCCATGGTTCCAGTTTTGGCCAATTCCCGTGTCCTGCATCCCCAGGCAGTGCAGGGGCTGGGAAGGGAACATTTTCCTGCCTGGGCTGCAGGAGGATGGACAGAAGGACACTTGGGGGGGGTTACTGGGGGCATTGGTCAGCCCTGGGCAGGGAATGCTGCCGGTCAGGGGCTGGGGCTGCTCTTGGACAGAGGGATCCCCTCAAGAGGCTGCTGAGCCTTCCCATGAAATGAGCCCTGACTCCCCAGCTTGTCAAACATCTCCTCTGACAAAGAATTCCAGCCCCTTGTCCCAGATCCCCAGCTGCTCCAGCAGTCCCAGAGTGGTGGCTGTGCTCTCCCCCCAGGCTCCTCTGTGCTGCCTGCTGGGAGCTGAGTGTGTTCATTCCCTGTTTACTTGGATTTTGCTGTGTGTGAAACCGAGTCCTTGGCTCCAAATGGAGCTGAGAGACGTTTGTGCTGCTTGTTTTTTCCAGCAGGCGTTGGAGTTGGAGCCGTGGGCTGGGATTTTGGGAGCTGTGGAGCTCCTGGTGGGTGAGGAACATCCTGACTGAGCCAAGCTTTGGGTGCTCAGAGACGTTTGGGGGTTTGGTGGGGTTTTTTTGAGGGGCTTGGGGTGTTCCTGCTGCCTCCTTTCTCTTGCAGGTGCTGTGTGGACCCTCCCTGTTCCCATTCTGGGAATTCCTCCTTGAGGTGGGAAGGTTCAATCAGTGCCTGATCCTCCTCCCTTCCCTTTCTCCGCAGCTGGTCAGCGAGAAGGTCGGAGGGGCCGAAGGGACCAAGTTAGATGATGACTTCAAGGAGATGGAAAAGGTGAGTGAGGAACCAGAGGAATCCCCAGAATCACCCCATGGCTCCTGTGGGATTGGCTGAATCCCTGAGCTGATCCTCCCTGGGCTCCTGTCTCTCCTGCAGAAAGTGGACGTGACCAGCAAGGCTGTCACAGAAGTGCTGACCAGAACCATAGAGTACCTCCAGCCCAACCCAGGTGAGGGCCTGCACCTGGCCTGTCCCCTTCCCAGGGAGATCAGGGAGATCCCTTTTGCTCCAGGTCCGGAGCAGGGGGAGATCTGGGTTACCCCTCTTGCCCTGAATCCAGGTGCAGCTTTTGCCTCAGACTCAGAGAGGCCCTAAGGGGACCCGTTTTTCTCAGAATGTCCAGGAAAAGTGGTGTTTCTGGGCTGGGAAGGGGTGGCTGGCTCTGTCAGGCCTGCATCCTTCCAGCCAGCTGCTCCAGAGAGCACTCCAGGGACCCTGGGAGGGCTGGGGAAACTCCTTTGGCCTTCCCTGACCAAGCAGTGGGGAACTATTTTTGCTTTGTGTCTTGGAAAAGAACCGAGGGATATTCCTGGGGGATGGAGACAATGGAGCCTCTTGGCTTTGGGTGTAGAAAGGGGGGGGAACAAACCTGCTGAGGGCTGCAGGGCATGCAGAGGGGGCAGAGGCTGAGGTGTTTGTGTGTGGCAGCTTCCAGAGCCAAGCTCACCATGCTCAACACGATGTCCAAGATCCGCGGGCAGGTGAAGAACCCCGGCTACCCCCAGTCCGAGGGGCTGCTGGGGGAGTGCATGATCCGCTATGGGAAGGAGCTGGGAGAGGATTCCAACTTTGGTGAGTGCCCCCTGGGCCTGGGGAGGGGAGTGGGGCAGGCTCCTGCTTCACTTCTGAGCTGGCACTCTGAATTCTGGAAGGGTTGGGGGGAATTTTGTGGCACTGAGCAGCGCGTGGGGCTTAAAAGGGGTTCAGAAGCTTCCAGAGTGAGCAGATTTCTAGGGAAAGAGAGGAGGTTTAGATGGGATATTGGAAAAAATTCCTGCCTGTGAGGAGGGTCAGGCCCTGGCACAGGGTGCCCAGAGCAGCTGCAGCTGCCCCTGGATCCCTGGAAGTGTCCAAGGCCAGGCTGGAGCAGTCTGGGATAGTGGAAGGTGGGACTGGATGGGCTTTAAGCTCCTTCCATTCCATCCCATACCATTCTGTTATTCTGTGATCCCAGGTATGCTGGATCTCAATCCACTTTCTTATTAAACCCTGAGATAAATTTGCACATAAAATAAAAACTTCCCTCCAAACTGAGCAGCGAAGCAGGAACGGGACAGAGCAAGACTGGGAGTTTCACACAGCTCTGAAGGATCCCTTCCAACCCAAACCTTGCTGTGATTCCATGGGGAGGCTGAAGCCAAGAAATCTTCTTGGCTCTTCCTTGGAGCCACGTGTGACTGGCAGGGAGGAGGGGGTGAAGCCTTTTGGTGACATCAGTTTTAATCCCCTGGAACCTCAGCCAGGCACGTGATGGCCCCTGCCAGGCCAGGGAGGAGCTGCCTTGCCTCAGGAAAATTAAAAACCTCTGGCTGCTTTTGGAACTGACAGAGGATTTTGGAAATCCTCCTCCCTGGCCAGCTCAGAGCTCTGCATCAGTCCTGGCTCACAGGGACTGAGGAGAGCAAGGGAAGGAAGCTTTTAGGAGTGCACAGCAAACTCTATTTCCTTAATGGCCTCCTTAAAGCAGCATTGAGGACTCCATCCCTCCCTTCCAGGTTATTCAGAGTTATTACAATTGAAATAACACTTCTGGTCTATTGATTTTTCCAGCTGGACAGTGGAGAGATGTTTTCCCTTGACCCTCTCTCTCACTCATGTATTTTCCTGTGTTCATGCTCTGCTGAAATTGTTGTTTTGCCAAAGCTGCACAGGAATAAT
The DNA here is from genome assembly GCF_023055355.1 of Agelaius tricolor. NCBI lineage: Eukaryota > Metazoa > Chordata > Aves > Passeriformes > Icteridae > Agelaius > Agelaius tricolor. The sequence goes on along the minus strand of NW_027269293.1, from coordinate 1,077,198 downwards.
TTCATCTCTAAATGTTTCCTCTGCACTAAAAAGCCAGCACTGAATATGCTTTGCTGCAACTCTGCCTGGCTTAAGTGCCAGAGTGGCCAGAGCCTTAGAAAAGGATGGAACTGAGCAGGTTTCAGTGAGTGACCCTGAGCTCTGGGACTGCCCAAGGCCAGCTTGGAGCAACCTGGGACGGCGGAAGGTGGCACAGGATGGGCTTTAGGGTCCTTCCAACCCACACCACTGCAGGACTGTGGGACACACAAGGGCTTCCTGGTGAGGAGGAAGAAGGGAGGGATGTGAGGCAGGTCCCTGGCTCAGGCTGTGTTTGATTCCCTGTCCCTGTCCCTGCAGGGGACGCGCTCCTCGACGCCGGCGAATCCATGAAGCGCCTGGCGGAGGTGAAGGACTCGCTGGACATCGAGGTCAAACAAAACTTCATTGATCCCCTGCAGAACCTGTGTGACAAGGACCTGAAAGAGATCCAGGTAAATGCCCCTGTGCTTTGCTCTCCCCTCATCTCCCTGCTCTCTGGGCTCTTTGGCTGTTGGGGCACGGAGCTGCAGTGCTGGGAACCAGGGGCTGGCAGGAATTGCCTGCACTCTGTGTGTGTTTTATCCCTCCAGACTCTCTGGTATTTCCTCCCTGCTCAGCACTGCTCCTGCTGCTCCTGAGCAGCCCAAAAGGCTGCATGCAGGTTGGAATGGTTCTCCATTTGCCGTGTTTGGTGTAGGGTGCCATGGGAATACATCCCAACACCCCTTCTGGGCTTGCTCAATTGGGTTCTCAGTGCTGGGAGCTTCCAGATGGGATCAATTTGGGCTCCAAGCTCTGAGCAAGCTCCCCTCAGGTCTCTACTCAGCATCCCAAGGAGCTCTCTGGGGTCTCACTGGGAGAACAGGGAGCTCAGCAGCTCAGACAAGTGCAGGCCCTGTAACAGGATCCATCCCAACCTCCAGTTCCCCAGGCCAGTCTCCTGAGGGAGTTTTCACTGTCACTGCTGTCCTGCATGAAATAACCACCAAGTTACCTCAGTGCCTGTCTGTACCCAGTTCCATGGGGCTGCTTTAAACATCCCTGCCCTAAGATCCAGGAGTGCAGTGCCCAGAACCCGCCTTGCTGCTGTCCAGAGATCCCTGCAGCTCCTGGGGAGCTGAAAGGAGCAGCACAGCTCTTCACCTTCCCAAAAAGCTTCTGTGGGGAGCAGATCTGGGCTGCTCTGCAGCCTTTTCCTCAGTGGAAAGGGTCTGGAATTGTTCCCCCATCACACCCCGGGGCCTCTCTCCCACCTGGAGCAAAGGTGGGAGCCACAGGAGATCGGGTTTCTGACACCAGTGAACTCAGCCTGTAACTGGAGCTGCCCTCCCAAGCCTCTGGCTTCTCCCTCTTCCCTGCTCTCTCCATCCTCCCCCAGCACCACCTCAAGAAGCTGGAAGGGAGGCGCCTGGACTTCGACTACAAGAAGAAGCGGCAGGGCAAGATCCCCGACGAGGAGCTGCGACAGGCCATGGAGAAGTTTGAGGAGTCCAAGGAAGTGGCAGAGACCAGCATGCACAACCTCCTGGAGACAGATGTGAGTGTGGGAGGGCAGAGCTGGGGCCTTCTGTGTCCCTGGGCTGGCATCTCCTGAGGGAGGCACTGAATACACACCAGTTCCCACTCCTCCCAAGTGTGGTTCTGCTCTGGGAAAGCCCAAATCTGACATGACAGCCCTTTGCTTAGCCCCTGGGCCAGCTCTTGGCCAGAGCAGAACCCGTGCCTGGCACCAAACAGGCTCCTCTCGGGGTGGTGGGGGATCAGTTTGGGGGGTAACCCAGCTGGGAAGGGTTTGGGAAGGATTTCCCAGCTGGCAAACCCAGAGTGGCAGGAATGGGCTCTGTCCTGGCAGTCTCAGCCGAATCCCAGAGCTCCTCCTGGGCTGCCCCAGGGCTGTGCAGGAGTGTGCAGCTGTGAGCAGGTGCTGATGGCAGCCTGGTGTTGCCCAGATCGAGCAGGTGAGCCAGCTGTCAGCCCTGGTGGATGCCCAGCTGGATTACCACAGGCAGGCCGTGCAGATCCTGGACGAGCTGGCCGAGAAGCTCAAGCGCAGGTGAGTCCCTGTGGTTCCTCTGGAAACCCCTGAGTCCCCCTTGGAATCACAGAGTCCCACAAGGGATGGGGTGGGAAGGGACCTTGGGGCTCACAGAGCAGGGACACCTTCACTACCCCAGCTTGCTCTGAGCCCTGTCCAACCTGGCCTTGGTAAAGCCAATTCCTTTGGCTGTTCCAGGTGGGATTTGGATTTAGTTGGGTGTCTGATCCAGCCCAAATCCTGCCTGAGGAAGAAGGCTCGTCCCACCTCTCCTTCCTCAGCCTCCCCACTCTGGGGAGGATCTGGCAGTGCTGCCCTGCTGCTCTTCCCTCCTGGGAGAAACTGCAGAGTGGATCCTGTGCCTGCTCTCAGTTGGGAGGAGCTGGGAGGACCCTGCCAAGTCTGAGCTTTCAAACTACAGCACGAGTGTCCTCTGCTGGCCTGAATTCCTGAGCACTCCACAGCAAAACCTGGGATATGTGGGCCCTGTCGAAGGGCAGATCCCAAACCCTGGGGAAGTCCCACCTTGCAAAGGCTCCAGCACAGGCACTTGTGCACATCCCTGTCTCCAAACCCCTTCCTGCCCTGTGCAGCCCCCCAGGAGGATAAGCAGGGTGTTGATCCCCTCCTGTTGCACTCCTCATGCACTGAGCCACGTTGCTTTTCCCTGTGCCAGGATGAGGGAGGCCTCCTCACGTCCCAAGCGGGAATACAAACCCAAGCCCAGGGAGACCTACGACTTCAGGGAGCCTGACCAGTCCAACGGGGGCTTCTCCTGCAACCCCACCCCCAAAGCCTCAGGTAACCTTGTCCCAGGTGCTCACTGCTGCCTCTGGAGCAGCCTCCCAGGGAAGGAGGGCATCTGCTCTGCCTGCACGGGATGTCCCTGCTGTGCTGGATGCTCCTGCACGAGCCTGTGGCTCTGGAAAACATCAGGAATGCCTCTAGATCGGGCTCTTTTCTCCTGGGACCCAGGAGCCTTTGCTGTGTTGGCTTTGGGGATGTGCCAGAGGGGTCTCCAGCCTGGGCCTCTCGCTGTCAGTGCCAGACAGGAAAACTGAAGCCTCCATTCCTCCCTCCCTCCTCGTCTTCCCTCCCGCTGCATCCCTCCCTCCCTCCCTGATCCTGGCGGGTTCCTAACAGCATGGGGGCCCTGCTGTTCCTGCTGACAGACCCCTGGGGGCCCTGCCTGCCCCTGTCTCCCGTTGGTTTAAGCATGTCTCTCTTTTGTTTGGAAGCAGCTTCCGCCTCTTTCCGGTCGGACAAGCCGTCCCGGGCCTCCGTCAGGAGTATCCGTGAGTTTCCTCCCTCTGCACTGCTCCCTGTGTGTCCCTCCTGCCTGCTCCTCCCTGCTGCTGCTGCTCCTTGGAGCTGCTCATCCCTCCGTGCTGAGCCTGAGCTGAGTCCTGAATTAACCCAGCCACGCTCCTGTGGGATTTTTTGGGGGATTTTTTGCACCCCCAAAAGTGGGGCCTGGCTCGCCCGGAGGAGCTGCAGCAGCTCCCAGCACCCAGGCATGTCCTGATCCCCAGGGATCAGGTGTTTTCCCACCAGACATCAGGCACCTCAAGGATTTCCCTGTTCTTACAAGCACCCAGCCTGGATCTCTCCCCCTCCTGCTCCCCATGTCCCTGTGGAAGGCTGGAGGGAGGAGGCAGAGCCTCAGCTCATGGAGTTTATGGGGTGTAGGGTGATGTGGGGTCTGTGGTTCTTCCTTCAGGACCTTGGGATCCTGGGGCTGGGGCTTGGAGCTGTTGTGCTGGGAAGGAGCCTGGAGCAGGGCTGTGCTGGTGGGGCCAGCCTGGTGGTTTGGGGAGTTCTCTCAAGCCCATTGATGTCTGGCTGCTGCTTGTGGTGATTTCTGAGTGCTCTTCCCATGCTGGGCCCTCCCTTGCTGTGGGGCCTGAAATCATGGAATGCTTTGGGTTGGGAGGGACCTTCAAGACCATCTCATTCCACCCCTGCCATGGGTAGGGACACCTTCCACTGTCCCAGGCTGCCCCAAGCCCTGTCCAGCCTGGCCTGGGACCCTTGCCCTGGCTGGGACAGCCCCAGCACAGTGGGGAGGGCTGGGGGGTCCTGCAGGCCCTGGAGGTCTCTCTTAGCTCTGTCCCTTCCCACTGGGATCCTCCCAGCTCCAAAGCTGAGTCCCAAAATGTCAGTGCACGGAGTGAGCAGCAGGAAATCCCACAGAAAATCCCTTTGCAGCCAAAAGGTGATGCTTAAATCCTGGAGCTGAGCTGGGGGAATGAGATTTTGGGCTTCTTCTGAGTTTTGAGGGGCTGCTCATAGATTTGGAGACCCGTGGCCAGGCAGGCAGCTGCTGTCCTGTGCCTCAGGTGTGGGGTGACCCCTCCAGAGTCCCCCTCCATGTCCAACCCCACCACCGAGCTCCGGGGCAGGTTCTCAGCTTGTCTGTGACCCCTCTGAGGCTGGGACGCAGGAGGAGCAGGCAGGAGCAGCAATCGGGACCTGCAGGGAGCAGCGAGGGGCAGCGGCGCCAGCCCCCCGGTCCTGGCAGGGTGCAGCGCCTGTGGCAGGAGTGCCCGGTGCCAGGGCACTGTGGGGTCCCGCTGATGTGTCCCCACTGTCCCCGCAGCCCCCCTGGACCAGCCCTGCTGCAAAGCCCTCTACGACTTCGAGCCCGAGAACGACGGCGAGCTGGGCTTCAAGGAGGGCGACATCATCACCCTGACGAACCAGATCGACGAGAACTGGTACGAGGGGATGATCCACGGCCAGTCCGGCTTCTTCCCGCTCAACTACGTGGAAGTGCTGGTCCCGCTACCTCAGTGAAACGGCGCCGCTCCGCCCCGAGTGTCCCGAGCTCCATTCCAGCTCCAGCCCCGCCCTCCCCGCCTCCCCTCGGGGCCAGGCGCTACCAGGGAACAAACCAGAAGGGTCCCACGGCCCCTTCCCCACGTGAATTTGGTTCTTTTCTTTTTTTTTTTTTTCCTTTTTTTTTGTCCTTCTGGTGCTTGAACTTCGGTACTTTGTGCGCCCCCAGCCCCGGCCGTGCCACTGGCACTGCCCTGTCCCTGTCCTTGTCCCTGTCCCTCCCCACTTCCCGTCTTTCCTGTGGGTCCAGCGCGTGGATGAGGCAGGTGGGAGAGCCAGGATGTGTCCCAGGATGGGTGGCACAGCCAGGATGTGTCCTGGGTTCAGGGGGCACAGCCAGGATGTGTCCTGGGTTCAGGGGTGACCCCAGTGGCACAGCCAGGATATGTCCTGGGTTCAGGGGGCACAGCCAGGATGTGTCCTGGGCACAGGTGACACAGCCAGGATGTGTCCTGGGTTCAGGGGTGACCCCAGTGGCACAGCCAGGATGTGTCCTGGGCAAAGGGGGCACAGCCAGGATGTGTCCTGGGCACAGGGATGGCCCCAGGGCAGGGCAGCCCCAGCCCCACCTTCCCGCCCCAGCCAAGGCTGCCCCTGTCCCCATGGATCCCAGAGGGATCCCAGAGGGATCAGGGGAGGGGAGCTGGGGCACAGCAACACTAAAACACCCAGAGAACACTAACACAGCCCTGCAGGGCAGGAGCTGAGCCCTGCCTGGGGCTCAGAGCCATCCCTGGCGCTCAGAGCCATCCCTGCCCACCCTGGAGGGACAGCAGGGATGTCCCCTGCCCACCTGGCCCCCTCCCCACAGAGCTCAACCCCAGGAGGGGGGGCTGCTCCTTCTACCCGTGGTTTTTTCCTGAACCTCAGGCTTTTCCTGCTCCAAACTCTCCCAAGTCAGTCCCACCTGGAGGATCACCTGCAAGGGGAGGAGCTGGGCCATAGCCCAGGCTGTCTCTGTGGTGGGGCAGAGGTCACAGCTCCTCTGCCCTTCCTGGGAATCCCTCCTGTGGCTGGAGCTCACCTGGCCCTCAGGTGCCTTCCCTGCACCCCCAGCCTGCCCCAGGCACCCTCCCTGGGGCCCAGGCCCCCTCTGCCCCTGCACTGCTGGGAGAAGGGATGGTTCATCTCGGTGGCTCTTCTGCTAGCCCTTCTCCCTCAGCTGTGCTTTCCCTGGCCACGAGGTGGGCACGGGCTTGGGGTGGGGCTGCAGGGCAGCATTTGCTGGGCTCTGTGGTGTCCCTCGCTGCAAAAGCGGATTCTGCCTCTCGTGGGGCTGGGATGGGCCCTGCTGGGTGAGCCCCAGCTGTGCAGGGCTGTGCTGCAGCACCCCTGTCCCTGTCCCTGCAGCTCCCCTGTCCTGCTGCTCTGTGAGCCCCAGCTGTGCAGGGATGTGCTGCAGCACCCCTGTCCCTGTCCCTGTCCCTGTCCCTGTCCCTGCAGCACCTGTGTCCCTGCTGCTCTGTGAGCCCCAGCTGTGCAGGGCTGTGCTGCAGCACCCCTGTCCCTGTCCCTGTCCCTGTCCCTGCTGCTCCTGCTCCCGTTCTCTGTAAGGATTTGGTCCGTGCATGTCCACGTGTGTCTGACCCCCCCAGCAGTGACCCCGGCCCCGGGGGGGGGCACAGGGCAGCCCCCCCTGCTCCCAGCAGGGCAGGGAGCCCAGGGGACCGGAGTCCTGGGGGCCCTTCCCTCTGTCCCCTCCCCGGTGGGGGACACTGGCTCCCGCTCAGGTGGATTGAAATGCGTTCTCTCAGCTGGGACACCTTGCTAGATCTTTTTTTGGGTTTTGTTTGTTTTGGGTTATTTTGGTTTTTTTTGTTTTTTTTTTTTTTAATGGTTTCTCCTGGTTTTTAGGGGAAAGAAATGATGACCCACAATTCTTGACTTGTATCTCTGAATGAAAGTATTAAATGTTTTCTTCTTTCTAAGGGCTGCCTTGTGGAGTCAGGGAATGGCTGGGATTGGATGGCACCTGGAAGGTCATGGGCAGGGACACCTCCCACTGCCCCAGGCTGCTCCAATCCCCATCCAACCTGGCCTTGGGATCCAGGGGCAGGCACAGCTGTGCCAGGGCCTGCCCACCCTCCCGCTCCCAGGGAGGAATTCCCTCGCACATCCCCTTAGTCCAGGCCATGGCAGGATGTCCCCAGCCACCGGAGCCACCTCTCAGGAACTGCTCTTTAATCAAACTACCACTTCCACAAACCACTGACCCACAGAGTCCCCACCGGCACGGCCGCCCCCGGGGCAGGGCGGGCCCGGCGGGCTCCGGGGAGCTCCGGGAGCTGCCCCGCGCCGGGCCCGGGAGAGCCCCGGGGCTGCGAGCCCCGCCCGGGCTGCGGGAGGCGCCTGGTCCGATCGAGGGGCCCCGGGCCCTCACCCGCTGAGCTTCAGCAGGCTGAAGATCTGCTCCAGGACGTGGCTGAAGCTCTGGTCTTTGGGGGTGCGGGAGGCCAGGGAGCCCTGAGGGGAGGGGGGGAACCCCACTTTGTTCCAGCACAGGGAATGGGTGCCCCAGCAAAGCCCCCGTCCCCTGCCAGCCCTTCCCACCTTCAGCTTGTCCAGGTAGGTCTGATCCTGACTCCACAGCTCCTGGAACTTCACCAGGTCGGGGGCTCCCTTATAGAACTCCACCAGCAGCGTCTGGGGGGGGACAGAGGGGCTGCAGCCCTGGGGGTGCCCCAGAGCCAGGCAGGGGGACCCCAAACCAGCGGCACCGAGGCCTCGGTGGGGGCTGGAGAAGGGACTGCCACCATCACCAGGGCTAAGGGCAGGATGGGGACAAGTGGTGGGGTCCCAGCCTGCCCCCAGTGGGTTCGGGGGGCCTTGGGGGCCCCCACCCCTCTCTCACCATCTCCTGCACGACGTCGTTGGTGAGGAATCCGTCCTGGATGTAGGTGACCTCCACATCCATGGGGATCCCGTAGTCGTTGGGCCGTTGCTGGGGGACGGGGGAGCCAGGCAGGGGTCACTCCACAGCCCTGGCACCTGACACCACCCCGGGTGGGGGGACCCCACCCCAAATTCTCCCTCACTTTACCTCTGGTGGTGGCATCACCCAGAAGGGCGCGATTTTGGACTCCACGCCGGGGTTGCCGTGGTAGAAGGGCCCTGTGGGGACAGAGGGGGCTGGCACAGGGGGGTGGCAGCAGCCCCAGCCCCCTGGCAGCCCCGGGGGGCTCACGTACCGCAGATGAGCCCCAGGCAGGGCTGGAAGCCGTTGCCGCTGCCCTGCAGCTTGAGCTGGTAATCCATCTGCGCGTCGATGTCGTGCAGCGACGGCAGCGCGGGCCCGAAGGGGTGGCTGTGGTACCACCCCACCAGCGACAGCCCCCGCAGGAACAGGCTCTGGCAGATCTGGGGGGACACAAACCGTGGGTCCGGAGCCTCCAGAGCCCCCCGCCCGCCCCCCGGGCTGGATCTGCCCCTCACCTCCTCCTCCACAGCGCCCGCGGCTTCGGCGTCACCCAGGCGGGTCCGGCAGGGGAAGGCTCGAAGCACGGTCAGCACTGCGGGGACACGGGGCTGGGTGACAGCCCCGGCCCACGGCAGAGCCACCCCCACCCCCCAAACGCCACCTACGCTGGGTGTTGGTGTCCCAGCGCCCCCCCAGGTACCCCACCACTTCGCTCCGTGTCAGGTGGCTGTGGAAATCCTAAAGGAAAAGGTTAAAATCGGCGGTTTAGCACGAAAATAATGACACAAGGGACACCCCGCTGGCTGCAGGTGTCCCCAGTGCCATCAGCGATGGCCCAGCCTGGGGAGGGGACGCACCAGGAGCAGGAGGACGTTGCTGGAGATGGCCACGTTGAAGGGCTGGAATTTGTTGATGGCAGCAAAGGACGTCACCTCCACCAGGGTCTGGGGGTTCCTGGAAGAGACACGGCCCCGCTGTCCCCGCTGTCCCTGCCGCGCCCCGGGGTCCCCTCGGTGTCCCCTACCTGGCCGAGTCGCGGGTGCCCAGGGTGCAGTAGCGGACGGGCACCCGGGGTTTCACCTCCAGCCTTTTCCCTGCGCCGCCGCCGTCTGCCAAGGACACGGTCCCGTCACCGCGGCCGCGCTGCCCGGGACCCCCGGCCCCCCCACGGCAGCTCACCCGTCCCCGCCGGCTCCGCCAGGCCCTTGCCCTGCTGCTTCTTGCTCCTCTCCTCCGGCTTCTTGGGAGCCGCCGGCTCCGGCACCGCCACCCGACCCTCCCTGGCCGCCTCCTCCTCCTCATCCTCGGGCAGCTCCTCCTCCTCGCCCTCGCTGGCCAAGCTCTGCGGGCACACGGGGCTGGCACCCAGCTCGCCCCGCAGCCTGGGGGTGCCAGGGGGAGGCGAGCCCGGTCCCACCTCCTCGGGGGGCGCCACGTTGGGCTGGTGCTTGCGCAGCCAGGCCGCCTTGTACTGGTCCAGCTTCTGGCCCTTGTAGCGCACGGAGGCCCAGCCGCAGCCCGACTTCTTGGCGGGGTTCACCAGGCGCTTGCAGTGCGTGGCCCAGGCGCTGGGTGAGTTGAAGACCTGCCCCGTCTCCTGCCAGGTGATCGTCCCGTCCGAGCCCAGGTCCCCCACAAACTTCTTGCCCTGGGGACAATGGCGGGAGTCACGTCCCCTTGTGCCCATCACTTCTCCCTCAGCCCCATCACTGTCCCTTGTCCTCATCCCACATCCCCTGTCCTCAGCCTGTGTTCCGTTTCCCATCCTTTTCCCTGGCCCATGTCTCCTGCCACTTCTCTGTCTCCTGTCCCATCTCGGTTTCTTGACCCCCTCCTTATTCCCCGTCCCCATCCCTCTCCCTGTCCCCATCCTGTCCCCTGTCCCCTTGTCCCCAGGCTCACCAGGTAGTAGATGGACAGGACGCCTCTGCCCGGCTCCAGGAGCCCGTCTCGGAGCAGCACCCTCAGGGTGATGCCCCTGCGGGTCAGCACCGCCCCCCGGGCCGCCCCCGCCGCCTTCGCCACCTCCGGCTCGGCCTCGGCCTCGTCCAGCCCCGGCTCCAGCTCATCCTCATCCTCCTCCAGACACTCGTCCCCGCCGGGGGAGGCGGCCGCCAGCGCTGCGGGGGGGACACCGTGAGACAGCACCCCCGGGTGTCCCCCCAGAGCTCCCTTGGGTGCCCCCCTTGGTTTCTGCCTGCGGATGGGGACACGGGGACAGGGACACACAGGGACACGGGGACACAAGCACGGAGGGGACACAAGGACGTGGAGGGGCAGGACACAGGGGCCGGAGGACTCGGGGATGGGAGAGGGGGACACTGACGTGGGGACAGGGGGGTGAGGGCACAGGAGGGTGGCAATGAAGGACTGCGGGCACGGGGCCGGGGCTGGTGGGCACAGGAGCGGCCTGAGGGCTGTGGGGGCGGGATGTCCCCACCGAGGTCCCGCGGGAGCGCGCTCGGGCAGGTGCACGCGCGTGCCCCGGGTGTACGGGGTGGGGGGCGGTGACCGCTGCGTGTCCCCGGCCGGGGCGCGTGTCCGTGCGCGCGTGTCCGGTTCCCGGTGCGTGTCCGGTACCGGGTGCCCGCTGCGTGCCCGGTGTGCGCGTGCTCCGTACGTGTCCGGTGCCCGGTGCGTGCCCGGTGCGTGTCCGATTCCCCGTTCCCAGTTCCCGGTTCCCGGTTCCCGGTGCGCCCCCGCCCCCCGGTACCTGCCATGCTCCGCTCCCGCCGCTCCCGCCGCTCCCGCCTCCCCCCGGTGCGCGCGGCGGCGGCGGCGGCGACACGTGATGGGGCGGCCCCGGGCGCCCCGCCCCGCCCGGGGGGGTGAGGGGACACCGGCACCGGGGGCGGGGGGGGGGGCAGCCCCGCACCTGCAGCACCGGCGGGGGGGACGCGGGGACTCAGCCCCGCACTGAGACACGGACCCCCCCTCCCGGCGGGACCCTCGCCCGCCGCCCCGGCCCCGGGAACGGGAACGGAGGGACACCGGCACCGGAACCGGGCGGGGGGACGGGCAGGAACCTGCTGGGTTCGGCCCCGCACCTGCCGCACCGGGCGGGGGACGGGGGGGGCTCAGCCCCGCGCCGGTCACGGAGCCCCCGGCCCGGCCGGGACCCCCGGGAGGGGCACAGGGGCACCGGCACCGGGAGTGGGAACGGGAGCCTGTCGGGGGGCGCAGCCCCGCACCTGCTGCGTGCGAAGGGAGGGACACAGGGGCTCAGCCCCGCTCCGGGGATGCCCCGGGCCGGCCGGGACTCCCGCCCGCCGCCCTTCGCCCCGGGCCGGGCGGGGCCGGTACCGGGAACTGCGGCGGCTCCTGCGGGTGGCGGGGATGGAGCGGCCGGTGCCGCTGTCCCGAGGGACCCGGCCCCGGGCCCGGCACTACTACGAGGGCTTCGTGGACAAGCGGGGGCCAGGTGATCAGGTGGGCGACACGGCCGGGACCGACCCCGGCACCCCGGGACCGATCCCGGCACGCCCCAGCACCGACACCCGGGATACCCCGGGACCGAGCGCCGAGAGCGACCCTCGGGGGTACCCAGGGACCCCGGGACGGCTCCCGGCACTCCCGGGCACTGCCCCCCCCCCCCCCGGACCGACTCCCCGTGTCCCCTCAGCCGCCCGGGGCCACCGGCCGTGTTCCCTGCCGAGCCCGGGGCCGGTTCCCTGCTCCTGCTGCCGGCTCCGGGTGCCGCTTCTCAGCTCCCGGTTCCCGCTGCCTGGTTCCCGATTCCTGGTGCTGGTGCCGGCTCCCGGTGCCGTTTCCCTGTTCCTGATGCCTTTTCCCGGTTCCTGGTGGTGTTTCTCTGTTACTGGTGCCGTTTCCCTGTTCCCGGTGCTGTTTCCCTGTTCCCGGTGCCGTTTCCTTGTTCCCGGTGCTGTTTCCCTGTTCCCGGTGCCGTTTCCCAGTTCCCAGTGCCGTTTCCCTGTTCCCAGTGCTGTTTCCCTGTTCCCGGTGCCGTTTCCCAGTTCCCGGTGCTGGTTCCCGGTTCCCGGTGCCGGTGTCGGTGCGGAGCTGAGCCCGTCTCTCCCCTCAGGGCTACCGGAGGGTCTGGGCCGGGCTGCGGGGGCTCAAACTCGCCTTCTACAGGCGGGCCCAGGACCACGAGGTACCCGGGCTCTTCCGGGCGGGATCCCCGGGCCGGGACCCCTCAGGGTGGGACCCCCAGGACAAGAACCTTTGGGTGGGACTGGGGGGGCTCCCCCAGGCTGGGACCTCTGGGATCTGCTGGGGCTGGGACCCCCAAGATTGGGACCCCCCCTCCTGCCCGGGCCCTGGAGACGCCCCTGGGGCAGGATCCCCCCAGGGTGGGACCCCTGTGCCCCCCTCCCCAAGCTGAGACTGTTTGGTGAAACCCCCAGGATTGGGGACCCGTCCCCATAAACCCCCCGGGGCAGGGGCCCCCCGAGGATGGGACCTTCAGGTGACACTGGGGGGACCCTGCTGAGGGTGGGGGCGTCCCTGGGCCGGGGGTCCCACCCGTGGGTGCCCCCAGCCCCTGGAGCTGCTGGACCTGGGCGAGCTGGTGACCGTGCAGGCCGAGGATGGGGTGCTCATCCTCAGGCTGAGGGGACAAGAGGTGACAATGAAGGTGAGGGGCAGCCGGGGAGGCAATGGGGGAATGGGGGTACCTGGGGGGGGGGATCTGGGGGTACAGAAGGGACAGGATTTCAGGACTGGGGGGATGAGGGGACTGGGTTTTGGGACAGGGACTGCAGGGGGACACTGAGGAGCATAAGGGGAGGATTTAGGGACACGGAGGATTTTGGGATTGTGGAGATTGGAGAGCACGGGGAAGGACGTGGGGGGTACAGGGAATGCACAAGGATGGCGGGTTTTGGGATTTGGGGCCAGGTTTAGGGACCTGTGGAGACCTGTGGGGGGCACAAGGGACAGGGGACAGGCCACCCTCATGTCCCTGTGTCCCCCGGCAGATGGAGAGCTGGGAGACGCAGGAGATGTGGCGGGGATTCATCCTGACCATGGCCAAGGTGAGCACGGGGCTGCCCGGGGGTCCCGGGGTGACAGGGACCCCTCAGTGCCACCAGCCCGTGTCCCCCGCAGATGAAGATGCCCCCGGACCTGGCGCTGTTGCCCGGACACACCTTCCAGCTGCTGCAGGCTCTGCGGGAGGAGCGGGAGTGCAGGGACACCTCTGTGACCGCGGCCACCTCCGTGTCACCGGCGACCCCCGTGTCATCGACCACCTCCGTGTCACCGGCCACCCCCGTGTCACCGGCCACCCCCGCGTGTCCGGCCACCGCTGTGTCCCTGGTCACACCCGTGTCCCCGGTGACCCTCGTGTCCCCCAGCCCCTCTGAGCCGTGAGTTGGGAGTGTTGGGGGCTGGGGGGGGTCCCCATCCTCCCTGGGGACCAGCATGGCCCAGCCGGGGGTGGCCCAGTGTGGCCGGGCAGGGCTGGGAGTGACAGCGGGGGGGTCCCCAGGGTCCCCAGCTGCTTTTTCCAGGTGACTCGAGCCGAGGCTGAGCTGCTGCTGGAGCGGAGCGCGGACAGGGGGAATCTCCTGCTGCGGCCCGGGGGACACGGCCAGGGCGTCTCGGTCACCACGCGCCAGGAGCTGGACGGGTCCGTGCTGGGGACACCGGGGGAGGGGGGTCCCCAAGGGGAACGGGGGTGGCTCAGGGTGAGGGTCCCCATGGGGTGCGGGGTCCCAGGGTGAGCGGGGTCCCCAGGTGAGCGGGGTCCCCTTGGGTGGGTCCCCGTTTGAGGGGTGGCCGCAGGGGAAGGTCCCCGTTTGAGGGGTGGCCCCAGGGGAAGGTCCCCGTTTGAGGGGTGTCCCGAGGGCTGTGAGTGCCCCACAAAGGGGGTGCCCAGCCCCTGAGGCCGCCCCCCCGCAGGACAGCGGTGCTGAAGCACTACAGGGTGAAGAGAGAGCCCCAGGGTTACCTCATCGACCTGGAGACCCCGGTGAGTGACACGGGACAGGGCGGGGCTGGCGCTGGGGACAGGGACCCCAACCCCGGGCACCCCCCTGAGCCGCCGGGGTGGGACCCTTGGGGTCACCCGAGGGACTGGCACCGTGTGGGCCGTGCCACCCCAGGGCTGGGCACCCCCAGGGAATCACCCGAGGGTGGCATCGAGGGGCTGGGGTCCCCCGAGGGCTGGGGCTCCAGGAACTGGGACCCCCAAGAGAAGGGACAGGGAGCCCCTCAGGTTTGGGATCCCCGGGAACTGCAACCCCCAAAAGAAGGGACAACCCCCAAAAGAAGGACAAGTTTGGGACCCCCAAAAGAAGGGACAGGGAGCCCCTCAGGTTTGGGATCCCTGGGAACTGGGATACCCCAAAGGGCTGCAGCCAAGGGGGTGGGACCCCCCAACCGCGGGTCTGGGGCGCAGGGCAGGGGATGGGGGGCGCGGGGGGTCCCCGAGTGACGGCCGCGTGTCCCCAGCACCGCTGCTCGTCGCTGGCAGAGGTGGCGCAGTTCTTCGTGCGGAGGAGCGAGGGCAGCCTGAGGCCCCTGGAGCCCGAGTACAGCTCCCAGCTGGGTGGGCACGGGGCTGCGGGCTCGGGGGGCTGGGGGACACTGCTGGGGTGCCGGGGACAATATTGGGGTGTCGGGGGACACTGCTGGGGTGTCCGGGACAGTATTGGGGTGTCAGGGACACTGCTGGGGTGTCGGGAACACTGCTGGGGTGCCGGGGACACCATTGGGGTGTCGGGGACAATATTGGGGTGTTGGGAACAATATTGGGGTGTCGGGGGACACTATTGGGGTGTCGGGGACAGTATTGGGGTGTCGGGGACACTGTTGGGGTGTCAGGGACACTATTGGGGTGTCGGGGACAGTATTGAGGTGTCGGGGACACTGCTGGGGTGTCGGGGATACTACTGGGGTGTCCGGGACAGTATTGGGGTCGGGGGACACTATTGGGGTGTCGGGGACACTATTGGGGTGTCAGGGAACACTATTGGGGTGTCTGGGACAGTATTGGGGTGTCGGGAGCAGCCGTGGGAGGCTGGGGGGTACCTGGGGTACTGGGGGGTCGGGAGAGTTGGGGAGCAGAGCTGCTGGGGTGTCTCAGCCTGGGGGGGCTCAGAGGGGTCTGGGGGTGTCGGGTGCAGACGGAGGGTCCCTGACTCCCCCCGTGCTCTGCTCCAGAGTTCGTGCCCATGAAGGGGGGGCCCCCTCCGGCTGCAGCCGCGCCCAGGCCGGCCCCGAGGAGGGGCAGGAGCCCCCCCAGTCTGGGGCTGGTGCCCGAGGAGCTGCTCTACATGAACGACCCCGGTGAGCCCAATGGGGGGGTGGAGGGGACACGATGGGCACCACGGGGGTGCCAGCATGGGGACACCAGGCCCTGTCACCGCCTTGGGGGGCAATGGGGGGGCAGAGGGGTTCTCTGCCAGGCACTCACAGCCCCCCCTTCCATGGCACAGGGAGGAGCCAGGAGCTGCTCAGGGAGCTGCACGGGAAGCTGCAGCAGCGCCAGGCTCAGTGATGGGGACACTCTGGGGACACCCCCTCTGTGCCTGCAGCCAGCAGGGCCCACCCTCACCCTCAGGGAAAGCTGTCCCCAGTGCCCCCAGTGTCCCCAGTGTCCCCAGTGTCCCCGGGCCTGGGGTGACACTGCAGAGGGCAGGAACCCCCCCAAAATGTTTGTAAATAAAGAACCCTGTGCCCACCCAGCCCCATCCTGCTCCTGGCACCGTGGGGGTGTCACAGGGACCCCAAATCCCCCCCGTGCCCCATCCACGGCCAGCTCACACCTACATCCCAATTTATTCTCCAGGCCAGAAGCAGCTCTCGGTGCTGGGGGGGCAACGAGCCCCGGCGACACGGGGGGCACGGAGTGGGGGGGCCGTGGGCAGCCCCGGGGCTGGCAGAGCCCCCTGGGCAGCGCTGGGGGTGGCAGGGGGGGTACATTCAGTGCTGTGCCCGCCTCAGGGCAGGCTGGAGCTGCTGGCGGTGCTGTTGCGCTTCTGCAGGCACCGCACGGCGCTGGGCACCTGCAGGCCTGAGGTCACCTGGAAGCTGCCACACCACACCTGGGGACACAGAGGGGGCTCAGGGGGCTGCAGGCAGTGCTGGCAGCCCCCCGGGACCCCCAGGCCTGCCCCCCCCCTTACCATGAAGGCTGGAAGCACTGGCTGTGAGAACTTGGCCTTGAAGGTGTGGAGCAGCTGCTTGGTGCGGGCATTGTAGAAGGACAGGAAACCTGTGGGGATGGGGGCACAGGTGGGCACGGGGTGGGCACAGCCCCGGCACAGCGCCCGGGGTGGTGACAGTGGCCACGGTGGTGACAATGGTGGTGGCAATGCCCATGGTGGACATTTGTGTCCATGCTGGAGTATGGACATGCTGGTGCCTGTGAGGTGACAATGCCCATGATGGTGCTCATGGTGGTGACGATGCCCACACTGATACCCATGGCAGTGACAATTGCCTTGGTGGTGACAATGCCCATGGAGGTGCCAGTGCCCACACTGAGGTGCCAATGCCCAGCCCAGCCCTGTCCCCAGCCCAGCCCCACCTTCGTGGAAGTTGCAGTAGACGCCGATGCAGTCGGGCACGGGCACGTCGAGCGCCTTGGCCTTGTTGTTGTGCTTGGCGCTGAAGCTGACCTGCAGCCAGTTGTTGAGGTGCAGGCACCAGGACGCCGGGGTCTTGCCCAGCTGGTCGAACTTGCCCAGGCTGCGGTAGGCCACGCCCACGCCGAAGGCTTTGCTGTCGCGGTCGTAGCGCACCTCCCAGTAGTGCTCGTCACCGTCGATCAGGGTGTCCCCTGCCATCAGGTGTCCCCCGGGATCAGGGGGTCCCCTGGGCACAGCCACGGCTCTGCCCGGGCCACCCGCGGCTGCCCCGCCCTGTGCCCACCCTGCCAGGGGTGACCCCTGCTTCCCTGGCACCCCCTCCTGTGCCTCTGATCCCTCCGTGCCCCCTCCTCACCTGCACCCCTGGGTGCTCCCTCCTCAGTCACCTCTGGGTGCCCAAACCCTCACACCCCTGAGTGCCCCCTCCTCAGTCACACCCCTGGGTGCCCAAACCCCCCAGGCCAGGTGCCCAAACCAATCCTAGGTGCCCAAACCCCCCAGGCCAGGTGCCCCTCTCACCCAGCACCGTGTAGGACTCTGCAGTGAAGCGATCGCGGCCCCCGCGGCCCAGGGACATCCTCTTGGGCGACTGCACCACCCTGGCACACAGGGACAGGGCAGGGTTGGCACTGCCAGGCCCAGGGGCCGTGCAGGGGGGCCCGGGGGTGGCGTTACCTGGCAGGGGAGTTGGCAGGGGAGGCCGTCCTGCCCTTGCCATCCTTCTCACGGGCCTTGACGTCCTGCAGCTTCCCGCCCGTGGCGTCCCACTCCACGCTCAGCTCCTCCACCCGCAGGTTCTGGTGGCACGTGCTGGCGTCCAGCCGGAACATGAACGCTGGGGACAGCCCCTGTCAGCGGTGCCTGGGCCCCCAGCACCCCACAGGGCTGGCACAGGGGGTACACGGGCACCTGGCACCCCCCAGACCCACCTCTGGTCTCCAGAGTGACCGGCTCGGAAAACTCGCCCGCCACCGCCTTGTTACACGCCCGCACCCGAAAATTCATGTACTTCATGTCAAACTTCAGCCCTGTGGGCACAGCGGGGTCACAGGCTGGGCCACCAGGAGGGCACTGCCACCCCCGTGTCCCCTGCAGAGCCTGGGGCAGCGCCAGCGCCCGCCTGGGGCCGGTGGCACCCGGTGCCCTCACCAGTGAGGGTGTACTCAGTGCCCTTGATGCCCTCGATGACCATCCAGGGCTGGTCCTCCTTGGCACGGGGGGGCCCCTCGAAGTTGGTCCTGCGGTACTCCAGCACGTAGTGGTCGATCTTGCTGTCGTCGTCGGGCATCCTCCAGGCCAGGGTCACACAGTTATCGGCCACCAGCGACTCGGCCAGGTCGATCTCGGGGGCGCTGGGCACTGCCCGCAGGAGCAGCCGTGCCAGTGTCCCCCCTCCCTGCCACACAGGGGTTCCCCAGCACTCCCAGGCACCCCCAGACCCCACTGAGCTCACAGACCTCAGGCGTGGCACCCCTGGCACCCAGAGACCCCCACTGCCCCCCCTGAGCACAACACCCAAGCCCCTCATCCTGCCCCCATCCCTGGCACCTTCCTGCCCCTCCGGGAAGGCACCCCAGGCCTGGCACTGCCCCACGCCATGCCACCCTCCCCGGTGCCAGGCTGGCCGTGCCCTGCCCTGTCCCCCCGTGTCCCCCTGCCCTGGCAGTACCTGGCAGGAAGGCCAGGGCCTGCAGCAGGCGCCGCTCCTGGGCGAAATCCACCATCAGGTGGCTCATGTTGTCACTGACCTTGGCCTTGAGCGACAGCCGGAAGGCCGGGGCCATCGTCACACTGTGCCAGGACAGGGACAGGGCTCAGCAGGGCCGGGCACCCCCCTGCCCTGCTGGGCCCTGGGGAGGGTGGGCACAGCCACCCCAGCAGCCACAGGGCCACCCCAGCAGCCACAGGGCCACCCCAGCACCCTCGGGACCACCCCTGTGGGGCCCTGGCTGTGGGGAGGAGCAGGAGGAGGACGAGGAGGAGGAGGAGGAGAGGTTAGTGGGTGGGGGCTCAGGGGGCCGTACCTATCCTTGATCTGTTTGGCCGCCTTGTGAGCGCAGAGGGAAAGAGGAGGAGAAAAGCAGCAGTGAGGCAGCAGAGCCGGGCACAGGGGGGCACGTGCGGGACCTGTACCAGCTCTGGCACCCAGCGGGACAGCATCCCTGCATCCCACAGCATCCCACAGCATCCCAGAGCGTGCCAGGGCATCCCACAGCATCCCACAGCATCCCACAGCATCCCACAGCATGCCAGGGCATCCCACAGCATCCCAGAGCATCCCAGAGTATCCCACAGCATCCCTGCATCCCAGAGTATCCCTGCATCCCACAGCATCCCACAGCATCCCTGAATCCCAGAGCATCTCACAGCATCCCAGAGCATCCCACAGCATGCCTGAGCATCCCCAAATCCCAGAGCATCCCTGCACCCCGCAGTGGTTCCCCTGGCACAGCACTCCGGCACCCCCTGGCACAGCATCCTTTGTGCCCTGTGGCCCTGCCATGGGGCCCTGTGTCACCCTGGGGTCACCCTGGGTGTCCCCGCTCCCACCCAGCCCCCCAGGCACAGCCAGCCCAGCACGGCCCCAGCACAGAGAGAAAAGGGGTGCCCAGCCCAGGGTGGCATCGAGCGGGTGGCAAGGGGGGGTCAGGACACCCCCAGCATGGGGACAGCAGGGCAGGGCCACCCCTGGGACCCACCTGGGAGAAGTCTTGGTGGTTGGCCGTGCCCAGGGCCTGGTTGGCCGCCTCCAGCAGCTCTTCGGAGCTCTCCAGGGCCTTGGAGCACGCCACGAGCTGGGCCTGCCCGGGAGGGAGGGCAGAGGGCAGAGCTGGGGGGCTCCAGAATGGGGGGGGTTCCCGGGCCAGGGGGCTCTGGGCTGGGGAGGCTCCGGGCAGGGTGGATCCCGGGACAGGAGGGGCTCTGGGCTGAGGGGGCTCCGGGCCAGGGGGCAGCTCTGGGCCACGCTGATCCCAGGCTGGGTGGGCTCTGGGCTGAGAGGGCCTCCAGGGCCAGAGGGGCTCCGTGCCGGGGCTCACCTGCAGCTCGTAGGTGCGGCTGGCTCGCTCCTGCTTGATCTTCATCACCATGTCCTCCTTGAGCTCGTCCAGCAGCGCGTAGAGCGACTGGAACTCGGCCTCCAGGTCCTGCTGCGCCCGCGCCGAGTTGGCCTGGGCACAACGGCGGGGCCTGAGCGGGGGCGGCCCCGCGGGGCCCCGGGGAGCGCGGGGGGCCGGCCGGGGCTACCTCCACGTTCTGGAGCATCTGCTTGAGGGAGTAGATGAAGTTCTGGATCTCCTCATTCTTCACGGCAAGGGTGGTGATGATCTTGCGCAGAGACTCCTGCCCGGCGCCCTGCAGCGGCCGTCAGTGCCCGCGGGCCCCGCGCTGCCCCCGGGGCCCGGGCCCGCCGTGCCAGCCGTGGCAGCCGTGCCGGGCCGTGCCAGCCGTGCCGGGCTGTGCCAGCCGTGCCAGGCTGTGCCGGGCCGTGCCAGGCGCCGCGGGGACCCGGCCGGGCTGCCCGGCATGGCGGGGCCATGACTTGGCAGTGTGTGAGTGTGAGTGTGAGTGTGAGTGTGAGCGTGCCAGCCCCGAGCCCCCTTCTCCCCTCCGTGCCCCCCCAGCCCTCCCGCACCCCTCCCTCCCTCCGGTGCCACCCCGAACCCCTCAGCTCTCCATCCATGCTCCACACCTGCGCTCCTCATCCCTCCTTCTCCATCCCCTCTTCCTCCTCCATCCCTCCTCCTTCCTCTTCCTCCCATCCCTCCTTCCCATCCCTCCATCCCCACTTCCTCCATCCCTCCTTCCTCCCTTCCTTCCTCTTCCTCCCATCCCTCCAGCCCCATCCCTCCATCCCCACTTCCTCCATCCCTCCAGCCCTTCCTCCTTCATCTCTCCCTCTCCATCCCTCCCTCCTCCCTCCCTCCCTCCACCCGTCCATCCCCTCTCCCTCTATCCCTCCCTCCATCCTCCATCCTCCATCCTGCCCGCCCCCCCCGCTCCATCCCCTCCTCCTGCCGCTCCCGGTTCCTGCTCCGTGCCCCGTTCCTCCCGCCGGTGCCGGGGGGTGCGGGCCGTACCTGGTCGCCCATTCCGGGCCGGCCCCGCCGCGCTCGGCCCCGCCGACACCAACAAAGGGGGAGCGGCGCCCCCGCCCCGCCCCGGCCCCGCCCCGCCCCGGCCCCGCGCCCCGGGGCATGCTGGGAGTTGTAGTCCGGGAGGGGAGGCTGCGACCCCCGCGGGTGGGGAGCGCCGGGCCGGGGCTGGGGGCGAGGGGAAGGGGGGACATTGTCACCCCGCAGGGGCGGCGGTGGGGACACTGTCACAGTGCGGGGGGGTCCCAGATCAGGAAGCCTGACCCCCCCCACAGCCCCCTCGGGGGGCAGGAGGGGCTCCCCTGCTCCGGGGGATCAGAGGAAGTCCCCACGGGGCTCCTCCCCAGGCTGGAGTGGAGCCAGGATCAAGGTGGAGCCTGAGGAGGTGCTGTCACCTGTCCTCGCTCTGGATGGTGTCCCATATCCTTGTCCCCATCTCTGTCCAAATCCCTGTCCCCATCCCTGTCCAAATCCCTGTCTCCAATCGCATCACTGTCCCCATTCACGTGCCATCACTGTCCCCCATTCCTGTCCCCATCACTGTCCCATTCCTGTCCCCATCACTGTCCCTATTCCTGTTCCCATCCCTGTCCAAATCCCTGTCCGCAATCGCATCCCTGTCCCCATCCCTGTCCCTATCACAGTCCCCATCACTGTCCCATTCCTGTCCCATTCCTGTCCCCATCCCTGCCAAATCCTCATCCCCAACCCCCCGCCCATGTCCCCATCTCTCCCCCCCTCTGGTGCCACTGTCTGTCCCTGTCACCTCCCCTGCTCACAGGGCCGGAAGCCGCAGTGTCACAGTGAGCTGGCCCGGGTGACACTGGGCCAGGAGGCTTTGGGGACAGGGACAGCGTGGGGCTGGGACCCCTTGGGGATGCAGCCCCTCGGAGGGGGTGGCTGGGCCGGCCCCGGAGGGGGGATGTGGCAGCTCGGGGTCCTCATTCCCCTTCTTGGAGGTGAGTGGGGGCAAGGCTGGCTGGGGGACAGTGGGGACAGTGGGGACAGCGCCTGGGGCCCTGTGGCGATGCTGTGGGGTTGGGGACAGGCCACCCAGGGGACACTGTGGGGGCACGGGGCTCAGGCTGGCCCCTGTGTGACAGCCGGGGTGAGGGGGGACATCTGTCCTGGGGGGGAGACCAGAGAGGGGCTGGGGACACAGAGGGAGGGACAGACATGGGGACAGAGTGGGTGACATGGCTGTGGCAGGGATGGACGGACAGGATGGAGACGGTGGGGCTGGATGGGGGGGACAGGGTGGGGGGCACACAGCGTCAGTGGGAACAGGAAGGTGACAGTGGTGGGGGACAGGATGGGGTGTGTGGTCAGAGGTGACAGGGGATGTGTGGGCAGCGAGCCTGGAGCGTCACCGTCCCCCATCCCCCGCGGGTGGGGTTTGGGGGTGCCACCCGTCCCCCCATGACCCCGGGGCTGTCCCCACAGCGGGCGCCCTGCGGGTGACCCAGGAGCCGGACGAGCTGCAGGTGACCGCGGGTGACACGGTGGCCCTGCAGTGCCAGGTGGAGGTGGCCGAGGGCGGGGTCCAGCTGCGGATGGAGTGGCTGCGGGACGGGGGGCTCGGGGTGCTCTGTGCCACCCGCCTGCACCTTGGCACCTCCCTGGCCCCGTCCCCCTGTCCCTGCTGTGCCCCGGGGGGGGCATGGCTGGCCTGGCACCCCCCCCGGGCCACCCTCAGCCTCCCGCAGGTGCAGAGCAACGACAGCGGGCGCTACCTGTGCCGGGTGACCCTGGAGATCCCGCGGCTCGACACCGCCACCGGCAACGGCACCGAGCTCCGCGTCACCCCCGGTACCACCCCCGGTACCACCCGGGACCGCCCGGGACCGCCCGGTACCGCGGGGGGCAGGGGGGACCGCGGGGGTGGCACCGCCGAGGGGCTTGGGGGGGTCACCAGCAGGGTGGGTGAGGTCCCTTGGGGGAGATTCCGGGGGGTTTTGGGTGGCCACAGTGAGGAGGGACAAGGGATGGGGACAAAACAGGGACTGGGACAGGGACGGGGACGGGGACTGGGACATCTCTGACTGCTTTCCCCTCACCGCAGCAGCTCTCGGAGGACATCAGCCAGGTAACTGTGTCCCCCTGTCCCTGCTGTGCCCTCCAGCCCGGTCCCACCGTGTCCGTGTCCCCGGGCCGGGGGTGACCCTGGGCTGTGCTTGCAGCGCTGCTCTGGGCGCTCCTGGCGGGCCTGGGGGGCACCGCCCTTCTCCTGGGGATGGCCCTGCTCGTCCAGCGCTGCTGTCACAGGAGCCCAGGTACCCCTGTCCCCGAATTCCCCTCCCCAACACCCAAACCCCCCCGTGCCCACCTGCCCCACGTCCCCCTGACCCCAAACCCCCCCTGCTCGTCCCCCCCCCCCCGGCCATGCCCCACTCTGGACACCCCGCGTGTCCCCCGAGGGTCCTGGCTGACAGCAGTGACCCCCAACAGGCGCTGTGCACCCCGACTCGCCCATCTACCTGAACGTGGGGTCCTCCTCGGCGCGGGGCCCCCCAAAGTCGCCGCCCCCCGAGCCGGAGCTCAGCCCATACCAGCGGGAGCCGCGGCGGGCACGGGGCCCCCCCCGGCCCTGAGGGTGCCTCACAGCCTCCCCCGGCTCTGCCTTCCTCAGGAAACCCCCCAAAAAAAGGTGTATGGCAGCATCCTGTCAGCCGGCTCGGCGTCCTCTGTGTCCCCCCGCCCCCGGGCCATCCGGTGCCATCCGCTGCCATCCGGTGCCTCGCCGGCCACTGCGCGGTGCCCCCTGAGCCACAGGGGTGACAGGGACCCCTCGTTCAGGGGAAGCCGCTCTGCTGTCCCCTGGGCTCCTGCTTAGTGTCACCCGGCGCCTGAGGGATGTGCTGGGGGGTGGGAAGCAAGGACCCCGCCCCGGGGTGGCAGTGCCACCACCTTGTCCTGCCTTCCCCAGGGATCCCACAGAGGTGGGTGCCCAGGCGCACCAGCAGCACCCATTCCTGTCCCTGTCCCCATCCCTTTCTCCTCCCTGTCCCTGATCCCCCCCGCCCACATCCCCATCTCTGCCCCAAAAACTCCTCCCCAAATCCTCATCCCCAAATCCCGCTCGGAGGCACCACAGCGTCCCCGGCCCGGTGTGACACGGCGGTTTAATGGGGCGGGGGGCGCGGGCGGGCGGGGGGGGTCCCGGGCTCACAGGGGCTGCACGGCCACGGGGTAGAGCAGGGACAGGTGGCGGGCACCGCGCACCGGCAGCGCCCGCGCCGTGTAGTGCCCCACGGCCGCCGGCACCGACGGGAAGGCGGCCCCGGCCCGGCCCAGCGTGAAGTGCTGCTCCCGGGTCCGCGTCAGCTTCACGTGCACGAAACCCTGGCTGCTCCTGCGGGATAACGGGAAATGAGGCACGGGAACGGGAGAACGGGAACAGGAACAGGAACGGGAATGGGATAATGGGATAACTGGAACAGGAACGGGAACAGGAACGGGATAACGGGATAATGGGATGGGATGGGATAATGGGATGGCATAGTGGGATGGTGTAGGATGGGGATTGGGATAAGGTAGGGATCTGGACAGGGATGAGGTGCGGGGTGGAGGCTGGGACAGGGAGGGGGACAAGGATAGGGATGGTGATGGGGGAATGGGAATAAGGGTGAGGACTGGCATGGAGATTGGGGCACAGATGGGGACAGCAGTGGGGATGAGGACAGGGATGGGGACCACACCCAGAGCAGGGGTGGCACCACTCCAGGCGAGGGATCCCGGGTCACCTCCAGGCTGTGCCACACATGGGGACACGCCAGCACATCCCCGCGGGGGCTGGCACAGCCAAACACGGCTCCAAGCCCCACTGCCAGCCCGGCACGGCCCCTGGCAGGCTGTGCCCGTGTCCCTGCTCACCTGAGGGACAGCGAGTAGTCCTCGGGGCTGGTCTCGCAGTCCCGCACCAGGAAGCTGCCCTCGCGGCACAGCGCCAGCAGCGTCTCTGCGCCCGCCCGCCCGATGGGGCCGTGGTACCAGCTGGGCACAGAGGGGTCAGGGGCACCCCCCGGCCCATGGGGGACCCAACCACACCATGGGGCACCCCCCGGGCCACGGGGAACCCCCTGGGCCATGGGGCACCCAAGCATCCTATGGGGCACCCAACCACACCATGGGCTACCCCACCATGCCGTGGGCCACCCAACTATCCCATGGGCCACCCAAGCATCCTATGGGCCACCCAACCATGCCATGGGGCACCCAACCATGCCGTGGGCCACCCAACTATCCAATGGGCCACCCAAGCATCCTATGGGACACCCAACCATGGTATGGGCCACCCAACCACACCATGGGGCACCCAAACATCCTGTGGGGCACCCAAGCCCATGGGGATTCACCCAGGACACTGGGCCCTCCACACCCCCTGGGAACCCATCCATGCCAAAGGGCCCAACCACACCAAGGGACACCCTTGACCCCACAAGGAGCCACCCTTGGGGACCTTCCCCCCGTGGGTTTGCCCCGTGCCACGCTGTGTGACCGGGACACCGCAGGTGCCACCCCATGAGAACCCCCCCAGACTCACGCCTGCTTCTCCAGGGGCAGCGAGGTGTCCACGTGCCGGGGGCTGGGGGGGCAGGCGGGCCGGGGGCCGCCGGGGGCGCGGGGGGAGCGCGGCAGCGGCCGGGACAGGCTGGGGGAGCGCTCGGGGCTCTCAAACTGCACTGCGGGGACAAAGGGGCGTCACCCAGCTCCTCGCAGTGCCACAAAGGAACGGCCCAGAGGTGGCTCTGCCCTACCGTGGTTTCCCATTGCTGGTCCCATTGCTGGGGCCAGGAGTGCTCTGGGGGGTACCCATGGGGGGCACGGGGTGTTGGGGTGGCACAGGTACATGGGGGGGACCCCAGGATGCTGGGGGATGCTGAGGTCCAGGACTGATACCCATGGAAGCTGCGGGATGTAGGGTTGGGGGACCCTGGGGGTGTCCCCACAAGGAGGAGGGAGCCAGGAGTGGCACCCAGCCCGAGGTGGCACCCGGGGGCTCTGTCACCTGCGAACGCCCGTGAGATGTGATCCTTCTTCCACTCCCAGGGCTGGTCGTACTCGTCGGCCGGGCGCTCGTCGTCGCGGGGGAGGCGGCTCTCGCGGGCCGGGGGTGCCCCCGGGCTGTCCCCGGCCGTGTCCCACTCCTCGGAGGGGGTGTCGTACAGCTGGGGACCCCGGCGCGGCCGCACCCGCCGGCCCTCGCCCTGCCGCGGGCACCCTGGGCATGGGGAACGGGGCGGTGGGAGGCGCCCGGGACCCCCGCGCGGGTGCTGGGGGTGCCCGGGGTGCCACCACCCACCTGTGGCCTCCTCGTCGCAGCCGCCCTCGGGCGCCGGGTCCTGCTCACCCTCGAAGGGCTCCGAGTACTCGCTCTCACCTGGGCCCTGGGGGGGGCTCCGGGTGGGACGGGACCCCCACTGCCCCCCCCGTGCCCCCCCGGTCCCCGGGTGCCCTCACGGGGCTCTTGGGGCTCCCACACCCCGACACGGGTGTCCCCGGCCCCGTCCCCACTCCCGCCCACCCGGTCCCTTTGTCCCCCAGCCCCTCTCCCCCTCTCCCCTTCCCCCTCTCCCAGTGCCTCCACCATCCCCAGCCGCCCCCCAGTTCCCTCTCCAGTGACCCCAGCTCCCCCCTGGCTGCCCCCCCGACCCCCCGGCTCTCCCCGCTTCGCGGTTCCCGCTCTCCCGGTCCTTATTCCCGGCCGCTCTCGGTCCCCATCCCCGTTCCCCATCTCCCCCATCCCCTCCGGTCCCCAGCCCCCGCCGTTCGCCGCTGTCCGCTCACACCTGCCCGACCCCCCCCCCGCTCTCCCGGTGCCCCCCGTTCCCCTTCCCCGGCCCCCCACCCTCTGCCCCGCCGCCCTCCCCGCTCCCGGCGCTCGGCTGCGGCTCCCGCCCGGTGCCCCCGGTGCCCCCCCGGTGCCCCCCGCCCGTACCTGCTGCAGGCGGCGGGGGCCGCCCCCCACCCGCACGAGGCGGTGGCGCGGGGAGGCGGCGGGGCCGCGGAGCGCGGCGGCGGCGGGGGCGGCGGCGGGGGGGCCCCCGGGACCGCTGTAGTCGGGCTGGGGCGGGCGCGGGGGGGAGCGCCGGGCCCCCCGGCCCAGGTACTCCCGGAGCCACTTGGCCATGGCGGGGAGCGGCACCGGCAGCGCCGGGACGGCCGGGACCCAGCGGCACCGGGACCCGCCGGGACCCCCCCGCCGCCGCCGCCGCCGCCGCCGCCGCCGGAGCCGCTTTGTGTCGCCGCCGCGCGCGGCGCGGACCGGAGCCCCCGAAACCCCCCCGCGCCCGCCTCGCCGGGGGCACCGGCACGGGGGGGGTGAGACCACCGAGGGGACAGCGGCAGGGACAGCGAGGGCGACACGGAGGGACCCCCGAGGGGCGGGGGGCACCGGGACCCCCGAGCGACACCGGGCGGTCCCTCCCCGCTCACAGCGGGACATGGGGGGGGTCACCGGGACCCCCAGACCCCGGCGATGGGATCCCCCCCCCCTCAATGGGGCTGGGGGCGTGCAAGGCTTTGGGGGGAACAACGACCCCCCCATCGCCATCACCCCGCCCGGGGAGCTCATCCTGGGGGGCACGGGGGGCTCTGCTCCCCCCCTGCCGCCGGGTTTGGGGGGGCTCAGGCACCACACGGGGGGCAGGAGGTGGGGACCCCCCCAGTCCTGCCCTGAGTCCCCTCCTGGCATTGTCTGTGCCCGGAACAAAGGTCCCTCCCCTCTCCTTGGGGTCCCTCTCGGGGTCCCAGCTGGTGCTGGGGGTGGTGGTGACAGCTGGGCAGTGGGGGACACATCTGGGAGGACACGGCCTGAGACCCCCCTGGTGCCCCCCCAGCCCCGGGCTGAGCCCAGTGGCCAGCATTAATATTTGAAGAGGTTAATTAAGGCATGTGCACAGAATGCTAATTGGGATGGGGGGGGGCTGGGTTTCTGTCCAGCTCTCTCTGACGCCCCAGAGCCCCCCCCGGGCCCCCCAACCCCTGTGTGAGGGCGTTAATTACCCAGAGGCTGCTCAGCAATTAGAGGTGGGTGCCTTGATGAGAGGGAAGTTGACGGCCAGGGGTGAGGAGGCCCCAGTTGGGGTGGGTGGGGGTCCCTGAGGCAGGGTCCCACAGTGCCCACGTTACAAATCAGTCTCTGATGAAGATGAAGCTCTGGGATGCAGCTCGGATCTGGCTCTGCCTGATCCCATTTATTCTGGAGTGGTGGCTGCTGAATGGTGGGGAGGGCTTTGTCCCCGAGCTCCTGGGGACAGCTGGGGGGGCTGCTGGTGGCAGGGCAGCCCTGTCCCCGCACTGAGGGGCTGCAGGAGCCCCGGCTGTGTGCAAAGGTGGCATCTGACACGCCCTGGGAAGTGAAGGAGGGGGGCTGAGCGCCCACCTGCCCCTGCACCCCTGTGGAAGCACAGCCCCATGGTCCCCTCGCTGCTGGAGGGCAGTCAGGACACCCCAAACCCGACCTGGGCATGGTCACTGGGGGGAGTGAGGGCAGTGGCACCCCCAGGATGGACACACCAGAGTCCTGTCCAGCCCTGGCACTTCCAAACACATCCTGGGAGCAGGGCTGGGACCCACCAGGCTCTGCTGCAGGGTGAACACCTTCCCTGCACTGCTGCTGCTGCTGCTGCATGGCCGGAGGTGACAACAGCGGTGGCCGGGACCCCCCGGGCCCCTGGCGGCGCTTCCAGCCCCGGGTGGGGCTCCGGGAGCAGCCGGGAGCGGGGACAGCCCCGTCCCTGCCCCGTCCCCGCTGTCCCCGCCCCGCTGGCTCCTCAGTCGCTGGCGCTGTCCTCGCTGTCCGAGTAGGCTCCCAACAAACCCAGCGAGGACGTGGCTGCTGCTGCTGCTGCTGCTGGAAGGGAGCCTGCAAGGGGAGGGAGGGAGAGGATCCGGTCAGGTCCAGCCTCCCCAGGGCAGTTCCCGGTGTGGGAACAGCAGCCTGGGGAGATCCCCAGAGGAGCCTCATCCCTGGATGGACGCTGAGCTCAGGGAGGATAAATTCAGGTGGATTAAAAGCTCCTGCAGCCCTTGGCTGAGCTCCCTCCTCCACCCTGTGGGAAGCACCGAGGTCTGGGACCCCCTCTTCTCCCTCCACAGCCCCCTGGGAGACTCCAGACCCTGGAAAGGGGAGAGAGGAGCCAGCTCTGGGCTCCCAGCACCCCAGGGGCCAGCAGGCAGGAGCAGGAGGCTGGGGGAGCACAGGGACACCTCCAAGAGCTGCCCCTTCCCAGGGGGGACTCACTAAGCCAAAGGCTCAGGATCAACCAGGCCAGAACAAATCCATCCCCCAAATGTCCTTCCCCAAACCCACAGCTCCCCTGGCTTGCTGGGCAGCTCACTGAGGTGCTGGAAAACCTTCCAGCTTGTTTTGTGGTCCTTAAAGCTTCCCAGCTCCAGCAGTGAGGCTGGATTTATCACCAGGCCCCAAACCAAAGCAGTTCTCCTGCTGTTCCACCCCTATCTCGCTGTTGTGACGTCCCCAGGGCTGTATCTGGTGTTTTGAAGCTCCTGGCCCTGGCAATCTGTCCCCAAGGCCGTGGCTGGGAGCCAAGAGCCAGGAGGGAGCCTCAGCTTCACCAGGAAGCTCCTGGAAATGGGGACAACCCCCTGTTCTCACAGGAAGCTCCTGGAAATGGGGACAACCCCCTGTTCTCACAGGAAGCTCCTGGAAATGGGGACAACCCCCTGTTCTCAAAGAAAGCTCCTGGAAACGGGGACAACCCCCTGTTCTCACAGGAAGCTCCTGGAAATGGGGACAACCCCCTGCTCTCACACCACCCCACCAGAGACCCCAGCCCAGGCTCTGAGCACGGAGCCAACCCCATCCAGGAGGTGTCAGAGCCCCCAAGGGCCCAGCCAGGGCAGGTACCAGTGCTGGCCGTGGTGCCTTTGGTTTCCATCCCATTTTCCAGGGCAGGATCTGCCTTCTCCTTCTCCTTCCTGCGGGCCACCAGCCCTGCCAGCTGGGCCTTGGTGCTGAGCTTGCCCACGCTGCGCTCCCAGCTCTCCATCCTGGGCTTCTTGCTCTGGGGCTGGGGGTCCTGTGGGCACAGCCAGGGTCAGGGGGCTCCAGCTTGGAGGGGATTGGGGATAAAAGCAGCAGAGACATGAGGAGAGGGGCCTGAGGGGGAATTCTGCCCTGCAGGGACGGCACAGGCCGGACAAACGGGGATGTGGATCTGCAAAGCTGCCCCTGGAGATCCATGTCCCACTGCCTGAGAGCTAAACCCAGCCTTGGGATGGCCCTGGGAATGCTGAGGAGGCAGAGAAAAGAATCTTAAAGGACCATAAAGTCCATCCAATCCCACCTTTCGCTATCCCAGGTGGCTCCAAGCCCTGTCCAACCTGACCTTGGACACTTCCAGCCACAGCTTCTCTGGGCAAACTGCTTCAAAGTCTCCTTAAACCCAATCCAACCCTCCCCTGCCTCAGTTCCAGACCATTCCCCCGTGTCCTATCCCTCCCTGCAGGGTAAAAGTTGTTTTCTCTCTGTTTTATCAGCTCATTTCAAGGCCACTGAGCAGCCCTGGGTGCCTGCAGGTGGTCCAGCCATGGACCCAGTGAGTCTGATGCCCTGGGCACAGGGATTAGTGCCAGGCCAGGGACCACGGCTGGGATTAACCCCAGGCACGGCAGCTTTGATCCAGCCCAGCGGGCCCTGGGGCAGGGATGACAGCAGGGGGAGGGCAGGGCTGTTTGTTGGGATAATCCCTCCCTCCAGGCCGGGGCTGGCAGCTCTTTTGTTCTGCCTGAATCCAAAGCCCAGCCCCAACACTGAAATCCTGCCTGAAGCAGCAGCAGGGCCCAGCAGAGCTGCTCTTCCCGAGGAAGGGAGGGTGGGGACAGGATGGGGACAGCAGCTCCATGCCTGCCTTTGTCACCAGCCCAGCCTGGAATCCCCAAAGATCCCCGGCTCCTCTCAGCCCAGTGCACAGGGACTCGGCCTTTGGGAGCCGCTCAGGCGTGACACGAGCCCGGTGTCACCCGGAGAGGGACACAATGGGCACACAGAGCTGCAGGACAGAGCAGCGGGGCTGGGGAAGGGCAGGGCAGGCTGTGCCCCTCTCACCTCCTGCAGGATGTCCGTGGGTTTTGTCTGGGCCGTGGGGTTGGGGCGGGGTTTGGCCGCTTCCTCGTCAGAGTCGGAATCCACCAGGAGCCGCCGGTTCTGGGCCTGTTCCAGCATGGCCCTGCTGGCACAGAGGAGTGCTGGAGCTGGGTCCACCCCACTGCCAGGCCCTGCTCGCTCCAGGGGAGCTGGGAACGGCCGAGGAGCCTCGGGATCCCCCTGCCCAGGGGGTTCTATGGGATCAGGTTCAAGCCTGAGGGGTAGCAGCCCTGGGATCTGGAGCTCCAGCCCAGAGCAGGGGCTGTGCCCATGGGAGGGCACTTCCCAGGGGATTGGAGCCCCTCCAGCAGCCCAGATCCCACAGAATGCCAGCCTGGCTGGGTGGGAAGGACCTCCCACTCCTTCTGCCTGAACACTTTGCCAGGACAGGCTGGGATCTCCTCCCAGCCCCCAAATCCTGGTCACTCAGCCCCCCTCTCCCAGCCCAGCCTGGCCCATGGCACTGCCAGCCCTCCCAGCCCCCTCACTTCATCTCCTGCTCGTCCTCCTCCTGCTCCTTGCGCCTCTGCTCCTCCTCCAGCTCCTTGTACTGCTTCAGCATGGCCTCAAAGTCCACGTTGGCCTGGCGCTGGTTGAGCTCCTTCAGCTCCTGCAGGTTCTCCAGGACCTCCATCTCCAGCTTGGAGTCCTTGGTTCGGTTCTCCAGGACCTGGGTGGGATAAGTTGGGATACTTGAGGCAGCAGAGCCTGATAGGAACCTCCAACACCTTGTGCTGGATGAAGCACAAGAGGATCCTCCTCATCCTCATTTTTGGGTAGGACAGGAAAGTTGTCAGGCAGAGTGGCAGAGGTTCTCCTGCAGTCCTTGTACCTTCATGGGATTGTTGAGCTCCTCCTCTTCCCTCTCCTTCTGCATCCTCTTCTCCTCCTCCTCCAGGAGTTTCTCTGCCTGGAAGTTCCTGGTGGCCCCGTGCTCCATGGTGTAATCTGTGTTCTCAGGGTCTGTCTGAGGGGGAACAGCAGGAAAACCACTGAGGGTGGGGATCCTGCTCCAGGCAGCCCACAGCCACACATCCCCCAGCTCCATGAACTGGGGAAGGGCTGATCCAGCCAAACCCCCCCCCAAGACTCAGCTGTTGTGTTTTTTGTGGTTTCCCAAACCCACCACACTCTTTAATACATTAACCAGAAAATCTCAAATTAGTGAACCAAAAAAAAAAAACCCCACTCCATCAGCCTTTGCTGGGCAGGAGAGTCAGGGAACCATGGAACACCCTGAGCTGGAAGGGACAGCAGCTCCTGCCTCTGAATGGGGCAACCTCACCAACCCCATTGTCCAAAGGCTCCTGGCAGCACCCATTCCCTGGGGGAATTCAGCACCCACCATCCTGGGGGGAAAAACCTTCCCCTGATCTCCATCCCACCGCCCTGAGGGAAAAACCTTTCCCTGATCTCCATCCCACCAACCAGGGGGAAAAACCTTCCCCTGATCTCCATCCCACCACCCTGAGGGAAAAACCTTCCCCTGATCTCCATCCCACTGCCCTGAGGGAAAAACCTTCCCCTGATCTCCATCCCACACCCCTGGGGGGAAAAATCTTTCCCTGATCTCCATCCCACTGCCCTGAGGGGGGAAAAGCTTTCCCCTGATCGCCATCCCACCACCCTGAGGGAAAAACCTTCCCCTGATCTCCATCCCACTGCCCTGAGGCGAGAAAAATCTTCCCCTGATCTCCATCCCACACCCCTTCCCCATTTCCTTTCCCATTAAAGAACTATTATTTCCTGCTCCCATATTTTTGCCTGAGAGCCCCTTAATTTAAAATTTACAGCAATTCAGAGGGGTGGGGAGGGTTCACATTCTCCATTTCAGGGGAGGCTCCTGCCTTCCTTAGCAGCCTCCTGGCTTTCCAAACCAGGACATCCAGCCCAGGCAGGGAGAGGCTGGGGCTGAGAGGGGGCTGACCTTGAAGGTGATCTCAGCCAGGCAGGGAGAGGCTGGGGCTCAGGGGGGCTCACCTTGAAGGTGATCTCAGCCAGGCAGCGAGTGCACTTGATGTAGAAGCGGAAGATGGGCAGCCCCAGGTAGGACTCGTTCTGCACCGTCTCCTTGCGGGCGTTGAACTTCTTGCCCTTGTAGATGTACTCCCCACACGTCTTGCACCTGGCCAGGGGCAGGGAAGCGTCAGAGAAGGCAACAGAGCTGGTGAGGGGCTGGGAACACAGGCCTTGGGAAGGAGCTGGGAGGGGAGGGCTCAGCCTGGAGAAAAGGAGACTCAGGGGTGCCCTCATCGCTCTGAACAGCTCCTGAAAGGTGCCTGTGCTCAGCTGGGGCTGGGCTCTTTCTCCAGACAGAACCAGAGGACACAGCCTCAAGCTGCACCAAGGGAAATACAGGTTGGATATTGGGAAAAAGTGTTTTACAGGAAGGGTGATAAAGTTCTGGGATGTTCTGCCCGGGGACGTGGTGGAGTCACCATCCCTGGGTGTGTTTAACAAAGCCTGGATGTGGCACCTCTTGCCCTCCTTCACCCCCTTCCCTGCCCAGGGTCACCAGAGGCCACATGTGGAGCCTGGACCCAACAACATCTGGACCTCCTTAGGAGGAGATTCCTCCTTCCTCCAGCTGTTCCAGCCCATGCTGGATGGGGCTTGGAGCACCCTAGGATGGTGGAGTGGCACTGGGTGGGCTTTGAGGCCATCCAAACCCATCCCAGGAGTGATCCCATGGTTCCAGGAGTGACCCCACGGCTCCAGGGCTGCTCTCACCTCATGTTGAAGGGGGCCATGAGCCTCACCACATACTGCCGGTCCTTGGGCAGCTTCAGCTTCGGGATCTTGGCCGGATCGAAGTCCGGGGGGTAATATTTCTGTGGAGAGAGCAGATCTGGGAATTCTTGGAATGTTTCTATATTTGGGAATTCCGGGAATGTTTCTATGGACACAGAGCAGATTTGGGAATGCTGGAGCACTTCTTCTCACTCCTCACAGCTCGGCCAGGAGGCTGCAGCCAGGTGGGGCTCGGGCTCTGCTGCCAGGGAACAGCGACAGGATGAGTGGAAGCGGCCCCAGCGGGGATTTAAACCGGATACCGGGAATTCCTTCATGGGAAGGGTTGATAAACTCTGAATGAGCTGCCCGGGGGGGTCTGGAGTCTCCATCCCTGGAGGTGCCCAAGGACGGCATGGACGGGCACCGGCAGCACGCGGTGCTCGGGGCTGGGGACAGGGCGGGCACCGGGCACAGCTAGGACTCGATCCCGGGCCTTTTCCAGGGATGAAAAAGGAATGATCCCGGGATCCCGAGCGACTCCCGAACCAACCGGGACCCCCCCAGCGCCCTCGGGGAACCCTCCCTTGGCCCAGCCCGGCCCGGGACGCTCCCCCGGTCCTCTCGGCGGGGATTCCTCCCCAACTCACGTTCAGCACTTTCCGTTCCGACATCGCTGCGGTTTCTCCCGATCCCCGGTGCTGCCGGTGTTGCCCCCTCGCCCCTCACCGCTTCCGGGAGTGGCCCAGCCCACTCCGCTGCTCATTGGTCTAGCGAGCCGCGGCCTCCCCGATCCTCGCCTTTTATTGGCTGATCCATCTGTCTGTCAAAGGATCCGCCCACGGCTGTTGTGCAACCCAGCCAAGAGTCCGCGGAAAGCCGCGGCCTCACAAGCAGTTCCGCAGATTTTTGGGTCCTGGCGGGAGGCTGTCCTCCGGTTGGGGCTGGAGAACCCCAGAGCTGCGATCTGGGGCAGGGGAATCCCGGGGCTGCGATCTTGGGCTGAGGAAACTCGGCTTCCTCACAGAAACATGGCATGTGGGCCCCGGTCCCCCCTGACGCATACTTATCATGTAGCTAACAGTCCCCAAACAGTCTGTTTTGTGTTTAAAATGTCACTTTCTTTCTAGAAACCGAGGACTCTGAGTCCCGTTGAGTTTTCAGCTGTTTTTTCGCTCACTCCACTGAGCATGCACAGCCGTGGCAGCCATGCTGTACGGCACCTCCGCACTGCGCATGCGGCGTTGCCATTGCCGCCATTCCGTACAGCGCGGGCAGTCCCAGGTGCCGCTGCCGCCAGCCCCGCCCGCACCGCATGACTGCAGCCCAGCGCACTCTCAGATCCTAATTCGCCGGTGCTGCCCGCGCCTCCTGCACGGCGTCGCCACCCTGCTCCCGCGCAGATCCGCCATTACCGCCGGCGGCGCCGCCTCATTCCGCATGCGCAGCGCCTCACGCGCCGTTTCCCGCCACCTCGCGCACCGCCCGTTCCCCCTCGCGCGCATGCGGGGAGCGGCGCCCCCTGGCGGCCCGGCCTGCGCCGCCGTCCCGTCGTGCCCCGCGCTCCCCACACAAAGGACGCGCTGGGAAATGGCGGCGGCCGCGGCCTCGCAAAACGCCCCCGGGAAAATGGAGCCGCCCCCGGCGGCGGCCGCGGCGGCAGCGGCGGCTCCGCCAGCGCCCAACGGGGCGGCCGGCGCGGGGGGGCCGCCCCCTAAGAGGTAGGAGGGCCGTGAGGGGCCGCGCTGCCGGTGGGGCCGAGGGGCCGCGTGCGGCCTCCCCGCTCCTGGGCCCGGCCTGCGGGCAGCGGGACGGACCGGGGCTCACGAGGGGTCCCGGAGAGGTCGATACCGGTGCGGGGCCGCTCCTGGCTCTGCGGCCGCTGCTCCCTCCGGGCACGCCTTGGGATCCCGGGCGGGGCCGTCCCGAAGGCGCCTCCGGGGCTCCCGCAGCGCTCTGGGCCCGGTCCCGGCGGGCAGCGAGCTCTGGGGTCACCCCTCATCCCTTGGGGTCCCCCCTCATCCCCTGGGATCCCCCCTCATCCCCTGGGGTCACCCCTCATCCCCTGGGATCTCCCTCATCCCCTGGGGTCACCCCATCCCCTCAGGAAAAGCTGCTGCTGAGTTCTGGCGGAGTTTGGGCCTCCCTGGGCGGAGCAGGCTGTGCCAGCGTGGGGATGTTTAAGTTCATTACTTTCTGTGCTCTCAGTAAGTTGGAAGAACTCTGTTGCTCTCAGCACCCTCCTCATCCTGCTGCTCCCTTTTGTGTTTCTTTTTGGAGGTAATTTACGTGTGAGGGGATTTAGGAGCGCAAACACCTCGAGGGTGAGAGTTTAAGGTGGTGCTGGGGAGGTGTTGCACAATCCCTCGGTAAAACGTTAGAGAAATTCAAACCAGAATCAGCAGCGCTGCAGTTCCGGCTCTGTAAACGTGGGGATTAAGAGCACAAAAAGCCTCTGCTGCTTCTCACTTCCTCGTGTTGATGCTCGATGGAAATTCCACAGTTGGCAAAGCCGGTTTTGGTACCAAATGCACTGAATAGAAAGGACTTCTCTCCCTCAGGGCGTTTTTGTGCTCGGTTTCATGGCAGGGTGATAAAAATCAGGTTGAACCTGGTGTGCTGTGATTCCTGCTGCAGACTCGAGCTTGGATTTGTGTTTCCCGGGAGCAGGAACAGCTTTCCAAGTGTCCCTTTAGGGGAAAAAGATCCATATTTATTTTTTTTTCCATTGGAGAACAGTCAGACTGTGCTTTGGGCAATAAAATACTGACAGACACGATTTCATTGACTGTGCAGCTTGTGCCAGGCAGGGGCAGAGACAGGGACAGGGAAGGGTGTTCCCACCCTGGATTCTGTTCCCACCACTCCTGGGAACGTGGAATCTGCAGTTTGTCTGCATGAGCAGCCAGTTAATTCCTGGGAGTATAAATAAAGATATCTCTCTGCTGTGATTTTTGGTTTTCCTCACCCTGTTACATTTGGGATGCCTCCAGGGAATTTGTTTGTGTCTGCAGGTGCAGTTCTGTTTGGAATGTCCAGCTCCACGTGGCAGAGCTCTCATTTCCACAGGGATAACACCAACACTCCCCTGGCCTTGGGGAAATCCAGTTTAAGAAATAACAACTAAAATCTGAGTGCAGCTTTTAACACAGCTACATTTTGTGTGATTTCATCAACCAAACAGAAAGGAAGGTGGAAAAAGAATTGTCCTATTTCAAGTCTTAATTTTGGAGTTCTAATTATTTCATTAATAAGCTTTAAAAAAGTTCAGTGAGAGAAAGACTGGAAAATTTCCATTGTTGTGTTTGGAGAAGCTTTGGCTGCTGGATGATAGAAGCAGGGAGAATAGAAATATTATCAAAAGAAACCTTCAGAGGCCTCGACATTCTTAATTTCCTTTTTCCCTGCAGGCTGTTGTGTGTGTTCAGGGATTGAAATGGTCCTGAAGGGGTTTCCTGGGATTTCTGACCTGGAATTTGCAGGGCTGCACAGGTGCTAGGTTGGGAAAAGCTCAGAGCAGAGAGATTGTAGAAACTTCAGCTTTCTTATCTGATGTGTTCTGAATTCCTCTCAGGATATGTTGCTACATCTTCTCCAGCAGCACTGAGTGAGCAAGGAGATTAATTGGATTAGTGAAGGGAATTATGTAAGGCTGAGGCTGAAACTTCTTGTTCCCTTGGTTTGATTTTTTTCCTTTCAAGATGGGCTGTGCTAAGGTCCCTTCCCACCCAGACTGCTCAGGGTCCAGTGCTGCAGCTCTGGTCTTGTTCCCTCTGTGTCCTTTCCCATCCAAACTCCTCTGGTTTTGTTCCCTCTGTGTCC
This sequence comes from Agelaius tricolor, assembly GCF_023055355.1. NCBI lineage: Eukaryota > Metazoa > Chordata > Aves > Passeriformes > Icteridae > Agelaius > Agelaius tricolor. The sequence goes on along the minus strand of NW_027269293.1, from coordinate 1,040,072 downwards.
TGTCCCATCCAAACTCCTCTGGTTTTGTTCCCTCTGTGTCCTTTCCCATCCAAACTCCTCTGGTTTTGTTCCCTCTGTGTTCTTTATCACCCAGACTGCTCAGGGGTTCAGTGCTGCAGCTCTGGGGTTGCTGCCCCTGCTCCATCCCCAGCAGCTCCCAGGGGTCTCTGGTTTTGTTCCCTCTGTGTTGCTGCCCCTGCTCCATCCCCAGCAGCTCCCAGGGGTCTCTGGTTTCTCTCTGGGGTTGCTGCCCCTGCTCCATCCCCAGCAGCTCCCAGGGGTCTCTGGTTTTGTTCCCTCTGTGTTGCTGCCCCTGCTCCATCCCCAGCAGCTCACAGGGGTCTCTCCTTGCAGCGAAGGCGAGCGCCCGACCCCCAATGAGAAGAAGAAGGAGAAGGGGATGAAGAGGGGAGGGAATCGCTTCGAGCCCTACGCCAACCCCGCCAAGAGGTACCGAGCCTTCATCACCAACATCCCCTTCGACGTCAAGTGGCAGTCCCTGAAGGACCTGGTCAAAGAGAAAGGTAAAGTGCAGCTCAGGTGGAGAGGCTGTGCTGTGCTCCAGCCCTGCCTGGCTCTCTCTGCAGCTCAGCACTCACCTCTGGGTGCTCGTGGCCACACCACTTTGGGAAGGCTCTTCCCGAAGCCTCCTGGGTGTTGCACAACCTCTTCCCTGGCAGCCTTCCAGGGGATGCTTCCTGTGGCATGCAGCTGATAGAGCCTCATCCCAGGATTAGCAGTGTTTTCCTTAGGGACCCAACCCCAGGATTGCAGCAGATTTTAGCTTTGAAGTGCAGCAGAACTTTCTGAAGCATTTTAATGTTTTTTGGGCATTCTGGTGTGTGGATATCTAGTGGTGTCCCCAGACTCGCAGGGCTTTGGGCTGGCTTCAAGAGCCATTCTGCCATTGGTTGCAGTTCAATGTGTTGAAGGGTGACCTGCAAACTCAGGTTGGTGCTTTGGCATGTGCTGCAGCGGAATCAGGGCTTTGGAAATCAGGTTTGTGGTGCTCCCCCTTCCACAATTCCCTTTAATTCCCATGTGGATGGGAGCTGCCTTGGCTGACCTAATGCCTTCATCTCTTGAGGAAGATGAAGGGATTGAGCTGAGTACTCAGGTAGTGACAAGTCTAAAGTAGTGTCATTTCTTCAGGCTGGTGCCCAGCTTTCTAGTTTTCAAGTCACCTTGGAAGTGCAGTGGAGTCGAAAGAAAATCCTTGGCTTCTCCAGCCTTAAAATGTCTAAACTGAGTTCAGAGTAACAGCACAACATTTCTGTGGGGCACTTCTGGAGCCAGGGTCATGGGCAGTGGTCATTGTGCTGGAGCTGGGCAAGGACTGACAGCTCAGGTGTTTGAGGTGTGGCCTCAAGAAGGGGAAAACAAAGTTCCAGAGGGTTTCAATTGTTTGTCTTCGGTGGCAGAAGGGAACAGAGTCTGTGGAGCAGCCGTGGGGACTGGGAGCTCCCCTAATGAGGGGCTCTTTGAGAGGCAGCAGTGGTTTTGTGCCATGGCAGCAGTGTCAGCCTCAAGGGCTGCTTGAGCAGAGCCTGGTTATGGATGGAGCCCTCAGTGCCCCGGGGCTGCCCCAGAGCCGCTGGTGTTCCGGGTGTGGAGGTGTCCAAGTCTCTGTGCTGTGCTGGATCCTGTTCCCAGTGTCTGCTGGTTTCTCTCCAGTTCCCGTGGATGGCAGAGGCCGGGCTGGGATTGTTTCCTGCCGGGCTGTTCAGCTGCTCATTCCAGCAGATGCTCCTGAGGGAACATTGGAGCCTTTTCCTTCTGGCTGCAGGGCTTGTCCTGCTAAAACTGGGATCATTCCCGGGGTTTGGCACTGCTGGTGAATCCAACAGTTTGGATTTGCTGTGGAGATGTTCTGGACTTCTCCCAAGCTGCTGCTCTGAGCTGTGCTCAGTCCTTGGCCCGAGGCAGAGCAGTTCCAAGCCCCAGGAACTCCGACCCCTTGGAATTCTTGCTTCGGAAGCGTAAGAACGCCAGGCCAAACGTCCCAGGCTCTGGGAGCAGGTGGAATTCTGTGCCCAAGGGGAAACCCTGGGTGTGTGAGGGCTCTGCAGGGCTGCTGTAGCAGCAGGAGCTCAGCTCGGGGCTGTTCCTGCAGCCTGGGAGTGGCCAGGCTGCTCCAGGTGCCACCTCTGTGTCTCTCCCCACGCCGTGGCTCGGGCATCGCAGTGGATTGGTGGCAGAAACTCAATTACAGGTATGCAGTGGGAACCTTGGTAATGCAATGAAGAGATGTTCTTGTTTGGAACTCCCTGCTTTTGCTGGCAGACACGAGGTGTTACCTTAGTGCAGAGTCCCCAGGATTTGGTCCCAGTGTGGAGTTCTGGGGGGCCATGGAGGGAGGGATGGGGAAGGATTGTGCTGCTCTGCCCTTGGCCTGTTCCCCCTTCCATTTGCTGAAGTCTCTGATGAGTTGCTCTGTTTCCCTTGGGCTTTCACCATCTTTCCAAGGAATCTCAGCCCTTCCTGGCTGCAGGGAGTTTTACACTCCCTCTGCTGCCCGAGCTCTTCAAGAGCCTAAATCACTTTGTCTGGTTATTTCTCACAAAAGGGAAGTTTCCCTTCCCCATCTGTGACAGAACTGCTGACTGCTGTCTCTGCTTTGGGAAGGTTTCCCTTCTCCCTTTTTCAGCCAAAGCTTTGCCTATGTAAAACTTGCTCCTCTTCTCTCCCCTGTAACTTTTCAGGGGTTGTCTGTCCCAAGCTTTTACCTGTAAATGAGGGAGGAGCTGTGGCCAGCTCTGCTTTGCCTCATGTTGCAAATGTGAAGCTTCCTGATCCTCTTGGATCACTGGTTCTTCAGAAGATGAGGAGACATCCAGCCAGTTTGGGGTTTTCCTTCCATATTTAGTATTTACTTTAGGCCCTGGAGGCCGAGGAATAACTGCTACAAAGCATTTCCCCTGTCCCAGTTCTGTGCTTGCTCCCAGTTCCCTCTGCAACTTTCACACCTCTCAGAGCTCTTTGGCTTGCCACAAACTGTTAAAATCAAATTGCCCAGGCTAAAGTTGTTATTTCTGTCTGAGCTTGTTCTGGGGAGTTCCCAGATATGTCTTGAGGGCCTCAGGTCACCCTGAGAATCCTGACCTGAGCTTCCTGGACAGGCCCTGCAGAGTATTGGAGTTCTGCTGGAGCAGCCCACCTTGAACATTGGCATTTTCCTTACTGATCAAAGTGATGCCAAGTTTTAAAGAGGATTAAAAATAGTGGCTGTGACAAATAGCACTGAAGCTTCCTTCAGTTTGGATTTCTGCTTATTGCAGTAAATTCTGCTCCAGTCTCTTGGTTTGGGAAAAAGCTGCATTTCCAAACTTTAGCTGTGAGGTTCAAATAAATCCATAAATCAGTCTCCTCTACATTAAGTCTTAAAGACACCATGGGGAACATGTTCCTTAATTGAACCTGCAGTGCCTTGGAGCCAGTGTCTTTGGGAAGTTCCCTCCCTTGAGAAGCTCCTGAAGTAACAGTTCTTGTGCTTGGATGAAGTTTCTCCACTTGTGGCACTGGGATGTTCCCTGTCAGAATCCAGCTGTGCTCTGGCACAAGGGAACCCTGCCAGGGTCACTGGGCATTTATCCTGGTCTAGCACATGGATATCTGCTCCTGGTACCTTTCCGTGGCATCCTGTGCTTTGGCATCTAGAAAAACACCCCAAAACTCCAATTAAAATGTGACCCAGCCTAGCTTCTTAAAAAAAGGTTTCCTTTGCCAGCTGCAGGCAATGTTCTCCTGGCAGAGGGGTTGGGTTGGCTCCTCTCACACATTTTAAGGTGAAATCAAAGCATTTTTGTGGCAGTGGTTGTGGGCTCTGTCTTGGCTCAGAGCTGTTGCAGTGGGGGTGTCATTCCCCCCTCCTGCTGTTCTGAAATTGGGCTCTTTAGGAAGTTCAGGTGTCCTTCAGAGCAAAGCAGCTACTTCAGGCTGGATATTTGGATTTTCATGTATCTGTAAGGCTCCAACAGGAAGCTCTGAGCAAAATTGGCACAGACTCCACTTTCCAAGGGATTCCTGGAGATCTTGTGCTTCAGAGTCAGGGATTGGTCACACGAGCAGATGTTCAACGGTATTGGATATCCTCAAGCTTGGCAAACTCCTTTGGGAGCTGTTTGTGAGGAGCTGTAGGTGGGAGAGGAGAGCCCTTGCTCTGGGGAGTGCCAGCCCTGGAAGCTGTGGCTCAGAGAGGCTTTGGAGTGGAGCTCAGCTGGGCAGAGCTGGTGACTCCTGCCCCAGGTGAGGTTGGACCCTGGCTGCTGCTGTTGAGCTGGACGGCGACAGAACCTCGGGCAGTGCTGAGCCCCCAGGACTCCCTGGGAGCATCCCTCTGGTGGGAGCTCAGAGGGATTACAGCTGGAATTCCTTCTTAGGCTTGATCCCAACGTGGATCCAGCTGCTGGAGCTGTGGGGGTAATGGACACTCCTGGAGTCCCTTTCAGAGGGACTTGCCAGCCTTTTCCAGCCTCAGACATTGTCTTCCCAAAAGCAGGAGTGGATCAGAGCTGTTCATGCTGTTCTCTGCCTGGAATGCTCTTACTGCTAAATTATTGTTTAAAATAAGAAATGGAGATTACAAATCAGTGGTTTCATTAAGCATTCCTCTTTTTTTTTATTTCCAGCTTCAAGAGAGCCCTTCCAGGCTGTCAGTTTTTCACAGTGTCCTGTAAATTGCTGGCCTTGGGGAGGTCAGGCTGAGCACCTCCCTCTGTGCCTGGCAGAGTCCTGTGAAACCCCAGCTCCTTGCTCCAGTTCAACTGTTCATACTCAACTGGCTCGTGGTTTCCCACAAATTAAACATTCCACTGTCCTGATGATGCAGCTTGGAGTCCTTCCTCCTGCTTTAAATTTAAACCCTAGGACTTCTAAAACCAGAAATGAAAAAACATTTTTTGAAAAGTGTTTATTCCATTCTTCTGTATGCCAGTCCCTTCAAAGGCAGCAGCCATTTGGGTAGTTGCATTCTGGAGGTCCCTGCCAGGGTTATTTGGTCCTAGAGAGGCAATCCCAATGCTGTGAGGAAAGGTGGAGTTTTCCATGAACTGCCTTTTGCTGTTGACAGTTTTGTCTTGAGAGCAAATATGGCAGATTTGAATGCTAAAATAGAATTTATTGTGGCTTAAGAAAAACCTGTTAAAATGAACAGCAGGCAGGCAGTGATCTCTTGATCTGTTGGTTCAGTGTGACTCCTTTTTTAGTTTTGAAATCCTGACAAAAACAAGTCACTTGAAATTCTGGATTATGGAGCCAGGACTGCATCCTGTGGGAAGTGAAGGAAACTTGTTCCTGCAGCCTTTCCCATGGGTTTGGATTGCCTCAGGTAACGAGTGGGCACTAAAGATCCAGGGAACTGTGGAAATTTGTCTTTTGAGGTGGAGGAAAACCAAGAACATATTGAAGTGCTTGAAGCCTTTACTGCATACCTGTAATTGTCCAGTTTTGTGGTCTAGAGAACATGGAGTGTTTCTGGGCTTTCTTATAAGGCAGAGGCTCCATACACGGTTGTTGATTGTTCTAAATTCCCATTGTTTTCTTGGCTTTTCTCCCTTGGTATCTGTGTCGTCTGGAATCTGATTTGTAGTTGGTGAGGTAACATACGTGGAGCTCTTAATGGACGCTGAAGGAAAGTCAAGGGTAAGTGTTTGAGAGTTTCTTTGTGGATTTTCTACCTGAAATGTTTCTGTGTGCTGGACAGGAGGCCAGGGAGGCTCCGAGTGTGTGGATGTGCAGTGGCTCTAGGGCAGGAGTGCCGTGGGATGGGAGGAGGTGGGGTGGGCTCTGCAGGCAGGAGCTGTTCCCCGCGTGCCGGTGGCGTTGGCCGTGTGACCCTGGAGCCCAGCAGGCAGGACAGGGCTCTGGAATGTTCCTGTGCTTTGGAAGAGTCACTTGAGTGGTTGGCTGAGTTTGGAAGGGCCAGGGTGCAACAGCAGGTGCTGCAAACTCCACTTCCTGGGCCAGTAGAGAGAGAGGGAAATTCCTAAATGTAATCGTTCAGTGCCTTCATGGGCCTTGAGCCCAGGGTCAGGGAAGACAAGAGGAGCACTCCTGAGTGTCCTGAAGGATGTGGATGTGTAGGGTGAGAGTGTGGAGGGTTTTGCTGTATGCCAGGGAAGAGCAGGTCACAGGAAGCGTGTGGCATTTCTTGGAGAGTCGGGATTTAGTGTTTGTTACAAGCTCAGAGACCCCAGGTTAATCCTGTTAAGGCATGAGAAGTTATGGAATTCCCACTATTGGAGGCTTGCCTGTGTAAGGTTACATTTATTTTCGCTGGTAGGGCTTAACTGATGTGATTTGGCTTTAATAATAAAATAGTTGTGTGTGATTTGGGCTTTCACTGACTTTATTTCTTCTCTCTTCCTTCCTCCCTGTGACTGCCCTGGGGAATCGCCTCGCCAGGGATGCGCGTAAGTTCACTCTGAAATTTTTACCAGAAATCCAGGGAGGCTTCTTCAAACAAAACCTGAGCTGTGTTGTGTCCCCACAGGGTGGTTGAGTTCAAGATGGAGGAGAGCATGAAGAAGGCTGCTGAAGTTCTGAACAAACACAGTCTTGGTGGGAGACCCCTGAAAGTGAAAGAAGTAAGGAGGGGATCTGTTCTGGCAGAGGGAGAAGGGGAAGGGGGAGTTCTTGTTAAGGGTTTAGGGCTGACTCAGAGGATCATGGACAGAAAGCAGGACTTGAATAGGATAAAAAACCCCAGTCAGCCTTTTTCTAATGGTTTTAACCACTGCTGAACTTGTGATTATCAAGACTAAATTTGATGTGAGGACAAAGCAGGAGTTTGGCTTTAATTGCAGTTCCTTTGTTAATGATTTGACAAAGAAACCTCCATGTTTGTTCTTTACAAGCTTCCCTTTGAATTCTGCATCAGAGTGAATGGATTCCACCAACAATTCCATAGAATCAGCTTTTTCCTGGAATACCTCAAAGATGTGTTTCCATTTTAATGGCTTTGCTACTGACAGCCAGCCCTGGGAGTTCATTGCAAACCCTCTCCAGTGGCACTGGGGCTTTATCAGGGTTTGGAACAGGTGTAACAGAGGTTTGCTCTTGGTGTTAATGATGGATAAACACCTTGAGAACCAGGGAAATGCCTGGAGAGGAATAACTCCAATAATAAAGGTGTTTGCAGGCAACCCTGACAAGGGAAGAGATGCCAATCTTGACTCCATGTTTCAGAAGGCTGATTTATTATTTTATGATACATATTATATTAAAATGGTATATTAAAACTATACTAAAAGGGTAGAAGAAAGGATTTCATCAGAAGGCAAGAAAGGAATAGAGAATAAAATCTTGTGACTGCTCACAGCCTTGACTCGGGTGGCTGTCACTGGTCATCAAGTAAAAACAATTTCACATGCTGGGTAAACAATTCTCCAAATCACATTCCAAAACATGGAGAAGCTGAAACTTCCCAGCTTCTCAGGAGAAAAGATCCTAATGAAAAGATTTTTCATAAAATACGTCTGTGACATAAAGGTATCATTTAAATGATAAAAGGGTGCTGGGTGTTGGCTAAAATAAAATAATTTGACAATGAAAGGGAGGCAGTTGGCTGGGAATGCTTAGGGAGCAGATATCCTGGGATAAAGGGAAACTCCTGTGTGTGCCTGCTGGAGCCCTGGCACTGACAGTGGTGATGGGGATCTGATCTGAGTGTTTGTGTTTGTGTCCCCCAGGACCCCGACGGGGAGCACGCCAGGAGGGCCATGCAGAAGGTGATGGCAGCAGGAGGGATGGGCATCGGGCCCGGCCCTGGCGGCCCTGGCATGATCAACATCCCCCCCAGCATCCTGAACAACCCCAACATCCCCAACGAGATCATCCACGCCCTGCAGGCCGGCCGCCTCGGCAGCACCGTCTTCGTGGCCAACGTGAGTGCTGGGCACCCCCTGCTGCAGGTCCTGCATGGGAGCCTCTCAGCTGGGGCCAATTGAGGCAGGAAAAGCCTTGGCAATGCCAGGAAAAGCTCCTCTGTGTCCTGTTGATTCTCTGTGCAAAGGAGGTTCTCAGTTAAGGTGTAGCACGGTGTCTGTTAATTGGGATTTTTTGAACAAACCTGTGTACTTTAATTGAATTTTATCTCAGCTCTCTGACAGCTTCAATGCCAACAGCAGGCAAGGACAGGAGCCCACTAAAGCTGTTTTCTCTCTTGCATTTCCAACGCTGCCCTGTTTTCCAGCTGGACTACAAGGTGGGCTGGAAGAAGCTGAAGGAGGTGTTCAGCATGGCTGGGGTGGTGGTGAGGGCAGACATCCTGGAGGACAAGGACGGCAAGAGCCGCGGCATCGGCACCGTCACCTTCGAGCAGGCCATCGAGGCCGTGCAGGCCATCTGTATCCTTGGCAGCAGCCTGGGAATGGGCCAGGGAACCTGGGGACACAGCAGGGCACAGGGGGAGTTGTATTCCAAAGGGGGATGTTGCCATGGCAGGGAAGGTCAAGTTGTAGGGGATGGAAAATGGAGTTTTGTCGCTCTTTTGCTTTTCCTTCTTGAAGGAGTTGTTGCGGTTTGCTCAGGATCTTCAGCAAAGGAAATTCCCTTTCCTACGTGGATAAATGTACTTCTATCTCAGATGAGTTTCTGTCTCTAGGTTGTAATTAGCATTAAAATGCAATAGTCTGGAAAGGGAAAAGGTCCCTGTGCCAAGGCACATGGAGCTGGTGTTTTCCTGTTCCCTTTCACTGGCCAAGCAATGATTTGCCACCTAGAAACCAAACAGCAATAAAATTCCAAATATTACTCTGTCAGCTCCTGGTTATGATATGGATAGGAAGAAAATACTCCCTCTTTCCTTTCCCAAAGTTCTGTGTAAGTGTGAATTCCCTTCTGCACTGCACCCATTAAACCTTGTGTGAGCCAGACTTGGGCAGAGGATTTGCTGGCATGGCACACTTCAGGATGTGGTGTTGCTCTGGAACTTCTCCCTGTTTTCAATGGATAAAGTGACTGAGAAAACACTTAAACACTTGAGCTGGCTTAGAGTTATGTTTTGTATCTCTTTGTGAACTTAATCTTACCCAGAAATGTGGTTTTATAATTTTTCTAATTTCAAAAAGCCTTTTTTTGGAATGTTCAGTGTATTTGGATTTCAAGGCTTTTTAGTTTTGGAGAAGGCAGAAGGATTTGAGATAATCTGTGAATGATAACTGAGGAGATGAGATGTTCTGAGGGGTTTTTGTGCTCCCTGTCAGAGCCCTCAGGGTGTGAACAATGATCCTTAACAACCCCCAGCCATGTTCAATGGGCAGCTGCTCTTTGACAGACCCATGCACGTCAAAATGGTGAGGACAGCCCCATTCCCACTGACCTGGCAATGCCCTCCTGCTCTGGGGGGAGTTTGTGGTTCCCAGGATAGATCAAAATCCAGAGGGGGGAAATGTGTGATTTGCCTGTTGCCTACTGGATTGATGCAATCAGGGAAGGTTAATTCAGATTATTTTGCTAAAAGACAAATCAAAACTACGGTCAAGACTGCTTTAACTGGAAATTTCTGTATTTTAATTCGAAGTTTGAAGAATCAGGAGATAATTTCCTGCTTTCCTTGCCAGCTTTAACGTGTTGAATTCCTTTTAGGATGAACGAGCCTTCCCCAAGGGAGATTTCTTCCCTCCAGAGCGACCCCAACAACTCCCTCGTAAGTGTCCCCTGCATGATTCAACATCTTCTGCTTTTTATTTGGCTGTTCAGCACCTGGGAACCAGTCCCAGCCCCAGTAAAACTCTGGTTCAGACTGGAAAACTGGGATCCAAATTCCTGAATAATTTCAGAAAGGGGAATAGTGAAGAAGAGCTGCTCAGTGATTTTTTGGATACTTCTTTCAGCTCATGGCCAGAAGCTTGTCTTAAAACATTCACCTTCTCAAGGCTTCCAGAGCTCTCCATTGCAATTCCAAGATCCCAGTGCCTTCCATTAATAGTGGGATTTAATGGAAATACAGTGAATCAGCACCTCCTTCTGTGGGATGGTGCTCTGGGAATGGAATGTTCTCCCTTAAATTGGAAGGGCTGAATTCAGGACCTGGGAGCCTTCCAGGCCTTCACATTTCCAAAGGAGATCTTATCAATGTATTAAATATGGAAAGAAGAGGGAACCAGGCTCTTCTTGGAGCTGCGGGATGCAGAAAGCATCGACCAAAACCCAGGAGATGAAAATTCAGAATAATTGGCTGCCCCAAGCTGCTCCTTCCAACTTGGAATTTGAATGAACTAAAAGATCAAGTCCAAACCAGCAGTGGAAATCCACAGGCTCCACGTGGATGTAAGGAAACATTCCTGGGAGGGTGACTGGGTTGCTCAGAGCTCCTGAGGAGTCTCCATCCCTGGGAATACCCAAAGCTGTGGATGTGACCTGGGCTGAGCTGAGGCCCTCCAGAGGCCCCTCCCAACCTCGGCCATGCTGGGATCAGATACTGGAACACTGAAGAGAAGAGTTGGGACTGGAAGAGCTGGAGGCTGAGTTGGTTCAAATGCAGCTAAATTGGGGCTGTTGGTGGAATTTGAATTGTCCTGAGCAGCCTGGGCTGTGGAAGGGCAGGGGCTGGCAGTGGATGAGCCTTAAGGTCCCTTCCAACCCAAACCAGTCTGGCATTCTGGGATTCTCTCTCTGAATTCACACAGATGCTGTTTTCTTCCTGGCAACCAGACCCGTTTTGTGCTGCTAAATTGCCCATTATTAATGATCATTAATTAGTCCCTCCCTAGTGCAGCTCTCAGTGCCTGTCAAGGCCCTCCTCAGCAGCAGTGTCACTGTAAGGATGTTCCTCTCTTCAGGACAAGGTCATTGGGTTCCAGTTGCATTACCTTGGTGTGAAACTCCCTAAATCCCTCTGGAAGCCTGGATTTTGGCCTTTACTGGGGCGGGGAAGGGGGAGACCTTGTGCTGTTTTAAAACAAGATTCAACACTCCTGTGTTCAGTGCTGAGCTGGAAACGAGGGAATCCTGCAGGCAGAGGATGCCATGAGCTGGTGTTTGTGCCAAGCAGAGAACTTTCTTCCTGCTTCAGGAAAAAAAACAAAAAAAAAAAAAAAAAGGACTTTTTCTTCTTTCTTTGGGCTGGGGAATCCTTAAGGCAGGTTGAGCTCCATGCCTGGGAGTGCCTGTTGTGTTTGCTCAGAGAGAGGCTGGCTGTGTGCTCCAATTCCATCGGTGGCTGTCAGTGACCCATGGGTGCTTCAGTTCTCCCCTGCAAGGGGCCTGAGAACTGTGCCCAGCTTTAGGGATCTTCTCCCAAATTGCCCACTCCACCCTCCTCAGATGAGGGCTTTGCCCAAATGAAGCAGTGTTCTAGCCAGTTATTTTTCAGGAGTCAGCTCCAAACCAAGTTTTCTCAGCAGTAAGATGGAAATTTAAATATAAAACCAAATAATTGGAGATAGTTTTTAGCCTATTTCAAGACACATCTACTCTTGATTTATTCCACACTTCCCTGCTTTCAGTACACACCCCACAGGGGGGACACAGCAAGCTTTTTTTGGAGAATGAAAGTCAATTACTTAAGAAATAAAACTTGCTGTTTTGTCAAACTATGGAAAGAAGGCTTTTTTGATATCTGAATATTTCCTTCAGATGGTCTTGGTGGTATTGGCATGGGATTAGGACCTGGAGGTCAACCTATTGATGCAAATCATTTAAACAAAGGCATGGGAATGGGCAACATGGGACCTGGAGGTAAGAAGATTACTCCTATGCTTTTGTTTCATGAGAGCTTTGAGCTGTGTAGAAGGTAGATAGCTTTGTTTGCCTCCCCAAAAAGTTGGTAGTTTCTTAGGAATGTTAAAGCCAAATGAGTTTTTTTTTTTTTTGTTCAGCTTGATAATGGAAACTTGAATTTAACCAACTGCTCCATTTTTATTTTTTATTTTTTTCACTGTGGTCAAGACACAGCTCTCATTTTCTGACTCTTGAGCATGAGCAGCAGACACTGCAAAGATCCATGAAACTCCAAACCATCTCTCACTTTTAACACCTCTAGTGGGCTTGCAAATCTTTGGTGAGGATCTCTTGAAATAGCACAAGTTTCAAAGAGCCACCTAAAAAGTAGCACACACTCAGCTTTCCATGTCGAAATGCCAGTGGGTTTTTCCCCTTTGCTGCTTGATTTTCTGAGCAGGAATGTTGAAATCTCCTCAGACTTATCCCATGTAAGCTCTTCAGCCCAAGCCATGGATGTGTTGTGTGGTTTGAGTTCTGCAGCCTTTGGCTGGAATTTCTTGGGTGACACCTGCTATATAAAGCTTTCTCTTTTATTTTGAGGAATGGGAATGGAAGGCATGGGCTTTGGAATGAATAAAATGGGAGGTAAGCTGTGGTTCTTGATCTGTTCATAGCTTGGCCTTTGTGCAAGTCCTGCAGACTGAGCTGTGTGTGTGTGTGGCAGGAATTGGTGTGCTGGGCAATCATCCCCAATTCAGCGAGAATTTGCTCCTTTTTGGGTATCCAAACTGCTGCAGGTGTGTGGGGAGGGTGGGTCCATCCCATAAAACATGGCCTGTGCTTCCTTAGCTCAGGAGATCTGCAAGTGTCATCCCTGGGGTTTGGAACTGGATCCCCAATATCCCGACCCAAACCTCTCTGTGATTCCATGGTTTTTATAACGCTGTGCCCAAATCCTGACCCTTTTTTGGGAGTTGTGTGGGAACGTTGTGTGGCAGCAGCTGCTGGCTGTGCAGTGTGGAATGCCCTGCTGAAGAAGCCCCAAATGTGTTTTTCAGGCATGGAAGGTCCCTTTGGTGGCATGGAGAACATCGGCCGCTTCCCCGGCGGGATGAACATGGGCAGGATGAGCGGTAGGCGCGGCCTCGGTGTGTCCTGCTGCCTTCCCTGGGAAGGCTCCCTCTTGCCAAAAACCTCTTCTCAGTTTTATGGGAATAACTTGGGCTTTTTCCAGTTGTGTCCCCAAGTCCCTCGTGGTTTCTGAGCTGCACAAAGCCAGTGATTTATTGATGGGACCTTGCAAGGTTTATTCAGAAATATTCTGGCTCTCTCCAGAGCCTCTCGTGTGTTTGGGGTAAATCCTGCTTTTCCTTGGGGCTTTGGGCTCCTGAAGCCATGACAGAATGATCAGGACAAAATCATAAAAACCTTGCTGTGCTGTGAATCTTCAAGATGATTCCTTTGGTAAAATGTTCTCTTGGGGCCATAAAACCCCCTGCAAACTTCTGCGCTTCCTCTTTGCAGAGATGGATCGAGCCATGGGAGGGGGATTTGAGAGGGAGTTTGGAAGAAATGAGATGGGAATGTCCCGGAGTTTTGGAGAGACCCTGGAGAGGGGAATAGGTGAGTGCAGTGTGTGAAATCCATTTCCTGCCTGTTTTTCATCCCTGAAATGCTCACAAAAATTATGGGGGTGTTACAGATAAAAAAAAAAAAGCAGATTTTAGATTTGCTGTAGGAATTTGCTGTCTGGTTTTTAAGTGCTGCAGGGAAGTTGTTAATTTTTGTCAGTGAAAACAAAATCCTACTTCTGCTGCCTGTGTCACATTTAACTTCCAAACATGTTCCCTGGAAATACTGAACAGTCTCAGTAATGAAACTGCAGAATTTCTGGAGCAAAGCTGAACCCAAACATCTCTGAGCAGGCAGAGCTCCTCCATCAACTTCCAGATTTAATTTGGTTTAATGACCAAATCACAACATTTCAGAATCAAGGCAACCATTCCCTATGTCCTATCCGTCCATGCCTTGACCCCAGTCCCTCTCCAGCTCTCCTGGAGCACCTTCAAGCCCTGGACAGGGCTCTGAGCTCTCCCTGGAGCCTTTTCCTCTCCATGTGAGCACTCCCAGAGCTCCAGAGGGGCTCCAGCCCTGGGAGCAGCTCTGGGGTCTCCTCTGGGCTCTCTCCAGCAGCTCCATGTCCTTATTTTGGGGTCCCAGGGCTGGGTTCTCTCCAGCAGCTCCATGTCCTTATTTTGGGGTCCCAGGGCTGGGGCAGCTCCGCAGGGCGGTCTGAGCTGAGCCTCCGAGTTTGCCTCCCCCTGCAGGCGCAGAGCCCTGGCCTGGGGGAGCTCTGAGCGATGGGAGTTGATGCCAGCAGAGCGAGGAGCCCTCAGGTCTGTGTGTGCCCGCCCTGCTGATGCTGTCTGTGCTGTGTTGCAGGTGGTGGCAACGCCAGCATTCCCGGCATCGAGAGGATGGCCCCCGGCATCGAGCGCATGGGCTCGGGCATCGAGCGGCTCCCGGCCGGGATGGGGCACGGCATGGAGCGGGTGGGCTCGGACATAGACAGGATGGGGCTGGTGCTGGACCGCATGGGCTCCAACGTGGAGCGCATGGGCTCGGGCATGGAGCGCATGGCGCCGCTGGGCATCGACCACCTGGCGCCCAACCTGGAGCGCATGGGGCCGGGCATGGAGCGCATGGGGCCGGGCATGGAGCGCATGGGCTCCGGCATCGGCTTCGGCATCGAGCGCATGGGCGCCGCCATCGAGCGCGTGGGCGGCGCCATGGACAGGATGGGCTCGGGCGTGGAGCGCATGGGGGCGGGCATGGATAGGATGGGCATCGGCCTGGAGCGCATGGTGCCCGCCGGCATGGGCACGGGCATGGGGCAGGTGATAGAGAGGATGCCCGCGGGGCTGGAGCGCATCGGGGGCCCGCCCATGGACAGGATCGGGATAGAGAGGATGGGAGCCGCCCCCATGGACAGGATGGGCCTGGAGCGCATCGGGGCCACCAACATGGAGAGGATGGGGCCGCCCATGGGGCAGGGCATGGGGGCAGGCATGGAGCGCATGGGGCTGCCCATGGGCAGCAACTTCGAGCGGCCCATGGACATGGAGCGGGGCAACTTCGCAGGGAATTTTGCAGGGTCCCTGGGAGGAGCCGGAGGCCCCGCGCCCGGCGTGGCCCGGAAAGCCTGTCAGATATTTGTGAGAAATGTGAGTGCCCCTTCTTCCTTCTCCTTTTTGTGCTGACCCCTTCTCCCACTCCTGCCTGTTTCCCACCCCTGGCAATCATTGTCACTGATGTGTTGATGTCCCAATGTCTGATACTGGATGCTGCCACTCTCTGGGGACAGCTGGAGCCATTTCCTTACCAGGAGAGCTCCTGGCTGACCGTGATCCATGGTTTTATGGCAGTGGCTGTTCTGGGATAGATTCTGTTTTTGGGGAGCTGGGGGTGCCTGGAGGTCATTCAATAGAGCATCAGTAATGGTTTAATTCTCTCTTCCCACAGCTACCTTTTGATTTTACATGGAAAATGCTGAAAGATAAATTCAATGAATGTGGTGAGTTATTTTCCTCACTCTGAGGAGTTAATATAAATAACCTCCCAGAGCTCTGAGTGCCAAAGGCAGGGTGGGAAACAGTCCTTGGTGTGGGGAACGGGGACTGGATGGAGAGTGCCAAAGCCACGATGGGGAGGTGGAGAATTGGGATTGGATGGAGAGTGCCAAAGCCAGGACAGGGAACAATCCTTGGGGTGGAGAATGGGGACTGGATGGAGAGTGTCAAAGCCAAGGTGGGGAGCAGTCCTTGGGGTGGAGAATGGGGACTGGATGGAGAGTGCCAAAGCCAAAGATGGGGAGCAGTCCTTGAGGGACTCGGGATTAGATGGAGAGTGCCAAAGCCAAGATGGGGAGCAGTCCTTTGGGTAGGGAATTGGGATGGGATGGAGAGTGGATGGAGGATGCCAAAGCCAGGACGGGGAGCAGTCCTTGAGGGAATTGGGATTGGATGGAGAGTGCCAAAGCCAGGACAGGGAGCAGTCCTTGGGGTGGGCAAGGGGGACTGGATGCAGCATGGCTGACCCTGCTGTGCCCACAGGCCACGTGCTCTATGCTGACATCAAGATGGAGAACGGCAAGTCCAAGGGCTGCGGCGTGGTGCGCTTCGAGTCGCCCGAGGTGGCGGAGCGCGCGTGCCGCATGATGAACGGGCTGCAGCTGCGCGGCCGTGAGATCGACGTGCGGATCGACCGCAACGCCTAGGCCCCGCTGCAGGGCTGCAATGCTGCAGGGCTGCAATGCTGCAGGGCTGTGCAGCTGCAGGGCTGCACCGCTGCAGGGCTGCATTGCTGCAGGGCCGCACCTCTGCCCTGCATCGCTGCACCACCGCGCCACTGCAGGGCTGCCCCACACCTCTGCAGGGCTGCGCTGCACCTCTGCGGGGCTGCACCTTTGCCCTGCGCCGCTGCCCCGCACCTCCTCCTCTGACTGGATGTAAAGCTGTTCAGCCTGACCCGGTTGCTTTCTGGAGTAATTTTAAGTCCTTTTTTTAACCGAGGGAGCCCCGTTTTACTGGTTTTTTGCATTGGAACTGCCATGTGCACAATCTTTTTTTGTAGTTGTGGCATTTCGTTGACCTGACAGATGTAAACAGTCTGACTTTGATAATAAATGCCAGTTCAGTATTTCAGTTGCAGCATCCTTTACTCTGCTTAAAATCCCTGCCAGCTCAGCTAGGTAAACTCCACTTTGCCAAAACAATCCAGTGTTCCTCTTGATTTCTGTCAGAATCTCTTTAAGATGTGTCCAAGGGTGCAGGATCTTCCCTCTCCTCTGTCCCACCTAATCCATGGGCACCCCCAGGTCAAGGTTTTTCTCTAGTGGCAATGTTGGTTTAAAAATAATCTCCCCTGGGTCGTGTTGGTGCCAGTGGAAAGGTTTGAACTGAAAACGGGGTTAAAAACCTCGTTCTTCTTTCTTGGGGCAGAGGCAGGTAAGGGGCAAACACCTGCTGCAGGTGCGAGGGGGGGGTAGAATTCCCCTATTGCTGCAGGAAACGCTTTAAACACAAATGGATCAGGTGTGGGGCATGGAGGGGGTCCCGGTAGGGCAGGGGAGAGTCGGGGACAGCCTCGAATGGGGCCGGGGAGGATCGGGGTCGGCCCCGGTGGGACCGGGCCGGGTCCGGGAGAGCCCCGGTGGGGCCGGGGAGGGTCGGGGACAGCCCCGGTGGGGCCGGAGCTGCCATGGTGGGGCCGGGCCGGGTCCGGGCCAGCCCCGGTGGGGCCGTTCACAGCCCCGGGGCTCCCGCCCGCTCCCGCCGTTCACGGCCACGTGTCGCGGGCGGCGCGCGGCAGTGACGTCACGGCGCGGCGGCGGCGCGCGGAGGTCACGGGGCGCGCGGGGCGATGGCGGCGGCCGGAGGGTGCCGGGTGAGCGCGGGGGCACCGGCCGGGAGCGGGCGGGACGGGGCCCCCGGGGCCTGCTCGGCCCGGCGGGGACAGCGAGCGGCGCGGCGGGACCGGCCCGGAGCCGCCGATGCCTCCCCGCCCGCAGGGCCCCGGTGCCGGCCGCTCCCGGTGGGGACACCCGGGCCGGAGGGGCCCCGGTTCCGCGCACGGTGCTGCCGCCCGGCCCGGCGGGATGGAGCCTCCAGCGGGGCCGTGACCCCGGGGTTTGGAGGGGTCGAGGCTCCTCCAGCCCAACCATTCCGGGCTCCCGGGGCCGCTCCCGGGGCCGCTCCCGGGGCTCTCCCGGGGCTCCATGGGGGCAGCTTTGCCCCCGGAGCTCCCTGAGCAGGAGGGGCTGGGATGAGCCCCGTGTGCCCGGAGCCCCGGGATCTCTGCTCCGTTCGTGCCTTGGCTCGGCCGCTCCCCCGGTCCGTGGCTCCTGCCCCGGTGCTGCTCGTGAGCGAGCTCAGGTTTTCATGTGGATTTCCCTGATTCTGCCCTGAGCTCAGCCCTGACCCCTGCCAGAGCAGAATCTGCGGGTTTGACCTCGGCAAGGGCAGCAGAACCGTCCTGGGCTTGTTCTGGGACCCTCCAGAGCTGGGAAAGGCTGGGTTGGGAGGAGTTTTCCCAGAAAAAACCCCTCGTGCTTCTCACGTCTCAGCTCCAGGTGGATTCGTGCATGGCTGCTGTCCCAGATCCGGGTGCTGGGAGCTCCTGGGTGCTCCCCTGAGCTCCTGCTGTGCTGTTTTCCTTGCAGAAATGTCTCCTCAGCGGCCCCTGGCTGCTCTCCCGGCGTTATCCCATCCCTGCCTTCCCCAGGAGTGCCCTGTTCAGGATCTGCAGCCCTGCCCTGGGCACCCCTCAGGTTGGTCCCACCTGAATTTATTCCATTTCCATCCTGGGCTGTGTTCCCAGCAGAGTCCTGAGCTGGGTGGGGATGTGGCTCTGGGAAGTGCCAGTTCCAGGCTGGGAATTTCCACGTTTTAAATGGAACTCAAGGAATTTTTGGGGCCACTTCCAGGCTGGGAATCTCCACTTTTTTAAATGGAGCTCAAGGAATTTTTGGGGCAGCTGAGGTTGGACAGGGCTTGGAGCACCCTGGGGTTGTGGGAGGTGTCCCTGCCCATGGCAGGGCGTGGAGCTGGGTGGGATTTAAAGTCCTTTCAACCCCAACTATCCTGAGATTCCATGAAATCCACTGGACACGTACTCTTTGAAGGATCAGCTGCTGCTTTTCCAAGCAGCTCCATGTTTTCCACACGTTCTAAAAGTGATCCAGTGATCCTCAAGCCCAAAACTTGTGATTTTTTTGGGTCCTGTGTGCTGGAATTCCTTGGGATTCTCCAACATGGAATGGTTTTCTCCAGTCCAGATGCTCCTCCTCGGGAGGAAGGAAGGGATTCATCTCAGGTTTTGTGGAGAACATCAAACAGGAGTTAGCCAAAAACAAAGAGATGAAGGAAAGCATCAAAAAATTCCGAGATGAAGCAAAAAAGCTGGAGGAGTCGGATGCTCTGCGGGAAGCCAGGAGGAAATATGTGAGTGGTTGGGGTTTCCCTGCTTTGTTCCCTGGGTTATTCCCTGGTTTATTGAGCTTTTACTGCTCTGGGTGAACATTAAATCCAGAGCTGAACTGTTCAGGAGGAGTTCTGCTTGGCTGGGAGCACTCAGTGCTAAATGGGTGCCTCCCAGTGTTTATTTGTTGGAATGTTTTGGGGTTTGTGATTCTCCTGGAAAGTCTTTCCAGCAGAGACGCTTGGCTGCATTTCTGAGCAGATCAAATAATGAGGCATTAAATTGAGCATCAGATGTTTCTTTTGCATTGTTCAGAGAGCTCTGAACATCATCATTTGCAAAGCTGCTGCTGACTCAGGCCGTGAACTCCTGAAATGTTGCTTTTTCTGCCCTCAATTCCAGCCTTAATGGATTGTGCTCCATCCAAGCTGGGTTTGAGGAGTTTCTGTCTCTTGATTAATGTTCTCTTCCCCCAGAAAACCATTGAATCTGAAACAGTGAAGACCTCAGAAGTGATTAAAAAGAAACTTGAAGAAATAACAGGGACGGTTAAAGAGGTGAAAGGATTTTTCTTCAGGGCAGCTCTGCTGAAGTTGGGTTTTTGGAGGGCTGGAATTGCCATTGCTGGGGGCAGGTGCTGCTGCTTCTGGAGCTTTTAAAACCAGAGGCATTCATAAAATAATGGATTGGGTGTGGTCAGAGGAGACCCAGCCAGGGATTCCTCTGGGATTTGGGGGCATGGAGAAGAGGGAGACCCCACCTGCACCTTGGGAGCCAAAATAAGGATGGAGAGAATCCAGAGGAGGCCCTGGAGCTGCTCCCAGGGCTGGAGCCCCTCTGGGGAGAGCTGGGGGTGCTCACCTGGAGAGCAGAAGGCTCCAGGAAGAGCCCAGAGCCTAAAGGAGCTCCAGGAGAAGCTGGAGAGGGGCAGGGGCTGAGCCTGGAGCTGCAATGACCTCTCCCTTTTCCATTTTCCTTTGCAGAGTTTGGACGAGGTCAGCAAGAGTGACCTGGGCAGGAAGATCAAGGAGGGGGTGGAGGAAGCTGCCAAAACAGCCAAACAATCTGCAGAGTCTGTGACCAGGGGAGGGGAGAAGCTGGGCAGGACTGCAGCCTTCAAAGCCATCTCCCAGGTCCTGCTGCTCCCTGAGCTCCCGGGGCACCCAGAACCTCGGGAGGGCCTTTTTGGGGAGGTTTGGGGTGAAATCTGAAATCCTGCAGGTCTGAAATCACACCTACCTCTGCTGGCAGGGCTGAGCTCCCTGAGTGCAGGGCTGGAAAATGTCCCTCTCCAGAGGGATTTTGACTTCCTCAAATCCCTCTTTTTGCAGGAAGCACAGAAAATATCCAATGTTTTATTGCCAAGCTGTGGCTGCCCCGTCCCTGCCCCACCCAGCGCCTTTTGCCTCTCCCAGAGCATCACAGGATGGGGATTTTCAGCTTCTGGGAGCTGAAATGGGGCTGTTTTCCTTGCAGGGAGTGGAAACTGTTAAGAAGGAAATAGATGAGAGTGTTCTGGGACAGACGGGTCCCTACAGGCGCCCGGAGCGGCTGCGGAAGCGCACGGAATATTCCGGAGAGAGGAGCAAGGAGCAGAGAGTGTTTGAAGCCAATGAGTACGTGGGGAATCCTCTGGGGGGGATGTTCCTGTGTGTGATTTGATGGAAAAGGTAAAAAAAACCAAAAAAAAACAGGTCAGGGATTAAAATCCAGGAGCTGTGGGGTGGGGGCAGCTGGGTCTCCAGCACGTTCCCAGCAGGAGTGGGTGATCCCGGATCTTCCTGGGGCAAAACTGGAAATTTCAAATTCTAAAGGTGAAATTTGATGTTCTGAGGTGAAATCCTGAGCTGAGCATTGCTTTGTGTTCAGTTTTAACTTGCAGCTGGGTGATGCTGGCAGGACTGAGGCTGAGCTCTTTTTTTTTTGGGCTGCTTTGCTCCTCTGAGCTGAGTTTTATTTGTCTGCTGCTTTATTTATCTGGAGTTTTGTTTATCTAATGTTTTATTTATCCAGGCTTTTATTTGTCTGGTGTTTCATTTATCTGATGGATCATTTATGGGGCTATCATTTATGGGGCTGCAATTTATTTTATAATTGATGGAGCCATCATTTATCTTGTAATTGAGCTCATCATTTCTGTGCTGTCTCAGCCTCAGTGATGCCAACTGCTGCAGGGATATTCCTCAGGGTGTTGTCTGTATTTGTTACAAGTTAATTTTTCCCAAATATCCACATTTTATCCCTGTTTTCTGCCCTCTCTAGGGAAGCCATGGGCATGGTGCTGCATAAAGACTCCAAGTGGTACCAGCAGTGGAAAGATTTCAAGGACAACAACGTGGTTTTCAACAGTGAGTTGAGCACGTTCCCTTCCCAGCCCTGCTCCCATCTGGGCCTCCAGCCCCAGCAAATCCCAAATTCCCACTTTTCTCTGTGGGCTTGGAGCCTAAACCAAGGAAAACCCTGAAAAATTGAGGGAGTTTCACACAACTTCCAAATTGGTGAAAAGCTTTAAAAGAAACAAAAAAAAATCCTGTGATCTTTCTGTCATGTAAAGCTTTGATAGCATCTGAGGCTGTTTCTAGTGCAAATGTCCTGAAAACAATTCCAGCATTTAGGTTGGAAAAGCCCTCCAGGACCTTTTGAGTCCAACCTGTCCCTGATCCCCACCTTGTCACCCCCAGGGTCCCCAGTGCCACCTCCAGGGATGGAAACAGCACTACTCAAAGTGAGACTGATCCTGAATCTGCTCATTGCATTGGAGAAATACCATTCCCAGAGGGGCTAAATCTGAGTGCTAGCAGAGGAGGAGTTGCTGAGAGATCAGAACATTGCAGGAAAATGGGGAGAAAAATGGGGAACAAAATGGAGAGAAAAATGGGGAATAAAATGGGGAGCAAACCAAACTCCCAGGTGGTGCCTGGTGCTGAACAGAGGCATGGAGGAGAGGCTGGGCCCTGCTGGGAGGGCTCTGAGCTCTCTGTTCCCTGCAGGGTTCTTTGAGATGAAGATGAAGTACGACGAGAGCGACAACGCCTTCATCCGAGCGTCGCGCGCCGTCACCGACCGCGTCACCGACCTCATAGGTACAGGGACAGGGACAGGGACACCCCTGGGACAGCCCTGGAGCTGCTCATAGTGACACCCCTGAGCTGCTCATAGGGTACAGGGACAGGGACACCCCCCTGGGGCTGCTCATGGGGACAGGGACACCCCTGGGACAGCCCTGAGCTGCTCATGGGGACAGGGACAGGGACATCCCCCTGGGACTGATTATGGGTACAGGGACAGGGACACCCCCCTAAGCTGTTCATGGGTACAGGGACACCCCAGGGACACCCCTGAGCTGCTCATGGGTACAGGGACAGGGACACCTCCCTGAGCTGCTCATGGGGACAGGGACAGGGACACCTCTGGGTCTGTTCATGGGGACTGGGACAGGGACACCCCCCTGGGACTGCTCATGGGGACAGGGACAGGGACACCCAGGGTCACTGTCTGGGAGAGGGATGGGAGGACAAACCTTGGGATCAACCTCAGCTTCAGCTTCAAGGCTGGAGTCATTCCCAGGGTGCCTTTTCCTCCCTCTGTCTGTCCCCAGAGCCGTGTCCCTGTGTCCAGGTGCCTTTTCCTCCCTCTGTCTGTCCCCAGAGCCGTGTCCGTGTGTCCAGGTGCCTTTTCCTCCCTCTGTCTGTCCCCAGAGCCATGTCCCTGTGTCCAGGTGCCTTTTCCTCCCTCTGTCTGTCCCCAGAGCCGTGTCCCTGTGTCCAGATGCCTTTTCCTCCCTCTGTGTGTCCCCAGAGCCGTGTCCCTGTGTCCAGGTGCCTTTTCCTCCCTCTGTGTGTCCCCAGAGCCATGTCCCTGTGTCCAGGTGCCTTTTCCTCCCTCTGTCTGTCCCTGTGTCCAGGTGCTGGTGGCAGTGCCAGCACCCACTGGGCTGTTTTTGCAGGGGGATTGTTCTCCAAGACCGAGATGTCCGAGGTGCTGACAGAGATCCTGAGGGTGGATCCCTCCTTTGACAAGGATCGTTTCCTGAAGCAGTGTGAGCGGGACATCATCCCCAACGTCCTGGAGGTGCCCAGCAGCCGCTGCTCCCTTCATTTCCCCCTTCATTACCCCATGGAAAATGGGTTTTTTTCTTTACTTTTGCATTGCTAAAATCAAAAGTTGGCTCAGGATTTGCTTCTCCAGCTTTGCACAGGAAAGGTCTTTGCACAGACCTTGGGAAAGGAATCAGATCCCGCTTTTAGGTTGAAACCATAGGATAATAAATATATAAATATATAAAAAATTAAATAGATATATATGTATAAAATAAATATATATTATAATATATTATAAACCTTTAAATTAAATATGCATAAATATAACATATTATAAAATTATAAATTATATAATTTATATAATTAATTATAATTTATTAAATTAATATAAATATAATTTATAAATATAATTAATATAAATATAATTTGTATTATTTATATTATAAATTTATAAATATAATTAATATAAATATAATAAATATAATTCAATAAATTAAATAAGCATAAATATAACATTATAAAATTATAAATTATATGAATATATTAATGTATTTATCTATTGATAATATAATATTTTATAAATAATATAATATATTATAGAACAATAATATATCATAATATATAACAATATATTATATAAAATTATATCTAATAATTTATATTTTATATTGTTATATATTATGATATATTATTGATTATGCATAATAATCTATATTATATATTTAATATATGTAATTGAGTTATAGTTACAGATATATATAATTTATATATAATTTATAATTTGTAATATAGTTACAGATAGATATAATTTAGGTATATTTTAATATAGATATATAAATTTAAAAAATTTTAAATAATTATTTTTCTGGCCTGAAAAACAGCAAATGAGGTGGGATCAGAGGGAAGTGGGTGAGCAGATGGTGATAGCAGAGGGAGAAGGGAAGGAATTTGGGATGTGCTCCTGGGTTCTGATTGGGGTTTGGGAAGAGCAGCAGGTTGTGACCAGCAGTTCAGTGGTCATGGAAATGTCTGGAATTTGAGGTTTTTAGGGACTCACAGTGATGGGGGATGTGACTCTACATGGATGTGGGTCCCTGTCACTGCAGCAGGAAAGACAGAGGGAATTTGGGATTTGGAATTGAGCAGGAATTGTTCAGAGAGATTCAGGAGAGACTGGAAAACTGGGGCTTGAGCAGCCAAACGTGGGGATTGTTCTGTTCCTTCTGTGCCCAGAATTCTGCAGTGTGGGAAACTGCAGCTCTGCTCCTGTTTGATCCCAGGATTTGTGAGCACTGGGAGCTCTGCTGGCTCCCTGGCAGCTTGAACAGGAAGATTTAATGGGAAGGTTCAGCTGGAAGCTTTAAGAGAGTTTAATTATCCCAAGGTTTATGTCCCTTGGCCTCAGCTCCTGCGTTTTTATAGAAATCCTTTTTGCTCTTCCCCTTTTGCAGCTCCAATTTCCCCCCAGAGTCCCACAAAGTGTGGGATTTAAGGCTGGAAGGGCTGATTGGTCCCACTTTGATATAGGAGGAGCTTTAAAATGTTCTGTTTGATTTCCTTTGATATAGGAGGAGCTTTAAAATGTTTCTTTCTTTAAAATGTTCTGGTTTTCTCCTCAGGCTCTGATCTCGGGGGAGCTCGACATCCTCAAGGACTGGTGCTATGAGGCCGTGAGTGAATCTCCCAAAAACCTCCCCAAAACCTGGGATTCTCCCTTGAAAATGGGATTCTTTGGAGGGCTTGGAATTCAGGGAGTTCCTGGAATTCCTGACAGTGTTGCTGGGCTTTTATTTGGGTCCTCATCCCTCCAGAATTATCGTGCTGTAAAATCCAAAATAATTCTGCTCTTCTCAATCCAAGATAATTCAAGAGCTGAATTTCTCCAAGTGCTGTTCCCCACCCACCACCAGAGGGCTGGGAGAGCCAAGTTTTTCAATTTAATAAATCCTGATCAGCTTTTTTTTATTTTTATTTTTTTCCTATGTAACAATAATCCAGTTTGAAAGCAAAGAACCTTCCCTGCTTCCAGCAACCTTGGGAATGACACCTTGGATTGCTCTGGAGGGAAGCAGCAGCTTCACTGCACTTTGTGAAGCCAAAATCAAACATTCCCAAGGCAGCTGGAATTGGAGATGAAGCTCCAAAGTCCAGAGCAATCAGTCACATAAACCAGGGGAGGAAATGGGAATCTGATCCCTGAGAACCTGGGGGATAAAACCTCTTAATGGATCCCACGGGTGCTGAGCTCCTGAACTGGTCACTGAACTCCTTCATTTTCCCTGCTTTTCCCAGTTTTTCTCAGTTTTTCCCAGTTTTTCCCAGTTTTTCTCAGTTTTTCCCCAGTTTTTCCCCAGTTTTTCCCCTGCTTTTCCCAGTTTTCCCAGTTTTTCCCTGCTTTTCCCCCTGCTTTTCCCCCTGTTTTCCTCCTGCTTTTCCCCTGTTTTTCCCAGTTTTTCCCAGTTTTCCCCTGCTTTTCCCCCTGCTTTTCCTTTATTTTCCCTGTTTTTCCCCCCTGCTTTTCCTTTATTTTCCCAGTTTTTCCCTGTTTTCCCCCAGTTTTTCCCTGTTTTTCCCCAGTTTTTCCCTGCTTTCCCCCCTGTTTTTCCCCCCTGCTTTTCCTTTATTTTCCCAGTTTTTCCGTGCTTTCCCCCTGTTTTTTCCCCCTGTGTTTCCCCCCTGCTTTTCCATTATTTCCCAGTTTTTCCCTGCTTTTCCCTGTTCCTGCTCTTCACTCCAGCTGTGAGTCCCTCAGCTGCTCTCAGGTCCTCACATCCTGCCCAGTAAAACTGGGATTTTTCAGTGGGATTTTTCTGAATCCCAAAGCATTTCCTGCAGTTCTTTAACCCTTTCCTTCAGCACATTTACAAAAAAAAAAAGTGACTTTTTCTCGTGGGGTTTTTTTTTTTTTCCTCTCCAAGCGAAAATTCCCTTTATTTTTTGTTTTCTTTGATGGTGACGGAACAATCCCAAACAATTCCCAACCCAAGTTTGTTCATCCCTCAGACCTACAGCCAGCTGGCCCATCCCATCCAGCAGGCCAAGGCCCTGGGGCTCCAGTTTCACTCCAGGATCCTGGACATCGACAACATCGACGTGAGTTCCCTGCCCAGCTCTTCCTATGGGGGAAAAATCCAAGTCCTGGGCTCAGGAGGGGCTTTTTAGGATCAGGAGGATTGGGAAAAAAAATCCTGCAGGATCATCCAGTCCAACCTTCTTTGCTCTGAATACTGGGATTGAACTCTGGGGTTTGGGATTTCTGCTCCCAGAGGGGAAATCCCAGTGCTGGAAGAGAAATCCCATTGATGAAAGGGAAAATCCCAGTGTGGAAGAGAAATCCCAGTGCTGGAAGGGAAATCCCAGTGTGGAAGGGAAATCCCAGTGCTGGAAGGGAAAATCCCAGTGCTGGAAGGGAAAATCCCATTGCTGGAAGGGAAATCCCAGTGTGGAAGAGAAATCCCAGTGCTGGAAGGGAAAATCCCAGTGCTGGAAGGGAAATCCCAGTGTGGAAGAGAAATCCCATTGCTGGAAGGGAAAATCCCATTGCTGAAAGGGAAAATCCCATTGCTGGAAGGGAAAATCCCAGTGCTGGAAGAGAAATCCCAGTGCTGGAAGGGAAAATCCCAGTGTGGAAGAGAAATCCCAGTGCTGGAAGGGAAATCCCAGTGCTGGAAGGGAAATCCCAGTGCTGGAAAGGAAATCCCAGTGTGGAAGAGAAATCCCAGTGCTGGAAGGGAAAATCCTATTGCTGAAAGGGAAATCCCAGTGCTGAAAGGGAAATCCCAGTGCTGGAAGGGAAAATCCCAGGTATCCAAGATATCTAAAATATCTTGGAAATTGAGTTAGGCTTGGGTTTGGGTGGAAATTTGGTTTTTATTTGGGTGGATTGGGATGGGGCAGCTCCAGGGATCTCATTCCCTGGGCTCAGGCATGGGAACGTGGCAGAGCTGTTGAGATTCCCTCAGGGAACAGGAAAATCACCCTAAAAATAAATTTATTCCTTTGTGACACAGCCCAGCCCTGTCCTGGCGCTGCTTCCTTTATTAGGGATGAAACAGAAAGTTTGGGAACATTTCAAAAGAGGAAAATCCTGCTGTCCTCAGTCCCTGTGGCTCCTTTTGGGGCAGCACAGGCAGGAATCCCTGAGCTGAAGAGCAGCAGAGCATTCCATGGCATCCTGCATTCCCACAGAAATAGGGATGCAAAGAGAATGGGCAGAAAGAGAATGTAAAAGGAAAAAAAGCTGAATTTTCACTCCTCTCACATTCCAGTGAATAAAGTGTTTAAATATTTAATGGAACAGCCTGGGAATAGAGGGGGGAAAAATCCTGGCAAACAAAAAGGTTCCCACCTTGAAGCGTTTCTGGTACAGTTTTTGTCTGGTTCAGAACAACTTCCTGGCAAAAACGGATTTAAAAGCAGCAGAAAAGGCTCTGTTTGATCCTTGTGGGTCCCTTCCAGCTCAGGATGTTCTGGTTCCAAACATTTCCTTCAGAAAATTCCGTTTTTTTGGAGAGCAGGGTGTCTTTGATTTTGCTTTCTGATTGGAGCTAACGGAGCAGAGCTCGTTCCCATTTCCCAGATTTATGGGCTTGGGAAAATAATGAAAAAATCCACAACAGTTTGGGGAAAGCTTTGGGTTCCCAAGGTTTTACTTGGGGTTGTTTTTTTTTTTCGGAAGCAGCTTTTCCATCACCCCAGAATCCTGGAATTGATTGAGCAGCCAGGGGGAGCTGGGGGTGTGGGAGCTGCTCCCTGGGCCTGCAGGAGTGGGGTCATGGGTTATGGGGTGATGGGGTGATCTCCATGGGGTGATGGGGTGGTGTCCATTGGGTTATGGGGTGATGTCCATGGGGTTGTGGGGTGATGTCCATGGGATGATGTCCATGGGCTTGTGGGGTGATCTCTGTGGGGTTGTGGGGTGATGTCCATGGGGTGATGTCCATGGGGTTATGGGATGATGTCCGTGGGGTTTTGGGGTGATGTCCATGGGGTTATGGGGTGATCTCTGTGGGGTTGTGGGGTGGTGTCCATTGGGTTATGGGGTGATGTGCATGGGGTGATGTCCATGGGGTTGTGGGGTGATCTCTGTGGGATTGTGAGGTGATGTCCATGGGGTGATGTCCATTGGGTTATGGGATGATCTCTGTGGGGTTGTGGGGTCATGTCCATGGGGTTATGGGGTGATGTCTATGGGCTTGTGGGGTGATGTCCACTGGGTTTTGGGGTGATCTCTGTGGGATTGTGGGGTGATGTCCATGGGGTTGTGGGCTGATGTCCATGGGGTTATGGGGTGATGTCCATGGGGTGATGTCCATGGGGTTATGGGGTGATGTCCATGGGGCTGTGGGCAGATGTCTGTGGGGCTGTGGGGTGATGTCCATGGGGTTATGGGATGATCTCTGTGGGATTGTGGGGTAATGTCCATGGGCTTGTGAGGTGATGTCCATGGGGTTTTGGGGTGATCTCTGTGGGATTGTGAGGTGATGTCCTTGGAGTTGTGGGGTGATGTCCATGGGGTTCTGGGGTGGTGTTCATTGGGTTATGGGGTGATGTCCATGGACTGATGTCCATGGGGTTCTGGGCTGATGTCCATGGGGTTCTGTCCCTACAGCTGGCCATGGGGAAGATGATGGAGCAGGGGCCTGTGCTGATCATCACCTTCCAGGCCCAGGTGGTGATGGTGATCAAGAACCACCTGGGAGAGGTGGTGGAAGGGGACCCGGTGAGTGGGGACAGGTTTGGGGTCTGGGACAGGTTTGGGGTCTGGGACAGGTTTGGGGGTTTGGGATTTGTTTGGAGTTTGAGATATGTTTGGGGTCAGGGATGATAATAATAATAATAATAATAATAATAATAATAATAATAATAATAATAATAATAATAATAATAATAATAATAATAATAATAATAATAATAATGTAATATATGGTAATATATAATAAATACCATATATAATTATTCTCTAGTATCTAGAATTTCTATTCTATTCTATTGTATATAATAGAATAATTTTATTATTATTGATAAATATATATAAATATAGTATCTTATATGATTTATATTATATTATATTTACCATTACTATTATTATATTTCTCTCTCCAGGCAGCTCATTTTCCTTGTAATTAATATAGGCATTTAACAAATATTGGCTTTTGCAACCCTGGCCTTTGGTCCAGGCTGGAGAAATGGGATTCATTTGAATGCTGGGGCCCATGTGGGCTGATTCACAAGCAGGGCAGAAACAGCTGATCCAGTGATTCCCTGCATTAAACTCCTGCATTCCTGGGAGATAAATATTGATGGGATAATTATTGAACAGGATATCAAAGTCTGTTTGCTGTCAGATCCCTCCAGGGCTGCTATAAATCAGGGAGAGGAATTGAAATTCTCCAGTGGAGCCCAAAGCTCGGCTTTAATCAGGAGCCTGGGCTTGGGTGGGGCTGCTGGAATATTGAACACAGGGAGGTTTGGGGAGAGGGGAACCTCAAATCCCCAGAGTCTGGGGGTGGAAGGAGCTGGGAGGATTGGAGTTTGAATTTTGGGGTTGGAAGGAGCTGGAAAGATTTGAGTTTGAGTTTTGAGGGTGGAAGGAGCTGGAAGGATTGGAGTTTTGGGGCTGGAAGGAGCTGGAAAGATTTGAGTTGAGTTGTGGTGCTGGAAGGATGTGAGTTTTCGGGATGGAAGGAGCTGGGAGGATTTGAGTTTGAGTTGTGGGGCTGGAAGGAGCTGGAAGGATTGGAGTTTTGGGGCTGGAAGAATGTGAGTTGAGTTTGAATTTTGGGGCTGGAAGGAGCTGGGAGGATTTGAGTTTGAGTTGTGGGGCTGGAAGGAGCTGGGAGGATTTGAGTTGTGGGGCTGGAAGGAACTGGGGGGATTTGAGCTGAGTTTGAGTTGTGGGGCTGGGAGGAACTGGGGGGATTTGAGCTGAGTTTGAGTTGCGGGGCTGGAAGGATTTGAGCTGAGTTTGAGTTGTGGGGCTGGGAGGATTTGAGCTGAGTTTGAGTTGTGGGGTTGGAAGGATTTGAGCTGAGTTTGAGTTGTGGGGCTGGGAGGATTTGAGCTGAGTTTGAGTTGTGGGGCTGGCAGGAGCTGGGGGGATTTGAGCTGAGTTTGAGTTGCGGGGCTGGGAGGATTTGAGCTGAGTTTGAGTTGTGGGGCTGGCAGGAGCTGGCAGGATTTGAGCTGAGTTTGAGTTGTGGGGCTGGCAGGAGCTGGGAGGATTTGAGTTGTGGGGCTGGCAGGAGCCTGCAGGTTCCTGCTGGCAGCCTGGCCTGCCCCTGAGAGCAGCTCTGTCTCCAGGACAAGGTGCTGAGGATGCTCTACGTGTGGGCCCTGTGCCGGGACCAGGACGAGCTGAACCCCTACATGGCCTGGAGGCTGCTGGACATTTCCTCCTCCAGCACGGAGCAGGTGCTCTGAGCAGGGCTGGGCTCAGGGCTGGGCCCTTCCCACCCTCTGGAAGCTGCTCCAGCCTGGAAACCCCACAGGGAGCTGGGGGATTTGGGAGAGCTCCCAATCCCTGAGGAATGGGAATTCCTGCTCGGGGACATCTGGGACGAGCAGCTGCTGCTTCATCCTCGTGCCTCAGAGGCTCCTGGGCAGCTGGGAACCCCCAGAGCTGTCATTCCCACCTGCTGGCACCCTTGGAGATCCCTGGAAGGGCCTTGGAGGGGCTCCTGGCTGCCAATCTCCTGGCCAGGCCCCAGCCTCGTGTCCCTGCCGTGTCTTGCACTTTCCCAAACCAAATACAACCAGGACTTTGCACATGGAGGTGTTGGATCCTCAGGTTGGTGCTGGGGTGGGGCTGAGATCTGAATATCCAGGGGGGAGATTTGTTTATCCACAGCTTGGAAGGGGGAATGTGGTTGGTTCTTGTCACAGAGAGCCACAGCTGCATCCCTTGTGGGACAGGAGGGGAAGGGCAGGGGCAGCTTTGGCAACGCTGGATTTTTCTGTCCCATCCTGTGTCTCGTTGCCAGGAGGAAAGCTGTGCTCCTTGTTCACCTCCCTGGCCTTGTCTGCTCCTCATCCCTGCACAGAGCCCAGGTCCAGGAGCAGAAACTTCCCCAGTTTGCTGCTGGAGCAGCAGCATTTCACCCCAGTCTAAAAAACGGGGCTTGAAGATCCCAAATCATGGAAAAAAAAATTCCCCAAATTCAGATTCCAGTGGCAGCATTCAGTGGGGTTTGGGACTCTCTCCTTGAGCTTCTTTCTGCTGGGAGGAAGAGCAGGGGGAATGGCTGAGGGGGAGCAGAAATTGTGGGGTTTGGGCTTCTGGAGGGGTTTGGGAGCTGAGCCAGGGCTGAGGCATCCCCTGCCCATGGAAAGGGAGCTTGGGAAAAGGTTTGGAGAGGAAATCCAAGGATTGCTGTGGTGCTGGGGGTGAGGCAGGACGGCTCTGCCCTGCCAGAGTGATTAAAGAGAATAATTCCAGTTCCTCTTTTGTGAATGTCTGCAGCTTTCAACATCCCTGGGAGCTTCCAGAGCCCTTTTCCCTGGGATGGGACAGCTCCAGCAGCAGAGGCTGCCCAAGGCCTTGGAGCATCCCCAGGGTTTGGGGATCCCACATTCCCTGTTTGGGTCACCCCCAGGGCAGGCTGGGGGTCACATTTGGCTCCCAGCCAGCCCAGGGAATGCTCCAGGCTGGGATGGAGCAAGTCCAGGGAAGGGTTTGGAGCCCCAGGGGAGGCTGAGGGAGCTGGGAAGGGGCTCAGCCTGGAGCAGAGGAGGCTCAGAGGGGACCTGCACAGCTCCTGACAGGAGGGGACAGCCAGGGGACACCAGGACAAGAGGGAACAGCCTCAAGCTGTGCCAGGGGGGTTTGGGTTGGATATTGAGAAAATTCCTTCATGGAAAGGGTTGTAAAGCCCTGGCACAGCTGCCCTGGGCACAGCTGGAGTCCCCAGCCCTGGAGGGATTTAAACTCCATGGGGATGTGGCACTTGGGGACGGGGCCAGTGCTGGCTCTTGGGGACAGGGCCAGTGCTGGCCTTGGGGAGAGGGCCAGTGGTGGCACTTGGGGACGGGGCCAGTGGTGGCACTTGGGGACAGGGCCAGTGCTGGCCTTGGGGACAGGGCCAGTGCTGGCTCTTGGGGACAGGGCCAGTGCTGGCACTTGGGGACGGGGCCAGTGCTGGCCTTGGGGACAGGGCCAGTGGTGGCACTTGGGGACAGGGCCAGTGGTGGCACTTGGGGACGGGGCCAGTGGTGGCACTTGGGGACAGGGCCAGTGGTGGTCTGGCAGTGCTGGGTTGGTGCTGGTGGCCTTGGAGGCGTTTCCAGCCCTGGTGCACAGGGCTGGGGGGTTCTGGGGGGTTCCATGGACCCAGGGCACTGCCAGCCCTGCCCCTGGCTCCATGCCCCGGATGCTGCAGGGTTGCCATGGGGATGGGGATGCTGGGATGGTGACTCAGAGCTGCTCCTGCATCCCGTGGGCTGTTCCCATCCCACCGTGGGGGGCTCTGAGCCCCCACAGCCCCCAGCCCTTCCCAGGCTGCTCCCGAGCTCCAGCCTGGCCTTGGGCACTGCCAGGGATCCAGGGGCACCCCAGGGCCTGCCCACCCTCAGGGAAGGGCTGGGATGAGGTGATTCCCAGCCATTCCAGGGCTCTGTGGTCCCACAGCTGCCCCTGGGCCATCCCTCACTGTCACCCCGGGATATCTGGGGC
Source organism: Agelaius tricolor (assembly GCF_023055355.1). Lineage (NCBI taxonomy): Eukaryota > Metazoa > Chordata > Aves > Passeriformes > Icteridae > Agelaius > Agelaius tricolor. Next base: position 1,007,720 of record NW_027269293.1, on the reverse strand, counting down.
TTTTCCCAGATCCTGCAGTGCTGGAGTTTGCACACCCAGCCCTGCCCTGAGGGGTTTGTTCAGGATTTTCCCACTTCAGTGCTGGATTTGATGGGATGGGACGGTCAGGGTGTCCCCAGTGGTCCCTCAGTGCTCTTTGCTCCTCTCCTCCTCCCTCCAATGCATTTTTTAGGGATGCAGCCCCTGCTGCCAGGTGAAATTGTCCTCCCTGGGCCTTTCTGGCACTGGGGCTCTTCTTTCCAGCCTTGAGCACACAAAGCATCCCTGCCAAATGACAGCTCTGAGCCAAGCCCCGAGCACCAAGCTCGTTTAGGAACAATTCATTAGAGGGGGGAGGATTTTTTGAATGAGGTGTTTTTCATCTGGGAAGGCAGCTGGGACAGATCCATGGAGCAGCAGCCGCCTGTGCTGCCTCTCCAGAGCTCAGCTCCTCTGCCAAAGCCTCGGAGATGGTTTTGGTTTGATTTTTTTTTTTTTTTTGGGTTTTTTTTTTGTGGTGAATGATTCCAAAATGATTCTTCTCCTGTCTCTGATCAGCTCCAAGAGCTGTGAGTTGTCCCTGGAGCTGCTGGAAGGAGCGGGGGCTTTGTCAGCCTGGGTGGAGGGATGAGTTACTGAGGGATCCTTCTGCCTCTGACTCTTCCTGCCAATTCAAAGAAATAAATAAAGCTGGATTAAGGCAAAGGCTTAGAGAGTTTCTAAGCCTAATTTTCTCCCCACGGGGAGGAAATTCCACTTGGGAAGGTTCTGCCCGTGGCTGCCCCATCCCTGGAGGTGTCCAAGTGTTGGATGGGGCTGGAGCAGCCGGGGAAGGTGGGAAGGGGGTGGGACTGGAGGCGTTTCAGGTCCTCCTGAGCCAGTCCCGATTCCCTGGCTCAGGAGCCGGGAACAGCAGCAGGAAAATCCCGAACGCCAGCGCCGAGGGCTGGGCTGGGGCTGCAGGAAAAAGCTTCCAAAGATCCCCTGGGAGCAGCTGGACACCCAACAGGAGCAGGATCCTGGCACAGCATCCCTGCTCCAGAGGGGATGGGGCAGCTGGCACTGAACAACCAAGGGTGGCTGTCACCAAAGGGGCACACAGAGCTCTGGGAATGTCCCTGCGGGCTGGAAAACCCCGGGAATGACCCAGGGGGATGGGATCCAACCCCTCTGTGCCATCCCTTAACAGCCATCCCGGTTCCAGGGTGGTTTGGAAGGGCTGGATTTCAAAGCAGCCCTCGGGAGGGGAGATGAGCACGGGCTGAGGGATGGATCCATTGATTTTATCCTGTCCTTGATCTCCATCTCGCCTTTCCCTGGGATGTTTTCAGCTGAGGTGCTTTTTAAACCAGCTTTAATTCATTTTCCCTTGGCTGCTGCAGTGCTGCTAATTGGGAACTGGGACTATCTGACAGGATTTACATAGATTTTGAAACGGGAAAGGAGAAACTTCCAAAAATACCTCCCTTTTTAAACGCAAAGGCAGCAGAAACTTCACGAAACCATTTTCTTAAAATACCCTGAAAATCCACGGTGATTTTGATGGATCCTTGCTGCCAGCGAGGTTTGCTCTGGGAAAGGAGGGATCCAAACATCCCAGGCAGGCTCTGATGGCAGCGGGGTCTGTGAGCCCTGCCCGGGGCTTCCCTGGGACTGAGAGAGGCTCAGGATTCCATGGGAAATGAGAGAGGCTCAGGATTCCATGGAACTGAGAGAGGCTCAGGATTCCATGGGAATTGAGAGAGGCTCAGGATTCCCTGGGAATTGAGAGAGGCTCAGCATTCCCTGGGAAATGAGAGAGCTTCAGCATTCCCTGGGAATTGAGAGAGGCTCAGGATTCCATGGGAATTGAGAGAGGCTCAGGATTCCATGGGATTGGGAGAGGCTCAGGATTCCCTGGAATTGAGAGAGGCTCAGCATTCCCTGGGTCTGAGAGAGGTTCGGCTTTCCCTGGGAATTGAGGGTCAGATTTCCCGGGAACAACGGCTGAGTTTTCCCGGGATCACAGCCTCAGATTTCCCAGGAACACAGGCTCATTTTGCCGGGAATACAGGCTCCGTTTTCCTGGGATCACAGGCTCAGTTTTCCCGAGATCACAGCCTCAGTTTTCCCGGTGTCACAGCCTCATTTTCCCCGGTGTCACATCTTCATTTTTCCCAGGATACAGCCTCAGCTTTCCCAGGATCACAGCCTCATTTTTCCCAGGAACACAGGCTCCGTTTTCCCAGGATCACAGCCTCAGTTTTCCCGGTGTCACAGCCTCACATTTCCCGGTGTCACAGCCTCACATTTCCCGGTGTCACAGCCTCATTTTTCCCGGTGTCACAGCCTCATTTTTCCTTCGGGAGGTGCCGGGCGCTGCACCCACGGCTCCCTCCATCCCTCCCGGCCTGGGCCGGGCTCTCTCTCGCTGTCTCCTTCTGGCGTTCGTTTGGATCCAGGGGATGTGAGCGGGACCTGCCCTGGCGAGGATGAGCCCCGCGGTCTCCATTGGCACCGCCACGTCTGAGTTCCCCGGGAACGTCTGCCAGGAGCTCCCGTAGCCATGGAGACACCGAAGCCGTGCACAGAAACACTTTTCCAGGCGTTTTTTTTTTTCCTTTTTTTATTTTTTTTTTTTTCTCCCCTCCTGCCAGCCTCCTCGGGTCTGTGTGACTCCGTTGTGCCCACAGCAAGGGCTGATAATTTTAAGGGAATGAGTGGAATTTTCTGTGGAATGCCCAGATGTGGGAGCCCTGGCAGAGCTCAGCCTTGCTCCCAGCTGCTCCCAAGGTCTGTGCCACCCCAGCGGGCGCCTCTTCCATCTCCAGCCTAAGGGATTCCATGTGGGATGGGGCATCTCTGCTCTGGGAGAGCTGGGGGCGCTCAGCTGGGGAAAGGAAGGGTCCAGGGAGAGCTCAGAGCCCCTTGCAGGGCCTGAAGGGGCTCCAGGAGAGCTGGGGAGGGACTGGGGACAAGGCCTGGAGGGAAAACAGAGTCACCCCCTGCTCTGGCCGGATCCAGCCAGGAATGGTGCAGCAGCAGGGATGGGCTCGGCTGCAGGGATGCTCTGAGGGGAGCTCCTGGCTGGGGAGGAGCAGCAGCTCCATTGTCAGGGTCCTGTCCCACGGGAGCATCCCAGGGACCCTCGGCAGGATGGGATGAGCACCAGCAGCAGCAATCCTGGAATTCCAAGCTGGCATTTGGAAGGGATCGTGGCCAAAAAAACCCCGTGGGGCCTGGATGCCTCCTGCCTGTCCCAGCACGGGGCTGCTCCAAGGCTTCCTGCCACCCCCACATGCCCATGGATGCCCCTGCAGCCACCTTGGCCCCCCAGTCCCGTATTTTCACAGCCTTCCCATGGCTCTGCTCCTCCCTGCATCCCCAGGGTCCTCCTGCAGGACCACACCCACTGCAGCCCCTGTCCCTGCTCCCAGGGCCCGGTGCTGGCACCTCCCCGGGCGTGTCCAGCACATTCCTGGCATTGCCCCACACGTGGCACAACCCCTGCACCCCCAGGGACACCCCTGAAACCCCCCCAAGGTACCACATCCCTGAAACCCCCCAAGGTACCACATCCCTGAAACCCCCCCAAGGTATCACATCCCTGAAACCCCCCCAAGGTATCACATCCCTGAAATCCCCCAGGAACCACATCCCTAAAATCCCCCCAAGGTATCACATACCTAAAATCCCCTCAGGAACCATATCCCTAAAATCCCAAGAACCACATCCCTGAAACCCCCCCAAGGTATCACATCCCTGAAATCCCCCAGGAACCACATCCCTAAAATCCCCCCAAGGTATCACATACCTAAAATCCCCTCAGGAACCATATCCCTAAAATCCCAAGAACCACATCCCTGAAACCCCCCCAAGGTATCACATCCCTAAAATCCCCCAGGAACAACATCCCTAAAATCCCCCCAAGGTACCACATCCCTGAAATCCCCCAGGAACCACATCCCTGAAACCCCCCCAAGGTACCACATCCCTGAAACCCCACCAGGAACAACATCCCTGAAATCCTCCAGGAACCACATCCCTAAAATCCCCGCAGGAACCACATCCCTAAAATCCCCCCAAGGTACCACATCCCTGAAATCCCCCAAGGTACCACATCCCTGAAACCCCACCAGGAACAACATCCCTGAAATCCCCCCAAGGTATCACATACCTAAAATCCCCCCAGGAACCATATCCCTGAAATCCTCCAGGAGCCACATCCCTGAAATCCCCCAGGAACCACATCCCTGCATCCCTAAAATGCCTCCATGGACCACATCCCTGAAATCCCCCAGGGACCGCATCCCTAAAATCCCCTCAAGGTATCACATCCCCGAAATTTCCCCTGGATACCACATCCCTGCAACCCTAAATCCCCCAGGTTACCACATCCCTAAAATCCCCCCAGGATACCACATCCCTGCATCCCTAAAATGCCTCCAAGGTACCACATCCCTGAAATCCCCCCAGGATACCACATCCCTACATCCCTAAAATGCCTCCAAGGTATCACATCCCTGAAATTCCCCCAGGATACCACATCCCTGCATCCCTAAAATGCCTCCAAGGTACCACATCCCTGCACCCCTAAAGTCCCCCCAGGAGCCACATCCCTGCATCCCCCCGCTCCACCTGTATCCCCCTCCAACCTCCCCCTGCCCCACATCCCGCACCCCTTTCCGCATCCCCCCCGCAGCCCCGCACGCTTCCCACCCCCTCCCGCCTCCTCGCAGCCGCTGCATCCCCCCCAGCGCCGGGTACCACACCCCCGCATCCTCCATCTCCCGCATCCTCCATCCCTCCTCGCATCCCCCGCATCCCTCCCCACCCTCCGCATCCCCGCACCCCACGCATCCCTCCCCACCCCGTATCCTCACTCCGCCCCCCCCGATCGCAGCTCCCCCCCCCCCCCGTTCCGCAGCCCAATCAGGGCCGCTCGGAGGAATTCAAACCCCGGCCCCGCAAGCGCCGGCGGCGGCTCCGCTCCCGGGCCGGGCAGGCTGCGCCGTGGAGCGGCGGCGGGGCCGGTCCGGATGGGCTCGGGGAGCGGCGGGGCGGGCGCGGCCCCCGCCCGCCGCCCGGAGCGCAGGTGAGCGGGGAGGAACCGGGGGGAACCGGGGGGAACCGGCAAAGTTTGGTGGCGGAGCCCCGCGGCTGCACCGGGCACCGCCCGGCCGCGGCTCCGCAGGGGCGGTGCGGGATGCGGGGGGATCCGCTCCCGGTGCCGCTCCCGGTGCCGCTCCCGGTGCCGCTCCCGGTGCCGCTCCCGGTGCCCGGGTGGGCTCCCTGTGGGCATGGGGGGTCCCGAGAGGTGCGGTATCCCCGGGGGTCGGGGGTCTGTGACAGCCTGGGGTGGGGGAGAGGGGGAAAAAAGGGGAATATTGGAAGGAATATCGCTGTTCGATAAAATCTGGGATGGGCGTTTCGGGGAAGAAGAAGTGGAAAACAAGGAATTCCCGCAGCTGCTGCAAAGCCGCTGATTTTGGGGTTCTGCTGTCGGGGAGCCAAGGGGCGGCTGCCGAAGCCCCCGAGGGCTGAGGGGATTTGAGGTCCCCACCCCGGCCTGGGAGACGGTGGGGGAGGCGGCTCCGGGAAAGTTTGGGATGAACCGGAGCCGCTGGGTCCCTGCTGGAGCCGGGGGTCGGTGCGGGAGCCGGGGGGGTCCCGCAGAACCCCGGGACAAGGGGCAGAGCCCCGCAGGAGCCGGGGCCGTTCCACTCCCAGCCCCTCGGGAAGAGCTGCGGGAGCTCTCCGGGAGTGCCGGGGAGTGGCGGGGGGAACTGGGGAAGTCTGGGCCGGCTGGGGGCAGCTTTTGGTGCAGAGCCTCGTGTTGAACATGAGCTGAGGCTCCAGCAGGGCCAGCTGTGGCATTGAGGCGCTTTGGGGGCTCCCGGGACCCGGCTGCCGTCCCCTCCTTTCTGCCGTTGCCGGGGCTCTGCCTCCTCCCGGCTCGGCTGGGGACAGGGCGATGCTCGCGGTGGCTCCGGCGGTGCCCGGGCTGGGCCGTGCGTGGGACAGGAGCCGGGGATGGTTTTCCCGGCCGAGGGAGGCGGTGGGAGCAGGATCTGCCCGGTTGCTGTGGCAGCGCAGCCCCAGCGCTGCTGGCAGTGCCCAGGTCCTTGGGTGATGCTCTGTTTTTTCCCTGAGCAGCCCTGGGAGGATCCTGGGATCTGTTCGGGGTCTCTCCCCACGGTTCCTGTGCCAGGAGGGGAAGGGAAGGAGGTGGGATCGTCCCTGAGAGCGGCGCGGGTGGAACCCCCGGGCTGCAAATGCCCCCGGGAAGGACGAGGACAGGGCCTCAGGCTGTGCCACGCAGGGTTTAGGGTGGAGATTGGGGCAATTTCTCCACGGAGAAGCTGCTCAAGCACCGGCACGGCGGCACTGGGGGCGTCCCCATCCCCGTGGCCATTTCAAACCGTGGATGTGGCACTTGGGGACGGGGACCAGCGCTGGCCTGGGCAATGCCGGCAACGGGCTCAGCGACCTCGGGGGACTTTTCCAGCGTAAACAATTCCCTGATTCCATCACCTGGGACAGCTCCAGGGCCACCCAGCAGCGCCTGCTGTCCCCAAGGCTCCATCCACCTGTTGCCGCTGGCCCCGGCCGGGCGCTCCCGCTGCCGGCGGCATCTGCTCGCTGCTCCCGGGGCCGGGGCAGCGTTCCCGGGGCTCAGCGGGACGGAGCGGGCCGTGGGCAGCCCGGGCAGGCCGGGCTGGGGCTGGAGCAGCAGCAGGGCCGTGGGTGGATGCCGGAAAAGCCGGAGCTGGGAGCGGCAGCCGCGGTTCGTGAGCTCCGCGCCTCCCCCGGCGCCTGACACGGTGACAGCAGCGGGTGACAGCAGCGGGTGACAGCAGCGGGTGACAGCAGCGGTGACACCTCGGGCTGGCGGCTCTGAGCTCCCTGCAAGCGCCGAGTGCCGCCGGTAAATGCCGAGCCGAGCTCTGGGAGCGGCTGATCCCAAGGAAGCGCTGCCCGGCTGGAGCTGCGCTGCCTCCGAGCGCTCCCCACAAAGTGGAATTGATGGATCGGAGCTCCCCGGAGGGAGCCCAGGGCCATCAGGCTGAGCTGCAGCCCGGGGCGGGGCGCTAAACCCGGGATTAAAGGAATGACCGAGGATGGAGAGGGAATGGCGGGATGGGAGAGCTCCAGGGCGTGGGGGCAGGGATGGAAAACGGGGATTAAAGGGGAGCTGGAGGCTGTTCCCTGCTGGAACCTGCGGGGAAGAGCTCTGGGGACCCAAAAGAGGGATCTGGAGTGGGTCTGGAATTGTTGATCCCAGTCGTGCCTGGCTGGTGGGACAGGACCTGCCCGTTCCCATTCCCTTTCCCATCCCAGCCGTGCCTGGAGTTGAATCTGTCTGGAAACCACCCGGGATCCCGAGGGAGGGACCCACCAGACCCTTCCAGGGCACCTGCTGAAGGATTCTGTGGTGTGGGCAGGGCAGGGTGCTGCTGGGGAGCTGGGATGTGCCTGAGGTGCAGAGCTGCAGCCTGGGAAGCTCCCAGCACTGGGCAGCACAGCTGAATCCATGGATTTTCACATCTCCCCAAGCCCTTGCGTGGCTTTCCCTTCCTTGGTGCCCACCAGGTCTCTACATCCCAACCGCCCAGGCAGAACCTCCTTCAGGGAGGATTTTTGGAATCCAAACGTTTCTTTGGAAGCTTCTGCTGGCATTCCCCAGTCCTTGGGAATGGTTTGGAGCAGAGAGCCCTGAACCCACAGGAGAGCCACAGCTTTGGGGTCATGGAGAGGAGCAGAATCCTGGGAGTTCCCAAAGAGGCCGGGCAGGAGCTCCTGGATGCTCTTCCAGCCTGGAATGGCTCTGCAGGCCAGACAGGAGCTCCTGGATCCTCCTCCAGCCTGGAAAGGCTCTGGAGGCTGGGCAGGAGCTCCTGGATGCTCCTCCAGCCTGGAAAGGCTCTGGAGGCCGGGCAGGAGCTCCTGGATGCTCCTCCAGCCTGGAATGGCTCTGGAGGCCGGGCTGGCTGGGGCTTGGAGCAGCCTGGGGCAGTGGGAGCTGTCCCTGAGCCCATTCCATGATCCCACAGCTCCCTTGGAGGTGTCCCCGTGTTGTGGCTTTGCCATCCCAGCCTCGCCGTCCCCACCTTCCCGCTGCCCTTGGGGCTGGCCCAGCCCAGGGGGATGAGGGATCCTCTGGCCTGGGAGAGCTCTTGGCTGGGGGAATTCAGCTGGAAAATGCCTGGATCGGCCCCGTGGAGCTGCCTGGGCTCCTCAGGGCTCCTCGGGGCTCCTCAGGCCGGAGACTCCGGTGCCTGAATTCCCTGAATTCCCGGGATCTCCCGCAGCCCCTCTGCATTGCAGGGCTGGGAGTTTGTCTTTAATTGTGCCGGGCTGTGCTAACGAAGGGATTAAGGCCTGGGAGGGCGAGCGGGTGCCGGCCAAATTCCCTTCCAAATTCCCTTCCCTGCTCCAAGGGCTGTTTTGTAACGCTCTCCTTTCATTCCTTCATCCCTGCCTGGAGCATCCCACACTGGGATCCAGATCTGAGCCACTGCTGGGGCTGGGCCATGAGTCCCCAGCAGCTGCTGAGCCTTCCCAAGGACTGAGGGATGAGGGAACTCCTGGATGGAGCTGGGCACTCCCTGGGTGGAGCTGGGCACTCCCTGGATGGAGCTGGGCACTCCCTGAGGGTGCTGGGGGTGTTCCAGAGGGATGGGGATGGGCTCAGGGCAGGGCAGAGCTCGGGGATGCTTTGTCTCCTGCTCCCTGCTGGAGCTGCTCCATCCATGGGATCCTCTCCTCTCCAGGTCAGGGATGCCCCCAAGGCTCCTCCAGGAGAGGAGGGGGCTGGAACCAGAGCTGCTGCCAGGGGATGGAGCAAACACACACGGATTCTGCAGAGCTGTGCAGGACAGGGACGTCAGGAACATTCCCTGAGAGCAGCAGGGAGGGAACCTCGTCCCCAGGGCGCCTGGTGTCCTGCCAGGCCCGGGGCAGACACAGCCCTGCTGGTCCTGGAGCAGGATCCCAGCCCAGCCTGGCTGCCAAGGTGCTTCCAGGAACGCCTCTGTCCACCAGGGCACGGCGGGGAGACAAAGCAGGCAGTGATGGAGAGAGAGAGCTTGGACCAGGCAGTGATGGAGAGAGAGAGCTTGGACCAGGCAGTGATGGAGAGAGCTTGGCACCAGCCTGGCACAGAGTGTCCTGGCAGGGCAGGAGCAGCCTGGGATGCTGGAACAGGGCTGGAGCTGCAGCCCAGAGCAGGGTGGGGGACACAGGGATCCCCTGGGCAGGATGGGGGTCCCCCCTGCAGGGGGACAGCGCTGTCCCCCTCTGGAAGGGGGAAGGGGAAGGGTTCCAGCACTGGGATGAGAGGATTTGGGTGCTGGGGATGCTCCTCCCCTCCTGCTCCGTCCCGTGGGTGTCACTCACCCCAACCCAGGCCAGGCATCCCTGGCCCTGGGGGAGCCATGGAGGAGGGGAGAGATGGGGATGGGCCAGAGGGACCTGATGGGATTTGGACCCTGCTGGGATCCAGGACCCTGCTGGGATTTGGACCCTGCTGGGATCAGGACCCTGATGGGATCTGGACCCTGCTGGGATCCAGGACCCTGCTGGGATTTGGACCCTGCTGGGATCCAGGACCCTGCTGGGATCCGGACCCTGCTGGGATCCAGGACCCTGCTGGATCCCCCTGGTTTTGATAGAGATTTTTGGTGATTTTGGGAATATTTTGGGGGGATTTTTTGGGTCCATGGCCATCCCTGCCTTCCCTAATCCTGTCCATCCCACAGCACATCCCTGGAGCAGAGTCTGGATCTGGGGAGCCTCAAGGAGCTCAGGGCAGCCCCTGTGATCCACCAGCAGCTCCCAGATCCTTCCCCTGCCTGCTTTGCCCCAAATGCTGGGGACTGTGGCCAGATTTGATCAGGACCTCCCCTGAGGGAGGCAGGAACGGGATCCCCCCGCTCCCTGCAGCCCCTAAGCCTGGATAAAATCCCGGGGAGTTCTCGGCATGGGAACGGCATCGATTTCCCGGAGCTGAGCCCTGGCCCTGCCATCGATCTGCATTTTTATCAGCTCATCTCGGTGACTGAGAGGCTTTGGCACTGCGGGGGAGGAGGAGGAGGAGGAGAAGGAGGGAGAGAGGAGGAGGAGGAGCAGCTCAGCTCTGGGGGTGCTGCCGGGGGTCCCTCAGCTCCTCGGGGCTCCTGCTCGGTCCTGCAGGGCCCCACATGTCCTGAAAAGCCTGGAGGGATGGAAGGAGGATGGAGGGATGGGAGGAATCAGGGATGGAAGGAAGGAGGGATGTGGGAATTGAGGGATGGGAGGATGGAAGGATGGAAGGAATCAGGGATGCAGGGATGGAAGGAATCAGGGATGGAAGGAAGGAAGGAGGGATGGAAGGAATCAGGGATGGAAGGAATCAGGGATACAGGGATGGGAGGATGGAAGGAATCAGGGACAGAAGGAATGAGGGATGCAGGGATTGAAGGAATGAGGGATGCAGGGATTGAAGGAATGAGGGATGCAGGGATGGAAGGAATGAGGGATGGAAGGAATGAGGGATGCAGGGATGGAAAGATGGAAGGAATGAGGGATGCAGGGATTGAAGGAATGAGGGATGGAAGGATGGTGAGGGATGGAAGGAATGAGGGATGGAAGGAATCAGGGATGCAGGGATGCTCTCCAGGTTAAAACACTCCCCAGGCAGAGAGGCTGGGACACTTTTTTCGTGCTTTTGGGAAGGACATGGAGCAAATCCAGCGAGGCTTCGCTTTCCCTCCTCGCCTCCCTCTCCTGCTCCCTCTGAGCTGGAGGGGCTGGAGGGGCTGAACAATTCCAGAGAATTCCCCAGGCGGGGAGGGGCCGCCTCTGGAATCCCTGGAGGGCAGCAATCAGCCCGTGCTGGCCCTGGCAAAGCCCATTTCCCCTCGGATTCACGGCCGTGCGGGGGTGCTGGGCTGGGGAGCACTCGGCATCCGCCGTGGATTTGGGGGTGTTCGCTCTGTTCGGCCTCTGCTGCCTTCCCAGTCGGGTTTTAGGGGCTGGGAGCGCCCTGGGACAGCGGGAGGTGCCCAGGGGTGGCACTGCCTGCGCTTCAAGGTCCCTCCAAGCCAGCCCGGTCTGGAATTCTGTGGCAGGAGCGAAGCTGCCCAGGCTGGGATCGATGACCCCACTCTCGTGCGCTCCCATCCCCGTTTATTTCGGGGAATTCAGCTCCGTGGTCCTCGCAGAGCCTCGGCTGCTGCTCCGGGTCCTGGTGCACGTGGAGGGCGGCTCCGAACAGCGCCTCCGACCCAGGAATGATTAAAAATCCTTTAATTGCAGCGCCGGAGTTCTTCGGAGCTGAGTCTTTGCCCATTTGCTCAATAATTCATGGCAGAGCCCGGTAATTAAATGCTAAAGACCCGATTTGCCTGGCATTGTTTGCAGTTCCATTGCTGCTTGAATGCAAGAAATTACCGAGTCATTTAATTGGTAATTAAAAGTAATGATTGCTTCCCATGCTCCAGGAATTACTCAGCATTTCTGGGGTTGTTTGCACACAGCAGAAACGCCCTCCCTGTTTTCCAGGCTGAATTCCTGTAAACTTATCCCTGGATTGGTGCTGGGGGAGGCCTCGAGCTGCCCCATCCTCTTTCAATGGCTCATAAAGAACAGGAAAAATGCAAATTAACGCAAAATGAGGCGGCGCAGGCTGCCCGTGGGAAACTCCTGGGTTTGATCCCCTTCCGGGCTCTCCCACTGCACATGGCCTTGGATGGGTGGATTTGGGGGGAATTTGGAATGTCCAGGTGCTTTTGGAGCTGGGTTTGGGCCTTTGGATGAGGGAGTGTGGGGCTGTGTTTATAAATATCCCACAATTCCTGACAGGGGAAATCGGGATCTGCTCCCGGGGAACAACAACAGGACAAGAGGGAACAGCCTCGAGCTGTGCCAGGGGGGGTTTAATTTGGATATTGGGAAAAGTCCTTCACGGAAAGGATGGTCAGGATGAGGGGTCGGGAGCTGGCACTGGGATGGGATGGGATGGGATGGGAGTGGCACTGGGATGGGATGGGAGTGACTTTTAGGACCCTCCAGGAGCCTTCCCCAGGTTTTGATCCCCAGGGACGGATCCTGGAGTGTTCAGGAGGTGTCCCCACACTTTTGGCACTGATGAAATCCCGAATTTCCTCCCCCTGGGGCTCAGAGACCCCGACCCCAAGGGAAACATCCCCTGAACGGGGCAGGGTCAGGGCAGGGCCCTGGGGGAGCTGGGAGCCCCTGGAGGGGCTGGAGCTGACATTCCCAGAGCCTCAGGGAGCACTGCCCCAGCCTGGAACTGGGATTGCAATTCCCAGAGCTGGGGACAGGGAATGATTTCATTTTTTGTGCAGAGCACCGGAGCTGAGCGTGCCTGTTCCATGCACAATCCAGGCACGGATAACCTTTGCTTATTCCCAGCCTGGAGTTACCCTGGGCTGGGTTTTTGCTGCCTAAGCCCTTCCAGCTGCCCTTTCCTGCTCTGATTCCCAAATCGCCGGCTCTGGAGGCACCTCGGAGCCAGAATGTGAATTAATAATGTGCTAAGAAAATAAAGACACTTCAACAGCCTTTAAATCAAGGGGAACAGCCTGTTAAAGGCTTTGGACAAATCCCATTACTTTGTGTGCAGTTTTAGGGCTGGCAGGAATAAATCTCCCAGCAATTTATGGATGTGACAAATTCTTTCAGGAAGAAAGAATCCCATGGGATGCTCCCGGTTATCCAGAGGTTCTCTGAGGAGTTATGGAGCAGATTGATGTGTCCCACCGCAAGTGGCAACACAATTTGTGGCCTCTGGGTCACCTGGGCTGGCATCAAAATCCATTTTGGGAGCCTGGGATGCTCCTCCCCAGGCCCTGGAGCGGGGCTGGGGTGGCAGGAGCGGAGCAGGAGGAGGGGACGGGCACTGGGAATTTCTGTGGTTGGTGCATGGCAAGGAAAGAGGGATCAGGGAATGCTGTGGCTCTGGAGCTGCTGAAGCCTCTCCTGGGGTGGCTGCAGGGACCTGGACCCTGCTGGTGTCCCCAGAGCTCCCTGACCCCTCTGTCACTCCCATTTTTGGTGTCACAAACCTCGACCAGGAAAGGCTGGTTTTGAAGGAAAACTGCAGGAATTTGGTTGGGGTTGTCCAGAGCCGTGGATTGCCCTGGCTGCAGCCCCCAGTTCCTGCCTGGGGACACCTCAGGGCTCCCTGGAAATTGGGGTTTCCTCCCTGCGTTTGCCTGACCCTGGAAATTCCTGCTCCAGGAGTTTCCTTTTGCTCTTTTCCCCTTTGGAGCATCCAAAGGAGCAGGATTGCCCTCGTGGCCTCTCCTCGGTGCTTCAGGGAAGCTGCAGGGATGGGATTCTGTGCAGGGAGAGCTCCTGCAGCAAGCAGGGAGCAGCTCAGGTGTGAAACATCCCTCACCTGTCCAGGAGAGCTCTGCAGGGCTGGGCTTGGCTCGGGAAGGGGCAGCGAGCTGGAATTTGGAATTCTCTGCTTGAGCAGGGGAGCCTGGAGAGGACAGGACAGGACAGGACAGGACAGGACAATCCCTCAGTGTCACCAGGAAATGTTGGGAGTGAGGCCTCAGCCCTCGGGAAGGGGCTTTGGGTGGGAGGGGAGCCCCACCAGGGCCAGGGGTTCTGGTGGATATAATTGAATATTGTGGAACTGGATAAAGCCTCCAAGGCCATCGAGCCCAGCACTGCCAAGGCCACCCCTGTCCCCAAGTGCCACATCCCCGTGGCTTTCAGCCCCTGCAGGAATGGGGATCCAGCCCGTTCCAAGGCCTGCCCACCCTTTCCATGGAGGAATTTCTCTCCTGCAGCCACCCAGGCTCCCAATAAGCCCAAGGTGATTTTCTTTCATTTCCATTGGCAGCTGAAATCCAACCTGCCGTGGCTGGAAGCTGCAGGGAGCACAAATGGTTTTCCCCCAGCCACGGGCAATGTTTTTTTTTGGTTTTTTTTTTTGCCTGGAACTGGAGCAGCCAAGTGTGGGATTGTCCTCCAAGCAGGAACAGTCACTCGGTGCCACAGGGCTGTACCCGGAGCAGCCACTGCAGGTTCCACAGATCCCTTTGTCAGCACTAAAAAGGGCTCAGATCCTGCTGGAGGTTTCTGGCATTTTGTAGGGAAGGGAGCTCAGATTAGAGAAACACTGGGATTTTCCTGTCCCCAGACCGCAGGGCTGAGCGTGGGACAAGGCAAAGGCTGAGCCTCATTTCGTTATCCAGCAGGAACCTGATCCTTCCTGCCTCCACCTGGAATTTCTTCAGCATCCCCCAAACCCCAGATCCCCCTGAGGCTGCAGCTCCAAGCCTGGCTCTGAGGCAGGGCTGGGACTGATATTCCTGAGTGCCAGAATTTCTGAATATTCCTGAGTGCCAGAATTTCTGAATATTCCTGAATCCCTGTGCCTCAGGGCGCTTCTGTCCCCAGCTCCCCCTGAGACCATCCAGCTTTTTGTGCTGTAGGAGGAACAATTCCTCAGCACAGGGATCTCTTCCAGCTCTGAGAGCCTTCCAAGGAGAGAGGGCAGAGTGGGAAGCTCCACACAGCAATTCCCACAGCCAGGGGCTCTTTATCAAGGACCTCAGGAGAGGCAGAGGAATTTTGGGACAAAAGTCTTGAAATTAAAGTTGAATTAAAGCCACGAATCCCAGAATGGCTTCAGCTGGGAGGGACCTGAAAGCTCTTCTGGTCCCATCCCTGTCCCAGGGTGCTCCAAGCCCTGTCCAGCCTGGCCTTGGATGGATGGAGGGATCCATGGATCCATGGATGATGGATGGATGATGGATGGATGGATGGATGGATGGATGATGGATGATGGATGGATGATGGATGATGGATGATGGATGGATGGATGGATGATGGATGATGGATGGATGGATGATGGATTGATGATGGATGATTGATGGATGGATGGATGGATGATGGATGGATCCATGGATCCGTGGATAACGGATGGATGGATGGATGGATGGATGATGGATGATGGATGGATGGATGGATGGATGGATGGATGATGGATGGATGGATGGATGGATGGATGGATGGATGGATGATGGATGGATGGATGATGGATGGATGATGGATGATGGATGGATGATGGATGGATGATGGATGGATGGATGATGGATGGATGGATGATGGATGGATGGATGGATGGATGGATGGATGGATGGATGATGGATGGATGGATGATGGATGGATGGATGGATGGATGATGGATGGATGATGGATGGATGGATGATGGATGGATGATGGATGGATGGATGGATGATGGATGGATGATGGATGGATGGATGATGGATGGATGGATGATGGATGGATGATGGATGGATGGATGGATGGATGGATGGATGGATGGATGGATGATGGATGATGGATGATGATGGATGGATGATGGATGGATGGATGGATGGATGATGGATGGATGATGGATGATGGATGGATGGATGGATGGATGGATGATGGATGGATGGATGAATGGATGGATGGATGATGGATGGATGGATGGATGATGGATGGATGGATGGATGGATGGATGGATGGATGATGGATGGATGATGGATGGATGATGGATGGATGGATGGATGATGGATGGATGGATGGATGGATGATGGATGGATGGATGGAGGATGGATGATGGATGATGGATGGATGGATGATGGATGATGATGGATGGATGATGGATGATGATGGATGGATGATGGATCCATGGATGGATGGATGGATGGAGAGGGAGGCTCTGAGCACCCTTGGCCACATTTGGGATTTGGAGATGGCACAGGGGATGGATTTTTCCAGAGGAACTCTGGGAGCTGCCAGGACAGCCACACCAGGCCCTGTGGCTCTTCCAGGAGCAGGTGGGAAGGAGACCTTCAGGAATTGTCCATCCATACGAGCAAAGCAATTTTAATTTGCCCCTGCTGAGCTGCCCTGTGCCCCGGGTACCGAGCGTTCCCTGCGCTGCTGGAGTGTGGAGAAGTCCCCGTGGGCACCTCCCAGGAACCCAAACTCCATCAGAGAGGTTTTTTTGGGATCACAGGGATGCCAGATCTTCCCAGGGGTCAGCAGGGAGGTTTTTAGGATGCAGTAGCTTCCCAGGGGGTCAGAGCAGAATTTTTGGGGATGCAGGAGCTCCCTGTGGGATCAGCAGGGAGGTTTTTAGGATGCAGGTGCTTCTTAGGGGGCAGAGCAGAATTTTTGGGATGCAGGAGCTCCCTGGGGTTTTTTTTTTTGGGATGCAGGAGCCCCCCGTGGGATCAGGGGGTATTTTTTGGGATGCAGGAGCCCCCCATGGGATCGGGGGTATTTTTTGGGATCGCAGGGCTGCGGAGCCGGGGCGGGGGCGCAGCTCAGCCCCAGAGCCCGAGCACTCCCACGGTCTGGCTTTCCCAGGCAGGCGCCTCAGGAAACTTCTCCGGCTCCGACTGCTGCGCTCCACCTTTTATTCTAATGGATTCCGCATCGCCATAGGAACCCGCTCGGGCGGCAGCGAGCGCCGCCGCTCCCCGGGAGCCGGGGGATGGCCGGGGATGGAGCCGGGAGCCCGGGGCAGCGGCCAGGTACCGATCCCGAGGGGACAGGGACCCCCAGCCCCGCTCTGCCGGGGGGGGCAGCCAGGAAATGTTCCAGGGTGGGTGGAGAGGGCAGAGCAGCCGGGATTTGGGGTGGGCACAGCCTTTCCTGGGGTTGGATTGGTCTGGGAGAAGGGTCCTTGGCAGGGTCGGGGTCTCAGAGCTTGGGATTTGGGGAAATCGTCCCTGCGTGGCTGGGGCTGGGCTGAGCCTTCCCCTGGGCTGCTCCTGGATGGGATGGGACATCCCAGACGCTCCATGGGGCTGATCCACTGGGATCTCCCTGGATCCAGGGTCCATCTGCCCCACGCTGCTGGATCCAGGCAGGATTCCGGCTCGGGAGAGGGGCTGGAGCCCTCCCACCACCCACAGGCTGCTCCAGCAGGGAACTGCCCCAGCTGGAGAGGTCCTGAGAGCAGGTTTGGGATGTGAGGGGACACCAGACACCCGAGGAATCCTGATGGGGCTCAGGATCCTCCCTGGGCATTGTCCGGACCCTCCTGCATCCCTTTGTCCATCCCACAGGGCTGGGGGATGGAGAGGGGCCGGGAGGGAGCCCCTGGGTCCTGCTGGATCCTTGGGAAGGGCTGGCACTGCCCGGTGCTGGCTGTGCCTGCTTCTCCAGGGTGGGATGGATCCACTGGAGGGTTGGGGACAGCGAGGCTGGAGGTGCAGGGGGGGCTCAGCATCCCCCAGGCACGGACAGGGTGGGAAGAAGGGTCTGACCCTAAGGGGGAAGCTGGGAAGGGGAGGTGGATCCTAGTGGGTCCCAGTGGATCCCAGTGGATCCCATGGATGGGATTCCTGGCACGGGGAACACTTTTACTCCTGCTGGGCCTGGCACAGGGCAGAGGAGCAGCCCCTGGGGCAGCCCTGAGCTGGGGCAGGAGCAGATTCCAGGGGTAACAGAGCTCTGGGACTCACAGCACAGGGAGACAGGAAAATCAGGATTTTCCCAGCCCCACAAAGCAGGGGAACAGCTCCGTGCTCTGCAGGAGCCTCACACCCTGCTTTGACCGGGGCCAGCTCCGTGCCCAGGGCTTGGATCCCGCTGGAAGTTCAGGATTCCCTGGCACAGCCCCTGGATGTGCTCCAGAGGCTGCCAGGCCCCGTCCCAGCAGCAGCATTTACTGAAAAAGGCAATGCAGGGATTGCAGCTGCTCCTGGGGGGGCACCAGGGTGTCCAGAGGGGCACGGAGCTGCCTCTGTCCCTCTGTCCTGCTGTACACGGCTCAGACACGGCTGGGACACGGCTCAGACACGGCTGGGACACGGCTCAGACACGGCTCAGACACCAGGACCCGCTGCTGAGGAGGTGAAGGGAAGGAGGGAGGGACCCCCATGGCCCTGCCACTGAAGCCTTTCCCCACCTTTGAGGAGTTCAGGCACCAAAAAATCCTGGAAAAAACATTCCGGGGAGATTTTCCAGTGCTTCACTTATGAGGGTGAAGATGAGGGTGGGGAAGTGGTTTTAAGGGAAAAGAGGGGAGATTCGGGGCGGAATGAGGGAGGAATTTGTTAGGATGAGGGTGGGGAGGGGCTGGGATGGAATTCCCAGAGCTCCATCCCTGGGGGTGCCCAAGGCCGGGGGTTTGGAGCTGCCTGGGGCACTGGAAGGTGCCAGGGCTGGCTCTGGATGGGCTTTGAGGTCCTTCCAGCCCAAACCTGCATCCTGCCCTCCATCCCACCTGGATCACACCCAGATCCTGCCTGGCTCCGTGCTGACTCCCTCCTTTGTTCGTAATAAGCATCTCATTAGATATTCCCTGTTCCCAAATTAACATTTAATTCGTGCCTCGTTCCCAGAAAAAACCTGGGCACAGCCTCCTGGAATTGTTGACAGTGATCCTGTTCCTTTGTGAGCTCTGTCCCTATTAAGCAATTTCCTCGCCTGTGTCTTTTGAGTTACTAAGGGAACAGGAATAAAATCTTAATAAAACTCCATCAACTGTTCCTGAAATAACAGCAGCTCCTTGGAGGGGCCTGAGCGCAGGGATGGGGCTCTGCTCCAAATTCCCAGGAAATCCAGAGCACAGAGTCGGGGATGGGTTAAGCTGGAAGGGCCCAAAGCTCGTCCAATTGCACCCAATTGCACCCAATTCCACCACCCCAGGGTGCTCCAGCCTGGCCTTGGACACTCCCAGCCACAGCTGCTCTGGGAGCCCCAAGGGATGAAAAGGCAACAAATCTCAAAGGGGAATAAATCCTTTATTTTCAGGAGAAATAGCACTTAATATAAATAATATATAAATTATAGAAATATATGTTTTGTATTAATAACATCTAAATAAAATATAAATATATCTATAAAATAAAATACATATATTAAATATAAATAAATATATTAATATCAATGTGTTAATAATATATAAATCATACCAGGGTTACCAATTAGCAGGAATTATTCGATTTTGTCCTGACTGTGCCTGATCCTCCCTGGATTTGGGCCCTGAGCCATTTGGCATCTCCAGATCCAGGATTTATTGCTGTCCTGAGCACCACAAAGGGGAATTTTTAAACCAAATATATCCATGGGAAGCACACAGAGAGGTTTAGGCTAGGTTTAGGATACTGGGGGAATTCCTCCATGGAAAGGGGTGGAATCCCCATTCCTGGGGGGATTTAAAATCTTATGGATGTGGCATCTGGGGAGAGGGTCAGTGGCGGCCTTGGGATTGCTCTGCCTTGCCCTTCCCCATGGATATTGGATATTAAATATTGGATATTGAATATTGGACATTGGATATTGAATATTGGATATTAAATATTGGATATTGGAGGTTGGATATCGGATATTGAATATTGGATGTTGGATATTGGAGGTTGGTTATTGGATATCGGGTATTGAATATTGGATGTTGGATATTGGATATGGGATATTGAATATTGGATATTGGATGTTGGATGTTGGATATCGCTGCCAGGGAGGGCAGAGGATGTTCTTGAGCTCTCTCAGGGAGATTTTGGGCTTTTTTTTCCTGGAGCCTGAATTCAGGCTCCAGGATGCTGCAAGGGGATATTGGGGTGGGTGTTCCAGGGAGGATGGTATGGATATTTCAGGGATATTCTAGAGATTATGGTGTGGGTGTTGTAGGGATATTGATGTGGATATTCTAGAGATTATGGTGTGGATGTTGCAGGGGGGACGGTGTGAATGTTCCAGGGATGATGGTGTGAATGTTGCAGGGATATTGATGTGGATATTCCAGAGATTATGGTGTGGATGTTGCAGGAATATTGATGTGGATATTCCAGGGATTATGGTGTGGATGTTCCAGGGATGATGGTGTGGATGTTGCAGGGATATTGATGTGGATATTCCAGAGATTATGGTGTGGATGTTGCAGGGGGGATGGTGTGGATGTTCTCCTGAGGGGGTGGTGTCAATGTTCTCCCAGGGAGGATGACGTGGATGTTTTCCCAGGGAGGTTGTCATGGATGTTCTCCCAGGAATGTTGGTGTGGATATTGCAGGAATATTGATGTGGATATTACAGGGACTTTGGTGTGGATATAGCAGGGATATTGGTGTGGATATTGCAGGGACTTTGGTGTGGATAATCCTGGCAGGTTGTTGTGGATATTCCATGGATATTGGTGTGGATATTGCAGGGACTTTGGTGTGGATATTCCTGGGAGGCTGGTGTGGATATTCCATGGATATTGATGTGGATATTGCAGGAATATTGATGTGGATATTCCGGGGATTTTGGTGTGGATATTGCAGGGATATTGGTGTGGATATTGCAGGGATATTGGTGTGGACATTCCTGGGAGGTTGATGTGGATATTGCAGGGACTTTGGTGTGGACATTCCTGGGAGGTTGATGTGGATATTGCAGGGACTTTGGTGTGGATATTGCAGGGATATTGGTGTGGATATTCCGGGGATTTTGGTGTGGATATTCCGGGGATTTTGGTGTGAATTTCTCCTGGGTGAGCTCTCCCAGTGCTGGGAATTCCAGAGCAGTCCCGGGATGTGCTGTTGTGCTCCCTGCAGTGGCCAGAGCCCCTGTTGTTAACCCTGTCCCTGTTCTCTCTGTCCCTCTCCCTCGCCTCCCAAAGCCCTGGAGAGCCGGAGCCCAGCTCGGTGACGGGGCTGTGTGGGCACAGCCTGGCCCTGCTCCTGTCCCCACGCAGCTGCAGCCAGGTGGGTGCCCCTGTTCCTTTCCCCCTGCTCCAAACCCTGGGGGAAGCAGCAGCTGGACACGAGTCCCCAGCAGGAACCTGCCCCTCCATCCTTGTTGAGTCCATCCTGGGGCAGCTCCAGGCCTCCCTGAGCAGCCCCTGGGTCCCCACAGCTCCTTTTTGTGGGGATCACCTGGGATTTGGGCTTCCAAAGGGTCCCTCAGCACCAGCCTGGGCCTCTCCAGGGATTGCTGGGCATTCATGGCCAGAGGAGCAGCCTCTGCACCAGTGCCTGGGGCTGCCCACCCGCGCCTTGTGCCCTCACCAGTGGCTTCCTGAGCTTGCCAGGAAATCCAGAATTCCCTGAAAACCTCCTGAGCACCTTCCTGGGCCTGTTGCTGTATCCCGTGGCTGGTTCCTCCTCCCCAGCCATCTCTGCTTTCCCCACATCCCATTCCTTCTCCTTCACCATCTGTTTTTCCACATCCAATCCCTCCTCCCTCACCATCCCTGCTTCCCCCACACTCAATTCCTCCTCCCTCACCATCTCTGCTTTCCTGTAGCCAATTCCTCCTCCCTCACCATCTCTGCTTTCCTCGTGGCCAATTCTCCCTCCCTCACCATCTCTGCTTTCCTC
This sequence comes from Agelaius tricolor, assembly GCF_023055355.1. Classification (NCBI taxonomy): domain Eukaryota; kingdom Metazoa; phylum Chordata; class Aves; order Passeriformes; family Icteridae; genus Agelaius; species Agelaius tricolor. The sequence goes on along the minus strand of NW_027269293.1, from coordinate 986,433 downwards.
GTGGCCAATTCCTCCTCCCTCACCATCTCTCCATGCCCGTACCCAATCCCTGCTCCCTCACCGGTTCTGCTTTTCCCTCCAGGAGCTCTGGGCTCGCCCAGGAGCCGATCCCGAGGGGTTGCCCATGGAATAGGCGCTTTCCCAGGTGCCTGGGCACGCGAGAGGCTGAAGTTGATCGCCCCGGGGCACCCAAACCCGCCCTGCCCTGGAGCCCCCGGCCTCTGCCATGAATGATGCATCCACCATGGATTATGAACTGCTCTCCCCGTCCCTGGTGGAGCACCCCGCCGGCGCCGCGGGCATGGATGCCGAGCAGAAAACTGTCTTTGCCTTCGTCATCTTCCTCCTGGTGTTCTTGGTGATGCTGATGGTGCGCTGCTTCCGCATCCTGCTGGACCCCTACAGCCGCATGCCCGCCTCCTCCTGGACGGACCACAAGGAGGGCTTGGAGCGGGGCCAGTTCGACTACGCCCTGGTGTGAGGGGAGCCCGGGCCGAGCTCCGGTGCCGCCCCCGGCCCCGCTCCCCCTCCACCCACCCACCCACCCACCCATCCCTCCTTCCCTCCCTCCCTCCGCAGGGATGCTCCGGGCAGGGGGGCGAGCAGGGGGTCCGGCCCCGGGGAGGTTTTCTAGGGCTTTCTCTCTTTTCTAAGCACTTTTCGGTTCTCTCGGCAGCCCGCGGGACGCTGGGGGTTGGACGGGGGGGCTGGACGGGGACCCCGCTGCCCCTCGTGCCCCCGGGCACCGCGGACGGGGCATGGCGGGACCTGCCCTCGGCCTGCGGGGCCCCTGGGCTGGGCTCTGCCCGGTGCCAGGCCCGAGCTTCGACCCCCGTGCCCCCGCTGCCCCCCGTGCCCCCCGGCAGTGCCCCCGTGGTCCAGTGCGTGTCCGTGTGTCCTGTAGCTGAGCTGTGTCCGTCAGGGGTTTCTCGGCACCGGCCCCCAGTGCTGGCTTTGTTCCTCCTCTGTGCCACTCCCGAGCCCCCCCAAAAGGGAGGGGAGGGTGGGGACCCCCCCCGTGCAGCCCCCCCTTGGCTCCAGCCCTGTCCCCTCTCCCTGTCCCTGCCCAGCTGGTGACACTGGGCTGAGCGAGGGGCAGTCCTGGCCTGGGGACACCAGGACGGGCCAGGGGTCCCCAAAACACCCGGGAGAGGCTCCTGGGGCATCCCTGCCGGGCTGTCCGGCCCTTCCCGGGCTCTCCCGGGGCTCTGGAAGGGGCCGAGGGGCTGCCAAGGGCCGTGGTGGGCAGCGGGAGGGTCCCGCCAAGGGATTTGGGCCTGGGGGGAGGGAGAACCTGGCCCCCCTCCATGGAAATAAAGGGATTTGGAAATAAAGCAGCACCGTGCCGACCCCAGCCGGCTCCCGCTCCGCTCTGTGCCGCGTCCCGGGAGGGGAACGGGACCCCCCCAAAAATCCTGGGGGCAGCAGGAGGAGGAGGAGGAGGAGGAGGAGGAGGAGGCGAGGGGTCACTGCCAGGTGTGACCACCAGGACACGGGGACCCAGCCCGGCCGCCTCCTGTCCCAGCACGGTCCGGCACAAATCCCCTCTCACGCACGGAGCTGTTCCAGGACATTTTCTGGCTGTCCCAGCTCCTGTTTGCCCCCGCCCGGTGCTGTCCCCGTTCCCTCCCGGTGCTGTCCCCGTTCCTGCCCGGTGCTGTCCCCCCTGCCCGGTGCTGTCCCCGTTCCCTGCCCGGTGCTGTCCCCGTTCCCTGCCCGGTGCTGTCCCCGTTCCCTCCCGGTGCTGTCCCCGCTCCCTGCCCGGTGCTGTCCCCGCTCCCCGGTGCTGTCCCCGCTCCCTCCCGGCCCCGGGTGCCGCAGTCCCGCCCGCCCTCTGCTGGCACCGGGCTCCGTCTGCGCTGGCAGCCGGGAAGGGCTTCCAAAAACCGGGAATATCGGCCTGGAAGGAGCGTCTGGGCTGGGCTCCATCGGCCCCACCGTGGCCAAGCCCACCCAGTGCCACCCGTGCCATGGCAGGGACACCTCCCACTGTCCCAGGCAGCTCCAGCCTGGCCTGGGCACTGCCAGGGATCCACAGCTGCTCTGGGAATCCCATCCCAGCCCTTCCCAGCCAGGAATTCCTTCCCAATACCCACCCAAGTTCCCCTGGTCCAGTTTGAAGCTGTTCCCTGTGTCCTGTCCGTCCATCCTTGTCCCCATTCCCTCTCCTGGAGCCCCTTTAGGCTCTGGAAGGGGCTCTGAGCTCTCCCCGGGGCCTTCTCCAGGTTGGAGAATCCCAATTCCATCTCCAAGAAAGCTCCAGGTTGGAGGTGGATGGGCCCAGTCCGTGCCCACACAAAGACACAGCTCCAATTAACCCAAAATAATTTTATTGTTGCCGTTGCTTCTGATACAAAAAAGGAATTCCACAAAGAGCCACCTCTCTGTGCGGGACAAGGGGCACAGGTTTGGGGGTTCAACACTTCCCCCCAAAAAAACCAACCAGCAAGAAATGTCAATATAAAACAAATTAAAAAAAAAAAAACAAAACAAAAACTAAAAAAAAAACCCCAAAAAACAAACCAAAACACCACACCAGAGAGGAGGAGAGGAAACCTTGAGCTTTGAGACTTTGGCTCAACACACGCACACAAACCCAGCTCTGCTAATTTATTATTATTATTATTATTAATACTTTTTGGATTTTGGTTTTTCTTTTTTTTTTTTTTTTAAAAAAAAGCACCTGTTGGAAAAAAAAAAACCCAAAAATAATAATTAAAAAAAAAAAAAACCAAAAAAAACAATCCCAAACATCAGGCCACCCATCCTGTCACAAGCTCTGGGACTCTTGTAAAATCCAGAGTCTGGAGCTGCTGCTTTGAAGAGTTTTCAAGTTTGCCTGGAGCCCCGATACAGTAAACACACACATCCCCCACCCCAGAGAAATTCCCACCCCTCCAAAAAAATGTAAAGCTACAGGAAAATGCACTCCTGACAGCACCGAGCCAGCATTCCTTTGGTGGTTTTCCATAAATATGGGAGGGTGGATGGATGGATACAGTGCAGAACGCTGGCCAGGAACCAGCACCCAGGAGCACCTCGGGCCTGGGGATGAGGCAGTTCCCGGGAATGAGCACCTTTATCCCGGGAATCAGCACCTTAATCACGGGAATGAGCATCTTTATCCCGGGAATCAGCACCTTAATCACGGGAATGAGCACCTTTATCCTGGGAATGAGCACCTTTATCCCGGGAATGAGCTTCTTTTATCCTGGGAATGAGCACCTTTTATCCTGGGAATCAGCACCTTTATCCCAGGAATGAGCATCTTTTATCCTGGGAATGAGCACCTTTTGTCTCGAGAATCAGCATCTTTTATCCTGGGAATCAGCACCTTTTATCCCGGGAATGAGCGCAGGGCTGGTGGAGAACTGCAAAGGGTTCCCACAAACCCAGGGAATGGCCCTGCAGGGATCGACTGGGAGAGGCAGGAGGGGAAGCCCACAGGGGCTGAAGGGGCTGCAGGCACCCCCAGAGGTGCTGATCCCACAGGGACATTCCCCATGGTTGGCTGTTGATCCCACAGGGACAGTTCCCATAGTGGCTGATCCTACAAGGACAGTTCCTGTGGTGGCTGATCTTAGCAGGACATCCTCCATGGCTGTCCCAGCAGGTGCTGATCCCACAGGGACATTTCCCCATGGCTGATCCCACAGGGACATTCCCCATGGCTGTCCCAGCAGGTGCTGATCCCACAGGGACATTTCCCCATGGCTGTCCCAGCAGGTGCTGATCCCACAGGGACATTCCCCATGGATGTCCTGGTGGTGGCTGATCCCACAGGGACATTCCCCACGGCTGTCCCAGCAGGTGCTGATCCCACAGGGACATTTCCCATGGCTGATCCCACAGGGACATTCCCCACGTTGTCCCAGCGGTGGCGGCGGCGGTGGCAGGAGAGGATCCCGTTGTTCCCGGGGCGGGTGGCGAGGGGCAGGGCTGGGGTGGGGGTCTCTGGTGGCTTTAGTAGAGCTGGAGCTGCAGCTTCATCCTCAGTGCCTGGCCCAGCTCCCCCGCCAAGTAGTCGAGGTGGTTGTCGGCCTCGAGTTTGTGCAGTTCCCGCCGGCGGGGCAGGCCCACGCTGACGATCTCCAGCACGTAGGTGCCCGGCAGGATTTTCTTGCGGCCCAGGTGCAGGAAGCTGAGCCCTTCCCTGTGGTGGATGCGGAACAGCCCCTCCTCGTTGCCCTGGGCAATGGCGTAGCGCACGCGGTTCTCCAGCGGCTCCAGCGCCGGCAGCAGCTCCAGGATGTGCTCCTTGTGCGCCAGCTCCGACAGGTTCAGCGCCATGGACAGCGGCGCCTCCACGTCCATGCTGGCCAGGTTCACCGCGTGATCCTGCCCAGGAACAGCGGAATTAACACACCAACCGCAGAGGTTTGTGCCCAAAAAGGAGACAGAGGAGTCCTTCTGACTTTATTCGGATAAAGGGAGAACCATGCTGGCCAGGTTCACCGCATGATCCTGCCCGGGAACAGCGGAATTAACCCACCAACAGCAGAGGTTTGTGAACTCCCTCTGAGGAACAGCACCATGGAATGCTTTAGGTTGAAAGGGACCTCAAAAAGTCTTGTCGCAGCCCCTTGGGACACCTCCCACTATCCCAAGTTGCTCCAAGCCCTGTCCAGCCAGGCCTTGGACACTTCCAGGGATGGGAAATGTGGGCTCGATTCCTTGGTTTCACAAGGACGGTTTGGGAATGCCAAACCTGGGCAGATAGGGATGAGCTGCTGGCTCTGCCTAGACTGAGGGAACGGGATCCACTCCAGGCCCCTATTCCTGAAGGGATCCAGCCCCTGCCTTGCTCCAGCCCCTCCAGGATGCCCTGGCTTCCTCACCTGGTGCCTCTCTGTGCCGTTGACGCTGCGCCGCTGCCGGCCCCTCTTGGGGTACCCGTTGATCTTGCACTCGTAGCAGGTCTCGGGGGACAGCAGGTTGTCCTCATCCTCCTCCTGGGGCGCAGGCAGGTAGGGACCCTTCCCAAATCCCAAGCCAGAAATGCAGTGGCTGGTGGCAGAAGAGCAGAGGGAATCCATGAATCCAATGGAAATGCCAGCACTCCCCGGTTCTCCGCGTGGGAAACACCCAGAGGGTCACGCATGGGTGTGACGTGCCCAAGAGACACCGCAACAAGGTGGTTTAATTAATTAACAGATTAATTAATGCATTGGGTGTATGCACAGAGCGCCTGCTGGCAGCCCTGGGATCGGGCACATGGGGCAGGAGATGTGAGTTACAGGAGCCTCCTCCAGCCAGGTCTCCTAAGCTCTTGGAGCTCCATTCCTCACCCAAGGTAGCTCAGCTACCTCTGGAGGCATAAAATCAGCAGGATGGCTTCGGTGGCAGTGTTGGAAACAAAAAGGTTTAATAAAAGGCAAAACAACAAACTCACTACAGAGAAAAACTGATCCAGGTGCAGGAAGTCCTTGCTCCTGGTAAAACACCTCACAAAAGTGATTAGTTCCTTTGTTCTCTTCTTTTTTTTTAGTAAATTGCCCAGGTGGGACCTTTTGGCTCTGTCACAGACATCTTTTATGAAAAATCCTTTCCTTAGGATTTTTTTCCTCCTGAGAAGCTGAGAGGCCTCAGGAACAAAATGCAAACCATGGTTATCTGCTGCTGTGGAATGCAACAGGTGCATCTGTGATTGGCCTCATGTGGTTGTTTCTAATCAATGGCCAATCACAGCCCAGCTGGCTCAGACTCTCTGTACGAGCCACAAGCCTTTGTTATCATTCCTTCTTTTTCTAGTCTTAGCCAGCCTTCTGATGAAATCCTTTCTTCTATTCTTTTAGTATAGTTTTAATGTAATATATATCATAAAATAACAAATCAAGCCTTCTGAACCATGGAGTCAGATCCTCGTCCCTTCCCTCATCCTTGGACCCCTGTGAACACGGTCACACAGCTCCTGTCCAATTTGCTTTCCTTAAGTTTGAGATGAAGCCCCCCAGGCCTATAAGATGCCTTTTTCACCTAATCCAGGAGAGAAACTCCTGTGCTTCTTCCCTTTTTACGGGGACAAAGGATAACTTTGTCACTTCTATCACTCAACAGGGGGCACATTGAGGCTCTTGGGACCGGCGAGGAGAAGCTGAGCGCTCCTTATCCCACATCCCCCCGCAGTTCCCAGCCGGGCCAGCCCCTCCGGGCCCTCCTTACCCCTGTCCTGCTCGGAAGTACCCCCCGGGGCAGCCGCACAGGTACCCCCCGTCCGTGTTGGAGCAGCCGTAGCTGCAGGGGCTGCCCCCGGCCGAGCACTCGTCCACGTCCTGGCAGCCCCCGAAGGCCTGGTCGAAGTCGAAGCCCGAGGGACAAACGCACTTGAAGCTGCCCAGGGTGTTGTAGCAGGAGGCAGAGCCACAGGCAGAGGGGCTGGAGCACTCGTTCTCATCTGCACGGAGCCGTGGAGGGGTGGAATGGGGGAGTCATGGAGTCACAGAGGCGTGGGGTGTCACCCACAAGTACAGGGTGCAGCCCATGGGTACAGGGTGCATCCCATGGGTACAGGATACACCCCACAGGTACAGGATACAGCCCACAGGTACAGGATACACCCCACAGATAAAGAGTGCCTCCCATGGGTACAGGGTGCATCCCATGGGTACAGGATACATCCCATGGGTACAGGGTGCATGCCATGGGTACAGGGTAACTTCCATGGGTAAAGAATGCACCCCGCAGGTATAGAATACATCCCATGGGTACAGGATACACCCCACAGGTAACTCCCATGGGTACAGGATACACCTCATGGGTACAAGATACATCTCCCAGGTAAAGGGTGACTCCCAGGGGTACAGGATGCACCCCACAGGTACAGGGTAACTCCCATGGGTAGAGGATACACCCCACAGGTACAGAACCCATCCAATGGGTACAGGATGCACCCCACAGGTACAGAACCCATCCAATGGGTACAGGATGCACCCCACAGGTACGGAATCCCTCCCACAGGTACGTGACACGCCCCACAGAATGCACCCCACAGGTATGGGACACCTCCCCCAGGCAGGGCAGGCCTCCCCAGGTGTGCCAGCCCTCCCCAGGGTGCCCCACTCACCCACGCACTGGTTCCACTGGTAGTGCTGCACGTAGCCCTGGGGGCAGCCGCAGCGGTACCCGCCCAGCACGTTCTGGCAGCCGTGCTGGCACCGGTGGTTCCCGTCACACTCGTCCACATCTGCACCCAAGGGACACACAGGCAGCTCACACACCGTCCCCTGGCCCTGTGGGGGCTCAGGGACCTGCCTGGCACCCTCCATGCTGCTCCTGTGCCCCATTCTGGCCCTGCAGGGACACCCTTGGCTCCCAGACAGCCCTGCTGGGGTAGTCCTTGATCCCAGCTGAGGCCTGGGCTGTCCCCAGCTCTGCTCTGAGATCTCTCCTGCTGGAATATGGCACCATTCCCTTCCCCAGGGATCATCAGTCCAGCCCCCAGCTCTGCTCTGAGATCTCTCCTGCTGGAATATGGCACCATTCCCGTCCCCAGGGATCATCCAGTCCAGCCCCCAGCCCTGCCCAGACCCCCCAGTAACCCCACCCCATCTCTGGGAGCGTTGTCCAAACACTCCTGGAAGTTCCCACCAGCACTGAGGCTCCTCAGAGAACCCCAGAGTTCCTCCCCATGGAAGCTCCCTGGAGGCCCAGCCCCACCTTCACAGTTGACCCCGGAGCTGTCCAGGGAAAATCCCTTCTGGCACTCGCAGTTGTAGCTGCCTGGGGTGTTCAGGCACTGCCCCTTGGCTCCACACAGGGAGGGCTGAGCTGTGCACTCGTTGTTGTCTGCAAAACACCACCAGGAGGGCTTTGTGGCCACCTGGAAATCCATCTCTGGCCACCTGGAAATCCATCCCTGACCATTTGAAAGTTCATCCCCGGTGATCTAGAAATCCACCCCTGGCCTCCTGGAAATCCACCTGGAAATCCACCCCTGACCACCTGAAAGTCCACCCCTGGCCCTGTGGCCATCTCAGATGCTGGGGCAGAGCCCAGGCTGAGCAGCAGAAGGACAAAGCAGCCACTGCCAGGGTGAGGGACAGGGCTCAGTTTGGGGGATTTGGGGGCTGGGAAGCCTCTGCTGAGCCAGAGCTGCTCGGTGGGAACGGGCAGGGCAGGAATTGTGCACTCACTCAGGAATTGTGCACTCACTCAGGAATTGTGCACTCACCAATGCAGGACGAGTGGTGCTGGGTGAAGCCAGGGGGGCACTTGCAGTTGAAGCCCCCGATGACGTTGACACAGAGGAACTGGCAGTTGTGCTGCTTGGTGGAGCACTCATCCAGGTCTGGAGGGACAAGGAGAAGGTCTCAGCCTGTCCCCCTGAGGCTGTGACACCTCAGGGTCCCTGTGGGTGCACAGCAGCAGCCCCGGGAACAAATGCCCTGAAGTTCTCCCGGGGGAAGGACAAACCTGTCCCCATCTCATACCCTGATGACGTGGGGACCTCATATCCATTATTTTCCTTGGTTTTCCCAATTATTTCCCCCAGTTTTGCCCATTATTTTCTCCCAATTTTCCCCATTATTTTTCCCATTCCCCCCCCCATTTTTCCCAATTATTTTTCCCCCGTTTTCCCCCATTATTTTCCCAAAACTTTCCTGATTAATTTCCCCCAATTCCCCCATTATTTTCCTACCCCACACAGACACATCTGCAAGATGCAGGGATGTTCCCCTGCCTCTCCTGCAGGTCACAAATCCCAGGTTCTCCCAGATCCTGAGGCCAGGCTCCCCACACTGGAGGGGTGGGCACAGCCCCAGCCTGGCTGGTGACAATGCCACGTGCAGGGGACACCCCTCTGAGCTCCCTGGAGCTCAGGATGTGCTGTGCAGTCTCCAGGAAAGAACCAGGAGCTTTTTTTCCCCTGATGAGCCACACCTGGAGCATGGAAGGGTCAAACCCTCATGCACGGCACCTTTCCCCACATCTTCCTGCTGACATTTTTCCATGTCTGGCTGCCCTGTCCCCTGTCCCCCAGCTCCCTGCTCCTGTACCTTTGCAGATCTTGCCATCCTCCTGCAGGATGTAGCCCCGGGGGCAGGAGCACTGGTAGCTGCCCTCGGTGTTCTTGCAGATGAAGTTGCAGGGCTTTGGGGACTGGTTACACTCGTCCAGATCTGCACTCCAGGGACAAAACACATCAGCTTGTGCTGCTGGGCAGGGTCCCCTCCACCCCTCGGACATCCCAGCCCACTCAGGGGACCCTGAACAGAAGGTTTTGTGCTCAGGGCTGAGATATCCCCGTGGATTCTGGCATTCCTGGATGAACACCCCATTTTCACTGTCCAGGAAGCAGCTGAGCAGAGCCGGGGGCTTTGGGGGAGCAGCTCAGTTGGAGCCAGCACAGCAAATCTGGGACAAGTCCCGCAGAGAGAGTGCTGTGATTCCAGATGTTTATGCCAACATCTGGATCCCAGCAGGGCGCTCAGCCTGCCTGGAACCAGCTGTGCAGCCTGGGAGGGGCTGGCAGCTCCCGAATTTCAGCTCAGATCCCAGTCCTGGGCTCGGGGAAGACTGAGCTCATTTTGAAGGAGTGAAAGGAGGACTCGGAGGTGAGCAGGGCTGAGATCCAGACCCACAGCTCCGGGGAGCCCGGGCGGGGTTAAGGACCGGGGAGGGCAGCCCGGGTGTGGCAGAATCCATGGAGCTTGTGAGAGCTTGTGAGAGCTCCATGGAGGATTGAGACTTAACAGTAGGAACCGCTGAGTCATGATGAGACAGCAAAATAAGCTCCTGTCTTCTGTCTCGCCCCATAGCTTATCTCTAACCCCATAGGTCACTTTTTCCCTAACCCTGACTACTGGACAAGTTTGGATCCCCCTATACCCTATAAAAGGGGCTGGTTTAGCCCATCTGACAGAAGAAGAGCCGTCACTAGAACCCTTCACAGACCCCTCAACAAACCATCCACCAGGACCTCTCCTTCTCCTCTCTCCCATCTGCTTCTGCCCCAGCCAAAGGCACCCTAGCGAGCCAGCAAGGAGCTGAAATCCTGAGAGAGCTGAGAATCACTAAAGAGCTGAAAATCACCGAGCTTGCTGAGGGTGGCCAGCGGCTGCGAGCTGACTGGGTATTCAGCACTCTGTCAGCTCTCCCAGAGGGACTGAGCTATCTGGATTGGCCTGCATCGCTCGGGGATAAGCCCAATATCTGGGTCCTATCACCTGGGGTTGGTGGGGCCATGCTGGTGATGGTGGCGCTGTGCTGGTGCCCAGGGAGGGCAGCCCAGCGCTGGTGGGGCCGTGCCCGGTGCCCAGGGAGGGCAGCCCGGGGTTGGTGGGGCCATGCCCAGTGCCTGGGGAGGGCCACCTGGCATTGGTGGGGCTGTGCCTGGTGCCCAGGGAGGGCAGCCCAGCATTAGTGGGGCTGTGCCCGGGTTGGTGGGGCCGTGCTGGGGGCAGTGGGGCTGTGCTGGTGCCCAGGGAGGGCAGCCTGGGGTTGGTGGGTCCATGCTGATGCCCAGGGAGGGCAGCCCAGCGCCGGTGGGGCCGTGCCCGGTGCCCGGCTCACCCTGGCAGGCGGTGCCCGTGATGTCCGGGGTGTAGCCCAGGCGGCAGTGGCAGCGGAAGGAGCCGATGCTGTTGATGCACTGCCCGTTCCTGCACAGGTTGGGCAGCACCTTGCACTCGTCGATGTCTGTGGAGGGAGACAGGGACAGCAGGAGGTGTCAGTGCCACATGCCAGGGCAGCTGGCCCCCCACAAAAAGCTTATCTGGTGTTTGTTATCAGATAATTCACACAGCACAAATGTCTCGGGGTTATTTGGGCAGCTCCCAAGTGCCAATAAACATCCCCCTGCTAAAGTGGGAGCTGGGAAGATAAACTGGATTTGTGGCTGAGCTGTCACAAAGCAGAAATCTTCTGCACATTCCCTGGAGGTGTGTGGGGCTTGTCCCCAGAGCAGGGATGAAGGCTGAGTGAAGGACTCTGTTAATTTATCATTATTTCCAAGCTAAGTTACATTTGGCTCCTGATCAATCCTATTTCTTTTGCCAGCTTTAGCTCCACGATATCTGCACAGTTTATATTCTGCTCTAATCTACCAGCGGTTCTTTTCATTTTACACTGTGTAATAAGTAATTCTGATTAAGATCTTTTATCTCCTTTGTTAATAAATAACTCATTCTATAATAGACCTGATCTGCCATCCTTAAACCTCAAAGGCCAGAGGGATTCCTTACAATTAAGCCAAAAATCCAAGGCTAAGGCAGGGCAGGTCTGAAGCTCCCCCTCACCCCATGCCAGGCTGGAATCTCCCAGAGAGCCAGGGAACCCTGCAGAGGCTCCTGGTCTGCTCAGGGGGATCATTCCTGTGCCCACCCCTGCCCTGTCACAGTCATATTTTCTGGAAAAATCCCTTTGCCCTGGATTCTTCTCCTGGGAAGCTGAGAAGCCTCAGAGAAAAAGGAAAACAACAATTATCTCATTTGCTTCTCCTGTGTTTTGCTGCTTTGGAATGTGGTTGGAGATTGTTTATCCAACGTGTGAATTGTTTTTACTTAATCACCAATCATGCTCAGGCTGTGTCGGGACTCTGGAAGGAGTCAGGGGTTTTCATTCTCATTCTTTGTAGCCTTCTGTCTGTATCGTTTCTCTATTTTTTAGTATAGTTTTAGTATAATATAATGTAATGTAATACAATATAATGTAATGTAATATAATGTAGTATAATATTATAATGTAATGTAATGTAGTATGATATAATATAATGTAATGCAATATAATGCAATATATAATGCAATATATAATGCAATATATAATATAATATAATATAATATAATATAATATAATATAACATAATATAACATAATATCCTTCCAAGAACATGGAGTCAGATTCACCATTTCCTCCTTTGTCCTGGGGACCCAGCAAACACCACAGTGCCCCCACTGACCTCTGCCATCCGTGGAGTACCCAGGGCCATGGGGACACATCTTCTTGTAGTGGGCAGTGCCAGGCAGGGGGCAGAGCTCGCACTGGGGGCCCCAGCTGCGCCCGCTGTTGCAGCAGCACTCGGACTTGGTGACCAGGTTGCGGTTGGTGGAGGACATCTGGCACATGGTCTGCAGCACCTCCGTGAAGCAGAAGCCCTGGCGGGTGTCTGGGCACAGAAAGGGGACACAAACCCAGGCTCTGAGGCCGTGCCAGCACCAGGGGGAATGGAGCAGGTGGTGCTGAGGAGCCTGGGGGGTTTGGATAAAGGGGATGCTCCAACAGCTTTCCTGCTCAGGAGCAAAGAATCCCAGAGAGGTTTGGGTAGGAGGGACCTTAAACCCGCCCAGTGCCACCCTTGCCATGGCAGGGACACCTCCCACTGTCCCAGGGTGCCCCAAGTCCCATCCAGCCTGGCCTTGAACAGTTCCAGGGGCAGCCCTGTGCCAGGCCCTCCCCACCCTCCAGGGAACAATTCCTGCCCAGTATCCCACCTGCCAGCAGGAAGCCATCCCCTGTGTCCCTGTCCCCAGTCCCTTCCCGCTCTCTGAGCCCCTCTAAACACCCAAGAATCTGCCTGTGCTGCCGGGGGGGCGCTGCAGCAGCCCAGCAGGGCATTACCGATGCACTCGGTGCCCGAGGCACTGACTTCAAAGCCCTCGTTGCAGTCGCAGCGGTAACTGCCGGCCGTGTTCACGCAGCGCCCATTGGGGCAGATCCCGGGCTTGCTCCGGCACTCGTTCTCATCTGCCAGGGAGGCACACACACACACAGAGCCCTGCTGAGGCCAGGCACAAACCTGCCCCGAGAGCCCTCACTGAGCCCCTGAGGGTCCCTTCTGTGTCTTTGGGCAGATGGGAGGAACGTCCACCTGCCCCGGGGGAAAACATCCACCTCCACCTGCCCTGGGGGAAACATCCACCCATCCCAGAGCTCTCCCAGGGCAGGGTGGCCAGAACTCAGCTTCCCTGGCTTGGCCATGCTCCAGCTGCTGCTGGGATTGGGTAGGGTTGGGTTGGGTTGGGTTGGGTTGGGTTGGACTGGACTGGGTTGGCTTGGGTTGGGTTGGATTGGGTTGGGTTGGACTGGACTGAATTGGACTGGCCTGAATTGGACTGGATTGGACAGGATTGGATTGGACTGGATTGGACTGGACTGAATTGGACTGGATTGGATTTGAGCTGTCTCTGTCATACAGCTCTGGGCTGTTCATTCCTCCCCATCCCAAAAGTAGCTTGGAACACTCAGTAAAACTCAAAGGCAAGGACACCTGGCCCGGGGCTGTGTCACCCACGGCTCCAAGGATGGACAAAGGTTTTGTGTGTCCTACTGGGACACTCAGGAAGTTGTGACACGTGGGAAAGCCCAGGGAGGAGCCCGAGGATGTAAAACAGAGAAGGATGTAAAATAAAGAAGGATGGAAAGCAGAGAAGGATGTGAACCACAGGTCTGTGGATGATCCCTCAGAGAGGAAGATTCCTGTCTGTGCCCCAAGAATGCCCCAGGAATGCCCCAGGAATGCCCCTGGTACCTGTGCAGCCCTCGCCATCGGGCCTGCGCTGCATGCCAGGAGGGCAGATGCACATGAAGGTGCCGATGAGGTTCTTGCAGAGCATCCCTCGGGACTCACAGTCGTGCAGCCCCTCTGCACACTCGTCCAGATCTGCAATGAAACCCATCAGAGCCCCTGCCAGCCCTGCCAGCCCAGCTCTGCCACCCCTGCACTGCTCCCTTCCATCCCTGCAGCCTCGGGCCAGGCTGGCCGGCACACGGGTTAAAAAATGTCATGGAATGAGTTGGGACTTTGAAACTCATCCAGTGCCACCCCTGCCATGGCAGGGACACCTTCCACTGTCCCAGGCTGCTCCAAGCCTTGGACACTTCCAAGGATCCAGGGGCAGCTTCTCTGGGAAACCTCCCCACCCTCCCAGGGAAGAATTCCTTCCTAGCACAGCACCGAGGTGGGTGATGGTGAGAAAAGCCAGCGCAGAATTCCCACCTCCCCTGTGCACAGCTAGCCAAGTGCAGGGGCTGGGGGCAGTTTGGGCCGTGCCCTGGTGGCTGCAGAAGGGGTTTTACCTCTGCACATCCTCCTGTCCTCCCGCAGGGCGTACCCAGAGGGGCAGGTGCACTCGTAGGAGCCGAAGGTGTTGATGCAGCGGAAAGCGCAGAGCAGGGGGTTCAGGGAGCACTCGTTGATGTCTGCAGGGAGGAGAGGCCAGGACTCACCTGGGTGCCCTCAGCAGGGGGAGGAGCTCCCCAGGGCACATCCACCCTCCCTGGGCATCCATCCCACGCCAGAGCTTTGCTCCACCAAAGCCTCCTGCCGTGCTCTGCCCTTGCAGAGGGACAGACCCCTGGTGTCCCAGCAGCTTTGGTGGGAATGGGCTGCTGGGCCTTGGGGAGGCAGCTCCTGTGCTCATCCAGAGCTCCAGAGAGAGCTGAAGGAGCCCAGTGTGGAGAGGAGCCTCACCCAGCTTCCCACACCATCCATGGGGGGCTGGCCCAGGCAGGGAGTGGGGGTCCCTGGAAGCCCAGGGTGGTGGGAAATGAAGGGGCTGGGCCAGGCAGGGAGCAGGGGGTCCCACAGAGCCCAGGGTGGTGGGAAATGAAGGGGCTGTCCCCAGGTCATTACCTTCACAGGTCATCATGGGCCCCGGCTCAAAGCCCTCGTCGCAGGCGCACTCGAAGCCTCCCACAACGTTGGTGCAGGTGCCATTGCCACAGGGATTGCCAATGGAGCACTCGTCCGTGTCTGGGGAGCACAGCAGCGTGAGGAGGAGGAGGAGGAGGATGGGGAAGGGCTGGGCTCTTGCAGGCAGAGCACTCCAAGTGTCCCAGCAGAGCTGGGATGGAAGGGAAGGGGCTGGGAAGCAGCAATTCCCTCCCTGCACATGCACACAGCGATCCATCCCCTCTGGAGTGATGGGAATGGAGCAGGAGGGAGCAGGAGGGAGCAGGGCACCCCCCCAGAGCCCCCCAGAGCCTCACCCACGCAGTTGACCCCTGTGTAGTCCAGGTTGTAGCCGAAGGGGCACTCGCAGCGGAAGGAGCCGTCGGTGTTGATGCAGGCGCCGTTGATGCACACCCCCAGGTTCTCCGAGCACTCGTTCACATCTGGGAATGGAACAATTGCAGCTTCACACGGCCACAAACAGCCCTGTCCCCTCAGCATTTAGGTGTTCCCTCTCCAGAGCTGAGGGATGAAGCCTTGGTGAGGAGTTTGGGGGGTTTGGGGGTGCCCAGTCCTGTGTGTCCCCCCAGGATCCCACCCTGCTCTCCAGCAGCCCAGGACTCATCAATTCCAGGCTACAACCTCCAGCCCAAACTTTTGCTCGTCCCTCCACACAGCCTCACCTTCCCGGGTGTCACCTGGGCCTGGGATGGCCCCGTGGCCATAGGGACACAGCTCCTGGAAGGCAACTGGAAGAGAGCAGGAAAGTGGGAGTGGAAAGAGAAAGGAAAGTGGATGTGCTGATGGGATTCTGCTCCCAGCAGCTGAAACGGGCTTGGAAGGTTTCTGGAAGTAGCATGGAGACACAGCCACCACTGCTCCCATGGGGACACACCCATCTCTCCATGGGGACACACCCATTCCTCTCCCATGGGGACACACCCATTTCTTCATGGGGACACACCCATCCCTCTCCCATGGGGACACACCCATTCCTCTCCCATGGGGACACACCCATCCCTCTCCCATGGGGACACACCCATCCCTCTCCCATGGGGACACCCCTGTCCCTGTCCCCTCCCTACCGTTGCCCTCCTGTGGGCACAGCTCGCAGGGGTCTCCCCAGCCCTCCCCGGGCATTTTGCTGCAGCAGCACCGAGCCTTGGTGGTGTTGAAGGCCTTGGGCACCGAGCACTTCCCGTTGTCGAAGCGCGTGAAGCAGAAGCTCTGGCGAGTGTCTGGGGGAGGATGGGGACATGCCAAGGTCAGGGAGATTCCCGGGAACTCTGCAGGGATTCCAGGAGCTGGGCACTGACCGAAGCAGCGGCGGCCGTTGTCGGACAGCACGAAGCCCGGCGGACACACGCACTGGAAGCTGCCGGGGGTGTTGGTGCACGTCCCAAAGAGGCAGATGTTGGGCTCCTCCTCGCACTCGTTGATGTCTGGGAGCAGCAGGGACACAGCCAGGGCTCGTTAGAGCAGGTGAGGGGGGTGGACACCACCCCTGCCCCACCCCACAGCCCTCCTGCAGGGAGAATGGGCACAGCAACACCCCCGAGCCTCCTGTGCCACCAGGGCTGGGCTTGCTGGCTCCCAGCAGGAATCTGGGGGTGCTGACCCTCGGGAAGGACAGGCTGGGGTGTGCAGGGGCTGTGATGGGGCACAGGGCTGGCCTTACCAATGCAGTTGTCGTTCTGCACCTCGTAGCCAGGGGGGCAGATGCAGCGGAAGGAGCCCTCCAGGTTCTGGCAGGTGCCTGGGGAGCAGGTCCCGGGCAGGCTCACACACTCGTTGATGTCTGGAGAGGGGAAAACAGCCAGGGGTGGGGTCTGGGCTCTGCTCTGAGCACCTCAGGCTGCACCAGGCCCTGCTTTGCCCCAAAGGTGACAGGGAACGGGGGAAATATTTCCAGGATGGATCCCAGGGCATCTCTGGTAGGACTCTGGGGCATGGCCAGGATGTTCCTCCCGCTGCCTGCACGCAGACGGACAGGCCTGGAGGGAGATGGAGGCAGGGAGGGACCAGTCCAGCTCTCCATGGGCATCTCAATGAGCAGACTTTGCTTCCAGGGGACTTTTGGGTGCTTCTGGAGAATGGAAGTGCTGGGACCAGCTCGGGGACCACATGGGCAGCACCAGGCAGGCCAGAGGACCCTGGACACTGGGGTGGGCACTCACCCACACAGTTCTTGCCGTCAGGGGTGCGGTCGTAGCCCTCCTGGCACAGGCACTGGAAGGAGCCCACGCTGTTGATGCACTGCCCGTTCCTGCACACCTGCCCCACCAGCGACGAGCACTCGTCCACGTCTGCAGAGCCACAGCGAGAGCGCCAGGTGTCACCTGTGGCACACACAGCCAGCAGGGCTGGCCCAAGGGGTGTCCCCAGGGCTCGGGCACTCACCCATGCAGTCGTTGTTGTGGGTGAGCTCGAAGCCAGGGAAGCACAGGCAGTTGTAGGAGCCCACGGTGTTCTTGCAGGTGCCGTTGCCGCAGGGCTGCCGGTCACACTCGTCAATGTCTGCAGGGACAGGGACACACCTGAGAGGCCAGGGGGCTGCAGGGCACAGGGACAGCCTGGGGACAGGCTGGGGACAGGCTACAGGACACAGGGACAGACTGACTGGGGACAAGCTGCAGGGCTGCAGGGCACAGGGACAGCCTGGCAGGACACTCAGCTGTCCCTGGCAGAACCCTGGAGTGTCAGGGACTTGTGTCCCCCTGGGGTGGCACTGACCAGGGGAATGACACTGACCCAGGGGATGCGACACTGACCAGGGGAATGACACTCACCCAGGATGGGTGACACTGACCTGGGGTGGGTGACACTGACCCAGGGGATGTGACACTGACTGGGGGGTGTGACACTGACCCATGCACATGGTCTGCTCCCCGGTGGCCTTGAAGCCGTTGTGGCAGATGCAGACGTAGCTGCCCTCGGTGTCCACGCAGTCCCCGTGGCTGCACACGTTGGGGATCTCCTGGCACTCGTTGCGACCTGGAACGGAGCCCAGGGGGTGCAGGTGAGGGGCAGGGAGGGAACAGGTGGGGAGAGCAGAGCCCCGCCCACGGTTCTGGAACAGGTGACTTGAGAGACAATGAGATTTCTGTGCTGTCATCCCCGAAAAAGGGGGGTGTACTCAGGTGTGTGCTCAGGTGTGTCCCAGGTGTGTTTGTCATGTGTGAGTGGCTCAGGTATGACAAAGTGTATCCCAGGTGTATCCCAGGGGTGTCCCAGGTGTGGCCCAGATGTGTTTCCCAGGTGTGTTTCCCAGGTGTATCCCCGGTGTTTCCCAGGTGTTTCCCAGGTGTTTCCCAGGTGTATCCCCGGTGTGTTTCCCAGGTGTATCCCCGGTGTTTCCCAGGTGTTTCCCAGGTGTATCCCCGGTGTATCCCAGGTGTTTCCCAGGTGTATCCCCGGTGTGTTTCCCAGGTGTTTCCCAGGTGTATCCCAGGTGTTTCCCCGCTGTATCCCAGGTGTTTCCCAGATGTTTCCCAGGTGTATCCCCGCTGTATCCCAGGTGTTTCCCAGATGTTTCCCAGGTGTATCCCCGGTGTATCCCAGGTGTTTCCCAGGTGTTTCCCAGGTGTATCCCTGGTGTTTCCCAGATGTTTCCAGGTGTATCCCAGGTGTATCCCCAGTGTTTCCCAGGTGTGTGCCCAGCTGTGTCCTTACCCACGCAGGCTCCCCCCGGGGACAGCCGGTACCCCGTGGCGCACTCGCAGCGGAAGCTGCCGGGGATGTTGACGCACTCGGCGTGCCGCTGGCACAGCGTCTCCCCACTGCTGCACTCGTCGATGTCTGTGGGGACAGAGGGCACGGGGACACCGCCGTGGCACTGGGAACATCCCAGGGGGCATCCCAGGAATGGCTGAGCGGGGCTGGGATCGCTGATCCCGGCGGGACAGCTCGGGAAGGAGCACGGGGATCAGGGAGTGCAACTCCCAGTGCTGGGCAGGACATCCCAAAAATCCCCCCCTGGAGCTGCCATAGCCCCGTGGCAGCGTCCCAGGGAGGGAGGAGCCGGAATTCCTGCGGGGATGAGCTGCCCCCGGGGCAGGAAGAGCCAGAATGCCCCGGAATTCCCGCAGTACCTTCGCAGATGAGCAGGATGTTGTTGTAGCTGAAGCCGATGGGGCACTCACAGCGGAAGCTCCCGATCTGGTTGATGCAGACGCCGTTGGTGCAGATGGCCGGGATCTCACTGCACTCATCGATATCTGCATCAGTGCAACATCAGCATCCCACCCTGGCATCCCAGGAATGCTCCACAGCATCAGCATCTCCCAACCCTGCATCCCAGGAATGCTCCACAGCATCAGCATCCCACCCCTGCATCCTGGGAATGCTCCTCAACATCAGCATCCCATCCCTGAATCCTGGGAATCCTCCACAGCGTCAGCATCTCCCCCTCTGCACCCCAGGAATGATCCACAATATCAACATCCCATCCCTGCATCCCAGGAATGCTCGACACCATCAGCATTTTGGGAAAGCTCCACCCAGGACACGGCCCCTGCTTGCTCTGAGTGTGTCCCTGCAGTAACAGCTCAGCTCTGGGACCAGGCTGGAAATGGGGAGCCCAGGGGGTCACCGGAATATTGGGATGGCTCTGGGGTCCCAGCACAACCCACCACCAACTCCCTCTGTTGCACTTCCTTAACTCATCTCCCAGCTCTTCAGTCCCTGGCATTGCCAACCCTCTTCTCCTTGCCCCAGCCTTTCATTCCCTAAGAAGCTCCCATGGGACAGGAGCAGCCCTGGCCCCGTGGGATGCAGGATTTACTCACCAATGGGCTTCCCTGTGTGGATGTCAATGATGAACCCAGGGGCTTGGTTCCCACACAGGATCTGGTACTCAGCTGGAAAGGGAACGCCGAGGTCATGGCAGTGCCCAGGGAGGGGCAAGAGTGCTGGAATTGGGCTCTGAGAGGCACCAGGGGCTCCCCACTGTGCTGGGAGTCACCCCCAGAGCACTCTCCTTCCTCCCCATTCACTTGTTGGTGCCCATGCCCCAAATTTAACGGGAAAGTGGGAAAATTGATGGGACAGGGGTCACATGGGAAGGGTTGTGGTGGGCAGGGGTGGGACAGGGACCCTGTGGGGGCACTTAGGGGTGGGACAGGGACCCTGTGAGGGCACTTACGGCTGGCAGGGGTGGGACAGGGCTCGCAGGGTTTGTTCCAGGCCTTGCCAATGTTGTAGGAGCAGCAGCACATCTTCTTGGTCATGTTGAAGGACAGCTCGTTCTCGCAGGTGTCGTTGTAGTTGCGGTAGCAAACGCTCTTCCTCATGTCTGCAGTGGCAGTGCCAGGCTTGGGACAGCCCTGGGAGTGGCACTGCCAGCCCCAGGAATGGCAGGAGAGACCTCCAAATGGAGCCCAAGCCATCACCCAGAGCAGAGCTCCGAGTGCCACATCCAGCTCTCAATCCCAGCCCCTGTTTCCAGCACTTCTGCTCCATCCCCTTGGCACAGCCCCCTCTGGGATGGCAGTGCCAGCCCCCTCCCCAGAGATCTGGACCATTCCCCATGGATTTGAGCCCTCCCCAGGAATCCAGAGGACCCGGAGCCGTACCCATGCAGTTGTTTCCCCCGTTGACCTGCATGTACTCAGGTGGGCACACGCAGGTGTAGTTGCCCAGGGTGTTGTAGCAGGTGCCAGGGCCACAGATCCCGATGTGGGCAGAGCACTCGTCAATGTCTGTGGGAGGAAGGACTCAGAGCACTGGGCACGGGTGGAGAAGGGCACAGGTGGGGTGGGGGTAGGCTTGGCACGAGGGATGGGTGGGTTTGGCACAGGGACCAGGCTGGGGACAGGTTGGTGATGAGGGAATCTGGAAAGGAAAGGGGAAGGGACGCTCCCACCCATTCCTGGGGCAGCTGGCACACACGGTCAGCACCTGGGCATACACACAGGGTGCCACCCCTGTGTCCCCAGCCCCTGGAGCAGGTGCCACCCCTGTGTCCCCAGCCCCTGGAGCAGGTGCCACCCCTGTGTCCCCAGCCCCTGGAGCAGGTGCCACCCCTGTCCCCAGCCCCTGTCCCCGGTACCCTCGCAGATCCGGGTGTCCTCGTTGAGGTAGTAGCCCAGGGGACACTCGCACTGGAAGCTGCCGAAGGTGTTGACACAATTCCCGCCCTGGCACAGCCCTGGCAGCTCCTGGCACTCGTCAATGTCTGAGGAGGGACAGCAGTGGGACATTTTCACTGCCTGTGCCACCCCCCAGCTGCAGAGGGCTCAGCCCACCACACCCAGCCCTGCTCTGCCTGGCCAAGGAGAGCCACACTTTGTGTCCATCACCTGGGGGTCAGTGGGTGCCCAGTGCCATGGCACAGAGTGTCCCCACAGCCCCGGGGTCCCCCAGCACCCCATCCCTCAGGAAGGGCTGTGGGAACAGGGATAACTCACCCTCCAGGATGACAGTGATGGGGTTGGGCCGGAACCCTTCTCCCCCAGGGCACAAGGTCTTGTACTCAGCTGTGGAGAAAGGCAGGCAGGGGGAGCTGAGGGGGCTGAGGGGCTCCCCTGAAGCAGGAGGGTGGGGAGAGCCAGGAGAAGCCCAGCAGGAACAGCCACGGGGCTGTGGCCAGGGCTGGATGGAGCAGCTCCATCCCCATCGCCTGCTGAGCCATCCCACAGCCTGCCCTCCCTTCCAGGGGCGGATTCCACATTCCCTCCCCAGCCCACTGGGAAGGAAAGATCCCAACCTGCACCCCCAGACACAACAGCCTGGCCTGTCCCACCCCACTTCACCTCTGCCCTGCCCCGGAGGGAGCAGCAAATCCCAAACTCAGCACCTCCAGTCTGGGGCTGAGGATCCATCAGGGAGCAACCCTGCCCCTCTTCTTCCCTCCTTCCTCCCCGTGTCCATCCCGAGCTGTTCCCCACTCACTGGTGTTGGCTGGAGGGCAGAGCTCGCAGGGGTTGCCCCAGGCACGGCCCAGGGAGCAGCAGCAGGAGGCCCTGGTGACCCCCACGCCGATCTCAGCGCTGCAGGAGATGCCCCCATCCCCTCGGTCCTGCGTGTCCAGGAAGCAATTCCCAACCCGGGTATCTGCACAAACACAGGGCTGCTGAGCAAAGAAACCTCTCCTGGAGAGTTTGGGGGTGCAGGAGGGATGGAATCGTGGAGTTGTGGAATGGTTTGGGATGGAGGGGACCTTAAAGGTGACCCTGCTCCACACCTTGCAAAGGAATGGGAAATCTTCCAGGGATAAGGAAAAACTGGGGGTTACTGGGGCTGGGAGCTGTGTGGGATCATGGAATCCAAAATGGTTTGGGCTGGAAGGACCTGAAGGATCATCCTGGCCATGGGCAGGGACACCTTCCACTGTGCCAGGCTGCTCCGAGCACCATCCAGCCTGGCCTTGGGCACTGCCAGGGAATAAAACAGCTCCAGAGCTGCCCTGGAGCAACGTGGCAGCAACAAGAGTGCAGTGACAGTGACCCCAGGTGGGACACACCCAACAGGGCGTGGGTTCTGCTGCTGCTGCAGGGTTAAACCCCTGGGGGACAGCCAGGCAGGGACAGCCACCCTCGTTGTGTCCAGTTCCAGCCACACAGGACCACCAAGAAGGACCCCCAGGGTGGGTCTGGGTGGGGGTCCCACTCACCCACACAGCCCACCCCCGTGGGGTTCAGCTCGAAGTCCTGGGGGCAGTTGCACAGGTAGCTGCCCGGGGTGTTGACACAGAGCCCGTTGATGCAGTTCACAGGGTCTGCACACTCGTTGATGTCTGAAAGGACGGACAGATGGACACTGAAGATGAAGGTGAGCGCTGCCAGGAAAGCCCAGCCCAGCCCCAGCTCTGTGCCCAGGTGTGTCCCCACCCCAGGGTGCTCCCTCCAGAGCACCCCTTGCCCTGTGCCACCCTCAGCTCCCTGCCCAGAGGAGGAGCAGAGCCACACTCAGCTGTCCCCCCTGACCACCCCAGCAGCAAAGGCACCACAGGGACTGTGGGCTGGTTTCAGGCTGCCATGGATGGGGCCAGCAGAGCCCAGAGCAGGGAGCCAGGAGCCCTGACCTGTGCAGTTGCCCCCACTCCTGTCCAGCTCATATCCATCGTCGCAGGCACAGCGGAACATCCCGGGCAGGTTCTGGCAGGTGCCAAAGACACAGATGTTCTGGAAGGTGCATTCATCAATGTCTGCAAAACAGGGACAGCTGGGGACAGGCTGTGACAGGCTGAGGACCAGGACAGGCTGCTCCTGCTCCCACCTCCTGCCCAGCTGTGACCAACCCACCCCAGGATGGCCCTGGTGCCATTTGGGACAAACTCCTGGGGGAGCTGGGCCAACCAACCCACCCCGGGATGGCCCTGGTGCCATTTGGGACAAATTCCTGGGGGAGCTGGAACCCCCCACCCTCTCCCACTCTCTCCCCTCACCCCTTTTCTCCTGGTTTTCCATTTTGCAGGAATCCAGGCTCAGCCCAAGCTCTCTGAAGGCTGGGGACCAACCGCCGCCAGTGGCAGAGGTGGCACCTCAGGAGCCTGGCACCAGCAGGTGCTGGGGGCTGGCTCATGGACCAGGAGGAGCCAGAGAGGGCCAGGAGGGGGTCAGGGCCCGGGCACTCACCCTGGCAGGCCTTGCTGTCCTCGGTGGGGTTGAAGCCCATCTCGCACTCGCAGCGGTACCCGCCGGGGGCGTTGAGGCACTGCCCGTTCTCACACAGGTTCACGTTGTCGGCACACTCATCCACGTCTGCAGGGAGGGACACGGGGCTGGGGGCTGCCCTCAGCCAGCCCAGGGACCCCAGCAGTGTGCCCACCCACGGCTGGGAGGCTGCAGCTCCTGCCATGGCCCTGAGCCTCCCCTGACACCTGTGAGGAGGTGCTGGATCCTGCTGCAGGTGGCACAGACCAGGCTGTGCTCTGGGGGACCCCAGCCAAGGCACAGACCAGGCTGTGCTCTGGGGGACCCCAGCCAAGGCAGAACCCAGCAAGGCTGGTGGCTCAGAGGGACTGTCCTGGATTGGAAGGTAATGTGTGTATTCTATTGACCTCTGTCAGAGCTGGGGCAGTTATCTTCTGTTCATTGGGCAGTTTCCTTTATCTCTTCCACAACCAATCCTCCCTCCAGGAGATATCTTCAGTTAATGGGCCATTAATTATTAATTATCTTCTGTTAATGGGCCATTGAGTGCTAAATACAAATAAAATCCCATCATCCCATGGGGAGAAGCTCCGCCCAGGGGAGGAGCCAAGCATTCCTACCTGGATCCAATCTGAGGTTTGGGAACAGCACAGCAGCCTTTGCCCAGTGCCTTCCCAGAGGAGCAGCTTCTGCTGCCCTGCATTGCCAGAGGGAGCCCAGGCCCATCCCCAGCAGCCCTGGAGCTGCAGAGGAAAACTCCCCCCTTGTGCAGGATCCCTGCTCCAGCAGAACCACAGCTGGCACTGCATGGGATGGGGCTGTGCCACCTCCCTGACACACAGGGGGGCAGCTCCTATTCTGACACTGTCAGTGGTTTGTTTGTACTATTGCATTTGTATTTTTAATTTCCCTAGTGCAGAACTGTCATTCCCATTCCCACATCTTTACCCGAGCGCCCCTTAATTTCAGAATTACAACAATTTGGAGGGAGGGGGTTTACATTTCCCATTTCAGGGGAGGCTGCTGCCTTCCTCAGCAGACAGAACCTGTCTGTTCAAACCCGGACAGGGGCTGGGGTCTGTCCCAGCCCTGCTGCTGTGCCAGCCCCGGGCTCACCTGAGCAGGAGAAGCCGTCGCCGTTGAAGCCGTCGCGGCAGGCGCAGCGGTAGGAGCCGGGTGTGTTCACACAGTTGGCGTTCAGGTTGCACTTGTGCTCCTCGGTTGCACACTCATCCAGGTCTGGGCATGGATAACAGCCTGTCAGTGCCTGGCCTGGCTAATCTGGAATGAGCTTGGGCTCCTGGATGAGCTGGACTCTCTTATGGAAGCACAGAGTGGTTTGGGTGGGAAGGACCTTAAGGATCATCCAGTTCCACCCCCAGGGACACCTTCCACCAAGCCCTGTCCAGCCTGGCATTTTCGTGGCTTTGCCCTGAGCCTGAGCAGCTACAGGGGCACACAAATGGCCCAGGAGATTGTCTGGAGGCTTCAGCACATCCCTGAGAGCCTCTACGGCCATCACCAGGACACTGCCAAGCCACTGACCATGTCACCAACCACCACATCTGCATGGCTTTAAATCCCTCAGGGATGGAGACTGGGCCAGGGCTGGACATTGCATGAAGGCATTTTCCCAGTATCCCACCTAAACCCCCCCTGGCCCAGCCTGAGGCCATTCCCACTTGTCCTGTTGTCCCCTGGGAGCAGAGCCTGACCCCCCAGCTGCCCCTCCTGTTGGGGAGCTGTGCAGGTCCCCTCTGAGCCTCCTTTTCTGCAGGCTGAACCCCTCCATCCCAGCCCAGCCTCCCCAGGTGCCTGCAGAGCACCTGCAGAGGGCTGGCCCTGCCCTGCTGAGCACTCACCGTTGCACTTGAGCCCGTCCCCGAGCCAGCCTGAGCGACACTTGCACTTGAAGCTGCCGGGGACGTTGATGCAGGAGGCGTGCATGTCACAGTTGTGGGCCCCAATCTCACACTCGTCGATGTCTGCAGAGCAAGGACACCAGGGCTGGCCCAGCTCAGCTCCCCCAGCACAGCAGGACTGAGCCTGGGCTGATCCCACTCCCGCAGCTCCCAGGGCTTTGGGGGAGAGGCTGCCTGGGCTTGGACCCTGCAGCTGAGGAGCTCAGCCCTGGCAAACGTGCAGGAGGAAGGGCAGGCTCCTGGCTTGGCCATCACCTGGGAACAGGTGGGTCCTGGCGCTCTGTGCCTGCCCAGCACATCCCACAGCATCCCCCACACAGCACCCCGGGCTGGGGCTCTCTCCAGGGCAGCTCTGGGAGGGGTTTCTTGTTTTTTCTCACTGGCAGCCCCAGCTCCAGGCGTGCTGAGCTCCCACCTGTGCACCCTGTGGTTCCCTTCTTGACGAAGTAGCCCAGCTGGCAGTGGCAGATGAAGGAGCCCTTGGTGTTCTCACACTCGCCGTGCAGGCAGATGTTGGGGTTGAGGTCGCACTCGTTCACATCTGCAGGACAAAAGCACCCATGGGACACCCCGAGGACCCCCCAGTGTGGCTCTGGGGACAGGAGGCAGAGCTGGGACACGGCCAGGGCGCAGCCAGGGCCTCACCAATGCAGGTCTTCATGTCCAGGGATGCCATGAAGCCGTCGAAGCAGAGGCAGCGGTACTCGCCGGGGATGTTGGTGCACTGCCCCCCGTCGCAGATCTCGGGGTTGTCCTCACACTCATCAATATCTGCAGAGAGGAGACCATGCCAAGGTGAACACAGGGAGTGCTGGAGCACCAGGGGGAAGGAGGAAATCCCAAATTGTGAGCAGCTGGATGTGGCAGTGCAAAGAAAAACCATCCATCTCTGGAAGGGACTTAAAAATGAGACCCCTCATCCTGGAGCCAGCTGTGGGGGACACAGAAGGTCCCCGGGGCAGCACCTGCAAGAGCCAAGGTGGGCACTGACCTGCACAGGACCTCTTGTCTGGCATCAGGGCGTAGCCTTCGCTGCAGCTGCACTCGTAGCTGCCCTCGGAGTTGGAGCAGTGGGTGTCACAGCCCCCGTTGGTGATGGTGCACTCGTCGATGTCTGGGGACAACCACAGCACCCTGAGCCGGGAGGGACCCACAGGGACCCAGCCCTGCACAGACGAGGGCCCAAGCAGCAGTTTGGGTGGGAGAAGAGGACACAAATCTCCCCCAGCCACAAGAGAACACCTCATTCCTTCTGCCCAGCCCCTGGCAGTGCCCTCACAGCCCAGTGCCAGCAGCACAGATTTGGCTGCCACTCATCCAGGACATTTGCTTTACCCTCTGAACACAACGCCCACGAGCCTGGGAGGGTTCTGGGCTCATGCCAGGGCTCTGGAAGGACCCTTTGGAGGAGCACTCACCCACACAGCCCTGCCTGTCCGGGGTGGCCTGGAAGCCCGAGTCGCAGGAGCACTGGTAGGTGCCGATGACGTTGACGCAGCGCCCGTTGCGACAGAGGTTGTCACTGAGGGAGCACTCGTTGATGTCTGAGGGGACAAGAGCACTACTTGGAGCAGCCAGCCCTGCTCAGGCCATGCCCAGGCCATCATCTGGTGCCCAAACTGAATTTTTTCCCACTGGTCAAAGGGAGCAGCAAAATGAACAACACCAATGCAACAAAGCGCTGGGAATGAGCTTGGTCTGGATGAGCTCTTGGTCTTGGAATGAGCTCCTCTGGGATGAGCTGGACACACTCATCATGGAAGCACAGAAGGATTTGGGTGGGAGGGACCTTAAGGATCATCCATGGGCAGGGACACGGGCAGGGACACGGGCAGGGACACCTTCCCCCAGCCCAGGCTGCTCCAAGCCCTTGGCCACCTCCAGGGATGTGCGGGATGGGAAGGAGACACCCCCAGCCCTGCAGGAGCTCTGCCTGTGGGGTTTCCCTGCTGCGCCCCTCACCAATGCAGGTGTTGCCCTCTGCTGTCAGCTCGTGCCCAGGGGGGCAGATGCACTCGAAGCTGCCGTCGGTGTTCATGCAGATCCCGCCCCGGCACAGCAGCGGGTCCCGCTCGCACTCGTTGATGTCTGCACGGGAAAATGGGATTGGTCCCTTCCAGAGGCTTCTCCACTGGGGGAGCATCCCAGAACGGGGAATAACACAGGGTTAACAGGGCAGGGAGTGCAGGGCTTGGATCCCAGGACAAGGAATATCACACAGGTAACAGGGCAGGGAAAGCTGGGCTTGGATCTCAGGACAGGGAATATCACACAGGTAACAGGACAGGGAAAGCTGGGCTTGGTTCCAGTGGTCTCCTGGTTGGAGTCTGAATGTTGGGAAATCTCAGCTCGTGCCTCGACCTCAGCAGAACCCAAGAGCCCCTCAGTGACAGCAGAGAAAGGGACTGAGGCTGGATATATTTAAAAAACCCTCATTTTCCTCTCATGTTTATTTTCCTGACTCCAGCATTGAAATTAAGAACAGGTTATTTTCCCTGACTTGACAAAAACACTGATGAGATTTTCAGGTAAAGAGGGCTGGGATACACCAGAAAATGGGGGTGACAGGTCCCTACCAAACACCCCCAGATCAGTGGGAGCCTGCTCCTGGTGAATCCCAGGCTGCATTTTCACTGCTGGTGCTGTCCCCTGCCCCAGGTTGCAAAGAATTCCTCCCTCAGGAGGCTGAAGCCAAATTCTTTGGCCGAACACAGGTGGGAAGAAGTTAATCCTTGACCACAGGCAATGACAAAACGTCACCACCCCCTTTGGGGTGAGATGACTCAGCTCCCTGTCACCCAGAAGAAAAAGGATAAAGTGGAATTGGACAAGTAAGAGTGAGCATTAAATTTCAAAAAAGAACAATGAAATTTATACCCTTCTATAAAGATTAGAAATCAGACTACTGCAAGAAGGCAGCAGGTCATGGGTGAGGACTGTGACATTCCCAGGGTCCCAGAAATGGAGCAGGAGGAGGAGGGGGATCAGTGGGAGCTGTGGAAACCCACGCTGCAAATTGTGCGGAAAAGACAAAGCCCCTGCCAGGGACAGTGATTTATTTTAAAGAGCACAGAGAATAAAACATGAAAAATAAATAAATGGTGTTGAATCATGGCTTGAAGTGGTTTGAAAGTCCAAGCCAAAGCAGAATATTAAGAGCAGGTCAGTGAGACAAGTGAGTCTGGCTGGACAGAGGACAGGAACATGGAATGCCAGGAATTAGAGGACAGCAGGAGTCTGGCTGAGCTGTTGGAGACAAACTGAGGTACTGAGGTCACTGATGGGATTTTTTTTTAAGCTCCAAACAAGAAATTATTCAATTGAAAACAGATGAGACTCTGACAGAATAAAAACAAGCCTTGGGCAGGCGGGAGGAGCTGTAAGGAACTGTGTGAGGATAAAGGGAGATTAAAAGGGCAGGTGAAGGGAGCCCCTATAACTGAGAGGGTGGAAGGGGGCACAGGGAGTCCCAGAGGTGGAAAGGGACACAGGGAGTCCCAGAGCCCCTATAACTGAGAGGGTGGAAGGGGGCACAGGGAGTGCCAGAGGTGGAAGGGGGCACAGGGAATCCCAGAGCTCCTCATGGAAATGAGAATTGATCCGTGCACTGTTTGGGGAGCTGGGCAGCTCTGGCTGTGCCCTGCCCTGCCCCAGGGCCCTGCCCTGTCCCAGGAGGGTCAGGAGGTTGCCCTCAGGGGCTCAGCCTTGCTCACCCATGCAGTTCTTCATCATCATGAAGCCGCTCTCGTAGCCCTCGAAGCACTCGCACTCGAAGCTGCCCGGGGTGTTCACGCACGAGCCGTGGCCACACAGGTCCGGGGAGATGCGGCACTCGTCGATGTCTGGGTGACAGGAGAGGATTTTAAAATCATAGGAAAGTCAGGGAGTTAGAAAGAAAGTCAGGCTCAGTAGGGAAAATGTTAAAGGCAGGCCCTGGGAAATGTTAGGCCTTGTGTTTGCTGGATCGTGTGAAGCTGCACGTGTGTTGTCAGTATGTGATAAATGATGTAATTGTTAGATGTGATTAGATATAATTATTGTTTAAAGAATCATGAGAAACTACGTTAGGGGTTTGAGGGGGATCACGAGAAATCCATGCTTGGGTGAAATCAATGTATACAATAGAACTGTGTAAGTTTAATAATTAATATGTAAGCTATATAATAATAGAATATAAAACACGTTCAGCTCGAAACCATGTTGGGTCAGATTTGGGTCTGTGCAGCCCTGACACCCAGAGCTCTTCAATAAAAGCATCTGCATGTAATCATTCTGTGATTATGTGTTCCTGAACGCTAACATGGGGACAAGGACAGGCAATGGGGCAGGACAGGCCACCAGCAGGGCCAGAGCCAGGGCTGGGCTGCCTGCAGGCTCACCAGGGACCAGCAGGCAAAGGAATCCCCCATCCTTGGAGAGGCTGCAGTTCTGCTGCTCCCCGGGGCAGGGCTGAGCCTTCACCCCACAGGCAGGAGGAGCCTTGTGGAATCACGGAGTTCCAGGATGGTTTGGGTTGGAGGGACCTTAAATCCTCCCCAGTGCCAGCCCTGCCATGGGCAGGGACACCTTCCACTGTCCCAGGCTGCTCCAAACCCCGTCCCCCCTGGCCCTGACACTCCTGCTCATGGTCCTGCCCTTGGCTCCTCCCCACGGCAGGGACCCCTCTGGGCACCCCCATCCCTCTGAGCCCCCCAAAGGCAGCAGCAACAGCCCGGGGAGGGGAGGGGGGGTCCCTCACCTGTGCAGTTCCTCTCCTCAGCATCCAGAGCGAAGCCGTTGCCGCAGATGCACCTGAAGCTGCCGATGGTGTTCCTGCAGGTGCCGTGGGTGCAGAGCCCGGAGAACACCTTGCACTCGTTCACATCTGGGGGCATCAGACACATCCAGCCGGGGGGCTCTCCATGAACCCCCCCAGCTCCACCTGAGAACCCCCTCAGCTCAAGCACCAGCCCTGACCGCCCTTCCTCACCGGCTGCAGTGTGATTTCAGGGTTTACCTCAGAACCTGGGTCCTGCAGATTCCCTCCCAGGTGTGTCAGTGTCACCTCTCCTTTCCCCACCCTGACCCCTCCCAGCACTGTCTGTCAGTCCTGGCATTCCAGAAGGGCATTGAGTGATTGGCAGATCCAAAGGATGCCCTCTACCCCTGGGGGGCATTGGGCCATCCAGGTGTCCTTTGTCCCTTTGTCCCTCCCCTCCTGTACCTGCTTGGTGGCTCCCTGCCCCTTCCCTGCCCCTCTCCCCGGGGTTCAAAGGAGCAGCAGCCACGGGCTCAGGGAGTTCTGTTGGAGCTGGTGCTGCATTCAGAGGCCTGAGGGCCAGAATAAAGCTCTGGATCCAAACCCTCCATCAGAACCAACTCCTTTCCTTCACCGTTGCCTTAAAGCTTCTCTGGCAGAGGGAAACCTGAGGAGCAGCCCCTGTTATGGGGGGAAGCTCCATCCCAGCACCACCAGAGCTCCTGCAGGCCTGGATTTGTCTGCAGTGCCCAGCTGCAGCACCCAGCCAGCCAAAAGTGCCTCTGGGATGAAACACCACACATCCATCTACTAACAAGTCATCCCACTCTTTTGCCACAGAGACAGGTTCACTCAATTATAGCTGCTCATAAGTAGCTCGCTTGGGTTTTGGGATGGCAAACTTAAATTCATTTTGCTTGGTTTTTCTTGCTAGACCATGATGAAAAAGGTGCAAGGCTTGATCTTTGCAGTTTATAGCTTAGTTTTCATTATTATTTCATCTTTCCCTTACGGTACGTAGTCTCTATCGCACCAATGGTGTCTTTTCTATCGCCTATAATGGGACTAGGAAATGCTTTAGTTGGTCAAAAGTGTCTCTGGGGTGAAACACCACACACCCAGATAGCCAGAAGTGTTTGTGGGGTGAAACACCACACACCCAGCCAGCCTAAAATGTCCCTGGGGTGAAACACCACCCAGCCAGCCAGAAGTGTCTGTGGGGTGAAACGCCACAGTTGCCACTGTTTGGTTCAGCAGCAGGGGCCAGGCAAGCCGAGGCAGGTCCCAGTTGTGACACTGGTGACTCCAGCACTCACCTTTGTAGAAGGGCCGTCCCGAGAGCACATCGCCGCGGTTGGCGAAGCCGGGCCCGCGGGGACACAGCGCCTTGAACTCGGCAGAGCCGGCGCGGGGACACTCCTCGCAGTCGGAGCCCCAGGCCGAGCCCACGGAGCAGCAGCACATGTCCATGCGGAACTTGCCGGGCAGCGGCTCCGTGCACTCGTCCTCGTCCCAGCGCATGTAGCACTGCTCCACCCGCACGTCTGGGGACACAGCACGCGCGTGGGTTTGCTGCCCACCGCGGGCTTGCCCGGCGCGCTGTGATGGCAGCGTTTGCCTCAGAAATCCGGTCCCTCCCGCGGTCATTCCCTCCCAGGTGGGTCAGCCACCTCTCCCTTCCCCTCTCTGTCCCCTCCCAGCGCTGTCTGTCAGTCCTGGAATTCCAGAAGGTGTTGAGTGATTGGCCAGAATAAAGCTCTGGATCCAAACCCTCCATCAGAACCGACTCCTTTCCTTCACCATCGCCTTAAAGCTTCTCCACAGAGGGAAACCCGAGGAGCAGCCCCTGTTATGGGGAGAAGCTCCATCCCAGCACCACCAGAGCTCCTGCAGGCCTGGACTTCTTTTAATATAATATTTATAATAAAATAATAAATCAACCTTCTGAAACATGGAGTCAAGATTCTCATCTCTTCCCTCGTTCTGAGACCCCTGCCAACACCACCACACCAAGGCTACCCCCATGACAACGGGATGGAAGAGAGAAAGTTAAAAAACAGGGACTCTAGCTGGCTCACAGAATGACGTGGCTCCTTGTTCACCCATTGAGAACTTTGTTTCTTTTTTATCACTAATGGGCAGTGAATGTGTCCGTTAAGTAAATGTAAATACCTTGAAAAACTATGAAAGCAACTATAAAAGCTGAAACTCTGGTTCGGCTGGGAGGTTTTCTTGGGGTCTTTCAGGTATGACTGAATTCCCAAGAATTCCTGGTGGGGAGGTGGCAAGCGGGAGGGCAGGATCCGGGCAGAGGAGGGGGTGTCCTTACCCACACAGGTCCTGGCAGTGCCATCCAGGGTCAGCCCCTCGGGGCACTCGCAGCGGAAGGAGCCGGCCGAGTTCACGCAGCGCCCGTTGGGGCACACGCCCGGGAACACCTCGCACTCGTTCACATCTGTGGGGTGGCACAGATATATATATATATATATATATGTATATATGTATATATGTATGTGTATATATATATATGTGTGTGTATATATATATAATATATAATATATAATATATAATATATAATATATAATATATAATATATAATATATATAATATATAATATATAATACATATATTGTATATTGTATATTATATAATATATATTAATTATATATAATATATATTAATAATAAATAACAATATTTTATATATAAAAATATTATATACTATATATTATATAATATATATGATAAATATAATATAATATATAATATATAATATATTATATATTATATATAATATATAATATATTATATATAATATATAATATATAATATTTTTATATATATATATATATATATATATATATATATATATATATATATATTCCATCTAAATATATAAATCTAAATATATAAATTATAGATATAAA
The DNA here is from genome assembly GCF_023055355.1 of Agelaius tricolor. Classification (NCBI taxonomy): domain Eukaryota; kingdom Metazoa; phylum Chordata; class Aves; order Passeriformes; family Icteridae; genus Agelaius; species Agelaius tricolor. Next base: position 953,645 of record NW_027269293.1, on the reverse strand, counting down.
CATGTAATATAAATAGTCCTAATAACAATATCAAAAATATCAGGGATGGTGAGGGGTGGCACGGGGACGCGGCCAGCGGGGCCTCAAGGGGCTCCTGGAGGAGCTGGGAGGAGCCCAGAGCTGCCCACCGGGCTCCAGGCGGCAACTTACCCATGAAAACCGGGCAGAAACAGAGCCAGGATCTGGGCACAGACACACGGACAGACAGACAGACACACAGACACGGGGCCACAGAGTGGAGATCCCCCCACCAAGACCCGGAGAGGCAGGAGAACAGTGACCACATTCCCAAGAAAAGCAGTTTTCCCTCGCTGCAGCACATTACCTTCACAGGTGACCCCCTTCATGCGGGCGTACCCCCGGGGACAGGCGGTGTCTGCAAGGGACAAGGACGTCAGCAAGGAAACCCTTCCAGCTCTCCCACAGAACCATGGAATACCCAGAGCTGGGAGGGACCCACAGGATCACCCAGCCCAACTCCTGACCCTCCACAGCACCCCACCGTGCCCCTGAGAGCGCTGGCAGTGCCCAAGCACCCTGTGGGGATTTCTCCCTGTTCCTGCTCTCCATCCCCGCTCCAGCGTTTCCTCGGGAACGCCCGGGCCTGGCAGAGCCTCACCAATCTCGCAGCGCTCGCAGGGGCTGCCCCAGGCTGCCCCCAGGGTGGCACAGCACTCGGATTTCAGCGTGGCCCCGTTGATGTTGACCTCGCAGCGCCCGTCCTGGATGTTGAGCCAGCAGGTGCCCTTCATGCTGTCTGCAGGGACACACCGGGGGCTCAGGGGCTGCCCCGTGCCTCCAGCCCGGGGCTGGCAGCCCTGAGAGGCAGCTGGGCAGGGCTGTCCCTCCCCACTGCTCCTGGGAGTCACTGATCCCTTAGGATGTGGCTACAAGCACAACCCAGAGCCCTAAAACCCTTCCAGTGCCACCCCTGCCATGGGGACACCTTCCCTGGTCCCAAGGTGCTCCAGCCTGGCCTTGGACGCTGCCAGGGACCCACAGCTGCTCTGGGAAATCCGTCCCAGGCCCCCAACACCCTCCCAGCCAGGAATTCCCCCTCATCATCCCATCCATCCCTGCCCTGTGGGATTCCTGTCCCCGTGCCAGTCCAGGTGACACTGGCAGTGCCACCCAGGCTGGCAGGAGCTGGCCCTGCTCACCCACACAGATGGTGCCACTGGGGTCCAGTTTGCTGCCCGGGGAGCACTCGCAGGCGAAGGAGCCGGCGTTGTTCCTGCACAGCCCGTTCACACACGGGTTGGACGTGCACTCGTTGATGTCTGCGGGGACAAAGGGACAAGGGGACAAAGGTCACTGGGGGCAGTGACAGGGACACAGCCCTGGGGGGACACAAACTGGAGGAGGTGAGAGCACAGAGAGTGAAGAATGGTGGGTTTAAATTGTTTTTTACGTGGTTTTAAATAGAAAAATAAAATTCAAACTGTGTTAAAATATATTATATATAAATATATAAAGTATGTAATATAGAAATTACATAAGATAAACATAAAATACAAAACCATAAAATATAAAGAACATAAAATATTATATAATATACTCATATAGTACATCATAAATATATATAATATATGGTATGTTATATATATTATATAATATCTATTATATAATATTTATTAAATATATAATATATATTATAATCTATTATATATAATAAAACCTATAATATATAATATAATCTACAATATATATTATAATCTATTATATAATACCTATTATATAATATCTATTATATATTTACTATATTGTGTATATATAATATATAAGATAATATGTAATATATAATATATTATAGAATTAATAATAAATTACAAATTATATATATTCCATACAGATATATAAATTATAGATATAAACATGTAATATAAATAGCCCTAATAACAATATCAAAAAAGACAAGATTTAAAAAAAATTATTTGGGTTGAGGGTGGTTGGAGCACTTGTGTGCAAAGTGCCAGTTTGCAAATATTTGAGGCCTCTGCGCACAGGAAACCATTTTTCCTCCTCCACATCACAGCCTTTCAATCAAATTCCCCAAACCTTGCAATTTTGGTCAGGCCTCAAGCTCAAATTTTGTGGCCCTGCAGGAAATTGCTCTGGTTTCCAGGCTCAGATGTCTTTGGGTCAGGTGTCCATTCTGCTTTGAACCCAGTGTGAAATATCACTAAAACCCCCAGAAAAAAAAAACCCTAAAAATGAGGCAAAACCCCCTGAACCCCAAAGGTGCAGCTGCTGCAGCCCAGAGCACGCAGAGGGGAGGGAAGCAGGGATGTGCAGCTCCAGGCAGGAGCTCAGGCCGTGGTTTCTGCAGGTGCTGGGGCTGCCTGGCCCCGTTACCTTCGCAGGTGTCGGTCTCGGTGCGGAACACGAAGCCCTTGGGGCAGGTGCAGGTGTAGCTGCCAGGGGTGTTCCTGCACAGCCCGTTGTCACACAGCAGCCGGTTGACGCTGCACTCGTCCACATCTGGGGACAGACGTGGCATCCGTGAGCTGCTTTGGGCTGGGAAGGGTTAATTTCCCCCACGCAGTCACGGGAGGGACCCATGGGATCTGATCCAACCCCTGGCCCTGCACAGGCACCCCAACAACCCCAGCCTGTCCCAGAGTGGGGCCCAAGGGCTCCTGGAGCTCTGGCAGGGCTGGGAAGGGACCATTCCCTGGGGAATTCAGTGCCCAGCACCCTCAGGGGGAAGAACCCTTCCCTGATCTCCATCCCAAACCCCAGAACCTTTTCCTGATCTCCATCCCAAACCCCTGAGCCTTTCCCTGATCTCCATCCCAAATCCCTGAACCTTTCCCTGATCTCCATCCCAAATCCCTGAACCTTTCTCTGCTGTCCATCCCACCCCCCTGGCACAGCTCCAGCCATTCCCTGGGTCCTGTCCCTGCTCCCAGAGCAGAAATCAGAGCTGCCCCTGCTCTTCTCGAGGTGCTGAACACCAGCCCACGGGGAGCAGGGCACAAATTTCTCATTTTCCTTTCCCCACTGAAACCCTTATCCCAACCCATGAGCTCTCCAGCTTCCACCCTTCCCATTCTCCTCCCAGCCCAACTTCTGTGGGGGAATTTGGGTGGTGCTGGAGGGGACCAGGCGCTGCAGCAGCTCCTGGAGGTGCTGGCACCCCCTGAGCCCCCCCTGAGCCCCAGCCCTGACTCACCCACGCAGTTCTTGCCCGTGGGGTCAGACTCATAGCCCAGGTTGCAGATGCAGCGGTAGCTGCCCCGCAGGTTCTCACACATCCCGTTGGGGCAGATGTCGGGGTTCAGGGCACACTCGTTGATGTCTGACAGGCAAAAAGAGGCACGTGAGGTGGAGCACAGCAAATGCAAAGACAGAAACATTTCACCCCTTGGCTCTTCGCTGCAGGAACCGTGGAGTCCCAGAGTAGTTTGGGTTGGGAGGGACCTTAAAGCCCATCTTGTTCCACTTCCACCATTCCAGGCTGCACCAAGCCCTGTCCAGCCTGGCCTTGGACAGCCCAAGGATGGGGCAGCCACAGCTTCTCCCTGTCCTGAGCCAGCCCGGGGCTCTGAGCTCAGGAGGAGAGAGCTGGATAAGGGGCTGGGATAAGCCCAGTTTTATGGCCAGGGCTCTCAGGTCCCTGTGTGACATCCCAGTTCTTTATCCCAGCACCGAGCTCAGGCCCTTGAATTACCCCTGGGTTCAGCACTGAGTAACCCAGAAGGGTGGCAGCCAGGTGGGCACCGTCCCTTCCCTGCAGCAGCATCCCCTCCTCTGCCCTTTTGGAGCCAAGCCCCGGTGCCAGGGCAGAGATTCCAGCCCAGGCAGGCTGTGCTGGCACCACAGGGTCCCCACAGTGCCAGATGGCCACGGCTGCCCAGGCACTGCTGGCCTTTGTCCCCACACTCTTGGAGCTCACTTCCATCCAGGGAAACCCAGCCTGGAGAGCTCCGAGTGCAGCCCTGGCTCCAGGCAGGGGTGGAATGACCAGAGTGTGGCCTTGCTAGAAAGAGTCTCATCATTCCCATGGGGCTGCCTCTGGCCAGGACAAGGAGCCCTGGATGGGAGCCCAAGGAGCCACCGGGGCTTTGCCTCTGGCTCCTTCCCTGTGGAAGGCTTGGCAGGGCTGCCTGGCTGCTCCAAGCACTGCCCAGGGCTGGCACTGGCACCTCTTGGAACTCAAAGCAGCCCCTTGGCAGCACAGTTTGTCACCTCCCTCTGCCTGGGACACCCCAAGGAGGAGCTGGAGAGCAGAGGAGGGAAACAACCAGAAGGGTCCCACTGCTCATTCCCATCACAGCAGGGATGGGAGCCCCAGCCTCTCCTGGCACAGCTCCCACAGGAAAAGCAGCTGAGGGTGCTGTGGGATGTGCCTGTGGAATCCTGCACGCCCCTGAGGAATCCTGCACATCCCTCTGGAATCCTGCATACCCCTCTGGAATCCTGCACATCCCTCTGGAATCCTGCACATCCCTCTGGAATCCTGCACCCACCTCTGCCATCAGCCGTGATCCCGATGCCGCTGCTGCAGAGAGCCTGGAATTCCGCTGGGGACAGAGCACAACAGAGCCATCAGCATGGCAGGACACTCCCCTCAGGGAGCTTCACTGAGCTGAGGGCCTCAATCCACCAAGATTGAATTCTGTGTTTGTCACAGGGGCAGCTCTAGGCCTGTTTACGCTCATACAACACAATCACAGAACGAGGTGAGTTGGGAGGGACCCCAAGGATCATCCAGCCCAGCCCCTGGCCCTGCCCAGACACCCCAACAATCCCACCCTGTGCCTGGGAGCGCTGTCCAAGCTCCCCTTGAGCTCTCCCAGCCTTGCTGCTGCGACCTTATACATTTCAATGCCGATACTCCCACTTCCAACTTCCACCCCGTTTATAATTTATCCATAAATTATGGATATGGATTGTGGATTATGGATTGTGGATTATGGATCGTGGATTATGGATTGTGGATCGTGGATTGTGGATTATGGATCGTGGATTATAGATTATGGATCGTGGATCGTGGATTGTGGATTATGGATCGTGGATTGTGGATTGTGGATTGTAGATTATGGATCATGGATTATAGATTATGGATCATGGATTACGGATCGTGGATTGTAGATTATAGATTATGGGTTGTGGATCATGGATCATGGATTACGGATTATGGATTGTGGATTATGGATCGCGGATTGTGGATCGTGGATTGTGGATTATGGATTGTGGATTATGGATTACGTCCCAACCAACACCATGGCCCAGCCAGGCGTGGTGGCCTCACCCGAGTTCTTGGCCGGGCAGGGCTGGCAGGGCTCCCCGAAGCCGTGGTCGGGGTTGGCGCAGCAGCACTCGGATTTGGTGACGGCGCCGGGGAAGGGGCGGGCGCAGGTGCCCTTCTTGATGCCCCCGTAGCAGGTGCTGCGCATGTGGGTGTCCACGCAGACACGGCCGTCCACGCCGATGGCCAGGCCCCCCAGGCACTCGCAGCGGAACGAGCCCTCGGTGTTGATGCACCAGCCGTTCATGCAGATCCCCGGCGTCTCGCACTCGTCGATGTCTGGGCAGGGTGGGGAGGGGAGAGGGGTGAGATCGGGCAGGGAGAGGGGTGGGAGACAGGGACAGGGATGGGGGACAGGGAGAGAGGGGTGGGACACGCAGAGAGAGGGATGGGACGTGAGGAAAGGGGACTGGGACGTGAGGAAATCGAACTGGGACACAGGGAGAGGTCTGGGACACAGGGAGAGAGGGGTGGGGGATATGGAGGGAGGGCTGGGACACAGGGAAAGGGCTAGGAGACAGGGAGAGAGTGCTGGGACATGAGGAAAGGGGACTGGGACATGAGGAAATCAAACTGGGACACAGGGAGAGAGGGTTGGGATATGAGGAGAAGGCTGGGACACACAGAGAGAGGGCTGGGACACATGAATGGGGGCAGAACACATGGACTGGAGCTCAGGACATGCAGAGAGAGGCTCAGGACACATGGCCAGGGCATCAGGACACACGGACAGCAGTTAGAACGTGAAGAGAGAGGCTGGGGACACACAGAGAGGGGATCAGGACACAGACAAGGCTCAAGTCACGCTGAAAGAGGCTCAGAACACTAAAACAGAGGGTCAAAGACACTGAGAGAGGCTCAGGACACACAGACAGGGTCTCAGGACAGACAGGGGCTCAGGACATGAGAACCTTTCCCCTTTTGCCCATTCTCCCACAAAAGGACAATTTCTGGCGGCACAGCAGGAGCTGCCTGGAGACACCCTTGGATTTCTCATCTCTCCTTGCCCTGAGGAGCTCACAGGTGCCCTGACGAATGTGGGCAGGGTCTGGGGTTGGGAAGAGCCCAGCTGGGGCTCACTCACCCACGCAGTAGCGCCCGTTGGGAGCCAGGACAAAGCCGGGTTTGCAGATGCACTTGAAGCTCCCGTCCTCGTTGATGCACATCCCGTTGAGACACATGTTGGTGGTGGCACACTCGTCGTGGTCTGGGGGCACAGACAGCACCCCAGAGCTGCAGCAGGACCCTCCTGTGCCCCAAACCCCCCTGTGCCCCATCCCATGGCCAAACTGTGGGTGCTGGGCCTCAAAGCAGAGGGGGAGATGGAGGGGAACCTCCAAGAGCATCAGCTGCAAGCCCAGGGTCACCTTTCCTGGTCAGAGCTGTCCTGCTCCAGCCCTGCTGATCCCTTGCACCCCAAACCCCCTCACAGAAACCCCTCCCCAGCCCTCTCCTCGGGGGACAGCCCACATTAACAGCCCAGGGAGGAGGTGGTCCCAGCCCAGCCCTGAGCTGCTGGAGGCCAGGGGAGCCTCACCCACGCAGTTCTTGCCGTCGGGGGTGATCTCAAAGCCGGCGTTGCAGATGCACTGGAAGCTGCCGTCGGTGTTGACGCAGCGCCCGTTCCTGCACATGACCCCGTTCATGATGCACTCATCAATGTCTGCGGGGAAAGCACCAAAAAGTGGCAGCAGGGAGGGACAGGAGCGGTGCCAGCTCAATATCCCCTGTGAGAAACCCAGGCAGTGCCCTCAGACATGGGAATTCATCTTCAAAAACACCACTCGGGAAATCGGAACCTTCTCCCCTTCCAAAGGGGAGCCTTTGGAAGCCGCTTTGTCAGGAAGGGAGAAAATGAACATTTCAAAGCTTGGGCACTGCCATGGGAATCTGCCTTCGCTCGTTGTTCCCGTGGTGGAACAGTCCCTTCCCATCCCTGTTTTTTTGGCAGTCCCTCACCTGCAGCAGCCTCTTGGCAGAACAGCCTTGCTGGAAATGCTGCATCCACACCAACACGGCCCAGAACACCCCCTTTTGTCAAATGAAGCTCTCCCAACAGGATTCTGCTCTTGGGGAGGACTCTGCAGCTCCCTTGACTACCACCAGAAAATTTTAAGGAAAGCCAAGGCAGAGGAAACTTCTGGAGAGACCCCATCCCACGCCTGGCCCTGCTGGGGACCCCACACTGCATTTCACCCCTACCACCCTTTCTTGGTGCCAGGTGCTCTGCTGACCCCTCTGCCACCTCCCAAAAAGGGGGAGACAGCCCTTACCAATGCAGGCCTGCTTGGTGGGGGTGCTCTGGAAGCCCTCGTGGCACTTGCAGTGGTAGGAGCCCGGGGTGTTGACGCAGTCCCCGTGGACGCAGGGGCTGCTCGAGCACTCGTCCACATCTGCAAGGGGGGAAAGCCCCACCCGTGAGGGACCCTGAGGCACAGCAGAGCCCAGGAGCAGCAGGAGCGGCCTGGAGGAGCCCTGGGAGCTTTGGGACAGCCCCTCTCACCGATGCACTCGCCCCGGACGTCCTGCTTGTAGCCCATGTTGCACTCGCAGCGGTAGCTGGACGGGGTGGGGATGCAGCGCCCGTTCAGGCACAGGTTGGTGAAGTGTTTGCAGATGTCGATGGTCTGGTTCAGAGTGGCCGTTCCTGGGGGGCACACAGAGGGTTGGGGAGCCCTTGGGTGAAGCATTGGGAGGGGTTGGAGAGCCCTGGGATGTCCCCAGGATTCAGGAGGAGGTGGCAGCTCCTGGGGGACACAGGGAAGGTTGGGGAGCCCTGGGATGTCCCCAGGATTCAGGATGGGGTAGCAGTTCCTGGGGGGACACAGGGAAGGTTGGGGACCCTTTGGATGTCCCAGGAGCTCCGTGGGGGGATGTCAGAGAGGTGCAAGGTGGGGAGGACAACACTGTGACGGTGATGGGAAAGCTCCGTTCCTATCTGGAGCTTTTGGGAGCCTATTTGGGAACCAGGGAGTGATTCCAGACCAGACCCAGCCTCGCTGGATCCTGGTGGGGGCTCAGCATCAGCGCCACATCCCAGCTCTTCCCCAGCCAGGACATCCCGTGAGTGGCATTCCAGCCCTGGGGAGGCTGCCCTGGGGCTGGGCAGCCAGGACAAACCCGGGACAAACCCGGGACAAAGGCGGAATTACCGATGCTGGAGCTCCCGGGGCCCATCCCGGGCAGCCCCGGGATCCCGCCCTGCCCGTTGGCCCCGTTGGGGCCGATGCCCCCGGGCCCGTTGAGTCCCGGCCCGACCCCGTTGGGCCCGAATCCGGGAATTCCTGGGAAGTTCCCGGGGAAGCCTGGCATGACCGGGAGCCCCTCGATGCAGAGCCTGCGGTACTCGTCTGAAACAAAAGAGGGCTTTGGCTGCAGTGCCTGCATCCCCTGAGGGGAGCAAAGGGTGGGTCCTGGTGGGAACGGGGGTAGGAAATTATGGGAATGGGGCAGAAGGACCAAGAGGGATTGAACACCCCGACCCCATGGTGCCATGGGGGCCAAGGGGGCTGGCAGAGGATTTTTGGGACATTTGGGGTCCCTCCAGGCAGGGAAGGATGGGCATGGAGAAGCTCTGCCCTGCTCAGAGCTGGGGCTGAAGGAGGGGATGCACAGTTTGCTTTGCTGAGAGGGGAGGGGAATGGACCCAGTGCTGGTGCTCCTAAATACCTGGTGCACCTTGGGGACTGGGTTTGGTGGCACCTGGGGACTGGGTTTGGTGGCACCTGGGGACTGGGTTTGGTGGCACCTGGAAAGCTTTTCCAGCCTCATTTTCCAACAGGCATGGTTTTGGGGTGTTAGTTTTGGGGTGCCGGTTTTGAGGTGCAGGGTTTGGGGTGCAGGGTTTGGGGTGCCGGTTTTGGGGTGCCGGTTTGAGGTGCCGGGTTTGGGGTGCCGGTTTTGGGGTGCCGGTTTGGGGTGCCGGTTTTGGGGTGCTGAGTTTGGGGTGTTGGTTTTGGGGTGCAGGGTTTGGGGTGCCGTTTTTGGGGTGCCGGTTTTGGGGTGTTGGTTTTAGGGTGCCGGGTTTGGGGTGCTGGTTTTGGGGTGCAGGGTTTGGGGTGCCGGTTTTGCGGTGCCGGTTTTGGGGTGCCGGTTTTGGGGTGCCGGTTTGGGGTGCCGGTTTGGGGTGCAGGGTTTGGGGTGTTGGTTTTGGGGTGCAGGGTTTGGGGTGCCGTTTTTGGGGTGCCGGTTTTGGGGTGTTGGTTTTAGGGTGCCGGGTTTGGGGTGCTGGTTTTGGGGTGGCGGTTTTGGGGTGCTGGTTTTGGGGTGCAGGGTTTGGGGTGCTGGGTTTGGGGTGCCGGTTTGGGGGTGCAGGGTTTGGGGTGTTGGTTTTGGGGTGCGGGTTTTGGGGTGCAGGGTTTGGGGGTGCAGGGTTTGGGGTGCCGGTTTTGTGGTGTCGGTTTTGGGGTGCAGGGTTTGGGGTGCCGGTTTGGGGGTGCAGGGTTTGGGGTGTTGGTTTTGGGGTGCAGGGTTTGGGGTGCCGTTTTTGGGGTGCCGGTTTTGGGGTGCCGGTTTTGGGGAGCCGGGTTTGGGGTGCTGGTTTTGGGGTGCAGGGTTTGGGGTGCAGGGTTTTGGGCGCTGGTTTTGGGGAGCCGGTTTTGGGGTGCCGGTTTTGGGGTGCCGGTTTTGGGGTGACTCACCCGAGCCCCGCACCGGGCACACCTCGGGGGTCTGGCCGATGGCCCAGCAGCGCCCCGAGTCGCAGCAGCACTGCATCCTGCTGGCCTGGCCCGGAACGTCCCCGGCACAGCGACCGCCCAGCAGCGCCGAGAAACACGTGCCCAGGCGCTGGTCTGAGGGGACAGGACCGGGATAGGGTGGGGACAGCACGGGGACAGCACGGGGACAGGGACAGCACGGGGATGGGGTGAGGATGGAGTGGGGAGAGGACGAGGAATGGGGAGGGGGAGAGGGACAGGGATGGGGATGGGGAGAGGGATGGGGAGAGGGGAGAGGGACAGGGATGGGGACAAGGAAAGGGACAGGGACAGGGAGGGGGACAGGGAGAAAGGGAAAAGGACAGGAACAAGGAGAGGGACAGGGACAAGGACAGGGAGAGGGAAAGGGACAGGGAGAGGGGAGAGGGACAAGGATGAGGATGGGGACAGGGATGGGGACAGGGAAAGGGAGAGAGACAGGGAGAAAGAAAGGGAAAAGGACAGAGAGAAGGAGAGGAACAGGGACAGGGATGGGGACAGGGATGAGGAGAGGGATAAGGGAGAGGGACAGGGATGGGGACAAGGACAGGGATGGGGACAGGGATGGGGATTGGGAGAAAGAAAGGGAAAAGGACAGGGAGAAGGACAGGAACAGGGACAAGGACAGGGAGAGGAACAGGGACAGGGAAAGGAAGAAGACACACGGTCACAATGTGGCACCACCACCCTCCCAGGCAGCTCCTGAGGGCCCATTCCCGATGGAATCTCTCCCTGTCTCAGCCTGGCCCCCCGACCCCAACCCTGGCCCTGCTGGGGGCGTTTGTGGCTCCTGGCCAAGGCCCAGGGCACTGAGGGTCTCTCACATCCCGCAGGCTCCGTCCACCTGGCACCAAGCCCTCCAGGAAAACCTGGAATCTTCCCCTCCTGCTCTCCCACCTTGCTTTCTCTCAAGTCGGTTAATGAGGGGGAAAGTCTCCCGGGGTGTGGCTGCCACTTCCCGGGAGTGTAATTGGAATTAATGGCCCGGGGCTGTTTGATCTGGGGCTGGATTCTGCTCCCAGCACAGCTCGGGGACCCCCAGGGCACAGTGACCCCAGTTCAAACCAGCAGCTCCTTCCTCAGAGCTGGGTTCAGGCAGAATTGCTCCTTTCAGGAAACTTTACCCACCAAAAACACCGGCAGACACAAAGCCAGACCTGGAGAAGGGGATTTGAAAAGCAGGGATTGAATGCAAAGCTGGATCAGCCCCTAATCCTCAGGAAGGGGAGGAGAAGCCCTGGGGGTGTTTGGGTCCCAGGGCACCAGCTTGCACAAAACCCCAGAAAAGCAGAAAATGCTGCAGGGGAGAGGGGAGGGGAAATTCCAGCTGGGATTAGAGAGAGCTCAGAGGTGGGGACGGAGCCCAGGGGGTGACCAGGTCCAGCAGGGACGGCGGGGCAGGAGGGGAAGGGGGTCCTGCTCATCCTCAGGCACAGGAGCAATCCCAGGCTGGCTCTGGGGTCTGCAGGGCCTGCACCCATCCCGTGGAGGGGTCCTGATGCCAGGAGAGGCAGCAGAGATCATCCAGCACAGCCCATCCCACCCAGCTGGGCCGGTGGGAGATGTCCTGGAGGAGCTCTGAGATCCCTCCTGGATTCCCATTCCAGGATCCCCTCAGGTTCCCCTTTTCCTCTTTCTTAGACCAAAGTGCATCAAAAAAAGGGGAACTCCAGGCAGGCAAAGCCCTCAGTGAAACCTCCCCAGCCTGGCTGAGCCCAGAACTGGAGGTGCTGAATCTGCTGCTGCTGCTGCCCCAGGAGAGGCACAGCCCAAACCCTCCAGAGCTCTGCAGGGCGAAAAAGGAGCTCAAAAAAGGCCAGAGCAGGAGAGCTGGGTGGCAGGGAGGGAGGGAGGAACACCATGTGCACGTCTGGGAATGCACTGAAAGGCTAATTTTTATATATATATATGTATTTGTTTTTTTTTTTTTAATGCTCCCATGAATGTTCCTCTGGGTTTTTCTCCTGGTGGGGTTTTACTGCACTGAAAGCAGCTCCTGGCACTGGGGGTCAGCTCCAGCTCTGGGTGTTGCTGTGCCAGCTGTGAAAACTGTGAAAACTTTGCTTTTTGAGATTCTTCCAGTGCCATAAAAAGGTATTTGCTTTGCTGGGAGGGGAGGGGAACGGAGCAAGTGCTGGTGCCCCTCAATACCTTTACATTGTCACCTCCAGGCTGGCAGTGTCCCCTCTCCTGATGCTTTACAAGTGCCCACATTATTCATTATTTATCCATTCCCACTTTCCCAGCTGCTCCCTGGCTTTATTTCATGGGATGGAAACCTGGAACCCCAAACTCTCCACACAAACCCCCCCTGGGACAGAACTGGCGAGGTTTGGGTGCCAGGGCAGCCCCAGCCCAGCAGGAGCTGTGGGTTCTGCCAAAACAAACCCAGCCTGTCCCAAAAAGGAGCTGCAGCACCCAGAGCCAGCTCAGGTGCAGTCAGAGTCCACTGCAGCTCAATCAGCTCAGCACTATTTTTAAATCTGGCCTTTCTAATTCTATTTATTTTCGTTTCTCGAAGCTCTTGGTTTCAAGGAAAGTGGGGAATGTCCCCATGACTCATCCCAGAACTGTCACACCCCTCTGGGCTCATGGCAGGGCTGGGAAACAGCAGGAAAAAAAATTCCATTCCCATTAAAATCTATCAGTTTCCCAAACAAGAAGACTTGGGCTTTACTTTTTACTCACACTTCACAACATTTTTTTTCCCCTCCTGGAACTAAAACATTTAATTCTGCTCCAGGATCCGTGGCTAGAAAAGAATTTGGAGCTGATTATTTTTTTTTTCTTTTTTTTTTTGCTGAATTCATTTCCACAGAAAGCTGTGCCTGACACTTTGCACTGCACCACCAATCCCTGCCTGTGCTGGAAGAATTCCTCTTCCCAAATCTCCTCATCCTCATCTTCCTGAAGGCAAATGGACTTTCAGACCAGGGGAAAAAAAAAAAAAAAACCAAAAAAAAAACCCCAAAAAAACCCTGGGATTTATTTGCTGAGTGTGAATAACCACAGAGCTGCCCCTCTCTCCCAGGAACTGGGGTTTGGTACCAATGGACCATCAAATATTTACAGGAAAGGAGTTTTGATCTGTTAAAAATTCAAACAATTCGCCGCAGGCTCTGGAGGTTGGAGGCAGCAGAGCTCAGGCTGGGGAGAGCCCTGGAGTGGGGCCAGTTTGGGGCTTTGGGATGGGAACACCTGGAGCCAAAATGGGCCAGGGCTGAGGGGGATTGGGATTTGGGATTCCCACAGCAGCCTGGGAAGGGCTTTGGGGCCAGAACTGGGGAGCTGGGGGGGAAAGAGGGCGGGAATGGGGAAAGGAGGGCAGGAATTGGATGCTGTGGGGGCAAGAGGGCAGGAATTGGGGAAGGAGGGCAGGAATCGGATGCTGTGGGGGCAAGGAGGCTCCCAGGGAATGTGCAGGAGGTTCCCTGTTAGCCCCACAGGGATGGGGGATCTGTCTGTGCCCCCTCCTCCCGGGATCCAGAAGGATCCAGAGAAGCAGCTCAGGGCTAGGAGCTCTCTCCCAAGGGCTGATTCCAGGGGGATGGAGCCAGCTGAGCCCTGTGAGTACCAGCCCGGAGCAGCTGGGATTGATGAGCCGTGCTGGGAGCAGGAAGCAGCAGCAGGAGGTGATAAAATTCCCTGACTGTTTTCCCTGGAGCCCTTTCCCTGTCCCTCTGCCGAGCAGGGATGTGCAGCTGGGGCTGTCCCTGTGTCCCCCTGTGCTCCAGGGAGGGCTCCAAGCTTTCCCTTGGGCTTCCACAGCCCAACACCACGGCCAGCCCAGCTGCACTGGGAGCACTGGTGGAAAACACCAGCACAGGATGGGGAGGGGAGAGTCTGGGGCCCTCCTGAAAACGGGGAATACCCAGATGGGACATTCTGTGAGAGGAGAGCACGGGGATCCTCCCTCATGGCCCCTCTCCCAGTTCCTTCCTCACTGCCCCCAAATTCCCAGCCCTGCTCCTTTCTCCCAATTCCTGCCTCACTCCCCCCAAATTCCCAGCCCTGCTCCTTTCTCCCAATCTCTTCCTCACTGCTCCTCTCCCAATCCCTCTCTCATTCCCCCCAAATTCCCAGCCCTGCTCCTTCCTCCCAATTCCTTCCTCACTGCTCCTCTCCCAGTTCCTTCCTCAATCCCCCCACATTCCCAGCCCTGCTCCTCTCTCCCAGTCCCTCCCTCACTGTCCCCACATTCCCAGCCTCGGTCCTTCATCCCAATCTCTTCCTCACTGCCCCTCTCCCAATGCCTTCCTCACTGCCCCCACATTCCCAGCCCCACACCTTCCTCCCAACCTTCCTCCTCCTCCTCCTCACACCCTTCCCACCCCATTCCACCACTGAGACTCCCCCCAAGCACCCCAAATCCTGGAGAGGCACAAAGACCAAGCGAGCCCGGCCGGGCTCAGGATGGAGCAGCCTGGAGGAGGAGGAGGAGGAGGAGGATTCCCCACCTGTCCCGGCACCACCCCCGAGCCCTGTGCGGGCATTCCCGGCCCCGATCCCGCCCCAAATCCCGCATTTCCCCCCTCACCGAGGCAGCGGGAGCCGTCGGGGCTGCTGATGAAGCCGCGGGGGCAGGAGCACACGTAGCTGCCCACGGTGTTGGTGCAGTCGCCTCCATCGCACACGCCCGGGATGGCCCCGCACTCATCCACGTCTGCAAGGCACAGAAAACACCACGGGCAGCATGGAAAATGTCCCCTTCCCCACCCAAAGCCAGCTCAGGTGGGGTTTGGGGGCTCAGGGGATGCTGGGGGTCATTAAAGCTCTGCCATGCGTGGAGTTTCTGCTTCTCTCCACAGCCCTTCCCAGGGGACGGTTAGGATGGACAGAAGGGAATAAATCATTCCCAGAAACAGGGATTGGAGATTGGAAAGGGCTGCCAGGGAGGGATGGAGTCCTGGTCCCCAAACCCCATCCCAATCCAGGGCACAGAGGATGGGAGTTGGGTTTTGGGGGCTCAGGGGATGCTGGGGGCCATGAAGAGTCTCCAAAACTCTCCCGTTCGTGGAGTTTCTCCTTCTCTCCACAGCCCTTCCCAGGAGAATTTTGGGATGGACAGCAGGGAAGAAATCCCTCCCAGAAACAGGGATTGGAGATTGGAAAGGGCTGCCAGGGAGGGATGGAGTCCTGGTCCCTGAACACCACCCAAATCCAGGGCACAGAGGATGGGAGTTGGGTTTTGGGGCTCAGGGGATGCTGGGTGTCATTAAAACTCAGCCATTTGCGGAGTCTCTGCCTCTCTCCTCAGCCTCTCCCAGAGGAAGTTTGGGATCGACAGCAGGAGGAAATCCCTCCCAGAAACAGGGACTGGACATTGGAAAGGGCTCCCAGGGAGGGTTGGAGTCCTGGTCCCTCAGGTGACCTTGGCCATGGGCTGCAGGTCCAGCCCTTGGTGATGGGTTGGGCTTGCAGACCCCTGTGGGCCCCTCCCAGCCCAGGACATTCCCCAATTCCATTCTCTGATTCTATCCCAGGCCAGAGGGGACCACAAATCCCTGCTTGGCTCTTGAGGACTCTCAAATTCTGCCCCTGGCCACCCCTGAGCCCTCCAGTGCTGCTCTGGCTCCCTGATGCTCAGAAAAGCCCTGAGAGCTCCCAGGGCAGCAGAGCAGAACACAGGAATGCCTCCCCCACCTGGGCCCCTGCAGCCAAAATCAGATTTTATCAGCCAGCCTTGCCCTGCCATCCAACCCCAGCCCTGCCCTGGGCTCCAGCTCCTAAATCCCTCTGCGAAATAAAGAGCTTTAGGAAGGCAAAGCTGAAAAAACCCAGCCCAAAACTCGGGGTGGCACTGGGGAGGCTCCCAGACCTGGGGCTGCTGCCAGATCTGTGCCTCTGCCATTCCCCCCTCACCCCAAGGCAGCAGA
Organism: Agelaius tricolor; assembly: GCF_023055355.1. Classification (NCBI taxonomy): domain Eukaryota; kingdom Metazoa; phylum Chordata; class Aves; order Passeriformes; family Icteridae; genus Agelaius; species Agelaius tricolor. The sequence goes on along the minus strand of NW_027269293.1, from coordinate 937,818 downwards.
GAATCCCATTCCTACAGAAAACAGGAAACCCAGGAGCTTCCATCAATCTGCAGCTCCTCTTTTATCCGAAACCCCTTGAAAATCCCAGCTCTGAGGAGCAGGAACAGAGCCCGTTCCTGCAGGACTCCACATCCTGCGCTTCAGGAACCCGATCCCTGGGCTTTGTTGTCCTTGCAGCCCTTCCCCAGCCCATTTTCCGTCTCGGTTTTCCCCCCGGTGAGCGTCCCGTGGTGGTTTGGAGCCGTTCAGGCAGCGCTGAGCCGGCGGGATGGGTTCATTAACACCGCTCTCATTAACGCCCAGCGCCGGGAGGGAATCCTGCCAGCTCCAGCCTGGCTCCTGCCCGGCTTTTCCGACCTTCTGTTCGAAATTAAAGCGGGATCCTGAGCTCTGCTGCTCAGACAATGGCAGGATTCAAGGCAAACGTTGATTTTGGAGCAGGGCTGGGATTGGAATTGGCCTCGTCCTTAAGGCTGGAAAAGCCAAAAAGGCTGCAGAGCCTCTGGAAGAGCTGGGGCTGCAGAGCTCATCCCACACTGTGCCCCCAGGGCTGTGGGAACCCCAACCTTTCCTTGTGCTAAAAACCCAGGGTTTGATGGAGAAAACACCCCCAGGGCTCGTGCCCTGCGATCACCAGGGACTCGCTGCCCTCCCCGCCCAGAAAGGAACCACAGAGGGGAAAATGGAAGCTCCAAACCGCCCAAATGCAGGGAAACGAGCTCTGGATGGAGCCAAACAAGGGAAAGAAAGCGGCTGTGGGGTTCCATCCGCCCGTGGAAAACTCTGGGGAGCCTCCTCTGGTGCAGGAACATCAGGAAATTCGGGATTCTGCGCCCTGGTGGCCAAAGCCTGGCCTGTGGGGGCACGAGGAGCACCTCACATCTACAGGGGTGAGGAACAGGGGTGAGGTCTGGAACCCCTGGATTTGTTCCCTCTGACAGAATATCCCAGAGAGGCCAAAAATGGGCAAATCCTGGCTGAGCTTGTTGCACACAGCTTGCCTGGAGCCTTCCACTCCCTTTCCTGGTGTCTCTCCATGGATTTTTGTTTAGTCTCTTATCACCCTGATATGGATTTTGGTTGCAGGACACATTCCTTTGGGAAGCATCCTGGAGAGGCACTGGCATTACCTCACTGATAGCAGGGCTTGGCCTTTGTCCTGCAGCACAGGAAGGGCTGTTAAAAAGTGAAATTCTTGGCAGAGAAAGCCTGGAATTATGGCAGGAAAAGCTTTGTCCAGCCAGTGATTCCCCCTTAACTCCACACCACGGAATTGCTCCCTTCGGTGTCATTTTTCCAGTTGCTTCCAGGATAATTTAAAAGTGCCCCAGCCTCCCCTTCCCTGTGATTTATGGCTCCAGGTCTCTGGAGCAGCAGGATGTGTCCCACTTCAGCTTTGATGTTCCCTCTCTCCACTTTGCACCAGGAATTTTCTTGTGTCCTCAACAATTTTCCTCCCGCCGCGTTGAGAACTCAGCTGGATCCAAACCTGCCTCTCTCCCCGGGCTCTCATTCCCTGAAAACCTCAACAGATCCTGCTTTTTTTCCCTTTTTTTCCACCATAATCCAGCCATGAGATGGGTTAATTCATCCCTAACCTGGCAATTCCTGCCCCCTTTGCCCATCTTTTTGCACAACATAAACACAAATGTGGGTGCTTCCCAAGCCCACCTCATCTCCAGAGGTTTTTAGGGAGCAGCCTGAGCCTTCCCCTCCCTAAATCCAGCATTTCCCTGTTTCCCAGACGGCTCAGATCCCCCAGCAAGGCAGCAGTGCCAGAAACTCTCATCACTCCCGGAGCTCCTCGGAATACAATGGACAATGGGACAAACCCGAGCCACCCTCTGGAAGTGCCCCATCCACCAGGGATGAGCCTGGAGCGGAGCAAGCCCGGACTTGGAGGAGCTTCAGCTCCAAATCCGGGCTGGACGTTTCCCTGAGAGCAGAAGGATTGGTTTTCCTGCTGGAGCTGAGGATCCAGCCAGGGAATATCCAGCTGCACGCAGCTCGGAGCCTCCGTTATCGGCGTGGAATATCTGCCTTGGAAAAGCGTCTTTATCCTCCCCACTTCCAGGTGTTGGGAGATAAGGTTTGGGTTAGGAGATAAGGGAGGCACTGCCGTTATCTCCGTTCCCAGCAGCTCACAGCCGATTATGGCCCCGTTAATGAGGGGACAGCGTTAATGAGGGGACAGCGCTAATCAGCGAGCGGGGCTCGGAGCTGCGGCTCCAGCACAATCCCAGCCGCTGACTTCCCACCAGGAATCCCCCAGCACCAAACTCCAGCTCTGGGCAGCTGTGGAGAACCCCCCCAAGAGAGGTTTAATCGGGGTTTGACATTCCCTGGATGCCAGGCTTGGATGGGGAAGCTGAAAATGAGAGGGAAGCAGAGAATTCCCTCCTTTCCCCACTGTAAAATGAACCTGAAAGTCAACGAGGGAACTCCTGCCCAGCTGGGACTGGGGCACACCTGGATGACAAATCCATCCTCTGGCTGTGCTTTGATCAAACCCTGGCTCCAAGGGAGGACCAAGGCAGAGATTTTGGCAGTTTCAGCAGGAATGTGCAGCTCAGGAATTTGATGCTCCATCTGCTGGGCCGAATTCCTGATGGATCAAAGGGTGCAGGGAACTCGGGGCCCAGATCTTCAATGTGTCCACGAAGTGGGAGAGGAACCCTCTCCATCCCCCTATCCACATCCTTTTTAGGGAATCCCAAAGGTGATTCCACTTTCCTGGGATCCTCCAGATCCCTTTCTGGTGGCCCTGTGGGGACCTGGAGGTGACACAGCTGGGAGAGGAGCCCTCAAACCCCGTCCCTCTGGAGCATCCCTGCTGTTTGTGTCATTCCCAGATCCAGAGGGAGCCTCCAGTCCTTGGTGGTGATGCCAGGGATGGAGCAGCTCCTGGGAATGCTGGAGTTGTCCCTTTCTGTGGGCAGCACAGGGAAGGAGAGCAGTTTGTGCCCACATGGGGCTGCTCTTCCAGGCTCTGGGGGGAGTGGGAGGCCCCTCACATCTGGAGGACAGATCCAGACAATGAATTTGGTTTAATCTGGGGATGGAGGAGATTCCAGCTCAACCGGTTTCAGATGTGCTCTGCTCCCCTGAGCTGCTGGGGGAGAGGCAGGGAGGGGCAGGAGCAGCTTTCTGCTGCCCCTGCTCCCACCTTGGCCAGGCAAATTCCTGGAATATCATTGGATTCGGGGAGCTGGTCCTTCCTCCGACACAAAGAAGGGGCTGGTTTGGATTGTCCTGCTTTCAGTCCTTGGATGTGGAGCTCTGCAGGAATCCTGTCAGGATTTTAGAGAAAGTCTGCTGGCGCCCTGCCCAGGAAGATGCTCAGACACAGATGTTTCCTGGGGATGGAGGAATGTCCATCCCCCAGCAGGGATTGACCTTTGCAGCTCCTCTGGGCTCTCTTTGGAAGCATTTCCTGAGGGGCTGAACCCAGGGCACAGAATCCTGGAATGGTCAGGGCTGGAAGGGGAGATCAGAGATCTCTGGGAGATCAGCTCGTCCCACCTCCTACCATCCCAATTCCAGGGGCTTCCAGAGGCAGCCAGAGCTCTCCCTGAGCTCCCAGCACCAGCCTGGTGTCCCATTTCACAGTGACTAAATCTTCACAGCCCTAATGAAGAGCCTCCAGATTAAAAGTTGTTGAGTTTTCAAGGCTTGATCAGACTCAGAACCTGGCAGAGTTTTGGAGGCAGCCCCCTGAGCTGAGCCTGGCTAAAGCCTTCCAGAGGTCCCTCCTGCGCCATCAGTCTGTGTTCCCATTAAAATATCCTTTAAAAAAAAACCCTCTGTGAACAAACCAAACCACTTCCTTCTGGTCTGAGGCAAGATCAGGGGATCAGGCAAAGCCCATTCCTCATTTCCTGCCCTTGGCCTGTGGGCAGCAGATCAAAAACCCCTCTGGCAGGGCTGGGCAGTGGGACCCAGCCTGGAATGGGAGCAGGAGTGAAATGCTTGGGAAGAGGAGCATCCCTTACCTTCACACCTGTGGCTGGTCTCGCTCTGCTTGTGCCCTGCAGGGCACTTGCACTCGTAGGATCCCACGGTGTTGATGCAATTCCCACCTTGGCAGAGCCCAGGGATGGCCTGGCACTCATCCACATCTGCAGCAGGAAGAGGAGGAGGAGGAGGGTGAGGGAACAGCAGCCATGGAGCCCTGGGTGTCCCTGTGCTCCCAGGAGCTGGATCACATTCCAGAAGGAATTCCCCCTCCCAAACTGCACCAGGGGATGGACAGGAGTCAATTCCTGCCTCAAGCAAGAGGGAGACTCAAAGACTCCAAGCTATGGGAATGCTTCCCCAAGGATCTGCCCATCCTGTGCTTCTCTGGGAGGAACAGCCCGTGGGATGGAGGAGCTCACCTGAGAGCCACAGTGTGCCCTGAATCTCTGGGATAAAACGGTGCTGGGAGATCCCAGGGGATGCTCCAGGTCCATGGAGGTGCTCCCTGGCACACAGGGGGGATTTGGAAAATGCCACAGAGAGTTCTGTGCTTTGGGGCTCTGCTCTCTGCGCCCTCTGCTTTGGGGCTGTTTCAGGCTCCTGTTCCAGACTCTGCTCTCAGCATTTTGGGGCTGCTTTAGGCTCCTGTTTCAGGACTCTGCCCTCTGCATTTTGAGGCTGTTTCAGTCTCCTGTTCCAGACTCTGCTCTCAGCATTTTGGGGCTCTTTTAGGCTCCCATTCTGGGCTCTGTTCTCAGCACTCTGGGGCTGTTTCAATCTCCTGTTCTGGGCTCTGCTCTCCCCATTCTCTATTTTCTCTGTTTCAGTCTCCTGTTCCAGACTCTCCTCTGAGCAATTTGGGGCTGTTCCAATCTCCTGTTCCAGACTCTCCTCTGAGCACTTTGGGGCTGTTTCAGTCTTCTGTTCCAGACTCTGCCCTCTGCATTTTGGAGCTGTTTAGAGTCCTCCCATTCTGGGCTCTGCTCTCATCATTTTGGGACTCTTTTAGGCTCCCATTCAGGACTCTTATCTCATCATTTTGGGGCTCTTTTAGGCTCCCATTCTGGGCTCTGCTCTCATCATTTTGGGGCTCTTTTAGGCTCCCATTCAGGACTCTGCTCTCATAATTTTGGGGCTCTTTTAGGCTCCTGTTCTGAACTCTGCTCTCATCATTTTGGGGCTCTTTTAGGCTTCCATTCAGGGCTCTGCTCTCATAATTTTGGGGCTCTTTTAGGCTCCCATTCTGGGCTCTGCTCTCATCATTTTGGGGCTCTTTTAGGCTCCTGTTCTGAACTCTGCTCTCCCCACCCTGTGCCCACCCTGTACCCATCCCTCTCACATTCTCAGCCCTTCCCATCCCTGCCCACCCCGTGCCCATCCCTGCCCACCCTGTGCCCATCCCTCTCACACTCCCAGCCCTTCCCAGCCCTGCCCACCCCCTGCCCACGCCATGTCTGACCCTGGCAGGCCCCGGTGCGGATGTTGGGGATGAAGCCGCGCCGGCAGGGGTGCGGCTGGGCCGGGCACATCTCGCAGGGGTGGCCCCAGGCGCGGCCGATGGTGGCACAGCACATGGTCTTGGTGCACACGATGCCGCTCAGCTGGCCCTGGCACATCTGGTTGTTCACCTGGCTGAAGCAGGGCCCCGTGCGGTAATCTGGGCAGGAAATGAGAGAAATCCTGGGTCAGATCTGGTGTCACCACGTTGCTGTTCACAGAGAAAAGCAAGGCATGGTTCTTCCCAAGAATATTTCCTTCCCAAGAATATTTCTGGGTTTCACGTTCTCTGAACCTCAGAGAAAGGAAAAATACAATTCTTGTCTCATCTGCTGGGCCTGTGTTTGGCTCCTTGGCCTATCAGGGCCAAGTGTGTAGCCCCACATTTCTCCTCACAGAGAAAAGCAAGGCACAATTCTTCCCAAGAATATTTCTGGGTTTCACATTCTCTGAACCTCAGGGAAAGGAAACACAATTCTCATCATTTTCTGTGCCTGTGTTTGTGCCACAGCAGAATGCAATGTGGGGATTGTTCACCCACAGCGAGGCCTTGGTTCCTTGGCCTGTCAGGAAATAGCCCCACATTTCTCCTCACAGAGAAAAGCAAGGCACAGTTCCTCCCAAGAATATTTCTTTCCCAAGAATATTTCTGGGTTTCACATTCTCTGAACCTCAGAGAAAGGAAAAAACCCAATTCTTACCTCATTTGCTGTGCCTGTGTTTGTGCCAAAGCACAATGCAATGTGGAGATTGTGTACCCACAGTGAGGGTGGTTTTGAGTGCTTGGCAGGTTCAGTTCAGATGTAATGTAATAATATTGTAATACAGTATAGAATAATATAGTACAATAAAGCAATTATAATTAGCTTTCTGATAAGATGGAGTCAGATGAATCATTCTCTCCCCTCACTGGGGGTTCCCTGTGAATCCCATAATCCAATGTGTAAATAAATCCCAGGGTTTCTGCCTTGCCAGCACAGAGATTTGGGGGGAAAACTGTGATGGTGCCAAATTGAAGCGCGGTGTTGGAGGTGGTGGTGGCCCTAAAAGGAGCTGGAAATCAAAAGCCAGGCAAAGAGGCAATTCCAGGGCTGCCATTCCACCTGCTCTGGGAATTCCAGGGATGAGAAAAAGCAATAAAATCTCAATTTAGTTACAAAGATCCTTCCCTGGCAGTGCCCAAGGCCAGGCCGGATGGAACTTGGAGCACCCTGGGATAGTGGAAGCAGCTGGCAGTGGAATTCCATGATTTTTATGTTCTCTTCCATCCCAAACCAGATTCTGGAGTTCTCACACTCTGGGATCCTGTCTCGTGATTAATTCCTTCACTTTACCTCCCAAACATCCCCTGGCAATTTCAGCTTTAAACCCCAGACACTGCAGGAACAACCAGCAGCTTTCCCATTCCCAGTCAGGATCCTCCCCCATCCCTTCAACCCCAAGGATTTTTAACCCAATTTTTGCAGGGTTTTGCCCTCAGGAATGCGGGTTTGCCCCTGCCTGGGCTCCCGTGACCCTCGATGAGGGACATTGGCACAGCAGGGATCCAGCAGGAAGCAAAATCCTTCCGTGGGATTTTCCCTTCAGCTGGGCAGAGGTGGTGGCACAGAAATGTTTGATCTGTGGCTGGGAAAAAAAAAAAAAAAAACAAACCAAGAGAGCCTTGGAGCACGTCCTGGTCAGGCCAGAAAATTCCCCATGGAGTGTCTGAGCAGTCAGGTGCTGGTCAGGCAGGCAGAGCCTGGCTGAGAGGGGCTCAGGGAATTTCCAGGCTGGAATTAAGCAGTAATTAGGAACTGCCCTGACCCCAAATCCCTGCTCCTGGATTAACCCCCAGGTGTCCCTGCAGGGAAAGGTTTGGGTTTGATGTGTTTGAAGCAATAAAAATCTTTTTTTTGGGGGGGTGAGAGCACTGGGAGCCCCAGGTAACCACAGCCCAAAATCCATGGAAAACACCCAGGAAATCCTCCTGTCTGGGAAAGAATCAATTAGCAAAGAATTCCTCATTTCCAGCTTAATGCTCCCTCTGATTTGTGTCCTGGAGCAGTTTGTACTGGGAATTAAAGCTGAGGAAGCTGGGGGGAGGCTGAGAGGAGAAGGATTTGAGAGGGAAAAAAAGGAATGGTTTGGAAGTTACATCAGTGTGAAGGTGATGGCACCTCCCAAAAAAGCTTTTTTTTTTGGGAATCTGACCAGAAACATGCACCATGTAATGATCCTTTCTTTCTTTTTTTTTTTTGACCCAAATTTTACAAGTTCCCATCGCGGTGGCCAATGTCACTGCAGGGTGGGACCCCCAAAAACTCAGAGTAATAAATGAAAAACCCCAAAGTGATGCTCTGAACAGAGAGAAAAGTGGCCAAACCCGCACCTCCCACCTCATCTCCTACCTCATCTCCCCCAGGCACTGCAGGAATTCCTGGAGAGGGATAATGAATGCGGGATTGTGAGGAGAACACCCCCTTTTAAACCCATAATTGCCCAAAATAACTTTTCCTATGCAGATGACTCCTCTGGAGGGAATGGAGCCAAGGAAATCTCAGTCTGGAGAGCCCTGGCTGCCTCCCAGCCCCAGCTGGTGCTAATTTTAATGGGCAAATGATTAAATTTTTAATGAGGCACCAATGAAATTTTATGAAGGAAATAGGGACGCTTAGGAGATGTCTGAAGCCTTTCCCAGTCCCTGCATGGGATCTGTGTTCCAGGAATCCTGCTGCAGGTAGCTGTCCTTCAGGAGCTGGGCTTTCTCCCTGGAAAAGCTGAGGGAAAACTGGGATTGCTGTTCCCCCCTTCCCAGATCCCTCAGCCTCGCAAAACCCGAGCCCAGTTTGGGATGGGGAGCAGCTCCAGGTAAATCCCATTAAGGGATTGCAAGAAATCCTGGATCTGGGGGGATTTGGGGAAGCCCCGGAGCTCTGAATCCCTGGCAATTCCAATGGCAATTCCCATTAAGGGATTGCAAGAAATCCTGGATCTGGGGGGATTTGGGGAGCCCCTGGAGCTCTGAATCCCTGGCAATTCCAATGGCAATTCCCATTAAGGGATTGCAAGAAATCCTGGATCTGGGGGGATTCTGGGAGAGGGGAGGGTTTGATCAGGCACTTCTGAGAATATTCACAAGGAAAAAAAAACGAGTTTCCTCCACTCCTGCAACATCCATGGAGCCAGGAGGGTGTCCCTGAGTCAATTCCAGTGGGAATTCGGATCCCTGGAGGTGGAAAAGTGGGATAACTGCAGGATTTTCTGTGCTGTCTAAGGGACAATCCCAGCCACACAAATCCATCATGGGAGTAGGTCCAGCACAAGGCAAGGGGAAGGGAATGAGGAGCTTTTCTTTCCTCCCACCCTCTGGAATTCCTCCTCTCCAAAACAAACAAACAGAGCTGAGGAAGAGGAGCTTTTTCCCCTGCCAGAGCTCCAATCCCCTCTCACAACGAACAATGGAGGCTTTGCCTTGAAACCTGCAGGACAAAAGGGGCCTGTGGAGCATCCCCAGGGATGGGATGGGGCACAAATCCTGGGATTGGGCAGGAGGCCACGGCTGGGACTGAGCCAGAGCCACCAACAGGGACTGGGAGGGAATGGGATTGGGGGGGACTGGGATTGGGATCAGGGAGAGAGCAGGGAAAGACAGGGATTGGGATCAGGGAGAGAGCAGGGATTGGGATCAGGGAGAGATCAGGGAAAGACAGGGATTGGGATCAGGAGGAGACACTTCTCCAGGTGTTTTCCAGCCTGGATGGATTGTCCCTGTTGTTCTTCAGTGTTTTCCAATTTTCCCTGTTCTTCTCCAGGTATTTTCCAGCCTGGATCAATTGTCCCTGTTCTTCTCCAGGTATTTTCCAATTGTCCCTGTTCTTCTCCAGGTATTTTCAAATTGTCCCTGTTGTTCTCCAGGTGTCTCCCAGCTGTCCCTGTTCTTCTCCAGGTGTTTTCCAATTGTTCCTCTTGTTCTCCAGGTATTTTCCAGCCTGGATCAGTTGTCCCTGTTCTTCTCCAGGTGTTTTCCAATTGTTCCTCTTGTTCTCCAGGTGTCTCCCAGTTGTCCCTGTTGTTCTCCAGGTGTCTCCCAGTTGTCCCTGTTGTTCTCCAGTTGTCCCTGTTGTTCTCCAGGTGTGTCCCAGCCTGGCTGTGGCTCTCCAGCCCCAGAGCTGTCCCAGCCCCTCCAGGGCAGGGAGGGGAGCAGCCCCAGGGTCTCCCTGAGGGGCTCCTTTCTCATGGAATACTTTCTCCAGCTCGTCATTTCCTCCCTTCACCCAAACACAGCCACATTCCTCCAGTTTAACTGTTTGGACTTTTGCAGAAAAGAAAAAGCTGGCGGGGGCACTCTCTAAGGCCAGACATTCCAAGTGCTGGAAAAACACATCCAAAGGAAATTGTAAAAGGGGGGGACTTTTTCTGAGCTTTCCTGTCCTATTTTTACTGTTTCCTGATGAAGTCTCGGCCTGGTGAAACCTGAGAGAGTTTCAGGGAGGCACGAAGAGCACGGGGAAACGCAGAGCTGGTGGTTCCAGAGCAGGAGGAACGGCTGGAAAAGTCAGAGCAGGCCTTGGGAGCTCCTGGAAGAGCCCTCGGGGTCAGGAATTGTCCTGGTTGGTCACTGGAGGGGCTGGGGTGGCACTTCCAGAGCTCCAGACTCTCCCCAGGCCCTCAGGTGGAAACCTGGCAGTGCCCAGAGCCCCTTGGAAGAGACCACAGCTCCTGGAGCCCAGGGAAAAACTCCAGGGAAAAGCTCCTGGATCCCAAGGAAAAGCTCCTGGATCCCAGGGAAAAGCTCCTGGATCCTATAGAAAAGCTCCTGGATCCCAGGGAAAAGCTCCTGGGAAAAGCTCCTGGATCCTATAGAAAAGCTCCTGGGAAAATCTCTTGGATCCCAAGGAAAAGCTCCTGGATCCCAGGGAAAAATCTCCTGGATCCCAGGGAAAAGTTCCTGGGAAAAGCTCCTGGATCCTATAGAAAAGCTCCTGGGAAAAGCTCCCAGATCCCAAGGACAAGCTCCTCGCTCCCAGGGAAAAGTTCCTGGGAAAAGCTCCTGGATCCCAGGGAAAAGTTTCTGGAAAAAGCTCCTGGATCCCAGGGAACATCTCCTGGATCCCAAGGAAAAGCTCCTGAATCCCGAAAAGCTCCTGGATCCCAGGGCAAAGCTCCTGGGAAAATCTCCTGGACCCCCAGGGAAAAGCTCCACAGGGAAGATTTAATTTAGGCTGGAAAAACAACCCCAAATGCAAAACCTCATCCCTGGAGCACGGGAGGAGCCCCAAACATCACCTGATGAGTCAAACTCGGTCATTTTTTCCGACTCGAGGGAGGGCGGAATCGGAGCCATGACATCAAAATCCCTCACTCTGCTGTAAATCCACGAGCAGCCCCTGGCCCCACAGCCTCAGCTCTTGTGGGCTGCAGCTTTTCCTCCCTCACTGATGTAATGGGAGCTCAGGTTCCACAAAATATCCCCCAGCCACTCGTCCCCAAAGATGTCGGGGAGAGGGAGGAAATGATGCTGGGGTTCTGTGAGTGCCTGCTCCGAGGGTATTTCCCTCTGGAGGGGGGGAATTTCCTGGATGAGGTGTGAGGGGGGGCTTGTTCTGCTCCCAGTACAAAGCAGCCTCTTACTGGAGCTGCTCTCAGCACTCAGAAATTCGCTTTATTCCAATTTAAAATTCAAATTACTTCTTGTTACGGCGGTGGCAAAGTAAATTCGAGTGAAGCCCTTAAGTAAATCTGGATGGATTTGGGGTGGGTGAGTTCTTTCTGCCAGGGATGGGGCTCACAGAATCCCAGGGTTCTGGGCTTGGACATCACCCAGAACCAGCCCAGGGTCACCTGGAGCAGGGGACACAGAACCAGGTGGGTTTGGAGTCTCCAGACAGGGAGAATCCCTGGGCAGCTGCTCCAGGGCTCTGCCACCTCCAGGAAAAGGAGTTTTCCCTCCTGCTGAGGTGGAATTCCTGGTGTTCTCTTTGCGTTTATGCTCCTCACTCATCACTCCGGTGACCAGCACAGAGGATTCCACATCTGGCAGAGCCCAGGACATCCCCTGGCCCTGGGAGGAGATTTCTCCTTTCTCCCTGCCAGCAAAGGGCTTCAGGGTCTGCTCTGAATTCATCCTGCTCCAGGAAAACCCTTGGGAATGAGGACTGGGGCTACAGGAGGTGCTGGAATCCCCTTCTGGAGGCCCCCAAGGATCCACCAACACCCCCTGGAGCCGCAGGACACAAACCCTGCAGCTCAGAGCCTCCTCTCAGCAGCCCTGGGGATGGAGTTTTCCCTCAGGAGGGTGAAGAAGCTGTTCCCTGGCTCCCAGATTTTCCCTGGAAGGCCAAGCCCAGGCACTCACCTGGCTGCAAACCCCCAGGAACCATTCCCAGCCCAGCTCTGTTTGTCTTGGCAGGGAGGAGCAGTGTGGACACAGCTGCAGGATTTGTTTTGTCTCTCACACAAGTCTGGCTCAGCCAAATCTCTGCAGGCTTTGTGAAAATGCTCCTTTATGTAAAGAATTTTATACAAACGGCCCCAGAGTCTCCCCCCTTGCTCAGCCCCTGCCTCTTCCCCTCTTCTCCATGCACAGGACATTTGGATTTTCCAGCCTTCTCCAGAAGTTTCCTTCAGGAATTTCCAGCTCTCTGCTCACACCCAGCCAGTGTCTGGGTGGATTTGGGAATCTCAGTGCTTCAGGAGAAAAAAATGAGGAGGAGCCCACCAGGAGCTCAGGTTTAGGGGGGAAATCTCCCAGGGTAGAGCCCTCCAGAGAGAAATCCTCCTCATTTTCCATAACTAAAGCAATTCCTGTGTGCTGGGCAAAGGCAAGGAGAGGGCTTAAAGAATCTGTAACTGCTGCAGAACAGCAGAATTGTCCAGAAAATTGGGGATGTTCATCCCTGGAAGAGTCCAAGGCCAGGCTGGAGCAGCCTGGGATAGTGGAAGGTGCTCCTGGATGGTTTTAAGCTCCCTTCCAACCCAAACCACTCCACAGTTCCCTGATGCCACAAAGAAGGAGACCAGCGGTGGCAAAGTAAATTCAAGTGAAGCCCTTAAGTAAATCTGGATGGATTTGGGGTGGGTGAGTTCTTTCTGCCAGGGATGGGGCTCACAGAATCCCAGGGTTCTGGGCTTGGACATCGCCCAGAACAGCCCAGGGTCACCTGGAGCAGGGGACACAGAACCTGGCAGCTCCCAGACGGGCCCTGCACTTGGCCCTTTGCAATAGACCCCAAGTTCCATGACCAGAAGAAGATTTATGGTATTGCAATGGGAACCTGGCTCTCTCATCCTCTTTACCTCTCTCTTTACCTCTCTTTTCTGCTCTGAGCTGTGCCTGGCAGCTCCCAGCAGGGCCCTGCACTTGGCCCTTTGCAATAGACCCCAAGTTCCAAGACCAGAAGAAGATTTATTGTGCTGTAACAGGAATCTCACCCTCTGAGCCTCTCTTTTACTCTCATTCTCTCTTTACCACTCTCTTGCCTTCTCTCTCCTTACCTCTCTCTCCCTCTCTGGGGCTTGCTCTGAGCAGGGCCCTGCACTTGGCCCTTTGCAATAAACCCCAAGTTCCATGACCAGAAGAAGATTTATGGCATTGTAATGGGAACCTCGGTCTCGCTCATCCTCTTTACCACTCTTCACCTCTTTTTACTTATCTTGACTGCTCTGAGCCGTGGCTGGCAGCTCCCAGCAGGGCCCTGCACTTGGCCCTTTGCAATAAACCCAGATTTCCAAGCCCTGGCTGCAGAGACCTCTGGTCTCCATCCATCCCATCCCATCCCATCCCATCCCATCCCATCCCATCCCATCCCTGCTCACCTCTCTCGCACTGGGGCCCGGTGAATCCGTACACGCACGCGCAGCGGTTGGGCCCGATGCACCTGCCCCCGTTCTGGCAGCCGTTCTCACACACAGCTGGGAGGGAAAAACAGAGAATTCCATCACCCCTGCTCCTGGAGAAACCCCCTCCACGGTGGTTGGGGTGCCAGAGTTCGGAGCATCAGCTCTGTGTTCTCCCATCCGCAGAGAAATCTGAGATTTTTGGGGGTTTTTTTCCTCCTTGGAAAATTTGTTCCCTGTTGCTGCCCGAGCCCCCTTCTGCAGAAGCCATAAACTCCTCTTGCACTGGGGAGGATTTCCTGCCCTCTGGAATCTCAGCGTTGGGATTGAAGTGGGATGAGAGGATACAAACAGGAAAATGCACCCAGGGAATGGTGTGAGGAATGGCACAGCTGGAATGGGAGAAGGGGAGGATGGATGGGCAGGGATTTAACCCCAGGGCCCACAGCAAGGAACTGAGCTCTGAGCAGCACTTGGGTGCTCCCTGACCTAAAACAGTCACTGACTTCAAATATTCCTGACTTAAGATATTCCTGACTTAAGATATTCCTGACTTAAACTCAGTCCTGCTACCCTGAGCTGAAACCCTGCACTCAGGGCTGGAGCCAAGGGAAGTTTCCTGGTTGGAATCACAGATTGATGGAATCTGCAGAGCAGGAAGGGCCCCCCAAGGACCCTGCCCTGCCTGGAGCCCCCTCGGTGCCCAGCTCCAGCTCTGAGCCTGGGCTGGGATGGGGCCAGGGGGGGCAGGATTGGGCTGGGATGGGTCCAGGGGATGCAGGATTGGATTGGGATGGGTCCAGGGGATGCAGGATTGGGCCAGGGGGTGCAGGATTGGATTGGGATGGGCCCAGGGGGTGCAGGATTAGATTGGGACGGGCCCAGGGGGTGCAGGATTGGGCCAGAGAGATGCAGCATTAGATTGGGATGGCCCAGGGGGTGCAGGATTGGATTGGGACGGGCCCAGGGGGTGCAGGATTGGATTGGGACGGGCCCAGGGGGTGCAGGATTGGATTAGGACGGGCCCAGGGGGTGCAGGATTGGGCCAGAGAGATGCAGCATTAGATTGGGATGGCCCACAGGGTGCAGGATTGGATTGGGACGGGCCCAGGGGGTGCAGCATTCCCCAGCCTGCTGGGATGTCCTGCCAGGGGAGCAGAGCAGGATGGAGCTGGGAGCTGCACGTAGCGAGAGCTGCACGTCCCAGCCCGGCCCCGGGCTGCTGCTCCTGAGAATTTTCCCAAGCTTTTGCTGCTCAGGATGAAATTTCCCATCTGGAGCCTCTGCCTCTGGCTGAACTTTCGGGGAAGTTTCAGCAGCGAGGGATCAGGCAGAGCTGAGGCAGAGTTTGGGGAGAATTGGGGATTTTGTCTTTAAAAATCCTCAGTGGGACTGATTCCCACGTGGATCCAGGGATTTGGAATTTGGGAAGTTCTAAATGAGCTAATTGAGAAGAGATTCTTTCAAAGATATGGTGCTTATTTGCTAACTAAAGGCTTCTTAAAATGTATTACATGGTGGAATATGTATATAATATATAAATATATATAATCTATAATTTATATAATGATATAATAATAATTGTAGCATACTAAATATAATTATATCATTATAATATAGTAAGAGAATATATAATTATAGAGATGTGTAACTGTATATATAATACATAGGTGTATATTATATATAATATATTGTGCATATATTATCTCATATATAATAATATTATCTAATATATATTATATATAATATATTATATTATATAATAATAGATGATATATATTATGAATATACTATACATTAAATTCTATATTATGAATATGTCATATATTAGAAGATATAACATATCTTATCTATATAATATATAATATATTATCTCTATAATATGTTCAATATTATCTATATATTACATACAGATATAGTATAGTATATGTACTATATACATACAGATATATGTATATGTAATATAGTATATACAATACTATCAATAGCTGTTATTTATACATTACAATAGATTGAGAAATCTATATTCTACTAATATATTATACATTACACTGGGAAATCAATGAATCCGTTAATTATGTCTCATATCTATTTTGATACAGAGCTGTGTTGGTCATGAGAGAGGGCTGAGATTCCAAGGGAAGGAGAACACGGTGCTGATGTTGGAGTGTCCTGGGCACCCTTCCCTATCCCTGTTCCCATTCCCATTCCCACACTCACGCTGCCCGCAGTAGGTGCCCGTGAATCCCTTCTGGCACAGGCAGGACCCGTTCCCATTCCCGTTCCCATCCCATTCCCATTCCCAATCCCAATCCCAGTCCCACACTCATGCTGCCCGCAGTAGGTGCCTGTGAATCCCTCAGGACCCATTCCCATTCCCATCCCATTCCCATCCCCATTCCCATCCCCGCACTCACGCTGCCCGCAGTAGGTGCCCGTGAATCCCTTCTGGCACAGGCAGGACCCATTCCCGTTCCCATCCCCATTCCCATTCCCATTCCCATTCCCATTCCCAGTCCTGCACTCACGCTGCCCGCAGTAGGTGCCCGTGAATCCCTCAGGACCCATTCCCATTCCCATCCCATCCCATCCCATCCCATCCCCATTCCCATCCCCATTCCCATCCCTGCACTCATGCTGCCTGCAGTAGGTGCCCGTGAATCCCTTCTGGCACAGGCAGGACCCGTTCCCATTCCCATCCCATTCCGTTCCCATTCCCAATCCCAGTCCCACACTCACGCTGCCCACAGTAGGTGCCCGTGAATCCCTTCTGGCACAGGCAGGACCCGTTCCCGTTCCCATCCCATTCCCGTTCCCATTCCCAATCCCAATCCCAGTCCCACACTCACGCTGCCCGCAGTAGGTGCCCGTGAATCCCTTCTGGCACAGGCAGGACCCGTTCCCGTTTCCATCCCCATTCCCATTCCCAATCCCAATCCCAGTCCCGCACTCACGCTGCCCGCAGTAGGTGCCCGTGAATCCCTTCTGGCACAGGCAGGACCCATTCCCATTCCCATCCCGTTCCCATTCCCATCCCATTCCCATTCCCGCACTCACGCTGCCCGCAGTAGGTGCCCGTGAATCCCTTCTGGCACAGGCAGGACTCCTCGGAGCAGCTGCCCCCGTTCATGCAGCGCACGCTGCAGCTCTGCACTGGGGACAGGACAGGGACAGGGTCACCCCCAGAATTCCCTCAGGGACAGGGGACACCACCCGGGGCTGGGGGGGCTCCCCGGGGTCACGGATGCAGCTCCTGACTCCAGACACCCCAACAACCCCATCCCACCCCAGAGGGTTTTCCAAAGGCCCCTGGAGCTCTGGCAGGTTGGGAATGTGCCCATTCCCAGGGGACCCTCGGGGGCAGAGCCTTTCCCTGAGCTCCATCCCACCCTTTGTTCCCCACAAACCCAAGGCCTCCATCCTTTTACTTCCTTATGGAATCCACCCCAGCCAAACCTTTCCAGCTTTGTCCTTCCTGTAAACAAGGGCATGGATAATTCCCTGTTTTTGACACAACTCTGTCTCACAACAACCTCTTCTGTCAGGGTTTTATACTTTGCCAATATTTTCCCACCCTTTTTTATCATTGTTTTCCATTATTGCTCCATTTTCAACCCTTTCCACACTTTGGGCTGTCTAATCTTCCAAATTCCTCCCTATCAAAGCCTTCTGAGGAGTTTGGGGGGGATGGAATCTCCTTGGTGGAGGAAAATGGTCAACTTTAAGATATTTCTCCTCCTTTTGCAAACAGAACGTGGCCTCCTTGACAAGATCCAGTTACTGGGAGAGGTTTTTTTTTTTAAAGGAATTTGGAAAGAAAAGCACGAATCCTCCATTCTTCCATGTGAGAGCTGAGCTTTCCCACAGGATTATGACCCACTGGATGTGACTGAGGCACTGCAGGAAAACAATAGCAATAAATAAATTGGGAAGTTTTATCCTTGCTGTGGACACCAAGTGTTGGCTTTAACTGTTTCCTCACTGCTTGGAGAAGGAATTTGGGATTCAAGCAGCCCAAAGAGGGATTTTTGGGGCTCAGCAGCGAGTTACAAACACAACTTTCTCTCTGGAATGCCTGGAACAACACATTCCTCCTCTGGAAGGTGTGACCACTCCAACTGCAAGGGCCTGAGGTTGGAGCAAATCACGTGAAAAGGGGATTTCACACAAAAACCCCACAAATCACGTGAAAAGGGGATTTCACACAAAAACCCCACAAATCATCTGAAAAGGGGATTTCACACAAAAACCCCACAGCTCTGGCTGCCAGCGGGAGGAGGGGCTGGGATCTGGCAGCTCCAGGGGTGGATTTATGGCATGGAGGCTCCTCCAACACCAATTCCAGGCTGGGAAGAGCTGGGGCCAAGCCCCTGCCCAGGAGCAGCAGGACTCACGAGTGTCCAAATGGGAGAATTCTGATTTTTGGGAATGCTGGGAGCAGGGAGGGCTGGGCTGGGCAATCTCAGAGCTCCAGGAGCTCAGCACAAGGGCTGGACATGGGATCTGGGGCTGGGCTGGATCCATCCCCATGTCTGCTCATCTTCCTCCTGCTCCACAGCCAGGGATCAGCCCAAATTTAGATGGGAGTTTAATCCTGCAGGAAATGGAGCTCCGGGCTTCAAAGCCTTGCCTGGATCAGGGCTGCTCCAACTGGGAAAAGGCTCCAGTCTGGGAAACTCTTCCCTACAGCCCTGAGCTCACCCAGGCAGCCCTGGGGAGGGGCTGGGTGTCAGAGCTGTGCCCATGGCAGGGCTGCTCCTGGCACATCCCAAGCCCCACAGCCCAGGGAGCTCAGGAGTTTGGGGATTCAGGGCTTGGGCACAGGAAAAGCCCTGATCCTCACCCAGGAATTTCCAACCAATTGGCAAACACCCTTCCAGATCCCATTTCTGCCATGATCCCAAAATCCCTGAGGTCCCATCAGCTCCTGATTTAGCAGGGAATCCCAGACAGGTTTGGGCTGGAGGGGCCCTTAAAGCTCATCCCATTCCACAGGCAGGGACCTTCCACTGCCCCAGGCTGCCCCAAGCCCTGTCCAACCTCACATTTTCCAAGCCTGGCTCTGCTGGAAGCCCCTGAGGATCTGGAATGCAGAAGAACATCTTCCAACCAGGAATTTCAATGCTTTGTCAGGATTTGCCAGGGTAGCAGAGGCCAACATTGTAGGAAAAGGAGGAATGACAGGAAAAGGAGGAATGACAGCTCATCCTCATTAACTTTTCCCAGGACTGGATTAGTCCTACAAATTATTGGAAGGGATCAGTGGCTCTGCCAGGGATCAGCTGTGGGGTTTTTGTCTCTACTCACTCCCTACTCCACCTAAACACCCCTTCAGAGCACTCCTAAACCATCCTTACTCCCTGGAGTAGGAAACCAAGCGGGAAACGCTGCTCTTTGTTATTCCAGAGGAGGCAGGGTGGCTTTCCTTGCCTCTGGAATGCACAGTTTGTCTGTTCTTGAGCAGAAATCCAGCCCCCAACAGCGAATTGCAGATGGGAGGAGCCCCCCCCTCTCCCGGGAATGCCAGGGCCGTGCCCAGATGGATGCAGGGCTCTCGGCATTCCTGGGATTCCTCCCTGATTGCTCCCACATGGACCCTGGCTCCCGCAGTTTGGTGGCTCCAGCACCACCTTCCCGGGGATCCGGAGCACAGAGTGGCCCTTGGGAAGAGCAGATCCCAGAAATTTCCTTCTCCCAAACACCCCCTGGCTGCGGCTTTGAGGGGTCTCTTTATCTCTGCAGCTGGGCACGGGTGGAAAATTAACCCTTGGGATGTCTCTCTCCAGCTGAGGCCTCCAAAGGCTCCAAAATCCCATTTATTTCTGCAGGGAAAACCCCCGGGGTAAGCGCCCCAAAGCACAGAGTAGGTTGTGAAACATGGAATATCACATGGAATATCACATGGAATATCGGGCGGGCTCTGCCCAGTTCAGGATGGGGCTGCAGGGATTGGGTTCCTTTCCCTTCTGGGAGAGCAGGGAGGCCCCGGGACCAGCAGCAGAATTCCCTCACCTCCAGCTGAGCCACAGTTGGGGGAGAGCTGTCCATTGGAGCAGGTGCACATGTTGGGCCGGGAGCAGAATCCATCCCCACAGGAATTCCTGCAGATTGCTGGAGGCACACAAGGACACTGGGATCATCCCTTGGCAATTCCCAGAGCTGGTTCTGCCCCTGGGATCATCTCTTGGCAATTCCCAGAGCTGGTTCTGCCCCTGGGATCATCTCTTGGCAATTCCCAGAGCTGGTTCTGCCCCTGGGATCATCCCTTGGGAATTCCCAGAGCTGGTTCTGCCCCTGGGATCATCCCTCAGCAATTCCCAGAGCTGGTTCTGCCCCTGGGATCATCCCTTGAATTCCCAGAGCTGGTTCTGCCCCTGGGATCATCCCTTGGCAATTCCCAGAGCTGGTTCTGCCCCTGGGATCATCCCTGGGCAATTCCCAGAGCTGGTTCTGCCCCTGGGATCATCCCTGGGCAATTCCCAGAGCTGGTTCTGCCCCTGGGATCATCCCTTGGCAATTCCCAGAGCTGGTTCTGCCCCTGGGATCATCCATTGGGAATTCCCAGAGCTGGTTCTGCCCCTGGGATCATCCCTCAGGAGAGGAATCACCCAGGGAGGGGCTGGAGCACCTCTGTGGGCACAGCAGCAGTGGGAAATGAAATGAAATGAAATCCAATCCCATTCCATCCCATCTTTATCCCACAGAAATGCAGGACATCATCCAATTCATGGCTTCTCCAGCTCAGACAGGAAGGAAAACTCCCAATCCAGGTGAGATTTATCTCAATCATCCTCCCAACTCCCAATCCAGGTGAGATTTATCTCAATCATCCTCCCAACTCCCAATCCAAATGAGATTTATCTCAATCTCCCTCCCGTGGCCCCTTAAAATGCAAATTCCCTCTGGGGAACAAACACCTCTGGTGGCACCAGGTTTGCAATGTCCCCATCAATTAATGGAATCATTAATCCCATTAATAATGAATGCCTCCTGTCCCAAAGCAGGCACTGCCAGGGGACACGGTGACACCTGAGAGGATGAAAGGCTGAGTTCAGTCACTGGGACCAGTTGGGACCAGCCAGGTTTAACTGGGATTGGCAGAGCTGGGGATTCCCAGGAGCTGGGAGCAGGGAAATCAGCTGGATCAGCTGGATCAGGGGAGGCAGGGACAGGGGGATACTCACGGACAATGCACTGGTTCCCTCCAGGCAGAGTTTTCCAGCCAGGACAGCAGTAGGAGTGGAACCTCGAGCCGCAGACGTTCGGGCTGAAAATCAAACATAGTTTGGGGTTTTTCCCCTCTGTTTCAGTGGCTTTGGGTAAATCCAGGCTCTGCAGGACAGCAGGGAAGAGCTCCCTGTGGGACATTTCCCTCCCAACTCCATTTGTAATCCCTCCTGTTTGTAATTTTGGGAGGTTTTGGTCAAAATCAGTGGAGGAGGAGGAATGAGGCATCAGTGCCAGGGACTGAGAGAGAAGGGAGCTCAATGGGATGGATAACGTGGAGTATTTTTAATTAGGGGGCAGACACCACCTCTTTCCCAAAGGGATTCATCCCAGGATTTCATGCAGGGATGCTGGGAGATGGAGGCTGAAACTCAAAGATGCCAATTGTTCCTCCCAAAGTGAACCTTGCTGAGCATCTGCTAAAAACTAGCAGAGTTTCAAAATAAACCATGGGGAGAATCCACTCTGGGATCAATGATGTCCCAGCAATGACCCAGGGGGAGAAGGGAATGAGATTCCAAAGCAAAAACTCCAGAAGGACAACGCTGGTTCGTAAGGGGAAAAAGAAAACGCCATCTTCAGCAAATCAGGGATGAAATTAGAGTTATCAGCAGTTTGCTCAGTGCAGGGAAACACGAGCTGGGATCCCTCAGTTCCATCAGAAAGGTCAGGATAAAAGGGACGTCTTAAAATCGTGGAATTACAGAATGGTTTGGGATGGAAGGACCTTAAAAGGTGTGGAATTGCAGCCCTGCCAGGGACAGGGACCAGGCCTCTCCAAGCCCGTCCAACCTGGCCTTGGACACTTCCAGGGATAAGGGCATAATTTAAAAAAAATTAAAATAAATTTAAAATTAAATTTTAAATATTTTTTTTTTAATCCAGAGGGTTTTTCCCCCTCCTCTCAGCTCTGCCTCCTTGGGGTTTTTCCCAGAGCTGGTGAAGCCCTGGAGCGTTTTTCCATGGCTGGATCAGTCCCTTCTCACCTTCTGTGCCTCTGAAAGGGCTCATTAGCTAATGAGAATTATGCAAATGAGGTGAATGTGACCCAAAGAAGGAAGGACGGAGGGAAAACAAACTCGGCATCGCCTTTGTGCCCCTTAAACAAACGCTGGGATTAGCGATAAACAGGGAGGGAGCAGCGGGAATTTCAGTGGGGGAGGAAAGAGGCAAAAAAGAGGGAAAACGGGGGAAAAAAGAGGAAAAAAGAGGAAAATATATGAATAAAAGAGGAAAGAGAGAGGAAAAAGGGGGAAAAGGAGGAAAAAAATAAAAAGAGGAAAAAGAGAAAAAAGGAGGAAAAAGGAGGAAAAGGAGAAGAAAACAGAAACATAGGGAAAAAGAGGAAAAAAGAGGAAAGAGAGAGGAAAAAAAGAAGAAAAAAGAGGAGGAAAAAGAGGAAAAGGAGAGGGAAAAAATAGGGAAAAAAGGGAAGAAAAAAAGAGGAAAAAAGAGGAAAAACCCACTGGAACAGAGCCCTGGGCTGGGAAATGCTGGATGGGAGCCCCATCAGCCAATTCCCAACTTGTTCACCTTTTTTAATAAATTCCCATTGACTCCAGGTTTTCCCAACCTTCCAGAGCCACCTTTTGCTTCAGCAGTGAAAATTTACCTATAACCAGGTTAATGAGGATTTTCAGCACCAAAAGAAGGGATGTCTGTTATCCATGGAAAAGCAGGAAGAGATGGGGAAGGTTCTTTTTGGGATTATTTGTGACCCCCTCCCCTGCAGCCTGTTTCTCATTGTGGGATTTGAACAGAATGAATGTGGATGACTTCAGCCTGTGGTTTTCCGGGGACAATGATCCCACCTCTCCAATCTGGACACTTTTCCTCCAATTCAGGCTTTGCTCTGGTTTTGCTCCGCGCCCGGATTTTTGCTGCGCCCTCGGGATCAGCTCTGACAATGGCTGGGGACAGCTCTGGAGCCCCCCTGGGATGGCAGGGGGACAATCTCTGCTGCCAAATGCCAGGGTGGGTTTTGGGAAAGCCGCTCCCTTCCCACCCCGAGGGATCTGGGATTATGTCAGGGCGTGGGAGCAGATCCCAAACAAAGCTTTGGGGTCCCGGGCGGGTTTGTGTCCCCGCTCCTGCGCTGGCCAGGAAATGCTGACGGGGCTGATTTCAGAGAATCCCCACTCTGAGGAGTCCTCTGCTCACTGCCCCAGGCCTGGCTGTGTTTGATGAGGAATTTGCAATGAAAGAATTCCAGAATTCCCCCTGGGAAAGTCAGACCTGCCCCTGTTCAATGTGACCATGACAAGGTGCTGCAAAGGGGGTTCTGAAATTCCTCCCAGCTGGAACCCATCCCTGCTTCTCCAAAGCAGCTCCTGAGGACTTTTAGGAATGGGTTCAAGTCCCAACAATTCCAATTATTTTTTTGTCCTAAGAGCTGGTGTTAAGAGGTGAGAGGTGCTAAATGTCTGTACCACAAGGAAAAGCCACAAAGCTCAGAACTTCCAACAGAAATTTGGATGTGTGACACTGCCAGCGCAGAAATATTCCAAACTCAGCATGTAGAAACACGGGATCATAAAATCCCAGACTGGTTTGGGCTGGAAGGACCTGAAAGCCCATCCAAACCCAGCCCTTCCATGGGCAGGGACACCTCCCACTGTCCCAGGCTGCTCCAAGCCAGCCTTGGACCCTTCCAGGGATGGAGCAGCCACAGCTGCTCTGGGAATTCTGCTCCAGGGCCTCACCTCTGGGAGATGGAATTAATATTTTTAATTATTCTTATTCGGTTTCATCAAAGGAATGAAGGAAAACAGAAGGAAAGTCTTGCAAAGGCTGTGCAGGGGTTGGGTTGCAGCTGCTCTGGGTTCAAGCCCAATAATCCTGATCATTTTCTATTTTATGTTTTTTCAGCAAGGGAGGGGGATCTATTAAAATTTTGTTAAACACCTTTGCTTTGTCCATAAGAGAATTTTTTCCCTTTATTGGGTTCTTCCCACATCTCCTCTGGGTGATGGTAGGAAAATCTCCCTTCTTGGTGCACATTTAATTCAACCCCTACAGACCAGCAAGGAACCTTTTCCTTTGAAAAAAGAACTAAAAATCCAACAGATTTCCAGGAACTACTTCACACTTTCATTTGGAATGCAGCACTACCAACTCTTCCATTTTATTTTTTTTTTTCTCTCCCTCCTTAAATTCTGAAATAAATCAAAACTTCAAATACAGCCCTTAAAACTTCCAGACAAAACCCATACAACCTCTGGCTCCCCCGCCAGATATTCCTTTGCCATTCCAATATTCTCCCTCACGATCCCTGCCAAAAACAAGAGAGCCCAGCCACGGCCAGGAGGCCAAGATCAACCATTTCACAACATAAATCAGGACCCAGAGGAAAACTGAGGAACAAAAGTCTCGAGTCAGAGGTTTCCAAGTGCCGCCTTCACGTCGTTCCTGGTGTTGTTCGTAGTATCCCAGCCCTGGCACGGGGAGCGAGGCTGGGACGTGGAGCTGGAAGCAGGAATGTGCTCCAGAGGTGCCTGGATCACAGGGGCAGAACTCCAGCTGCACCTTTCCTGAGGGAAATCTGGGGCTCTTTCTGCTCATTTGGGTTTTGAAGGGTTTTAATCGCCGCTCTTTCCCAGCTCCCCCCACCAGCGAGGGGCTCTGGCTGCCTGAAACCCAGGACTGAGGTAAAAACTGGGAAATTTCAGCTTCTGGTGCCTCTTAGGAGCACCTCGGTTCAGAGAACCACAGAATTGTTGAGGCTGGAAAAGACTCTGAGGTGCTCAGCCAGTGCCACCACCACGGTCACCAGCACGTCCCCAGGCGCCGCCTCCACGTGGCTTTGAAACCTTCTCATTCCTAAAATTCTGGTGGAACTGCAGGGCCAGGGATGGACCCGGGTGAAAATCCTGCTGGGAATCCCCTGTGCCCCTCTCTGAGGACACTCAGAGGTGCTGGAGCTCCATCCCTGACCGTCAGCATCACCCCAGAGTCAGCTCCAGGCCCCTCTGTGTCCCCTAGGCCCCAAATCCCAGCCCTTGGATTTCCCTCTGCTTTGCATCCAAACTCAGGGGGATTTTGGAGAACCCCTGAGCTCCTGTTCTGCATCTCCAGCATTTCCTTGTCCATCCCCCAGTGGAAAATCCAAACTCAGGGGGATTTTGGAGAACCCCTGTGCTCCTGTTCTGCATCTCCAGCATTTCCTTGTCCATCCCCCAGTGGAAAATCCAAACTCAGGGGGATTTTGGAGAACCCCTGTGCTCCTGTTCTGCAGCTCCAGCATTTCCCTGTCCACCCCTCAGTGGAAAATGAGGAGTTGTCAGAAACCAGCTGGAAGCTGCTCCCGTTCCCTTTTCCCCACAATTAATTTGGCCCCTCTGAGTGCTGCCCTCAGGGCAGGGGTGCCACAAGCTCCTCTCCCAACCCCTCTCCCCACCCATCTTCTCACTTGCAGGGCCCAGCTGGTAATTAATGGGCTCGACCTAATGAGCTGTGGTTAAAGCCAGGCCTTTACCCCTCCTTGCAGAGTGGAAATGGCAGTGCCAGCCCAGTCCTGCTCCCCTTTGTTCCACACAAACCCCTGGAAACTGCCCAAGAGTTCATTAAAGCAATAATAAAGCAATAATCCCATCCCAGGCCTGCCTCAGAACGGGATTTGTCAGGGCTGGGCCCTTCAGGAGAGGCTCATTTGAAATTGTCTCTCCTTTAATGGGTTTAAGGCCGGATTAAAGCCGGGCCTGGGCTGGGATTTATTGCTCCCCATGCCTTTATTAATTGTTATTTGGGAAAGCAGGGCTGGATAAGAGGCTTGTTTATTTTGCATTTAATCCCCGCTTTGCATTTATTTCATGCTTTTCCCTTTATCGAAGGAGGCTGGGATGGGAACGAGCTCTAAATAAATATAATTCCAGCAGAAATAGACCCAGTCTCTGGCCTGAACTGCTGCAGCTTCTTCCCAAAGCCTCTCCAAGTGGCCTGGAGCAGGGACAGCAGCAGGGACAGCTCGTGTTGGGCACCTGGAGTCCCTGGGAGCAGCTCCTCCCTCCCATCCCATGGTTTTGATGGATTCTGGATGATCTTTGAGGTCCTTCCAAGCCAAACCACTCTGGGATTCTACGAAACCCACAGGAAGTGGTTTGTGCCACTTGTGGGTGATATTTAAGAGAAACTGAACCAATGTTTGGGTATTTTTATCTCCCAGAGTTTTAAAAAAAAACTCCCTGAAAATGGAACCTGGGTTCCCATTTTTCTCTCTGAACTCCTGGTGGGGTTTTGGGGTTTCTTGTCCCATTTGGGAAAACAACAGAATTTGGAGATGGAGGGAGAAAAGGAGGCACAGACCAAGATAAATCCCAGGAGAATCAGGGCTGGAAAACACCTCAGAGATCATCCCAACCATTAACCCAGCAGGGAAGGGGAAAATGCCCAAAGGGAAGGGAAAAATCCAAATCTTGTCAGGGTTGGTGACTGTCCCTGGAGTCCTTGGATGTGTCTGTCCCTCACCAGGCTTTTGGGGAAGGAAAACATGGATAAAATGCCCACCCAGACCCAACATCCACATTTTTGGACCCTCTCTGAGCAGCCCCAGGGCCCAGGGCAGTGCCCAGGGTGGTGCCCAGGGAATCTCCAGCTCAGCTGGGCTTTAATCCCAGCTCTGGAATTCCAAATTGCTCCCTGCAAGCCCTGGAGCCAAGGAAGGCTGAGCCCAGCCTGGAGCTGGTTTTTTATCTCCCTGAAAGGGAAAGCTGAGGGGCTGGGAAGGCAAAGCCACAGCAAATATTTGCAACGGTGTCATGAGCTGCTAAATGGACACCAGGGATAAATGGGATTAAATGTTCACTGGGTGGCTTTGGGGAAGAGATAATTCCACAAAATGCAGTTGTCAAGGTCACCCACGTGCCCACGGTGTGGAACAACCCCAGATTTAAACAGCTGAGCCAGCCTTTATTGACATTTCCCCCTTGGTTCATTCCTTTGGCCTCTCTGAGAGAAGCAAACCTGGAACTGGGACTGATCTGCTTTTCCCAAAGGGAAATCCCACAGCAGCAAAGGATCCTGAGGCCTCAAAGCAGCAAAAGCCAGGCCAGGGAAGATCCCAGAATGATTAAACGTGGAAACAACTTCTGAGATCACCAAGTCCAACCTCCCAACATTGATCCATAACTGAACTTCCCAGAATTGTTTCAAGGATTCCCTTCCATGCAGGCTGGAATTCCAGGAGGAGATGCTTCCATCTCCAAAGGTTGGAATTCCAGGAGGAGATTCCTCCATCCCCAAAGGTTGGAATTCCAGGAGGAGATGCCTCCATCCCCAAAGGTTGGAATTCCAGGAGGAGATGCCTCCATCCCCACAGGTTGGAATTCCAGGAGGAGATGCCTCCATCCCCACAGGTTGGAATTCCAGGAGGAGATTCCTCCATCCCCAAAGGCTGGAATTCCAGGAGGAGATTCCTCCATCCCCACAGGTTGGAATTCCAGGAGGAGATTCCTCCATCTCCAAAGGTTGGAATTCCAGGAGACTCCTCCATCCCCACAGGCTGGAATTCCAGGAGGAGATCCCTCCCTCTCCAAAGGCTCCAGCTGCAGCCCAAACCCAGCCCTTTTCTGGGGCAGTGCCCCCATTCCAGCAGCATTCCAGCATTCCCCAGCCCCTGGCACTGCCCAGCCCCACACTGGATCCCACTCTGCTCCTGCCCACGGGCATTCTGCCCAGGAGCTGCAGCCAGATGGGCTCCAAAGAGCTTAAAATAACCCCAGATCAGCAGGAACCATCTTAGAGCAGCAGAGCCGAGCTCAGCCTGGGCTCTCCTGCTGGGCCTGGGCTCCCTCCTCAGGTGGGAAATGGCCCCAAACTGGGCAGGGAGCAGGAGCTGCCCCAAGGGGCAAAACCCTCCCAGCACAGCCCCAGGCCTGGAGCACAGCCAGAGGGACCCCAGGGGCAAATCCCGAGGTGACAACATCCCCCAGGGACATGGGAAGGACAGGCACAGCCACCACGGCCAGGCATGGCATGGGCCAGCATGGAAGGGACCCTAAATCCCACCCAGTGCCAGCCCTGCCATGGCAGGGTCACCTCCCCCTGTCCCAGGTGCTCCCAGCCCCGTCCAGCCGGGCCTGGGACACTCCAGGGATGGGATGTCCCCAGTTTGCCTGGGAATTCTGTGCCCACCCTGCCAGGGAAGGCAAACCCAGCCACCGGGTGGGTGCAGGTGAGCCCCAAGTGCCGCGACCCCAAAAGGAGCTCAGTGACCCCAAAAGGAGCTCAGTGACTCCAAAAGGAGCTCAGTGACCCCCAAAAAGAGCTCAGTTACCCCAAAAGGAGCTCAGTGACCCCAAAAGGAGCTCAGTGACCCCAAAAGGAGCTCAGTGACTCCAAAAGGAGCTCAGTGACCCCCAAAAAGAGCTCAGTTACCCCAAAAGGAGCTCAGTGACCCCAAAAGGAGCTCAATTACCCCAAAAGGAGCTCAGTGACCCCAAAAGGAGCTCAGTTACCCCAAAAAGAGCTTAATTACCCCAAAAGGAGCTCAGTTACCCCAAAAGGAGCCCAGTGCCCAGCACTGCTCCCATGGGATCCTCCCAGACCCAGCTCCTCCTTCCCGAGCTCAGGGGACGGCGACCCTGCCAGCCCAGCTCTGCCAACCACCCAAAACCCGCTTTGCCAAAGAGCCACCAACTGCAACTCACCCTCGCAGCGAGTCCTGGCCCCTTCTCCTCACTCTGCTCGGGGGCCTCTCCTCGTAGGCTGTGAATCTGTCTGTCTGCAAGTCCCCCTCGTACTGTGCCGCGGCCAGCACGGCCGAGCAGCCCAGCAGGAGCCTGGCCAGCCACCAATCCCCCATGCTGGCCCCACTTCCAGCGGTCCCCCGAGAGCTCTGTCCAGCTGCAGGCTCCCTGCTGCCCTCGCAGGAGGAGGAGGAGGAGGAGGAGGAGGAGGAGGATGGATTTTGGCAGCAGCGCCCCGGTGCCAAGGACCCGTCCTGGAGTTCCCTTTCTGGAAGGAGAAGAGGGGGAGAGAGACTTTGGAGGGAGTTTCTTGTTCTTGAGGTCAGGCAGGCCCACCCAGTGTCCCCACTGCCAGCCCCACCCCTGCCCTCCCAAATCTTCCTTTCCCCAGGAGCTGGAGGGCAGGAGATGCCCAGGAGCTGTGGTTCTGCCTGGCGCCGATTTCTCCTGATGGAGAAACAAAGAGCAGCCAAAGTCCTCCAAGGCAAGAGGAGAACGTCAAGGAAGAGCAGCTCCTGCCCGTGAGCCATCATCCCACAGCTCTGCTGAGCCCAGCTCATCCATGACTGAGGGGACACTGGCATGGGGACAGCCCCTGGCATGGCACTGACCCGCCCAGGGGTGGCCCCTGGGATGGGGTGGGTGATTTCGGGGGTCTGAGGAGAAGGCAGGGGTGGCAAGGCTGGGATCAGGGGGCAGGAGATGAGGAATCCCAAGGGAAAGGCTCTAAAGGGGATCCCAGCCCATCCCCAGGGCCACGGCTCCCAAACCCCCCAGCTCTGCCCGTGGTGAGCCCATCCTTCCTCATCCTTCCTCATCCTTCCTCGTCCTTCCTCCTCCTTCCTCATCCTTCCTCATCCTTCCTCATCCTTCCTCATCCTTCCTCCTCCTCCTGGCTCGGGGGGCAGCTCTCACCTCAGCACCCCCAGAATTTGGTGCCGCAGGAATGAGGAATCCTCCTGGAACAATCTGAGCTGCGAGAGGCCCCGGGTGGGGAAGGAGAGGCCCCCGAGCCACCCCTGACTGTCCCCCCTGCTCTCCCACTGCAGCTTTCCCGGGCCAGCCCAGCCTCGAAAATCAGCCCAGACAGGACAGAAAATGTGTCTGAACCAAAAAAAAACAAAAAAAAAAAACAAACCAACAAACCAACAAAAAAACCCCACCAGAAAAAAAAAAAAAAAAAAAAAAAAACACCCAAAAAAACCCCCACCAAACCCTAAAAATTATGAGAAAATAATTAAAAATAATTCAAAGTTCCATTTCCCTCGCTGCTCCCAGCGTCCCAGCTGGGAATGTCTCAGCTCTGGAGGGCAGGAATTTTTCAGGCTCTAAGGTTTCAAACGCAGGGAGTGAGGAGGGTGGGAAGGGGAAAGGAGACAAAGAAATGCCCTCCCCGAGCCTGGCTCCCCGCTTATCTCCAGCCACACAAAAGGCAGAGTGTTCCTTCCCTGTCCCGCAGCTCCCGAGGAAAGGGGCACACGGAGGAAAAAGTAGAAAAAAAAATTTAAAAAAATTTTTAAAAAATTTTTAAAAATAAAATAATTAAAGAAAAAGGCACGAAAAGTTTCGCACTCCAGCGATTTAAAGCGAAGGAATTCCAGCTGCATCCATTTCCCCGCGGGGGGATGAGGAGCCTGACAAATGATCGATACACGGGACATTCCCGGAGAGCTCACACAGGCATGGAAAAGTCATTTACAGCCGCCAGAGAGTCGCAGCTTCAATGGAATAAAAGCCTCCAAAAGTTCTTTGCAGCGCTGAGAAATTCCAGCAAACCCCACTTGTGAGCAAGACACTGAGAGAATCGAGCCCTAAAAATCAGATTTTAAACCGCTTGGGAAGGAAGCAGGAAAACGTTTCCGAGGCAAGGCTGTGAGTGTGAAATGAAATCAATTAAAAAATAAAAATAATAAAAAATGTGCGAGACACAATCAAAGAGAGAAAGGAACCGATAAAGAGAGAAAAGAAATCAGCTTGCGCAGCTCCGGAAAGTGGTGAAGAAATACCTTTGGGTCCTGGGGCTGGGGATGTGCCCAGAGCTCCTTTGTTTAGCGGAGGTCTGGGCAGGACAGAAGGACTGCAAGGCTCCCTCCTGGGCAGAGCAGAAAAGGTGCAGCCTCAGCCGGGCCAGGGGGAGGGCCCGGGCGGTGGGAGTAGCTCAGCCCAGCATCCTCCAGCCAAAATTCTCCGAGGAGGGGCTGGGGGAGAGCTCGGCTCCAGCGGCACCTCGGCCCTGCCCTGGGGAAAGCTCCGAGCCCCAATTTCGGCTCCCGGCAGCGGCTTCGCTTCAGAGACACCAAGGGGTTAATTAGGGTTCAGCTGTAATTTCGGGGGAAGCGGCACAGCAGGGGAAAGGAGGGAGTGAAAAGCACTTTTCTGGTTCTCCTGGTTCGAGTGTGAAACAATGGAGTGTAACTTGCCCGAAACATGGATTTTTTTGAAGGAATAGGTGATCCAGCCCAGGATCTTCACGCCCAAAAGTTACCTTGGCTCCAGAGGAGAAAAACCTGGGAGGTTAAGAAGCATTTTCTCAAAAGAAATCATTTTAAAAAGAAAAGCGCGATGCAGATGTTCAGTCTTCCATCTGAGGAAGAGCTTTGTGAGTTGGGAGTTCAACTCCACTCTTCGGCTCTGTGAAAAAACAAAACAATAAACCAAACAAAAAAAACCCACCCCAATTTTCCTCTGCTTCTTGCTGTAGGCCTCACGACGGATGGCTTTTCTTCAAATAGAATGAAATGCCCATAAATCCTCTCTCTGCTCCGTGCCACCGCACACCCACGGCCTTTCCCAGGGGTGCAAGCCCAGGGTCCTCCTGGGAAAGCCCAAATCCAGCTGATTTCCAGCTCCAGGGCACTCAGAGGAGCTCCAGCACCAAGCAGGACCCAAAGGGAGAGCCAAGGGTGCCCCCAGATTGCGGCAGCCCCGTCCCCTCCTGACCCAGCACGGGAGGCTCCAGCTGAGCCATCGTCTCCATTCCCCAGTCCCAGGAGAGCTGAGCCCTCCTCCCCTGCTCCCTTTGAAGCCCTGGGCTCTCCTTTGTTCCCAGCCCTGCTCCCAGTCAGCCCCTGCCGGCTCCTGAGGGGTCAGGAGAGGCTCAGCCTAATTAGCAGCAGCCTAATTAACAGCGACCTTGCGGGATGCCAGGGGAAAGGCAGAGCTGGGAATGGGGCTGGGCTGGGAACGCAGCTCTGCCAGGAGAGAATTCCCACTGCAATTCCCATTCCCACTGCAATCCCCATTCCCACTCCACTGCCTATTCCCACTCCAATTCCTATTCTGATTCCCATTCCCATCCCCATTCCCATCCTCATCCCCATTCCCATTCCCATTCCTGTTCCCATTCCCATTCCCATCCCATCCCCACTCCAATTCCCACCCCATTACCATTCCCATCCCACTCCACTCCCATTCCCATCCCATCCCCATCCCATTCCCATCCCATTCCCATTCCCATTCCCATTCCCATTCCCCAATCCTGCCCCCATTCCCATTCCCATTCCCATTCCCATTCCCATTCCCATTCCCCAATCCTGCCCCCATTCCCATTCCCATTCCCATTCCCATTCCCATCCCATTCCCATTCCCATTCCCCAATCCTGCCCCCATTCCTGTTTAGATCCACCTGGGCTTTACCTGCCTGGGAAGGGCAGGACTGGGACATCCCATGGGGAAAAAGAGCCAGGAAAGACCCAAAAATGACATTTTCCTCCCCCTGGAGGAGAGAGGCCTAAGCCCAGCTTAGGCTCAGCTCAAGGAGCTGTCACAAACTGCCCAGGAAGGGTTTCACTCCTTAATGAGTGAAGCACAGAGGAAGAATGCTGGTAATTAATTATTATTGTTATTAATTACGTGCTTGGAGCAGAACCTGCAGAGTAATTTGAGTTTTCTGCTGCCCCGAGCAGAGTGAGAAATGAAGAGAAAGGAGGAGTCGTTTAGGGGTGATTTGATGAATGTTTTAGTTTGGCCTGAACATAGAATTTTATTTTAGATAACACAAATTCGGTTTCAAAGGGCTTTTAAATTAATTTTCAATTATTGTATTTATTCAAGCTTCTAAAATGTTGTTTGGAAAAGGAAAAAGCACAGCCTATAACTTTACCATTAATGAAATCAAATATTTGCAGATGATTCATTATCTGTCCAAACCATTTAACAAACCCAGAATGCATTTATTTATGAGTTTTCCCAGTTTGGATTTGGGAATTTTTGCCATGTCTCCTGTGCAAGCAGGTGGAACTTTGAGCAGTAAATAATGCAAGTGAGGACAGAGAAAAAGATCCAATCTCCTCGTTTTGGGGAGCCCCAGGCAGCACATGGAGGTGGGAAAATCCTGTGGGGAAATGGGATGAGATCCTCATTCATTAATGTCTTTGGAATCATGGAAATGCCCAGGGGAGGGGGCTTAAAGCTGCTTTAAAAGTTGTTAAATTCAGCATTCACCTTTTAATGCTCAGCAAACTCTGTGGCTCTTTCTCTGGGAGGAAAGGATACCAGGAATTGGGATATTGGGAATTGGGAACTGGGGAATCAGGAATTGGGATATTGGGAACTGGGGAATCAGGAATTGGGGTACCAGGAACTGGGAATCCAGGAATTGGGATATTGGGAATTGGGAACTGGGAAATCAGGAATTGGGATATTGGGAACTGGGAATTCAGGAATTGGGATATTGGGAATTGGGGAATCAGGAATTGGGATATCGGGAACTGGGAATTCAGGAATTGTGATATCAGGAACTGGGATTTCAGGAACTGGGGAATCAGGAGTTGGGATATCAGGAACTGGGATTGTCCAGCTGCAGAAGTGGAGCTTGGGGTGGCCCAGCTGTGGATTTTCAGTGCCTGAAGGAGCCACAAGAAACACGGAGAGGGGTTTTGGGCAGGGGATGGAGGGCGCGGGGAATGGTTTTCCATGGGCAGGGAGGGGGTTCAGGGGGGATATTGGGATGGAATTCCTCCCTGGGAGGGTGGGAAGGGCTGGGATGGAGCCCCCAGAGCAGCTGGGGCTGCCCTGGATCCCTGGGATGCCCCCTGGCACAGGGGAGGTGTCCCTGCCATGGGAGGAGAGGGATGAGATGAGATTTAAGCTCCCTTCCGACCCAAATCATTCTGGAATTCTTTGATCTCCCAAGTGCGACAAGAGCTGGGGCTTTGGGTGTCAGCCCTGATTCCTTCACCTCTCCCCTTCATTTCTGCATCAAAGCTGATTCCCCATCAGGGCCTGTCAGGAACCCCCCAGCAAAGCTGCCTGAGAGCCCCTTGAACTTCTCCATTCCCGTCTTTATTAAAAGTGTCACCTAAAAAACTGCCTGGGCTAAAATTAGCCTGCGATGCTTCTGCCAGGGTGACACAATGCTGTCAGGGCAGCAACAGCTCTGAACTGTGATGTCATCTCAGGAAAAACCAAGGAAAAAGCAAATCCAGGCTCTTGTGCTGCCGTCCTTGCAGAGAGCAGGGGTCAGGGAGTGTGGGATGGACGCTGCCCACGCTGCTCAGAGAGCAGGGCAAGCAGGGATTTATTCATGGGAGTGGGCTAAAAGGGGCTCAGGGGGATGAGGACACGCTGGGCCTGCGCTGCTCAGGATTTCCAGAACCTCCCCATGGGATTTCAGGAGGAATTGGAGATCAAAAGTGGCAGCGAGCAGCACGCGAGGCCCAGTGTGAGAGAGGCACTCAGGAACCAGCCCAGACAAAGCTTTCCTCAGGGAAATTGGTCCACAGCTTTAACTCCCTCCCCGGCCTCTCAGCCCCACACACCACCAGCAGGGTTTTGGCCCCAAATCAGGCTGGTTTCTCCTCATCCCTGCCATTAAATCAATAATCAGCCTGATTGATTATTGATTATTATCGATAATCACCTTCCTGCCTCACCTTTGGCTCAGTCCAGCGACCTCTGCTTGCCAAAAACACATTTAAAAGGTGCTGTGTGGGCACAAGGGCTCCTGAGAACTCTCCAAGCTGGGGAATTCAGGGGATGAGCCCAGGTGATCCCAAGGATGGGAATTATCCCATCTCCTGGCAGCAGGGAACACCTGGCACCTCCTGGCATGATCCACACAAATCCTCTCCTGCACCTTGTCCAGATGCCCTTAAAATGTACCCCAAAAAAAAAAAAAAAATCCTGAATGCAAAAAAAAAAAAACATCCCAAGGGATCCCTGTGGCAGCTTCTCTGGGGATCCATTCCAGCACCTCCCAGGGAGGAATTCCTGCCCCTGCATTCCCTGGGGACTCACTGGGATGAGTCTGCGCCCATCCCAAGATTTTGGGTTTGGACAGGAGCAGGTCAGACCTCAGGGAGCTCTGAGTGACCTCGGGGCTGGGGCAAAGCGCCAGCAGAATTCCCCAAACCCTCCCAGCCTCCTGCCATTCCCAGGGCTGGAGAAACTCCCGAATATCCTGGAGGAACGAGGGGTTCAGGGATGTGGGGCCGAGGTGCCACCGGCCCCGTGTAACATTTCCAGCCCCCGAGCTTGTGACCAGGCTTGCAACATTCCTTTTGTTTTCTAGGAATTCGACTCCACCAAGGAGGGAAACCACAGGGAAATTGTTTCAGTGTGTGCTCTGGATTTGGGAGAGGAGGGATGGGGCCGAGGGATGATGTATCACACGCGGCTCCGCAGCCAAGAGCTTTAGAAAAACACCCTTTGCTTCAAACCCGGGGAAAGGGACTTTTTCCCTCTTTGGCTTGGCAGGGGCTGAGCCCAGGCAAGGGGAGATCAAAGCCAGGCCAGGGCTGCTGCGAAAAATCAAGCCCTGGACATTTATTAAGATTTTATTCATAAAAAGCCCTGCTCTGAGTGCAGCGGGATTTCGCTGTGGAACTTTTGACACGGGAGCTGCCTGATTTAGAAGGAAAATTGCCTCTTTCTCCTGCCAGGAGTAAGGTGATCCCTCCATTTCCTGTGAAATTCCAAGCAGGGGTACAAACACCTTTCTTGTTGCCCTCAGGTGGGCTGGAGGCACATCCAGCCCTGGCTCCTGGGCTCTGCAGCGTCCCCACCACCTCCCCAGGCAGATGCGGCTCTCCCAGCCCCACCTCACTCCCTTTGCCCTCGGTTGAATTCCGAGTTTCCCGTTTTCCGAGGTGTTTTTTTTCCTCCCCTTTGTGCGATCTGCAGCGCAGGAGTTTAGCTTGGCAGTGGGGCCAGAGCAGATGGAGAGCCCTGGCCCGGCTCCCCAGATCCCAGGAGCTCCTGCTCGGGGCCGTGGGCAGCATTTCCAGCCACTCACTGCCTGGACCTGCCAAGGCAGAGCCTAAAAAACAAAAAAAACACCACTTTTCAGATAGAGGAGCTGGAATTTTCTTTAGGACAAGTGACCACACCAGCACCCTCCCTCTGTGAAAGGTGAGAGTTCCACCTGAGCTGACTTCAAGGGGAAACAAGAGGGCAATTTCAGGGAAAGCTGGAATATTGATGTCCCTTCCTGCAGCTCTATTGGGATGGGTGAATCCACACTGGATTTTCCTGAAGGTGAGGATGGGGCAGAGCTCTGCACTTGCATTCCAAGCACATCCAAGGCATGAGCAGGCACAGGTTGGAGCCATTCCTCATGGAAAAGATCCTTCATTGTCTCCCAGCACCAACAGAGGAGGAAAAGCCACGTCCATGCCCAGGAATGTGGTGCCCAATCCCTGCCCAGAGCATCAGCTGGCACAAGGAGGAGCAAAGGAATGAATCCACAGGGGCTGGGGAGGTCCAGGAGGGGAGCAGAGGGCGAGGGTGGCACCCCAGGGTTACTCATGGGTCTCTCCCCATCACCCTCAGCCGAGCAGGGCCCTGAGGTGAAGCAAAAATGGGAAAAGAAAGGAAAAATATTGGAGAAAAATACCAAAAATATCCACCTTGTTTGGTGTGTGGAGAGCCCTTCCTTTGAAAAGCAGGTGGGTTCACAGCTCAGGAATTCAGGCAGGAAGAGGAAGATGGAAACGGAGAGACCAGAGGTGCTGGATCGTGCAGGGAAAATCTGCTGGGATTTCAGCAGGATGGGAGAACAGCTGTGAGCAAAGGCTGAGGAGCTGCTGACAGGGGGTGACTCAATGAAAATCTGTGTCCTGTCCGGGTTCCTGAGGCCTGGAGCAGCCAGATTCCCCCAGCTTTTCCCCACAGGAGAGGGGCTCCATCCCTCTGACCATGGCGGTCGCACAGAGGTGAAGGTGTCCCACACAGGGATTGCACTGAGATCCCCTGGAACCCAAAGCACCCCAGAATTCCAGGTTAAAGGGGCCATTTAATCCAGGGTTGGGCTCAGTGGTCCTTGGGGGTCCCTTCCAGCCTGGAATATTCTGTGATTCCATTGCTCAGCAGCCAGGCTGAACTCTGTAACTGCTCCCCACGGGTGGATTTGCTGCTGCCCCAAGGGCATCCAGAGGGTTTGGTTTGCTCCTGGTGCAGCATCAGCCGCTAAATGCAAACCCTCTCAGCTCCCCTCCTGCTTGGACATCCCTCCCTTCCCCGCCTGTCCCAGGATTCTGCCCTGGAAGGGGCAGCACGAGGAGCCCCAGAGCTGCCAGACCACCCAGGCAAGGCTGGAGCTGTGCACAGCAGCTTGGCCATGGCACAGCTGCAGCCCAGGGCCACAAAAACACTGGATTTTGTTCCCCAGCAGCAAATCCAGCCCCGTGGCCTCCCTGGGATGTCCCAAATGCTGGAGCAGAGCCCCACTCTGCCACTCAAAGGAAGAGGGGAACAAATCTCATCCAAAGGAAGCCAAGGAGAGCTGTCCTGCCCTGCAAACATCACCTCGTGGATGATATCCAGGTCCCAAACTCCCTTCCTGCCCCAGCTGGGCCAGGGCCTCACTTCTCCTGAGCAGGCCATGGAGGACTGGAGGACTCCTGTTTCCAGAGGTTTCGATCAGTTTTTATCAGTTTATCCCAAACCTGAGGGTCTGGATGGACACTGGTCTGCTCGAGGAGAAATCCAAAACCTTCAGGACACATTTGAAAGGAATTTCTGGAAAACACAGCGAGAGCCCAAAAGGGACGGGAAGAAATTTGTGTGCAGCAAAACCTGGGATCCACTGGTCACTTCCTGCACCAGGATGGAGGGGTTGGGTTTGATCCTTAAGGCTCCTTCCAACCCAAATCACTCTGGGAGTCTGGGATTCCACAATTCCAGTCATTCCAGGAGATCTGTGCAGCCTCCTCTCCTCTCAGGAAGCACACACAGCAGAGCCTTTGTGTCTGAGCTGCTTGGCAAAGACCCCTCCACGTCCCTGGGGGAGTTGCATCATTATTTTGTTGCCTTGCAGGCATTATTAATATTCCAAGGTCTGGGGAAGGAGATTTTCCTTTGGAATCCTTTGGCTCTGCCTGTCGGGGTCGTGTGAGAGTTGGAGTCAGCCCCTCAGTGATGTCACCCTTGGCCAGGACACCCCCAGTGTCCCCCAGTCTGTCCTGCAGGGTCCCTTTCCCAGCTCGGGGTAATGAGGGAACAAACCCAGAGCCAGCAGAAAATCTGTTTTCCTGCGAATATTTACAGACTGGAGGGAAGGGTTCAGCCCTGCCTTCCCTGGAGGCGCAAACCCCTTTCCTCCTGCTCCCTCTGCCAGCCAGCACCCAGCAGCAGGAGCAGATTTCCCCGGGTGCCAGCAGCTCCAGGAGTCATTCCCTGGAAAAGGCCACTCCTGGCTGGAGCAGGAGGTGGATTTGGCCTCTCAGGGATGTGGGGAGAGCAGGAATTCTGCCAGGAAAGGTGCTGGTGTTTGTTGGCCGCGCTCCCGCCAGTCCTTATTTTTGGGATGTGTTCAAGGCCTTCACCAGGAGGAGAATTAAAAGGCTGAAGGAACAGAGTGACCGTGAAATCCCACAGGCTGAGAGCCCACCTTGGGCTGTTCCTAAACTGTCCTGGAGGGACGGGACACAGGGAATGGCTTCACATGGACAGAGGGCAGCATTAGGTGGGATCTGGGGAGGAATTGTTCCCTGTGAGGGCGGGGAGGCCCTGGAATGGAATTGCAGAGAAGTTTTGGCTGCCCCATCCCTGAAAATGTCCACAGCCAGGCTTGGAGCAACACAGCAAAAAATGTCCAGGTACTTCTGGGAACATTTGCAGACCCCAAACTGGAGAGGTTTTCCACTGGGATAAGGACAGGGCCATCAAAGGGAATGAGCTGAGGCCCAGAAGCTGTAAAACAGCTCCAAAAGGGATCAAAGGCCTGGAGAAAGTCCCTGGTCCCTGGGCTAGCAAAGCTGAGGGAGCCACTTTATCACTAAAGGAATAGTTAGAGGGATGACTTGATTGCCTGCCATGGATGTCACTGGAGAAGGAGAATGTGGGGATAGGAAAAAACCCCTTTATCATTGGTGGGGAAAAATATATTATCAGCTGGATGCCAAGTCCAAGGATTCCACATGAGAAATAAGGAGGGAAGTTTGAACAGCACCTGGCCTGTGGAAGGTATCCCTGCCCATGGAATGGGAGCAGCTTTGAGGGCACTTCCAAGCTAAACCAGCCTGGGATTTGCAAGCAGGTGCCCAGAAAATCATGGACAGCCAGTCCTTGGTGTCCTGGGCACGGCTGGATGTCCTGCAGGAGGAGAGGCACCGGTAAGAGGGAGGGAATGGGCTCGGGACCAGGAAAAATGGGTGAAATTCCGTAATCTCTGGGATCTCTGAGGTCACTCTCCATGATGTAATGTCCCTTCTCTGGAGCTCTGTCACCACGCAGGTGTCACCACACCTGCTCGCTGGACGGGGGATGATTCCCAGTCCCTCCCAGTCCTCCCCGGGGCTGTTCACCCACGTGGAAACAACAACCACAGCACTGCCAATTCCAGCTAAAAATATCCCATTACCCATTTCCCCCGACACTCCTCCTCTGAGCCTTCTTCCCGGGGGCATTCCTGCCCGAATCTGAATTCAAACGTCACCACCCAGCTCCCCACGGACGCTGCGCCCACTCCTCGTGCCCAAATGCCTCCAACCCGACCAAGGGCTCCTGGCAAATCCCAGACTTGGCCCTTCCCCTTTCCTGGGAAATCTCCAGGGAGCTCCACACTCGTTTCCAGGATAATCTCCTCATTTAAGGAATGCCTGGTGGGCGCTGCAGGCCCCAGAAGAGGAGGAGGGCGGGTGTTTAAACCACCCATGGCCTCTCTGAGCCTCCCTGGCCCTCAGCAATATCCAGGGAATAGCCTCAATCCACACTTCCTACAATGAGCCACGTGGGACAACTTTCTCCTCTTTTCCCACTCTGGAATTTTCCCTTTTCCCTTTTTCCCTTGCGCCTTTCCCCCTTTCCCAGTCTCCCATGTTTCCCCAGCCACTCCTGCAGGACTGGTGCCTCCTCTCCTCCCGGTGTGTGCAGGTTTCCTGGTGCTGCTCACAGGAGACATGAGTTCATCCAGGCTCCCTCCTAATCATTCCCAGGCATGGAAAAAACCCCCTCACGCCCCCGAGGAGAACATAAACATGGACGGGATGTGCACAGCTTACGGAGACGGGACTATGGGAAACACATGGTTCCAGTTTAATAAAACTCTTACATTTCCAGGGCCTTTTTGGTTTTTTTTGGTTTGTTTTTTTTTTTTTGCCTTTTCCCCCCCCCCCCCCATTTTATGGCTTGTTACAGAGCTGGGAATAGCAGGGCTTGTTTTGTTGTTCTTGTTGTGTTTTATGAGGACAATGCCTCGTCCAGAGCTCCAGACATCAGATTCTTTTTGGGGGGAAGATAAAGCTTCCGGCAAAAGCTCCTGGCTCCCGCCCAGGTCTCCCTTAACTCCTTCTGGGAATGCTCAGGGTCTGACAGCCAGGGATGGGGTGGTCAAGAAGCCCCAGATGCTCGGAAATATTTGATCTAATCTTGCTCCTTAACTCATTTCAGCCCCTCAGTCGGATTCTTCCATTCTCTCTTTGTGTTTTTCCGGAGGGATTTGGGGTGCAGGGAAGGAGTTTGCCTGGCTGGGGCAGAGGAAGGGGATGTGGGGCATAAAGGCACATTTGGGTCATAAATCACAGGATCCCAGGATGGTTTGGGTGGGAAGGAGCTTGAGGATTATCCAGTCCCACCCTAGAGATTCCTGAGCATCCCTCCTTCCATTCCTCGTTCACAGCCGGGTGCTGGATTCCAGCTGCTTGGTGAAGTGAATGAGTGAAGGAAGGAGGAAAATCCAAGCAAGATCCAATCCCAGGGCTTTGGGACTGCCAGGGCTTTGGAGGGGATCACTAATTCCTCCCTCACAGCAAAGGCTGGATCCACTTTTCCAACCATTCATTTTGTGCGTGTGCATTCTCCGGGGAAAGGAATCAAACCGGGCTCAAAATCAACACACCCAGGGTCTGAATCCTTCCTGGAGGGAGGGTGGAACCTGGACTGACAGAGGGAGAACATCCAAGCACCTGGAAAATCCTTGGAGATTTCTGCTCGCTGCCATTCCATGGAGGCAGCTTCTGCAAGAGCTCTGGCCCCCACCAAAGGCTGTTTTTTTTCTGATCCTGTTTTATTCCTGTTACAAGGAGTGGGGAAGTGACTCCGCTCATGTTTTCCCCATCACTACAAAAAGAGCCCTGGAACAAACCCCAAACGCTCAGCACTGCCTGGGAAAAGGGAGAGAAATCCCACAAGGAACAATCCTCAGGCTGCAGGAGCTGGAAAAGGACTGAGATCCCATCCCAGCTCTGCTGATTCCGTCAGGATTTTCCTGTCCTGCAGCACCTCCATCTCTCTGGGATGTACAGCCC
This sequence comes from Agelaius tricolor, assembly GCF_023055355.1. NCBI lineage: Eukaryota > Metazoa > Chordata > Aves > Passeriformes > Icteridae > Agelaius > Agelaius tricolor. The sequence continues at coordinate 896,951 of NW_027269293.1, read as the reverse complement.
TGTGCTCCTCGTCCACACCCCTGGCTCTCCCCCTTCCCTCTCCCCTCCTGTGCTGGACACTGCTACATTTATTTTTTTTATTAACCAGAAAATCCCATTTTCTGCCGGCTGCAGGGAAAAGGTTTGGTGGGATGAGAGGGAAGGGGACAAAGGGAGGAAATTGGGGGAAATGGGGTTGGAGCAGGGGGCTCCAAGCCCCAAACACCAGCGGGACACCGAGGGCTGCGGTGCCACAGCAGCATCCTGAGAGACCAAAGTGCAGGGAAACGGGGCTGCTCCTGCCCTCAGCACACCGGGAGGCTCCTGCCCACTTCCTGGAACATTCCTGGAACTGAGGAGCGCGGAGGTGCCGCTCTCCAAAGCCGTCACGTTCCCTGTGCGGAGCTGCCCCGGCGCTGAGCTCAGGCTCTGCTCTGCTCCCAGCCCAGGACAGATTCCAGGGCCTTGGCTCCTTCCCCACCTTTGGATGTGCTGGAGTCAGCTCTGCTCCCTCCGTGCCTGGGGCTGGACACAGCAATCCTGCTGCTCTTCCAGCAGGAGAGGCACGGAGGGGCTTGGGACAAGGGATGGAGGGACAGGACGTGGCGGGGAATGGCTTCACACGGGTTGGGATTTTGGGAAGGAATTTCTGGCTGGGATGGAATTCCCAGAGCAGCTGTGGCTGCCCCTGGATCCCTGGAAGTGCCCAAGGCCAGGTTGGAGCAGCCTGGGACGGGGGAAGGTGTCCCTGCCCATGGCAGGGGATGGCACTGGATGATCCTTCAGGATCCTTCCAACCCAACCCATTCCACGATAAATCAGGAATGTGAAGAATACAACAAATACAAACCACAGCCTGACACAGAGAGATTGTGAAAGGGTCACTGGGATGCCGGGAGAGGGAGCTGGGACAACCAAAGTGCTGCAGGGATCAGAGCAGCTCCAGATTTCAGGTTCACAGGCAATAGAGCAATCAAAATCCAGTTGGGTTCAGCGACTGGCTTGGAAACCTCCCAGGAATCTCTGGTTTCAGGCAAGTTGGAAATAAAACAAACTATTCTGATGGTATTCAGCCTCTGTGTTCAGACAAAACTCAGCAGCCAGGGAGCCTGAACTTGCTGTTTTTGCAGCAGTTTTTCACAGCCCAAGGATGCTGTGTTTCTGGTCAAAGCTGATCCCAGTTTTTGGACTATTCTGATGTAAATTATCCATGCCAGCTACCGAGGCTGGGATCAGGCTCTGGGGATGGTACTGAGGACACAAACACTGAGACCCCACTGAGGACAGCAGGGAAATGGGGGAATTTGGAGCCCAGAAGCACTGGGAAAGTCCTGCCCAGTGCCAGGAACATCCCATGAGGGTGAACCATTCCCTGACCTGCATCCCAACCCCCTGACACAGCTCCAGCCGTTCCCTGGGTCCTGGCCCTGCTCCCACAGGGAAGAGATCAGTGCCTCTCTCAGGAGGAAGGGAATTTTTAAACCTCCCCAGCAGTCACCTTGTCTGAGGTCCAAGCCACCCCTTCAGCTGCTGCCACTGTCCCTCTGTCCCCAGACAGGACCTTGGGAATGCTCCCAGCCCATTCCTTTCCCAGCCCAGAGCACTGCCCTAAGTTGCTTTAATTAACCAGAGTTGTGTTTAATCCAGGAACAGCTCAGCACCTGCCAGGGCTGCCCCATCCAACCTCTGGGCTCCAGCTCCTCCTCCTCCTCCTCCTCCTCACATTCCACGGGTCCCTTCTCCCCTCGGGAGCCATTCCTGGCCTGAGACAGCCCGGGGCAAGGGCAGGGATGGTGACGTGTCCAGCCAGTCCGAACAGACGTGGAAATGGTGCTCCCAAGAGGCTCGGAGGAGACACGCCTTGAGAATGTGCCTGAGCAAGGCTGAGGCAGGGAGAAATCGGGAAAGATCGGGATCAATTGTGCACCTGAGCAAAGAGGCTGATGGAGGGAGTTCCTGGCTCACACTTCAGGAGTGTTTTTCCACAGTTTGTCACTGGTACCATCAACACGTGGCGGGTGGAAAATGCATCCGATATCTGAAACAAATCTGCATTGTTGTTACATGGTTCTGCTGTGGAGGAATCCTTAGATCACCTCCAGTGAGAGAGGCTTTAATGCAGCTTCTTTATCCAGCTTCTCTCATCCGTGGAGAACCCTTCCAAGCGGGGTCCGGATCCGTCAGGAGGGAGAACTCACACTGGAGGAAGCTGTTTGGAAAAAAACACAAGAGCTATAACAGTCCTGGAAATTCTGAAATACAACCACCACCCACACATGCACAGATGGACACACACTGAGAACCTCCAATGCAGAGGAAAATCGAGATATTTTAGAAATAGCACTGACATTTAGAATCCCAGAATGGTTTGGGTTGGAAAGACCTTAAAGATTATCCCATTCTAGCCCCTACCATGGGCAGGGACACCTTCCACTCTCCCAGGTTGTTCCAAGCCCTGTCCAGCCTTGGGCACTTCCAGGGATGGGGCAGCCACAGCTTCCCCGAGCAGCTTCCCCCAGTGTCTTCAGCAAAACCAGGATTTTGTCTGAACCTGGCAGAAAAGAAGAAAAGAAATAAAAAGGAGAGGTGTGAAAACCTAAGAGTTACAGGTGGACAAAACTGAGGAGACTGAAATGCACCGAGATCCTCCCACTGATGGGGAACAGATGCCACAGAGAAAGTGCAGTCAGAGGGATGGAAAAGGATGTTTCCCGAGTGCCTCATTCCCTACAGCTCCAGGAGGAGTTAAATCCATTCATGGACTCTTGGAATGGCTTCCACTATTCCATCACACAATGAGACCCAGCCTCATCCCATGTCCCAGTCATTTTTTCACCTCTAAACTGACTGAGAGATGCCATCAAAAACCACTTCAAAGCTGTTTTCCAAGCTCTCAGCTCAGGGATGTTGAGTTTCTCTTCACTAACGATGGAAAGAAACTCCACAGAAATTCCTGACTGGCACCACTCCAAATTCAGCCAGATCCAAGCTCGGACATTGAAGGTTGTAAACCCCCCAAAAAATCCCATCTCTAAATTAAACAAATTTCAGGATGCCTCCTGCATGTCCCTGCTGCAAGAGGAACATCTGTTTCCTATGGGGTGGGGAGATATCCTCTGATTGAATCAGGTTGGGGAGATTAGAAGGATAATAGGAGCCATTTGCAAATTCCCAGTTTCCTAAAACTTCTCATTCCCACTGCTGCTGGACACTGGTGGGATCTCCTGGAGCTGTCCATGTGGTGGGGAAGGCAGTGGATGTGTGCTCTAATTCAGCCTAAATAACCAAACCAGTTAAACCAGACCCATGGCTCCACAAACCTCATTTGGGTAGGGCTGGGGAGTTCTGGTGCCTCAAGCGAGGGGCTCCGGGTGGGACAAGCTCCCCAAGACACCTCAGAATGAACCAAATGCCAAAATACCCATCCCCATTGAGGCTGGGGCAAAGTCCCCTGATGGATCAATGTGCTGGCTTCCATTCCAGAAGGAAAATAAGGCCCTAAAGCCACCCAGCCCTTCTGCTCCTTTTGGGCCTGACCCAAATCTGCACCTCCCCTCCCCCTGCATTTCCCCCCGACACACCTTTCCTTCCACTGGAACATAACCCCAAATAAGATGTTGGCCTGACATGAAAGGAAAATGTATAAATATTTTTAAAAAGAGAAGAATTCCTGCCTCTCCACCAGTTTGCTCCAACTAATAGGTTTCAGATGTCTCACATACTTCGTTCATTCAGCCCCATTCAGTCTCCTAGGAGCCCCCGCTGTATTTATTAAACACAGCAATTGTGGAATGTTCAGCACTTACAGAATCAAACACACCATTTTTTTTCCTCTTTTTCCCCCCCAAAAAAAGCGTAATTAGAAAGCTTTGTGAGTGACCTAAAACCATCATCCTGGTTCCAATCCCAGTGCCCACTCCAGCGTCCTGCAGCTGTCCCAAACCTCTTGCCACGGTTTAACCCTTCCTGCCTGCCCAAGAACACTTTTTTTGGGGGGAGTTTTATCCTCAGCAGGACAATTTCCCTGCCGTGCTGGAGCACCTCCTGCTCACTGTGTTGTTCCTGAACGTGTTCTTTTGGACACTTGGCTCTCACATCCAACTTGTCTCCGCAGTCTCGGCAGCTCTTCCCACTCTGGAGGCGCGAGGCGAGGCTGGAATCCTGCAGGATGCCAGCGCTAATTTCAGCAGCACGGAGCTGGAGAGAACACGAGCTCTTTCCTAGAGGGATTCAAATGGAAGCAGACACAAGAGCAGAGCCATTTCTCATTCCAGAGCTGGCAGGGAGAGCCGAGGAGGATGTCTGGGCTGCAGAGGCAGGACGTGGGGTTGGTTCCAGCACCGGTGACCTGCCAGAGCTGGGGGACTGCTCCGAAGGGTTTGCTGGAGTCTGGCGCTGGCCCAGGCCTTTTTTTGGGGAGAGACACATGAAAAGCAGAGCTGAGAGGGGACGTGAGGCCCTGAGCCTGGGCTGGGACCATCTGGCAGGAGGCAGCGGCGGAGGAATGGCCTTTGCTTGAGGCCACAACCAGTTCATGCAGCTGCTGAGCTCTGTCGGTCTGGAGTGCTCCAACAGGAGGTCACGGCCCCCAGCCAGCCTCCCTTGGACCAGCAGCTCCATCCCAGCCTCCCTTGGACCAGCAGCTCCATCCCGGCTTCCCCTGGGCCTCAAAGTCCATCCCAGCCTCCCTTGGACCAGCAGCTCCATCCCGGCCTCCCCTGGGCCTCAAACTCCATCCCAGCCTCCCTTGGACCAGCAGCTCCATCCCGGCCTCCCCTGGGCCTCAAACTCCATCCCAGCCTCCCTTGGACCAGCAGCTCCATCCCGGCCTCCCCTGGGCCTCAAACTCCATCCCAGCCTCCCCTGGACCAGCAGCTCCATCCCAGCCTCCCCTGGGCCCCAAACTCCATCCCAGCCTCCCTTGGACCAGCAGCTCCATCCCAGCCTCCCCTGGGCCTCAAACTCCATCCCAGCCTCCCCTGGACCAGCAGCTCCATCCCAGGAAGGCAGCACAGCCCAGCCCTGCACACCCATCCTGGGCACACCAAGCTCTTCCCAAAGGGGTGGTGGTTCATTTCCTCCCCTTTTTTTGGGCTGCAGAGCCCCTGCCCCCATGGGAGACCCCTGGCTGATGGGAACTGTGCTGCTGTCACTGTTTCCACATTACTGCCCGCTTCAAAGAGCCCTCAATGAGCCTTGTCCCAGACGCTCCCAGGGGAGCTGTTGGTTTCCAGGCAGGATCCCTGGTTATTGGTCCCACTGCAGGAGGCTGTACGGGAAGGGATGAATTCCCCTGGCTGTAAAACACCAAATGTGCTGAGAGCCACTCCAGAGCCTCCCAAAGCCTCATTACAGCACTGGGTAATTAAAGTCCAGCTGTCACAGCCTCTGCCTGGCCACAAGGGCAGCTCCTTGCTCTGACCACCTCCAGGGGTTCCCAGTTTTCCTGTGCTTTTGCCATCTCATTGTACAAGGAAAAACACCTCTGCAAACCCCGGTTCCTGGAATTTGCAAGTGCTCTGGCCAGGGAATGGTCACATTCCCAGGGCTGCCAGAGCTCCAGGAGCGTTTGGGCAATGCCTGAGGCACAGGGTGGGATTGTTGGGGTGTCTGTGCAGGGCCAGGAGCTGGAATCTGATCCTTGTGGATCCCTCCCAGCTCAGGACATTCCATGGTTCTACAGTTGCGTGTGACTAATTAACAATCCAGGTTAATTGCCTGGTGGGGACAGACCCTTTTTAGAAGGACCATTTCTACTTGAGCAGTGTCTGTACACCCCCAGGAGCGCAGAGGGACTGGGAGATCCCGGGCAATCCCTCTCTTCCATCAGCATCCTCACCCCCACCAGATCCCACCTCCTCTCCTCAGGGCTCTGCCGACCTCAGGGAACTCCCAGGTGAAACCCAAGGCAACCCCTGCAGCACCTCACATCCAACTCATGCCAAGCCTTAGGAAACCCCAGGGATCTGAGAGTCTGGATTCAAGGATCTGGGACAGGAAGCCATGGAGCAGCCCCACCTTGCAGCTCCTCAGTTCAGAGTTGCTCCATCTCCGATTGTTCCCGGATATTCCAGGGTCACTCAGCTGTGTGCTCGTGGCACAATTCCAGATTTCTGCAGAGATGCCCAGGCCATGAGCACAAACCACTGCCCCGGTCTGACAATGTGTTGGAAAAACCCCTAAGGAAGATTCCTGCCCATTCCTGAAAGCTGGTGCCTCTGGGACAGCAATTCCTCCCCATTCACCCCAGGTTTCCAGCCTTTTTGTGAGGTTGGCTGAGCATCTGCTGGTGATTAAAGGTTTTGTCATCTGGAAAGAGCTGACAATTACCTCCAATTATTCCAACTAGGTCAGGTTCTTCAGCACGAGTTTATGTGATGACTCTTGGCTGGAATTTAGGATTTCAAACTCCAGTGGAGAGCAGAATCCACTTCTCCTCTCTCACACTCAGGAAAAAATTCTTTCCATAAATAACAGCTCCTTGTCCCACAGGACCTGACCTGTGTGTCCCTGGCCTCCTGTTGTTTCAGGACAACACCCCAGGAACCACACAACAGGCCTGGTTGCTGGTTGTCCAGAACTGGGAAAGGGAGTGAAGGGAATTTCAGGATGCTCCAGGAATTTCAAGGAGGGTTTTCTCATCAAACTTTCCATGTCAAAACTCCCAACTTCCTTGGAAATGTCCTTTGGGGCCTCAGGTGCCAGGTGAGAGAGTGGGGACTGAGGTTTAGACTCTGTGTGGGCAAAGGGTGCCGCATTCCTTTTCCTGGGATCCACTGTCCTGGACAGGCTCTAATTTCCCACTGGGAACTTCTCATTGTGTGAGCAGCAACCACTTCACAGGGGCTGCACTAAAGTCCTTTAAAGATTCCTGCCAACTCCAGCTATTCCGGGGCTTTTTGAACAGTTGAACTTCTCCAATCCCACAGCAGATTGGGGCTGTCTGTCCCCCATCTCCAGGGAAGAGTTTGTCCAGGTGCCCCTCAAAAGCTCCGAGCTTCTCCGCACTCCCAGTTCCCATTCAAGACTCAACTCAACGTGCCTGGAAAGCCTCCTCAGGAATCTCCTGCAGAGCAGGAAAAGCGGAGAGAATTGAGCACCCATCATCCCGTTTGTGGCTCTGCCCGTGCCAGGTTCTGTCCTTGTCACCCTGCCACCCTGGCCAGCACAGGTGCCCCGTGCTCAGCTTCCCACCAAGATTCCCTTGGGGGCAGGAGCGTGTCCCACAAAGCCCAGCTCGGAGCACACCCCAGGAATGAGATGGTCCAAATGGGACAAGCACGACTGGAAAATGTGCGGCACTGCAAGGCCAGGAGATTCCAGCTCCTTCTCCCTAATTACATGTGATTGCTTCTTGGCAAGAGCTCAACCTGCCAGAGCAGTGAGGTTTTACAAACATTCACACAGGCATTAGATCATTGTTTGAAGGAGTTATTGGCAGCCCAAATCTGAAGTAAAAACAGAGTTTAAAGCAGACCATATTGACCAGGGTGAAGCTGGCTGCTTTCATGCCTCCTGCTCCTCGCTGGACACCCAGGACCCCGTTCATTTCCTGTCACTCCCATCACCATGGCATTCCTGGGGCTGGATGTCACCGTCCTGGGGGTTCCTGTCCTTGTTAGCAACACAGGTTTAGAGAATCAAGAATCCCAGGATGGTTTGGATTGGAAGGGACTCAAATCCCATCCAGTGCCACCCCTGCCATGGACAGGGACACCTTCCCCAGTCCCAGGTGACTCCAAGCCCTGTCCAGCCTGGCCTTGGACACTTTCCAGGGATGCAGGGGCAGCCCCAGCTGCTCTGGGCACCCTGTGCCAGGGCCTGCCCACCCTCCAAAAGAGGAATTCCACCCCAACATCCCATCCATCCCTGCCCTCTGGCAGTGCAAAGCCATTCCCTGTGTCCTGGCACTCCAGGCCCTCGTCCAAAGTCCCTCTCCAATATTTATTTCTCTATGTCAGAGAAACACCTTCCCACATCCAAACGCACATTGGGAACAATGTGTTTCAACAGAAATTTGTATTTCTGCTCTGCTCTCGTGAATTCATCCTTGCCTCTGCTGGGCCAGTTTGACATCATGGGATGAGCTCTGGAGAGCTCTGCCACCCTCTCCCAAAACCTTTGGGAAAGCAGGTGGGGGCTCAAGCCCGTGGCAAAGGACAAAGGGGAATTGCCACAGGATCCTGCTGCCAGCCCCTGGGAGAACAAAGGCCTGCTGCAGGGTGGGTCTGTCCTGCACTGCACTCAGGTGGGGCTGGATATGGATAAAAACACCCCAGGCTCTGGCAGCCGAGCAGGCTGGGGCTCCTCACAGAGCAGCTCCCAGCCCAGAGCCCTGAGGACACCCTGGCTTTCCTTCCACGTGTTCCTAAATTAGATCTCCTGAGACCAGCCCTGGCTTTTAAAAGGGAGGTGAGCTTGTTAGTGCCCAGCATTATCCCTTAAATGGGAATCAGCAGTTTTACTGCACTTGGAGGGGCTGTAAAAGGCAAGGAGGGAAGGGGCAGCGTCAGGAGGCAGCAGAGCCTGGCACAGAGGGGCCACTCAGGAGCTCTGTAATTGTGAATTTACCAGTGCTGAGGTAGAACAAGCCCCAGATTAAACTCAGGAGCCTTGGGAAGGTGCAAGAAGACGCAGAGAAGGTTTTAGGGGCAGCTCCCCAGCAGGCCCCTTCTCCTGAGGCCAAAACCCCGGGCTGGAAAGGGTCTGAGAGAGGATTGCCAAGCTCTCCACCCATGAAAGTCAGGGTGTGCAGGCTCCTCTCTTCCCAAATCATGGCCTGACTTACACACCCCTGTGCTGCTGGCACAGGAAACCCAGGGAAGTCACATTACAGGAGTAAAAAAAGCTCCTGTGCTGTCAGAGATTCCCTTCCCAGCCTGCCCAGGGATCAGGGATACCAGCTGGAAAAGGCTCTCCTGACACTGCTCCAGGGTCTCCTTGGCCAAGGGGATTTGGGGTGTAGTTGTGTCTGTTCCCGTGTTCCCAGAGAGCTCCCGTCTTGTCCTTGGAGATACAAATTAATAAGGAAATAAATTAATTGAAAGTGGTGTCTTTTGGTTACAGAGATAGCCCCAGAATCTGAACATAAATGATGGAGAAATGTCTGTGAGCTCTGAGAGCTGCCAGGCACCAACTAAACCTGTCCTGCCAAGGCCATTTTGGAATCACAACCCAAAATCAAAAGGACAAACCAAACACAAACGACACAGGAATCATCCTGGAAAAGCTCTCAGGAATCTGCCATCGTGTTTTACAAAGAATGCAGAATTTCTGCTGCTTTAAACTGATTTTACAGTGCAAACCTGGTGTTGCAGCAGCGGCTTTAGGAAAATCTGAACCAACAAAAAGCTTAAACACCTTTTTTAATATTAAGCAGTCCCACTCCCTGGGAGGATTTAGTGATGACTGTCACCCTAAAATATGGGAATTTGCAGGAGAGCTGACGTCCTTCCTAAGGTCAGATGTGATGAGATGGAGCCAGGAAGAAAAAATAATTGGTCCTGGTTTTAAGTGTTAAGCAATTCTGCCTCCCTGAAATAAGCAGTATAATTTATTGTTTTTTCTTGCTTACACAGCAAAATCCACAAACTATCAAGACAACCAGGAGGGGAAATTTGTCCCCTCACTTAAATCCATTTTTGCCTTGTAAAGCTGCATTCCCGAGCCAGCAGCTGCTCCAAAGGGCTGATCCCAGACCCCCCATTCCACTGCAGACACCCCCGAGGCTGTTTGGGTTACAGGATCACCCCGGGACAGCCCAGGTGTGCTCGCCAGCTGGTTTGGGACCACGGGATGGACACACCAGAGCCGGCTGCCAGTGTGAGGCCGAAGGCAGCCGCCACTTTCCCAGGGATTTTCCCTTTGCTGTGTGTTTGGAAGGTTACACAGCTGTGTAAGGCAGACGCAGGAGGAGCTGGAAGCCTGCAGGGATCATTGCCTCCATCCCACATGTCCCATGGAAGGAAGCTCTCCGGTGAACTGACATCCCATTAACTCCTGCTGGTGGGAGCCGATTCCTGCGGCTGGAAATCCTTTGGAGCATCCAGCTGCCAGCTGCTCATCCTGCAGATAACTCCGGTCCCATCCCTGACCTGGTGACTCCTATTTATTTTCTCATTTTATAAGAACCAGGTTCTTCCCTGCTCTCATTCCTGGTGGGAATGAGCACGGACCGGGTGTGAGGCTGCTCTGTCTCGGATACCCGAGATGGAAAACTGGGATCTTGTCCAGCAGGCTGTCTGTCTTCCTGGGAAAAACCTCGGCTCCACACGCTCCCAATCGTGCCATCAGCTGGAGCAAGGTGGAACTTCACACGATGGGACGAACCAGCCTTTTTTTCCAAAACCACCTGTGAGGACACAAAGTGCTTCCAGAGCCCGGGAGAGCTCAGGGAGGGAAATCTGGAGGGCACAAAGCCTGGCAAAGTTTGGGAAAGGGCTTGGTGCTCTCTGGAAGGTGGTGGATCTCTGCCTAGGTCCCCATCAAATCCAAGAGATGCGATACTGGGAAGGAATTCTTCTTTTTGAGGGTGGGCAGGCCCTGGCACAGGGTGCCCAGAGCAGCTGGGGCTGCCCCTGGATTCCTGGCAGTGCCCAAGGCCAGGATGGGGCTTGGAGCAGCCGGGGAAGTGCGTCCCTGCACAGTGGAAGGTGTCCCTGCCGTGGCAGGGGTGGCCCAGGACGATCTTTAGGGTCCCTTTCCCACCCAAACCCCTCCATGTCCGCCTCCCTTTCCCGCCATCGGCCCAGCCCTCCAGGCCTCACCCCCGGGGTCTCCCGGCCCCGCGCGCAGGGGCTGCGAGCGGCGGGACGCGCCGGGACCAGGCGGGGGCGCCACCGTCCGCGAGACCCGGTGCGCATGCGCACGGCGCCCCCCCTCGCTCGGTGGAGCGCGGGAAGGCAGCGACGGGCGGGACCATCTGGGGGCACGGTGGGGGGGGGTCTGTAACGGCCACGGGGCGCCGGTGTGAGGTCTGGAACCCTCCGAGGCTCCGGTGTGAGGGCTGTGAGGCCCGGGCTTCCGGTCCGCGGCCGCCTCAGCCCGGGGAACGCCGCGCAGGGAGCAGGCGCCCCTCGTTAATCACGGCGCTCCCCCCTCGGCCCACGTCCGACATGGCCGCCCACCCCTCAAGCCCGCCGTGTCCGTGACGGCCCCGCCCCGGTGGGCGCTGAGGGCCGGGGTGGGGCAGAGGGCGAAGGGAACGGCCCTGGGGCAGAAAAGGGACCGACCCCAAGGGCAAAAAAGGGTCAAACGCAGGATAAGAGAAGGATTGTTCTGGAACAGCAAAGGGACTGGCTCTGAGGGCGGTGAAGGGACCGACCCCAGGGGCAGCTCAGCCATCGCAAACACCCCAGTTAGAACAGGGACGGAGCCTCAAGCCCTTTTATTGCCCATTCTTGGCTCCGCACTGCTGGTGTGGGACAAGGGACGGGATCAGGCCTGGCATGGGGACAGCGGCCCTGCCTGGCTGTCACAGCCCCACCCAGGGTGTCCCCGAGGCCGGCGGGCTCCAGGCGCTGAATTCCCCGGAATCCGTGATGTCCTTGGCGGCCACCTGGATGTGGTGGAGGCTGCCGGGCTCCAGGTCCGTCAGGGTGTGGGATGTCAGCTCGTACGGCCCCACCTGGGGACAGCGGGGTCAGGGACACGGTGGGCACAGCCACAGCTGTGCCTCAGTTTACCCAGGGGGGTGGCAGTACCGTGGTGGGGACGGAGTCGTTGTCCCGGGAGTAGCGGATGCGGTAGTGGAGCGGGAAATACTCCGGGAATGGCCAGGAGGATGGAGGGCTCCACTCCAGCAGCAGCTTCTGGGGCTCCCCAGGGATGGGGGAGACCCGCAGGGCCTCGGGGGGGTCCGGCTTTACTGGGGAGACAAGGAAGGAGAGAATTCCAGGATGGTTTGGGTGGGAAGGGGCATTGAGGATCATCTCATCCCACCAGGGACACCTTCCACTATCCCAGGTTGCTCCAAGCCCCCATCCAGCCTGGCCTTGGACAGTCCCAGGGATCCAGGGGCAGCCACAGCTGCTCTGGGAATTCCATTCCAGGGCCTCACCGCCCTCACAGCCAAGAATTTTTTTCCAATATCCCATCTAAATCCTCCTTTAGATTAAAACCAACCCTCTGTCCCACCACTGCGTGGAAAAAGTCACTTTCCTTCATTTTTAGACAAAGGGGGGATATTGTGGCTGCAGGATCCAGCATGGGATTGTTGGGGACAGGGCCTCACGTCCCCCTGTGAGCTGTGCAGGACTGTTAGAGCCCCAGCAAATCATGGCTCTGATGATCCCACATCCCAAGCAGGGGAGAGCCCCAAAGGGTGAGACAGGAGGGTCCTGCAGGGGACCCCGGTGTCCCCATCCCGCAGCACTCACTGATGTTCTCCAGCAGGAAGGGCAGCGCTCCGGAGGCGGCTCCCAGGGGGTTCCGGGCGGTCACGTTGAGCTCGTAGGGAGTGAGGGAAAAAACCTGCAGGTCCCCAAAGGAGCAGCTCCGCGGGCCCGTGAGGGTGCACTCACCTGTGTCTGTGCCGTGCCTGGGGACACAGGGACAGCTGCCAAGGGCTGGGTGACACGGGGAGAGCCTTTGGGGACCCCCACTCACCTGTAGGTGGCCACAAAGTCAGTGTCCAGCAGGGGCTCGGGGCTCAGCCCCCAGGAGCAGTTCACAGCCTGGGGGTAGCTGGTGGCCCAGCACTCGATGGCCGGTGGCGGGGGCGGGTCTGGGACAGGGGACAGGGGACAGGGGTCACCCCGCTGCCAGCACCCCCAGGGACCCCTGGCCAGCAGCGGGGTCACAGCAGGGCTGGGGGGCACTCACAGCCCAGCCGCAGGCAGATGCTGGCCCAGGTCTCGCCGGTGACAGGGTGGTGGCAGCTGTAGTGGCCCTCGTGGGCCAGGCTGGCGTTGGGCAGGGCCAGCCCCGGGGCTGGGGACGTGCCCAGGACGGTGTCGCCCCGACGCCACTCAGCCTCACCCCCCGGGCACAGCAGCAGCACCTCCGTGCCCAGGGAGCCATGCTGAGGGGTGCAGGGGCCTGGGGACACATGGGGACACGGCAGGGACACTGCATCAGGAAGGGTCTCGGCCTCCCTGGATCCCCCAGTGCCATTCCCAGTGTCCCCAGACCCCCAGCTCTGCCCCTGGTCCCCCCATGTCCCCAGACCCCCAGGCATCATCAATCCCTCCATGGCCATCTTCTGTACCCCAGTGTCCCCAGGCCCTCCAGCATCCCCACACTTCTCTCCCTAGAGACCCTGTCATTGTCCCCTGTCCCCCCACTGTCCCAAATCCCCTCCATCTCCAACCCCAGTGCTCCCAGTCTGCCCAGTCCTGCTGCATCCCCAGATCCCCCCAGCCTCCATCCCAGTCCCCCCAGTCTCCCCTACCTCTGTCCCCGTTGTCCCCATCCCCAGTGCTCCCCGCCATGCCATTGTAGGGGACAGTGCAGGCAGGTGCCACCAAAGCCATGACCCAAAGCCACCTCATGTCAGGAGACTCAGCGGGGCTGCCCAGACACCTGTGGGGACAGGCAGGACAGTCAAACCCCAGCACTGGGGACAGCACAGACACCACATGTCCCCAGGGGGCCAGGGACATCACCCTGGGGCCACCCCACACTGCTGTGCCTCAGTTTCCCCCCCAGCCGTGCCACACACCCTGCAGAGGGATGGGTTCCAAAGGGGTCAGACCCTACAGCCAGGACAGAGGGGGGGGAAAATTCCCACTGTTCCTACAGTTCCCAGGGGGATGTGCAGCCACCCCTGCAGTCCCACACCTGGAATCAGGGGTTTGTATCCCTCGGCTGGGTCCCCACCTCCACCCAGGGCAGGACTGACCCTCACAGAGACCCCCAAAGCCTGGCCTGGGGGCCGAGCTGAGCTCCCTGCTTTCCCCAAGGCCAGCACTACAGGCACAGGTCCTGCCCCTGTCACCTCCCGCCACAGCCATGGGCTGGCTCACCCCCAGAGGGGACACGCTCCGCTTTCCCTGGACTGGGGGGTGCCCCAAACCCGGCGCTGTGGGGTCACCCCAGACCTCCCACACCCCCTGCTCTGCCCGCGGGGATCCCAATGCCCCCAAACGCTCACCGCAGCAGGGCCAGCTGGGACCGCAGCGTCCCCGCCGGATCCCGGCGCTTCCCAGCCCATTTCCTCGCAGGAAGTGCCGTTCCCGAGGGGACGGAGCCGCTTCCCAGCGTGCTGCCACCCCCGCCCCGCGCCCCTGGGAAAGGGATTCCAGCCCTGGCCGAGAGGGTTCCCACCTCTCCCCTGCCACCACTCCCTTCCTTCACGGTCACCTTTCCCCTCGAGGGACGGCAGGGCTGGAGATGGTGACACTGATCCCCTGCTGTCCCCAGGTCCCCACGACCCCCCAGAGAGGAGCCACCCCATTAGTGTGACTATAAATAACTTTATTGCTGCTGTGCTGGGGGTGGGCTGGGTGCCCGGACAAACAAAGGGACACACAAGGTGCTGTGACAGACCTGTCCCCCCTGTCCCTGTGCCACCCGTGCTGGCAGGGGCTCATCTGCCCTGCTCCTGCAACCGCTGCATCCTCAGGATCTGGCACAGGAGTCTCTGCACGTCCTCGTCCATGTGGCCCTGGGGTGGAGGGGACATTGGTGGGCACATTGGAGTGGGGACATCAGGGAGGCTCCGTGCATGTCCCTGGGCTGGCACCTGGCTCAGCCCCCACCCCAGTGTCCCCAGCTGTCCCCAGCTCACCTGCACAGCATAGAGCAGGTGGCTCCGGTAGAGCATCACCACCTTGCTGTGCCTCGTCTCTGTCTCCTGCAGCACAGGAAGGGGTTTGGCCACAGGGCTGGGGGCTCGGGGAGCCCTGAAGCCCCCAGTGACCCACCTCCAGCTTCTCCTCCAGCGCCCGGATCCGCGCCTGGAGCGCGGCCGTGTTGGGTGGGGATTGTGGGGGCCCCCCCGACTCGGGGAGGGCGTTCAAGGCTTCCTTCAACCTGAAAACCTCCTTGGAGAGCTCCGTGATCTGCACAGGGCACAGGGGTTACAGGTTACCCAGAGCAGCTGTGGCTGCCCCATCCCTGGCAGTGTCCCAGGCCAGGCTGGACAGGGCTGGAGCAGCCTGGGACAGTGGCAGGTGTCCTTGCCCATGGCAGGGGGTGGAATTGGATGAGCTTTAAGGTCCCTTCCAACCCAAATCCAGTGACTTCACGTGTGCAAGGCCACCATTCCCATCCGAGCAGCCCCTCATGATTTCCCGTCCCCTACCTTCCTGTCCCTGTCCCTGACCAGCCGTGCCGCATCCTCGGCCTGGCCGTGGAGCTCCCGCAGCCGCCGCGCCTCGTCCTGGGCCTGCTCCAGCTGCTTCTGCGCGGCGCCCAGCCTGTCCTCGGCCGCCTGCCGCTCGCTCTTCATGAACAGCGCCTGCCGCTGCACGCGGAACACCTCCTCGCACGTCTTCTCGTGCCGCCGCTCCAGCTCCTGCAGCCGCTGCGCCAGCGCCGCCGCCTCCGCCCGCAGCCCGGCCTCGGCCGCCTCGTGCTGCGCCCGCGGCACGGCCGCCGCCAGCTCCGCCTGCAGCCGGGCGGCCTCACGGGCCTTGGCGTCGGCCGCGGCCTCGAGCTGCGCCAGGCGCTCCCGCAGGGCCCGCGCCTGCTCCTGCAGCGCCGCCGTGCCGCGGGCGTGCTCCTCCCGGGGCACCCAGCCCTCGGCCCGCGCCCGCTGCAGCCACGCCGGGGCCGCCTCCTCGTGCTCCCGCAGCCGCTCCCGCAGCGCGCCCAGCTCGGTCTCCCTGCGCGCCAGCGCGGCCCGGAGCTCTGCCAGCTGCGCCTCGGCCTCCGCCTGCTGCCGCGCCGGCTCCGGAGCTCTGGGCGCGTCCCGCGGCCTCGCCTCCAGCTCCCGCCGCAGCGCCTCCGCCTCGGCCTCGGCGCGCCCGCAGCGCTCCAGCAGCGCTTCCTTCTCCCGCGACGCCTCCTCCACAGAGGCTCCCGGCGACGCCGCGGCCTCCGCAGCCTCCAGCCGGGCCTGCAGCTCCTTCAGCCGCCGCTCCCGCTCCTCCAGCTCGGTCTGTGCCCGCTTCAGGGCCGCCCGCGCCTCTGCCAGCTCCGCGCCTGGCTCCCGCTGGCCGGAGGGTGAGGAGGAGGACGAGGATGTCTGCACCCCCAGCTCGCCCAGCGCTGCCTTGCACTCGCCCCAGGCCCAGGCCGGCTCCTCGGCGGGACGGGGCCCCGCGGTTCCCTCCGGGCCGGGCTCCGAGGAGGGCGCGCGCTGCCCGTCCCCTCCGGGCCGCGCCGTGGCCTCCCTGCCCTGCGCCCGCAGCCGTTCCAGCTCCCGCTGCAGGGCCTGGTACTGACTGGCGGGCACCACGTCCCCCGGGGCAGGGGGGCTGCTCTCGTCCCGCTCGTAGTTCTCCAGCACCTGCCAAGAGACCGTGAGGCCACCGTGGGCCAGGGGACAAAGAACAGAGGGACAGACGGATGGACAGAGGGGGACATGCCTGGATTTTCTCCCTCAGCTCCTTGTTCTGCACGGTCAGGGACTGCACCTGCCCCTGGAGCGTGGCCAGCAGCTCCTCGGCCGAGGGGCTCAGCGTCTTCTTGGAGAGCAGCATCTCTGCTCCTGCAGGGCACAGGGACCTGGGGCTGTGCCCACCTGTGCTGCCCTACCCAGTGCCACCTCCCCAGGGTGTCATTGGGAGGCTGGCAAGACCTACCTGGGAACTCAAGTGGGTCTCCCTCCTCGTCCTGCAGCGTCTCAATGTCGTAGCTCGTGTTTTCCTTCTCATTCTGGGGGTGCAGGGTGGAGGTGACGCCCATGTCCCCAGCCCTGGGCACTGCCAGCTGTGTCCTGCCCACACCCACCTCCATCGAGGATAGGTGGCTCCGCAGAGCCTCCACCTCCTTGCCCAGCTTCTCCTTCTCCCCGTCCCGTGCCACCAGCCTCTCCTGCAGCTCCTGGATCTGCAGGGCAGGACATGGAAATAGGGTCCCTTTGGCTCCTGACAGAGTCCTGGTGGCATTCCCAGCACCAGGACCCCTTGGAGAGCTGAGGTCACCTCCAGGCTCTTCCCTGGCCTCACCTGTTTCTCCATGGAGCGCAGGGAGGCCTCATCCAGCTCTGCCCGCTGGCAGGACCCAGGGAGAGAACAGGGAGGGGTGAGTGCTGTCCCCATCTCCCCTGTCCCCTCTGCTCCCCGGGGACACAGTGGCATGTCCCCAGGACCCTGCAGCCCGTACCTCCCGTCTCTGCTTCTCCTGCTGCTCCAAGCCCCGGATCTTCTGCAGGAACTGGGCCCTCTCCTGCCGCAGCCGCACGATCTCCTCGTAGGCGTCCTGGTCCTCCTGCAGGGAGTCACAGAAAGCATTGAGTCCAACTCCTGGCACAGGAAACCCCCAAATCCCACTGTGTGCCCGAGGGGGCACTGACCCCCAATGAGGGGACCCCTCACTGAGATGTTTTGGGCTGCTCTGCACCTGCCAGGATAGGTGAGGAGATGGGGACCCATTTCTCACCTGGCTGGGGGTGCCCAGGGGAGGCAGAGGAGCCTTCCTCTTCCTCGGGGTGCTGCTCTTCTCCCTGACAGACGACTGGCTGGGCGAAGACGTCTGTGGACACCCCAGGGCAGAGGGGACGTCACACCCACAGTGCCCTCCCTCCTTCCTGAGCCAGGGGACCCTCCAGGGACGGCCACCAGCCCCTCACCTGCGACGCCTGCTCAGTTGACTCCTCTTCTGTGGGGCAGAGTGGGAGGGAAGAGAAATTGGGGAGATTTAGGGGCTCAGAGCTCAGAGCAGAGGCACCTCGGCTGGGAACAGCCCCAAACACCCAGGAAAAGAGGACACATCCCCGCAGCCTCTGCCGGTGACACCCCCCCGGTGATGGTGACAGGGAGCCCGGGGTGCCCGGCAGCCTCACCGCTGGCCCAGGAGCGGCGCTGGGCCGCCTCCTGCAGCAGGTGCTGGATGAGGGCGTTGCCCGTGGCCAGCCCGTAGTGAGCGGCATCGTGGCCGGTGGCGTCCACCACGCCCACGCGGGCACCGGCGCTCACCAGCACCTCCACGGTGTCCACGCTGCCGCTCTCGCAGGCCAGCATCAGGGCTGTCCTGGGCACGGGGAGAGCGCGGGTGAGGGGACAATGGGACAATCCCCGGGGCCACCCCGGCCCCCCAGCGCCGCAGCCCCACCTGCCCTGCAGGTCCCGGCAGTTGACGGCGGCCCCGCGGTGCAGCAGGTACCGGCACAGCTCCGAGTGGCTCATCTTGGCAGCCAGGATCAGCGGCGTGCAGCCATCCTGGGCACGGCGGGCAGGAGGGGGAGCAGAGGGGGTTCAGATCCTCCCACAGGGCAGCCTGCTCCCAATATCACCCCAGTTTCCACGTCCCACCCCAGTTTCCACGTCCCACCCCAATTTCGACGTCCCACCCCAAGCTGTGCTGCATTTCGGGACAGCCCCAGCCTGGCACAGCAGGACCAGGAGCAGAGGGACCTCACCTTGTCCTTGCTGTTCAAGGGAGCCTTGAAGTCACAGAGGATCTCGGAGCAGGAGATGCAGCCGCTGGCAGCTGCGGACAAGGACAGAGGCTGAGCACTGCCCCCATGGGGACAGGAGCAGGACAGGGCTGGCACTGCCCCCATGGGGACAGGAGCAGGACAGGGCTGGCACTGTCCCCACTCACCCGCCAGGTGCAGCGCTGTCCGGCCACTGCCATCGGCCACGTCCACGGGGCAGGAGGCCTGGGGGGAGAGCCTGGGTCACGGGAGGAGGGGGACAGAGGGACAGACTGCTCGAGTGGCTCTGTGGCACGGTGAAGGACAGGGGACTGACAGACTCTGTGGTGTGGTGAAGGAGTGGGACAGACAGACAAACCCCCTCTGGCTCCACGCTGTGGTGAAGGACAAGGGACAGACCCCTGTGGCTCCCTGGTGCCAGGCAGCAGCACATGGAGCTGGGAACTACCATGCCAAGGCACTGGTGAGGGAAGGGGGTTCAAGGACAGGGAGGACACTTTGCTGGCACAGCACCTCCCTCCCTCCCTCCCTCTGTCCCTCCTCCCTCTCCCTGTACCTGCAGCAGTTTGCTGACACACTGAGGGTGGCCGTGCTTGGAGGCCAAGTGCAGGGCAGTGTAACCTGGGAAGGGACAAACAGGTCAGAGCACAGCCAGCAGGGCTGTGCCAGAGGGGACAGCTTGGGGACAAAGAGACAGGAACAAAGCAGGATCTGCTGGAACACGGGGACAACCCCAGGAGCTCATCAGGCACTGCTTGAGCTCCTTTAGGAAACTGGGACAATTTACAGCCCCCCAGGTGTGGCCACCACCTCTGTCCCCTCAGCCTCAACACCTGGGGTTGACCAGTGGCTCTGTGTGGCAGGGGCACGTGGTGGCCGTGTCCTCACCCGAGCTGTCCTTGGTCATGGCATCCACGCCGTGGGCCAGCATTGCTTCCAGGCAATCCACGTTGCCCCGCGTGGCGGCCAGGTGGAATCTGCAGCGACACCAGGGGCTGTGGGGCTCTGTCCCCTGTCCCCAGCCGTGTCCCCAGGGCAGGGCCTGGCACTCACGCGGATTTGCCCTCTGAGTCCAGCTTGGTGGGCACCAGGCCCTTGCGGAGCAGGAGCGACGTGACCCGCCCGGCATCGTTGTAGTCCACGGCCTGCAGCAGCTTCTCGTCGTTCTTGGTCCAGTCCTGGCTCTGCAACAGAGCCCAGAGGAGGCTGTGACAGTGTCAGCTGTCCCCAGGGCGGGCAGGGCTGGGCTGGGCTGGCTGTCCTTGTCCCCAGCCCTGCTGCGCTCCATCCAGCCCTGTCCCTGAGGGTGGCTGTGTCTGTGCCCCTCTCCTGGGAGCTCACCCCCAGGTACTGAGAGTTCAGCAGAGATTGGGATGAAAATCCCCTCCAGCCCCCCCCCAGTCTGCAGCTCACAGAGCAGGGGATTTACAGACACAGCCCAGTTTAGCTGTGCCAGGCTGGGATTTGGGAGTGAGCCCAACTGCCCCGGGGTTTGCCCCTGCCACCCTGAAATCCCACAGCTAAACCCAGCCAGCACCCATGGGAGCCCCAGCCCTGATGCCATTCCCAGCCCTGCTTTGCTCCCGGAGGAGGAAGGGATGAAACCAGGGCGAGCACAGCTGGCAGCGAGAGCAGATCCCCGGGGATGCTCCAGCCTCCCGGGATAATGGGGCACAGCGCTGTGCCCCCCAAACAGGACCGCGGCTGGCTGGGATTTGCTCTCCCGGTGCTCCCGCACATCCCTGTCCCAAAGGAGCGACCCGCAGCGGGACAGGACCGGGACAGGGACTGCAAGTCCTGGGTTCACCCCGCAGCCCGTGACGACAAAGCGGCGCTGGCTGCGCTCGCGGCGGCAGGAAATGGATGTCACCTTTCGGGAGCAGCTGGCACCTGTCCCAAACCCGCCTGTGCCCAACGGGTGCCCCCCGAGCCCCTCCAGCCCAGTGGGACCAGGGACAGGGAACAAAACAGTGTCCCAGGGTTCTGGGCAAACTGGGAGGGTGGTGCCCGCTCCCCCCGCTCCTGGTCAGGCAAGGACAAAGCGGGATGGGGAGGACACGGGGGGAGCCCCGGGATGATGGGGATGGGGATGGGGGGCGCAGGTGGGGCGGGGGGGACGCGGCTCAGCCCGCAGGACGCGACCGGAGGGGAGCGGGAGGGGAGCGGGACGTACCGCGAAGGAGGCGGCGGCACAAAGGCAGATCTGCTTCATGGTGCTGAGCAGGAGGCGGCGGGAGGACGCCATGCGCCCCTGGCCCGGCCAGCACGGGCACCCCCGAGCCCGGAGCGCTCCGGCATCGCCGCCCGGGCGGGGGCCGGGGCTGCGGCACTGGGAGCCGGACCCGCCTCCTCCACCCCCGGCCCTGCCTCCTTCCCTCCCTCCTCGGCGCATCCCTGCATCCCTGCATCCCGCCACGGAGCGGGCAGCAGCTCCCACGCAGGGCTCCGCACCCAAACTGGTCCCAGTTAAAGCGGGAGAGGTGATGGGGGGAGCAGCTGTCCCACGTCGTGCTCAAAAGCACCCCCAAAGCAGGGCTGAGCATCCTCCTGGCCCCCGAGGAGGGGGACCTGGGACCCCCTCCTACCCTGGGGCCAAGGGAAGGGTAAATTCGCCCTTCCTGCACCTCATGGCCCCCCCAAACACCCCTCAGAGAGGAACCCCAAAACGCAGCGGGGCCCCAGGCACTGCCCAGGAGTCCCAGTGGCAGCAGGACCTCGGGAGCCTCTCAGGACAGTGTGGGGAAACTGAGGCACGGAGCACCCCGAGCAGGATGGTCCCCCCCAGACTCCAGGTGAGGGGCTTCAAGCTGTGTCCCCATGTCCCCAGCTGTGTCCCTCCCAGTGCACTGGGGACAGCGCTGTCCCCCTCTGCCCTCTGCGGCCCCGTGCCAGGCTGCTGCTGAATAATTGAGGAGCATCGACAGGCTGGTTCCAGAGGCTGTGGCAGCTGGCAAAGCGCACTTGTCCCCAGGAAGGGGACAGGGAGGGGACCTGGCACCCGCTTCCCTGTCCTTTGCTCTGCCCCACTCCCAGCGATGGCTCTGGGAGCACCGGGGGTGCACTGGGGGCTCGATCCCACCGGCCAGGGTGGCAGTGCCAACATCCGTGGGGCTGCTGTCCCCGTTGTGAGTGACCACCCCACGTCCCTGTGACACTGGGGGCACGCTGGGGGAAATCCCCAGGTCCTCATGTGCCAGTGAACATCCCAGGGCAGGTGCCCGTGTCCCCATGGACATGCTGGGGCAGGTCACTGTGTCCCCATGTCCCCAGGGATGGCACTCACGTCTCCCTTCTTGAACCTGGCCTTCAGGCTCTTCATGGTGGCTCAGCCTCAGCCCTGCAGCACCTGCTCGGGGGGATGATGGCCACGCTCCAGGAGGGTCTGTCCCTGCCTGGGGACAGCCCAGCGCCCCCGATCCCGGTCCCGCCGCTCCCCAGCCCGTCCTGGTGCTCCCAGCGCAGCGCCCGCAGCCGGAACCGGAGCCGGGGATTGTGTTACGGCCGCGGCTGCGGTTACAGCCCCGGGCAGCCGGGGGGGCCGGCCCGGGCTGTGTTTGGGGACAGGGGACACGGCTGGGGGTGCTGGGGGTGCCTGGGGCGGGCTGGACCCTGAGGTTGGCGCCCCTTGCCCATCCCAAACGCCCCCTGTCCTTGGTGGCACCTCTTGTCCTGACCTGACCTCCCCCCTGGCTCTGCCAGCACCTCCTGCTCTTGTCAGCATCCCCTGCTCGTCCCTGGCACCGTTGTCCTTCCCTGGCATCCCCTGCTCGTCCCTGGCACCCTTGTCCATCCCTGGCACCCCCTGCTCATCCCTATTTCCCCCTGGGCCGGGGCACTGCACAGTGTCCGGGCAGTGTCGGGAGTAATGGTTCAGGGTAATGGCAGCGTCCAGGGAGTGTCGGGGCAATGTCGGGACAGTGTCAGGCTCAGGGTGAGGGCAGTGTTGAGGGGCTGTCGGGACAAAGTGAGGGCAGTGTCCGGGCAGTGTCCGGGCAGTGTCGGGGCAGTGTCGGGGCAGTGTTCGGATACTCTCAGGCTCAGGACAGCGCCGGGGCAGTGCCGGGGCGCTGTCAGGGCAGTGTCGGGGCCACTGCCAGGCTCAGGGCACTGCCGAGACGCTGCCGGGGCGCTGTCGGGACGAACTGAGGGCAGCCCCGCCTTGCCCGGCTCCAAGATGGCGGCGGCGGCCCCGGGGCGTGTCCCGCGGCCCCGGCCCCGCCCGGCTCTTCCGGCCGCGCCGCGGCCGCGCCGATGGCGGTGAATTACGCGGCCGGGCTGTCCCCGTACTCGGACAAGGGCAAGTGCGGCCTCCCCGAGGTGAGCGCGGCACGGCCGGTGAACCCCCGCCCGCCCGGGGCAGCCTCTGCCCGCCCGCGGCGTCCCCCGCCCGCCCGGGCCTCCCGCGGGCCCTGCGCGGCCCGGCGCGTTCCCATGGCAACCGCGGCCTCGGCCCCGCACCGGGGAGGCACCGGGGAGGCACCGGGCCCTTGGTGTGTCCCCAGCACATCCCGCGGCTCCCTCCCCGTCCCCCTTCCGTGGCTGCCTGTCCCCGGACACCCCGTGGCTCCCTCGACCCCCTCATGTCCCCCCCAGGCCGCCCCCAGCTCCCTCCTCGTCACCCCCCATGTCCCCCTCCGTGGTCTCCCTGAGCCCACACGGCGGATCCCCCCCATGGCTCTGTCCGTGTCCCCCCTGAGCCCCAGCGGTTCTTGGGAAGCTTAAAACGGGGTTTGGGGGGAGCCGCAGGGACATTGAGGAGCCTGTCCTGAGCCGAGGGGATGGTGAGGGGACGGGGACACACAGGGTCCTGTCCTCGTCCCTGTCCCCAGGAGACGGGGCTGGAGAAGCATCTCAGGAATTAAATCTCATGCCCAAACCAGTGTCCAGTGTCCCCACCTCCATGGCTCCCATGTCCCTCGCTGTCCCTCGGCTCTGCCCTGTCCCCAGAGCTGGTGGCACTGCTGGTGACAGCTGGGGCTCAGCACGCGTGGGGTGGCCCCGGGTCGCTCCTGGAGCCCAGCCTGGGCCAGCTGCCTGTCAGAGCAGCAAACTCCCTGTTGGTGTTGGGTGTTCCCAGCCCTGTCCCTGCATGGAGATGCTCCAGACAACACGGAGTCTCTGCCATTAAATGTTTCTGCCATTAAGGAAGGCGAAATTCTTCATGGATAAGGAAGAATTGTGGGTTACTGGGGCTCTGGAATCATGGAATTCCAGAATGGTTTGGGTTGAAGGGACCTGAAGGATCATTCAGCCCCACCTCTGCCATGGCAGGGACACCTTCCACTGTCCCAGGCTGCTCCAAGCCCTGTCCAGCCTGGCCTTGGACATTCCAGGGATCCAGGGGCAGCCCCAGCTGCTCTGGGAAATCCATCCCAGGGCCTCCCCACTCTCACAGGGAAGGATTCCTTCCCATATAATCCATGCCCACATCTCTCCATCCCTCGCTGGGTTTTGTCTTTTCCCAGATTTTTGACCCTCCGGAGGAGCTGGAGCGGAAGGTGCGGGAGCTGGCAGAGCTGATCCGCAGCTCCTCCCATGTGGTGTTCCACACGGGGGCAGGGATCAGCACGGCCTCGGGCATCCCTGACTTCAGGTAAGTCCAGGGCTGGGAGGGTGGCACCCCCTCCATCTTCCTTGGTGGAGGGCTCTGATTTAACCCAGACCTGCCCCATCCCTGCTGTCCATCCTGGATCCAGCTGCAAACACCAGCACATCCCAGCTGTTGCCACAGAGTCCCCACATTGTTTGTATCAACCCTCAGAACCCTGCTGATCCACAAGCTCTGCTCCCAAGGATGGGGCACCTGGAGCCTGAGCTCTCCCTTCCTGCTCTTTCCAGGGGCCCCAATGGTGTCTGGACTATGGAAGAGAAAGGGCTCTCCCCAAAATTCGACACCACCTTCGAGAATGCCAGGCCCTCCAAGACTCACATGGCGCTGCTGGGGCTGCAGAGGGTGGGAATCCTGAAATTCCTGGTCAGCCAGAACGTGGACGGCCTGCACGTGCGCTCGGGATTCCCACGGTACTTCCCAGCCCCACACAGAGGGAATTCCCAGGGAATCCCTGCCCTGTCTGATACCAGGAGGGGAGGCTGGAAGGGGATAAACCAGCTGGAATTTAGAGGGAAGAGGTTCTGGTTCTGAGGCAGAGGGTCATGGAATGAATTGGTTGTTGCTGTCTAGAAATGCTTCCAGGCGCTGTTTGTGCACAGGAAAAACAGATTATGGAATAATGGAATCCCAGAATGGTTTGGGTTGGGAGGGACCTTAAAGCTTATCTCATTCCACTGTGCAGGTGTCTGTGCAGGGCCAGGGTTTGAATTCAGTGTGATCCCTGTGGATCCCTTCCAGCTCAGGATATTCTGTGATCCCTGGGAACTGTCAGGGATGGGGTTTGGAGCAGCCTGGGACAGAGGGAAGTGTCCCTGCCCATGGCAGGGGGGGTTGATCTTTTCAGGTCCTTTCCAACCCAACCCATTCTGTGATCCTGTGACTCAAGATGTGACTGAGGAGCATCCGTGTGTCTTTGGAGCAGGTGCCTCTCACAAACACCTTCAGCCAGAGCTGCCTCCAGGGCTTTTCTTGTCATTACAAGCCCCAAGTGCTGGGTCCTGCTCCCAGCCCCGTGTTTGTGTGTTTAATCTAAACAGCCATGGGAAAAGCAGCAGGGAATGATGACAGAATTCCATGGTGCTCCCACAGCCCGCAGCCACTGGCTCCCGTTCAGTTCAGCCCAGCTCTGCCTCCCAAATGAAGCCTGTGCTTGAGTAAGCTGAACTGGGGCCAAACTGGGGGAAATCAAGTCAGTCCTGTCTCAGGCAGCCTGGAGGAAGTTCCCAGTGAGCGTGGGGCTCTGAGGAAAACAGGGCCGTGTTTTCCTCTGGCTTCTGCTCTGAGCCTGAAGGGAATTTTAGGAAAAACAGGTGTCAGAGGGCTGGAACAGCACAGGGACAGACAGGAATGTTGGGTGCTGGAAAAGCAAAGATCTGGATGCTCCCAGGAGCAGAGATTTGAGTGGATCAGGAGCTGCAATCAGTGCTGCAGATGGAAACATTAAAATTAAAAGGCCAGGATCTGCTGTCCCTTCCTAAGTCCCTTTTGGGGGATGAACCCAGCACCTGGCAGGGCTGGAATGCAGAGAAGCCCTTGAGGTTCCTGGGGAGGAGGTGGGGTCCCCCCAGGGCTCCCCACCCTTCCCCAGCTCACCTGTGCCTTTCTCCCACAGGGATAAGTTGGCCGAGCTCCACGGGAACATGTTTGTGGAAGAGTGTGTGAAATGTGGGAAGTACGTGAGCCCTGGGGGAAACTGGGCTGGGATCCCCATCCCAGGGAGAAACTGGGCTGGGGTTCCCATCCTGGGGGAAACTGGGCTGGGGTTCCCATCCCAGGGAGAAACTGGGCTGGGGTTCCCATCCTGGGCTGAGCTGGGCTGGGGTTCCCATCCTGGGGGAAACTGGGCTGGGGTTCCCATCACAGGGGGAAACTGGGCTGGGATCTCCATCCTGGGGGAAGCTGGGCTGGGGTTCCCATCCTGGGGGGAACTGGGCTGGGGTTCCCATCCTGGGCTGAGCTGGGCTGGGGTTCCCATCCCAGGGGAAACTGGGCTGGGGTTCCCATCCCGGGGGAAACTGGGCTGGGATCTCCATCCTGGGGGGAACTGGGCTGGGGTTCCCATCCCAGGCTGGGGTTCCCATGCCAGGCCGGGGTTCCCAGGCCAGGCTGGGGTTCCAGGCCAGGCTGGGGTTCCCATCCCAGGCTGGGTTTCCATGCCAGGCTGGGGTTCCAGGCCAGGCTGGGGTTTCCATCCCAGGCTGGGTTTCCATGCCAGGCTGGGGTTGCAGGCCAGGCTGGGGTTCCAGGCCAGGCTGGGGTTCCTATGCCAGGCTGGGGTTCCATGCCAGGCTGGGGTTCCCAGGCCAGGCTGGGGTTCCAGGCCAGGCTGAGCTGGCCTCTCCAGCCCCTCCCGAGCAGCTCTGTCCCCACAGGCAGTACGTGCGCGACGCCGTCGTGGGCAGCATGGGGCTCAAGCCCACGGGACGCCTCTGCAGCGTCACCAAGGCCCGGGGGCTGCGGGCCTGCAGGTAGGGGGGTCCCTCCTGGGATGTGGGAGTGGGGCATGACCCCACAAATTGCCCCTCAGATTTGGGAGAAGCAAGGCCAAGGTGCAGGAGGATCTCTCTGGGTGCTCTCCATCCCTTCATAGTGTGGGGACAGGGAGGGTGGGACAGGCTCTGGTCATTGTCCCCTTTGCCCAGGGCAGCTCTGCTGCCTGGTCTCCTACCTTTTCCAGGGAAAACCATGGTCCCTGTGTGTGTTTTCCAGAGGGAAGTTACGAGACACTATTCTGGATTGGGAAGATTCCCTGCCCGACCGTGACCTGACGCTGGCAGATGAAGCCTGCAGGTACTGACACGCTGCTCAGGAGGGGAACAGTCCCTTCCCACCCCTCCATGCCCTGGTTCTGGATTTCTCCTCCTCCCTGCAGGAAAGCCGATCTCTCTGTCACCCTGGGGACCTCTCTGCAGATCAAACCCAGCGGGAACCTCCCGTTGATCACCAAGAAGAGAGGAGGGAAGTTGGTCATTGTCAACCTCCAAGCAACCAAACACGTGAGTGAGCTTCCTACAGCGCTGCACTGCTCCTTTCCCCTCCTGTCCCCTGTTCCAGGCCCATCCCAAGTTTGTCCCTGCACGTTGTCCCCTCCCAGGTGGCCTCTCTTAGCAGGCAAACAGGCTGGGAGTCCTGGGTTGGAGGGTTTAACCTGCAACTCCTGCTAAACACGTAGAGATGGCAGGTAAATATTAGAATCATGGAAAGGGCTGGGTTGGAAGGAACCTTAAAGCTCATCCTGTTCCCTCTCCCATGGGTAGGGACACCTTCCACTATCCCAGGCTGCTCCAAGCCCTGTCCAACCTTATCCAAGTAAGTCTTAGGAGCAGAGTAAAAGCTCAGCCTGGAGGCTGCTGTGTCCTCTTGGGGTTTACAGCCCGATGGAAGGGCCACACACACAGAACCTGTGGAGGACATGTTCAGTTCCTGCTCAGATGTTGGTGCCCCAATCATCCAAAGTCTTTAATACCCAGACCTGGGGGTTCCCGGGATGTCACCAGAGCTCCCTTGTGCCTGTCACACTCTGTCCCTGCTCTGTCCCTGTGTCCCCATCCCCAGGGCGTGACTCAGCCCACACCCCTGCAGAGCCCTGGGGCCAGCTCATGTCCCACTGGGAATGACACATGGGGGACATGGCTGTGTCCCTGTGAGGAGCCGTTTGTCCCCTGAGCCATGTCCCTGTTTGTCACTGTTTGTCCCCTGAGCCGTGTCCCTGTTTGTCACCGTTTGTCCCCTGAGCCATGTCCCCCTGTCCAGGACCGCCAGGCCGACCTGCGCATCCACGGCTACGTGGATGAGGTGATGACCAAGCTGATGAAGCACCTGGGGCTGGAGGTGCCCGAGTGGACGGGGCCGGTGGTGGTGGAGAGCGCCGAGCTGGCCAAGGGCGAGCAGGAGCAGCTGCAGGGGCGGCTGAAGGAGGAGCCCCCCCTGGGCCAGCACAACGGCACCGCAGCGCCCCCGGAGCGCCTCAAGCAGGAGTGTCCCGGCCCTGACACGGGGCCAACACCAGTGAAGAAGATGAAGGTGGAGCCTCTCCTCACCTGACCTGGACTGTCCCTGTCTCACCTGGGCTGCTTTTCCTACGACCGACTTTTTTTTATACCCTTAAATATTGTCCCTTTTTTTATGTCAGTATTAAACATACTTGAATTGTGGCTGGCGGAGCAGCTGCACCCATGGGCCTGAGGAGGGCCTTGCATAGAGATGTTCTTCCCTGTGAAGGTGGTGAGGCCCTGGAATGGAATTCCCAGAGAAGCTGTGGCTGCCCCTGGATCCCTGGAGCAGCCTGGGACAGTGGAAGGTGTCCCTGCCCATGGCAGGGGTGGCACTGGAAGAGCTTTAAGATCCCTTCCAACCCAAACCATTCCATGACTCTGTAATTCCATGTCACTTGGTCATGGAAGGGGACTGGTGCTGGCTGGATCCCAGCCGGACTCAGGGCTGGGAGCTGTGGGAGGGTGCCCTGGCCCCAGCTCCAGGCTGGGCATGGCTGTGTGTCCCCCCACATTTCTGGGTCCCTCATGGCAGCTGGGCTTGAGGTCCCCCTGGCCCAGGGCTCCTTGAAACCTTGTGGATCACCCCCTCTTACACTACAGCAGGTGGATTTTTTCCAAAATATCTTATATTTAGAGATGAAAATAAAATTCTAAAACCAAAAAACAAAACCAAGAGCAAAACCAACCAGTTGCACCATCAGCAGCCAACCAGGCCGGGGCCCCTCCTGCTTCCTCAGCCCCATCCTGAGTGACCTCAGGTCCTTTCCACAACTCCCACTGTGCCAGGGGGACAGGAGCAGCCCCTTTCCTCCAGTGAGGCCAGTGGGAACCGGTCTCCTCTTCCCAGTTCACAGAATCCAAGCAAAGCCAAGCAGGTCCAGCATCCAGAGGCAGATCCCAGAGGGGACCCCCGAGGGCGTGTCCTGTAGGTGACGAGGTGCTGGCACCCCGTGGCACCCCCGTGCTCCCTGCTCTGCCTAAAGCTCCTCCGCCGGCTCCAGCACCACGGGCCGGCTGTGCCCGGGCTCGGACCACGCCAGGGATGCCAGCCCCGGGTGTGGCACGGAGCCATCCCCTGGCACAGCCTCGGCCTGCTCCCTGTGCTCATGGCTCAGCCCCTCGGAGCCCGATGCCCGTGTGTGGTTCTGGAGGGACCCTTTGGCCGGGAGTGCTGGGAATGTGTCCTGGAAAGCCTCGTGCGGGGTCCCGGGGGTCTCGTGCAGGGGCTCCGACCACAGCGGCTCCGGGGGCTTCTCCTCCCCGGCCTGGGGCTGGGTGTGAACCACGCGGGAGGCGGCGGCGTTGTGCAGGGACCTGGAGAAAACTGAGCCCCACGGAGGGTCAGGGCCTGGGCCGGGGCCAGGAGGGTCTGGCACAGCTTTGGCTCAGCCCAGCACAGCCCCAGCTCAGCCCCAGCTCAGCCCAGCACAGCCCTGGCACAGCCCAGCACAGCCCCAGCTCAGCCCCAGCTCAGCCCTCACCTCGCACGGGCCTGAAGTCGCCGTTTGCCTCAGCCTTGCTGGGGGCGAAGGGGCTGATGGAGGGGAAGACAATGAGGGTGAAGGAGAGCAGCAGGACCTGGGGACAGAGGGGACATCACTGAGCACAGCAGGGGAGAGGAACCGGGAGCTGGGCCACAGCTGGTGGCAGACCCAGGAGTGCATCTATTCTTCCATCCCTCCCTTCTGGTTCATGTCCTACCAGTGCACCTCCATCCATCCATCCATCCATCCATCCATCCATCCATCCATCCATCCATCCATCCATCCATCCATCCATCCCTCCCAGCCCATCTCCAGGCTCCCAGGCTTTGGAGGCCCCACGCACCGCCAGGCAGGTCCCTGTCTGTGCTGCCTTGTTGCTGGACTGAACCACCATGGCCTGGAGCTTCTTCAGCTGCTCCAGGAGGGATCTGGGAACAGGGAGAGCCCATGAGCCTCCACGCCAACATTTCCCACCCCACCTTGTCCCCATCCCGCCCTGGGAGCACCTACGAGTTCTCCTTCTCCAGGTGCAGGACCTTCCTCTGCAGCTCCTGGTTCTGAGCCGTGCACGCCGACATCCTGGGACAGGGAGAGCAGCAGGGGCTCAGGGGACAGGGCCGGCAAGGAGCAGAGTGCCCGGGGTGCCACCCTGGGGGTGTCACCGTGCCCAGGTGAGGGGCTGGGCTCTGTACCTGCTCTCCAGCCCATCGATGTATTCCTTCTTCTTCTTGCGGCTCTCCTGGGCCGACTGCTTGTTCCGGATCTTCCTCCGGATCTTCTTCAGCACCCGCTCCTCGTACTGGGGGAGACACGGGGGGTCAGGGCCACCAGGGCTGGGTGTCCCCCTCCACACCTCCCAGGTGTCCTGGCACCCACCTTGGTGAGGGGCAGCTGCGTGGGCAGGGTCACCCCCTCCTTCAACAGCAGCTTCTTCTCGTCCTCTGTCAGCACCAGCTCCTGGAAGTGGCCCTGGCTCGGCCGGAGCAGGGAGCCAGGAGCCTGTGGCTGCTGTAGGGACGCGGAATGGTGACACCTTGGGACACCTCCCACCTGGCCCTAGGGACCCTGGCTGGGACCATGGGCCAGGAAGGGACAGGGATCATAGACAAGGGCCAGGAAGGGAAGGGAACAAGTGTGGGGATGGGGAGGGGATGATCAGGGTGCAGGAAGGGACAGGGCTGGGGACAGGGAGTGTTGGGGACACAGGGACAGGGACTCACATTGTCAGAGCTGCCTGAGAGCAGCAGGTCCTTGACGGTGAGGGCACAGGATGAAGGCGGGGGGACCACGGGCACTTCCTGGCTCTCCTCCAGGAAGAACCCAGGGTGCCACATGTCTGGGTGAGTGCAGAGCAGGGCTGTCAACAGTGCTGTGTCCCCACTGTCCCCACTGTCCCCACTGCAGGACCCTCCCCTGCCATGGCCCCAGAACCAGGGTGACTTGCTGCCCAGTCCAGTGCCCCTGACTCTGTCCCCCCAAATTGTCCCTCTGGTCCTGCCCTAGTGCCCCCCACCATCAGTCTGCCCGGTTCACCCCAGTTCCCACTCTCTCCACACTGTCCCTATCTCCTCCCTAGCCCACCAGACCTCCCAGTTCTTCCCAGTTTCCCCCAGCCCCCTTAATGTCCTCACAGTCCCCCGCTCCCCCACCATTCTCATCTCCCCAGTGTCCCCAGTCCCTCCAGTGCCCCCAGCCCGGTCCTTTCCCAGCATGGCTCACCCAGGTCAATGGAGACCTCGGGCTGCAGGACCCCCGACCCTGCTGGGAGGGGCTGGGCCTGGCAGGGGTCGGTGTAGGGGTACAGGACCTCTCGGGGACCCCCGTCACAGCTCCGGGGGGGGCTGTCGTGCTGGTCAGAGGGGGGGTCCTCGGACACCCCGCTGTCACTGGTGGCCGGGGACCAGCTGGGCGAGTCTGACACCGAGTCCCCGGAGCCCAGGACGGAGCTCAGGAAGTCGTTGCTGTCCGGGGCCCGCTGTGGGGACAGGGCACTGTCACCGGGAGCCCCGGGGTGTGACATCCCAGGGCTGTCACCCAGCAGGGCCGAGCTGGGGCGGGCTCCGGCCCGGGGCTCACCCTGTCCTGGGGCCAGGCTCCCGGCGGCGTCCCCAGCTCCACCTCGCGCAGGATCCCATCCTGGACGTCGAAGAGGAGATCCAGCAGGTCCAGGCTCTCGAGGCTGCCCACGCTGGAGGCCATGGCTGCGGGATGGCAGGGTCACTGCCCAGCCCAGGCCCCGTGGTACCCCCCAGAGCCACCCCCACACCAGCTGCACGGTCCCAGGGACACCCGGGGTCATGGGGCAGCTGGGAGGGGGCAGGGGAACGTTGGGATTCACCTGGAAAAGCCCTACAGGTGTGGGACAGGATGTGGGGGCTCCAGGCATGGCAGTGCCCCTCCCTCCACCCAGCAGCTGAAGTTCCCAAATCCTCCAGTTTTCCACCCAGAGCTGCCCAGCCCAGGGGTTCCCTCCTGGAGGTGCTGGAAGGGCTGGTTAATCATTCTGGCAAGTGGAGGGGAGGCGACTGTGGCCACCGGTCACCCCAGGGAGGGGACTCAGCCCCAGGGAGGGGACTCAGTCCCTCACTGCTACCCCAGGCACTGCTCAAGACCCTGGCCTCAGAGCCATAGGCCAGCTGACCACTAACCCAACTGGCCAATCAGCCAACTGGCATCCCAGCTACCCGAGCAGCTGACCCACTGACCAACTGGTTGACCAGTCAGTCAATGAACTGATCAAGAGACAGATCAAATGGTCAACCTGTTGGCCAAATGACCAATGGATGGACTGCCCCAACAACCAGCCCACTGACCAATGGACTGACCAGTCAACTCTCTGCCTGATTGACCAACCAACCAACCAACCAACCAACCAACACACCACCCACCCAACTGACTCAAATGCCCTCCAAGCCAGATGGGGACAGTTGTCATTACTTGACATTTGTCTGGCCAAGGTGGACACGGTGGCCCTTCACCCTCAATCCTCTCAGAGAAGGCCCCATGGGATCTCGTTGAGCGGTGGCAGCCAGGACATACCTGAGAGAGATGCCATAGATTGTCCTCTCAGCCCTCTCTGAGCACAAGGAGCGCAGTGGACAACAAGCTCGGCCTTCACCCTCCTCCTCTTCCTCCTCCTTTATGATTCCCTGGCCCAAATGGCAAAGTTTAAACTTCAACTGCACAGAAATAATATCCTAGATTGCAAAATGTCCCAGCCCTGATTGGGGCCATCAGAGTGAGATGGCAGGGCCGCCCCGGGGCTGGACCCGTAACTCATTAGCCAAATGTTTTTGTGCTCTTCTGCCAAGCGGGGCAGGAGGGGCCAGGGCTGCCGGGCGAAGTCCAGGTGCTATAATTGTCCATGAACCTTCACCCACTTTTGGGGACAGTTTCCCTTTTTCAGACGTCTCGGCATTAATCACATTCGATGACTGCTGAGCGCAATATCCAGGGATGTTTGCTTGGGCTCTACCACTTGTGGATTATCCAAAACCACCTCAGTGCCCGGTGGTTCTCCCTGGAGAGAGACCATTGACAAGGGATGGAGGGACAGGACACGGAGAATGGCTTTCCAGGGACAGAGGGCAGGGATGGATGGGATTTTGGGAAGGAATTCCTGGCTGTGAGGGTGGGCAGGCCCTGGCACAGGGTGCCCAGAGCAGCTGTGGCTGCCCCTGGATCCCTGGCAGTGCCCAAGGCCAGGCTGGACACAGGGGCTGGGAGCAGCCAGGGACAGTGGGAGGTGTCCCTGCCATGGCAGGGGTGGCACTGGATATGTGTAAAATCCATCCCAACCCAGCCCATCCTGGGATTCCATGAGTCCCTCATGGCTGTCTCGGGTTCACACGCTGCGCCAAACCCTCACCCCCCTACACTGAGGGGCACCAGCCCAACTGCAGCACCTGCGTGCCCTCAGTGAATGCCACCCGGGGCACAGGGAGGGGACAGAGATGACTAAGGCTCCGTGTGGCCCAGGCGTGGCGCGGGGACAAGGCCACGGCCCCTTATCGGCCGCCCCACGGCCTCTGCCCGGGCAGGCGGCGGCTGCTCCCCACTTTATGGCCCCGCCGGGACCGGGCAAAGGGCGCCCGCCCGGTGCCGCCACCCGGGGTCGTTCGGGGCCCCTCCTCAGGGGCCTCGGGGGTCCCGCGGCCTGGGATGGGGCATGGAACGGGATGGGCAGAGCAGACAGGGGCTGAGGGGCTGCTGCCCGTTGCTGGGTCACTAATTAGTGCTTATTTAATTAACGCTCCGTCCACACTACCGGAGTCCCCCGGTGCCCCACGGGCGTGGAACCCCGGCCACAGGCACCACTGCCTTCTCCCTCTCAAAGAGATCTCGCGAGACTTCGCCCCGCCGCGCGTTCCTGTGCCGGTACGGGGCCCCGCCCCTCCGGGCCTTCAGCCCCCACCTCTCGGAGCCCCCGGTCCCGCCTCCATAGGCCCGATCGTGGCCCCGCCCCGGTACCGGCTTTCGCCCCGCCCCAGGCTCGGCCCCGCCCCCTATTGGACGACGTTGGCCCCGCCCCGGCCCCGCCCCCGCGCGCCCCCGCGCCCGGCCGCGCCCCCCCGGCCCCGCAGGCGCGGCCCGGCCCGGCCATGCCGGCCAAGAGGAAGCCGGTGCTGCCCGCCCTCAACATCGCCCCCAGCGCCGCCGAGGGGCCCAGCCCCGACGGCTCCGCAGAGTGAGTCAGGCCCGGCCGGGACCGCCCCGGCAGCGGGGCTGGGCGTGGGGGGGACGCGGGGCCTGGGGGGGACACCGGGCCCGGGCAGAGCGGGGAGGCCGGGACAGAGCGGGCACCGGGCCTGGGAGGTCGGGGCACGGCGGGCACGGGGCGTGGGGAGAGCCAGGGAAGGCCTGGAAGAGCCGGGACAGATTTGGGGAGGCCTGGGAAGGTCTGAGGGGGAGCCGGGACAGGCTCGGGGGGACCGGGGAAGGCCTGGGAGAACTGGGGCAGGTCCGGGGGAACCGGGACAGGCCTGGGGGGCTGGATGGGCCCGGTCTAGGCTGTGTGGGGCAGGGAGGCAGAGCCGGGGGAGAAGGCTGAGGGCTGGAAGGGATGGGCTGGGGCAGGTGCGGATGGGAAGGGCAGGGGGAGGCTTCTCTGGCCCCCCCGGTTTGCTGGGGGGCAGCTCAGGGCCGGGGGGTGCCGGGCCCAGGAGCGGGAGGGAGATCCAGGCTGGAGCTGGGATGGGGACCTGGGGTCTGGGGGGGACTTGGGGCAGCAGTGGGGGCGCGGCAGATGGGAGATGTGGGGTGAGAGGTGGTGGAAGGGGGTACAAGGGGTGCTGGGTGGAAGGGATGGGTGAGACCCTCCCGACACGTCCCAGTGTGGCTGAGGAGGGACAAGGGGGTGGCAGCAACTGGGACGGAGCAGCTGGAGCTGGCCCAGGCGGTGGGGGCTCGGCAGCTGCTGCCGGGGCAGCACAGACCCCCCTTTGTGCTCAGGATTTGGGGTGGGGGTGTAACAGGGCTGCTGGACCCCACGGAAAGCCCTTCTCAAGTTACACACCAAAGCCAAGTTTGGCTCCCCGGGACAGGGAGCAGCATCTGCTGCTGCCTCTTTAAGGGCCCAAGGATTCTTCCTGTTCCTTGGCTCTCCCAAAACACCTGACTGCTCCCAAGCTCCTCTCCAGAGGGGCTGTGTGTGCTGGGCAGGGACTTCTCCAGGTCTCCCTGTCCAGGTGATCCCATTGTTGGGACTCAGGATATGTCAGGGGATGATTTTCCATCATTTCCTAAGAACTGCACCCTCCTTTCCCTGGTGCTGAGCATCTCCCATCTCCTTCTCCCCTCTCCAGGGCTAACCTGGTGGACCTGCAGAAGAAGTTGGAGGAGCTGGAGCTGGATGAGCAGCAGAAGAAGCGCCTGGAAGCTTTCCTGACACAGAAAGCCAAAGTGGGGGAGCTGAAGGATGATGACTTTGAGAGGATCTGCGAGCTGGGCGCTGGCAATGGCGGGGTGGTCACCAAAGTGCAGCACAAACCCTCAGGGCTCGTTATGGCACGGAAGGTAACGAGGGGCTGGCAATGCTGGGGGGCACCTGGAGCTCTCCCTGGCTCGGGGAGGGCTGAGTTTGGTTGGATTCTCTCTGCATTTGCACCTTCACCACCTCACCATGGTCAGGAGCAGAGTCCTGGCTGCTCCCAGATGGAGTTGTCTCCTTCGGAGAGGCTGCACTCCCAGTAACAGATCCCTGGGCTCTGGAAAATGGGAGTTTTTTGGGTTTTTTTCCCCAGTTCTGATGGAGAAAGTGACTGGAATTGGCTCTCCTGAGGATTGTAGGTCATGGCTGGGGAGGTGGCAGTGGGAAGGATGGGTTTGGCACACACATCCCTCAGCCCCATTTGTCACATCCCAAGGTCATTCCAAGCAGGGACAGAGGTTCCTGAGAGGTTCCTCAGACAGAGGTTCCTCTCAGACTTGGCCTCACTGGGAACATCCACTGTGGTGCCACGGAGTAGAAAATCAGGAGCTGCTTCACCTCCCTAATGGGAGAGGCCGTGCTTGGCAGGAGCAGCACAACCACTGCTCTGCCTCCTCCAGAGTCTCTCCTCCCTCCTGCTGCTGGGATCGTGGAATCCTGCCGTGGTTTGGGTTGGAAGGGGCCTTGCAGCTCACCCAGTTCCAGGGGCAGGGCCTCCTTTCACCAGCCCTGGGTGTTTCCCTCCCTGCTCTGCTCTGACCCCACGTGCGGCCCCAAAAGCCGCTGCTCGTTCTTGTGCAGAACCTTCACAGGGGCTTTTTCTTTTCTGTGGTTTCCTTGATCTGGGAGCACCTTCTTACAACACCTCCAGAGCTTGTGAAAATGCTCCTGGCTGCTGACTCAGAGGGGCTGAGATCAAACTCCTGACTCGTCTTTCCACCCGTGTCCGGTGCAATCCCGGCGCCTTCCATGGCTGAGGCAGCACAGAGCTCTCCCTGTGCCTCCATCCTGGGATCCCACACTGGATGGGGTTGGAGACACCTTCAACCCACCCAGTCCCACCTCTGCCACGGCCAGGGACACCTTCCACTGTCCTAGGCTGCTCCAAGCTATGTCCAACCCAGCCCTGGGCACTTCCAGGGGCAGCCACAGCTTCTGTGGGAATTCCATTCCAGGGCCTCACCCCCCCTGCCAGGGTTTATTCCCAATATCCCATCCATCCCTGCCCTGGGAAGCCATTCCCTGTGTCCTGGCACTTCATCCTTAATATTAGTCTGCAAATGGGAAAAATTCTGCTCCAGAGCAGCGCCTCCCTTGGAGATCTGATTTCCTCCCAGCACTCAGAGCTGCTGCCCATCAGTTCTTTTCCTTCCCAGGAGTCACACACCTTGCCTGTTTTCTCTCTCCTGGCAGCTGATCCATTTGGAAATCAAGCCAGCCATCAGGAACCAGATCATCCGGGAGCTGCAGGTGCTGCACGAGTGCAACTCCCCCTACATCGTGGGCTTTTATGGAGCCTTCTACAGCGACGGGGAGATCTCCATCTGCATGGAGCACATGGTGAGTGAGTGAGCGAGGCCCTGCCCTCCCTGAGCCTCCCAGTGCCCTCTCCCTGCCAGCTCAGTGCCACTGGCAGCTCCTTGTCCTGGCCACTCTGCTCCTGGTGGGAGCCACGCATTCCTGCCCAGGGCTCGGAATGAAGGAGACAGCGACGTTTGGGAAGAGGAAGCAGAGGTTTGGGGCTTGGCCAAACGGAAATGTTGCCAACCCACTGCTCTGCAGAGCCTGCTGAGAGGCTCAGTGGACACATTCTGTTCTTTCTGGTGGAGAATTATGTTATTTCTCCTCCAAATCAGCACCATCTTGGCATTTCCAGTGATGGAAGGAAACAAAGATCCAACAGCAAGAAGCAGAGCTGTTAAAAAACCAGTTTTCAGTGATAAACCTGAGCTCAGATGACCAAATCTTTTTTTTTTTTTTTGGCTGAAAAAGGAGTGTGCTCAATGCTGGTCACCCCCCACCTGCTGCCCTGTACATCCAGCTGCTCTGTTTTCCTGCTGGGAATTGCTGTGTTGGTCATTCCCATGTTCTTGGTTTCAGGATGGTGGCTCTTTGGATCAAGTGCTGAAAGAAGCCAAAAGAATTCCTGAGGAAATCCTGGGCAAAGTCAGTATAGCGGTGAGTGGTGGGGCTGCTCAGGCTTCCAGGGGGGGATTTGCTGGGCAGGGATTGGGAATAATTCCTGGGCTGTGTTCCCCAGTCCTGGGGACTTCACTTTTCCTGGGCCAAGAGGCCAGAGCAGAGGGGAAATATTCCCAACCCCTTTCCCCCTGGATAATGTTGGCTTCACTTCGAGGAGATTTGGGAGAAGCTTTTTTGGGGTGGTTCACCCAAAATCTGTGATGGAATTGGGGATGAATTGGAAACCCTGAGGGACGTGGGCACCACAGGGCAGCTCTCCTTGAGCTGGGGGCAGAGCTCTCCCCTGAGCTCTGCTCTGACCCAGCCTTTGGGTTCCTCCCAGGTTCTGCGGGGCCTGGCCTATCTGCGGGAGAAGCACCAAATCATGCACAGAGGTGAGAGCAGGACCCCGAAAATCCCAGCCTGCAGTGCCAGGTGTCACCCAGAGCCACCTTCACACCCCCCTCTCTCGCTGTTCCCAGATGTGAAACCCTCCAACATCCTGGTGAATTCCCGAGGGGAGATCAAGCTCTGTGACTTTGGGGTCAGCGGGCAGCTCATTGACTCCATGGCCAACTCCTTTGTGGGAACTCGGTCCTACATGTCTGTAAGTTCCTTCCACCTGGGGTTTTTGGGTCGTTTGGGTTCATCTCAGCTGTTTCCATCCCCATCCTGTTCACAGGGACACTTTCCACTGTCCCAGATTGTTCCCAGCCCCGTCCAGCCTGGCCTTGGACACTTCCAGGGATCCAGGGGCAGCCACAGCTTCTCTGGGAACCTGTGCCAGGGCCTCCCCACCCTCCCAGGGCAGGATCCTGAGGTCTGAGCTGCTCCTGTATTTTGGGAATGGTTATTCAAGTGCAGTTATAGTTAGACAGGGGCTATTTAAAAATCCTGTCCCCTCTGCTCCTAGGCCCTGGCTCCAGGCTGCCTCAGAGCTGCCAGTGGGGATGACTTGCATGGATTGATTCATTTCTGAATTTTTTTTTTCTTTTAATGGTCATATCCTCGAGGGGATTTTCTGCTCCTCTGGTTCCTTTTGGGTGTTAACAGCAGAGAGCAGGAAAATACATTTTTATGGATAAGTTGAGTTCCTTCGATTTCAGCCCACAGAGAAATAGATTCCTGCTGGGTGTTCCAGACTCCCAAACACAAGTAGCTGGGAATGCTGCTGAGTTGGGAGTGTGGATAAGATGCCCCAAGTGCTTTTTGTCTGCACATCATTTTTCTTTGCCATCCCCTTTGCACATGATCCTTCTGGGCCTGTCCTTTCCCTGGAGAGCTGCCATGGAGAGGCCTTTGGGATATTACAGAATCCCAGAATGGTTTGGGTTGGAAGGACCTTAAAGCCCATCCAGTCCCACTCCTGCCATGGCAGGGACACCTTCCCCTGTCCCAGGGGGCTCCAGCCTGGCCTTGGGCACTGCCAGGGATCCAGGGGCAGCCACAGCTGCTCTGGGCACCCTGTGCCAGGGCCTGCCCACCCTCACAGCCAGGAATTCCTTCCCAATCTATCCCATCTATCCCTGCCCTCTGTCTGTGTGAAGCCATTCCTTGTGTCCTGTCCCTTGTCCAGAGTCCTTCTCCAGTTCCCTTGGAGCCCCTTCAGGCACTGGAGGCTGAGTCTCACCAGTACAGGATATTTGTATTTGGTGTCCCATGTTAGCCCATGTTCCTGTGTCCTGGGGGTCCGTATCCCATGTCAGTGGATGTTCCTGTGCCCTGGGCACCAGCATTCCATGTCACCCTGCATTCCCTGTGCCCTGGGTGCCATTTTCACCCATTCCCAGGGCCATTATCGCCCATTCCCAGTGCCATTATCCCTGCTCCCATGCCCATTCCTGTCCCCCTGAGCCCCTCCCTGTGCTCTCCCTGTTATCCCCATTCCCAGTGCCATTATCACCCATCCCCATTCTCCCTGAGCCCCTCCCTGGGCTTTCCCATTCCCAGTGCCATTATCCCCATTATCCCCATTCCCATAACCCCCATTCCCAGTGCCATTATCCCCATTATCCCCATTCCCATTATCGCCCATTCCCAGTGCCATTATCCCCGTTATCCCCATTCCCATTATCCCCATTCCCAGTGCCATTATCCCCGTTCCCAGTGCCATTATCCCCATAATCCCCCATTCCCAGTGCCATTGTCCCCCGTTATCCCCATTCCCATTATCCCCATTCCCATTATCCCCATTCCCAGTGCCATTATCCCCATTCCCAGTGCCATTATCCCCATTCCCAGTGCCATTATCCCCATAATCCCCCGTTCCCAGTGCCATTGTCCCCATCTCCCCCGCAGCCCGAGCGCCTGCAGGGCACGCACTACTCGGTGCAGTCGGACATCTGGAGCATGGGGCTGTCCCTGGTGGAGCTGTCGATCGGAAGGTACCCAATCCCCCCGCCAGACTCCAAGGAACTGGAAGCAATTTTTGGCCGTCCTGTGGTGGACGGGGCGGAGGGAGAGTCCCCCAGCATCTCGCCGCGGGCCAGGCCCCCAGGACGCCCCGTCAGTGGTAGGGGCTGTGGTGTGCATCGGCAGCAACGCTTCCATGGGGGATCCGCGGGGTTGGGGGGCGGCTGGGGGAGCTGCCCCGCAGGAGGCGCTGCCGGGGGAGGCCGCAGCCGTTCCTGCGCAACACAGGTTGGTGGAATCCCGCTGGGGAGGGACCTCTCAGGATGGGTTTGGGATCTGTCCGTCCGCGGGCTCCCGAGATCCTCCCGTGTCCCGCAGAAAGGCCGTGGGCGCAGCTGGAATGGGGCTCCCGTGGAGAGGATGGCTTGAGGGACGTTGTCACAGCCCCTGTGCTGTCAGCGGGTTCTTCTCAGGCCTCGGGCAGCTCTTTGGGAAGAGCTTTGCTGGGAGCTCTCACAGAAGCACCAAACAGCAGCAGGATTCCAGGGGTGCTCTGCTGGAGCCGTTTCCTTGGGAGCAGAAGGCTCTGGAAGTGCTGCCAGCCAGCCAGAGTCGATGGTCTGGTGCTGTCCAAACATAAATAAATCTGGACGGGAGGTCTGGTGTTAGAAATCCAAATTCTGGGAATGAAGTTGATTTCTCTTTAACCATGACTCAATTCCCCTGGGAGTTGCCTCAGCCTCTCCCAGCAGAGCTCCCCCAAAGTTGTGTTTTTCACCCCAAACTGAGCCCTGAGCAGCCTCTCAGCACCGTTTTTGTCGTGTCACCCCCCAGGCCACGGGATGGACACCAGGCCTGCCATGGCCATCTTTGAGCTGCTGGATTACATCGTTAACGAGGTGGGTGCTTGCTTTCCCAGAGCTTCCTCAGGGATGTTCTGCTCTGCTCAGTCAGGCTGGGATCTGGAATGTTTGGTCACTCGTGGAATCCCAGCATGGTTTGGGTTGGAAGGACCTTAAAGCTCATCCAGTGCCACCCCTGGGACACCTCCCACTATCCCAGGCTGCTCCAGGGATCCAGGGGCAGCCACAGCTGCTCTGGGAAATCCATCCCAGGGCCTCCCCACCCTTACAGGGGGGAATTTCTTCCCAAAATCCCATCTAAACCTTCCCTCCCTCAGTTTAAGGCCATCCCCCTTGTCCTACCCAACTTGCAAGGACAGGTCTCACAAACAAGCGGAGAAAGGGCAGCCTCCCTTTCCAGGGTGATGGAAAATTCTCATTTTGGGATTGTTTCGTCAGCCCTAGGCATGGCCAGAGCTGGGATTTGTGAGGTTGGATTTAGGATTGGGATGCTTGGTGATTTCCCAGCTTTGGCTGGGGTTCAGTGTGGGGTCCCCCAGATGCAGAACGAGCTGGAGCAGCCGGGGAAGGAATAGCAGGGAAGGGTTTTCCTGGCTGGAAAAGCAGCGAGGATGAGGAGGATGAGAGTGTCTGTAGAGCACAGCTCCCTGACACTGATTTTTGGCACAGTAACACAGGAGTGGTGCAGGAACCCCTTTTCCTTCTCTCCACAGCCACCTCCCAAGCTGCCAAGTGGAGTCTTCACGCAAGATTTCCAGGAGTTTGTAAATAAATGGTGAGGATTTCATCTCCTGGCTGAAGGTGGAGGCTTGGATGTGCTCCTTGACAGCTCTGCAGCTCCACCCTCTGTGTTCTGCCTGATCTCCCTCTCTCCCTGCCTGATCCCACCTTGTGCTGGGAGCTCCTGTTTGGGAAGGGTTGCAATAAAAGCATTTTATTTGTGGGGCTGCTGAGCAGGATCCCAGCCCCTCCTAAATCTGAGCCTGGCAAGGGGGGGTGGTGGAGCAGATCCTGGGGCTGAGTCACCCCGTGGGCACAGGGACACCTGAAGGTGCTGCCAGAGCTCCCGGTAAAGCAGAGCTTGGATATTAAATCCCAGATTGCTGCCAAGCTTTGGGGCCCTTTCTCCATCTGCAGGGCACAATTTGTCCCCACAGTGTGGAGGAGATGGATCCTGCAGCTCTCCCTGGGAGCTGAGCTGGCAGGGATCCCTCTCCCAGGATCCTGAGGGGCTCTGGGGGAAGCTGGAGCTTCCTTCTCCAGCCTGATCCCCACATTCCCACAAGGAATCTCACCTTGGCTTCCCTCTCTCGTTCTTCTCATTTCAGCTTAATTAAGAACCCAGCAGAACGAGCAGATCTGAAGATGCTGATGGTGAGTGGGGAGAGGATTTTTCTGCTGCACTGGGGTGGCACCAGCTCTGCCAGCTGCTGCCTCCTCCCTCTTGCTCCAAAGGCTGGGAATTCCCAGGATGGGGCAGAGCGTGGGACTGGCCCCCTTTATCCAGGGGCAGTGCTGGGTCTCTGCTGGGACAGCCCTGGCTCCTCACCTGGGCAGGTGGGGGGCACTGAGGGCTGGTCCCAGCTGTGCTCCCATCCCAGAGATCCAGCAGAGTCCTGGGAAAGGGGGGGATCAGGTGAGACCCTACCTGCAGAGCTTCTCCAACACCAGAGGGACCTGGAGCTGCTGGGGGAGTCCAGAGGGGGCCTGGAGCCCCTCTGGAGCTCTGGCAGAGCTGGGGGGGCTCACCTGGACAGGAGCAGCTCCAGGGAGAGCTCAGAGCCCTTCCAGGGCCTGAAGGGGCTCCAGGAGAGCTGGAGAGGGACTGGGGACAAGGGATGGAGGGACAGGACACAGGGAATGGCTCCCAGTGCCAGAGAGCAGGGCTGGGTGGGATATTGGGCAGGAATTCCTCCCTGTGGTGGTGGGAGGGCTGCAAGGAATAAATATTTTCCCCAAATCCTCTTTTCCTGCCTCAGCTGTGGCACCAGGATCTTCCCCCCCTCTCCAGGGCATATCCCACAGCACAGGGCTGGCTTTTTGGGATCTGGGATGGCCCTCTGGGCTGTTCCTGACCGTGTTTTCCCCTGTGCTTGCAGAGCCACACGTTCATCAAGCGCTCCGAGGTGGAGGAGGTGGATTTCGCGGGCTGGCTGTGCCGGACGCTGCGGCTGAACCAGCCCAGCACTCCCACCCGAGCTGCCATGTGAGCCCGGCCCGGCCCTCCTGCCTCTGGCACCGCTTCCTCTCCTCCCTGCAGGGCACAGCTGCCCCTCCTTCCTCCCTCCCAGCGCCAAAGCTCCGGCCCCGGGCCGGCTCCATCCTCCGGGGCTGCTCCATCCTCCCGGGGCTGCCCAGCGGGGTCGGTCCCCTGGGACCTGGGGGTGTTCCAGGCCTCTGCTCCAGCTCTGGAGCTCCTGACACTTGGGAATTGTGGTGCTGCTTATGTTGGTTTTTTTCTTTATTTTGGGTTTCTTTTTGTTTTGGTTCGGTTTTTTGTTTTTTTTTTTTCTTTTGGAAATGCGTTCACTGGGGTTAGAAAGGAAGGGGATGGGGGGTGTGAGGTGGTGCAGGATGGGGGGCAGCTGGTGCTTCACCCCATCCCTGGTTTTCTCTCCGGGATGGAGAATCGGTGGGATCAGGAATGGAGAAACCCTGCCTAGGGTGGCCCAGAGCAGTGTCCCTGTCCTGCCTGGGGCCACAGCTGGGCTCTGGGCTGGGGCAGAGCAGGGATTGCTGTTGGGTTCAAATCTGCTTTAAACGGTTCTGATGGAGCCTGGCTTGTCCTGAGCTGGATGTTCAGGGGAGGGGCTGGATCCATGGGGATGGGGATGGCTCCCACTTTTCAGTGTCCAGGTGAGGGGAGAGCGTGGATTTTGGATTTTCCTTCCCTGGAGAGGTGGAGGCAGAGCCCGGCCGTTCCCAGCGGCCATGCCCAGGCTTGGGGTCCCTCTCCTGACCCCATCGGGGGCACAGGGAACCCTCCAGGCTGCATTTTCCCCCTCCAGGCTGCATTTTCCCCCTCCAGGCTGCATTCTCCCCCTCCAGCTGCCTCCAGCCCATCCCAGGGCTGGCCTCAGCCATTGTGGACGTGGCAGAGCTCCAGGATTCCCTGTCAGAGCCCCCTGGCCAGGGATGAACCCACCCCGAGCCCACGTTGTCCCTGGATTGTCCCTCCCATCGAGGACCCTGCAGCCCCCAAGG
Source organism: Agelaius tricolor (assembly GCF_023055355.1). Taxonomy (NCBI): domain Eukaryota; kingdom Metazoa; phylum Chordata; class Aves; order Passeriformes; family Icteridae; genus Agelaius; species Agelaius tricolor. Next base: position 852,869 of record NW_027269293.1, on the reverse strand, counting down.
CCCCTTCCCACCCCGTGGATTTTGGGGTGAATTATTCCTCTCCTCCCCCCCCCATGTGGGCTTGGCAACACCTGAGCCCCCCGTGAGGATTTGGGAATTTTTTGGTGTTTTCCTTCTATTTTTTTGGCTGTTTTTCACTCAGTCAGGCTGGCAGCTGCCATCCCCCTGCCTGCCCTGGGTCCCACCATGGCAGCCCCCCCAAAAATTAACTACCAAGGCTGGGTACCCCCAAACCCCTCATCCCTTTTCCTTTCCTGTTTTTCAGCACAGGACAAAGGCACTGCCCTGCCTGGGGCCAACCCACAGGGCAAACACGTCCCCAAAGGGGGAACACCCCAATTTTTTGGGGGGAACACCCCAATTTTGGGGGAAACACCCCAGATTTGAGGGGTCTGTGCTTGCTGGCCCAGCTCATGCCCAGCCAAGCCCCCCTGGAGCCGTGGGGTGCTCGATGTGATGGATTTTGCCTCTTATTTCATGTGGGAAGCAGGGAAGGTTCCTCGAGTTTCGGGCTATTTTCCATCGGTTTTGGTGCTGGGTTTTGGAGGAGGAAGAGGAGGAAAATGAGGATGATGAAGAGGAGAGCGTGGATGGAGCAGTTTGGTGGTGCAATTAATTTTTTTTTTTTTTTTTTTTTTTTTAAAAACTCGATATTTTCATCATGAACGGGGAAAGGGAGGGGGGGAAAAATAATAAATAAACGGCACTTTACATTTCCAGGTGGTTTTCTCTCCTCGGTTGTGCCCGGGGTGGGGTTTAACCCCTTTGGAGCCGGAATTCCAGCCGGGAGCTGTCTCTGGGAGCTCTGGTGGCTCTCCCTGGGCTCTGCTGGCCACTGCTGCCTCCAGTGGGAGCCGGAGACACCGGAATTATCCCGGCACGAGGCAGCCCCGGCCCGGGATGGATGCGGAGTCCGAACACCTAAAAATCCAGCTGGAAATAATTGGGGGGTGGAAAATAATTGGGAGGTGAAAAATATTTAGGGGTGAAAAATATTTGGGGTGAGCAGGAGCTAGGTGAAGCTGAAAAAAAAAACAAAACAACAAATTGGGCCCAAAATTGGAAAATATTTTGCAGTTTTTGGGTTGTGAACAATGCAGGGGCTCAGGGGGTGACACCAGCACGGTGCCATCCCTAATTCCAGGCTCCTTCTGGGACATTTTTTGGGGTCCTGTGGTGCCATCTCTAATTCCATGCTCGTTTTGGGACATTTTTTGAGGTTCCCATGGTGCCATCTCTAATTCCATGCTCGTTTTGGGACATTTTTTGGGGGGATCCCATGGTGCCATCCCTAATTCCCGGCTCCTTCTGGGACATTTTTGGGGTCCCATGCCGTGGTCCCTGACTCCAGGCTCCCGTGGTGTTGTTTTGGGGGGTCCTGCTTTGTTTTTTCCTGGTGTTTCGGGGTCCCCCAGGGCTCTGGGGTGCCCTGGAATGGACTCACTGCACCCCTGGGAGCTGTGCCAGGCTTTGGTGGTGCCAGCTGGGAATGGGGGGGGTCCCGTGGGGTCCCCAGGGTGGGGGTGACCACGGCCCTTGTGCCACAGTGGGATTTTGGGGGTGCAGGGAGGAACTGGGGGTGCCCAGCCAGGGTGGCAAAGGGGGGGTCCCCAACCCCTGTTCAGTTTATGGGGTACAATGGGGGCAGTTGGGGTTCTCCCCCCAAACACCCTTACAGGGCGGGGGGGGGGGGGTTCCACAGCTGATTTTGGGGGGGTCTCGGTGCGGGGGGGGCACTCTGGGGGTTGATATTTTGGGGGGCCCCCCCCGGGCGTGCCCCGGGCGTGCAGGGGGAAAGCGAAAGCAGTCGGGAGCTGGGGCTGCTGGGGCAGGGTGGGGACGGGCCGGGGTGCAGCCCCCCCACCCCAAACCCCACCCCAAAACCTCCCGGAGCCTCCCCCCGCTCTGGTTGGGGGCTCAGGGACCCCTCAGTCCCCACCCCCGGCCGTGCTTCCCCGTCCTGCCTCAGTTTCCCCACCTGCTCAATGGGGTTAATGACCCAAAACCCCCCTGAAACCTCCCCAAAATCCCCCCGGGGGGCGGGGGAAGGGTGAGGGGCGGGGGGGGGGAGCTGAGCCGGGGTTATTTAAGGGGAAAAAGGGGAAATCCCAGCGTGGAACGGGACCCCCCGAGGGGGGAAGGGGGGGTGTCGATCAGAGCTTTGCTTTTCTCGCTTTCTCTTCCTTTAACGAACTCGAACCCCCCCTCCCCGAGCAGGAATTCCAAATGCACCCGAAATTTTCGCTTTTCCACGCGGCCGGGAAGGCGCTGGAATTCCGGGAGCCGTTCCCTGCCGGGCTGGGGGTGGCCCGGCCCCGCCCGGGTGGGGACAGCCCGGCCGTGTCCCCGTGTGTCCCCCCCCGGGCCGGGCGGGCCCGCAGCCCGGGCTGCTCCCGTCCTTGCCAGGCTGGCTCCGAGCCCACCGTGACCTTGGGCTCCGTGTCCCCTTCCCCCAGCGGGCCACGGGGGGGACACGAGTGGCACGGAGGGGCTGGGGGGACATTGAGGACACCGAGGGTGGCACGTGGTGCCTTGGGGAGGTGGCCTGGGAGGGACATTGTAGGGCGGGGGGCGTGCGGAGGTGACACACCGGGGTGGGGTGACTCGGGGAGGTGGCCCTGGGGGGGACCCGAGTGGGGTTGGGGGGACAGGGAGGTGACCTGTGGGGACACGCGTGGGTCTGGGGGCACGGGAGGGGGTGACGCGTGGGTGAGGTGAGCCAGAGGTGACCCGAGGGGTGACACGAGTGGCTTTGGGGGTGTGGAGCATAAAGGGTGACCCAGAGGGCCCGAGGGGTGACACCCGTGGGGTGACACCCGTGGGTTTGGGGACACAGAGGTGCCGCAGGGGGTGACAGGTGGGCAGGGTGACCCAGAAGGGACCTGCGGGGTGACACCCGTGGGTTTGGGGGCCACAGAGGGGCCCGAGGGGGTGACACGGGGGCAGGGTGACCCCAAGGGGCTCAGAGTGGGGACACGAGTGGGTTTGGGGCCGGTGAAGGTGCCCCGGGGGGTGACACGAGGGGGTCAGGGGGACACCAGGGTGACCCGTGGGATGGCCCGTGGGCAGAGTGACCCAGAGGGGACCTGGGGGTGGCCCCGTGGGGACACGAGTGGCTCTGGGGTCTGTGTGACACTCACAGAGGGGGGAGGTGACACCATGTGACACACGTGGGTCTGGGGTCTATGTGACACTGACGGGGACAGGGGGACACGTGTGGGTCTGGGGTCTGTGTGACACTGACGGGAACAGGGGGACACGCGTGAGTCTGGGGTCTGTGTGTGTGCCACTCCCGGGGGGGAGGTGACACCGTGCGACACGTGTGGGTCTGGGGTCTGTGTGCCACAGAGGGGGGAGGTGACACCGTGCGACACGTGTGGGTCTGGGGTCTGTGTGTGTGACACTCCCGGGGGGGAGGTGACACCGTGCGACACGTGTGGGTCTGGGGTCCGTGTGCCACTCCCGGGGGGGAGGTGACACCGTGCGACACGCGTCCCGCGGTGGGGGGGGGTCCGCGGGGTCCCCCCTGGGGTCTCCCCCGGCCGCGCCCCCCCCGAGCCCCCCCCGCGCTGCGCCCCCCCCCGGCCGGAGGCGGCTGCGCCCCGCGGGGGGGGCGGCGGGCGGGGGGGCGGCGCGCGGCCCCTTTAAGAGCGGGGCGGCCCCGGCCGGAGCAGGAAGGAGCCGCATACGGGCCTCGGCGAGCAGCTCCCGCGGGGCGGCCAGAGCCTGCTCCGCCCGCCCGCACGGCCCGGCCCGCCCGCCTCGGCACGGCGCGGCCCGCTCCGCTCGCCCGGACCGCTCGGCCCCCGCCCGGTACGGAACTGAGGGGTGGGCGCGCATGGAGAGGTTGGGGGGGGGGGGGGGGTCGCGCATGGGGGGGGTGGTTCGGGCCTGACCCTCCCCCCCCTCCCCGGGGGTGGTGGGGGGCAGTGGGGGGTGGGGAGGGGTCGGTTGCGTCCGTTGCGGAGGGGGGGTGGGGGCTGCCCCCCCCCCTCCGCCCCCCCTCCGTATACGTTGTACTTGGCCGGGCCGTGCTGGGGGGGTCGCGGAGGGGGGGGGGGGGGGAAGGGTTGGGAGCGGGGAGGGGTGGGGGGGAGCGCTGCGCGGGGGTTGCCGGGAGTTGTAGTCCCTCGGCGGCGCCGCGCCGCAGGTGCCGGTGGGCGAGCGGACTGCGCTCCCCGGCGGCCCTCGCGCGCGCGGCGAGCGGGAGGCGTGTTGATAGGCAGCGGGCGGGGCCAATCGGGGCGCGCCCTCCGCCCCGCGCACCCGCCCCGCCCGCCGCCGCCCGGCCCAATGGCGGGCGCCGCGCGGGGTGGCCGGGGACGGGCGCGGCGGGGCCTGCGCGGCCCCCCCGCCCGGGCCCGCGACCCCCGCCCGGGCCGGGCCCCGCCGCGACCCCCGCCCGCCCCGCCGCCCCCGCGGGGCCGCCACCGACACTTCCCCCCCCCCTCCTCCCCCCGGCGCCCCCCGCCCCCGCCTCCCCCCGGCCTCCATTGCGGCGCCCGCCCGCCCGGGGGAAGGGGTGGGGTCGTGGCGCCCGGCCAAGGCTCCCTGTGGGCCCCGCGGGGGGGGCGGCCCGGGCCGGCGGGGGGGGAGGCCGGTCATGGGTGGGGTCCCCCGGGGCCGCCCCGTGCGGGGGCGTCGGGCCGCGCCGTCCCCGCGCACCCCAAGGTCGTTGGCGGCCGGGGGGCGCCGGCCCGGCCCTGCCCGCCCCGCTCCGGCCCTGCGCGCCCGGGGTTGTTTTTACCCCCCTCGGCCGTCCCTTATCTCCCCCCGGCCGGCTGCGGGCAGGGGGGGCCGCGGTGATAATCCCCCCGCGGGGCTGGGGCGCTGCTGCCCGCAGGAGACCGGCGGGATAAGCCTCTCCCCCCGCGGGACTGCGCAGCGGCGAGGGCTCGGCGTGAGGGGCAGCATCCCTCGGAGCTGCCAAAACATTCCCCGCGTGCCCGGGGAGCCGGCACTGCCTCCTCATCGTCATCCCCCCTCTCGGGGCTCGGTTTTGGAACTGGTGGTTCCGGTCAGGTGCCCAAAAGTGCCGTGCCGTGCTGAGGCCTCCGCGACACAGGCAAAGGTCCCTGCCCTCTTCCCCTCGGAGCGGTGCTTGGTGGGGCTGGAGACGGGACAGAGTCACGGACACATCGCTGGGAGCGTGGGCTGGCAGCTGGGCACTGCCAGGGAAAGGGGTCCTTGGCCGTGTTGTTCCGGGAGTGTGGGAAAAGTTGGTTTATGAAGCTGTATCAGGAGAGGCTGAGGTTGGAGATCGGGCAAAGTTTCTTTTTCCAGAGCATGGTGGGGTGCTGGACAGATTGCCCAGGGAATGGCCCCATCCCTGAGGCTGCCAGAGCTCCAGAAGCGTCTGGACAGCACTCCCAGGGATGCACAGGGTGGGATTATTGGGGTGTCTGTGCGGGGCCAGCAGCTGGGCTGGGTGATCCCTGTGCGTCCCTTCCAGCTGAGGTTATTCCATGATTCCATGGAAAGCCCTGGGACTCCGGCAGCAGCACCAGGACGTGTAAACCCCGGCGTTGCTCCGCCGAAAGCAACAGTTCCTGTTGTACAAGCCCAGCCGACGTGACTGCCCGGCCCCTGCCTGGCTCTCGGTGTTCCCTGAGCTCTGCAGACCCTCGGCTTTGGGCAGCCAAAGTTTCTTTGGGCTCAAGGACTCTTGGTGGTGAGAGTTTGCTGCCGTCCCAGTTCAAGAGCGGCCGTGTTCCCGGGGCTGTTGGTTGTCCTGGCTATCGAAACCATAACTTATATAATAACTGTTTTATGGACACAGGGAGAGAAAGGTTCTGCCTGGAAGAATTTACAACCTAATGAGGGTTGAAGTTGTGCTCGGTGTAGCAGCAGAGCTAAAAGGTCATCGTGGCGCTTTCCAAAAGTGTTTGGGGTGGTTGTTGGTGGTGTTTTTCAAGGAATTGTGTGAGTTCTCAAGGATTCTGCCCGTCCTGGTTGGAAATTGCAGCGTGTGGGCTCTTCTGGAGGCTGAGCAGGAAGAGCTGGGCTGGCTTTAATTCTGATGGTTTTGCTGGAGTTGTTGGATTTCAACTACTTTAAAAAAAAATAATAAAAGAGACCGAGAAAAACTGAGGAGTTTATTAGAGAGGAGCCTTTCTTGTTTAATATTCATTCTGGCCCCTGTTTAGGCTTGTTCTGGTGAAAGAGGGAGTGAAGAGGCGCAACCCAAACACGGGTGATGATGGTGGGATTTTTCCACCAAGCCTTAATTGCTTCAGTAACTCCAGGGAGGGTTTTGCAAGGCAGGAGCTCTTAATAAATGTGGTGGTGAATGAAAGTAGTTCCTCACTTTGCTGCTCTGCAACTCTTCCTCTGCCTTTTTTTTTTTTTTTTTTTTTTTTTTAATTATTAATCGTTTTTCACTCGTATTTCATCTGGTGGCCATGGGTCTGGTGAAGATCTTTAGCTGTGGCTTCACGAGGAGCTCTGCTCTGTGGAGGAGATGGGTGGAATTAATTTGGCACGGTGAGGGCGGCCGGGCTCCCTTCGTGTTTGGTGACTTTTGGAAGCAGAATTAAAAATTCCAGTTGTTCTCCCAGCGTGGGAATTTGGATGTGGGCACGGGACGCAAATGAGGGGTGAAATTTATGCTGCCATCGAGGCTCTGTGGTGGTTTGGGTGCTCCTGTCTCCCTTCAGGACCTTGTTTTGGGATCCAGTGCTGGGGTTTAACTGCGGGATCGAGTCCCATGCAGATGTCCCACCTAAAAATCCCGGGTGTGTGTTTGAGGCAGAGTCGAAATGCTTGAGAACTGTGGTTTGATCTTGATTTAAACTGACACTTGAGGGTTCTCTCCCCGTCTCGGGATGCTGAGTTTTTTGGAAGATGAGCTTGTGTGGCGAACAATTAGAAAGAGCCCTGCTCCTTATCTCTCCTAGTCCAGGCAATGAACAGTTGCTTTAACTACACTCTCAACCAGCCTTAACCTCAAATTTGAGCAGACCGGTCCCAGTCTGTAATTAAAAGCCTTTTGACGAGCAGAACTCGGGGAAAGGGAGGAAGACAGGCAGTGTCTGGGCTGAGGGAAGCGTTTATCCCCAACCCCGTGGCCCTTTGATCCCAACTGCTGCTGTGTCCGTCCCTGTACCTGTGCCTGCAGCGTCCCAGAGGAGCTCTGCGAGGACGTCAGCGGGAGTAAACGAGGTCAGGCCAGCGCTGGGATCCTCTCGGAGTAGCCGGGGCCGATTGTTCCTCGCCCAGCCCCCTGCCCGTATCGCCTTCCCTGCGCTCAGTTTCAGTTTCCCACCCGCCCGCTGGCACCGCCGGCTCCGGTGGCGCAGCCGGGCCGGATCCCGGTGGGGCTCGTTCCCACCGCCCCGGGGATTCGGGGATGTCCCGCAGCAGCCCCGGGCTGCAGGTGGAAGGGAACTATAGGGCTCAGCTTAATGCGACGAGGTGCGAGAAACTGGAGACTGCTGCGAGCTGCCCCGGGGCTGCAGGTGGGAGCCAAGGGCACGGCGGTGGGATGAGCTGCAGATCCCCTGGCAAGCAGCGGCTTCCCAGCACCCTGGCATCGCCCATCCCTGGAAAAACGTGCGGCCAGAGAGCCGGGAATGTGACCTGCCAGCGCTGGCCTGGCTGGTTGGAGCGCTGGCATCCTCCTGGGCATGAAATCCCAGCACCCTCGGGGTCGTTCTCCTGCTGTTCCCCACCCCTGTGCCACAGCTGGAACGCTGGCATCCTCCTGGGCATGAAATCCCAGCACCCTCGGGGTCGTTCTCCTGCTGTTCCCCCACCCCTGTGCCCACAGCTGGAACACTGGCATCCTCCTGGGCATGAACTCGGGATCATTCTCCTCCTGTTCCCGACCCCTGTGCCCACCTGCTGGAACTCTGGCATCCTCCTGGGCATGAGATCCTGGCAGCCTTGGGGTCATTCTCCTCCTGTTCCTCACCCCTGTGCCCACCTGCTGGAACGCTGGCATCCTCCTGGGCATGAACTCGGGATCATTCTCCTCCTGTTCCCCACCCCTGTGCCCACCTGGAGCCCGTGCCCCTCTCCCGACCTGTCCCTGTGCTGCTTTCTCCACAGCAGAGGATGCCCCCCGCTCCCAGCGCTGGGTTTTAATTCCCTCCTCCCCACCCTTCACTCCACTCCTGCTCCCATTTCCTTCCTGCTTCGTGCACCTCCTTATTTCCCACCGACACGCTGGGAACCAGTGAGTAAATGAGATTTTTTCCCCGTTGTTTGCTGGAGCTGGGAAGGTGCCGGACGTGGGCTTGTAGCTACAGGTTGGAGCTCCCGGAGCCTCCTGCCCCGACAGGCAGAGCAGAGGGAGCAGAGAGGGATCAGCGTTCCCCCCGTGCATCCCAGCAGGGCAGGAAGGAAGGAGGGAGATCCGTGGTTGCCAGGGATGGAGCCCTGCTTGCTCCAGGGATTCGCTTTTGCTCGTCATCCCCTGGAGCCGGGAATGGCCGGACGAGCTGTCTGTTAATCCACAAACTGGGAATTACATAAGGGGCTGCCCTGCCCTGCTCTCTCATCAAACTCCAGGCTTATTCTTTTATTTGTTTCCCCCTTTTTTTTTTTTGTCCTCCCTCATTTCCCAGTGTAGAAAAGAACAACAGGTCTGTGAGGTGTCATTTGAGGCAATTAGATTGATGCCAGAGCCTCGGGCAGGGAATGTCAGGAGTGGGGAGAGGGGACAATCCCGGGATAGGGGACAGCTTTGGGGGCTCCTGCAGCAAATGGGAATGGGGGGATTTGGGGTTTGAGCAGTTCTTAGGGCTCTCTGCTTAGGGGTCAGGAGAGATGTGACAGGGAGGGGGAACATGGAGTGAGGGGGTAAATGCTGTCTGCTGGGGGGATTTGGGATTTGAGCAGTTTTTATGGTTCTCTCAGTTCAGGAGGCCACGAGAGCTGTGACAGGAGAGGGGAAATTGGGGTGAGGGGGCAGAGGGGATTGGTTTTTCTCAAGGAAACCCTGGAGTGACTTTGGGAGGATTTTGGCTGGAGTGGGGACAGGCTTTGGCCTCTGAAGGGGAAGGGGTGTCCAAGCATGACCTGCTCTGGTTGTTCTCCAACCTGGAGCAGCTGGGCTGTGCCGGGGGTTAAAGCTTGGAGTCCTCAATTGCTCCCTTGCAAAGGGGCCCCGTGCTGCCTTTTTGGAAAGCAGTTGCTTATTCCTGCCTGGATCCTGGTGCCTCCAGGCTCCTGGGGCTCCCAGGTTGGAAAAGAACTCCTGGGAGAGAGCAGCTCCTGCAGCCAGCACTGGAGCCTCGTGCTTTGTGCACTTCTTCCCCTTTTTCCCTGCAACTCCTGAGACTTTCTGAAGTATTTTGGAGAACTGTGGCCGGCTCAGCCACGGCCTGGTGTTGTCCAGAATCTCCCAAAACCAGGGAGCTTTCCCACAGGAGCCAGGTGGGACAGAACCTGTTGGAGGGCCAGGACTGCAGCAGTGTGGGCACACTGGGGCTCAGTGAAGAGGGTTTGTTCGGGCAGCAGAACAATTTCCTTGAGTTCCAGGGTATCCAGCCTTCCTGGGCTCTGGGCTCAGCTCAGGTGGGCTCAGCTTAGCCTGAAGGTTGAGGGAGGCCTGGGAGTTGCTGGAACAGAGGTGGGTTTGGAGCAGGGGCTGAGGGTCTTTGAGCAGCTCTCAGCAGTTTGGGGTTGGTTTTGTCTCCCTCTCTCACAGGGGAATTCCTGTGACCTCTTGGTGCTGTTGGGGACAATCCCAGCACACGGAGTTGGTGCCATGGGGACTGTTGTGCTGAGGCAGAGTGACAGTGCTGGGGATGGAGGAGCTTCTCAGCCCAAAATAACCCTGACACGCAGGGCTCGGGTGGGAGACTCCCAGGGCTAAAAGGCACATTCCTGCCGGATTAAATCCGGCCTCTGATGACAAAGGAGAAAATTGGCGAGGAGGGCTGGGTGGAGGAACCAGTTCAGGCTCACCTTGCAACATGAGAGGAGTTTGGTGCTGTCAGGGCTGAGGGTGGCAGCTGGGGAGGCTCTGGGGCTGCAGCTTTGGGATCCTCTGGAACAGCACCAGCGTTTGGCCACTTGACCGTTGTCCATCGGGGTCCATGTCCTGCCTCTGGCCAGCAGCTGGAAACTGAAGTTTCCCAGGAGCTGTGCTGTGCCCTGCAAGGAAATCCCATCCCAGCTCCATCCCTGTGGAATGTGGCACTGGGTCACCCCTCTGTGCCTGGGCTGTGGAGGGCAATCCCTGCTGGTGAATCCCTCGTGGCTCTGGGGGCAGCACCGGCTTTCCTGGGAGATGCAGAGTCTGGCCCAGGCCTTTGGGATGAGCCTGTTCTTGGTGACACTTGTTCTTCCTCTGGAACAATCCCACACCTGCCTTGTCCAGCCTCATCTGGGCCAGCCTGTGAAAAACCAGTGGAGTTCAGGCAGTTTGGGGAAACCAAGAGGAACGAGCCCCTTTCTTCCTGGTGGCTCCATAGGAGCATTCCCAGCAATTCCCTGTCGCTGATGAGGGATCCCAGACCTCCAGCCCCACCATGGTGGTCCCTCCATGGTTCCTTTTTATTCCATTAAAGTTCCTGGGATGCTCATGGAGGGTCTGAGGGATGTTCAGACCCAGGGCCCCATCCAGGCTTGAGTGGGAGCAGTTGCTCTTGCTGCCAGAAGCTGCAGGATGTGGGATTCTCCTTTCCTGGCTGTTCCTGCAGTGCTGTAGGTGCTTCTTCCCTGGGCCTGGAGTGCCAGGGGAAGGGACAATGGCTTCAAAATGAGGGCAGGGATGGATGGGATATCGGGAAGGAATTCCTCCCTGGAGGGTGGGGAGACCCTGACATGGAATTCCCAGAGAAGCTGTGGCTGCCTCATCCCTGGAGGTGTCCAAGGCCAGGCTGGAGCACTCTGGGATGTGGAAGGTGTCCCTGCCCATGGGATGGAACAGGACGAGTCTCAAGGTCCCTCCCAGCCCACACCAGCCTGGGATTCTGGCATTTCAGGGATGTGTGGATCCGTGCCCCAGGATCTGCAGGGTTTGGGGCAGGGTTCCTCTCCTTGAAGGGGCTGCAGGAGGGGGGTTGGCTGTGCTGGAGCTTCCTGTGCTGCCCAGGCACATCCTTGAGAGCAGGGGAGGAAAAGCTCTGGGGCAGGGGAGCTGCTGGAGCCCAGGAGCTGTCAGAACATCTCAGGTGTTCTTGCACTTCACCTGGAATTTGAGTATTTGCCCCATCACAGAATGGTTTGGGTGCAAGGGACCTCAAAGCCCATCCAGTGCCAGCCCTGCCATGGCAGAGTCACCTCCCACTGTCCCAGGCTGCTCCCAGCCCTGTCCAGCCTGGCCTTGGGCACTGCCAGGGATGGAGCAGCCCCAGCTGCTCTGGGACTTCCATTCCAGTCCCTCCTGACCCTCACAGGGAAGGATTCCTGCCCAACATCCCATCTAAACCTCCTCTGTTTGAATCCATTGCCCCTTGTCCTGTCCCCTTCATGCACTGCAGGGTCTCCAGAGCTCTTGCAGCAGCATTCCAGCACCCAAAGCACCTCCAAGACGTGGGGTGCTCTGATCTGTGTAAGGAGCAGAGCAGTGCAGCCCCTCTGAGGAGCCCCTGGAGCAGGGCTCGGTCAGGGCTGGGACCTGGAGCCTCTTTGGGAACCAGCTGAACCCTCCTGCTGTGGTTCAGTCTCGTTCCTCATTCCTCACATCCCAGATCCAGACCTGTGGTCGCTTTTCCCTGTTCAGGGCTGGGCAGGGGCTGGAGGGGATGGATGCCCATGCTTGGGAAACAGAGCCAGATTGTCCAGAGCAGCCCACAGATATTTGCAGGGCGCTGGTTCTGCTCCGGTCTCTTCCCTTCAAGAGCTGCATGATCTTGGTCATGTTACCCCAGATGGGGTGTCCAGGCAGCACAGAAGAAAGCTGGAATTCACTCTTTGCCATTGATGACTCCATTGCCTTCTCAAGACCAAGGATTTCTTCCCACTGCACCATTGAAAATGTAGTTTTATTTAAAAGAAAAGCAGGCTGAGGGGTTTTTTTAATCTTGATTTTTCCCACAGTGCAGTTCCTTCTGTTGATGTTCAGGGTCTTCCTCTCAGGAACATCCAGCTGGTTCTCCAGGTCCAAATAATTGGGATAGTTTGGCCCTAAGGCACTGACAGCACATTTCCTTGTTGGGAGCAGTTGAGTTTCCATGGCTCAGTGGAGTGGTTGGAATTGTGACTTCTCCCAAGCAGCCAGAAACTTCCCGTTCCCCTTTTCCCCTTTTCCCCTTCCCCTTTCCCCTTCCCCTGCCCTGTTCCCAGCTCCCCAGTGCAAGGTGTGTGTCCCGAGGCCTGGGGTGGATCCTGGGCAGGGTGGGACCTGCTGGGGCCTGTCCTGGGCTGCTCCCAGCACAGGCTCTGCCTCTGCTCCCCGTGGCCCCAGAGCTGCCTTGGGCCAGGCTGGCAGAGCTGGGAGAGGGACAGGGGCACTGGGATGGGCTGTCCCTAAATGTCAGCAGGGGAGGACGTGTGGGGTGGCAGCAGTTCTAGGGGAAATGCCCCATTTCTGCAGGCTGGTGAGGGACTGCTGGGGTCGTGTTTGGGCCTTGGGCAGCAGCCCCTGGGCTGGTTTTTTGTGTAAATCACCATTTTTTAAATCATTCCCCCCTGGTGCTGCTGCTGAGGCTGCCCTGCCTCGGTTGTGTGTGTTTGCTCCAAGAAATCCCAGAGCAGCTTGGGATCCTTGGGCACCTTGAGTGTCCCAAATTTCAGAATAGTTTGGGCTGGATGGACCTTAAATATTCTGCCACGGGCAGGGACATCCTGGAGTATCCCAGGGTGCTCCAGCCTGCTCTTGGACACTTCCAGGGATCCAGGGGCAGCCACAGCTGCTCTGGGAATTCTTCCCAATATCCCTTCTCACCCTGCCCTCTCAGTTTGACCCATTCCCTCCTGCCCCGTCCCTCCACAGTCATGTCCAAAGTCTCTGTCCATCCCACAGCCTCAGCATCCAGAGGCACCTCCCAGAGCTCAGCTCTTCCCAGGAATTGTTGCTGTGTGCATTGCAGAATTCCCCAAAGCCGTTTTGCCTCGTGCCCCATGGAAAGGCTGATGCTGCTTCTCCCTTCCTGCCCCGAGCAGGTGCCAGGTGTTGCTCAAGTTCTCACCTGTGCTGCTGCAGAGGGCGGCACCTCTGCCTGTGGAAGGGGTTTGGGATCTTTTCCGGATTAGAGCACGTAGAGAACATTGGCTGTTCCCTGTTCCCCAGGTGTGACCCAGCTCTTCCACCTGGCTGTGCCTGAGCCCTCCCAAACTGCTCAGCTTCCTCTAAATTTTAAGGCAAAGAAGTGAAGAGAAAAGGAAAAACAACCACTGAGGTTCTGTGGAAAACTGGTAATTAAAGAGGTGTTTTGTCAGCACTTTTGGTTGGGATCCCATCTTGATGTGGTCGTCTCATTTGAATGTAAATGTCAAATTCCAGAGCTCCTGGAGGAGAGGGATTGGGTGACATCCTGCTGAGGGAAGCACAAGCTCAGGGGTTTCAGGGAGCTCTGGGTGCTGCTCTTGGGCTGGGGGGGGGGTCTGGGAGGGGAGAGGGGAGAAATTGAGCTTAAAAAAAAGAAAATAAAATCGCGGTGCTGAGGTCACAGCTCGGGTGCTGTGTCCTGGTGTGGCCCCTCACGGTGAGAAGGACACAGAGGGGCTGGAGTGAGCCCAGAGAAGGGAATGGAGCTGGGGAGAGTCTGGAAAACATCTGAGGGAGCTGGGGAGGCTCAGGAGTGACCTTCTGGCTCTGCACAGCTCCCTGACTGGGGGCACAGCCAGGAGGGGTCAGGTTCTGCTCCCAGGGGACAGCAGGACAAGAGGGAACGGCCTTGAGTTGCACCAGGGCAGGCTCAGGTTGGATTTTGGGACGATTTCTGCATGGAAAGAATGATTGGACATTGCCAGGGGCTGTCCAGGGAGCTCCCATCCCTGGAGGTGGCACTGGGCTGGGGACAAGGTGGGACTCAGTGATCCTGGAGGGCTTTTCCAACCTCAGGAATTCATTTCAGTCTTGAGGAGCAGCGTCCAAAGGCCATGGGGAATCAGCTGGATGTGGAACATCAGCTCAGGGAGGTGGAGAGCTTCCCTCAGCCCCGTTCAGCACCCAAAAAATGACATTTTTCCTGCCTGTGTGTGCCAGGCTGACCTGTGGAGCTGGAATAGCCACAGCTCCCCTGTGCTGGGATTTTGGAAGCGCTGAGGGGGCTCAGAGCAGGGTTGGGGCTGCACAGGGTGTCCCAGCAGGCTGTCAGTGATGTTCCTAAATCACCTGGAGGGCTCTGCTTGCTGCTGCTCCAACCCCCCTTCCTCACGGGCTGTATTTCACCTCAGCCATTCCCAAACTTCTCCCCCAGTGCCACTTCTGGGGTGAAATGTGGCACCTCTGAGCCCTGCAGAGCCACCCAGGCTGGCACAGGGGCCTGGAACTCCCAGGCAGGCAGGGAGGGAATGGAGCTGCTGGGAAATCCAGGTCAGGAGTTGAGGCTCCCCCTTGGTGGCCCATTCAGACCTTTCCTTGCCAGGCAGGGACGGGCTGTGGTTGTGCCAGCAGCTTTTGTCACTTGTCACCTGGCTTCAGCACATTCCCAAGTGGATTCTGCCCATTCCATCGTGGCCTTGAGCCCCGGTGCCGTGAGCAAGCAGTGGATTTGGGGTGCCTGGAACTTGTTTTGAGTCACCCACCTCACAAAGACTCAGCAAGTTCCCAAAACCCCAAATCCATCCTTTGGAACGCTCCGTTTTCCCATTGGCAATTCCTAAACTGTTGGAAAGGGGATGGAGGGGACGTTTTAAGGACTCAGTCTCTGGATGTGGCTGGAGCATCCAGGCCCTGACCCCGTTCCTGGGGGGCTCAGGACGCCCCCTTTGCCCCCAGCATCCCCGGGCACCGCGGCCGTGGGACACAAAGGCCGTGTTGTGTGCGGGGTGGCCGACTTGGAGCAGGCTCCAGGGGCAGTCTCATGACCCTGCAGCCATTCCCACACTGTGGGGATGATTATCCCAGCCCCCAGGCTGGGGGGGGACCTTGTCTGGCTGCTCCCCAGGGCTGGGCTGTGTGGGGGACAGACACAGAACCCTCAGGAGCCCTGTCCACAGCTTCCAAACGCTGCACGCAGCTCCAGCTCACTGGATTTGGGAGGAAAAAACTTGTAAAGCATCTGTGGTAGAGAGGAGGGAGAGGGGGAAGCTCCAGTGCTGGTTTTGGGGCTGGCAGGGTTGTGGGATCTGCTCCAGTCAGGGTTTGGGAGGCTCTGGAGCTGCCCTGGTGGGAGTGGGACCAGCAGTGCTGAGGCAGCAAAGCCTCCCTGGAACCCCAGCTCAGGATCCCCTGGGATGGGGTGACCTTGCCCAAGGTCACACCTGAAGCCAGGTCTGGTGTGGAGTGGTGCCACCAAACAGCCCTTTCCTCCCTGATGTAAAAATCCATGAAATTAGGGTTTAAAGGTCAAAGCCTGGAGCTCCGGAGGTGGCTCTGGAGTTGCTCCCAGGAGTCTGAGGAAGCCACCTGGCCTTGGTGTTTGGTGTTGGTGGCAGGACTGGTGCCTGCCCTGCACATCCAGCGCCCCTGGGTCCTCCTCCTCCTCCTCACCCCATCCCATTCCTGCTGGGAGCCGAATCCTGGTGTCCTCCTGCTGTTGATTACGCAGGGATTTGCTCCAGATCCCTTTTCCACAGCCTCAGACCTGCCTTCTCCTGCCTTTTCTCTGTATGAAACAGGAAGGTGCCAAAGTTAAACTTATTTTCTGGGCTTAACAAAACGTTTCAAAAATAAGTAAATATGGAAAACTACTGAGGAGGCCGGGGGTGGGTGGGGGAAGCCGGAGTTGTGCAACCTGGGCTCCTGCTCCGTGCTGGGACCCGGGGCTGGCAGCTGCTTCCTGAATAATTATTCCTGTTCTGGATCCATCCTGACTCATCCGTGCCCCCATGGCCTGGGACAGGCCACGTCCCGCTGTGCCTCAGTTTCCCCACCTGGAAATCAGGAGCCTGGCTACTCCAGCCTTGTGCTGGGGTGATTTTTGGACTGGTTTGTACAATCAGGAACCTGGGTACTCCAGCCTTGTGCTGGGGTGATTTTTGGACTGGTTTGTGCGTGGATTTCTTGGCTCCTGCTGATCCCAGTGCTTGGGATGGGGGGAATTACACTGATTTTCCAGCAAAGGCATTGCTGCTTCAAGGAGCGTGTGGATTTGTGCTTGAGGTGGACAGGAGGGAAATGTTATTCCTGATTTTTGGGATCAGAAGATTGTGGGATTGTGGGAGAATTAGGGGCTGCTCAGACTCGCAGTCAGGCTCCAGTGCCCATTTCCCAGCAAAGGCTGGGTTTTTCCAGCCTTTGGAGTAAAGTGGATGTGTCAGGAGTGACTTTATTTATTTATCTTGTCCCAAACAAACCCTTGGCATTGGGAAGAGCTGCTGCTTCTGCTGGAACCTGTCCAGGATCCAGGTCTGGCACTGGCACTTGGTGCTCCCGGTGTCCTTTCCTCTCTCCCGCTCCCAGGAAGGAGCAGGAGCTGCCTCAGCTTCCAGGGATCAGCTCTGCTCTGTCAAACACCTGCAGCAGCAGCAGCAGCGTGGGGAGGCTGGGGCTCCCCTCTCCCTGCCCTTCCCAGAGGATATTCCTGGGGTGCTGGCAGCCAGGGATCCGTGATGGGAATGCTGTTCCCAGTGGTGACATCACGGAGCTGGGGACCTTCCCAGCAGGAATGGCACTGGGAGATGCTCCCAGGGCAGGACTGGGATGCACTGGGGAGGCTCAGGCTGCCCTGGCCCCACGCTGGGCACGGCTGTGCCCGCTCCAGGTGCTGCCTGGCTGGGTGATGCCAGCTCCCTGCCAAGGCTTGCTGCTCTGGCCCGGATCCGTGCTAATTCAGCTGTTCTCACTTGAGAGCACCTGGCCTCTGTTCCTCCTCCTCCTCGCCAGGTAAGCACAGCACGGGCAGGATGATGGGAGAGGCACAGGGGACACACTGCCAGGTGTGTCCCTCAGGAATTTGGGGATTCTCCCGATGTCTCCGAGCTCTGACTCACGGCCTTGCCCTCCTTCCCCACAGCCTTTAGCCTGGAAGATGGCGGGTGGCGTGGACGGCCCCATAGGGATCCCGTTCCCGGATCACAGCAGCGACATCCTCAGCAGCCTGAATGAGCAGAGGAACAACGGGCTGCTGTGCGACGTGGTCATCCTGGTGGAAGGCCAGGAGTTCCCCACCCACCGCTCCGTCCTGGCAGCGTGCAGCCAGTACTTCAAGAAGCTCTTCACCTCAGGGTTAGTGGTGGACCAGCAGAACGTGTATGAGATAGACTTTGTGAGTGCGGACGCCCTGTCGGCGCTGCTGGAGTTCGCCTACACCGCGACCCTCACCGTCAGCACTTCCAACGTCAACGACATCCTCAACGCCGCCACGCTGCTGGAGATCCCGGCCGTCAGGGATGTCTGCACGGATCTCCTGGAGAGGAAGATTCTGGCCAAAAATGACCAGATGGATACAGTAGATCAAATTGATCAGAGGAACCATCTCAGAGCAAAAGAGTACCTGGAGTTCTTCCAGAGCAACCCCGTGAACGGCCACCAAGGCAGCTTTCCGTGGACCAACCCAGAGTTGAGAGACCTTCAGAGACTGAACTTCCGAGGCCAAGAGGAGGAGGAGGAGTCGAACTGCAACGGCCTGGACTTCTACTCGCAAGCCACCCCAACCGAAAGACCAAAGGCAAGTGACTGTGACCCCGACAGCAACCCGGCCATGTGGCTGGAGCGCGAGGACGAGGAGCCGGTCAGCGGCGGGATGTTCTCCCCTTCCCAGAACGGACATTACAGCAGCCGCGGCTTGGCCACCCCGGCAGAAGAGGAGGGGGGCACCCCCAGGGGCCCTCTGGACCCGCAGGAGGCCGGGGACTCGCCCAGCTTCATCCCCACGGGCACGGAGACGGAGGATGATGCCAGGGAGGTGGATGACCTGGCCGCCAGCGCCCTGCTCCAGCAGATGATCAACTCGGTGGGGCGGCAGCAGCTCGGCGACGACGACCGCAAGGACGAGGATGGGGTCATGGATTATTACTTGAAATATTTTGGCAGTTCCAGCGAGGGCGACGTGTACCCGTCCTGGTCGCAGAAGGTGGAGAAGAAGATCAGGGCAAAAGCATTCCAGAAGTGCCCCATCTGCGAGAAGGTGATCCAGGGCGCCGGGAAGCTGCCGCGCCACATCCGCACCCACACCGGGGAGAAGCCCTACGAGTGCAACATCTGCAACGTCAGATTCACCAGGTACGGCTGGGAACGGGGGCTGCACACAGACCCAGGGTCTGCACCCAAACCCAGGGTCTGCACCCAAACCCGGGGTCTGCACCCAAACCCGGGGTCTGCACCCAAACCCGGGGTCTGCACTCAAACCCAGCCCTCCCCTCTCCCCAGGAGCCAGCCCAGGGCTGCTCCTGGGTGATTTTATCTCTCTGCTCAACTCATTTCCGTCCTAACTGGCGAGTTGGGGCTGGAGGCCAAAGTTTTCCAGGGCGCAGTTTGGGGGTGTGACACTTGAGCTATCTCAAGGGGCCTGGCTCGATGGCCAGTGCCACCATCCTGCTGTCCTGACTTGCTGAGCTCTGCTGGAAGCCTGACATGAGGGGGAAACAGAGCTGCAGCTTTGGTCTGTCCATTGAGGCAGGAGCAGGGGAATGGTTTGGGCATGGCTCATGGCATGGCTGAGTTGGCCGTGGCTGGGTTGGAGGGAGGTTGGAGCCCACTCGTGTCCTTGGCAGAGCAGCTCTGCAGCCCCGGTGCAGCTCCCGGGGGCGTTTGCCACGGCCCTGTTCCTAATCAGGGCTGCTCTGCTCCCTGCCTGGGCCACGGCAGCACCAAAGAAAGGGGACATTGTTTGGGCTGCTCCAGTTCACTCCAGTCCGTGCCCGGGCACCGCCTCCTCTCCCCGGCTCTGCTGCGGGGCTGGGCCGGCCCGGGGGTCCCAGCCTGGAGCAGCCCTGGCCCTGCCGGGGGCAGCGTGGGCTGCCCGGCCTGGGGCTGCTCCTTTTCCCTGCTCCCTTTCCCTTTCCTTTTCCCTGCTCCCTTTCCCTTTCCCTGCTCCCTTTCCCTGCTCCCTGCTCCCTTTCCCTGCTCCCTTTCCCTTTCCCTGCTCCCTTCCGTTTCCCTGCTCCCTTTCCTTTTCCCTGTCTGCTCCCTTCCCTTTCCATTCCCTTCCCTGCTCCCTTTCCTTTCCCTTTTTCTGCTCTGTTTCCTTTCCCTTTCCCTTCTCCCTTTCCCTTCTCTTTCCCTGCCTGCTTCCTTCCCCTTCCCTTTCCCTTTCCCTTTCCCTGCTCCTTTTCCCTTTCCCTGCCTGCCCAGATGTTCCCACTGTGCCACTTCCCCCAGCCCTTCCAGGCCCCTGGTGCTCTGGGGGCTCCATCCCGTGTGGGTTCCGTGTGGGATGCCCGGGGTGCAGCCCGAGGGGCAGGAGGCCGTGTCCTGCCCCTTCCCCTGGTCCCGGCCGCGCCCAGCCCACGTTGGAGAGCTGAGGAATGCAGATAATGGCAGGGGCAGGGTGCCAGCCCTCCCTCCCCGCTCCCCCGGCCCTGCCACGCGGCACCTCCCTGCTCCGGGGCTGGGGCTGATCCCACAGCGACCCCACAGCCACCCCATAGCGACCCCAGAGCCACCCCAGAGCCACCCCACAGCCACCCCACAGCCACCCCACAGCCACCCCACTGCCATCCCCCTCTAGGCACCATCCAGGCCACTGCAGGCCCTGGAAATGCCACAGGGTCCCTGGCAGCTGCTGGCACTGCAACGTGAGGGGAGGCACAGGGGGGACTTGTGGGGACGGGGAGTTGGTGGGACCACCTCATCCTTTTTCCATCCTGCTCCCATTCCTTGGCATTAGGATCTGCTCCCATTCTGTAGGACCCTGCTCCCATTCCTTGGCATTAGGATCTGCTCCCATTCTGTAGGACCCTGCTCCCATTCCATTGGATTAGGATCTGCTCCCATTCTGTGGGATTAGGATCTGCTTCCTGCTGGCTCCCAGGAGGGCCTGGCACCTGTAAAAAAGCTGCTTTTCTAAACCAGCAGATTCCAGCCAAAACATCCTCCTGCCTCTGCCCACAGCAGCTTTGGGAAGCCTGGACAGGGACAGGGAGCTGTCCTTGGCATCGCTTGTTCCCGTGCCCCAAGCTCCATTTATTCCATGTTATTTATTCCATATTATTTATTCCATGTTATTTATTCCATATTATTTATTCCATATTATTCCTTTGCTCTCCTTCCCCATCCAGGGCTGGGAACAAATCCCTTCCCCATTCCGTGGGAGGGGTTTGGGAGGGGGTTTGGGGTGTGGCAGGAGGAGGAGGGGGCTGCTCCAGCCGGGTGTTCCCGCACCCAGCCCGGCCCTGCTCAGGGATTTTTGCTCCCTGGCGTTTCCTGGTTCCTCTGCGGTCACAGGGGGAGGAGCAGCTCCCATAAAAAAAAAAAAAAGAGAAGAGTTTGGGAGGTTATAAAATGCCAAATTGTAATTTCACGAGCCACTTTGTGTGTCACTCAGAGCTGGACACGACCTTGGGGCTTTGATCCTTCCCCGGAGCTTTAGGATTTCTGGGATCCTGTGGGTAAAGGGAGAACGTTCAGGGCTGGGATCTGAGTGATCCGAGCAGGAATGGGGTGGATCCGCCTGGGAAGGGTCGGGCAGGTGCTGGGGAGGGCAGCAGGGGCTCCCCTGCCTGGCCATGTGCTCGGGGCTGGGTTTGCCTCCAGGAAGCAGCGATGGCTCAGGTGGCCCAGCCCCAAATGAGCCATGTGTGACCCCAGAGCTGTGATCAGCCTGGGCTGGGCAGGGTGTGACCCCATAACCCTGCTCAGACCCTATATGGGCCAATGTGTGACCCCATAACCCTGCTCAGACCTCATATGGGGCATTGTGTGACCCCATAACCCTGCTCAGACCCTGTATGGGCCAATGTGTGACCCTACAGCCATGCTCAGACCCTATATGGGCAATGTGTGACCCCATATGTGACAGTGTGTGACCCTGCCCTCTCACCATGCACTGGGTGATGCTCAGCCCCACACCAGGAGCTGCCCATTCCAGTGTCCATCCCCACACCAGGAGCTGCCCATTCCAGTGTCCATCCCCACACCAGGAGCTGCCCATTCCAGTGTCCATCCCTACACCAGGAGCTGCCCAGCACCAATGCCCATCCCCACACCAGGAGCTGCCCAGCCCATTCCAGTGTCCATCCCCACACCAGGAGCTGCCCATTCCAGTGTCCATCCCCACACCAGGAGCTGCCCATTCCAGTGTCCATCCCCACACCAGGAGCTGCCCATTCCAATGCCCATCCCCGCTCCAGCCCCGTCCCAGTGCCACCCAGGCCGTGTCACCTCCTCCACACCCCTCCCTGCCCCTCCACGCCGCCAGTCCGTCCCTGACGTGTCCGTGTGTCCCCGCAGGCAGGACAAGCTGAAGGTGCACATGCGGAAGCACACGGGGGAGAAGCCCTACCTGTGCCAGCAGTGCGGGGCCGCCTTCGCCCACAACTACGACTTGAAGAACCACATGCGGGTGCACACGGGGCTGCGGCCGTACCAGTGCGACAGCTGCTGCAAGACTTTCGTCCGCTCCGACCACCTGCACAGGCACCTTAAAAAAGATGGATGCAACGGGATCCCGTCACGGAGGGGCCGCAAGCCGCGGGTCAGGGAGGCCGGCGGGGCCATGCCCCCCACGCCCACGGAGGACGGGAGCATCCCGGCCCCCGAGCCCGAGGACACGGCCGCGGGCAGCGAGGAGCAGCAGCAGCAGCAGCAGCACTTTGAGGAGAATTCCAATAACGAAGCGCCGGGATTGAATGTAGCAGGAGGGTCGGATGAGGGTAATGAGCAAGGACTCTCCTAAACCAAAAAACAAAACAAAAAACCATAAAACCAACCCCAACCGATGAAACGATGAAACCTGAAAAAAAAAAAAAAAAAACAAAACAAAGTCACAAAATCTAGTTAGTACTTTTCCTCCGATTTTTCTCTTTAAAAGATGTTTCTCTCCCTTTTTTTTAAGGAAAAAACAAAAAAAAGCTACAAAAAAAAGAAAAAAAAAAAAGAGAGATATTATATATTAACGTTTTCCAATCTTCCCATCGTAAGCGGGGCTCTCCCCCGAGGATCCCTCATAGCCAAGGACCTTTTCTTGGAAAGGCAAGGACGCTAGGGAAGCACGAGGTGGGGATGGAAAGTGGCTCTGTCGCATGGAAAAGAGCTTCCATGTAAATCCAAAGCTTTATTTTGTGTCCAAACACATGTTTAAAAAAAAAAAAAAAAAAAAAAAAGAAAAGAAAAAAAAAACTTATTTCAGAGAGAGATCTATTTAAGAAAAAAAAAAAGGAAAAAATAGAAAAAAAAATAAGGAGTGGTAGGAGTTGGAAGGGCTGTGGCAGGGCGGGGTTTGGAATTTGGGGGCCGGGGGCTCCTTCCCAGGAGATCGGGGTCAGGATTTGGGGTCTGTCCCCCCAGCCCCCCCCCGAGTGCGAGGCTCAGTCGGGCAGCGAGGGCTCCGGGTGGGGAAAAAATTGCTGGAAATTGCTGGAAAAATTGCCTAAAAAAAATTTTTTTTAAAAGAAAAAAATCATGTGAGAGAAGGCAGCAGGTTCGGCAGGGTTTGTGTCGGGCACCCGGGGCTGGGGACGCTGGAGATGGGGACAGGGCAGGGCTGGGGACACCAGGGTGGGGACACCAGGGTGGGGACACCAGGGTGGGGACACCAGGGATGGCTCAGCCGTGCCGTGGGTTCAGTGTCCATCCCTGTGTCCATCCCTGTGTCCATCCCTGTGTCCATCCCTGTCCCCCCCATTGTCCCCACATCCGTCCCCACCCCGCAGTGCCCAGGAAGTGCCTGAGTCAGCCCAGCCCCCGCTGCCGGCAGAATTTGGGGCTGGGGGGTCCCAAATCCCCCCCCAGGGAATTTTTCTTCCCCCCCCCCTTTCCCTTAGGGAATTTTTTCCCCCACCCCCCCCCCCCTTCCCTTTGCCCCAGGGAATTTTTTCCCTCCCCAGCACGGCCCCAAAAACGCCTCCAAATCCCTTTGGCAAAAAGGTTCTTTGGGGTCTCCCCTAAAGGAGCAGGAGGCCTTTGGGAAAGGGGGAGCAGCCTGGCCCCCCCCAGCCCCATTCCCACAAAGAAAAGAAAATAAAATATATATAAATATATATATATATCTAGAGATGCTCTATGGCTGGAGAGGCGGGTCCCGACCCTTGGGGGGAAAAGGCACCTTTGAGTTGGTCACCTGTTTTCTAAATGCACATTTTTAAATGCTAAAAAAAAGAAAAAAAAAAAAAAAAAGAGTAAAAAACCAGAGAGATTTTAAGCCCTTTTATTTTCAAAGCACTTTTTAGATTCTCTTCCTTTTATTTTAATTTTTTTGTTGGTTTTTTTTGGGTTTTTTTCCTTTTTTTTTTTCTTTTTTTTTTCTTTTTTTTTTTTTGGTGTTTTTACTTTCAAAAGAAAAAAAGCAAAGAGCAGGTTTTGGCCGAATGTATTTTGGAGAGGGAGTGAGAGGGGAGTGTGTGCTGGGGAGGGTGGGGTGAGTGGTGGGGCTGGGGGAAGAGATGGATGTTTATTTAATGCAGAAAAACAAAAAAAAAAGCAATAAAAAATTCCAAAAAAAAAAGCTTAAAAATAATAAAAAAAAAAAAAAAAAAAAAAGAAAACAAAGAAGTCTTAGCACTTTGCGATGGAACGGGTACTTTGAGCTCACTTTATCTTAATTTAAAAAAAAAAAAAGCAAGATTCAAGATGTTTACAAGTCAAAAAAAAAAACTTTAAAAAAAAAAAGACTTCTACGGAGAAAAAAAAATATTATTAAAAAAAAAGCCTAAATTTATTTTTGTAAGAAAAAAATGTGTATATATATATATATATTTAACAAAAAAAAAAACCTAGAAAAAAATACAAATATAGGCAGAATCCAAGTGAGATTGGAGGATGGGAGGAAGATGCTAATTAGGTTCTGTGACATGCCCTGACCCTCGGGAATTTTAAATAGAAAAAAAAAATCCATGGAAGCTTGAATTTTAGGCAGGAATCCTGGGGGTTGTGGCTCGCTCACTGCTCCCCACAGCCTTGAGGAGGTTGTTTGTTTGTCTGGGGGTTTTTTTGGGTTTTTTTGGTTTTTTTTAATTTTTTTTGTAGAAATAATTTTATTTTTACGATGTTTTTTTTTAGCCAGCGCAGAGGTGTTGGGATCCCTGTGGATTTGGCAAAAATCCCACCTGGAGCAGGGAAATTGGGATTTGGGCAGGGAAATTGGGGTCTGGAGCAGGGAAATTGGGATATGAGCCTGGAAATTGGGATTTGGGCAGGGAAATTGGGATATGAGCTGGGAAATTGGGATCTGGAGAGGGAAATTGGGATTTCGGCAGGGGGAATTGGGATCTGGGTAGGGAAATTGGGATATGAGCTGAGAAATTGGGATTTGGGCTGGAAAATTGGGATATGAGCAGGGAAATTGAGATTTGGGCTGGGAAATTGGGGTATGAGCTGAGAAATCGGGATTTGGGCAGGGAAATTGGGATCTGGAGAGGGAAATTGGGATACGAGCTGGGAAATTGGGATTTGGATAGGAAAATTAGGATCTGGGCTGGGAAATTGGGATTTGGGCTGGGAAATTGGGATCTGGGCAGGGAAATTGGGATTTGAGCAGGGAAATTGGGATATGAGCTGGGAATTTGGGATCTGGAGAGGAAAATTGGGATACAAGGTGGGAAATTGTGATTTGGAGAGGGAAATTGTGATCTGGGCAGGGAAATTGGGCTCCAGGCAGGGAATCCCCCGGGAAGGAGCTGGAGGGAGCCCAGATCCCAGGGATTTGTGTCCCTCCCGTGCCCCCTTTGGGCAGGAAAATCGAGCCCCCAGGTGCCTGTGGGTCCCCATCCCTCCCTGAGCAGGAGATTTGGGATCTGGGCAGGGAATTCCCATCGGGAAGGGGTCGGATCCCAACCCAGGGGCTCCGGGCGGGGCCGGCCCCTCTGGCAGCACCGGCTGAGGTTTTTTTTTTTTTGGGAATATGCAAAGAAAATTCCGTGTGGATTTGTAAATAGAGACTTGTGGAGGTTCCTGTTGTGCTCGGGGTTGTGGTGGCTCCTCCCGTCCTGGTTTTTGGGGGTTTTGTTTTTATTTTTTCCCCCTGTGGATTTTGCCACCCTCGCTGCTGCTTTTCCTTCCCCCATTCCCAATCCCAAAGGAATCGTGGGGGAAGCAGCACCAGGAGGTGGGAGCTTCCAGGTGTGCAGAAAAGGGGGAAAAATGTGGGGGAAAAAAAGGAGGGATTGGTCAAAAGAAAGGAAGGAAAAAAACGGGGGAAAAGGAAATTGGAGGGGAGAAATAAAAGAGGGGAAATAAGGGAAAGAAAGGGGGGGGGAGAAGGAAAAATGAGAAATGAAAGGTGGAAAAAAAAGCGGGGAAAATGAGAAAAGAAGGAATAAATGGGGGGGGGGGGGGAGGGCAAGGGGAGAAAAATAGGGCAAGAAAGAAGGAAAAAAGGAAAAATGCAAAGGAAAAGGAGCACAAAGGAGGAAGAGGAGAGAGGAGCAGACTCAGGATTCCCCCAGCGATGTCCCCGTGTCCCCCCTGTCCCCTCCCTGTCCCCCCCACTGGCAACACTTTAGCACAAGGTGAAGTTTGCACTAAAAATAAATCAAGAAAAAGCAAAAAAAAAAAAGCAAAAAAAAAAGCTCCAAATGCCCCAGGATTGTCCCTGTCCCGTCGCCTTAAAGCCCCCACCCCAAAATCCCCCCCCGTAGCTCAGCATCGAGATTTTTGTCTTTATTCTGATTAATTTTAATTTAATTTGAGGTTTTGTTTTGGGTTTTTTTTTTGTTGTTTTTTTCTTTTTTTTGAATCCAGGTTGGGATGAAAGTGTTGCCAAAGAAAGTGCTGAGTTACGGTGGGAAGAGAGAGAGGGAGAGAGGGGAATAATAATAAAAGTTATTATTAATAATAATCATAATAATAATAAATGACGAAATAATAAAATCTGGATCGAAGCCAAGCAGGGGCAAGGGGAAATAGGGAGGGGAAAAAAAAAGATTTTTTTTGATTTTAAAGAGGAAGAAATTTGTGTGTCCCCTCCTTTTCCTTCCCCCATCCCACCTCCCCTCATGGGGGTCAGCCCGGGTTTAGGGGGGTTAATCCAGGTTTGGGGTGCAGAGCCCAGGTTTGGGGGGATTCAGCCCAATTTTGAGGGATTGATCCAGGTCTGGGCAGATTCAGCCCAATTTTGGGGGGTTAATCCAGGTTTGGGGGGGCTCAGCCTGGGTTTGATGGGGTTAATCCAGGTTTGGGGTGCAGAGCCCAGGTTTGGGGGCCTCAGCCCAATTTTGGGGGATTAATCCAGGTTTGGATGGGCTCAGCCCAATTTTGGGGGATTAATCCAGGTTTGGATGGGCTCAGCCCAATTTTGGGGGATTAATCCAGGTTTGGGGGCCTCAGCCCAATTTTGGGGGATTAATCTGGGTTTTGGGGGTATTCAGCCCAATTTTGGGGCATTAATCTGGGTTTGGGGGTATTCAGCCCAATTTTGGGAGACTAATCTGGGTTTTCAGGGGGGCTCAGCCCAATTTTGGGGGATTGATCAGGGTTTCGGGGGTATTCAGCCCAATTTTGGGGGATTGATCAGGGTTTGGGGGGCTCAGCCCAGGTTTTTGGGGTTTAATCCTGGCTTTGGGGTCAAGGGAGGGCTGCACCCCCTGCTGGGCTGGGAAGGGACAAATTTGGGGTTTTTTTTGCCCCAAAATGGGCTCTGGGGGGGTCCTGCCCCCCAAACTGAGTGCGAGGGGTCCCATTTCTCATTTTTCCACAGGCAAGGGCTGATTCCCCCTCCCCACCCCAAAATTCTCCTCCATCCCCCCCTTTAAGCTCCCCCCAACCCTTTAGAGCCTCCCCAGCCCCAATTTCCCCACCCCCAAATTTAACTATTTAATAATTTAATAATAAATCAAGACAAAACCCCCTGAATTTCTCTCTCTAAAATTTTCTAATTTGTTTTTTTTGTTGTTGTTGTTTTTGATTCACGACCAAGAAAAAAAAAAAATTAATTTCAATCAAGAGAAACAAAAAAACAAAGAGCAAAACGGGACGGAAATTTTGGGGCGGGGAGGGGGCAAAATGCTGCATTAAATTGTGTTTTATATAATAAAATTATCTATCTATCTTATCTATCTATATATATATATATATATATACACACAGCAAGAGCTGAAATGTCCCCAGGGACGGGGGGGACACCGAGCTCGGCCCGGGGACCCCAAAGGATGCTCGAGGTGGGGCCACTTTATTATAAATATTAATTTTATTTTCATTTTTTTTCCCTTTTTTGGTTTTTTTTTTTTTTTTTGTTTTCTGTTTTTTTTTTTTTTCCTGCGTCTTTCTATATAATCTATTAAAGAGATTCTTTATCTTCAAGCACTCGCAAAGGTTGCAGCGGTTTTTATGTGTTTTTTCCAATTTTTTTTTTGTTTTTTTTTTTTTTGTTTTGGTGAGGATTTTCTCGGGGGTGGGTGGGGGGGAGGAAAAGGAGTGAGGAAAGGAAGAGAGAAAGAGAGAGAGAGAGAGAAAAAAAAGAAATATAAAGAAATATATGAAAAAAAAAAATAAAGCACAGAAAAGACATTCCATAGATTGTAACTTTGATAGTTCTTTATAAAGTGGGGGGAGATGAGGAAAAAAAATAAAAACTATGACAAAAAACGACAAAAAAAATTAAAATAATAAAAATTGCACTTTGGGGGGGGCTTTAAAATAAAAAAAAAAAAAAAAAGAGAGAAATAAACTATATATTAAAAATACACCCGGAGCCCGCTGGATTTCTTGGGGGAGGAGAGGATGGAGGGCACTGGCTCTTTATGGGGGTGTCCCCCTAATTTTTTGGGGGGAGATTTTAATGATTTTGGGGTTTTTTTGCTGGTTTTGGGGTTGGGGAGCCCCGGGCAGGGGGAGCAGGGCAGGGGCTGGGGGTCCCTGGGGTTTTGGGGGGTCCAGGGCCGTGGCTGGGGGGGATTTTGGGGGGATTTCCTCTATTTTGGAGATATCCAGGGCTGCACAGGGGATTTTTGGGGGAGTTCCCCCTGTTTTGGGGGTTTCCAGGGTTGTGGGGGGGATTTTGGGGGATTTCCCCAATTTCAGGGAGTCCAGAACTGCAGGGATTTTTTTGGGGCAGGGGCTTCCCCTGTTCTGGGGGCTCCGGAACTGCACAGGGGATTTTTGGGGGAGTTCCCCCTGTTTTGGGGGTTTTTGGGGGTTTCCAGGATTGTGGGGGAGTTATTTTGGGGGCTCCAGAACTACACAGGGGATTTTGGGGAGATTTTTTTCCTCCCATTTTGGGGCGCTGTGGGGACGGGGATTGAGATGGGGGGGGACTCTGTGGCCGTGCCTCAGTTTCCCCAAATGGAACAAAGCCCCCCCCTCCCTTACAGAATAACA
The DNA here is from genome assembly GCF_023055355.1 of Agelaius tricolor. Classification (NCBI taxonomy): domain Eukaryota; kingdom Metazoa; phylum Chordata; class Aves; order Passeriformes; family Icteridae; genus Agelaius; species Agelaius tricolor. The sequence goes on along the minus strand of NW_027269293.1, from coordinate 824,458 downwards.
GCAAAGGGGGGGGGTCCCCACCCTCCCAGTCTGCCCAGGGCCCCCCCCAGCACCCCCGGCCCCATTAAGCGGCTCGGGGGGGACCGAGGGGGGGTTTGGGGACCCTAATCGCGTTTGGGGACAGATGGCCGCGGTTTAAGGAGCCTCAGGGGACACGTTTGGGGTGTCCCCCCCTCCCCAAACCCCCCCAACCCCATGGGGCCACCTCAAACCGTGACAGGGCAGTGCACAGGTGACCCCACACCCCAAAAATGCCCCAAAAATGCCCCAAAATGCCCCAAATCTCGATGTGGCCGTGGGGGCAGGAGCCAGCCCGGCCCCCCCAGAGGGCACGGCCGAGGGGAGGGGATTAATTTGTGTCATAATCTGCCTTGTTCGGGGCTTTGGGGCTTTATCCCGGGATTTATGGCCGAGTCGTCTTTCTTAGCGAGACGCCCTAATGCCACTTAACACCTGGGAGCCGCGATTTTCATTAGGGGCGTCAGGGACAATTAGTAAGGGAATAATTAGGGCAGGAGCAGCCGCTGCAAGGGTTTAAGCCCCATATGTGCCTGAGTGTGCAGGGGAGGGGATTGGGGGACCCCCGCTTTGGGGGTGTCCAGAGGGGTTTGAGGGGGGATCAGTCCAAATTTGGGCCGTGCCTCAGTTTCCCTCATGGGAAAGCTCTGTTAGGGAGTGAAGGCAAAGGGTGGGACAGCGGTGCCATCCTGGGGTGTCCTGTGGGGTGACAGCACAGAGGGGACACGGGATGGGGACGTGGAGATTGTGGGAAGGAGCCCTGTCCTGGTGACACCGGGGACAGGGGACACACACAGGGGTGAGAGCACAGGGGGGACACGGGATGGGGATGTGGAGACCTCGGGAATGAGCCCCGTCCTGGTGGCACTGGTGACACAGGGGACACACACAGGGGTGACCCCTGGGCTGCCAGGGAAGGAGGGGACACGGGCCACAGAGGCAGAGCTGTCCCCAGGGGCGTCACAGGAAGGGGGCCCGGGGCAGGACGGGCACGGAGCCCCGGGGCAGCGCTGGCAGCCGCCCCCAGCCCCAGCGCGGCCGCTCGGGCAGGGGGCACCGGGGGGGGCCCGGCGGGGCCCGGGGGGCAGCAGGGGCAGCAGCAGCCGAGGCCGTACAGGGCGTAGGGGTGGAAGTAGCCGACGTTCACCCTGCCAGGGGAGACAGAGCGGGGTCAGCGCCGAGACCCAAACCCCTCCTTGGGGCCCCCAGAGCCCCCCAGAGCCCCCCAAGCACCCAGAGCCCCTCAGAGCCCCCCGGGCCTCTAGAGCTCCCCAGGCCCCAGAGCCCCCAGAGCCCCTCAGAGCCCCCAGAGCCCCTCAGAGCCCCCCAGGCCCCCTGGGCCCCCCGAGGCCCCCCTGACCTGCGGACGCGGCGCCGGGCCCGCCGCCGGTGGTAGTCGCCCTTGGCGAAGTCCTCCAGGTTGGCCGGGTGGATGGCCCAGAAATGGCCTTTGCCGTTGTCGCTGCGGCCGGCCTTGACGAAGCACTCGTTAAGGGACAGGTTGTGGCGGACGCTGTTGCGCCAGCTCTTCTCCTGAGACCAGAGGGGTCAGTCAGGGTTGGAAGGGTCAGCCAGGCCCGCAGGGCTCACTAAGGCCCAAAGGGGTCACTCAGGCCTGGAGGGGTCACTCAGGCCCGCAGGGGTCACTAAGGCCCAAAGGGGTCAGTCGGGCAGCCCAGAGGGGTCACTCAGGCCTGGAGGGGTCACTCAGGCCGAGCTCCCCGGCCTCTCCGTGCCCACTCCAGCCCTGCAGAAGCCGGCCCGGGCTCGGCCGGCGGCACCGGAGCTCTCCCGGAGGATCGGGGGCAGCCGACACCGGCAGGCTCAGGAACGAGCCCGGAGGCACCGACCCGGCCGGCACCGAGCTCTAGGCACCCCCGATGGAGGGCACCGACCCGGGCAGGGCCGAGCTCTGGGCACTCCCGATGGATTTCCCGGCGGATCGGGCTCAGCGGAGCCGGCTCAGCTCCCCAGCCCAGTCCCCACCGCTCACCCCAAACCCTGGAAATCGGGGGTAATTCCCAGAAAACGCTCCCGGCCCCACAACCCTCTCACCTTGTTCTTGAAGTAGGGGTAGTTGTCCATGATCCACTGGTAGATGTCGGACAGCAGCAGCTTCTTCTCGGGGGACGAGAGGATGGCGGTGGAGATGAGGGCGATGTAGGACTGGGCCGGTTTGTCCCCGGGCTCCGGCGGGGGCCGGGGGGCGCCCGGGGGGCTCGGCCCGGGGGGCTCCGGGCTGGGGGCGGCCCCGGGCCCCCGGCCCGACAGGAGATACTCGATGGTGAAGGAGGCTCCGGGCGGGCGCCGGGGCGCAGGTGCCGCGTCCCCAGCCGTGTCCCCAGCGGTGTCCCCCGTGTCCCCCATGGTGCAGGTGCTGCCGGCGAGTGCCGGCGCTCATGGCCCGGTAATTAGTGCAGATTACAGGGTTTGCTAATTGTGTTTTCACAAACGCGCTGCCCCCAAAGCGGGCTGTTTATCTGGCAAAGCCCCGGCTTTAACGGGATTTGGGCCCTTAAGCCTCATAAATAAAATGATTAATCCGCTGGAGGTGGAGGAATTCAAAGTGGCACCGAGGAGGTGCCCGTGGGGACGGGGCCGGGGGGTGCCGGGGGGTGCGGCTGCCCCCCAAAACCCAGGGAAGAAGCTGGAGGGGATGGGGGTTGAACCAGAGCCCTCCAGGCTCCGTTTGGGGTGATCCTGGACACGCTGGGAGATCCTGGGATGTCCAGAGAAATCCTGGGATTGCCCCAGGAGCCTCCTGCCGTGCATGAAAACCCCCAGGTCTCATTTTGGGGTGAGCTGGGAGTGATGCTGGGGACCCTCTGGAGAGCTCAGGAGCCTGGGGAGATCCTGGGGGAGATCCTGGTGACCCCAGGAAGGTTGGGGAGGCCCTGTGGGAAGATTTTCCCTGGAAAGATCCTGGGGATGTTGGGTGAGATCCTTGGGACCCCCTGGGAGAAGATCCTGGGGAATCCTGAAAAGCCCAGGGAGATCCTGGAGACCCTGGGGTGAGAAATCCCAACAAGCCGACACAGAATTAAATGTAAATCTTTCATTTTATTTAACAAACACTATAATTTGAAGAATGTGTACTGAGGGAAAGAAAAATAATTTTCTTTTTTTTTGTTTTGTTTTTTTTTTTTTCTCTTCTCTTTACAAAACAAAGAAGAAAAAAAACCAGGATATAAGAAAAAAAAAAAATAAAACCAACATATGTACAGGAAGAGCTGGCCAACTCCAACAGAAAGCACTAAAACAAGCATGGTGTTTCCAAACAGTTGCTTGGCCTGGAAAATTTAAAAGCAATTAAATTAGAATAAAAAATATTAGGAAAACAACTGGACTCTAAAGCTACTGTGCAGCCGGGGCCGCGAGCACAGAACTTTGTACAGTAAAATTAATCTGGGAGCTCTACCCGGGTTTTTGTCAGTTGTTTTCATCCCCCTTTTCCCACCCCCACCCCCGTTTCAACCTGAAAACATATTGCTTACAGCCAGGAAAGAGAAGGAAAAGCAAAGCCTGGGGCCAAGGGGTGCAGTGTCCCTGTGGGAGAGGGAGCGGGAGCAAAGGGGGCTTTGATCCCCAGCCCTTCCCAATCCCGGCCTGCAGCCAGAACCCAGCCAGGCAGGAGGGGAGAATCCCCCTCCCACAGGGGCTCAGGGACCCCCACCCCATGGGGAGATGGGGGTTTGGGAGAGGAGCCCCCTCCTCACTGTGGAGAGGGGTCCTTGCTTTTGGGCACGTGGCCAACGAGGATTTAGGGTGGCTCTGGCTGGACCTCGGGGGCTTTTCCCTCCAGGTGGGATTGGCCACGTGTGGAATTCTCTGGAATGAGGGGGGAGTGCTGGGAAAGGCACCAAGACCCCCCCTCTCTGTGCCCCCCTGGCTGCTGGGGTGAGGGATGGAGGCTTTGGGGTGCCCAGAGCAGGGGAAGGAAGGATGGAGGGTTTGGGGTACCCTGAGGGGAGGATAAAGGGAGGATGGAGGGTTTGGGGTACCTGAGGGGAGGATAAAGGGAGGATGGAGGGTTTGGGGTACCTGAGGGGAGGATAAAGGAAAGATAAAAGGTTTGGGGTACCTGAGGGGAGGATAAAGGGAGGATGGAGGGTTTGGGGTACCCTGAGGGGAGGATAAAGGGAGGATGGAGGGTTTGGGGTACCTGAGGGGAGGATAAAGGAAAAATAAAGGATTTGGGGTACCTGAGGGGAGGATAAAGGAAAGATAAAAGGTTTGGGGTACCTGAGGGGAGGATAAAGGAAAGATAAAAGGTTTGGGGTACCTGAGGGGAGGATAAAGGGAGGATGGAGGGTTTGGGGTACCTGAGGGGAGGATAAAGGGAGGATGGAGGGTTTGGGGTACCTGAAGGGAGGATAAAGGGAGGATGGAGGGTTTGGGGTACCCTGAGGGGAGGATAAAGGGAGGATGGAGGGTTTGGGGTCTGGCAGTGCCCAGCTACACCAAGCCCCTTGGGGGTCCCAGGCCAGCAGCGGGCACAGGGACACGGCCCCTGCTCCTCACCCAGGCCCAGCTCCCTGCGGGCTCAGGGGGAAAAGCCAGCGAGGTCCAGAGCAAACCAGAGCCGGGAGGAGCCCGTGGGAACAGCAGAGGCCGGGACAGAAACTCTCCAAGACAAAGTCAAAAAGGTGACGCTTCGCAAACTCAAAAGCAACAACGTTTTGCCACCAAAGAGCACAGGAGGAGCTTTGGCTCTGGGGCCAAAGGCTGGGACAGAGAAGTGGAGGGGCCGGAGCGGCGGCAGCGCCCGGGCCCCACCCTCGCACCCGCCCGCGACGGGCTCGGGACTCAAAGAAACCTGAATTGGAGTTACCGAGGTAGTTGGCTAAAAACTGAGATTCCCCCACCCGGCATTTTCTGGAAGGACCCCCCTGCCCTGCTCCTGCTCCTGGTGCCAGGTGTGCCCAGGTGTGGGGGTGGCCTGCAGGTCACCGTCCCCATCCCCAGGCCCGGGGGTGTCCCTGCAGGTCACGGCCGCCGCCTCCAGAACCAACCTCAACGAAAAGGGAATGCGCAGCCCTTGTCAGTCTTCAAAAACACCAAAGTTATTGCACTTCAAAAATACAACAGATCTGTGGTTCGAGCCCCCCCCTCCCACCCCCCGCCCCCCCCATGGCTTCTGCTCAACTAAAACGAGTCACTACTGCACAAATCTCTACACTTCCCTTGGGATTAGGTTAAAATTCCAAACGTGTCTCTTTACATGAGGTGCAGAGCTGCTGGAGCTCTGAGCTAGAACAGTGCCACTTCCAAGCCAACATCTCACCCCTGGCACCCCATGCCCCCAGTCCCACCCCTACAAACCCCCCTCTATCCTCTCTGGGTTATCCAAATCCCCCCTCCCAGAGCCCTCCCCGCTCCCCCCTCCCGCCCCGCCCCGGACTCACACGTCCAGCAAAACCTTTAGATTAATTAAGGAATGGTTAATTAACAAGAGGATCAAACTGCACACGGCTTTGGAGATGCAGGGGTGGGTGTCCTGGAGGTGTGCAGGGGAGCTCCCCCGATCCCGGGATCCAGGTGAGGGAGGATCCTGCCTGGCTTAAGACACTTTCTTTACTTCAGGCTCCAGTTCAGGGTCAGGCTCTGAGTGGGGTCGTTTTCCAACCAAGAAGCAGCTCAATGGTTTTTGTTTTTTGTTTTGTTTGTGTCGTTTTTTGTTTTTTTTTTTTTTTTTTTTCTTTTTTCTCTCGTTTTAATGAGTAATTTGGAATAGGAAAGTCACAGGAGATGAGGGAGGGAGGGAGATGAGGTGGGAGAGGACGTTCTCCCCCTCCTCCAGTTTAATAAGCACCAGAGTATTCAAGTCTGTCCGTTGGGAATTCCGAGCCGTGGCTGCAGTCAGCAGGCAGAGACTAAACCTTTCTCGTAGGAGCAGCGTCGTTTGGGCTGGGGTCCCTCATCATCATCATCCTCCTCCTCGTCCTCCTCCTCGTCCTCCTCCGAGGATGAGCTGTCCAGTGTTAAATCCACAACATCCGCCGGGGCTTTGCCGTTCTCGCCGGTGCCGTTGGGGGCGGCCAGGAGCCCGTTCACCTCCGAGGAACCTGGCACGGGGAGGAGGAGCTGAAACCAGCCCTGCCCAGCTCAGGCAAGGATCCAACGCTCCTGGCTGGTCAGCCTGGACAAGGGAAGGCTCCAGGGAGAGCCTAAAGGGGCTCCAGGGGAGCTGGAGAGGGACTGGGGACAGGGGATGGAGGGACAGCACACAGGGAGTGGCTTCCACAGCCAGAGGGAATACTGGGGAGAAATTCTTCCTTGTGAGGCCCTGGCACAGGTGCCCAGAGCAGCTGTGGCTGCCCCTGGATCCCTGGAAGTGTCCAAGGCCAGGCTGGAAAGGGCTTGGAGCAGCCTGGGATAGTGGAAGGCACCCCTGCCATGGCAGGGGGTGGGACTGGATGATCCTGCAGGTCCCTTCCAACCCAAGGCATGCTGGAATTGTGTGATTTCCCCTGGGGTTTCCAGCCTTTCTCACCTAGAACCAGGATGGGACACTGAGGGCTGCAGCTCCGCTCCTTCTCGGCTCGGATGGGGCACCAGGAGCCATCCACCAGGTACTCGATCTCATCTGCATCTTCACATTCTGTCAGGATCTTGGACAGGAGCCTGCAGAGGGGACAGGAGGAGCTGTCACAGCCCTGGCACTCAGCAGGGTGTGTGCAGTGACCCTGGAGCCAAAGGAACCTGCTGCTGGCTCCTGAGCTGAGAGCCCTTGGAGTCACGGACTTTATTCCCCATAAAACCCGTGCAGGTTCTGACTGTGCAAATCCACCCCAGCCCTTCCTGTCCATGCACCCGAATCATCAACTACCAGCTTAATTAGCTGCAATTAAGGACAGTTTTTCCTCTTCACCCAGTTTCCCAGGCACTGCTTCCAGGCAGGCCCCTGCTGCCCCATCCCATGGGACGTTCCCAGCCAGGCTTTAGCAAAAGGTGAGAGATCCTTTGGCATCAGGAACTCAGCAATCCAACCAGCAGCACTTCCCTTCCTTCCCAGCTTTATTTCCCAAATCTCCACAATAGCCACCAGAACAACGTTCCTGCATCAGGAACACCACGAATCCATGAAAATACTCCTGGAATGAGGCCCTGATTCCAGAGAAACTGGGGACTTGCTTCATTCCCTGTGTCCCAGCGTTTGCCTGGGATCTTTAGTTGGAAATGCTGCTCTGCCAGGCCTCACTCCCTCCTGGACTTGAGCACTTTCCTTCAGGAGGAAGGAGAACTCTTAGTGGAGAGAGTTCCAAGGTCAGGAAAACTTTGTGGCACCCCAGTGGGAGAGTTCCAGCTTTCCCCAGCTCCTGCAGGAATTGCTCCCACAGCCAATCCCATCACCAGCACAGCAACCACCAAGCTGCAGCTCCCAAAAAGCTGACAAGGCCCTGAGGATGCCAGACCTGACCAACCACCTCCCACCCTGCTCAGGAGCCTCGGGCTCTTTCCTGACTCCCAGCACCCAGCTGAGTGCCAGCTCCCTCCCCTCACTTCCAGGGAATCTGGGAAGGATTTCACCCAGCAGAAGTGGCATCAAACCCAGCCCTGAGCAGGAGCTGAAGTCTGCTGAGCCTTCCCCAGGGACATCCTGCTGCTCCTCATGCAGGACACGGGCACGGCTGACCCGTGTGGGTTCCACAATCCCACCCCTCACAGCTTCCCCTCCACCTCCCCCTGCCAGAGATCTCCAAGGAACTGGATTTTCCTGTCAGGGTTGGCCAGGGCACAAAGCAAACAGGTTATCTGTGCTGAGGCTGCTCCAGGCTGCCTGGAAAGCCACAGCTCCTGCATCTGCCCAGGCCCACAAGGGCAGCGACGCTGCAGGAGCCCTGGGCCAGACTGGTCTGCTCACTTCCCTGTGCCAGGGGAGCTGAGGCACCCCAAACATCGCTGCAAACTCTCCCTGCTCTTGAGAGCACCTGCAGTGGAGGCCAATCACACAGCCACGAGGGTGGAGATCATTTCCCAGCAGGCAGGAACCACGTGTGCTGCTCCACCAGTCCTTGGCCAGTGGTCCCAGTCTACAGAAGGCTCCCAGTGTTTGGGGGCACAAAGCTGCTCCCAAACTCACCCCAAAAATGCTGCACCACAAGCCTGTTCCCTCCCAGCACATTCCCACTTGCTCTAACACACCAAAACACTGAAACCAGAATATGATGCACCAGCAGAATAAACTTTCAACAGTTTCAAAGTGAACTTCAACCAAGAGCTGGATGCTGCGCCCAGCGGGGAAGGGGAAAGGGCAGAGAGGTGCAAACCTCACCCATCAATGATGAGCTGGTCGTAGGGGGCAGGTTTGTCACACACAGGGCACATCCATGTGGGCTTTTTCTCATTCATCTGTAGGTAGAAGACGGCATCAAAGCACTGCAGGTGTGCACAGGTCTCGGCCCGGCACGGCACCGACAGGCGCATCTTCACCAGCTGTGGAGAGAGAGCAGAGCATCAGCCTGGACACCTGGCAAGGAACCCCCAGATCCCCTCAGAAAGAAAAACATCTGCCAGTTGGCAAAGCTGCTCTGGGAGTATGGTTTGGGTTCTTGACAAAACCAGGCTAAAACAGAGCTGGAGCTCCTTGGTTCTGGATTAAACTGGGAGAGCTGGGGGTGCCAGAGCCTGAAGGGCTCCAGGAGAGCTGGAGAGGCAATGGGGACAAGGGATGGAGGGACAGCACACAGCGAGTGGCTCCTCACACCCAGAGGGAATATTGGGGGAAAATTCTTCCCTGTGAGGGTGGGCAGGCCCTGGCACAGGGTACCCAGAGCAGCTGGGGCTGCCCCTGGATCCCTGGCAGTGCCCAAGGCCAGGCTGGAGCAGCCTGGGACAGTGGGAGTGTCAGGTGTGTCAGGGAAGGTGTCACCCTGTGGCAGGGGGTGTCACTGCAGGGTTTTAAGCTCCTTTCCAACCCAAACTCCAAGTCCATGAGGGGCCTGCAGGGTCTCACCGGACAGATGAGGGACACTCGGACCCCGGTGGTGGCGATTTCACTGTCGGGGTCCAGGCGTAGCTTCTCTTTCACTGCAGGGAGAGCAGAGGACACAGCATTAAACAAAACTCAGCCTTGGCAGGGCTGTGCAGCACAGGGGGAGCAGCTCACCCCAGCCCTGGGGTGTGTGGGGATCACTTTCCCTGTCAGGGAGGGAATGAACACATGGACCTGGCATTAATTCCCTCCTGAGCTCAGAGGCAGCAGGATGTGGGGAAATGTCTCCCCCTGGCACTTCCAGCTCAGAGCAAGTCCCCATCCCATCCTTTTGCCATCAGGTTATCAAGCCTCCTCTCAGCCCTGCTGGGCTGCCACTCCTTGGCCTCTCCACTGGCCACCTGCTTTAACCCAGAACGTTCCACAGGAGCCACAAACAGGCCCAGAGGCAGCCGGGCAGAGAGCTCAGAGCAAGGCAGCCATGCAAGGCCGGGCACAGCAGCCATCCAGCACAGATCTGGGAAGAATCAGATGTCAGGAAAGGAGGAATCCTGCCCCTGCTGCTGCAGCCTGAAAGGAAAAACCAGAGGAGCAGCAGGGAAATCAAAGAAAGCAGCAGATGGGCAGGGCCCACGTGTGCAGGTCCCACACCAAGGTGCAAAAATCAACAAAACGAGCTTTGAACTGCTCCCAAAGTCCTGAGGAGGAGCTGCTGCTCCCACTGCTGTCTGCAACTGCCTCTGACACTTCCATCACTGTTTTTCTTTGGAGCAAGTCAACCATTTCTTTTGACCTTTTCAGATCATAACAAGATGTCTCCAGACAATGAGGCTACATGCAGCTCTGCAACACCCAGCTTTAATTAGAGAGGGACTTCTCAGATGTGAAATTCCCAGGAGATTACAAGATTTGGGCTTGTTTTCCTCACATTAGGAGCCTTTTCATCCAAGCTTAATTTTTTATGAAGTTCTTTGTAAGAGCCTTCTCTGTGCATCAATTACTGGGAGACCTGGGAAGGAGAATTTTCTAGGATCTCCAGATCAGGATTTTGGATCCAAAGCCGTAATCTGTTCTCAGACAATGTCCCTGTATTAAGTTCTACAGAATTTTATGCAAAGCAAGATGAGTCAGCAGTGAGATGTGACTGAAGCCAAAGGGCAGCTTCAGTGACAGGGAAGTATTTGCAGAGCAGACCAGAGCTAGAAAAGCAAAGTTTAGGATCTCCTCAGGTTGGCCAGTTCTGGATATCCAAACAACTTCCAAGCACGAAAACACGAAGGAGCTGAAGTAAGACATTGCTCTCATTTGGTTTTATTTAAATAAATAGAACCAAATAGAACTGATTCCTGCCCAAAATCCAGGTGTCTGCAGGCTGGATACACCTGGAGCCATCACCTTTCCCTGGGAACTACCATCCACCTCCAAGACTGGCAGGCTGAGGAAGCTCAGCCTGGAGAAGAGAAGGTTGAGTGGAGACCTCCCAGAACATTCCAGTCCCTGAAGGGGCTCCAGGGATGCTGGAAAGGGGCTCTTCCTTAGGAGCTGTAGTGACAGGACAAGGGGGAATGGTTTGAAGAGGGCAAATTGGGGTTAAGATGTGCAGGAGAAATTCCTCCCTGTGGGCAGGGCCTGGCACAGGGTGCCCAGAGCAGCTGGGGCTGCCCCTGGAGCCCTGGCAGTGCCCAAGGCCAGGCTGGAGCAGCCTGGGACAGTGGAAGTGTCCCTGCCATGGCAGGGGTGGCACTGGATGAGCTTTAAGGTCCTTCCAACCCGAACTATGCTGGGATCCCCTGACAGTTTCTTATCCTTGGGAGGAGTTTTCCAGGATCTGGGCAGTTTTAAAGACCATCAGGATCATGGGGTCAGCTCTCCCACGCAGAGTGAAACACTGAGAAGGTTTTGTCCAGCAACATGAAAAACTGGGAATCTTCCACACTCATGAGCTCCAAGTCAGATTCCACCTTGGAAAAGTAACTTCCCCTCATTTCCAGTAATGTTTTACATGAGCCTCACACCAGGAGGATTTACCTGAGCGGTTTGGGATAAGCATCTCTGGGGACCATCTCTTCTCTGAAGCTCTCAAGGCATATCAAAGTGCTGCTGGTGACATCCCAGTGCCACCCCAAGGAGTGCCAGGGACTGGGGCAGCAGGACATTGTCACCAGGATCCCTCGCTCCAGAAAAGTCCTTTGGGAATCCCGAGGTCAGTGCTGCTCGTACTGACTCAGCTGAAGGCATGAAGCCCTTCCAGTCCCAACGACAGCGGCACAAATCCTACATCCACCTACAGGGAGAGCCACCAGAACCACGGCTTTGGGGTGACCTCCCACGGCTCCCACACAGCTCTCAGCAAGTCTGTTCAGATAAAAAGTGGGGTTTACACAGCTGGAGGGGAGCAGAGGTGTGAAAGGTGGTGGTTATTCCCCAGCAGGCTGCAGCCAGGCCCTTCCTGAGCCACTCACCCAGTGCTTTGCAGAGCTCCGGGTGCTTGATGCCGATGGTTTTCAACCTCTGCAGCAGCTCTGCTGAGGTCATCTGCCGCACCAGGTACAGCCCCACCGAGTAGCTCTGGGGAGAGAGGAAGGGGAGGATGAGGAGGCTGCTCTGCAGGGCTGCCTGGGCAGCTCTGGGGGCTCCCTGGGCTCTCACCTTGCCGTAGTTGCCCCAGGTGACCGTGATGCGGTTGGTGGCCGCTGACAGGTACATGAGGTGGGTGAGGTTGATGGGCCTGCAGGGCCTCTTGGGTTCCACCCCGGGTTTGTTTGAGGGGTAGTAGCCCTAGAGCAGGAAGATTAAATACAGATTATTTATGTTTTTTACTCAAGGTACATCTGTTGATCAGCTCCATTAAATTACACTCAGCCCCAGATCTCAGGGATGGGGGGGGAAGGAGCTGAGTACAGCTGGAGCACAATTAAACAGGATCGAGCCTTTATACAGAACAGCTCATTAACAACATGGCTAATCCATAAAAAAAATTAGCTTTAAACTAAGTAGAGCACTTCTATAGTGTGGCACCCATCAGGAAAGCCATTTCCTTGCACACTCCCCAAACTTCCCCCAGATTTTCCCCCCCAGTCCTCACCGGCACGGAGCAGTAGCTGTGGTTCACCTTGACGGCGATGTTGGGAGGGTACTGATCCTCCTGGGGGGAGCTGGTGTCTGTGTAGCAGATTCTGGGCACAAACAACACATCCCATAATATCCCAACGCTCTGCACATGCCCAGCTCCCACAGCCCCCATCCCAATCCCATCCCAATCCATGCTCCCTCAGCAGAGCCCATCCGGGTGGGACTCTGCTGCTTCTGCTCGAGGTTCAAAAGTGGAGTTTAAGAGGCCCAAGAACAAAGATTTCACAGGAAATTCTCTCTGGAGCCATGAAATCCACATTGGAACTTGCTAGAACCTTCCCTCCTCCCCTGCTCTGCCCCTGATGTTCAATGAGCCCAGCCCAGACCTACCTGAGCACCACCTGAACCGATTTCACGCCGGGTTGCAACTCCCTGATAAATGAAAGAACAGAAAACTTCTAATTAATTATGTAAAAAAAATCCCTACCCCCAAAAGAATCACCCAAACCAGCTGCCAGACTCAAGAACTTCAGTTGTTCCTAATTTTTTTAAATAGAACTTCAAAAAATTACCTCCCAGAACTTTATTTAAATTGTACAATTCCCCCTGCAAATATCAGTGATCCTGTAATTATTTTTTTTTTCCTGATGCACCAACCTACAGCTTTTCTCTGGGTTTTTTAAAACTGTTCAGGTGCCTTCTGGTGATTTGTGAGAATTTATAAAAACTGGGTTTTAAGGTCAGGTTTACCTGACAGTGTTCAAGACTCTCTGTGTTTAATTATTCAGCTGAAGCTGCTCATGCAAACCAAGGGACTGAATATTAAGGCCCCACTGTGAATATTGCAACCTCCATCAGGGCCATTCCTGACAGGATTTTAACTTCAATCAGCAAAGAAATGAAAGACACAACAAGGATGTTTTACCAGGAGGCAAAATAACCAAGATATTCTTTCTCCGGCTCTTTAATTTATGACAAAGAGAAATATTGAAAGGTTTTATGTTAAATTTTTGGAGGAATTCTGCGTGAAGGGAGCAGGTCAGGCGAGAGGAAACCTCCCTGCCTGCACTGCCACCTCTGAGGGCAGCCTTTGTTTGGCTCAAAAGTTGCATCTGACAGGGGTCAGGGTAAATCCTAATCCCAGATGTTTCCTCCCCACCAAGGAAGGTCCTTTCAGATGCAAAGAGCTCCACACTCTGCCTTTTGAACCTGGCCCGGAGGAAAGGCTGCAGACACTCACAGCACCAGCTCAGCAGAGAATTTAGGTCATTGATGATTTCATCCCCGTTTTCCTGCCCAAATGCACCATTCCAGAGGGAGATTAGAGCAGCACAAGTGAAACTTAAGGACCTGGATGGGGGAATTTGCAGCTCCCGCTCCTCCCAAAGCTCTCTGCTGTACATGAGGAGCAGCCTGGTGTCCTCACACAAATCCTGGTCCCTTGCAGAGAACAAAAGCTTCCACAGGCAGGGAACACTGAGCAATGCTGGAATTATGCAGCTGCACTTTCTGGAACTGTTAATACCCAGTGAGGAGTACCTGGAATTTCTGATCAGCTCCACTTGTCTTGGTGTTAATGCAAAAATGCACGGACTTTCCTGAAGCTTCTCATTATTCTGTGGAACTGAGGAGGGAAGAGAAGAGTGTCCATCAAACTGAGAGCACGAGGTGATTGCCATGCTCTGTTTATCTCCAAGTCTTGTTCTCTCCCACACCCCAGAATTGCAGTTTTCACCTGTTTTGGTAATTCTGCTTTGATTAAAGCTTTGCTCATTTATTGTTCGGTGTGACCAGCACAGGCTTTGGATCTGATTTTTCTCTTTTTAAATTATATTTCCTCTCCTCAAACAATCCAAGAGCCATCAGCTCACCACATCAGTGGTGCCACAGTGTGACCACATCCTCGAGAAGCCCAAGAGGAGACCTGAGCCTGACACAAAAGCCCAAAACCAACCAGACAGAGCAGGCGGGTTCTGGACAAGAAAGAAAACCCCAGCAACAAGAGAGATTAGCTCAGATAATAAAAAAGCAACACAAAAAGCAGCTGGAAGAGACAAAACACGGCTTCAAACCCCCTGACCTTGAGGGTGGGACAGCAGCTCACCCTCAGAGAGGCTGCAGAGAGCCCAGCATTAACTGGGGCCTTTTGCACAGTGATAATTTTAAGATCAAGTGCATTTAATGTGGGGAAGATGAAGCTTGAGACGTGGGAAACTTTTGTTGCAACCTGTGCTTCAATCCAAACACGTTTTATTTTCAGTTCTGTGTCTCTAAGCAAAGTTCAGACCCTGAGCTGCTGAAAGTCACAGGAGGAACACAAAGAGGAAGTGCTAAAACAGCTTTTTAAAAATCATTTAGCAAGAATTGGGTGTTTTGCTTTGTCTCACTTCCATTGCAGGGTTATTCAAAGCCACCAGGAGTTCAGAAGGAGGAAAATGCACTTTTGTATGAAGAAGAGGAGATGGAGGAAGGATAAAACCTCAGCAGCTCTTGGAAGACCTGGGGACAACTTGAGTCACTCCAGGTGCTTCCCCTCTGGTGCCTTTTCTGCTTTAAAAATGCAAATGGAACTTGCAAAAATACATTTCAGAAGTAAGAATGAAGATATCTTTGTGGAACTTTTTGTTTAATTCCAGTTTCTGCCCAAATATCTTCTGACAAAAAACAACCAGCAGAAAGTAAAACATTTCACGAGGTATTTTTAGCAAGTGATGATTGACAAGGACAATAACAAAAAGTAATTTTAATGTTTCTGATTAAGAAACTGCCAATAAACCGAGTCCTGCTGATTGTTCAGCCACACAAAGACAAAGCAAACCTGATTAGGAAAATCGAGAAGCTGCCCACAGTTTATTTTGCATTTTTCTCAGCTGGCTCTTTATACAAAAACCTAAACTGCTGCTGGAATAGAAACCCAGAACCTGGGAGGTGCAGCCTGGGCAGGACTTGAAGCTCTGCTGGCTCCACAGGTGCCTCAGGAGGCAGCAGGGGGATCAGGCAGAGCCCTGCGGGGCCCAGGGCTGGTGTCACCTGCCAGGGCTGCCTTTAATGAGCCCTGGGGCAGGGGACACCGATGGCACCTTGGGACACACCCGGGCAGTCCCACACCGATGGCACCTTGGGACACACCCGGGCAGTCCCACACCGATGGCACCTTGGGACACACCCGGGCAGTCCCACACCGATGGCACCTTGGGACACACCCGGGCAGTCCCACACCGATGGCACCTTGGGACACACCCGGGCAGTCCCACACCGATGGCACCTTGGGACACACCCGGGCAGTCCCACACCGATGGCACCTTGGGACACACCCGGGCAGTCCCACACCGATGGCACCTTGGGACACACCCGGGCAATCCCAGCGAGCGCCCCCAGCCCCCTCTGCCTCCACCTCGTGGAAATTGGTTTTCCTTCAGAATCCCACATTGGAATTGCTGACTAACACGCATTAACACACAGAGATCACCCACTGAAGGACAAACAGGCATCAAACGACTCCAAAATCACTTGGACAGATGCTAAGCATCCTCAAGAGAGCTCAGCTGGAAGTAGGAGCGGCCTCAAAGGTCTAAACCAAGAGGCCTCACTTGTGGAAGAGCTCATGAACTCCTTCAGCAGCCTGAGGATCCCAAACTCCCAGAGAAACACTGCACAAACCGTTCCCCACACCACGATCGTGTTTGAGCTTGACTCTGTCACCACTCAGCTGCTTTGTCACAGCATTAACGCCTTCAAACGAAGAAGAAATTACATAAAATCTGACTAATTAGGCCTCTGTCTTTTTGTTTCTGCACAATCAAATCTTTATCTATTTTTTCCCCCCCCAAACCACAACAAATGTATTTTCAGCAAAGCCAGACCAGCCCAAGCTGTCAGAATTCTCTACCAATTGATTCTACATCACCACATGGATTTATGAGACACTCAGCAGAACTCAACTTCTCTGGACACGCTGAATTTGCTACCAGAACGTTCTATTTAACACCAGTTAACAACATCCTTTGTTTCTCCAAATTAAATAATGAAAAATCAGTCTCCACACCCCAGGGAAAAAGCTCTCCTTCCAGTTTTACTGGTTACCCCTCAAAACACACAGAACCACACACAAATAACAGGTCAAAAACACAGTTTGAGGTGTTGCCACTCTCTTTTATCCACGGGATGCTTCAGGTCAGGGATTTTCAGTGCTGAAAACCAGCATTAGTGTGGAACACGGCTCCAGAATCCACAGGAACCAAACAAGGTGGGATTCCAAAGTGAGCACATTCCAGGCCTGAGGAAAATCCCAGGAGCACAGGGTTTGGATTGGGAAGGACCTGGAGGATCATCCAGTCCCATCCCACAGGCAGGGACACCTTCCACTGTCCCAGGGTGCTCCAGCCAGGCCTTGCACACTCCCAGGGCAGCCACAGCCTCTCCTGCCCTGTGCCAGGGCCTCCCCACCCTCACAGGGAGGAATTGCTCCCCAATATCCCATCGAAATCCCTCCTCTTTTAGTTTGAAACTGTTCCCCCTTTGCCAGCACCGTCTCTCTCTGTAAAAAGCTGCTCTCCCTCTTTTGTCAGCCACCTTTAGGCACTGGCAAGCCCAAAGATAAATATTCCTGTGTAAATTTTGAGTATGAGGGGAGAGAGAGGGGGAAAGAGAGAGGGGGGGAACGAGAGAGGGGGGGAACGAGAGAGGGGGAAGAAAGAAAGAGAAAGGAGGGAAAAAGAGAGAAGGGGAGAAAGTGGGGGAGAAGAGAGGAGGGAGGAAGAGAAAGAGAGAAGGGGGGAAAGAGAGAGAGAGAAAAAGAGGGGGAAAAGAGAGAGAAAAAGAGGGGGGAAAGAGAGAGAAAAAGAGGGGGGAAAGAGAGGGGTCTCACCACCCCATCCATCAGCCTCTCCTGCCACACAACTTTAGAAACTCCTTAAAAACACACCTTATTTATCAACTCACGTTTATCAACTTTCTTCAACTTCTACCTTATTTATCAACTTTCTTCAACTTCTACCTTATTTATCAATAAGGTTTAAGTTATTTATCAACTTTATTCAACTTCTACCTTATTTATCAACACCCCCCCTTATTTATCAACTTTATTCAACTTATACCTTATTTATCAATAAGGTATAAGTTATTTATCAACTTTATTCAACTTATACCTTATTTATAAACTTTATTCAACTTCTACCTTATTTATCAACACCCCCCCCCTTATTTATCAACTTTCTTCAACTTCTACCTTATTTATCAACACCCCTCCCCAAACTCACCTAACTCTGTGGGCTTCAACAGCTCGTCCAGCGTGGTATAAAAGGGCAACTTGACCAAGCGAACCTCGGGCTTGGCCACTTTGGGGGGCAACCTGCCCAGTCCGTTCAGGTATTTGCCGTAGAGGGCAGGGTAGTCGATGCTGGCGGCGGGCAGGGTCCGGGGCACGGCGCTGCCGCGGTCGTACGAGGAGTGCAGGGCCAGAGCCTCGGCGCGGGGCGGCGCCGGCGGCGGCGGCGCCACCTCCGAGCCCTTCTTGTTGTAGCGAGTCTCGTAGAGCTCCTTGATCTTCTTGAACACCTCGGGGCTGCAGTCAAACTGGACCAGCTGCAAAGCTCGGGTCACTAGTTCGTGTTTTAGTCCGCTTTTACTCCTGCCAACAAAACCCAGCAACATCTGAAGATCTGAGACTCGGAAACTCATCACCATGTTCTGGGGGATAAAAAATTAAAAGATGTTCTCATAGTTATAAAAGGCAAAGGTTTAGTTGTCACTTTATAACTACAAGGCAAGATATTTTAAATTTTCCCCTCAAAGAAAGACCCCCAAACCTGTCCAAACCCGCTGCTGCCGTCTGATTTTGGTTCCCATTTATTGTTTGAGCAACACAAACACAGAGATCACCCACTGAAGGACAAACAGGCATCAAACGGCTCCAAAATCACTTGGACAGATGCTAAGCATCCTCAAGAGAGCTCAGCTGGAGGTAGGAGCGGCCTCAAAGGTCTAAACCAAGAGGCCTCACTTGTGGAGGAGCTCATGAACTCCTTCAGCAGCCTGAGGATCCCGAACTCCCAGAGAAACACGGAAAACTTCATCCCAAATGGTGCCAGTGCAAGGCACAGGGAGAAAATCAACGTGAGTTAGGTGAGGCTGAGGTGAACTGGGGCCACCAATCCTGGACTTCCAGATGGGGAAAACCCCTCCAGAATCCTCCCTACATCCACAGGATCTTTAGAAAACCCCACACATTGTAGAGTGTGGAAGGATGCTGAGATTGTTGAGGAGAGCAGTGTGCTCCCAGCAGAACAATGCCAAGCGCTTCCCTGGGATCCCAGCCAGGAGCTGCCTTGCAATTCCCAATTTCAGTGTCTGATAAGCAGCAAAACCCAGCTCAGGGCTCCCAAAATTCCCTCTCTGTGGCAGCCCAGGCCTGTAAGTGTTTGCAGAGTCAAAGGCCACAAGGGAAGCTCCCATCAGGAATTCTTCCTGGTGAATCCACAGCTCCAGGCTGGCGTTTCAGACCCCCAAACAGCCTTAAAACTGCAAAGAAGCAGCTAATAAAGTACACAGGCTGGAAAATTCAAGTTGCCCTGGAAGTAAACTCGGTAGATATCCACACGTATTCGCTCCACATCCTTCCTGGTTTGTGGGGAAATTCGAGAAGAAACCCCACAAAAAAAACCCAGCAGATCTTCCCCAACCTCTACCTCACTCTTGAATTAATAATTAAAAAGAAAGCATAAAAGATAATTTAACAATCTCTATCATTTCCTGAAATAAACCCACTACAGATTATTTTTTTATTTTTTTTAATTAAGAAATCTACAACTGTTTCCAGAAACATTTCACAGCCACTTTTGGCTATGTGGGAATTAGATGAGAGAGAAAATGCCACTTGGTTTTCTCCTTTTCCCTTACATATGTCATTTAATCTGAAACCCCAAAAAGCTGTTATGTCACTGTCTGTAGTTAGAACTTCTGGGAGTCGTGATGAGTCCCAAAATATCCCTGATGAGGGAAAAAAAGACTGATGACTAAAGAGGAGAGAAAAGATGTTTAATTGCCAGAAAGTCAGAATTTCAGAGCCCCGGATTCATGGTGCTGCTCCAGCACACACCACCTGTGAAATCCTGGAGGAATCTACTTTGTGCCTCAGTTTTGTTCAACTCAAAAATAGAATCAGGATCATTAAGGTTGGAAAAGACCTCCAAGATCATCAAGTCTGATGAAATCCCACCAGGATCATTAAAGCGTGCTAGGAAATGGAGAGAACCTTGTCGTCCCCGAGGGATTTGAGGATAAAAGGTGCATTTGGAAAGATAAATTCATCAAGACACAGCAGCAGGAGGCACCAGGGCATCCCAGGAGCTCGGGAGACAGGAACTCCTCCTGTGGGAATTGCTCCTGGAGCCCCTCACCCAGGACTCTTGGCCTGGAAAGCGGAGCTGGAGCCCAGAGTTTCCATTTGGAAGGAATTTTGAAGGAATTAAGGACGATGAGATTTGAGCAGCAACACAACAACAAACCCCAGACAAAGCAACCCGAGGGCTCGAGGTTCCCCGTGCGAGCAGGGAGAGCACATGGAGTGCCGAGATTCCCGACGCTCCTGCCTGTTCCTCCTCTCAGAACGCTCGTGTGGGACGGCTCTGAGCCCACCAAAGCCTCTGCGGCCACCGCGGTGCCTGGGGAGCGCTCCGGGACCGCAGGGGGAGGGCAGAGCCCCCCAAAAACCCTCCCCGGCCGGGATGGCTGCGGCCACGCAGCCCCAGCCCTGCCGAGGGGCTGCTCCTGCGGGCGGGGAGCGCTGCCCGGGGAACGCTTCCAGGGAACGCTTCAGGGAACACTTCCAGGGAGCGCTCCCCGGCCGCTGCCGTTGCTCCTTAACCGCCCTCAGCACCCGCTGCCCCCGGCCCCCACAGAACCGGGATCCCGAGGGGACCGGGAAAGCTCCCGCTGCTTCCCGAGGCACAAACCGCCTTGGAAACACAACTCCGAGCGTGGATTCGCCTCACCCCATCCCAGCGGGGCCCTGGGGCCGCCCCCGCCCCCGCCCCCGGCAGTGCCGGTCCCAGCGGTTCCCCGACCCCCGGACAGCCCCGCACCAAGCGCTCAGCCCCGGGGCGGGCAGCGGGACCGGCCCGGGGGGCGCGGGGGCAGCACCAGCCCTCCTTAATCCCGGCAGTTAGCGGGGCAGGCCCGCCGCGGGGGCACCCCGAGGAGGGCGGGCAGCACCGCGGCCCGGCCCGGCCCGGTTCGGCCCCGGGAGGTCCGGCGGGGGCTGCGGCCCGGAGGCCGGGGCGGGGCAGTCTCTAAGGTAAAAAGGCGAGGGGGAGGCCCCGGAGCGCCGCCCCCGCGGTCCGCAGCGCCGCCCCCCGCCTTCCCTCCGCGCCGGGAGCCGCCCGGTGCCGGCCGGGCCCCGCGGGCGGGGCGGCGGCGCCGCTTCCCTCACCTTCGCCTCCACCAGCTCCGCCGCCATCTTGGGCCTCCAGCGTCCACCGCGCCGGCCGCCGCCGCCGCCGGGTCACGTGACGCCCTCGCGCCGGGGGGAGGGCGGGGCCGCGCCGCCAGCGCCGCCCAATCGGCGCGCGCGCTCCTCGCTTCCCGGCCACGCCCTCCGGGCCACGCCCCGCCAGGCCACGCCTCCCCGGGAGTCTTAAAGGGGCCGCACTCCGCTAAACCGGGGTAACGGCGGCGGGAGCGGGGGTGGGAGCGGTGGGGACAGGGATGGAGGCGGCCCCGCGGGCACTGCGGGAGGGAGAGGGAGTGGGCGTGGGCAGGCGGTGGGGGCTGCCCCCAAGATGGCGGCAGGTGGTTGCCCCCGGGGCAGGGCAGGGCCCGGTGGGCTCGGCCCGAGGCTCCGCCGCCGTCCCCGGTGAGGAGGGGATGGGGAAAGGTCCTGGTGCCCCGGTTCCCGGGGAAGGGAAGGCAGGGCAAGGAGATCTCCTGGCCAAAATTTGCTCCATGGCAGCGACATCCCAGAGACCCCCGAGCATCCCTTCTCCAGTCCGTGTTTGTGCCCCTTTCTGCAACTTAACACATCGCTAATTAACAACACCTTCCATATAATAATAGTAATAACTGTAATAATAATAATAATAATAATAGTAATAATAATAGTAGCAATAATGCATTGTAGTTTGCATCTTTCTCCAGATAGGCAGCTCCAATCTCTGCTCTGGGAGCAGGAATAGGAGCCCAGGAATGGCTGAAGCTGTGCCAGGGGTTTGGGATGGGGCTCAGGGAAAGGTTCTGCTTCTGAAGGTGGTGGGCATTGCCCAGACTCCCCAGGGAATGGGCACATTCCCACCCTGCCAGAGCTCCAAGAGCCTTTGGGCAACGCTCTGTGCAGGGTCAGAAGTTGGACTGGATGATTTCAGGGTAACTCCAGCGTTTGGGGTGAATTGCTGCACTGGGTGAGATTTTTCAGCACTCTCCTTGCCATCGACCCCACATACTAATTAAAGAAAAAAGCAATTAACAGTTTCTCAGGAAGAGCAGGATGTTAATCAGGTTTCCCAGCTTTCCCTTCTAGGCTGGCAAAAGCCGGGGTCGGTGCTAAAAACCCATCAGATTGCTATGGAAACCCCAAAGGCTGATAATTCATCCTGTCACGGTGGCAGAGCCGGGCCCAAAGCCCTCCTGGGTGTCCCTCCATGGCCATCCTGCCTGTCCCTGCCTCACATGGGCAACCTGGGGCTGTGCTGGGAATTTGGGAGCTGCCAGAGACAGAATTGGGACTGCCCAGCCTGGAGAGGAGCAGCTTTGGGGTGAGCTCATTGTGGCCTCCAGGACCTGAAGGGACCCAACAAAAAACACAGAGACTTTGGACAAGGGACAGAGGGATAGGACACAGGGAACGGCTTCCACTGCCAGAGGGCAGGGCTGGACGGGATATTGGGCAGGAATTCCTGCCTGGGCGGGTGGGATGGGATTCCCAGAGCAGCTGTGGCTGCCCCTGGATCCCTGGCAGTGCCCAAGGCCAGGCTGGAGCCCCCTGGGGCGGTGGAAGGTGTCCCTGCCATGGCACTGTATGTTCCTCCGTGTCCCTTCCGACCCAAACCATTCACTCCATGATTCCAGCCAGCTCTAAGGCGGGTGAGGGCGCACAGGGACAGTTTGGAGCCCGGGCCCTGATTTCCGTTCCAGCCCCGGGCCCGGCGGGGGCTCCGGCCGGTGCTGCCCCCGCGCTCCTCCCCGCCCGCAGGGGGCGCTGCAGCACCGGCCCGCCCGGAGCATGCGCACTGCGGGCACCCTGCGGGACCGGGGCGGGGCGGCCCGGACCCACCGGTGCCGGGGCCGCCCCCTGCCACCGGGCTCGGCCGTACCGCCTGCTCCCAGCGGCCCAGCCGCCGTGCTCGGCTGCCGCTCGGTGATACCGCTCTGAGGGCGGCCTCACCGACCCCGGTGCCCCGGGTCGGTTCTTCGCCCCTCCCGCTGCCGGTGTGACTTTCAACCCGCTGCAGCCCGGGCGGGGCGGGACTGTCCCTGCCGGTCGCTGTTTCCCCGGTGTCGCCTCGCTGCAGTCCCGGTGCAGCCGTGGTGACACCCACGTGGTGCCGGCGAGGCGGAACAGCCTCCTGACCATAGAGTCTGCGGGATAGAGCGGCGCGGCCGCGCACGCGCTCTGCGCCGGTCCCGCCCCTCGGCGGCGCCGCCCTATAAGAGGGCAACGGCTGACGTCAGCGCTCTCTTCCGCCCGCTCTGCGCTCGCCAGCGAGACAGGGCCGAGCCGCCGCCATTGCCGTGATCCCCCCGCCCCGCAGCATCCGCCGCCATCCGCCACCATGGTGAGCCCCCGCCGCCCGCCGCCGCTCCCGGCGCGATCAGCGGCCGTCGCGCTTCCCGTATCGCCGGGGATGGCGGTTCCGCGGGCGCCGCGGGTCACACGGCGGAGGCTGCGGCCTGTGCTGCCGGCCTGGGCCGCGGCTGCGGGGAGAGGGTGGGGCGGCGAGAGGGGGCCGGTCCGGGCGGCCGTGACACCCCCGGAGCCGGCAGGAGCCGCCGGTGTCGGTGCCGGCGCTGCCGTTGGCCCGCGGGGCTCGGGAGCGGCCGCGCTGATGTGGCAGCGCGGTGGCGGCGCCGGGGACGGGGCGCTGCGGTGCCGGTCGTGCCTTATGTAACGCTGCGGTCTGGGCTGTCACCGGCACCCGCACCGGCCCGCGCTCGGTTTTGGGGGCGATTTGTGCCCTGCACCTGCTGACACCGCGGCTTGAGGGGTCCGGGGCAGGGAGGGGTTGGTGCCGCAGCCTCGCTGCGGTGCCCTTGCTGCGGGTTGTGTTGTCAGCCAGGCAGAGGTGGTGTCACCGCGATTATGGCAGGTATTTATGGGCGATTCGGCTTCCTTGGAATCGCCAAAGCTGTTTTTGTACACGCTGAGTCCCCCTTCTCCCCTCCCTCAAGGTGAACTTCACAGTAGACCAGATACGGGCCATCATGGACAAAAAGGCCAACATCAGGAACATGTCCGTGATTGCCCACGTGGACCACGGCAAGTCCACGCTGACGGATTCCCTGGTGTGCAAGGCCGGGATCATCGCCTCGGCTCGGGCCGGCGAGACGCGCTTCACCGACACCCGCAAGGACGAGCAGGAGCGGTGCATCACCATCAAATCCACGTGAGTGCCCTCCCTCGGGCTCCTGCTGCTCCCTGGGCTGAGCTCTGGGGAGATTGGGCTCCTCCAGGAGGTGGAAGAAAACGCTGTTGGGTTTTGGTCTAGTTCAGAAGCTCATCTCTGCTCATGAGGGTCTTGAATGGTGGAGCAAGTGTTGACTGGCTTGTGCTTGGCACTGGGGAAGCAGGAACTTCATACTCCCAGTTGAGCACCAGGATTCTTGGGTGAATCATGGATGTGGTGTGGAGACCCTTGGGAGCATCTCTGGGGATGTTCTGGTGGCTGTGCTGCCACAGGGAGTGTGAGGACTCTGAGGGCTGGAAAAGGGGTGGAGAATACGGTTTGGATTGGTAGGAAAATCCTAAATCCACGATTTGGGAATGGAACCCTTTATGGGTGCTGGAGAATGCAGGGAGTTGGAGGAGGGTGGGATTCTGGAGGATGTTACAGTTTAGGAAGGACAGGTTGTAGCCTGGGCTCCTGTTATCTCACACACTGACCTCCCTGGAATACACTTCAGGAAATCCTGGAGCCCAGGATTCAGGTTGGAAGAGATCTCCAAGGTCACCAACTCCAACCTTGTCACCCAGAGCAGAGCACTGGGTGCCACCTCCAGTGGTGGCAGCTTTTTGTGCAGGGCAAAACATTTCTAAACTTTCGGGAAGAATAACACAGATCATTATTTTAACATTTTCTCTTGCTTCCAGAGCCATTTCTCTGTTCTACGAGCTCTCTGAGAACGACTTGGCCTTCATCAAGCAGAGCAAGGATGGTTCTGGTTTCTTGATCAACCTCATTGACTCCCCTGGGCACGTGGACTTCTCCTCAGAGGTCACTGCAGCTCTGCGAGTCACTGACGGTGCCCTGGTCGTCGTGGACTGTGTCTCTGGTGAGGTTTCCTGCAGCTGGAGAGCATTTTGGGGAATTTGGAGCTGGAATTTGGAGCTGGGGATAGCTCATTCCTAACCGCTGGTGTGTTTGGCAGGCGTGTGCGTGCAGACAGAGACCGTGCTGCGCCAGGCCATCGCCGAGAGGATCAAACCTGTGCTGATGATGAACAAGATGGACAGAGCGCTGCTGGAGCTGCAGCTGGAGCCTGAGGAGCTGTACCAGACCTTCCAGCGCATCGTGGAGAACGTCAACGTCATCATCTCCACCTACGGAGAGGGAGAGAGCGGCCCCATGGGCAACATCATGGTGAGGGAGGCTCTGAGTGCTGGGATGGAGCCACTCTGGGGAGAGGGAGCAGCTCCCTCCCTATCCCAGGTGGAGGACAGGGGATCCTAAGGGTGCCTGAACTCCCAGGCTTGGGATGGCTTGGGGCTCCTGCTGGCTCCTCTCCCAAATTTCCTGTTCAAGGCCTGAGCAAATAAAGGCTGGGATTGTTGCCCAGAGCAGCTGTGGCTGCCCAGTCCCTGAAAGTGTCCAAGGTCAGGCTGGATGGGGCTTGGAGCACCCTGGGATTGTGAAAGGTGTCCATGCCCATGGCAGGAGTGGAATGGGATGGTTTTAACGTTGCCTTCCCACCTTAACGTTCCTGGGAAGGGATCAGGGCTGTGGGTGATGGGTTCTGAGGAGAAGCTGGAGGTGTCCATGCCTTCCTGATCCTTCCTGGAGGGATGGGAGTCCTACCTGCACGTGAACCTGAGCACACACCTGGTGGGAGTGGAGGAAAACCAACCCAGTTCTGTGGTGCAGAGATAAAATGGTGCCTGTCCCAGCCCTCAGAGGTGGTCACTGGGACAGAACGATTCAGAATCTCAGTGTCCCAAAGGCCCATTTTGTACTGGGCTGTTTTTGGGATGGGCTGAGGCTGCTCCCTGACCCAGCTCTGCTGTTCCCTCTCAGATTGACCCGGTGCTCGGGACCGTGGGCTTCGGCTCGGGCCTGCACGGCTGGGCCTTCACCCTCAAGCAGTTTGCTGAGATGTACGTGGCAAAGTTTGCTGCCAAGGGAGATGCCCAGCTCAGCCCCGCCGAGCGTGCCAAGAAAGTCGAGGACATGATGAAGAAGCTGTGGGGAGACAGGTGAGGGAATGGTGGTGATGGCAATTCCAGATCAGCTCTGCGTGGCTGCAGCCTGGCACTGCAGGGGATGGGTGAAGGGAGGCAGGGCGTGGTTGTGCCCGGTTTAACAGGAGTTAATTACGTTTTGAAGGAGGGGGAAAGCAGGAAATGGCTCTTCCTCAGCAGCCCTTGGCTCTGCCCTGAGCAGGCAGAACAAGCTCTGTGTCTGTAGCTGAGCATGGACAATTGTCTGATTTCCTTCTCCCTGTAGATACTTTGACCCTGCTACTGGCAAGTTCAGCAAATCTGCCACCAGCCCTGATGGAAAGAAGCTGCCCAGGACCTTCTGCCAGCTCATTCTTGACCCCATCTTCAAGGTGAGTTCCTCAGAGTTCCTCCTTGGCCAGTGCCTCCCGCTCTGGGCTTCTGTTCCGTGCGTGATGATGGAAAATTTCTTCACTTTGACCTGACTTGTTTGATTGAAGAAATTCAGCTGTCTGACACACCTGGGGGCACATGGGCTGTGTCTCCTGGGGGAGGCTGGGTGCTGAGGAGGAGCAGGAGTTCTCTGCAGGTGCAGTGGTGCAGCTGCTCCAGACTGGGTCCCAGCAGCGCTCCAATGGCTGCTCTTTTCTCAGGTTTTCGATGCAATCATGAACTTCAAGAAGGAAGAGGCTGCTAAACTGATTGAGAAACTGGACATCAAGCTGGACAGTGAGGACAAGGACAAGGAGGGCAAACCCCTGCTGAAGGTGAGGCTGGTTTGAGTTCTCTGGGGAGCAGCTGAGCAGTTGCAACCTACTTGGGGGAGACTGGGAGGTGGGGAAAGAGTGGGAGGCGAACCCTTGTTGGGAACACTCTTGACTGGGTCCTGCTGCTCTACCCAGGCCGTGATGAGGCGGTGGCTGCCAGCTGGAGATGCCCTGCTGCAGATGATCACCATCCACCTGCCTTCCCCCGTCACAGCCCAGAAGTATCGCTGCGAGCTGCTCTACGAGGGCCCCCCTGATGATGAGGCTGCCATAGGTAGGAGGAGCTGCTGCTTTGCTGCCAGGCCTCAGCTCTAGCACGCCTCTAACCAGCTTGATCTCCATGTGCACGGCTCAGGAGCGTCTGAAATTGAGTCTGTGTCTTTTCTAGCATGGATCAAACAGTTTAGTGGCTCACAGCTTGTTTCTGGAGCACTGAGCTGGTTGAGTAATCTCAGAGTAGGCAGGGGGTCCATGTGAGCCTGGATTTGTTAAAGACATTGCTTGTTGACGTGATCTTCCATGGAGTCTCAGGGTAGATTGGGTTGGAGGAGATCTTGGAAGTCAGCCCCATCTTCTGCCATGGGCAGGGACTCCTCCCACTGTCCCAGGCTGCTCCAAGCCCCATCCAACCTGGCCTTGGACACTTGCAGGGATCTAGGAGCAGCCACGGCTGCTGTGGGCACCCTGTGCCAGGGCCTCAGCTCCCTCCCAGGGAACAATCCCTTCCCAATATCCCTCTGGTAGTGGGAAGCCATTCTCAATTTCCTCTTGTCCAGACAAAAGCCCTTGGGCTGGGATGGTGGGTGCAGGTCTTGAGTTGGGTTTTGGGCTGGGTGCCAGATCCATCAACACCTCTGGTGCTAAGCTGGTCTCTCTCCTCCTCCCAGGCATTAAGAACTGTGACCCCAAAGGCCCCCTGATGATGTACATCTCCAAAATGGTGCCAACCTCTGACAAGGGACGTTTCTACGCTTTCGGCCGTGTCTTCTCTGGTCTCGTCTCAACTGGCTTGAAAGTCAGAATCATGGGACCAAACTACACCCCCGGCAAGAAGGAGGATCTGTACCTGAAGCCAATTCAAAGGTGTGTCCTGGCTGGGGTGGTGAGGGGTTCTGCTGCTGTCTCAGCTCTCCTCATGTCTGAGGGCCTGTCAAGGTGCTTGGCCATGGGCTCAGTGGGATCTCCTCCCCATCCCAGCCTCACTAACCCAACTTTCCCCTCAGGACCATTCTCATGATGGGCCGCTACGTGGAGCCCATCGAGGACGTGCCTTGTGGAAACATCGTGGGGCTGGTCGGTGTGGACCAGTTCCTCGTGAAGACTGGAACCATCACCACCTTTGAGCACGCCCACAACATGAGGGTGATGAAGTTCAGCGTCAGCCCCGTGGTGCGCGTGGCCGTGGAGGCCAAGAACCCGGCCGACCTGCCCAAGCTGGTGGAGGGGCTGAAGCGCCTGGCCAAGTCTGACCCCATGGTGCAGGTGAGTGCCTGCTGCAGGAATGGATCTGGGGGTGCTGCCTGCACTCCTGGGCAAGTATTGAGTTGGGTGTTGGTCCCTGGCTTGGTGCTCTGACACCAGCAGATCGGTGGGGAGAACATCCAGAGGTAGCTCAGCGGGTCAAACACAACACAGAGAGAGTTGCTGGTGTTTGTGGCTGTGGCTCGTTCTGAAGCTTCACCTGCTGCTCCTGCTGTTCCCAGTGCATCATTGAGGAGTCAGGGGAGCACATCATCGCTGGCGCCGGGGAGCTGCACCTGGAGATCTGCCTGAAGGACCTGGAGGAGGACCACGCCTGCATCCCCATTAAGGTAGAGAGGCTGAGTGCTGGCTGAGCTCAGGGCTGGGGCTTTGTCCAGCTCTGGTGCCTCACGCCCACCCTGTCCCCGCAGAAATCGGATCCCGTGGTGTCGTACCGCGAGACGGTGAGCGAGGAGTCCAACGTGATGTGCCTTTCCAAGTCCCCCAACAAACACAACCGGCTGTACATGAAGGCACGGCCCTTCCCCGACGGGCTGGCCGAGGACATCGACAAGGGCGAGGTGTCGGCCCGGCAGGAGCTGAAGCAGCGGGCGCGGTACCTGGCTGAGAAGTACGAGTGGGACGTCACCGAGGCCAGGAAGATCTGGTGCTTCGGGCCCGACGGCACCGGCCCCAACATCCTCACCGACATCACCAAGGGAGTGCAGTACCTCAACGAGATCAAGGACAGCGTGGTGGCCGGCTTCCAGTGGGCCACCAAGGAGGTGAGGCCTGGTGTCTTGGTCTGGGTGGCATCCAGGGTTCGACACGTCCTTATTTTTGTAATGCTTCTCATGGAGCAAAATGTAATATCTGGGCAGTGAATAACAGAACTGGCTTCAGGAGGAAAGGTGCTCTGAGGGTCTTGGCCTTATCTAGCAATTATCTTCAGGTTTAGACTGCAGGGTAAATTGACAGATTGGGAACAGCAACTGGAAAGATTCATTTTCCTGTTTACCATTCAGTTTCAGTCTGAGGGAGATTTCAGGCCAGCAACTTCTATGACATTACTGAGACCAAAAAAAAACCCAACCATTTTCCTTGGCCAAATACTTGAGTTTCAGCACCATAAATGTGTGACAGCTCTTGTGGCTTGAACCTCAGAGCTGATCACGAGGATGCTGCAGTGCTGGCACAGGGCTGGGACCTGGTGCCCCTTAAGTTGGGGAAGATCTCCTAGAGTCCAACCTTTGTAGGTTTGAAGGTTCATCCTTCAGCAAGGAGATTGAATGGCACCTGGGTGGGCTTTCTGCTCAAGGAGCTGCTTCCTACAACGGTTTGAAGGTTCATCCCTCAGCAGGGAGGTCAGGTGGCTCCTGGGTGGACTTGGTGCTCAAGGAGCTACTGCCTACAAAGGTTTGAAGGTTCATCCATCAGCAAGGATGTTGAGTGGCTCCTGGTGGGCTTGCTGCTCAAGGAGCTACTGCCTACAAGAGTTTGAAGGTTCATCCCTCAGCAGGGAGGTCAGGTGGCTCCTGGTGGGCTTGCTGCTCAAGCAGCTGCTTCCACAGAGCTCCTGTGAGCCAAGGGAGCAGCACCTCATGTGGGGACACTGGGGACATTACATTTCGATCACGAGGATGCTGCAGTGATGGCACAGGGCTGGGAGCTGGTGCCCCTTAGACCCCTTAAGCTGGGAAAGGCCTCCCACAGTCCAGCTTTGTAGGTTGGAGGGTTCATCCCTCAGCAGGGAGCTCGGGTGGCTCCTGGGCGGGCTTGCTCCTCCAGGAGCCGCTTGCACAGAGCTGTGAGCTGAGGGAGCAGCACCCCCGTGGCTGCGTGCCCCGGGTGGTGACGCTGGCCCCGCCGTGCCCTGGCAGGGGGTGCTGTGTGAGGAGAACATGCGCGCCGTGCGTTTCGACGTGCACGACGTGACCCTGCACGCCGACGCCATCCACCGCGGCGGCGGCCAGATCATCCCCACGGCCCGGCGCTGCCTCTACGCCTGCGTGCTGACCGCCCAGCCTCGCCTCATGGAGCCCATCTACCTGGTGGAGATCCAGGTGAGCAGCGCTCTCGGGATGTTTGCCAGCATTGCAGGTGGGACCTGCCTGGGCTTGTCTGGCCCTTGGTGCTGAACCAAACAGTGGCACTGGGGTGTTTGACCCCACAGACACTCTTGGCTGGCTGGGTGTGTGGTGTTTAACCCCACAGACACTTTTGGCTGGCTGGGTGATGCAGTTGGCACATGGAGACAAACCCAGGCCTGCAGGAGCTCTGGTGGTGCTGGGATGGAGCTTCCCCCCATAACAGGGGCTGCTCCTCAGGTTTGCCTCTGCCAGAGAAGCTTTAAGGGGATGGTGAAGGAAAGGAGTCGGTTCTGATGGAGGGTTTGGATCCAGAGCTTTATTCTGGCCTCTGAATGCAGCACCAGCTCCAACAGAACTCCCTGAGCCCATGGCTGCTGCTCCTTTGAACCCCGGGGAGAGGGGCAGGGAGCCACCAAGCAGGGACAGGAGGGGAGGGACAAAGGACACCTGGATGGCCCAATGCCCCCCCCCAGGGGTGGAGGGCATCCTTTGGATCTGCCAATCACTCAGTGCCCTTCTGGAATGCCAGGACTGACAGACAGTGCTGGCAGGGGTCAGGGTGGGGAAAGGAGAGGTGACACTGACACACCTGGGAGGGAATCTGCAGGGGAGGGACCCGGGTTCTGAGGTAAACCCTGAAATCACACTGCAGTGCAGCCCCTGCCAGCCCTCAGGGAAGGGGGGACGGCAGCTGGGTGCAATCCTGACTCCAATCTCTCCCGCAGTGCCCGGAGCAGGTGGTGGGAGGCATCTACGGGGTGCTGAACAGGAAACGTGGCCACGTGTTTGAGGAGACCCAGGTGGCTGGGACCCCCATGTTCGTGGTCAAGGCCTACCTGCCTGTCAACGAGTCCTTTGGTGAGTCCTGGAGCCGTCCTGGGAGGAGGGAGAGCCTCGAGTTGAGCTGTTCAGCCAGCACTGAACCGTGTCCCCAAGTGCCACATCCACACAGATGGGGACCCCAGCACTGCCCTGGGCAGCCATGCCAGGCTTGACCATCCTTCTGGGGAAAATGTTCTTCTTCTGGGGAAATCTCCAAGCCTTCCTTGGTACAGCTTAGGGGTGTTTCCTCTCATCCTGTCACTGGGTGCCCAGGAGAAGAGTCCAAGGTTGCAGAACATTTTGGGTTGGAAGGGACATTTCAGGGTCTTTCAGTGCCACCCCTGCCATGGGCAGGGACACCTTCCACTATCCCTGGCCTTGGAGATTTCCAGGGATCCAGGGGCAGCCACAGCTGCTTTGGGAATTCATCCCAGCCCTTCCCAATACCCCATCTATCCCTGCCCACTGGCAGTGGGAAGCCATTCTCCATGTCCTGTCCTTCCATATGTTTGTCCAAAGTCCCTCCCCAGTTTTAGGCATTAAAAGGGTCTCTAAGTTCTTCTTGGAGCCTTTTCTCCATTCCTACCTCACATTGGTTGGGATCTCAGGAGGCTTTTGAGAGCTGCTCTGGGTTCCTCCATGGAAACAAGGAAGGGGCTATCCATGGATGCAGCATTGAACTACGACCACTCCTGTCCTTACCTCACCTTTTCTCTTCTCCCTCGCAGGTTTCACAGCGGATTTGAGGTCCAACACGGGTGGCCAGGCCTTCCCCCAGTGCGTCTTTGACCACTGGCAGATCCTGCCCGGGGACCCCTTCGACAGTGCCACCCGGCCAGCCCAGGTGGTGGCCGAGACCCGCAAACGCAAAGGGCTGAAGGAAGGAATCCCTGCCCTCGACAACTTCCTGGACAAACTCTAATGACACTCATGGAACTCTGGGAGAGCAGGAAAAATTTAATTAATTAGCGTTATCACCCATGCCGCCAGGGGCTATAGACGCCTGTGACCACCATCTTGTTAATTAAATGGGTTTCATAGCGATTTTGAGAACTTCAAATGAGGAAAACAAACAAAAAGAAAAAAAAAAAAGCCTTATAGGTTTCTGTGTTGCACATGACTCATCTTTGCCATTGTAACTAAAACATTTCCACTAGATCTGCCCAATTCTGTATTTATTTGACTCAAAAAAAAAAAAAATACTGCTGCAGAATGGCCTGGAAGGGAGTGGGGGCGTGCTTAAAGAGGACAAGGAAAATGGGGGGAAAGAGAGAGGGGGTGAGGGTGCCTTATCTGCAGCGTGACTGTCCGTCGTGCCCATCGCCGCCTGTATTAGTGCCACTGGAATTAATAAAATTGGATAAATGGTGACGAAAAGTGAATTTTTGGGGTGTTTTTAAGGGTGAGGGTGGCGCCCTCTGGTGGGAGTGAAGGGGTGGTGCTGCCTTGGACCCGCCCATCCGCGAGCCGCGGGGCGGGGCCTCTGGCGGGGAGTGGGCGGGGCTTGGATGCATGAGGATGCCGCGACGTGGGCAGGGCTTTATGCGGAGGTGGGCGTGGTTTGTGCGGGAGGGGGCGGGACTTGCTGTGCTGGAATGTGGCGGCGGCGACGCGGGCGGCGGCGGCCCAGGTTGGGAACGGGGGCCGGTGCTGCTGAGGGGTCCGTGAGGGGCGGTGTGGGACCGGGAGGGGGGCGGGAGGGGCTGTGCGGGTGGGAGAGGGGTGATGGAGGGAGGCTGCGTGGCGTGGGGAGAGAGGGATGGCGCGGGGAGCGGTGTGCGGGGGTTGTGAGGCCTGTGGGGTGGGGTGGGGAAGGAACGGGAGGAATGGGGGGGGCTGTGGGTGTGGGGGCTGTGGGGCTGGGAGGTGCTGCGGGTCGGGAGAGGGGTGGAGAGGGATTGGGGGGAGCTGTGGGATAGGGAGGGGCAGTGTGGGATCGGGTTGGGAGGGGCCGTGGGGCTGGAAAAGGAGGGGTAGGGATTGGGATGGGGAGGGACTGGGGGGCCGTGGGTGTGAGAGGGGCTCTGGGGAATTGGGGTGGGGAGGGGCTGTGGGGCAGGAAAGGGATGAGGAGACTGGGTGGACGGCGGGTGTGGGCCCTGTGGAGCAGGGAGAGGCTGTGGCCCCCTTCCCTTCTCTGTCCCCTGGGTTTTGGGGTGTGGTGAGACCGGGGGGGCATCCCCGGGATGAGCTCGTGGTGCTGCCGCACGGCACCGCCCGGCCCGGGGCTGCGCATCCCCCGGGGACCCGGGATCGCTGAGCTGGGTGTCGGTGTGAGCTCCCGGCACACAGCCCCCCTATTCCGGTGCCACAAATCCCTGGGTGTCGGTGTGAGCTCCCGGGACACAGCCCCCCTATTCCGGTGCCACAAATCCCTGGGTGTCGGTGTGAGCTGCCGGGACACAGCCCCCCTGTTCCCGGTGCCCTGGGTGTCGGTGTGAGCTCCCGGGACACAACCCCCCTGTTCCCGGTGCCCTGGGTGTCGGTGTGAGCTCCCGGGACACAGCCCCCCTGTTCCCGGTGCCCTGGGTGTCGGTGTGAGCTCCCGGGACACAGCCCCCCTGTTCCCGGTGCCACAGGTGCTGATCCCCGGCTGCTCCCCGCTCCTGACATCCAGCGCTGGCAGCGGCGGGGCGGTTCCCGCTCCGGAGGGCCCCGCAGCCATGTCCACCTTCCGCCAGGAGAGCGTGGAGGACTTCTATGAGATGGGAGAGGAGCTGGGCAGGTGAGGCTCGTCCCGCTGCCTTCTCGGGGGCTTCCATGGCTGCAGCCCTGGCGGGAGCTTCGCTGGATCCGGCTGCTGCATCCCCCGCGGTGTCCCTGCGCCCCCTCCGTGCGCGGTCAGGCACCTCTGGCAGATAGAGATTTCTTTAAAAAGCGTTAATTAACGTTGTTCCCGGTGGAGCTCCCGTCCGGGGCTGGCGGCTTCCGGCCCTCCTCGCCTGGCTCGGCGCCTGTGGGAAGGATCCAGGGTGACTCAGAGCCCGCAGATGGGATTTAATCAGCCGGGATGCAGAGGCGGCGCTGGGGGAGCCGCCTCGGGATCCTCCAGCGCTGCCCCGGCCGCGCCAGCCCCGCGCCGTGGCCCCTCCTCGGGCACTTGGGCAGCAAAAGCGTTTTGGGTCACTTAAGTGTTGTTTTTTTTCCAAGCAGAGGAACTTGCAGGAGTTGCTGCAGGTTCTTTTGCCTCTCTGTGGCTGGGGTTGTTTGTGAGCCGTGGGGAGGGATGCGGTGGCCATGGCTGGACCCACTCTGCCCTCCAGGGCTGTGTGTGTCCCTGGCCACGATGCAGGGCTGTATAAAGGTATAAAAGAGTCTCCCTGGCCATGATTCAAGGATGTATAAAGGAGTCTCCCTTGCCATGATTCAGGGATGGATAAAGGTGTAAAGGAGTCTCCCTGGCCATGATTGAGGGATGGATAAAGGTGTAAAGGAGTCTCCCTGGCCACGATTCAGGGATGGATAAAAGAGTCTCCCTTGCCATGATTCAGGGATGGATAAAGGAGTCTCCCTGGCCACGATTCAGGGATGGATAAAGGTGTAAAGGAGTCTCAGGTCCAGGTGCAGTCACTCTGATTTCAGACATTTCCCCTCCATCTGCCTTCTCCATCAGGGCTTTGGGGTCTCCTGGGACCACTGGGCTCTGGGGTTTGCTCCTGGGGGCTCCAGGAGGAGCTGATGGGGGCATCTCCCAGCCTGGCTGATCACAGCAGCACCTGAGCAGCCCGGGGAGGATCGGCAGCTGCCACATTCCTGGCAGGAGTTTGCCAGAGCCCGGGAGCGGGTGGGCATCCCCAGATCTCAGCTCTCATGGGGGGGAAGGCTCATCCAGCAGTGCCCACCGTGGGGCTGTGGCAGGCAGGACGTGCTGTGCTCCCTCCCCCTGCAGCGGGCAGTTCGCCATCGTCAGGAAGTGCCGGGAGAGGAAGACGGGGCTGGAGTACGCGGCCAAGTTCATCAAGAAGCGGCGGCTGTCGTCGAGCCGCAGGGGCGTGAGCCGCGAGGAGATCGAGCGCGAGGTGGACATCCTGCGCGAGATCCAGCACCCCAACATCATCACCCTGCACGACATCTTCGAGAACAAGACCGACGTGGTGCTCATCCTGGAGCTGGTGTCCGGCGGGGAGCTCTTCGACTTCCTGGCCGAGAAGGAGTCGCTGACGGAGGAGGAGGCAACGCAGTTCCTCAAGCAGATCCTGGACGGGGTGCACTACCTGCACTCCAAGCGCATCGCCCACTTCGACCTGAAGGTGAGCTCTGGGAGCTGCAGACCCCAGTCTGGGAGCAGGGATGAGCCCCCAGGTGAGCTCTGGGAGCTGCACGCACCCTGTGTTCAGCACTGGGAACAGGGATGAGCCCTCAGATGGGCTCTGGGAGCTGCAGACACCACACACGGAGCAGGGATGAGCCCCCAGGTGAGCTCTGGGTGCTGCAGGCACCCTGTGTTCAGCACTGGGAGCAGGGAGGAGCCCCCAGATGGGCTCTGGGAGCTGCAGGCACCCCGTGTTCAGCACTGGGAGCAGGGATGAGCCCCCAGATGGGCTCTGGGAGCTGCACACACCCTGTGTTCAGCACTGGGAGCAGGGAGGAGCCCTCAGATGGGCTCTGGGAGCTGCACACACCCCATGTTCAGCACTGGGAGCAGGGATGAGCCCTCATGTAGGGTCTGGGAGCTGCAGACACCACACTGGGAGCAGGGATGAGCCCTCAGGTGGGGTCTGGGAGCTGCACACACCCCATGTTCAGCACTGGGAGCAGGGATGAGCCCTCAGGTAGGGTCTGGGAGCTGCAGACCCCAGTCTGGGAGCAGGGATGGGCCCCCAGATGGGCTCTGGGAGCTGCACACACCCAATGTTCAGCACTGGGAGCAGGGATGAGCCCTCAGGTGAGCTCTGGGAGCTGCAGACACCCTGTGTTCAGCACTGGGAACAGGGAGGAGCCCCCAGATGGGCTCTGGGAGCTGCAGATACCCCATGTTCAGCTCTGGGAGCTACAGACACCCCATGTTCAGCACTAGGAGCAGGGATGAGCCCAGCCCCCAGGTGAGGTGTGGAAATCAGTGCTAGGGAGTGGGGTCAGTGCACTCCTGCAGAGCAGTGGGGCTGGTGCTTGGGATCTCTCCCAGCTTGAGGCACTCATCCTCCCCTCTGGAATGAGGAGCCCAGGGCAGCTTCCCCAGGCTGCTGTGTAGGGACAGACCCAGCTCCTCTCCCCCCACAGCCAGAGAACATCATGCTGCTGGACAAGAACGTGCCGAACCCTCGCATCAAACTCATCGACTTCGGGATCGCCCACAAGATCGAGGCTGGGAATGAGTTCAAGAATATCTTTGGGACCCCAGAGTTTGTAGGTGGGCATTCCTGGGGGCTCCTTGGGGTACTGAAAGCTTTGGATTAATCCTGGAGAGACACCCAGTACTCGGGTGCTGCTGCTGCCGGGATGTGTCCATGGGGCCAGGCTTCCTTCCCCCACAATAAATCCATTTTCTTCCCTTTCCTCCTAAAGCCCCAGAAATTGTGAACTACGAGCCCCTGGGGCTGGAGGCCGACATGTGGTGAGTGATTCCCCTCCCAGCAGCCAATCCCCTCGTGCTGCTGGATCTGCCCTCGTGCCAAAAGCTCTGTGTGGCTTCATCCTCCTCCGTGTGGCTTCATCCTCCTCTCCCTCTCTCTTCCAGGAGCATCGGGGTCATCACCTACATCCTGTGAGTATGAGGCAGCTCTGGAGGGGACAGGGCTGCAGGATGAGCCCCCCACCTCGGGCTGGAGCCTTTTTGGGGTGTCCCAAGCCAGTCTCTCCTCAGGCTGAGCGGAGCCTCCCCGTTCCTGGGGGAGACGAAGCAGGAGACGCTGACCAACATCTCTGCTGTCAACTACGACTTCGATGAGGAATATTTCAGCAACACCAGTGAGCTGGCCAAGGACTTCATCCGCCGCCTGCTGGTCAAGGACCCCAAGTAAGGGACAGGGAGCACAGCTGGGCTTCCTCTGGGAGAGGGGACAGTCCCCCCTGCCCACCCTGCAGTGCACAGGCAGCTCCTCTCTCCTGCCTGCGCCACGGTGGGGTGAGTTCTGGGACCACCCCAAGGGTGCAGTAGCTCCACTGGGGTTTGGGAGGGTTTGAGCCGGGCCCCCAGGGCTCAGGGTTTGGGAAGGAGCAGTGGGGACAGGAGGTTCCCACAGCATCCTCTGCCTGTGCTTCCCTTGGGAGGCAGTTTGGGGGGTTGGGGGCTGGATACAGCTCCTGCCCGGGGGGGCCCTGAGTGCAGCAAGGCTCAGCCTGACCCCAAAGGCAATCACAGGATCCAAGCTGCTTTTCCAGGGCTGTGAGAGGGAAAGAGGAGCAGAGCCTCTGCCCTGAGCCCAGCCTTGCTGTGTTTGCAGGAAGCGAATGACCATCGCCCAGAGCCTGGAGCACCCTTGGATTAAGGTGAGAAGTGAAAGAATTTGCACTTTTTGGGTGCCTGACCCCCGAGGCTGGGGCTCTGCTGCTCCCCCAGCCCTGTGGGGGCCGGTTTGGTGTCACTGCCTGTGACACCTGCTGCAGCCACCACTGTCCCTGCCTCAGGTGATCAAGAGGAGGAACGTCCGCAACGAGGACAGCTGCAAGAAGCCCGAGCGGCGCCGGCTGAAGACCACGCGCCTGAAGGAGTACACCATCAAATCCCACTCCAGCATGCCCCCCAACAACACCTACATCAACTTCGAGCGCTTCTCCAAGGTCATGGAGGAGGTGGCCGCGGCCGAGGAGAGCCTCCGAGAGCTGGAGAGGAACAAGAAGTCCTTCCAGGAGGACATCGAGGCGCTGCTGTCCATCTACGAGGAGAAGGAGTCGTGGTACAAAGAGGAGAACGAGAGCATCAGCCAGGACCTGCGGCAGATCCGGCAGGAGCTGCAGAAGACGGAGGCGCTGAAGAAGCAGGCGCAGGAGGAGACCAGGAGCGTGGTGCAGGCGGCCAACGGGCTCAAGCGGCGCTACCGCAAGCTGGAGAACCACTACGAGGCCCTGGCCAAGCAGGTGGCCTCGGAGATGAAGTTTGTGCAGGAGCTGGTGTGGTCCATCGAGTGCGAGAAGCTGCAGAGCAGCGAGGGCGACGGCAGCATCCGCTAACCCTGCTCACCCCCGGGGGCTCTGGTGTCCCTGTTCATCCCCGGGGGCTCTGGTGTCCCTGCTCACCCCCGGGGGCTCCACTGCTCCTCAGTGCCCCTGCTCATCCCCGGGGCCTGCGGTGCTCCCCGGTGCCCCTGCTCCTCCCTGGGGGCTCCAGTGCCCCTGCTCATCCCTGGGGGCTCCACTTCTCCCCAGTGCCCCTGCTCCTTCCTGGGGCCTCCACTGCTCCTCAGTGCCCCTGCTCATCCCCGGGGCTCCGGTGTCCCTGCTCACCCCCAGGGCCTCTGGTGCCCCAGCTCACCCCTGGCCTTGCCGGTGTGCAGGGGGTGCTTGTGCCTCCCTGGAGCCCCCACCTCGGGGGCCTGGGGTTGTGCCACTCTGAGGCTTCCCATGTGCAGCTCCTGCCTGGCTCATGTCCCTGCCCTCCCTGGGATGTTTGTCCCCTCCTGTCACCCGGGTCCCCTGAGCTGCCCCAGTGCCCCGTGGAGGGGTTGGTGGGCAGGACTCCCCCCTCACTGCAGCAGCAGCCACGCATGGGCTGGGACCAAGGACTGATCCCTGCGTGGCCTCACGCTCCGCAGGCCCCCCTGCACCCCACATTCCCCCCAGGCTGCTGCACCCCCTGTCCCCCTGTCCCAGCCCTGGCTCCCCCTTTTCCCACAATAAATAAAGGTTTCTGTGTAGTGGGGTGGCTGCCATGGTGGGACAGGGCTCGGGAGGGAGATAAGGATGTGCCCCGTGGTGACAGCTCCCCCAGTGTGCTCCCATCCAGAGGGACTTCCTTAATTTGGGGGAAGAATGCTTTTTATTCCTTATGAAACCCAGTGCTGGTAGGTGAGCTTGCTGTGGTGGGCACAGAGGGAGGTCTGGGGGTGGTTTGTGGGGTGTTCCCAGCCTGGGGGAGCCCCCAGCTCCTCTTGCCTGAGATCCCTCACTCCTGGGGACAGGGGGAGCCAGGTCCCAAAGCGTTCTCACGTTCCAGAGAACACCAGAGCACGGAGCACGTTTCCCCCGGGAGCACCGCGGGCTTTCCGACTGCCTGGGGCCCCCCGGAGCCAAGATGCAGCAGAATTTGATCCGGGGGAATCACCAGCCAAATGCCAGTGGGTGGCAGGCGTTCCCCTGGCAGGCCAGGGTGGCTTCACCTCCAGCTCAGCTCCAGGCCCAGGGCGTTTGCTCCATTTGGGGTTTATTTGTCACCCTTCTGTGTCCCCTGTGGCTCCCTGGGGAGCAGGGGGGCTGTGCCCCATGTCCCCGTCCCTGCTGACGCTCCAGCAGGTGTAGGTTTCACCCCCCTGCACGGGACACGTGGACCTGGGATAATTTGATCTGCCCTGGTGTTCCCTGCCAAGGCCCTTGGCTGCCAGGGGAGGTGGCGTGACCGGGGCTGTCCCCGTGTCCAGCACGGCCACCAGCCCTGGCCACGTGAGTGAGGGGACACCTGGGGCTCACGGTGTGGATCTGGTGCAGCCCCAGCTCTGCCTGCACAGGCAGGGGCTGAAGGGATGGATGGAAACCCTGCAGTGCCGGCTGTTCCCCAGCTGGCCAAAGGTCACATAGTGAGAAACATTTCCTGGATTCTCTTCCTGCCCAGGCTTTGGGTTTCACGCTCCCAAAAGGCTCTTGGAAGTCACCGGTCATTCACCCCGGCCCTGGAGCAGGCAGGGGGATCTCGCTCACGTGGATGCACGAAATGACACCAAAATAGCTCTAAAATAGCAGAATTTGGGGTGTGATTCATGATGCCACAAATCTCCTAATCCCGAGGCCTGCAGGAGTTCTGGAATGGCCAGAAGGGGCTTCCAGCACTGGGACGTTCCCAGGATGTTCTGCTCCAGCCCCCTCTTAGCAGCTGGAGCTGCCACCCCCCTCTGTGGACAGAGACACCAAAATGCCTTTTTTAGGCTCCCATTTCTGCTTCCCAGAGCTTGGCAGGCGGTGGGAGCGAGGGCTTTTCCCTTATAAGTCTTCACAAGCCCCAAACGCTTTTGTGCGGCTCAAGCCAACCTGTGCAGGCACAGGGAACCCCACGGCTGCAGCCCTGAGCTCTGGGCAGCGCTGCCCAGGGTGACAGGTCACAGTCCCTGCCTGGGGACAGTGCCAGCACGGTGGGGTGGGTGTCCCCAAATCCCTTTCTGGCCATGCCATCCCTGCCCAGCACAACTGGGAAAGCATCGGGGTGGGACGAGAGCAAGGAGCTGGATCTGGCTCCCCTCGGGCTGCTGAAAGCGCCCCTGGGTGGGTTTCTGGGTTATTAACTCATTAACTAAAATTAAATTAATTCATTAAAAGCAGCTGCTTTTCCAGAGCAGTTCCTAATTCAGGCCTCAAAATCTTGGGAAGGGACCCCCCAGCCAAGTTATTTCAGTGCTGAGAGCTGCCAGGGCTCATCCCCTGGCATGAATGGCATTCATCTCTCATGAATGCATGGGGAGGCCCCACACGCATTCAGGGATGGCACTGACCCCTCTCAGGCTGGAGTTTGGATGCTGTTTTACCTTTAATCCCTGAAATGGCTCCTAGGGAAGCACAGTTCTCATTTCCCTTCAGGGATGGCACTGCCCCCTCTCAATCTGAAGTTTGGATGCTGTTTTACCTTTCATGCCTGAAATGGCTCCTAGGGAAGCACAGTTCTCATTTCTCTTCAGGGATGGCACTGACCCCTCTCAGTCTGAAGTTTGGATGCTGTTTTACCTTTAATCCCTGAAATGGCTCCTCAGGAAGCACAGTTCTCATTTCCCTTCAGGGATGGCACTGCCCTGTGACTGCCCCTCTCAATCTGAAGTTTGGATGCTGTTTTACCTTTAATCCCTGAAATGGCTCCTAGGGAAGCACAGTTCTCATTTCTCTTCAGGGATAGCACTGCCCCTCTCAATCTGAAGTTTGGATGCTGTTTTACCTTTCATGCCTGAAATGGCTCCTCAGGAAGCACAGTTCTCATTTCTAATTCCCTGAGAAATCCCCCCCAGTTCACCTCATGGTTTAAATTCACAAACTGAGCCATTCCCACCTGGCTGGGGCCAGGTGAGCACCCAAACCCTTGCAGTGAAGGGAGGAGCTTTGAGGCCACCCAGGGCTGGAATCCCAAACAGCCATGAAAAAGGGGCTCTTGTGTTTTGGATGAGCTTCACACCCGTTTTTATTGCAATAATAAAGCTGAGTGATGAATTAAACCAGGTCCTCATGAGTGATGAATTAAAGCAGGTCCTCAGAAGGAGACTGAAGTGGATTTTTAGTGAGTTGATGATGTTACAAACAAGCCTTGCACGAAGCCTTTCTGTCTGCAGGAGCTCTCTTGTTTTCCCAGCACAGCTCTACTTGCTCTGCTATAAAAATGCCGTTTCCAGCTTCTCTGTAAGCCAGCGGAATATAAAATAATTATAAAATAAACCCCACCAAGGCCATCCTGTCCATGTGGTGGGAATAAGTTATCCTCAGTTTTCAATTATATACAGAAGGGACTTGCCAAAGGGCAGTGGGAGAGGAGTTCACACAAATTCCCACTCCCACTTCCAAGTATTATTTACATCGCTGTACACGGATCTTCGGGATCCTCCCAACCCTGGAAAAGGAGGAAGGGAAAAAGGGTGAGATCCCAAACTGTGAAATTCCCCAGAACAATCCCTCATCCTCCACCCTCTGGATTTGAGTTACCTATGAGCAATTTAGGAGCTTGTTGTGAATATCTTCAAAGACTTGGTTGTAGAGTTCATCCCTGGACTTCAGGCCGTCTAAATAAACTGGGAGAGAAAAGGAGTCAGGCTGGGCTTCCCATCAGGATAAGATTTTAGGAGATTAGTTTTTAAAATATATTAATTTAATATTTAATATATTAAAAAATATTTCATATTTTATTGACCCAAACTTGGAAAAACAGAACCATCCTGAAAATACAATGGCCTGTGAAATCCTTATCCCTTATAAGGATTATAATTATAAATCCCTTCTTTTTCTTTTGGAGTTTTTTTGTCCCCTCTGAGTCCTTAAGAGTACAAAGCAAAAGGAATAAGTTCTTAGCTCTAAAACTGCCAGTACTTATCCAAAGTAGGCCAGGATTACAACTTGGGAGTAAAAATATCACCCTGCATCATCACAGTGGAAGCTTCCTCCAATGAAATCACCCAATTCCTTAAATCCCAGTGCCAGGACTGAGGGATTTGTGTTTGGGGAACACTTACCCACATCCACCCCAGAATCCTCCATCTCCTTCCTGTGTTTGAGGTACATGGGCCAGACGTGGCCATCGAAGAGCCCCGGCGGGTCGGGCACGGTGTAATTCCGTGTACTGGAACAACAGCACGGAGAAGGAGCCTCAGGGAGGGGTTAGGAAAAGAAACTCCCATGGAAAGGGTGGTGAGGGAGCAGCACAGGCTGCCCAGGCAATGCTGGAGTGCCCATGGCTGTGCTTGGGCTCCTGGGGATGTGGTCAGTGGTGAGGGGTGAGGGGTTCATGGCTGGGCTCCATCTCAGAGGTCTTCTCCAAGCGCAGCCATTCCACGCTGACCACATCAAATCCCTTCCTCCCATTCCCGTCAAATTCCCCACTCGACTCCAACTCATGGCACCAACACATCCCAGAACTGTCAGGGTCCATCCCTGGCACTGCCCAAGGCCAGCCTGGGGTGGTGGGAGGTGTCCCTGCCATGGCAGGGCTGGCATGAGATCACCTTTAAGGACCTCCCAACGCCAACCACTCCATGACTCCATGATTTGACCTTTAAGGTCCTTCCAACTTCAATCCCTCCATGATTCCATGAGATCACCTTTAAGGACCTTTAAGGACCTTCCAACCCCAACCCCTCCATGATTTCATGAGATCACCTTTAAGGACCTTTAAGGTCCTCCCAACCCCAACCCCTCCATGATTCCATGAGATGATCTCTAAGGACCTTCCAACCCCAGCCATTCCATGATTCCATGAGATCACCTTTAAGGACCTCCCAATCCCAACCCCTCCATGATTCCATTCCTTAGATGATCTCTAAGGACCTTTAAGGACCTTGCAACCTCAACCCCTCCATGACTCCATGGGACCTTCCAACCCCAACCAACTCCATGATTCCATGAGATGATCTCTAAGGACCTCCCAACCCAACCCCTCCATGATTTCATGAGATCACCTTTAAGGACCTCCCAACCCCTCCATGATTTCATGAGATCACCTTTAAGGACCTTCCAACTCCAATCCCTTCATGATTCCATGATATCACCTTCAAGGACCTTTAAGGACCTCCCAACCCCAGCCCCTCCATGACTCCATGAGATGATCTCTAAGGACCTTCCAACCGCAGCCATTCCACGGCTCCATGAGATGACCTTTAAGGACCTTTAAGGACCTTCCAACCCCAACCAACTCCATGACTCCATGAGATCCCTTCAAGGACCTTTAAGGACCTTCCAACCCCAGCCATTCCACGGCTCCATGAGATCACCTTTAAGGACCTTCCAACCCCAACCCCTCCATGACTCCATGATTTGACCTTTAAGGTCCTCCCAGCCCCAGCCCCTGCACGGCTCCATGACCAAGAGCAGTGTGTGAAGGACAGCAGGGCAGGACTGGAGGCCCACCCAGCCATGCTCTCACCTCCTCCTCCTCTTGCACTCGTCGTAGGGCACTGCCAGGTAGTAGCGAAGGTCGAACAGCTCGATCAGAGGCCTGGGGAGGGGACAAGGACACAACGTGGAGGTGTCACTTTGAGTAACAGCAAATGGAATCACCCCAGACACCACAAAAGTCTCTCTGCCTCTACGGGATTTGTGTCTGTTGAAGACAAGCCAAGGGGTTGTTAACTCAAAACCATGGGAAGCTTCTTTCTGAAGGCCAGAATGGCCCAAGCAGGGACTTTCCCCACCCAAACACCACCCACTGGTCCTGAGGGGGATCAGAGGGGATCCTGTGGAGGATCAGGCACGGGGCTGGGAACCCTGGCTCTTCCTAGATCCCTCCAAAATCAGTTTGCAGCAAAACCTGGGACAGGGCAGCTCCCCAGCTCATGTTCATGGAAGTGTCCAAGGCCAGGCTGGATGGGCTTTAAGGTCCCTTCCAAACCCTCCTGGGATTCCAGGGTCCTCCACAAAACCCCAGGGAGTTGTCTGTGCCACTGAGCCCATTGCAGGCAGTGTTAAGCAAGCATGGGACAGAATTCCTGTTCCTGAGCTCCAGCAGAGATTCCAGGCAGTGAATGGATCATTGCCTTGCTCTCACCGAGGTGGGAGGGATGAGGGGGAGCCTGCAAAAATCCTGCCCTGAAACTCCCCTGGAGTTCAAGGCTGTGCCCCAAATCAGAACCTTAAATTCACCTCACTTCTACATTTAGGAGTTAATTTTACATTTTTCCAAGCAGGAAACTCTCCGGGGTGAGAATACAGCACAAGGCAGGAAGGGGAAATTAGTAAAAAGGAGTTTTTTAGCTCTGGCACGAGGGGTGTAAGGACCTTCCCTGGCAAACCACGAAGAGTTCTCCAAACCTTACTTGTAATTATAAAGCAGGAAGCCTTCAATGACCAATATATGGATATCTTGGGAGGTTGGCTCTCTAGAGCCGGGTGTGACATTCACCCCGTGCGAACGGGCAAACTTCACCGGGTTCTCAATCCAGGCCCGCACTGTGCTCACCAGTGCCTCCATATCCAGGGAATCCAGCACTGGTCAGGAGAAAGGGACACCATCAAACACCATCACACACCACGGGCTCCAAAGCAGAAAACAGATTGAGCTCGGTAAAGTTACAGTTACGGAAATTTACTGTTAAAGCTTTTAATAATGAAACAAAAAAAAAAAAAAAAAGAA
This sequence comes from Agelaius tricolor, assembly GCF_023055355.1. NCBI lineage: Eukaryota > Metazoa > Chordata > Aves > Passeriformes > Icteridae > Agelaius > Agelaius tricolor. Next base: position 779,811 of record NW_027269293.1, on the reverse strand, counting down.
ATACTTAGGAAAAGAATATACATTACTGCATCCTATAGGGAACACTGCTCTTACCATCCCACTGCTTAAAGCCGTCTTCCCCGACTTCTATTTGATCTTGTGGCTGAAATATAGTGAGCAATAAAACATTGCTGCAGCCTCAGCGGGATCAGTTCCCTCCTGTGCCATCGGCACCCGGCCACTACTGCCACACAAACCACCCCTGGGCACTGCAGGGACATCCACACTCCCAGCCTGCCCCAACCCCACGAGCTCTGGGAAGCTGCCCTGGCTCACTCAGACCACTTGGGATAAAGATTTTGGTGTTAATCGCTCGTTTGTTTAATTGGCAAAGTACTACAGGGTGTTGGTTGTAAATCATACAGGAGCATAAAGTGCTGATACAGTTAAATAAGTGCTACAATGTATGGTTTTTTTAAAAGACTGGGTATTTGAACTCCTCTAATAAAAATGCAGGTGGGTACAGCAGCACTTTGGTTGCTCAGTTACTGCTGTCCTCGTGTTGGCATTCGCTCAAAAGGGAAGTTACAGATTTTTATGGAAAATCAAACAGAATGCCTCCCCCAAGGGCTCCTGAGTGATCAAATCTGAGCAGCACAGACTGAGCACACAATGCTGGGGCTGGAGCACTTCATGCTTTGGGGGTGACCCACAAGTGCTGCAAGTCCATTCCTGCATCTCTTGGACTTCCACGTGTGGTGGGGTCCAGGGATATCCTGATTCCCATGAAACCTGCAGGGTTTAGGAACACTCTGCACTCCCAGGCAGAAGGCAGTGAAGCTCTTCTGCATTAATCTCTGCAATATTTTAATTGGGTTCTGATACAGATCTATCAAAGTTTCCCCATAAAACCCCCTTTCTATATCTAAACCAACATAGAGGTGCTTAAATGCTAAAGCATAATTTAGCAGTCTCATTCTTAATTTAATAAAATAACATGGGAAATCCCAATATGGAGAAAATCATTCATGCAGAGCACAGTAAATAACCTCTGCCTGAATTCAGTACTAAATTTAAATCTGTTGTTAACGCTTAAAGGCTCCTGTGGCATTTATAAAGGTCAGGAACTTCCCACCTGCCCAGTCATTTAAAAATCAAATATATATATATATATAAAAAACCCCCACAAAACCAGAAAGCTTGTGACTCCTAAGCTGTCAAAACTGACTTGCCCTGCATGTACAATTAACGCTGCAAGGAAGAGGACACTCACCTTGAAGAAATCATCCTGATGGACCACGCAGCAGTTGGGGAGCGCCTTGACGAGCCTGTTGGTCAAGGTGGTTTTGCCACCATTGGTGACCCTGCAGGGAGCGGGGCGAGACAGAGGTGGAAGAATCGCATTAGAACCGGTCTGGGAGCCACGGGGACCCGCGGCGGGACAGACACCGCTGAAGGAGCCGAGCCCTGAGGGATCCGAACCCCGCCCGGCGGCGGGAGCCCCTGAGGGGACCCGAGCCCCTGAGGGATCCGAACCCCGCCCGGCGGCGGAAGCCCCTGAGGGGACCCGAGCCCCTGAGGGGACCCCGGCATTGACCCTCAGGGTCCCCAACCCCTCCCGCGCCCCCCGTTTGAATTTCCCGCCCCTCCCGCGCCGCTCGCCGATTGGCTGCGACCACCACTCCCCCCCAGCCCCGCCTTTTCCCCGGCTGCCGATTGGCTGTCACCGCCCGCCCGGTCCCGCCCCTTCCAGCGCCCCGCGCGCGCGCTCGGCCGCGTGTAACGGCCCCGCCGGTTCCCGCGCGCGCGCAACGGCGGCGCTGAGGGGAGCGCGCGCGCGGGGCCGCCATGGCCGGTCCCTCACAACCACGGGGCTGCCATGGCCGGTCCCTCACAGCCCGGACCCCTGAGGGAACGGGGCCGCCATGGCCGGTCCCTCACAACCACGGGGTTGCCATGGCCGGTCCCTCACAGCCACGGGGCTGCCATGGCCGGTCCCTCACAACCGCGGCCCCGCTGCTCAAGATGGAGCGGCCTCGCTGCCCTCATACGCCCCATAACCCGTTTAATGTAAAAGCCCTGAATAACTTAACTATTCCTCCTTTTTTTTTAATCCCGAGGCAGTATAAATCCCTCGGTCGCATATTATTAAAATATTATTCTAATAACCCATATTACTATTCACTGTTCCATTTCTGGAGCTCTCCCGCCGCACTCTCACACCCCGTCCTAGAACGAGCACACCTTAAATTCTGCTTTTTAAAATTAAAATCAATGCCCTTTATACACCACCACCCCATTTTATTAGAAACGGGATTTCCCCCCTCTTCGTCTTTCAGAGAAAATTTAAAAATAATTTTCTTGGTCTATCTGCCCTCTAAATTTACTTGAGTGTTTTTGCCATCTCAGCATCCCTCCTGTTAAAACTATAAAAGGATAAATAAAACTGTGGATGAAAGTATCTCTAAAAATATATAAACGTGTAAGTATAAAATTTGTATTATAAATATGTATATAACACAAATAAGTATATAATATATATAAAAAATGTATATAGATATGTATGAAAGGATGTGCTGCCCTGCAAAACTCTGCTGAAGCAGCATCCATCCTTTAAATCCTATAAAACATATAAAAGGACATATCAAATAAAAGTACGTCTAAAAGTATATATTAAGATATATATTAAAGAATATATAAAAGTGGATGTCTTTAAAGTGTGTCTTAAATACACCCTGCTGCATTTAAGCACCACGAATTAACACTCATCAAGTTGCATCATCTCTCAAATCCTGTATCCCGAATATCCTCAAATATCTCAAATCCTATACCCTAGATAAATAACCCGCAAAACTTAAACCAGGAAAAAACATAACATAAACCAGATTTTAGCAAGGACTTACCCTCCGATGCCTATAATATATTTCATTTTGCCGAGTCGCCTCTTCAGCCGGAATGTGGCGAGGGAGGGGGGGGAAAAAAACCCCGAAACTGGGAAGGCTGAAAGAACTTAAAGCGGAACAAAAACCTCGCTGTCCCCGTTCCTTTTTATCCCCCTAGCTCTGCTCTGCCTCCCCGAGCCTTTCATTGAGGAAAAGGCGCTTTTGGGGCGGATTTATAGGGCCGTGTCCCCGCCCCGGGCAGCCCTGTGACCGTCATGAGCCGCGATGTCACGTTCGGGGCAGGGCCGGCCAAACCTCAATGTCACTTTTTGGGGGGGGGGGGTTCAACCCCTCAATGTCACATTTTGGGGGAGTTTAACCCCTCATTGTTACATTTATGGGGGTTCAACCCCTCAATGTCACTTTTTGGGGGGGGGGTTCCACTCCTCAATGTCACATTTTAGGGGAATGTCACGTTTTGGGGGGCTTCAACCCCTCAATGTCACGTTTTGGGGGGGGGGGGTTCAGCCCCTCAATGTCACTTTTTGGGGGGGGGGTCAACCCCTCAATGTCACGTTTTGGGGGGGTTCAACCCCTCAATGTCACATTTTAGGGGAGTTTTAACCCCCTTCAATGTCACATTTTGAGGGGGTTTAACCCCTCATTGTTACATTTGGGGGGGTGTTCCACTCCTCAATGTCACATTTTAGGGGAATGTCAAGTTTTGGGGGGGGTTCAGCCCCTCAATGTCACTTTTTGGGGGGGTTCAAACCCTCAATGTCACTTTTTGGAGGGGTTCAACCCCTCAATGTCACTTTTTTGGGGGGGGGGTTCAACCCCTCAATGTCACATTTAGTGGGGGTTCAACTCCTCAATGTCACATTTTGGGGCTGTTTAACCCCTAAATGTCACATTTTGGGGGGGGGTTCAACCCCTCAATGTCACGTTTTGGGGGGGTTCAACCCCTCAATGTCACATTTTAGGGGAGTTTTAACCCCCTTAATGTCACATTTTGAGGGGATTTAACCCCTCAATGTCACATTTAGTGAGGGTTCAACCCCTCAATATCACGTTTTGGGGGGGTTCAACCCCTCAATATCACATTTTGGGGGGGGGTTAACCCCTAAATGTCACTTTTTGGGGGGGTTTAACCCCCCAGTGTCACATTTTAGGGGGGTTTAACCCCCCCTATGTCGCTTTTTGGGCAGTTTCAACCTGACAATGTCATATTTTAGAGGGTTTTAACCCCCAAATGTCCCATTTTGGGAGGGTCCAACCCACCCCTCAGTGTCACATTTTAGGGGCTTTTCCACCCACCCTTCAGCCTCCCATTTTTGGGGTGTTGAACCCCACACTGCCCCAATTTAGGAGGATTTCATCCAACCCTTCAAGCCACACTTTTTGCTGTTCCAACCCTCTAATTCCACATTTTTTTGGGGGGGAAAGGGAGGCTTCAACCCCTTCAAAAAAATCCCATTTTTGTAGGAATTCCTCCCCACAAAGTCCCATTTTTGGGGGGCTCGTGCCACCCCCATGTCACACTCTGGCCCTGCACCTGTCCCTCTCCCTCGCTGGCCCCGTCGCCGTGGTGGCCAAAAATAACTTTTTGGCCAGCTCTTCCTTTTCCTAAATTAGTCATGGGGCAGGTGGAAATGTCACCCTGCCGCCAGCCCGGGGAGCCACAGAGGAAATTATTAAGTTGGGATTTTTCCCTTGCTCTCTCCCCTCCTTTACTCCCCAATTCCCCAAAAATCTGATTATTTCAAACTCATCTAGGGGAGGAATTTTTTCTCTAAACTCCTGGAATAAAAGGAGGAATTCCATTTACATTTTTAAATTTTTTTTTTTTTTTCCTTTTCAGTCCAGCTGTGTTCAGAGGAAGGAATGTGGAGTGAATCTTCCTGGAATGTCTCTTTACAAGGAATTTTTGGAGCAGTTTATTTTTTGTAAATAGACACAAATTCCTAAACTATTATCTCTCCAGAGAGCCTCCTCCTCCCCAGTTAACTCACATAAAATAAAGCTTTTTAAGGTAAGTTGACTCTGCACCTTGTGGAACCTGTGCTTTAATTCGAATTATTCCGGATATTTCTTAATTAGGGTTCTTGGAGCAATGTCAGGCTTTTCAACAATCTTTTTGGACGTTTATAATGTGCATTTTTAAATAATATCTTGCCTTGTTCTTCCTTTTTATAAAACCACAGAGTGGCAGGATTAAAAGGTCGCTGTTAAAAATATTCAAGGTTCCTACAGTGAGCTGTAAAGGGACGGTAAAAAAATCAGTGGCACCAAATTTGGGTATTTGGGGTCCTCTTTGACATTTTACCTTGGGGGTCTTCAGCTTTTACAGTGTAAAATCCAAATATCCACAATTCCAAGGGAAGTTTCTGAAGGAGAACATTATATATATATATATATATATATATATATATATATATATATATATATATATATATACACACATATATATTTTTTTAATATTTTTCCTCAAATTCTGTTTGATACCATTAACTTTTATTCAGACTTGCTCCTGAGCTGTGTTTAAGTTTAAATTTTCTCTTTCAGGCATGAAGAAGGTTTGTGGCCTCAAACCTCCTTTGTCTGAGCCCAGCTGTGTCCGTTGAGCTGAACTAAAAATAAAAAAAATGTTATTTTTCTCTTCAAAGCTGTTTCTGCTCCTCAGCCACCAGGACAAGGCCAAGCGCTAAAATGAGCTGCTCATGAATAAACATGAGCTGCAAATGAGGGAAATTTTAACTGCCAGAGGTCACGATTCTGTGGGTTTTACAGGGAAGATATTGAAGGCAAGAAAAGAAATCGGGTTTCAAGTAGAGCCTGGTGAATTTATGGATGGGAATACAGCAAATGAGCTTTTCCAGTCTTAATTCCAGTGTTCCCATTGTTCTTATTATTAGGGGAAATATTAATAATATTATTAAATAATAAATATAAACAATAATTAAATAATAAATAAAACCAATAACAATAGAAACAATAACAATATATAGAAATATATTCTATAATATTATATAAAATAACGTATACTATAACATTATATATGATATATACAATAATATATATTGTAGATATAATATATCATCTATAATATATAAAATATTGTGTATTATAGATTATATATTATATTGTAATATAGTATATAATCTCTAAAATAATATATCATATTATAATATAACATATAATACGAATATTATAATAATATTATTAAATAATAAATATTGATAAGTAATTTGGTTGTTCCTTGCACTCTCACCATAAATTCCAGGGTAAAATTATAATTCCAGAGAAATCTGGAGCTTGGATTCCTGAGTTTGAGCAAACCCAGGGGAGTTGAAATTCCAGCCCTTGCAGGGTGTCCCCACATCATCCCCTCAGCTGACAAAGGTAAAAAAAAATGATAATTTTTCTTTAAATTAGCTCCTACTCAAAATTTTTTTATTGCTTTTCTCACCCATCCCTGAAGCAGGAAATTGTCTGGGTCAAGAAACCCAAGCCCAGGGATGATTTTACTGCACTTGACCTCATGAGAAGGGAAAAAGAAACCAAAGAGGCTCCAAAATTGTGTCCAAGTTCCGAGGGGACACCGGACCCGGCCCCCTCTGCTCCAGTTCTCTTTGCTCTGCAGACCCGCTGATCCAAATAGTTCTGGGAAATTCCAATCCAGTGGGTGAAATCTGTGCTTTTGAAATTTGTGCTTTTGAAATTTGTGCTTTTGAAATTTGGCCCCAGCTGGGTTTGCCTGCAGGGCCGTGGCTCGGGAATACAGGTGAGGATTTTACCCTTGGGGGAAAAAAAAATAATGAGATTTTGGCCCAGATTGTGTCAGAAGAAACAATGGATTTTTGGTGTATCAAAAGAAACAATGGATTTTTGGTGTATCAAAAGAAAACATGAATTTTTACTGCTGGAAGCAGACAACAATCGGGGTGGGAGCAGCAGGATTGGGTTGTTTGGGATCAGGGAATCAGAGCAGTGTCCCATTATCTCCACAAGGAATTTCAACATTCCTGTTTTTCCTGGGAATGGGAGGATTGAAGGACACGGCTGTGGCTGCTGCTCTTGGGGGTTTTTGAAGCTCAATCCCCATTCCTGTCAGTGTAAAACTCATTTCTTCTCATCTGAAAGCTCATTTAAAAGCTCCTTTTCCTCACTGTAAAAGCTCTTTTCTCCTCAGTGTAAAAGCTCCTTTTCCTCAGTGTAAAAGCTCATTTAAAAGCTCCTTTTCCTCAGTGTAAAAGCTCATTTAAAAGCTCCTTTTCCTCAGTGTAAATGCTCATTTTTCCTCAGTGTAAAGGCTCATTTCTCCTCATTTAAAAGCTCCCTTCTTCTCAGTGTAAGGCTCATTTCTCCTTGTTTAAAAGCTCATTTCTGCTCACTGATAAAACTCAGTGTAAAAGCTCCTTTTCCTCAGTACAAAATCTCATTTTTAAACTTTTTTTCCCCATCCCCTCAGTGCTCCCCTTTGCCCAGTTTGTTTTTAGGGGTGATTTTTCTCTCTCCCCTGTTCCTGCTCACACCCCAGCCACGCTGGGAGCTGGAATTCACCCTCATAGCTGGAATTCCCAAATTCCTGCCTGGCCTGGGAGCTGCTGCTCCCCTGGAGGTGCCTGCCTGTATTTGGGCATCCCATTCCTGCTGAATCCTTCCTTCCTTCCTTCCTTCCTTCCTTCCTTCCTTCCTTCCTTCCTTCCTTCCTTCCTTCCTTCCTTCCTTCCTTCCTTCCTTCCTTCCTTCCTTCCTTCCTTCCTTCCTTCCTTCCTTCCTTCCTTCCTTCCTTCCTTCCTTCCCAGCAAAACCCACCTCAACGCTGCCCAGCTGCGGCAAACTTCACCCAAACCATAAAAATCTCAAATAAAAAGATAAAAAGAGGAGTTATGCAAATGGCAATGCTCAGGAAGGGCTTTTTTTAGCCCCCATTGCTGGCGAGCTGCTCGTGGGTCATCTGAAAGTTCCTTTTTTTGGGGTTTGTTTGTGGCAGAGATACGTTATCTGCCTGACACTTTACTCATACAAATGCCATTCACCAGGGAGTCTGAATCAAAGACGGGCAATGTTCCCTCTCCCAGCGTTATTTTTAGAATACTCATGTTTACTGAAAGCTCACATTAATATTCTTTGTTCAAACTTGGCTAAATTTAGCAGGAGGCAGTTTAATAATCCTGGAGCCACGGGGGAATGATTCCCCTGGGATTGCTGCGTTCCTGGGTGCCCTTTCTGCTGCAGAATCTGACTCATTTCTTCTGCAGCTTTAATTCGCAATTTTAATCCTCCACTAAATCATGGGACATTGTTTATGGGATGAGCAAGGTTGCACCAAGGTTCCTCCTGCCCGGAGGGGACGTCAGAGGCAAGGAATGGGGATAATTTTCACTTGGGATTGTTGAAATTTGGGGTTGTTTATTCCTCCCAGAACTCTGGGTGGCTCAGGGTCCTTCTCCAAGGCTGGGGAGCTCCCCGAAGGCTCCGTGATGGGAGCAGAGCAGGGAAACAGAGCCAGCAAGAGAGGAGAATTCACCCTGAACCCCAGGGACTGCAGCAGCAGCTCAGGAGGAGGAAAAGGAGGGGTAGTGGAATAGCAGAGTTAATTAGAGCGAGGTTTGAGTGGCTGGCATCTCCTCCTGGTGGCTGCCAGCAGCAGGGTGACATTCCCGGGGCCAGCAGGTCCTGTGGGAGATGTCACATGGGGAGCCTGGAAAAGGCAGCGCTGGGGAGGAGAAAATAACGGGGGAGTCACTGCTTGGGAAGGGGGATCAGCCTGGAATAATGGGGGAGTCACTGCTTTGGGAAGGGGGATCAGCCTGGAATAATGGGAGTCACTGCTTGGGAAGGGGGATTGGCCTGGAATAATGGGAATCACTGCTTGGGGAAGGGGGATTGGCCTGGAATAATGGGAATCACTGCTTTGGGAAGGGGGATCAGCCTGGAATAACGGGGGAGTCACTGCTTTGGGAAGGGGGATCAGCCTGGAATAATGGGAATCACTGCTTGGGGAAGGGGGATCAGCCTGGAATAATGGGAATCACTGCTTGGGGAAGGGGGATTGGCCTGGAATAATGGGAATCACTGCTTGGGGAAGGGGGATCAGCCTGGAATAATGGGAGTCACTGCTTGGGAAGGGGGATTGGCCTGGAATAATGGGAATCACTGCTTGGGGAAGGGGGATTGGCCTGGAATAATGGGAATCACTGCTTTGGGAAGGGGGATTGGCCTGGAATAATGGGAATCACTGCTTGGGGAAGGGGGATCGGCCTGGAATAATGGGAATCACTGCTTGGGAAGGGGGATTGGCCTGGAATAATGGGGGAGTCACTGCTTTGGGAAGGGGGATCAGCCTGGAATAATGGGGGAGTCACTGCTTTGGGAAGGGGGATCAGCCTGGAATAATGGGAGTCACTGCTTGGGGAAGGGGGATCAGCCTGGAATAATGGGAATCACTGCTTGGGGAAGGGGGATTGGCCTGGAATAAAAGGGTCCTGGAGGGGAGGAGGGACCTCACTGGGCAGGGACAGGGCCCAGAAGGGTCTGGGGCTGTGCCAGGGATTTGGGATGGAGATCAGGGAAAGGTTCAGGGGTTTGGGATGGATCCAGGGAAAGGTTCTGGGATTTGGGATAGAAATCAGGGAAAGGTTCTGAGGTTTGGGATGGAGATCAGGGAAAGGTTCAGGGATTTGGGATGGATCCAAGGAAAGGTTCAGGGGTTTGGGATGGAGATCAGGGAAAGAAAGGTTCAGGGGATTTGGGATGGATCCTAGGAAAGGTTCTGGGATTTGGGATGGAGATCAGGAAAGGTTCAGGGGTTTGGGATGGAGATCAGGGACAGGTTCAGGGATTTGGGATGGAGATCAGGGAAAGGTTCAGGGGTTTGGGATGGAGGTCAGGGACAGGTTCAGGAATTTGGGATGGATCCTAGGAAAGGTTCAGGGGTTTGGGATGGAGATCAGGGACAGGTTCAGGGGTTTGGGATGGATCCAAGGAAAGGTTCAGGGGTTTGGGATGGAGATCAGGAAATGCTCTTCCCTCAAGGGTGCCGGGCACTCCTAGGCTCCCCAGGGAATGCACATCCCCAGCCCTGCCAGAGCTCCAGGAGCCTTTGGAAAACCCTCTGGGGTTGCTGGAGCAAAGGTGGAGCCCACAGTAAGCCCCAAACATGCCCAGAAGTTGACCCAAGGCGCCGAGTGAGAGATCCAAGTGTGTGCTGGGAAGGGAAGGAATGTTCCAGCCCTTTCCCTCTTTCCCTCTCACATCACCGCTTTGTTTTCCTCCCCTTGGCTGTGATTCACTGGATCCTGAGAGATGCAGCAGTGTGACAGTGAATATTTACTGATTTATTTGATTTATTTCTCTGTCGGCGCAGGCAGGAGCCCCAGGCAGGTGAAATCATCCCAGAAATGATCCCGGGGGAAACGGAGCTGACCGAAACCTTTGGAGGGATGGAACGAGGCAGGAGGAGCCTCACCCCTTCCTTCTGGGGGAAATCCTCATCGTCTGCAGCCAGGGGTTTGGGTTTGTGTCTGGAGAGCAGCCAGGATGGGAGCCCTGGGAATACCCTGTGTGCCATGGGGTTTAAATATTGAATATTAAATATTAAATATTAAATATTAAATATTGAATATTGAATATTAAATATTGAATATTTCCCGGAGGCTGCTGCACCCAGGAGCCCCAGGCAGTGTCGGGAGCCCGTGGGAGGAGAGATCCCCACTCAGAGACAGGAGATCCCAGCACGGAGGAGGCGGCAAAATGGGATTTTCACTCAACTGAAAAAGTCGGATTGAAGTTGAAAAAGATTTTTTTTTTTGTTAATTCCACATAGGAGCTGAATGTAAATTCCAAGTTGTTTTTTTGGTTTTTTGTTTTGTTTTTTTTTATTCCATATAGGGCCAAATTTAAATTCCAAGGTTTTTTTTTGTGTGTGTGTGTGTGTGTGTGTGTGTGTTTTTTGGGGTTTTTTGGGGCTTTTTTGGTTGTTAGTTTTTTTTTTTTTTTTTTTTTTTAAATTCTATACAGGGCCGAATGTAAATTCCAAGGTGGTTTTTTTTGTTTGTTTGTTTTGGTTTGGTTTTGTTGTTTTTTTCTTTTTAATTCCACACAGAGCCAAATTTAAAATTCCAAGTTTTTGTTTGTTTTAATTCCACATAGGCCGAATTTAAATTCCAAGGTTTTGTTGTTTTTTTATTTTAATTCTACACAGGACCCAATTTAAATTCCAAGTTTTGGATTTTTTTTTTTTTAATTCTACACAGGGCCCAATTTAAATTCCAAGTTTTTACTTTATTTTTTTAAATTCTACACAGGACCGAATTTAAATTCAAAATTTTTGCTTTATTTTTTAAAATTCTACACAGGGCCCAATTTAAATTCCAAGTTTCTGGGTGTTTTTTTTTTTTTTTTTTGTTTTTTTAATTCTACACAGGGACAAATTTAAATTCCAAGTTTTTGGGTTTTTGTTTCTGTTTTTTTTTAAATTCCACACAGGGACAAATTCCTTCCCCCAGTCCCACCTCTCCCTGCCCTCCCTGGGTCCTGTCCCTCCATCCCTTATCTCAGATCCCTCTCCTGGAGCCCCTTCGGGCCCTGGAAGCCCCAATTTGGTCACCCCAAAGCTCCCACGTGGTCGTTGATGCCATAAATTGAATATTTGAGCTGCAAAATTGCAACCCCAAAAAGCTTTTCTGTAGAAATTAAACAAAAAAGCAGAAGATGAGCAGGAAAAAAAATGGTATTGATCCTGATGGGATTTTGGTTTTTGGGAAAAAATAAAATCAGAGCAAAAAATCTGCTTCATACAAATTTCCAGCACAAGTGTAGCCCTAATTTAAAATTAATTTCAATTAATTTGCATTTCCTGAAAGAATTCACAGCATGACTACAGCAGTGCCTGTTAGAGGATTAGACTTGTATGTATTCCTATTTCCAGTTCATTAATTATGTTAATGACTTCTCTAAATTAGACTCAAAATTAGACATCTCACTGTAAATAGTTGGGGTTTAAATATTAAATAATATCAACTATTAATAATATTGATATTACAAATAAAAAAGGGGTTATTGGGGTTTGGGTATTTTTCCATTTAAGTGTCTTTGGGTTGATTTTTTGTGTGTTTGGGTTTATAACTCAATTTCCAGTCATGGTATTAATCGGATTATAAAAATAAATGTAAAAATAACGTGAGATTAAACAACTTGAGGCAAGCAGGGTCCTGTACAGAAAAATCCTGAACAGGTTGAGAGAAACCCAAGGAAAGGAAATTTTTCCATGGCTCTTTTTTTTTGGGAAAGAATCCTCCAGAACAGGAGTTATTTCAGTAAAAACACTTGGAATTTTGCAGCGTCAGAATTTCCTTTGGATGCCTCTCTTCAAGGGAACAACATCCAAACAACGAATTTCCCTCATATTTTCCACATGAAGCCGAATCCTGAATAAAATCTACTTGACAGGAGGAAGGGTTGGCTGAAGGATTAGTCTCATTTTAATAGAATATCCACGGAATTTATGGAATAGTACAAAGCAAAACTCAGGGCACAGATGAAGAGTCTGCTAGCACAAACCACCTAATTACAACCACTGCAGAAAATGACATTTCACACGTTTGTACAGGTGGGGTTGGGCTGGAAAGGAACAAAAAAAAAAGGAAAAAATAAACAAAAAACAAAACCCTGGGATTGTTGTTTATTGTCAACTCCATTTTACCAAAACCTGCTGAGTTTCTGGCTGCCAGGAGGGAAGGAAAGAAGGAAATAGAAAAGAGGAAAATGTGCTTTTTGTGGGTTTTTTTTTGTCCCTTTCTCCTGCTCCAGGCCCATCCCAGCCCTTCCGTGACTCCTGGCTTTTTTTTGAAATCCTCTAAAAAAAGAGGATTTGTTGCCTTCAAAACCTTTTTTCTGCACCTCTGTGGGGAATAAAGATAGAAAAATAAACCATGATGGAAGCTCTAAACATCCACAGCACTGGACAGAAAGGATTGGGATGAATTCCTGCCCTGGAATCCAGCTTTGGTTCCTGTGCCTTCCTTGTGAACCACAGCAAAAACTCATGGCCAGCCCCAAATCTGGGTGGGAAAAGCAGAAAAGTTGGAGTTCCTGGAGCTGAGGGCAAATCCTCCAAGGGAGGGGAAGGGAATTCCTGCTCTGCACAGGAAGAAATTGGATTTTTCAGGCTGATGTGGAGTGAATTGAGGTCCTGCCATTAAACACACAACGAGTAAAACCACCAGGATTTGGTGAATATGGGCATAAAAGAACTTTTTTTCTGCAGCTAAAATGTGGCTTCCCATGGGAGAAAAATCTCAGGAAAAGTCAAATCAGACCAGAAAGTGCTCAGTATAATCCAGGGAATTGAGAAGTGCAGATCCTGGTCCTCCAGGGATGATTTTGTGAGGCAGGAACGGGGCCTTGGTGCTCGCTGGGGGCTCTGAGCAGTCCAGCAGTATTGCTAAAGGGATGAGTTTATTTCATTTTCTTCTTTTAACATATTTATATATTTATATACTGGTCAAAGTTCTACTGGAAATGCACTTCCACCAGCAGCAGTGCAGATTTCTCCCCATCCAGCTGAGATTTGTCACCCCACCTCTGGCACAGGGACATTTTCCTTTTTTGTGGTTTTGTCCAAGAATTTGTAGATTTTTTGCTTTGCAATCAACTGGTTGAAATAACTCAATGATAATTAATTTAATTTATTTTTTGGATGCTCTAAAATTCACTTTTGACATTTCTAATTTCTCCTTGATGAGGCTGCAGGGTTCTTCTCCGTGTTAAAAGACATAAAAACTTTTTCCATCCGTCCATCCATCCATGAACATAAACTTTACATGCTTATAAAACAGTGAAAAATTAAAATCTAATGCACACCACTTGGAGTGCTCCATCGCAAAGTGCACTTTTTGAAACAGAACAAAACCAAAAATATCTTCCAAGAAGTTAAAAATTGATTTTTTTTTTGTATGGAAACAACTGCCCATCTCCATCTCATGAAGGGAAATTGGGGATCTGTCCTTCTCCCAGCTGAAATTCCCTTGCTCTGAAGGAGTTACTTGGAAAAAGGTGAAGTTTCATTCTGTATTTTTTCTTTTTTTCCTGAAAGTGCAGGCAGAGTGGGTTTGGGGAGGAATGAAACAACCAAAACGCAAATTCCATCCTGGTGCGGATCCCTCATGAAAGGAGGTTGGGATTCCTGATCTCCCACATCCATCTTTTCCATCCCAGCTGTGTTTTTGAACGTTTTTTGATGCACAAACATTTTCCAGAGCTGGATTTTGACCCCATCACTCAACGTTTTATCCGTTTTGTTGTTGAATAATTGCAAACTTCCCTTGCAGTTCCAGCGTGGGGCGGTCACGCTCTCGGTGGAAAGCTGATGAATTTCCCTCGAAATCCATAAAAACAAAGGGAAAAAAAAAAAAAAAAGGAAAAAAAAAACCAAAAGGAAAATCAACTTGAAGTGTTCTCAGTGAAACCCCAGCCTCTGGGCCCCACGAGGAGCTTTGAGATTGTTCATGGTGGGAACTGAAATTGGTTTAATCAGCAAAGTCTTTCCTTCACCCCTGGGACAGAGGCACTGGGAGGGAATTTGGGGATTCCTGGCTGCTCCTTCTGCCTCCAGGCAGAGCTGGGAGCTCAGCACACCAGGGAGGAGTCGCCTGCAAGAACCCTGAGCTCCACAAACACCTGAAGGGCTCTGCTTGCCTCGAATTTTGCAGAATTCCTTGTGAAATCCCATTGGTTTGGGTTGGAAAGGACCTGAAATCCCATCCAGTGCCACCCTGCCGTGACCCCAGGGCGCCCCAAGCCCCTTCCAGCTTGGAATATTTTGTCAATAATTGGTTTATAATTATCTTGTTTAGATAGAACGTGGAATTTTATTTTTCTTTTCCATCTTCAGCCTCTGGGTTGGGGCTGTGGGTGCAGAGCTCTGCTTTCCATCCCTGACGTGAGGAGAATGTCTCAAACGAGAATTAAGGTTAAAAAGTTATTTTGATGCTTCCTTGAAGGGGCTCATCCAGAGTGGTTTTGTTCACTGAAGGGAGGAGAAAAGCAGCTTTGTGTGATCAGAGGAGCCATCCCCACCTTCAGGAGAAATCCTGCTCTGCCAGAATTCTCCTCGAAACGATGAGATGGGCAGGGGATTCTTCATCTGGAGGATGACAGGGTTGGTGAAGTGAAGGAATGGGCAGGGAATCCTTCATCTGCAGGTGTTTGAGAGGGGTTTTACCCGATCATGGAATCAGGGAATCCTAAAATGATTTGGAGGGGCCTGAAATCCCGTCCAGGGACACCTCCCACTGTCCCAGCCCGGCCTTGGGACATTCCAGGGACCCAGCCTGAGGAGGCCATGCAAGCTGGCTCTGCCTCTGAAATCAGGAATTCCCACAGAATTTTGCCCAGACTGTTGTTCCTTCATTTCTTTCCCCCCCTTTCCTTTGCTCACAGAATCCTCACGAGTCCAAATCCCGAATCCCCAGAGTCCGAGTCCCACCTGCGCCTGTGGGCCCCAGCAGCCAGGCCTGTGCTCTGCGCCCTCCCTGGGGCCATTCCAGGCAGGAATGTGGAATTTTGTGGGTGGAATTTAATGTGCTGGAGGAGCATTTCCCTCCTCAGGGAACCTCCCAGCCCTTCAGCAGCATCAGCAGCGGGTGATTGTCCAGTGGAGACCAAGACAGGGCCTGGAGAATTTCCTTATCCTGGAAAGCTCCCTCTAAACCCCGACCCTTTGGGGTGTGTGCCCTCAGGAGAAGGTTCCATGGGATCCCTTCAGAGTGCCTCACGCACCTGGATGGGATAAAAACCAGGAAAAACCATGGAAGGACCATGGGGGTTCCTGCTGGGAATAAGTTCCAGAGGAACAGTGGAAGCTGGCAGTGCTGCCCAGGCCGCGGGCACTCGGAATCTTCTGGAAGAAGCTCGCGCTGGCTGGAAAAAGGAGGGAGAAGCTCTTCCCATTGCCCGTGGTGGCTGTTCTCAGCTTTTGGGGTGTCCTGGGGGAGCCTGGGGGTGCTCCATGCTGGCCAGCAGCGAGTGAAGGGAAGGTTCATGACTGAAACCAAAATGAATTCTCTTTCTGGGCTGGAGATTCATGGACTGGAGGACGCTCTTGACTTACTCCAAGGATACACAGTGAGTATCTGCGCTGTGCAATGCTCTCCACAGACCATTCCCTAAACACACCAGAACCTGTCCTGTAAAGTGCTGCTCTTGCTTTGTTTTCTGGGGGGAGTTTGTTCAGTTTTTGTTCTTCTTTTTCTTTTTCTTTTTTTTTTTTTAAAAAAAGGAAAGCGATTCCCAAGAGGTGGAAGGACTTTGCATCTTGGAGGCAGAGGAGGCAGGCTCCAGGATTTACAGGGCTTGGAAGAAGGTGGTGGCAAGCTTTCGTCCCCAGAGGCCGCTGAGGTGGGTGACTCCAGGCTGCTCCTTCTCTACTCCATTCCTCTGTGCTGCTCCCACTCAGGACATGCTGGGCAGGAAAGAAGAGACAGGAGGCACTGTCAGGCAGCAAACTGAGGTAAAAAATGCGATTATTGCCAGCACATCAACAAAAAAGAGGAGTGAATTTGGGTGAGATGGTTCACAGAAGTGAGTTGGGGACACTGATGGTGCCATGGCTTCCATGGGCAGAGGGGACAAAGTGACACCAGGCTCGGGGACCCTGGTCATGGATCACAAATGGCACAGGACGTGTCCCAGCCACACCAAGAGCTCAAACCTGGTCTCCTGATCCTCTGCTGGGGGCACAGGCATGCTGCAAAGAGAGAATAAAAATAAATAAATCTCCAGCACATGATAAAATATAAAATATAAAATATAAAATATAAAATATAAAATATAAAAATAAAATATAAAAAATAAAATATAAAATATAAAATATAAAATATAAAATATAAAATAATAGATATTAAACAATAAATATAAAATATAAAATAATAAATAATAAATAATAAATCTCCAGCACAAACCCATCCCCGCCCTCTGCCCTGAGCTCCAGGAATTTTTCAGCCTCATCCAGGGCATCTTTCCCTGCTCCCCCTCAGGAATTAGGATAGGAAGAGAGGCTGTATCTGCTCAGGGCCAGAGCCAGGCCCCGTCATCCTGGTGAAGGATTTTATCTTCCAAACCCCTCCAGAATTTCCCTTCCCTACAGGTCCAGCCTTTATCAGCTCCTGAACACTCTGGGAATGGCCTGGTGGGTCCCAGAGGGGCTCCCAAGCTCTGGGGCTGTTCTCATCCCCAAAGACTCTTCAAGGGAAGGAGAAATCAGAGGAATGGGTAAATCAGAGGGAAGGGTAAATCAGAGGAATGGGTAAATCAGAGAAAAGGGTAAATCAGAGAAAAGGGTAAATCAGAGGAATGGGTAAATCAGAGGAATGGGTAAATCAGAGGGAAGGAAGGGTAAATCAGGGTCCTTACCTTTCCCTCTCAGCCATGTCCTGTTTCTCCTCTGCCCTGTAAACACAAATCCCATTGGGAATCCATCCCTCAGTGGGAAGGAGGAGCCCCCAGTGCCTTCCTGGGGTGGTGGATGGGCCTTGGAGAGAGAGGAGCCACTCTCCACCCCTCCTCAAATTCATCTTACCTTTCTTTTCTGGCCTTGATCCTCTCTTCTTCATATCTGCAACAGAGACAAGCCCTCCTTTAGCTGCTGCTGTTCCCTTTTAGCCCCATTTGGTGTTTGCTGAGGGTGGCAGAAGCCCTGAGCCGCCCCATTCTGGGGCTTTTCCTTGGCTGGGAGCAGGTTTGCCCAGGCTCTGCCCTCCCAACCCATGGGTTTGGGCTGAGCTGGGTTTGACCCTGAGCTGGCCCTCCCCAGAGCCCCAGGGTCCCTCTGGCACTCACTGCAGGACACACTCTGGGATCTGCACGTGCTCCATGGGGATGAGCTGCTCCAGCTCCTCCAGGCTGTGCACGTACTGGATCTTATTGATGAACTTCACACTGGCAGGGAGAGACACACAGAGAGAGGCAGTGCCACCCCAGGGGCTCCAAAAACACCTCTGGAGGTGCCACTGCAGGGATCTGAGGGGGGCAGGACAAGGGGCAGCTTCAGCCTGGTCAGCCCTGGCTAAGGGTGAGCTTAAAATCTGATTTGTGGGATTAAACCCCGGGGAAGGGCTGGGGGTGGGCCAGGGGGGTGGGATGGAGATCGGGGAAAGGTTCAGGAGATCAGGGAGAGGTTCTGGGGTTTGGGATGGAGATCGGGGAAAGCTTCAGGGATGGAGATCAGGGAAAGGTTCTGGGGTTTGGGATTGAGATCAGGGAGAGGTTCAGGGTTTTGGGATGGAGATCAGGGAAAGGTTCAGGGGTTTGGGATGGAGATCAGGGAAAGGTTCAGGGATGGAGATCAGGGAAAGGTTCTGGGATTTCAGATGGAGATCAGGGAAAGATTCAGGACATCCCAGGAAAGGCTCAGGGGTTTGGGATGGAGATCAGGGAAAGGTTCTTCCCCCTGAGGGTGCTGGGCACTGAATTCCCCAGGGAATGGTCCCTTCCCAGCCCTGCCAGAGCTCCAGGAGCCCTTGGGCACCACTCTGGGGTGGTTGGGGTGCCTGTGCAGGGCCAGGGGCTGGGCTGGATGATCCCTGTGGATCCCTCGAACTGAGGATGTTCCATCACTCCGTGATTTCAAACTCCCACCCCAAACCTGCTGAGCCTGGGGCTGCTGTGCTCACCTGATGAAGGGTCTGGAGATGGCCAGGACAGTCCTGATGAACCACGAGGGGTGCACGATGATCAGGGCCTTGAGGTTCTTCCTCAGCCTGGGGACAAGGCAGGGGACACAGTCACATTCCAAGGACATTCCCTCAACTGCCCTGGGCTGTGCTGGGCTCCAGCAGGGGCTGCCCAGCCTCAGCTGGGTCTGTGCAGGTTAAACCCCTTGGGAAGCTCATCCCAGCTCAGCAGGATGTGGAGCACTGCTCTGCTCTGCTCTCTGGAAATGTCATCATCGATCCAAACATTCCTGGACAGGGCCTGGAGCAGCCTGGGGCAGTGGAAGGTGTCCCTGCCCGGGGGGAGTGCAATGAGGGGGTTTCTGAGGTCCATTCCAGCACCTGGCAGGTGTGAGGGACGTGGGACTGGCTCAGGCTCATTCCTGTGGAAGAACAGCCTCTGATTTCCCTTTGGAGGGGCCCCAGCAGCTGGGTTCTCACCTCCTGTCGATCATCTGGTAGCACTTCTTGAGCCAGCCCAGGCCTGGCATCCTCCGGCGCGGCGTGGCCCCGTTCAGGTACACGATCATGTAATCCTCAGCCACCAGCAGCTCCAGGCTGCTGATCACATACCTGCCAGGGGGGCCAAAAGGAGCCCGAGTCAGACTCCAGAAACATCCTTCAAGTGCCCTGTGCCACCCTGGAACGGCTCCAGAGCCTCTCTCTGCAGGGCTGGGAACAGCTTTGGTCTCCAGGGGTGCCCTGCCCGGCAGGGATTGTCCCAGCCTGGGCACAGCGAGCCCATCCTGGCCATAATTCACTGCAATGTTTGAATGCTTGGCCTTGCTGGACTTGGAACTGGGGCCAGTGTCCCAGCAGTGTCCCAGCAGTGTCCCAGCAGTGTCCCAGCAGTGTCCCAGTACTGTCACAGCAGTGTCCCAGCACTGTCCCAGCAGTGTCCCAGCAGTGTCCCAGCAGTGTCCCAGCACTGTCCCAGCACTGTCCCAGCACTGTCCCACCAGTGTCCCACCAGTGTCCCAGTACTGTCACAGCAGTGTTCCACCAGTGTCCCAGCAGTGTCCCAGCAGTGTCCCAGCAGTGTCCCAGTACTGTCACAGCAGTGTCCCAGCACTGTCCCACCAGTGTCCCAGCACTGTCCCAGCAGTGTCCCAGCACTGTCCCAGTACTGTCCCACCAATATCCCAGCAGTGTCCCAGCACTGTCCCAGCAATGTCCCAGCACTATCCCAGCACTGTCCCAGCACTGTCCCAGCAGCCCCTGGCAGGGCTAGGCTTGCCTCCAGCCTGCTCCCAGCTGTGGTTCCAGGGAGTTGTGTGCTTTCCTCTGGAAACCCAGGGCACCACAGGGAATATTTCTGTGTCTGCTCTGGGGTGCCCTGACCCCCAGGGCAGCACTGGCTCTGACCCTCATCCATGGAGAAAGTTTCCCAGACTTTAAGATATAACCCACAAAAGTGTGCAATGGATTACAGAGAGCAGTGTGGGTGTGTCACTGGGTGAGAAATTGAGGTTTTGGGATTTTTAGTGTGCTGTGGATGGGAGCAAGATGGAGAGCACAGGGTGTCATCCTGGGCTTCTCCTTCCTGCTTCTTCTTCCTTCTTCTCCATGGGTTTGGGTGGCATTTTGTAATTGGGCAGGAAAGTCCCCATTGCAGCTCTTTGGGATCAGTTATTGGGTTAAAAGGGAAAATAACCCAGGTGTCAGCTCTTAATTGGACAGTTTAGTCTTAAAAGCCCTTGGAAAAAGAGATTGTGGCCATTTTGTGCCTTCTAATGAAAAGCTCTGAACTCACAGCAGTGACGCTGTTTTGCTGATAAGAAATGACAAACACCCGAGCCCAAACTCCAATTACTGTCCCAAGCTCCTTCAATCCAGACCCAGAGAAACCCACAGCTGGCACCCCCAGCGCTCCCCCAGCCCGCTGTCCCTGCCAGGGCACTCACAGGAAGAGGTTTTCCATGATGTAGTGATAATCTGCCAGGTTGCTGTCGGGGAGGTAGCAGGCAGCGAAGACGATGATGGCGTTGAGGCCTTCTCCGTAGTATCCTGCCCAAAAACCACAAATTGACACTGTCCAGGGAAAAACGGGACAGCTGAGGGGGAAAACAGCACTGAAATTTGGCACTGGGGTGGGTTTTGTGTCTCTGCTCAGCTCCAGGTGAGCGTTTCTCTCTTCACACCCCTTCCACTGTGAGATTTCCTCCCGTGCTTGGTTATAGTGTGGGTTTGGGGTTCAGAGAAGGGATTTTGGGTTTTTAAAGCTGGGCTGTTCCTTGACTTTGCTTGGATTTTGGAAACAAACCTGACTGCACATGTGTGGACCCTTGGAGCACCCCAGGGACTGGCACAGTCCCTCCAGATGATAATTCTACAATCATTTTAAAACATTTTAAGCACCATCTGAGCACTTTCACGCTCCTCTACCAAAAAACCCAAAGATTTTTCCCCCCTAAACAGCATCCAGCCAGCCCTGGCCTCCCCTCAGAGCGACAGAGCCACCAGGGTTTGGGCTCACCTCCGTGTGTCACCACCCTCATGTAGGGTTTGATCATCTGCAGGTCGATCCTGTGCTCCTGCTCGCCGATGATGACGGTTCTCCAGAGGCGCCCGTTGGTGGCACTGCCATCCTCGGTGCCCCCGTCCCCAAACAGGTCTGCGCTGTCCCCGGGCATGTTCTTGGCCGTGGCCACGGGGGTGTCGTCTGGGAAAGGCACAAAGAGGTCTTGCCTCGAGGAGAGGTTGGGAAGAGCTTTGGGAGCACCAGTTCCCAATGGGGTTCCCAAAAAAATTCACTTCCGTGTCAGCCTAGGACACTCAGGGACGATGCTCTGATGGGGTTTCACCTCCAGCCTTGATCTGGGCCAATTTATTCATGATTTTTATTTTTGGGCCAATTTATTCCTGATTTTTATTTTTGGGCCAATTTATTCATAATTTTTATTTTATTTAATAATTTAATATTTTATATTTATATTTATATTTATATTTATTTTATATTAATATTTATTTAATATTTTATTTAATAATTTAATAAAATTTTATTTTATTAAATAATTATTTAATAGTGAATATATTCATAATTTTATTTTACTAACACACGGTTGTAATAACTTTGAAAAACGGCATTGTATAAATTTGCCAAACCATTCAGAAAAGGGTACGATCCTACAGGTTTTAATCTTGCCCTGCTGCCCAAATATTACAGAAATCACTTTAAAATCTCCCTCTGCTTATCAGTCCTCAGCTGCTGCTGGTGAACTGTGTCAAAAATCTTTCAAATGAAGCTAAAAACGACCACCCCAAGCCCTGGAAATGCTCACCCAGAGCCACCCTTTTACCTTCCCATTCCAGCTCGTTCCCGTTGCCCAGGAACTCGAGGGAATCTGTCTCGTCAGGAGTCTCAATGTCATCCACGTTGATGTCCAGGTCATCCGGGGTGTCCAGGAAGTCGTCAGAGAGGATGGAGCCCTCGCTCTGGTCCAGGGAAATGTTGATTTCAGGTGCCACCAGGGTCTTCCTCTTCCGATGGGCCCCGTTGAAGTTCAAAGTGTTGGGGGGAGCTGGAGTTCAAAGGAAAATCAAACTGACAGGGTGTGTGTGCTTTGGGCAGTGTTGTGTGATCTCACAAAGGTAAAAAAACCCCTTAGATTTGGGGTTTTAGTGTATAGTAATATATAGAAGCCAAGGTAGAAGATTTTGGGTAGGTTAATTGTCTGTTTTACACCTTCTTCTTCCTTTTTCTTCAGTTTTCTCTAATTAGGTAAAAGATGTCCATGTTGTGGGTTTTGAGTAATCATAATAGAGTTAGGAGCATAAATAATACAGATATCAACTGTTTATCAAAGAATTAAGACTTAAATAGCCTTGGATAAACAGCATTTTAGCTCACTTTCTCAACTCCTTGGAGAGAGCTCACATCTCGTGAGTTTGTAATAAATAAAGGTAATATTGAAGCCTCACTCTGGAGTGAGACTTTCAAAAATGTCTCCTGAGTTTTATTCCCCCTTAACCTTAGAACAAGAAAGAGCCTGGCATTCCAACACATGCTGCTGCTCCTGGAGGCACAGAGCAGGGCATCCTCATGGACAATTCCTGCTGGAACATGGACCTGGAGCCCTCAGGGTGGTGGATCCCACTGGGAGGCACTGGGAGTGCCCGCACCCCTGAGATCCCACTTTCCTCCCCCAGCTCCTCAGGGGAGAGGAACAACTTCAAACCCCTGCTGGTGTCCTCTCCCCGCATGAGGATTTTATTTTAAATTGTTTTTTTATGGAGAACCCAAGGTTTTCTCCCTGCCTGGCAGCTCCTCTGGGCTTGCAGAAGTTGGCACTTACAGGACGTGGTCTCGTCTTCCGTGGGGCTTCCCAGGGACTCCATCCCTGTCTCTTCTGGGAGAGGCCTGCAGGACAGGAGGGGCAAAACCACAGCAGAGAGCGGGGGAAATGAGGGGGAAATCATCCTGAGGGGATGGAGGCAGCAGGGGAAAAACCCAACCCAGCTGTGCTCTGCCCTTTCCCTTTTCTCACCCTGAGGGATTCCTGAGGGGGATTTGCCCAGGAGCAGCCCCGGGTCTGGGCTTCCCTTCCCCTGGCTGCCCCGCAGTCCCCACTAACCTCCAGCCTGCCCCAAGGGGTGAAAAACCCAGCCAGGGAACAAATCCTGACCCCAGATGGCCTCGGCAGCATTCTCCTCCTCTGGATTGTGCTCATTTCTATTCTGCAGGAGCTCTGAGGGGCAGTGCCAGGCCCTGGGGCTCCTCATTAGGGCGCCCCCTAATTAGGGCACCCCAGGGCTTTATCCCCATTCCCTGGCAGGGCTCTGGGGAGGATGAGGATGAGGATGAGGATGAGGATGGGGATGAGGATGATGATGAGGATGGGGATGAGGATGAGGATGATGAGGATGAGGATGAGGATGAGGATGAGGATGAGGATGAGGAAGAGGATGGGGATGAGGATGGGGATGAGGATGAGGATGATGAGGATGAGGATGAGGATGAGGATGGGGATGAGGATGATGATGAGGATGAGGATGAGGATGAGGATGAAGATGATGAGGATGAGGATGAGCAGAGTCGCTGTCCAGCAGCCCCCGATGGCCCCGGCACACCGGAAGGGAGGGAGGTGACAGCGGGGACAGGATCCAGCCCAGCTCTGCCCCGCTCCTCTCCCCCTCCTGGTGCTGCCATGGCGCCGGGGCCACCAGCCCAATTAAACCCTATCAATATGTAGATTAAGGGATAATCCTCCTCGGCCGGTCACTGCATATTCATGAGGGCTGAGCACCCGATCAAAGGCACGTGCAGGGCACCCTCTGGAGCGGGAGGAAAAACCCCCGAGCCCCGTCCAGCTCCCCCTGGCCCGTGCCCAGCCGGGCCTGGCGCGGTTTGTGCCGGGAGCTGGCGCCTGGCACGGTTTGGTGACACAGCATCCAGCTGGGCAGGGAAGGGAGGGGAGGCAGCTGAGTACGTGCTGCTCGCACCGAGCTCCAGCTCAGGCGGGCGGAGGGGAGGAAAAGCCCCGCTCACCTTCCCCGAGGCTGCTGCGGGGCGATCGCCGCCTCCTCCCGCGGCTCCTCCTGCCTCCAGCACCCCCGCGACAAATTCGGGGGGCGCAGCGCTGCCGAGAGCCGGGGCTCAGTGCCCGGGCCCGCAGGGACCGAGCGGGACGGCGGGATGAGGGAGGGATGAGGGGCGGGATGCAGGGAGGGATCCGGGAATGGATGCAGGGATGGATGCAGGAATGGATGCAGGAATGGATGCAGGAATGGATGCAGGAGGGATGCAGGAATAGTTCCAGGAATGGATGCAGGGATAGAAGGAGGGCTGCAGGAATGGATGCAGCGATGGATGCAAGGACAGATCCAGGAATGGATGCAGCAATGGGTGCAGGAATAGATGCAAGAACGGATGCAAGGATGGATTCAGTGATGGATTCAGTGATGGACGCAGGGACGGACGCAGGGACGGACGCAGGAGTGAGCATGCTCCCGCTCCGCGCCGCCCGCGTCTCGGTTACGGCATCGCCGCCCCGGGCCGGCCGAGCCGGGCCGGGATCAGAGCCCGGGCGGCGGCGGCAGCCCCGAGGATCCGCCCGCTCCGTTCCCGGCTCCTCCCGGGCCGGGCCGGAGCTGCTGCCGCGGTTCGGCTTCCCAGGAAATGCTGGGAATGTCGGCCCCGGCCCTCAGGGAGCACCTGGGTTCTGGTTTTTCTGCTTTCCCGGCCCAGATCTCTGTCTAGGATGTGGCTTTTCCTTTTTTTGTTCTTTTTATTTTTTTTCGGGGCGAGATTGGCTAATGGCAGGCAGGCAAAAATAGCTCTGCAGCAAATCAGCTGCTGGAGAGCGGCTGTCCCACATGCAGCAGCTCCTGCCCTATTATTCCGATGCTTCCAGCGGGGAAGCGGCTGGAAAAGGACAATTTATTTATTTTTATTGCCAGTAGAACCCAGCTGGCTTTCCCTGGTTTGCCTGGGGGCTGTTTGGGCTCTGTCTCGCATCATTCCTGCTCGAATCCCTCCGGAGGCGGCTCCTCCCAGGGTTCCAGCCTCATCCTCCCCTCTACCTCTTCCCGGGGTTCATGCCCAGAGTGTTTTCCCGGGTTTGGGGGTGCTGGGAGCTTTCCAGGAGGAATTTCCCTGGCAGGCTGGGCCTGGAGTTTGCTGCTGCATGGACAGGGTGGGACAGAGCTCCCAGGTGATGCCTGGGCTGCGGCCAAGGTGCCCCAGAGCCAGACCAGCTTCATCCTGGATTTTCCAGGGAGCTCTGGGATGATCTTTTCCTTCTTACACCTTGATTTCCTGTCTCTATTCTCTGAGCAGCCTGGTCTGCTGGGAGGAATCCCCAGCTTTGGGAGGGAGATGAGTTTTGAGGCCGCTTCCAACCCAAACCATTCCACCATTCCCATCCATCCATTCATCCACCCATCATTCCCATCCATCCATCATCCATCCATCCATCCATCCATCATCCATCCATCCATCCATCCATCCATCCATCCATCCATCATCCATCCATCCATCCATCCATCCATCATCCATCCATCCATCATCCATCCATCCATCATCCATCCATCCATCCATCCATCCATCCATCCATCCATCATCCATCCATCCATCATCCATCCATCCATCCATCCATCCATCCATCCATCATCCATCCATCCATCCATCCATCCATCCATCCATCATCCATCATCCATCATCCATCCATCCATCCATCCATCCATCCATCATCCATCCATCCATCCATCATCCATCCATCATCCATCCATCCATCATCCATCCATCCATCCATCCATCATCCATCCATCCATCCATCATCCATCCATCCATCATCCATCATCCATCCATCCATCATCCATCCATCCATCCATCATCCATCCATCCATCCATCCATCCATCCATCCATCCATCCATCATCCATCCATCCCTCCCTCCCTCCCTCCCTCCCTCCCTCCCTCCTTTTCTTTCCCACACTTCTCTCTCCTTTCACTCCATTAAAAACCCGGGGCTGGCAGGGATCCAGCAGCTCTGCTCTCAGAGGGAATTTTATCCACTCTGGGACAGCCAGGGCTGGGAAGGAGGGAAGGACAAACCCCGTCCTGTGGGATGCAGCACAGAGGGGCTCACAGGGGATGCAGCTGGGGCTGCCAGGAACAGAGCCAGGCTCATCCCGGGGGAACAGGAGCCCCTTTCTCTGTGCCTGGCAATGCTGGGGCCCTGTGCCTGCAGCTGCAGGGGCTGGGCCAGCCCTGAGAGCCCCCGGGCACCTGCAGCTGCACCAGGGGCTCCGGGAGGCTCCAGAGCCAGATCCCAGAATGGGCAGCATTGGAAGGGAGCTGAGAAATTCCCCCAGGGCCACCCCTGCTGCCCAGGCAGGGCCACCTGGAGCAGGGGAATCCACACCCGGTGGGTTTGGGATGTCCCTGGAGCAGGGGAATCCACACCTGGTGGGTTTGGGATGTCCCTGGAATGTCCCTGGAGCAGGGGAATCCACACCTGGTGGGTTTGGGATGTCCCTGGAATCTCCCTGGAGCAGGAGAATCCACACCCGGTGGGTTTGGGATGTCCCTGGAATGTCCCCGGAGAGGGAGAATCCAGCCCTGCCCCGGGCAGCCTGGGAATGGGAACGAGCTGGGAATGGGGGTGGGAATGTGCTGGCGATTCAGAGCACTTGGGGGTGGGTTTGGCACCCCTGTGCAGCTGCTGAAGTGGATCTGAAGGTGGAAGGTGCCACTTTGGCACCTCCTGTCAGCCCCACAGGGCTGGCACCCATTGGGATGCCAGGATCCTGGCACAGCAGCACTGCTCTGTTTGGGATTCTGCTGGATTCAGAGCCTGGGAAGGAGTCCACAGATCCATGAATCCACTCCCACGTGCATCCATCCACCCTCTGTGGATCTCTCCATGCATCCCAATCTCCCTGTGCTGCACACCCAGCTCCTTTCCCTCCTCCCCGTGCCCACACAGGGCTGCCAAAAACATCCCCAAATTTCTGATGCACTCAGAGCAGCTCCAGAAATTCCGAACCCCTGTTGGAGTTCAGGCTCCTGTTGCCTCTGAGGCCTGGGCATGGACCCTCCCACTCTGATGGTTTCTCGCAGGGGAAAAAAAAATTAAAATTCTCCTGGTTTTTTTTGGGGGAACACACCTGGGGAAGTCCTCGTCCTGCCACTCCTCCTTCACATCCACGTTCTCCATCCTCAGCGTGGCCTCTGTGGTGCCCATGGCTGCCAGGGAGGGGCTGGAGCCAGCAGATGCCCCCAGGAAGGGCTCAGGCTGCAGAGGGGAGGCAGAGGGGTTGGCATGGAGCACCCACGCTCCCTGGAACGCGGGGTGAGAGGGGGATTGCTCGGGAAAGGCAGAAATTCTGGATTCTGGACACGTTTTGGGCCGGAAGGAGGAGGTGAGGCTCAGAGCGTGGATCTGTTGGGGCCCCAGCTGCTCTCCCTGACACCCACAGGTTCTCCCCTTCTTGCCTCTCTCTCCTCCAGCACCAATCTGCTCATCAACCCCTCCGTGCTGAGGAAGAGGAGGCTGGGAGGGGAGGGCAGGGTGAGCTGCCCTGGGGCATTCCCAGATTGGCATTCCAGGATTGGCATTCCCAGATTGGCATTCCCAGATTGCCATTCCCAGGATTGGCATTCCCAGATCGGCATCCCAGGACTGGCATTCCCAGGATTGCCATTCCCAGGATTGGCATTCCCAGATTGGCATTCCAAGATTGGCATTCCCAGATCAGCATTCCCAGATCAGCATTCCCAGGACTGGCATTCCAGATTGGCATTCCCAGATCAGCATTCCCAGACTGGCATTCCAGATTGGCATTCCAGGACTGGCATTCCCAGACTGGCATTCCCAGGTTGGCATTCCCAGATCAGCATTCCCAGATTGACATTCCAGACTGGCATTCCCAGATTGCCATTCCCAGGATTGGCATTCCCAGATTGGCATTCCAGGATTGGCATTCCAGATTGGCATTCCCAGGTCAGCATTCCCAGATCAGCATTCCCAGGACTGGCATTCCAGGATTGGCATTCCCGCCTATCCCAGCGAGCCCCTGGCCCGGTCTGGCTCCATCCCTGCCTCTCCCTACCCCAGACACCTCCAGGCTCTGGAAAATCCCGGCTTCCCCCCCTCGCCGCCGGCAGCTGCTCCGTGCCAGCCCCGCGGGTATCATGGAGGGACGGAGGGAGCAGGGAGGGAGCAGGGAAGGAGAAGGGAAGGAGGAGAGAAGGAGAAGGGAAGGAGAAGGGAAGGAGAAGGGAAGGAGAAGGGAAGGAGAAGGGAAGGAGAAGGGAAGGAGAAACCCCGGCTGGCGGCGGCTGCCGCAGCATCCACCCCGTACTCACCGCTGCCGCTGCTCAGAGGGGAACAAAGGCGAGCCCGAGCCTTCCTCCCTGCCAGCTCGGCATTCCTCCTCCTCCTCCTCCCGCTGGATGCGGCTCAGCAGGTGCAGCCCCCGGATGGCGCCGGGGATGAGGAGGATGAGGATGGAGGAGCCTGGGGATGCATTTAGGTCGGCGCTGCCCGCAGCAGGCGCTGCTCTGCGGCTCGGCTCGGCTGAGGGACGGGCTCAGGGCGTCATTTGTGCTCCTCCATGGCTGCTGCTGCTCCCTTGGCCGCCTCCGTCCCTCCCCGCCGCGGGATCTCCTGGTGGTGTTTGGGATTCGGTGATGGTTTTGGGGATTCGGAGATGGTTTCTGGGATTCGGTGATGGTTTTCGGGATTCAGTGATGGTTTTTGGGATTCGGCGATGGTTTCTGGGATTCGGTGATGATGGTTTTCCGCCCGCAGCTGGCGGAGGCTGCGCTCCCCTACATCAGTGAATTAATTCCCTGCTTTAGTGCGGGAGGGGGCCCTGCAGGAGGGGAGGGGCAGGACAGGAGCCCTCCCCGTGCCAGCGCCGCCCCAATTGGCTGCCAGGCTCCAAATCCGTGCCCGGCTGGGCGGGTGGAGCTGCCAGGGCTGGGCACAGCCTCTGCTCCACGGGGGTGCCAGGAGGGCACCGAGGGGTCTGGGGGCATCGCTCCCTGAAAGTGAAAAGTGCCCTGGGATGCGGGGTTTGGGGGCATAATGCCCTGACAAAAAGTGCCCTGGGATGCGGGGTTTGGGTGCATCATTTCCTGAGAAAAGTGCCCTGGGATGTGGGGTTTGGGGGCATCATTTCCTGAGAAAAGTGCCCTGGGATGCGGGGTTTGGGATTTGGGTGCATCATTCCCTAAGAAAGGGAAAGGTGCTGTGGAATTTGGGATTTGGCTGTTGGGATTTGGGTGCATCATTCCCTGCCGTAGCCCCATGGATCCCTCCCTTCCATGGCTCCATCCCTGCCGTAGCTCCATCCCTGTGGATCCCTCCCTGTGGATCCCTCCCTGCCTTCCATGGATCCCTGCCTTCCATGGCTCCATCCCTGTGGATCCCTGCCTTCCATGGATCCCTCCCAGCCGCGGGCGATGCGCATCTCGGACCTGCAGAGGTCCCCGCGCACCAGGAGATGGAGGCAGGGAAAGAATTCCCGCGGGATTTCTCCAAGGGGAAAAAGCAGGAATTGCGAATTCACCCAAAACCTAAGTCTGGGAATTCCATGCCAGCCCTTCCCAGCCAGGAATTCCTCCTCAATATCGCACCCAGCCCTGCTCTCTGGCAGTGGGAGCTATCCCTGGGTCCTGTCCCTCCATCCCTCATCCCAAATCCCTCCCCGGCTCTCCTGGAGCCCTTTAGGACCTGGAAGGTTCCTGTTCACCCTCAAGACTTTCCCATGGGCTCCTTTATCCAGGTTCTCCAGGTCAGGAGCTGATTCTCCCTAAGGACGGAGACTCCACAACTGCCCTGCCCAATCTGCTCCAGCATTCGGCCACCCTTAAGTGAATATAAAATATAAAATTTAAAATACAAAATTAAAAAAATTAAAATATAAAATACAATTTAAAAAAATCAAAATATGAAATTTTTAAAAATTAAAATATAAAAATTAAAATAGTAAATATAATTTTTTGCAAATTAAAATACAAGATATAGAAATTTCAAAAATAAAATATAGAATAGAAAATAAAAATATAAAATAAAAATATAAAATATAAAATGTAAAATGTAAAATGTAAAATATTAAATATAGAATATAAAATCTAGGATATAAAATCTAGGATATAAAATATAAAATGTAAAATATTAAATATAAAATATAAAATTTGTCCTCTGTTTAACGGGAATTTCTGGGTCTCCACTCATGCCCTGGCCTCTTGTCCACTCACTGGGCACCTCTGGGAAGAGTCTGGCTCCAATCACTGGGAGCTGGGCGAGCTGAAATTAAGATGAAACATTTGTTGTAGGGAAAATAAAAGTTATTTTGGGTCCTTTGAAATTATTTACAACTTGAAGCAAAACCAAAAGGAGTATTTTGGGGATGAAAAGCTGCAGCTTTGTTTGAGATATGCTTGAAATTAAACGCTTTGCCTTTTATTGAGCTGTGGCATTTCCCGGTTGAAATCTGCCTGCCTTTAATCAAGAAAAGCAGGGGACCACAAGAGCCTTCAAAGATGCATTTGCAAACCCAGAAATGTTTTATTTTGGGGAGAACAAGATGTTTTCACTGACTCCACTTAAGGAAGAAAACAAAACAAACCCTGTTTTGCTGGGACAAATGGGAAAGTTTCATTCTGGGTTGACCTAAGGAGGAAAAATCTTGCATTTCCCAATTTTTTAATTGAATCTCTAAAGGCCAGAGCAGCTGTTTGCAGAGTCCAGGCTTTGAGAAACCCCTGGGAGTGTCCAAGGCCAGGCTGGATGGGTTTGGGGGCCTGAGGGGGAGCAGAGCCATGGCCACCTCCCATAGGAACCATCCGTTACTTGACCCCCCCACTTTAGGTTTGAAATCTCAAATCAGGCCCCCAAAAGCTTCTGGGAGGGATTCTGGCCCTGCCCCAGGGCTGGTGTTTATTCCAAGTGAAAGCACTCGTGACCAGGGGGCACCAGGGCCTGACCTGCTCCGGGCCTTGTTTACATCTCAGCAGGAGCCAAACCTCGCCCCAGCCCCGGTGATCAGCACCAAATCCTCCCAAATCCTCCCTTCCCCGGCCCCCTGGGCTCCCCTGGGCAGGAGAACTCGGGAAAGGCACAATCAGAGCTGGCCAGGAGCTCTCTGGGCCCTCCTGGCTGAGCTGGCTGGGCTGGGCATGGGTTGGTGTCCGGGTGAGAAGATCCTGGTGCTGCCACAGCTGCTCAGGATGCAGAGTTTGGGAGCTCCTGGTGTTTTCAGTTCCTCTAGGATGGTGTTCATCTCCTGTGGGGATGGTCTGGTGTCCAGGTCACTCAGTCACAGAATCACAGAATCACAGAATCACAGAATAACGAGGTTGGGAGAGACCTCTAAGATCATCTGAGTCCAACCTGTGCCCCAACATCTCAACCAGACCTCAGCACCAAGTGCCATCTCCAGTCTTCTTTTAAACCCATCCAGAGATGGTGATTCCACCACCTCCCTGGGAAGAGCATCCCAGTACTTTATTATTCTTTTGGCGAAAAATTTTTTCCTAATATCCAACCTGTGCCTTCCCTGATGCAGCTGCAGATGTGGTGAGAAGGATCCTGGTGCTGCCACAGCTGCTCGGGATGCAGAGTTTGGGAGCTCCTGGTGTTTTCAGTTCCTCTAGGATGAGGTGTTCAGCTCCTGTGGGGCTCAGTGGGGATGGTCTGGTGTCCAGGTGAGAAGGATCCTGGTGCTGCCACACCTGCTCAGGTGGGGCTGTCCATGCAGGATGCAGAGTTTGGGAGCTCCTGGTGTGTTGGGGGAAGATGAAACAGGAAAGCCTTATAAATGTGATTGCCTGGCAAAAGATTTTGAGAATATGGAAACTGTAAGCGAGATTGAAATGAAAGCAAGCTTTGAGATCCCTCAGGTACTGAACAACTGGGAAACAGTGGTGTGGCCAGCTGAAGGTGATCCCCTTTTGATGGAACAATTCCAGGCAGGCCCAAGGGTCAGAGCAGACCCTACTCTGAGCTGTGGGTGATGTGAAATCCTCAGAGCCATGAAATCGTGGCTTTGTCAAGGTTGGAAAAGCCCTCTGAGGTCATGGAGCCCAACCATCAGCCCAGCACTGCCAAGGCCACCGCTGAACCGTGTCCCCGAGTGCCACATCCATGATTTGGAACATTCCAGGGATGGGGACTCCTCCACCAGCACCACCACCACCACCCTTTTGGTGAAGATCTTCTTCCCAACATCCAATCTCATGAGGAAATTTCCCCTCATACCCCATCCCCTGGGGTTCCCCAATCTTTCCACCCAAAGCCAGGCTGTGCAAAGCGGATCCTGCCCCTCGAGGAGCTGCTCCAGCTCCTCCTGGATTCTGGGAGCTGTTTTTGTGTTTTATGACCTGCTCGTAAACATTTATCCCTGCTGCTCTTCCCGAGGCACAGGGAGCCAGCCTGGGGTGATAAATCCGAGCAGGGAAGGACATTCCTGCCTTTGGGACGCCCAGGCAGGTGGTGCAGGCTGCCCCCTTGGCAGTGACCTTGGCGTTGATGTTAATTGAAGGGTTAATGAGGGCTCTGCTCTGCCTCCCTGCTCCCTGATTAATTCCTGCCAGGTGTCCACGGTTCAGGTCCTAAAAACAACAACTGCTGCAGAGTCTGGGAGCACTTAGCCAGGCCCCAGGCTGCAATTCCAAGTATGGATAAATATTTGCACCTCCAAGGCTGGGAGACACCTCGGAGATAGGAAAGGGATCGCTGGGGGGGCTTTTCCAAGGGAAAAGATGGATTTTGCTGGGGAGCAGGGCTGGGCTCCTTGTGCAGCCCTGCCTGGGTGGTCCTGGGGAAGATCCCGGGGTTTTGGGGGCTGCAGGGGCTGTGCCATCCCACAGCCCCTCCTGGGCAATCCAAACAAGCTCCCCCTCAACTTTGGCTTCACAGCTCCCCTGGCTGCCCCCAGGGATGGGCTGACATGGGAGAGTGAGGAGCAGAAATGCAGAATGTGCGCAGGGAATGTGCAAAGCCCCTTGCTTGGGACAGCCTGTGGGGAAAGCAGAAAATCCATTTCATTCTGGGAGCTCCCCTTTCCCACCCCGCTGAGCTTTGAGGGCTCTCAGGTTCTCTCTGTCCCTGAAATGCTCCAGAGGTTCCCAGCTCTGGCTTTGTGGATTTCTGCCTTTCGGCGGCGTGTGATGAGTGCCAGGATGACAGAAAAATTGTGTTTGCCTTCAGACCAGGGCAATCCAGGTTCTCCAGGCCCCCTTCGTACCTGGGAAATCCAAGGAATTCAGTTACCTGCTCTTCTCCACCTTTTCTCATAGCATCAGGCTGGAAAAGACCTCTAAGATCATCCAATCCAACAACCCAATGGCCCTGCTGGTGCTCCCTTGGCCATTTTTAATTTTTAAAATATTTTTAACCTTTTTTTTGTGTGTGTTTAGGTCTGAAAATTTCGTGGGGTCCTGCAGACCTGACCCTCATCTTGCTCAGGCCAGGGCTGTGATTGACTGGATTCAGGGATGTCTGGGCTGCAGAATCCTGATTATTTGGGTAAATAAAGAGCCTCACAAGAGGGCTCTTCCCTCTGGAGTGTGATGGAGTTGTTCTACCCCTCTGGGGAGTCTGTGCTGCATTAAAACTCTCGTAATAACTTCACAGGAGTTTCCACGTTCAAGTGATCATAATAATGCTCATAAAGCACACTCCAGAGTGAAGTATTTATGAATTATTTGACTTAAAGTAGGGGGGAAATAAAAAAAAAATTAAAAGAAGAAAAAAAAAAAAAAGAAGAAGAAGAAAAGACCTGGGCTGAATTAATAGCTCTGGGAGAACCATAAATTGAGAGGAATCATATTGCAGAGGGTAATTTTGTGTGCGCAATAAAAGCAACGTTTATGGCTCCGCTGCCTAAATTTGGTTGGGATTTTTTTTTTTTTTTTTGAAGCAGAGAGCTTTGAAATAACTTCTAATTTTTCTCCTTTCATTTTTACACCGCCTGGAAGAGAAACACCAGGCACTTTTGGCAGCGTGGGCTGGAGCAGGTGAGGAGGGAGAGGAGGGAGAGCAGGAGGAAGCTCTGGGCCTGGGGGAGATGCTCAGAGCCCACCTGGGGGTTTGGTTTGGCCATGTGGCTCCCATTCCCCACCAATAAATACAATAAATAAATAAAAAGGGACAATAAATAATGGGTGTCCCAAGTGGCTGCGGAGGGATTCGTGTCCAGGAGCGTTTCTGGGAGCTGCTCACACCCTGCAGGAGGGCAGAGGGCTGGGAGCTTCCTCTGCCTCCTTCCCTGGCCTCAGGGGATGGAAAAGGGACACCTGGGGCAGGTTGGGTTCATCCCAGCTCCCTTCACCCCGGATCAGAAAGAAGGAAAGGGATTGGGGAGGGAAAAGGACTGGGAAGGGGAAAGGATTGGGGAGGAAAGGGATTGGGGAGGGAAAAGGATTGGGAAGGAAAAGGATTGGGAAGGAAAAAGATTGGGAAGGAAAAAGGATTGGGGAGGGAAAAGGATTGGGGAGGGAAAAGGATTGGGAAGGAAAAGGATTGGGAAGAGAAAAGGATTGGGAAGGGAAAGGATTGGGAAGGGAAAGGATTGGGAAGAGAAAAGGATTGGGAAGGGAAAAGGATTGGGAAGGAAAAGGACTGGGGAGGAAAAGGATTGGGGAGGAAAAGGACTGGGAAGGGAAAAAGACTGGGAAGGAAAAGGATTTGGATCTGCCTGTCACTATAGGACACGAAATAACAGGATGTGGGCACACTGCTCCTTTCAAGGTAAAAAAGGGACTTTTTAATTTCCAACTTCAACATTGATAGATTTCCAAAAGTGGCAGTGGATTGGAGGGTGACAGTGCCCCCTCTGCAATGCCACTGGACAAACCAACAGCCCATCAAATTTCTCCTCATCCGTAACAGAATACAAAACAATGAGTTATTTACAGAAAGCGTGTGAGAAAATTTGAAACATCAGAAGGCTTAGAAAATCTTAAAAAATCAGGGTGACAATCTGTCCTTCAGCAAACGGGGACAAAATTTCTACCATATCCCTAAAATAGGGATGTGATGGGGAGCGATGGGGAAGGATTTCCAGGCCTGAGGAAGAGGAAGGGGAGCGTGGAGCTGGTTTAGGACGCGGCTCTGGGGATGGTGGGGATGGATCCGCTCAGAGCAGCCGCTGCTGCACCTTCCCCGAGTCCCTGCAGCTGGGGAGGGCCTGGATCTGCCAGGAAACTGCTCTGATTCAGGCAGCAGGAATGCAGACACCATCCCTCCTTGTTTTGGGGTTTGGTTTTTTTTTTTTTTTGCTCCTTTCCTACATACCAGGATCAGGCAGAGCAGCCCAAAGCGAAGCCCCAGCTCGTAAATCCTCAGCGCTGCCAGGACCCGCAGGGATCTCTTCCCCCTGTCAAACCCAGCCAGCAAATCCCTCCCAACAGGTTTTTAATGGGAGAACTGGAGGCTCTGACGTTCCCTCTGGGACATCTGCTCCAGGGAGCCCCTGGGAGCTGGGATGGTCCCACCTGGGAGCGCTCAGGGCTTGTGGCATCCACGTGGAGCGAGCGGGGATTTGGGATGTGCTCCCTCGGGGCCGGGCAAGGCTGCTGGGGATTTGCCCCGTTCCCCGCTGAGGTGTCACAGGCAGGAGTGAGTAAAGGCTGAGGAGAAACCGTGGGGATTCCCAGCAAACCGCTGGGATGGATCAGCTGGGGGTGGAGGCACCTTGGTCTCCTCGCTTTGAGGTGTTCAGGGCACGAATTCGGCACCTAAAGTGGAGAATTTTCCTCGTGGGCTGGAGGATTCCCAGAAATATCACTGCAGGGGACAAGGAGCATCACTATCATCATCACCATCATCACCATCATCATCATCACCATCATCATCATCATCACCATCATCATCACCATCATCATCATCATCATCATCACCATCATCATCACCATCACCATCACCATCATCACCATCATCATCATCATCATCATCACCACCATGGAATCTCCTGGGCTGGAAGGGATCCAGAGGGATCCAGGTGTCTCTTCGTGTTTGAGTGGGAGTGGGGACACAATCGTGGGCTGGGTTTGGTCTTGCAGGACTTTTCCAACCCTAATGATCCCATGATCCTGCGAATTTCAATCCTCATCAGGCCCTGGTTCCAGAAACCGGATTAAACATGAAACCAGATTAAACATGAAACCAGATTAAAGATTAAACCAAATTAAAAGTGAAGCCAAATTAAACATGAAACCAAATTAAACAAGAAACCAAATTAAACAAGAAACCAAATTAATCATGAAACCAAATTAAACATGAAACCAAATTAAACATGAAACCAAACTAAACACGAAACCAGATTAAACCTTGCACTGAAGATGTGAAGTTGGGATAACACAAAGCTGGACCTCCCAGGCTGGGATCCTCATTAATGGCTTCATTAATGAGAGGAACCAAAAATTAACACCAGGCAAGTTGATTTCTCCTGGCTGCTGCTGGATAAATCTCAGCTTGGGGGACTTTTTAACCTTAAACCAGACATTTTCATGTCTGGCTTGAATTACTCCTCCACAGGCTGTCATTAGAGAATAAAAGGAGCAGGTAATTTTAACATTTTTGAACAATTGCCCAGATTAAATTTTTTTTTTTTTTTTTTAAAGAAGAAACCTCTGTGAGCATTCACGGCCACAGAGAGGAGGCAGGGGCTGGAATGCTTTGATTTATGATGGGGCTGGGGATGCCCGGGCAGGAGCAGCTCCTTGGACAGCGGCCACACGAGCCAGGCTTGAAAGCCCTGCCGAAATCTTTGTGGTCAGAGGCTTCCAGTGCTGCTCTGATCCCTGTCTGACCATCAAACAGGGCCCAAATTCCTTCCCGATGACACGGAGGAGGGAGGGAGAAGCCAGCTGATGGATGCAGGGTGAGAGGGATGTGGCTGAGGGTCCTTTGGTGGGAGGAATTCCGTGCTGAGGTGACTCATGGAGCCTTGCAGAGCTCAGATGTTGTTTTATTCTCACTGCAGACGTGGCCATTGAACCACAGGATCCCAGAGTGCCTTGGCAGGGATCTTAAATTTCATCTCATTCCACCCCACGGACAGGGACACCTTCCACTACCCCAGGTTGCTGCAGGCTCCATCCAGCCTGGCCTTGAAGGCATTTTTGAGGGCTGAAACAACTTCCTCAGCCATGACACATTCTGCAGAGGAGCTGCACCCCCAGGCTGGAAGAGAAAACCCCGAGCAGCAGCACAGTGTGAAGCCAGGGCTGTTTGGGCCTCTCTCTTTCACATTTTCCAGGAGGGAATAGAGTGGGAAATGAGACACATCACGAGCTGCGCTCTGCTCTGAATTCCCCAAACCTTTACAGACCAGGAAAACCAGGAAAACCAGGAAAACCAGGAAAACCAGGAAAACCAGGAAAACCCGAGCCCTCCAGGGGCTCAGCCTGCCCAGCCAGGGGGGAGGCAGCAGGAGAAGCATCTTGAGCTCATTTGGGGAGTGCAGAGCAGCAGGACCAGGGCTGGGAGCTCCCTGTGCTGGGTTCAGGGGGGGCAGAGACCCCTGGGTGGGGTCCTGGGGAAGGGGGGCTGAGAATATAATATATTATATATAATTAAAATATAATAAAATTAAAATATATAATATACTATATTTAAAATCTATGATATTATATTTAATATAATTATTTATTGTTATTATTATATGTTCTATTTTTTGAAAAATCTTGTTGTCGGGATTTTTTTCTCTTGGGAAGCTGAGAAGCCTCAGCGAAAAAGGAAAAGAATATTATTTTATTTGGGTTTTTTTTGTTGTTGTTGTTTTGGAATGCGATTTGGAGATTGTTTATTTAACATGTGAATTGTTTTAATGACTAATTTCTGTCTAGCTGTGTCGGGACTGGAAGCAGACACAAGTTTTTCATAAGTATTTTGTTAAACCTTCTGTAAGTATCTTTTTTCTGTTCTTTAGTATAGCTTTAGTATAGTATTCTTTTATATAATAGAAGTACATAGAATAATGAACTTAAAAAAAATTAATCTATAAATAATAAGAATAAAAATTAATAGATATAATATATATAATATATATTATATATATTATAATATATATAATATATTATATATAATATATAATATATTATATAATATATAATATATTATATAATATATATTATATATTATATATTATATATATTATTATATATAATATATAATATAAATAATATATAATAATATAAATAAATTAATAAGAAAAATTAATCTATAAATAATAATAATAAAATAAATAAAATAATAATAAAAATTAATATATAAATAATAATTAAAATTTTAAAATAAATTAGATTTCTAAGAACATAAAGTCAAATTCTTCCTTTGTCCTGGAGGCCTAAAAACACCACAGAAAGGACCTTAAAGCTCATCCAGTGCCACTCCTTGCCCTGGGACACCTCCCAGCAGAGCAGGCTCTGGCTGCTGCTCTCATTTCTCCGAGTCCCTTTCCAGGCTCAGAGCAGGAGTTTGGGGTTGTGCCAGCCCCTACAAGGAGCTGCCCTGAATCAAATCTCTGGGCAGACAGGCTCTGGTGGGGTTTGCAAAACACTGAGCACCTTCTTGGCAGAGCTGCAGTAAATAAGAGTGAGTAAAAAAAAAAAAAAGAAAAAAAGAAAAAAAATTGGCTTGGTCTCCTGGGAAAGGAGGAGCTCCTGGCCCAGCCTGTTCCCAGCCCTGTGGAAAAGGGCTCAGGGCTGGACTGAGGGGGAAAAAATCCTCAATTCAATGAAGTTTGATGGATGAAGTAAGGGAAAAACAGCTCAGAGGGGAGGATGGGCCCCGAGGGTGTTTCTTTAGTAGAGCATTCTTTAATATAATGTAGTGTCTGGGATTTGTGCACTGGGATTCGACCTGGTGCCCACAGCAGGGCCTCCAGGAGCTCTGAGGGGTGGGAAAAGCCTCCCAGCAGAGAACCAGGGAATGGTTTGGGTTTGGGTTGGAAGGGAGCTCAAGGATCGCCCAGAGCCATGGCAGGGACACTTCCCAACGTCCCAGGCTGCTCCAACCTGGCCTTGGACACTTCTAGAGGTCCAGGGACAGCCAAAGCAGGGCTGTCCCACCTCAGCCCAGCAGGATTCCAGCCAGGATGGGACCCCAGAGCCTCCCAGCAGAGAACCAGGGAATGGTTTGGGTTGGAAGGGAGCTCAAGGATCGCCCAGAGCCATGGCAGGGACACTTCCCACCGCCCCAGGCTGCTCCAACCTGGCCTTGGACACTTCCAGGGGTCTGGGGACAGACACAGCTCGGCTGTCCCAGCCTCACCCCAGCAGGACTCAGCCAGGATGGGACCCCAGAGCCTTTAGGGTTGCCCAGAGCCCTGTGTGTCTGAGCAGGACACAGCTGTGGGGAGGTGCCTGAGCAGGGCAGGCCGTGCTCTCCCTGCTGCTTGGCCACCTCAGGGACACTCTGGGAGCTTCCCAGGAATCGGTGGCCGCTCTCTGAACCCTGCAGCCGTGGCTGGGGTGGTGCTGGGGAGCTGCTGGACGGGGCCTGCACGTGGCAGCAGTAAAAGGGCTCCTGGAGGGGTGCCCTGGCCAGAGTCAGTCACTGGTTCCCTTCCCATAAACAGAGGCAGATGAAAGCAGCAGCAGCAGCCTCAGCTGCCTCCTCCTTCCCCCCAGAGCAGCCCCTGCACACCCACCCCCCATCTGGAGCTCATTGGGGGCAGCTGCTGCAGGGACAGGGCTGGGATCCAGCTGGGATCCAGCAGGAACGGGGCCCAGCTTGGGCTGGGGTCACACCCGGGGTGCTGCCGGATGGAACCACAGCCTGGGGGCAGGAGATGGGCTCCAGGCCCCTCGGGGGTCCCCTGCAGCTCAGGGGGCTCCATGGAGCACAAAAACGAGGTGGCCACCGTGGGTTTTTGGGGCTGCTTCACCCACTGCTCGCTGCCACCAGCGCTGAGCCTCAACCCTTCAAACCCCAAGGCCAGCTGTGGTTTCACCTCCTGAATGTTTCTCAGCCCTTGGCCACTTTTCGGTTTGGGTTTTTTTGGTTTTTTTTTTGGTGAAGACCCAGGGCAGACAACTGACAAATCACCCTTAATCCACCTGAGCTGTGAAATCTCCTGGTAATCCCTGCTCCCCTCCAGGAGCCCCTCTTGGGTCCATCAATCAGCTCCTGGGTGTCCATCCCTCCTTTGGAAAACCTCCCACAGCTTCCCTGTGAACCCACCCAGGGGTCAGGGCACTGAGTAAACTGCTGGCGAGGGCAGGCCCTCATATTTATATGGAAACCCATTAGCTGGGAATATTTTATCTCCCTCCAGGTTGGGAGCAGAGGCTGGGGGCGATGGGAGGGTTCTGGAGCTGCCTCTGGAAACGCCCAGGTTTGCCCTCCACGCTTGTGGCTGCATTATCCAGCGCGTCCTTCATGCCATGGAGTGAGAAAAGTGGGTGCTGATGGTGTTCAGAGGGGAAAAAAGGAGCTGAGAGCCTTCCCTGCTGGATTTTAAGGCCAAACAAAAGCTTCCAAGCCAACGTGGATCCCTCCTGGCTGGTGGGTTTCAGCCGGCTGGTCCTTCTGGGAACCTGGGGATGTGCTGGAGTCACCATCCCTGGACAAAGCCTGGATGTGGCACTGGGTGCCAGGGTTTATTTGAGCTGTCGAGGCTGGGCTGGACTCCATGATCTTGAAGGTCTCTTTTCCAGCTTGGTCATTCTGTGAATTCTGTGAATTTGGGGGAACTTTGGGAATTCCTGGGGACTGGGGAGGTGGTGGAGTCACCATCCCTGGATGTGTTTAAATAAAGCCTGGATGTGGCACTGGGTGCCAGGGTTTGGTTGAGGTGTTTGGGGCTGGGTTGGACTCAATGATTTTAAAGATCTCTTCCAACCTGGTCATTCTGTGAATTCTGTGGATTCTGTGATTTCTGTGAATTCTCTGGATTCTGTGATTTCTGTGGATTCTGTGATTTCTGCTATTTCTGTGAATTCTGTGGATTCTGTGATTTCTGTGAATTTTGTGAACTCTGCGAATTCTGTGATTTCTGTGATTTCTGTAATTTCTGTGAATTCTGTGAATTCTGCGATTTCTGTGAATTCTGCGATTTCTGTGGATTCTGTGATTTCTGTGGATTCTGTGATTTCAGTGAATTCTGCGATTTCTGCAAATTCTGTGATTTCTGTGATTTCTGTGGATTCTGTGAATTCTGTGAGCTCAGCCCTTGCTCCTCCCCGAGCTCACCTGGCCGAGAGCTCAGCATCCGTGGGGTCAGGAAGGGCAGGAACCAGGAAGCTCCTCCAAAACACAGAGTTATTTGTCCTCAGCCCTGGGGATTAGTGAGAGCATTCACCAGAAGACAATAACTGCTCCTGTCACCCCAACGGGCTCTTTGTTCCCTGCCTGCTCCAGACTCGCCCTCAGGACTGAGCCCTCATCACGTCTGCCCCGTGCTTGCTCGTTTGCTTCATTTGTGTTAATTAACCCTGCTGAGCTCGGGTTCCTCTTGGTTTTAGTGGTACAAAAGTCTGGACTTTTCTGCCTGCCTGAGGTTTCTTTGCTGCTCCAGGGTCTTGCCCCTTGAGGCTTCCGCTGGGGCTGGAAACTCAAATCTTCAGGCCACTGGTAGTGGGGGAAGGACAGGGAGTTTCTCAAGGATGGGGTTTTTAGGCGGAATATTGAGAAACTCTGGTTCCTTCTCATGGCCAGGTGAGACCTCAGGATGGCCAGGTCAGCTTGGGGTGAGCAAACCTCGAGTTACAACCCCCTCCTTCAGGCCATGGGGTATTTTTTTGGTATTTTTTGTTCCCAAAAAATGAGTGTTCCCAAGCAAATGAGTGCTCCCAAGCCCTGCAGGAGACACCTGGACACAGGTGAGCCCCAGGAAACACTGAAGGCCTGGAATGGAAGATCTTCCGCGCCGCGTTGGAATTTGCATCTCCTGCCCCCCCAAACCACCCCAAACCTGTCCCAAAGTTCTCTCTGTGACTTTAATTCCACACCAGCCATCCATGCTCACAGCTGGAGCTAATTAAGCCTGGCAATTACACACACAGGCCTGTTCACATCCCAATGCTCAATGCAGGATCCATCCACTGTGGCCACGGCAAGGAACCAACCTGTCCCTGTCCCCCCCATGATGCTCGAGGCCTCTTCACCTGTCCTGGAGGAGATTTGGGGTGGGATTTGGGAAAAATCCTTCCCTGGGAGGGTGAGGAGGCCCTGGCCCAGAGAATCCCTGGCTGCTCCATTAGTACAGAGGAGCTGCTTTGAAATATTTGATGAGGTCACCGATGGAAAGAGAAGGAAACACCCATGGCAGGCTGGAATAGTACATATAATATAAAATTATAGTATATGTAATATAAAATTTGTCACTTACACTATGGAAGCTGACAACACACCCCTCATTTCCCAGGAATCACACCCAAAACCATCCCTGATCCCAACACTTCCCAACTTCACATTTTTTCCCCTGCTGTTTTCATCCTAAATTTCTTTTTATTCTTTTTTTTTTTTTTTTTTTGTGCTTTTGCGGGAGTCAGATTTTCCAAGCAGCCCCTTCCCATTGCATCATTAAACTTTAATTTCTCCATTTTTTGTGTTTATTGGTTTGATTCTGGACGGGCTGGCGGCGGGATTTGGGTTTTCCTTGGTGTTTCTGGAGCGTGCACACGCCGTGCACGAGCAATGGGGGAGATTTATGGCCCTCCAAAGATTCTTCCTAAAATATTTACAAAGTGGAGTTTGACTCGGGAATGTTTGACTCGGCCATGGCTGTCAGGCCTCTGGGTGGCATGAGGGGGGAATATAAACAGACCTTTTTTTCCATTCCCAAAAAAAATCCTATAAACCTTTTATCCTTTTTTTTTTTCCCCTCCCATTGTTCTCCATTTTCCGGTGCCAGGTTTGAGCCTATTTTGGAGTGAAAATCAAAATAAATTCTGTTTTTCTGGGCTAGGACTGGTGATGTTAAAGGACAGAGATTATTTCCTTTCCCTTTCCCTTTCCCTTCCCATTTCATGTGATTTCCTCACCATTTTCACATTTTTGAGCCAAGTTGGAAGCTCTCTTCCCAGAAGGGCCAAAGCTGATTATTTCTGAGTCTTTCCCCCCAAAAACCCAAATTCCCATTTTCCTTTGCCATCCCCACTCCCATGGTGGGGATTGACCATCACTCAACCATTGTGACAGAGGAGAAATCCATAAAAATCCTTCACTTTATTCCCACTTTGCCACGAGGATGGAACAGATCACACCCGAGTTCAGCTTTGTTTAAAAAAAATAATATCAAACAGCTTTTTATTTCATTTTATTTTACCTTATTTTATTTTCCCCCACCCCTCAAGGTTCAGGATAAATGGTACAAATGTAATAAATGTAAACTGCACTTGGCACCGTCGGGGTCAATAAATAACATAAAAAAGGGAGCGAGCGTGGGAGGCGTTCGGGAGGCGGCGCTTTGGGATCTAAATAAATAACATAAGTTACTTCCAATAAATAGCAGTATCCAAAATACAGATGCATTGCATCCACTTCTGCAGCCGGGCACGGGCCCGGCCGTTCCGGAGGGGAAC
Organism: Agelaius tricolor; assembly: GCF_023055355.1. Taxonomy (NCBI): domain Eukaryota; kingdom Metazoa; phylum Chordata; class Aves; order Passeriformes; family Icteridae; genus Agelaius; species Agelaius tricolor. Next base: position 736,286 of record NW_027269293.1, on the reverse strand, counting down.
AGCAAAATCCGGATGGTGCCGGTGGTGCTGGAACAGGAATCCCTCTTCCCCCTTCCCCCTTTTCTACCTTTTATTTTTTTTTGCCTTTTCCCCCTTTTTTCCTTTTTCTCCTTTTTTTCTTTTCCTTTTTTTTTTTTTTTATTTTTCCCCCTTTTTTATTTTTCCCTTTTTTCTCCTTTCCCCCTTCTTTTATTTTCTTTTTTCCCCTTTTTCCTTTTCCCCCTTTCTCTTCAGCCTCTTTCCCCTTCTTTTCATTTCCTTTTTGCCCTTCCCCCTTTTTTCCTATATTTTTTTCTTTTTTGCACTTTTTCTCTTTTTACCTCTTTCCCTTTTTACTTTCTCTTCTCTCCCACATTTCCACCTTTCCATTTTAATTGCTCTTTTCCCTTTTTCCCGTTATTCCTTTTCCCCCTTTTTTGTCCTTTTCCCTTTTTTTCTCCTTTATCTTTTTTCCCTCTTTTTCTTTTTTTTCCTCCCCCCCTTTTTCCTTTCTCCCTTTTTTCCTTTTCCCCTTTTTTTCTTTTTTCTCCCCCCTTTTTCCTCCTTTTCCTTTTATTTCCTTTTCCCCTTTACTCCCCCTTTCTCTCGGGCCTCCCCTTTGAGGCCACGCTTTGTTTAGCCCAGAAGGAAAACACGTGGCAGCCCCGTTCCCAATTTACCATCTGAGGCTCTGAATCCCACCAAAACATCATTTCTCTTGATAACTTGGGAAAATCCTTTATCCCAGCAGGATCCTGGAGCTGTTTAAACCCAGAACATTCCCTCTGCCAATGCTTCCATTGAGTGGAGACGACGATGAAATTTCCCCCAATTTCCCCCCCGTGGATCCCAAATTGGACCCTGGGAGCGAACGGGATCCCAAGGGATTTGTGGGATGTGTGGATCTGATCCCGAGATCAGCGTGTCCTGATGGAAAACCCACTGGAAATCCCAGAACTCACTGTGGCAGGGCTGGGAGAGCACAACCCTGGGATTTTGCACTGTCACAACCACCGGGATCGATTTAAACATCTCCAAACCTCCTGCTCTTCAAACCTTCCTCTCCCGGGAGGAGCTGCAGCCCCAGACAGACAAAAACCCAACCCCAAAATCCCCCCAACAGCTGCTGCACACTGGTTATTATTATTATTATTATTAATATTAATATTAACCAGCACATGGGATGCTGAGGAAGGAGCCAGATGAGATTCTGCTGTGGCTTTGAGGAGGGAATTTTCCACTTTTTTTTTCTTTTTTTTTTTTTGCATTGTAGACATTCTTCCGGGCAGCTCCAGCTCCTATTACAGCAGAGGGGGCTGGAGAAATGGAAAGCATTAGGGGAACCTCAGCCTCTCTATTGGAACCACATTTCCAGGGCCAGCTGGCAGCGGGATGGCACCGGGACAGCTGGAGGAGCTCCACGAGGAGGAGGAGGAGGAGCCCTGAAGAAGACATGGAAGCAGAATCCATCCTTTTGGCCACACCACGATGCCCCAGCTCACCCCACTGGGGAGTTTTGTGGCTGCAAATCCCAGCTGTTCCCAAAAAAAAAAAAACCCAGCAGGAGCAGTGGGAGGCAGATGGGGAACATCCCCTCCGCATGGGCTGGAGCTGCACTGCCAGCAGGGGGAAATTAAAAACAAAACAAAAAAAGAATACAAAAAGTGATGGATTGGAGCTATTCCTGCTGGGTTTAACACACCATTGCATTGAGTCAGGTTTTCCTCCTGGTTCTGGGGGCTCCAAGCTGGATTTGCACTGGGAATGGGGGATCTTGGCAGCTGGGGGATGTCCCTTGTCCCCTCGTCTTCCTGCGGCTCCCAGCACCACCCTGGCAACAGGAGGGTCCCTTGGGCCTGGTGCCCACCATCAAGGCACCCTAAATCCCTGGATTCTGCCAAAACTGTCCCAGACCAGGCTGCAAACACTGAGCAGAGGCAGCTCAAGCTCCAAATCCTCCTCTGCAGCACCAGGTCCTGCGCTGCTTCCACACCACCTTCCCTGCCTGCCCTGCTCTGCTTCCATTCCTTTTTCCTTACTGCAACAAAACTAATTTTAGCTTTATAGCAGCGAGAGCTGGAAAGCACCCAAGCCCTTGAGAGGACAGTTATTATTATTATTATTACCATGATCATTATTAGATTTGGGTGCTTTCTTTTTTCCTTAAACTCGAGTGAGCCGCTTATCCACAGCTCCTGCTGCCCATCTGCCATTCCCATCCTCCAGCTGATTCTTTTGGGCCACTTTTCCCATTTCCAGCCAAAATGCAGGCCTGCAAACTCACACCTTGATTCAGGAGCTGCACCTGGAGCGTGGAGTTTCTCCACTCTCAGTTCCCATTTCCTGAGTGCAGGTTTCACACCCCACACCCACGGCTGCCTCCTGCCTTTCCCGAAATCCAGGGAAAACTCCGTGTTACAGACTCCAGGCTGCCTTCCTGGGCTGCCAGCCCTGCTGAAGGATGGTGTTTATACTCCTCCACTACACCCTGGCTCCGCTCAGCCAAGAGCTGCGTTTGGATAAAAAGGAAAGAAAAAAACCCCAAAAATCCCCACAAAGCCTGGGCCTGCGTGGAGGTCGGGAATGTGGCTGCTCCAACACAAGGTGCTGCTCCCCATGCCATGCCAAGGGATGCCATCCTGCTTCCCCAAATGCTGCAGCACCATCCCTGAGCTGGGATCACCACCAGCAGCCCTCCTCCTCCTCGGGATGAAGGCACAAGGGATTTTTCCCCCCCGTTTGTCCGGAGAGAGGAGCCAGGACGGGGGGGGTGGCACCCGGAGTGTTTTCCCTCACGTTGGTTAATGCCCAGGACATGACACCAATATTCTCCTTCTGTTTATGATTTGCCTTTTCTGGGAAGGGAGCCAAGGGGAGAAAACCCATCAATCCCAGGCAACAACTCGAGCCTGCCCAGGGAATGTGAGAGTCTGCGGGCTCATTTATTTCCCTGCAGAGTAAACAGCAGTGACACTGCTGTAAATGTGAGCAGAGCCAAAGCCAGGCCTGAGTCCCCTCTCCTGCAGGATCCCAGCCCCAGGCAGAGCATGGGGGATGCTCCCAGGAGAGCTGGGGGGATTTTGGGAGACGCCAAACCAGGGATGCTCCTGCCCACGCCACTCTGCTGGTGGCCCTGGGGAGGTTCTGTCACCTCCCTGGCGGTGGCCGCGCTCTGGCCCAGCTGCCTGTGGCAGGGGCACAGGAGGTTAATCCAGTTACTTCAGATTATCCCGAGTTTTAAGAAAAGCCCCAGGGCTGCAAGAACGAGACGACGGCAGAAGGGGCACAAGCCAGAGGGAGTCAGAACCACACACAAATCACTCTCAGTGTTTCTGTGTCCCCAAACACCGGGATCTGGGGCGGCTGGACCTCCCCCAGCAGCTCAGGGTGGTCACAAAACCCCAGAGCTACAGAAAGACTCAGCTCCCACCCTGGGGCAGCACAGGGAACCTGATGCACCCCAAACCTGTAATGCACCCTAAAACACACCTTGAGTGTGCAGCAGGCCCCAAAACACACCCGGAGTGTGCAGCACAGCCCAAAACACACCCAGAGTGTGCAGCACACCCCAAAACACACCCAGAGTGTGCAGCAGGCCCCAAAACACACCTGGAGTGTGCAGCAAGGCCCAAAACACACCCAGAGTGTACAGCACACCCCAAAACACACCCGGAGCGTGCAGCACACCCTAAAACACATCTTGAGTGTGCAGCACACCCCAAAACACACCCGGAGTGTGCAGCACACCCCGAAACACACCTGGAGTGTGCAGCAAGGCCCAAAACACACCCGGAGTGTGCAGCACACCCTGTCCAGTACCACACAGCTCCGACACTGCTCACAACTCCCCCTGCACGTGCCACACCCCTGTGCCACACCCCTGTGCCACACCCTGACACAGAACCCCTGGCACACATGTGTGTATGCGTGTGTGTGTGTGTCCCCCATGCCAGAGACACCTGCACTGCACCACCCCCGTGCAGGTAACGTAGCCGGTGACACGTGTGATGTGTGTGACACGTGTGACACGTGTGACACGCAGTGCAGCCCGTGCACGCCGAGGGCACGTTGCACACCCACTGCCACCTCAGCAGGGACCTCTGGGCCACCCGCAGAGGGGACAACAGACTTGAGCCGCCACCACCACCACCTCTCCAACCGCCCCGCCACGGCGGCGGCCACGTCTCTAGTCCAGTGACGGTGACGCCGAGGGACACGCCAGCGGCTCAGTCTCTCCTCCTCCGGCCGCCCCGGCCTCCATCCCGGCCCTGCGCCCGGGTGTCCCCCGTGTCACACGCAGCCGCACTCCTTGGCCGACAGCTCGTTGACGGTGTAGTAGCGGTTGTAGGCATCCAGGAAGGAGACGTCGTCGTCGTAGGCCAGCGGCCTGCAGCACGGCCGCGCGCGGATCTTCTCCTTCCGGATCTTTCTGCGGCTCCTCATGCTCTTGAGGGAGAGGTCGTAGCTGCGCACGGCGGCCTCGCAGGTGCCGCTGCAGTAGCGGAACAGGACGGTCTCGTCCGACTCGTAGCCCAGGCCCAGCTCGCTGACGCTGACCTCGAGCTCGCGCAGCTCGCAGGGTTTGTGGCGGGCGCGGGCGCGCTTGCGGCGGCCGCCGGCGCGGGGGAACAGCGGCAGCTCGTGCCCGCCCGAGTTCACGGCCTGGCGGTAGCGCTCCACCAGCGCCGAGAGCAGCTGGCGCATCTCGCCCTCCGTGTAGCTCTCCAGCAAGGCGCTGTCTGCAGGAGGAGGGGACGCGGTTAGAGGGTGGCCCCGTGGAGGGTGAGGGGTGCTGGGGTGGGTGGAGAAGGCCTGAGGTGGGAGATCCTCCATGGGTGAGGGTCTGGGCATCCTCCGGGATGGAAGGGCCTTGGGGTGGGTGGAAAACCTCAGGATGGAGGTTCCCTGGGGTGGGTGGAGACTCCCTCAGGATGGAGACTCCGTCAGGATGGAGATTCCCTGGGGTGGGTGGACATCCCCCAGGATGGAGACTCCCTGGGGTTGGTAAACATCCTCCAAGAAGAAGGTTCCTTGGGGTGTACAACTCCCAGGATGGAGATTGCCTGTGGTGGGTGGATAACCTCAGGAGGGAGGTGCCTTTGGGGTGGGTGGACCTCCCCCAAGATGGAGACTCCCTGGGGATGGTAAACATCCTCCAGGAAGAAGGTTCCTTGGGGTGTACGACTCCCAGGATGGAGATTCCCATGGTGGGTTTACATCCACCTGGATGGAGGTCACCTGAGATGGGAGATCCTCCATGGCTGAGGATCTCAGGATCCTCCAGGATGGAGGTGCCTTAAGGTGGATGGATGATCCCCAGGATGGAAATTCCCTGAGGTGGGTGAACGTTCCCTAGGATGGGAGTCCCTTGGGGCCGGTGGATTTGGGGAGAAGCCCCAGTAAATTTCCTCTTGGCGCTGTTTCACTGTGCTCTGGGAACCCCAAGAGCCCCTGAGACCCCAGGGCCAGCAGCCAACACACAAACTGTGCCCATCCCTCTGTCCCAGCCCTAAATCCAGGGTTATTCCAGCTCGGCTCCGCAGGAGGCACAGGAAAGACAGAGGAAAGCGTGATCTGACAGCTTGTCATCGATTTCCAAATTTCCACCCAAAAAAAGCAGTTCCTCTGGTTTGGAATCAAAACAAACACGTGGGGATTTCCAGCCCTCAGGGAGTACTGAGGGGTGAGCCGGGGGAGCTGCTGCCGTGCCCTCATCTTCAGCTCCTGTTTGACATTTTCCATTTGTAAAAAATAGCACGGAACAACAAAAAAAAAATTACCAAAAAAAAAAAAGGCCATTTGGAAGGGAATAAAAGCAGCTTCTTTGCAGGAACTGAGCTGTTTGAGTTCCCCTCTGTGGAGAGCTCTGCTGTGCTCACACCAAAGTTTGGTGCCCAGTGCCTCCTGCTCGCCACAAACCCTCCTAAAGGGGATGTTGGGATGCAGGAGAGGGCAGGGAGTGACCCCAGAGGGATTTGGGGGATCTGTGGGGCTGGGGGGGACAGTGACCCCGGGGTGGAGGAGCAGGAGCTTACACTGGGCCAGCAGAGAGCCGTGGCGTTGCAGCGCCCGCGGGGATCTCCGCAGCGAGGAGGAGGAGGAGGAGGAGGAAGAAGAAGAGGAGGAGGAGGAATCCCGTGAGGAAGACGGCGAGGAAGGCAAGGGGCTGAGTTCCCGGCTTCCGCTGAACATGTCTCTACAAACTAAAATGGATAACATGGAACTGAGGAGCATCGATGCAATGGCTGCAAACTTCCATACCTTCATCTTAGAGCAAGTCAGAACATTGAAACTCTGCAAAACAGGCAAAACAAACATCCTTAATGTGTGCCCCCGGCCCCCAGAGCCCCTCACCTCCCTGCCTCCCTCCCTCCCTGAGGTTTGGGATGGGGGATCCTTGCCCTGGGATCCCCTTGGCTCCAGCTGCTCCCTTCCCAACACCAGCACAGTGCTGAGATGGGGAAACTGAGGCACGAGGGGCAGCCCAGGGGTGTGCTGGGCTGGGCTGGGAGAATGGCCATGGAAAAGGTGCCTTGGGGCTGGTGGTGGCAATGGGGACGAGGTGGCAGCAATGGGGACAAGGTGGCACCAATGGGGATGAGGTGACACCAATGGGGATGAGGTGACACCAGTGGGAATGAGGTGGCACCAATGGGGATGAGGTGACACCAATGGGAATGAGGTGGCACCAGTGGGGATGAAGTGGTATCAATAGGGACAAGGTGGCACCAATGGGGATGAGGTGGAACCAATAGGGATGAGATGGCAGCAATGGGAATGAGGTGGCACCAGTGGGGACAAAGTGGCATCAATAGGAACAAGGTGGCAGCAATAGGGACAAGGTGGCACCAATGGGGATGAGGTGACACCAATGGGAATGAGATGGCAGCAATGGGAAAGAGGTGACACCAGTGGGAATGAGGTGGCACCAATGGGGATGAGGTGGCAGCAATAGGGTCAAGGTGGCACCAATGGGGATGAGGTGACACCAGTGGGGATGAGGTGACAGCAATGGGGACAAGGTGGCACCCATGAGGTGCCACAGGATGAGGTGACGCCAGTGGGGACAAGGTGGCAGCAATAAGGATGAGGTAGCAGCAATGGGGATAAGGGAACACCAACGAGAATGAGGTGACACCAGTGGGGACGAGCTGGTGGCCCCGTCCCAGCTCTTCCCACAAACACAGATGAGGTGACACCAGTGGGGACAAGGTGGCACCACTGGGGATGAGGTGACACCAGTGGGGACAAGCTGGTGGCCCCGTCCCAGCCCTTCCCACAAGCACAGCTGCTCCCACTGCCCCTCACTCCACCCAGGTTTCCTGACAGGACAGGGACACTCCTGCCACCCCAGCCTGTGTCGCTCCTCCCTGGAACGTTCCCTTGGGAAGCAGAGGGCAGCAGGAGGAGCCCCTGGCTCTGGTGGGTTTGATGTCCCTGTCCTTCCACCTCCTGGCTCCTGTATTTATTTCAGCTCCTTGCAAACTCCAAATATTTTTCCTTTTAAAATAAATTTTCCACGGGGGTGTTATTTGGTGGGGGGGGGGGAAAGGACACTTTGTTCTGCCCTCCAGGAGGACAAACAGCTTTTAACAGCTGAAGTTTGGTGTTTTGGGAGGTGAATTCCATGAGCAGTGGGATCACACAACCTCCATCGCCCAGGGGGCTCAGCCCCCTTTGTCCTGCTCGGGGGAGGAAAAGGCTGGGCCAGGGCAGGGCTGTGACACTCGATCCCCCCACCTGAGGAAGGGCCTCTGGCTCCTTGCAGGCCCATAAAATTTTAGGAGAGCGGTTCCAGGCTCGCTGCACGTCCCATAAAACAGCCTCCCATTCCGGCAGCCAGCAGCCCTGGCCCCCACCCACTCGCCTGTGACCTTTCGAGAGACTCAAATCCCAGCTCCAAAGTGCAAAACAATAACAACAAAGTTATTCCAGGCTTTGCTGTTGGTTTCTTTTGCTCTAAAAAGCCCCAGACCAGCCCCGTCCAACCTGGCCTTGGACACTTCCAGGGATGATGGTGTTTCCACTTGTTTTTCCTGATAAATCAAAAATCCAGCAGATGTTTTTTGCCCACAAAAAGTGGAGCGTTTGGGGTTCTCTGGTGTCCCTCACTTTTCACACTCTTGCTTTTTCCCATCCCTCTCGTTTTTCAACCCCATTCCCAGTTTTTCCAGCAGACTCTTGGGATTTGTTCCCGATGTCCACAGACTCCTTAAAGCTCACAGAGGGAGAAAAGTGAATTTATTTTTTTTTTCCCCCCCAAATCCTCCTTGCTGAAGGGTTGAAAGGAGGAGATGCCAAAACTTTCAGTGCTGATGCTTCAAAGCAGAGGACCCAAAAGACATTATATTCTAAGTGTGCCATAAATTTTCCGTCGATTCATGTTTCCGGGCATTGATTCATTATTTTCCAGAGCCCAGCCTCAAGAATGGATGGAGCCACGGTGTGGCCGAAGGATTTTTGGCAGCACAAAGCACTTGGAAAGACAGAGGCCTTGATGGGACATCAGAGAGAGCTTCCACCTGCCACACACTGTTTATTTGAGTGCCTTACATGGGAGCCAAGCTGCTTTGAAATCCCGGCTCCTCATGACTCATCCTGCAGGAATTAAACAATTTCCATGGGCAGCCGCTCCAGAGGCTGCTCCTCCAGCAGCAGCTCCAGCTCAACGCCTGGTCCTGCTCACAGGATGGGGCTGGGCTGTCCTGGAGAGGATGAGGCTGGTGGAGAGACAGGCTGTTCCCAAGACTGCCTCAGATCTTCCCCAAAACTGCCTCAGATTTTCCCCAAAAACTTCCTCAGACTGTCCTCAAAACTCCTTCAAATTTTCCCCAAAACCCCCTCAGACTGTAAGAAAAACACCCTCAGATTTTCCCCAAAATCTTCTTCAGATTGTCCCCAAAACCCCTTTAGATTTTACCCCAAAACTTCCTCAGATCGTCCTCAAAACTCTTCCAGATTTTCCCCAAAACTTCTTCAGATTTTACCCCAAAACTTCCTCAGATTGTCCTCAAAACTCTTCCAGATTTTCCCCAAAACTTCTTCAGATTTTACCCCAAAACTTCCTCAGATCATCCTCAAAACTCCTCCAGATTTTCCCCAAAACTTCTTCAGATTTTACCCCAAAACTTCCTCATGCTGTCCATAAACTCCTTCAGATTTTCCCCCAAAACTTCCTCACACTGTCCCCAAAATTCCTTCAGATTTTCCCCAAAACTTCTTCAGACCATTCCAAAATTGCATCAGACCTCCCCCAAAATTTACCACAAGCTCCCAAAATACTTTCTTAGGGATTGAGCTGTGAGGACTGGAGCCTGCAGTGCCCCTGGATCAAACTGGTCTCAAAATGCCAAAACTGGCCCCAAACAAGGAGCATTGAAAGGGAAAAAAAAGCCCCAAACCCTGCTTTGAGCTGGACCTGTTGGATTTTCCTGCTCTTTTGACAGAAAGTGGTGCACAAAGGAGGGGAAAATGTCCCTGTCCCATCTCCAGCTCTGCTCTCAGCTCATCCCTGCTCCTCCTCCTCCCCCTGCAGCTCTTCCCAGTCCCCCTAAGCAGAGGCAGAGCGCAGTGTGGGACACATGGTTCTGCTTTGCCTCGGTGAAATCCAGCCCAGCAGCTCCCCCCAGACCCCCCAAAGGGCCAACCACAAACCAGGCACAGCCTCAGCCCTGGGATGCAGCCCTGATCCTCTGGGGAAGGTCTGGGGGAAGTGTGACCCCAGCGAGGGAAATGGGGCTGGGCATGGACCCGCTGGGGGGAGAGGGAAATGGGGTGGGGGAAAAGGGAGTGGGACAGAGGAGAGGGAAATGGGATGGAGGAGAGGGAGATGGGATGGAGGAGAGGGAAATGAGATGGTGGAGAAGGAGATGGGATGGAGGAGAGGGAAATGAGATGGTGGAGAGGGAGATGGGAGGGTGGAGAGGGAAATGGGATGGAGGAGAGGAAAATGAGATGGTAGAGAGGAAGGGGAGATGGTGGAGAAGGAGGTGGGATGGGGTGAGGATAATGGGACGAGGGAGAGGAAAATGGGATGGAAGAGAGGGAGATGGGAGGGTGGAGAAGGAGATGGGATGGGGGAGAGGAAAATGGGGTGGAGGAGAGGGAAATGGGATGGGGGAGAGGGAGGTGGGATGGAGGAGAGGGAAACGGGATGGAGAAGAGTGAAGTGGGATGGTGTAGAGGAAAATGGAAGGGTGGAGAGGGAGATGGGACAGAGGAGAAGGAGATGGGATGGAGGAGAGGGAGGTGGGATGGAGGAGAGGGAGGTGGGATGGTGAGAAGGTGGGATGCTGGGATGCTGGGATGCTGGGATGCCGGGATGCTGGGATGGTGAGAAGGTGGGATGCTGGGATGCTGGGATGGTGGGATGCTGGGATGCTGGGATGGAGGGATGCTGGGATGCTGGGATGCTGGGATGCTGGGATGGAGGGATGCTGGGATGCTGGGATGCTGGGATGGTGAGAAGGTGGGATGGAGGAGAGGGAGGTGGGATGCTGGGATGGTGGGATGGTGGGATGGTGGAGAAGGTGGGATGGTGGGATGGTGGGATGCTGGGATGGAGGAGAAGGTGGGATGCTGGGATGGTGGGATGCTGGGATGGTGGAGAAGGTGGGATGCTGGGACGGTGGGATGCTGGGATGCCGGGATGCTGGGATGCTGGGATGCCGGGATGCTGGGATGGTGTGGGGCAGGAGGAGCTCCAGCACTCCCAGAGCCCCAGGCTGAGCGCGCCAAGCCCTCGTTCTCACGCTGCCGTGACATTTACGTTCGGGCTGAATTACGGCGGGTTTGGTTTACGTCTCTCCAAACAGCTGGAGAGCAACAAACCCACCCTCAACACGGTGGAAATAATGAGGAAAAGCCTCCCCTGCCGAGCTGGTGGGATGGGGATGGATGGGCCAGGGCACCCCGTGGTGCCGGGAGCGACGCCAGGGGTGGTGGCCACGCCAAGTCGTGGTTGGAGGAGGAAGCCTGGGGAGCTTCCACCCATCCGAGCAGCTCTTGCTGTGGCCACGTCCAAATTCCCACCATTCCACGGAATCACGGAGTCCCAGACCGGTTTGGGTTGTAAGGGACCTTAAAGCCCATCCAGTGGCACCCCTGCCACACCTTCCACACCTTCACACCTTCCACAACTTCCTCACCTTCCACACCTTCCTCACCTTCCACACCTTCCTCACCTTCCTCACCTTCCACACCTTCCTCACCTTCCTCACCTTCCACTCTCCCAGGCTGTTCCAAGTCCCACCCAGCTTGATTTGAAATTTTCCCTCATTTTGGATTCGGCAGAGCCAAACCAGCTCAAAGGAGGAGGCACCAGGGCAAGGCAGGGATTTGGGGACACTGCCTCGTCCATATGCACATCCCAGACACCAAAGGGCATCACCTTTGGGAATGAGCAGGCACAGGGCCCCCGGAGCCCCTCAGCACAGCCAGACCCCACAGTGGGAAGGAGATGACCCATCCCAAATTCCCAAATCCCACAGAACAGGACAAATCCTGCCAGAGAGGGGTCCGGGAGCTCTTCCAGGAGGGAAAGGAGCACAGGGGAGGAAAATCCCAATTTGTGCCAGGGCCAAGGGGCACCTTGAGCCACCCCTGCGTGGCAGGGACAGCATCCTGTGCCCGAGCCCGGCCGGTTTGCACGGGGAGAAGCCAAATCCCCCGGGATGGAAATCCCGGCAGGAGCACAGCTCCGGTGGCCCCAAAACAGCGACCCCGCGGCCACGACCCCCCGCCGTCTCTCCCCGCCCCCAGGAGCTGCCCCCAGACCCATTTTGGGGCTGGATTCGTGCACGGAAGCCTCGGGGCAGGGCTCTCACCGCGTCCCGCGGGGTCCCCGCTGCCTCCATCCGCGCCGGCGCTGGGCTGCGGGGGAGCTGCCGGCCCGCAGGGATGGATCCATGCCCTGGGAGGCTGCGGCGGAGCCTTTGATTCCTTCCCCGGAGGTCTCGCGTGGGCTTTCATGTCATTAATTAACGGGATCCGCAGCGGGAGGGATCCCGCTGGATGCGGGGCCGAGCGCGGGGGTTTCCACCCCTGCTGGGACCAGTCTGGGACCGGTTCAGCCCCGGTTCAGCCCAGGCTGGGCCCGGCCCATCCCTGCAAGGGCAGATAATGCTGCTGCACGCCCTGCAGCCTCGGCTTCCCGCCGGAGGCTGGGAATGCAGCTGCAATATAAATCAGCAGGAAATAAAAGCGGGGTTTGATGCAGCGCAGCTCCTGCAGTGTCACCCAGCGCGGCCCGGGGACACCTGGGGGTGTCTGTGCAGGGCCCGGGGGGACACCTGGCCGAGATCTGCCCCCGACACCGCCCAGCTCTGACAAACATCATCAAATCCTGCACCTTTCGGCGATATTTATTCCCTTTCCAGCTCAAAAGCAGCCAAAAACGTTTAAAAATCGTTGTGGGCTGGGCATGGGTGATGTGCTCCCAGTTTGTGCTCCCAGTTTGGGCTCCCAGTTTGTGCTCCCAGTTTGGGCTCCCGGTTCGTGCTCCCAGTTTGTGCTCCCAAATTGTGCTCCCAGTTTATGCTCCCAGTTTGGGCTCCCAGTTTGTGCTCCCGGTTTGTGCTCCCAGCCCAGTGTCCCCACCGATCCCTCAAGGTGCGGCAGCCCCGCCAAGGTCACCGCGGCTGCAGCAAAGCCCAAACCCCTCCCTAAGCCGATTCCGTCAGGTCTAAGCAGCAGCGAGAGCCGCCCTTCACGGGAAGAGGTGAGTAATTAGAGATTAATTACTGATAAAATCCCTCGGGGTATTGCCCAAGGGCTGCAGCGGGAGCAGAGCCAGGCTCGGGGTGAATAACACCAAAACCGAGCGGGGATGTCTGCGGGAAAACTCCCTGCGGACAGATCCCCTTTGCTGAAGGGCAGAGAAAATCAAATTGCATCGCTTGAAATCCCACCAAAACCAGCGTGGTTCGTGTGGCCACGGAGGAAATCAGGGATAAGAGCAGCCAAGGACCCCCCACCCGCTGCTGGGCGCCTTTGGGTGCTGCTGTGCCAATCTCCTGCACGCCCGGTGCTGCTTTTCCAGCCCAAATTTTCCCTCTCGTGCCAAAACCTGGACTCTAAATGTCAATTATTTTTGGATCCGGAGTGACGCCCCCCCCCTCCCCGGAATTAATAAACTTCCCGATGCCAAAAAGGGGCGGTTTGTCAGAGGAAACTAATTACTGTGGCTTGTTTGAACAATCCCAGTGCCTCGGGAAAGAGGGTTAAAAGCTTAAATTTTGGCAGCGAGACGGAGCCCAGGCCCCAGATGTGCTTTGCTCTGGGCCCGTTTCGACACCGCTGGTATCTGAGAGCTGCCACGGCTGCGCTGGGGGGCAAAATCTCCTTTTTTCCAAGAAAGGAAAAGCCCTCGGTGGGATCAGGGAGGGAGGAATAGGCCAGAGGCAGGAGGGGTCGCCTCCCACAGCACAGCTTGGCCACTTTCCCCTTCCCTGGTTTTTAGGGTTTCCTCCGTTGTGGATTCCCCAAATCCCTGGAGGGGTCATGGTGCTGCAGGGTGCCTCAGTTTCCCCCTTGGAAAAACACCTTGAAGGTGTAAATTCCTGATTTGCCCGGGGGTCCACCTGGGAAATATCCGGGTATTGATTCCTGATTTTCCCGGGGTTCTGTCTGGGAAATATCAAGGTATTGATTCCTGATTTTCCCGGGGTTCTGTCTGGGAAATATCCGGGTATTGATTCCTGATTTTCCCGGGGTTCTGTCTGGGAAATATCCGGGTATTGATTCCTGGTTTGCCCGGGGTTCTGTCTGGGAAATATCCAGGTATTGATTCCTGATTTTCCCAGGGTTCCACCTGGGAAATATCCGGGTATTGATTCCTGATTTGCCCAGGGTTCCACCTGGGAAATATTCAGGTATTAATTCCTGATTTTCCCGGGGTTCCAGCTGGGAAATATCCAGGTATTGATTCCTGATTTTCCCGGGGTTCCAACTGGGAAATATCCGGGTATTAATTCCTGATTTTCCCGGGTTCCACCTCTGCCTTTTCCACACGTCTCAGGCGCGCTGAGGCACTGCGCCTCCGCATCCCTCCAGCTCCCACCTGAGCAATTCCCATCCTCATCGCCCGGGAATCAGGCCCTGCCCTGAGCCAGCTCTCCCTCCTGCGGGATGCAGCGCTGGGATGCGGGATCCCCGCGGGATCAGCGCCCGCCCGCATCCCCAGCAGGCAGCGCAGGTGATGCCGATGCCGAGCCGGGGATCGCCCCCGTTCTCCGCTCGCTTCTCCCCGCATTCCCGGCCGCACGGGTTCCCCCGGGTTATCAGAGCGCTTTGCTGAGGGCACCGAGCCCCGAGCGGGGTTTGCAAATCCAATTTGCGCTAAAGCCTCGCGGCGGGGCTTGGCCGGAGCAGGGAGCGGGATCCCATCAGGATTTACTGCCCGACTCCAGCCAACACATTGAAGCACTTAGAGCTGCTGCAGAGCGAGCGCGGAGGAGGAATTGCGGCCGGGACGGCAGCGGCAGCGAGCTGGGAACGCGGATTGCAGCCAGGGGCATTTCAGAGCTGCGAGATGCCTGGGGGTGTTCCGAAAATTAACCCGCAAACATCAGAGGTTTATGTCCAAAAAGGAGACAGGGGAGTCCTTGTTACTTCATTCGGATAAAGGGAGAGGCCGTGGGGCGTTCTCCTGGATCTCTCCAATTTTTGGAGGATGCAGCCTCCCTTTTTATCCCAATTTCCTGGCCTCATTTCCCTTCTCTCTTTCCCCATTTCTGAGGTACTTGAGAGGTACAGACTTCCCAATACACCTGATACCAGAGATTTCCCTCTAATGTATAACCCTCCCTTTTCATTCTTATTTCTAACTGAATTTAGGGGTTTTTCCCCATTAGCTGAGGTACTTGAGAGGCACAGGCTCCCCAATATGCTTGACACCAAAGATTTCCCTCTAATGCCTAACCCTCCCTTTTCATTTTTAATTCTTACAGAATTTAGGAGTTTTTCTTCCCCATTGTTTCTTTCATCTTTCAATGTCTAATTTCATCTATCAGCAAACCTAAAGTTCATTTTGTAAAAGCAAATATCTTTTCCCATTCATCGATCAGGGAATCCTTCCCATTGTTTCTTTAATCTCCCAGTGCTGGTTTTATCCACCAGCAGACCCAGAGCTTGTCTGTAAAGACAAATCCACCGTTCCTCTCAGGGGAAATGGGGCTGGGGGTGATGGGGAGAGCTGGAGGGTCCCCAAAGGGCAGCAGGTTGGCTCAGCTGGGCCTTTGCATGTGGAGATGGTGACAGAAGGGACAGGGACACGGGCCTGAGCTCTGCTGTCACTGCAGGGAAAACCGGCTGGGATCCCTCAGGTGTCGCCCTGAATTTTTAAGATTTTCTAACCCTTCTGATGTTTGCATTCTTGTAATGAACTTCCTCACGCACTTGCTGTAAATAACTCATTGGTTTTGCATTCTTTTATGGAGGAGGAGAAATTTGATGGGCTGTTGGTTTGCCCAGTGGCATTGCAGAGCTGGCACTGTCGCCCTCCAATCCACTGCCACTTTTGGTAATCTATAAATGTTGGAGTCAGAAAAATAAAGGTCCCTTTTTTACCTTGAAAGAGCAGCGAGCTCATGTCGTGTTGTTTCGTGCCCGATAATGGCACCCAGGGATGAGAGGTTTTCCACTGGGAAGAGCCACACGGTTTCCTAAAAAGCAGAATTTTCCCTCTGCTCCCACCCTGGATATCAGTGTGGGGGGAGAGCTGTGGCCTCGCTGCCCTTCCCACCCCGCTGGCCTCTCCCTCCCATGGCTCCAGCTCAGCTGTGGGTAAAAGATTGGGATGGCTGCTCCTGCTGCCATAAAAGCACCGATTACAACTGGAGCACAGCCACCAAATCCTGCCCACGCTGCCGCCGAGGAGCTGCCACCGGCGGCGAGGGGCGGGGCAGGTGACACTGACGGGGACAATCTGCACCTTTTCCTGCCCTTTTCCCACCTTTGCCGGAGCAGAGGCTGCTCAGAGCGGCCAGAAGTTCAGGAAGGTGCTGTTGGAAGATGATGGCGCGGCCAAAGAGCTCCAGCAAAACACGGACTGGGGCATTTCTCTGTCACTGCCCGTGGGAATGGGGCTGGTCCTGCTGCAGCTCCTGTGCTGGTGGCAAGGGACAGAGGACATGGACCATCCTCAGATTGATCTCCCAGAGCAGCTGGGGCTGCCCCATCCCCACCAGTGTCCAAGGCCAGGGCGTGGAACCGCCTGGGAGAGTGGGAGGTGCCCCTGCCCGAGGTCCTTTCCAACCCAAACCATTCCAGGACTCCATCACCTGCTCCTGGAGACAGGAGGGGACCAGACCCCCTCTCCTCCCCATCCTCCTCTGTCAGGGGGATCCCACCATGGGTGATGCTTTGCCAGGACACAGCTCTGTCCATGCCCAGAGGGTTCCCACCACCCAAATCCTGCCTGGAGCCTTCCAGCCTCCCCTTTTCCCTCCCTAAACTTCTCTTGGACACCAAACAGGTGGGGTTTTGCCCCAGTTCAGGGTGATGCTGTCAGTGCCCAGCCCGGCTCAGCAGAGCTCTGCTCCTCCCTCATCCTCTCCCAGCGCTGGCACCGTCCCTCCCAGGCTGCTCTGAGGAGCTGCTAAGCCTCAAAAATGTGCTTTCAATATGCCAACACCACTTAATGAAGAGAGCAGCTGCCCTGTTAAACCAGAGGCCAGCCTTTCCTCCGGGGAGCGCGGGATGGGCGTTCCCAGCTGGGACCTTCGGTGCTGAAGGTGCCGTGGTTCACACCCGAGGTTTGGGCTGGCCTCGGTGTCCCCTGTGCTGCACGAGGACACGGCCTTGGGAAGGCAGCAGAGAGGGATAAAAACAGGGAAAACCAAGAAAAGCCACCCCAGCCCCTCGCTGGGAGCGTTCCCTGCCTGCTCCTCCCAGCACAGAGAACACAACCCCTGGGATGGACCCCGCAGGGATTTGGGGTTTTGGTTTGCAGACCCTGCTCTGCTCCAGGACAGCAGGACTGGGGGGGGGGGGTCCACCCTGTGTCACCATGCCATCAGCCTGCAGATGCCATCAGCACATCCCACAGCCCTGGGGGCAGTGACAACAGCAGCAATAAATACAGCCCAGGCTCCCAGGCAGCTCCTTCAGCCAAAACCAGCATTTTTAAAGGCAAAAAGGCCCCCACAAGCCATGGCCTTGGTCAGTTCTGCATCACTGCCATCACCAGCAAGACCCAGACATGGCAACTGTGGAGCAAAGTCGGTTTTCTCACCGGGAAGGGCCAAGGCTGGGTTTACAACCTCCTCTAAACCAGGCCAGGATTTAATTAAGGGACTCCCCAAGGCCTGGAGCCACAAAAGCAGGACCCTGCTCCTGAATTCTCTCCATCCCCAGAGCCCAGGAGAGCTCCAGGACTGGATTCATTGCCCTGCCCAAGCACCACTGCCCCCTGTGCCGCCACCAAAGCTGCTGAGACAGAGCAAAATGCAGCTCCTGCTTTGGATTATTGCAGCTTGGGAGCGATGCTGGGGGAGCAGCTTCCCCTCCTGGGACACCCTCAGAGCTGCCCTGGCTCCCTCCCCTCCAGCCCTGCTCCTGGACCCAGCTCAAAGGGAACCTCTGCTGCGGGAAAACAAATCAGATGTGGTTCCATGCAGATGAAAACAGCCCAGGAAGCAGCACTGCTGTGAGTGGCATCGCCTGCGAGCCTCTGAGCCACGGCGGGAGGAGGAAACGCTTCTTGGAGAACGCTACGGTGGCAAAGGGATTGTTTCAATTTAGCCCTGGGATGTTGGGCCACAAAGTGAGCCAGTTTGGGGTTTTGTGAGGGAGAAGAGATGGGAATGGAGCTGTTTGTGGTGTTTCCCTTCCCACGGCTCCGCTCCGATGCGCACGAGAGCGGCGCTGCAGCGCGCCTGGCACAGCCAGGAGGGAGCTGCTCTTCCTCTTCTCCAAGTTTCACAGGGAAATGCTGCTCCAGACTGGCCAAATCCCAGAAAAATCGGAGTTGGGTGGGATTTCTCCAGCCCAAGCCATTAATGGTGGTGCTGGAGTAGGTGGCTCACCTTGACCAGGAGACTGGGCCACCCCATGGCTGCGCTGCAGGGATGCCAAGTGATCCCAGGGACACAAACACACACCAGTAAAATAACCCCATACCAATAAAATAAAATAACCCATACCAGTGAAACAAACCCACACCAGTGAAATAACCCATACCAGTAAAATAACCCACACCAGTAAAATAACCCATACCAGTAAAATAAAATAACCCATACCAGTGAAACAAATCCTCACCAGTAAAATAACCCATACCAGTAAAATAACCCACACCAGTAAACAAACCCATACCAGTAAAATAACCCATACCAGTAAAATAACCCACACCAGTAAACAAACCCATACCAGTAAAATAACCCATACCAGTAAAATAACCCATACCAGTGAAACAAACCCACACCAGTTAAAAAACCCCCACAACAGTAAAAAAAAACCATGCCAGTGAAACAAACCCATACCAGTAAACAAATCCACACCAGTAAAATAACCCACACCAGTAAAACAAACTCACACCAGTAAAATAACCCCACACCAGTAAACAAACCCATACCAGTGAAACAAACCCCCGCACCAGTAAAACAAACTCACACCAGTAAAATTACCCCACACCAGTAAAGCCCTCGCCAGTCCTGTCCTCACCTCCTGATGGGAACCCACACAGGGCCTCCTCCCTTCCCCTCAGCATCTCCCTTGCCCTGCTGGGTGCCCTGAGCTGCTCCCTGGGCAGGGGTGGCACCAAGAGGCAGCTGCCAGCTCCTTGTGCCCCCCAATGCCACCCCTGGGAGGGCACGGTCTGGCTCAGCACGACAGGGTGGGGAGAAAACAGAGCTCTGAACGCCACCCCCCACCCTGTGCTGCTTGGGGACAGCCAAGGTGGCACCTGCTCTGGCCACACGATTGGCTGGGCTGCGTTTGGGGCTCATGGGAGATACTCTGAGCTCAGAAAGGGGACATTGCCAACCTTGCATCCATCCCTGCGGACCCCCAAAGGCGCAAATCAACCCAAAGCTCATCCTGGGGCCCCCACACCCGGCACAGCCCAAGGGGGCTCCAGGAGGGAGGTGGCCGAGCCCGATGTGACTCATGGCAGTGCCGTGGGAGGGCACCCAGTGCCACCAGAGCCGGGCCCAGCACCGGGCACGGTCACCAGGGGTGCCCACCCTGTCCCTGCGTGTGCCCGGGCTGTGCCACAGCGAACCAGAGCAGCTCCTTTTATTTCCAGCCCATCCACGAGGCCTGGAAGGCGCCGGGCTCTGCCCTTGCAGAGGCTGTTCCCTGGTGCCCATCCTGCCGGGATGTGCCACATCTGCCGTGCCCCTTCCTCCGGGCCCGAGCCGGCCCTCCGACACCCAGCGCCGCTTAAAAACCCGGGCTGCAGGGGCAGGAACGTCCAATCCTTCCCCCAGCCCCGGAGCCGCTGGGATGGAGGCGCAGGAGGAGCCCGGAGCCCGGCGGTGACACCGAGGGCGTTCACAGCGGGGCACGGAGCAGAGCCCAGCGCAGCGTCTGCAGCCGCCGCAGCGGGCAGATTTGGGTCGGAACCAAAGGGGAAAAGGCAAATCCAAGCGCTCGCACACCCTAAAATTCGGCACGGGGACGCCCCTTCCCTGCTCGGTTTCTCTGCCCTGCGCCAGGCAGAGGCTCCTGCCCGGAGCCCCCGCGAGCACGAGAGGGTGAATTTGGGATCCACTGGGATCCTGCCTTTAGAACCGGGATCTCAGCACTCATCCAGGGCTCACACGGCGCCTCCAACAGGCACCAGCCCCTTCTCCCGCCGGGATAAGCCGTGCCCTTCACCCAGCGCCGGATCGCGGATCGGCTCCCGGAGCGAGGATGGGATTTAAATCAGTGCTGGCTACAAGCTACCATATATGTGCAATAAAGACACCCGAGGTCTGCCTTGTTTTGTTAAAGCCTTCGGAGACACCGCGGCGAGAGGGGAAAATTCCCTCCCTGGAGGATGGGGGGAACTTCACCCGCAGCCCCAGCCGAGCTCTGGACGAGGTCAGCGCTGCGGCGCGGCCGGGGCTGGGAGAAGGTGACGGGGCCGGCGATGCCGGCTGGAGATCCTTCCGTTCCTTAAACTAATATTTAGACAGGACCCATCTCCTCCCTCCCGCGCTCCCGGAGCCGTCCCGCGCCGTGTTTGTGTTCCTGCGTGGCGGGACGGGCTCCAAGTATGCAGCAAAGTCCCGCGGCGGCCGCCCAGGCCGCCCCGACCCCGGCACGGGGCTGGCTCCCCCCGCTCCCCCATCCCCGGGGGAGCCCCAGGGCTCCGGTTCTGCCCCGTTCGGCGGCGGCAGCATCCGACCCGCCGGGCGCTCGGCGGGGAACCAACAGCGGCGAAACCCCGGGGTTCAGAGGCTTCACCGGGACCCCCGGAGCCGCCGCCGGTGCCGCAGCGCCGCGCGGGGCAGGAGCGTCCCGGGCCGGGCAGGTGCCCGAGGCCGGCGCTGCCCAGCCGGGGCCGCCCGCGGCGCTTACCTGGACGCCGGTGCCGGTGCGCGGCGCTCAGCGGCGGCTCCGTGCCGGGGCCGGGGCACGCGTGGGGCCGGGGGTCGCCATGGGCGAGCGGCGCGGGGCTGGCGCGGGTTTGGCTCGGCTGGAGCGCGGCGGGGGCGCTCGGCCGCCGCCTCCTCCCGCACCGGGGGGCGGGTTTGGAGCCGGCCGGTTCCCCCGCCCCGCCCGGTCCCGAGCCGGGCTGCGCTCCGGGGCCGCTGCCGGTGCCCGTCTCGCCCCGGTGCCTCCCGGTGCCGCTGCCGCCCGCGCCCCGCAGCCAGACGAGTCCGCGGCTCCCCCGGAGGAGGCACCGGCTGCTTCTCGCAGCAGAGCCGACGGGGCCGCCCCGCCCCGCCCCGGTCCCTCCCGGTGCCGGTCCCGCCCCGCCCGGGCTCAGCCAGACGCGCCGACGCTGCCCCGGTGCTGCCGGCCCCGAGCCCCGGTTCTGCCCACGGCACCGCCCCGTTCCCCCCGGTTCGCCACCCTCGCGCCCCTCGGCGCTGCCCCTGCACCCGGTGCCCGCCGCGGGCGAGGACCAGCCCGGGCCCGGTGCCCAAAGCTCCCCTCGCTGCGGTACCGAACGCCCCCGGCCATGGGCGCATCCCTCCCTTGTTAACTGGGGGCATTTTGAAGCCGGTCTGGGCAGGGCACGGCGGGGCCGTCAGCAGCTTTCAGGCACGGGCACCGCTGCGTTTCCATCGGGGCTTTCCCTGCCCGGGTTTCGCAGGGCGAGGGCGCCGGGAGCGCGGCAGGGTCCCCGCTTGGCACGGGACAGGCTGGAGGTCGATGCCAGCCGGGACAGGCGGCTGAGTGCCTGGGAGATGAGCGGCGATTTTGTACTTTCCGTGTGAGCACCGAATGGCTTGGCTGGATTCATGAAATTATTGAGTTGCCTAAGCTGGAAAAGCCCTCTCAGTTCATCAGGTCCAGCCATTCCTCCACCCCTGTCCCCAAGGCCTCTTCTGCACATCCCTGACATCCCTCCGTGGTGACTCCACCATGGACAGGCCTTGCAGTGAGGAAATGGCCTTTAAGGCCCCTTCCCACCCAATCTCCCAAGCCAAACCGTTCCAGGATTCCATGAGAAGGGCTGAGGAGAGGCAGGAGACCAGGAGGTTCATCGAGCTGCTGGTCCTGCAGCATCTCCCGTGGCTTTGGCTCCTCTCCTCGCTCTCCCACCTGGAAATCAGGAATGTGAGTGCTGGAGATGCTGAAGAGACCCCCAAAAAAAGGCAAATCCAGCTTTGAGAGGGGTGCAGGTGCCCTTTGGAATGAAGGGCCAGACCTGCTCGGGCACATTTCCAGAGGCTGCTCCTGGCACGGGGATGCTCAGGGAGTCAGTGGCTGTAGGAAACAGCGGGATCAGAGTTTAGAGAGGAGAGGCTTAACGCTCCCTAAATGCCTGGCTCCTTCCTTCTCCCATCTCCCCGGTGTTTGTTTTTGCAAGTATTAATATGCTGGGACTGTTTCCTTTAGCACATGTCGGGGCTGGAGGGGTTCACCGAGGGCTCTGGGATCTGGGTGACCCTGGCCCATCAGGACACCTTCCCAGGAGTGCTCCAAGGAGCCCGAGCCACCCAGCCCTGGCAGGAGCCAAAGAGCCCCGGCCTGAGCTGCAGGGTGCTGCCGGTGGGCTGGGGCTGTCCAGCAGCTGGGGACGTGTCCAGCAGCTCTGGGACAGCGCTGCAGGGCCCCCGCCTGCTCCACAAGCCTCGGGAGGCAGCGGTTGTCCTGCCAAAACCCCCAGTAGCTGCTAAACAAACAACTTAATGCAAAGCAGCCTCGGCGGAGAGGGAGCGAACGTGCCCAAGGAAGCGTCGGAGCCATTACGGAGCCGCAGCAAAGGCAGCACAGCCTGGTACAATTTGCGACTTTTGTTTTAATTAACGTTTTGCTAATGACGTGTGTAACACGGCTGGTGATAGGCAGCTTCCATCCATCCATCCATCCATCCATCCATCCATCCATCCATCCATCCATCCATCCCCTGGTGTTTGCTCAGAGCCCGGGATGTCACGGTGGGATTGTCCTGGCTCCGTGATCCCTGCGGGATCTGGGGAATATTCCGTGATCCCCACACCTCGCCCTGCTCTCTCTAGCTGGCTTGGTATCAGCACCTAAATCCCAAAATCCAGAGTGCAACTGGGAGCCTCTGGCCGGTGGAGGAGGTTTGGGAGCCTCTCCTGTTTGGCTTGGCTGCCTCTCCTTGACCAGTCGAGCCACCCTTGATCCGCTGGGATTTAGAGCATCTCCAGGCTGATCCCGGAGATTCCCCTTGGCTCTCCCCGTGTTTGCTGCTCTCAGGCGCTGTGCAGCGACATCTCAGACAGGTTCCTCGTGCAGCACACTGAAAAAAGGAGCCCCAAGGAGCCCCAAGGAGCCCCAAGGATCCCTGTGGTGCTGGCATGGGGAGGGATGTGCTGCAGGCTGGTGGCACCCAAGGCGAGGGGATCGGACACGGGATCCAGAGGGGATGTTGTGAACCACTGGAATGGATCCAGAGGGGATGTTGTGAACCACTGGAACGGAGTGAGAAATTGGAAGCAGGCAGAAAAGCCGTGGTACAGAATGTCACACACAAAACCCACGAGGAACAAGTGTCTGTAAACACCGAGGGGGGAAATCTGAGCAATTAAGTCATTTGAAATGTCAAATAGCCCATGGACCCCACATTTGATCATGACAGATGAACAAAAACATAGACATTAAAAATTCCTGAAAACTAACAAAGGAACTATGATTAATTTCCCTCTGTTCCAGGGCAATCGCATTATATACACACAAAGGAGTCATAAAAATTCCAGCATGACGGAACAAAATCCTTGCAGAGCTCCACAGATAAAATACAACCATACTGGAGGGAGCTGGGATGGCCCGGGGAAGGAGCTTGGGTGGCTCCCGCACATCCCTTTGGACAAAAGACCTTTCCCAAAGGATGCAGCCAAGAGGTGACACCTGCTGAAAGTGCTGCTGGATGTTGTGTCCCATCTGGGCACGGGACAAATCCTTCGTGGTGGCAGCAGCAGGTCCCTGCAAGGAGCCACACGTGGGATGAGCTGGGCTTTGTAAAATCCCGAGAAATTTGGGGTGCAGATGCATCTCGGTGCAAGAATGGGCAGGAAGAAGGCAGGGAAAGGAATGGGGTCAACATCCTCCTGTGCCACGGCCAATTTCAGACTCCCGTTGAGTCCCAAGGGCCGGAACTGAGGGTTTAGGAAGGAGAGAAAATGAAGGGATGAAGTCAAATCCTTGCAGCCCAAGAGGCAGGCGGCTTCCTTCAGTTCGGAGGGAGATATTCCAAACCAAAACCACAAAGAAAATATCATTAGAAGAGGCCGCAGTGCTGCTCGGTGACTTGTTCATTGGCTTTTTGTGGGATGTTTTTCATCAAATCCGGCTGTGGAGTCTGCAAAGTTAATTAAGGAGGGGGCTGAGCGGTGCCAGGGGCTGAGGGGGGTTTAGGGCTGCCCCGTGCACGAGGAGAAAAATCCCCTGGGAACAGCAAAGCCCAAGCCCAGCCGGGCAGGGACAGGCAGCGAGCGGGGAGGGGGCTCCAGCATCCCAACATCCATCCCAGCACGGCCAGGACCCCGAGCAATCCCATCCCGGATTGCAGCTCATCATTCACTCGCTGCCCTCTGCTCGGCAGCCCCGAGCGCTGACCCGGCCATGGGGACTCATTCCCACATCCTAATGGGCCGTGAAACGCTCGGGACACCCCGAGCCCTGGCTGGGAAAAGCTGGAGAATAAAAATAAAATAAAATAAATACGTGGGGATTGTGGCGAAATGGTGCGAAATGAGGAAAAAGCAAAGAGAGGCGTGAGACAGGGCTGTGCCTTGTGTCCCCATGGTTCTGCTGTGTGTCCCCATGGCACTGCTATGTGTCCCCAGGCTGTCCCCATGTCCCCAAGGCCCTGCCATGTGTCCCCATGGCACTGCTGTGTGTCCCCAGGCTGTCCCCATGACCCCATGGCTCTGCCGTGTGTCCCCATGGCACTGCCATTTGTCCCTAGGCTGTCCCCATGTCCCCAAGGCTCTGCCGTGTGTCCCCAGGGCTCTGCCATTTGTCCCTAGGCTGTCCCCATGTCCCCAAGGCTCTGCCGTGTGTCCCCAGGCTGTCCCCATGTCTCCAAGGCTCTGCCATGTGTCCCCAGGGCTCTCCCATGTCCCCATGGCTCTGCCGTGTGTCCCCAGGCTGTCCCCAAGGCTCTGCCGTGTGTCCCTAGGGCTCTGCCGTGTGTCCCCAGGCTGTCCCCATGTCCCCAGGCTGTCCCCATGTCCCCAAGGCTCTGCCATGTGTCCCCAGGGCTCTCCCATGTCCCCAAGGCTCTGCCATGTGTCCCCAGGCTGTCCCCATGTCCCCAAGGCTCTGCCATGTGTCCCTAAGCTGTCCCCACGGCTCTGCCATGTGTCCCCGTGTCCCTGCCTGGCCTGGCAGGTGACAGCAGTGGCCCTGCCTCGCTCTGTCCCCATTGCCAACCCCGCTTTTCCAGCCAGCCGAGGTGCGCCGGGCCAGAGCCATGGCAACTCTTACACAGAGCGTCAACAAAAATCAGCTCCACAAGGATTTTCTCCTGGAAATCCCCGGGGGACGGGGAGGCTCCGGGCCATAAAAGAGCCTTTCACGTTTATTTGGTGGATGCTGAAGGGGAGCTAAGGGGAGACCCTGCTCCAGCCCAGCCACATCCCAGCCTGCGGGGCAGGAGCAGGGCAGGGATATCTGGGCCAGCACAAATCCATGGATTCCCTGCCCTTGAGCTGCCTCACCCCCTCGGCCAGACCTTGGAATCCAGCCTGGATAGGTGGGAAAGGGACACCTTGGATTAATCCTATTTTTTTTGTTTGGCGTACATCTTGAAAAAATAATTTTATTTTCAACCCAAATCCAGTGGTATCCAAAAAACTTCATCTCTCTTTTTTTTTTTTCTTTTTTTTTTTTTTTCCCTTTTCCTTTGATAATGGAAAAATTCAGCTCGGAGGCAGCTTTCAGAGCTGGATGGGAAATTCTCCTGTGAGGAACAATCCTCCACCTTCCTCCCAGCAAAGACAACCCTCCCGCCTCGCCACTCAGCAGGGACTCAATTACACATATGAGGCTGACCCAGCTAAAAGAGGAGTTTGACACAAAATTGGGAACCTGCCAAAAAAGAAATTCCTAATTGAAAGTGGTTCCTGCAGTGGGGTCTGCGCACGGCGACCCCTCCTCTGTCACTGTGAGTTACGAGCACTCTCCATCCCATTTTTATGGTTCCCTTTTCCTCCAGCCCTGGGCATGCTCTGGGATGCAGGAGAGGGGTGGCTCTGCCTTTTTCCAGATCCTTCTCTTTCCTTGGAGCCACAGGCTGGAGTATGAACAGATTAAAAGTTCAAGCTCTAATAAACTGAGTCCCCAAAAGCAAAGTGTAGGCAGGGGGACAGATGGGATTCCCAGGATCGCGGTGTTCTGCACCTTCCCCACGTGTCCCTGTCCTGATGGGATGTTTGGGAGGGGGGGGACACGTAGATTTTGGGGGCACAAAAGCCACGGGGGGCTGAGAGAGGCGAGGCAGGCACGGAAGCGCTGTCAGATCTCATTTCTCCCACTGTCACCTGAGCTCGGCCATCGGGCAGCCCCTAAAATGGAAATCTCGGGGATTTTGCCCGGGGCTCTGCTCTGGAGCTGCCACAGCCCCTGTGCCTCACCCTGCCCTCACCATTGGACAGCTCCCAAAATAAAAATTGGGGGATTTTGCCCAGGGCTCTGCTCTGGAGCTGCCACAGCCCCTGTGCCGCATCCCGCAGCCACCATCGGGCACTCCCCAAAATAAAAATTGGGGGATTTTGCCCAGGGCCGTGCCCCAGAGCTGTCGCAGCCCCCGTGCCGCACCCTGCCCTCAGCTCCTTTCACACCTCCCCGGGCGCCCAGGTCACGCTCCAGATGTTCCCCATCAGCAGCAGATCCGAGCACTTTTTACACCGGATTTCAGCAGCCAAATTTCCTTCGTTTTCTCAGAGGCAGCGATGCAGGCTCCTGGAGCAGCGTCTGGCTGGGGAAGGGGATGAACGCTGCTGCTCCAGCGTGGGATCCACAGGATCCAGAGCAGAGCCTGCCTTCCTCAGGTCTTTTCCAAAATATCTGGCTCTGGGATGAGCCCTGACCCCCAGACCGACCCCCAAACTCCTCCCAGTGCCCATCCTGGCAGAGCAGGGGTGCTCAGGGGTCATCGGAGCTCTCCGGGTCCCACAGGAATGTCCCAGCTGCGCCTGGGCTCCGATCAATCCTTGTCCTGCCTGCCCCAACCACGGGGCTCCCCAGGATCGGCTCTTCCAGCTTCATTCCTGCGCTGCAAGAGGGACGGGATGGATCTGTGACCCACAGGCACACCCAGGGGAGAAGAATTTCAGGGAATTTCCTGGGGATTGATGCCATTCCTCCTGGCAAGGCAATGGGAGCACTCACCTGCGCCGGGGGGCTCAGCCCAGGGGCTCTGCTCGCTCCTCCCTCTCCACCACATTCCAGGCAGGTAAAATCCCTCCAAAATCTGGGATCTGGGCAGAGCTATCCCTCATTACGGAGCCATCCCGTGGAGCTCCAGCTCCGGCTGAAGGTTCGCAGCTGGAGCTGCCAGCCCGGTCCGGCTTCCGACCGCTGCCAGTGCCGGGAGAGCTGCTGGGGCTGCACTTCAAAGCTTTTGTTAAAGCCTCTGCCACGGAAATGGGGATGCCTGGAACTTCCAGATGCCTGGCAGGGCTGCAGATAAAACATTTGGATCGTTTGGCTGGCTGGGGGTGCGAGGGAAGCATGGAAATTACAGCAACAGATGGGAGCATCAGCCCTCGCACAGGGGCAGGTTCTGCACCACGGGGATGGGAAGGAGTTGGAGAGAAGGACCTGGAGCATCAGGACAGAGGAATCAGGGGCATCTTCCACTGTCCCAGCGTGCTCCAAGCGCTTCCAACCTGGCCTTGGACACCTCTCTGGGCACCCTGTGCCAGACGCTCCCCACCCTCATTGCGCCCAGCTCCTTCCCCACATCCAATCCCAGCGGAGCCTCCTTTGGATGCTGCAGCCCTTGGGGGCACAGGAACGGGCAGCTCCCCGCCAACAGAAAGGCAAAACACAACGGAATCCCTCCAATCCCTCGCGGGAGCGCAGCCAAAGCCGCCTGCCCGCGGGGCAGGAGCAGCGGGAGCTCTTATCTCTGTTATCTCCCTCCTGAATGCGCCTCTGTTCCCGGCGCTGCCTCCCCTGGGGCCGGCACTGCCAAACCTTCCCTGGGCTGGCACTGCCAAACCTTCCCTGGGCCGGCACTGCCAAACCTTCCCTGGGCCGGCACTGCCAAACCTTCCCTGGGCTGGCACTGCCAAACCTTCCCTGGGCCGGCACTGCCAAACCTTCCCTGGGCTGGCACTGCCAAACCTTCCCTGGGCCGGCACTGCCAAACATTCCCTGGGCTGGCACCCGGAGCCCACCCCGATCCCACCCTGGGATTTTGGAGAGGGTCAGCAGGACACGGGAATGGGGTGCACACACTGGGAATGGGGTACAGAACACACTGGGAATGGAAATGGGGGTGCACACACCAGGAATGGGGTGCACACACTGGGAATGGGGTACAGAACACTGGGAATGGGGTGCAGAACTCTGGGAATGGGGTGCAGAACACTGGGAATGGGGTACAGAACACACTGGGAATGGGGTACAAAACACTGGGAATGGAAATGGGGGTGCACACACGAGGAATGGGGTGCACACACTGGGAATGGGGTGCAGAACACTGGGAATGGGGTACAGAACTCTGGGAATGGGGTGCACAAAACACTGGGAATGGGGTACAGAACACACTGGGAATGGGGTGCACACTCTGGGAATGGGGTGCAGCACTCTGGGAATGGGGTGCAGAACACTGGGAATGGGGTGCAGCACTCTGGGAATGCTGGGCAGGGACAGGTGAGCATCCCAAGGGTCACCTTTGGAGGGGATTCACCCTCTGGACATGACGCATTTTAATCCAGACATTTGCATGAAAAAGGATCCACCCAGGCTGGCAGCTGAACCAGCAGGGAAAGTGGGGGTTTTTTTTCCATATTTATACCTCAAAAAAAAGAGGGATTTAAGATCCAGCCTTTTCTACCCCGCTGGGCTGGCATCCACCTCCCTCTCCTGCCAGAGCCCTGCACGCCAACTCCCCAGCCAATAAATCCTCTTCCTCATTAAACATTGTGGGTCTCAATTAATTAAATGAGCACAACAACCTCAGTCCCTTCAGCAATTAGAGAAGTGGCTGAGTAATTAGATGGAATGTTAATTCAATTTCCAGGAGGAGGGGGGGGAAAGAAAAAGAAAGAAAGGGAAAGGAGAAGGAGCAAATGAGATTACGTTTGATGAGAGGGGAATCAAAAGTCACTTAATCACGGGGCAATTAAAGTTCTCCAAATTATGCAGCTGGAAAATGAACTCTGGAAGGGCAGGAATGATCCTCACCCAGGTGAAAGAGCAGCTGGACCCGTGTGTGGATGGATCTGTGCCGCGCCCAGCCTGGCCTGGCCTGGCCTTTTCCCTTCCTTGGGAATGAGCAGAAGGGTTTTGCCTCACCAGCAGCAGCTCCATCCTGCCTGCACCTCCAGATAATTCTCTTATCAGGCTCTCTCAGCCCAGGCAGATGAGCCCTGCTCTGCCAGGAGGAGCAGAGAGGGGAGCTCAGAGCCTGGCACAGGGGGCACTCAGCAGTGCCAGGCTCCCAGCAGTGCATCTGCAGCCTCCTGGAGGGCTCTCTCCTCTCCGAGGGGTGATTTTACATCCATTTCTGATCTAAATGTGAAAATGAATGTGATTCAGGTCTCTGGAGCATCAACAGGTACCAGGTTTCCTGCAGGACCCTCCCATGAATGGGATGGCCAGAGCCCACCCAAGGGATTGCTCTGAGATCAGGAAAATCTCCTTTGGGGCATAAAACAGGGCCAGGGGGGAATTTCCTCTTCATCCTTGACCCCTCCACACTGGGGGGAATTTCCTCTTCATCCCTGACCCCTCCACATTAGAGGAAATTTCCTCTTCATCCCTGACCCCTCCACATTAGAGGAAATTTCCTCTTCATCCCCAATCCCTCCACACTGGGGGGAATTTCTCATTTATCCCCAATCCCTCCACACTGGGGGGAATTTCTCGTTTTTCCCCCAATCCCTCCACACCTGGGAGATCCCCAGCACCAAACCTGCCTGGGAGCTGCCAGCCCCCCCAAAACCCGGCGTCATCACTGCTGCCAGAGCCCCCCAGCCCCTTTCCCTTCCCAGCCCAGGGTGGGACCCCCATTCCCAGCCCCTCTCCATGCCCAGGGATGGGTGCCAGGCTCTTGGGCGCGATGGCTCCCGCTGGCCTTAGCCCAGCCCGCGGCAGGCTTTGCAGATAAAGGTGGGTTTTGTTGGGATTAATTAGCGCCGGCGTGGCAGAGCTGCCGCCTGCCAAGGCCTGACAGGCAGCTTAATTAATCCTCTCACCGCTGTCACTGGGAGACGGCTCCGCAGCGGGGAGGAGCAGGGGGGGAAGCCTGGAGAGGAGCAGGAAAAGCCGCTGGGGAAGGGATGCAGGGAGGGCTTTGCTCCCTGGTGATGTTTTTCCCCTTTTCCCCGTTCCTGCCATCAGATCTGCTCCGGGGCTGCAAAGCCGAGCTTCAAAGGTGGGAATGAATTCCTGGAGCTGCAGGACCCAAGCCCTCCGGGGTGAAAAAGCTCCGCGGTCCTGGCAGGGGTTTGGGGAGGGTGAGACAAGGAGTTGGTGCCCCCGCAGCATTTGGGGGAGCAGCGGAAGCTTTGCCAGCACCACAAACCCGATTTTCGTCGATTTTATTGCAGCTGAGGGGTGTGAAATAAAGCAGAGCAGGAGCCTGGTGCGAGCAAAAAATAAGAAAAAAAAAACAACAAAAACCCAACGAATTCCACTCCCCACAACACAATTAAAATGGCTTTTAATTAGGATGTGCTGCCCTCCCAGCAATCCAGGAGAGGGGGGAAAAAATATCCTGAATTCCCACCAAACAGCTGGGTTGGAACGGCCTAAACTGGGAGAGCAGGCAGCGAGGGGAGAGCAGTGGGGACAGTGAGAGGTTCCCAGGTGTTCCCAGGTGTTTCCAGGTGTTTGTTCCCAGCTGGGGCCATGGCACGGGCAGGGCTGGCAGCTCCGTGCCCTGCGTGCCAGAGGGGACAGGTGAGCAGGAAGCATTGCTGGCTCTGGCAGGCTCGGGCTTGCTCAGGGAGAAAAGAGCATCAGCAGGGCTGGGACTGAGCCTGGCGAGGCTCAGGGGAGCACAGGAGGTCAGGAAAAACAAAACTGGGATGGAAGGAGGCAGGGAGAGGAACTGGGAATCAAATGGAGAACAGGCTGGGATTTGAGCCTGGAAAGCAGCAAGGAGTGAGCAGGAGGTGGATGGAGCCCTCCCATCCCTCCCTGGCCCCACAGATTCCAGCCTGGGGACAGCCAGAGCTCTGTCCCTGCCCCTGCAGGTGTCCTGTCCCCACAGCCAGGCCCAAAATCCCCCCTGGATTTGGGGGATTGCAGCAAGGAGGAGGTTGGCTCTGGAAAAGGGAGTTCCAGGCACTCCCAAAAGCTGCCTCTGCTGGGTGCTGCCCAAATTTAAAGCTCACCAATAAAATCAGGGATGAAGAACACAAGCAGACATAATGCCAGGGATGAGGGGGGATTAATTAAAATGAAGTGAACAAGTGGATAAGCTGTGGATCCCCTGCGTGAGGCTTGGGTGGCCTCCAGGCTGGGCTGCTCCTGCCTGGGCAGGGCACAGGTGAGGGGCCAGGGCCTGGCCTGAATCCCTGCCCTGCCCTGTCCAGCTGCAGGATCATCCTCAGGAACACCAGGGAGGAGGAGATCCATGGGATCAGGAGCTCAGGACCATCCTCAGGAACACCAGGGAGGAGGAGATCCATGGGATCAGGAGCTCAGGATGGAACCCCAAGTAAGAGGTGAACCATGGGATGAGGAGCCCCATGGGGAACTCCATGGGAGCAATGAATGAATGAAAATAATGAGGGGCTCGAAATGGAACCAGGGAGGAGGTGAACCATGGGATCAGGAGCTCCATGGGATGAGGAACTCCATGGGATCAGCAGCTCAGGATCATCCTCAGGAACACCAGGGAGGAGGAGATCCATGGGATCAGGAGCTCCTTGGGATCAGGAGGTGAACCATGGGATAAGGAGCTCCATGGGATCAGGAGCTCAGGATGGAACCCCAAATAAGAGGTGAACCATGGGATGAGGAGCTCCATGGGAGCTCCATGGGAGAAATGAATGAATGAAAATAATGAGGAGCTCGAAATGGAACCAGGGAGGAGGTGAACCATGGGATCAGGAGCTCCATGGGATGAGGAACTCCATGGGATCAGGAGGTGAACCATGGGATGAGGAGCTCCATGGGATCAGGAGCTCAGGATGGAACCCCAAATAAGAGGTGAACCATGGGATGAGGAGCTCCATGGGAGCAATTGATGAATTAAAATAATGAGGAACTTGAGATGGAACCCCAGGGAGGAGGTGAACCATGGGATCAGGAGCTCCATGGGATGAGGAACTCCATGGGATCAGGAGCTCAGGATCATCCCCAGGAACACCACGGAGGAGGAGATCCATGGGATCAGGAGCTCCATGGGATCAGGAGGTGAACCATGGGATCAGGAGCTCCATGGGATGAGGAACTCCATGGGATCAGGAGCTCCATGGGATGAGGAGCTCAGGATCATCCCCAGGAGCACCAGGGAGGAGGAGATCCATGGGATGAGGAGATCCATGGGATCAGGAGCTCCATGGATGAGGAGGTGAACCATGGGATCAGGAGCTCCATGGATGAGGAGGTGAACCCTGGGATCAGGAGCTCCATGGATGAGGAGATCCAAACGCCCCGAAAAAAAAAAAAAAAGGAGCAGAGATTGAATTTTTCCTAGTGCAAAGCCGTGCATGGAATGCCCATAAAGATCCCAATTCCCCTCTGGCCGGGCTGCTCCCGTGTCCCAGGGTAAAACCCAGCATTTCCCAAGGCCGCCCCAGCCCCGGGGGACGCTCGGGTTGCACAATCCCCGCGTGCCCCGGGGATGCTGCTGCCCTTCGCTGTTTGTTTGCTTAGCAGCAATTAGAGCAGCGTAATTACAATCAGCGCCCGCGTTTACATAAAGGATCCGCCGCGCTTGGGCGCCCCTGCTCCGCCGGCCACGGGGCCAAGACAAAGCTCGGGAAAGGAGGGGGAAACTCGGGAGAGCAAAAATCCGACCTGAAACGGGGGCAGGGGCGGGGGGTGGAAAACGGGAGAGAAAAGCCACAAAAAAAGAGAGAAAACCCCCCCCAAAAAGAGAGAAAACCCTCCAAAAAAGAGAAAAACCCAAAAAAAGAGAGAAACCCCAAAAAAAGAGAAAAACCCCCCAAAGAGAGAGAAAACTCCAAAAAAAAAAGAGAGAGAAAACCCCAAAAAAGGAGAGAAAACCTAAAAAAGAGAGAAAACCCAAAAAAAGAGAAAAAACCCAAAAAAGAGAGAAAACCCTCCAAAAAAGAGAAAAACCCAAAAAAAGAGAGAAACCCTCGAAAAAGAGAAAAACCCCCAAAAAAGAGAGAAAACTCCAAAAAAAAAAAAGAGAGAAAACCTAAAAAAAGAGAGAAAGCCTAAAAAAGAGAGAAAACCCAAAAAAAGAGAAAAAACCCAAAAAAGAGAGAAAACCCAAAAAAAGAGAAAAAACCCAAAAAAGAGAGAAAACCCCAAAAAAAGAGAGAAAACCCTCCAAAAAAAGAGAGAGAAAACCCCCCAAAAAAGAGAGAAAACCCCAAAAAAAAGGAGAAAACCCCCCAAAAAAGAGAAAAAAAACCAAAAAAAGAGAAAAAAACCCCAAAAAAGAGAGAAAACCCCCCCGAAAAAAAAAAAGAGAGAAAACCCCTCCAAAAAAAGAGAGAAGCCCAAAAAAAGAAAAAAAAAAAAAAAAAAAAAAGAGAGAAAACTGCTCAGGTGCTCAGGATGCTCAGGATGGGGATTTGGGAACGCTGCCGTGTTTACAGACGATGCCAAGGAGACGAGACGGGCACGCCGCGCCCGTTAATTGGCAATTAAGAGGCGGGCAGCGCCGTCCCCTTGGCACAGGAGGGAATTTTGCGATTTCTCCCTCCTGCCCTCCCATCCGGACGTGCCGGTGCGGGCTCGGGAGCTGGGCAGGGTCCGGAGGTGTTGAAGCCTCGGGAGGCGCTGGGTAAGGACAGGTTAAGAACAGCCCAGGGACACCAGAGCAGCCCCGGCTTCCCTGCAGCAGCCGGGCTTGGCTCCGCTCCCGAGGAATCAAAGCAAAGGCTGTAAGTATTAGGTTGATTTTCTAAACAATTCCCCTCTGAGCTTTTAAATGAGACCCAGGTTTTCGGGTAAGCGCAGTGCAGGGCGGCTGAAGGAGGCAGCAAGGAGGGGAAAAAAAAAACCAAAAAAATCGCTTTTAGTCCGCAAAATAACTGGGATGAAAATATTTACATTTGGTTCCTCGGTGTTTTCAAGGCTTGGTTTAAAAAAAGGAAAAAAAAAAAAGAAAAAAAAGGTTTTCATTTGGGAAAGCAGCTTCTCTGCAGTTTTAGGGGGGAGAAAATCAAAACAAAAGTCCATCGACCCTTTCCAAAATTCAGGAGGTGAAATGAGGCCAGGAACTAAAAAAAAAAAATTTGTTTTAAAATCAGGGGCTTTGAGAAGCATCTGGGGAGAAAAGCAGCTGTACCTGGAGGTTTTTCACTGCACACCCTCATCCCAGTCAGTTCTTGCCCTTCAGATGAAAAACTAATCTGATTTTTTTCCTCTTTTTTTTTTTTGGCAGATCTATGAAAGTCGGGAGCACGTGGACTAATTACTATTTGGGCTAGTTATTATTGTTATTATTGTTATTATTATTGTTATTATTGTTATTATTGCTATTATTGTTATTATTGTTGTTATTGTTATTATTATTACTGGGGAGCACTAAACCTCTCTTTAATCCTCTCCCTTCTTCCTTTCCCTCAGCATTCTCAAATTAAGTGTTTCCCTGCTTTATTGCAAATTCCTGGGCACAAACTGGGGGCTGGAGAAGCCCCCCCAGAGCAGCTCTGCTCCATCCTGTCCTGCCCTCACCCTTCCCCTGGACCCCAGCAGCTCCTGGCTTTTCCCCCTTGCAGTGATTTGGGTTTGCTGTTCCCAGGGTGTTTTTTTGGGATGTAAATAAGATGGAGCAGGCAGGAAGAGCTGCTCTCCAGGGAGAGGATGTCTGTGAGCGCCTGCCTCAGGAGAGCACTTGTCTGGGCTTCCTGGCTGCTCTGGGATCTGTTCTCCATCCCCCGAGGTGCTGACAGAGGGGAGGAGCAGCTCTGAGCTCGGGGCAGGGGAGGATCCGGGGAGAATCCTGGGATCTTGGGATGGGTTGGGATGGAGGCACCTTCAATCCCTCCCAGGGATGTCCCATGGCAGGGACACCTCTCACTGCCCCAGGGGGCTCCAGCCCAGCCCTGGGCACTGCCAGGGATCCAGGGGCAGCCACAGCTGCTCTGGGAATCCCATCCCAGCCCCTTCACCTCCCTCACAGGGAGGAATTCCTTCCCAAAATCCAAATATCCCACCCAGCCATGCCCTCTGGGAATCCCATCCCAGCCTCTCCACCTTCCCAGGGAGGAATTCCATCCCAAAATCCCCAAATCCCACCCAGCCCAGCCCTCTGGCAGTGGGAAGCCATTTCCCCCTTGTCCTGGCACTCCGTGCTCCTCTGAAAAGTCTCTTAGATTTTGCAGAGAAGTCACATAATTAATTTGTTGTTAATTTGTGTTTTAAGGGAAGACATTCCCAAATTCAATGGTTTGCCACCACTTGGGAAAGGGTTGGAGAAAGAAAAGGAGGAAAAGTGAAGGTTCTGGGAGGGTGGTGAGGCCCTGGCTCAGGCTGTCCATGGAAACTGAGGCTGCCCCATCCCTGGAAGTGCCCAAGGGATCCGGATGGGCTGGAACAACCTGGGACAGTGGGAGGTGTCCCTGCCCATGGCAGGGGGCTGGAATGGGATGAGCTTTAAGGTCCCTTCCAACCCAAACCAGGCTGGGATTCTGGCATTCCATGATTTCCCAAAAGCCTTGAACTCCTCGCTTTGGGGATTTCTGCGGCCCTACCTGCAGCAGCAGGGAGTCCTGTCTTTCCTGGGAATATATTTCCTTTCCTGGGAATATAATTCCTTTCCTGGGAATTTGATCCCTGGATTGGCCACAGACGTGCAGGGTTAATGAATTAAAATAATTCGGGGTTTTAAATTAGAATCTGCCCAGCTCAGAGGCAGCAGCTCCATCCCATGCAGGGTTAATGAATTAAAATAAGGGGGTTTTAAATTAAAATCTGCCCAGCTCAGAGGCAGCAGCTCCATCCCGTACAGGGTTAATGAATTAAAATAACGGGGTTTTAAATGAAAATCTGCCCAGCTCAGAGGCAGCAGCTCCATGCCATGCAGGGTTAATGAATTAAAATAAGGGGGTTTTAAATGAAAATCTGCCCAGCTCAGAGGCAGCAGCTCCATCCCATGCAGGGTTAATGAATTAAAATAAGGGGGTTTTAAATTAAAATCTGCCCAGCTCAGAGGCAGCAGCTCCATGCCCAGGTGGGGACAGGCCTGGGGGTGCCACCCTGGGGTGCCCAGGCAGGGGGACAGAGCCAGGACACTCCCACCCCCCGTCCCTTCCTCGCTGTCCCCTCCCCAGCACGGATCCCTGCCTCGGGCCGGGAGCCAGGGCTCATCTCCGGAGGATGCGTTTGCAGACAGTTTACAGAATCTGCCTTCCTGCTTTGAGATGTCTGCGCTGCTTTTGTTTCCCGTCACCTGCCAGGGAGCTGGGAGGGGACCCGGTGTCCCCGTGTGACCCTCGGGGATCCAAACCCATGGGATCGAACACCCCGAAGGCATCTCAGCCCTGATTTGTGGTGGGGGACACACAAAAGAGACACAAACGGCGGAGGGACCCATTTGAGGCTGCTGTACATCCCGGGATGGTGCCAGGGAACCACACTGGGTCACATTTTAAACCCTAAATCTCCTCTTTGGCCCCTTCTGCCAAGCTGTAGGCTCTGCTCTGACCCTTGGGCCTGTCTGCAAGCAGAGGGTGTTGTTCCATCTAAAGGGGATCACCTTCAGCTGCCACACCATTGTTTTCCAGTTGTTCAGTACCTGAGGGATCTCCCAGCTTGCTTTCATTTCAATCTCACTTTTAGTTTCCATATTCTCAAATTCTTTTGCCAGGCAATCACGTTTATAAGGCTTTCCTGTTCCATCTTCCCCAGCTCTGTGACCGAGGGGACACCAACTGTGGGGCCTCCCTCCTCCTGGAGCCCAGCAGCAGCTGAGCCACCAAGGGTTAAACAGGGCCTAAACCCAAGGACAGAGCTTTGGGACAAAAGCCATTGAGGCCCCGGGATGGCGGGGATGTGTGGGAAGGTGCCTGAGCATCCCTGCCTGCACAAGGAGGAGCCCAGGCTGCCCCCGGGCACGGAGCTGCATCCTGGCCCTTTGTTCTGCACAGGCACTTGGGTGCCAGCCACCAGAGCCTGTGCTGGGCCCGCTTCCTCCCCTGGCACACAGCGGGCACCCCGGGCCAAGTGTGGCTGTGTAAACACCGAGGGAGGAGGAGGAGGAGGAGGATTAACGAGGCTGAGCACAGGGAGGCAGCCAGGCAGCCTTTCCTGGGAATCTGGGAATGCCGCAGGGCCCTGCTCGGGGTCAGGGAGTGCAGAATCCCGGGAGGTGCCTCAGCCTGGCCTCCTCAGATCCCTGCTGCTGCTGCTGAGAGCTGGGGGTGAAGGGGGGGTTTCAGACTGGCAAAGGAATTGGGTGGTGGGGAAACTCTCGGTCCAACTCAGCCTGGGGAAGAGGACACTGAGGGGAGAGCTCATGGCAACGAGCAACCTCCTGAGGATGGGGACAGAGAGGCAGCTCCAGGATCTGCTCCCTGTCACAGCACCCGGGGAAGGTCTCATGGCCATCTACAACCTCCTGAGGATGGGGACAGAGAGGCAGCTCCAAGCTCTGCTCCCTGTCACAGCACCTGGGGAAGGTCTCATGGCAATCCAGAATTCCGATGATGGGAAGGGGAGAGGCAGCTCCAATCTGCTCCCTGTGAGCAGGAACAGCACCCAGGGAAGGTCTCGTGGCAAACTAAAACTTCCTGATGATGGAACGGGAGAGGCAGCTCAGATCTCTGCTCCTTGTCACAGGAACAGCACCCTGGGAAGGTCTCATGTCAATCTGCAATTCCTGATAATGGGAAGAGAGAGGCAGCTCAGATCTCTGCTCCCTATCACAGCACCCAGGGAAGGTCTCGTGGCAATCCAGAATTCCGATGATGGGAAGGGGAAAGGCAGCTCCAATCTCTGCTCCCTGTGAGCAGGGACAGCACCCTGGGAAGGTCTCATGGCCATCTACAACCTCCTGATGATGGGAAGGGGAGAGGCTGCTCCAAGCTCTGCTCCCCGTGAGCAGGGACAGTGCCCAGGAAGGGCTGGAGCTGCTCTGGCAGGGTCAGCTCAGACCTCAGGAGAGGCTCTTCCCCTGAGGGCGCTGGGCACTGCAGCTGCCCAGGGAATGGGAACATTCCCAGCCCTGCCAGAGCTCAGGACAATGCTGTGGGACGGGGTGGGGCTGTTGGGGTGCTTGTGCAGGGTTTGGATCTGCGATCCCTGCGGGTCCTTTCCAGCTCAGGGCATTTCTGTGCCCTCCCTGGCAGTGCTGCTGCTGCTTCCCAGCCATGCAGAGCCTTGAGTGCTGCCCCAGCCCCGGGTTCTGTGTCTGAGCTGCAGCTTCTGAGGGACACAAGGGGTTAAAAGCACCCCCCCTAATGCCTCTGCAGAAGGGAGCAGCCCTGCCAAGAGCTTATCTGAGGCTCTTTGTGAACAAAGTGAGCCCTGGAAGGTGCCGAGGCTCGGGGACAGGGAGCAGGGATGCCAGCCAAGATCTGCCCCTGGCCAGAGGAGAAATTTCCATCTCAGAGAGGAGCCACCCCTCTGAGACAGCCCTGCTGTTCCCGAGGGCCTGGGGGCACCAGGGATTTTTATTCCCTGGGAGCTGTGGCTGCACAGATGGAAACCTTGGCTAGAAAACCTCCTGAGGCAGGTGTCCATGCCCCCAGCTCTGCCTTTCTGCTGCCTCCTGCACCTTCTGAACTGGGACAATAAAACCAAACCCTTTTCCCCAGTCTTTAACCCTGCAGGGGCACACGTACAGCTCCCAGAGAAACCAGGGATCACCAGACAGGCACAGGGAGCTCTTCAGACCTTAAAACCTCTGGGAAAAAACAAAACTCCAATGATCTGTGGGTCTGTGACCGTGTTCACAGGGGTTTTGGATTGGGGAAGAGACGAGGGTCTGACTCCATGCTTCAGAAGGCTTGATTTATTATTTTATTATATATATTACATTAAAACTGTACTAAAAGAATAGAAGCAAAGGTTTCATCAGAAGGCTGGCTAAGAATAGAATAGCAAAGAATGATAACAAAGGTTTGTGGCTTGGGCTCTCTGTCTGAGTCAGCTGGGCTGTGATTGGCCATTAATTACAAACATCTAAGATGGGTTAATCAAAGATCTACTTGTTGCATCCCACAGCAGCAGAAAACCATGGTTTACATTTTGTTCCTGAGGCCTCT
The DNA here is from genome assembly GCF_023055355.1 of Agelaius tricolor. Lineage (NCBI taxonomy): Eukaryota > Metazoa > Chordata > Aves > Passeriformes > Icteridae > Agelaius > Agelaius tricolor. Next base: position 697,143 of record NW_027269293.1, on the reverse strand, counting down.
CAGCTTCTCAGGAAGAAAAAATCCTAAGTAAAGGATTTTTCATAAAAGATGCCTGAGACATAGGTCTGCCTAATGAAAATGTGGGAAAATCTCCGAGCAGCCAGGATTTCACAGAGGCCCCAGCTCGAACTTTCTGCTTCCCAAATCCCCCCGAGATTGGGAATCCAGAGCGACTCCAACCCAGCACTCTTTCCATCCCAAGGCCCAGCCAGGCCAGATAAAAATCAGCTGGGGCCCAGCACGGGCCCATCTATAGCTCTGTGTTTATTTTTAGTAGGGTGGCTCAAAAATGAGCAGCTTCTGAGGGATACAGGAGGTTATGGGCCCCAGCAGTTCCTGGAAATTTAATCCCTGGACCCTTCTCTGGAGCTACTGTGCAGCAGCTCCCTGACCCCACAGTCAGAGCCCTCTCTGTGCAGCTGGGACACAGCCTCAGCATTCGCTGCCTCTGCAAAACCTGAGGGCAACTCTGCCCTGGCCAGGGAAAGGCAGAGAGAGGCACCCACAGGGCAGAGATACTGGGAAAGGGTCACTGGGGTGGACTGGAGAGGAGAGGAGGTGCCCAGGGGAAGGCAGAGCCCTTCTGTGAGGCCCAGGTGAGCTCGGAGATGCTCCCAAGGACTCCTCCTCCCCACGGCAGCTGGAACTCCCTGTCCCAGGCTGCTTTTCCCTCTAGAATCCGTGCAGGAGCCTCGTGGCTGGCGTTTGGTGCTCCCTGGGGCAGCTCTGGGTGTTCCTGGAGAGGCTCCAGCACAGGGGAGCAGCTGAGAAATTCCCAATTATTGCTGGCAGGCAGCACGAGCACAACTTCCTCCTCTCCCATGGGCAGAGCTCTCCTGCTGATCCTCTGGTTTAATCCCCATGGAGGTGGATCTAAAACCCGTCCATGATCCACCCAGCTGCTGCCTTGGCTGCTTCTGCCTCCTGTTCTCCCCCTCTTTTGGCCCCTCCTGGCGTCCCAGGATGTCCAGCCAGGGAGTTCAGGTGCCCTCAGAGCCCGTGGGGATGAGAGGGGCAGAGACAAAGCCCTGGGCAGGTCAGGGTGAGCCACAGGTGAGGGTTTGTCCAGCCTGGAGGTGCCACAGCTCCCCCTGAGCTGGGAGATGCTCCCCAAATCTCACAGCAGTCCCTGGAGCAGAGCTTGGCTTTCTCAAAGGATTCGCCATTAGGGATGGATTTATCTCCCTTTATCTCCCTTTCCTTAGCTCTGCATGCCCTGACCAGCCCTTCTGCCCTTCTCCAGAAACCACTGGAACCCAAGAGATCCAGCAGAAACCACTGGAACCCCAGAGATCCACACCTCAGCAGGTTCCAGGAGCAAGCAGCAGCCCGGAGCTCACCTGAGCAGCCAGGTGAGCTGGAGCCAGACCCTCCTGCAGAATTCTGATTCCCCAGCAGGGCCAGGGTCTCATGTCCATTCCCCAGGGGCAGAGCAGATCTGCCTTGAATTTAAATGCAATTTAAATCATCCCAGCCCAGCCCCACAAACCACAATTGGAGCTTTGCAGTGAAAGCCAGCGTGGTTTGGGTAATGAATCCCTGAAGGTTCCCCAGCCCAGAACATTCCCAAAGGCAGAGGGATCCATGAGAGGAAAGCTCTGGGGCTGTTTCTCATTTAGGGCCAGGCTGGGATCCCTGCAGAGCAGGCCTGGAAGGGGCTCCTCACTTTCATCCTTTCCCAGGGCAGCAGCTGAGATCCACAGCAGGTGGAGCCCCCTTGGAATCAGGAATCAGGCTGGGAAAGCCCTGGGAGATCATGGAGTCCAACCATGAAGTGCCAAATTCACACTTTTTTAAACACTTCCAGGGATGGGGGACTCCAAAGCTTTTCCCTGAAGGGATTTTCCTAATATCCAATCTAACCCTCCAGGGAAAATACAACATCCTCCTAACAACCCTCCTAATATCATCCTAATAACCCTCCTAATATCATCCTAATAACCCTCCTAATATTGTCCTAACAATCCTTCTAATATTGTCCTAACAACCCTCCTAATATCCTCCTAATAACCCTCCTAATGTCCTCCTAATATCGTCCTAACAATCCTCCTAATATTGTCCTAATAACCCTCCTAATATTGTCCTAATAACCCTCCTAATATTCTCCTAATAACCCTCCTAACAGATCAATGTTTTTCCCACTTCTGCCCATCAGCCAGGACGAATCTTCCCTCAGATCTGGGGTGAAAATGGAGGAATTGTGTTGGATTTTCAGGAAAAAGGCAACGGGAATGCACAAAGCAGAGAGCTCAGAGACCCTGCAATGGCCAAACTCAGCCCAGCACCCAGGAAATCACCTCTGTTCTGGCTGAAAAATGGCTCTGCTGGCTTTGTTACCCTCTGAATTACCTTTTGGATCGTATTATCCATTTTTAAAAATTCCTCCTGCTGTGCTGGGGCTCTGTACAAAATGTTTTTTCTCCCATGAAGCACCAGAGCAAGGTGAAACTCTCTCAGTGGCTGGAGGGGTCCCTGGGGGGCTCAGTGCCTCATTTAGGGCATTCTCATGGTGGTCCCTGCTGGAAAGTGGAATTTTGGAGCTTCCCAACAGGGATTGGGGCTGGTGCCTGTCGTCCTGCAGCTCCCACAAGTGACATAATTTTATTTCCTTTATTTCCAAAGCCACCCCCATCCCCACCCTGCAGCAGCTCACAAACACCAATTTAATTAAATTTTTCTTTTTTTTTTTTTGATTCAAAATATAAGTCAGAGCTCATATCTGGCATGAAATGCTCCAAAGAGAATGTGCAGATCCCAGCCCTGAGCAATGGAATAGGAGTTAATTTCCTTTTAGTCTCTACACACATGTTCACATCTACATAAAATGTAAATATACAGATGTAGTCACACATATTCCTATTCACAGAGGGCATGAGAGCTTCCCCAAACCTGCTCAGATTCCTTGGACGTCCAAAAGTCACCAGGACAGCAGGAATTCATGGGGAAAAAAAATAAAATTAAAATCTCACTTCAGCAATACTTAGAGCTTCAAGAAGCTCCAAAGGGAAGGCCCTGGTGTTTGCCAGCCCCTCTGGAGAGAAGGGGCGAGGACATCAATCCTCATCCCAATTAGTGCTGGAAAAAATGTCCTGAGTGCGTTTATTTCTGGTGGGGAGCAGCATCTCCCGAGTTAGGGGCTGTTTCCTCAGCCATAAATCTGTCAGCACCGCCCTCCCTGCGCTGGCTTTCCCTGAGCCCTGCTTAACAGAGCTCTCTGCAAGGCCAGACTTGGTTAATCCAAGCACGCTTTGGGTTTTCCCTCGCTGCAGACGGGGCCGGGAGCAGATTTCAGGGTCGGAAATCACCACGGGGTGTGGAGGAGAGGAGATTTAAACTCTGTGAGGCTGCACCAGGGTGCTGGGCCCTTCTCCTTCCCCTGGGGAGCCAGGGACTGAGGGATGCAGAGCCAGGGGACACCCAGGTGTCAGTGCCACCCAAACCCTCTGCCATGCCAGGCCAGGGCTGTGTCACACGCGGGGACAGCTCTGCCCCAGCCCCAGCATGCTCTGCCCCTCAGCTCATTAAGAACATGACATTTCTGGCTGAAAAAAAAAAAAAATATATATATTTAAAAAATTTAGAAATAATAATTCAGGGCTTGTTCTTAACCCTGGGTGGCTTCACTTTCTGGTTTTGCCATTCTCCCCTTAATGACTCCCAGAGCTGGGATGGCAGGACAAGGATTGATATCCAGATATCCAGACTGGCTCCTGCAGGGAGATTGGGCTGATTCTTTTATTGCAGCCAGGAGTAAAGATTTTCCCAAGACTAGGGAAAGCGTGTTCAGGCTGATAAATATCTGTCAGCAAAAGCCATTAAGTGATGGAGTGAAGTAGAAGGGGAAAATAAAAGACAACAAAGCCCCGCCATTCCCAGTGGAACAGCTCCATGGGCTTTTCTTCCATGCAGGATTTCCAATGGATTTCTTGGAGTGTTAAATTATGGACCATCAGAACTTCACTTTAATGAACCTGATCCTAAGGAGCTTCCCAGCAGCAGCTTCTCCTTTTGGTTCTTCCAAAAGGGATCAGCAGCACGAGGAGCTGTCAGCATCCTGTGCAGCACAGGGCAGTGCAGGGAGATCCGCTGGGCCAAACACCCCGAAAATCCCAGAAATCCCAGGAATCCCAGAAATCCCAAAAATCCCAGAAATCCCAGGAATCCCAGGAATCCCAGGAATCCCCACTTCCAGCAGTCAGGAGCACACTCTGTGCCTCAGCTTCTTCCTCTGTGAGACACAACCATGACAACTCCGTCCCAGCCTGAGTAACAGAAATTCTCTTTCGCTGCTCCCGTGAGTTTCAGAGCCAATCTCAAAACCTCCACTCCAAAGTGCTCACACGCCTCTTGGGCTCAGAGAAAAACCTCCAAAGCATCCCCCAAAACGCCAAGAACTCAGAAGAGAGCCCCGTGGGAAGGGCAGTTTGTCGTTTCCTCCCTGGCCTGGTCGGTTCTGTTTATGACAGGCCAGGGACAGGTGGGGGTTTTACCACCCCAAAATAATTGGGGTCAGCAGAGCTGCCACGGGAAATGCTGTCCCCACCACCTCTCCTCGCTGCCTGGCTGGCAGGAGTGAGAAATGTGATTTACTGCAGCAGCAGCAGAGGTCTGGAGCTAATCCTCTCTGTAATCCCTCGCTCCAGGAAGCTGCAGGAGCTGGGGCTGGCTCCACCTGAACCTCGGGAATTGCTCGAGAGCAGCAGGTTCCAGCAGGAGGTGTGAGGTATGTTATACCATAATTCATGGTAAAGGAAATGAAACCACATCCTGTGTACCCAGACACTGTCCTGGGGGCCACCAAACTGTCCTGGGGGCAACCAAACTGTCCTGAGGGCCACCAAACCCTGCCAGGGGCCACCAAACTGTCCTGGGAGCCACCAAACCCTCCTGGAGGCCACCAAACTCTGTCAGGGGCCACCAAACCCTGCCAGGGGCCACCAAACTCTCCCAGGAGCCACCAAGCAGTAACAGGTTACATGATGAAGAACGGAGATTCAGACCCCAGGAGGACACTGTCTCCAGGGATGGATATTTCAAGGGATTTTTCATCTGACAAAGACCCCAGCAGGAGGCATTTGAGAGGCATCATCAGGAGTTTATCCCAGGAAGTTTTCACCTGACAGGATTCCAGGAATTATCCACCGGTTCCAAAAGATAAAACTAAGGTAATATGCAAAAATATGCTAAAGAAGACAGCCCTTCCAGAGCCCAACAGACTGTATAAAATGACATTTTGGACACCCACAGGGACTTTGGTGCAATAGAGGCCAAATCCTGAGTCTCCCCAACCCTGATTGCCTGGCTCAGAGTCGAACCACTCGTGGCTTTTTCCAAATTTATACTTCGATAATTCAATAAATTCCCTTAATTATTAAATTGGAGCCTTCGTTCCTAACAGATTGATCCTCCAGGGGTGTGGATGAAGCTCCTGCAGGGTCACAGCTGGATTGCCTGAAGAAGGGTGGATGCAAAGCTGGACTCGGCACCTCTGGCTTCCCTCCCTCCCTGCCAGATGTGGAAGAGACCCAGCCCAGCCCAGCCGTGCCACGTTCCCTGAGAAAAGCCAGGGCCTCATAAAAGCGAGAACTAATTGCCCCCAGATGGCTCATTAAGGCCACAAGAACATTCTTCCAGGGTCAGGAAAGCACTCGTGGAAAGCACCAGGAGGTCAGGCTGCCAAACCTGCCCCGGGGCCACAGCTCGGTGGCACCTGAGCAGGGAAGGGACCCTGGAGCAGCAGCTCTGCTTGCTTCCCAGCAGGAATCGATTCATTTTCACAGAAAATCACAGATTTTATTGGTAGCCTGGGACGTTCCTGCTGGCTTTTGCACCGCTGGAAGCGGGGCAGGGATTCCAGAGGTCCAAAAATCTCTGCGTCGTCGTTCCAACAGCTTCAAATCCCTGCTGTCACCAAATCCAGGCCTCTCAATACCCCCACCCCATGAAATTAGGAAGGTTTCAGTCCCCCCCAAATTTTGCTGCTGAACCAACAGCTTCAAATCTCTGCTGTCACCAAATCCAGGCCTGTGGCATTTTCTGGGTTCCCTAAAACGAGGAGGAATTGGGAATCTGACTCCATGTTCTTAGAAGGTTAATTTATTATTTTATTATACTATATTATAGAAAGGAATACTATACTAAACTACACTAAAAATACAGGAAGGATACAGACAGAAGGCTAAAGGATACTCATGAAAAACTCATGACTCCTTCCAGAATCCCTACACAGCCTGACCCTGATTGGTCACTGAGTCAAAACAACTCACATGAAACCAGTCAAGCAATCGCCTGTTGGATAAACAATCTCCAATCATATTCCAAAGCAGCAAAACACAGGAGAAGCAATCAGATAATTATTGTTTTCATTTTCTCTGAGGCGTCTCAGCTTCCCAGGAGAAGAAATCCTGGTGAAGGGGATTTTTCAGAAAATGTGACAGTGACAAAGGCCTCTCAATACCTCCCACTCCATGAAATTAGGCAGGTTTCAGTCCCCCCCAAATTTTGCTGCCAAACCAACAGCTTCAAACCCCTTCTGTCCCCAGATCCAGGCCTCTCAATATCCCCCACCCCATGATGTTAGGCAAGTCTCAGTCCCCCCAAATTTTGCTGCCAACCCAGAGGCTGCTGTCACCTCACAGTGACATCCCAGGGGACAACAGCCCCAGGTCCTGCCTGGCCACAGGAAACCTTGGAGCTGCTCCTGGAGCTGCTGCTCCATCTGCAACTCATCCTGTGCCAGAAGAGCAGCAGGGAGATAAGGAGGCTCCGAGGTCTCATGGAAAACTCTGACAAGCAAAGCTATTTTCAGCTGGCCTGGCTCCTCTGGAGGGCAGGAGAAGGGACAGAGCTGTCCCTCCAGTGGGCCCTGGTGTCCGTGGGAACGTTCCCAGTGTGGAAAAGGACCCTGAGCTGGTGAGCAGCACAGGTTGTGTGGAGCTCCAGGCTCCCACTGGAATGGCCAGAGGGAAGGATTTCAAACGGTGCCATGTCCTGGGCTCCATCTGCAGAATAATTTCAGTGCAGATGCTTTGCCTGGGGAAGGGGAGGAGGAGGAGGAGGAGGAGGACTGAGCCACGGGCAGGAAAAGTGCAGCAGTGAGGAAATTTCAGCTCAGGAAAATGAAACCCTGGGTGTTCCTCTCCGCAGGGCCTGAGCTCACCCTGCCCACACTGCGGCTCAGCTGCTCTCATGGGGCTGTCCCCACAGCACCAGGGGGACACAACTTGCTCTGTCTCAGCCCAAAGCTTCCCACATCTCATCCCACATCCTCATCCCACCTGTTCTCTGCTCACTGGTTCAGCCCATTTGCCCCCAACTTTTCCAGTCCCCGCTGGCTCCCGGCGCCGCAAAACGCGACTTGAAAACTCGGCTCGGTGAAAACAACCAAAAGAAAATTCCACCAAAAGCCAGCCCCACCCTGGTCCAGGAGCTGCTGGAGGGGAACAGAGCTGGGATGCAGCCAGCACTTGCTCCTCACCACACCCCTGGCGAGATGGGAATCGGGGCATTTGTGCTTCTGACCTATTTTGGGAAGAGCCGAAGGGAAACCGTGCCCGAGGCTGATATGGAGAAAAGCCGCTGGCATTGACTTGGTGCCAGGGAGATAAAGCCCAGGAGGTGCCAGGCAGCACCTCCACAGCTCCCAGAGCAGGTGGGGACCCTCTGAGCACAGGGATGCCCACACCAGGAATATCCAGAGCGCTGTGCAGGCGACAGGGACATTCCTGAAGGCTGTGAGGGCTCTGAGAGAGGCTGGCTCCAGAAAAAGGGATTTTGGAGGGATGAGAAAGAGGAGGATTTGTGGCTGAGGCACTGCAGCCTCTGGGAACTGGATTGCTGGGATATGGGAACTGTGCAGGCAGCCAGCTGGGGACAGGGACTGGGATTCATCCTGGATGCTCTGGAAGCAGGGAAAGGGCACAGGGAGCCAAGGCAGCTCAGGAGGGAAATAAGAAAGAGAATAAGCAATGGGCCCAAGGCTTTGTGAACTATAAACACTGAGATGGAGGAGCTTTGTATTCAAAATAAGCAAAGGCAAATTAAAGGAGGGAATTAGGGGAAGGGAAAGACAGAAGTGAGGAGAGAGGGAATGAGCAGAGATCTGTGCCCAGCGCCAGGTGAAGAGAAATTTCTTCCCAGGTTTTTACTGGGATGGGGAAGCCCAAGAAAGGGTGTGGAGGGCACAGGTGGTGCCAGAAAAGAGGGGTCCCCAGGACAGTCCTGGGTGCTCCCCAGAGCTTCCAGGCAGAAGGGAAGAACTGGATGAAAGGAAAACTGGGACCAAGGAGCCAACTTGAGAAGCTGCATCTTCACCCCAGGCTGGAGAGCAGCCACGCCATGAAATTTGAAATGAAGTGAACATGAAATCACTCAGTGTCCACAAGCACCAGGGTCCTCACCACGCTGACCCCAGCAGGATGGGAGGAAGGATAAAAAAACCCCTTTCCCATGGCTGGCAGCCTCAGGAACCCTGGCAAAGCAAGACAGGGAGGAGCCCTATGAGGGAAGGACCCTCCAGGCCTCTCCTGCTCCAGGGGATGAACCCATTTTTGTGTCAGCGCCTGTGCCGAGCCCAGGCTGCTGCGAGAAAATTCCCAAACCCACCCCACGTGTCAGTGGATGGTTCTGTGCCCAACAGGGACACTTGAGGTCACCTCCAAACCCCGCCCTGAGCACGTCCTCCCCTTCTGCCCACAAGGTCAGGGACAGGAGCTTGGCAGCATTCAGGGAAAAGTCACTTGTCGCTGTCACGGTGTGGACACGCAGCTCTCCCGAGGTAAAAAGAGAATTTTTAATTTCTGACTCCAACGTTTGTAGATTCCCAAAAGCGGCGGTGGATGGGAGGGTGACAGTGCCAGCTCTGCAATGCCACTGGGCAAACCAACAGCCCACCAAATTTCTCCTCCTCCATAAAAGAATGCAGAACAATGAGTTATTTACATAAAGTGTGTGAGAAAGTTCGTTGCAAGAATGCAAACATCAGAAGGCTCAGAAAAACTTAAAAAATCAGGGGAAAGGTCACTGTCCTGGGGTTGCTCCAGGTGCAGAAAAACCTGCTCCCACAGGACCTGTTCTCCCTCCCTTGGGAGCCTCGGCATCCCAGGGCTCAGGGAATGTCACTGACACATTTGCTGAAAAATCTTTTCAGGATTTTTCTCCTGAGAAGCCCAGAGGCCTCAGGAACAAAATGTAAACAATGGTTATCTGCTGCTGTGGAATGTGGCAGGTGCATCTTTGATTGGTCTCGTGTGGTTGTTTTTTAATGAATGGCCAATCACAGGTCCAGCTGTGTCGGGACTGTGGTCAGTCACAGGATTTTATTATTCCATTCCTTTCTTTTCTGGCCTTCTGATGTCTCCTTTTTCTTTCTTTAGTATAGTTTTAGTGTATTTTTAGTGTATTTTAGTGTATTTTTAATATAGTATAATATAATATAATATAATATAATATAATATAATATAATATAATATAATACAATATAATATAATACAATATAATATAATACAATATAATACAATGTAATATAACATAATGTAATACAATGATATATAATATAATATAATATAATACAATGTAATATAATATAATGTAATACAATGTAATATAATAAATATAACATAATGTAATACAATGTTATATTATATTATATTATATTATATTATATTATATTATATTATATTATATTATATTATATTATACTATATTATATTATACTATATTATACTATATTACATTACATTACATTATATTACATTATATTACATTATATTACATTATATTACATTATACAATATCATAAAATAATAAATCAGCCTTCTGAAACATGGAGTCAGGATTCCCATCTCTTCCCTTGTCGGGGTTGCCTGCAAATCCCACGGGGAGAAGTTTCCAGGTTGTGCATCCTGGCTCCCAAGCCAAACACCAGCTCCCCCCTGCCCTCAGCTCCATGCTGAGCCCTCAGACGGTGCCCAGCACATCCCACGGCTCCCAGTGCCCTTCAGGGAACAGGAGAGCACCCAGAGGCTCCTTTGGATGCAGGAGGCACCAACAACTCTTGGGAAAGTTTCATCCAACCCAGATTTTGATCAGCACCAGGGCAAGGAGCTGAGTCGGGAAGTGCGGGAAGCCGAGTGTCAGGTGCCTCCATGTGAGCTTCACTTTCACCCAGCCCAACAGGTTCCAGGAGCTCCTGACTCACTCCCGAGTCCCGGAGCTGCCATTCCTTCCCCCCAGGCTGGTCCACCCCACCACTCATCCCTGCAACCCCTCCCCTGTGGATGGATCTGTATTGATCCGCCCCAGCTCCCGGCTTTCTGCCTCCCTTTCTCAGGCCTGCCCTTCTCCTAATCCCATCCCAGCCCTCCCCAAAGCGCTGAGATAAGAGGCGGGCTGGAAAGGCTGATAAAAAAGGGACTGAACAAATCCATTAATGCTGCTTCTGTGCCAGGAATTACAAATCCCAGCCCTTGGTAATTAGGGCTCTGCCAGCCGAAGCCAAGGGAGGGAAAGTCAGGCTCACTAAAATGTATCCTGAAAAATAACCCAACAAACAATACCTGGAGGACCAGGGCATTTGGGATAATTTGGCATTGAGGGGCTGTTTGTGGCACAAAGTGCTCGAATCAATGCAAGCACAGCCCAAACCAGCGGCCACCCCTGCCCATTCCCTGGCTCCTGTCCCTCCATCCTTGTCCCCAGACCCTCTCCAGCTCTCCTGGAGCCCCTTCAGGCCCTGCCAGGGGCTCTGAGCTCTCCCTGGAGCCCAGATCTCTCCTATAAAACCCCAAACCAACCCAGGAAACCCCAAATCACAGGAGGAAAAAAAAAAAAAAAATAAAATCCAGGACATTTTGTCAAGCTACTAAATCAGAGAGGGAGGAACAAGTGACCAGGATAAGTGGGACACGTTTTGATGGTGACCTCTGGAAAAAGCTTCTCTTGTATAAATGGAGATTAATGGACATTTCAAAGGACCCTTGCTTTAGCTTAACCCCTCCCCTCCATGTTTTCCTTGGGATGGGACCTAAGGGATGCATAAACAATGTAAAAACCAACAAATACTAATAAAACAAATAAATTGAGACGCTCATCCAACCAACACCCTCCCTGGAAGAGATTCAGATTCTATTTCAATTGACATCTTCTAAAAAACAAAGCCTTTCTCAGGAAAAATAAACCCTGGCTACTTCAGAGAAAAACAGGGGAAGAACTGCCCAGGATCTCCCCTTTTCTGGGAGGCAGAGGCAGGAAACCAGGTCAGGAGCAGAGCACTGAGCACAACATCAGTCAGTACCTGCTTTCCCCAAAATCCGGGGGTTTTCTGCTTTTTGAGCAGATTTTTTGGGACTCCTGATGTTTGCTGGGATTCTCCAGCCCACCCTGGAGCCAGCCCCAGCCCTGGCAGGAGCCTCTGGGTCCTTCTCCCTCCTGGAAGTGATGACAAGGTGCTCAGTCTTCCCAAAGGCTCGTTAGGAAATGGCCCTAATTAAGTTTGATGGATGGGGACTGGGGATTAGGAATAATCTCCCTGCAGCAGCCGGAGCAGAGAGGATATTTCACACAAGAATTCAACTGCACAGACCCAGAACCTGCTCCCAGGGTTTCAAATCCCCAGGAAAAAGCCCCAAAATGAGGAGAGCAGGATTTGGAGCCCATGGATAGTCCCTCCCCGGAGTCAGCTTTGCCATGAGATGATTTGTTGGATAAAAATAATTGGGTTTATAAAGGTACACAACAGGCCCCAATCACAAAACTGAGTTCAAATTTTAAAGTCCAGTGAATGTTAAGGGTTTTCCTCCTCAAAAGAATAAGATGAAGATTTGGTTTTCTGTGTTTCCTTCTCTGATGTGGGAGGGAATTTCCCACACAGGAGGGTATTTGAACATCCCTTCCTTGAGTATTTCAGTCTTTGCACGTGGGCTGCAAAATAATGGAAGAAATCAACGGAGAAAACGCATAAACCAGAAAAAAAAACCACATAAACCAGAAAAATCTTCAGGAAAAAAAAATTCTCTGCATTCCCAGCCTGAGTTCAAGCTGAAATCAAACAATTTCTCCAAGGTTTCTGTCCGTGGATCTGCCTCGACGAGCTGGAGATCACCCAGCAGGAGCAAATCTGGGTTTTTGATGCCGCAGCACAGCACAGGAGAGCAGCTGGGGTAATTCACAGCCAGACCCCAGGACACAACATGCTGGAGCAACACCTGGGAAAGAAATGTTCCTGACCTGGGAAAAGAGGAAATAAACAATTAAAACAATGAGGGTGAGCCAGATCGGCTCCTCCGACCGGTTCCCTGCAAGCACAGCCACAAAGGGTTGCATCAGTGCTGAGGGGAGAATGAGGCAGAGGGGGCAGCTCTGGGGGAAACACAGATGGAAAAGGGGGAAAATAGGGATAAATACAGGAAATACAGAGAGAGGGGGAAATACAGAGAGATACAGAAAATACAGAGAGAGGGGGAAAATACAGAGAGAGGGGGAAAATACAGAGAGATACAGAAAATACAGATAGATACAGAAAATACAGAGAGAGGGGGAAAATACAGAGAGATACAGAAAATACAGATAGATACAGAAAATACAGATTGATGGGGAAAATACAGATAGAGGGGGAAAATACAGATAGATACAGAAAATACAGATAGATGGGGAAAATAGATAGAGAGGGGGAAAATACAGATAGATACAGAAAATACAGAGAGAGGGGAAAAATACAGATTGATGGGGAAAATACAGATTGATGGGGAAAATACAGATAGATACAGATAGATGGGGAAAATACAGATAAATACAGAAAACACAGATAGATGGGGAAAATACAGATAAATACAGAAAATACAGAGAGAGGGGGAAAATACAGAGAGATGGGGAAACAGATAAATACAGAAGATGCTGCCACAGAAGCCATGCTGCTGATTCTTTATGCCTCCCAAGGTAGCTGAGCTATCTTGGGTGTGCAAACACATCTCCAAGAGCTCCCGAGGCCTGGCTGGAGGCACCACATTTCGCACGTTTGACCCGAATTCCACACGTTTGACCCGGATTTCCCACCTGAGGAGGGATGGAGCGGCCCCGGGCCACCCCAGCGGGCTCACACCCCCCTCTCGTGGCAAACTCCCGGAGCCCAGGGGAAGGATTCAGGATTCGCCAGGGCTGCTCCCGGGGGCTCTGCGGATGGAGCGCACGAACATCGATGATGCGCAAAGGAGCTGCAGGGAGAGCGGCTCCGAGCTCAGCAAATTCAGCGCAGACACCCCCGGGGCAGGGCAAGGAGAGGGAACAGGGAGGTTTCGTGGGGGAAAAAAGCTCAAGCTGGGTTACATTTCTATTTTTTTTTTTTTTTTTTTTTTTTTTTTTGCAAAATCCCTTTCTTTAGGATTTTTCTTCTGGGAAGCTTAAGGGAAAAAGGAAAACGATAATTATCTGGTTTGGGGTTTTTTTTTTGTGTGTTTTGTTGCTTTGGAATGTGTTTAGACGTTGTTTACCAACAGGTGGTTGTTTCAGTGGTTTCTGCTGTGGGTTGTTTTCACTCTTTGGCCAATTGGGGCCAAGCTGTGTTGGGACTCTCAAAAGAGTCATGAGGCTTTTTATTATTATTATTATTATTATTATTATTATTATTATTATTATTATTATTATTATTATAAGCCCCCTCAGGGGCCCCCTCAGAGGGGCCACAACCCAAGGCCAGGCTGGAGCCACCTGGGATGGTGGGAGGTGTCCCTGCCCATGGCACCAAGGCTCCATCCACCTGTAAGACACCCCAGAAAACACCTGGAGTGAACAGGAACGCAGGGCAGGGATCAAATTATTCATCAATAGCAGGAAAAGTGCCCAAAATAGCAGTTTTGGAAGGCTCCAAAGCTACTTGAGAAGCCAGGCCAGATTTGACAAATAGCTCCAGCCAAAGTGGAGAAAATAATTAGAAAAACATTGAAACGTGTCATTTTTAGTTGTTGTTCTTATTTTTTTTTATTTAAACTGAAACGTTTTACTTCGGAAACGATGGAACATTTTAGTCCCAGCAGGATCTTGGAGCCTTTATCCCAGCAGAACAGGAATGTTTATTCGGTTTGTCACCGACCGACCGAGTTAAATGTCAGGAGGAAATTTCAGTGTTGCTGAAATAAAAATTCAAAGCGCACACGAGATTTTATCTGGTGGCACACAAGGCATTAGAAAAGGAGAGATAAAGGGTTGAAGGCAAGCACCTTTCCTGCCCAGATCCTCAAGCCCCCTAATTCCCAACATGCTGAGCCACGAGGGATTAGGCAGCGTGCAGGGAAAGGGGACAGGGTGGCCTCAGGTGACACAGAGGCCAGCAGAGAAGGTTCCTTTTGGGATCCTGCCATGGAACTGCCCCCAAACCAGCCCTGGGAACAGCAGGGCTGAGGGTGATGAAGGCTGAGAGGGACAAAGGCTGCTGAGAGATTCCCCCCAGAGCAGAGAATTGGGACCTTCCCCTGCTCTGCCATGCCCGGGGCACTGGGAACAGCCACATCCTGCTCTTCCATCAGCACTGCAGCCTCTGCCAAGGAATCCGCCTCTCCCAGCACGGGGGCCTTGGGCTGCCTCTAATTTTAGGGCGTGATGAAAAGGTTTGGGGTCTCCTCCAAGCTTTCCTAACAAAGGGCTGAGTGCCACAGCCAAGAGCCCTGGGATCCCACAGCACTCCCACGTGAGCCCAGATGTCCTGTGCCTTTCCCAGCTCCGTCCCTTTCCCAGCCCCGTCCCTTTCCCTGCTCCCTGCCTTTCCCTCCTCCCTGCCTTTCCCTGCTCTCTCCCTGCCTTTCCCTGCCTTTCCCAGCTCCCTATCTTTGCCTAACCTCCCCCTGCATTTCCCTGCTTTTCCCTGTTCCATCCCTTTCCTTGCTCCCTGCCTTTCCCTGCTTTTCCCTTCTCCCTCCTTTCCCAGCTCCTTGCTCCATCCCTTTCCCTGCCTTTCCCTGCATTTCCCTGCTTTTCCCTGCTCCATCCCTTTCCTTGCTCCCTGCCTTTCCCTGCTCCATCCCTTTCCCAGCTCCATCCCTTTCCCAGCTCCATCCCTTTCCCTGCCCACACACCACAGCCAGGCTGCCAACCCAAGGCCTCCTCACCATGGATAATTCTCCCAGCTCCAGGAACACTCCCAGTGATCCCATTCCCCCACCAGGCCCCGAGCTCATCCCAAACGCACAGGCCCTGCCCAGATAATGACCTTTAGCTCCTCCAAAGGCTAAGCCAGCTCTCCAGCCAGCCCGGAGGGACCTGCAGCAGGCAGAGTTTCCAAACTCCGTGACACAAAGCCTGGAGTGGCCGTTCCCAGGCTCTGGAGGAGCACAGCCCGGTTCCAGAGTGTCCCAGCACAGGTTTTCCTGGAGCAGAGCTTGGTGTGAGGCACAGAGACCCTGATGGAGGGGATGGATGGAGCTGCTGATTGCAGCAGGGAGGGAATTGGGAGCTGGGACGTGAAACCAGAGAGGGGAAACGTTTAAAGCTTTAATCTTGGAAACAGCTTCCTGATAGGAGATTTATGAGCAATGGGAATTGTCTCCTTTGCAGAGGGCTGGAAGCTGTGCTGCTGAAACCAGACCGGATAAAAGGGGAGACAACACATCAGGAACGGATTTGGGCTGAGCAGAGGACAGGACCCCGAGGTCCCCCCCAGCCTCCCCACACAGCCAAGCCCACACCTGGGGCAGGAGGGAGCAGCAGAGCCTGTCACAACCCTCAGCACAGCTCCAGACCAGTGGGAGCGGCCCAAAGCTCTCTCCCCATGGCAGCTGCTCCTGGGGCTGCTACAGGGCCTCATTTTTTGGCCAATTCCTGGCGTGGTAGCCAGACCCCAGGGCTTGACACATCCGACTTTTGTGTGGGAGCCTGTGGCAGGGGCAGGTTCATTAATATGTGTTTAACTTGGACCTTGAAGGAGCTGAACTTTTCCTGACTTAGCTCTCCCTGTATCTATATCCCACTTTCCTGTAATCAACCTTTCCCTTTTTTCCTGCCTTGGCCTTTCCCAGTGAGTTCCTGGGTATTGGTTTTCTCTGGAGCTGCTGGAGGATGTGGGAGTGACAGCTCTGGCCTTCCAAGCTCTGTATTCACCCCACATTTATCCAGCTCCTCGTCCCCCCTGGCTCCTCTTCCAACCTCAGCATGACCTGAAGGGGTGAAAAAGATGAAGGAGATAAGAGGCAGCACCTCTCCAAACCTAGCAGAGAGTCATGGAATGGTTTGGGTTGGAAGAGACCTCCAAGCTCACCCTCTCCCACCCCTGAACGGCCAAGGACATCTTCCACTAGAGCAGGTTGCTCCAAGCCCTGTCCAGCCTGGGAAAGGCTTTGTTGGGAAGCTCATCCAAGGCTCAGCCTCGTAAAGCTGCCAAGCCAGAGCCCTGAGCAGGGATTAGATGCTGAAGTCTGACCTCAGCCGGGTGCAGCCAGCCCAAAGAGCTCTGACTTCGGCCTTATTGCCCCACAAAAACAGCAGTGAAATCACTTCATTAATCCCCAGAGCCTCGTTTCCTTCCTTCCTTCCTTCCCCCGGCCAAGCTGAAGCTTAAAATAGTATTTTGCATTCCTCATATTTCACTCCAGAACTAATTAACACCCAATCAGCCCACGGCTCTTCCCACAGCAGCCTGGCCCCGTGGTGCAACCTGCCCACCCTTGGCAGCAGCAGGAGCACCCACCGGGCCCCCAGCTCCTCCCAAAAGCCATTCCTGATGGAGCATCTGGAAAGAACCGAGCTAGAACAGGAAAACACCAGAATCCAAGCCCCACGTGCACTTTTACCTCTGCCCCACGTGCACACACAACCCTGCAGTGCCAATAAACAATCCTAGCCTCACGGTAATCCCCCAACATCACAAGCAGAGGCTCCAGCAGCTCCTAAATTAGGAGAAAACCCACAAATTAAGCTGCCTCCACAGAGCAGGGCTGACCCCACGTCCAGCCTCATGGACAGTTTGAACCCGGCTAAAAAAAAATCTTGGATTCAGCACAAGGCATGGGACAGGAAAGATGGAGCCCAGGTCTTGCTGCACTTGGATTTCACAGCGTTTTCTCAGCCCTCTCAGCAGCCCGGGCCAAGCGTGAGTCAAACGGGGCTGTGGGGATGACGGAGCTGGAAAGGAAACGTCATCCAGGAGGGTCCAAATGCGTCACCCGTGAGACATCAGCCCCCTCGTGCAGCATCGGAAGGGTTGTGGAACAGGAGAGGTGTAAAAGAGTGGCACAAACACAAGGAAGATGTGGCAGCTACAGGGGAGGGAGGAAAGGTCAGACACGCCACGCCTGACGCGTGTGTTTGGTTTTCAGCCCAAACTTCCACCCACGACCAAAGGCAAGGGCACCTTGAGCACTGCAAGCAGCTCATGAGCGAGAGCTGGTTCATCCCTGTGCATTTACTGCTTAAAAATAACCCTGAGATGACAAAAAACTATAGCAAGTACCCCACATCTCTGTAGAGCTCCATCCTCTCCCCCGATAGTGGTGAGGAGGAGGGAAAGCCAGGCATCCCCAAAACCAAGGAAAGACAAAGTGGCATTTTGTGTGTCTGGCTGGTGTGACGCTGTTCAGTTGTAAATTGAACTCAGTGGTCTCAGGGGTCCTCCCAGCCATGCCCACCCTCAGGGGCCATTACAGGGCCAGGCCTGGGGCAGTACCTGTGACCCCTTCACACCCAGGTGTCCCCGAAGAGAAGCCTTAAGGAGCTGCCACAAGGGACAACACCTCTCCCCAGGGTACAAGGGGTGCACAAGGGCCTTCTTTCCTTGCTTGGGCAACACTGGCACTCATGAGGGGCTGTGGCACTCCGAGCCCCCGAAGCGTCCTCGGAGTGTGTACAAAAACCTCATTGCACACGCTACACTCGGCCGCGGCTCCCGCCGCTCTGAGGGGAGGGAGCCTCAGCCGGGACCTTTTATATCGCGCGCGCCCGGTCACGTGGCCCCGCCCCGCGGCTAACGTCATCACCGCGCGCGGCAGCATGGCAGCGGTGGCGGCGCCTGGTGTGGCGCCGGTTCGAGCCCGGTGAGTGCAGGACCGGGGCCTCGGCCCCTCCTGAACCCCCCGGGACGGGCTCGGTTCCTTCATAACCTTCTCTGTTATGTGTCCGGTCCATTCATGAACCCCCCGATACATTACTGACCCCTCCATAACCCCCCCAAGTACCTGCCCCGTCCATTCATGAACCCCCCGGTACGTTCCTGATCCCTCCATGCCCTCCCCCAGTACCTACTCGATCCCTCCATACCCCCCCCAGTACATTCCCGACCTCTCCACATCCCCCCCCCTAGTACATTCCCAACTCCTCCATAATCCCCCAGTACATTCCCGACCTCTCCACACCCCCCCAGTTCCATCCCCAGCCCCTCCTGCCCCGTTTCCCCCCATAACACCCCCTCCTGACCCCCTTTCCCCGCAGGTTCCTCACCTCCAAAGAGCAGTTCCACGCCTACCTGCGGGCAGGGGGCGAGGAGGGGGAGGAAAAAGAGGAGAAGAAGGAAGAGGAGCAGGTCAGCGAACCCCCAGCCAAGAGGGTGAAGGCAGAGGAGCTCGGCCAGGATGGGGAAAGCCAAGGGAATGCTGGAGAGGAGGAGAAGGAGCGCCAGGAGAAGAAGAGAGCCCGGGGGCAGAACAAGAGCCGCCCCTGCATGAAACCCAACTGCTACGAGCAGAGCAGGCTGTGCCCCTCGGTGACACAGGTGGGACACACTGCCCTGCTCTGGCTGGGTTAGTGGGATTTTGGGCAGGAATTCTGGCTGGGAAGGTGGGCAGGCCCTGGCACAGGGTGCCCAGAGCAGCTGTGGCTGCCCCTGGATCCCTGGCAGTGCCCAGGGCCGGGCTGGGCAGGGCTTGGAGCACAGTGGGAGGTGCCCCTGCAGGTGGGACTGGATGGCATTTATGGTCCTTTCCAAGCCAAACCAGGCTGGAATTCCATAAAAACCAGCTGGGAGGGGGTGACGTGGGATGAGCTGAGTGTCACAAGTGAGGTGTCACCTTCCTTGGAGTGTGTCCATCCCCTCCACTGTGTCCATCCCTTCCACTGTGTCCATCCCTCCCCCTGGGACCATTCCCTCCCTGCCCTGGGGTCCCAGGTGATGCTCAGAGCAGCCTGGGCTGTGCTGCTCCGTGCCCACCCTGCCCTGCTCCGTGCTGTCCCCAGGGCTGTGCCGGGCAGTGCCACTTTGGGCCGCGCTGCCGCTTCCTCCACGACGTGTCCCAGTACCTGGCGGCCAAACCTGCAGACCTGGGCCAGCGCTGCGTCCTCTTCGACACCTTCGGCCGCTGTCCCTACGGTGTCACCTGCCGCTTCGGCCAGGCCCACCTCGGGGACGGCCACCAGAACCTGGTCAATGCCTCCCTGGTGCAGCAGTGGGAGGGGAAGCTGCTGGTGAGGAACGGCCTCTCCAAGGAGCTGCAGCAGCAGCTGCGCAAGAGGAAGTTCAGCTTCCACAAGGCCGAGGAGTTTCTGCGTGGGCTCCGTGCTGGGAAGGGAGGCAAAGCCACGGGGAGCTCCACGGAGGTGTCCAACTGCACTGATCCCCAGGAGGGCCTGAGAGACAGCCCCGTGCTGCAGGAGCAGGGAGAGGATCCCAGACCTGAGGCCCTGCAGGGCTCCCGAGGGGCTGAGGGTGCTCCCAACCCTGAGGCTCTGCAGGGCTCCAGAGGAGCTGAGGATGCTCCCAAATCTGAGGTCCTGCAGAGCTCCCAAAGGGCTGAGGATGCTGCCAGACCTGAGGTCCTGCCAAACTCCCAAAGGGCTGAGGGTGCTCCCAACCCTGAGGCCCTGCAGAGCTCCCAAGGAGCTGAGGATGCTGCCAGACCTGAGGTTCTGCAGAGCTCCAGAGGAGCTGAGGATGCTCCCAAACCTGAGGTCCTGCAGAGCTCCCAAAGGGCTGAAGGTGCTCCCTCCATCCCAACCCTGGGCCCGCTGACAGATGAAGACATCACAAAGCTGCGGCCGTGTGAGAAGAAGAAGGTGAGAGTCCCTTGTGTCCTGCTCCCATGGTGGAGATTGTGCATGGAAAGATGGGGAAAAAACGCTTGGAGAGCCTTTAGCTGGGGAGGCAGGCAGAGCATGGAAGGAATTCCTCCCTGTGAGGGTGGGGAGGGGCTGGGATGGAATTCCCAGGGCAGCTGTGGCTGCCTCATCCCTGGAAGCATCCAAGGCCAGGCTGGACAGAGCTTGAAGCACCCTGGGATAGTGGAAGGTGTCGCTGCCCATGGCCAGGGCATGGAATTGGATGATCATTAAGGTCCTTTCCAAGCCAAACCATTCTGTGGTTCCATAAAAGCCCTTGCAGCTCTGCTGACCTGCTCCTCCATCCCTGTTTTCCAGCTGGAAATCCAGGGCAAGCTGTACCTGGCTCCACTGACCACGGTAGGTTGGTAACTCACTGTGGGAACGCTTGGAGCAGAGCGGATCTCCTGACAATCCCTGTCCCTGCTGTCCGTGCTGTCCCTGGCAGTGTGGAAACCTCCCCTTCCGGCGGATCTGCAAAGCTTTTGGGGCAGATGTCACCTGTGGGGAGATGGCTGTGTGCACCAACCTGCTCCAGGGCCAGTCCTCCGAGTGGGCTCTGCTCAAACGCCACCACACCGAGGACATCTTCGGGGTGCAGGTGAGGGTTCCCACCCCACAACCCACCAAGGGCTCACTTCCCAGGGGAAAAGCTGCCTCTGGGACTCAGGGGAGCTCCTTCCCTCTGGCAGCTGGAGGGAGCCTTTCCAGACACCATGACCAAGTGTGCAGAGCTCCTGAACAGGACAATCGACGTGGATTTTGTTGACATCAACGTCGGCTGTCCCATCGACCTGGTCTACAAGAAGGTGAGAAGTTCTGTGGTGGGTTTTCTTTCCATGAATCCTTGTCTTCACCCTCACCCTCTGCTGCCTGATTGCTCTTTCCAGTCTGATCCAGAGCTCCCAGTTCATTTATGATCTCAGTAAGAAGGGGAATAAGCTGCTCAAGGAGCAGGGAATGGCTGTCTCTGCCTGGCAGGATTTGGGAGGGAAAAGCACTCTGGAGTATTTTTGGTTGAAGAATCCACTTTCTCCAAACTCTGAGGTGCCCCAAGGACTCTCCACTGTGTGAGGAAGGTCCTGAGGTCCATGTTTTGTCCCTCAGGGAGGAGGCTGTGCTCTGATGACTCGCTCCAACAAGTTCGAGCAGATCGTCCGCGGGATGAACTCGGTGAGTGGGAGCTCCTGGAGCTGAGCTGATGGAGCCCAGTCCAGCCTGGCCTCACCTTCCCACCTCTGCAGGTGCTGGATGTGCCCCTGACGGTGAAGATCCGCACTGGGGTGCAGGAGAAGGTTAATGTGGCTCACAAAATCATCCCCAGGATCCGGGAGTGGGGCGCGTCCATGGTCACGGTAGGGGGACAGAGCTGTGGGGTTGGTGCCTGGGGAGTTCTGCCTGGAGGTCAGATGGGGGTGACCTTCCCCTGCCTTTTAGTGTCCTCTGCTAATAAAAGAGGAAAATTCAGGTGCAGAGGGCGTTTTCCTCCCTGCTCCTGAGCCTTGGGTCCATCATTGTGGAATCCCAGAATGGTTTGGGGAGGGACCATCCCTGGGTGTGTTTAACAAAGCCTGGATGTGGCACTGGGTGCCAGGGTTCGGTTGAGCTGTTGGGGCTGGGTTGGACTCAGTGATCTTCAGGATCTCTTCCAACCTGGTCATTCTGTGAACTCTGTGAATCCAGAGGTAGATCCCAAGGGATCCCTTACCCAGCTCTGCTCTCAGCACCCATCGATCCTGAGCTCTATCCCAAGGCCCATCCCGAGGTTGATCTGGGCTGGGTTGAACTCGATGATCTTGAAGGTCTCTTCCAACCCAGTGATTCTGTGAATTCTGTAAATGCAGAGGTAGATCCCAAGGGATCCTTTACCCAGCTCAGTTCTGTCAGCACCCATCGATCTCGAGGTTGATCCCAAGGTGCCAGGGTTCAGTTGAGGTGTTGGGGCTGGATTCAGTTGAGGTTTTGGGTTGGATTCAATGATCCTTGAGGTCTCTTCCAACCCAGTGATTCTGTAAATTCTGTAAATCCAGAGGTAGATCCCAAGGGATCCCTTACCCAGCTCTGCTCTCAGCACCCATCGATCTTGAGGCCCATCCCAAGGTCGATCTTGAGGTCGATCCCAACGTTGATCCCGAGGCCCATCCCGAGGCCCATGCCAAGGCTCCCTTCCCAGTGCCAGTGCCCCTGTCCCTGCGTGCCCTGCAGTGTGTCCCTGCTCTCTCCACAGCTGCACGGGCGCTCGCGGGAGCAGCGCTACACGCGCAGCGCAGACTGGGCTTACATCGCCGAGTGCGCCCGCCTGGCCAGCCCCATGCCTCTCTTCGGTACGTGGGGCACCCCCTGGCACCCCTTTCGTTGCAAATCCCTTCAAAATGGGGGGGAAAGAGCGTGTTCCTGTGGGATTCGCATCCTCTGAACCTGAGAGAAAAGAATGATCAAAACTGTTCTTATTATTTTCCGTGCCGGTGTTTGTGCCAAAGCAGAATGCAATGTGGAGATATATTCTTTATATGCTAAAGAATACAGAAAGGATACTTACAGAAGGCTAAAAAGATAATAATAAAAACTCTGACTCTCTCCAGAGCCCTGACACAGCCTGACCTGATTGGCCAGTAAGTCAAAACAATTCACATGAAACCAATGACACAATCACCTGTTGGATAAACAATCTCCAACCACATTCCAAAGAGCAAACACAGGAGAAGCAAAGCAGATAATTATTGTTTCCCTTTTTCTCTGAGGCTTCTCACCTTCCCAGGAGAAAAATCCTGGGCAAAGGGATTTTTCAGAAAATGTGAATGCCACACCTGGTGCTGCTGATGTGGTGCCAGAGGGAAAAAACTTGGGTTTTAAAGGAGTTTTCTTGGATTTTGTGGCACAAAATCCCTAAACCTTCAGGGAAACTGAAGGAGAAGAGAGGAGAAGGCTCCTTTTTTCCTTGTAAGGGAACATCCATCAGAAACATCCCTGGGAATCCAAAGCAGGAGCCTCTTTGGACCATCTGGCTCTGGGACATTGTGTCCATGTTGAATTTTATCCCATGCCTGCATTAGCTCACTTTGACTTGTCCTCACGGATCTCTTTGACCTCTGCCTTCTCCCTCCTCTCTGGGCAGGAAATGGGGATATTTTGTCCTATGAAGATGCAAATCGAGCCATGCAGATGGGAGTTTCTGGAATCATGATTGCAAGGCAAGTGCCTGTGTTTCCCTTCACTCCTGAGCTCTGGAGGTTCAAGGGAAAAAAAAAAAAATAGGATTAAAAAAATTCCTAAACAAACCCAAAGCATGGAATTTCCTCTCAGTGAAACCACTCTGAAAATTGGCGAAATCAATTTGTATCAGTTGGAGCTTATTGTTGGAATGGAAAAGAAGATTTAAAGCAGAAATCAGCGCTGGGAAGCGTCTCAGATCTTCAGGAGCATCAGTGATGGGAATAACAATTTTTTTTTTTTAATTTTTTTTTTGGCTGCAGAGGGGCACTCATCAAACCCTGGCTTTTCACGGAAATCAAGGAGCAGAGACACTGGGATATCTCCTCCAGAGAGAGATTTGACATCCTCAAGGACTTCACCAACTACGGCCTCGAGCACTGGGGCTCAGACACTCAGGGAGTGGAGAAAACCAGGAAATTCCTGCTGGAGTGGCTCTCCTTCCTGTGCAGGTGATGCTGCCCAGCCAGGGGGATCTTTAAACGATAATTAATTGATTAATGAATCCCTAGCACTCATTTGATTTCATTCCAGGTACATCCCGGTGGGGTTATTGGAACATCTACCTCAGAAAATCAACGAGCGGCCGCCCTATTACCTGGGGAGGGACTACCTGGAGACCCTCATGGCCAGCCAGAACGTGGATGATTGGATCAAAATTAGGTAAGGAAGCATCAAATCTCATTCCAGTTGCTCAAAAGAGACGTGGCAGAGCCCCTGTAAGGCCACAGGGTTGTTTGACAGCTGGGGACTGAGCACCGAACCCTCCTCGAGTTTGGTTTTTTGTTGTTTTTCTTCCCTGGCAGTGCCCAAGGCCAGGCTGGACAGGGCTGGGAGCAGCCTGGGACAGTGGGAGGTGTCCCTACCATGGCAGGGGTGGCACTGGGTGGGCTTTAAGGTCTCTGGATTAATTCTGTGATTGATTCTTTCTCCCAGTGAGCTGCTCCTGGGCCCCGTCCCGCCCAGCTTCACCTTCCTGCCAAAGCACAAGGCCAATTCCTACAGATAGGGCTGGCCAGGCCCTGTCCCTCGGCATCAGGAGGAGTTTGGATGGGCTGTGAGGAGGAGCAGGGCTCCTGGCAGTTGGAATAAAGCTGATGTTTTTAGAAGCTGGTGAATTTTTTGCCTTCCTGCCTGCCCCACACCAATCCTGGCAGACAAACACCTGTTAGTGAGGGGATCTTTGCCTCCAGTTCACAGCCAGAGCTGTCCCAGCTGTCCCACATGGCTGGGAAAGAGCCTCAGTTCCCACCAGGATGTGTGACAAACTCCCAGGATGAGGAGCAGCAACGTCGCCCCAGCCCCTCTGCAAAACACAGGAGAAACAAATGGGATGTGTTACCACCAAGGTGACACAGAGTTGATGTTCAAGCTCCAAAGAGAAGCCTCTCAAAGAATTCTAAAGGCTCTGGGGACAGCCCAAAGGGTCTCAGCAACATCCCCACACCTGGGGGACCCCAGTGGCACCAACAGAGTGGGGAGAGTAATGGTCCCAGCATTGCTGACACCCATCATGGCCACCTCCACAGGCAACCACAGCTCCCCAGCCACCTGCTGCCCCCAAACCGAGGTGTCAGGGACAGGGCAGGGCTGGGGCACCGCGGGGATCCCCTGGACCATCCCCAGCTCGCCCCACCACAACCCCTGGACGAGCTGCTGCCTCGGTAGGTGTCATGGCGGCCTCCTGTGCCTCGGTAGGTGTCATGGCGGCCTCCTGTGCCTCGGTAGGTGTCATGGCGGCCTCCTGTGCCTCGGTAGCTGTCATGGCGGCCTCCTGTGCCTCCGTAGCTGTCATGGCGGAGGCAGGAAGCGGAAGCCGTTGGTGTCACGTGATCCTCTGCCGGTTCCGCGTGCGGGTGGTGGTGACGCCCGGTAGGGGCGGGGGGGGCACGGAGGGGACCGGGAGGAGCCGGAGGCACCGGGAGCCGGGCTGGTGTCCGGGAAGGGGCGCTGGGGACCCAGCGGGGTAAGTGCAGGGGTACGGAGATAACGAGGGTGAGCGGGGAGCAGGCAGTGAGGCGGGATGGGGGGCACTGGGGGGCACTTGGCGCATTGGGGCGATGGCTGAGGGGTCGGGGGGGTGTGGAGCAGTGGGGGCACTGGGAGGGGGCGGCAGGGGCAACTGGGACACACAGAGGGGAGAACTGGAGAGAAAACTGGGGGGAACTCGGAGGGTACCCAGGCCCGAACTGGGAGAACTGGGGGGTGCAGGGGAACTGGGACAACTGGGGGGGAACTGGGAGGGTGCGCAGGCCCTAACTGGGGGGACAGAGAGGAACTGGGGAGGTACCCAGGCCGTTACTGGGAGAACTGGGAGGGTACCCAGTCCTGAACTGGGAGGAACTGGGAGGGTACCCAGACTCTTACTGGGAGAGCTGGGGCCACAGGGGCAGCCAGCACTGACCAGGGCTATTCCCTGTGCCGTGCCCAGGCCGTGCCCAGGCCATGCCAGGCCGTGCCGTGCCCAGGATGCTGCTGCGCTCGTGGCGCTCGCTGTTCACGGGCCGCCTGCTGCTCCTCACCAACACCGTCAGCTGCGGGGGGCTCCTGGCAGCCGGGGACTGCCTGCACCAGGAGTGGCACCGCCGCAAGCACCCCCAGAGCCAGCTCCAGCTGGGACGCACTGGTGAGAGCTGGGAGGGCACTGGTGGGCACTGGGATGGGCACTGGTGGGCACTGGGATGGGCTGGGCAAATCCCACTGCCAGGGGCAGGGAGGGCAGGGACACCTCCCACCCTCCTGCTGCTCCAAACCCCGGCCTGGGGCACTGCCAGGGATCCAGGGCTGGGGGAAATCCCTCACAGGGAGGAATTCCTTCCCCAAAGTGCCCTCATGGCATTTTCCTGATCTCCATCCCAAATCCCCTGAACCTTTCCTGGGATCCATCCAGGGATCTGGGCACAGCCAGGAAAATCCATCCCTGCCCTCACAGTGAGGAATTCCTTCCCCAAAATGCCTTCACGGCGTTTCCCTGATCCCCAAATCCCCTGAACCTTTCCTGGGACCTTTCCAGGGACCCAGGGTCAGCCATGAAATCCATCCCCACCCTCCCAGTGCTGAATTCCCTCCCCAGTTTCCCCCCCAAGCCGTGCTGTCGTTGCAGGCAGGATGTTTGTGGTGGGCTGCAGCCTGGGCCCCCTGATGCATTTCTGGTACCTGTGGCTGGACCGGGCGTTCCCGGCGCGGGGCGTGCGCTGCCTCCGCACGGTGCTGAAGAAGGTGCTCATAGACCAGCTGGTGGCATCGCCCTCCATGGGAGCCTGGTACTTCATGGGTATGTGGGGGGCACCGATCCAGCCCCAGAATCGCAGCCCAGCAGCTCCTGGTGGTGCCTGAGGGGTTGGGTTTGGTGTTTTCAGCTTCTGTGCTGGGTTAGGGTGGAATTCTGAATTCATGTGGAGCGTGGGCAAGTTCTCCTCACGGATAGTTTGACAAAAGGGGCATCACTGCAGCTCTGGCAGGGCTGGGATGGGATCATTCCCTGGGGAATTCAGTGCCCAGCACCCTCTGGGGGAAGAAGCTTTCCCTGATCTCCATCCCAAACCCCAGAACCTTTCCCTGATTTCCATCCCAAATCCCTGAACCTTTCCTGGGGTCCATCCCAAATCCCTGAACCTTTCCCTGATCTCCATCCCAAACCCCAGAACCTTTCCCTGATCTCCATCCCAAATCCCTGAACCTTTCCTGGGGTCCATCCCAAACCCCCTGAGCCTTTCCCTGATCTCCATCCTACCCCTGGCACAGCCCCAGCCATTCCCCAGACAGATCTGTGCCTTCCCTTTCACTTTCATTTCCATTTCCCTGCCCTCCCCGCCCAATTGGCATTTCCCACCTCAATTCCCACCTCAATTCCCACCCCAATTCCCACCCCAATTCCCACCCCAATTCCCACCCCAATTCCACCCCAATTCCCACCCCAATTCCCGCCCCAGTTCCCTCTGACCCCTCCTGTCCCCGCAGCCATCGGCACCCTGGAGGGCCAATCTCTGCAGGAGAGCTGGGACGAGCTGAAGGAGAAGTTTTGGGAAATGTACAAGGTGATCCCCTCCCTGAGCTGTCCCCTCCGTCCTGCTGGGAGCCGTGGGCAGCCCCCAGCTGCTCCTTGTCCCTCCTTGTCCCCCCTTGTCCCCCCTTGTCCCTCCCCAGGCTGACTGGAGCGTGTGGCCGGCGGCGCAGATCCTGAATTTCCTCTTCGTGCCACCCCCGTACCGTGTGGCTTATGTCAACGTGGTGACCCTGGGCTGGGACACCTACCTGTCCTACCTCAAACACAGGGTGAGCCCCATCCCTGAGCCCCTGCCAGCCCCGGGAATTCACAGAATTCACAAGATTCACAGAATTCACAAGATTCACAGAATTCACAAGATTCACAGAATGACCGGGTTGGAAGAGACCCTGAAGGTCATTGGGTCCATCCCAGCCCCAACAGCTCAACTGAGCCCTGGCACCCAGTGCCACATCCAGGGGTGGTGACTCCACCACCTTCCTGGTCCCTGAGAATTCCCAAAATTCCCCCAAATTCACAGAATCACCAGGGTGGAAGAGACCCTAAAGGTCATTAAATCCATCCCAGCCCCAACACCTCAACCAAACCCTGGCCCCCAGAGCCACATCCAGGCTTTGTTAAACACCCCCAGGGATGGTGACTCCACCACCTCCCCAGGAAAACCATTCCAGAACTTTCTCACCCTTCCTGTAAAACACTTTTTCCCAATATCCAACCTGTATTTCCCTTGGTGCAGCTCGAGGCTGTGTGCTCTGGTTGTGTCAGTTCCTGGAGACAGAGCCCAGCCCCAGCTGAGCTCAGGCACCTTTCAGGAGCTGTGCAGAGCAATGAGGGCACCCCTGAGTCTCCTTTCCCCAAGGCTGAGCACCCCCAGCTCCCTCCCAGGGTTTGTGTTCCCAGTTCCAAGAATCCTTCTGGGTGCACTCAGGTGTCTCAAAGCCCTTCCTGAGCTGAGGGGCAGAGCCCTCGAGGTGTGCCCTGAGCAGTGCCCAGCACAGGGGCAGGATTGCAGCTCCTGGGCAGTGCCCAGCACAGGGGCAGGATCATTTCCCTGCTCCTGTAGAGTGCCCAGCAGAGGCTCAGGATGCTCTCCCTGCTCTGGACAGTGCCCAGCACAGGCTCAGGAGCTCTCCCTGCTCCTGGCAGTGCCCAGCACAGGCTCAGGATGCTCTCCCTGGTCCTGGCAGTGCCCAGCACAGGATCAGGATTGCTGCAGTGCCCAGCACAGGCTCAGGGTGCTCTCCCTGCTCTCTGGGCCCTGCCCAGCACAGGCTCAGGAGCTCTCCCTGCTCTCTGGGCAGTGTCCAGCACAGGATCAGGAGCTCTCCCTGCTCTCAGGGCAGTGCCCAGCACAGGCTCAGGGTGCTCTCCCTGGTCCTGGCAGTGCCCAGCACAGGCTCAGGAGCTCTCCCTGCTCTGGACAGTGCCCAGCAGAGGCTCAGGTGCTCTCCCTGCTCTCTGGGCCCTGCCCAGCTCACCCTGGGTGTTTTGCAGCCCCGCAGCCCCGGGCAGGAGCCGCCACGGCAGAGCCAGAGCAGCGCCGGGGCCTAGAGAGGCAGAGGCCGTTGCAGAGCATCCTGCAGATGGATTCAGATGGATTTCCGTGGATTTCTGGCCTTTGTGGAGAGCCCCAGCTGAGGGAGGGCATGGCCAGAGCCAGCCCCCTCCATGTGCCTGCTGCTGATTAACTCATCTGCTAATTACAGCCGTGGGTTGGGGTTGGAACAATCTCTTGTTGCAGGAGAAGCTGTAAAGTGATTTCTTCTGGGATTTGCCCGCAGATCCGGGGTGAGGAGGAGCTGCTGCTGGATTTGTTCCCTCTGCAGAGCAAACCAGGCCCTTGCTGCTCCTGCAGCACCTTCCAGCCACCTGGATCCCCACTAAGTGAAAGCTGGGAAGGAATTCTTCCCTGTGAGGGTTGGAATGGAATCCCCAGAGCAGCTGTGGCTGCCCCTGGATCCCTGCAAGCGTCCAGGGCCAGGTTGGAGCAGCCTGGGATGGGATTTCGGGTCATTCCAACCCAAACCCACTCCCCGCTTCACTCTGGCTGCTCCTCTGCTCTCCCTGCAGCTCCTCTCCCCTTCCCCTCCTGCTTTTGCTCTTGCAGCTCAAGGATAAAATCACTGCACTCCCCCTGAGCTGCCTCAGCTCCCATTTCCCCCCCGGCTCGGGCGGGGGCTGCAGCCACCTGGATCCTCTATAAATAGGGATGGAAACGGGATGTGCTTGCACCCGCCGGCTCTGCAGAGCTCAGGGGGCGTTGGAGCCAAATTTTGGCAGAGTTTGGGCCATCACATCCCCTCTGCTCCCAGCCCTGGGTGAGCTGGACACTCCCTGCAGAACCCAAGAACTGAATTATTTCCAGTGTCAATGAAAATTGCCTGAATGGGGGTTTTTTAATTTGATTTTTGAAGCTGTGCCTTAATGCTCTGCCCTGGTCGCTGGTCACACACCCAGAGGGACTCAGCTCCTCCCTCAGCAGCAGCAGGAGCCATTTGGGGGACGATGATTTTTAAAAATATGATTAACTTTGCTCCTTTCTGGCAACTCAGGGACCCCGAGGAACTTCTGATCAGCATTGGTTTATTTCTTCACAACATTTCTTTTAATACAGTGATTTTTAGGAAATTGTACTCTTTTTTTTTTTTGACACTTTTGACATTTGTACAGTACAGTGTAACTCTTCCATAAGTAAACTTCACAAAAAAGAGGAGGGCAGGGAAGGGGGAAAGGGGAGGGAAGGAGATGGAATCATGATGGGGGGTGGGAAATAGAGGGAAATCTGTAAAATAAAGACACAGCGCTCCAGGAGAAATAAATAAAGGGCAGCTCTGTCATGGCTACGGGAATATCCACTTATTCACAGTCTCCACAGAAGCACAGAACTACAGGAACACGAGATCCCAAATCCCTGGAGCAAACCAGCCCTGCTCACCCCCCCAGGCTCCCCCAAACCGGGGCAGATTGGCTCCAGTTGGCTCGGCCTCGCTGATGCATTGAATTCATTTTTCATTTGAAATCTTATTATTTAAATAATAATAACAGTTCTGGCGTCGTTCGGTTGTGGGAGTGGGGGGGGTTGGGTTGTTTTTTTTTTTGGTGGGTTTTTCTTTTTTAAAAGTGATATTCACAAGCAAGGTTACCACATTGAGAGAAACCAAAAAAAAAAAAAAAAAACCCCAAAAAAATCAGAATATATATATATATATATATATAAATAAATGCACCACCACGGCCACAGCACAGCAGGTCACGCGCACAGCGTCACTTCCTACGCCTATTTACAAGGAATTTCTGTATGTACAAGGAGGAAGACGGCGGGAGCATAAATTAGCATCTATTTATACAAATAAACAAGAGTCAGGAAATATCCATCCAGCTGGAGGGGCAGGGGAGCCGGGCACAAAGAGCCCCCTGCACCAGGAGCTCTCAGGGTAAAAGGGGTGGGATGGATTTGGGGAGGGCGATTTGGGGGTCCTGTCACAGCACCCACACGCTGGGAAGGGGGGTCCCAGGGCAGGGGGATCCCCAGGACAGGGGGTTCCAGGGCAGGGGGATCCCCAGGATAAGGGGTTCCAGGGCAGGGTGGTCTCCAGGACAGAGGGTCCCAGGGCAGGGGGTCCCAGGACAGGAAAATGAGCAGGGGCTACCAGGACAGGGGGTTCCAGAGCACAAGGGGTCTCAGGGCAGGGGAATCCCCAGAGCAGGGGGTCCCAGGGCAAGGCAAAGGGCAGGGAGGGGTCTCCAGGACAGGGGGTCCCAGGACAGGGGGGTCCCAGAGCAGGAAAAAGGGCAGAGGGTCCCAGGACAGGGGGGTCCCCAGGGCAAGGGGTGCCAGGACAGGGGTGGGTTCCCCCAGGGGAAATGGGGCTGGGGGTGACGGTTTCTTGACAGTGATTAAAAGCAGAATGAGGGGGGAAGTTTTCTACCAGCCCAGGCTTAAAAATAAATTAAGGGGTGGGGGGCATAGCCTAATGAATTGGGGTGGGGGCTCCTAGAGGGGCCGCAGCCCTTTCGGAGGTATCAGCAGCAAAAGCCCCCGTGGGACCCCCAAGAGGAGGAGCTCGGGGGGGGGGTTGGGGTGCACTGACCGGTTTTTGGGGGGATTTTGGGGGGGCTGGCCCCTAGCAGGCACAGTCCTGGTGGGGGGGGGCCTGCTGGTCCGTGAGCTGGGGGCCCTGCTTGGCGCCGGTGACCGCGGGGTCGGCCGTGTCCAGCGACTCCGACATCTTCTCACAGATGATGTCCACCAGCCTCTCGAAGGTCTGCTTCACGTTGATGTTGTCCTTGGCGCTGGCCTCGAAAAACTCAAACCCTGAGGTGGTGGGAAAGGGGGGTGGGGAGGGGGGGACAATGTGGAAGGGGACAGAGGGACAAGGGACACGCACGCACGTCAAAGATCCGGCCCCGCGTGGCTGCTCCTCCTCCTCATGCAATATTTAAAGGGTTTGCAACCTGCCCCCACTACCCACAAAATCCCGTTTTTCCCACCCAAAGAATCCCCCATATCCTCCCCCCAGCATCTCACAGAGAGTTTAAGCTGTGCAGTGACTCCGTGGTTTTTCACCAGGTGCCAAGTCACCGCTGACACCACAGCAGAGCAATTACACGCGGGGAATTAAGCCCTTAATTAAATTAATTGTGGGCTGGCAGGCGTGGTGGGGGGCTCCCCCTCCCCAGCTCACCCAGGTGCTCGGCGAGCTGGCGCCCCTTCTCCGAGGAGACCACACGCTCGTCCTCCATGTCACACTTGTTCCCCACCAGCAGCACCTGGGCGTTGTCCCACGAGTAGGTCTTGATCTGGGTGGACCTTGGGGAAGGGAGAGGGGGATCAGAGGGGCAGGGAGGGGGCGGCTGGGGCGGTTTGGGGTGCCCAGAGCCCCCCGTGGCGCTCACCAGTCCTGCACAGCATTGAAGGACTCCTCGTTGGTGATGTCGTACATGAGGATGAAGCCCATGGCCCCACGGTAGTAGGCGGTGGTGATGGTGCGGTACCGCTCCTGCCCCGCCGTGTCCTGGGGGCACAGGGGACAGCTGAATGTCACCCCCACCACAGGGGCCCCACCACGGGGGCAGATCTGCCTGGTGGGGCAGCTCCACTCTGACCATCACCCAACCGAGCATCACCCCACAGTGACCATCACCCCATAGTGACCATCACCCAACCAAGGATTATCCCACAGCGACCATCACCCCATAGTGACCATCACCCAACCAAGGATTATCCCACAGTGACCATCACCCCACAGCGACCATCACCCCATAGTGACCATCACCCCCCACACCAACAATCCATCACCCCCGCATCACCACCTTTCACTGACCATCACCACCTTTCACTGACCATCACCACCTTTCACTGACCATCACCCCACGGTGACCATCACCCCCACACCACCCCTCACTGACCATCACCCCTCACTGACCACCACCCTTCACCATCCATCTCCCCCTCCCCATCGCCCCAGCCCAGCCCAGGGGCCTGGGGGCACGCAGGGGTCTCTGTGCTCACCCAGATCTGCAGCTTGATGCGTTTGTCGTTCCTGTAGATGGTCTTGACCTTGAAGTCGATGCCGACGGTGCTGACGAAGGCGGGCGTGAAGGAGTCGTCGGCGTAGCGGAACAGGAAGGAGGTTTTGCCCACGCTGCTGTTGCCGATGATCAGGATCTTGAACATGTAATCGAAGTTCTGGTCCGAGGATTCCTTCTGCCCATAGCGGGAGTCAGTAGCCGACGCCATCTGCAGGGTGGGGAGAGGCTGTGACAGCCCTGGCAGTGCCCGGCCCCGCTCGGAGCCGGTTCCCAGCATGGATTTGGGATATTTTGGCTCAGGATTGGCCATGGTGTGGCCATCAATGGGTCACCCAACCCCAAAGGGCTCGGAGAGGGAGAGGCCACCTCCTGTCACCCGAAGAGCGGGGAGCCGTGGTGTGTCCACGGTGAATGTGGGGCACGTGGCCCACGGCATTTGCCACAGCCACAGAGATTCGCCCTGGCTCCCAGGAATTGCCCCAGGGCCACAGAGATTCGCCCTGGCTCCCAGGAATTGCCACAGCTCCCGGGAATTGCCACAGCTCCCAGGAATTGCCACGGCTCCCAGGAATTGCCACGGCTCCCAGGAATTGCTGTGGCTACCAGGATTTGCCGTGGCTCTCAGGAATTGCCACAGCTGCCAGGAATTGCCGTGGCTTCCAGGATTCACCACGGCTTCCAGGATTCACCACGGCTCTCAGGAATTGCCGTGGCTCTCAGGAATTGCCGTGGCTCTCAGGAATTGCCGTGGCTCTCAGGATCTGCCGTGGCGTTGCGGGTGCGGCCGGGGCGCCGCAGCCTCTCCCGCATCTTCCCGGTGACAAAATGGCACCGGCGGTGCCCCCGCACGGCACGGCCAGCGCGGTGACAGGGACTGGGGGGTGGCACAGGGACCCGGGGGTGACACAGGGAGCCGGGGGGTGGCACAGGGAGCCGGGGGTGACACAGGGATGCCAGTCAAGGGGGCACAGAGGTGGGTGCGCACCCAGGGAGGAGGATGCGGGATGGAGCACAGGGATGCGGGGAGGGGGGTGCAGGAATGGGGTGCTGGGTGCTGATTGGGGGTTCAGGGTGCTGATGGGGGGGGGTCACCCCCTGCTCCTCCCCGCAGGCCCGACCCCGCTGCACCCACTCGGTCCCCGCCGCAACGAGACCCCCCCAGGCCCTGCGCAGCCCCCCCCGCGCCGCATCCATCATCATCATCACCCCCCCCCCGCCTCCCGCCTCCTCCGCTGCAGCCGCCCCTCCCCTCCCGGTGCCGGGGGGGTCCCGGTGGGGGTCTCGGGGGGTCCCGGTGGGGGTGTCGCTGTGGGGGGGTCCCGGTGGGGGTCCCGGTGGTGGGGGGGGGGGGGGGTTCTCACCTCTGCCGCGCTCGCGCCGCCGCCTCCTCCCCGCAGCGACTGCAGCAGATGCGGAGTCCGGGTGACGTCGGCTGAGGGGCGGGGTTCGCTATGCAAATAAGCCCGGACGTCACGGGCGCGCCCCTGAGGGAGGCGCTGATTGGCTCGGCGGCGCGCTTTGATGGACAGCGGGCGGACGGGGGGGAGGAGACCCCCCCTCCCGGCGCGGTGGTGGGCGCCGCCCCCCCTCCGGCACCGCGCAGTGGTGCGGTCCGGCCGCGCTCTGCGGGGCGCGGGATGAACCACCCCAGCGCCGACGGGGGTGTAGGGTGAACCATTCCCGCTCAGAGGGGGGGACGAGTTTTGACAACCTCCCTGTCGCGACATGGCGCGCTATCGCGACGCCTTCCCTAGGCCTGCAGTGGCGGGCAGGCTGATCCCTGCCGTGACAGGACGGCTGGCGCTGAGGCGGGGCTGGTGCGCAGGTGGGCGGCCATGTCCTCCCTCGCCCTGCGGCTCCAGCGGGGATTAGGGCCGGCAGCATATGGCGGCCTGAGGGCAGCGGCACCGCCCTGGCCCCGGAGCCTCCCGGGCCCTGCCCTGCCCTGCTCCGCCCGGGGGCTCCGTGCTCTCCGTGCCCGTGCAGCTCCTGGCTTCTGCCCAGGCTCATCCCACACCCACAGCCCCGGGAGGACCGAGCCGGACACGGGGGGCACGGGGTGGGCAGCGGGGATGTGGAGCACGGCCCTCAGGGACAGTGGGGTGGCACGGATGGGTGGCACGGCATGGGATGGGCGAGCAGGGATGGAGCCGTGGGGATGGACACAGAGGTAGGGATGGAGCAACCATGGGGATGGACATGGGGTCAGAGATGGAGACAGCTGTAGGATGGAGCCAGAATTAGGGATGGATCCAGAATTAGGGATGGATCCAGGCTCAGGGCTGGATCCAGGCTGCTGTGCCCATTTTCCATCACCTTCCCCAGCCAACAGCCCCCCTGCTCTCCTCATGCTGCCCAGCCAGAAACGGGGGGAAAAGGGCTTTTCCCACCAGTTCCTGCCCCACTCCAGCCCGGCAGAGTCTGTGCTGGATCTGGATTTGAGGAATTTGAGAGCACAGAGCCTCAGCCTGTCCCTATCTGCAGAGCCAGGGGGACATCCAGCACCCACCAGGGATGGCACCGAGCTGCCACCACCCCCGCAGGACCCGGCACTCCCGGCCAAAGCCTGGAGAACGGCGGGGCTGGGGAAAATCCATCAGCTCTGCCGCTGCCAGGGCAGGCAGGGGGCGAGGGCCCCACGTGCCGGGGCAGTGCCACGGGTGGGGCCGTGTTTGTGGAGATAAATCACCGTGGGGAGCAATGCGGAAGGGCCGGGAGCGGGCTCCGCGCCGCGCCAAGCCGGCGATTAAATATTTACCTTAGCAGGTCGTGTTTGGCAGTGATGGATCGGCGTTTCCAGGGAGGAGCTGGCTTTTGTTCCAGCACACAGCCAGGCCCTGCCCGGTGCCCAGGGCCACCAACCACAGCAGTCCCTGGGGACGTTGCCTGCGGCTCCCGTGACACAAAGAGGCGCTTGCAAGGCTCAGGTTAAGGGTGGAACAAACCGGGTTTAATCTCTGGAAGGTGAAGGAAGAATCCCAAAGGACCCTGCCCCAGGCAGGATAACGGAGATGGGGGGTGGGGGGGTGGTGGTGACAGCACCCGCCAGGGTCCGAAATGTGAAATACAAATGGCATCTGGAGTGATGACAGAGCAGAAATGGAGCTTTGCTCCCCCCAAAAAAATGCATCTTTCCGCCCCAAAAATGTGTGTGAGCCTCGGGGAGGCTCGTAGTAAAAAGTGAGCTACAAAAGGCTTTAAAAAGTGAACTTATCCCCCCAAATAAATAAACCACTGAGCCGTGCCCGTGCCATGCCTGGGGGTGCCTCGTGCTGGGGGTGTCACCAGCACCCTCTGCCCACCTCGTGCCACCACGGGGCTGCCGTCCTGCCAGGGGACACCTGGGAAGGTTCCAGAATGCTCCTTCCTGCAGCCCTGTAGGGTGTGATGTCCCCAGGGCTGGGCTGGGCCCGGAGCAGAGGCTGGGCTGTCCCCACGCCCTGTCTGATGGGGACAGGGACCTTTCCCAGGAGAAGGCCGGCAGCATCCTCGCACCTGTCAGGACCTGCCCAGCTCCCAAACAGCGACACATCCCGGGTGCCTCCGAGTCCCTGCAGTGCCAGTGCTCCCCAGTGCCAGCTCCCCAGTGTCCCCAGCACTGCTCAGGGCAGTGCCCAGTCCCACGTCCCCCGGGGCGGTGCCGCTACGTGCCCAGGGACAGGAATGTGACATTTCCCTCTGTGTCCAGGCACAGCCCCTGGCTGCCCTCGGGCCCTGGCACGGAGCACCCGCTGCCCCCGTCCTTCGGCAGCGTCCCCTCCAGTGCCTGCCGGTTGTCCACGTCCCTGGGGCGGGGCACGGGCGAGTCGTGCTCCCCGGGGCCGGGGGAGAGGCGCTTGGTGTCGGCAGACTCCGAGTCATCCGTGCCCGGCGTCTTGGAGCCGCTGTTGTCCTCGTCCAGGGGGCTCTCGGCCCCCTCCAGCTCCGTGTCCGACTCACCCTCCTCCTCCTCCTCCTCCTCCTCCTCCAGCGTCAGCTCGAACTGGAACTTGTCGGTGGCGGCGGGGGACGCGGAGGGTGCCTGGGGCGGAGGCGAGGGGCTGCGCGGGATCATGCTCTGGTACCACTCCCGGTTGTCCTCCAGCGTGTCCAGCAGCTCCTGCGCGTCCGGGTGCACCAGGTCGGCCCAGGTCTCCCACAGCGGGTGGGCGATGAAGTCGATGAACCCCACCTGGGGGGAGGCAGAGCTGAGCCCCCTGCCCGGCCCTGACAGCCGGCCCTGTCCCCGGGCTGCCACCCCACCTGGGACTTGTCCACGGAGGCGCCGTGCTTGTCACACGTGGGGCTGTCCCAGGTGTGTCCCCAGGTGTGTCTCACCTGGGATTTCTCCACTGAGGCGCTGTGTTTGTCACACATGGGGCTGTCCCCAGGTGTGTCCCCATGTCCCAGGTGTCCCCATGCCCCCAGGTGTCCCCAGGTGTGTCTCACCTGGGATTTCTCCACGGAGGCGGTGTGCTTGTCGCACATGGGGCTGATCTCCCTGTACCCCCCATGTCCCCAGGTGTGTCCCCAGGTGTGTCCCCATGTCCCCAGGTGTGTCTCACCTGGGATTTCTCCACGGAGGCGGTGTGCTTGTCGCACATGGGGCTGATCTCCATGCCCTTCTCCCGCTCCCGGTCCCCCTGGTGGAAGAACTCCACCATGATGCGGTCGGTCCACTGCCGGTACAGCTCCAGAGGCTTTGTGGGGTTGCTGAGGTCGGCGCAGTGCACCATGTTCTGCAGGACCTGTGGGCATGGGACAGCGTGTCGTTTGTCCCCCAGGGCCACCCGGAACTCACTTGGCCCCCCAGTTGGCTTTGGGATGGACAGGTGGCACCAAACGGGACATCCTGGCAGGCCAGAGCTGGGATGGACGCCGGCAGCGTTGGGGAGGATTGCCCAGGTGTGTCCCCACCTGGATCCGGTCAGAGTAGTTGTCCAGCAGCAGCACCCCCAGGCTGGTCACCTTCTTGGTCTCCACCATGGTCTTCAGATCCGCCAGCAGGTTCATGTGCTTGGACATGTCTGTGGCCAGCACCTGGGCAGGGAGAGGTGGGAAGGGGTCCCAGCCTGATCCCCCAGCCCAGCCCCTCACCCTGGGCAGGTGCAGCCCCCCCTACCATGTCGATGACCATTTTACGGAGCGTCTGCCTCTGCTTCCTGCTCAGGTTCTGGAAGATGTCGCAGTTCTCCTCCTGCAGGAGCTTGAAGCCCACGGCCAGGTGGTGATTCTCCAGCACCGAGGCGTCGTTGTACATCAGGGCCAGCTCTGAGTCTGTGAGACAGCACTGGTCACCCCGGGGTGACCCTGGGGTCCCCCAATGTCCCCCAGGTCCATCCCTGAGCCCCAGCTCACTGGTGTTGATGAGGAACTGGTTGGAGACTCCGGGGTGGTCAACGTCATGGATGGCACTTGCGAAGATGGCAGCCATGATCTCCAGGTCCGTGAAGACAGCCTAGGAACGGTGGGAACGGGCATTGCTGACACGTGACAGCCTGGCCAGGCACACCTGGATGGCCTCAGGTGACCAGGAATCACCTCCAGTGCAGGTGTGGAGAGCAGGACGTGCGTGGACTGCGCCACGTCGGCGGCGTGCAGGCTGTTGTGGTAGGCTACGTCGGCGTGGTAGTGATCCTCCAGCGTCAGCATGTAGGTGATGAAGGTGTTGACGGGGATGCGGAAGGTCTTCATCAGGTCCCGCTCCTGCAGGGAGGCAGAGGTGGCTCGTCCCTGTGCGGGCACGGGGACAGGGACACCCCACGGGGACAGGGACAGGGACACTTCCCATCACCTGGAAGATGCTGTACATGATGACGGTCAGCGGGCGGTTCCCCGAGTACTCGGCCACCTTGAACACGTCCAGCCCCCACTTGTTGGTGTCCTCCAGCTCCTGGGCAGCAGAGGGACAGAGATCCATGGGGGGCTGCTGCTGGGGACCCCTCGGTCGGGGGGGTCACCCCTGCCAGGGCCCACCTTGGCCAGCAGCGCCTCGTGCTCCGTGCGCACCCCGAAGCGGGGGATGCCGGCGGCCGCCAGGCTGGAGCTGTGCTTGAGCTTCCTGACGCCGCTGATCTGGGACATGGGCCGCTTCCTCCGCTCCTTCTCCTTGTCCTTGGCCAGTGACGAGGGGATCTCCACCTCGTGCTGCTTGTCTGGGGTGACACGGGGGGGCCAAATGTCACTGCCAGCATCTCCCCGGGTCACGCCGAGGACAGGCACGGGTCACACTGTGACAATTTGGGGGATGCAGCACTTTACTTCATCCCCATCCACCAGCCACACATCTACCAGGGGACTCCTCCAGGCACACAGGGGGTGGTGGCCCCAACACCCCCAGTGCACCAGTACACACCAGTATGAGCCAGCACTCCCAGCCAGGACAAATGCTGTGACATCTGTGGGACAAATCCCACTGGGACACCTGGGAAAAACCCCCCTGGTCCCCCCATCCCATTCCTCCACAAGAAGCAAGTGGGCATCATCCCCTACACAAAGCCCACCCTGCTGCCAGCAGGAGGTGACCCTGGGGTGGGGGTTCTCACCCAGGAAGGTGCTGGAGATGTACTCGGACACCTGGTTCCCAGAGCGGCTGGTCTCCGACAGGTGCGACAGCTCCCGGTTCAGCATCCGCTTGAACTGCGGGTGGGTGGCAGGGTCAGCAATGTGGGGGGCTGGCAGGACATCCCGGGGGGCTCTGGGGTGCCCATGCCCACCAGGGTGGCCGTGAAAAGGTCCCTTACCTTGTTGGAGGCCATCTCGCTGACCGAGTGCCTGGTCTGCAGCGTCTCCAGCTGGTCCAAGCACCAATCCAGCTCCTCCAGGGTCTCCCTCGACAGCTTCTGGTGGGCATCTTCTGCTGGGGGCACCCGCCAGCTTGGCAAGGGACCCGCCAGCAGCACGGCCACCCGGCACGGGGGG
Source organism: Agelaius tricolor (assembly GCF_023055355.1). Lineage (NCBI taxonomy): Eukaryota > Metazoa > Chordata > Aves > Passeriformes > Icteridae > Agelaius > Agelaius tricolor. Next base: position 657,491 of record NW_027269293.1, on the reverse strand, counting down.
GCTGGTGCCACAGCAAAGCCGGGGGCCGGCCGGCCTGGGGGGCCGCAGCACCCCCCGAGCGGGGCACGGGGGGCACGGGGGGTCGGGCATGCCTGGGCAGCGGGGCCCGGCCCCGGCGCGCTGTCCCCGCGGCCCGGCGGCCCCGGCACGCGGCGTGCCACGCTGTCCCGTGGGGTGACAGCCAGCCCCGGGGGCAGCCGCGCTCCCGCGGGGCCCCGCTCACCGCCGGCCTTTTATTAATGGAAGGTTTGACGTCAACGGGAGCTTTTCCACCGCCGCGAAGGGCGGGAGGAGCTGCCGAAAACCAGACATGGATCCCAAAGGGCAAAGCCGCAGCTCTGCCTCGGCTTGGGGGAGGCGGCTGCACCCCCAGGGCACGGCGGGACACAGCCTGGGGACACGGGGACAGCCAGCTCGTCCCAAAATCTCCCCACCACCGTTTGCCCGGTACTCACCGGAGAGGCTGGCCTTGCTCCCCGAGGGCAGGCTGCTGCTCGATCCTCGCCTGTCAGACACGGGGGGCTCAGTAGCTGTGACCCCCAGGGCGGTGCCACCCCTCGCCGCGGGCTGGGGTCCCCGCTCGGGTGACATCCTCGCCCTCCCACCCCCCGGCCGCTCACTTGATGCCAGCGCGGTCCTGCAGGTGGCTCAGGTTGCTGCGGACGGTGCGGAGGCTGGCCAGGACCTGGGGGGCGACAGGGGGCTGGGGTCGGGCTGCGGACCCCCCCGGGACACCCGCCCCGCTGCGGGCTGCAGGCCCTGTCCCCTCCCGTGTCCCCCGGGCACCTACCTGGGCAAAGGGTGTGACGATCATGTCTTCTCCATGCCTGCGGGAGCACAGGGAGCGTGAGCCCCGCGGAGGGGAGGGAGGGGAGGGAGGGGAGTCCCGGGGGATGTGGCCGGGGGACACTCACAGGTCGCTGGCGATGGAGGAGTTGCGGGACATGGCTTTTGGGGACAGGTCGTAGTCGCTGTCGGAGCGGTACAGGAAGGACTCGCGGCGCTGGCCGTGCGAGAAGGAGCCCTGCAGGACCAGCCCCGCGCCCGGGCTGGCCTGGGGGTCCAGGGCGCCCCGGCCGGGGGGGCCATTCTCCAGGTCAAAGCTGCGAGGGGAGAGGGGACAGGGCTGGCACGGGGACCTCAGCCCAGGCGATGCTGCCGGGTTTGCGGGGCTCTCTGTGCCACCATCTCACTGTGTCCAGCTTGGTGACCCTGTGGTGACAGCGGTGCCCAGTCCGGCCCTGCTGGCTCCTCCACGCGCTGAGAACGGGCACAGCTCGGTGCACAGGGGCCCTCTCAGCTCCCTGCTGGGACCTGGGACACTGGCCAGGCTGTCCCATGTCACCCAGCTGGGACAGCACCCACCGCCCCGAAGCTCCCAGCTCCAGGGACCCCCAGGAAGGGCTGGCTCCTGCCTGTCCCTCCCCCTACCTGTCACCACGGTCCCGACTCCTCCAAAGCCTCCGTCAGCCCCGTCCCATGTTGGGGACAATATCCCAGCCACGGCACAGAGCCAGGGGACATCGAAGGACAGAAACCGACGCAGAAGCCAAGCCCTGGCCCCTGGGGACACGCTGGCGGCAGCCCAGGGGCACCCCAGCCGGAGTCACCTGGCAGCCAGCGCATCCAGGGGGGACAGGGGACAGCGATGGCGACCCTGCGGTGTCCCCAGGCCGGCCGCGGCCGCCTCACCCACCCTGCCGCGCTGCGGGCCCCGGGGTCATGGGAAAGGCTGCAGGCAGCAGGGACACAGCGAGGGCCATCCAGCGCCTGTCCCCTCCCGCGGGGACGGCGACAAGCCACCCCCGAGCAGCGGGAAAGCGCGGATGCCACTGTGGCCACCGCGTCCCCGCCGCATCCCGGCACCTACCCGATGCAGGAGTGCCTCCGGGACGGGCAGCGGCTGCCCGGCAGCATCGTCCCGCTCCGCCAGCCCCGGTGCCTGTGGCGCGGCCGTCCCCGGCAGCGGCAGTGGCGGTGCCAGCCGGCACCGCGTCATGCCACCCCGCAGCCCCTTGTTTTCCTGCCTCGGCTTCCCATCCCCGATGGTACCGGCCGCACAAAGCCGCATTGTCCCTCCGACGGCCCCGCGGGGCGATGCCCGCGCCTGTTCCCGGCCCCGTGCCACCACCGCTGACCCCGCTGCCACCGCAGGGGACAGCCCCGGGGGACACGAGCCCCCGCCACGGGGTCGGTGCCCGATTAACCCCCCTCGTTTCGGCGTTAATGACCTCGGAGCGGTGTCCGTGCCGCGGGGGCCGGGGCCGCTATAAATAGCTGCTGTCGCTGCCGAGGAGGGATGTGCCGAGCCCCACGGCGCCCCGCAGGTGGGGCCGGCGCCCCAAAACCGACCCACAGAGCTCCGAGGCGGGGAGGGCACGGAGGAGCCGCGGTGGCTGCGTCGGTGCCTGGATTTGAAGGGCAAACTCCCCCTCGGTCCCCACCGGGGTCCCTGCCACGAGCGTGCCCGTGCTCAGCCCCCTCGTCCGGCGGCTCCCCCTGACCCTGAGGGGACCCCGCCGTCCCCTCCTCGTCCGCACAGCCCCGAGGCCGCGCCACAGCTCCGGGGGCAGCCGTGCCCCCACGGCGGCAGCACGGGCCGGTGCCACCCCCCCGCGGGGACCCGCCTGCGTCCCCCCCTTACCAGAGGGGATGCGCCACGGTGAAGCGCCGCTGCAGGCGGATGCTCTGGTTCATCAGGAGCTTCCTGAAGAGCACGGGAGAATTGCGGGGGGAAGCGCGGGGGGACGTGGCCGGAGAAGCCCCCGGCGAGCGGGGCGCGCTGGGCAGCATGGCCCGGTCAGGGACCCCCGGGCGGGCGGCGAGGCCCCGGCGCCCCCGGTGCGGAGCAGGAAGCGCGCGGCCGTCCCGGCCCCGGCAGCCCCGGGAAAGTTTCCATCCCCCTCCCGCCCTGCGCCTGGGAAATTAAACAACTGTCTGGCTCCGGCAGCCCGCGCAGGGAGCCGGTCCCCCCCCGGTGTGCCTGGCGGGCCGGGCACGTGGCCCCTCGCTGGCCCGGTGCCACCGGCCACCCTGCTGTCCCCGAGGCGGCAGCTGCTCCCGAAAGGGCAGGGGTGCTCTGCCTGGGGACAGGGAACAACGGCCCGCGAAGCCCCCGGGGAGCCGGAGCAGGCGGGCCACGGTGACACTGAGGGACACGGCTGAGCATGGAGTATCCCCGGCACACGGTGTGGCTGTGATTCGGTGACACTGAGGGACACAACTGAGTCTGGAGCATCCCCAACACACGGTGTGGCTGTGCCACGGTGACACTGAGGGACACAACTGAGTCTGGAGCATCCCCAACACACGGTGTGGCTGTGATTTGGTGACACTGAGGGACACAATTGAGCATGGAGCATCCCAGACACGTGGTGTGGACATGCCACGGTGCCACCAAGGGACCTGTGAGAGCCAAAGCCACCCCACACCGTGCCCCAGCCCCTCCCTGGTGCTGTCCCCTCCTGGAGCCACTCCCCAGCAGGGTGAGGTCCAGCTGGTGGCAGTGACACTGTGGGGACCCACAGAGAGGTGGCCGTGGGCTCTGGCACTGCCCAGCCTGATGCAGCAGATGTGGCTACCGGCTGTTCCTGATGGCCACAAAAGTGTCCAGCAGCTGGCAGGGAGCCAGGAGGGGACAGCACCAGAGCCCCCCTGCCCAGGGGGGGACCCCAAAACCCACCGGAGGGGGGTCCTGGAGGGGTCACCTTGGCTTGTCTGTGGGGACATCAGGGCAGAGGGACGTGGGACAGGGACATCAGGGGACGTGGGACAGAGGGAAGAGCCCCCCGTGCTGGCTGGCAGCGAGGGCTGGGCTGGCCCCAGGACAGCGAGTCCCCGTCCCCAGGACAGCCAGTCCCTATCGGAGTGTCGCTGTCACCACGTGTCTGTGCAGGGCTGGAGGACAAGTGACACCAGAGCCATGTCCCTCGGCCGTGCCAGCTCGTTGCTGTCCCCACAAGCCGGGCTGGGAGAGGCACGGGACAGGGGGAATGGCCCAAAAATAGCCCTGCAGCAGCACTGCTGGGCCCGAGCCACTGCGGGAGGGACCGAGGTCACCTCGGGCAGGGCCAGGCCAGCCCTGTGGTGGCTCTGGCTGGGACACGGGCTGGGGACAGCGAGGGGGTGAGGAGGGTGAGGACAGGGATGGCTGGTGGGGAAAAGGGGGATGGGGGCCACAGGGACAGTGGGGGACAGGAGTGCTGGGGGTGACAGGGACAGACGGTGATCACAATGCGCCCCCCGGGGCTGGCACAGCGGGGTCGGTGACAGAGGAGTTTGTCCCCAGCCCACCGGGTGCTCTGCCCCGGTGCCGCTGTCCGGCCGCCGGTGCTGAAGCCGGGAGCATCCCCCGCCAGCCGTGCCCTGCCCGGTGACCCGTTCCCGGTGCCACCGGGGCATCACCTCCCCGCTCCCCGTGCCGCCCTTACCGGGGGGGCTCGGACTCATCGCCGCTGCTGGGGCCGCTCTCCTCGATGGTGAAAACCACCCGGGCAGCCTCGGGCTCGGGGGCGCGGGCCGCCTCCGCCAACCGGCAGCCGAGCGGCGGCAGCAACGGGGTCCCGGAGAAACGCCGGCGCACGGCGCCCACCGCCGCTCCCGGGCCCGGGCCCGACGGGGCGGCCTCGGCGGGATCGCGGCAGCGCTGCCGGGAAACGGAGCAGCGGTGAGAGGCGGGGGAGCGGCCCCGGGGCCGGGGGGGTCCCTGCTGATCCCGGTCCGAGGGTCCCGCCCGGGCAGCGCCCCCCGCGCCCCCCCCGCCGGTACCGAGCGCCGGTAGCGCGCCGGCGCCCCCTGCCGGACACGGTGCGGCGCTGCAGGCGGGGGTACCGGTGGTACCTGGGCCGGGGGGGCACCGGGAAAGGCGCAGCCGGGGCACCGGGAGCGGCCCCGCCCGCAGCGCACGGAGCCACCGGGACTCCCCCCCTCCTCATCCTCCTCCTCCCGCTCCCGCCGCCACCGGAGAGGACCCCCCTGACTTCCCCCGGGACCCCGCCGGAAAAACCCCCGGAGCCGGCGCGCAATTACGCAGAGGTGAATAATAATTAACCGCCCATTAAGGGGATAATTAACTCCCGCTCAGCGCCGCCAGCCCGGTTATTGCTGGCCGGGGGCCCGGCGCTGGGACGCTCATACCGGGGACACCCCTCGCCCCCCGGGACAGCCCTCGCCCCGCCGGTGGCCCCCGGTGCCGGTCTCACCTCCGCGCCGAGGAAGGGCAGCGCTGTCCGGCTCCGTCTCATCGCCGTCCCTGCGGGGGGAGCTCCGGGAGCCGCGGCCGGGAGGGGCTCAGCGGCGGGGACCCCCCTCCCGCGGCTGGGGACACCCCGGGGCCACCCCGGGGCCGGGACGCGCGGGCTCCTCCCCGCCGTGATTTATGGCCAGCGGGGCTCGGCCGGGCTCAGCCCCGACCTCGGCTTTCGGGAGCCCCCCCGCCCCACTCCCGGTGCTCCCGTGGGCTGCATGGGGACAGCGACAAGGATTTGAGGCCACGGGGGGGTGGCCCCAGCCCGCAGCACTCGCCAAGTCGTGAACCCACGGATGCCGCGTTCATGACCCACCCCGGCCACCTGCCACCCACCGCCCCCGAGCACCGGGGCGCACCCGCAGAGCCCCCAGCACCGACCCCCCGGGATTCGCCAGCACCGGCAGCGGCCTCATCCCCATCCCCGGCGCCGCCGATGCCCAGCACGGGGGTCCCCGGCGGCCGCAGCCCCCCGGCCCCGCCCGCAGCCCCGTACCGGTGCCCGGTCCTCGCGGCGAGCGCGGCCCCGGCCGAGTGCAGCGGAGCAGAAGGAAGGCGACGTGCGTGCCTGGCCGCTCGCTCCCTCCCATCGCACCTCGCCGGGGGGGCTGCGCGGGCCCCGCGCCCCCGGCACCGGCCCGGCCGCACCGGGAACACCCCGCGCCCCCGGCACCGGCCCCGCCGCACCGGGAACACCCCGCGCCCCCGGCACCGGCCCCGCCGCACCGGGAACACCCCGAAAGCGGCCCGGGCATCCCCCGGGAGCGGGGGCTTTCCCCGGGCAGGCTGCAGAGCACATGGCAGACAGGAAAGCAGAGGCAGGGAGCGGCTTCTTTATTGAGCACCGGGGGCTGCGGCGGGGGGGAGTCAGCTGGGGGTGGGCGCAGGAGACCCCTCGGTCACTTTGCTCTGGGGAAGAAGAGAAAGAGAGCGGGGTGAGCGCCGGCTGCCCGGAGCCGCTGCCCCCTCCCCAAATCCCCCTGGGCCCCCCACGCACCATGGGCACCTCATCCAGGGGCTGGAACGGGGGCGTCCCGCGCCGGCACCGCCGCACCAGCAGCGCGGCCACCGCCGCCAGCAGCAGGCACACGGCCAGGGAGATGACAGCGACCACGCCAGGGCTCAGCTCGGCGGGGCGCGGCTCTGTGGGGCGAGATGGGCACCCCGTTATTCCCCTTGGCACCCCGTTATTCCCCTTGGCACCCCGGGATTTCCCTTGGCACCCCGTTATTTCCCCTGACACCCGTTATTCCCCCTGGCACCCCGCCTGCCACCACCCCACCCATCACAGAGCTGGCACCCAGCTCCTGTGTCACCTCCTGACCCCCCTGGCACTGGGGGACAAAAGGGGAGCCCTCAACAACCCCCCCCAAGGAGAGGGGAGCAGCCAGGGGGGCTCTGGGCTCACCGTGGGACCTGCACCCCTGTGAGTGCAGCCCCAAGTGGGGGATCCAGGGGGGCCCATGGCCATTCCCAGGCCCCCCAGCTGCCCGGTGCCCCCCAGGCTGGCTCTCACCAGAGCTCCCAGTGGCTGCTGTCCTTCTGGAGCTGGTGGTGACAGCCCTGGTGCTGTTGGGACCCGGGCTCACGGTGACTGTGGGGGGAGAGGCAGGCCCAGAGGGGCTGGGTGAGGAGGGAGCTGGGTTGGATGGATGCTCTGTGGGTCTGGACACACTTGTGCGGGATGGAGTCGGCGCCGGGGTGGCATTGGATGAGGATGTCCTGGCTGAAGATGGTGCTGTGGTGGTGTTGGATGAAGATGATGGAGGTGTTGACCCCGAAATATTGCGTGGAGTTGTTGATGTGGTGGTGTTGGATGGAGATGACACAGGTGTTGATTTTGAGATATTGTTTGGAGTTGGTGTGGTGGTGTTGGGTGAAGATGATGGAGGTGTTGACCCCAAAATAATGCTTGGAGTTGTTGATGTGGTGGTGTTGGGTGAAGATGATGGAGTTGTTGGTGTGGTGGTGCTGGATGCAGATGATGGAGGTGTTGATCTCGAGGTGTTGGATGGAGTTGTTGATGTGGTGGTGTTGGATGGAGATGACGCAGGTGTTGATTTTGAGATATTGTTTGGAGTTGGTGTGGTGGTGTTGGGTGAAGATGATGGAGGTGTTGGTCCCAAGGTAGTAGATGGAGTTGTTGATGTGGTGGTGTTGGGTGAAGATGATGGAGGTGTTGGTGTGGTGGTGCTGGATGAAGATGATGGAGATGTTTTTGACCCCGAGGTGCTGGGAGGGGTTGGTGCTGGGGTTTGGTTGGATGAAGATGATGGAGATGTTTTTGACCCCGAGGTGCTGGGTGGGGTTGGTGCTGGGGTTTGGTTGGATGGAGATGCTGAAGATGCTGTTGATCCCGAGGTGCTGGGTGGGGTTGGTGCTGGGGTTTGGTTGGATGGAGATGATGGAGATGTTTTTGATCCCGAGGTGCTGGGTGGGGCTGGTGCTGTGGTTCGGTTGGATCGAGCTGCACGGACTGCTCCCAAATCAGGGCCAGATGGACTCACACTCTGAGAGCCCTGGCTGGTGGCTGTAGGGGACAGAGATGGTGACACGGCTGTCCTTGAGCTGCTCTGAGACACTGTGGGGACACAATAAGTGCCACGTCCTGGCTCCAGACCTCGGAGGACAGAGCTGCTGAGCAGGCACATGGCAGGAGCCTGGCAGGGCAGCAGCCCCTGTCCCACCTCCCGGCCTCACAGGGATCATTGCCCAGGTGGTTTTGGTCACACAGAAACCTGGGATTTAGCCAGCATCAAACCCCAGAAATCCAGAATCAGAAAGAGCTTCCCGAGCTGTGGTGGCACGGGCACAGCACTGCTGGGGACAGGCAGAGCAGCGTGGCAGCAGCGGGCAGTGCCAGGGCAGTGCCAGGGCAGTGCCAGGGCAGTGCCAGGCCACGGGCACTCGTGCTGACCCAGCCCTTGTGGCACCCACCGGGCGCCCCCAGGGCCAGGTGTGGCAGGGACTCTCCCGTGGCCACGTGAGACAGAGCAGGTTTTCCGGGCAGTGCTGGCAGTGCCCCTTATCTGCCCAAATCCTGTTTGCACAGCAGGAGGAGCAAGTCCAGACTGGCCCCAGGGGGACACCGGGCAGAAATGCCCCGTGGCAGAGCCGGCACCAGGGGCACAGCGTGCCTGGGGGTCCCCACGGCTGCCAGCCCCACTGGGATGGGCTGTCACCCATCCGGCCCCTCTGCCAGGATGGCACGGAGCCCCTGCGTGCCACGATGGGTGAGCGAGGCCCCTCGGGTGCAGGGAGGGTGCGGGGGGCCCAGGCTGGAAACGGGGGGGCCCACGGTGGCCCGGGATCCCGGGGAGCCCTGTGCCCCGGGAGCGCTGATGCGGTGCCAGGTACCCGTGCCAGGAGCAGCCGGTTTGGCAGCCCGTGCGCCGGGAGGGGCAGGGAGCTCCGGTCCAGCCCGGCACTCCCGGGGAGGCGGTGCGGCCCCCCGGTGACCCCAGCCCCAGAGGGGACACGGAACCCCCCCAGGGCCCCAGTGGAGACCGCTACACGCGGTGACCTCCCCGAATGTCCCCGGTGCCCCGGAGCGCCCGGACGCTTCTCCCCATTCCTGAACCGGGCGGGGGGAGGCCCCAGACGCACCCACCGCCGGTACCGGGAAGCACCCAGCCCCCCGGTGCCGCCTCTCCCACGTGCCCCCGGGACCCCGCGGACCCTCCCGGTGCCCGGTACCTGCGGCAGCGAGCAGGGCAGCGGCGCAGCAGAGCAGGCGGAGCGCGCCCCGGGCCATCCCGCCCGGTGCCGGTGCCGGTGCCGGCGCCTTTACCCGCCCCGGGGGAGGCGGGGGCGCCCCCTGTCGGTACCGGGCGGCACCGCAGCGCCGGGACCCCGCGGGAACCGGGAGAACCCCCCCAAGCTCTCCCCCCCTGCCCACCTCCCACGGCAGGACCGGGAAACGGCCCCGGTACCGGGAGCCAGCCCTGCCGCGATCTCCGCGGACACGTGCGGACACCGGGAAGCGGGCACAAAGGGATCGGGGCATGTGGGGACACCGGGATGTGGCGACTTGGGGACAAAGGGATCTGGGAAAGTGGCGGCATCGGGATGCAGGAACATTGGGCTGCGGGAATGTGGGGACAAAGGGACCATCACGATGCAGGGACAACGGGATTTGGGGACATGAGGATGCGGGGATCTGGTGACACAGGGCACTGAGGCCACGGGGCCGACAGGTGCTGCCCCGTCCGTCTTCGCTCCGGAGCGAGCGGCACATCCGGGGCGCAGCTCGACCGCGCCGGGACGGCGCCGCTTCCGCGCGGCGGGGACGGCGCTTCCTCCGGGAAACCGCAGCCGGCTGGCACCGCGTCCCGGGGAGCCTCCCACGGCACGGCCCGGGGCTGAGCGATCCCCGGGGAGCCACCCACGGCACGGCCCGGGGCTGAACGTGGGGTCCCCGGGGAGCCCCCCAGCGCAGGGTACCCAGGCACCCCACGCTCTCGGCAGCGGGGCGATCCCGCCGCTGGAACGGGCTGGAGCTGCCGCCGGCAGTGTCCCCGGGACTCGGGGCCGGTGCCCCGGTGCGGCTCTCCCCGGGACGGGGCCCCGCAGGTGGGGAACGCCAAGGAGGAGCCTGTGCGGTGCCGGGAAGCGCGGGGCTCGCCGAAGCCTGGGAGGAGCAGGGGAGGCCCGGCCTTGCTGGGTGCATGGGGGTGACCCCCGGGCACCGGGACAGGGGGGTGGTGGTGAACCCCCCAACATGGAGAGGGTCTGGCAGGGCAGAGCCACAGCCAGGAGCAGCACTGGGGTCCCCTCGCCCACCTCCTCACACATGGGAACCCCTCAGCCCCAGGGGAGCCCAAATACACCCATACTCCCCCCAAGAGAGCCCAAATAACCCCACACCCCCCGCAACACCCCAACCTTTCGCCACCCCCTCCCCACAACGCCCCCCTCCCTAATAACCACAGTCCCACGGACCCCCTCGCCCTCCACCCTCTCCAGTGATTCCAGAGCCTCTTGGCCGGCCCTGGAGGGGTCTCACGCCCCAGTCCCCATCGCCCCCCAGAACTCCCCGGTCCTCCCCGGTGGCCGTTCCCCCCAGCCCAAGATGGCACCGGCCGCGCCACTTCCTGCCCGCGCCGCCCCTTCCCGTCCCTTCCCGGGCGCAGCAAACAGCCAGAGGCCAATTCTCCGTGTCGCGGGGTTTTACTGGGACCTCACTGGAATGTGTGGGGCGCGGAGGGGCCCGGGGAGGGCGGCCCGGGCCCCTCTCAGTCCGTGCGCGGCGGGGAACCCCCCCGGCCGCTCCCTCCGCGGGGAGCGGGGCGTGCTCGGTGCCCGCCGTCCGGAGCCGGTCCCGGTCCTCCCCTCAGGCCCCTCGGTCCGTGTCCGGGGAGACGGGCGGGGGGCGATCATCGCTCTTCTTCCTCCCCCTGGGACCCCTCAGTCCCTGCCCGGGGCAAGGCGGGCGCTTCCCCCGCTCCCCTCGGTCCGTGCCCGGGTCCCCTCGGTCCGTGCCCGGGTCAGAGCGGGCGCTTCCCCCGCTCCCCTCAGTCCGTTCCCGGGACCCCTCGGTCCGTTCCCGGGGCGAGATGAGCGCTTCCCCCGTTCCCCTCGGTCCATGGCCGGGGCAGGGCGGGCGCTCCCCCGGGTCCTTGCCCGGGACCCCTCGGTCCGTGCCCGGGCTGGGGCCCGCCCGGGGTCAGTACGCCGGCACCTGGTGCTGGTGCTGGGGCAGGAGCTGGCAGCCGCTGTTGACGTGGCTGAGCACCTTCTGCTTGAGCTGGGCGACCTGCTCGCGGAGCAGGCTGGCGGTGGAGGCGAGCTCCGTGTTCTGGCTCTTAAGGCTCTTCACCTTCTCCTCCAGCCGGGAGATCCGCTCCAGCTTCCTCTTGCGGCACTTGGAGGCGGCGATGCGGTTCCTCAGCCGCTTCCGTTCCGCCTTGATGCGCTCCTGCGTGTCCATGTCGATGGGGGACAGCGGGGGGCTCTCCCCGAAGCTCGGCACCTCCGGCACGATCTGCGGCTCGTCCTTTAGCGGCGGCGGGGGCGGCGGCGGAGGCAGCCGCGGCGGCGGCGCCGCGAACGGGCCGGGGTCGGCGGCGTAGCTGACGGCCGGGTAGGTGCTGAGGTTGGCGTAGACCGGCGGCTCCGGGGCCATCCCGGCGGCGGGCAGCTCGCCCGCGCCGCCGCTTCCTCCCCCGCCGCCGCCGCCCGCGCCGCCGCCGCTCCCCGCCGCGCCGCCGCCCAGCTGGTTCTGCTTGTGCAAGTCCTCCAGCGCCTTGACGAAACCCTCGGCGAACTCCTGCTCCTCGGAGGCGGCCGCTTTGGGGTAGAGGAACTGGCCGCTGGTCGGGGTGGTGGTGACCAGCCCGTTGGACTGGATGATGAGCCGCTCCAGCTCCGGGGACGCCAGCTTGAGCAGCCCCAGCTCGGCCGAGCCCAGCAGCCCCGCCGCCTCGCCGCTGGCCGCGCCGGGGGCTTTCAGCGCCGCCGCCACCTGTTCCGGTAAGGCCATCCCGAGCGCGTCCTTCTTCATCATGCTGCCGCCGGGGAAAGGCAGGAGGAGCCCGTTGCTGCCGGAGGACGGAGCGAAGCCGCTGCCGAGGCCGCTCAACACATCATCATGGTAGAAGGGTGTTTCCATCCTCCTCCCCCGCCCGGCTGCGGGGGAAACGGCGCCGGGGCGGGGGGAGGACCGGGGCGAGCGCGGGGCGGGGAGGGCGGGGGGGGGGGAGGCGCCCGGTGCGCACCGGCCGCGGCCCCGCTCCTGCGCGCGCGCACACGGCTCTGCCGCCGCCGCGCGCCCCGCGCCGCGTTAAATAGGCGGCACCGCCGCGGTGACCTCACCGCGTCGAGTCCCCATTGGCTGCAGATGACGTCCTCGGGCGCCCTCGTTTGCATACGGGGCGCGGCCTCGTCCCCGCGGAGGCGGCGCCCCGCCCCGGCCCGGTCCCGCCCCGGCCCCGTCGCCGCGGCGACCGGCGGGTAAACGGGACAACAGCGCGCGGGGCCCTGGGATGACGTCAGCGCGGGGGAGGGGCGGTCACGTGGCCCCGAGGCGCGCGCCCCGCCGGGGCTGATGGGCACAAAGGGAGGGGCGGGAACCGGGAACGGGAACGGGACAGGGCACCGAGAACTGGCACCGGGAACGGGACAGGGCACTGGGAACCGGGCACGGGAACGGCACAGGGCACCGGGAAGAGGGCACGGGAACGGGGCACTGAGAATAGGAATGGGAATCGGGCATGGGAATTGGCTAGTGGGAACTGGGACTGGGCACAGGGCACAGGAACCGGCCACCTGGCACTGGGCTCCCGGTACCGGCACCAGAACTGTCCCTGGCATGGGCACTGGGCATTGGCTCAGGCACTGGTACCGGGCACTGGGCACCAGCACCGGACACTGGCACCGAGCCGGACCCTGGCTGTAAAATGGGTACAACAAATAAATAAATGAACACACCGGGCCAGGCACGCCACGGGACCTCACGGGAACGCCGGGGGACAGCCAGGCCACCGCCCGTGTGGGTCAGCCCAGGACAGGCCGCTGGCACAGCAGGGTTTGCGTGCCCTGTACCGCTCCTGCATGTCCCCGCACCTCCCGTGTCACCGCCGCGCCCCGGTGGCACCGGGGGTTACCCAGGGAACAGCCGCTCCCTCCGGCCAGCCGCGGTTCACCGGGGAGCGGGGGGGTTACACCATCCCTGCCCCGTGGGTCAGCCAGGGGCACCACGAGCCCGGTGCGGGCGGCACCGGGGAAGGAGTTAACGGCGGTGGCGGTGGCGGTGGCGGACGTCACGGCCGGCCAAGCCCGCGGGCGGCTGAGGGGGCGGATCGGCGTCAGCGCTTGACGTCACCGGCGCGGGGGGAGGCAGCGCCGGTGGCCGCCGATAACCCCCCCCCCCCCCCAGGATGCGGCCCCCGCGCCGCCGAGAGCCCGGGCACACGCGGGGCCCCGGGACACCGGGGCGGGTGACGCCGAGCCGGCGCTAATTGCGGCCAGATGCTCCCCGGGCTGCGCTAACGAGAGCGATAAATCAGCGGCGTCAGCGCCGCGGGCGTGGGGGGACTCGGGGGACACCGCGGGCCCCCCGCTTCTCCCGGTGCCAGGAGCTCCCGCCCCGGTGCGTCCGTGCTGCCCGCAGGCGGCGGGGACGGTGTGTGGGGACACGGGGGACACCCAGGACAGACGTGGGGCAGCGCTCGGGGCCGGCACCCGCGGTGCTGGCGCTGGGGAAACTGAGGCACAACTGAGAGAACGACTGCGATCTCCCCTCCCCCCCCGGCCAACAGCTGCTGTTAATTAAAGCCCGAATCAACGCGGTTTATTAAATCTCAGCAGGGAGAGAGCAGGGCGGACACGGCTCGGTGTGCCCCGCTGGCCCCGCTGTCCCGAGCCGGTGGCGGTGCCAGGCCCGGTGTCCCGGCGGCTCCCAGCAGCTCGCAGGTGAAGCCGCCGTTCCCGTTCCCAAACCCCTCATTAGGGGCGCGGCCAGGCCGGCCCGGCAGGTTCAGACTTTCCATGCCGGCCAAACCCGGCGGGCGAGGGACAGGGAGGTAAAAGCCTCCCCTTGCCCCTGTCCCCAGCTCCGCTGGCGGTGCCCAGGCTGGGGACACACCGGGAGCACCGGGGTACCCCACGGAAAGCGGGGCGAGCTTTGGCCGGCGCTGCTTTCGCGGTTCCACCGGGGAACCGGCCGGCCCCGGGCCCTCCCGGTGGCCGGGGACGGGAGCCGCGAACCGGCCGGGCCCCACCGGCACAGCCCCGCCAGAGCAGCGGCAGCCGGGGCTCGTCCTGCCGTGTGCCCCCTCTGCCACCACCGCTGCTCATCCCGCGTGTCCCCTGTCCCCGGAGCGAGAACGCGATGCCAGCGGCTTAATTTCCCTAATGAGCGTTTAATGAGGGGCGTGAAGCTGTGACCCCTTCCGCCTGCAGAGCCGCGGGCAGGGCCCGAGCTGGTGGCAGGGCCGCCGTCCCCACGGCGGGGTGGCCACAGCTGCTGTTCCCTCGGAGCCCTCGGTGTCCTGCCACCTGCCAGCCAGGCTGGATTCACCCCGGAGCAGGACCTGGGATGAGCCTGGAGCAAGGCCATGGCCACCAGAGCATCCTCACGCTCCTGCTGTCCCCACCGTGGCTCCAACAGTGCCACCAGCACCGTTCCCTGTGTGCCACCAGCTCCGGGACACCAGGGGTGCCTGGTCCAGCTGTGGTCAGCAGCTCCGGGCACTGAGCGGTGCCCGCGGGCTCCCAGGGATGCCAAGCTCCCCCTGGAAAAGGGAACAAGCTGGGTTTGCACCCCAGGACTGGCACGGCAGGCTCTGGGCACGCAGTGGAAGCTGCCTCTTACTCATTGCCACGGGCAGGCAGAGAGGAACCGAGCCGGGAAAACAAGAAGTCACAGCTGCCACCACCGCCTGTCCCCAAACCTGCCCTGTCCCCGAGGAACCCCCAGGGGCCTCCGACAATCAAAAACAAGAATTAAAAAAAAAAAAAAAAACAACAAACTGCAAGAAAAGAAAAGAAAAAAAAATAAAAAACAGAAAGAAAGAGAGAAAGAAAACAGATTTAAAAAGGAAAAAGGAGGAGGAGGAGGAGGGTTTGACGTGTATTTTTAGTTGCTTAGCACAGCCCTGAAATATTTCGGCAGCCACTCCCTCCGCGTCGCTGGTGTGTAACTATTCCTGTGCTGCCTCCTCGCAGGGCTCAGGAGCTCTGAGTCACCGTGGGGCAGCCGGAGACACGAACCCAGCGCTGCCACCAGCCCCGCCGGCCCCAAAATATCCCGGGAAGGGTTTCCAGGGTGGCCTTTGCTGGGTCTTTCCATGGGGACACGCTGGCCCTGCCAGGCTCTGCACCCACCCACGCCCGCAGCCAGGCTCAGACTTTTCTTCCTCCTCCTCCTCCTCTCTCTGCTTGTTGCTTTTATCTCGCTCCTCCCTGTTTTGTTTCATTTTTTTGTTGTTGTTGTTGGTTTTTTTCAGCCTCCCTGCGCTGCCACGGGGCAGTGACAGCCCCAGGGTTTCGTTTTTGGGGCAGAAAAGCCCAAAGCGATGGATGCCCTTCCACAGAGCCATCTGCCCTTTGTGGGGGGACAAAAATATCCCTGGCAGAGGTGGAAAAAGGAAAAGGGGGGAAGCAGGCAGGGAATGCTGCTAAAGTGGGGTAATTAAACAAATGCAGAACTTAACGAGCTCCATCACCTGACCCCAGAGCTTGGCCGGGAGATAAGGAGCACTTGGAGGACTCTACCCCGAGCTGGAGCCAAAGGTCCCATTGTTGCAGCGAGGATTTCTCCTGCCAGAAAAGCCCTCAAATCCCAGCAGGGCTGGAGCCGTTTCCCTTTCCAGCAGGGAAGCCACAGCACACGGAGTCTCTGTGGCTGGAGGGATCCGGAGGGAGGGAGCAGGTTGGGAAGGGAAAGTCTGACACAGCCTGGGCTTTGTTAAAATGCCACAGGAGTTTTCCAGCAGGGAGGACGCATCACCCCATCTCCCCTGGAATTGGCTCCCTGGGATGAGCACGGAGCGCTGCTCACGGCCTCACTGAGGAACAGCTCCACGGGGAACGCGTGGCCGCTGTTGGAAATGGAATATTTGGGGATTTATCCCCGACTCCAGGGCTCAGGGAAGGGTTCAGGGCCCGGGCAGCATCACAGACACACAGAGGGAGGCGGCTGCGAGAGGCTGGAGATTTTATTCTCACTCACCACTGTGCCCAGTTCTACAAACATTAAAAAAATAAGTCTATAAAAGCAAGTTCTTCACTCCTTTTCAGTACAGCGGCGATGGCAGAGCCTCCAGTATGAGAACCAGTCGTACAAACTCCAAACCTGCTCAAAACACGTCACAATAGCAGTTTTCCCCCCCCCCCAAAATTCAGCTGTTTCATCCATCCGAGGGGGGTTTGAGGCACACCCAGAGCTGTTCCTTCCCCACCGTGTGCTCAGCTGGGGCCAGCCAGGATGTTCTGAGGGTGTGTGGGATGGAAGACTGGAGTAACCTGCCCTGGGAATTCCCAGGAGTTTTCTGAGGCTGCAGGAGGGACACGTTCACACGCTGTCCCCAAGGGAGGGTAATTGGTGGCTGGGGGAGGAAGTGACAGGTACAGCCAGCGAGGTCAATCACCAGCCACCAATGGGAGAAATTAGGCTGAGAAATGTCCTGAGAGCTCAGGACTTGGTGTCACAGCAGAAGGGAGAGAGTTTTCAAAATCGAATCCGTGTAAATCAACATCAAGTTGATGTTTCGAAAATTAAATTTAAATCCCCCATGAAGAATAAGGGGTGCATCAGCCTCATGCAAAAAAAAGCCCCAAAAAAACCCAGCAAAAACCACAGAGAAAAAAAACCCAGTTCCTTTGAAGGAAACTTCCAATCTGAAGTCAAATTAGCGATGAACTAATTGGGAAATGCTCATTTGTCACAAAGCTCTCTTGGGAACAAGCCTTGGAGGCCAATGTTCATCCCTCCTTTGAGCCACTGGAGAAACAGAACTCACTGGCCAGGAGAAGAAAAGCAAAGCTTGAAAGTTTGTTGGTTTAAAAAAACCCCAAACCTTTAGGACTATTCATTACAAACTCAACATCCTCAAGTTCAGTGTTTTTAAACCAAAACACATCTGTTACAAACAAAACAAGTTTCCCAAGTTTCAAGTATTTAAAAAAAAAAAATTAAAAAAAAAAAAATCCAAGCAATCCAGAAAGTGTTTGCCTTCGTACTGGTACCTCTGAACGGGAAAATATTTTAAATTAAACCTGGTAAGCCTGAAAAAAACTCATTCTCAGGAGAAGGCAGAACCTCGCTCCTTAACCATGAATTTTTAAAAAATATTTCCAATGATTTACTGACTACAAGGAGGGAAAACTCCACGTGAGGGGCTTCCACAGGAGCACGGTTTGGGCTCTGGTTCTGACGGAGGAGTGGGAAAGGGAACGTTCCTGGACACGTGGCAGCCCTGAGGTGACAAAACCCGGAGTGTCCCTGGCCCTCACTGCTTGGCTGATTGCCTGCCCGGCTTCTTCTCCTGCTGGCCTCTTCCGCTGCCTGGAATTCCTCGGCCACGGCCGCCGAACACACCTGAGGAGCAGAGAGGGACAGGTGACAGCACCCTGGGAGCCAGCAGCGCCCCACGGCCTCGCTCACCCGCCTTGCACCCCGAAAACTTGCTCCTTTTGGAGTCTCAGAAGCAGAAATGCGCCTCTTTGACTTCTCCTTTTGCAGCCCCAGACCTTTGTTTGGGAGGTGCACAAATCCTTGTTTGGGAGGTGCATAAATCCTTGTTTGGGAGGTGCACAAATCCTTGTTTAGGAGGTGCACAAATCCTTGTTTGGGAGGTGCATAAATCCTCCCCCTGCCTCAGCAGCACCTCCCTGGCGTGTCCGTCCCGTGGTTAATGCTGATCGCGTGCTAAACTCCGGTTTCTTCCCCCAAAAAATGGAACCAGGGAAGCAGCAAATGCAAAACCCAGGTTGGGAAGCGTCCCCTGAGAGCTGTGAGGGCAACGCAAGGCCCGGGCAGAGCAATCCCTGGTTCTGAGAGCGCGCAGGACAGCAGGGGCTGCTTTGGGGGCTGCACTGAAATCCCCAGCCCCAAAACCAGGAGCTGCCGAGCCCAGCCCTGAGATTCATCCCCAAAATCCCATCCTGGGGATAAAATTGGATCCACCCTGCCCCACAAAGGCAGAGCCCAAAGGAGACCCAGTCCGAGCTTCTCTAGAGGAGGGGACGTGCCCAAAACATAAATTATTAAATGATTCCCAAGCCTGCAGTGCTGGGGATGCTCCTCCTGGAGCAAAGGCTGGGGACCTGTGAGTCTGGCAAGCAAGAAGTCAAAGGAGGAGGAGGATTAGGAGTGTCAGAAACAATAATCCTTTCAACTGTGAGCACAATTACAGCTTCCCTCCTGCCCCGTGGCCTCCCAACAAAATTGTCCTGCCTTCATTTTTTTTTTATTTGTTTTATTTTTTTTTTCCCCTCCTCCCTTCAAGTCTCGGTAATGGGAGCCAAACCTTTGAGCTAATTAGCAAATGCTGAAGCTTCCCTTGAAAATATTCCATCAGCAAATTGAGGCTGCCCATGGAAACAGCAGCAGGAGCTGCACCTTGGAGCTCCCCACCAGGTGGGCACTGCCACAGTGGGGAAAACAGCGAGGTTTTGGTGTTTATCCCCCAAAAAAATCCTAAAAAACTGCTGTGCCAAGGCAGGGAAAACAGCAGGGTTTTGGTGTTTATCCCCCCAAAAAAAGTCCTAAAAAACTGCTGTGGCAAGGCAAAGGCAAGGAGGGGAACCTCTGTAATAAATAAATATAAATGTATGAATACATCTATATAAATATAAATATTGGTGATAAATATAAATATATAAACAAATATATTTATATAATCTTATTTTTATAAATATAAATACATAGATAAATATAATAAATAAAGGGAAATATTTGGAAATATGTGGCAGGTGGACACTGCCACAGCAGGGAAAACAGCAGGGTTTTGGTGTTTATCCCCCCAAAAAAATCCTAAAAACTGCTGTGCCAAGGCAAGGCAAGGAGGGGAACTGTATATATTTATTCACTATATTTATATATATTTATTTCTTATATTTATGTATATTTATTTCTTATATTTATGTATATTTATATATTATATTTATGTATATGTATATATTATATTTATATATTTAAATACATAAACAAATATAAATATATTTTATTTTAATATATTCGTTTATTATATTTATATATTTATATATATTTATAATATTTATATATTTTATATATTGTATTTATTTATCTAAATATATAATCAAATATATTTAAATAAATATATTTAAATAAATATATTTTTTTATTTATAATTATTATAAGCATATAAATAAATATAATAAATAAAGGGAAAGATTTGGAAAGATCACTGGGCAGGATCCTGGCACAGGATTCCTGGCACAAGGGGAGAGCCCAGGAACAGCTCCCAGGCTTCCAGGGGGATAATTTGGGGACAAGGAGCAGCAAATCCCCAGCTGGAGTGCCCTGGGATCACCTCAGCCCTGAAATGGGAAGGGTTGTTTGGGTGACCTATTTCCTCTGAAGTGGCAACCTGCCCTTTATCAGGAACGTGAATTATTGAATTATTCATCTGCCAGGAGCAGCTCAAACCCTCACAAAGTTTTGTCTTCTTCTTTTTTTTCTTTTCTTTTTTAAATACAAATACATTAACAAATCAGGAAATCCAAACCCCCATTTTAAAGGGGGAGAAGATGATTTTTTTCCCCCTCACTGCCACGAGCAGAGCCCGGTTTATTTTCACTATTTTCACCCGGAACCGCCTTTTTTTGCCTTTTCTTCTGTTTTCCCCCTGGGCCTTGCTGAGCCGCATTTCTGCAGGGCCGCGCTCCTGGAGGAGCCAGGAGGAGCTGGAACAGCTCAGGCTCTCCACAGCTCCTGCCCAGCCCCAGGAAGGAGGGAGGGAGGCCCATCCCTGGCACGAATCCTCCCCGTTCCTTGGCAGGGGCCGCCTGCTCGACTGGATCCTGAGCTCAGGAGCTGCTCCAGCTTCTCCCAGACTCGGCCCTGGCTCTGAAACAGAGCTCCAGGAGCTGCTCCTTGCACAACAGGGGAAATTAGAAAGGCAGGATCCCATTCTGCCCTCTCCAAGATGAGGGAGATAAAAAAAATCAGATTTTTACCTTGTTCAACTCCTCCAAACCCAAAAAAAATCAGATTTTTACCTTGTTCAACTCCTCCAAACCCAAAAAAATCAGATTTTTACCTTGTTCAACTCCTCCAACCCCCCCAAAAAATTCAGATTTTTACCTTGTTCAGCTCCTCCAAACCCCACCAAAAAAAAAATCAGATTTTTACCTTGTTCAGCTCCTCCAACCCCCAAAAAATCTGATTATTATCTCATCCAGCTCCTCCAACCCCAAAAGAAAAATTCAGATTTTTACCTCGTCCATCTCCTCCAACCCCAAAAGAAAAATCAGATTTTTACCTTAATAAGCTCCTCCAACCCCCAAAAGAAAAAATCAGATTTTTACCTCGTTCAGCCACTCCAACCCCAAAAGAAAAATTCAGATTTTTACCTCATCCAGCTCTTCCAACCCCAAAAGAAAAATTCAGATTTTTACCTCATCCATCTCCTCCAATCCCCCCAAAAAATTCAGATTTTTACCTCGTCCATCTCCTCCAACCCCAAAAGAAAAAATCAGATTTTTACCTCATTCAGCCACTCCAACCCCAAAAGAAAAAATCAGATTTTTACCTCATCCAGCTCCTCCAACCCCCAAAAAAAAAATCAGATTTTTACCTTGTTCAGCCCCTCCAAACCCCCCAAAAAATTCAGATTTTTACCTCGCCCAGCCCCTCCAACGCCACGGCCCTTCTGCTGCTTCTGCTGCTGCATCCCCCCACGGCCTCTGCCCTTGGACACCACCTCCTCCTTGACCATGTCGATGATTTCATCGGGGATCCGCAGGTATTTGATGGTGCTGCCGCGGATGTAGCACTCGGGCATCCTCCAGAACTTGTCCCCGTCCTGGTGGGCAGAAACAGGAGGGAAAAAACTGCGGCTTTTGGGTCGTTTTTAGGGATTTTGAAACTGTTCCTGTCCCGTTTGGTGAGCAAAACGTGAGGCCGCGAGCAAAACCTGCTGCTTTTGGGGATTTTGAATTTGTCACCACGAGCAAAACCTGCTGCTTTTGGGGATTTTGAATTTGTCACCACGAGCAAAACCTGCTGCTTTTGGGTCACTTTTAGGGATTTTTAACATGTCCCTGTCCTGTTAGGGAGCAACATGAGCAAACTCTGATGATTTCTGCTGATTTTGGGTCGTTTTCAGGGATTTTGAAGTTGTTCCTGTCCCATGTGGGGAGCAAAATGTGAGGCCGCGAGCAAAACCTGCTGCTTTTGGGTCACTTTTGGGGATTTTGAATTTGTCACCATGAGCAAAATCTGCTGCTTTTGGGTCACTTTTAGGGATTTTGAACACGTCCCTGTCCTGTTAGGGAGCAACATGAGCAAAATCTGATGATTTCTGCTGATTTTGGGTCGTTTTCAGGGATTTTGAAGTTGTTCCTGTCCCATGTGGGGAGCAAAATGTGAGGCCGCGAGCAAAACCTGCTGCTTTTGGGTCGCTTTTGGGGATTTTTAACACGTCCCTGTCCTCTTAGGGAGCAACATGAGCAAAACCTGCTGCTTTTGGGTCACTTTTAGGGATTTTGAACTTGTCACCACAAGCAAAACCTGCTGATTTTGGGTCACTTTTAGGGATTTTGAGCGTTTCTGGAGGGGGGAGAGCTGCAGCAGTCGTTGCTGGGAGCATTATCTGTAACCAGCTGTGAAAAATGGGGCCTTTAACTCCCCAAAACACAGAGCCCCACAGACAACTGTAACTTCAATTTGTTCCTCAAACGGGGGCAGAAAACGTCAGAAGAAGAGGGGGGAGGGAACCAGGCCCTTCTTCCCTTCTCACACCAGAGGGGAATTGAAAGTGGAACCAGAGGCAGGAGTTAAAACGGTGCTGAAAAACCAATTCTGGTAAGAGAAACGCAGCTGTGGCCAGGATTCCTGTCCAGCTGGGAGCCACCCCACTCCTTCGCTCCTCTGGGGTGTGGAGGGAGCAGAGAGGCAGCTCTGGAGCCAGCTGGCTGTGGGATGGGAGCCTCCAGAGCAGCTGAGGGAAATGAGGGACTCACACTTTATATATTTATGCATAAAAAAATAAAAATGAAAATCTCCAGGTGCTCAGTTTTGGAGCAGACACCTCCCTGTGTTGCTTTCAGGCAGCTTCAGGGTTTTCCTGGGATACCATGGGCTTCCCTAGGACTCAACCCAATGGGTTATTTTATATATATATATATATTTTTTTTTTTTTTTAAATAAAAATGAAAATCTTCAGGTGCCCAGTTTTGGAGCAGCCACCTCCCTGTGTTGCTTTCAGGCAGTTTCAGGGTTTTCCTGGGAAAACATGGGCTTTCCTAGGACTCAACCCAGTGGATTATTATATATTTATTATATAAATATATATATATTTATATATATTTATTTAAATAAAAAATAAAAATAAAAGTCTTCAGGTGCTCAGTTTTGGAGCAGCCACCTCCCTGTGTTGCTTTCAGGCAGTTTCAGGGTTTTCCTGGGATACCATGGGCTCAACCCAGCAGGGTTTCAGCGAGTGGCTGTAGGAACAAGAACCCAGGGCTGAACAACAACAACTCAGGGCTGCAGGAATGAGAACCCAGGGCTGAAACAACAACTCAGGGCTGCAGGAATGAGAACCCAGGGCTGAACAACAACAACTCAGGGCTGTAGGAACAAGAACCCAGGGCTGAACAACAACTCTCTGGCCATGATGTCAGTGGGAGGAGGGCTGGGAGCCGGCTCCAGCAGGGCCTGGCTGCAGCTGGGGTGGCTCCAGCCCAGCCCTCCCCATGTGCAGCAGTGTCCCAGGAGGGGAGGTGCAGCCAGCACGCCCCGTGCTGCTCCCTGGGGATGCGGCAGAGCCGGAGCATCGGGGGCAGCGCGGGCGCAGGGCAGAGATCTCTGCAGCCAGGTGGAGGAAATGGCATTTATTGCAAAGGGCCTGGGTGCAGGGCCCTGCTGGGAGCTGCCAGGCATGGCTGGAGCAGGACTGAGAGGAGAGAGGGGAGAGAGGATGGGAGGGTGAGAGAGTAAAAGGGGCTAAGAGAGTAAAAGGCAAGAGAGCGAAGAGAGCAAGGTTCCCGTTCCAATACCATAAATCTTCTTCTGTGCTGAATATTCTAATTCTCACTAACCAATCTAGTACAATGCACAAATCCTATAGCATTTCCATACAGCCTGTATGGTACATTACCACACTGGGTCACATTTTAAACCCTAAAAACTCCTCTTTGGGCCCCTTCTGCCAAGCTGTAGGGTCTGCTCTGCCCCTTGGGCCTGTCTGCAAGCAGAGGGTGTTGTTCCATCACCTTCAGCTGGCCACACCATTGTTTTCCAGTTGTTCAGTAACTGAGGGATCTCAAAGCTTGCTTTCACTTCAATCTCGCTTACCATTTCCATATTCTCCAAATCTTTTGCCAGACAATCACATTTATAAGGCTTTCCTGTTTCATCTTCCCCAACACAGCAGCTCCTCTCATCACCATTATTATTATTATTACCATTTGGGGCAGCTCTGCCTGCACGGGCAAGCCCGGGACGAGGTAGAGGAGCAACAAAATTCCCTTCCAAGAGACAGAACCGGCAAACCCCGCCCTGCCTGGGATGTGCCCGGCTGCTCCTTGGCTCGGATGCAGGAAGGGATGGAGCTCCCGGCTCCTTCCTCGTTCCGGGCTGCCCCGGGTAAACAAGAGGCTCCCGGCTCGTTGTCCCGTGCCATCTAGCGGCCAGGGCCACCAGTGCCACCAGCAGATTCCGTCCCCAGCCGGGGTTTGGGGGTGTTTGGAGGCAGATGAGGCTGCTCCCCCTGCGTGCCGGGGTCATAGGGTGGTGGAATCGTGGAGTGGTTTGGGTTGGGAACCAAAGGTGGTCCCAGTTCCACACCTCCCACTGTCTCGGGTGGCTCCAAGCCCTGTCCAGCCCGGCCCTGGACAACGCTGGGTTGTGTCCAAGGGATGGGGACACAATCTGCACAATCCCACAGCTGCTCTGGGAATCTCATCCCAAACCTCCACCACTTTCACAGGGAGGAATTCCCTCCCAAAATCCCACCCGACCCTGCCCTCCCCCTGTGTCCTGCCATTCCATCCCCTGCCCAGAGTTTCTCTCCATGTTTTTGTCAGCCCTTTCAGCCCTTTGAGGTGACTCCAAAGCTTCTCCAGTTCCCTTTTCCCACTGGAGAGCTGCTCCATCCCTCTCTGCTCATCCCGGACTTGCTCCAACATCTCCACATCCTTCTGGATGATCCCTCCCAATAAAACCTGAGCTGCTGCTCTTCCCAGGCAGAGCACTGAGCCTTTGGAAGCAAATTTCCAAGGCGAAGGGAATCATCACCTGTGTCCTCCTGACTGTGCTGTCACCTCCTCTGAGTCCCCCTCCCACTAAATTCAACAGCGGTTCCTCGTCCCACCGTCACCCAAGACCCAGCCACAAATTCCTAAATTCCACCCCAAAATTCCCTGCAAACCTCGCTCAGGGCGTCTCCCCCGTCACACTGGTGTGCCCCAGCAACACCACTCCACACTCCTGTCCCAGAGACAGCGGGAACTGGGGGGGTTTGCAGGGGATTTTTGGGAGAACGAGGATCCCTGGCAGCCTCTCCCTGCCACTCCAGGGCTGGGAAAGCACAACAGCAGCTGGGCTTCCACCCATCTGCGCTGCCCACAGGGACCACACCGGACACTTCTGGCGGGGGTCAAAGCCCAAAACACAGATCCCAATCTCCTGGAGCAGCTCTGGCCAAGGGCAAAGGTCCCAGACCTTCCAAAGGTGCCCTTCATCTCAGTGGGTGAACTCAGCTGGATGTGGAGAGGGAATAAAAGAGATTGGAGGCAATAAAAGAGATTGGAGGGAATAAAAGAGACTGGAGGGAATAAAAGGGATTGTGGTGTTTGAGGTTGCCTGGGACAGGTAAAGGCTCTGGTTTTTGGGAAACCTGGATCAGCATCACAGCACATGGCCCCCCACTCCTCATCCTGTGATGTGCAGAGAGGGGACACCTACACAAGGCTGCTCCTTCATTATGGGCACTATCAATAATTAAATGGGCATTATTATAATTACATTAAATCTGCATCTCAGGCAGAGGTCACCCCTCCATAGGAGCGATGTGAATACAGCAGAGCCAGCCTGGCTGCGGGGACAGAGCTGGGGAACCTTTGGGGACAGATCGGGGGTGCCAGTCCTGTCTGCCCCCGGTGCTCCCCGCGGACCCTGCCTGGGCGAGCCCTGCCCGGTACCGGTGCCGGTGCTCCAGCCTTACCCGTGATGTGCAGATAACCTCCCGCAGGTTGATGTTCATCCAGTTGTCGCAGCTCACCAGGTGCCCGTTGTACGTCTCCCCGTTCTTCAGCTCCACCAGCTGCGAGAGAACGGCGGTCACGGGGCGCCGGTACCGGGACGTGCCCGGTGCCACCCGCGCGGTACCGGAGAGGGGAGCGGGGCTGGGCCGCGCGGCCCGTACTCACCATGGGGTGGTTCTGCGCCGTCTTCAGCAAGGACAGGGGCAGCTGCGGAGGGAAGAGAGGAGAAAGGCCTCAGCACCGACCGGCAACGGGACACCGGCCGGGGCACCGACCCGAGCACCGAGCGGGGCAGCGGGCACGCCATCCCGGACGGCGGGGAAGAGATGATCCAGGCCCTCCCGTCCGCTCCAGCCTCCTCCCGAGCCCGGCTCCCCGTTCCCCCCCGTTCCTGGTGCCCCGCTCACCATCGTGCCGGACCGGGAGCCGCCGCCGCGCCGGGCACTGCCGCTCAAACCGCCCCCGGCTCCGCGCGGGACCAATCAGAGCGCGGCGCGGTCCCGCCGCAGCCAATCAGAACGCGGCGCGGTCCCGCAGCAGCCAATCAGAGCACGGATCACGGCCCGGCCGCGCCGCGCCGCCCGGTCCGCGCCTTTGCGGCGGCACCGCCCGGGACTGGCCGCGCCGGGACGCGCTCCGCACCTCCCGGTACCGCGGCCGCGCTTCGTGCTGCCCCACAGCCAGGCAGGGAACCCCCGCGAGGCGCAGGGTGAGCGTTTTATTTAACCAAACCCCCCCCCGAGTCCCGCCGCTGAGGCGGGGGAGCGGGAACCCCTCGGGCTGCGCCGCGCACGGGCGCTCCCGGTGATCGGTAACGGGTGAAGGGCTCCAGGCCGTCCCGCTGCGGGACTTCCGCCGCGGCGGCGGAAGCGGCGGGTCCGGGCGGCGCGGGGCGGGGCGGGCGGCGCGGGGCGGGGCCGCGCTCAGTGCGGGGCGGCGGCGGCGGGACGGGACGGACAGACAGACGGACGGACAGACAGACGGACGGACAGACAGACAGACAAACGGGACGGGACGGGACGGACGGGACGGAGCCGCGATGGAGAAGCCGCGGCGGGCGGTGGTGGTGACGGGTACGGGGCGGCGAGAGGGGAAATGGGGGGGGGTTACCGGGGGACCCCGTTCCTGCCGGGGCAGTTTTGGGGGAGCCCTTCCCCAACTGAGGGGGGGCTGCCAGGGAAGGGCAGGGCTGGGGGGGTTAAAGGGTCTGGGGGCGCAGCTGGGGGACCCCTGCTCTGCGCCGAGGAGCAGCTTTGGGGATCCTTTCCTGACTAAAGTGGCCGGGGGTAGGGGTGAGACCCCTTCCCGAATTGACGGGGGGCTTGGAGGGGCCGCTTCTGTGTGATGGGGAATTTTGGGGACCCCTTCACCACAAGGCTTGGAGGGGGCACTTGGGGACCTGTTCCCTGAGATAAGTGGGGGATCCCGTCCCTAGGGTGAGAGGGGGGTCCGCTGTCCCATCATGGGGGGACTGAATGGGGACTGGGGGCTGTCCCCTCGGGGGGCTGTTTTGGGGGGCTGCCCCCTGTGTAGGGTGATAAATGGGGTGCAGGGCAGAGTCTGGGGGGCTTTGGCTCAGGGGTACAGCAGTGAGGGGCTTTTCTAGCATTTATCCATCCAGCTGGCGCTTGGATCCCCTTTTTCCATGCGTGACCCCATCCCAAAGGTCCGCTCTTCGCCAGAAGAAGGGAATCGATCCTCCCAAGGAGCAGGAAAACCAATTTGGGGCGCAGGGAGGGGGGGAATCCCGCTCTGAGCACCCCACCCTGAGCCCCCAAGGTGTGGGAGCTGCTCCCCAAAGCAGCCCCGAGGCGCTGGAGGGGAAGAATGAGCGAGAGGCCCCGGCGGTGTCAGCCTCGCCCCGGGGTACAAAGGCAGCTCGGGGTGATTTGTGGGTGAGGCCGTCCTGTGACAAATGGGGAACTGGCCCAAACTATTCAGGTCTCCCCCCGGCAGCTGAAGCCGAGGCCGTTTGAATAGCAGAAACCACGGGCAGAAAGTGCCTTTTCGCAGGGAGCAGGTGGCGGATCCTGCCTTTCCCAGCCCCAAATCCAGCGTGGAGCGGCGGTGACTAAACAGAAAACTTGCGTCAGGAGACGTTCTGCTTTTCTGCTTGCTGCTCAAGGCTCCTCCACGCTCTTTTTTTTTTCCCCTTTTTTTTTTTGGTAAATTTCAGCGAAGTCTGGCTGCAAAGAAAGCAGCGGTTGCCTCGTGGGCTGTGCCCCCTGTTCGATAACTCCGTGGATGTTCGGGTGGAATTCCCAGTTCAGGACTGGGGACGGTGTCGTGTTCCCTGTGGGTCCCCCCGGCCCGGGCTGGCCGAGGATAAACGTTATTTGTGCACAATTTCTTTTTTAGAGCTCGTTAAGGAGATAATCCCACGGCCATCCCCTGCAGCTGGTTTTAGTGCTAATGAGCCTTGCGGGGCTGGATGTGCTCCGTGGGCTCGGGTGCTGCCCACAAAGTTCCCTCTGTTCCTGGATGAGGCAGAGCAGGGATAGCCCCAGCTGTGTTTGTGCCACTCGGATTTGGAATTTGGAGCAAGGGAACCCTGCCCTGTGCCTGGGCACCTGTGGAATTTCAGCCTTTCCCCCGGCTGAGTTGTTAAAACGTGGATTTCGTTTCTTTTGTGGGATTGTCACGCTCTATTTGGGAATTCAGCTCCAAGGAGCCGTGTGGGACTCGCAGAAACAGCTGGGAAGGCATTAATTTGCCTCCTTCCCCTGTCATGGTTTGTCTCACACCCCTGCAGTTCTGCTCACAGGAAAACACCCCCGGCATTTTGGGTTTTGTGGGAATATTTATTTTGGAGAGCTGGGTTGAGATCCACGGGCGGGGACGAGCCCCGCGCTTGGGAAATTCCTGCTGAGGTGCAGCCTCACCTGGCTGGGCAGAATTAATGTCTCCTAATTGCACCAGGCTCGGAGGGCAAGGCTGACATCTGAAATGAAAGCATATCGACGTTACACCCAGATAAATTGCCCAACCTTTGTGTGCTTGCTCAGGGAGAGAGAGAAAAAAAAATAATAATAAAAAGATATTATGGATTACCAGTTAACTCCAAAGTTATTCATTAGGAATTTGGAGGTGCTGAAGGAAGTGGTTTTGATAACACTCTGGTAGCCTTTGCTGGGCTGTGGGTGGGCTGTCAACAGCTCTGTTTGTTTCCTTGGGAGGTGTAATTAATGCTAACGAAGATCTTGGAGAGGACCCTGAGCGGAGAAGGAACATTTGAGGCAGGCTTGTGGAAGCATCTGCTGTGGGCTGAAGCAATCAGGAATAGAAAATCCAATCATGATTCTAATTCTGTGCCATCGGGCAAGTTAGCTGGTAATAACCAATTTTTCTAACCTGGGCAGGAAGGAGAATTCTCCTCCCCAAGAAAAGAAAAACAAGTTTCTTTTCAAGCAAGTTATTGTTTTCCTTCACTGTACAAGGCTGGAGTTGAAATATTTTAGTGCAGGTGCCTTGTTTGATACTCAGGTGTAAAGAAATAAGGATTGAGAGGTAGAAGTGGAGGTTTTGGGGTTTTTTTCCAGGAAAGCTCAAACCTCTTTGCAGCTTCAAGTTGAGTCAAATCCGTGAATTTTTCTTCCCTTGCAGGGTTTGGGCCGTTTGGAGAGCACGCTGTGAACGCCAGCTGGATTGCAGTTCAGGTAACCCCTGAATTTTCCTCTTGGGAGGTGTCAAAACAGAGGACAAATCCCTACAAATCTGGGCTGCTTTCAGCTCTTTTTGTCACTTACAACTTCTCCTGGAGCTCTCTGCAGATGGTCAGCTGGATAATGTTTGATTCCCTGCTCAGAAAACACTCCCTGAGCTGGTGGAGTTTAATGAGGCTGAGTTAATGTAGCTGAGGCAAGTAAGGAATTAAGGAATTCCCAGCTTTGGGTGCTTTTTAAATGGGGCAGGGAGCTTGGAATCTTCCTCTGCCCCGGAGAATTCCAAACAAACAATCCAGCCCAGAGCAATCTGGGTGTTTTTTCTCTTAGCTCTGACCTGAAGCTGGGCCAGCTGGTTCACCTTTAAACCCAGCCTCATCCCTGAGAGGAGACTCTGGAGGAATTGAGTGCCAGAGTCTGATCCCAGAGCTGCCTCATTTCCCCCTCTGAACGCTCCCTTCTCTGCCCGGGAGAGTTGCTGGGGAAATGCTTCTCCTGCCTGCTCAGGAAAATCAGCTTTTTGCCACTTGCAGCTCTGTGCCTGCCCGGGCACATCCCTGAAATCTGGAATATCCTGGGAGGGAATCATCCAACAACTCCTGGCCGTGCACGGGACACCCCAAAATCCCCACCCCGAGCCCAGGAGTTCATCTGGGTGAGGCTGACACCCCACAAATGAGGCAAGAAGAGGAAGTTGAGCTCTTTTTGATGGAATTAAGGGGTTTTTTTTTTGCTGTAAAAACACTTTTCACAGGGGTGGTGCTGCCACATTATCCCACTTCCTCCTTCTTTGTCACTTCTGGATGGGGTTTGTGGCAAAGCCCCTGGGAATTCCATGGTACCTTTTAGTACAGTTGCCCAGGGAATTAAATCTGTTTTTCTCCCCACCACATCTCTCTCCCCTTCAGAGCTCTGAGATTAATATCTTCCTCCAAATGCTTTTAAATTAAATCACAAACTCTAATCAATTACAGCCAACTCACGTCCAGCTGCCTGATGTGTTGGCTGGTGAGAGAAGACCAAAACCTTTGCCTCCAAGAGCTTCTTTTGGGAATGAATTTATTTAAGTTTGGGTCAGTTTGGAGGAATATGCAGGTTGTGGATGGTGGGGGAAAAAAAAAAACAAAATACAGGACGTTCCTAAAACTCAGAAGTGAGGCTCAGTGATTTGGTTTGCTCTGGCTGAGGTGGTGTCAGCTGTTGTAAAAAGCTGCTTTTATTTTAGAGGAGACAGACAAAAGGGTGCTTTTGGAGCAGGAGGAGTGGTGGGTGTTGAGATGTTGCTTGGAAAAAAAAAATAAAAATAAACAAACCTAAAGAGAAACAGCTCGAGGCGGAGAGGCGGCTGCTCAGCTGTGTGGCTGATGGGTGAAGTCATCCCCTCCGTCTAAAATCCGTTTTTAGGGGCTTGGGGGATGGCAAAATTCAGAACTGGGGGTGTTTGGGGTGGATAAACTGAGAATTGGGGGTGTTTGGAGTGGATAAACTCAGAATTTGGGATGTTTTGAATGGATTTGGGGTGTCTTGAGTGGCTGAACTCAGAATTGGGGATGTTTTGAGTGGATTGGGGATGTTTTGAGTGGATTGGGGATGTTTGAGTGGATTTGGGATGTTTTGATTAGCTAAACTCAGAATTTGGGATGTTTGGGGTGGATAAACTCAGAATTGGGGATGTTTGGGGTGAATTGGGGATGTTTTGGGTGGGTGAGATCAGAACTGGGGATGTTTTGAGTGGATTTGGGATGTTTGGGGTGGATAAACTCAGAACTGGGGATGTTTGGGGTGAATTGGGGATGTTTTGAGTGGCTAACTCAGAATTGGGGATGTTTGGGGTGAATTGGGGATGTTTCCAGTGGGTAAGCTCAGAATTGGGGATGTCTGGGGTGGATAAACTCAGAATTGGGGATGTTTGGGGTGGATTGGCGATGTTTTGAGTGTCTAAACCCAGAACTTGGGGATGTTTTGAGTGGCTAAACCCAGAACTGGGGATATTTGGGGTGGATTTGGGATGTTTTCAGTGGGTGAGCTCAGAACTGGGGATGTTTTGAGTGGATTGGGGATGTTTTGAGTGTCCAAACGCAGACCTTGGGGATGTTTTGAGTACAAACCGGAGGCTCGGGGTCGGGATTATTGTGAGTGAAAACATCAGCTGGGAGGCAGCGGGGAGGATTTGCCTTTCCTTCCCCTGTCTCAGCCCCCAGAGGCCCAGACAAAAAGGAACAGCATGTCTTTGAGCCCGGCTGAGGTGGGCATTGTGCAACTTTCAGACGGGGACTTCACGGAGCGGAGGGGACACAAAGGCGTGTCTGAGTTCCCGAATCCCAGACGCTGTGATCTGCATTTTAATAGCAGAAAAATCAATTAAACAATCTTTCTAAATCCTTCCTAGCTCCAGGGCTCGGCTAGTTCTGGTTTATTACGTCTTTTTATGGTGCTGCATCCCGAGGATAAAATTCTCTCCCTTTTTTTTTTTTATTTTTTTTTGTTTTGCTTTCACTGCCCCTGGTTTTATTTGGGTTCTTCCACAGAAGGCGGACACGGTGTGAGTTTGCCCTGGAAGTGCACTGGATTTCTGTCTGGTTTTGCAAGCTGACTGATTTTTACACATGGCTACCTTAAATAGTGGCAGCAGCAATCTGACAGCGCTGCTGAAATGAAAAGTTTCGAAATTTCACCCAAAAAAAAGGCCCCAGTGAAATGTTTGGGTTTTTACTCATGGGGGAGAGCTTTCCTATAAAATTAGCAGGAAGAAAAATTCCTTTCTGCTTTATTTTAAGGCTCACAGCAAAAACCACTCCATGTTAATTTGGGTTTGCTGTTTCGAGTTTTCATCATTTTAATCTTTCAGTTCAGGATTTTTATTTTTTATTTTTTTTTCCCCATGGGTGCAGCTTTTGCTGGGGAGGGACTTGCAAGAAGAAACCACTAAAATGAGCTTTTCTCAACTGGTTTTCTGCCCTCCCTGCTGTGACTTAGGTGTGGACACAGGTGTGACCTGTGGACTGTGAAGCTGCTGGGCTCCTTCATCCCCCCCCAAAGTGCTTCTGGCTGAGGAGGAGGAGGAGGAGGAGGAGAGGGGTCAGGGTGCATTTTGACATTAGGAAGGACAATTGCTGTCAGGGTGTCTAGACAGACCTGATAAGGATATTAGAGGCTCACAAAGAGCAGCATTGTGGAGGGGTCAGGGAATGGGTCACACATGTTCTGTGTGCTCTGGTTGTCAGGTGGACAGGGCTGGGGGGCAGAGCTTGTTCAGGGAGGGGGGGAAGGTCACAAACATCTTCATTATGGAGCGCTGGGCTTGGTTAAAGGAAAAGTTGTGGCCTGGTAAAGTTAAGGTTTAAGTGGCTGGAGGGTTCTCTTTTCATCCAGCAAAACTTGCCACCATCAAATCCATCCATCCTCAGGAGCTGTTCCCAATCCCCACCACCAAATCCATCCCCAGGAGCTGTTCCCAATCCCCACCACCAAATCCATCCCCAGGAGCTGTTCCAAATCCCCACCACCAAATCCATCCCAGGAGCTGTTTCTGAATCCTCACCACCAAATCCATCCCCAGGAGCTCTTCCCTTCCCCACCATCAAATCCATCCTCAGGAGCTGTTCCCAATCCCCACCACCAAATCCATCCCCAGGAGCTGTTCCCAGGCTCCACCATCAAATCCATCCCAGGAGCTGTTCCAAATCCCAAATCCCCACCACCAAATCCATCTCTAGGATCTTTTTCCTTCCCCACCACCAAATCCATCCCCAGGAGCTGTTCCCAGTCTCCACCATCAAACCCATCCACAGGAGCTGTTTCCTTCCTTCCCCACCATCAAATCCATCCTCAGGAGCTGTTCCCAATCCCCACCATCAAATCCATCTCTAGGATCTTTTTCCTTCCTCACCACCAAACCCATCCCCAGGAGCTGTTTCCTTCCTTCCCTACCACCAAACCCATCCCCAGGAGCTCTTTCCTTCCCAACCCTTCACCTTCACTTCTCATTATTATTATTAACACTCCTAAAAAGTGTTTATTCTCCCCCTGAAGAGGCTGGCTGGTGGCTGAACACTCTCATCTGTAAACTCCTTTATTGAGGCTCCAGGTAAGGTTTTGAAGGCAGATTTGTGCAGGTTTGTGCATCCCTTCCATCCAGCTGTGCTAATGAATGTCTGAGTGTGCCAGACACTAATCAATACAGCCAGGCTTTAATATCAGCCTTGCCCTGGGAGCCAGAGCCTGTGATTTATCATCCCTGCTCATATCTGCTGCTCTCTGGAGGTGTCACTTTGGCCTTTCTGGCTGTTTTAGTTATCTTAAATCTTGTTACATCCCTGTGGTTCGGCTGTACAAGTGTGAAAGGTGTTTTTTCCCTCAGTAGAAAACCACTCATGCCGATAAAAACACAGAAAAACGATGGCAAGACACTGCTCACGTTAAATGGGGGAGGCCTCAAACCTCAACTTGTCTTCTCCTTTCAAGTGCCTTTAATTTTTAATTTTTAACCTGGGGGAATACAAGGCTGGAGAGTGAAAACAGCTGATCTGCAAGGAGGAAAATAAAACCTGAGAATTGCTTCAAAGAGCAGCTCGTGCCTCTGGTGACCGAATCCAAACCTGGAAAGGAGATAAATTCAGATAAAAAATTCAGGAATGTTTTGAAATATCCTTTGGTAGTTGGATGGCTTTTACCTGTTCCTACCCCAGCTCCATAGGAACATGTATTTTGGACATTTTTGGTGACAAGGGGAGAGCTTGGTCCGGGTTTGATGCTGCAGGGATTCCTTAAACATGAGGGGCAAGATCTCTTCTCCCACTGGAAAAATGCTTTCCTGGTGTTGCCTGGCTCCAAAGTTCAGCCTCAGCTGATGTTTTTGGGGTTTTTTTTTCAGAAGTTTCAGACCTTATGGGTGTTTCCTTGAGCTCTGGGAAGTTTGGGGTTGGTGGCTCTGAGGAGCAAAGCTCCAACTGGAGCCTTACTGGAGAGAGCAGGGGGAGCTCCCAGGTTTGGGATCAAACTTTCCAGTCAGAAATACTGGGGAGAAAATAAAATAAACAAACCCTTTCCTCTGGTTTTAAAGTCTTTGCAAGGTATTTAACAGCCACTTTGTGTTTGAAAAGGTTTGGAGGAAATTGGCTCCGTTTATTGCCAGGATATTTGGGATGTTTTCATGGCCGAGAGGGAGAAATCATTTACTGGGTTCACTGAATCACCACAGCCCTGAGAGCTCTTTATCTGGAAATAAATGTGAAATTACTCTGCAGGCCAGCAGCCCTGGGTGATGGATAAAACCCTGCCAGTCCCACCTTCCCCACATTTCACTCCTTGGAAGAAGCAGGATTGTGGCTGTCTCCCTCTATAAATATCAGAGCCAAGGTTTCCCTGGCAAGCGTGGGTGTTGCTGGTAACTATTGTCAGTTAAATGTTGATTTCTTTGTCACACACCCATCAGAGCCACACAAACGGTTCTGTGGGTGAAACTCTTCTTCCACACAGGTGGGGAGATGCCTTTGTTGTTGCCATTATGGGTTTGGGGTTTTTACGTTGCTGTGAACTCGCTGCAGGTGCTGTTTACGAGCTTACACAACCTGGTGTAAACTGTGTGTTGGCTCCTCACCCTGCCGTTGAACCTTCCAGGGGTAAATCTTGTGCTCACCTGTGTCTGACCATCTTGGTTTTGCTTTGCTGGTGTTTTTAGGAGCTGGAGAAGCTGGGGCTGAGGGATGATGTGGATCTGCACGTCTATGAGGTCCCTGTTGAGTACCAGACCGTGCAGAGACTCATTCCTGCCTTGTGGAAGAAGCACAGTCCCCAAGTGAGTGAGTCAAGGGAGGAGGAAAAAGCCACCCAGCCAAGGGTTGGACCTGCAGTGGGCACCATGTGAAGTCTCCTTTTTCATGTATTCCCTCAGCCTGGCAGTCCCTGGCTGGATTTTTTCCTCTTTTGTGGTGAGGAATTTGTAGGATTTTACATCTCGGAGTGCTGCAGCTCCCAGGAGCAGTGGGTGTGAAGGGGCCACTGCAAGGCACAATTCTTCCCAAGAATATTTCTGGGTTTCACATTCTCTGAACCTCAGAGAAAGGAAAAACACAATTCTCATCTCATTTGCTGTGCCTGTGTTTGTGCCACAGCAGAATGCAATGTGGGGATTGTTCACCCACAGTGAGGCCTTGGTTCCTTGGCCTGTCAGGGCCAAGTGTGTAGCCCCACATTTCTCTGCACAGCAAGGCACAATTCCTCCCAAGAATATTTCTGAGATTCACATTCTCTGAACCTCAGAGAAAGGAAAAACCCAACTCTTGCCATTTGCTGTGCCTGTGTGTGTGCCACAGCAGAATGCAATGTGGGGATTGTTCACCCACAGTGAGAGTGGTTTGGTTCCTTGGCCTGTCAGGAAATAGCCCCACATTTCTCCTCACAGAGAAAAGCAAGGCACAGTTCTTCCCAAGAATATTTCTGGGTATTATTTCTGAACCTCAGAGAATGATCAAAACAATTCTTAACCATCCCAGCACAGGCTGGACTCGGTGACCTTAGAGGTCTCTCCCAACCTCATTATTCTGTGGCTGTGGGATTCTGTGGCTGTGGGATTCTGTGGTTGTGGGATTCTGGGATTCTGTGGCTGTGGGATTCTGTGGCTGTGGGATTCTGGGATTCTGTGGCTGTGGGATTCTGGGATTCTGTGGCTGTGGGATTCTGTGGCTGTGGGATTCTGGGATTCTGTGGTTCTGGGATTCTAGGATTCAGTGATTCTGGGATTCTGTGACTCCGTGATCGGGATTTTGCACAACCCAGCCCCGTCCCTTCTCCCCTGGCAGCTGGTGGTCCACGTGGGCGTGTCGGGCATGGCCACCACTGTCACCCTGGAGAAGTGTGGCCACAACGTGGGCTACAAGGGGCTGGACAACTGTCGCTTCTGCCCGGGCTCGCAGTGCTGCGTGGAGGGCGGCCCCGAGTGCATCGACTCCATCATCGACATGGACGCCGTCAGCAGCAGGGTCTCTGCCCTGGGCCTGGATGTCACTGTCACCATCTCCAAGGACGCTGGCAGGTGTGGGCTGTTGGCATCTCGGTGCAGGGGTTCCGTGCTGCTGTCTCCTTGTTGCAAAGGTCTCGACCTTCTTGGTGCTCTCTCATGGGCAGCTCCTCGGAGCACTGGCTCCTTCACTAAGCAGCCACCTGACTCCAGTTCCCTTCTCAACCAGCTTTTTAACATATATATATTTAAATTATATCTATATTTATATATATTCATATATATTTTTATATATATTTATTTACATTCATATATATTTTTATATATATTTATTTACATTCATCTATATTTCATATCTATTTATATCTATTCATATATATTTTTATATATATTTATTTACATTCATATATATTTTTATAGATATTTATATACATTCATATATATTTTTAAAGATATTTTTATATATTCATATATATTTATATATATTTATATATATTAAAATGTATGTATAAAACTTTATAAAAATTCCTGCCTCGCATCCCCCTAAATCCCAGGATGCCACCATGATGCTGAACGATGGGGACCCTACAGCTCATTTTATCTAGTTTTATCCTTTTTATTTTGAAATAAAAAGGATACATTTCTTGTCACATTTCTTGTCCTAAATTGAACATTTCTTGTCCTAAATTGAATTAAAACAATCCCAGACTCACAATTCTTGCCCCTAAATCCCAGGATGGCACCACGATGCTGAACGATGGGGACCCTACAGCTCATTTTATCTGTTTTTTTTTTCCCATTTTTTTTCACTGAATAATCTGTGAAAATTAATAATAATAATAAATATATTATATATATTTATGTTATAATATTATAAATAATAATAATAATAATAATAATAATAATAATAATAATAATAATAATAGTAATAATTTTTTCACTGAATAATCTGTGTTCCAGGTACCTCTGTGACTTCACCTACTACACCTCCTTGTACCAGAGCCATGGGAGGTCAGCATTTGTCCACGTGCCTCCTCTGGGGAAACCTTACTCTGCAGAACAGCTGGGCCGGGCCCTGCAGGCCATCATAGAGGAAATGCTGGATTTTTTGGAGCACTCTGAAGACAAAA
Organism: Agelaius tricolor; assembly: GCF_023055355.1. Lineage (NCBI taxonomy): Eukaryota > Metazoa > Chordata > Aves > Passeriformes > Icteridae > Agelaius > Agelaius tricolor. Next base: position 620,600 of record NW_027269293.1, on the reverse strand, counting down.
TCAATTGTCAACATGAACACTGAGCAGCCTGGCCGGGAGCTCTCCTAGTATTGCACTTCCAAAATTTTCCCTGCTCTGCTGAAGTGTTGTGGGGGAAAAACAAAACAAAAAAAAAAAAAAAAAGAAAAATCAAGCAACGGTTCCAGACCCAGAATTGGAGACGTCAAAAAAAAAAAAAAAAAAGAAAAAAAAAGGAAAATTCTACAAATTCTGCTTAGAAATTAACTTTTTTTGTTGTTGTTGTTGAATCTGTGAGCTCCAGCCTGAGCAGCAAAGGATTCAGAATCTCTTCTCTAGGACACCTGCAGCTCCTGGTTCCTGAGGGGTTTGTGCTGGGAGCTCCAGGGAGGTTCCCAGCTCACCCAAACCCTCTCGTGGCCAATCCTTGACCTGAAAGCTTTGAAAGGTTTGCTTGGCTTTGGGTTTGTTTTCGCCCTCTCCTGACCCAAATTCCAGGTGATGGTGTGGAAGGACAGTGGAGCTGTGGGGGTTGGCTTGGAAAGCAGAGTTTGGTGGGCGTGAGGGGCCTGGCATTGCTTGGCTGGAATGGGAAATGATTTTGGGCACTGATTCCTCACTCCACATCCTCCAGACACCTCAGGCTCCTTAGCTGCAGCGGGAGGATGTGCCTGGGATTCTTTTGGAACCCAAACCCAGCTGGATTTTTTTTTTATTTTTAATTTTTGGAGCCTGATCCTAAAATCTTCCCAACTCTCTTTTTCTCTCTTGGCACCTCCCTTCCTCAAGGACCTCCTGTACCAAACACCTCGGTTCAAATGTGCCCAAAACCAATCACTGATGGATAAAGAGCTTTGCTGAGGGCCCCTTTCCCCACGGGAGATCTTTACCCTGGTGCTCCACGCTGGTTTTGAGGTGAAGGTTGAGTAATTTATCATTTCCCCAGCTGCAGATTCCCCCCTCGTGCTCCAGGTTAGGAGAGCGACGTTTGAGCTGAGATCCCGATCCCACCTGGATTTGAGTGGGGGCATTAAAATGCAGATGGAAATCTTCAAAATCCCTGAAAGAAAAAAAAAAAAAAATCAAATGTCAGCTCTTCAAGCCAATCCCACTGCCTGGGAAGCAGAGGCAGAGATTTGAAATGAAGGAATTTTGCTCCGAGTGAGGATTCCAAGCTCTTTCCTGGCGTCCCCTCCCAATGGGAGGGTTCAGAAGTGGGAATTTCTGGGAATTTCCCCAGGAATCCTTTTGGATCTCAGCAGGATCCCAGCAGGTGGGTGATGCTGGTCCCGTGGGGAGATTTGCTGCCAAATTTTGGGATTGCAGCAAAAAAAAAAACAAAAAAACAAAAGAACCCAGCTGAATTTGGAGCAGGACCAGACACAACCCTGGGAGCCGAGGCCTCGTGGAGAGGCCGCCTGGATGGGGAGAGGGCTGTGATGCTTTCACAAATAGATAGAATTATATCTATAAGCAGCATTTTAAAGGTTCTTCAACCCCGTGGTTTTGAATTTCTCTGGTGCTGACTGGCTCTGCTATTGTAACTCTCAGTGAGAGCTGCCCTGGTGACAGAACCACTCCTTGTAAACCCCGGGATGGGACAGGAGCTCTGCAGCTGAGGGCACCTGGGCAGGAGGATGTTTTTGGGTAGACCCAAGGAAATTCCTTCTCTGTTCTCCATCCAGGCCTTCCTTGCTCAGAGGAATTTGCCTTCAAGTGAAATATTGTCAGTCCCATCCACTCCGAGGTAGCACTTGTCAGATTTCCTGATTAGTAATTTATTTTATTTAATATTTTGTTGAAATCTTCGTGCTTTGACACAGTTGTTTTTTGATTTTTTTTTTTTTTTTTTTTGTGTGTGTGATTAGTTTTGCTCCTTATCCCCATAGGATTTATTCCTTTGTTGGTGGGAAGTTTTTTTTTTTTTGTCCTGGGTGTTTTTTAGCTGCTAAACCTGGGGAAGAGGAAATATCCCAGGGGGGTTTGGTGCTGGAGTAATCCCCAGGAAAGAGAGAAAAAAAAAAAAAACAGAATTAATTCAGTTCTGATGTCACCGTGGGTGAAATGGAAGTGGGAAATCAACTGGGTTGGTGAGGCCAGGCTGAGATTCCAAGGGTGGAATCTCAGGAGGGACCCGCAGAGGGGTCAGGGAGGGATCAGCATCTGCAGGCGACATCTGTTCCCTGTCCGTCTGTCTGTCTGTCCATCCCTGGTTCTGCACCCCTGGGTGTGTCTGGGGGTGCCCTGGGTAGGCTGGGAGTGCCCTGGGTAGGGCTGGGGGTCTCCTGGGTGTCCCCTGGATGTGTCTGGGGATGCCCTGGCAATTCTGGGGGTCCCGTGGATGGGTCTGGGGGTGCCCCAGCAGTTCTGGGGGTGCCCTGGGTGTGCCTGGGGGTCCCCTGGTGGTGCCCTGGATGGGTCTGGGGGTGCCCTGGGGGTGCCCTGGCAGTGCTGGGGGTCCCCTGGATGGGTCTGGGGGTGCCCTGGCAGTGTCTGGATGTGTCTGGGGGTCCCCTGGATGTGTCTGGGGTGCCCTGGATGGGTTTGGGGGTCCCCTGGGTAGGGCTGGGAGTGCCCTGGGTAGGGCTGGGAGTGCCCTGGGTGTGTCTGGGGGTGCCCTGGCACTTCTGGGGGTGCCCTGGATGTGCCCTGGATGTGTCTGGAGGTCCTCTGACAGTTCTGGGGGTGCCCTGGTGTGTGCCTGGGGATGCCCTGGCAGTGTCTGGGTGTCCCCTGGCAGTTCTGGGGGTGCCCTGGATGGGTCTGGGGGTGTCCTGGGGGTGCCCTGGCAGTGCTGGCGGCCCAGGATCCTGCAGCAGGGAGCTCAGACAGCAGCAGGTCCGTGGGCAGAGCCGCTTCCCGCGTGGGTTTGTTCAGCCTGGGGAGTTCAATCCTGTTCAGCACCTAAAAATACTCATTTTTCTGGCTGCTCTCTGCTGTTCCAGGGGAAGATCCAGAGCCAGCTCCCTGCCTGCTGGGGCCTGGGGGCTGCAGTGCCCGGCCTTGGCTGTGTCACCATTAAAAATCCCATTTTTGGGGAGGATTTTGGGCGTTGCTTTTCCTCCTGATCTGTTTGTGGGAAGCTCCATGTGGTCAGTTCCTTAGAAAACGTAATTTATTTTATACTCTCTTTTTGTGGGGAGGGGTTTTGGGAAGTTAGCCTGAGGTTGTGTTTATAAAAGGTGTCTTGGTGGTAGAGCAGTTTCCTGTAGCCCAGCTGGGGAAAAATGGCATTGAACTAATTTTATTTAATGTGACCTAAATTAAATACTTTGGGGTTGGGATTTTTGGGGTTTTTGTTTTGTTTTTTTTTTTTTTAAGCTTTTTGGGTTTTTTGGTTTTTTGGTTTTTTGTTTTGTTTTGTTTGTTTTTGCTTTGTTTTGTTTTTTTGTCCAATTCACAAAGCTTTTCCTATTTTCCTAAAACAGATCCCTCTTTTCTTTGGGATTAGGACATCAAACCGATGCAGAAAGCTGATGCTTTTTGCTCAATCCTATTTGCTTTCCACATCATCAGTTAACAGAATTTGCTCATTTGCACTGACTGGGAGACCTGCTGCCAACCCCAAAAAAATTGGTGAATAAAAGCACAGGAAATTCAGGTGGAGCTCATTCCCCTGCCTGCAATGTGGGAAAAATGTAAAAAAAAAATCTGAAATTTCAGGGTGCTGTGAGTGCAAAATCATCTCTGGGGATAAAGGTTCATGGGGGAAATGGGGCTGAGGAGTTTTGGTGTAAAAGAGAGGATTTAGGGACGTTCTGCTGGATTGGGTCTGGTGTCCTTTACCTGCCTGCAGCAGGGTCTGCCCCACATGTTTGGGATGACAAAATTTAATTGTGCCAGCCCTAAAGAGCTGCAGAGGATTTTGAGGAGCTCCAGAGGCTCAGCAATGTCCCAGCTGGGGGATGCTGCTGTGGGGAGGTGAATTCAAATTTCGAAATCTGATTTAAAACCCCAGGAAAAAGGAGTTTGGGAGGCTCTTGGCCTCAAGAATTCCTGGAGGTGAATTAAATTAGGAAACTTTATCTGAAATTCCAGGAAAAAGGAGTTTGGGAGGCTCTTGGCCTCCAGGATTCCTGGAGGTGAATTAAATTAGGAAATCTGCTTTAAAATTCCAGGAAAAAGGAGTTTGGGAGGCTCTTGGCCTCAAGAATTCCTGTGGGATTTGATCCTTGGGGATCCCCCCCAGCCTGAGGGGTTCTGTGGGGTGGCTGAAGGAATTTTTGATTTTTTTGGAGTTTTTTGGAATGAAAATTGGAGTTCACCTTCCCCTGGAGCATCCCCCAAGCAGGGGGAGAGGTGGGAAGGGATGGAAAGGTCAGGAAAGAGGGTTTGGGATGAGGTGGTGACAGAGCTCCCAGAGTTATTCCAGGTGTTCCCTGCAGGCTTGGAGACAACATTTAAAAAATACCCAAAAAAACAAAAAAAAAACCCTAAAAAAAACCCTAAAAAAACCCTAAAAAAGTTGCTGTGGTTTGGGATAAATGTGGGAGCTGTGGGGATGGTGATGGCCAGGGCAGGAAAGCATTCCCTGGGGCAGGGATGTGGGAATTGTCACCTCCACGGGGTTTGTGCTGCAGGAAATCCTCGGGAAATCCCCGTTTGGGGCTGAGCTCACCTGGGGCCAGGTGTGGATGTGGCATCCAAGGCCCTCCCCGTGTCCGTGCTGGCCCTTCCAGTGCCTCAGCCGCTGGAAATTGGGATTGTCCAGGAGATTCCAGGTGCTCCCCACACAGCACAGGCGCCCAGGGCGGTTGGTTTGGGTAAGGAAAGGTCGGGAAAAAGAAAAGTTTAAAATCCACTGAATTTCTCCTGATGTTCAAATCACCCCGAGCTGGATCTGGGTGATCTCTGAGGTCCCTTCCAACCCAAACCATCCTGGGCTTCTCTGGCTCCTTGCCCTGGTGGGGGGATTTTTTTAGGGATTTTTTTTTTTAGGAATTTTTCAATAGGAATTGCAGGACGAGAGGGAGGAGCTTCTTCAAACCAAAAAATGGGAAAAGCCTGGGAAGGAGGGAATTGGGTGAATCCCACACACAGGAGCTGCAGCAGTGGTGATGATGATGATGATGATGATGATGATGATGATGATGATGATGATGGGCTGGCCAGGGGGACATTGAGGGTTAATTCCATTTAATTCCTGGATTTCCCACTCCAGCCAAGGCTCAGACACGGAACTGCTGCAGGGGGGGAGTGGTGGTGCCCGAAATCTGACTGAAAATCGGGATTTTAGGCATAAAAAAGTGTTTTCTGTGGGTTTTTTTGGTTTGTTTTCGTTCTGATTTCCAGATTTCACCCCACAGCGCAGGTGAAACCGTCAGCAATGAATTTGTACAGATCCTTTCCCAAAGTAACTCCCTCCCTCTTATCTCCTTTTACTGTAATACCTTATCCAATAATATTTTAACAGCCTAATTTTATTTTAATGATAGGAATTTCAGAGTTGCAAAGGCTCTTTCTAAATTTATTGACTTGGAGGAAACCCCACCCCCTTGTTGATACCATAAATACTCATCTTGATCTAGATGAATTTCTTATTTTTGCACCAGAATCCCTAAATTTTTTTTTTTTTTTTTGCAGTATGAAGTGCACTTTTTCATAAAAAAAAAGAAAAATCTAAAAAATATCTTGTATTCCTGTCTGATGAGTGTCTTATGTGCTGAAAGGGAAATTCTGCCAAAACTCCAGAGCCGAGGGCGTTGTTCATTCTTCGAGGTGTTCACTGAGACCCGGGAATAAACCCGGTTTATTTTCAGGACAGAACAGGGAAGGAAACGCCTCCCCACAGATGGGAATTGATGATGGGAAACGAAACCATCACTGCCCGTACAGAAAACCCCGTGGTTCTTCAAATTCCACCTTCGGGTCCTCGCCCGCACCAGCCCCTGCAATCACAAACGTTCACTCTGATGATCAGGGAGTGCCTTGTCCTGTGCTGGGCCCGCGGCTGGGAGGCAGGAGGGGATGGATTTACCCAGTGTGGGCTGGGAAAATTGGGCTGGAAACCCCTGGATTTGGTGGGGAAATCCCCATTTTTATCCCTGGGTGCTCCTCAGAGGCCGCGCTGAGCTCCCCAGGTGTGCTCACACGGGCCTGACACGGGCAGCAAACAGAGTTCGCTGCTCCATCCTCATTTTTGGGTGGGTTAACCCAAATCCTGATTATTTTGCTGTTCCATCCTCACTTTTGGTTGGGTTAACCCAAATCCCGAGGGGTTTTACTCTTCCATCCTCGTTTTTGGTTGGGTTAACCCAATTCCTGAGGGTTTTGCTGCTCCATCCTCATTTTTGGTTGGGATAACCCAAATCCTGATTATTTTGGTCTTCCATCATCATTTTTGGTTGGGTTAACCCAAATCCTGAGGGGTTTTGCTGTTCCATCCTCACTTTCGGTTGGGTTAACCCAAATCCTGATTATTTCGCTGTTCCATCCTCACTTTCGGTTGAGGTAACCCAAATCCTGATTATTTTGCTCTTCCATCCTCATTTTTGGTTGGGTTAACCCAATTCTTGAGAATTTCGCTGTCCCATCCTCATTTTTGGTTGGGTTAACCCAATTCTTGAGAATTTCGCTGTCCCATCCTCATTTTTGGTTGGGTTAACCCAATTCTTGAGAACTTCGCTGTCCCATCCTCATTTTTTGGTTGGGTTAACCCAATTCCTGATGGTTTTGCCGTCTCCCTTTGGGCTGAGGTGTTTGTCCTGACCCTTTCCCAGCCCTGGGCTGCTCCGTGTGTCCCTTTGTGAAGCCCCCCAGTGTCTGTGTGGGCATCTCAGGTGTCGCCTCGTGCTTGTCAGGGCTCCTGGAGCGCCAGCCCCAGCCCTCCGGGGTTTCTGTCGTGTTCTTGCAGTGCCTTGTAAATCCCAACAACCCCCGTGGCCCCGAGGGGCTGTGGGGTCCCAGCTTGTACTGCCAGACTGGACTTTGTAACTGAGGATTTGAACCCCTGTTTCAAAGGAAATAAAAGAGTTTAACTCTGACTCTTGAGTGTCCTTAAGGTTTTAAAGGTGGTGGTTGGGACAAACCTGTCCACCCTAAATGGTGTCCCCAAGTGTCACACCCACATCTTTACCCCTAAATCCTGTCCCCAAGTGTCACACCCACTCCTTTACCCCTAAATCCTGTCCCCAGGTGCCACATCCACTCCTTTGCCCCTAAATCCCATCCCCAAGTGTCACATCCACTCATTTACCCCTAAATCCTGTCCCCAAGTGTCACACCCACACGTTTACCCCTAAATCCTGTCCCCAGGTGCCACATCCACTCCTTTGCCCCTAAATCCTGTCCCCAAGTGTCACACCCACATCTTTACCCCTAAATCCTGTCCCCAAGTGTCACACCCACATCTTTACCCCTAAATCCTGTCCCCAAGTGTCACACCCACACATTTACCCCAAAATCCTGTCCCCAAGTGTCACACCCACTCCTTTACCCCTAAATCCTGTCCCCAAGTGTCACACCCACTCCTTTGCCCCTAAATCCTGTCCCCAAGTGTCACATCCACTCCTTTACCCCTAAATCCTGTCCCCAAGTGTCACACCCACTCCTTTGCCCCTAAATCCTGTCCCCAAGTGTCACACCCACACCTTTACCCCAAAATCCTGTCCCCAAGTGTCACACCCACTCCTTTGCCCCTAAATCCTGTCCCCAAGTGTCACATCCACATTTTTGCCCCTAAATCCTGTCCCCAAGTGTCACATCCACTCCTTTACCCCAAAATCCTGTTCCCAAGTGTCACACCCACATCTTTACCCCTAAATCCTGTCCCCAAGTGTCACACCCACATCTTTACCCCTAAATCCTGTCCCCAAGTGTCACATCCACTCCTTTACCCCAAAATCCTGTTCCCAAGTGTCACACCCACACGTTTACCCCAAAATCCTGTCCCCAAGTGTCACACCCACATCTTTACCCCTAAATCCTGTCCCCAAGTGTCACATCCACTCCTTTACCCCTAAATCCTGTCCCCAGGTGCCACATCCACTCCTTTACCCCCTCCAGGGATGGGAACTCTGTGCTGGCAGCTTTAAGGCTTCTCTCTCTCTGCTCAGTGTGCCTTTCCCTCCCTGCCCACATCCAAGAGCTGCAGATGGATATTCTTTATATCCTCTATATTCACTATATTCTTTATGGGATATTCTCGATATTCTCTATATTATATTCTCTGTATTCTCTATATTCTCTATATCCTCTATAGGATATTCTCTATATTCTCTATATTCTCTATATTCTATTCTCTATATCCTCTATATTCTCTGTATTCTCTATATTCTCTATATCCTCTATATTCTCTATAGGATATTCTCTATATTCTCTATATTCTCTATATTCTATTCTCCATATTCTCTGTATTCTCTTTTCTATATTCTCTGTATTTTCGCTATTTTCTGTATTCTTTATATTCGCTATATTCTCTGTATTCTCTTTTCTATATTCTCTATATTTTCTGTGTTTTCTATATTCTCTATATTTGCTATATTTTCTGTGTTTTCTATATTTTCTATATTCTCTGTATTCTCTTTTCCATATTTTCTGTGTTTTCTATATTTTCTATATTCTCTATATTCTCTGTATTCTCTTTTCTGTATTTTCTGTATTTTCTATATTTTCTGTATTCTCTGTATTCTCTATATTCTCTATATTTTCCATAGTCTCCACATTCTCCATATCCTGTGCTGCAGGATGGGATTTTCCTGTCCCATTCCCAGCCAGCCCCACGGCTCCAGCCTGGGGGAAGCCCCTGGGTGCTGCCCCTTGGGAAGCACAAACGTCCTGGTGCCCAAGCATCTCCAAAGAGAGAGGAAGGTGACTGTGGGGTGATGAGGACTTCCCAAGGCAGATTTCCATTTTTGGTGGTCGGACCAGAGGCATTTCCTGCCCTTTCCAGCCTGAGGGGGTTGGGAATCCGAGTTAATCTTTGACCGTGGGTGCAGCCCAGGCAGGAATTTCTTTGTCCAAGTGGAGCAGAAGTCTCATTTTTGGGAGATGCCGTAAACTCGCAGCGAAGGGGGAGAAATGTGGTTCCTGCCGTGACGGGGCAAAAGCTGCTTTTTTTTTTCTTGCTGAGCCACCGTGGTTGGCTTTGATTTAGAAACATCCAAAGGTCACCTCAGCGTCCACTCTGCTGATCTGTCCTGACAGCAGCCAGCGCTGGGAAAACTCGGGCTGTGCCTTCCCAACCATCCCACGCTGGCAGCAGAGGGACAGCCCTGAGTTCTGTCCCTCTCCAGCCCTGAATCCCTGAATCCTGCCCCTCTGTGCCCCTCTCCAGCCCTGAATCCCTGAATCCTGCCCCTCTGTGTCCCTCTGTGTCCCTCTCCAGCCTTGAATCCTGTCCCTCTGTGCCCCTCTCCAGCCCTGAATCCCTGAATCCTGGCCCTCTGTGTCCATCTCCAGCCCTGAATCCCTGAATGCTGTCCCTCTGTGCCCCTCTCCAGCCCTGAGTCCTGTTTCTCTGTGTCCCTCTCCAACCCTGAATCCCTGAATCCCTGAATCCTGTCCCTCTCCAGCCCTGAGTCCTGTCCCTCTGTGCCCCTCTCCAGCCCTGAAATGAGGTGGGATGGAGCAAACCCCACCTGGCGTTTCCCATCCCAAATAATTCCTGGAACCTCCAGCTTCCCTTGAACCCCAAGAGCTGCCTGGAGCTTCCTGTGCTGGAAGCAGCAGCCATCCCTTATCCTTTGATTAAAAGAACACCATGGGAAACCCTGAACTGCCTTTTTTGCAGGGAATCTCCCCCCTGCAGCATCCACCTTGCTCAGCCCGAGTGGGTTTGGGAGCACTGAGGTCCTGCGGGGTGTGGGAAGGACCTGGTCCCTCTCTGTCGCTCCCAGGGCTGATGCCACCAGTTCCCAGAGGTCTCTGGGCACTTTCTGGGGATCCTTTGCTCAACAGCTGTGAGGAACTGATAGCCCTAAAATCTGGAAGGCAGCACTTCCCCTCTTGCCACTTGTGGTAAGGAGCTCTGCAAAAAAACCCAAATTTTCTGCCAGCTCGGGCAGCTGCAGGGAATTCCCCGCATTTGGGGAATTGGAGCCCTCTGGAGCCCCCTGCTCTGTGTCCTTACCAGGCTCCACACCCACCACCAGCATCTGGAGAAGGGAAAAATGTGATTTGTTTGGAATTAGAGAATGGTTTTGTTGGAAGGGACCTTAAAGCTCATCCCTGCCATGGGCAGGGACACCTTCCACTGTCCCAGGATGCTCCAAGCTGCCCTTGGGCACTTCCACATCTTTCCAGTGTGGAAACCAGAGCTTCTCCTGGACTTCCCAGAGCTCGATGCTCCTCACCCTCAGCCCATCCCAGCTGCTCTTTCCCTGGGAACAGCGATCCCCTGCTCTAGATCCACGCCAGGAGGATCCTCTATATTCTCTATAGGATATTCTCTATATTCTTTATATTCTCTATATTCTATTCTCCATATTCTCAGCCATATTCTCTCCATATTCTCAGCCATATTCTCTCCATATCCTCTCCATATTCTCAGACATATCCTCTCCATATTCTCAGCCATATTCTTTCCATATTCTCTCCATATTCTCAGCTAAGGAGAGCTGAGCCGAGATGAGGGACCCCCCTGGGATGCATTGACTGGAGAGGAACCTTCTTCCTGCTGGGAAAAGGCCCCCATGAACCCTCTCCAGCCCCGAGTGTGTCCAGGAAGAGCTGAGGAAACGTGGGATGCAGAGGCTGCGCAATCCCCTCTCGCAGGCCGGTGAGGACACGCTGGGACATTTCATCATCCCTCACTCAGGATCAAACCACTGCTCCCAAAATCCCTCTTTTATGGCCCTGTAAATCTCCGGCTTCCACTGCTGGCGCCTTTGGGGGAAAACATCCGGCCCCAGCACCCTTTGATGCTCTGGGAGTGCGTCACTCCTGGATGTGGGGCTCGCAGAAAATCCATTGCAAAAGCAGAACCTCGGGATTTCGGGGTTTCTGACGGGTCTTGCTCAATGTCACGGAGAGGTCAGGGCCTCTTCCTGCACCCAGACGTGCCAAGGGCTCCATTTTGGCTCTGGATCAGCACATTTGGCACCCTGGGCATGGTGGAGGGGCTGGTGGCTGGTGTGGGCATGGAGATGTCCAGAAGGGAGGGAATGGTGCGGTGGTTCTGCCCTTGTGGTGCCCTCCTGGGTGATGCTCTCTCTCCTTTCCTGCCTGGATCTGGGGGAGTTGAGGGCTGCAATCACCCTGGCTGATGAAATCCCTGGGAGAGGAATCGCAGCAGCCCCGGGGCTCTGGGGGTTCCCTGTGGGAAGGTGCTCCAGGAGGGGGGTTCACCCCTCCCCAGCTGCTGGAGGGTGATGGGTGATGGCCCACACGGGATAAAACCCTGCAGGTAAACCTGAGCCTCCCCTGTGAGCCACACGTGGGAAAAGCCCTGAAATGGGGAGGGCACCTGGGGGACTCCTGCTCCTCCTCACCCATCCTGCAAGGACGGATCCAGAGCAGGGCAGCAGAGCCAGAGCCGGGGCAATCCCCTCCACATGGCCCTGCTCATCCGGACAAACTTCCCCTTCCCCGTGCTTTAGGGTGAAATTTCTTCCCTGTGCTTTATGGTGAAAATTCTTCCCCGTGTTTTAAGGTGAAAATTCTTCCCCATGTTTTAGGGTGAAATTTTTCCCGTGTTTTAGGGTGAAACTTCTCCCGTGTTTTAGGGTGAAATTTCTTCCCCATGTTTTAGGGTGAAAATTCTTCCCCGTGTTTTAGGCTTTGCCTCAGGCAACCCCTTGAGAGCCCGGGTGAGAAAAGCCGGGGCAGGGCTGGAGCGGAGTCCGGCGGAGGAGCGAGGACAAACAGCCGTAAATCACGGGATTGGAGAGGGACAAACAGCCCCGAATCACGGGATTAGCGCCCGTTCCTCCCCGGCGGGAGCAGGGTTAGGGTTAGGGTTAGGGTTAGGGTTAGGGTTAGGGTTAGGGTTAGGGTTAGGGTTAGGGTTAGGGTTAGGGTTAGGGTTAGGGTTAGGATTAGGGTTAGGGTTAGGGTTAGCGCCGCAGCCGGGGCGCTTGGATGGACTCAGGACATTCGGGAATGGCCTCGCCTGCCCCGGGGGGCCCTGCCCGTTTCCTCCGGCCACCGGGGGCTCCTCATCCCTGTGGTCGTGGTTTTCTGGTCCGAGCATCCCTGAGGAGAAGCCGGGAGAGGGGCGGTGCAGCGCTGGCCCCGGGGGTCGTTGCCAGCCCGGCTTTGCCCTGCCCAGCCCCGCTCTGGCCCCGCTGGATCCGTGCCACCGGCGTGCCCGGGCTCCGTCCCGGCTGCCTCCCTTTGGGATGACGTAACCCCGGCCACGGTTGCCTCAGAAGGATCCCGGCTCCCCGAACCCATCCCCCGGCCTCACCTGTCCGGTGGGACAAGGTCGGGTCCCGATCCTCCCCCCGCTCCATCCCCGCTCCGCTGGGATTTGGGGATTTTGGGATTTTGGGACTTTGGGAAGGGGCGGATCGCGATAACAGCGACCCGAGCCGCGGATCGCGATAACAGCGACCCGAGCCGCGAGGTGCCGGCCAGGAGAGGTGGCTGAGGACGCGAGGATGGGAACCCCGTGCTTGAGACGCTCCCGCCTCGCACATCATCCCCTCTCCATCACCCCCAGGGGGATTCCCCGTGCCGCGCCATCCGCGGGGAAAAGCGCAGGTAGAAGGGAAATGTTTGGGTCTGAAAAGGAATATTCCTTTATTTTTTTAATCTCCGCAGCTGCGAACCAGCTCGGACATCACCCGGCTCCAGCTCTCTCGGAGCTGCTGCTGGAAATCCCAGCGGAGAGCAGAAATTCCTGCTGGGAGTTCTCTCCGGCGTCACCCTCGGGGAGGGGGGACGGAGGGCGGGCAAAGTTCGGCTCCTATAAAGTCAGGTCTGGTCCTCTTCATTCATTCCCCTGCCAGCGCGGCCGGCAGCAGCGCGTCCAGCCTTTGCAGAGGAGCTGGGAGCAAATCCTGCCCCGGAGCCGGCGGATTCCCGCAGGATGCTGCCGAGGGGAGCGATGCCGCGGGCCGCCCTCACCTGCCTGCAGCTCCTGCTGCTGCTCTGGGCCGCGCATTCCCGGCCCCACACGCGGGACCAGGACAGGCTCCAGCTGGAAGCCGTCAAAAAGGAGATCCTGGAGCGGCTGGGGATGCCGGCTCCCCCCGCCGTCCGGCACCGCCTGGACCGGGAGAGCATCCAGAGAGCGCAGCGGCTCTACCGGCGCAAAGTGGCGGAGCTGGCGGGGAACCGGAGCCGGGAGGAGGAGGAGGAGGAAGAGGAAGCCGTGCCCAGGCTGCACCGCCTGACCCCCACCTGTAAGTGGCCGTGGCTCCGTGTCACCCCCGGCCCTCATGGCCCCCGCACGGTGTCGCAGCGTGTCCCGGCGCCGGGAATGTCACCCCGGGGACATGACCGGGCATGCAGCACCGTGGCCGCGCTCATCCTCGTCCTGCTCCTTCCTTTGCCCTGGAAGTGGGGAGGAGCCGCCGCTGGAGCCGTTTTGCCTAAAACCACAAAAAAATCAGCGGCTTCGGGGGTGAAAGCTTTGATCGGCCAGGTCGGGGGCTCGGAGCGGCGCTCGAGGGGTTTGGGGGTGAGCGGGAGGGGGAAGTGAGGCGCCATCCCCCGATCCCCAGCTTCTGCTCCAGTTTGGGGGTTTACCTGCGTCTGGAGGGGACTTCAATAATTACATAAGTTAATGAATATACAAATTTAAATTAAATAATTTAAATAATTCCCCTCCTGCTGCTTGGGCTGGGTGGGGGCAGTCGGGGGCTGGGTGCGGGTGCTCCGGTGGGTCCTGGGACGCCTTCTCTGGCCCCAGGAAAGCTGAGACCCTCCAGCCGGGAACGGATGGGAGGCTGGAGTTTCCAGCATCCCTCAGGATGTGGGTGATTCCCTGGAAGCAAAGGCTTGGCTGCCGGGCCGGAGCTGATGCCAAGCCTGGGCTGATGAGGAATTCCTGTCTCTTACATCAGCTGTCACCTCTGTCCCCGCAGTGCTGCCCTTGCTGGACATCCCCGAGGGACACCAGGACCCTCAAGGCCACCGGCACCCCCAGGGACACCGGGAGCCCCTCGGTCCCTACCGCTACCACCTCCTGCTGTCCCGCACCGCGGATTTCCACCGGCAGCTCCGCGTGGTGCAGGCGGAGCTGAAGCTCCTCAAGCAGCCGCTGTCCCCTCCCGGCGCCTCGGTGCCACCTCGGGTCACCATCTCCACCCTGCCGGGGGCCGGGGGCACCCCCCGGCTGCTGCAGAGCCAGGAGCTGCCGCGGGATTCCCTCAGCCTGGACCTGACAGGAGCCATCCAGCCCTGGCTGGCCGGGCCCGAGCCCGCGCTGCGCCTGCAGCTGGAGTTCAGCGCCGACATCTCGGGCGCCCTGGCCACCGCCGCGGGGGAAACGCTGGAGCTGGAGGTGCAAACCCTGGAGAAGCCGCCTCGGGCGGCCAGGAGAGCTCGGGGGCTGGAGGAGGAGTGCGGGAAGAGCGACGGGAGGTGCTGCCTGAAGTCGCTGAGGGTCTCCTTCCAGGACATCGGCTGGGCGGACTGGGTGATCGCCCCCAACAGCTACCACATGAGGTTCTGCGAGGGCTCCTGCCCGCACAACTACAAACCGGCCAGCATGCACGCCCAGATCCAATCCAGAGTGCACTCCCTGTCCAAGGCTGCCCCTGCTCCCTGCTGCGTCCCGGCTGGCTACGACCCCATGGTGCTGATGCACCTGGACAGCCAGGGCCGGCTGGTGTCCAGCCTCTTCGAGGACATGCTGGTCACCAGGTGCCACTGTGCCTGACAGCTGCAGCTCTGCCCTTCCCGGCGGGGCAAAGCCATCCCGACTCCTGGCAGCTCCAGCATCCCAAAATCCAGATCCTGCAGTGCCAAGCGACTCCAACCAGCCCTGGATCCACTCAGCCACGGGGGCTCCAGCATCAGAATCCCAAAATCCAGGTCCTGGGGCACCAAGTGGCTCCACACCAGCCCTGGCTCTGCTTCAGCCCTGGGGTCTCCAGCTCTGCCACCCAGCCCAGCCCCAGCATCTCCAGTTGTGACCTCTCTACCAAGATAATTCCAATTTAAATCCACATTTTATCAAGCAGGTGGATCCTTCCCACCCAAGAGACCCCCGATGTGCTGGGGTGGGTCCGTGCCCAGGTGTCCATGTCCCACTCCAAACCCTCTTCTCTGCTTAGAGACTTATTTATGCAACCCAGTTATTTATTTCTAACTTATTGTATTTTATAACAAAATATCCTTTTTTTTTTTTTGGTGGGGGGGGGAAGAGGGAAGGGCTTTTGTGGTTTTCTGTTTCATATATTTCTATAAAATCCAAAGGATGTAATAATAATGAATAAAGTGATTGTAACAGGGGTTCTGGCTGCTGCTCCTGCACACCTGGGGGGCTCTGACAGCCCCTCAGCCCCTCAGCTCCCCTGGGATCTGCCTCCACATGGATTTGCTGGTAAATCCTCAGGGGTTTCCAGTGCCAGCATGTGAGTAATGCCTGGGCACTGCTCCCAGAGACCTTTGAGTTGTTTGTGTCCTTGGGAAGGGCACCGGGCACTGCTCTGACCCCTGGGGGTGACCATTGCCCCATTTCCAGGTGCCTCCAGCCCCAGGGGCACCAAAGGGATGGGGGGAACCCCCCTGGGATGTTGGTGGCTCACACGGTGTCCCCAGGGGCTCCCCACGGCCCCATGGGGTGGCTCTGCTGTCACAGCTCCGTTCTGTCCCCTCTTGGGGCTGTGCTGGGCTCGGCAGCTCCTGCTGGGGACCCTGGGGCAGGTGAAATACGAGATCTCTGCTCTGGGGGGGGATTTGGGGATCAGGGTCTGAGGGCTGCAAGCTGAGATGGCCTCTCTGGGGACAGGGCCTGGACACACCTGGCTTGGGACCCCCACTTTGGGGACACAGACTCTGGGAACCCCCAGGAAAACCCCATGTCCTGCCCAGGGCTTCCCACAGACCACGAGCTAGGCCGGTAATTAGAGATAATGAAACCATTTAATGGGGCACAGTGAGTCCTCCCAGGGGCTGGGGGGACACCCAGACAAGCCATGGGCTCCCTATGCCCCAACAGCTCTGGGCCTCGCCAGGAGGAGTAAAAAAAGGAGCTTTTGCTTTTTCTTTGTTCCCCAAAGCAGCAGATTTAGCAGGAAAAGATTGAGCAGGTGGCACCGGATGTCCCCAACCGCCAGGCGAGCTCTCCATCGGCTCGAAAGGGGAAGAGGAAGCCGAGGCCGTGGTCAGCCCCGCTGAGCCCGTGCCGAGCCGGCCCCGGCTCCTCCCGCGGCCCCGGCCGTGCCCCGGCCCCGCGGCTCCGGTGCCGCTGCCGGCGGATGCGGCCGAGGCGGCCCCGCGGTCGGTGGCCGCAGCCCCGGGAGGAAACGTCAGCTCAGCCCTCAGCTCCGCCTGAGAACTGGGGCGAAGGAGGGAGCCGGGGCTGCCAAAAAACCCAAAAAACCCCGCAGAAGGCGCTGCCACAGGATGTGCGTGGGAACCACGCGTGGCCCCGCAGGGGAACGTCCCCGTCCCCTCTGGGCTGGGGGACGGCCAGGGAAAGGGACGCAGAGGGTCCCCCCAGGCCTCCCGGCGCCCCCCAGCCCCTCACGGGTCAGGGGTGAGGTAGATGTCCTCGGTGGCGCCCAGAGTGTTGGCGTAGATGGGCTGGTCCCCGGCATCGGCCGCGCCCTCCAGGAAATAATCCTCGTGCAGCAGGACCTGGGGGCTGGCACAGGGAATGCCACGGCTGGGAGGGCATGGGAAGGGTGGGAAGGATGAACAGGATGGGATGGGATGGGATGGGATGGGAGGGGATGGGATGGGATGGGATGGGATGGGATGGGATGGGATGGGATGGGATGGGATGGGATGGGAGGGGATGGGATGAGGATGTAAAGGGCTGGATGGGATGGGATGGGGTAGGATGGGATGGGATGGGATGGGATGGGATGGGATGGGATGGGATGGGATGGGATGAGGATGGGATGGGATGGGATGGGGTTGGATGAGGATGGGATGGGGTGGGATGGGATGGGATTGGGGTGAGATGGGATGGGATGGGATGGGATGGGATGTAAAGGGCTGGATGGGATGGCAGGTTCAGCACAGGATGGAGCGGGATGAGGCCGGATGGGGCAGGACCACACATGGGGGCACAGCGCAGCAGGGCGGGGGTGGAACATTCCTGGAATGCGCATTCCCTGTGCCGGATCCTCACCTGTAGCGCGGCTCCTGCCACGCCGGGGCCGATCCCGCCGGGGCCCTGCCGGGACTCACGAAGACGTTCTCGTAGTCGGGGCCGTCGGTGGCATCGGCGGCGCCGCCGCTCCCGGTGTCCCGGCTGATGTAGCGGGGCTGGCGGAGGCTCCCGGCGGGATCCTGCTTCCCCCTTGCCCCGCCGCCCACCGCGGCTCCCGCTTTCCTCCGCCGGTACCAAACCGCGGCCACCAGCGCTGCCACCAGCGCGGCCACCCCGGCCACCAGCCCGGCCGCCAGCGCTGCCACCAGCCCCGCGCCCGGCCCGCACTCCCGGCCGTGGAACTCCGTGACGTTGAAGGGATGCCCGTGCGAGGTGAGGCACCGGCAGCTGATCCCCCTGCGGGCACAGGGGGCCAGGACGGTGCCCAGCACGTCGCAGCGGCAGGAGACGCTCAGGGAGCGCAGCGAGGGCTGGAAGGCGGCGGGGGGCACGGCGGGGAGGGGGGTTCCCCTCCAGGCTCAGGCTCCGCAGCGCCGTGGCGTTGCTGAAGAAGCCGTGGGGCAGCTCCCGCAGCCGGTTCTCCGCCAGGTCCAGCTCCTCCAGCCGCGGCCCCAGGCGGGCCGAGGGGCTCAGGGCCTCGATGCCGTTGTGCCGCAGCAGCAGCCGGCGGTGCCCCCCGAACGGGCTCCAGTCCAGCTCGGCACAGCCGCTGCTGCTGTTGGTCAGGTCCAGCTCTGGGGAAATGTCCAGCGTCAGAGGGAAACAGGGGGACACGAGGAGTATGGGGGTCACGGGGAGCAGCAGCAGCAGCAGCAGCGGGGTCGCAGGGACCCCCATGGTCCTTCCACTGCAGCGGGAGCCTGGTGGGAAACGGGAATCAGGAGACCCCCATTGGCACCGGATCCCCCCTCCCAGTGCAAACCAGCGCAGCCCAGTCCGGCCCCCTCCCCAGTGCCGCTATCGCAGGGCTGGGCAGCTCCTGGCGGTCCCAGTGGGGCATTTCCTGCCCTCCTTCCCCCTCCCAAGCACGGCAGCCCCACTCGCCTGCGCTCCGGCCGCTGCTGCCTGGTGTGGGGAAGAGGAACAGGCGGGTCCGGCTGTCCCGTGTCACCCGGCCAGGGCGTAGCCGGCCCCGGGGGGGCGGGGGGGGGCAGCACCCCCACGTCAGCACCCCCTGACCCCTGCCAGACCCCCCCGCTTTCCTGGGGGGCTGAGCATCCCCCCGGCGCTGCTGAGCGTCCCGGTGGCCCCGGTGACCCGAGGGGTGGGGGACACGCGCGTGGGCACAGAGACCCCCCCCGGCAGCACAGGGCCCCCCCCCCGAGTGTGAGGGGATCCCGGGGCCGGGTGGGACCCAGGGGACTCTGTGGCTGTGTCCCCTGGCAGGGTGCGTGTCCCCATCCCGGTGTCCCCTCCCCGTGTCTGCAGCTCAGTGTCCCGAGTGCATCGTGCTCGTGTCCACTCCCCATGTCCGAGCCCCCTCCGGGGTCCGTGTCCCTCCACGTCCACCCCCTGTGTCCATCCCTGTCCCCCCGTGTCCTCACCGTGTCCCCACCGTGTCCCCATCGTGTCCCCCCCTTGTCCCCCCGTGTCACACCATGTCCGTGTCCGCCCCCTGGTGTCCGAGTCCCTTCGTGACTACCTGCTCCCATTCCTGTCCGTGTGTCCCCCTCGTGTCCGTGTGTCCCCCCCGTGTCCGTGTCCCTGTATGCCCAACCCCTCGCATGTGTCCCCCCCGTCGTGTCCACGTCCACCTGTCACATCCGTGTCCCTCTGTGTCGCGTGTCTGAGGCCACCCCCTCGTGTCCCTCCATGACCATTCTGTCTCCATCCCCTCGTGTCGCTGCCCTTTTAAGTCCACCCCATCGCCTCCGCGTCCACCCTGTCACATCCGTGTCCCTCTGTGTCCCCCGTGTCCCCCTGTGCCCCCCCTCCCATGTCCACCCCTTCATGTCCGTGCCCACCCTTTCTTGTCCGTGTCCCTCCGTGCCCATCCCCTCGCGTCCGTGTCCGCCCTGCCGCATGTCCACCCCCTGCACCCTCCGTGTCCGCGCCCACCCCCTCGTGTCCCTCCGTGACCACTGTGCCCGTGTCCCCTCGTGTCCCTGCCCCTTTAACTCACCCCCTCGTGTCCCTGACCCTCCGTGTGCCCCCTCCCTGGATGCCCACCCCCCTCGTGTCCCTGACCCCCCTCGTGTCCTCGCCCCTCCATGCCCACCCCCCCCCGCCTGCGTCCCCCGTGTCCGTGCCCACTCCTCGCCCCCGCGTCCCCGCGTCCACCCCCTCGGCTCCGCGTCCACCCAGCCCCATCCGCGCCCCCCTGTGCCCGCTGTGCCCACCCCGCGCTGCCCGTGACCCTCCTCGCCCACTCCCCTCGCCCCCCGTGTCCGTGTCCGTGTCCGTGTCCCCCTCCCCGCCGCCGCCCCTCTCCCTCCCTCCCTCCCTCCTCGGCGCGGTCCCCACCGCCTCCCCCCGCCGCCATCGCCCCTTTAAGCGCGGCGCGCGGCGCGGGGGGGGGTGGTGGCGGCGCTGCCGGAACAGCCGCGCGGGGGGGGCGCGGCGGTTTCAAGCTCCCCCTCGGGCGCGCGGCCGCAGCCGGCGGGGCCGGGCCGGGCCGGGCCGGGATGGCGGCGGGGGCGGCGGGGGCGGCGGGGGCCGCGCGGGGCCGGGCCCGGGGCCGCTGACAGCCGCCGCCGCGCCATGTACGCCAAGGGCAAGGGCTCCGGCGTGCCCTCGGACGGCCAGGCCCGCGAGAAGTGAGTGCGGCGCCGGGCGGCGGCGGGGGACGGCCGGGGCGCGGAAGTTTTTGCCGGGGCGGGCGCCGGGGGAGCGGGGACGGAGCGGGAAGGGACGGGGGGGGGGGGAAAGAGAGATCGGGAAAAGCGGGGGGAGCTCGGGGGGCGGGCGGACCCCCCGGCCCCGCCCCGCCGGGGAGCACCGGCAGCCGCGGGGCAGCGGGAGCTGGCGGGGGTCAGCCGGGCACCGGGAGCCGGGATGAGCCCCCCGGTC